>NC_085964.1:10510000-13502500 GCF_910591565.1 Cydia splendana | reverse complement strand
CCGTCTGACTGTCGTTTTCGTCACATAAGTTTACAGTCTTTCATGTTGATATCAAGTTTCACATACATCGTTGCTTTATGCATGGAGTAAATAAGTATAATTTCCACAGTGTTGACGAGTTTGTAGTTACATTCATTTAAAATATGCCACAAAACTGTTTCTAATAAACTGTAAGCCATTTTCTTAGTTTCTCAAATAATAAAATTGCCATAAGCAACCATATACCTACTTCGTCTTTGACTTGGCGGCAGAGGCAGCAAGTTATTAAAATCAATTCTGCTTACGCTGCCAATTCCAACACCTACGATTACAATTAATATTAATTTCATTATTTCGTCGGAACTCATATTAAAGTCAAAAAATCAACAACGCACCATAAATCCAATAAAACAGAATGAATATTTTTCAACTTTACCTCCATAACAATTTAAAAATATAACTACGCGTGTTTGAGTAGACCTTTTTACCGCTAACGTTTAGATGAAATATTTTAAATGTTTTTATTTGTGTAGTTAAATTTATAATTTAAAATTATAAAATTATAGAATGTATTATTTATTAAGTTCATGTTGATTTTATACAAATAAAACTGCAAATTATAGCAAACATTGTTTTTTGTTTTTTTTTTATAGGCGTAGTGGCAGAGTGTCATTACGAACCTTAAAGCAAATACTGCCTCTAGTTTTTTTTTAATGGATGAATGCCACGATGCTGTGTCACAAATATCTGTGAAATGAAAATTAAAAAAGAGGACTTTGCCGGCCTAGGCCTGTAAGATGTGTATGAAATTCCATTAACGACCTTTTGTCCTAGCCGCACCTGAAACGTCATACTTCGCAGCCTATTATAAGGAACATAACATCAATATTTCATTGCATGTTTGAGAAAAAATATTTTCTATGTTAATATCCAGAACGGAAAACGGGGACTTAACTACGTTTGTATGGAAAGACGGTTTCGCGCGGTCGTCCACTTTCGTCTAAAGCACACACAACGAATCAAAATTTGTTTTTAATTATTGTACAATGATTTATTTACAACTACCACTACTACTTAAACTGTGTTTTTGATTTCACATATTATTTGATGTCAGTATAATAAACTATTCTATTTGCATTATGGCGCGTAGTGTTATATATAAATGTAAAAAGGTTTCAATAAAAGCGCCTTACCATTACAAAACATTATGCAAATAATATGAACCGGTACAAAAATCGTCACCAGAGCATACGCCGGCCTCCGGATGTAAGGACTCTAAATACGTACGGTGTATTTACTCAAGACGCAAGAGCACATATAACACGTGCGTACATGGATGGCCATCAGGTAAAGGGGAGCTTTCCTACAGCTGTTTCCACAAGAGTAACTTTAAACTACGCCTGCTTGACTTGCGCAATCTTTGGCTAGTTGTGAATAGGGGCCGAGGAAGAAATGATTTTATTTTTAATAGGTAGGAAATAGCTCATTTGAATTCGTACGTAACAAGTTTCAGTTTCCGGATGGTATAAAATAACAAGATAGGTACGAGTATACATACCTAGTTACATATATCACCTACTGATGATAGTACTAAAGTTAGTTAAATTCATTAATAAAATTTTAATATTATTAATTTAGATGACTCTTGGGGCATATATAATTATTTGAAATCGAAGTAGATCCTGGTGTCCCGGCTATAAATTTGCTATGGAGTTTTGCTCAGCTGATACGAGCCGCCGCCGAAACCGCCGAAAGGCGAATTTCTTTGAAAGTGAGACCGTCTCGGGAATGCACCAACCTGCAAGGGTCTATTGTGGCGCGGGCGCAGCTGCCGGCGCGCTCAGGCGCACGATACGCGACCTCTGAGATTACAGCGAATTGAATTGTGCTTGTTGATACCTACGCAATTGTTTGGCAGCTGTAACCCAAGAACCCAAAATTTTATAGCTATTGGCGCTATAATATGCCCCATAAGTTCGCTACATTTGTTACTTTAAATGATTTTGTACATGTTTTTTAAATACATGATAATATTTGTATTATGATGGGATGAGGATGAAATATAATAATAGGTATAATAGGTATAATAATAATAATAGGAGGATGAAATATAATAATAGGTAAGAAATAAAATACTTAAATATTTATTTTCTATCAAGAAACAAAAACTTTTATGTTACGGTAACGTGTTGTAATCACTATAACATTAAATTAAAATGCTTATTAAAATCTAATCTCAGTTTACCAGAAATCTAATATGTATTAAGGTAGGTATAAAGCGCGGTATGCACGGATTGTGTTTGTGCCCGTAACCTGCTAAGTAACTAGGTAAGTACGTAGGTCTTTAAAATACTCTAAGCTATATAATTTTAATTTACTGGATTGATTTTATTCTTGTGGGTAAATTTCCTTAGAATTTTGCAGTTCACTTGTCATGATTTCATCATCGATTTTCGAACTAAGCAAAAAGTGTTCGTCGTTTGACGGGAGTCCGACCCTATTTTGATACGGTTATCTCGCTTTTATCTATCCAAATGATTTCTCTTAAAACGAGATAGAAGCTGTGTGGTGTGTCGCTTTGTGTATTTAAACTATTTTCATTGAGTTTACATAAAAGGATGGATCGTGAAAGATGAATGAAGGTCGTCGTTTTTTTGCAATCGGGAGCTTTGTGTTTGAGCGGAACGATCTTTGTTATTTTGTCCCCAGATATATTTAATATAATTGTACAGATTAAGCTGCCTACCTGCGAAGATATGTTTTTTATGTGTAATTGTTTCAATAATATACCTACGACATTTTGTTCAAATAGATAGGTAATTAGGTATACTATTGAAACCATAATTCACATAAGCTTAAAGTGAAGAGATAATGGAGTTAGCACATAGGTTATTGGCGAGATGTATAGCTTTCCTCTTGTTAAGGTTAGTTACGCAAACGTCGCGAGATAGCGGGACGCAGATAAGAACAACTGGAGCCCAGGCCCTGAACCCGGCTAACCTAATTGACAAGCGGAGCCCGCGCGGCGCGCGCGCACGCTTCACATCATCGATCAATTTGACCACCTCACAATCGACTTACGAAATTCACATTCGTGCAGATACTGATCCTGTGCCACAATTACCGTACCGGTAGTGGCTTTACGTTCCAATCACGTCATTTTCTTTGTTATTTCGTAAAAGCCTAGCATAGAAGATATTGTACGGTGAAACTAACTGCTTTAGAATTGTATTTCCTAGACTCCAATTCAACTTATGTAAAGCAGTCCAATCAATCAGTTTCTGTTTCCGATTTATTCCAAATAAGCTCCGTAACGGAACTCTATTATTTCATAGAGTAGATCTAAGCGATTGATTTCATAACAATTTAATTGTAATAGTTAGTAGGCAGTACAGCGGTGTGTCAGCAGCTGGTCACTGTTTCCGCAATTTTGTTGTGATTGCAAACAATGGAACAAGTGGCAGGGCGGCGCGGCGCGGTGGCGGTTGGCGCGGCGCGGCGCGGGCGCGACTCGTTTAATAATTTACAACTAGTTATTAGCGCGTGCGCCGCGTCGCGTCACTGCCGCCGACCGACTGGTTTGGCGTGTGTCACTTTTTCATTGGCTATATTAATCTTAGCTACAAGTGACACAATAAACAAATTTAATTAAATAAATGTCCGCCGCAGACGGCACCAATATTTGATCGGATTAGTGAACTAAATAATATTGTTATTGTTTATTGTATTGTTAAATAAAAGTTTATTGTTGTCAAAGATAAGAAACCGAACAGTATTATTATTATGGGTGATTCCATTCGTACCAATTTGTCGCCATTTAAAAACGCTTAACCATAATATTACCTCAATACTTAAAGAGAGTACCTATTATTATATGCAAAAAGATTTGAATGTCCGATCGACACGTAAAGGTGCCTACCATTTGCCATACCGCTCCATACATATTACATAGATGTACTCGCCCTGCATGAAGACAATTTAAATGTCACGCACAGGACTTCAAGCTAGCTAGGTTCATATTATAGTCGCGTGTTGGCACATTTAACACAACAAATCAGAAAATGACCGTCACATGTGTTACTAACTTGTACGCGTGGTTTAATGATTGAAACGCTGAAATTACTATGACACTCGCTGAAACGCTGAAAGCTGAATTCGGTGACAACACCATTTTTTCCATACAAAAACGCAGACCGTGTGCCATAGACATACTTTATACTATTGCACCTACGAGGTCTATCTATATCCCAATAGGTATCTATTATCATAATAGGCATTGTAAGTATATAATTAAACTTTAGTATTCAATACAATACAAATAAGTACTCTTTATTGCACACCTCAATACCCATCCAGCTAGACATCAGTTTGCACAAAAGCTGAACCTACCTCTATTGATGATTAAAGGCAGTTGCATTGGTAGCTGACGGGTGTAATGGAAACCTCTACGTGTTTGATGACGCTCGGTTAGTTAGCCGCTGCGTGCGACGTGGACAGTAGAACAATCACCGGCCGGCGCCCGCCAGATTCCATCTCCCACTATTACATACGGCCCAAGTTTCTGACGATGTTTGTACAAGGACAAATGAAAAGTAAAAATGTATTGGGATGACGGATGCTACGAAAAGTCACGTGCCTATTCCATACATTATTTAGGTTTCGATTGGAGTTTTCTATCAACTCAATAGTATTTAAACTAGGCCCATTCGACGAATAAATGAGATCGCATTTTTCCGCGGTCACATGCAATCAGTGGTCACAATAGAGAAGTATTTTTACAGACAAAAAAATTGCCAAAACCCCACCCGGCGGGTTCAACTTCAATCTATGACAAATCCTGGAAATTCCGGAAGAATGTTAGCCCTGTCGAACTTACAAGACGAAGCCAATAATAAGATTATGGTTGTATATTTAAAAAATAAGAACAAACTAGAATGAGTTGGTGCTTTTGGAGAATACTGAATAGATCAGGGAAGACTGACGAAACATAATGAGATTTATTAAGAGAAATACAAACTGCCTACACACAAATTGACGATAAAGGCAGTGACGTGGAGCAAACAAAATGAATAAAGTGAGTATGAGACGATGTAAGAACAAAACCTAAACGAATGAGACAGACCAATACCACGATATGACCTTGGAATCCTTGGATAGCGAATTTGAATTAAGTATCAATTACAAAGAATATAATACTCACTAGGAGAAGAACGGTAACTCCATACAAAAAAATGTCCCCAACCTTTTATACGTTTATACTAGTGGCGCCGTCGTTGTGTACCAATGGAACTAAAGTTGACAACCGGTTTAGTCTGGCGGGTATTGGTAGGTAGTAATTCTGTTGATAAACATATTTGTTATCTTCATATCACGAAATATATGAAAGATGCAAATATTACCCCTTGTTTGTGGTATTATCAATTGATTTAAATATTTTAAATAAAAGGCATAAGTATTTATGTTTATAACTTTGTATTATTTTATTTATTAAAAAAATGTTTTACATATAGAAATATACTTACACTGAAAATTAAACCCTGACAACTTAATAAAAAAATAGACATTAATAAAGCGCATTCACGAAGTTTTCAGTATAATACAAATAACTTTAGGCATGCCTACCTATTACACTTTACACACACAGATACACTACACTTTACACACGGCATTTTACACAGATTTCCAACTTGTATTACACCTTGTATTACAACTTGTGTAACTTGTATACATTTATTCACGGTTAATTAATACGCTTTCCAGATGCGTTATGACGCGGTTCCTTCTGAACCTAATAAAGCTGTGAATTTCACTCTAATATGTATCTTCAACAGCCGTTGCTCCGCATTTAGCACATTTTCTATGTGCATTGCTGAAATCCATGTAGGTACAGACATACAGAGTCTTAAGTGGTAGTACCGCTACGTTGTATTTATTATTTAAAGATTTAATAAATAAAATTTTCGTTATGAACTTTAACCACAGCAGTTGGACAGAGTCATTGACAAATATATTTTTTTATTATGGTGGGTAGACGTACCTACCCTCCATATATTTTATGAACATTGATAAAGACAGTTGGAAGCAAATATTCAATATAAAACTTATCGTGTGTAATTAAGTTTTAAACTGTAAAAAAATCGTGAAAATTTTAATCTTAGTTGGGAGCAATATTGCTGTAGAAAAATGCTTTTATTTTGATTACTGGCAACTTTTTCTAGGAGGCAAAGCACACATAGAAGCTTCAGGCGCACACATGCCCAATTATAAGGGGACATAACTTTCTTAGGAAGTGAACAGGCCTTGATCAATTACCTATAATATTCATCTTTTAATTTTAGAATTGAATGAAAAATACTACAATTAAATTGGTCTCAAACGTGGTGAAATGTTGGTGAAATAATGGTGAAATGTTGCCAGTGTTTAAAAACCGTATTTGCGTAAACGTGTTATTCCTACCCTACATTATTTTCTTTACTTGTGTTTGTTTCTTAGATGGAAGCAAGTAAACAAACACACTTGCCTCTTGCGACTTGCACCACGCTCTAAGCGCCATGGTATTGCTTACAATTCGTTTCCAACACGCAATCCCTTCATACACTTACATCATTATTTCTAGTTGTTGACAGGTCCGCTAACTTACTGAAGATGTTAAGTGACACGTTCTGTTTTTATGCTTTAGGAAAAAATAATGTTTCTGCGCTCATTATTTCTTTAACCTATAAATGTACCCATGAAAAAACATGCTTCGAAGATACTTCTTATATAGAGACAGTCTGCTATTTTTATTTTATATTTATTGACGTGATAACGTCTTATAAATCGATGAACCGGTAGCATGCACGAAAAAGTGTCACGTTGTGGACAGATCTCCATGGTAACGTTACGTAATGTAATGGTAATGTTTTCTTATGACGTTATCACGCAAAATTATCGTCCGTAAACCGACTTTACAGACAACCATTTTTTTTTATCAAATACGGATGCAGTTAAAAGCTAGTAATTTTGTAACAAATACTCATTCTAAAATTGCGTTTCAACGCGTAATAATAGCTTTAATGTTCAAATCAATCACTATCACAGCTTATTTGTCGAGCCTGGAGTCAAATCCGCGAATTAATAGCACGACGATCGGTGCGGAGCTATCGACGGATACGGCCTGTAAACACGTCGGCTGTATCGCAACAATCTATTTATAATCGCGGCGACCACTGTGTGTTAAATGTGCGATGTTTACGAGCGGAGAACTGCGCTAGAGCCTATGTGCAATTATCGAGCGACCTGTCGATGAACTGTCTAAATTTAAGAATAGTTATTTAAAAGTAAAATAACTAAGTATAAAAACGCAGTCGACATATGTTTATAATCTGATTCGATTTATTTGATGACATGGCTAGCCATTGATTGATGGCCAAATCAGCATCTAAAGCATTTTCAGGGATACATTCATGGAATTTGAATGGAAACAAAAGGCAAAATGCAAAAGGCAGTTTTGATTAGTGTGCGTATTTGGCGTATGCCGTATCTGTGTTTTGTGCTCTGCACTTCAATTGTCACTTGTCAGTTGCAGTGCGAGTTGCAGTTATCGACATGATTGTTAGTGGAGGCACTAATCTCGCAGCGATTAGCGGCCGGCGGCGGCGGCGCGGGCGCTCCGGCGCGCCGCGCACGTGCGACCGGTGAGTAAGCTCTACGCTACAACATACTCTTATTTGTTTATACCAATCCCACAGACACAGAGCCACGCCTCTTACTTCCGAACCAGCAACGTTCCAAATCCCTTGCTCTTTAGTACGAGCGCCTGCAAACGTAAGATGGTTGTAAACACACCGGTCCTTAGCGCAACTGGATCTACGCTGTCACGCGAACCTAACCCAAGTAAACAAGCACTCGTAAGAATTTGTTGCTGAATTATTAGTAGTACAGTTTAATTGACCGCTACATTTACATACATTGCTATCAATTGTTGATATAATATATGCTTAGGCCTTCTGTTCAGACATACCTACATAGATGCTGAATATGATTGCCCTATAATGTTTAATTTTGTATTATTTATTGGGAAACCCCTTTCAATCAAGTTTTTTGTTTTTTTTTTTTCATTTGGGAAAAAATGCGATTTATTTTGAAATCTTTGAAGAAAACCAGAGCTGAATGTCGTAAACCACCCAACTATAGTCCAAAAGCTTTAAACTACGATGCCTATTTTTATAGCGGACAAATTTAGTCAACATAATATGTACTTATATAAATATTAATCATAAGTACAAGCCAAAATACTTTTGTAACTAAAGATTCATAATTACCTATCTTAGCATAACACGTGCAGATATTATTAACTAAGCATTAAGGGTTTTTAGTACCGTACTATTATAATATATGAGTATATGTATATTATAACACTTTTTACAGTCGATATTACCCTTCACGTCACAGTCTGCGTCATTTCAGGTACGTTATCAAAGTGCAATTTTGATTTAGTGGAGGGTCAGCCAGCTGTTCGGGACCGTTACAGTCAAAGCATCGTTTAAACTTACACAATGAGTGTAAGGTTCGTAGAAAAAGCAGTCTGCGCCCTCACCTGCGCGGTGCGCGCGCACGTGCGCATCTGGAGTCGCAAGCGCAGCTCTAACGCCGGCTCTGTTGCAAAACTTCACACATTCACTGTGTGTGCATATTGCACGTATTTGCCGTGCTTTTTATAAGTTTTTGTTTACGTTGCAATGGTTGTATAAACTTTTCTCAACTGCTTTTCCGTTAAAACGTTGTAATCAACATTTTAACTACTCGCTGGAGTAGATTTAGCATGTGCTTATGCTCGACGACATAATTCCATAATGTATGACTCATCAATAAGTATCTAGTTGTCCAATTTGTCCATTGAAACCTTAATAACGTAATGATATATAGAGGCGTCGTGTTTTAAAACTTGTCAACAACTCTCCATGACTCGGTAGTTGATGAATATGAAAACTTGTAAAAAAATATACAATACAGTCAGCATGAAAAGCATGACTCATTTCTGTAGTTAAATTATACATATGTGTACCTATTTATTTTAGCTGCTTTTAATGGATATTTAGTAGTCTTATTGGACGAGCTTATTAAGTTAGCACCATAGTATTAGATTGGCTACATTCTCCAACCCTATATTGTTGGCTATATGAAACGGTCGAGTAATCACCCAGTGTCATGGCCCAAAACTCAATTTAATCAATCCCTTTAGTAAATTACAGGCGTAGCAAAAAGCTTTGTAATAGAGCATGTGTGTTACCTGCGCGGGCGCGGGCGGTTCGCCACGCTCGTCGCATCACTGTTCCCGACCACCCTTTGGCCATGCTTACTGGCCCGGGAACTTTCCCATTAATTTCCATTAACCAATACCCATTTACATCCACTAATGATTTTAAGATGATTCTTCTCTATTTCATTAGCTAACTAAATTTTAATAACAATATAATTAGGAAGGAAAAAAAATAGTTGGTTGAATGAAAAAAAGTTTTTTGTTAACAGAGGTGCTTTAAGATTGTTCCCATTATTAAACGATATCGTTATAACCGTTATGATTAAAAGTCACCCTTTACAGCTTTATTTAGCATACATTATCGAGAACTTGAATTAATAGTCCACATAAAGGCTGTGAAAACGTAACCTGTTATTATATATAGAACGATCCCCTCATTAGAGAACATTTCAATAATAGGTAAATAGTTCTCATGAAGCCGTCGGTTTCTGTTAATTTCTTCACTTCAAGTTCTCAGGGGAGAGCGATTATAGATGAACTCAACCCATTATACCCATTATTATAGCGATTGTGCATTACGGGAACAGACTCATTACTAAATATATACCGATTGGCACCTACTGTTCACTACACACAATAAAATAACTTGTCGGTACTGCAATTGCAACGTATTCGTAGCTACCTATTATACTTAATATGTCTGTTGAATACGATTCGGGTTCTTTGTTCTGAGCACTTATTTATTACTTAGAGTTCGCTAAATAAATGTGTATAGTCTGTTTAGGCACTTTTAAACCGATAACTTTGAACTTGAGTGAGAGCAAAAAGGTTATTTAATTTACATTTAAAAAATATACACTTATATACCTACCAAGTTCAAACATTTACGTGAGTCATATAAGAAACTGTTACTAAGCTTTATCTTTTTGAGGCTGTCATATTCAACCTCGTTGGTTACAAAAAAATCTCATCATCAATTAGGAAAATACCGCCCTAAACAGGGGATACATGAGGTACCTAAAGATTTGGCTCTATACATACCTATTATTTATCATGTTACTAAGTTTAGTTAGGTACAACCAAAATTTATTTAGTCAAACTATAACTACCTATAGTAAGTTTATTATATTTTATCTATTATAATGAATTGTTGTATTACTTGTAAATAGTGTACAGATATGAGCCAAATAGCTTGAAATAAATGAATTTTAATATAAATTTTAATATAGCCACATGCAAATAAACTTTGTTATAACTTTAGGTAAGTATGTGGTTAGCAAAGTGCAATTACCCGCCTTGTCGTCAATCGCGATAAAGGGGTGAGCAGCGCGACAGTAAATAAAAGATAGAAAGTAGCTTTATTACCATTACAAGAATATATTGGAAAGAGCTTCTGTGCGCGATATCGGCGCGACGCGCACTCTCGCGTAGGTATGTCTAATTAGAATCCATTTATACTAGTCTACTCACCTTCCCTTTATTATGAATTGCTTGTGTTTACGAATTTACTAGACTTGTCTGTCAGTAATTAAATGATTTCGCGACTTTAGTTCGATTATTATGTGTACCTAATTAATAGTCATAATGATCTGTATATAATTTCAGATTACACGATTAACAATTATATTTTAATATAAAGGCCTTTTTTCAGAGCCATCACACTGATAATCAGATTGGATTCGAATTAGATTTGTCTTAAATAGACAAAACTGAATGCCACCCAGAGTTTGTAATGTAAATTATCCGCCATAATCTGTAAAAAAATATTAACTATTTTGTTTAGGTAAACATAACGTCCACTTTACACCACAATAAATTTATAAAGAAAAAAATAATTGCGGTAAATTACGAGTATAGGTACTTATACTTTGTTTACAGACGAACAATCCATTAGCAACTTGTATATAAAGAAAATAGAATAGATCGTATTCTAATTAATGAGTTATCTCTATTAGTACGGGAAGTACTGTCATAAGGTGCAAATTTTGGTATCGGATGAATTCACTTAGCACAGATGTAATATACGTAAAGCTACGCTAATTGAGCCCGGTAGACATCCGCCACCCCCTGGCAGGTAGGCAGGGGGGGCAGTCGAAGTAATTTGTAATGGATTCAAGCTTTCAACTCCTTTTTAACCCCGTTAGAGGATGAATTATTAAAAACGCTGAAATTAATTTTCTTGTATTCTAATAATTATGCGCATATAAAAAGTTTCAAGCCCCACACTCGAAAAAAAATTTGATCTCCATACAAATTTACAGCCCCTATTTCGCCACCTTAGGGGATGAATTTTCAAAAACGCTGAAATATGTTTTCTTGTATTTCAATAATATATCTTTTAACGCCGTTTGAAATTCCTAGCTTAAAATAAAACATGAACCCCATACAAACTTTCATCCCCTTTTTAATCCCCTTAGGGGTTGAATTTTTCAAAATCGCTTCTTATCTCTTGTACACATTATAAATGTAACCTGGTGTGCACATTTCAACTTTCTAGCATTTGTAGTTTCGGATGATAATTGTAATAGTTGAATAAAAAAAATAGCAAACCGATTTTGATTTGAGCGTCAATGTTTTTATTTTTAGGGTTCCGTACCTCAAAAGGAAAAAACGGAACCCTTATAGGATCACTCGTGCGTCTGTCTGTCTGTCTGTCTGTCTGTCTGTCTGTCTGTCTGTCTGTCCGTCTGTCACAGCCGATTTTCTCCGGAACTACTGGACCAATCAAGTTGAAATTTGGTACACATATGTAAGTTTGTGACCCAAATACGGACATGTAACGTAAACAAATGAATTTTAAACATGGGGGCCACTTTTGGGGGGTAAATGAAAAAATGAAAAAAAAAATTTTTTCAAACTATATCATGTTACATATCAAATGAAAGAGCTTATTGTAAGGATCTCAAATATATTTTTTTTATAATTTTCGAATAAACAGTTTAGAAGTTATTCAAGAAAATAGGCAAAAAATGACCATTCCCCCCCCCTTATCTCCGAAACTACTAAGTCTTAAATTTAAAAAAAAATACATAAAATAGGTCTATACCTATAGATGACAGGAAAACCTATTAGAAATGTACAGTCAAGCGTGAGTCGGACTTAATTACAGTTTTTGATCCGACCCCTACGGATTTTTTAAAGAGATTTCACTCACGTTTCACATAAAAAATACATTGTTAACAGTGCCGGATTACTTAGAGTAGTAGTTTTCTTAGAGTAATTGGTGATAATTTTCTGATAAGATAATCATTTTAAATATTTAACGGTCTTACCTACTTACGAGTAATTGTAAGGTCAAATTAAAAATAATGTTTAAAAAAATATGTTAAATTGAGAGCTAGCTCAAAGTTTTTTGTACTCGTCGACTTTAATGGTTGAATTAATAAAGACTTTGTAACCAATAAGCAAAACAAGCACGTGCTTACGGCACCACGTTCAGGGGGGGCACCAAAATGCCAGGTTGAAAAAGGCTAACAAATTTTAAAATTAGGGACAGACACATCGTTTTTACCACACGATTTTTTTAGCTGTCCAAAAGCTAATTTGCAAAAATAATGGCGCGTAATTCTTTGGGAAACAATCGGTAGCAGTAGAAGAGTCGTGATTACATGCATAGATTCGATTTCAACCCCCTCTTTTGCGGTTCGGCGTTAGGTCTTATGCGAGGCCTTCTGCCTTACGGCAAAGTTGATCTTCTGCCTTAATTACACTTGGGCGTGGATCCAAATCCAAGCTTTCCTCTTTCGCAGCTGGGCCTACTGCCTTTCTCACACTTCGCCAATTCAATTCCAAGCTCTGCTTTCTTGCATATTTTATGCATGAAAACAACCTCGCTGAGACCCTTAAATATCGAGCCCTATGCGAAGCTAGGCTGATAGAAAACTGTCCCATCCCTTCTCTGTATGAAATCCTGGATTCGCGCCTGGTTGGGACTATAACTAAAATTGCGTTTTTATATCGAAAAATTTTCGCGCTCGCTTCGCTCGCGTTTTCAATAACTTTATAAGGTATGATAAAGGTAACATTCGGGTGGCGACTGCAGCAACATTACTCTGTTGCAACGTTACTGCTGCAGTACTGTCAACTTCCGTGATAAATTGATGTGACTGATTTCCATACTAAAAGTAAAAATGTACAACTGTCTATCATATTGCGTTTTTATATCGAAAAATTTCCGCGCGTTTCTATTACTTTCTAAGCTATGATAAAGGTGACATTCGGGTGGCGACTGCAACAGCATTAGGTACTCTGTTGCAACATTACTGCTGCGGCACTGTCAATTTTCGTGATAAAATGATGTGACTGATTTCCATTCTCAGCTGTAATGCGGCAATGAACTTCTCTCAATTTACCAAAAAATCAATGTAATAATCTTGATGACCCTAGGGAGAGGGGGCACCTAGAAATGCTTAGGGCATCAAAATATCTTAATCCGAATCCGGCACTGATTGTTAAAAATTGTGTAATATACGGAACCCTTGGAACGCGAGTCCGACTCGCACTTGGCCGGTTTTTTTTCTATTAAACTGTACATTAAATATCTCAAATATGAATTCCTCATGCCCGATTTATCTGGAAATGATACCAAACTCGAGGTGGTAGGTAAATAGAAGGGTCAAACAGATCACTGTGTTATGTCTTTCCTGTAGACATACAGGAAAAATGTACAGTTCGCGCGAACACACTAGTTTTCTCTCCTGTGGGCAATAGTTAACAGCTTGTGGGCATGTAAGTAAAGATTTTATCATAGTTCTCTAAATAAAAGGAGTACCTTTTCACGTGGATAAGGGTTAAATAAAAACATTAACCTTTATAGCCCTTAACTCTTGTGTATGTCTACAGGAAAGACATAACACAGAGATCTGTTTGACCCAGAAGCCGATAGAAGGCGTGTAACTTTGGATGCCCCCCTGCCTACCCACCAGGGGTTGGCGGATAGCTACCGGGCTGGATTGGCTTAGCTTTACGTATACTTCATCTGTGCCAAGTGAATTCATCCGATACCAAAATTTGCACGTCCCATACATTGGGTGACACTACTTCCCTCACTATATCTAAATGCTAGGTATTGGAACATTATAAACTTAAGCTGGAGGTAGGTTAGTGACTTACTTCCGCAAATCAAGTTAAGTGAATCCTCGCGAGTGGCGCGGGCGGCGGAGGCGCCCTACGATAAGCGGGCGCGCCGCCGCCGCTGCGCAAGCGCAGCGCTAAGTGACCCGATAGCCGCTGACGAGTCAATCGCGCCCACGCATGCACGCTACCCGCAAGCGCCAATCTGCTCAACAAATCGACGTCCCCAAGAGGCGTATATAGATTTAAATTAAAACAATTACCTCCAAAAAAACTAAAATGCATTAAAATTTGGATTGCACTGTCTATGTACACTGTACACAAAGTTAGATAGGTGCTTTCAATTGTTTTGAAAGATATACCTATTTGAGTGTCGGCAATGCGCATTCAGGTTATCTTAGCTTATCACCTATGGGCCTTAAACTTGTACGTCACCGATTTATAAGCATAACGAACAAAAGATATCGTTAATTAAATTCCTTATTGATCACAGCATTCTAGAGAATATACGCTATGCCAAAGCAGGTCTCTAGAAAATAATTAACAATCTTAGGGCTTCTTTTAATCCTGTTTTGTGCACACAAAAGAGAAATGCAGGCGTGATTATATGTTAAATGCGCTTATGGCAGGAGCAAAGGAGCCGCCCCAGGCAGGCGTAGGAGCCTAATGCAGTGTCTGTGTCCGCGGATAGCTGCGCCCGCGGCTATCTGCGCGTCGCGCCTGCGCGCTACTACTCACACGGAATTGCAATCGATAATCCTTATTGACGTTGGTTAAAAGGACTCATTTAAAAGGCTTACTAATCAGAAACCATTTATTTACATGGGACATGTTAACACGGGCTTATTCTAGAATCTAATGAAGCGATCGGATAAATCTAAAAGGAAAACTCGGGTAGGTAAATCAGTACCTACACTCGAGAGCAAAAGTTTCGGGTCAGTAACATTTACTTGAATATCTCGAAAACGAAAAACTTTAGTCATTGTAGTAGTAGTAGTAGGAACATAGTTCTGTATTTATATTTTTTTATTTTCTTTTGTTTATTTTATTACACAAATACACATTACACATAATTTATAACATATTAATAACCACTTTAACTTAATATTGAGTGTTGAAAAGGATTTGAATGAAAAGGGCTCGCGATCCTGGCTAGAAATAACACAAAATTGGCAAAAAAGGTCACAATATATTTAAAAATGGCAAAAAATAAAAGAAACGCTCTATTGGATATGTAAAGATACAATAATGCTGAAACTGGGGTATAAAAGCAAAGCGTACTTCAAGCTAACCTTTTGGTTTCGCACTTCTCGCACTATCGGATGACATTGAAAGTGAACATAAAAAAAAAACCGGCCAAGTGCGAGTCGGACTCGCAAACGAAGGGTTCCGTACCATTATCTATAAAAACGGTCACCCATCCAAGTACTGACCCCGCCCGACGTTGCTTAAGGCGACGGTAGCGGTGGGTAAAATTTCAGATTCTGTCAATTTACCCCATTTCACACACAAGCGCACTTCACGCACACTACCTCACTTTACTGGGACAAGTCAGTGACCCATCACGTTTTTTTAAGATTGGACTTTTAGTTTAGTATTGACCACTAGCCTCCTTTGAGGGTAAAAGCGTTCCATTGAAAGATGAAAGAGAAACAATGCATTAATCTTGCTTTCCTTGTCTGTTCATGTCACACGTGACGTACCTGTTTAATTCATTTGATTGTTGACTGTTTTATTACCTAATATTGCTTTGTCGAGATACGCGTTTTGTACAATTAAAGCGAATAAAACAAGATGTCATTAAGTCAGATGTAAAATGTTATTTACTACTCTATACGGTTTTTCATAAGGTGCAAAATCCATTCAATAGGAATTTAAATAAATAAAGTTTCAGCAGGGTGGCAATTCCATTTTGGCGGATTAAGCGAAACAGAATAGTTCTATCGAACCTGTTTACAAATTTTTACGAGAATCAGTTGAGAAATGTGATCTGCAAAGGAGAACATACAAAAGCATTTTTGCCCAAGCTGAAACGGAGACCTTTGCTAACGCTCGGCCAATGATGGTTTAGGTACACCTAAAAATGGTTGTCCCTGCTGTAATTTTAATATCTTTATATTTCAACCGGTACAGTTTTACCTTCAAAAATAATCGGTATCGCTAAACAATAGCGGTACTAAACTACTTATACGTTCACGAAATCGGTATCTGCATAACTTGATTGTTAGTAAACTAACCTGGAAAATAATCTCAAAATCACCGAAACATTTATGTACAGTCACCTGCAATAATATGTTACGTCATTAGCGCCAACTTTGCCTCCAGGGAAACTTTGCCCAAAACGACAATTTTAAACAAATTCGTTAATGTAGAAAAAATTATAATAGTTATGGCCACACTGCTATTTTTAGTAGAAAATAGGTTATATTTCTGACAAAACTATATACCAAACTTGTGCATAACTTGACTTGGGAATTTTGAGTTTGAGCGAGTTGCCTAATATAGGGTATAGCTGTTACCCGCGACTTTGTCCGCGTGGAATCTTATCTTCAACATTTTACATCTTTAGTACCTACGAGTATAATGCAAGGCAATGTTGAACTTACTTTTCATTTTTAGCAAGTTGTATGAAGTTTTAAGTCAAGTGGATTTTGATGTTGGTTGCTGAAATTACTTTTCTTGTGTTCTAATAATAGGTACACCCTTATACAAAGAATTCAAGTTCCGCACTCACAAAATATCTGATCTCCATACAAACTTTCAACCCCTTTCTCACCACCTTGGGGGATGAATTTTCAAACATGCATAAATTCGTTTTCATGTTTTTTATTTTAATAACTTTTTTTTGCAAAATGTTCAAGTTCCTAGCTTAAAATGAAATTTACACCCCAAGACGAACTTTCATCCCCTTTTTAACCCCCTTAGGACTTGTATTTCCAAAAACGTTGCAATTACTTTTTTTGTAATCGGGTATTATGTCTTTCTAAGAAGTTTCAAAGCATTTGTAATGGATACAAATTTTCAACCCCTTTTTAACCCTGTTAGGGGATGAATTTTACAAAACGCTGAAATAACATTTCCTGTCTTCTAATAATATCCCTAAATTCAAAGATTCAAGTCCCACACTCGAAAAAATGTTTGATATCCATACAAACTTTCAACCCCTTTTTCACCACCTTAGGGGATGAATTTTCAAAAACGCTGTAATTGGTTTTCTTGTATTTTAATAGTATATCTTTCTACGAAGTTTCAAATTCCTAGATTAAAAGAAAACTTTAACCCCATACAAACTTTCATTTCCTTTTTAACCCTGTTAGGGGATGAATTTTACAAAACGCTGAAATTACTTTTATTGTCTTCTAATAATATCCCCAAATACAAAGATTCAAGTCCCGCGCTCGAAAAAATGTTTGATATCCATACAAACTTTCAACCCCTTTTTCACCACCTTGGGGGATGAATTTTCTAAAACGCTGAAATTACTTTTCTTGTATTTGAATTTGATACTTTTTTACAAAGTTTCAAGTTCCTAGCTTAAAATAAAATTTACACCCGAAGACGAACTTTCATCCCCTTTTTAACCCCCTTAGGCGTTGAATTTCCAAAAATGTTGGAATGACTTTTTTTTGTAATCAGCTATTATGCCTTTCTAAGAAGTTTCAAAGCATTTGTAATGGATTCAAATTTTTAACCCCGTTAGGGGATGAATTTTACAAAACGCTGAAATAACATTTCCTGTCTTCTAATAATATCCCTAAATACAAAGATTCAAGTCCCACACTCGAAAATATGTTTGATATCCATACAAACTTTCAACCCCTTTTTCACCACCTTAGGGGATGAATTTTCAAAAACGCTGAAATTGGTTTTCTTGTATTTTAATAATATATCTTTTTACGAAGTTTCAAATTCCTAGCTTAAAAGAAAACTTTAACCCCATACAAACTTTGGACCCCCATTTCACTCCTTTAGGGGATGAATTTTGAAAAATCCTTTCTTAGTGGACCCCTAGACCTTATAAGGAATCTAGTTGCCAAATTTGGACTTTCTAGTCCCAGCGGTTTGGGCTGTGCGTTGATTTAAGTCAGTCAGGTCTTTCACGTTTATATATTTAGAAGATATTTCGGCGGGCAAAAAATTTATAAATAATGAATGCAAGTAGAAAAAATTGAGAACCCTTTGACAAATATTTCCGGGTTTGAGTTATAACACATGAAGCATAGATTATGTCTATTGAGATTTAAACTGAAAAGGCCTAAATACACAAAAGTTTTAGCGGTGGGCAAAGTAATCCGGTAATTTGGCATCCATACCAACATTGCCCACCACCAAAAACGGATTAGGGTTGTCACTTTCATCTAATTTACCCAACTTCGCAAGTAAAAGAAGGTTATGTTTGTACACTAAAATAAGTTTATAAATATATACTGTATTTATTTGTCTTATTATCCTTTATTTAGATGTTTTATCCCGTTAACGAATGAAAAACACAACAAAAATCATATTATTAAACTATTGTAACAGATTTTCTCAAAAGTGACAACCCTAGCCTTTGTAAAATGCTTAGGCGAGCCTTATTTGGGAATGGGCAAAAACGGGTAGGCAACATTGCCCAGCAAATTTATTTAAAAGTTTTTACACTTATGTGCTAAGTTATTAACAGGGAATGGTAGGATTGCCCAAAACCTTTAAGTGATCCTTAGACATCATCATCATACGAGCTGTATTTGAATACCAAATTGACGTGGGCAATGTTGGCAAAAACCCTGGATATCTTTGCCCGCCCTCTAAAACGCAAAAAAATGGGTAAAAACACGATAAAAAATATTTTTTTTTCAAATAAACTGATGCGTTTGATCACAATGGACGTGCTGAGCAAAAAAAGTCATATGATGTGAAGTTTTTTGAGAAATACGTTTAAAAAAAAAAGCGGGCAAAGTTGGTGATAATGACGGTACCTACTCTTCGAAGGCCGCAAAAATATGTGACATGGTCTTATGGTTCTACAAATAAGATCGTGTCAGATATTTTTGCGGCCTTCGTTGTGTAACATAAATTGCAGGCGACTGTACATTTGGAATAATTATTTTATTTAGTTTCAACGAAAGTTTCAAGTTTAGTACGAAAATAGTTCAGATATGCAATATGCACAAAATGTAGACCTAATCGAAATAAAACATTGCTTTTTATAGGTAATTTATAAAACATTTGATACATAGGTATACATAACTAAAGATGAGTCTTTAAACTTTTTTCATTTTAAGCGAGTTTTGAAGGAACATAATACTTAAATTCGACTGTAATTGTAGAGAATAACAGCAAATTAAAAATATAATGGCATGAAGAGTCGGTGCTCGGTTTCTTCGTGAACAAATTTACGTGTAATTTAATGCAATTATTAAACATTTATTGAACGAATTATGGTTACAAAGTGAGATCTAAATCGAAAACCTCATATACCGGCCCCTTGTTTGGGAGCCCCATTTAAATCTTTATTTTATTCTGTTTTTAGTATTTGTTGTTATAGCGGCAACAGAAATACATCATCTGTGAAAATTTCAACTGTCTAGCTATCACGGCTCGTGAGATACAGCCTGGTGACAGACAGACGGACGGACGGACGGACGGACGGACGGAATAGAAGGACGGACGGACGGACGGACAGCGAAGTCTTAGTAATAGGGTCCCGTTTTACCCTTTGGGTACGGAACCCTAAAAACTAACCAACATGAAAACCGATTCTTCATAGTAGGTATTAATTAACCTGTTTACAGTATTAATATTAATTTATTTTAATTAATGTCACAAGTTTACTGGGTACCTTCTAGAACGAATTAAGTAAAGTCAATTCAGGTAATTTTAGTCCACAACTTACAACTATGGTCCAAATTCAAGTTCCAGTAAAATATGTATAAATATTTTTCAAATTATAGTATCTAATATAGAAAAAGCCTAAGTATCGGCTCGATTCGGAAAATGAATTAGATTTCTACTAGACTTCAACAAGTTACGATACGGATAATTTAAAGATATTTGTAAGATAGATATGTCAAATTTGACGTATCCGCGATTCTGGAGGTCCTCTTGAACGATTTCGACAAGTTATGACTTAGATATCCAAGTCACATCTAGTCGATATCTAATGTAGATCTAGTTGATCTCTAAATCGTCTCAAGATCTTGTGATTATCTCGAAATCCGAATAGGCCTGTATATCTAAGCTCCAAAATAAATGAAACGAGTACAAATCAAAAAGGCTCGTTAAAATACCTGAGTTTACGATATGAAGGGTACAACATTCTTTCAATATTTATTTGTCTTAAGCATTGTTAATTAATCCAATTAAAAACTTAGGTACCTATGTAATGAATGCTAAGAGAATAATGAAATAAATGCGGTCGGCATGCACGACTGAGATGTTTCACAACACAGTGATAGGTAAACTATTGTGCTAAAGTGCGCCGTACGTATTCATTAATTGAAAACCAACTGCAATAGACACCGCATGTGGCAATAGCGCCTCACCAAGCCATAATTATCTCGTCACAGGTCCGAGATCAATCAAACCATATCACGTTATGTGGGTCATTAATTACTATAAACAGTAATTACTTTAATTATTCCTGACAGTCTTTGTGTTAAGTCGTGAAGTCGCGGCACGGCGCCGAAGGTCGGAGTCTATTATTGTAGGGAGAAAGGTTGATCAAATGCTCCCGTCAAAACCATCGTTGCAAAACTTCGCGGTTCTAAGTACCTCGACGTAAACCTTGTGTGGCTTTGAACACGAGGTAACGATCCGGGTTGTAATTCTATAAATTTAATGTTTGTTCTGTACCGCTTTTTATTTATAATTGGAATGTTAGTTAGCAAGTTTTCCCGGTACCGTAAAATGGGGTGAGTGAGGAGGGACAAAACTGACATTCAAACCCCGATAACATTTTATTTTTTCATTTTATGCAAACTTAATTTTAATAATAAATGTTACGGCCGTTTGTATTTTAGTTTTATGATTTTAGGTAGTTCCATTTCATAACTTTACGATAAACACAAAATCCCTCCTCACCCCGTAGACCCTCGTAGTTGGGGTGAGATGGGATTTCATACAAAAGGTGATTTTGAAACGTTGTTGAATCGATTTTTTTATTATGGATATTACTATAGAGCTCCATTTGTAATAGGAATACATTATTTAGGTAGCAGTAGCCTTTAAAAACCATCTCACCCCCCTGTCTTCCTTACTCTCCCCATTCATAACCCGAATCTCCTCGCAATCTCTACTCACCCCATTTTACGGTACCTACCTATTAACAATAGTAACGGCTTTTTTTAAACAAGTAGTTTTTTCAAATTTAAATGATGTTTGATTTATTTCTTAGGTTTATTTTAATTTATAATTTCTATGTTTCATTGGTACATATCTATCTGTCATTCATAATTTATCTTTGTTATAAATTGAATAACAAATACATAACAAATATAATCTACGTTGCGTTATATACCAAATTACTTTATACATATACCTACCTACTCTACCTACATACTTACATTTTTGACACGCTATTTCAGACGCAGAGCGTTATATACCGCACAATGCACTCTGCAATATTTAGCAATTATTTTTAAAGTAAGTTGGTATCTACTATATATGCAGGTATTACTTTAAGTCCTTCTCCAATTTCTTTAATTCAAAGTAGTACACTGTGGTACAGTGGGTTGGTAGAGTCAGACCGAGAATAGTCTGCAGCGGATGTGATAGCCCACGCAGTGAAACTGTTATTTTAAACGTAAAACTTCTATGAAATTATGACGTATAAATGACACTTGCACTGCGTGGGCTATCAAATCCGCTGCAGACTTTTTTTGGTCCGACTCTAAGTATATAAATGAATGTAAATTTTCTCTTAATGTCGTAAATGGATTGGTTTTCCTCCTGGAGTGTTCAAATGTATTGTGAATAGCCAGCCAACAGTGGTGCAAGAGCTGGGTACTCGCGTGCTCACTGCGTGCCGCCCGCATCTCGAGCTGTCATAGGCACCCCGTCAGGTGATCTTTGGGTCCGTGACTCAACAGTTACACTAACGAACCGGTGCGGCGCGTGCTTCATTGTGCCGTATTATCTATCATTATCTCGCTAGCCTAGATACAGACGTATTCTATAACGCATGTAGCAATATCAAATATAAAACAATGAGCTTTTAATAAAGCGAACGCCCGCCATTCGCGTTCAACCGGATTAATAAGTTTTGTAACATGTCACGGTTACTTTACAGACTAATGTACCTATATGTCCCTGTAACGTACAGTTAGTTACATTTATTCTTGATCTATTGCAAATTTATAAATTAGTCGTTATAATATGTACCTACCTAAGATCTGGAGCGAGTGGTTTTAACAGCGATATTTATACGGAATTTAATATTGTTATTCTCGATTACTAATCATCTAACAAACGACCCAATTAATTAATTTATGTCGGTTAGCTCCGGCGGAACGACTAAATTATACATAATCTATGTCGGCTTCTGCTTTATTCATTCAAGTCTCTTACGCATCCTATTTTAAGATAAATATTTTAATATATAACTTACATAGGTATTTAATGACACTAAATATGGTAATGGGGAAAATACGCGTGCCCAATATATCAAGTGTAAATTTATTTCTTACAAATTTCGGAAACATACCATAGATTTTGGAGCATTAATTGACTGCAGATAAGTGTTGAACTTGCTTGCTTTCACGCTGATTTAGCGAATTTCTTTAACGGCCGTACATGACCCATATTGGCCATATCTCTCAGTCGATTTATAGCTGAGCTGCAGTGGCTGAGCGAGTTCCGTAGCAGGTGAAAATAAATCACCCACAGATTGGAGATACTTAGCCACTTGTCGGAGCTAAACGTTTACGGCCCATGATTAATTCCATTAAGTTCGCCTTACGATACTTATCGATAGTTATTATGTTTCATTAGTGTTGTAAACTATCTGTACCGTCAAAACGATCCATCAAGGTGTTAAGTAGAATCGTCGGCGTTTTCGGCCACAGGCCCATCACGTGTGTTTATCGATCGGCGCACAGGCCACTTTGTAAAAAACACCTGCCATCGACACCCTATACAAGCTCGATTATAGCGCATTCATCGCATCATATCATTAAATCATCACCTTTCATATCAATTTTGATTTTGAACCTTTGAACCTTTGCCCGGTTAGAGTTTTGCTCGAGAATTTGAAGTTTATTGCTCTATATCTATATCATTATTTAGTTTAAGAAAATACTTAGTAGGTTAGTTTATTCTGTAACGATCTCTTTAAACATTAAACTCATGGTCTGAAACAGCAGGAGGTGGATAGGTCATGGGGCGTAGCCCAGGGGGTCTACTCTGGACATCAACAATCGAAGCGTTATTTTAGTCTTGCTCACTACCCAATAGTAAAACTTTAGCGTAAAAGAGACGATGCATATTGGAATGGCGAGTTAGAACAGAAATGCATGTGCAGGCGCAGGGTGGTCGTCCTCCGTGACCGGGCGCGTGCCGCTGCCGTGACACTCGGAAGCCTTGCGACATAATTGTGCAGCGTGCGGTACATAAGTACTGTTAGTTTTATAGCCACTGATTTACTTAGACAGCTTTCATTTATGTCCTGACAGCCTTTAAAACATAGGGACAGGCAGACGAACGATGGGACGGACGGAGAGACTGATATGACGAAACAATAAGGGTTCCGTTTTTGCCATTTTGCCTACAGAACCCTAAAAAACTAGCACTTTATACAGACAAAGACGATAAGAGCTAGTTGATCATGTTTAACTATTACTATTGCTGATAATTAATTTATATTATACGTGTTAAATCTTCCCCCTTAGTTAATATTTGCGTGGCACGAATCGTATAAAATAGTATTGTGCGTTAGTAACCCTAAATTCTTAAGGCTTATAAGTATAAAATTATTCACAATAATGATCATATCTTAAATTTCGCACCCTATTAAATTCATATCAGACCGGACACTCTACCTCGCTCGACTTAGCAAACGATTTATCGAAAAAGCTAGTCACGAGCAGGAGATTAATAATTAGTGTATGCGATGTCGCCGCGATTATCGACAGTGAGCGACGGCCGGCGCGGCGTCGGCGTCGAGGCGTTTTCACAACGCGGGACACAGTACTGGCGCTCGGCACCGCTGCGAGGAAGGAGGCTAAGTTCGCCATCACGATGTCGCTACTCAACTTTCGACTCGGCCGTCGATTAAGAATCACTTGCGACAACACTGGATTGATCGATGTAGCCCTTGGCATTTGTGCGATATAACTGTACTCTTTATAACAAATAGATGACACACTTAGTTAGGGAGTTGTTGAATTGACACATGTTAAATTGATTTTATCTCACGAACACTACTCGCGTTACTCAGAGCGATATCTCTGCTCTCTGCTACAATTGTCTGCCTACTGGAACTCGTTAGGCATCTGACCGATTATGAAATTGCGAGATGAGTAGGAATGTTTTTTTCTTCGTTGGGTAAACAACCGTAAAACGAGTAGCCGCGCTTAATAAGCTTTACTCGAGAACGGGTTAAGGCGACCGCACGTGGATAACCGCCGTGGTCGGCGGCACTTCAAAGCAAACACTCGTTTAAGCCAATTGTGCGTGCCAGCGCGCCGCGCGCGCAACTACAACATGTAATTATACGGTTATAGGGCGCACCCCCGCCTTCTAGTTATACTTCGTAAAATATACGACTGTTCGTGATATACAACCCTAAGTCGACTCGTTAAGCGCTATATCAAATAGTTTCGTTAATTTTGAGATTAAACTCGGCACCCCGGCACCGGCCCTCCGATTCCACAAAAAACTACCATCTGTTGAACCACAATCGGGATAACGCCTGCTGGGTCAGTAATTGACCGCCATCACACTATTTCCTAATAAACTTTTTCTATTGTTACAATTTTACTACCAAGTAAATATTAGATCAATAATAAACCTATTATAACAATTTTAACAGACGCAGACGCATCTCAATCACACCTTATATTAAAACCGATGCTAAGGTATTTAGTAGTAACTAAGCCATTGTTGTGATAAATATGTACCTACATAATAACAAATTGCGAAAATATATGGACACCTACGGAATAAACCACAATGGAATGGAATCCCTAAAATGCATTTTAACAATTGAAATAAATACACAAGTAAACATACTACTGTAGGTAGTACTTACTTACCCCTTGGCCCCTTTACATCCCTTAGGCCTTATCTAGTCTGCAACTGCATCACACATAGGTAGGTATAGTACGAGTAGTTTTGACGAAACGCGACTCTACGGAGAGAGTAAAAACCGGGCAAGTGCGAGTCGGACTCGCGCACGAAGGGTTCCGTACCATAATGCAAAAAAAAACGAAAAAAAAAGCAAAAAAAAACGGTCACCCATCCAAGTACTGACCACTCCCGACGTTGCTTAACTTTGGTCAAAAATCACGTTTGTTGTATGGGAGCCCCATTTAAATCTTTATTTTATTCTGTTTTTAGTATTTGTTGTTATAGCGGCAACAGAAATACATCTTCTGTGAAAATTTCAACTGTCTATCACGGTTCGTGAGATACAGCCTGGTGACAGACGGACGGACGGACGGACGGACGGACGGACGGACGGACGGACGGACAGCGAAGTCTTAGTAATAGGGTCCCGTTTTACCCTTTGGGTACGGAACCCTAAAAACGGTTCTAATATTATTTTGTATTTCGTGCGCTGTGCGCTATGTTTATGCTTTGTCGTTTAAACGAGTTTATGCTTGGTTTAATTATGAAGTTTGTTATTTTTGTACTGTAATCGTCAGTTAAATCTACAAAAAATTAATTAATACAAAATCAATAAATACAAATGATAACATATAATTAAATTAACCTACCAAAACATCTTTGCCGTTTAACTGTTAACCAAGTCAAACAAAAACAGTTTTGGACAAAAACTTGGTAGCCTAATATCACATTAATATTGTTAAAACTGTAATTTAAATCAATTTCCGGCGCACGGGTTAACCCTTTCAGCCGGGGCGTTACAAGCGTTTATGATTTTATATTAGTGTATAATCGGTCGGATCTCAGGCTGTGGGCCCTGCCAGCTGGGTCCCGGCCATCTCATTTGTGTTCGTCATCTAAAATATTAACAACCGTATTAATTTGGAGGAACTGATTTCTTCAAGAAACTATTATGTAATTTCTATGGTTATTATTGTATAACGGTTTTTAAAACGCGTTGTGCTTTTCTATCATCTGAACGACCATTATCTGTTAGTTTTAAACGTTTCAAAATAATAAATGTGACACTTTTTTCGGACGCGGTTCACGCGCTATAGGTACCGGATATACTTAGTAGAGCTCCGCAGTCTAGTTGCGGCTCGGGGCTCTATACAAGTCGCACTTGTTGCTTGTAAAGCAATTTAAATCAGGTGGTGCAAGCGATCCTTATTGAGTAAAGTAAGTACGCTTTGGACCGGGTGTTTTAAATAACAAATTTATACCTACAGTTAGGTGTTCGGTCCATTGTTTAGCGGCGTATAAAGCACCGCGCCGCCCGGCTGCGGCGCAGGTGGCGCGCAGATTCCCTTCCAAACTCCTAACCCGATTGTTTCTTGCTTTATGGTTATTAGTGGAAACACTGGAAACGTATTGCAAATTATGTCTTTGTCGAATATTACACTCGGACCGTACTTTGTTGATAGGTATACATATATATATATATATATATATATATATATATATATATATATATAATATATTTAGTATATATGTACATATAAGTATAAGGTCTCAAATGCAATGAAATGACGTCGAGCCATCGCCCAATTTATGGATTTTGATTGATATTTTATTCCGGAAATAATTATAAGGTGCCTGAGATAAACAAACTAGGTCCTTACATAAATTTGCCTTGCCGTGTAGTGCTGTAGGAGGTCTGGTATCAATAGGACAACGTTGTTTCTGAATAATTAAAAACCGTGAAATGACAACTGTTAAATTAAATCTTTATTACTTATTTTCTAGTGCAAAGCAGTTAACTACAGAGAATAAGTTTAAAAGGATCAACTTGATGATGCTTATATGATATAAAAACGTAATGAAAAGATGAGATAGTAGTATTGTACTAAGCGGCGCGGGCGCCGGCCCGGCATGGCACTGGCTGCGGCGCACCCGCGACTATTACTTACCCAGATATTTATTAATAAATCGTGGACCATCAATCACCGTGAGGTCAAAGCTGTACGCAGAATCAGAATGTTCGCTCTTAGCAGTTTTTAATGAATTGTTTTTGTGGTCGATACTTATTAAGCATAGTAAACGTGCGGTGGCCGACGTTGGTGGGCGCCGTAGTGACACGCAACAACGGATTATTTCGACGGACTATTTATAATGTGGGTCTCGCAGACCCGGATCGCGGACGATGGAATCTGCTCCTTTGTCATTGGGGCAACCTGTTCGGTCGGGCTCGAACTCACGGCGAGCACAATGTAATGTAACGGGCCACCTGATTAACCGCCATTCCACCCGTGAGCTATGCAGATATCGGCCGACGCGCCGCCACCACGCCACGCCGCGCCGCGCCGCGCCGCGCTGTCGCACCGCACCGATCACTGATCATATTAATTTCAAATGATAGATAGCTTTTATACTGTTAATGCCCTATTACGATTCAGATAACAACATCAAGGTTAGTGAACTTTGATCTATTCGCATCATAGAAAATTTGATACATAAAACAATGTTCTTTCATTGATAGATTACTAATTAAGTAACATGTTAAAGTAATTGATTAGTTGATTACATATATGTAAATACCTACCTAAATAACGTATTGTGTATGAGTACCTATACGTACGATTAAAGAGTCGACCTTAAACCCACTGAACAAGTGCAGTCTCAAGTTTTTTTCAGTTTTTTGTGTGCAGTGTTCATACCGGTAGCACTTATGTTTCTCTTCCTTCGTTTGTTTTTTGCCTAGGTTTTTTAGGCGGTAAACCGAGTCGTTACCAGTAGCAGGTGTAAGGAATAAATATTTCACACGGATACGTTACATTAGTTTTCTAATGTTGCAGTCGGAGGAAGATACCTATTACAATTGTAGGAAAAGGAAATGACCTACTTACCTATAGGTATTTCATTCAGTACGATATGGCCACTGTATAGGATTAACGGACTGATTCATTTAGGTGCTGGTGAAAAATATCGTTGAAGATATTTATTGTGTAGGATTTTTTCAGTAAGTAGGTATCTCTTGTTTGCTTTAATTTTTTGTTAATATTTTATTTTAATGTTGTTTTATTATGGTCATTATATTTTGGTACACTATGAACAAAATACAGCTGAAGGAATAATATCAAGGCATACGCGGTTGAGCTTATGAACAATATTTGCTACAAATTGACCAAACGTGAATCTCTGTGGGCTTACCGCGAATCACGTTCGACGTGTTGCCTCTCTGTCGCACTTGTAAATTCGTACATAAGTGTGACAGGGAGGCAACACGTCGAACGTGGTTCGACTTCGCGGTAGGCCCTCAGAATCTGAATCGAGAAAAGTAACTCAGGTTTTTTTGTAACATTATTAATATTATTATAATAAAAACAGGATGTTAATAAGTGCTGTTTTTATAATAATAGATGTTGCTAGAATAAATTGACATGGTTATAGGTACTTACCTATTAAATATGTAGGGTAATTTTAAAATTTTATCCAGTGAATGGCATTCTCCGAGTAGTTTACTCTACGTTTTTTATTTACACGTATCTACCAGATAAAAAAACGTGTAACATACGACAATTTAAAATGTGCAACTAGTTGACACAATAATCTTAACCTTAAATCCCAAGTATTGAATCTCTCCAATGTTGTCAGCATCCGCTGTCAGTTCTCACGAGACAGGTAGC
Source organism: Cydia splendana (assembly GCF_910591565.1). Taxonomy (NCBI): domain Eukaryota; kingdom Metazoa; phylum Arthropoda; class Insecta; order Lepidoptera; family Tortricidae; genus Cydia; species Cydia splendana. The sequence continues at coordinate 13,473,277 of NC_085964.1, read as the reverse complement.
CGCTTCCGCTCATCCTGCCTCTTTACAATATAAATAAGACTCGTATTAGTAACTATTACAATGTGTGCATATGCAGTGCTTCACAAACAGTCAGGTAGTTGTGGGATCTCTCAGAACTACTTGTCGGAGGCCGGATAGAATCATTAACCCCTTTTAAGTCACACAAAGGTAATTTATGCTGTAAAAATGCATATGGATGAAATAAAAAAAGTTTCTCAAGTTTTGCAACGATGTTCTTTATGATTCAAATTTCAAATGCGTACTTTTTATGTGCATTTTAGCAGTTAGAGATTATTTTAGCATGCGTAATTCAGGAAGTACGTTGACAGGTTCACTTCGGAACTGGTTCGCGGTCGCCGGGACTCCCCGTCCTGGGAGTCGACTCTGCTATAGTGCGGCTATACATAAATGGCACACTTTGTCTGGATTTAATTTAATTTAAATTATTACTGTTTTATCTAGGTAACCTACATGGTCGATATTATTTTGTAGAAAATGAATGAGTAGTCTTAGTAAATATTTTATTTAAAAACATGTTGATAAAAATATAACACTTCATTTTTTAAGATTGCTTATCTCAATATGTACAATATTTAACTTGTGTACGTCTAATAATTATCTTAAATAAGATAAATTACTTGAATATTAGAATATTATTTTTATACGTACACAAGTATGGTAATCTATATCTATATACATATATAAAACAAAGTCGTGTTTGTTCCAGCATCCATAACTCGAGAACGGCTGGACCGATTTTCATGGTTTTTGATTTGTTGGATTAGTCTCGGCCTAGAATAGCAGAATAACCATTAAAAACATTGAAAAAATTTACGAAAACAAAATAATGAAAGAATGATCATTCCCATACAAAATGTTCCTAGGTATCTTACCTGTCAAACATTTGATCTTCATCCCGTCGATAAGGTAAACTCTCTCTCTTCTTTAAAGAACGTATTTTAAAAAGGGTTTCGAATCGACAAGATATATCCACAATATAGATATATCGACAAGATATACCCCGTATTTGAGATTTTGAAATTGTAAAATAGACAGTAATGACAAAGGATTGACATATTTTTATTTATGCATGCATTATAGTGATGAGGCTTATCGTTTGTCAAATGGAGCGATTATAAACTCCCTGTTAAACAGTTTCGAACGCAGCCATAAACAAAATGACAACCAACAAATACATACATATACATACTAAATAATAGTACTACCTTAAGGCCCCAGTACACAATGGGCCATCGCCGGCCACTCCAAGGGACGCAGCCATGCAGTAGAATGAGATAGCAATATCACTTGCTCCCTCTAACGCATAAATGCGTGCCTTGGAGTGGCCGGCGATGGCCCATTGTGTACTGGGGCCTTTACTCTTTGGTACTACCGTAAGTACATAATGGACACTTCCTACAAAACCAAAGTTTGACAGCGATTCAGGGATGAATCTCGCTATCCCTTTTTAATGTATGGTACTATCCCTTTCAGCCGACTTGAATTTTGACAACCCTAAATAGCCATTTAGGGTTGTCAAAATTCAAGTCATTATCTTATCTGTGGTCGTGCATGCAAAAGGACGTCAAATGGTAGCAACCCTAATAACTGCTCGCAGCAATGCTGAGCCGAACGGAGCCGAGTTTGCCCGAAGTCAGGAGTTTCGCACCCCTGCCCGAAGTCAGGAGTGTCTCGCCACTGTCTGAGGTGCCAACAGGATTAAAAAAAAGTGCGAGTCGGACTCGCGCACGAAGGGTTCCGTTCCATTACGCAAAAATCATCAAAAAATCACATTTGTTGTATAGGACCTTACTTACATATTTATGTTGTTCTGTTTGTTGTCCTGAATCCTGAATGAAGCGATGGATTCTAAAGTAGACTCCTGAGAGTAATGAGGGATTCAAGTGTTAACGCCTAAGACGAAATAATTTTGATACCGTGTGACACATACTGCTTTTCACATCAACTATGAGGAAAATTAAAAAATCTTAGTATTGACACAATCTGATGCTTAAACAGATTATTTAAGCTAAAAAAATGTAAAAATAGTGTGCTAGAACAGAAAAGTGTTACTTTGATCCCTCCTAGCAGGGAAGAAAAGTGCCACTTTGATCCCTCCTAGCAGGGAAGAAAAAGCTCTTTTCCGAATAGGTGGTGTGAAAAAATACTTTTAATTATTTTAAAAGCATGAGTCTTAATTGAGGCCATTGAGGGGCTTAATGAAGGGAAGATATATGTAAAACATTCATTTTGTATTACCAATTTAAAGTCACCCTATATAGTAGAGGGACTAATCGATAACAATTTTTTTCAGGCCTGGCTGCAGGCGTTCGGAATGTTCATTATGTTTCCGTACGGAATGACAGGTGGGATCGGGACGTCGCTCTACAAATGCATGGTGCTGTCTCGCTTACACATCATGTCAGTCAGTACCTACATAAAATTCTGAGCGTGTGCGGCCAGGCTAATCCGTGACGTGCCAAAAGGAGACATAATATAGATAGGTGATACCAAAGGTGATACGAAGTTCACCGGGTCAGCTAGTATCTATATAAATAATGATCTTAAAATAGATAAATTACTTGATTATTTTATATTACCATACTTATACATTTGAACATTCTTCTCACGTTGTTTTAGATCTGATAGTCTGATGTTAAACTACTTATTTTTTTGTAGTTTAGGTAAAGACCTTAGGTACCAACAGGTCCTACTTACGGTTTTGTTCTAGTTGATTCGAATCCAGATTTTTGACTTTCGCTCGATAGAAAAAAACCACGGACCTACACTGAAAAAAATATGAGCTATCGAGCACACATTAAAATTATTTAATTAAGATTAACTGCTATTACAAATTGTAATATTAAATTGTAATTGTAATTTACAATATCAACTAATGTACACTGAGAGAAAAAACTAACAAAAACACACTTAGAATTACAAAAATAAAACTTAATCCGGGGACAAGGAGAGTCAACTAATAGGAACAAATTGACTTTTGCAATTTCCATTTAGTAGGAAATACAACTTCTATATTTGTAATTTGAAGTATGCTAGAGTAATTTCAGAAATTTGGTTTTGTTATTCCGAGAGGTGCTTTAGCAATATCGGAGGTGATGACGTCATGGGTGAAAACTAACCGTTTTGTAATTCTAAGCGTTCTTTAGCAATATCGGAGACGATGACGTCATAGGTTTTACTAAACTGTACTGCGATTCCAAGCTAGCTGTTGTTATTCTAGAGATAATGACGTCACAGGCAAAAACTAAACTGTTTGCAATTCCTCCGCCCCTAGCAAACGGGCGCCGCGAGAGCATGTCGCGCGCGTGGTAGCTACCCGTCTCTATTTCTGTCTGTATGAATAAAAAAGCATTTGGTAGTATATCTCTGTACTAAAGAGGCACTATAAAAGCCTGTCGAGATATTCTACCCATTCCTTTCTTATTCATACAGTCAGAAAGAGACTAGTAGTTATTACGCGCGCAACATGCTCTCGCGGCGCACCTGTGCTAGGGAGGTTGGAATTGCAAACAGTTTAGATTTACCTTTGATGTCATTATCACTAGAATAACAACAGCTAGCTCGAAGTTGCAGAACAATATATTCCTGTAGACCCCAACTACACGGTAGGTCGCGGGTTAATATGTCCATGGCCCACAATTTATCCTAAATTTATTATTTAACTTAAGTATGTTTTAAACAAAGAAGACACGAGACACGCCCGCCCGACATCCGACACAATACTAACTCTAACCAAATGAACGTAGCAAGTAGCTGTGTTGGTATTACAAAACTCGTTTAGTGATTGGTACAACAATGAACATAAACACAACAAGTCTATCTACTAAATACCAGTAAACTTTGTAATGTCGCTATAGTAACAACTGAATTGTTATTTTAAATGGGGTAATGTTATTCCCGCGAACTCGTTTTTTAGATATTACAAAACTATGTAAGTGAGACATTTACTAAAATCATAACTTGAAATCACAGATGCTTTTTTCCAAAAATCACAAACTTTACTAGTAAAAATCGGAGAATTTTAGTAGTAATAAAAATGGATTGTAACAAATACTGAACTTTGTTTAATGCTCCATTTACTAAAGTCTGTTTGCTGAAATTAGATTTAGTATTACTGAGCTGTTTGTAGAAATAAATAAATTTTACAGAAATAGTGAAACTTCCATGATTACTACTAAAACTTCATTTTTTCCCCCAGTACAGAACTGTTTATTAATTCCTGGTGGTGATTTTTCTCTCAGTGTACGTTCGTTCGTACGGTTTTGTTTATTTTATACAGGAATATGATCATTCCAGATGTAATTATTTAGTACTCTATTGTTACCGTATATAACTTAGGCATTTTTTATAGAGCCTCTGAAACACATTGAACTTAATGAGCAGGAGCCAATCCACGACATGCGTACGCGCTAGCGGCGACGCACTCACAACCCTCCATCCGCGCTCGGTGATCTATTGTTTGCCGAGAGAAATGAAACGAGAAAAAAACTCGTTCCCAAACCTATCGTGAGAAATCATGAAATGTGCTCCGCATTCATTAAGCGACGCTCCGGCAGAAATCAATAAATATCATATTACGCTACGCTGCCCATGAGAACCAGGTACACGATGGTTGTCGATCATTGCTGGCCTACGTCGAGATGATTCAAATCAACAGGTAACAGATTAAAAAATATTAATTGACCGAGCGTTAGCGAATCTAAGGTCCCCGTTTCAGCTTGGGCAAAAATGCTTTCGTATGTCCGGATGTTATCCTCCAAAGGTCGTTCTTTCTCAACCTGTTCTCGTGAAATTTTGTGAGCAGGTTCGATGACAAAATATTTTTTTTTTAAATGGCGGAACCATTCTTTTATCGAGTTTTAAGCTATGTTCCCGAGGTCTTCAGCTCACAGAGCTACTAGTTTACTATATTTGTTTGTTTTGACTTAATTAGAACCACTCGATTTCATTGTATTGAAATTGAGATTTCGGCGGATAAGCTAATAAGTGTCTACATCGTACCTATGTGTCGGATAAGCTAATAAGTGTTTTTGTGGTCACGCTAGAGCGGAAGGTTGACTCTCAAAGGAAGGTTTTACATATTACATAATAGGTTAGAATCGAGATGGTCATGCAGGTGTTCATATTAGTTGTAAATGGAGAACGGCGTCGTGCCTGCTAAATAGTAAGCTGTACTTAAATAGTAATTTTAATTTTATTTTCAGATGTGTAAAATACATAGTAACATTAGGTATTGTTGATCTTGCCAACTCTGGTCTTTTTTAAATCGCCATAACGGAATCCTTAATATATAATATATGTATTCGCTACACTTGTGGCGTTATTGGCTATTTAGCTAAGGTACTAAGGTTTAAGGTCTATTTAGACCTAGACAGATCTTAGTATTTTTATACGCTGCCGATTAAATTGCCGACTCTTGTTTATATAGATAGCCAAGTTAAGTAAATATTTATCTATGTAGACTTCTATAGCAGGTATGTAGGTAGGTATATGCTGCAATGTCCATCCATTACAATTATTCTATTACAATATATGTATGCCGTGGTGAAGCTATGTTTTTGATTATGCCAACAATGGGTAGTCACAGATGTGAAATATGTTTATTGGCGCGGAGGTGACGGAGCGAACCGCGCACCGCGCCGGCGCGGCGGCGGCGGGCGCTGCGCAGGCGTTGCGCCACCACCGACCCGGGCGCCGCGCCGCCCGTCGCCTGCGACGTCGCCAGCGCACCCGCCTGACTCATGCCCATGGATTCTTGTTTCCTACCACTGTACTATCACCAACATTATGCCCAAACGATCTGCCAACGCATTGTCTTTGAACTTACTGTTTAGCTATAAATGTCAACGTTGATTTACTTCCAGTCTACTAGGCACCAGTACGGCGCGAATATTGTGACTATTACGCTTGCAAACTACGCGTGAACATTGCTGTTCAGGCAGTTGTCATAATTATTGTCTTACGCTTAATTGCGTGTGGTGGCGTGGTGGGGAGTAAATTGTGTGTTAAATGTTAAATACCATTCACTAGCTAACATTAGCAAATATAGATATTATGGATGCCTATATATACCTACTTCTCTGCTTTCTTAGAAATATCTATTACCTACTTAGGTAATAAGGGCAGAATGCCTGCTCTGCCAGATGGATACCTGCTGATGACTTAATCCATGTATGTACGTTAAACTGTGTACTTAAATAACCAGCTGATAATTACCTATATATGGTCTACATGCACATGATGTGTTAAGGTGCCGTAGGTTGAGAGAGCGCAGTTTTTGAACAATCGTACCGCTTTTTAAATAACAATAAGGTCGCCAAAAAATTGCTTCTATAAATGCGCAATTTAATTTTTGAGGAAAATCATCATGTAAGGTGTATTCGGGTATTACCGAATGTCGGATAATTCCGAAATTCAGATGAAAATCACCCTTAATTCCATCATAATAAAAGTCTCTTTCGGAATTATCCGACAGTTTTCGACATTCGGAATTACCCGAGTAAACCTTAAGTACTTTTTTTTTGTTAACTCTTACAACAAATTAAAATTCAAAAACATAATATCCGCGGACTCGAGCACGCACATCCATCTCGCTAACGCTTACGCTCAGTGAGAGTGAGAGAAGAATACGAAGCTACGGAGCCTTAAGTTTGGAAAGAATCTGTGCTAGATCATTATAAGCACTTAAAGCCATTCAATAAGTCATGGGACCTCTCGTGTAATGTCGTCTCTGGTCGCAATCGTGCCGCAATGTGCCGTTACTAATAAAACCGAGACTATGACAACTGATCGTGTTGTACTTTCAAAACAGTTAATAATTAACAAGAGCCTTTGTCATGCACTCGCATGTATGAAAAGACTGTGCTTGCTCGTAAAGTGCAAGCTCCAGATTCTTGCTGTCCAGTACTCATAAGTTTCGTTGAACGTATAACCTACAAACGAAGATAACATTTATGTCTGTTACCCTATCGCCATATATCGCTTACGGCAGGTATGCCGCGAGTGGTGCGAGTTCACCAGCCAGAGTAACAACAATTCACCCACGCATGGTTTTGTAAATGTCAGATTGCATCTACCCATTTATTTCTACGTGTGACTCTCTTCTATCATTTGTCACTATTAAAACTTTCGCAGTTCTTTGTGTACCTTATTAGGTTTGGGATATGAGGCTACTCGGAAAAAATAATTTATGCTCGTCAGAACAAGTGAACGTAAGTGGGCTGGCGCTTCAAGCCCGCGGCTGCGCGTATGACTGCGCCGTACGGATTTTATTGCAATCTTGATTAATATTTATGATTCAATTCTTTGTCCGGCTCGTGAAATACACTTGGCTCGTGCTGACCATAAAGTGATAAATCGCTTAAGGCAAACACTTTGAGTATTAGTCCAATTCGCGACGCATCTCCGGAGCCTAGGCCGACTCCGGCATCGTTAAACTCAACATTAATCACAATGGGGTTTACGGATCATAAATTCGATATTAGTGCTCTTTTGCAATGCCTCGTAAGCACTTATCCTAATTCATTCGCGTAAGTTATTATCTTATAAAAACATGCACCACTAAACACGTAGTTACTGTACAAGAGTTGTTGCCTCCGCAGTCAAGAACCTGGGCATTTGAGCATTAGATGGCTTCCAATCAGACCACCCACTTTGCATCATATTGTGATCAAACAACTTTCTAGCATTTTAGTTCAGATTAAAAGGTAATCTGACGTGCACGAATGATTCGCGACTATTGTCAATCATGAATCGACTTACACGATTGTCAACTGTCGCAAAACAATCAAAGAAGATAAATCTAAGATGAGAATAATTATTTGCCTAAATACTTATGCAAATGTTCATGCGCAGTCGACTGCTATTAGAAAGTAGTACGAAGAATAGTAAAATGCCGGTACCTAAGTGTAATGAAGAACGACGGACAGGTGATGGTAGTTTTGGTTGGAGGAAGTTGGATCGTTGGGCTGTATAGAGGTCGGCACGACGCGCGCACTCGGGCGCGGACGGTAGCGGCGTGTCACAAACAAACGCTCCTGTTTGACAGATATGATCTGCCGTTGCGCGCCCGTCTGTCAGCGCTCCACTCTGTTGTGACAGCTAAGAACTCTGTTCAGAAAAGAAAATAATTAATTACAGTGTATCTCACAGTTCAGTTACCAATTTTTTTAGTTCATTGAGTTTTTGACTTGTGGAGATAGAGTAAGTATAATGATGAATGGCATTATGCTTTCACCGAGATAAAATTTTATCTAAAAGCTTTAGCACTAAAGCTAGATTGCATGTTTACGTTGACCTAAATATGGTTGTCTTGATGTTAACGATATAAAGCTAATTGATCGACTGTCGTTCTAGTTGGTGACGAAAGTGAACCACTTCGTGATCAACTCTCCCGAGCCCCAAAACAACTGCGAGCAACACTAAGTGCCGCTGCTAAGATTTGGTTCTTTGGGGCACATACAGGTGCAGTGTTTAAAAGAATAGCTAATTTGAAAAATTATCTAATAGTACCAGATGCATACATTTTGTAGGTATTTCTACTAGAAAAAGAGTACCTAAAGCCAAAAAGGCAGAACAGTTTATTAGAATTACATACTTGTATTACAGTGGAATCCACTTATATAGTCGCACCAATAAAAGTCTGCAGCGGATTTGATAGCCCATGCAGTGGAAGTGATATTTAGAAGTCATAATTTCATAGAAGTTTGACGTTTAAAATAACACTTGCACTGCGTGGGCTATCAAAATCGCTGCAGATTTTTTACGGTCTAACTCTACCTACTTATTTTGAGGACTATTAGGTACTACCTACATATCTCAGCGACTTGAAACAAAACTTAAGCGCTTAATAAAAGGCCACATTAATCACATTATGGACACATTTTTCTTTCTAGGTTTTAAAACAGTGTTCAAATAGGTAGATATTCTATTTCAAAAAGGTAGGACGTTGAACCGTTACGATTAATATTATATGTGTTTGCCCTATTATTATGTTTTTGGGTTTACGTTTACGTACCTACCTAACTAAGATCAAATCATAGGAATGGGACCCTTTTGACTCCAGTGATGCGGAATGGAATACCCTTAAGAAACTCATTTTGGGTACCGCAAAAGAGAGTAGGGATCTGTTCAAAGCCGTGAAATGCAAGGAAGAGTGGATTAGCAAAGATTCGTGGGAGTTGATTGAGGAGAGGAGGATGCTAAAGTGTGAGGGACTAAATACTGAACTGAAGATCAGCCGATATAACCAATTGCATGCTGAAGTTCAAAGATCCACACGTAGGGACAGAAACCAACACATCAACAACATCTGCAATGACATCGAGAGGCACGCTGACAAAGCGCAAACACGAGACCTATTCTTAAAAGTGAAACAACTGACTGGCACATTCAAACCAAAGAGTTGGATAGTAGACGACAGTAGAGGTAACACCTTGACAGAGCTTGATAAAGTTTTAGACAGATGGAGAACCTACTGTTACGAACTATACCGGGATGAAGAAGGACTTGGCTTGGAAAGAAGATGGGACAACCATATAAAGGAACCAGACTTGTTGCTCTCTGAAGTGCAAGATGCCATCAACAGATTGAAGCATAAGGCTGTGGGCCCTGATGGCGTATCAGCAGCAATGTTACAGCACCTGGGCTACGAGGGAACGAAGGTCATCCATCAAATATGCAATAAGATTTGGAGGACTGGCCAGTGGCCAGATGACTGGACGCAGTCCGCTGTTGTACCTCTGCATAAGAAGGGCTCTACAAGGAAATGCGAAAATTATCGAACTTTGTCTCTCATGTCGCATGCAAGCAAGATACTCCTTCGCATTATAAACGCTAGGCTTTCTTCCTTCGTTGATCACCAGATACCGAGCGAACAATCCGGTTTTGTGGCTGGTAAGGGAACTCGCGAGCAAATCCTGAACGTCCGACTTCTCATTGAGAAATGTCGTGAGTTTAACAAGCCATTGGTATTGTGCTTCATTGATTACGCTAAGGCGTTTGACTGCGTCCAGTGGAGTACGATGTTAGATGTGATGATCGAGATGGACGTGACTGAACACCTTACTTTTTTGGTGCAGAATTTGTTCCTCGATGGTTCGAGCTTCGTGAAACTGGAAAGTGAAAAGTCAAATAATTTCCATACAGAACGAGGCGTTCGTCAAGGCTGCATTCTGTCGCCGAAACTTTTTAATTTGTACGGCGAACATATTATGAGGAAGTCATTGGACGACTGGAAAGGCGGTATCGTAGTGGGTGGACACAGGGTCAGCAATCTGAGATACGCAGACGATACGACGATAGTGGCATCGAGCGAAGAGGAGATGGCAACTCTTCTGAAGAAAATTGAGGTTGAGAGTTAAGGCTTGGTCTTAAGATTACCCATTCCAAAACGAAAGTAATGGTGGTAGACCGAGCCAATCTACTTCCCATCATCGATGCACTCAGTAAATATGAAAAAGTGAGTGAGTTTGTGTATCTCGGGTCGCTGATAACCTGTGACGGTGGCTGCACTGGCGAAATATGCCGTAGATCTGGCATGGCAAAAAGTGCAATGGCGAACCTCGACAAGATATGGTGGAACAGAAGTATTCGTCGTTCAACCATGGTGCGCTTGACCCGATCTCTGGTATTCTCGATCTTCGTTTACGGTGCCGAGACATGGAGCTTGAAAAGTCGCGACAGGGTAAAAATCGACGCTTTTGAGATGTGGTGTTGGCGAAGGCTCCTACGCATACCCTGGACGGCTATGAGAACTAATAATTCTATCCTAGAGGAGCTGAAGATCACCACACGGCTCTCTACAAAATGTCAAGAACGCGCACTCAGCTTCTTTGGTCATATCATGCGGTCTAAAAAGCACGACCTAGAAAGGCAGATTATCTTGGGCCAAATAGAGGGCAAGCGAGCGCGAGGAAAAGCACCCACGAGATGGTCTGATGTTGTGAAGAGGGTGGTTGGCGGCAACATGCAGTGCATGGCCCCTATGGCCTATGATCGCACACTGTGGAGACGTAGCATACATGGTCGCGATCCTCAGCAATGCTGGACCGAGGAAGAAGAAGAAGACCTACCTAACGTTTCAATGCAAATTGTAGATACAGCCCTGTCAGCAGTGTCAGCTAGTAGCAATTTTCACGTCATTTGTAAATTGTTCTTTAGTGAGTCGATTGCAAGTTATTGTAACTAAATAGTTAATAGTTAACTAACATATTATACTTACTAGGGTGGTTCACGTTTGTATGGGAAAAATTCAAACTCTAGTTAGAAGAAGCGGCACCCCCTCATTTTGTTACACTTGTTATGTTGACAAAATACGCCAAGTTTTGTAATCTTATCTCAACTACAAGGGGGTGCTACAACACTTTGAAATTTTTCAAAGTTGTATGATATCCAAAAAAAAAAGTATTTATTATTCAGAATTTTATTTAAGTATCTGGTTTCACACTATTTGCACATGTGATTTATAAGTTTTTAAGTAGAAAAACATTTTTATTTCTATTTTTTATAATTTTTCAAAAGTAAGATTTTTATTTTTTTTTAGATTTTTATGTAAGTAGTGGTTTTCACATTATTTGAAAGTGTGATTTAAAAGTTATTAAGTAAAAAAAAAAATTATTTCTAGTTTTTATGACTTTTTTAGGCGAAATTCAAAAAATCATACTTTTGAAAAATTTTAAAAAATAGAAATAAAAATTATTTTCTACTTAAAAACTTATAAATCACATGTGCAAATAGTGTGAAACCAGATACTTAAATAAAATTCTGAATAATAAAAACTTTTTTTTTTTGGATTTCATACAACTTTGAAAAATTTCAAAGTGTTGTAGCACCCCCTTGTAGTTGAGATAAAATTACGAAACTTGGTGTATTTTATCAGCATAATAAGTGTAACAAAATAAGGGGGTGCCCCGTAGGAAAATAAAAAAAAATGTTTTTTGAACCACCCTAATACTTACGGCTTTATTGCCATCACATGTACGGTTCCTTTAGGACTTCCATCCTACACTCTACGCAGTTTATTGTTTGCAGAATCTAGATATTCCTTAAGTATCTCACTGCCATGTAAAACTAGATTATTGCTAAAGATAAAGATACCCAAGCCATTGACTTTATCTTTATGGCCTTTCTCTGTTTGTTCGGTGTTTGCTTTCTATCAGAAATCCAAATTATTATTGTGTTTAGCATACTTACTAATATTTTGTTAAAATTGTTGTATGTTAAGGGGTCGATATTTTACAAAAACGAACGAACTGACTACTCCTATATCCAGGTAGTTTGATGATGTTTTTGAAATCCGAGAATTACGAGAGGCTGAGCGCAGTGATGGAACTGATCCTTGCAGCTATTGGCAGGTAACTAAACAATGTTTAGGCAATTCGTGCATTTTCATTTCTCATGCTCTGAAAGTGGGTCATTGTACATCTATGAAGTGTACAGAAAGTGATACGTTTCGGCTCTAGGGAGTTTTACTTTCTAAGTACGTTTTTTTTGAAATTGTTTTAACGATAAACAATTTGGTATTAAAGGGATTTGTTGTACATTTTCATGCGGATATATTTAAGTCCTCATTCCATAAATAACGATACTCTTACCTAAACTGTTACTATTACAGGAAATACTATAAAAGTTTACACTTAGTCATATTTCTTTAATAGTAATTTGTTTTACAAGGGGGCAAATTTGTTGTTTAACCTCTCATGTCATGCAAAATTGAATTGAGATATCATCTCAATTCAATTTTGCTAAGTTTTGCGTTTTAAGGTTATACATTGTATGGTGATGACAGCTGTCACCGTACCCATGCTATTAGACAAAAACCTGTAGCGCGTATGAAAAGGATAATATGTAGGTATTATATATGGATGCTGATAAGCAATAATGTGTCAACCCACATTAATTTTTCAATAAGATGTCAACTCAAAAAATTGACGCTTAAAGTTGACATTTTATTACAAAATGGATGTGGGATGACTCATTTTTGCTAAACACCATCCATATTATCTTTTTTGTTAATTTGCATTGACGCACTGATAATGAAGTGACCGACACGGTAAGCCTTAGTTAACTAAAGGTTGGGGCTCGGATACGTGCCCACATTAGTTCCGTCGCGCATGCACGCTCTGACCCGCACGGGCCGCATGTTTCCTCGTACGTAGGTGTGACAGAAAAAATCCAAAGGGTAACATTTTGTATAGGGATGTTCGCGCACGGTCAACGCATTTACATTCCTCACGACTCGGGGTCGGTGTCGGGTCGGGTCGATTTGTGGAATTGATTGACCACATAAAAAAAACTGATCCTAAAATCGGTGGAATTCCTTAAATTGAACAGGCCTTCTCTACACGCTAGCACTCATGCTATTTAGAATACCGATATTCAACATGGATCCTCCTAAGTATATAAAATACACTACGTATCTACTTATCATATATAAACAGTCTTACAAGTTACATATAAGCTACATATTATCCTCCGAAACAATGTTTGCACATCTAAGAAAAATGGTTTTTCTATTTGGAGTTGGACTGATCACTGATACGAGTATTTAGTACATTACCCACGTGGAAAGATTTATTTTGTACCACTTTGAATTTTCTTCTCTAATCTTCTTGCTAAACTGAAGTAATAAACGCGACGATGCGACGGCGAGAGCGACCATATCAAATCAAAATCATTTGCAGATTTTTTTTAAAACACATGAGTTAGTTTAGAACTATGGGATTTCTTAAGTTAGAACTACGTGTAGGTACTTATTTATACAGGATGTTTTTCCAAACACACCGAAATGTATTAAATAGTTTATATTTTCGAGTTCAGAATTGGTCCAATAGTAAGTTGTTCAGTATGCCTGACTGCCTGACGCCTGACATAACATAAGAACTTATTTTACAAATCGGACATTCTTAAAATTCTAACTACATAGGTACAGTCACCTGCAATAATATGTTACACAACGAAGGCCGCAAAAATATCTGACACGATCTTATTTGTAGAGCCATAAGAGCGTGTCACATATTTTTGCGGCCTTCGAAGAGTAACATATTATTGCAGGTGACTGTACATATCTGTGAACATATATATCTAGTGAACACGTACCGTACAATTTCCGTGTCATAAGGCTTGTCGCATCGTAGTCGTAGTAATCCAATGAGGCTCGATTTTGATTTCCCAACTTGCTATAATTTTGAACTGGTTTTGACACGACCTTGACGGTCGTCTTGATGATTGGCGATCATCGTGCACCAGGGATCGGAACCGGTTTTTTGCAAAATCTTCGAAATAACCGTATATTTCGAATAATTTTATACTCCAAATGTAGAACTCATTTGTGTTTTTAGGTAACGACTTCGTATTATTAGATTGCCCAATTAGAAATGAAATAATTAACAAAGAACGTAATAATACCGTTTCTTTCCCATACAAAACATAGCGGTATCCGATCCCGGCATCAACTGTCACTTCATTTCGCATGGACCAATCATCGTGAGCGATGTTCAAGGTGGTATCAAAATAAGATCAAAACCGTATCAAGATGTTAAATCTGAATCGGGCTCGAGGGCACGTTGAGCTATAGTCGTTTTATATGACCTTCTAGATGCCGTATGGCAGCGGTTGGCAACCTTTTAACAGCCAAGGGCCACATGGTAGTTAACGAAGTTGACGCGGGCCGCACTTTGTTAATATGTGTGACTTTATTAGACATTGTCGTTTGTCAATATTACATACAAAATAGCCAGGGGGGCTTTAATTTTATTCATAGTACTATTTAATTGTATAACATATATTTATTTAATTAAACTAGTATTTTCTTTCACGAACTTGTTAATAATAAAGCACCTTAGTATTTTACTTATACAAATTATAATAATTTTCATTCGTATATTGTACAGTCGACGTCAAATATATGTTTACACTATTGCACCTTACCCCTTTGTAATAAGGTGAAAAATGTAAACATATCTTTGACGTCGACTGTACCTATTAGGAATAATTTCATGTCTATATAACTAGGTCATTAGAAAATAAGAAAAGATCCTCATAAATTAAGATTAGCTTCCGGGCGGGTTTATGTGAAGGATGATTCACGCTAGACCGGGCCGTGCCCGGGCCGAAACGTCCGACATGTCATTTTCTATGACGGCTGATCGGTGGTCACGTGGTTCTTTCCATAGAAAACGAAGCGCCGGAAGTTCCGGCCCGGCCCTGGGCTATAACCGCGAAAATCGAAGTTCGCAAATTGCGGGCATTTTTCTCTGTCACTCTAATTACGCCTTCATTGGAGTAAAAGAGAAAGATCCCCGCACTTTGCGAATTTCGGTTTTTGCGGTAGCCCCTCTGGCCCGGTCTTGCGCGAGTCATCCTTTACGTTGTTAGGCGTTCGTTCAATTTAATTGTTAAACATCCTTAACTATTAAAATCTAGAATTTCGCCAAGCGAAGATACTTACTTACTGCTAACAATTATTCAAATCAGGTAATTCGACAATTTTAGTAAGTATCAGTATTTTAGTGTTACCCACGGCATACAATGTTTTTAACAATAATCTAAATATACATATATCTGCGAAATAAAAGATCTAAGGCTATATTTTTTATGTATATTTATGTTTTTATTTATCTCAGTAAATGATAACCTTATAAAAAAATAAAAAAACTAACAAACAAGTCGTATATTATCAAATTCGTGTACTAAAAAAATATGCTCCAGGTGAGGCTCGAACTCACAACCCCGGCATTACTCACGAGCACTGTCTTATAAGTACCGTGCGCTAACCAATTGCGCCACTGGAGCGACGGGCTGACTCACGAAATTACGGTATAGCTGCTACGGCCTCCCTTCCCTCCCTCGACCCGTCCCTGCCTCCTCTGTATCAATGGATGCCGTCACTATATGGCGTGCGCGTTCAAATTATGTAAATTATATTGCTTTTAACGTCAAGTTACGTGTTTTAGAATTGCAATGTAATGGTATTTGTAGAAGTTAAGATGTTATTAAGTAATTAAGATAGGTAAGTACAAGATTTTAATCTAATTGAAATAAAACCGAAGTAACTGTACATTTGCCGCCGTCTTGAGGTAGATCAGATAGGTTTATAAGGTTTCTGAGTTCTGTGTCATTAACGTACTATCTTTGTATTGAGTAAATTAAACTTTTAATCTTTTTGCTTAAAAGGAATACTTACCTGCAGGTCATATTAGATTATTAATAGTTAGGTTATATGTATATATCTATGTCACGCACTATAAGTATATTGTTATACATAGAGGTACTTACCTCCAAAAATTCCGAACATAAAATAGTCTTAAATACCTACGTAAATTCGTATTTAACTTTAAATATTTATTAAATATAATACTCGTGGTTAAGGGTCTTCTAATCCATAACATAACAATTACAACCGTACCTACGTGATATTCGAAACCTAATTCAATCGTTTACCGTTTCCTATTAATTCGACCTGGTTTGCCAATATACCATACAGTTATTGTGCGTGAGGGCAGAATCCTCACGGCGTTTTTATTAACAATAATACAACTACTTACCTAATTATATCTATTTTGTTTCATAAACACGAACGGTAATCATAGTTTCGTATGAGGGAGTTTCAACGTTACCAACCGTAGACACATGGAATTGTTATCTTCAAATGCTGACCATGTTATTAGACTAAAACGTACTATTATCATTATCAGTGGAGCTATAGGTACCTACAGTAGGTACAAGTATAATGGCCGTAAGCGCACGTGGCGCGGCTCGCGGCCATTCGATTAGTGCTCGGCGAAATGATTATGTTAATCGCCTATCGAGAAATATAGTTTATTGTTCTCCGCTCCTTACTTGTGCCACAGTAAGTAGAATATTACAGTAGGAATGAGTAGAAAATCATACCAGATTATCTTATATGTAGTATTATTTTCGACTTACTTCTACGCTTTTTAAGCGCACCTCGGTCGAACTAATTTATTTAAATGTGACCTGTGACTCCGATTAAGTATACATATTTAGTGCAATAACTCAATAGTATACCTACATATATTTACATAGGTATTTGTATAATTTTGAATTCATTTATTTATTAAGTTGACATTGTATGGGTATTAACCTGTGAGCGCTTTGGGGTCAACTGTAAGCCCACAAGAGCTTTTTACAAATAAAATAAAATATGTAGGTACTCGTGAGACTTTGTAAGCAGGTTCGGTAGTTAGGACAAGTTATAGTGTATAAATCCAATACGAGCGAATATTTAAACGGTGGTTAACATAGGACCTAAGTATATTGAGATAAATTTTGCTTAGAAATACAATGAAAATATCAACCATACACAATAATTCGGCCCGCAATGTAAGTAGCTCAATCCTAAGATTCTTAACATGTACCTACCTAATCAGGCCTATTCGTAATTGGGAATGGTCCATGTTGGTCAGCAAACAAAATATTAACCTTACCTATACTTAGTCCGTATCCTTAGGTATTTAAAAAAGAGTAAACAAAATCTACCCTCAACTGGCTTAAGAAGCCATTTAAGATAAAAAGATTACATGATCAAATAATGTAGGTTAAAGTCAGGTCGTTCAGTGACAGATCCATTGTATTTGGTTGGTTAATCGATAAATGTTATAACTACCCGAAGATGTACAAATTATTTGTTTACTTTTATTTAAGTACCTAAAGATACAGATGTATCACTAAACGCAGTTTCAACCTGTCACAAAAAAAAGAATTGAATTGACGTACTGCGAGTAATGTAAGATGTATGTGTAGTGTAGGGCAGCGAGTCACTGCCACCGGCGCCGGCGCAGCCCGGCGCTGCGCCCGCGCTTCCGATCTCTCCGAATATCAATTAAACCCAGCTCCGAACTGTAACATTTATCCCTGCGAAGTGTAATTATACACACCCCTCTTATTATAGCCTTCTTGAATGAATGCTCTGAAGGGTTTGTTTGTTTAGCATGTGGACAGTAAATCATTCTAGTGGGTCCAATATAAAAATGACGATCAATATTAATTACTTACCTACTAAAGAATAGAGGTAGGTCATCAAAATATATTTATTTTTGTTTATGGTATTTCCTTTATACTTATGTAATATTATGTTAGACCTCCAAAAACATGTACCTACCTATACGTATGTATTTTTGTAGTAGCATCGTCAAAACAATGAATGCCCTTTCTTATACCGTATGAATTGCATCGAGAATTGGTCCCTCTAACGAAGTCTAATGCATTTTTATGTCAAGTACAAGTATGTATCTATTTATCATATAATTTTACTCAATAGCAGGGAGGGACCTACATATATTACTTTAGAATGTGCAGTAGTTTGCTTAGTCAAATAAATGCATTTTAAATAAATAGTGTCAAATATTTGAATGTGTACAAATTGGGTGTGGATAATAATTACGTAGAGGCGGGTGCTGTAAGATCGCAAGCGCACTGAGCCATTCACCTGCGTTACCCGGTTGTGAAATTACCTACAATGTCATAAAGTAACCCTAGACCTCAATTATGCCCGAGATAAGCAGCCAACACAACTCACGTAGCTAATCGCTGTTGCGTCGTTGAGACGAAGATTAGGACCTGCGTAGATGTGAACATCTATTGATATTGGATCTTATATTTGTACTGTGTTAGAAACGTTATAAAATTACTTTAACGGAGTAGAATATTATCGCGTAAGTATAATAAAAAAAAAGTATTAATAGCATACAATTTGCAAAATATATCGAAAGTAGAATCGATTCGATTAAGCTTTCATAATTCATAGTCGCTAGCTCAAGTGTCAAATAAGTAATATAAGTATAAAATAATAAAGTGTCATCTTAGAAAATTTCCACTAAATATATATAATAAATAAATAACTTACCCCCTTTCATAAAACTTTACTTACAAGCCTCAATTATCTAATTTATGTTTTATCCTTTTCTTACAAATACAATTAATAGCTAATTTAGGTTATTCAGGCTTGTAGCGTATTTATGAGTAACGAAGTTAGTAGGTATTTATTTATTTATAATTTTATTTCATATATATGTGTTGTCAAAGGGTTACGACTTCAATAGGAATTCAGATTTCCTGGGAAAATGTTTATATGTTCAGAGTGTTGAAGTGTCCATTCTATACTAGTATTTATATTTATTATTTGATCAGCTAGAGGCGGTCTAATGGCACTGGCCGGTGGAAATATCGAGTGGCGGCAAACTGACTGATCAGTTCGATCGAGCAGGACAATTGCCCTTAATGAAAGTAATTAACACGACGCGATCGGCCGACATCGATAGCGACTTTGTTTAGGCACAGGCCACAGTAGGCGGGCTGCAATATTAATAAATTGTTGGACCATTAAATATTAGATTATGTTAACGATTGAATATTAGATAGGTAGATTCAATCAAAGCACATTAGGAATAGCAGTATTTAAATGTAGTCACTAGTGGACGAGGCTAAACTTCGCATCGAAGGTATAGTATTTCGTTTTTCATTTTGGCACATCTAATGTGATGAAAACAATGCCATTGAATAGTTAACTGCCCATCTTGTAGGTTCAACAGATTATCGACTAGGTACTTACGAGTATAGTCTTACTATAATGAAATGCGAAATGGAACGTTAATGAATACTTAATACTAGTGTTATTTTCTAATGTACGTTTTACCTTACCTTAGTGACCTTGTTTTAAATGATTCATCCTTTAGTATCCACAGATAAATGAGTTGATATCTTGAATAAAGAAACTCACACACAAACATGAACGCTGACAATACAATTCTTTTTTTGGCCAGTCGTGTAAAACGGCTGGTCTATCGTTACATCCAAAAAGTAAACTTTACGTACCTACTTACATACATTTTGCTAATTATTTGGTAACGTACTTTCAATACTGCACGTTTTTTCGCGTTTTGATTGTTTATAATTGATTCACGTTTAAACTAAGTCTCTATCAGCAATTGTCAGCCAGAGTGACAAGTGTTTATTTTGCTTTATTACACACGTAACTCATAAATAGCGTCACAATATCGTCATTAAGCCTGTTTGCTGTGTGTCACTCCGTTCTCGTACACTCAAATAATCGCAATTAATATCAATTAGTGTAAACTGATTTTCCAAGACGTGTATCTTATTAGTACCATGGTATAATAATATACTCAGCCTGGTACTCTATTCCGAGATTCGCGTATGACCTAACTGACACGGGCCTACGTCATCATGCTGTTTACAGGTTCTCAAACTTTAAAATAAAACAAATCTAATCTATTAAATTAAACTTTATTTATCTATACAAGACAAACGTTTGAAAAACTAATTCACAGTTACACATTAATTACCAAGCTTACGACGTGAAAAGTTTGGAAAACACTGCGACTGCTGACACTGAGCGAGAAGGAAATAACAATTAACACGCGTTCGACAAGGATGACGGTCAGTGCATGAAGTTATCTAGATCCGAATTGTCAAATGTGACAGCGCGCGCTATCCTGTGTTGCCAGTAATGTAAACAGAATTACCCGAACGTCTGAAATTTCTTTTGTGAATCGGAAGATATTGCTAACGAATAATTAAAAATGACGTGTTATTGTAAAATTTAAGATAAAATACATATAAATGAAAATTATAAAATTATAAAGAAATATTTTAACTTATTAACCATAGGTATAATGTACCCATGTAACATGTTATGTTGAAATAAAGTGGCAATGTTATTGTGACGTAGGCCCGTGTCACTCTGGGAATAGAAGACCATGTTTTATTAGACCATGCTTAGTACCGTCAAACTTGCTAACTTTGCCCGCTTGTTTCGAAATAACACGTTTTTCTGAAAAAGAAATTAAAAATGTGTTTTGGGCAAAGATACCCGGAAGGATAGATGGCTAGTTTGACGGTAAATAACACCGATGACGGTGGTGATTTGTGAAGAAATGCGGTGTGTTTCTGTGTAATACCATAATGACATTAGTGACAGTTATTTTTTTTTTTTTTAGAAATTTAATTCAGGCAACAAGGCCCATATTACAAATACCTTACAGACTAACATACATATGTATTTTATAAACTTAAAACTAAACACTATTTATAAAGTCACTTGTCGGTTTATTTGCTATCTAGCAAATTCAGCATATGATATTAGTAGGCCGATATCGAGCGGTCGGTAGAAAATAAAAATACGACGAGGGCAAATAGCGATGACGCGAGTGTATGTACCTATACCTACTGTAGTACTGTACGGTTACCATCAGTTTGTCACTGACATAAACGCCGTCGAGAACGTAATTTACTTTCTATACGTCCCGTTTGCACTAATATGTGAGTGCGAGCGAGATGTATAGAAAGTAAATTACGTTCTCGACGGCGTTTATGTCAGTGAAAAACTGATGGTAACCGTACTGTAGGCTGTATCTTTGACGCAGCATGAGCGCGGGGCAGCGCCGCCGCGGCGTCCGCGCAACCGGCGTGGACACCACAATGCGCGCCTAAATGAACCTACCTACGTACCTACACACCCATTTTAATTGCTTAAATAAATTTAACCATCTTGTACATGTACATTAAATAATAAAGAGTCAGAACAAAGGTTTACTATTAAATAACTTTAAAACGTTAATTGATTTCGTAATTGATCAAGCGTTTGAGAATTAAGTAGATAGGTACATCTTGTAGCACGTATTTACGAATATCTATCAAATTCAATGAGTAGGTACTCGCACTATCAAAGATAAACGTTCGTCAATACGTAGGTACACAACAAAAAAAATCGCTGTTTACGAACAACTTGGCCTTGCACCTAGTAAGTAAATCGTCAACAAGTATAGGTTTTACCTTTATCAGAATTAAAGAGAATAGGTATCATTAACTACAGGTTTAGGAAGAATTAAAGGTAATACATGCAGCATGTGGACTTAAAATTGACATAAGTACCTACAGTCCTACACCATAAATCTCATCTCGTAATCATACTATCAATATCATGCATTGAAAAAACGACAAACAACAAAAACGTAGGTAGGTACTCCTAATTTGTGTATTCCCATAAGAAAACCACTTTTACATAAACCACGTTACAAGTGGTGTACACATCCATTGCATCTGTAGGTACCTACCTAATGGAACGATTGACCAAAATCAGCACCTATTCGGAAACTTTCTCACAAGAATAACTTATAATGTAACATTAAGGATCGTTTGGCGGATGTGCAACAACTTTCACGCAATTCACATGTCCAGAATTGGTAAGAAACAATTTGCTAGAGTGCACCTGCAAATCCTTCCACTTTTATTTGAAAACACACAGTTCAATTGTTTGGCTTGGGAGCGCCAAAATCAGCTGACTCAGGTAAAGAAATTCTTCCATCTTTACTCGTGTGAACAAGTTCAAGGAGATTCAAATAGGTATTATTAAAAACTCAGAGATTACACATTCGAAGTTTTTTCGAACCCACCTTTATTTACATTTTATATGAGTAAGTGTAGATCAAGGTTACGGCTGCATTCATTTTATGGGCTACGGTAAATCAAGAACAAATTTATCGATAAAGCGGTATAAAGCTAATAGTAGGACTTGTTGGTGTGTTTGATTAAGATATTTCCCAGATACGCCTATGCATATGTAAACGTCTAGTACAAATATAAATATTGTCACCTATATCTCCTCCAAACTTTCAAGGTTACCGTCACAATTTCACATTCTTGTAAATAGTTGCGTATAAGTACCTACCTACTTTTATAACCTTTATTCATTTCAGGTGAATCTTTACCCTTTACTTAGAACACTTATTTATTAGGCAGTACATGCTAAGACTTAAAGTAAAATGTATGTACTTTTACATATAATAGGCAGGCAGGTAGGTTTATTAAGTTGTTGTGTGATATTTCACAAAAGTATAATAAGAGTGGAGATAATTATGGCTACTAGAAAATTGACTCGTTTATGATTCAGGTGCGGTTTATATAGGTAGTGCTAATAATGAAATGAATGAGCGTGTAAATCATAAGTACCCAATAAACGTAGGAGCTGATTTGTAATATAAGTACCAATAAATTACCAGCAGGACAATGTTAAATAAATCCATTGCATAATAATCGATTGTTGTCGAACGAGCGAGCGAAGCGAAGTGAAGTTCTTACATTCGACTTTGAACACACGGCTGGCTAGGGGCACGTCCCGGCATTTCGATGTTTTTAAGTTGAGCTATCAGAGGATAGTTTGATACTCGATAACTTAAGTAAAAATGTTCTAATTTAAATGAAATTGGGTGAACGTATAGTTGAGGGCATTATATTTTAGTCATTAAATTTTGAGCTGGCTCGAACAAGAGGTTATTGAGCTAGAAGAGCTGAAAGTGCTAAAAAGCTATTTGTGAGGGGTCTTGCTATTCTGGTCATTTTAATTGCATGAAAGTATGGTCGAGTTTGCTATCAAATGAAAGTGCTCGGTTTACACATTTATTATTTGAGGTTGTATTGTAGGAACAATTGCTTCATAAGTCAGAAACGCGCATGTGACACCCTTAATATATAAACATCCATAGACTACGAAAACCGCTTAGCGTTACTTGTTAGTCTCCATAGGCTACGGTGGCTAAAATCGAGAAAAAAAACTGTTTAAACATTGAATTTAGCAAGGAGCAAGTACCAGGGCCTCATGAGTTACGAGGTGTCGTTGACCAACGCGCCGGGCGCGGCGGCCGGGGCGGGGGCGCGTGCCAGTATGAATGTATCGCGGCTGGTCGCGTATCTTAGCTGTATACTTTTGTTTGAATTTGTTTGTATGATTCTACTAGTTTAAAGACTTTTTCTACTCCCGTAAACAACAACCAACAACAACAGCCAACCTTATTTTAAATGTCATCTCTGACAAATAAGTGAACCATAGACATTTTTTTTTAATTTTATACATTCATTCATTCTTTTCCCACCCGTACCCTCCCTTTCGCTACTTCTTGATTTAAAAATATTTGTTAAATTTACAATTTTATTTTAAGTGCTTGGTCGTAGAAAAAGTATTGTATGCAACGTTGTTTAACCGAGTCAAAAAATACTCGTGGCGTCTTTATTAACAATTTTCGGCTTCGCCTCAAATTGTTACTCACGCCACTCGCCTTTTTTGACCTCTACCTCAACAACGGTTGCATAAAATACTATTAAAGTATTATTTTTGTTGACTTGTAGAAAAAGTATTGTATACAATAGTGGTGTAGTCAAGCTTTTCAGTCTCGTGCCTACTTGGGCAACTCAGCAAGCTTCGTTGCCTGAACACGGCTCGACTGATGAGCTCTCTATTGTATCGCGATTCTATGAAATACTATTTTTTATATGAGGATTTTTTTTTAATGACGAAAATTTTGGAATCCATGATGGCGGCCATGCACTATGTCATAAAAGTCGTCATGGATGTCGTTTTATAGGTTTTAGGGGGCCCCGATTTCGAAAATGATGACCATTTTGGAATCTAAAATGGCGGCCTTGCAGTATGTCATAAAAGTCATCATGGATGTCGGCTAAGTCGGCTTATAGGTTTTAGGGGACCCCGATTTCGAAAATGATGACCATTTTGGAATCCAAAATGGCGGCCATGCAGTATGTCATAAAAGTCGTCATGGATGTCGTTTTATAGGTTTTAGGGGGCGCAGATTTCGAAAATGACGACCATTTTGGAATCCAACATGGCGGCCATGCAGTATGTCATAAAAGTCGTCATGGATGTCGTTTTAAAGGTTTTAGGGGTTTTTTACTATAGTAATTGTAATATTTGAAAAATTTATTTCTGATTCCTCAAATGGAATTGTACTTAGTAATTCGGTATTGTTAGATTACAAAGTAATCTGGGAATCGGTAATCAGATTGCAAAGTAATTTCAAGTAATCGTGGAATTAGGAATCAATTACGAAATGCCCATCGCTAAGACTAAGTAGCACTGCATTCAATTGATCTTTTTGGCGAACCGCGAGTTCTCAGTTCGGGGGCGAACTACTAGTATAATAAAACGCAGCGTAGACAGGGATAATGAGCTTGCAACAATTAGGTAGGTATCTAGGTATGTAATGTAATGTCGCGTGGAAGTGTCAAATTTATATGGGCCATAGGTATGCGTCCGCGCCGGGATGCTATTGTAATCGCCGCAGTCGAACGAGCGAGGCGTATCAAAATAAGTGCTGCCTATTGCTATCTCCGATTAGTCTATATGTGTTGTGTACCTTGAGGTGATGGTTACATATACTGGTTCGTGGAGTCGATTGCTCGCCTTTGCCAGCTTAGTAATGGAACTCGATTAACTTTCGCTACCTCTTATCTTATAATTATATGTGACCTGTATTACAGTGTAGTTCGAGACGGTAAGTAGACGGTGTGTGGTGCGAGGCTAATATCGACACGTGAGCACGTGACGAGCACAATAAGGACAGACAGAACAAGTCGGCTGCGGCGAGGAGTCACGTGTGCCGAATCAGGGAATTTTCGGCTCATCATGATATAACTGCAAGGAAATAGAAAATACAGAGATGTCATAACCAATCGAAAGTGTTGTTTCACATACCTACTTGCAAATTCTAAACATATTTACGATTCCATTTGAAATAGGACTGACGCATCGAAAGAAATATGAAACTATCATTCGTAAGCGAAAACGAAAAATAAAGTTTATAATGACGTCTAATTTTAATAATGTGCTTTTTTAATACATATATGTATGTTACTAAAAATAACGAGTAGGTTTCTTGGTATTGTAAGATTCCGCTTAGTCCACCAGGGCACCCTTTGGTTTGTCGACCCGTGTTCTAGCTCAGAGAGCCTGCGTAATAGACCAGAGTTAGGTACACAGGCCAATTCGAACGAACACTGACATCAGAATGATATCTGAATGATGTCAGTTAGTTATCATGCGTCTCGCACAAGTCAATACATGTACAGACAAGTACGAGTGAAATGCACGATAGCGAAATGACATCATTCATTTAAATATCTAGAGTACTAGAAAGCCGTAATTTGCTAATTACTTACAGGTACCTACCTACTTACAGTTGTACCTTCCGGCCAATAATTATCACCTTTGTGTTTTTTTTTGTATGAGCATGTATACATAGAGTAAACAATACAGGTTAGTTTGTAGATTGCATAAATGCATGATGATGATATACATTTGATGAATACTGCTATGAAATAGGCACTATGAATTACATATTTCTTGTCTCTCTCTTGGTGTGTGTGTTTTTAACAAGCTTTTATTAGGTTGACCTATATGTAACTACTAACTATGTAATGGAATCTAAGGTAACTTAATGTAACCATCTGCCAAGGATCATAGCGTCATGAAAATTGGCAGCTGTATGTAGTTCTGATGACAATACAATAATATGGTACTGTCGAACTGATCTGATGATGGAGACAGGAGGTGGCCATAGGAACTCTCGATCTGTATGTAACTAACTGTAATGGAATCTAAGGTAACTAATTTAACCATCTTCCAAGGATCGTAGCGTCATGAAAATTGGCAGCTGTATGTAGTTCTGATGACAATACAATAATATGGTACTGTCGAACTGATCTGATGATGGAGACAGGAGGTGGCCATAGGAACTCTCGATCTGTATGTAACTAACTGTAATGGAATCTAAGGTAACTAATTTAACCATCTTTCAAAGATCGTAGCGTCATGAAAATTGGCAGCTGTATGTAGTTCTGATGACAATACAATAATATGGTACTGTCGAACTAATCTGATGATGGAGACAAGAGGTGGCCATAGGAACTCTGTGATGAAACGACGCAACCTAATTGTGTTAGGGGTTTCTAGAATTGTCTCGATGAGTATTAGTTGTCTGTCGTAAGAAAAGTACAGTCAGCGATAAAAGCTTGTACCAAAAATGAAATTGTTGCCATAAACTTATTTTAAGGCCTGGGACATTCACTTTACTTAGTATTTAAAATAGCAATAAGACCAATAACTGTGGTAGAACAATAAACTTATGTAACTCAGAATTGAAATATCTGCGCAGTCTACCCACACTATTGTAATGTGTATGCGAAGATGAATCAAGACAGTATAGAACTGAGATATACTTCGTCTACATAAAAGCATTCCTCGCCGAGAGATGAATGAATCGAAGCATGTAGCTCGTTTTGTTTGTAATGTATGTTCATAAAAAGTGCGTTCGGTCTCAGGTGCACACCTGTTGAGGCGCCGAGACCGTGGGACTTGGCAGGTAATGTTCCAAGACGCAAAAACTATTACAAGAGCGAGCTTGTCATTTGCTCCGTAACTTTACTTAGTACAACAGTGCAACAACTTTTTTTATCCTACGTCGGTGTCAAACAAGCATACGGCCCGCCTGATGGTAAGCAGGCACCGTAGCCTATAGACGCCTGCAGCTCCAGAGGTGATACATCCGTGTTGCCGACCTAACACCCCGCATCCTCGAGCCTGAGAGCTGTTGCTGTTGAGCTTTGTACTTCTATGGCGTTGGTTTTTATTTGCACTATGGATGGATATCGCAGACATTATCATGATCGCGTTTCGTTGTCGCGAGTGAAAAATGCTCTTTTTAATGTTTTTACTCAGTATAATGCTATCCTGGTTGTGTTAATTTTACTCTATCTCATTTGCGCTAATCCGGTAGGTACTTTCTCAGTTCAAATTAAGTCATTCAATTAAGTACAGCAACAGCTATAGCACCGTGCCTACTGTTAAAATGATTCTGTCAACCGGCCAAATAGGTACTCAACTCAAGTATTCAGGCCGCCGTAAATACTTCTTTATTTCCCGCGGCTACATAAAGAAAGCACGAAACGTTCGTGTGTAGGCAGAGGGCACACACATATTGTAAAGATTCGTGTTTAAATTTTTGCCCATATCTGGGCACGGAGGTGCGCTCATGTAGACAGATGCAGATATGCTAAGAACGGGCAGATAGGGCCAGCCGGCGGCGGCCGTAGGCGTGAACATTGAGCTTGGTCACTCACTCGAGTGCTACTTGCCGATTTATGGTCTTCCTCAACACAACTTTGTATTAAGGTTGTAACTATTCGATATGATTATCTTAAAGAAATGTTACGTTAAAATTTCTATCTCTCCGTAGGTAAAAATATTCGAAGTTGATTATGTGTATCTCAATATCAAAAGAGAGGAACCTACCTACTTAAACACTTACCACACGAAATTGTGTGTACCTAATAATTCTTTATTTACGCTACTGCAAAATTATAGAGGTAAATTCATAAAATCATTCAGTGATGTTTCGGGAATACTTTATTATCCTTATATTAGGTTTCCTTGCAGTTAGAATGCAGTAAGGTAAACGTACTAGTGCTCGACATGCTAATGCCCAATAGATGACCCCTTGCTATCACCTCTATTGACAATGATTTATGTTTCAAGATGATATGTGCATACTGGGACCGCGTCGAGCACCAGACGTTTACCTTTTACCTACCTTTATAATTTCACCCAGAACTTTTGCGTATGTTACTCACATTTACACAATGCGAAATGCTTTTTTGCACTCCTATTGAATAATCGGGTATGTGTGATTTAGTGCCTTGTTGATTTTATCCACATTCCGCACCGTTGTATAATGCCTGGCGCAATACGAAATTCCATTAAGCTTTTTGAATGCGAATAAAAGAGGATTTTTGGAAAAAAATCCGTCGCCGCTCTCGAACAGGTTATTGTTCAGGCTTTAAAGAGGAACAATGGCAATGTTGTGTTTCCAGTTAACCATGACAAACTGTGCAGTTTACCTGTGGATTTGCTTATTGTTATTCGTTGCATTGCATAAGTACGTACTTAATCCTAATGTTTGTTTCAGATTAGGTACTGTAGTCAGTCTGCAACTGATCGGAGTAACTTAACATATCTATTGACCTTCTATTCCTAAGGCTATTTGGACAGTCAGTATGTTTTTTATTGTGATCAGGAATGTTTTTTGTTGCTAGGTGCCCTGGGGTCATAGTCCGAGTGAACTCAAAATGTATCACGTGTTTTATCGTGTGTCCGTTGTGCAATCGATACACCTAGCGCTTATTCTGCGTCGTCTCGCCCGTTGCTGATTCACCAATAAACTAAGCAGAATAATCAATCGCACGTTTGAAAAAACGTGCAACATTTAGGCTATAATAGACATGATTGATTTTTCTCAGAGAAACCTTATCTTTTTATCGTATTTCTCAGACAAATCTATCTCCCATCTAACTCGTTCTCCACGGGTGCTTCCTAGAGGAGTTTGAGCCTTTGGGGTCACCTAATCCTAAGCAGCCATTGCAATGAAGGATGGAAACAAGTATCTATAGGCTGTTGGTTGATTACGATAAAAGAATAATAATTGGAAGTTATGTGGTCGCGAAGCAGTATATCATTACGTCGAGCGAGAGTTAAGCATTTTATCACGTGGTGGCCGATACACGACTCCGTGATCGATTAGGGGTGCGATATTCAAAAGTGTGTTACTCGGATAGCGCACGTCCGTATAACGTGCGGATGTCTACCATGCGAGATAAGCCACCTTAACCTGTCCGGCTTTATCATTTTATATGCTCAGTCAACAGTTCCTATACAAATAAGGCAAGAAAAATAACGTAGGTAGACTATAACGCAAGTACCTACCTATAGAGACTATGTCAATGTTAGGTACAGTACCAAAGTTGTATTTAGTCTTAAATACATGGTACGCAATTTACCATTTTGGCACTTACGTATTTATGTGGTAAGTATTTTTATTTATTATTTTCAGGCAACTATTGACCCATAGATAAAATACGTTAAAACCAAACCAGAAACCTAATAATACCAGGTTGTGTTGTGTTGGATTCCTCGTAATTATCTACAAAACGATAGAGGTAGCGGATATGCAGGTTCTAGGTAGGATCACGTAGGATGTAAGTAAATACTCGAATTCGGCAAGTTAATCATAAATTAATTAGTTGGTGTCATCCTGGTTTACACGAGAGGCGCGCTTGTGGCTCATAAATCGTCGTCGTTTGTTTATAGCCCCTGTCGCGCGGCGGGCAGGTATTGACAATGACATTGGCGCGGGTTACGAATGACCGACCACCGTTCTGCGTTTGCACGTAATATATCTCTGTGCTCTACTCGAGTGGCGAAAGTTTGTTTATATAACACAAGGGATTGTGAGATGCACATAAATAACGCGAAGGTCGCCATAAGTGGGCCGCTGGCGGCACTTCCGGCCGCGTGGACGGCACGTGCGCTGCAGGATGCGCGCTGCATATGAGCAAGGACGCTCAATAATAATACTAAATATCAATCATTAAATCATGCAACCGTATTTTACAGTATTTTCCCATCCTCCGAACATTCTGTAAGATATGCGTAATATTTTACCGTATAACACGTTACGCATTAAGTATTTATTTGCATTTCTTGTTGAGGACACTGGTGATATATTCAAGGATGCCAAGGATATTCTATTTCAGTACGCGAAATAGTCGTAAAACATGACGATTTACAATTGAAAAGTTGTTACGAAAGCTCACCGTAAAAAAGAATAATTCTTACACGGTGTGATATACTGCGACATTCATACACGCGAAGAAAAAAATTAATTCTTGATTTCCTTAAGTTATTGGCACAAAAAAGGAAAATTTAAGACGTGCCAATTCAGACAATGCGGGCTGAAGTTAATCTTGCCGTGATCAATAAACTCTCTGATTACACATTCATGGAATACTTCGTAAAGGCTCTCACAAAATATATTTTTATCTGTTGTCGCAAGATTTCGGATAAAGTTTAGGTTCGGTAGTTTTGGGGCGTTAAAGGTGAACATTTTGTAAGATTGGACACTTGCAAAATATACATTAGGGAAATTTATAAAAATGGATAGAACATCCAACAGGTTACCTAAGAAGAAGGGTAGATATAATATAGGGCCATGATGATCTTTATATAGCTCAGAGATAAGATATCCAAATAAAATTATATAGCTAAACATATTGGTCAACAGACGCATTTATAAAAGTCAGCCGACTGATCCAGGTCGTGTAAAAAATGTGCCAGCTGACCGTTTCCCACTTCGTTGTTATAATTACCTACCTACTAGGGGCGAGGAACGAGGTGACATGGACCAAATTGGCGCATCTGTTACAACAAACGGGATTCCACCCAGCACCAGCCACTGGCCATAGGCGTCATCTGCGATTGTTTTTTCTAATACGTCGTCCTTTGTTTTTGTTAACTTGTGTGTATCAATTTAATCCTCTATACTTTATTTGAAAATATTTTAGATATTGTGTCATAGAAAAAAAAGATACCTACGCTAAAGTTTTCTAACAGGTCCAATTAGCTACCTACTCTTAGTACAACATTAGGTATAACGATAATTAACAACGTCTTTAAAGTTAAAGTTTACTACGATTAACTATGTACAATATTATTAACCCGTCTCCTTTTGTTACGTATTTGCTACTTCATAAAACAATACAAATCCTCTTTATTCCTCAACCTCAAAATAAATTTACAAGGAAACAAACATGATACATAAAAACAGAGGTAAACAAAAGGCGGCCTTAACGCTAAAGAGCGATCTCTTCCACTACTTGTTGTTGCAACACTAGCTTGTTGTTGTAAGGTTGTCTACCTTACAACAACAAGCTAGTGTTAAATTACTTAAGCAGATTTTTAGGTTTTTTTATTTATTTATTTCGTGATTACCGAGAAACAATTAAATATATCTATAGGAAATTGAATTTCTTAATAAATCGCTGACCGACAACGAGGCGAAAGGTTTTGCTTGTATGCATGTGAATGAAAAGTCAATAAGCCTATTTCCGAATGCGAGTCCACGCATCGCGCCGCGGCGGCGGCGCGGTCCCACGACCGACAAAGTCTGCGTTTGACAAACATGTCGCTCTATACAGAACTCCTGTGACACATCAACTCTTCAACGTTCATTTCAAAAGGGTGACCATAACGCAGACGATAATCCCTTGTGGTATTTTATCGTTTTATAATTTCACAATGGCTTGATAACTTCTTTTCTCTTCGGTTTACCAAACTGCTTTCTATTGTATCATAGTGCTATCAACTGTTTTGATTCGAATGGATTTACGATTTTGAATAAGTAGGTTCAAAATATTTATTAATATTTGATTTTATATAGCATAGGTATGGCGAGTATTGTGCGTCTGAAAAATTACTTTACGTATGTATTTTTAGTATGATTCTAAAACAGCAAGCCAGTCTGAAATCTAAGCGTTTAAAAAAATTACACTGCTCGGTATCGGTATATAAACAATTTGCTGCTATGTCTACTTCATCTTGCCTTGTATTAGTCACGGCTACATACACACATACTTTTGTATAGAAATAAACACTAAGCAAATTTAACCTTTTGTCGGTAACACTTTTCACAAGTGTGACTATCAACAAGACCTGATAATTGAATCTAAAAGTAATGTTCCTAAGTCATATGTAATTAAATACATAATTACATATGCAATTTAATTGTGCATTATTGGAGTGCTATTATTTAGAATTTGATAATTGATTGGAACTAAAGCGAGCGAATTTCATTTGTGTAACAATGGCGAAATATAATAATGATAACCATTGATGTGTGAATAAATAATAAGCAATAGATATTCTTAATTATAAGATCTACACTTTTCTTGTTATAAAGGAGTGCCTTCACAGGGTACAGCGGCCATAAGCCTTATACAACACACACACCTGCTCACCATTCAGAGTTCCAAACAGCGAGTACAAAGAGGCCTATTCAAATGTTAAACAAAAATAGCGTTCGATAGACAGCAGCACCACTATATTGAATTAACTTGATGGCGGAACAATGCTTACATCGATATCTCTACCTACTTTCTTTTTAAGAAAGACAACAAGGCTCCTTCTTGAGAGAACGCTGACAAGCCCGCTGCGACACAAAGAAGATCGACGGCGGTTGGCCGCGGCACAAAGGTCAGCGCGGTTCGAGATCACCTTACCCGTACCTACGTCGGTCGCAGCCGCCCGCGCTGCGGCCGCTCCGCTTCGTGAGGCGGCGAGCCTCGGAATACACTTTTGTGACTCGACGAGCATTATCGCGCGATCTAGGAGCGGAGATGCTCCTCATAATGCGTCCAGATAAACCCGCTTTGTGTCGTGTGCTCTCTATAACAAGAAGAATATTCCATGAAAGGAGCGCGCAACGCAACAGGTACATGCCCCCGCGATCATCTACTAGATTAGGTGACGTGTGGTGGCTTTTCACGTCTTTGGTTTTACATTACATTTATTTTTAAATATTTATACTTATATTATTATTACTTACGTGGATACGAAAATGGGACCAACCGACGAAATTAAATACAAGATAACCAGAATATTAATAAGTCAATTAATCAACAAAACAAATATGTTCACTTCTCACTCATTTTATTTGTCTTCCTTTTTATGCAAAACATTACCAACTTATGCACAACATACTTGTTCCTAGTTGTTTTGGGTAGGTACAACAGTCAGCGTCAAAAGTAAGGGATGAAATTACGCGTCAAATGTATTGAACCTTCTAACTTTATCTAATATCTTAACAAAAAGAAATATGTCTCTAAATATAAAACAAAGACTGTGACATATCTGTACGCGAAACTTTTGCACGCGAACTGTAGAAATAGATATTACTATATGGAAGAGTATTTCAGGGTGGCTGATACCTAATAATGCTCAAATACAATACCTATGTACATACAGACCAGTCCTACAGGTATATAACACATGAGTTCAAAGTGCAGTTTCAATAATCTGTTGCTATAAAGTAGATTGAGTCTGACTGATGTAACAGGAGATTAACCGAGTCGGGCATGAATCAAGCTTGTTGTTGGCGCATGCGCCATGACACGTTTAGTAGCACTGAATTAAACAATCACGGCTGACTCATACCTAATACCGGTTAGCTATAAAGACAACACAAATTATCTTTGTCTAGTTTGTTTCGCAGACAAAATGCCATGTAGCTACGATAGCATAATTCTAAATGATTTAGCAAGCTCTATCACCAAGCAGCAATACGAAATTAATTACGGTTGATTCATAATTAGTAGGCACCTAAATTTAAGGGTTTGGTGATTAGGAACGCGCTGAATCCTGAGATCCGGCTTTCAATCGATTTCTCACAATATTTCGAAATTTGCACAAAGAATGAACATCTTTATTTCTTTGGCAGGTACGTAGATATCAGCAGATGGAAAAAGGTTTAGCCAATAAAATAGATGTTGCGGTGCGTGATATCTCATTTGTT
This sequence comes from Cydia splendana, assembly GCF_910591565.1. Lineage (NCBI taxonomy): Eukaryota > Metazoa > Arthropoda > Insecta > Lepidoptera > Tortricidae > Cydia > Cydia splendana. Next base: position 13,439,027 of record NC_085964.1, on the reverse strand, counting down.
AGTAATCCTTTAACCAAACAGAATTATGTTAGCGAGGCAAATTGCACAATACATTGTCTGTCGGTTGTGTTCGTGGTGTGTGGTGCAGTGCGGTATGGTGGTGCGCCGTGTCCGTGGTGTATGTACCTGCGCGGCGTGCAATGTGGAGCATGCGATAGAGCGGCCCACCCAGGGCGGCCGACCAACAAAGGCAGCGCGACCGTGAACGCATTCACGCAATCCGCGAAGCTACCCTAATAAGTTACCTACCCACTGTCGGACCTACGAGAGCCATCCTGGATACTATATGACACGTCTCGCTTCATGTTATTTAGTCTTGCAGAACTACCGGCCATGCGGACACGTACCCACATGTAACACTGCATGTGTAGCGTGCATAGCTCGGTGTGTTGGTGTAATGTTACATTATGATTGGAAGATGCTGAGATAACAAAATAAGGCTCTTATAATCGCTACACGCGAGGCCGTATTTCCTCCATGTTTGGAATTTATTTGATAGCTTGCTCTATGGAAGCCATAAACATGGGATGAATATTGTAGCTGTGTCTCAATTAGTTCATTCTGCTACCTACTGGAGAGTTGTGCATCGAGCCTTTCTTCTTTATTGCGCTCCTACAAGATGGTTGCCATTAAACATGTGATAGAGTAGAAATATGTATGTACGTAATTGATAGTAGAGATGCCCCGAATAGTGAATTTGGCCGAATACCGAATACCGAATATTCGGCCTCTGTCTCGGCCGAATACCGAATATTCGGCGACCGAATATTCGGCATGACATGCGAACATTTTGAGTCACAATTATTATGAAAACTGTTCGCCAAAAAAGCACAGCGTTTAATAAGATATTTGTTTTTTGAACAGAATTAATGAATGTAGTTTTAGACCCATGATAAAAATAAAATAAGTTTGTAATCAACAAATGTTCAAAAACGTGCCTTCGTATTTAACTACTTTCCAAGAATACCTACATTTTAAATATTAAATATACCTAGTTTTTGGTTATTTTTTTGTGTAATTTTTCTTTTTAGGTAGGTGCAACAGATATTCGGTATTCGGCCGAATAGTAGGCAACATTCAGCCGAATACCGAATATTCGGCAAAGTGGCCGAATAGGCCGAATACCGAATAGTTGCCGAATATTCGTGGCATCTCTAATTGATAGTATTAGATACGCAGCTTAAGCGTAGGCTACAGGCCTCTCTATCCTACTACAATTTACACCGTTACAAATGTTACAATAGAATAAAATCAAAGTTAGGTACCTATACTTATGTAGAGTCGATCAAATCTGAGAAATTATTGTAGTGTTCTTTATTTATTTTACGTCAGCCATAAAGTTTATCAATGAGTATATCAATAGCGCTAGTTTGCATAGATAATGAATGACTCGCCGCTTCTCGATATTGATCTAATTACCTTTAACAGCGTACTATTATCGGCGATCAAAAGGCCAGTGGTCCACTAAATTAATTGAATGTGACACAGAAATAGTACACACATTTTGTATACTTTAGATAGCGTGAAATCATTCAGTGATCGAGCGTTGAGAAAACCAGATCTAGGAGTATGTTTGTGGTCAATTCATTTAATTTAAGGGCCATACGCCGAACCGCAACAGTAGGTAAACAAAATTATACAAAGATGCAGAAGAATATGTAGGTATAGAATAGATAAAATTAAACTAGCTAAATCCCTAGCTCAAAGTAGGTAATTCGGTCTACAATATTTTGTAATTGCTTGATCAGGGTCGATATAATTGTGTATATTGGATAGAAGAAGATCGATCAACGTAATACATTAGGTACATACAGTACGGTCAAGAAGGAAATTCTAACCAGAAATGAAGTTAGTTTTTGAAGACCAATGCAGCCACGTAATCTGAAACTCTCGAAAATATAGGGCATACTTTATATCTAAACGTAAAATCTATTAATCACCATAATAACTGAACTTTAAAAACCGTACCTTTACCCACTGACATCGTTCCGGCATCGGTTACGTAAGACAATCAATCGCGATCTAATATCGCACAAACCATCTGCTCATTTTCTAATCGATTCACTTGCATAATTGGACTGATTTGCACAGTGGCCTCTCCGGTCATCGAGCTGGAGTGGTCAGTTGTGCAACTGAACAGAGCTATACAATTATCGTTGCTCGGCAGATGAAACGCGAATTAATGTTTCACAGCAAAATTACCGCGTCTCTTCGTAGTTTAGTCCACGCCTCTACAATTGACATTAATATCAATCAATGTTTAATAATCAGAAATTTAATACTATAGGGATTATAAAAGGATCATTCATTTACTTCGAAGATTGGTATTATTGCAAGGCCCAAATTTTAATTGAAGCTACGGATCTATTTGCTGCAACATATCTTCATTGTTTGATGATGGCTGTAGATTAGAATTAAATGCCACAGCGCGGCTAAGCTATAATTTGTTGATTAAACGATTGGTAGGTACCGATAAATCTTAATTCTGTGCGACACTATAATTTCCAAATGAAAACTTGTTGGACCAAAATACTTACAACATACAAAATACTTCTTTTATTTCAATACGGGTTGTATTAATATACTCGTGTAACTATATACATATACCTATCCAAATGGATAGGTATATTTTTAATTGTAAATAAATAAATAAACTAAACATTAAAATTAGAACTAAACTCTATATCCAAATTCGACGTAGTTATGTTAATTAAATGAACAAAATATTTAATTATAGGGTTTCCCGTACTAACTCTAGAAAATTACAAAAGTAAATACGAGGCAATACAGATTGTTTCCTGTCGTTAATACCTAAGCTCCGGTTTAAATAATCATCCTCCCTTTCCATTTCAGTCGGAGGAAGAAACAGAAAAAGTACGAGGAAGGTCAAGAACATGTGGTTCCGATATTTTTGAAATTCGTTAGGGGAGCAGGCGGCGAGGTCGTTGCCCCGTTTAACCAAAAGGAGGGTTGTCACCGGAGCGTCGTAGAATGTCTCTTACGTGAGATATGAAAAGGAGGGCCGCGTACTCGCACCCCGATAACACCACGACTCATGGATGACAGTAACCTATCTCCGGCTGTTTAGAAATTCTCGTGACGTCATGTTTGAATTTTAGTTTCAAACGCAACGATTATTATTTGTTCCCGTATTAATCTCAAGAAAATAGGAGAAACTAGGCTGAAGGTGCGGTTTTTATGTTATCTTTAAGTAGATGGATTACTGTATGATGGTAATTCTACTCTGGTTACACCGGCAGGTGAGGGGATGACGATCTTTTATTTCGGGACTGAGTTAGAGCGAGCTCATAGTTGTGTGCAATAGAAAAGAGAAACAAGCAATTATGCAATTAACAGTCTAAATACTCTAAATAATTAATACCAACCAATTTTATGCCGATTAATTGTTAGCTCAAGCCTTAAATACCTTAATTTTTATGCTATTTACTGTTGTTAGCTTCCGATTGTTGATACAAAGAGATGCAATAAACGATAATTGTACTTAATTATCTATTATTCAGTCAGATTAAGTAGAGTTGCGTTTACCTATGTCTATTTGTAAAAGTAAAACAAATAAAAAAATACATATTCCTATACAGGATTATGAACCATTCATACCCGAATATATGTCTTTTAGAGGCCAATTATTGCAGAAGAAAATTGCTTTACTTCTGAAATTGTAAATTAAATATTACCTACAGGTGATGATGTCGGTGGTCGTCCGTACAAGTGGCCAGGGCAATGTTTTCGTCGCTTAACTACAAACACCCGTCTCACCGAATCAGCAAAGTGTGACCTCCAAATACATCGTTGTTACAGATGTCATGGTTACATTTGAACTGGTTCAGCCGACACTATTACTTTAAAGTGCAGAGAAGATCCCTGCACCGATCCATGGTCTCCGCGCTCCAGCGCGGCCTCGCCAAGGGCCGCGCCTGCGCCTGATCATCGAGCGCCATAATCTTCGCTTCACTGCTCTTTATAATCGGTTCTTATTGTATTCGCCTCCATTATATTGTCAGATATGCTCCTTCGATAAATTTAGTTGTCGTTCAGCAATATCTTGTTCGCTTGAGCGGAACAGGATACTCAATTTCCTGAGGAGTTCGAATCATTATGTGTGCGATCACCTTATGACGCCACACCTATCTCAGGAATTTGATGTTATTCGTAGTGTCAAAAGAATATTTATCTTCAACCTCGTCGTAACAATTTAATAGCTTCATTAGTTTAGTCCATTAGTATCCGTGGTTAGGTATTCATAGACCAAGGTTTTGGATCTCAACTACAAATAACTTTTGACGTGTTGTACAACGTTTTTCGTACCTATTTGAATATATTCATCTTGTATTCCTCTTTTCATAAAATTCCGAGAATTTTAGTGTAAACTATTACAAACGATCGGTACAAGATTCATTATGACAAATATTCAGGATATTAAAAAAATACATATTTTCTGAAATTACAGATTGTAGAGTAAATATAAGTTTTGATCATGCGTCTAAGGCTAGGAGGTCCGCGGATAACCGTCGCTGCGGTGATAAGATTTCGCGCTGACTGGATACTAGTTGGTACAGCGGGCACAGACAGTCGCAGAGATGGTGAGGCGAGGGTGACAGTAATTGACAGGTCGGTGCGCACAGGACACTTGACGCACGTGCGAGTGGACTGGGCCCCCGTACTAAGCAGGATGTCTTTAAATAGACTAAATGCCTTTGTGAAGGCATGCCCTCCGAAGGGTGGCGGCATCCGGCTACGATCGCGCACATGATTTGCTTCTTAAAGGAAACTTATAAATAACTTGCTTCAATTATTCTAAACCATTCAACTATGAACATTATTTGATGCAGCTGAATAACCCGTGTTCCAGTTTGTTGCAAGACCCTTATCCGAGGATCACTGACACTTTACTACACGGAATGTCTATTGTTTCCAATTCATAAATAATTTACTATGAGAAATATTCTAAAATCGCTCTAAAATCCAAACCTCAATGCTAATAAATTGAAACCTATGTAGTTCAATTCACAACGATAATATTATAATAAGTAATTGTCATTACCTTCATAGAAAAGTGTTCAGGCGATGACGAGGAAGGCAAGCACTAAATACTGGGAGGACAATTCGATATGCTTAACTGACATAAGGTGGTCTCGTCACGAATGTCACGATCACCACACGAGATCACTAATTTATTTGACAAGTTTGGCTTCCACACTTATCCACATTAGAGGTGATGCGTATTTATAGTGAAAACGGTTTTGAAACAGATTTTGTCATGGACGACTTTTAGCGTACCATCATCCGTAAAAGTGTATGGCGAATTTATCAATGAATTCATTCATAATTTCTCCATGCAATTTCGCAGCTCACTGTACCTATTGAGCAGGTATGTAAGTAGAAGTACGTCCACTCAAACCTCTTAATGCGTATGCACCCATTTTTTAATTGTAATGAATGTAATGATATTTATCTTAGTACGGTCGGTGTCCCAACCTAAGTACCCACGTCGCCATACTAATTGTATAGAAAAGTCGATACCTATGTTAGGGCACCAAATTTTTATTTGTTATGTCTAACCATTCGCATTTTCGGGGTTGACCCTGTAGTAAAAGTGTTTCAGTTTAACCTACATATTTACTTTTTTAGAGTATGATCAGTCATACATAGCAAAATCATAGCTATTAGGTGTGTAAATAATATTATACATACTTCTCTACTTATATACGCACGCATAAACTTAATTGGATAAAGAAGAGTAATAATTGAAATGCGCATTAAAATCCGGATCTTGATTCTGTAGGGGCGACGTATAAGTACATGCCTTCACAATGTAGCCCTTGCACGTGTTAGTTAAAAGGGTCCCTCGGGACTTTTCTTGGCATGTATGTACGCATTGTACCTTCAACGTACCTGCAAAGCGATCAAACAAGTGTTTCCGGTCAGGGGTCTTCATATCCGGTTTGTTTGCGCAACTAGCTCGCACGTCTGTGATGCGATTGATCAAAGGCAAATTCTTATTATTTTGTTATCATAATATTTTAGTAAAGCATACTTATATATAGAAGTAGACAGGAATATAGGATGAGATGGATGATTAAATGATAATACCTGCCCAACTCAGAACCCTATTTAACAACGTGGATCTATTGACCTGTCTTGCTTAGGCACTCTTGTTATGTTTAACTTGTTTTTTGGATAGATATAAAATAATTGGTCGTATTAGAAGAAGATGATACAGTCCGTCAAAGCTAAATCTGCATCGACTTTAATATCCACTCACTTGCTTTTGGTAACTGTAGCTACCAGCTGTCACCCTTATTTTATTATAATAATAGAGGTCACTGAAAAATATCAAGCATGTGAGTGGTTAAGTAAGTACAACAAAGTGTGGGCCTGTAGGGGAGTCATTATTAATCTTATATTGTTATAAAAATTTGACATTTACGATGACATTCCCACAATTTGTCATAGTAGGTACACGTACAGTAAATTAGAGTAGCACGATACAGAGTTTGTTTGGCCAGACTCTAATACTGGTAACTCAGGTAACCTAATTTTTCTTATCGATTACAAGTATTAGGTACAATCATTAATTGATCTGATTATGTACATACATACCTACATCATACGGGAACCTATGTGCTTTATTTTAGTTATGACAAAACGCGCGGAGATGAGACCGGAGTGGCGTCGTAACCTGCGGGAAGGCATGGCAAAGCATGACGAGCTCTGGTTGGACCAACTTAGGGAGAAACGAAAACGCAGAGCTGCTGGACCACCCCAGGAGTCAAGACACGTCTGTGATCGATGCGGCAAGAAGTGCCGATCGGCCATTGGTCTATACAGTCATCGCAGTCGATGTAGACTGTAGACTACCTCCTCAAAATACCTTCTTTAGTCGCTGCAACTATCATCTGCAAAGATGCTGTGGCCGATGATGATGATGATGATGATGACAAAACGATCAGGGAAAATGTATACTTAAACTGCACCCATTCGTAATGTGAAACCGTTATAATAGGCCACAGGTGTCACTGAGAATTTGTTTACAAACGGAAAAATAAATAATTAAAAAGTATTACGGAACAAATTGCAAAATTACGAGCGGAAGGCAATGACCCGAGTCGTCTAATTACCTTCCAAGCTGGCAACCTAGTCAACCTGCACTGTCTTGCAATTATGTAACCTAAGATGTGTATTTTATATCACGCGTATAATCATTTTTTCATTAGGTATCTAAATTATATGTAGTGCATATTGCAGTTTCTGTATGGTGTATTTATAAACGAATGATAGTGGTAATATAATGAATCAGGTGTTACTTTGCGCAAGTTTATTGTAATCAAGTACGACAATCAATAATATCTTCAGCATCTTCTGTATTCATCAGGGTTGGTATCATATTTACGCTTCAGAATGTGCCTCTCAACCGTGGGTAAAGGTCGTAAAGGAAGACATCGAGGAAATTAAAGACTGGTTCGCTCATTTTTTTATTAAAGCCGAATACGATTTTTAGGCTGTACTACTACGTAAATGTAAATGCACTTATTGTCAGCCACCTTCTAATATCAACTTAAGTGAATAATTTTGGTTGCTTACACCAAAGTAGGCCTGGTTTTGTAGTTTCCACTATGCACGTTTTTTCTGGGTAGGCTTTTGAAAAATTGTCTCTTAACTTAGTCTATAAATCAACCAACAGATAAACCATTGAAGTCAGAAAAACGCGTAGATGGCCGATATTAGAGCATTGGTTAAGTCGGGCTACATCAAATTCCCTTTTAGTTACGACCCAACTAGCCCAGAATGTGAGCTAAATATGTACACGATATCCACAACACATGCATTTTTTTAAAGACATTACTTTATTACCTACATCAGTTTTACGGTTGGCAAAGAAATCGAGCGTCTTTTATACAGAATGGCTAAAAAATAACTGCATTCCCGTTGCCAGGGAGGTTTTGGGATTACACTGAGCAACTTTTACTATGGGACCAACCCCGAAATCGCGAAAAAAAGTTGTCTGTTTCATACATTTTGGCTGGTACATTTTCTATGGGAGGGTAAATGTTATTTTCTCGATTTCGGGGTTGGCCCCATAGTAAAAGTTGCTTAGTATAATCCCGAAACCTCCCTGGCAACGGGAATGCAGTTATTTTTTAGCCACCGTGTATGGTTTTCACGTAAACGTACCTAAGTTTGGTTTTCACGCATTGAATGGCTAATCGGAGCACCCGGGCCCCAGGGCGCGTCATTCGGCTCACGAATGGTAACAATATAACAAGTTCTGCAGGTGGCGACTGCGTATCAATAGCGTTGATTACACCTCCATTCAACATCACTCCGTGAACCTTACCTGGACAACCTGTTCACATTTCGATAACTATGAGTAAGGTACATAAAGGTTTTAACACTTTTAACGTACCTACGTACTTACTTACTTATGTAGTTAAGTATGTTTCATAAGTAGCTAATAAGATTCACTTTTAAATGTAATTTAAGATGTACAAATTGATTTTTTGTAATAAAAATAAAATGGAAGTTTTTACGTATACTTTATAGTTTTAGTAACCTATATACGGAAACAACTTTTAATCACAAAAATGTGAAAACGTAACCCCCTAGTGTACATTTCATTCGATAACGTGACGAGCGTTCGCAATTGCATTAGGTATGTCTATTTTTGTATCGGATTTTGAACAGCGCGCCAAGCGGAATGTTTTGGAAACTCAAAATCCCATACAAAATGACACTTGACGCAAACGCGTCACGCTATCGAATGAAATTTACACTAGGGGTACAGAAACATTACCTACACATCTAGTACTATAAAAATTGCGTTTATATGTTTGGGTACTTCTACCTATTGATCGTAACCAAAGCAAACCAAGCCAAGCAGGCCGGAATGATGATGATGTTTGATTAAAACTATCCTATTAAGTATGTCCTTCTCCGGGCCTCCAACTATCTCCATACCAAACTTCATCTAAATCGGTACAGCGGTTTAAGCGTGAAGAGGTAACAGACAGGCAGAGTTAGTCTCACATTTATAATATTAATATAAATTCCTATTATCTAGCAGGGATAGGGATGTGACAATCATTTGTGAAGTTCTACGGGTAAAAATATGGCGGTTGGCGCCTACGTCGCGTAGCACTGCATTTGTATTGGAGAGTCGTTAATAATAGCGTAAATTCCTGCGATTCTTGGGACTTAACTAAGTACCTACTTCAATTTCTTCAATATACTTATTCAACGAAAATTATCGTCCAAAATAAATTCTTAAATTTATTATATGATTAAGCTCTAATAATCTATTGTATTACAATTTCTAGCAAGTCTAGCGACGAAAACTAGTACCAGACATGGATATATGATACTTGACTGTGATGTATGTCGAATTTCATGTTATTTCATAATGTCGTTTTAAAATGAGAGCGTAATTTCGATAGATGACGGCGGCTAGGTTCTTGTGACTCCTAATAGTTACAGCCTTACAGGTAGGGATTGTGTGAAAATAACATTGGCAAGGTAATTTTTGAACGCTCTACCTACTCCGGCGATTAGGTGAGTGCAGTGCTGCGCCCGCGTTCTGAACGGGGGCCATTGTCTTCCACTTTCATATTATTATGGCCATTATATTTGCTTGTTCAAGCGTGTTTTTATTGCTTGTTTATTAACTTTGATCGGTGGCTGACATCTTCATGAAGATTTTAAATAATCATTGTTTTATGATACGCAGACAATAGCAGTAATCACAAAGCTAATAATGAACTCGGTTCTTTGTGATTTGTTTAAGAGAATCGAAAGTGATACCGAAAATACGTAGGCAGAAGATAGAAAGTGGGTAGGTAACATTTTGATTCCATTGTTTCAAGACCTAAATATACATGAACTCGAATATTCACAGTCATCCCGTATTAGATAAAATAAATGTATGGGTAGGTAGATGCCTAAGATGGTTTATAATTGAAAGAAATGCAATATTATGGTTAGGTACAGGAGTGCGATGCGCACATACATACATGTAAGTGATACCTACTACTAAACAATTTAAAAATTATGTAACTCTAGTGGACATAGGACACCAATTATTATTATCACACAAGTTTGGCATCAATTCATTAAAATCTGACTCCGCTCATTTCTTTGTAACAAAACCCCAGAGTAAGCTAAATTTACGGGTCAATGGCAACGGCTAAAATACAGTATTATGTAATGGTAAACAAACACACATCTTGCACAATGCATTCGGAATTCCATCTACAATATGAAATGCAATCACTATACGTATACACGCTTGCTACATTACATAGGTAGGTAAATGCCTAGCAATTTCTAAAATCAACACCTTCTTTTACCTAAGTAGGTAGGTACCTATTGTTCCTACTTTATAAGTACATAGAGGTATCCTAAAAAAAAAAAACAAATTATTATTTGTAACCCTTAAGTAGGAAAAAACATTTAATTTTTAAAGAATTAAGCCAATCAAAGATTTATATTAAGATGGCAGTGTGGTTAACTTTAACTTATTAACAATCAACTTTTAAGCTCGAGTCCTCGTCAAATGACGAAGTTCATGTCGCGTCAATGTGATTTACCTTTCTTTGGCACTTAAAATTCGAAGGCCATTAAACCGAACGAGATTTCGTCTGAGACGATGGCCCGTAAAAGTTTCGCAAGAGGCGGTCGTAACCCATTTTGGTTATAACTCGCCGTGACGCGCCTCGCTTTTACGCAGCGAGCGGAGAAAATAGGGAGACGGCCATGGCCGAAAACAACAATGAGGTACTGTTACCATAATGACACTTTATGGGCACAAACATCGGCTGTGCTGTGCCCGCGCCGACACGACACAGGCCGCGGCGGTCGCGCGATGCACGAATGTGGTCCGCGCATTGTTTCCGCGTTATGCCGCCAACATCGAGGACGACATTGATGCCTCGCGGACAAAGGCACCTATTGCAACAGCCGAGCGATGTATGTACCAGGCAGGACCGACCTCCTCTGACATTCAGCTCACTTCTTAGAATCGGTTCGATTGCTGAACTCGTAACTTCCTATTCGCGGTCGCGCAATCTTATCATACTCGCTCATAATCATAAATAAAGCTCTCGCAAATAAGTCGCAAACGGAATGATTTCTTCTATCCCTACCATTTTATTCGATTTCTTGATTACACTATTGGTTTGCGTATAGTAAAGTTTATTTTCACCGTAACCGAGTCCACGAGTCTGACCAGTAACCGCATTTTATTATGCAAGTGCGATCTCACACCGCAACCCAGCTCACGTCTGCATTTTATGTCCGGGAAGATGAAGTTGTAAATAAATGCGTACATAGCCACAAAATTGGACGATTTAATGTATTGTTACCAGTATAGGTAAAAGCTTGGACTTAAGACATCAACTTTCTTTTAAGCGGTCTTGGGCTTTCTTGAAACTTTCTTTATTAATGACTTGTGGTCAATGTATGGACTTGTATAATAAAGCAATAACCTTTTGGAGATGCATTCTTGCACTGCATATAATTTTAATGCCTTCAATCGAGTTATGAAAAGGATTAAGTTCACCAACTGAGATGGTTTCAAGTGTTCTTCATATGATTTAATAGTATTTTGTACACCTTTGCAAAGAAGGTGGTTAAAATACTGCTTTGTATTAGCTACAGTGGGGCAACATTGTCCGCGCTGGGCGGTCCCGGCATGATCAAGAGCACTACGCAGGACTACACAGACGCAGCGCACCGTTTCACGCACGCGATAGACGTCTAACAGAATGTAGATATTTACAGCCTCCAGAAGCACCGGACGGCTGGCCCTGTGGCCTACAGACGCAATCAATAACCGCGCCCTGAAACTGCTACTGCTATACAAACAAGTTATTGTTATTTCGTTGTTAGTTATCATACTCGTATTCTATGAGGCGGAAGTAAGAGACGACATTACAAAAGTTAGGTTATAAGACCTATAGTAATGTAAGATTGACTGTAATGCCATATAGTTTCACATAGAGATGGTAAGTACATGTGCTTTAGGAAAAAAGTCTACGTGGTAGTGATGCAGGTAAGGTAAAGGTAAGGCACCTACCAAAAAGATTACTGAACAGGATCGTGCTTCAATTAAATAGATAATGTGTGTCAGAAACGCGCATATAAATCAAACAACAATGGGGTGCAACGTATCATCATCACATGTGCTAGAGGCGGCGGCTCTATGCGCGTGGGCCAGGTGCAACAATCTCGGCAGTTGTCGCCGCGCACGCGCACCCTCACTGTGCTTTTAATAAATTTCAATACATATAAAAAAGGATCTATCAAAACCGGTAAATAAACCGGTGGTCGGGTGCAACTATGCAGCGCTCTGGCGCAGATCGCTCGCCCTTCGCGAACAAAACACCGTTTGTTGGGTGTGCAAACAAGTTTTGATTTAATGAAAAGGTGTCCCGGAACGGGAGTGTTCACTGTTTGCTCTAAGTAATTAGGTACCTTATTTCAATCTATGTATACGAGCTATACATAGCCTTAGTTGAACGCTACTATATACTAGAATAATGTTTTCAATATCAATTTTTCAAGCGCTCAGCTAATGTTATCAATATCAACCCTAGCAAGCGAAAGATTGCAAAATTAAGCCAAGAGTACCGAGTGGTTCAAAAAGTGGAATCTTGCTTAAACAAATTTTGCCACCGAATGAAACACAAAATTTTTCACCACACCAACGCGAAGAAATACTGCCACTAACTAACTGTAAAACATTTCATTGAAGCAAGCTGGAAATCATTTAAATACCTTTCTTTTCTTACTTTTCATTTGGTCCTAAATGGGTGTAATCCGAGTTTGCGCATTTTGCGCAATCCCAGGAGGTGCATAAAATTTTAGTCTTTTTCAGTTTTAAGCTCGTAGCTCGAAAACGGTACGTCTGACGAAAAATTTGCACAAGTTATGGTAAAAATTGATATCTGAAGGATCCGAAAGGTACCTTAATCAACTATAAGATTTTAAAAAAAGTTTGAAAAAAATGGCTGCCACTTCGAATTTCTTTTTTTTTTGGTAAGTACCTAATCATATCATTAATGGGCGGACGACGGATGCAAATATACGTCAAAATCATGTCAAACGATATACGTAATTAAAATTGGTTTAAATAAGACAACATGATTTTGACGTATATTGCATCCGTCGTCCGCCCATTACTAATCATGTTTAAATTTGAAAACTCTTGTTCACCAGTGTCTAATCCATAAAACCTTGCTGGTAGTGACATTGTAATTAAGGGTAGGTTCCTTCTACATTGAATGGTTTTGTCAATCCAAATCCAAGGGGTTGTGCACAAATCACGCGAGGTGTTTTCGGCTACTTTTTGACCGCCCCTCCCCCTTGGTGATATTTGGTGAGGTTTTTGGCTATCCCCCTCCCCCCACACAACCTCACGTGTATTTTTTTAAATTTTTTCATTCGACCTAATTTTAAGATAAATAGTATTGTATATAGAAAATCTTGTTCTATTTTCGTTAAATAGACTCGCTATTTTGAAGAGTGAAGATTTATGCTTAACGAAACCGAGAAAAAGTATCTACTCATGTGGTAGGTAGGTTTTTTTTTCTTAGTTGCGTTCACTGTAGAAAAATACACGTGAAGTTTCCTTATACCCCCCTCCCCCAAAGTGATCTATCGTGATTTTTTCGTGACCCCCCTCCCCCTATCGAACCTCGCGTGATTTGTGCACAAGCCCCAAGGAAAAATGTATCTCCCAAGGCTCCCAAAGTGTATGCACATGTCCTGTCATTGTAAGTACCTAATAGAGGTTTTGGGCTTTAAAGGGGAGGGGTTATCTAAATACTAATGATATAATATTTCAACTGTACTAAGTACAATAACAACTTGTCCTTAGCTCTTGCCAAGCCGTACAGCACAATTATAACAATAACGTAACAACGTTGATATAAGAAAAAAAACAGTAAGTATTGTATTAGGTAGGTTAGGTAGGTATACTTACCTACAAATTATTGTATCATTGAATGGCAACCATGGCAAGTCAGCTCGATATGTTTTTTAAACGATGATATGGAGTTATTTTTACATTTTCTTTTATTAATCTTATCTTCTTGTTAATTATATTAGTATTTTTATTCATTTCATGTACCAAACTAGAATAACAATAATTCGGATAATAACAATATACCTATTCGGATGGCGATTACAGCAGCGTTACTGGGCTATAACCGCGAAAATAGAAGTTCGCAAATTGCGGGCATTTTTCTCTGTCACTCTAATTACGCCTTCATTGGAGTAAAAGAGAAAGATCCCCGCAATTTGCGAATTTCGGTTTTCGCGGTAGCCCCTCAGATGCGATATGCGATGCAGCGTTCACGCGGTAGACGACGCGCGACGTCATATAACATAACACTTACGGCCCAATTCGAACAATGCTTATTTGATGTCACAGCGATACGATACCGATCTGTCAGTGTCAAAACTGACATTTCTCCAACAAAAAAAAGTCACTTTTGACACTGACAAATCGGTATCGTATCACTATGACATCTTATAAAATAAGCATTGTTCTATTGGTAACACAGTTTGGTACGTCTCTCTCAGAACTCCTCAAACTGTTTCATTTCATCCCTTTAATTATCAATAGATGTAGATGCCACCAAACTTGATAATCTAACTAAACTATTGTTTTGTACTGAGATTAGAACGCGTAAGTTCTTACACGTACCTACAGTCAACGGTAAAAATATGGGTGTAGACAACTTACTCAAATATATGTATATCCCATAGTTCTTAATTCACTGACATAAGAGTTATGGGACATATTTTTGAGATGATTAATGTACACCCATATTTTTACCGTTGACTGTACCTACGAATAAAAAATAATAACCGCTAAAGCAAGTAATGTATTAGACTTAAATTTTGTGTAAAAACATCCAAAGGGAGTTAGTTATAGGAAAAGGTTAAATATAATGACGGAACCGTTACCCGTCATGTTCGCTTAATCCGCGCCTAGCGATCACTTGTCCGGGCTGCAGGCTGCAGCTGCCCTCGCGGCGACCCCAGTCCTCGTCCCCCTTCTTACCAAAACACTATAAATACCATTTTGTAGCTAAGAAACGAAAAAAATACTGTAACGGTGTTATTCTGAAAAAAAATCTCTAAATGTGGGAAACTTACAAATCCCGTTTCCCTGAGCAGAGATGTAACTTTGTCTACCCCAGACCCCACGGATTAAAATTATGCAAAAAACTGTGAATAACATGGGATACTTACATGGGATAGTAAGCTACTTAATGTATTTTTGCCGAGAAACAGTTATTTTAATTATCAATTTAATAATGCTTACAAGAAGAGCCACATATTTTCTGGTCCTAAATATTTACAGAAAAGAAAGCCGACCGATGAACAGCACCTACGAAAAATTTAATTATAATTTTACAGCTTTCCTCTTTTAAAATAATTGGTGGTGTAGTAAACTTGATGTAGGTACTTACTCAAGCGAGTCCCATAAAATAACAGCGAGGGACGTGTACTTTTACACAGGCATATTCACTCACAAACGTGTCGGCTGTCGAGATTTCGAGAAGTCGTGCAAAGAGCAAAAGAGGTCAATTCTGTGAGGGTCCCATCGCGAACGCGTATGAACGAGGACGAAAGAAAAGTTCCGTGTAAGCTTCACTGCCTCCAATATGTTTGCCAGGTTAAAGCGGTACGCATTAAAATAATGTATGAAAAGAAACATGGTTGTGAAATGGGAAATTTGATTGAGGGGTACCTATATATGTTTTTAATCCATACTTATGTCGTACTTATCCTCAGATAAAAAGTAGGGAAGAAAACAGGCTCAATCATTGATTGATATTACAATCATTTTGCGTTCTCGTGTAACACGAGATATAATTTATATAATGATTTATAGATCATTATAAACTAATTCAATATTCACGTCCACGCGCTAAATGATTATTCAGTGACGGGTGTGACTAATAATGCGTTGTTTGATATCACCTATAGGTATAATCGTGTATAAGTACCTATATGTAAGATCGATTTTCCATGCAAATACTGCACAATATTTTCAAGATGCCCTGTACCTACTGCACCGGCTGTAACTTATACCTATATGTGTATTGCTTGCTTGCTTACATAGGTACAATAACTTAGTTATTAAGGTGATGCTATAATGATTTACATATGTATTAGACTTTTTCCTGCTTATTTCACATTAGGTAACACTTGTAACTTTACAATAACATATCTTTATAAACTTTTATTATTTTGTACAGTCAAACCATTAACAAAGAAAGAACAATTAAGACCTGACTTTACAGTGCCAAATTTTTATGGTCCTCGTAAACAGTTCCACTTAATCAAGAAATTCTTCTTAATGCGAAAGAAAATGAAACCAGTGCCGTCTTTACCATAAGCGTACATGGGGCCCGTACCCAGGGCCCCCATACTCGGGGGCCCCGAGGGCAGACAGTAACAGTATATTTGATTAGTTGATTACTCATAATAAATAGAAGATCATAGTAGAAAAATGTTAGTTTAATTCGCTTTTTTAACTTTCCAAAAGGGCCCCAAATTCTTATATGTGCCCAACGGCCCCAGCATAGTTTAAGACGGCCCATAATGAAACAGTTGTTTTAAAATAACTATGTCTGAATATAAAATGGTCTGAATTGAATGCCTTTAATATTAAAACACTTGAGAATTTCCCATATTATATAGATTTATTCAGGATCCTGACACCAGCTCTTGACCGGATGACAATAGGACCAAATGTAACGAATAAACAAAAGTACATAGAATTCCCAAATTGAGCATGTACTCTCGAAATACATCATTTTGGTAGAACTGAATTTATTTTGCGGATACTTTTTATGTTAAACATATTAAATTTTTATCTAGTAACAAGTACCAAAGAGGTAAGTATTTATTATTACATATTAACCCTATTCATGCAGTCAATGTATAAGCGGAAACAAGCGGTAATAATACAGGAAACAATTATGCACACTGAAACATTCTTATTTTTTTAACACATAACAAGACAATAGTTATATATGTAAATACGTACCGACACGAAGTACTTACTTAAAGAAACAAACCTTAAGGTAACGAATTAAGTGCGAGATCTCGGCTACTGGTGTTACATTGAATGGTATATATTATGTATGTGTAGGAAGTTATTTGCGTCGCGCTCCTGCGCGGTGCGTATGCGCATGTAAGAAGGCTGCGCAGGATTGCGAGGGGTGAAAGGTGGCCGGTGCCGGCGCGACGCACCGGCCGCGGCGCGCTCGGCATAGCGTGTGCCGAAATCTCAGCTGTTACCGCTTGCCACTATACAGTGTGATATATCTTTAATATTAGTAGTATTTTTTAATGTGTAAAAAGTGACTTGTATTTAATAGTTAAATAATCTGCGTGGGATATGAGATTCTGGACGTACATACTTACTTATGTATTGAAAAATGAGGTCCAGGAAATTTAATTCGTGTAAGTATGTAAAATGTTATGTTTAGAAATTTAGTTATAATAAGTTTTTTACTTATAAGTACCTATGACTGCGTGTCGTCATGTACCTACCTATTCTTATTTAGAGAAAATTACCTTCTACTGAAATTTAGCCAAGAAAAAAAAAAGGATAAAAAACATCAAAATAATTTCCAATTCCATTACTAAATGTTTTGCCGAAATACACGGGTATAATCTTTCAGAAAATACTTACTTTCATCTTTAGAAAATGCCCGGATAAAATAATTTGGTTCTTAAAAACAATGTATGGACTTTTTATTTAGTAAACAGCCTGTATCTACCATAAAATCGACCCATCTGTGTTAAAAGTGTTTATAAAAGCGTTGAATGGCCCCTGTGCGCTTTATATAGAATACTCCACAGCTATGCCATTATTCAAAATTAAACTACTCACCTACCTGCAAGCGCAGGGCTCATGGTTCAAAATGTCGTAAAAGTCGTTTATTACTTTAAACTAAAAGCGACTGTAAGAATATACTTATTTTTAGTTAACACATGAAATTATGCCTTATGAATAACTACATTAGGTTTA
This sequence comes from Cydia splendana, assembly GCF_910591565.1. NCBI lineage: Eukaryota > Metazoa > Arthropoda > Insecta > Lepidoptera > Tortricidae > Cydia > Cydia splendana. The sequence continues at coordinate 13,420,957 of NC_085964.1, read as the reverse complement.
CTTTACGCTATAACAAAATACTATTCGTAACCGAAATGTAAGAGAATTCCCCCGATGAAACGACACCGACACCTGAATCAGAACTTTGGAGTTATGCCCTTACGGCGGTTAAATTTGGAACAATGAATGAGGGAGACCCTAATCGTTTTACTCGTAACCAAAAAGCTTTATGGTGTAGAGGTTTGGTTAGAGGAGGGTGACGGTTACGTCGTTCCTTGTCGCGATATGGGCTCAGTGCAGATGTGCGATTCGGGTACAGACATGTGATTCTGCGCAGCCAGCTGCTGGCATAGCTGTGCACTGATTCAATGCAGGGTCAGGCTCCACTAGTGGGTGCTTCGCTTTGTGTGACTTGCGTATGTATGCTCTGCAAACAATGATACAAACGCACGCACACTGACAAATATGGGTAGGTCGGCTCAGGTGTGCCAGGGGTTATTATTACATTTTAAATAACAAACAACCATTAAGTATATACGTTTGCTAAACATGACATACCTATACATAGATGCAAAATATCCATGGACGTCGTTCTATCTAAGAATAAATACCAATCTAGTACAGAAAACGCGCAGAAAGAAGAAGAAAGCAGAACTTACATACGTCAGATTATTTATTTCATTTGTATGTCTGTACAGTGGAACCTCGCTAACTCTAACCTCGATAAGACGAAATCCTCGTTAGTACGAAATAAAATGCCATTCCCTTCCCTTCAGAGCCTAAAACCTTCATAACTCGAAATATTCAACCTCATTAAGACGAAGTAAGCAGCGATTCCCTTCACGACTATTCAGTACACCTTTTACCTCTATAACTCGAGAAATGAAATTTAACCTCTTTCTTTCTTTCTTAACCTCTACAACTCGAAAAAAATAGTCCTATTGTTTTACCACCTATATAACTCGAAGTTATTTACTCACAAACCTCTGTAACTCGAAACAAATAATAAAGACTGTACCTATACTTTCTGTGTCTTTTATAAGTACCTCTCTTAACACGATTTTTTCAAGCGTTTTACATCTGTAACTCGAAACCTCTTTAAGAAGAACCAAAACCTATAAGAACCTCCCTAAGTCGATGCCCTCGATAAGACGAAACCTCGCTAACACGAAGTTTTTGGCGTTTCCCTTGAGATTCGTGCTATCGAGGTTCCACTGTATTTAGTTAGTATGAAAATTTGGTTGTACGGAATTAGTTATGATATTAAACGAGCTATTAGGTATAGATATACATACATATAAGAAATTAATCATTTGCATACACAATAACTGAATCCTACTTTTTAGTTAACAACAGTTCAAAAGTGCCTAGAGTTCAAATTTCATGAGATCATGACGTTTGAATAACACTTGCACCGTCTGGGCTATCAAAATCGCTGCCAACTTAGCTTGGCTTGGCCAACTCTACAATAGTATATGCTCGGTATGGGGATCATGAGAATGAGTTTTGTATTACAGTGTAATCAAATCACTTACCTACTGTTAATAAACAGAAGTAAACTGAAGTTTGAAATTGTTTTGATGTTTTCACTTAATAGCACTCTATTAATATCAAGCGAGATGCACCACAGGGTCTAATTTAAGATAACATTCGGATGTCAACTGCAAATGGCAATTGACAGATACAGCGGCGATTTCAATGCCGCCACAGTAATGTCGCAATAGTAATACAGCTGCACTTGAAATCCTTTACAGTCAAGGACCTACGTTCATCTGTCCAACCGTGTCTATGTCTATACCAAGTGACAATTTTAATTACATGGCATAAAAAGCCCGCAGGGAATAATAAACTACTGCATGAAATCAGACATTGCATAGTGATGTATGCATGGAATTAACCGCCAATTGTGCGACATTGAGAGCGGGCTGGCATATCGCGCACCACCTGCCCGCGGCGCCCCTGTCCATCGCTATTTCCGCCATAGCGCACGTCCCCCTGCGCCGGCGCAGCTCGTGCCCGACCGTTACGCACGCGACATAGCACCTGGCCGACGCAGCCGCCGCGCAGCCCCGCCACTCCGCCCGACAAACATTATCACATGATAGCTCACTTATCAATCATGGGATGGACGTGGTAACGATTTAAGTATCATGAAAATAGTGGATTTTTAATTTGTCATAATTTTATAACTAACACGGGACTTAATCACGTAAAACTTACGTTTATTTATGGGCCGACGTTTCGAACGTGTCGTTACGTTCGTGGTCACAGGCAGACTGGCGAGGAATTGTATCAACATCTTCTTGCTGTGCGCCTTTAGATTTATTTGCTAATCACTGGATTCCAGGAAGGGTGAAAAACATCCCATCACAATGTCGGATGTCGTGAGTGTTGTGTATAGGCAAAGTGACAACCGTACAAGTGACTAATAAAATTAAGTGCGGGTAGTTCGCAAAACCCGCGCAGCAAGAAGATGTTGATAAAATTCCTCGCCAGATTGCCTGTGACCACGAGCGTAACGTCACGTCATAAATAAACGTAAGTTTTATACGATTAAGTTCCGTGTTAGTTATAAAATTATGAGTGACAATCGAGTTAGATTTAATTTATCGTTAATGATCTGACGACATTTAGTGTCTATAATGCTTACTCGCAGTAGACACTAAATCTCGTCTATCTACTTATAGGGAAAGGGTTTAAAAGGATGATGTTCCGCTGCCATACAAGTTTGGCCCAACACTCGCTATTAAACATGGGTGGTATATTGTTAGGCTCCAAACATGAAATGAAAGTCCCGATAGTTATTAGAAATTCACGGACACTTCACAGAACATTATAAAAGCGGAATTTCTCTACGATTTTGAGGTTAGGAATTCTGCCTTGTATCGGGCCATGTTAAATATTATTATGCCTTATTACAAGGAAATAAGGTGCCGTAAATAGTGTAATCATATCGATGATATTGGGCGTTTAAAGGCTGTCAAGGAACAAAAATCGAATGAGTTGGTATTAGGTTAATACATTTTTTTTTAAATAAAACAATATATTTAATACGACTTCCTTAAATGAATACGACGTAGCATGCGAACCGGAATAGACTATAACAACTAGAGCTGTTTTATAGTAAAAATTGTTATAGCATCAAATGTAAAACCAATCACTTAAGTAAACATATTTACTTCAATTCTAGAGAGAGAAGCAATAGGTACAGTAACAATCACAGGATTGTTATAATGAATTCGATAAGTAACTCATTCCAAAAAAGAATGTTTCAAAAACAAATGTTTGCCTAAAAGGCACTTAATAATAAACTTAATTTATTTCAAAGAAGTTAGGATTCCTATTTTGTAGGTTTATCATATAGGTAATTTATAAAAAAGTTAGATATATATGTTCCCTTTATTTTAATGTATTTTTAAGTTTTAACCTATTTTCGTGTTATTCATATTCATACCCTGATATCAAATAAGGTTTTATTAAAAAAGTTACTCAATTTTAAAGAAGTATAAAAGGACTTCAGTGGGGAAAGCCGGTGAAAGCTAATTGTAAATTGGTGCTCTTCTAGATTTCATACAATACTATCAAATAAATATGTAATAATTATTATGAAAACACAATCCATAGCGACTCTATTCGTTCCATATTCGTTCTCTATTCACTTTTGATGTAAGTCATTTGGGTATGTTACAATTAAAGTCATTGGAATAAAAAGTTTTTACTGTATCGCAGTTCTTTTTTCAATTTTGATACTTAGTGCTTAAAACAGTATGTCGTTAGTGGTATGAATGTTTTTCTTTGAAGTGAGCGTTATTAGCATCAACAGGAACATCGTAGAAAAGTATTTTGCTGCCATACTTTTTTGTTTGGCTCTGGACGTCCATTTATGAAATGTCATTGATTCTATGTAATGGAGTGGGATGTGTTGATTTGGTTTAATTACTCTTTAACTTATTTTCTTTACTAACAAGTGTCCGTTGGAATCTAATATGTGATTGTAAGAAATATATAGCATGCTTATCGAATCGTAGGCCAAATTCGGCATGATCCTTTAGGCTACGTTTATATTATGTAAGTATATTATCTAACAGTTCTAAAAAAATAAATAGAAACGGATACGGGCACCAACTTACAATGCAGTTTGCACTAATACATACTTATTAGATTACAAATGTTTTTTCTACTAATTTTGATAAAAGTTGGTATGTACCTATAAATTAAAATTCAAATTTATAGTACCTATCTGCAAAGCTAAAGCTCTAAAAATACTCTTATCTATGCTACTTTGTTGTTGGGGTTCCACACTCTGAGAGGAGGGAATCAAAGGTTAAATTCGAAAAAACACAAACCGTATATATGTCGCGATACACATATTAAGTACGAGTACCTATAATATAAATCAGTTTAACTTTATACGGGTTTTCACCGTAATCACTTACTTATAAATTACAAGTAAGTACATATTAAGTTAAACGGATTTTCCTCAGTTAAAAATAGTTTTCCTAAATGCCACGGTAAAAATTAATATTTATTTTTGTCAAAAGTATAGTTTTCGCGAAGGGCAAGGCAAAAGCTAGAAAATATTAGTTTTTCGTAATTTTTTTTGTGCCTATATAATGCCCAGATAAGACGTATCGACAGAAATTATTTTAGTTTCGTTAATTACCAAGGCCGTGTTTTGGCCAAACGTGGAAAAATGGGAAACCTTGTTTTGGCTAGTGAAAACGCTTTTCAACATAGAACGGCATATTACGGTAGAATATAAGTATGTATACGTATTAAGAAAATATACTAAATGGGACCTAATAATTTAACTAATATTCATTAATCACTATCGGCGGGAAGTGAATGAATGAAAAAGAAAAACAAACATATTATTCCAATTTTTACCACGAGTAATGGCAATTAAGAGTTCATTAGGACGATGATAGTAATTCCGATGTAAGAATTATTTGCTTAATGTGTTGTTTACCGTCAAGCATCTTCCGACGGATTGTTTACGTTTCCCAAGCGTAAAGTGAGATAACAAATTATTAATTTCATAAGGTCTTAAACTAATTAGGCGGTAATGAATGACACCGCCTTGTTGACCATCGGGTAGTTATTTGTTTTCCTAAACGACAAACACAAGTTATTAGTAAGCTGTAGGTAGAAATTAATTTTCCCATGATAAGAAAAATGCTAGCTATAGAGTAAACAACTTAATATACTTTCGCTAATATTGTGCTACTGAATGAACATTGTTTTTATATGTAAATAGTTCTCGGAAAATTCGTATCACGCACCTGGAGAATGCTAAAATCCATCTGAAAATAAAGAAACTACATGCTATTTCTCACATAATTTTAACAACAATAATGACGACCAACGACAACGTCGGTCACCCAGATTCCTTTTATAGCAACCCAGCAGAAAAGTATGTAAAGGTTCTTAATACCGAAACCGATTAAACCCGTTATAATATTCATGATAACTGCCTAAATAAGAGATACTGCGAAATTTTAACCAGGGCAAGGGATCTTTTAAATTGCATTCTGTCTGAATTAGGCGATAATGTCGGCCAGCGAACATCGCGATTAGTCACGGCGGCACTGCATTATCGAGCAATTGATGTCCATTTCATGTCGATCCCTTGACACATATATCGGCTGAGTCATTCTGCGAATTTCTCTACACGTAGCAAGCACGTCATCGTGATGCGATTATCTGATCTGTGAACATTGGTATGGGTAGAAGAGTCAGCACTTTGCTCTAGCTAAACTATACTTCCTTTAACACTTAGTAATGTGTCATCAGTGTCATCACATAAATGTCGCGATTGCATTAGATAAAAAATTTTTAATTGCTTGACACCTTAGCGAGCACCAAAATATAATGGAATTTTATGACAGGCTGACAGCCAGACTACATCGCTTTGTTCTCATTGTGGCATTATTTATAACGAACACTTTTCTTCTGTGAGAATTCCTAAATTAACCAGTGTCCCTGTAACTGTGACCTGTGAGAATAAACGGGTTGCAAAAAACATAACAAAGAACATGGTCGTTACAGTTCCGCGTTCCGAAGGGGTTCGCAACGTATCTTGTTTGATTTGATACATAAGGAAGTAGGTACCTTTGTTATCGTTTTGTGGCAAAAACTGGTTCCGTATGTTTCCGGTTACACAAATCCACACGTTATTATTGTTATCGCTGTCGCCGTGGACTCTCTTCGGACGCACAGTTCCCGAGACAGATAGTCGTCGTATTCTTGCAATGATCAGATTACAATTATCTGCGTCCATTAATAAAGTTTTCCCACAGGCCCGAGGCCTCCCTCACTGAAGTTATCTTTGCTGCTTATGATAATAAATTAGCTTCATCACTTTGTCTGTCATATTTGTGATTGAACTTTCATATAGATTTGAATCTTGGTTGATTCTAGGCTGCCTATTAAGTATTAAATGATTACAGATAGGCATTTCATTGAATAGAAAGTGAGGTTCTGATGTTCTGATTTATAACTAGGTTTATGGATGGTATATTAATAGGTCAGTCACACATTCAACCAATGATAAATACAAAAAATATATTACTAAATAAGATAAGATAAAAACAATATTATTTTTTGGGTCCCATACCTCAAAAGGAAAAACGTAAGCCTTATAGGATCACTTTGTTGTCTCTACTCCGTCTGTCTGTCAAGACCCTTTATCTCGGGAACGCGGGGAGGTAGGTATCGAGTTGAAATTACACCATACCACCACCATATACTCAGGTCTACAGCCCCTTGAAGCTGTGAAAAAATAGAACTTCTAAGTTAACGTAATAAAAAGATACGGCCGTTTATGCCGCAAAAAACGTAGGTATATTTCGATACTCTCAAGGGAATCAAAATTTATAGGGTACTTCCCGTTGACCTAGAAATATGAAATTTGGCAATGAATTGCAACAGCTTTGGCATGTAGCTAATATAATTGCCCATTTAATCATGAATGGCATGTCATAAAGGTTCAAAATGATCTAAGAAAAAATTAACATATAGGTAAGTACTTATCTACCTACTCACCGAGGCAGGCACAGTTGTCCGTGAAAACACGGCTTTTTAGGATTATTCAATAAAAATAATAATCTTTCGCACAGGAAGGAGGACAAGGTCACACAGTACGATACGATGTCCCATATCACAAAGAACATTAGGTATGGCATGACGCGCTTGCTCGTGTGTCATCGCGGTGTCAGATGACTGCCATTTTTGCTTAGTTAAGCATAATTATATACTGACTGGCAACCAACCTATTGTGGTGATAAACACATCTTTTGTTTCAATAGAACTTACACATGATGTATTACTCATTGGTGCATCCGTAAAATTACTTAATGTGTTTCACAGATTTCACTATGTATCTGTCTGTAAGAGGATACATTAGTGGTCATTTTTCCATACAAACGTTCTCGACTATCGCTACAGATGTAGTGCATAATTATTTTCCATCGTATTTTCACGGAAACGTACGAATGTGTCTTGCTATTTCATGCAGTCAGTCTCGGTACAAAAAGGTTGACTGAAGTAGCATGACAAATACGAACGTTTCCGAGAAAGTACGATGGAAAACAATTATGTACTAGATCTGTAATATGTCTTATCGAAAAGTTCGTTAGGAAATTGGATCCGTCATAAAGAGCATACGAATGCGCAGTTCAAAGGTGCTTAACCTCAGGATGGACAAAAAACTGGTGACTGGTGTGTGGGTATGTGGCTGCACACCGGTGCTGAAGCTGGGCATATCGCACGAGAGGCAGCTCGCCGGGTGCGGCGGCGCAGGTGCCGCCGCCGCCCCGCGCCGCGCCGCGCCGCTATTGGCCGCGGCCCCGCGCCCGCCGCCGATTGGGCGCAGCGCACGTGCGCGGACTACCCGCCGCCACCTGGCCGTCGCTGCCGGGGAGCGCATATAAGCGCGGCCTTCCCTCACCGCACCACACCCGAGCTCCGGACGTCGAAGAGCGCACACGTCACTCGCGTCCCGAACACGACACCGCTATTACGACTCCGGCGCAACGTACATGTTTTGGACTGTTACATTTGTGAACTTGTGATACGATTTTATACCGGACGTTTAATAAAAATAATTCTTTGTTAAGTGCTTGTGAAAAAGTGAAGATGCTCGTTGAGGATTCGCAAAATTCTCGCGCAATGATGACGAAAAAATATGCGCACTGTCCGCTGAAGAAGCGGCCGGTGTTGGTGCGGGAGGAGCGGCCGGCCACGCCGCCCACTACGCCGCCGCACCCCGCCCACCTCGCCACTACACTTTATTATGACTATCCTTCTTGTAAGTACTTTATAATATTTCTTATATAATTGAGAGTATGTCTTAATTATAACAAAATAGCGACACCATTATAAAAAGTATCCCGGGTGGTTTTTCATATAAAGATGACAGCTATACTTACGATTCAAACAATTTTTGTTTGTGTTTAATTATCATATAAACATTAAATCTCAGAAAAAAATAGTATTTCTAGTAAATTATGTCTCAGAAAAAAAGTAATATTATATTGGTAGTAGACAACTGATATTTTTTTGTTCGTTGCTAACAAAATATTTCTTTTGTCAATAGGTGTTTCGGAAAATGACGAACCAGAAAACCTGAGCACGAAACCAGAAGACTTATCGAAGACCGGCAATTACCCAAATAAGGCGTCGTCGCCAGTGGCCGCAGCGGCCATCAAGGCGGAGCCCCGCGAGTGGCCCCAGCACCAGCTGGAGTACCTCGCCGCCTGCAGAGCTCGCCTCGAACCCACTCCGGCGCCGATCGAACTCGCACGCCCCACACCTCAGTACGCCTATCTACCTGCACTCTACGCCCCCTACCCAATGGAAGAAATTTACCCTACCGCGCCCTCCTTATCACCGCCGGTCCATTCTCACCTTTACTCCCGATATTCGCCTGCGTCCCCACCGTCTTCTATTTCGCCTCCTCCATGTCCCGAAGATCTCCGGTCTCCCGGCTCAGTATCTTCAGACTCCGGAGTATCTGTGTCCGGCCAGAGACGCCCTCGCTACCAGTGCCCAGACTGTGCAAAGTCTTACTCCACTTATTCCGGTCTCTCTAAGCATCAACAATATCACTGCGCGGCCGCCGAGGGGAGTCTCGCGCGCAAATCCTTCAGCTGCAAGTATTGCGCAAAAGTATACACTTCGCTGGGAGCCCTCAAGATGCACATCCGTACGCACACACTGCCCTGCAAGTGCCACTTATGTGGAAAGGCTTTCTCTAGACCGTGGCTCCTACAGGGTCACATTCGCACCCACACAGGAGAAAAACCGTTTTCTTGCCACCACTGCCGCCGGGCGTTCGCCGACAGATCGAACCTGCGAGCTCACCTGCAGACGCACTCTGATGTTAAGAAGTACTCCTGTTCCGGGTGCGGCAAGACATTTTCCCGGATGTCGTTGCTGAGCAAACACTTGGAGAGCGGGTGCGGCAGCCCCGGCAGCCCGCCCTTCGAGTACCGGCCCGAAGCGCTGCCCGCGGCGCACGCGCACCAGCCGCACCAGCCGACGCCGACCATTCATGCCTACTGAAAAGACTGACTTATATAGCCGTATTTGCAGAAGTTGAGATCTCGTTTTCAAACTACTATCACTCGCTGTTATCACCTTTAAAAATCTTAAACTATCCTTAAATATTTCTAATTATTTAAACTTTGTAAATGTTTTGAGAAGAAATTGTGTGCATAGATTATTTGTAAATACTAGTTTTAAGTATTTTGTTACAAGTGCTGTAAGGGACCAATATACATATATTGCATACGATAATTATTGTAAGTTAGGATAAGTTGGATATCACAGAGATATCTCGCCGCCATACCAGCGGCTTCGCTAGTCATGTGGCATTTGCCGAGTGTCATACACTTGTATAATATATTCGTATCCTAAGCCATGTACAAAGTGCCTTAATTATAATACAATACTTAATATATTTCATGAAAATTATAGCAGTATGTTTATAAGACGGTATTATTTAAATTAAAGCTATATAAAACATCGACACCTACTCACGAGGCTATATTTAAGCCGACTGCCGAATTGCGTTCCTTTCTGTTACCTCTAAATCAGAGAATAATAAAGTATACTACATTGAAAATGAATTAATTATTTTCTATTAATCACCCTCTTACTTCGATTCCCACTCAACATAAACGTGGGAAAGTTCTACAAATCAAACAATAGAAAGTTTGGGAATAAAAGTCAGGGCTGGCAGGGCCCAGGCCGCTGTTGTATTTGATAGGGTCCCATGTTTTGTTTGCGATACAAACCGATCGCGGTAGTCATAGCCGAACGAATTTACCGTTAAAACATTCTAATACCATTATTTTGAAAACATTCAATTACATTGGATTAGACATATTAAATAAACAGTATCAGGCATTACCTAATATTAAAGAGTATTACCCAATATTAAACTTGCTTAGGTACCTACTACTAATTGATATGATAAAGTACCAAGTACCTAACGATACAGACAGCACGTCTCGTATATAATTCTTGAGATCAAAGGTTCCGAATCGTACGTAATGTAAATTTTAATAATCATAACCTACGAGAAAAAAACCCAGCCAGAAAACAGTGCTATCCAAAGTTTGGATAGCACTGTTTTTCTGGCTGTGCATTATGCGTGGTTTGGATTCCAAACCACGCATAATGCACGGTTCCGTAAATTCCGTTCGTTAAATAAAGCAGCAAACAAACAGATGTTCAAGCAAAAGGGCGTATCTTCCCGGCACTTACGTCCTTTTGCTAAAAACAGGAGTCTTTGGCGATAACTATAAAATAGCTTAAACTAAGTATAATTTAAAAATACAGCCTATAAACTTGGGCTATAGTTCCCACGCTGGCCCAATGCGGGTTGGGGACTACACATATACGATTGTTCTTCATCGAAAATCTAGTGATAAACATGAAATTATATTCCGTAATACCTTACCGAAAAACTTTTGATCCGGACGCCAGATTCACGCAGCCACCACCGGCACCGCATCTCATTCGCTCTGAATTGATGATAGGTAAGTACCCAATCAATATAATTTTCGTTAAATTAAGTAAACACGGATAAAAAAGATTTTAAACCAAAGAATATTATTTGTTTCAAGATCTTTTCGAATTTCGATATATTTTAAGGAAACCCGACAATGTACCTATACCTACGTCCACGAAAGAAAATGTCTTGTAAGAAAAAAATCGGGATAAAGCGTGCGCAGCACTTTTTTCTTTGAAGTCATGCCTCACTTAAAATGGAAGGATGCGGAAAGAAAAAGTATATTTATTAGACAGAGAATTTATTAAACTACGAATTGAGTAAACAATAAAAACATAACTATTATCTTATATTCGTAGCAGAATAAAAATAATGAGAAAAAACCCGAATGCGCACACTTGACCCCTTACGGGGTAAGAAGATACAACATTTCAGCAGCTCTTATAGTTTTTTGTATAATTAATCTTTGAAATTACTATATTTTGTCAGATGACAACCCAAACTCACTAATTGCCACCACTTGTTTTCATAGCCATAGTGAACCGTATTCGTACCGAAATAAGGTTGATTTTTGTTTAATCATGTTTTAGTAATTATTGAGATTTGGTTGTTTTGATTTGCTTTTAAACTAAAATAAAGTTGCAGTTATTGGGCAACTGGTCAGTTTTATTCTTTATCCTTATATAATTTCGAGGCATGATAAAAACTGGACGAGAGATATAAAATTATGAATATCTTAAATATGTATTGTGAAATAATTAGCATAGTTTTGAATGTGAAGCCTTTTACACAGGTTACCTCGATTTGACGACCGGTCTGGTCTAGTGGATAGTGACCCTGTCTGCTAAGCCGATGGTCCTGGGTTCGAATCCCAGTAAGGGCATTTATTTGTGTGATGAACACTAATATTTGTTCCTGAGTCATGGTTGTTTTCTATGTACTTATATAAGTATGTATTTATCTATACAAGTATGTATATCGTCGCCTAGTACCCATAGTACAAGCCTTGCTTAGTTTGGGGCTAGGTTTGATCTGTGTAAGATGTCCCCAATATTTATTTATTTATTTATTTATTTATTTTTAGTTATTTTGATCTGTTTCCAATAGGATAATTACTGATCCTGTTAGTGTCAAAAGTGACATTTCTTCAACCAAAAATGGCACAATAGGGGATATTACTGCAATGTTCTGCCGCCAGAGTGCAGCACTACCGACTCAGTAAATTCATAGACTAACTTATACATACTGTGCCTTAAACTGTTATTTGACAAGTTTTCACAGACAATAAAATATGACATTGACGCATCAAGGCGGTTTGTTAACAAGGGCCTACCGGTAAACGCGAAAATCGAAATTTAGTTATCTGCCTCTTTATCGCTCGAATATGCAAGAGTGATAGAGAGATTAGATAACGAAATTTCGATTTTCTTGTTTCGCGGTAGGCCATGTGTCAATGTGGTTTGTTTACTGCATGTGCCACAAAGACGCAGAGCTTTGCCTAATATTCCCTATTGGTTTGATCAAGCGCCTGAATCCTGAGTCTATAAATCACCGATGTTTTCCTTCACGAACGAAACTTTGTGTAAATTACTGTAGGTACGTGAAAAATGGCAGCATTACATCGAATGTTATATTCCAATAAGACCAGTCTTACCAATAAGAACAACTGGTTCCTAATAAAACCAAACGCGCCTACAACATGTTGCTAGCAAACACAATTAAAACAATGTGCAGCGGCACTATAAATTTCTAGTAAACAAAGCTTGTAATCATTTATAGCCGCAGCGAGTTAATCGGAGACAATAGGTTGGCGGTTAGCGGGCACGGATGTGGGTCGGACAGAGAGGCATTAGACGGTGGGCGCCAGGCCGACGGTCACCCGGCCACGAGGTCACCGGGCTGCTCCCGCTTACCCGTGCCCGGCTAAATCCCTTCATTCTATATTAGCTATTACACATGCTCTTACAATGTTGCAATAGCTAGTGTAATAATCGCGCATCGCACCTAATTATTATTTCGTGTGCTTTTGTTAAAATTGTATTACAAGTAGCGATATCTTAAAATGCTTCCGTCCTGCCTGCCAGTAGTATGTCCTTATTAATTTGCACTCAATATTGTTACTAGGCAGGTGAGCTCTATAGTGATCGAATTACTAAATAGTCTAGTTTAGCTATCGGATTTTTCAAACATAAATGGCAGTGTCATGCAGAAGATATAATTATAGGTCTCAATGAGTTTTAACTTCCTAGTTTTTTGTGCAATACAATACTTCTTATGGCACACCTCGATAGAAAACAATATAAAAGAAAACAGCAACACAAGCAGAGGTAAACAACAGGCGATCTTATCGCTAAAAAGCGATCTCTTCCAGACAACCTTCATGTAGCGAAAATGAATAAATATACATATTGACATACATACTTACATACACTTGTATACTTAGATATAAAAAGGGTACCTACCTACTTTAAAATATAAGAGGTGTGTTAGTTGCAGTCTAGTTAGACTTCGTCTGCGTGTGATGATGATGATTGATAAAAACTATCCTATGTCCTTTCCATAGCAAATTTCAACTAAAACGGTTCAGCAGTTTGTGAAGAGTTAATAGACAGACAGACAGAGGTGCTTTCGCATTTATAATATTATAGGGATATGAATATGATGATTGTTGTGGATATGTTTATTCCAATAGGTAGGTATACTATTTCTTACATGGTTTCCACGGTAGTTACCAATTAGGTACCACTGACCCGACAAATACGAATTTCCAAGATAAATTGAATACCAATAAGTGTCCTCAAATATTTCATGTGAGGTGACACGGGTCAATGTTTTTGTGACGCAAGCGATATCTAATTTTATCCTAATCAAACGTAATGTCATTATCGTGTAGCTTGCCAGTAAGAAAGTTGTCCAATATGATCACAATCTCCGCAGTTAACCTCCGACCCTGTCAGGCAAATGCACGTTTCTTAAACATTTAGATATCGGAACTTTTCTGTGGAAATGTTTGGAATTGCGATACTATCCTCCGGCTATATTCACGTGCAAGGTGTCTTTGGGAAATTCAATTCACAATTGTTATTGTAACTATCCCTTAATCAAGCAGTTTTTGGCATATGTGTTCTATGATTATGCTCCTAATGTCAGGAATTAAGCAGGCCACAATGATACGAACATGCACCTGTACCTACTTAAAGTGTATTTATCTATGGATTATATGGCTTATACCTAACCTAGGTATACAGAGATCTCAAGGGTATCATAGATACTAATCAGATATCTCTAGCTAAGTGGAGGCCTTAATAAAACTAATTACTTAAGATAGCACCGTCGAGACAGATAAGAGCCAGTGGGAGCAAATGAGGATGGTGCATTAGTTAACAACGGTGAGTATTTTGTTGTGTGGAGTTTAGCAGTCGCGAAGAGACCAACATTCACGTGAGTACACGCACGAGTGCCAATTAGAGGCAACAGAGATGTGCTGCGTGCGCGCGCGACGCGCCGTGATTGGCCGCGCCGCCACCGCCGCGGCACGTGCGCCTTCACCAATCCAATGCATTCTCATTAATTAATTCTGTTCCTATTTGCATCGTGATTATCTAATCTCAGATCGACCTGCGATATGCCGTACCAATTAGAGTTCACACCTAATAGCCTAATAGAACTTTGAACTTTTCTATTAGTTATAAACGATCGGCTTGCAGATAACGCGAATGAGTTTCGACACCGTTCTGACCTCGTTTACGAAGAACGAGTTGCTATTATTTATGTATTTCTTATTGTTTGTAGCCTTTGGAGCGATTGATCAGTCCTTCGGTTATGCAAGCTTACGCGTATGGAGACGCGCCGGGTGTTGTGGCTGTGAGCCTAGATCTGTCTAGATTTAGGGCCGACGGCGGCAATGGGCCGAGTCGCCGCGCCGATAAGCTTGATTTGTAACGTCGCGCGTCGACGCCGGCGCGTGCGCACAAATAAACGTGATTTCAAAGCGCACCTTTCAATAAATTACCTAACCCACTCGTGATATGACATGCTACAATTTATGCTCTTCACACTTTAGGAACATTTCGACGTCAATTCGCAATTCCGCTTAATAACGGCGACAAGTGCCATTTCCGGCAATTCCTTGAAATATAAGAAAATCAATTTAAAACTTGATCAAGTAATTTAGCAGGTTAAAATGTACTCTGTTTAGGTATTTGTATATACTACTCACTTACTTGCGATCTTGCAATGGAGGACGCATATATCACTTAAACTGTACAAATGTGTAGGTACTTAATGACCGATTTTTTTAATTACGGGTAATAAATTTTATTAAATTTGTAATTAAACCTTGCCATTCTGTGAAAAGGTCAATGTGTACCTTAAAGTATTTCAATTAACTATTCCACGTCGCTTAGATTACAATTAACTAACAAATAACTTTTTGTATGAACATATTTAATGAAACAGTAATAGGTATCTATTAAATTGTAGTTACGAAATAGGCTACGTTTTAATGCTAATTAAAATCTTTGTACAAGTACGCGTTGTTGACATGCTCAATAAAGGCCGCGCCTGTGTCCTAATGCTAATCACATTTAAGACACACGTCGCGCATTGGTATTAGTACCTACAAAGGTACACCCAGCTGCAAAACTGCATGCCCACTTTATGAATGAATTCCATTCATAGTATGTCCATGTAATTTTGCAGTTCGCTTTACATATCTACGAGGGTATTCAGTACTAAATATTGATTACAAATTGCATTTATTTAATAAAAATAAAATCATATGACCGACGAAGTAGCTAAGCTAATATATATTATATGTATGTTAATTTGAATGCATCACATCATGATATTCATGATTTATCAAATTGGCCAACGGTTTGTAATAAAATAATATTGTAGTCTATTTGTTGGGAGGTAGGTCTAAAAAAAATCTGGGGATGTTACTAAATTAAGTAGGTATATAATATGTATCATATTTAAAATTTAGATAAAAGAAAATGCTAGGTAAGTACCTATCTAAGTTTAATTTATGGAGTATAGAAGTTGAATCATCAGTATCTAATATGTTTACCTTATTTATTTAACTACACACCTTCGTTATTAAATTTATACTTCGAAGAATGTTTATGACAGCCATAAATAGGTACGACGCGATTGTTTTTAAACTAATATACATTCACAAAAGGTGGTCATAAAATCATTGTTGAGATACAATACCGACGCGCTGCTTACAGCTAATCAATATTTATGCACCTTCCGGGATTTAGTCATATCGCCTGGGCCTTATCCTGCGGCGGAACACACTGACATTATGGTGGGTGTGTTAGAACAGTACAGTCGGAGTCATTATAATGACTCGCAGCGTTCAAAAATTTGTAAGTACGATTTTAGGAGAAGATCCAGCTAAATTAGAAAATGTTGTCATGGTGGGCCATGAATAGTAGGTACATTATAGCACATCCAAGGCTTCATAGGCGTCAATAGCTATTAGGAGACAATAAACTAAATCCTAATCAAGAGCTTTGAAGAATGGTACTGAAAAACCGAACAGTATTCTCAATCATGTCGAAAGCGATATTTTTTTTCTTTATGCCCTGTTAGGAAACGACCTGTTTCTGAATAAGTGTAAACTATGTTTTTTTTCCTTGACTTCGCTATATCTTCTGTATCTACCCGCGAGTATCCTCATCGATTCTATTATTTACCAACTGCAGCGAAGAACACGAGGTGATTTCGCATAAAATAAATCGTGTTGGCTTAAATATCTGACACTGAGTGTATATAATTATATAGCAGCGCATAGGGCGCTGATAAACCATATTGTTGGTGCGCACAATGGCGAAGGTGCGAATGTCACGGCACGTGTGTTTCTAAGGCCGGGCCCCGGATACAGCGGTGTCCCACTGCATATGCGGATGTGATAAAAACACTTCACAATCAGCTAGTTTCCCGCAAATTATTTCAAAGCAATCTTCTTCTTCATGCGGTGTGCCATCTCCTACCGATGGTTGAGATCATCATTTAATCAAAGGCTCTAAACAGAAGAGTAGGTACTCAACCCGTATCAGTCCTGAAGATTATTGCACCAACAATACAATGATGATACGATAAGCTATACCTACAACAACAATTTTATAAATCTTTTTGTTATCGGTCTTCCTACTCTTCCTGGAAGTCCTGTGATCGCTTGACAAGAATTGGCACAGGCTTGTTTTTTTTTAAGGTCTACTATGTAAACCTTTCCACCATGACAGGAATATGACCTTAGGAATGCAATGCTTGGAATAAACTAGGATCACTTTAAAAAAATCAGAATGTAGGTACGTACTTCCGCTCCGACAACGCCGCGGTGTATCGCTGGCAGGCGCGCCACAGCTCGCCGCGTCGGCCTGCCCGGCCGACGGCGCGGCGTCGCTCGCGCGGTGATAAATCGCGGGATCCAGTGCCAATACTGCGCCTGCGACTGAGGTATGCTCGCGTCGACGCGTGGGCGATGCGAGCCTCAACAGATTATTCACTAGTAGCACAGAAAACTAAATAATAAACACTGGTATCCTTCGCACAAAGTTGCATCCCTCGTCATCGTTACAGATGGCATCGCTTCAAGATTTCAGTTGAGACCGCCAATATCACTGAGTGAAATAGACAAGCAGTATGCGCAAACGAAGTCGAAGTTGCATACTTAGCTTAGATGTCACAAAATCGGTAAGGGAATTGACATACAATCATTATAAGAAACTCAACTTTAACTGGAGATTTAAATGTCTGTTTTTTGACTGGTCTCTCCTACCTAGTAGCCAAGCTTTGTAGATCCGCGCAAATGGATTCTGATACTTCACTGCTGCGACGTCCGATGTTTTCATATTCTCACTTGGATTTATAAACAGAGAGACTGTGGAGAAAGGGGGATTGCGAGAGACTGTAACGATGACAATGTTCGTAGCCCGCGTAGCGCGGATTGCCCGACGTCGATGGAAAAGAGTTCAACGCGTCATTTCAAGAACTTCATAAACGTCCGATGTTATTAATACCTACCATTTTTTTACCTAGGAAATGCATAAAATATTAAAAATAATGTTGATTTAAGTAAAATGTCACAGTCACAGTTAGTGAACAATGTTCATGTCCCTTGAGGAATATATTAGTAGGACATTGGTAAGTTTTGATGAAATAAACATTAGGTGAAAAACTTGTTGTCCGAAATTTGATATTTTTCATACACTATCAGCTAGTATACTATTGCTATGTATTATTAAAAAAATTGAAAAAGTTAGCCGTGGTACCTAAACATTGGCAGGTACATAGTGTAGAAACCTTAACTACCTACTTGAAAATAATTACATTCACTGTTACACCTGCTTAGCTAACCAAATATTTTTTCCACATATATTACATTTGGGCCTTTATTTCTTCTTTCCAATGATAATTGCATTCCAGCAATTACATAAAAGTCAGTTGCCTTCTTATAATGAACGCATATTACGCATACCATAAAGTAAGTTGAGCAGTTGGTCCAAATTCCCGTCACGATCATTAGCATGGAATAATAATCACGGTGATCTGTCACCGGTAATGCTATGCGGGTGAGGAAGAAAATAAAAACATGACCCGACTCGTTACAAGGCGAGAGCAGACACCACTGAATGCGATTATTTAGGGTTCCTTCGTATACAATGCGTAATTAATATAAGGGCACTTCTAAATAATATTGTACCAATGTTAACCGTATTATAATATCGTTCGTTATTAGCGGTACCGTATATATAACAGCACAAACCTTATTTGAGCTTACTGTGACACTAAGTCGATGTGTGTGAGATCGTCTAGTATTTATTGATATAAAAGTAGGTAGGTAACATATAAAAGTACGTACCTAAGCAAAATTGTTGTATTATAGTAAAACTAACGTAGGACGTATAGGATGAAGAAATCTGCCAAATAGTTAGCCTCCTACGGCCTTGCTTCTAAATTTTGTGAGTTTTCTCTAACAAATCAAATCGAAAGCAATGTCAATGAAGCGTTAACATTTTTAGTCGGGTGATAATTTGAAATTATTAATTTCGTTTGATTTTATCCGTTGCTATATTTGTAAGTAACATAAATTTATGTATAAACTTTATTTGCAACAAATCCTTAGCGTCGATTTGAAATTTCATTACTTACACAATTAACCTGCAGGCGGTCTTACAGGTATCAGTTAAAAGCGCGATGACGCATCAGACAATAGTCCTCTTAAAAATGAAGCAGTGTAGATAACGGTATGACGCGTGGGTGCAGCGCAGCGCAGCCCAGGCTCTCACCTCCGACCCGCGGTCGGTTACATCATATTTGCGATCCGCTCATTTACATCGCCATTTCTATCATTCATCTAGTAGTCAACAGTTAGTAGCGAACAAGTAGTATATTAAGGGTGAATGATAAGTTCATATCTTAATATTTATTTACGACGTTTTAGAGTCATACCTATTAGTCAAATAGTAAATAGAGGTCTAATAGGTCAACGGGTAATAAGGTCTATTAAGTCTTACTCCGAAATCAAACGTTAATTTAGGATTGAAGTGGTCATAGTATGAGAGGCTAAAGGACTACCTAAATGTCACAAATGTACACTTTGATCCCAAACGAAATAAAAAAATCAGAGTAAAGTTTAATGGACCTTTGAACCCGGCACTAAGGTAAGTACATATATTTTACTCTACTTAAAAGTACGAGTTTTAGTTTTCTAGGAAATAACATTTTATTACTAAGCGGACGGTCTACGGCCACATAAATGCTAACCGAGGTCACTCCCACCTGAGCTATTACTTCTTCCAATAATAGCAATAAAAAAAGGCGCTCGCGCTCGATGTCGCTGCGGGCGAGATCGATTGGACTCAAATTGTAACTCGAAAAAACCCTAAAATGAAAACAATCACGATCAGACATCACGAACGTTTATTATTGTAGATAGGTACCCAATAAAGTGGACCGTAAAAGGCAAATACACTTATACTTTCCTTTTACATGTACATCAAGAAAAACATTAAAACTTAATCATATCAATTAAACGGACGCCGTTCACTGAGATGATCGTTACATATGCGTGTTTATAAGGAGAAATCAGCGCTAAGATACTCTCATCATTAAGTACATTCGTTAAAACCTGCAAACAGTAAAATCTGTAACAAGCAACGTAATAAAGGCGATAACAATGAATAAAATGGCAATAATAGCAGGTGAAATCGCGACAGGTCCGGGTCTCGGGTCGCAGTCCGTAATTATAAATAAAATACGGCAAGTGCGCGAGCACCATCGGCGCTGTCCGCGCGGCGTGCCCGCATCCGCGTTCAGAGCTGGACCGATGCGGTGTACGGCGCCATGTGCCAGCTCCAACACACACACCATGTCCTTGCCAATTACATATTTAACGTCTTCTATACTTTTTAAACATGTTCATTACTAATTGGCTATAAAGAACATTATTTTATTATTGACTGTATTTTGCGTACAGCGGCAGTTTGTATTGTACCTCTTTAAATAATATGTAGGTAAAGTTACTTAGTCTAGAAATGGTGAAATCTGACAATCTGGTTGTCTAAATTTATTAGAAAGAATAGCATATTTTTAGAAATAGATAAATAAGTGTAAATCAGGTGCGAACGCATCATAGCAATTTCGGAATATAATTTGGATTTTTATGATGTAATAATCTATATCATTCAAGTAATTTATGAGTATTATATCTGTACATATAAGCATTTATGAGACTGGCGTCTCGTTACTGCATCATTCGGGTATATATGGGCGAGCAAGTTGTGAAAGTTATCATAAAATTTGTGGGTTTTATGCTTAAAAGTTGCAACGAGAGCGAGCAGAATTACCATATAGCATACGAAGTCAAAATTAAGTAATACATATACATACATATTAAATGATGGTTATCGGGCTCTTTGTTTAATTGGATGGTCATGTTAATTATTGGATTCAATTGTTATCTACGTCTAACACCAACTGTCGTGCACATGACGGTTAGATGAGTGTTAGCGTTGTTGTAAAAAGTGGTAATGTCACGAGGATAGGGGTAGAGGGTGTGGTGCGGCGGAGCGTGGCGCGGGCGGCGGGCAGCCGCGCACGCGCCGGTATGAGCCCAGCACGTGCCCTGTATAAATGCTGAATTACTAACTAACATATTTTTTCCGCGACAATAAACGTTAATGGTGGCTATGATGTTACCGAGGGTAAGTCAAGTTTCTATCAATTACAAGGTATTATATTCGTTGACTCATGCAAAGTTTCGATGGATTTCTTCTCACGGGGTACTCCTATGAAGTTTATGTCTTCTTTGGTTCTGTCGTCTAGAAATTATTGATAAAACTCGAAACTAAGCAAAGTCTCTGATTAGCAAAGAATGGAAAGTTGCAAGTCCGAAATACACCTGTAAGTTGCGAAATCTGTGCTTGGTCGCTGATAACCTTTGGCTGCGCTGAAGCGTAGGCGATCTAGTTGCTCGCCTGCGGCCACCCAGTGCGCGATATTACTTACATCCTTAACATTTTCGTATCTCCCACTGTGCTCTTCGGGTTACTAATATTCATGTGTCACATACCTATAAGTATGTAATACGCAAGCGGGTTAGCGAACGCAAGACAGTTGAGTAGGTATTAATTTTGTTTTGTAACTCACACAATAGACTGGGAGACGTACCTATCGTACTTTTACTTCGCTGTCACACGAGTTAGAGAGATGGGTGTTTTATTTGTTTACGCAAATCACATTTTTGGAAAAAAATCTACGTGACGACATACATATGTAGAGCAAGTGAGTTAGCTGTCTTTAACATTGTTTCTGCCGCAATGTTGTGTCGCCTTTACCAAACAACAGCCTACTCCCAAAATAAGTTCATACTATTTTAAAATTTTTATCACAGATCATCTCTATTCTGTTTTTTTTTAAGTGGATCATCTTCGTTCGTGACTCAATTGTTTGTTATTTAACAATTAATAAGCTGACCGTGCAGAGCCGTCAGCAGTTGTTATAAAGGGTCACTCAAAACATTTTGTATGGCGGTATCGTCATAGAAACGCGAAGTGCGACACATTGGAGCGTCAGGTGCAGCACCGCCACGGTGGGTGACGCTGGTGACCAGCAAGTGCGGCCACGCTAGCGCGCACCGTTGGCAGTTGCACGCGCCGCGCACGCGACAGGTGGATGTTACGCGCCGTTACATCCTAACCTATTACGAACGACTTAACTGATATACCCTTGAATTATTTATACCTACATATATAGACTATGAATACTTCCGGGCTTTAGAAGGCAAGCTATAACCTGGCG
This sequence comes from Cydia splendana, assembly GCF_910591565.1. Classification (NCBI taxonomy): domain Eukaryota; kingdom Metazoa; phylum Arthropoda; class Insecta; order Lepidoptera; family Tortricidae; genus Cydia; species Cydia splendana. The sequence goes on along the minus strand of NC_085964.1, from coordinate 13,398,687 downwards.
ATTCAGTTTGCATTTCACGACATCAGTTTTCAACTTTTCCGTCAGGATTAGGTAGAACTGCTGGAATACAATATAATATAATACTATAGCACAACAAGCACGTAGTAGAAGAAACACAATCGGCAACAACATACAGCAGTACAAAGGTTTTTAAATAAAGTAGCAGAATTAAGGCCAGAAAGTGGAAAAGCAATAAGATGAAAACAGGAAAACAAACAGTCCATACAAAATTTTAAATGAGAAAATATTTATCATAAGTATATTTAAATATTATAAAATAAATTCGAGGCCGAGGACCTTCACATTACGAATGTAACCGTTACATACTTAACATTAAAACTACTTTAAAATGCTACCTCTTAAATATCACAAACTGAATCAGATCAATCGTGACCTCTCTTGACAAGTGCATTTGCCTCAATTTTTTCGGCGACTCGGCGGCAGGTAATATCCATCAATTGGCGGTGGACACTCAGTCCGGGAGCCACGACTGTCGGGTGCTTCGACCTCACGCACTCGCAATTTACAGCTTTATCACCCGTTATTATTCTTAATAACATGCTGGACCGCGGCGACGCATTAGCCTCATCAAAATTCGCGAACTTTTTTTAATTATGTTACCATTTTATACCGACAGCCGAACATACGATTAATGAATTTAAAGTGTCTCTTTCTGACATTAAACGTATTACTTATATGTAATGATTATCGGAATACCATCATAAATCACATTCAACATCAAAAGAAGGCTTCGAAGAAAATTCGCTAAGAGAAAACACGGAACGAAAAAAATTAAGTAAAATATCCGGCCATCTTCAATCTTTAGATTAAGATCCTGCCTGTTTGCAGAGATTTTGAATTCCATGGGCTCAAAAAGCTCTTTAAAACTCATTACATCACCGTTATGGGCTGTAAGAGCGTGAAATTTCCGTAATTGGTAATGTGGTAGGATCATTTTGAAGGCAAAAACAAAAGTGCTATGCATTTTATTGCAACAATGCGTGCTTCGAAGAATGAACCCGATATCTTTTTTTTATTTGTATAAAGAAATCGAAATCGTGCACTTATCGTTGATATATGGCACGTGCCATAAGTATACCTAAATAACCAAAAGCACGACTCATAAATACTTATACATTGTCGCATCGGTATTTTTTGTGACTCCTCAAGTGTCAGTATCCATTACGTGGTAATCAATCATCTTGAACATTCAGGTTTCAATCTGCGTTTGCGCCGCTTTTGGCCAGGCGAGGCTTTCGACACGGGCGCAATCAATATAGCAGATAAATGCGATAAGATCCGACGCAGCGCGCCCCCCGGGGCCCGCGCCCGCTCCGCCGCCGGCTAGCTGATGACTGCGCATCCCGGCCGAAGACATCTTCATCCTAATAAATTTCAGCTCGTTTTACACTTGCAACAGCATTCAATTGACCGCAATGCAGGGATAATGAAATACTCAATAAACAAAGGAAATATGTGTACGCCAGTGCCGCTAATATTTACGACTTTAGCATTTAATTATACAAGATATTTCAATTCCGCTATGATACGCAGAAGCAAAGTGCGTATTAGTACTATTAGTAGCGCGCACGCAGTATATAAATTGTGGAGTGCCCTTAACAACTTAAGTGTTGATGCGCCGGAGTGGAATCATTTATTATTTTATTGAATGATTGTATCTCGTTCTTGATTCAGCACAATGTTTGCAACATTCTGATATTCTAACAATGAAACGACAATAAATATTACTGGTGTATTAATCATACCTTATGTATTTATCATAATATGTAATGTTGTTTGTGATTTAAGAACTGATTGTTGAGATTTGAACGAGCAACAATGGTGCGAAGAAATGACACAAGCGTCCGTATAGCTTTTTATGGCAATGCCATAACGAACTAATTGTCATACCCCGTATCACATTCAAACTTATATGGCGCACGGCAGGTTTGAGTTTTTTTATATGACTGCAGTAAATGGAGGCCTCAATGTGTAATGATGTAGAGTGGTTAGACGTAGGCTGAACGTGGCGTGATCACAATTTATTAATCTATCGGCTATAAGAGGGCATGCGGGCACAGGTGCGCACACGACACGACTTTGTACAGGTAGCGCCCCTATCCTTTGCTACTCAGCTATTTCTTCGTCCACCTGTGTCCTTTATAGTGACCAATGTTGCTAAAACTAAAAGATATTCACAAAAAACTAATTGCTTTAACAGCTGTTACTGATTAACGTTAACGTTCTGGGAGTGTTATAAGATCTGTGATTAAATTCTTAACTCACTGCTGTTATCATACAATCTCATTCTTTTGTATTAAATTAAAAACGACACTCATGACTTGATTTAGTGACCTATAGTTAGTTACCTAGCCTAGATAATAAATATCTGGGGGCACGGCAGTGCCCCCGCCAAGTCGAGCAAAACAAAGACGCACGGCCGTACCATCCTTTTCCCGAAGCGATTCAGGCGTTTTTCGACGTCCTGTAATTTTGTGCTGGCTAAAGCTAGAACCCTGAATTTTCAGTGACATATAGGGCTTAACATGCTTTACATAAATTCTCAAAAACATTCAATTTGAACTTGTAGTTTAAGAATTATTATACGTCCAAGTTCCTTAGTTTAGACACTGACACACTCACTCACTCACTCACTCACGTACGATCATCATAATTCTAAGGTACTTCTTGCATACCCACAAGCTTCAAATTTTAAACATCAGTAGTTTTCAGCTTATCAAGCCATAGAAAACCTAAAAATATTACAATATCAGTCACGTTTTAAAGATTTAAGAACTGCATAAGTAAGTTTGTAGTCCCATATAAATATATGGTATTACAAAGTTACTGTTGCAGTTCCAACAAATAGGTAAAGCAAAGGTCTGTGATGTACGATGTGAGTATGAAGATGTGTATATGTAGTTATTATATGTGTATAGTACGAGTAGGTATGGTATGGCTATGAGTATGGTAAGGATATGAATATGGCATAGGTAAGAGTGCGGGTATGGTGTGGGAGTTGTAGGATGGGTACTTGGGTATTGAGTATTGTATGAGTACAAGTATAGTTTGGTATGGCCATGAGTATTGTATAGGTACGGTATGAGTACGAGTATAGTGCGGCGTGGGTATGAATATGAGGTTTGATAAAAGTGGTAGCTGACGTTCAAGAAGTGGTACCCGAAAAGAAGGACTACCTACAAAAAGAGATGAGATCCCATCAAAAACATTACATGTAAAAAGATGCAAGTCTCGCAATGCAATTCTTCTACTACAAAAAAGTTTTGAGATGTTATGTGAAACCAAGTCGGTTATTTTAGTCAGAGCCAGGGGGTGTTAAACCGTATCAATAAGATATCTTTAATTTTTAATACATATAATGACTTGGCAATCGCACATAATGCTTTACTCGTACCGTGATCGTAAATATGTATAATGCTCAAACTGCATGCGATTAGCGCGCTAGCGTTACGTTTAATTATTTTTATTAGTTAACGATGATCCTTGTGTCATTATGCAGCCGTGCGATGGCCAAGTCATTATACGTATTCAAAATTAAAGATATCTTATTGAAACGGTTCAACACCCCCTGGCACTGACTAAAATAACCGACTTGGTTTCACATAACATCTCAAAACTTTTTTGTAGTAGAAGAATTGCATTGCGAGACTTGCATCTTTTTACATGTAATGTTTTTGATGGGATAAGAGTATGACCTAGGTTGGGTAATCTTTTGTCGAATAATTACTTACCTCTTAATTTTGAATGTGAAATGTTGTTTGAAGTGTATTAGTAATGGATAGTATCCATTAATGAGCGACACCAGACGGCTGCTATCGTCGACCATAAGTTACACGGGCATTAGTAAGCTGGGAACTAATTGCGAAGGCGGGCCGATTTCCCGGCTAGTGCTGAAGCAATTAATACTCCCAATCTTTGAGTAATCTCGCTTACTACGGGAGCCTCATTAACAACCAAGTTTCTAGACAATAGTCATTAATTAGTATCATAGCTGCAAATCATACATTTTTTTTAAATAAAACTACATTCAAAACGTACCTATTCATTAACGTAATCAATAATCATCTAAGTACTACGAAACTCTTAACACTAGGTTGTTTATAACGATTTTATGTACATATTATATTTTGATGTTACCTAGTAACTTACTGAAAATTTCTAAATGGGCTTAGATGTCTATAAAATTATTATCATCGGGGACTTGTTGTACAATGTAAAATGGTCTGATATATAAAAAAGACCCCGTGTGCGAGTTAACACCTTCATATATTCGCCCTGCGTGAAGCCTCGCCGGGGTCTAATTTGTAAAACAGTTAAAAAGATAAAAGAAAAGGAACAGGAACTAAGGTGATGAGATGACTTGACACATTATTTAAATTTAAAACAGGTTGGAACGTCCGATTTTTTTCTCGAGGTTGTTATTTGATTGTTTTGTCTGTTTAACATTTCCAGTGTGTTTTTGCAGTCAAAAAAATATTGCACCATATGGGGTCTTGTCTTTTGAAAGAGTCGGTTTTAATGAACAACGTAACGAAAACATATGGCCAATTAATTTCTGCGATTAAAACCATAGACTTTTATGTGGCTCCACTAAAAGAATCGATCAATCGAGGTAGCGGGACGATCACACATGTCACTATATACCTACTAACTATAGAGGTATGAGGTACCTATAAGTACAAAAAATTAACTAAAATTATTATTTTTACCTATACCGATTTTGAGCAAAGAGCGAGCGAATGAGCCTACAATAGAACCACGTAATAACGTAATAGCGAGAAACTCAAAAAGCACTAGGTGAACATTTTGGTCTGGTAGGTTCTTCTCTTCAACATTCCTTGCGATGCGATCTTGACCAGATCGTTGATCCACTTTATTATTTTCTGGCTGCGTCTTCCGATATCACTCCAGACAGAAGTTCTGCTATCAATATTAATGCTCAATTATCACTCTACCTATTGTGTTTCGACCAATGGTTTCTCGGGTAATTGTGACAGTTACTAAATGATTATTTTCTCAAAGGTTAGCTGGAAGAGATCCCTTTTAGGGATAAGTTCGCCTTTGTACATAACATTTTTATTTTTGTTTTGTCCGTTTTATGTAAACCTGTTTATGTGCATTAAAGTGCAATACATACATACATGGATTATTCTACGAAAAGCAAATATGCGTATCAAATGCTTTGCTTACTGACTACTCTTGCAAAGACTATTATGATGAGTCTCCCATCGTTACTCTGCCAAAGAACCCGCCTGCGAAATAGTTGTTGGCGAAACGAAAATCAGCGTATTTTTCTCGAAAAATCAATAGAGCACCCTCCAGATCAACTCCCCCAGACGACGGTTCTACGAGCAATATAGCCCATTGCCACTTAAGTATGACAACTCTCTGAGCAATGTCGGCGACTTTGATTTTCTTGCAGATCTTCTCTTTTATAATTTGATCCCGCAGACTCTATTAAGAAGCTCGCTCCATTTCCCTTTTAGTGACATTGAGCCTTCTTGTAAAACCTTGTAAGCCACCATATCTCAGTGCCGTCTGTCATCTCAGGAGCTGGCAACGCTGAAAATATCCGTCCAAAATTTTTTTCTGTGTTGATCTTTTTCTTATTTTTTTTTATCTGGATTACTAGTCCCTTGTATTATACCTATATAAATATATATATACTCGTTGGTATATTTGCATACAGTCGTCCACAATTTCAAGCGTAATATCCCTATCCGGGAATGAGTAGGCAGAGGCACCTCTACTATTACTTTTGAAATATTTTGGTACTTCTGGAGTAGATTCCTAAGAAGTTAATGTAAGGCTTACCTAATAGAATATAAAGTAGGTACCAGAGGAAGTGCTAAAGTGACTAGATTATTATATCATAACACATTTCAATTGGCTTTGTAATTCAATTTTCACCACATTCAAAAGCGCAAATGAATATGCGTGGTAAGTCACAATCACAACCTGCTCAAAAGCGGGTTTCTCGGCGCGTCGAGGCGACCATCTGGTGGGCGAGAGCTTTTTTTATTTTCCAAACGTGTCGTCTTGGATTCTTGTTTTTTGCACTGGCTGGCGCTCGCTCTTTTTCTTTTTTATATTGCGGAGTTGCAGTTAACAGGTGGTTGGCAGTGTGCAGGTGAGATCCGAGATTTTAACACACATTGGGTTAACCTTAGTGTGAGAACTCGTGTTCCTTGACTATAACCTCAAGATTAAGTAGTTATAGTCTATGAATAAATTATGATTGTTTTAAGTAGGTAATAGACAAGTTTTATAGACTAAGTACTCCAAATTACGTGCAGTTGCGGAAAGTTTCCATAAATTTGTAAACTTCTCGAAAATTACACAGGAAACAAAGGAAATTTAAAATGGAAAATGTTGATTCCTATAGGTACAGAAATATAAGAAGTTACCGATTTTTTCCAAGTGGAAATTTGCACCTACAAAAAAAAACTCCGAAAGTAAAGGTACATATGGGTGTCCAAGTAAATAGATACTGATCGATGCGAATACAACTTGTCATTATTTTCTATAACAAACCTACCTGATTGTGTTAACCATATTACTGTATGATATAAAGGATACAAGCCGTCACAGACATTTTCATTTATGATTCATTTCACAAGTCTCAGCTCAGGTGTGTCTGTGTAATATGATTTACCCTTACGACTAGGAACAGGTTGTAATGGCCAATACATTAATACTATCGTTAGCGGCGAGCTACCTATATACAAATACAGGTCTCAATTTCGTAAACAACTCTATGACTAATTAGTTAAGTTATCAAGCTTATTTACTCAGACAAACACAATTACTACAATATATCACATCATGGATTTTTGGCTTAACATAACAGGTATTAGCAGAGACTTATGTGAAAGCTTGAAAAATTGTGCCTATTACTGTGAGTGAGCTCAATAGGCTGGCGGACCTGCACCGTTAGACTCCAGATCACGACGCGGCGGATTATTTGAGAGTACAAAGAGAGCGAATGCGGAGCGACGGACGGACACAATCAGTCATCGCGGGCGTTGTCATACGGGCTGCGACGGAGGACGCGCGACGCTCACGCCCGCCGCGCCGCCTGCGACGCAACGGTCGCGTTTGGCTTTGTCACCGACCAGCTCAGATTTGTTACTTCTGAAATCTACTTTACTCCAACCAGCCGTGTGACAAGCGTGCGTAAATACTTCCACCGTAACAAAACAAGAAACGTAAAGATTATCCATATGCTTATGACTCCGTAAAAGCAAATGTACTAATCCTAGTTTAAGAGAGTTGCTTAAATTGGACTTATTGATACATAGGTACTTTCTATCTCGCTAATAAAAACCCATATAGGCTTGTGCTTATTAATGTATAAAATAATCGTAGTGAGGATTGCTTTAACGTAATCATTACAGAAACTTTCTACAGTCGTCGCCATTTGGATTGTCCGGCAGTAGGTTGTAAAAATCGTTCACCCATAAAGTGAAATATAGGTTAAGACGGACTCTCTCGAAAATTCATTCAAAGTACCGTAATCTCGTCCTTTTATTTTGTAATTTCTTCTTACCACCAATTTTGAGCAGTCGTTTAACATTTTAGGGCTCGTTTTATGATCTTGTGTCTGACGAACATCCTCATTCTTTTATTTCTTATTATGGTTCTTCATATATGACTGTTCACTGCCTGGAATGGGACTCCCTTAGCCAACATTTTGTAGCTGCTACCGATTGAATGTTGAAATAAGTATGGGCGTTTTTTTTTTATAAGTATTACCTATTCAATTCGACTTTTGAGGCGTTAGGTACCTATGCTGCACCAGCATAAACTAGCTACTTTTAATACGCGGCATGGAGTAGGTAAGTCAAGTTTTAATGAAGGCTCAGAGACTCGGTACGGTACAGCACAATGGGTTTGTAGTTTTCGCGGCGGCGGCGCGGCGCAGGCGCAGCGTATTGTCGGGGCGGTACGGGAGCCGCGCGCCCACGCCGGCCGTCCCAGCGCCTTGTCCCTGTCAACGGTACAGAGCTCAACCGCTTAAATATCTTACTTTCACAATTGTAATAAGCCAACGTCAAGAACTCATCATGTTCAACAGCGCACGCGCCTTACCTCGCTCATATGAGAACAAATTTTGTAAGTGTTAACGAAATACATAATTAGTTTGTTGCAGTATATTATATACAAATTTCTTAGATGCTGTCGTGAGGTTCATAGCGCTTAATAAGGTATGTGACAGAAAATAATATTAGTAGAGTTAGACCAAGAAAAGTCTGCAGCGATTCTGATAGCCCACGAAGTGCAAGTGTTATTTATAGTTTGTCAAAGGACTGTCTCATTTCAATTATAGGCATAGAGAATCATACTATCTTTGTCTTACACTAGTACTAGCACCCAAAAGAACAGGATGAGTATAGTTTTCCTAGTTCTTACTGACTGACAAATTGGTTTGACCAACTATATACGTAATAATTTCATAGAAGTCTGACGTTTAAAATAACACTTGCACTGCGTGGGCTATCAAAATTGCTGCAGACTTTTTTTGGTCTATGTCTACCTATGTATTTACCTACTAAAAAATAATTTATATTTGCTCCAATGTCGACGGTCACAAAACATGAAATACCTATACATAATTAACTATGTATGTATACTGTACTGTACTCTAAGTAATACATCTAGGTAACTCAAACTATTTAGAAAAAGTATAATAATGGATGATCCCTTACCCCCTACGTTCTGTTTCAAATAACTTCCTCAAAATCGTAAAACGTTTTCTTACCAGAACTGAGATCTGGTTATAGAATCCATAAGAAAACAACAAAACTCCTCAAATAATATTAGGAAACCAAACAGTGAATCGGGATTTTTCTATAACATTTGAAGTAATAGGTACTTATTCCACCAATACTCGAGAAATATTAATATCTACATACTTATTATAATACATATATGTATCCCAAATAGAGTTAAGTAAAAAAAAAACAACGGGTTGCACTCCGGGAGTGCCGGCAGAAGTGAAAACTCAATGACATTGTAACAGTTTTTCGATCAGGTCACGTGTCCGTCTTACGTCTTACGAATCTTACGGTCACGTGACCTGTCGCGAGTTTAACATTTTTTCCCCATCACAAAAACTGCACAGCGCCGCTAAAGAAGTTTTCGCTTCAAAAAATAATGGATTTCCCGTGTTTTCAAGTAAATAGCGAAAAACACCTAAAACATTTTTCCCTATATTTTTTTTAAGTGTCTTTAAGGTAACGACTTAATACCTACTTTAAACTATGTATTTATTTAAATTAGATATAAATGTCGGTACTTTCATGCTTACATACCTACCCATTATGTTTACGTGATAATCTGTCGAATCGAAGATCTAATATGCATATAAAGAACTTTCATTTCGGCGTCGCGTCGGAACAATGGCGTTGATTCGCGAGAGGTTAAATAGGTAACAGGGGAAACGTTGAATATTAATAAGGTGAAAGTTCACAGGACCCTTCAATAATAGCTAATAACTACTGGGGCTTCATTCCAGTATTTTTGACGCATTCACAAAACCTAAATTTTATATTACTATAAGGATCGGATTGCAAACTATGATAAGAAAATTACATCGTCAGTTTTTATAAAGGTTAACACGAACTGCAATTGGAGCAGTTAGCTGCATGTCAATTTTGGCGCTGAAAATTGTAAAAGCAACAAGCCGATTCATAACGCTTATAAAGATTACGATTTCAAATGGTTATCTTGTTCTTTATTAAAATGGTCTCAAGCAGTTACATAGATGATTGGAATTTATGACTCTTAATTATCATTGATAAGCGATTTAAAATTTAACAATTCAATTGAAAAATATGAATAAATAATAAAGATTATGGGGATATAAATAAATCATGTTTGGTTCAATGAACCCATGGTGCACTGAGAGGTGCTCCGACGACGACGCACAGGCTTACAGGGAGAACACAATCCCGACACGCCCGCTTCCTTCGACGAACAAGTGACTGCGCTAATGAAGCACTGCTCATCTAAATATTCATGAAGCCAGTCATCGCGTGCGTGCGCGCTCCCAAAACTGGAAGCTTTGCGTCGACGCACATAGAACACTTTCTACAAAAGGGCTTGTATTCACATCAACAAAGGCCTACGCGGTCGTAGACAGATACAGCAACCACTTAATGGCATTGCTTTTATGAAAGCTTTTGCAAATACAATCCAATGCATGATCTCGTTTTCTTTCAAACTATAGCTAAATATAGTGAACAGAAAAAGAAACCAAAGAGTAGCTACTATAGAATGCAATCATTTATAACCATCTATGCGTGCATCCTATACATAATTATATATTTGTAAATATTTATTATTAATTACATATACTTAATGGCTTTTATTACAAATCCAAAAGCTTTTGTAGCGCATCAAAAGTCTTGACACGATCAAATAACCCGGCACACAAAATAGAGAATCAAATTTGTTCCTAACTAAGTATGGCCATATTAAAATGATGTATATCGAAGCACTGCATCGAGGAATCGAGATTGCAAATCAGTGCGGAGGTCGCTCGGCCTCACACCGGAGACTTGAATGACTCATAAACACTGTGATTTACTGAGTCCACCGGTGATTTGTAGTCTATTAATTTCAGTGTCGCTGACCGGAAGATAACACTAACCACTTACAGGACTCACGGAGAACATACATTGTATAACTTGATCAATATTAAGCTGTAAAAAATCGTTAAATCACGGGTGGCACGTGTTCTCTCCGAAAACATAAAAAGTCTTATCTTTATTATCTCGAGTAAAAAGAACATGAGTAGGTAATACATCTACAACGAAGACAATATTTATGACCATGATTTATGTCTGAAATACAATTTCGTATCGAATTTTGTTAGTTCATCTTAAACGGTTATTCCTACCTACGCTACGTATTATGTCACTCGGTTTGCCTGTCTAACTATGACTTTAACAATGCAGGTAAGCTACTAACAATGTAACGTCTTACTTAAGAAGATATAGATAGCTATTTAATAAAGCAATAGTAAATCTTTCTTAAGACCATATGTATTTATGAATTGGTGTTTAATAGTACCTACCTATACTGCATAATATTCCTAGTAATATACCATTAAATATTAATCTATATACATTGTAACTTTTTGTCGTAATAAATATTTCTTAATAAATTCATGATATAATAAAATAGTGATGAGGCGTGACGGTTATGGCAAATCAAATAGTTAGAACAAATTTTATAAAGTGCAAGCCGCAAACCAACAAGCACATACTTTCCGTCGAACAATGTCCGCGAGTGAGGACTTATGGCATGCGCCGAGCCTGCGTTGTATTCGACTTTGTAAGTCGAGTAACCTTGATTAACTGTGATATAGATAATTGCGAAATTTCCGTTTTATAAATTACTAAATAGCGTACGTATACTAAAACACTGAAGCATTATAAGCATTCCCTGGGTCAGATTAAATAATAAATAGCTACTACTACATATGTACTACCTACTTACAAAAACGTAATTAATACTGTTGTTAGTTTTTCGAAAAAAGTTAATGGTACAGTCGCCTGCAACAGTATGTTAACCTTCGAAGGCCGCAAAATATGTGACAATCTTTTATGGCTCTACAAATAAGATCGTGTCACATATTTTTGCGGCTTTTGTTGTGTAGCATATTATTGCAGGTGACTGTACATATTTTTCTGGAAACCCCAATTCAAAAATATCCTGATTGACGAAGTTTAACAGAAACAATATGATTCAGTTTCATAGATACACCAAAACACTGCGGAAACTACATATAAGGCCTGTGCCGAAAAAAAACTGTAAATTTCCAACGGTTGTAATTTTATTCCTAAGCATGATGACGTCGGCTTTCTTATCGCATTTAAAAGTCCTATTATTAGATTATATATTTTAGTGCAAATAATTCTGGTTTTACGCCATGAGACGTTACACCGCTGAATATTACAAGAGATCACTGAAATTTGCTCTTTTCAACATACTCCATGCTTGCTTTCGATACACTTAAAAATAACCTCGTAGAGTCGTGTTCATAATAACCAACTACTAATTTAGTAATTTGTCTCTTGAACAGAGGTCTCGAAGCGGCAGACCTCTAGGAACAAGTCACCCATCAGAAATATTGTTAATAGAATTTGCGCCCGCCCCCGCATGCCCGTCATATTTATCGTGAAAAACTGGGTAAATATTCGGCTAAAGTGAAAAGAACTATAAACAAAATACATAGTATTTAGATTCGTTCAAAAGTTAGGATACCTAAAGTAACCGAAAATTTGCGTTATTAATTTCTAGACCAAGTCAAAAAGCATACAATTTCCTTCGTACAAAGTCACGTTTTTTAATAGACGATGAGCAAAGTAAGACGTCCTGCAGTGCCGTTCTCTCGACTATTAATGGGTTCAAATCAAGAGTGTATTAAAAGAGAAGGATAAAACAGCCAAAAAACTTTGACATATCCAGCATGTGTTGGGATGGTGCAGGCAAATATGAAAAACGGGTCTGTAATTAGCTGTCACTGAAGGCGCTAGGAAAAAGCTGCCATAACAAAATATTTGCACAGGAAAATAAGCTTGTTAATTTATAATGAAAATAGACTAAAAGGGATTTTCAAATTCATTACCTGTTGTAACATTATCTAAAATACAACAGGTAATGGATTTGATCTGGATTTGTTATGGATCCAAAAGCCAAAAGTCAGAGCCAAAAGTGTTATTATTTCAACTATTACACTGACATATCACATCCATAACAAATCCAAATCAAATTCTTAATCTGTTATTACAATCAGAATATGCATCGCGGACTATTTTCATTCCTTCATAATTAGAACTAACCATATACCAATTTAGATGTGTAAACAGCCAAGTGCAGTGCAGTTCACGGAATGCTATAACAATTGCTTGACAGCCTTTGCGTTCGTTAGTCTGTTGATGGCTTCATTCGATATTAGAATATTTGTTAGTTATTCAAAAATGTTCGCCCTCGTTATACTCGGTGGCCGCGGCGTGAGCTATTATTGCTAGTTGCTTAAGGAATTCAGTCAGTGCTGCACTGATCGACATCTATATTTGTGTGTTTAGACCTTAGAGGAATAAAGTATCATGGGAATTTACAAATTTACGTGTGTTCGCTCATATTGAAGCTAAGATAAATAAATTATTTACACATTACTTTTATAACACCTTAATGATGAGTTGCAACTGCAACAGCCTGCGTTGGTATTTATTGAGACCAGCTTAAAGTACAATCGCAGCCGTAAGAAATATAAGCTTTCACAAAGCGAGTAGATAAGAGAGTCACCATTAAAATGATAGAGGGATGATTTTTGTGTCGGTCAGAAAGCATTAAGTGCGCGGCCGCGATGTTTATCGAGCCGTACATCGAGATCAGTCGCCATTAGCCTGCGTGCGCCCGCGCCTGCGACGCCGCGCCGGTGAGAAATCGTCCACGCTGCGTGTCATTATCGGCAATAAAGAAAGCAAACACTATAACGGATAGTTAAACAACAATTACATTAGCTACGGGTGACGATGGTCTAGAGTTAAATTTGCAATTTCATAGTTCGTAAACAATTGAAGTAGGAACTTATTCTGTATAGGTAAATGAAGAAGAAAAGTGGTAGACCCACTCTTTGCCAGCGGTATATCTACATTATCTACTACTGCCGATATGTTCTAGAATGACAATTGTTACGTTTGTTTCAGTCTGTTTAGTTTACATTTAATTCTTGAAAATCTGAACGACAAGATAAAACCTCTTGATGATGATAAGTAAAAAACACATTGTAATATTAAGCTGCAATAACCTAAGCAAGCTATAATATTAAAGCTGTAAGCTGTAATATTTTTGTAAGCTGTAGCTTTAGATCTCGTAAAGAATCTTGGCAATTTACAGTGCAAGGTAAATTGCCAAAATTCGACTGCAAGGTTTATTTAATGCTTATTAGGTACCTACTCAAAATAATAAGAATATAGCAAAGAAGAAGTGTTAAACGAACCATTATTAATGATATCTATTTATTTTAACGCGGGCAGGTAAACGCAAGTCGCATACTATAATAACTACTATATATGTACTTAATAATAAACTTAGCAAATTTACACCTATAAATAAAACGCAATCGTACGACAATGAGAGAACATCGCCAAGTTAGTGCAGGACATCTGACTGCGTACTCGCATGTCGCCGAGAGAAAGCAGTGCATGTAGCAGGCCGCGAACCTGACACGTGCTTATCTAATTAGTATAGGGTGTCGGGAACCGGCGGGTGCGCCCCGACCGCAGGACGGTTACGTGCGGCGATGCCCCGTAGCCGGAACGAAACCAGAGAACATTGCTTACAGGATTGGTTACAGGTAAACAGTTCATCGGAAAACATGTTAGTTCATAAAGTACAAAATATCTTTTTTTTTCTAATTTGGCTTACAGGCGTATTCTGATTTAAATAACAAGTTAAGAATTAGATCTGGATTAGTTATGGATCTGACCTGTCAATGTCAAAAGTGACCTTGCTTTAACCAAAAACGTCACTTTAGTTAGACCCTGACAGATGAGATCCATAACTAATTAAGAGAAAAGATATAAAAACTCAAAAATGCGCGTTTCCCCAGAGGTAAGACCTAGCTAGATCTATTTGTCGCCCCCGAAAACCCCCCATACTTATAGCAAATTTCATCGAAATCGTTAGAGCCGTTTCCGAGATCCCCGAAATATATAAATATATATACAAGTATTGCTCGTTTAAAGGTATAACCACTTTATGAATGAATTCCATTCATAGGTAATGTGTCCATGCACTTTTTCAGCACGCTGTACCTACGTACTTACGTAGGTAGGATTAATATCAAAAAATATAACAATACTAGGTATCCGATGACAAATCCTGGTATTAGAATTAATTTAATCAATTACAAATTTTGCTCTTATTAAAAGTATGATAACTACCCTTGAAAGAATAAGGTTATTCGGAACTATTATACCTTAAATATTAGGTCATTACCTATGAAATTGGCGTTTTGTTCGGAGAATTTCAACGAAACACGAATTTCCATACAATTAATTTTGCGGATATTTTTTTGATGGCTAATTCAAACCAAACAAAATTTTTCCAGTAATTTTTGACACCTTTAAGGTATGTTTTCAATATCTCCATTTCTTGAAAATTGGTACCATTAGAAAAATATAAGTAAATTTAATACTCGAACCGACAGCACATGAAAAGACCTATTTTCAAGGCTTAATTCTGAACACTTAACAATAAAAAATAACAATTAATTGTATGTAAAATCGTTGTTTATTGAGTGCACTGTAGTTTTATTGTAATTGTGTATGTACTTTTGTAAAAAAAAAAAAACTAGGATCAGACTTATATCTATGAACAAAAACGCCAATTTCATAGGTAAGGACCTAATATAATGAATGTGATTGCGCAAGTTCACACAAAGGCAATTCATTATATGTTAATTTCCACTGATGCATATTTTAAAATTAATGATACCTACAAATGACTTTAAGATTATCAGTAAGTAACGTCTTTTGTATTAATGCCGAATTGGTGGCCGTTAAGTAACAGAGCAGAGTTGGCCAAGTCACGTTTAACTTTATCGGTACAACATCGCGAAAATTACGCAAGGAACATAACGATTCTATTCTCAATGACCAGAAATAATCATTAAGATGCCACATAGGTTCATTATCAGATCTCTAATTGAATGGAAGAGATCTCTCAAAGGGATAAGTTCACCTTTGTACTTCTTACTAATTGTATGTTATTTTTATTAATATGTCTTGTTGCATTATAAAGAGTTTACTACTAATTACTACTGCTAGTAATAATTAGCTGACAAGTTAGTATAAATCAAAATCCATTTCAGAAGTATACAGTATGTATTATTATTTAATATTTATTTTCGTTTTACTAGAATTGAGGTAGAAAGGTATAACTTTATTTTTTATTGGTTTAATTGAGTTAAAACAGTTTATAAGTAAGTCAATAAACCGTTATTTTTATTTGATAATAGTTAAATAGAATACCATTCCTACCACACTAAGTACTATTAGTACCTAGCCACTAACCTAACTGAGAACATTAGAACATAGATTAATGGATCCAACCTTATTAAACATTTTGTATAAGTCCTTGACGCTAATCTATAGTACTAAACATTCTATACAAGAAAAAAATACAAAAAAACCGGCCAAGTGCGAGTCGAACTCGCAAACGAAGGGTTCCGTACCATTATCTATAAAAACGGTCACCCATCCAAGTACTGACCCCGCCCGACGTTGCTTAACTTCGGTCAAAAATCACGTTTGTTGTATGGGAGCCCCACTTAAATCTTTATTTTATTCTGTTTTTAGTATTTGTTGTTATAGCGGTAACATAAATACATCATCTGTGAAAATTTCAACTGTCTAGACATCACGGTTCGTGAGATACAGCCTGGTGACAGACAGACGGACGGACGGACGGACGGACAGCGGAGTCTGAGTAATAGGGTCCCGTTTTACCCTTTGGGTACGGAAGCCTAAAAAGAACAAGAAGAGAGAGTGGTCTTTTTTGAGACATTTGCTCTATAAGGGGTTAAAACCTCAAAATACGTAGGTGAATTGAAAAGTTTTGAGCCTGAGGTTGATAATGAAATTAAAAAGAAAAAATAATACTGGCACGTAAGACTTAAGTACATCTTCTTTTATCATAATGCACTATCTTTTGTTTTTCTTCTGTCACAATTGCAAATTTTGTGATCGAATTACTAAAAGAGGTTCGCGATTTCCTTTAGAATGGATAAAATTGAGCACCGTTCTGTCATAAAGTACTTACAAAAAAAGGGCTTACCGACAAAGCAAATTTTTGAAGATATGTGCCAGACATTAGGAGAATCCGCTCCATCATATGCCACTGTAAAACGATGGGTAGCACATTTTAAGCGCGGCAGAGAAGCAGTTGAAGATGAACCTAGGTGTGGTAGACCAATAACAGCTTCTACAGACGAAAATGTTAATAAAATACTAGATATGATTATGAATGACAGGCGGTTGAAAGTTGCAGAAATAGCGGAGACAATAGGCATTTCCTATGAGCGAGTACAAAACATAATCACCAAGGATCTTGGATTTTCTAAGGTGTCTGCTAGGTGGGTACCTAGACTTGGTTGCTTTCAGCTGAAAAAAATAAACGCACCCGCCAACAGTCTCACAGGATTGTTTGGATCTGTTTCAATGCGACCCACAAGATTTTCTTGGTCGTTTCATAACTATGGACGAGACTTGGGTCCACCACAATACAGCGGAGTCAAAAGTGCAATCCAAACAATGGAAAAGGTCAGGGTCTCCACCTCCTAAAAAAGCTAAGGCCATTTTATCAGCGACGAAGGTAATGGCTTCAGTTTTTTGGGACTCTAAAGGGGTCATCATGGTTGATTATCTTGAAAAGGGTAAAACCATAAATGCTGATTACTATTACACCCTGTTACAACGCCTGCGCGAAGAAATTAAAACAAAAAGACCTGGTATGATATCTAAAAAAAGTGTTGTTCCACCAAGACAATGCTCCTGTCCATAGTGTCCATACTGCAGCGAAATCTATCGCACAAATACATAACCGTGGGTTTGAATTGTTGCCACATCCACCCTATTCGCCGGACTTGGCCCCTTCTGATTATCATCTTTTCCCGAGTCTAAAAAAACACTTGGCAGGACGGAAATTTTCGACGGATATTGAGGTTCAAGAAGCTGTGACTGAATATTTCGATCACCTTGAAGATTCTTTTTTTTTACAAGGAATAATTAAGTTAGAAGCAAGGTGGCAAAAGTGTATAGATCGTTTTGGAGACTATGTAGAGAAATAAAATTGTTATAAAAACTCAAGTCCTTATTTTAAAGGTTAGGCTCAAAACTTTTCAATTCACTCTCGTACATATTTTTTACTTAAAAGCCAGTGAATCCGAGTTTATCAGAGGGCTCCCAGAAAAAAGTATTTAAATTATATGTAATTACAATAATTTAATTTACGCACTGACATTATTACTAGGTAATTCTAAATATATAGACAAGCAGTATTAAAACCATTACAACCGATAAATATAAAACATTATATGTCGATTCCACTTGATTTTTCTATTCCATTTCCCACATTGTCGGAGGTCTGTAGGTAGATACCTACTAGAAAAAAATCGAACGTTGAGCATAAATCGTGGGAAAGATCTACATAGTTAGCGGCGGATCGCGGCGCGTGCGCCCCAACGGACGTCTCACTTAGCTGTGATCGTGCACCTGAACTTTAACTACACTACTTTGACTCCTTTAGAAATTTAGCAGTTCAATTCCATTGATAACTTTAATTCGTCAGAGTAAGTTTGATAGGTAACCAAATTTTACAGCAAGCCAACTAATTAAATTAAATTTAAATTCAACAGTGATTGTCGATAACCGGTCCTTAAATCAACAACAAGCAATCCTGTAAGTAAGTAACAAAACCATAGAGCTATTTCTAGGGCAATGCTATAAGGTTTGGATGTGCTTTCATTTAGTGAAACCATAATTTTAGGAATAATAATGTTCGAAATCGTGCGATGGCGGCGAATCTAGGCTACTGTAGTTAAGAACCCAGACTCTTTGTTTAAATTCTCGGAACTATAAAAACCACATGCTATTCTAAAATCAAATGCCATGAGTTTTTTTATGGGATATCTCATACATTCGTTACAAAGAATTGAAATATGTAGTCTAAGAATCTTAAGACTAATATATAAATGTTACGTATGTACTTACATTTTACTTGAGTCCTGTTATCAAACCAAAATAAATTTAAATTTAGCTACTTATACATATTTATAGTGGTATGATGTTAGACCATAATTTATACGTTTTAATATTAAAGAAAACGTTATCTATCTATAGGTATGTACACGGTACTAAATGCCAACTTAGTTCCTCTGTAAGATTTGGATGAAACTAACAAGGTAGTACCTATCTAAATTCCAAAGAATAAGTACATATTTAAGGGAGATTCGCAAAAAAGTTAACCTACGTAAAAAGCCTGCCAAAGTTGCTGTCATGTAAATATGTTTATTTTAATTTTTTGTGTCAAATCCTTCAGAATAATAATTGTTTTATTGCTTATGATATGATTTTGTTTCGATTTTGATTTTGATTTTGTTTCGTTATACCGCCCAGAACTCACATAACACCTTACCTTAATAACAGCGGGCTGATGAACATGGAGTCACGTCGTTCTTTGCATTTCGCATGTATGCTATTTGGCATTATTAAGTCATTGACACCCCAATATTTATCAAAAAAATTGCAATTTTCTCAGCGGCATGTTAGAGAAGCTACTCGTCTTATCTGCCCACGGCACAATACAACTGCATTTCGTGGTAGTTTTAGATATTCTGCCACGAAATGCTGGAACAACATACCGCCGCCCATAAGAAACTCTCACTCTATTTTATCTTTCAAAGTAAAATACAAAAAATATATTTTGAATTTGCAGAAATCTGCTCAAAGTTAGATCACGCGTAAGTGCCAAGTTTATTATTTTCAGTGAATAGTTTAATGCAATACTAGATAAATTCTAAGTCTTACAAATATGTTATTAAATAAGCCGTACATCATATTATACTTAATAGGTCAAATTGAAGTAATATTTATTTGTGATTTTTGTTCTGATCTCAATTTAGTTTAACCAATATTAGTTAAGTTTACGTGCTGACGCGATCGCTTGGACAGGTCTCCACGGAAGACCAGCGTCAAGATACCTGAAAGGTAACTTGTCATCAAGCTGAGGGGAGACCTATTCAGTGACGTTTATGTTTTAACTTATAAAAGTGTTGTATTAATTTTAAGCAATACTGTAAGCGTCCTGAATAAATTTATTTTCTTTCTTTCTTTCTTTCTTTCTTATGATGCAAACACAAATTATTGTATAAAGTTGAACTTTAGTTAACCCTTCTTTGCATGATTTTTTATTTTTGCCCGAAATTAATATATATGTGTCACGTAATTGTTTACTAAAATAATAAAAAAATTAAAACATCACTTTTTACTGCGAAATCAGTGTTAGAAATTGAATAGGCTAAATCATATTTTTGTAAATATATAACTATTAGTAAGGGGTATAGAAAAAAATTTACTGCCATCAGAAAGGTACACTATTTGTGATATTCCTATGATAAAGTTTGTAAATATTAAATAATTACAAACCCCGAAAAATCTGCCCAAATCACATACTAAAAATCATCAACTTACAGGTTTTTCCAAGTTTTCAGACATTTCGTCTTTACCACAATGTAATTTTTATAAATTAAAATACTGCGTAAATTTATGTAAAAAATCAGAAAATGGATTAGTGTTGAAAGTCGACAGTCTTAGGCCGTGGTTTTTCTGGCCCGTCACACGCGACCGGCGGCGTCTGGACGTGCGTCGCACGCTGTGCCACACGCCGTCGGTCGCGGGTGCGTGGGTTTTCTGGCCCGCGGCCACCCGTCGTCGGGGAAGGAGCTCAGTCGCATTGTGCCCGCTTTGAGAATTGGTGTGCTGTGCTTTAAATGAAATGAATAGAAAAATACTAACATTTTTATTGTTAGAAGAAGAAGAAGACGATGAAATATTAATATTATCAAAAAATAAAAGAGAGCCAACCGATATATTTAAAAATCGGGAAAATGAAGGTGCATTTTTTAACCTGGTTCTCAAACACTTGATGTGCAATGAAGAAAAATTTACATCTTATTTTCGACTAACTTTGTCATAGGAGATGGGGGCTTCAAGTTATTGCCTAGACTTATGAAGCCATATTCTAATGCCCAAAGTCAAGTAGATATTCTTAAACGACAATACAACTACAGGCTTAGTCGTGCACGAAGAACTGTGGAAAGTGCGTTTGGTATATTATCTAATGTTTTCCGAGTGTTTCATACACCTATATTACTCAAAAACACAGACACAGTAGACTACTTAATTCTCGCAAGTTGCTGTCTTCATAACATGCTAATGGAAAATAAAAGCAATGAAAACCCCACAAACTCTAATACCAGCAACAATAACACGAATCAAAGCAATTTGACGGCACTTCGACGGACTGGTGGTGTAGGTGGAGTCGCAGGAATAAATTTAAGAAATGAGTTGAAAGACTATATATGTTCACCTCAAGGGTCAGTGACATGGCAATTAAATATGGTGTAATTATAGGTACTAAGAATGTAAAATTGTAAATAAACACTCACCTGGAATTTTCATTGTTTCACTAATATTTTCCCATTTTCTGTGCTTTAAATTGTTATTTTTATAATCTTTGTCAGACGCGTCGAACAATATAGGATTACAACGTATTAGATTTATTAATAATTCATCGTTGTCTTTATTGAAATGAGACATTTTCAATCTCAAGACGCCACCCGCCGTCCGTCGCTATTCTACAAAAATGATAGCGACCGACGCGTGCAGCGTGTGACCTTCGCCCGTCGACCTACCCGCCGCCGGCGGCGTTTCAGAGAAACCACCCTCAAACATTCCCGAACAAAACATCCGAACGTCGTCGGCGGCGGACACGCGTCGGTCGCCGGCCGCCGGCGACGGGTGGTCAGAAAACCCAGGGCCTTAAAAATAAATACCGATCACCTCCAAAAGCACCTTTATTTCATAGGACAATGTTATGATGGAAATTTCCATCACCATGCAAAGAAGGGTTAAGTGGCGGTATGAATGGTATGATTGTTCGAATAAACATACCTAGTAATACATGATGAAATTTGGGACATGCCACGTTCATGTGAAATTCCGATAGCTACTTAATTTGTAAAAAAGTATTAAAATATATAATCTTTAATCGAAATTTCATTAAAATTATTATATTTCACCACCAATACCACCAATATTTATAGGTGAAAGCGGCCATTTTTGCGAATAACCCTTCGCATTCCGCACAAAAGAACTAGCGAAAATATGCATGCAAATGAGGTGAATTGTAGATCGATTGAAAATAGATCGTGTGTCAGCGGTCGGGAGGCTGCGGGGCATGATCATCGGCCGCGCGCGCACGACCGACCCACACCAGCCGCCAGCGACACGCCACAGACACTACTAAACCAAACAACTAAGTATGTAAAAACACAGATATACACTCCTAACTTTATTTTTACTCGAATAATTGATTTCACTTAGATTAAGACACTGGTAAATAGGACCCATTCGATTTATAACTATTTATTGTATCTACAAGCAAGATTTGTAGATAAAATAAGATATCGCATTGAGAAGCCACTAAGAACTAAGCTTCTAATCGTATGTTTTGACTTTTACTATTTTGATTTCTTAATAATAACTGTTAGACAGGAGCAAACACATGTAAATTGTTTATTGTCCAATCAAATAAACTACTAAAACTACATACGCCCATACAGTCATTAGATACGTTTAGTATTCGTATGGGCAGTCGTATTTTACTGGAGAAAGTACATTTTACGAACACGGGGAGAAGTTAAAACGATTTCACACTGACCTTTCCTATTGTTCATGTTGTGAAACAAAGGAGATCGATATAACGACGCAATTAGTGATTTCTAACGCAATAATTTATGCTTTAATATTTCAACCATCTCGTTCTGTGAACGCACGACGTTCCCTCATTTGGCCCATAAATTACTCGCGTGATAATATCGGCGCTCAAGCTTCTTCGAAGTTTATTTTTTGGTTCATCAGATTTGATATAGTATGCCACGCCATAATTAAGACATAAAAATAAAAGTAGAGGTAATTGTGAACGAACCTCATATTTAAATTATCTGGGCACCGACTCCGTTGTTTGGTAAGGTCTTTCGACGACAAAGATCAACTTGTCAAAAATATTAGAGCAGGCTGACCTTTTGAGGTTCCGTTATGCATCCGAGACGGTAGAACAGTCCAGCGACGACTTACAAAACAAGGAATATTAATATTGCATTGTTAAATAACAATTGGGTCACTAAAGAACCATTAAAGCAGACGGTTTAAGGTTTTTTTACGTTTTTGACACAACATGGATTCGTCCTCATTTGACAGCACGAATGAAACAAGCGTTTAGTTGAAACAGTACATTATGATGAAACGTAATTGCCTATTTCGTCTAACTGTCCGTCTAAGGTGTCCGAATGTAATTACCAAAAGTCAAAATGGTCCCGCCCACGAGTACTCTCACGAGATGTGACGTCATTCTTGACAACCTGCTCACAAAAGTCAATTACGACACTATGTTTAGTGTGTCTGCACTATATCTTTATTATGGCGCTTTGTAATGGTTTTATTTATATTTGCTTGCAATTCGAGCTTTATTATTACTCTGTTAATTCATAGTTTACTAAAAGTGAGTACCTACTTTGGTTAAGTTTCAAAATGCTATAAAAACAATCAATCATTCTTTTTTTGGTTGATATTCAAAGTTGAAATGCAGTTACTAACACTCTGTCTGCACTCCTATGCATAGTTACTAGAAAGAAAAACTTTTGGTTGACAATAGGAGATAGGAGTTTCAAAAAATATCTCCAAAACTGAATTAGTATAAGTATATGTAGTTCCTTTTTTTGTTTGTGTATTTGTCCTATCATTATACAAAAGAAGAATATAATATAAGAATTGTGAATTATTTACAGTCAAGTGTAAAAATATGGATGTAGATATCATACTAAAAATATATGCCATAGTTCTTAATTCGCTGACGAAAGAGCTATGGGACATATTTTTGAGTAGATTTGTGCACCCATATTTTTACACTTGATCTATTAATAAAAGAATTTCGGCTTGTACGTCTGGCTAAAACTCGAGAACAGCTGAACCGATTTGCCTAATTTCGGATTTGAAGTACTTAATTTAATTTTAGTGAGAAAATACGGAAAACTTGTCGCGAGGTAAATAGTGTAAACAACAATTTTATTTCCATACAAACTGTTGCTACCTGTAAAACATTAATTTGATGTTCGTCCCGTCCGGACGGTAAACTTGGGTCCCCTCAATTTGATAAAGGTAGGTATAAGTTTCGAATCAACATTCGGATTATCCACAATATTCGGATTATCGCGCATTTATATTATTTTTATTTCTATTTCTTTCTTTCATTTATATTTAATAAGCCAAATAGTGTCTCTGTCACAAAGGATCTATAGAGTCTGGCTAGCCAAAAATTGTTGACAGATATTTCGTTGTTGTATCACCAATTGTCTATGATTTTTAAAAAAAGCTAAAAGACAGTTGTCAATTTATGTCATTAATTCAAACTGTTTGCGGTTTATAAGGGGTTTATTTTAAATTATTTTAATAATGTCTATACTGAGTGTGGTTCGCAAACTATTATTTAAGCTCGTAAATAATTACGACAATGTGCGAAGTCGACGTGTAGGTTGTATAACGAAAAACTGCAATGTTTACAACTCCTAAACAAATGTAAACAAATTAGGAGGTTGGTGCTCTATAAATATTTTGATACTTAGCATTTAGCATATTTGGCATAGTACTTATGTATTTTTTTGGTGATGGATTAATATTACGGTATTATAAAACTAGGTCTTATTTACACTACATTTCATTTTTCGCCTTGTTACAATGGTATATGGTGAGAAAGTGTTAACATATGTGTTTATCGTTGACTGTACTTTACATAGTGGTAGAAATTATGTGAGCTGACTTTGAGTGCACGTCAACGTATATTTAACTTATAACCTTAGGTACCTTACGTGTGCACAGAAAATCAAAAATATTTTCTAGTATCAAAACTATATTTCCTACTACACAAAGTGTGACCAGCCCAAGATTTTTTGAATTTCCCGCCAAACATTTGTGTAATATTTCAGTAGCCAGACTCTATACGTATTTGTTGATTGTCGAATTTAATAGTTATAGAGGCGATCAGAATTTTTTTTTATTAAACATAGATAGATATAATATTAGAAAATGCATTTATTTCAGTATTAGTATTCAGATTTCAGAGATTGTTATGGTTTTTTTGAGCGCGTAATGCACTGCGAGTCGTGTCATAAAGCATCTCGGTCGCACTTAATTGGTGCGCACGAGACGAGACGCACTGCGTGTCGCGTCAAGGTCGTATAATAACAAAAACAAATCCAGTTAATATTCTAAAATTAGAATCGGCACCGTAGCTCACTGGCTCCTGGTCTATAAACACAATTCAAGCAATCCCGTTCCATCAGTTTCTTCCCTGCGGAAACTTATAGTCGGCGTATAGCCTGTACGATTTCTAAGATCAAGTTCGCCATACATTTACTATGGCCTACTTGATCTTAGAAAAACGGATAGACTATACCTATTCGTACTGCTATAGATGTACCAGCCTAAATAATAAGGGCACTTAATCGAATCTTATATTTGCCCGAAATAAATAAGTCGATTTAGGCATCGAAAAAATATTGAAAATAGATAAAGGTGTACTAATTTAATTATTGTTTGTTTATAACCAGCAAATAAAGAATCAGTTTTCTGCAACTGGTTGGACAGTTGGTAGGTATGTTGTTATGGTGCCGCAGCATGCATCGCTTCCCAGGATCGGTAATCTCACATAAAGCAAATGTTCCGGGTGGATGGAGCACGTAACTCCGGTGGAGTGACAAGACAATAATTGCACTGAACCATCGGACGACGCCCTGTGTATATCTCTCTAGACAAATTTACGTTAGCTTTGATCAGAGACAGACTATTCAACTATTAACTTTAGATAAACTGGAACAAGAATCTTTAGTATCTATAATGGACGGTCGGATCAATAAGAAGGCTTAATGCGTCCTTTAACTCCACAGTTTTACTAACTATATTAATTATTATAATTTTGTTTGGCTTATTATCTTATGTATTAATATTTAAACTTCGAGCACTTCGGATGCATAAGATATAAAAATAAAATTGTGGCGCAGAGCGTTACATTCTTTACTCCACGGTTGACTCCATCAATTAGAGTGAGCATTTAATCGGATAATGATGACAGATAATAATCTGAGCACCGTTACGAATATTCTAAGCATTTAAAAATAATAATAGCTTAATGCGGTCAGGTTTTATCTTAAAGCCATTATACAACTATTCGCAACTTTTATAATTATATTTATAACTTTAATTTAAAAATTATTGAAGTAAATACACCTTGCATTGGAATAACTGGAATGTATGCTTTGCTTGCTTGCTTTTGCGATACTGACGGCTAGTAGGTATTGAATCAATATAAGTGTTTCTTGTTTTCAAGATACATATTTGAGATTTACGAAATTATCCCGTTTCTGAAGTTAACCCAATTCCTCTTACATATGTATTGAGAGTGTCTCCAATACTTAGTCATTTAGGTACCGTTTTATATTTTTTATAACGGTCATTTGAATCAAATCTGGAAGTGATTAATGAGCTATAAAATGCAGATAGTGTAAGTAGGTGTATTAGTTATGAGGGTGAACTTAATAGAAGACGTAATATGGTGTGAATATTTGGTACTAGTAGTCGTGTAAAATGAGGTTTAATTATATACTGGGTGATTTTGGGGTCGTGATACTCGTGATCCTGAATGGTCAAAAATGTGTTCAGGTGGCTCCCCAGGGTTACTAACCCAAAGTCTTAATCTTTTGAACGCCAAACGGCGCATCCATTTGCCGTGCCACTTGACACCACGGGGGTAAAATTTAGTTTTTTGAATAAATAATGCTAACCTAAAAGTGGGGTGTTTTTCTGTAGATTTTCATCAAAAAACGATCGACGTCAAATGCCGTCTTTGGCGTCGTTGTCACGATTTTGCGTTGACGTCAATTGCCGTCTGTGGCGTTCAAAAGGTTAATAAAACATCTAATTGACACCTTGAGGGGCCGAAGTAGACGAAACGTATGGTATGGGCCCAGGGGTATATTTTTTTCGCGATTTTCATATCGGTCCCATGGGAATCCTTGTTCAGTTAGACCATCTTAATACATTTTTTGACATTCGGATACATGACCTCAAAATCACCCAGTTGGTATCTAACTATGTACCTACAAATTAACGTTGAAGTTGGTACCTAATTCTTAGCTAAAATATATGTCAACAACCAAATTGGTTAAAGGTTAACTAATGGTAACCCAAAATCACAAGCCATTTACTTTCTAGATCATAGCTTAAAACATCACGACATTGTCTCGTTGAAAAGTAGATCGTATCACCGCATCAAGCAGAGAGCGGTGCCGAGTGCCGAGTGCCGAGCGCTCCGTCACGGCGGGACCGACCGGCGACAAGTGATCGCGCACAATCACTAATTGAATCAGTTGCTAGTCACAGCCACTGGCACGCATATCACTTTCAGTTGACGAAATTATGATTTCTTCCGCCTTATCGCATCGTCTGATTTTGAGGAATCCCTGATGAAACTGCGATACCGCTGGAGCATTACAGCTAGTTCAGTAGCCCAGAGTCATGTGCGATTGTACCTACCTTATATGTATGGTAAACAGATGATCAATTCATTTCATCATCTTCAAGCAAGCAATGCATGCAGCATCGTGGCACCGCGATCACTCAGCTCAGAAGACCTATTGAGGACTGTGTTCAAAAGAGAATTCAACTAGTAAATTTTAAAATGAAGGGAGGGAAGACTTGCTTGACATCCGAGATACAATCAGAAAAGAAGATATTCGCCGAACGTGATTACTCGATTGCAGGCTTTTAGTGGCAATTGGAAAGCGAAAAAAATTATATAAACGTTCGGGCATTAAAGAACTAGAGTAGCGCCCATGGTTAGGAAAACGCTGCACTGCACGCTATCAATATTAGGGTGGACGAAACACCACACTTTATTGGAATCGGAAGAGGCTGTTTAATATTGGACTCTTGTGACTGATACATTGCTAAATAGAGATAACGCCTTCTTTTCAATCATTAGTTTAATATGATGATCCACCTACGTGTGCCAACAGCCAGATCTACTTATATGAAATATTTATTACAAGTCAGTGATAATTATTATTGGCCGACAAATCTTCACTTAAGAGAACCGTTACTCTGTTTTGTTGCAGTGAAAACATTCATTTGTTCATTTGCATACAATGGGCTGGTGCCAAAAAATATTGGAGTGTAAACGCTTACCACGAACATATTTATGAAAGTTCTCTAAGCTTTATAAAGATACGACAAGAGAATACTTGATAATATCAATTGTTATGTCGTTACTTTGTTATTATGTTACCTACTAGTTTAAAATAAGTATGTTTAAAATTAATACCGACTGTGAGTTGTTAAAATATAGCGAATGGCAAAGATTGCTAAATTTGCTTTGATTTAAGAAAAAGCTTCAAAGTAACAATAAAGTTTACTAAAAACATATACGAGTAAGTAAGTACACCATAAAGGGCTTATCCGTTACCCCAACAATGTAAAAGAATAAGGCCTTCTCTCTCATATTTAGACCTGCTATTAATTCATACAAAAAATGAACCGTAATTAAATCGACCATTGTGGTTGACTACATGTGTATGCAAATGTGGTTTTTATGCGTGGCACAGATAAAACAATATGGAAACTGATTTATGGCACACGAAGAAAAGCAAGTGATCCACCCACGTGTTTAAGACTTAAATAGTGTAGATAATGTAGTTATGGTAATTAAAGAAAAAGGATGCTCAAGATTATTTATGAATTATGTACAGCAGAAATACGCAAAACTACATAATAATGAAGTCGTCTTTATAATTTGATATTAAAAAAAAACGCCTAATAATGAGAATGATTTATTTCGAATGTCCGTTTTTCGTTGCTAATGTATGTATTTATTTCCTACATTAATATACTTATTTAATTCAAACACACTTTTGCATATTTAGGCAGGCATGCTAAACCAACAGCATGTAGGTAAGTTTAATTAAGAGTTTAGTTATAGATTAACTATTTCTGAGTGTTATGAGCTATGGAGCCGTACCTAATATCATAACAACGTGAGAAGCGAGAATTTCTCATTGCATCGGTCACCACTTAATACAGGAGTGCGAGTGCATACGTTGCGATTGGTAGGTATGATATTTTCACAATTTGGAATATGCCTCGAAAAATATAATGAGCATATTCGACTCGTCACAAAGGCTACCATGTCTATTGTCTACTATCATATCAATTGTATAGAAGGTATCTTTTTCTACTCTATTAAAAGATAGCCCAATGCGAATTGTGAACGTCACACACACATTAACGTTTTTACGCCGATGTAAGCAGGTTTTAACATACTTTATAACAATTATCAAATAAGTTTCAAATTATATTTTATTACCTACTTAAGCAAGGTAGAAATTAGTCGGGGTTCTAAACAACTATTTACAGTATGGAAGTCGCACGCCCTACAATTTTATTAATTGTAATTTGATTAATTGAGCCTGCTGATTTTATATTTCTATAGTTAACTATAGCAGCAGCAGTAAAAGCCAGTTACATATTTTATCAATTTATTTCACAGTATAAATCAATATTACCTACCTACCTTACCTATTACCTCATTTATTTCCTTAAACTTGCACTTTAAATCAGTACTAATTCCAACACAATAGGGAATTTTATTCAATAAATGTTACTAAGTAAATATACGTGTAGCAAAAGCCGCCTCCCTATTTAGCTACCGCTAGTGGCAAGTCCTCGGACTTGGTGTCCGATCCGGAGATGGCCGATAAACACATTTCGGCACTGGCTCTTGACGCAGATGAAGTGACCTAACGGAGCTTTTCCCCATTGTAAAAGTGATTGTTTTAAACTATTAATTGTACCGATAGTGCCGCGTACGAACAATACACGGGCTAACTAACAATGAAACCGGAAAAAATCTTTTGCACTAATGTCTGACGTTCGTGACCTCTTAAAACGTTTTAACATCCAATAAATTATAGCCATGTGAGTTGGTTCTCTGAAGACACCTGTTATTATAACATAGACACTGAGTTAATGTCGTCCTCTTTTCTTTTGTGGCCTGTGATGATGCATGCCCGTTATATTGAAGCTAAATATTCATACCCGCTTTGCTTTGTTCACTTTTGTTACAAATAAGTTGGAGCTGAAACGTACTTTACTTCTCAATATTTATGATCAAGTGGGACAGACAAGTAGGCATAAAAATATGGAATTATACTTATTACTTGTTGTGTAAATAAAGCTACTAATAACCGGTCGTAGTAATAAAAATAGTCAATAGGCATGTCTGTAATAACAACCATAATATATATTTGTTTTATAAAATATCAGTTCCTAAAGAGCATATTTAACGCATACTTTATCTGTAACCCAAATCTATAACTTTTATATTATAAAGTTAAAGATTTGGGTACATTTACTAAGGCTTTATGCATACTACTTTCTAGAAATGGAAGGTTCGAACATGTCTGAAAGTATTCGTTTTTACTGAAAATAAGTAATTAGGCATTAAAACACGAATGCTGGTTTATGAAATAGGATCACACTAGTTTAATTATGTAGCAGACATATACTACTATTATTTTGCAAAAATCATAGGTACCTATAAAAAGTAACTACGATAGGTAGGTACGCAAATTGTCTATCGAGTGCCGCAAGAACTTACATAAATGTTCAAATTTATTATCCGATTTTGACTGACAAAGATGGAATAATGTAGACGGCTATAAATTATCCATATTTATTTACATATTACGTTTTCTTTTTAATTTGGTGAGGTCAGAACAGGTTCAACGAAAAGTCGAGCGTCGCAGTAGGCAGGTTGGGGTCAACTCTTGAGTGCTCCCTGCCAGCTTCCTCACTAAGCGCGGCCGGTGTGTAGTTGATGTGTGTAAATTGAGTGCTATATCTTCAGAGATTAGGAGTGCTGAGCGCTATGATTTGGTTTTGCGGGCGGAAACGGGCGCGCCCACGCGCAGGTCAGAGCAGTGACCTCAAAGCTCACCTCGGCGCAGCATCGCAGCCTGCGCCCGCGCATATATCCTCGCGCATACACCTCATTGTTCCACCTTCCAAGCAATGACGAGTACAGGTAATTGGGTATCAAGTTGACAGGTTCATAGTGTAGCGTAAATCTACGCTAATAGCGTAATAAATTTGTGGTGCTTGTCTTTTACACGTGTTTTCGTCGTAATTTAAAATGAGAGGAATCCTGTTGAGTTGAGTATAATACTTTGCTGGTTTAAAATGTTTTGTTAGTCCGTTTTTTAGCTGTGACTTTTTAATTATTATCGACTCTTGTCATAAAGCTACATTTAATTCAGTAAATTCCTCTAATAAGTTCCCGTTGGTAGATATCGTTGTTTTTTTTTATTTTTAAGAAGAAAAAAAGAATTGGAAATATTGGTAATAACTGAGTGAATTAGTAAATACATACTATATATATTATGTCCCGCTAGAAAAGATGCTAACGATAAATGTAATTACTCCTAAGTACCTACTTCGAATCACTCGGGAAACTTCACTCCTATAAATCTAAACCACTTACCTATGATTATACAGAATAGAACTTATTGACTCAGACAATCCGATTAAAGATAGCGCGAGAGCCAGGCGCGGGCGCGATATGAAGCGGTTAAATTAACTTTCATAATTAGAAATACCAATAAGGCAGAACGCCCAACACTACACAAATTACACCTGCGTTACTAATTATGGCGGACGCGGATATATCATCTCTACCATGATTCTTACTTCTAACCGTGTTAAAATTGTATTTATTACTCACATCTGTCACCCCGGTAATGACTACCGCGCATGAAACCTGCCCCACGAACGCATCAAACATTTCGAATCAATTAGTCTGTTTGAGAAACACCGTCTTAATGACACCCGCAAACCAGTCCAATTTAGTTCGTATTTTGAGGGAATGGGTTCTTTATGTAACTGTAGGTACCAAGTACTTACTATAAGACTCGTATTGTAATAAATAAGATATCCGGTGTTTGCATTTTTTTTGCATAACACCTCTTGGACTATAACTGGAATAAAAACAAAGTTCGGTGCGAAACAATTAAAATGGGCCAACACATTATATAAATCGTATATCTATGATGAGACCTTCTAATTATTAGTGTCTGTGCGAGCTGTAGACCTCGCGAACCTCTACAGCTAAGCCATTCTGAGAAATTTAAAAAAAATCTATTTCTCGAGAATCGGTTGAGAAATGCGACCTGTAGTTGAGAACATCCGAACATATGAACGCATATTTGTTTAAGCTGAAACGGAGACCTTCGCTCCGCTCGGTCAATAAGTAAACTCATTGAGCTACCTACATTTACATGTAGCTAGAATTTTAGGAGCGCATGCCTTTGAGAGTAATGAATTCAGATTCATTTAGGTGGCTCCGCCCCTGTCGTTGTCTCCATATTAATATTCTGAAAATTACAGCGATATATTGTTGTTATTTCCGATCAATAACCACATGGTAAAAAATTATATAATTAATTAAATAAAATCTAGTTGATCTCTAAATCGTCTCAAGATCTTGTGATTGTTAAAATTAAAAAATAATAATATAAATTAAAAAATAGTATAATTATTTGAAAGGATACGAGTACCTGTTTACTTATTTAGCTCCAAATGTAGGCCCACTTGTTTATTTCGAACAGGGAACCCTACAAGCCAATTAGTCACGAGCAAATCGGACGTTAACATTCTCCTAATTTTTCACCAGGCAGAGCGTTAGCGGTAAAGCGGGAAAGTACCATAATGTTTCAAAATCAAATTTTAACTTTTTAAGACAGAAACAAAAACAGAACAGACAGAATGCAATAAATACATTGCGAATAAGTATGTACTGTGTGGAATATTTACATTAATTGCAGGAAAACTCATTTTATGTTAGGTAAGTAAACTGATTTTACGGACACGCGAATTTTTAGTCACTTGCGCGTCATGTTTCATGTGGTTTATTACCAAAATAATGTTAGTTTGTCTCATGACAGTTATATTCGAACATATTTTGTTGATATTGATCTAGGTACTTATTTATTTCTGTTTCAACTCAAAAAAAATAGTACGTACTTACCTACAGAGATAAATCTGGCATTATTGCCAGATGTTTTTTTTTCTTAAAATAAATAATGTAACCTCTCGTTTTGAATACGTAGGTAAATAAATAAAAAATATATATGCGTAATGTAGTATGCTTATGTCGGTATAATGGACATACCACATCACAGTAAGGAAAAGTATTAAGGTGCAAAAAATACACAAAATCTGTTACATATAAATCGCAAACCACGTAAACCGGCATTATAATCAATATTTTCATTTTAAGCTACATTTCTGATCTTGATTTATGGCATGCGGTTTAACTTGCGGTATTATTAACAAGTTGTAAATCATCGATCGGGAATTAAGACCACGGTGAATCGCCAACCTGAATTTGTTGACGAAGGCTTTAATAGTACAAGTCTTATGACCTAACACTACTGCGTTTCACAGCACTATAGGTTCTGTATCTTTAGCTATTTAAATAGAAGTAAACAAATAATTTGTACATTTTAGGGTAGTTATAACATTTATTGGCTAACCGACCAATTACAAAACCGCCTGGATCAGTCACCGAACGACCTGACTTTAACCTACATTATTTGATCGTATAATATTTTCTTCTACCCTCAACTGGCTTAAGGAGGAGAGATTTTGTTTACTTTTATTTATATACCTAAAGATACAGAGTATAGATGGATGGGTACATCTTGATCTATTGTAAACAACCACACTGCCGTACTACGCCAAAAAGGCCTATCCGCTGTTTTAGCGATACCATTGGTTAAACGTAATTTTGTGTTTCGGATAGCTTAAATTCGGTAATAGGGTAATAGCCTACGCTGGCATGCTAAATAAGAAAACCGCAACCGATATAGGAAGAAAGGAAGAGAATGGGAATAGGGGTAAGTAATTATTAATTAAGTAGGTGGTAGGTACTTGGGCATTTTCACTTAAAAGTGTATTAGATAAATTTTTTCGTAAAACCGTCAACTCGTGGGTTATTTCTACTCAGAATCACGAGAAATATCGATTTAAAAAGAAATAGTAGCGTTCCAAAAAGGCAGTTTTGTGACGTATTTTCACATACCTACATTTTGTATGGACTGCCACTAAACTGACACCCAAAATTTGTATGAAAAACTGGAGACACTTTTTTTGTTGCAATCAGTAGTCTGAGTCGAAATAACCCAAAAGTTGTTAAGTAGTTTAAAAAAAAGTAAACGGTACCATTTTTTCTGAAAAACCTCACATCATTTTCTTTAGGCATTATTTTTTGAATCAGGTATTTTTGAGTTTATTGAAAAAAAAAACTGGACAAGTGCAAGTCGGACTCGCCCACTGAGGGTTCCGTACTTTTTAGTATTTGTTGTTATAGCGGCAACAGAAATACATCATCTGTGAAAATTTCAACTGTTAGTAGCTATCACGGTGCGTGAGATACAGCCTGGTAACAGACGGACGGACGGACAGCGGAGTCTTAGTAATAGGGTCCCGTTTTACCCTTTGGGTACGGAACCCTAAAAAAGCAAATTGTGATTAAAAAAAACACAATTTGTCCGTTTCTAGACATATTATCGAGGCAGCATAATACTTCTGAAATTTAGTGTTTATTTGAAGTTTTCCTCATGGATTACCATCAGGCACGCTTAGCATTGGAAATCAAACAGAACTGTGAAGATGTTTCCCAAACAACACCTGACGCATGTTTGGGGCTGTTGGCCTGCTAGTTCAAAACAATGTGTCAATAATGAATTATTAATTCAGGAAACGACCACCATTCATACCGTGATTTAAAGTGTTATTATGATCCACTTTTAATGCCACTGACGTAAATATTGGCGAGATCAGGTCGAAAAACAAAATCTAGGTTGGCTCCAGTATGTTAGAAAAAAAATCGATATATGTATTCCATTACAGATGTAGTGCATAATTATTTTCATTCGTATTTTCACGGAAACCTAAATACGAACGCGTCTTGCTATTTCAATCAGTCTCGGTACAAAAAGCACTGAGGTTGACTGAAGTAGCATGACAAATACGAACGTTTCCGAGAAAATACGAAGGAAAACAATTATGCACTACATCTGTATCTGATGATGTACAGTCAGCATCAATAGTAACATGAAGCACCGTGCCAAAAGCATCTGCCACCCTGTAATATGTACTTGTCGAAATAGAGATATATCTCTACAATTCGCATTCAAAAGTATCTGGTACAGTCCAATTGTTCTACATATAGAGACATATATCTCTTTATGTTAAGTTATTAGGGTGGTACCTACCTTTTCCATCTGTTCAATATCTTTGTCCAATGTGTATTGCATCTTACATTTTGCTTAATGTGAGAGTGAGACGCAATGAAATTGGACAAAGAAATTGGACAAGTGGAATACCACCCTCAGATAGTGTATATGTATACTTTTGACGCGTAATCTGATCCGCTCCTTCGATGCTGACAGTACCTACTTAAAATTAGCAAAGTAGGTAGGTGTAATCTGTGGCATGATATGAGAAGATGCGATAAATCTAGTTTCAATACAGATTACTGATTAACTCAATAAAGATTGAATTCGGTTGGTGGGTTTACGTCGGGATGGCGAGCGGCAGTGGCAGCAAATGCATCACGGGCGATAATGAACCGACTCGTGTGCACGACTGCGGCGCGCTTGCGCACACGTAATGCACTATCCTGGCCTCGCCGAGTCGTGCCACACTTACTCGTTGCCATATAAAACAACCCTTCTTATAATATTTGACTGTGTGAACGTTACCTTGGAAGCTTTACGATGCGTGATTGTTTGGGTATAGGTACGTTACTTAACGAAACCGATGTGTTCGATTGCTTCGTGCACAATTACTTTGCAAGTAGATGGTGGAACTTTAATTAAATTTCGACAACGAAAACTTCACAGCGACACAACATAAAAAGGCGTAGAGTGGTTGAGAACTAAAACTCAGGTACCAACCTGTAATGTAAATCTCTGTAAAATAATAGTATCAAGGTTTCGTACCTGTTTAATGTTCTTACAGGACAAAGTTGCAGTGAAAATGGACGCCATTTGTGAACAAGACAGGATCTCGGGTTTCTTAAACTGGCACCTCCCACGTGGTGGCTTGTGCCCTTAACCTTTCGAGCGGCCGCAGTGCAGTTTATGCGCCTTATAATGCGCTCTCCGCACTGGCTTATACGGCTGCCCGTTTGTCTAAATTTGGAGCAAAATCTACCACAACACAATTAAGTAAAAAGTGCACTTACTTGGTCTTGCACTCCTTACGGAATAGCCTGTAAGTGTTTCAATATGCGTCTCCGTTTGCTTATGAAGCTAAATGATGAATATATTATTTACCAGCATAAAATTCCAATTCCAATACCAGAATAAAAATCCAAAATTAAGATTAAAGGCATTCTACGTACATTATTCCCAGAAAAAACGCACAAACCAATGTTTTAGGGCTCAGACCGAATAGACCAACTAGACCAGGTTTTATCTGTCCCCATAATTAACTATACGGTCTTTAACAATATGCATTACCAAAAACCCCGCAATTTTTAACATGATTAACTGGTAATATGCGGTCATCCATTAATTACATCACACGTTTAGGGGGAGGGAGGGGGTCAAGAAAATGTGACATGTTGTGACAAGGGGGAGGAGGAGTCACAAACTTTGTGACGTCACTTTAACTTCATCAGTAACCGAAAATTTATTTAAATTATTTTTTTCGCTATACAGTTAAACAACTAGTTGAAACGATAATCGTTTTTATTCGTTTAATTTTATTTCTTAATCAGTTTTGGGTTATAAAATTACAAATATTTCCTTTATCAAAAATATTTCGATAAAATATTAAATAAATATTTACAGATTTCGTTGAAGAAATGTGACGTCACACCAGGGGGGAGGGGTTTGCCAAATGTGACCAAGTGTGACAAGGAGGGGGGGAGGGGTAAAAAAACCTAGAAATTCGTGTGACGTAATTAATGGATGACCCCTATAGAGAATTGCTTCATTATCTCACAATCAATATTAATTTTAATCCAGCCGAACATTAGTTACAATGTAGTAGTAGTGAGTTACAATTTACAATGTGTAGGTATTAGTTAGAAAGCACGCTTATGCCATACATTTAAAAGTGCACGATTGCACTTGTGCACCTAGCATGTTCGGTATATCGAAGTCCGCGACAATATCGTGCGCACCTGCGGCAGCGTCGGGCCGGCGCCGACGCCGACGCACTTTCAAAAAAGGCTTACGTAGCGACCGCTACACTATCCACGCGATGTCTGCCATTTATTTATAAGGTTAAACGATTACTACTCTCAGCAGTAAAACATATAGGTATTTAGAGATGGGTGAATGAAATCAAAGACACGTGTAAAGAACGTTAGTAGACAAAATATAAAAGGACACTGGCGATGGGATGATTGAGATGCGATTTCAATACATTCTACTTATGTTAGTTATTATTACATACATAGGTACCTGGGCATTTTCAGTTTAAAATTGTAGAACCTTACATTTTGGGTTAGTTCTACACAGAGGACTATCAATTTAAAAAGGAAAAACAAGTGTCTGAAAAAAAACTCAGTTTTATGACACATTTTCACATACGTTTTTTGATAAAAAACTGCAGGCTCTTATTTTCTTTGTTTCAATCAATAGTCCTCATGATTCTGAGTCGAAATCGAAACAGACCTATAGTGTAATAACAGTAGCATAGCGTATACATACTGATATTATAACGGAAACATAATGTGTAACAGGGGATAGTTAAAAATTTTAAAGTAGCCAAATTAAATTAGCAATAGTTTTCCTATTCCTCTATAGGCAAATAAAATTAAGATTTATACCATGACAAATCCACTCATAACCATGATCCACCCTCGAATGAAATTAGAATTTTGTAAACGTAAATTGAAAACCATAACTTACAATTTGATTTAAAAATATAGAATTGGCAATAATGATACCATGAGAACTAAGAGAATGCAGGATTAACACAAAACAATACGAAACGTAGGAAATTTGCAATACTTTCTAAGAGACTAACAACGACTAGGTAAAATAGACGAATCCATACTTATACTTCAACAAATTTCATACGAAGAGAAATCAAAGCAATAGGTATTTGGGTCAAACAGATCACTGTGTTATGTCTTTCCTGTAGACATACACAAGAGCGTGAAAAGGTCCTCCTTTTATTTAGAGAACAATGATAAAATCATTGCTTACATGCCCACAAGCTGTTAACTATTCCCCACAGGAGAGAAAAATGTACTGTTCGCGATAACACACTAGTTTTCTCTCCTGTGGGCAATAGTTAACAGCTTGTGGGCATGTAAGTAATGATTTTATCATAGTTCTTTAAATAAAAGGAGGACCTTTTCACGTGGATAAGGGTTAAATAAGAAAATTAACCTTTATAGCCCTTAACTCTTGTGTATGTCTACAGGAAAGACAACACAGTGATCTGTTTGACCCATTTACATAAAATGGATGTGATGGTTAATTGTGGCCTATGGTCCATTGTTACT
The DNA here is from genome assembly GCF_910591565.1 of Cydia splendana. Classification (NCBI taxonomy): domain Eukaryota; kingdom Metazoa; phylum Arthropoda; class Insecta; order Lepidoptera; family Tortricidae; genus Cydia; species Cydia splendana. The sequence goes on along the minus strand of NC_085964.1, from coordinate 13,360,176 downwards.
ATATCTACCCATTGTAATCTAACTAATTTAATATCTGAGATGAACAAACAATTTATTACAGTAACAAAGATTATTGTTGTCACAACAAAGTAAGATTTAACAATAGTGCAGATATGGTATATTTTATTTAGCCGTGTCGAGTCTCCCACGCCATTGGATTCAATTATGGAGGAAAAGCAGATAGGTCGGCTCGCGAGTGGTCCGCTCGTGACCCGTAAATTGGAACGGTCCGTCGCACGCCCTTGTCGCACCTTGGTCGCCGGCCGCTCGGCCGCGGTGGAACACTGTCCCGACAACATAACACTGTAACGGCACCCAAATCGACATCCCTACAACACTCACCAGATTTTACTTCTCACGCACATCCAATTTAAGACCATCGACACAAGTGTACCCGATCCTTTTGTGGGTTTAACTATCCCTCTATACAACGACAAACTATGCCGTGTGATATACACACGAAATTAAGGCACGATACTTACTACGGATAGAAACTAAACCTTGCTTTCTACTATTTGTTGGCAATTTAGTTTGGTTAGGTACTTTTACTTGGTAATATTAAAGTAGGTAAACTAGTTTTGTATAATATCAACTTGAATTGTACGATTTGTGTGGTTATAGTTAACCTCGGTGTAAAGGAGTGAGTCAATAAAGTACGAGTAGGTTAAGTTATAGTATCATAGGTATCGGATAAGGGTAGCGTTAACAGGTGTGCGCTCCGTATTTGGGCCATAATGTCTTACAAACAATAGACAGTACCTACAAGCGGGGCTATGCTTCAGCGAGAATTCAAATCATAAATATTCTTAAAATAAGTAAACAAGTGTTGATATTCACATTTTTAATAGGGATCATACCATTATAAAACAACCTAAACGACTGAATAGTACACTTGAGTAGAAATTTACCAATAAACAAAGGAACTACTAGTGTGGCCAATAATATTGTTAATTAAAATGTAAATTATTTGGGTTTAAGTTAAGATATAAGTAGTGAGAAAACCGAAGGTGTATACCAAAGGAATCAAGACCCTGGCAGTAAACGTTTAAATGCTTAAGGACCTATTTTTTTTCATCGAGTTATTTATGAGGAGGAAAAAGTCCGAAAATTCTTGACATATTGCATATCAATGATAAACTTTGATATCTACATAAATAGCCCATTTTAACAAAACAATGCCCGCTGCTTAACTAGCTCAGGTACTTAGTCTACTTATTCTCAAACATATGGAATATAAAGTTAGTAAGTCATACTACTGTATGGCCCACGGAGCAAGATAACAATCTCACCGAACGCGAAGCAACCATATAGTTTGCATTATTTACGGAAATGTCTTCGTATGGTAATATAATAACGCTTAAAAGGGCTCTTTAGCGCTAAGTAGAGTTTATTCTTGTTTTGTTTAAATTATGATTGCTTTAATTGCCGTCTCCTGGTGCCGTAGCGAGCAGCGAGCATACTTCTAAGTTAATTTTCCAAGTGCGCTAATCGCACCCGATTAAACGAGAATGCGACAGGTCTCGGCAGTAATGAGTACAGAAGGAATAAACTGAGGTAAAGATGTGTATGCGCACACCGTTTACTGAACCGTTTCTTTATAACACCCCACATAACTACACAATCGTAAACATATTTACTATTCTCGTAGAAAGGGAAACAATCCAGGGCAAAAAAGGTAATAAAATTTAATGAGCCAATTAAATATTCTGCTAGATCGTTTAGCGCTGATCTGCTCTTTATAATGGAGTCACTTTGACCATACTTGGAAATGATTTAAAATTTGAATATCTACCACAGGATAAACTAGCTGTGAACGACAATGTGATAATATTATATTAAAACAACAAGTACGTTGTGTAGGCAGATTGTATACATTCCAAATGAAATTTTCATAAAACCAAGATATAGTTATGACCAGGGACAGGAACCGGTTACCTTAACCGGGGTTTTTCATAGGGTTATTTTAGAGGTGTTTATAAAAACCCCTACCATAACGGTAACCGCTTAATAAGGTAACACTTTGATTCGGTAACCGTATCAGATCGAGTTAACCTCTGTTACCGGTAACCGAAATAAAAACCCAGTCTATTCAGTTACCTCATTATGAGGTTTTTGACCAGTTCAAACGATTGTAATCTTTACGCACACTTAAATTCAACTTATTATTGAATAACCGAGGTTGGCATGGGCGGTCTATGAAGCCTCCAGCACAAACAAGTTTTTTTGCCTTTCCTTTGTTTATCTTTATACCTACCTGTGTGGTGTGTTCTTATTATAAATATTATTATATTATAACTAAAATAATTAAAATAAATAAATTAAATAAGTTTAATAAATGAAATAAATGAAATAAATTAAATAAATTAAATAAATTTAAAAATTAAATAAATTAAATAAATTAAATAAATTAAATAAATTAAATAAATTAAATATATTAAATAAATTAAATAAATTGAATAAATTGAATAAATTAAATAAATTAAATAAATTAAATAAATTAAATAAATTAAATAAATTAAATGAATTAAATGAATTAAATGAATTAAATGAATTAAATGAATTAAATGAATTAAATGAATTAAATGAATTAAATGAATTAAATGAATTTAATAAATTAAATAAATTTAATAAATTTAATAAATTAAATAAATTAAATAAATTAAATAAATTAAATAAATTAAATAAATTAAATAAATTAAATAAATTAAATAAATTAAATAAATTAAATAAATTAAATAAATTAAATAAATTAAATAAATTAAATAAATTAAATAAATTAAATAAATTAAATAAATTAAATAAATTAAATAAATTAAATAAATTAAATAAATTAAATAAATTAAATAAATTAAATAAATTAAATAAATTAAATAAATTAAATAAATTAAATAAATTAAATAAATTAAATAAATTAAATAAATTAAATAAATTAAATAAATTAAATAAATTAAATAAATTAAATAAATTAAATAAATTAAATAAATTAAATAAATTAAATAAATTAAAAAAAAAAAAAAATTAAATAAATTAAATAAATTAAATAAATTAAATAAATTAAATAAATTAAATAAATTAAATAAATTAAATAAATTAAATAAATTAAATAAATTAAATAAATTAAATAAATTAAATTAATTAAATAAATTAAATATGTAAATTAAATATTATTAAATAAATTCAATAAATTCAATAAATTCAATAAATTCAATAAATTCAATAAATTCAATAAATTCAATAAATTCAATAAATTCAGTAAATTCAATAAAATCAACAAAATATAAATAAAGTAAATAAAATAAACAATTTTTTTAGTATTTTTTTTTAGTTCTGACGGCACATCACTAAAACTACTTTAATGTAGCAAACCAGTAAGCAACCGATAATAAAGGTTACCATAACTGAATGAAAACCTGTTAAAAACCCTTAACAAAAACCCTATCGCGATGGGGTTTTGAGATTAACTCGGTTAAAGGTTAGGGTTACCGTTTCAATAAGGTTACCATTACAATCAGGTAACAGTATGATAGGGTTACCGAATGATAAGGTAACCGAATCGATTGGGTTACCGAATTGATAGGATTAAGCGTAAAGAGGGGTTTTCCGGTCCTTGGTTATGACAAAAGTACCTAAAGTTTAAGAACTGTAACTCAAATACAGATTATTTTATATAAGTCGGTTCTAATTAGAAGTTCGTTAAAATTGTAGCAAATGCCAACCAGGCCATAAAACGAATCGAATTGGTTTTGTCATCCGTTAAAATCTAATAAGTATAGGTTCTTCAACACTACGGGACACACGTAATAAGAAAAGGTACACATGCAACACGTACATGTACTGCTGATACCATTTTCAACCCCTTCTTTCGACTTTGCCGTAGTTCGGTAACAACTAACTTACTTAAGTAACACGGGTGTAGGTAAATTTTTTCAATTCAGCAGACAGTAAAGTACCACAGAAACGCGTGCGTTAACATTTGTACCTAAATTCCTAATTAGTTAAAGCTAAAGGTAGATTCGACTTCTATTAGTTCTATTAAGACGATAGTGGACGACCGCTTCTACATACAAACGTAGCCCTGATTTTCCTCCCTGGATATTGACTTGGAGGAAAAAATTCTACACAATTTATTGTATATCTAATACCACGGACTAGCCTATAGTCCGTGCCTGTCCTAGTCCATGCTAATACTAAACCTATGATTTTCTTTTACCTTTTTTAGATGTTTTTATAATTACATATAAGAGTATAGAGCTAATAACAATATTCATACACATTTTTAAAAGCTCTTACCTTACATAATATATCATCATCATCATCATCATCATCATCATCATCATCATCATCATCATTTCAGCCTATATACATCCCACTGCTGGGCACAGGCCTCCTCTCATGCGCGAGAGGGCTTGGGCTATAGTCCCCACGCTAGCCCAATGCGTATCAGCAGTACATAATATATAAAAAATATATTTTTCTCAAACATGCAATGAAATGTCGTCACTCCGGGCGTTATATCAGGCTTCGAAGTATCACGTTTAGGGCGGAGCAACTCCAGAGAACTGTAAAGGAATTTCATACAAAATTTAAGGCCTAGGCCGGGAAGTAATTTTTTTTTTAAATTTCCAGTTCACAGATAGGTGTGACACACCATCGTGGCATTCAGCCATTAAAGTGATAACACACTATCGCACCGCTTTAAAAAAAAACTATAGGCAGTTTATGCTTTATGGTTTATGTTACGATTTCTTTTTTTTTTAAATCTTTATAGGGCTGTATCTCCTAAACCGTGCGTCGCAGCGCAAAAATAATAAAATGTTCGTTCCTCTGTAAGAAACCCTTAATTAATATTTAAAAAAAAACACAAAAAAAAAAAATAACAAAAAAAACTTTATAATGCTGTATCTCCTAAACCGTACGTCGTAGCGCAAAAATAATCAAATTTTCGTTCCCCTTTCGGAAACCCCTTAATAACATTAAAAAAACACAAGAAAAGAAAAAAAGAAAAATAGCATAAAAAAATATTTATAGGGCTGTATCTCCTAAACCATGCGTCGTAGCGCAAAAATAATCAAATTTTCGTTCCCCTTTCGCAATTTAAAAAAACAAAAGAAAAGAAAAAAAAAGCAAAAAAAATATTATAGGGCTGTATCTCCTAAACCATGCGTCGTAGCGCAAAAATAAATAAAGAAGAAATGTTCGTTCCTCTGTAAGAAACCCCTAACTAATATTAACCCCTAATTAATATTTAAAAAAAAACTAAAAAAAAAAAGAAAAAAAAACTAAAAATACTTTATAATGCTCGTAAACCGTGCGTCGTAGCGCAAAAATAATAAAATTTTCGTTCCCCTTATGAACCCCACGCACTGAATAACCTATCACATTAGGACATGAAACAATCATCATCAATTTTTATTATTATTTCATTGCATGTTTAAGAAAAGCACTATACATACCTCGGCGTGAAAAGGGGTTGTCGGCCTCATAACTATCCGGCCTCACTACGTTCGGCCGTCTATATGCATTCGGCCGGCAACCCCTTACTTCCCAGCCTCTGTAGTAATGTACTATTATATATTTGCCCCCTTATTCATAAACCTATGCGGGCCTGATTTAGTTAAATTATGTTATATCCCTTTCTTACAAATACATAAGTTAAAATGACACAGATAAAGACAAATTATTATTAGCGAATCGAGGTTTGTAGCGGGTTTATGAATAAGGTGGTTAATAAATATATGAAAAACAAACTAAGAGGCATGGCTGTGATTTATAAATATCAAATTGCGTAAAGATATTTTCTGTTTTCCAGAGATGAAAATGGGGACTACGTTTGTATGAAGAAGCGGTCACGTAACGTCGTCCCCTTTCCTCTAAATGACGCGTACTTTTCCGAAAAGTAGAGATGTCACCAAATTTTTCTTATTTCGTCCCGAACCCAATAAGTTTTACAAGAAGGTGGAAATGCAACAATAATAAATGCGAATTTTGAACTATGACCGTGTCTCAACATTTTTGGTGCTGCTTGTCATCAATTTTTCAAGTAACCGTACTTCGCTGTTGTCAATGCGTTCTGTATATGATGTAGATATACATAACTTTTCTAATATATGGACAATTTCTGTAAAATATTTATAAACACCATAGTTAGGTACAATGCTTTTATTTTTATTTAGCGCGCTGAATAATAATAACTAATAAGTACCTATTTCCCTTTTTGCAAATAAAGTATATTATTCTTAGAGATCCTTAATTCGCGTGGAGATATTCAGGCTAGATATTATATTCAAGTTACATTATGCTGGCTAACCTGTTCAGGCTGTTCATGTGAGGTTGTGCGTTTTATTTTCCCGCAAAGTATATTTAATTGGAACTACTTAGAATTTTTCATCACAGAAAGTGAATAACTTGCAACTCTTTATGCTCTTCTGAGAAGTAACTTGACGATTAATGCACCTAGAAAATTAAACTTCGAACTAAAGAAGGTACTTAGTGATCGAGGACAGTAAATAAGACAAAACATAACATATTTAATATGTAGGTACCTATAAGAAAATCAGAAAACGCAATTCCATGTATTTACAGAAGCCTTAGGTACTTAACTTATCGAGGTAATTTCGAAAAGCAACCCCCACCAACCGACCAACCAACCATATCATATCTTAATCTGACACTCTCGAATAACTCTAAAATACCAACGGCGGTGAATTATAAGAGAAATCTGTTGCACTTTAAAGAAAATTAATAGGCAATTTGCAAAGGAAACAGCATAATCGGCGGCCTACTACAAATGCAAACTTATACATCACGAAGAAAATTATATAGCTGCGCCTCAGATGCTAATAAACGATTTGAACACTAAGAACTCTTTACTAAACGTGCGTGCATAATGAGCACGTCTAGGTCTTAATTATGTTATCATTCAATGATGTGACGATGTTCCGAATGGACGCATACATAAATATTTAATTGAATGAATAACACGTTTATCGTAGTCGTCGAGTTGTTCGCGGAAAGCAACAGGCGTGGCGCAGCGCAGCGCGACCGCTTGTTCTCGTCGCGTTTATGGCAAGGTACCACTTGATTGCCGAAAGATGACTTCATTTCAATTATCTGATGACTGAAACTCAATAAACAAATGATGACAAATAACACTTAGGTGAACCACTCGACTAAAGAGATGATCCCGGTAGGTACTTATAACAAACTGATTTGTGACTCTTGTTCTCAATCGTATTGCATAACACGGATCGGCAAAATTGTTATCTAACTTCTATAGGTAAGTATGCCCAGACAGATTCCGTTTGTTATTGCTATAGCTTTATTGTTTCTCTGCGATTCGTATAGTTCTATGTTGAGCACGATTTGATGACTTTGTAGTTTTTCACCCATTGAGATGTAACCACAGTGGGAAAATTTTATACTAACTATATCAAAAGTTGTAATCAAGAAACATGCCTTATTAACTTCAAGTAATTATTCAAATATAAAAAAAAAAAATCTTTTTTTTGCTGCCAGCTCATAATGAACAGTCCGATAATAGTGATAAATGTGATAATGAACGTTTGCACAAAAAATTTTTAAAAAGAAACAACGGGTTGCACTCCGGGAGTGCCGGCAGACGTGAAAACTCAACGACATTGTAACTCAAAATATTAATAACACGGCCATGGCCATATATTGCAAAATGGCTGCAGCACTATGTATAATTCAGGTTAACGCCATCTAGCGTTGTATCGTCGCATTACTTGAAACCCCTAAGCACATCACTGTGACTACTACTGGTACTACCGTTATATCAATTAATACCAGTTTGAGAGAAACTCTCTAGATGGCATTTAAATAAAAAAAACAATGACATTGTCCGTCACACATAACATAAGTCACGCAAGCGCCCTGCGCCGCCTACATGAAACAGCAGGCTCAGGCATACATTTTCGCCGAGCGGTAGAAAGAGAGGAGAGACGCCTTACGCGTTACGCCTTACGCTGTCTCGAGTTTATCATTTTTTCCCCACCTCAAAAAGTGCACAGCGCCGCTAAAGAAGTTCTCACTTCAAAAAACCGCAAGCATGTCTGACAATATCGTTCAGGAGTTGAGCATCCTTCTAATTTCAAGTGGCGCTGCCGCACCAAATCAACTTAGTTTCGTTCTATTAATGTCATATACTGTATATCTATTTATCAGGAAATACAGTAAAACTTGGTTAAGTAGGATAAGTGAGAAACCACCATAGCTGGGACTCATGCTCAGGTCCCGCCGCTTTAGCACGTAATTACCTCTGTTAGTGATACAAAACACACCTCTATATCTGGCATTGGTTTCGGTTTTGTTGTTTCGGTTCAGTTATCGAAATCGGTTTCGTCCTTTTGAGCGATAAGATACCAAAGATATGCTGACACATAATAAACCTCTGTTTGCATGAGCTGTAGGATTAACTATCTTACAATAACATTTAATCCAAAATATTTATTCAATACGTACTTATTTTTAATATTTAGGTACTCTTTCTTTACGTTCTTTAGCATGTGGTTTGGACGACCTGTTTTTTTTTTTTGCTTTCCAAAGATAATAAATGTCCAAAAGCATAATAACTTATTCACTATCAGGAAAAATACGAAGGTATCAATGTAAATTGAAAGTAAGTATTACTCAAAAAATCGGTGCTTACAGCGAATATTGTCAAAATAAAGGATCATAATTTATGGAAGTCGAACCTCGAATAATAAATGAATCGACGCAATAAAAAATTATTCACATCGTCAGCTTTCCCTTAATACTCATGTCATACATATTAAAATATGAATTTTGTACCAAGCTCATTATTTTCTGTGAAGACGTACAGCGTCGTTACGTATTGTCGAGCCGATGTAATTTAATGTGTTGTTGTATGTGTACCCGTGATCAATAACTGTTGCGCTACCACCATAAACAACCTGTCGAAGCTATTTTTCAAGTACGTCTAAAAGCTTCTACGTGACCGTTCAAATAATTGAAAATGGTAACAGTGTGATTTATGCAAATCGATAGCTTGACGTTCAATTTAAACTGTAAGGCACGTTGCGCCCGCGGCGTCGGCCATTAGGCGCTTCGCAGGACACGCGCTGCCTCCGCCTTATCTCGTCTCTGATGTCCATGTTCATAACGCCACGCCACACACTCGGGCTCGGGGACCCGCTGGACAATACCGTTCCAATACTGGCTTTAACACATTTGTCTCAGTCCAGAGTGAAACTTGAGAAGTGTCAAAAAAGCTCAGAAAGCACTAAGCCGTATAGTGATGTAAATTAAAGCGAATTCATAATACGAGGATAAAACGTTTTCTAATATATGAATTTACCAGTTTAAAAAAATATCAGATATATAGAATTTATGTAGGTACATCGTAAACAGATAGAGATTGACAAACATGTAGATAATTGTTTTTTAAAAGTAAACATTAAATGCATTGGCAATAAACTCCAATTCAAAAACCAAAAATCTAAAATCGTAAAACAATAAAATAACAATAATATTAATTAATTATCATCAAACAATCACAAAAGCCACAAAAATCCGGCTCGTTAGAGCACTTGTATTCCCCATATTTCTCTACGCCGCTGAGACGTGGACCCTGCGGGAGAGTGAGAGGAAGAGGGTGGATGCCCTGGAAATGTGGTGCTGGCGAAGAATGCTTGGGGTATCGTGGACCGAACACCGCACCAACGTCTCCATACTCCAAGAGCTCGGCATCAAGCAGCGTCTATCCTCCATCGTTCAAGCTCGCCTCCTCACCTTCTTTGGACACGTTTTTCGACGTGGAGATGTATCCATAGAGCGACTGGTGGTGCAGGGCAGAGTAGAAGGTACCCGAGCGCGAGGAAGGTCGCGCATGAGGTGGACGAACCAAATAAAGACAGCAATGGACGGCCCCTTGCACGAATGCGCTAAACGCGCAGCCGTCAGGGAGGAGTGGAGACGAGCCGTCAAACGTGTCACAAAGGGAAACTTCCAATGATGACCACAACCGCTCTGTCAAGAGTGTCCCGATCAAGAGAGATCATCAAACAATAATAAGTAGAGTAAAATAATAAGTATATAGGTACCTAACATGGAATAATGCAAATTGAATTAGTTATATAATAGTACAATTATGTATTTCAATAATCAAAAACTTACATATGCAAATTAAAACTAAACTAAACCTATCTTAATCTATGGGGTATAAATTATATCTACAAATATCTCCTAACTATTCCGCTGGCCGCGTTTGCTCGCTGGATATATATAATAGTACAATACGATACAAGTGCTAAAAGTAGGAAATACGCCTTTTCCTTTTCGCACGTGTATTGTACAACGTTTTACAGTACATATGGCCCTTAAAATTTTCCATATACGCACGTATATTGCTAGTTACCACACTAGGGCGGTATATTAGCACCTTATGTACTGATGTAAATAAATATATTAAGTAGAGTGTACTTATGTATTTTGTCACTAATCCTCCTTTATAAGCTAGTTTCAAAAAGAAAATTAAATCATAAACAAAAGCTGTAGGCATGCCATGCCGAATGTAACAATTTAACTGAGAGCTAGAAACTCCGTTTTTAAGGTTCCGCATCTCAAAAGGAAAATAAACGGAACCTTATAGGATCACTCGTGTGTCTGTCTGCCAAATACGCGCAATTTGAAGTACCTAAAGAAAAAAGTTCATATTCATATTAACAATAACTAAAGGCTGCGCAAACCCAGGAGCTTATTTAGGTAAAGTGGGCAATAAAATATCCATCATCGAGTCGCGCTTTGCTCGATCGTTTAAAAGAAAAACAAGCCAATATTTTTGATCATTGCATTAACAATTACTGTCAGATTATTCGCAATTATGTGCCCTTAAAATAATTATTCAACATGAAAGAAACATTAAGTCACAATAAATGTCTTAACAGCATAAAAAGTTGTATAACATCAGTTACATGACAAACAATACAATCATAAGGATGATGAATAGTTTACGCAACTTTAATGTCTCGAGTCCCTTAATATACGAGTGGAATATTACTCGAGGAAATGTTACCCTGCGAATTACGGTAGGCAGTGGTGCAACAAGAAGAAACTTTATGCTCTTGACACCGCTCTCCATCTACAGAGTCGTTCTATACTTACATTTTTAAAGCGACGTTTGATTACTACGATCGATACAATATAATGGTTCCCTTTGTCATAGATGTTTTAAATAAAGGTCTAAAGGACCGAATCTCCGCAAACTATTTATAGAGTCTGTGTGGAAAAAGAAGACTCGTGGAATATAAGGGAACTAATACATTCTATGGAAGTGGTCCGGACACATGATAAGAGGAAAAAACAAATAGAGCAAAATAATCACTCAGTGGTACCCAAGAGAAGGTCAAAGATACAGAGGCAGACCGCTGAGCAGATGGGATGATGACATAAAAAAAGTTGCTGGAATAACGTGGCATCAAGTGGCAATGGAACGACAAGAATGGAATAGATTGGAGGAGGCCTTTGTCGAGAGACAAACGGATCTACAGAAAGTGGCCAAGGCCCAAATGATAGAATACATATAATGGAACAAGAAATGTTCACTGTACACTCCGAAATAAAGGCTATATATTTTTAGCTTGTAGGTATATACATTTATAGTCAGTAAGTTTTAAAAAATATTTTACGTGTCGATTATAGTATGACTATATTTAAAAAAATTACGACATTAATAATGTAACAAGCAACAACAATGGAACTGTACCGACATCCATTTGAGAAGAAGTTAAGGAATTTTCTTTCAATAAAGTACCTATAGATTCATAAATGTACGATTATATAAAAACCCTGGAGTTCCAGACGTCCATACTACGGCTACGGTGACCGCTTTCCAGCAGGTGGGCCGTATGGCAACTATATACAAAAATGCAATATTCCACCGTAAAAATAGCAATTTATTAGTTTTCCATATTTCAAGACGGCTTCAGCTCAATTATGACGTTACTATCCAGTACCGTTTTGTACGGGGCGTTTCGTGCGTAGAATAGGTACGATTATCAGACTTTTACTGTAATTTCTGACTTTTGTATTGCTTCAATGCCATGGGTGTATTGCACCTTTGAACCTTAAACTTGTCATCTAGCCTAAAACTACTGTATTATCTAGGTATTGGAATGGAATTCATAAATAAAGTGGCCATGCGTGTATTGCATTTTACAATTCGCACCTACTCGTAAAATGTTCCGAATATTGTTATAACGTATAGTTTCCCAACTCTTATTTAAAAATATGCAAGGATTGTTATACTTATTTAGATTATCCGAGCGTAAACATTGCCTTAATACAATGATTCATCACCAACCGCCAAGTGAAAGTCAGGCGCACAAAGTTCGATCGAGACACTACCCGATAGCACACCTGACAATGAACAATAAGACCCACAATAACATATCACACATCGTATAAAAGGCTCTTGTCCCAACAATACTTACTTAAGCTAGAATAACACTTCAGTTCGGTGAAAAAAGAGCACTTGGGATATGTTACAATGAGCTGCACTCGCACGTGGTCAAAAGCCAAGGAGTTATTCTTGGAGGCATATATTTGTTTACTGATGACACCCACTGTTAAATTACAAGTTTGGCGTTAAACCAGTTTTATAAGCTTTTATTTAACTTGTCAGATTTCTTTGTGCATACTTACTTAATTTAAGTAGGTATAAGTTGTGATAAGTGCAGGAAAACAGCCTTAAATACATAGGAAGACTGAAAGATCAAATAATCGGTTGACAGAAGTGTACATCAAGGAGAGACAACCGAATAACAAATGCTACCCATATGTAGGTACCTACATATTGATAACTCCCGACGACAAAGATAGCGGCCGATGATGAAATCCAAATAAAACGGTGAAATACTAGGACACTGTTTATTCACAAAATATTACTAGATGTTAATTCCAAGAATCGTTTCACAGTACTGTGTGTCGAACCATGGTATAATAATATACTCCGCCTGGTACTCCATTCCCGTCTTTTCTAGGTCACCTAACTGACACGGGACACGTCATCATGCGACAGCGCTATATGATAATATGCGATAGCGCTATATATAGCGGCCATGTTGTTGTGACGTAGGCCCGTGTCACTCTGGGAATGGAAGACCATGTTTTATTAGACTATGTGTCGAACCACGTGGCTCTCGACTTTTATATTAATCGCTAGTCATTAAAAATTAATCATTGTGGGTATATTGGTAAAGATTAATCTAATATACCCACAATGTCTAAACCAAACAATTATTGAAGGTATCGCCATAAATGTTCAAACCAATCTACCTTCGACTATCATATAAATTTTAACAGCCCAACAGTGATATTAATAAAGCCATGAGAATGTGCGGGTACAACTATAACGATACAGTTTCAAATACCCGCAACTATCGTACTTAATTCTACAAAAGTTAACAATATAATCGTATGGTACCCCAGGTATACGGTCTCTCCTGTTCATAAAGGGCTCATTTAGACGATGCGAGAACTCGCATGCGAGTTTTATTACATTGCGGGTTTTGATCGGTCAGTTGAATTGGACGTAACCAACAGTCCGCAATGTAGGTAGCTAAAATCGCATGCGTGTTCGCGCGCCGTCTAAATCAGCCTTAAGTTGCAGTAAATATAATAGACGTATTAGTACATTAATATACACATAGCATATTACGTAATTGAGAGAAAATTACGTCAACACATAGGAATATGTAGAATAGACTATTATTACCGTAATTCTAGTGCATACAACATTTGTTTTATAAATAGATAAATATCTGTTTACGCAAATAAATCACCTACTGTACCTGCATCGGTTCCGTTTGCTTAGCCAATGCAGGTGCGCTTACTCGCAATGTAATTAATGAATAGGTACAAGTACAAATTGCTCAATAGCCGAGTTGTTGTTTGAAATTATCTTCTACCGTTCCCGCTATTTATCAATCGAAGGTGTGATGGTCACACATCAACTTATGAAAAGCGTCATTTGAGAATTTAACAATAAAGCTCGCACTTGCAATACTTTCTAAACATTTGACAGTTTGACCTTGCTGTTTAATTGAGTGCTACTTATACACCGACGTTTATTGGAATATATCAATACCTTGACACGTTGGGTCATTCAGTCACTTTTTACGTACCTGCCTACATAGATATCTCAAGATTATGCTGACTGGCACAAAATCAATGCCCACCTTTGATCTTTTGAGAATTCGAGATATCTTTATCTATGAATATCGACGTTCACATTATTATACCTAGATACCGACCTACTTATTTGCGAAACATGATTGTATTGTTTACAAAAATGCAAATATTTATGATAACCGTATAAAAACGTGTTTTAAATCCAGAGGCACCTTAGACATATTATATTGTTTAAAAAAAAAACATCAACAGATGTCTAGGACAATTTAGCTGGGCGGTATTAAATAATCAGATTACAGCATATTCCCAAACCAATTAATCCTACTCAACATGACATACGGTTCCGAGAAATAGACACTCACTGCATAAAATTCTAGTAGCAAAATATAAGCCACGAAATGCACCATGCTCGGCATCAAGCTTCAAGCCCATGCGAGGAAAGTCAAAATCGAACGCCGTACTAAGGTGAAAAACGCAGAAGTACTTAGAAAAAGAAAATAAAGGTGGAACAAATACTTCATTACCGAACTAAAATGGCATATATGGCGGACTGGCGGTACATGTTGCCAGGCAGTGTTAGCAGAAGGACCAAAATGTTAGGTTGCTGACCACTATCCCATGAAAGAAGCACTTAGCGTCATTTAAAAGATTGCGAGTCACTTTTGTACGAAATCAGCTCAGGAACAGGCCGAACAGGTGACGTACCTACTCGTAGCTCAGCAGTGGGCAATGTGCTAAAATGATGATTGCAGAAACGCATGCCCATTTACCGATAACCTTAGTACGGTTGACCCGGGGTAGTTGTGCTACCTAATCGTTATTTTAGAGAAAGTATATAAAATACAGATGATAAAGCAAGGTGAGAGATACAGCTTACACGTATAAACTGAAACAACGCCACAGTATGTTCACTCACCTACAGACATTGCGCTGCGAGGGCCAATTTTTTGCACATTATAAGTATTTTCATACGATTTCTTTTCATACCTAATTGTCGTCACATATATTAAATTATAACATCTTCATGCTTTTTTCTTCTAGTATAAGATAGAATGAACATTAATAATTTAGCTACAATGACCAGTTTCTTTGTTCGTCATATTTTATTAAAATACTGAAAGAGTTCAATGGGTGCCGATTCGGCTGTGCCATAATTTAATACTGTAGAAGCAAAGCCGTCTTACCAAATAATATAATATTTGAAATAAAGGAAAAGGTGGTCACTTTGGTGCGTATGAAGTATGAAGGATACAGTGGAAATATTCGCTGCAAACGGGTAAGTCTCGGCAGCTAAGTTCGCAGAGTGCCTTTGTGGGCCGGTGTCCTGGAGTCGCGAGTTCGAGTCTCGTCTGAGGCGAAACATTTCTGTTTTCCCTTGATTGCAAATAAGTATTTTAAAATAGGAATCTTGATTTATTTAACAAAGTTAAAATTACGTTTTGGAATAAAGGATTTATAAGAGCCTCTGGTACTCGGGAGGATAATAAGCATGAGCCAACTTTGCCAATCATAATGAAATAGCTAGGTTACCTGTTTTTTGCCTCAAATTGTTTAAAAGAAAGATATCATTGTTTAAAAAGAATTAAAATTACCCGACTTAACTTGATCCCCACATTACGGTTACGACAATGTTTTATATCACATACCAACACATATGAGTCAGGACGTTAAATATTACCACTTCAAGTATTGAAGTATTGTATATGGGTAAATCGTAAACAATTTCAACTAGATTTCAACATTTACTGAAAATATTTTGTAGGGAAAGTTATGTTATATTTATATTGAGACAACTAGAGAATGGTGGCATTTTTTACAGGTTGAAAACTAAAATGATTCCTTCACATTCTGATTTACAGACTTGAACAATAACAATACCGACATATCGTAAAAGACCTTAAACTTTGATGCCTTATACTTTCCAGAATTTCTTCTGAACACTAAACGTGGAATAATTACGCTTTTGTAACGTTTATAAGTCTATTAAATGTACACCTATCAAAACTAGAGTGCCACATGCAATGCCGTCCATCTACATGTTACCGATGATAATAACATTAACAATAGTGTCAATAGTGTGTGCCGAATTTACGGTTTCGGCATAAAAATCATGTACATATTATCGGCCGAAGTTTCGGTTTCGCCAAAAAACTGCCGGTTGCCGATTTGCCGAACCTTTCGGCCACGCCGAAACTGTATTTTCGGTAGTGTCCGGCCGAAGTTTGTTTATATTTATAGGTATAGTTGTTTTCTAATTATATAGTTGGTAGAAAGGACTTATGTATATTTAACATGTAAAATTGTATGAATAATTAGTTTCGAGAAACACACAGAATTATTGCGAGTTTCTTGAGCGTGCCAGTGGCAAGCGTGCATTGTCCGCGCGGGCGGCAGTTAGGAAACAATCTGTCGCAAGCTCACCTATGCTTTGAATGTACCTCATTTGGCCCATCATCTGTTCGGTGACAAGTTCTAGGCTAAACGTCAATCTCGCGTTATTTATTTAGGTGGATTTCCAATTGTTGCGCTCGGACGCCATTATCAATTTTCATCATACTTTTTGACCTTAACGTTCATTTATTTTTACTTGTAGCGCGCTACAATTGTATTGCAGATACATACATATACATACTTACTGCTTATTTCAATTAAAACTTTCTAGGTGCTAGGAACCGGTGGTGGCCGAGTGGATATGACGTCCGACTATCAATCCGGAATCAAATCGCGGGTTCAAATCCTGGCTCGTACCAAAGAGTTTTTCGAAACTTATGTACGGAATATCATTTGGTATTTAGCAGTAAGTAGCTTTTCGGTGAAAGAAAAACATCATGAGGAAACCTGCATACATTTGCGAAGAAATTCAAAAGGTGTATGTGAAGTCCCAATCCGCATGGGGCTAGTGTAAGGAATATTACCCTAAGCTCTTTCGCGCAAGAGAGGAGGCCTGTGCCCAGCAGTGGGACAAATTATAACTATTGTAAGACTCGCATCTCGCATAGGCATTAAATGTTGACATGACATTTGTACATTACATTAATTGTATGTGACGTAGTACCGTAAAACGGGGTGAGTAGGTTTCGCGGGGTGAGGTGAGTTATGAATGGGGAGAGAAGGTTTGAGAGGGGGGTGAGAAGGGATTTTAAGGCTACTGCTACAAAAATAATGTATTCCAATTTAAAATGGAGCTATAGTAATACGCATAATAAAAAAAAATCGATCCAGCAATCTTCCAAAATCACCTTTGTATGAAAACCCCTCTCACCCCAAATACGAGGCACTACGGGGTGAGGTGGGTTTTCTTCTTTATCGTCAAAGTTATGAAATGGACCCAAAATAAATAAAAACTAAAATACAAACTTCCGGAACACTTATTAATTATTATATACACCATTCAGTTTTCATATGTAAAAATAAAATGTTATCGAGGTTTGAATTTCAGTTTTGACCTACTCACCCCATTTTACGGTACACGAGCAAGGGCTAGCTAGACCACTTGATGTCGGGTAAAGCAGAAAAGCTGTCACGTCAGCGGATCGGCGTGACGTGCGACACATGCGCGACGCGACGCGACGGGACAGCAGCACCCCGGGCTCGCTCCTCCGCATCGTGTCGCCCGTATCGCTTTCACGTCGTGGTTATCGCCGCAATGATAATCTGCATAGTGCGAACCGTTATTGAAAGCCACGGTACTAGTTTGTGCGTGAAGGCTACAATAGCGGCACTTTAATCTGATATTTATTGGCCGAGAGACCGAATGAGGCTATGTGAGGTGACCCAAATCTGGAACTAATAATAATGTATGTAATGCGCTGCTCTAGTGAACTTCTCTAGCGTCGCGTACCTATACCTTGTCGAAATCTAGCCTGTTACCTCGGAGGCGTAAATTGCTTAGCCAATAAATGTAATGTAGTATCGATTTCAAATAGAGCTTAGCTATAACTACTCCCGTGCCTGCCTATTTGCTTATTTACGCGTAAAACCAGTCGACGATTAAGGCTCTTAAAGTGATTACAATAACAGTAAAGTGAAGTTCAAGTGCTTCGCCTGAATAGGTAGCATGTTATCCACGGCTAAATTATCTCTGCAGCCAATCAGACTTAACTGAATGTTATTACAAAATTATGTACAAACATTATTTAATATTTGTATAGAAAATACAAATCACTAAAATATTATCAAAAAATTAGACCTTATCGCCCGTTTATGAGTACCTATTCTAATTAATTAAAACAGCTGAAAAATTAGTTTCTCAAAGTTTTGTAGGCATAACGACGCGCGTTAAAATATTTGATAAGCTGCTCTTATGGCTTATGGCTCTACAAATTACATTAGGTATGCCAGTTATTTTTGCGCACTTCGTCGTGCTTGCGTACACGAAATACCTAAATGTACTATAGTAGGAACTAATATGAATTCATCAAAATTTCGCTAAGAAACATTTTGAGCCATGAATAGAGAACTTTGCTGTACGCGTAAACAATAAAATTGTCAATATTTCAAATTTTCAACTTACGAGTAAGGGGCTATTCATAAATTACGTCATTTCAAATTAGGGGGGGGGGGGGTCTGGACATCGGATGACGGTAGCATGAAGTAGGAGGAAATGGGGTCATTTGAAGCATGATTTTTGGATGATTATAGGGGGGGGGGGTCAAAAATCGCCAAAAATCGATGACGTAATTTATGGACAGCCCCTAATAAGCTTGTTAGAAAGAAGATGAGATTTTAAGCAAACCGTATTTTTTTCTTTTTAAACGACTTCAAAAAAAAGAGGTTATAGATTCGACCGTTTTTTTCTCTTTTTTTATGTTTGTTGCCTCAGAACTCCGCCATTTTGAAAACGATTTGAAAAAAAAAAAAATGAGAAAAATGTATATATTCCTCGCGTTGTCCCGGCATTTTGCCACGGCTCATGGGAGCCTGGGGTCCGCTTGGCAACTAATCCCAGGAATTGGCGTAGGCACTGGTTTTTACGAAAGCGACTGCCATCTGACCTTCCAACCCAGAGGGTAAACTAGGCCTTATTGGGATTAGTCCGGTTTCCTCACGATCTTTTCCTTCACCGAAGAGCGACTGGTAAATATCAAATGATATTTCGTACATAAGTTCCGAAAAACTCATTGGTACGAGCTGGTTGAACCCTCGACCTCCGGATCGCAAGTCGCACGCTCTTACCGCTACCTCTTACCACCAGCGCTTCAAACTTCACATAGACATGTAGGTACCTATGCCTCTGTTGATATGCGACTTTTGTATGTAAGTAGGTATAATATTTAAAACTTTCGCGTTTTGAACACATATTAACTCACATTTATAGACGGGTCTAACGCCAATAATACATTAACAACATTATTGACAATAATTAACAATATGTGTATTGGGTGGTTTGAAAATGTGATGTCTAAGTACCCCAAACTTTTCCATACACTTTTCGTCGGGTAGTTGCACAAATCTCTGTTTTGAAATTTTGCTGGGACATCAGTTAGCCGCGACCACGGACCAGTGAAACTTGTGTCGAAACAGTCGAAACGTCGGTAAATGAAAGTAATTGAATAAATTTCGCGTTAGACCCGTCTATAAATGTTAGTAGGTAGGTAACATGTAGCGTTACAAACTACTGAGCCGATATTATTGAATGGGATGTCAATCCTTTTATCTTTATGACGCGGTTGACATATTCAACCGATAAGAAGAGGAAGTTTTTTAAAAGAAAAGGCATATTCGAGCTTAAGTTTTTCCAATGTTATCCTCGTTCCATTATTTATAACGTCAAATCAAGAATAATTTGTTGAATAAACCGTGTAGCATGTGGGTGCTTGCAACTACAAGGGTGTCACATGCGCTATGCCGACTCTTTACATTGTGTATTCGTTGCTGACGCTTAAGGAACCAACGCATGTACCCAATAGGTTTTTGTAACACGTTTATCCTTCGCCACATATCGCCTTCTTTCTTAAATCAGTATTTAATGTTATTTTTAACCAGAATATTTTAAATAGTCCTGTTATAATAATCAATAGGTACCTATTTATACAAAATAAAATAAATAAAAGCTAAAAGATTATACGAGGATGCGACACGTTCTGGGTGTTAACGAAATAAATTGCCAATTTTAAGGTACAAAGCTCTTGAAATTAAAAAAGAGTTAAGCATTGACGTTGGGCGTGGGCTGACGGCAGGCGGCAGGACGCTATCGATGAGCAATTTTGGTTCCGTTGAGATTATCTTTTGATCGGAGCAATTTCTCTCCGGTCTTGTTCTTGATAACATCAAGAGAACAACGGTATGCATCGTTCTGCATAATTATAAACCAGGGATTAAATCCGTGAATTCATGCAACATATACGCTGGCGCTGCAAGCGTCATAAATATCGCCCTCTGTGCAGCCCAAAGGAATACGAGGGCATGGCAAAACATATTTACATAAGGCAAAAATATTAACCGCTTAGGAAAGATTTTCAACAAAAGCTGATTTTTGAGTTTACAGGAAAGCAAAGGTCGTGGATTCAAACACTTCGAATTCTAGGTAATTCGTACCTACTTAGTAATGAGCTTTCTCAGAACATATAAATAAAAAAAAACATTATAAGAACCATCTTACACAAACCGACCTACCCGCGGTAGTCAGCTCAAAGCTTGTGTTGTGGGTACTAGACGACGATAACTTATGTCACTAAAATATATGTAATTTCATAGGAAGCGGCATTCCAACTTCTTCAGTTTCGTGTGAAATGTATCAAACATCAAATCAATGTTAGCTACTCACTGCAGCTTTTTTTGGTAACCAATCCATACCAAATTACCAGGTTCTAACATAATAAATAATTTATCGATGGATAATTAGATTGCAAATTAAGACTAATGGATGTAACAAAAAATAAAAAAAATAATAAAAATAAAAAACATACAACAGAATTGATAACCTCCTTATTCTTTGAGATTTGGAAGTGGGTTAAAAAATAAGGCTTTTATTAGGTTAGAATATGCCTGCTTATCTATGCAGGTTACAAATTTATTGATTCCCTTGTGTAAGTTCGCAAATTTAGTATTTTTCACATAGCTTGGGTACGGTGACAGCTGACATCTCAATACAATCAATTTATGCGTTTTAAGGTCATAAATTGTTTGGATATGACAGCTGTCACCTTACCCAAGCTATGTGAAAAATACTATAATAGACATCAAGGCAGAGCTGTAACCGCGAAAATCGAAGTTCGCAAATTGCGGGCATTTTTCTCTGTCAGTCTTATTACGCCTTCATTAGAGTAAAAGAGAAAAATCCCCGCAATTTGCGAATTTCGGTTTTTGCGGTAGCCCCTCAGGCATCCTAATTCACAGTGCTAGACAGATACTTACTGTTGGCAAGTCTGGCTAGCCAAAAAATATTTCGTTGTTGTATCACCAATTGTCTATGATTTAAAAAAAAAAGCTAAAAGTCAATTGTCAATTTATGTCATTCATTCGAATTGTTTGCGGTTTATAAGAGGTTTGTTTTAAATAATATTAATATATACTATACTGAGTGAGGCTCGCAAACGATTATTTAAGCTCGTAAATAATTACGACAATGTGCGATGTCGACGTGTAGCGTTGTATAACGAAAAACTGCAATGTTTACAACTCCTAAACTAATGTAAACAAATTAGGAGGTTGGTGCTCTATAAATATATTGATACTTAGCATTTAGCATATTTGGCTTAGTACTTATGTATTTTTTTTGGTGATGGATTAATATTACGGTATATCGAGCTAGGTCTTATTTACACTACATTTCATATTTCGCCTTGTTACAATGGTATATGGTGAGAAAGTGTTAACATGTGTTTATCGTTGACTGTACTTTACATAGTGGTAGAAATTATGCGAGCTGACTTTGAGTGCACGTCAACGTATATTTAACTTATATCTTTAGGTACCTTACGTGTGCATAGAAAATCAAAAATATTTTCTAGTATCAAAACTATAATTCCTACTACACAAAGTGTGACCAGCCCAAGATTTTTTGAATTTCCCGCCAAACATTTGTGTAATATTTCAGTAGCCAGACTCTAATACTTATGAAAAAACATATACATGCGATATATGTAAAGCATCGTAGAGAGATAATATCTATGGTATCTAATAGTTACCTTATTTATTAACTATATTTTCAAGTATAGGTACTAGTAAGTTAGTTCCGTTACAGTTACGCCAGAATTTGGATCACTGAGCTCGTAAGAAGATGGTAACAATAAAAACGGGAACGCAAATCTCAAGAGGGCGCTTAGGAAGAGAGCGAGGGCAATCAGAAACAATTTTCTATTACTATTTTATCGTTGGACATATTCCGACAACAAACACGACCGTCCCGAGCCGTGGGAATGCCCCAGTCGAGTAACGGACGGACAAATGATGTTGGGCGATCTATTGCTCGTAATTGATGATGACTATTGTACGCTTTTGAAAGAGCCACGAATGTTTGTCTTCGTTCTGTTACCTTCTGTTTGTTGGCTCGATCCGACCTGCTATTGTACGGGGCAAACGAACTTAAGATTAATTCTTTCTCGGGTTAAGTACAGTTTACATTTTCAAGTGCAGGCGATCCACTTGACATCGGGTCATTGCGTAATCGCAGTAACAACTAACCTCTTAGAGTTATTGGTTCAGATAGATCAGAGCTTGTATAAAGAGGTTAAGCAAAGTAAACGAACGACTCGAAAGTTAGTACATATAAGCGCATTACCTGTCTCTAGAGTCAGACCACAAGCTAAATCGGCAGCGAATTTGACACAGACTGTGTAGAGCAAGTGTTATTTTAAACGTCTTAATTTCATAGAAGTTTGCGAGTTGGCATGGTCTGACTGTCTACATATTGCGTGTGCGTGTAACACAGAGTAACAGGTAGGTACAAGATATGCTTACCTACGTAAAATACTTCATGAAAATGTTTTAATCATGCTGTTTGGATGAATGATAGTTCAGTAAGTAGGTACAAATTTCAGCCATAGCACCAAAAAAAATTTAATATATGTAGGTATGTATGTAATTACAATTAGTATAATTGCGGTTTAGACTTGTACATTCGAACTAATTGATTTGTATCTCGCGATAGAACGTTTTCACAGTAAGTGTCATAATATAATTTTACTTTTTATCAATGTAATGCCAATGACGAAGTAAATGTGAAAAGGAATACACAGTCGGCCAGGAATAAGGTTGTGTAAGTTAAATTCTGGTAAAAAGTTAGTGAAATTAGCTCATACGTAAACCAACTAGCAATAAAAGCAAAATCGTATAACCTGTCCGCTCTACAAGCAAGTAAGTGAGGTAGGTACCTAAGCAAATGATAGGAAAAAGAAATGAGCGGGTTTAACTCGAGGAGTTATAAATGCCTTTATTCAGTAGTGTGCGGATGGTAGGCTCGTGGTGATAAATATAGAAAATAGCGCCGGGCGCCGGCGCCTGCGATCGCTATCGGGACATGAATCAGCGTCGTCGCATCGCCGCCGCCGGCGCGAGCCGCGACCACCCGCACCCGCGCTACCAACTCCACCAGACCTAGACTACCACCTACTTTTAGTCAACCTATTTGTCCACTATCACATACAACCTTTGAGCCAGGAATCCAATTATCAGCAAATGCAAACATCGGCAAATACAGCCTGGTGTATCACCGGACTACGTAACGTGGTACCAGGGCTCGGAAACCGTTCTCAACGCTCAAACCGGTTTCGTTCATTTGCCCGGGAACGAAATGGATTTCGTTTCCGTTTGCGGTTACCGGTTAAAGAACTGTTCTTTTGAAATAACGGTTTACACCAATTACGTTCTCGTTTCGTTCTTGAGGAACGAAATAAACCGGTTAAATTGAAAACGTCGCAGCAAGATAAAATGAGTATTATTATTTGTAACCGGCAGAATATCAGTGCTTTCCTCGAAAAAGCGAAGCGTATCGCTGCGTAGGAATCCTTTTGCGTCCTGCAGTACGCTGTGTGCGCCGAAATATGTGTTTTTTGTTTTTTTATTACTTTTCTACTTATTAATTAATTAGTGTATGTTTGTTACATGTTTTTCCTGTTTGTTAATAAATAATAGTTTCAGATGTTTTATTTTATAATTTTATTTAATAATTTTTTTATAGCAGCTTTAGAATGATTATAGAAGAAGGTATTATTAATTATTTTTATTATTGATTAAAATCAACTAATTATTTATTTATACAAGAAAACTAATCAGTTTCATATTTGCCACCATCAATTAGCCCATCTGCTTGAAAATTAAAAAAAAAACCGGCCAAGTGCGAGTCAGACTCGCGTTGCAAGGGTTCCGTTCGTACATTAGAAATGTAACATTACACAATTTTTAACAATGTATTTTTTATGTGAAACGTGAGTGAAAAACCCGTAGGGTCGGATCAAAAACGAAGTAATTAAGTCCGACTCACGCTGGACTGCACATTTCTAATAGATTTTCCTGTCATCTAATAGGTAAAGAACTATTTTATGATTTTTTTTCAAAAGTTTAGACCCAGTAGTGTCGGAGATAAAGGGAGGAATGGTCAGTTTTTGCCTATTTACTTGAACAACTTCTAAAATGTTTATCCTAAAATTATAAAAAAATTATATTTGGATTCTCACAACTTTTATTTGATACATATCAACACGATTTAGTTTGAACTTTTTTATTTTTAAATTTTCTCATTGACCCCCTAAAAGTGGCCCCCATGTTTAGTTAAGGTATCATAGTGGTTATCCGGGTCAAGGTCCGGGTCCGAGTCCGGGTCCGAGTCCGAGGCCGGGTCCGAGTCCGGGTCCGAGTCCGAGTCCGGGTCCGAGTCCAAGTCCGGGATCAAGTCCGGGTCCGAGTGCGGTTCCGAGTCCGGTTCCGAATTCGGGTCCGAATCCGGTTCCGGGTCCGTGTCCGGGTCCGAGTCCGGGTCCGAGTCCGGGGTCCGAGTCCGGGTCCGAATCCGGGTCCGAGTCCAGGTCCGGGTCCAGGTCCGAACCGGATCCGGGTATGAGTCCGGTTCAGGTTTCGCGTCCGGGTCGCAGTCCAAGTCAAAATCGAAATTCGAAATCACCAAACGTGAACTATGCGTCGTTAAAGAGTTCTGTTCTAGTCATCATCAGCAGTTCCACTTCATCAAATGCGACAGTTTTTAATGAAAATGCTTGATTTTCTGATGTAAATACAAAAATCTCTATACGCATGCCTTTAAGATTTGAGGAGTTCCCTCGATTCCTCATGGATCCCGTCATCAGAACTCGAGCTTGACAAAAATGTGGCTTAAAAACTTAACTTGCTTAACAAACATAACGAAGACGACAAATCGCCAAACGTGAACTATGCGTCGTTGAAGAGATCCGTTCTGATCATCATCAGCAGTTCCACTTCATCAAATGTCACTTTTTTGGATGTATATGCTTAATTTGTTGATAAAAACCCAAAAATCACTATATGTATGCCCTTAAGATTTGAGGAGTTCCCTCGATTCCTCATGGATCCCATCATCAGAACTGGGTTTTGACAAAAACGGGACCAATCTGTATGCATATACGTACAATCATAAAATAATTTTCAAAATCGGTCCAGTAATTAAGTAATGACGGAGATATGGAGTAACAAACATAAAAAAAAACATACAATCGAATTGATAACCTCCTCCTTTGGGATTTGGAACTCGGTTAAAAAGGATTAACAAAATTCAAAATGAATATCTATAGACAATAAATAATTTGCACGCCAGCGTGTCAGCATTGTTTGCTTAATTACGTCCACCAACATTTAATATTCTTTTTAATTTGCATACAAAATGCAAGGAGGAGAGGAGGAGAAGCTGCTAATACAATTCAGAGCGTTATATCCTTTCATACTAGGATTATCAAAAAAATGTGTACCCGCTTATTTTACTTACAGTTGTCAGAATCGAAATTATCGGTCTCTTCATTGAAAAATGGTTGACTGTCCGGAATATATTTACAACTTTGTGAATCCATTTTAAATGTAACAAAACACCACCAACACCAACCACCAACAGTCAAAACTCACACGCCCAAAAAGTATAAAAAATAAACAATTCAGTTAGCAAGCAGCACCGTCAAGTCAACATCGAGATCGAGTACTTAGAGCGGGTAGCCGGATAATGTATTAATATTGTAGACGGCTGAGATTAACCGGTATTATATCGTTCCTCGAGAACGAAAACATTTGGTTCTCTCAACTAACCGGTTAGAAGAGAGAACTAAATTTTAAAGTTCGCGTTCCATCAATTAACCGGTTTATTAATGAACGAAATAATATAACGGTTTATGAACGATATTAACCGGTATATCAATACCGGTTCCGAGCCCTGCGTGGTACAAAAACATTTGTGTATCTGACGTACTGCGACAAATTATAAAAAGGTTCAAGTCCCACCCAAGACAGTAAATTTTTCCACTTTTCATTTATTTCTAAGCTTAGTATATAATTATTTCATTTAACTATATAATAAACTTAAACATGATACTACCCAGGTATTTATGCGACACTAAAACAACACAATAAAATATTATGTCTTTATTTTGTGTTAATAATAATAAGCTTACATTCCAATTGATTGAGATTTAACAGACTATTATACTTATTATATTATGTAAAATATTTCAGGAGTCAACTGGTCATGGGTATGAGATATTTTTCTCTGTAATCTATATCATTAACGAAACAGCTTAAACTGTTAATTTGTTCACTTGCAATTACATAGTTGCTGTTAAATAAAGGCTTTAAATCCTCATATACAAAAGGCCACTTTGCTAGAGAAAATAAATATTTACGTCCCCTTTTTCATTTTTAAAAGTTTCATAAATAAGTCATGACATTTAGTGTTAAGTATCTTTGCAAAATGCGCATTATATAAATTTTCGTACACACTCCGTATTTCACAGTAGCAAAATTCATTTCCATAAGGCACTTTGCATCCCTAACTACATGCCTACGCTCCACGAACGAAACGAAGATTCCACGCTAGTATTCAAAAGTCCTCCCTCGAGGAAATGTTACAATGTTAAATTCCATTACATATATTTATAAGTACCTACCTAAGTATGCTGAGGGTAAGTAACTTTGACCGCTCTAATTATGTTCGAGACGAGAATGGCAGAATTCAATTTGCTATAATGTAGGTACTTATAATATATTAATAAGTTCTTGTTTTGTTTCACAATAACCAATGACACGTTCAGTAAGAGCCACCGCAGGTCAGACACATGACACATCTAAAATTCTGATTTGAACTGTCCATACTTCTGACTAAAATTCGCAGAAAATTGACAGAAAATTATAATCAAACAAATCCCAATAAGTCCTAGTTTCTCCTCTATTCATCGGAAAGATTTCTCGGACCTTTCAATTTCTGGTGGTAATTGGTAATCATTACTATTCTACAGATATTAAAAACAAGTTACTAAATAACGTTGTGCGCGGTGTGGCCACTGTTTTATTAACATGTTATTGCTTATTTATTATTAAACCTGCAGATCATAACTACATAATTATTCCCTTGCCTAGGATACTATACTAATATAATTTTGCTTAACTTACAAAAAAAATACTGCTAGTAAAAGTTTTTAATACTTATTACAGTTATTACCTTCGATTTAATACCTATTTTTAATGGTAATTACAGTGAGTCACTTGGTTACTTATTCATTATACCTTAATCATAACATACAGGTGAAGTAGGTAAACATATTTTTCACCACACCAGCTTGGAAAGGCTTACTTTGCACTTCAAAAACTGATAGCAAAGTTGCATTTTATTCACATGTGAGGCAAAGTAATCAAATGCTGTTGTTTTCTTATGTTTACTGGTAGAATTGACTTTTAAATGATGATTTCGGATGATAAATATTTAATAACATTCATTTGGATTTGGTTTGGTTTGATTTTGTTTGATATTTTACATTTAATATTTGCTTCGGGTTGGTGTGGTGAAAAATTTTGCGTTTCACTCGGGGGCAAATTTTGTTTAATCCTCGTGCTTTGAAACCCTCGCAACGCTCAAGATTCCATTTTCGAATCTTGGAATCTTTAACTTGCTCGGGTATCAATATTAGCACGAGCGGTTAAACAACAACTTTGCCCCCTTGTAGAACAAATAACTATTTTTACCTTAATAAAAAATAAATGACGAAATGATTTTTAAATAAGTTAACAAATCTGAAAATATAAATAAATAAGTATTACACAAATTAAGATTATTTCAATTAGCCCTTGCATATTTATTTCGAGATACAATCTGGTTAAGCCAAAAGTAACGAGCCTACGGGCCCCGCGGCCGCGCGCGGCCATCATTAATTTCCCTCTGTAAATATTGCCTGCGTATTAAACGCGATTGTTTTACGATTAACAATTTCTTTTCGAATGTATTTCTGTCGACAGTTAGCATTCCAGCAGATTACACGATACACATTAATCTTCACTTAATATTACAGGTTGTATTGCGTTTTTAGGGTTCCATACCATACGGATGACAAACAGAACCAGATTACAAAGCCTCAGCTGTCTGCCTCTCGACAGTTGACATATATACACGGCGCGTATTTTTATTACATATAAATATTTGGTATGATGCGCTGTTAGAAATTAATAATAATTTTAAAGGGAACAACCTAATAACAATAATATGGTAAAACAAATAAACCTCAAAAAATACTGCCTGAGAACATTGTATTGGTTACCACCAAGTTACTTATATTTTCATACTTCTAACTAATTGTATTATCATGTTTACGAAAAATGCCTGATTTGCAAGATATTTTTTAAGCTACTCTCAAGTTACTTTCCCTGTACCTAATAGTGGATAAATATGTATGAAAAAGATATAATGTAGGCATACTGTAAACACAAGCGCAATGAGTACTTAAAACTTATAAATTTTCATTAACATTAATAAGTAGGTATGTACGTAAATATAAATGAATAAGTATTAATTTCCATATATGTAATGTAAAATGCCTCCATTGTTTTTTAATTAAGTAGTACCTACATGGTACATATTTTACATTTTATCACAACCCAAACATTACGAGTAAACATTCGAGATTTCGCCTGACATTTAAATAATACATATAAATACTTTGTATGGTATTCCATTTACTTAATATATCAATATCTCACTAAAAGAAATTAATTGTAATTTTAAAATTAGCATGATTGGTGAAAAGGATCTTTCGAGATAGTGTAACAGT
This sequence comes from Cydia splendana, assembly GCF_910591565.1. Lineage (NCBI taxonomy): Eukaryota > Metazoa > Arthropoda > Insecta > Lepidoptera > Tortricidae > Cydia > Cydia splendana. The sequence goes on along the minus strand of NC_085964.1, from coordinate 13,330,798 downwards.
AATGGTCGATAAGTCATCGAAGGGACGTACAGACAGACGCACGAGAAGCCCGCGTATTCTAATCGCTACGAATACAGGCGAGTATTCGACTAAACCGAACCTGTATAACTGTGGACTCGATACTGCTACAACTTTTTATAATATAACTTGTTAAGAATGCGTTTAAAATCAATTACGAAAATTTAGTTACGATCTATATCTCTAGAAAAAAAAATTGTTCTTAAGATTTCACTTCAATGTACATGTTTGTAAGAAAACTGAAAGCTAGATATGGGAAAAAGCACTACTACGAGTACAAAAGGCACTACAAAATAAAACTGTTTTAAATAATGACTGATTTTCTTTGGGAGACATTCAAATCACCTATTTATAAACACCTATAAATACTTGGTTAAAAGTTAAACGCATTCTTTCTGCCAAGGTTTCGAGTTTACGTCGGAGGTCACACTTATACTGGTTCACCTGAGACCCCAACCGCCCGCGCGTCCAGGCGCGATAGGAGCACCAGCGATGCTCGCACTCGTCCAATCTCTCGGACGATTTATCTGAATATCGCGGACTGTAATTACGGAACTTACGTTCGATGGCGCTGTTACAATTAAACTAGCGGTGCACTCGCGAAATAATAAATAAACCAGATAATATCAACAACATACAGTGCCGATTTCGAGAATAACAATACAGCTACCTTTTATGAAATATGTCTACAGTAACTGATGCGTTGAAATTCCACGGAGTTATTATAGCAATTTTGATACGGAAGAAAATTGGAACATATAAATAATACGCGTCGATAAAATGAGAGCAGATAATCCATTGGATTTGGTTATATATGGTTGAATATTCATATTCAACCATAGCTCATGAGCTTATGGTAGATAGGTACCTACTTATAATTCGGCACCCAGGCTTAATCTTTCACGTAGGTACAGTCAGCAGCAGAAGTTGCAAAGCGGGCCAGGTGTTCAAAATGATCTTGACGCGACTTTATTGTTAAGAGAATAAGAGCGTGTTAAGGTAATTTTGAACACCTCGCCCGCTTAGCAACTTTACCGCTTAGCACGCTTTGACTGTACTTAAAGCTTTGATTTATGCTTATATTGCTCGTACGAGAACAACCCGTATAGTGAGATATATATAAGTAAAGATTTTTGAAAATAATCAAAAATAAGATCTAAAAAAGGTTTAAAATTAGGTACTTATAATAAGTTCTTCCCTACAATAATCCATTGCACGGGCTAGGCCCCATAAAATAGTAAGTGCACTATGCTTAATTGTGGCTTTTCATAGTTTTCATCACGGAAGTGTCATTATTAGTGCAATAAGGTCCCTTCCATCTGAAATTCCAATTCTGATAAAAAGGTCCTTATTGCACATGAAGCGTAAGGACCCTTCTTTGATGGAAAGCCATAATATATCTCTTAACCGTTCAACTGCCTTTCAACTTGCAATCGTCAAGGTATTAAAGTAGCAATCAGTATAATAAAAGCACTACCGCACCGGACGGACAACAAAGTTATCCCATAAGGGTTCCGTTTTTTCCTTTTGAGGTACGGAACCCTAAAATCGACTTAGGTTCAGTCAATCATCAAACCACATAGATTAGAGTTGCATGCTTTATTTATTGACATTATTCACATTAATTATCTTTTTACCTAATCTACACGTACTTAATAAAACACCACCCAACATTGCTGTTAAGTTAGTTTTCGCAGTGACTGGGTTTATGTTAATACCTGCTTTAAAAGCATTATTGATTCTTACTATCAGTACTATCACGTAAAAAAACTACCAACCTGTATCTTTGTAAGTACGAGACTTTAATTTCGATAAAGCTTGCCTTCACTTGCTAAGATTTCAATTTGAATCAAGCTTTTCGAAAATTTTATTCATCTCTAAACGGGGGCGTCAATTATTTTGGTACAGTTATTATAAGGCACTTAAATAATTATTGCGTATTTGTTACTTTTTTTAACGCAAAATCAGCTGAACGAATCTGAATGAATATCGACAAAGAAATTCGTATTTAATGGGCGCTTCAATACTTTATCGTGGTATTCTAAGCAAAGTTTAAAACCACCTAATACAAAATTCTGCGCAAATGTAGACGCGAGAAAAAGGTAAGGAACAAAAACTTCATCATTACTGTTAAACATTACGAACCTAAGTTTAAGAAATTGTCTGTTTTTCTTGTCTATTAGTATTACCAACAGAAAATAATTTAAATATTTTATCACAGATATTAGGAATTAAGAAATGTTATTACTTAGTTATTATGTGCAGTGTTTGGAATCGACAGAACCAATTTTGTGTCCGTGAGGTGAAATGTGCACGTGCACATAGTAGTGCACATAGTAGGGTGTCTGCTACCCCCCAGTCAAACCAGCAACTCTATATAAAACGTCAAAAGGGGGTTGTTGGTTTGAGAACTGGATAGGGACATTATAATATCCGATTAATTAGATTTAGCCGTTTTTAATAATTAAAAGGAAAAAAACATGTTTAATCTTGTCTTTTTCTTTGTATTTCCGTAAATATCATTTCTCAACCGCTGTTAAACTATTTACACAATTATAGAAATAAATTATTTAAGCCTGTTGCGGATATCATCATTGGTTTGTTTTGGACGAAGCATGTTGCGGATTTGCATTTGTGGCCACCTGACGAAGCCTGCGTTGTGGATATCCTAACTAAAAAATTGATCATATTTTTAAATATACGTTGAAATCGTTTAATAAATAAAATTTATAGAAGAATATTATCTTATCAAATCTGCCAACTCCGATTACTGATTATAAAAGTAATTAAAACGCCTTCACCCTTTTTTCATTACCTTAACCTTAAATATAATGCATATTCAGCAGAAATATTTGCTAATGTTAACGAAAAAAACATAAGTACCCAAATAAAAAATACAAAAAAATATACTAACAAAAAACACGCGTTTCTTGGATTGATGGATGCCAAGTCGTACAGTGCAAAAATGCATTTTAATGTTTAATATAAACACTAGGTATAGTAAATACGTAAAAATAAGCGCTACTTATCCAAAAAAGAGCCCCCACAGACACATAGCCCACATAATACTTTACCCTAATTTTTGTGGCCGGGGCGAGAAAAAATATGTGCAGGTTGTGTAACTCGTGTAGTACGTATAAAAGATCAAAGTGCGACATTAGATTCGTTCAACCAATTTCCTGTTAATAATAACAGTAATAACTTTTTATCACATCGCATCAGTAAATATTAGTATTTGAGTTCGTTCACTGTCGAGTTACCTACTCCATACGCTTCTTCTTCCTCGCTTTATCCCGGTATTTTGCCACGGCTTTGGGAGCCTGGGGTCCGATTTACAACTAATCCCATGATTTGACGTAGGCACTAGTTTTTACGAAAGCGACTGCCATCTGACCTTCCAACCCATACATTTTAGTAAAAAATTAGTCTAATCTAAAAACTGATCACAGCTCTTCATGCATCCTCTTTTCTGCGGACGCTTCAACAAAGTTCTTAAAGTCCTGTCTCTCTCTTACGTAGGCCGCACATTCCTCCACCAGTCGCAGGAACTCCTTTACGTCGAACGAGTAATTGGTGAACTTCGCGTGTGATCCACCGCCTGGTCCGTGGCCCTACAACATCAAACAGTCAGTCATTCATATGAAATTTGTATCAATTATTAACCCTTTGACCGCTGTTCGAAATAAACTTACTATCGCTGATAGTCTGACAAAAAAGAGTAGAAATTAAAAAGTGGCTATACTGTAGTGTCGTCCCTTTCAAATCAATATATATAAGAAAACGGGACTACACTACAGTATTGCCACTTTTTAATTTCTACTCTTTTTGTCAGACTGTAGGTATTATAGACGTACAGTTGTAGTGCATAATTATTTTCCATTGTATTTTCATGGAAATGTACGAGCGTGTCTTGCTATTTCAGTCAGTCTCGGTACAAAAAGAACTGAGGTTGACTGAAGTAGCATGACAAATACGAACGTTTCCGAGAAAGTACGATGGAAAACAATTATGCACTACACTTATGTATGTGTGTGACGGTCAAAGAATTAATAAAAGCAGAGAGAAGAAACGGTGTAAAGTCTAAGAAAAATCGTGCCCTTGAGTTTAACGGCCGAACTAAATAACGCTATACCTTCGGCACCAATGTTTTTGGTAACTGTCAAACGTTATCGTTATCGTTATCGTTTGACAGCCAGAGGGCCTACCGTGTGACAGGGAGACAACACGTCAAACGTGGTTACCTGAGGTAACTCTTGAGTTACCTCATAATGTCCGTATATCTACTTCAGCTGTCAAAAATGGAGGCACGAATTATTCTTAGATATTACACCACGTCTCTTAATAAATCTATCTACTCTACAACTACATATTCTACATAGTACCTATTGAAGCTGATAATAATTCATATTTCGGTATGTTTTGAGCTAAAATAGCTTACTCACTATCTGCAATAACGAACAAAACGCTGGTTTTTCTCGGCTGACAGATAATAAAAGGCATAATACTGTGATGCTGATTTATTTATGTTATTTAAATTTTTACACGTTTTCATTTCATCTTGAAGTCTGTTACTTGATACAGCAATGGACTAATAAATAAAAAAAAACATAAAATATAGTTAAAATTCGTCTACCGTAAAAAGGCTTCAAGGCTCAAATCTTTTTTCATAAATAATAAGCAATAAGAACTCTGGGCCCATAACCTACACTCAAGCAGATGCAACTGTTGCAAAACTTTGCATGGAAAATTCTACATTCTATATATAAATTTCCATGTAAAGCGTCCAATGCATCCCTTTTTCGTTGCTTTTATTGTATTAAAAAAAATACAGTTTGCTTGCTAACCAAACACTGTAAAGATAAAATAACGTTTAACCCCCTTATTCATAAACGTTTACTAAAGTTGACAAGCCGATAATAATAGTTTGTCCCTTTCCGACGTATTGGTATGATGGAAAGGGACAAACGATTATTATCGGCTTGTCGACTTTAGTAGACGTTTATGAATAAGGGGGTAAGAAGTTAACATTTATTGATTTAAAAATATTTTTCTAGATATTTTTTGAAGGAAAATAATAGACGTTGCTGGTTGACGCGTACATATTACGATTTTAATGCGCTGCTGAATCAAAAGTGTCAATAAACACTAAAAACAGAAGGTAGCGTTACTGCATTCCCGATTTCTCAAGAAATCTTCAATTAAAAATATAAAGGCACGGCATACCTGGTCTTGTTGAACTAGCTTCGTCTTGTCCCGCCAAGTGACATACTTAAGCCCGCGCAGTCGCGCCAGATCTGCGTAACAGTTCGGATCTTCACAATTGTAGCTGTAATTAACAGAAATATATATATTGTTATGTTCAAACTTAATACATTGGTAAAGGTATTACTATAATCAGTATAATCTCATATAAGGGTGGTATTCCATCTGTCCAATATCTATGTCCAATGTGTATTGCGTCTCACATTTTGCTTAATGAGGGAGTGAGACGCAATTACATTGGACAAAGAAATTGGACAGGTGGAATACCACCCTTGCCAAAGCTTATATACGTCCCACTTTTTGGACTAAAGCAGGTTGGGGATCATGATGGTTCACTGAAAACCTAGTGGTAAATGTTCGGTGATACTTTGGTGATCTGCATAAGTTGTTATAACTCATTGCTGCACTGCAACAGCACAGTCGCCATCAGATATATCGCTTTAATATTTTATATACCTAGTAACATACATATAGAGACTTTGTTTATCTATTTATGAACAGTATGAACACCTTGGCCGCTCTTTATTTATTATGGTCGCTTACAGTGGCGTAGCTAAGGGTGGACGAAAGGGGCTTTCGCTCATGGCCTCGCACTAAGGGGGGCCTCGCAAAGCCAACCTTTTTATTACCGTGGGAAAACACATTGAAAAGGGCCTCGCAGTTGTGGTTTTCGCCCACGGCTAGATTGGTTCACGCTATGCCACTGGTCGCTTATCTGATGGCGACTTTACAAGTTTACAAGCCAGGATTTGAAGACACCGATTCAATTTTATATGATCCAGAATCACAATTTAATAACTACATATTATACTCATTAAAAAAATCGATGAGGTGGAGAATGTTTCATAGGCTTGTGTCGGTCATGAACTAAGAACTGTTAAGAATGAAATCCCATCAAGGACCGAAAGGAACTAAATCTTTTTGTACGCTCTTAATCGGTCTTTAGGTCCTTTAGTTCAGTGGGATTGGTGAGCGCTTGACATGAGTGAAACAGAAAATAGACTGAACGAAATGGTTCACAATGACGCTGGCACGAGTGCGAACGAGAAAAAAGAGTGACAAACAGTCCTAAACCTGAAAAGTATGAAGAAAAATCAAATATTTTTTCTGTTTTTTTTATATTATTTTATTATGTCTAGCTTTTTGATGTTTAATCGTCATATAGTATCGTACAACTTGAATCGTAATTCAGTTGCCAAAGATTTAGGAAAAAACTACTGTAAAATCGATTCACATTCCCAGCTCTCAAAGACCGAACTGAACTAAAGGAACTAAAAGACCGAACTAGTTCGTTTGACCGATTGACCGAGAGCGGAGCGCTCTCTGTAGTGACCGAGCAGGCACAAGCCTAATGTTTCATGTGTTCGTGTATTTTTTTAATGTTGTTTATTTGCTAACAATATATCGGTATTCAGAAAATTCTATCAATTTAATGAATACATAACTAACAAAAAGGAGTCAGTCCAAAAAAACTGTTGTTAATTGTTTACTTACACTTCAAAAGCAGCAGCCCAGTCAGGTAAGAAGAGAAGGTGAGTAAGACCGGCCCCGTGCATGCCAATAAACACATCTGTGTTGTGAGTAATTTCCAACTGCTCAGCGAAGGGCACAGTCATATCGTACACAACTCGTTGCACGTGATATCCTTTCACTTTGACCAATGCCTCCACTATTTCCTTTTCATTTAATATAGACCTATAGGTCGTCCCTCGGGACAATAGTGTTACTCTTACTTTATCATTTTCCCTAATTTGAGGCCTTATATTGAATGAGTGTAGAATATGTTTTGAAAATGCGTGGAATAATCCACTTCGTTCACAGCCATATATCTGAAAGAAAATGACACCCACATTAATTGTTAATAATCTTGAAATAAATTGTATAATGCTTAGTAAGTAAAACTAAATACTAAAACTACACTTAGTCCCTTACTATGCTACCGTCCGCTAGAAATTCGCCGACCAACTACTTCACAAACATACATACATATAATTACGCCTATTTCCCGGAGGGGTAGGCGTGCAGAGACCACGGATTTCCACTTGCTACGATCCTGATATACCTCTTTCGCTTCCTTCACTTTCATAACATTCCTCATACACGCTCACCGGTTTAGGGTTCACAAACGGTCTAAATTAAGTAAGTAAGTAAATATTCTTTATTGCACAATAATTATACATTTTACATACATGTAAAACTACAAAGAAATTTTAACGGAAAAATAGAACCCGGTAACAACAGGCGGTCTTATCGCTATAAAGCGATCTCTTCCAGACAACCTTTGGGTAGCAGGAAATATAGAACTCAAACAAAAGTCAACAGGTAGTGCACGGAGCGAAATATGGAGACTATTAAACACAAACACACATATTACATACTACTTATATTAGTATTACAACAAAACCTAATACACAAATAAATATACAATATACATAATATATATTTATACTTACATATATACAATATATAAAATGGCAACTTAAGGCAGAGATAAAAAGTATACTTTCAGCTGATTTTTGAAAATGGGGAGAGATTTAGCTAATCTTAATTCTACTGGCAAAGCATTCCACAACCGAACAGCCCGGAAGGTAAACGAGGTGTTATAAAATTTTGAAGTAGATGAAGGAGGAGCAAGAATATGAGTCTGAGAACATCGGATAGAAGAGAGATACTTGAAACGCTCTTTGAGATAAGGTGAGGCGAGGACATGAGAGTCACGGCGAAGTCGAATAGGAAGCCACTTGAGCTGAGAACGGAATTGTGACACATGGTCATATTTGCGCAGGCCAAATATAAACCTTATGCAGAGATTCTGGAGGCGCTCAAGCTTATTCAGCTGATCCTCCGTAAGGTCGAGATAGCAAATGTCGGCATAGTCTAATATGGGCAGTAAGAGGGTTTGAGCTAGCGCAATCTTAGTGGAGTAAGGCAAGAAATTTCGAAGTCTGCGGAGTGATGCACTTGCTGCAAACATTTTTCTGCTAACCTCACGCACCTGAGGCGCCCAAGAGAGACACTGGTCCATCATGACACCGAGGTTCTTTACCTGGAGAGAGTAGGGAATCTTAATGCCGTCAAACACAATGGCAGGTAGAGAACCAAAATCAATCCGAGCAGTAAGCTTTGAGCTACCTATTATCATAGCCTGAGTTTTAGTAGGGTTTACCTTGAGACCGTAACGTTTGCTCCAATCTAAAATGCTCTCCAAGTGAAATGGCTGTAGTAAAAATAGTGTCAAAATAAATACTCGGATAAGTAGTACGAGTGAAAATTCTTATCAGAAGCAGACAAAATATTTAAAGCAACTTACCAAGGGAGTATTGTAGAACAAACCAAAAATCATTCTGGGCAGAAGAGGGAACACAACATTTTTAAAACACACCACCTTCCCTCTGAATTTCTTCAAGTCCCATATAGGATTGACTGTGAAGGCTTTGAATGTATCTTGAAATGCAGAACCATATGTAAATGTTTCCCAAACTAGAATGTGGTTGTCCCTTGAGAAAGTGGACGCGTGAGTAGAGTTGACATGAAGTGATGCGTATAAATTGAAGAAGTCACAGAAGTGGTGATACATGTTGACAGCTGGAATGATGAAAACAGAACTTGGTTAATTTTAGGATACAGCTATAGCATTCCCCAGTCGCAGTTGCCATCAGGCCGTTTATACTATTTAGGGTGTGCTCCTACTATTTGTACTGGTTTGATGAAGATGATGATATCCTGTTGGCCCTTATCAAGTACTGGTTTACCATACAAAAATAGTCCTGGAACCGAGAATTCCCGGTTCTCATCGTACCGGGAGCATTCCCTAATACCAGTCATTAATCTTAAATGGTTGCGCAGTGTAAAAGCTTGTAAGTGGTTGCGAATAATAGGTAACAATATAAACCTAATTTTTATACAAAACTTACTTGCGTCCAGTTTCATAATATAAGTTGGTTTGTCAATAGTGACGTCACATAACCCATCATCCACAGGTCTGGAAAGCGTTCTCACGAAATGTTGAAGCTCGGAAGCCCATGACTGCAGTTGGCTGAAATGCTCCGCTTCTTTCTTCAGTCTGTCTGAGTACAACTTACAGTATCCACCTGAAATTGCGTTCAAAATCGCAGTAAAATAGGTATCGCTTCTGCACTGCGGGCACGCGATGCGAACCTCTCTTTCTCTTTGTAGCCCTTCTCTACCCTTCGGGTGTAGGCGCGAACCTAATCAGCATTATATGTATCATTTTCTCTTTGTATGAAAAAACCGCGCAACTACATGTCGCACCAGATACAGTCACCTGCAATAATATGTTACACAACGAAGGCCGCAAAAATATCTGACACAATCTTATTTGTAGAGCCATAAGAGTGTGTCACATATTTTTGCGACCTTCGAAGAGTAACATATTATTGCAGGTGACTGTACAATTGAGGGTTCTGTACCTTTAAAGGCACTTTGCAAGTCTTCCATTTTCCAAAAAATTAATAAGTCCCTACCTTTAGATAGATGAAGTCAATATCATGTGACTGATTTTGTTCTTTAAAAGTTTGTCAAGGCTTGTTTTATAAGATTTTAAAAAGCAACATTATAAAACCGTGGGAAAAAAAAGCGTAAAGCGTATGTTCATGATAATTAAAACGCATCACTAACGTTTCTTTAAGCTTTATAATGGTGGTCGTGCAGCGACACATGTCGAACGACTTAAAAACGTGACTGGCCAGTTTTATATATTCACCCAGTAAATTTTTGATTATCTAACAGATAACATCAGCCAATTAACAACACCGTAAAACCTCCCAACTATAGTCCAATACTGCAACTATGGCAAACAAGTTCAAAAGGAAATTAAGTATCAGTACCTACCAATGTTCCTTTTGGTCTACTCCAGAGTTTTTTCTTCAATTTATAAACATATCTTGCCTTAGAACTACAAAAAATACAATAAAAGTAACACCTGAACGAAAAATTACAGTTAATTTGGGACCATAGTTGGGAGCTTTGGACTATAGTTGGGAGGTTTTATGGATATTTTTGGCAATACCTAAAAATAAATTACATAAATAATGTTCAGATCAATATCAGATATGTCTGCAGACGGCAGTGGCACTGAGCCTTGCAAAACTAAATACTTAAATGCTGTATCTACTCACCTATTTGTCCAGGACCAAGAATGTCAGACTTGTAACGCAGATTATCCCCCCGGCCAATCAGCCCAGTGAAATTGAGCATCAGATTCCGGCCCCTGCAAAACCTACAACAAACAAAAGTTATGTTAGTTACAAATAAAATGTGTTTACCTCTACTTTTTGAAATTAATCATGTGACATGTTGTCATTACCTGTTAATTCTAAGATCTAAGAAAATTTACCTTAAATACTTAGAGCATTCCAAGGATGAATCATGTGGATATGATGGTTCACACATCACCGTCAGTTCACTGATTTGCTCCTTAATATAGCCTGGAAAGGGGTAAATACCTTTAAAAGTTTATGTAATAACTTTATTATTCAAATAAAGAAATGTAAAAAAGAAAAATAGGAAATTTGGAAGAGTAGAAGGGCTATATAGTAAATACTAGCTTTTAACAGTCTTACTATAGGTACTCTTTCATTCATATTTGATGGGCATTTCGCTGCCCCAATATTAGGGTTCTATGTTTCACTTTTATTGAACTGAAATTTGAACATTGTGTTTAGATAGTTGAAATTCGACTTAATGTCAATAGTGACATTAAGTCGAATTTCAACTATCTTGAAAATGTAACATAGAACCCTGTAATATTGGGGCAGCGATTTATCTTCCAGAGAAAAGTTGGATGGTATTATGGTATGGTTGGTCAAGTTGGTCATTTTGAGTAAAAAGTACATGTAACTGTTATAAATAAAAAAATTACCATTCGCTGTTGGATCACTATCATGGACTGAGGTTGGCCATTTCACATACATTTAATCTATTATTATTAAAGACTTACCGAAATCCGCTTGTGTAAAAAAAGTCTCATATTGCGCCTCTTTCGTTTTGACCCAACCTCGATGATCGCCAGGACATCGTGGTCTAACATGATATGAATTACTTTTTTCACAGGTGGGCTCATAACCCCAACAAGCTTTCATTTCAGCTAGTGCTTTGTAGGGGCATTGCGGATCTTCAGCACACGATTTGGCGATGTTAGGATATGCATTAAAAACATAAGGAAGATGTTCTGCTGGTACATTTAAATCCTTTAAGTTAATAGAGTTAGTGGCACGAAGATTTAACAAACTCAGACATAATATTACAAACATGGCTGCAGCATTTGATAGCAATATCTCCTAGCGTGAATAAAATACTTTTATTATTCAAGAAGATACCTTACTTCATTCATTAATAACGACAAATAAACCGTTCATGTTTATACAACAAAGGTTAAGGTTATGTTTATTGTGTAGGCCGTGGCTTCTTCTCTGTGCCATCATTTGACATTGACAGCTACCACAGGTAAGCAAACGGTTAAAGTATTTCATAACATAGCTAATGAAATGAAATTTCATTGATTATCAGGTAAACCAACATTACAATTTCAAATATTGTCCGCGTGTATGTACCACCTAACCTCATTATACTTACAATAGATGGCACTATTCTTTCGCGCCTTTTCCGGAACGGACATAAAATTCCCGGGCGTGGGATTATACGGGTACCACGTGAACAGCGTCATCCAATCCAATCAGCTGGTATTTGGGCCCGTTCGATGAGTTTTAACTGTAGAGTTTGCCTTGTTGCCGCGTTTATATTTGTATTTTTATTAGTTTAAATAGTGATCATGTTGCGTTAAAGTTTACAAGAGACTTGAGACTTTTATGTGGTTTAGAAAACATACATTTTGACTTCACGATCAGTGTCTTTCAATCAAACTGGTACCAAAATTATATGTCGCCATTTTGATCGTACAGTATCAAACTAATTTGTTTGGTCTTCAACAAACTTATATTTCTGTTAGACCGTCCCTGTGAGAGAAATGTAAATGGATGCGCAATTGCTAAGAGTACAAAGAAAATGTCCCAGAAAAGTAGTACAGTAAATTTTCTTATCCGTGACGCCAATGGTTAGTAATTACGCTAGCCCTCGTCTACCTTTATGAATATTACTTGTTGTATTTAAATTTCTGCTCATATTTCACCATAATTTTCATCGGAATACACTTTGTCATCGATTTATAACAAAGCTTTTTCCTGCGTGACTGTTTAAACAAAGATTCCGCCTGAAGCGCAAAAGGCGCGATCCCGGCATTTCCTTTTCGTGTGTAAACAGGCTGTGGCATAACCTTTAAAATGTTGTTTAAAACTAATTTATTTTTATATTATTAATGGTGATGTTCTGACTTTTGCACTCTTAAGGTATTTGAGACAGTATAAACATCTAGTGAGAGGAAAAAAAATACATAATTAACCCCCTGCTAAGTGTAAAAAATCTAATTGTTTTAGGACAGCCTCAGATGGTTAAAGTAGTGCAGAATACTAATCAAACCATTGGTCAAATTAAACTTAAACAAAATCCTGTAAAAATTATTAAGCTGCCAGCCGCCTCAGAGGTCAATACACAGGTAACCAATGATTTGTTTCTTTTCTTCCTTTATTAATTGAAACATATTTTAAAATGATAGGCCCACTTAGTTTTTGTTTTCTCTAGGGTTATATAAGAAAGCATTATAGAATCTTACATATCATTTAAAATCAATAACCAAGGTCAGTGTATTGCCTTATTATCTTAATCTTCTATCCACATTACCTTATGTAGTAGTTCAATGATTAGCTCAGTTAATATTGTGTCTTAATAAGTTAACTCAGATGGTCATCATCAATAGTAAAACTTGACAAGTTGATACCTTGGATTCAGATGAAGCTCGTATTTTATTTTACTATCTAATGCACTTTCTGACTGACTAATTTTTATTGTTGTTGTTGAAAATTTACAATTGTAATTAATGGTGTTTTCTTTACAGGCTCCTCTATACCGGACTGTTAAGTTGAGTGGCATTAAATGTGCATCAAGTAAGTACTAACATTTCATCGTGACAAAACTGTTTTAGCACTGATTTATGGCTTGTACATTACAAGTTTGTATGCTGCAAACTCATTCAAATCATTCAATGACTAATAAAGTTAAGGAGCTTCTCCACATTTCTTTTGTTAAAATAAATGTTCCACATTTGTTAAAATAAACTTAATTATATGATTTTTATTGAATGCTCTAATTATTTTTTGCCAGGCACATTATTAACTGCTCATAGCCCAATTCTTAGTATCAAATTAAAATAAATTTATAAGTTACTTAATCATTTTAGCAGTTTACTACTTAAAACTTCATAATGTTATTAATTACATCATAATCTTACTAAATACATTTTAGGTTAGGTTCAACATACTGTAAATTTAAAGAATGCTACATGCTACTAACAAACTACCTAACTTGCAGCGAAGTGCTAACTATCTCTCAAGATGAACTTGATGATCTTATCCTAAATATAGTGGTTACTTGGTTTTTGTCTGACAATGATAACATGTTTATGCATTTATAATCTTTATACCTACCTACAAGCAATTGCTTTGCATAAAAAGGAACTTGGTGTTGCCCATTAATTTATACACTTGTTGAGATTGCAGGAAAATAAAATATTCCTTTAATATGCCTACTTCAACTCCAGACATAAATTTCCTAGACATGGTATCTTTTACATAACTATTTTTTTGTTTTTCATTATAACTAAGCCTAGGATGTTTAAAGTATGAAACATATTGTTTTGAAGTACAATTCCATTCAAGTTGATGTGGTCTGTATGTATTTAATCATTTCCCAAACACATTTACATACTGGCAAACACTGACTGTCCCACATTATTTCCCAGGACTCAAACTGTCTCCATACCTAATTTCATTTATATAGGTTCATCGGTTTAAGCATATAGAGATAACACACAGACAGACAGAGATACTAACACATTTATAATATTAGTAGGGATTAGAAATTAAATTCATAATGTGTAATGCATATATTATAAATTAAATCGAATTCATAAATAAATGAATCCTTCAATATTGTTTTTGACTAAATATGTAATTAATGCTAATTGTTTACTTAGTTTGTCTAAATTAAAGGAGTGTCATAGGTAGTACAATATATATAATTGTCAGGGACTTATTGGATCATCCCATAAAGTGATTAGTTACTCAATGCTACTTCTGAAATTGACATGCTGGTGTATTAGGGTACTTATTTATAATGCGTCCATGCAATTTTGCAGCTCTGTATGCTAATGAAATTAACATTTTACAAGCTGCTACTTAGTTAAGTTGATAATTAAGTTAAAAGGGGCTGACTACCATTTCTGTAAATCATTAAAAAAAATCTATATCGCCAAACAGTCTAAACAGATATGTACTTAATTCAAAATCTTAACATAACAAGGTAGGTCAGGTAGGTATTTGATGAATATGTAGGTATTTGTTTCGTAAGTTCATAATAGTTTCCGGAGATATCGAGTTGAAATTAAAACCATATATACTCAGGTCTACAGTCCCTTGAAGCTGTGAAAAAATCTTACTTCTAAGTTATGTAAAAAAAAGATACGGCCGTTTATGCCGCAAAAAACGTAAATTTCGACACTCTCGAGAGAATCAAATTTTATAAGGGCTTCCCATTGACCTAGAAGTAGAACTACTTATGAAATTTGGCAAATTATATCGTCTTACACTAAAAGTACACGGAAAAATTTAATAATAAATTATTGTGCAGAAAATAAAAATAAATAAGTTTATTTTTTTTACGGAACTCTCGTTGGGCCAGTCTGACTCGCACTTGTCCTGTTTTTTATATCGCTATCGCTCGAAGGTACCTATCACTCCATTATGCGTAGTCCGAATCCGGCATATACCTACTTAGCCGTTTTTTTGCAATGTAATTTCTTGGCTTAGCTTCAAAATTTTAGTGTCAAAGTATTTTTAAAAGTAGCATTACGTAAGCAACACAGGTGATATTTTTGTTCCTAGTATTTCATTTCATAGCACTTACTACTAGGTACCTATATGTAGAAATCCATACTAATATCATTAATGCAAATGTAACTTTGTCTATCTCTCTGTTATCTTTTCATTGATTACTTATTAAGGTTTCTACAAATTTGACAATAACATGCAGATAGCTGAAGGCTGAAGCCCTGTCTCGCGATTACCAAAGAAACAAGTTACAAGTTGGGGGCTGTTCATAAATTACGTCATCTATTGTTGACGATTTTTGACCCCGTCCCCCACTAAAATCATCCAAAAATCATGCTTCGAATGGCCCCGTTTCCTTCTACGTCATGCTACCATCATCCGATGTCCAGACCCCCCCTCCCCAATTTGAAATGACGTAATTTATGAATAGCCCCTTGGCTGTCTCTCTCTCTTGCTAGCAAACACACATGGGGCTTATTGCATAATAAAATACTTACAACCTAATACTATTAGTGATTTTGTATGTAAAATATAGGGCCCTTATTGTTAGAAATAGAGGCAAACAGCGAAGTTGTAGTTTTATAGATAGAACGCGACCATGGAGATGGTCATTAGGTACTTTATTTGTGGAAGTCCACTGAGGCGCCGGCATGCCCGTACACAAAAACATAAAACTGTTTTACGTTTAGCATATCCGTAGTCGGTTAAAATAAACTCAGAGCCTGAAGGTCAATACATTGCACACGTTCAATTGATTTTACAATGCCAGATTTAATCCATAGGATACTATAGTAAACCAATTAGATTAGAGTGTTTCTTTTCTCTCAAAATAGTAGGTGTTCATTGCGCTTTGTATACAGGGTGGCCCATAAATGGCACGCCACAGTGACACCGGAGGTAGGCCAGCCCAAGAGGACCAGCTTTCTAAAAGTTGCACTGTTTTCGAGTTATGGCCAAATTAAAGTTTTTTATAAATTTTAACAATTGTTAGTGCCAGATGCGCTATCGACAAAACAATTTGTAATCTTACTTCATAAAGTTGGTCAAGCAAATTTTGTAAGTAGAAAAAGCCGCGAAATTCAAATTTTCTATACGATACCCCTTCGCGTCTACATTTTTTAAATTTGCCGCCTTTTTCTACTGACAAGATTTGCTTGACCATCTATATTCATCACGTGGTACTGTATCTTTGTGAGCTTTTTAAGTGAATACTGGCACGTTGTTAAATGTTTAACAAGTTAAAAAAACCGGCCAAGTGCGAGTCGGACTCGCGTTTCTAGGGTTCCGTACATAAGTCCGACTCACGCTTGACTGCACATTTCTAATAGGTTTTCCTGTCATCTATAGGTAAAGAACTATTTTGTGTATTTTATTCAAAATTTTAGACCCAGTAGTTTTTTGGCTATTTTCTTAAATAACTTCGAACCTACGTATTTTAAAATTACAAAAAAAACATGTCCATCTTTGGGTCACTAATTTACATATGTCTACCAAATTTCAACTTAATTGGTCCAGGGGGGCGATTTTTGAATTTCGATCGCTCGATTTCGTCACTAGAAAATCGGTGGAAAACGGCGAAATGCTAATTTTTGAAATACGAGCGATAGAAATTTGGAATCGAGTGGTATTGACCACTCGTTTTCAATTCTATTAGTAGAATTTAAATGCCTAGTAGTGGAGATATTATTGAACGAAATACACGAAATCGAGCGATCGAAATTCAAAAATCGGCCCCCATTAGTTTCCCATAGGCTGTAACAGACGGACGAGTGATCCTATAAGGGTTCCGTTTTTTTCTTTTGAGGTACGGAACCCTAAAAAACATGAAAAACTTTATTATTACCGTAACTACTAGTACTTATTACTAATAAGAAGCAAAGTATTTGTCTTATACCGTGTTGTCCTCGGGAATGGAGACCCTTCACCCTACCTATTTTAAACATTTCCATTATTAATAAAAGTTTAATAATTATTTTCAGAATTGGTTCAAGTACCTGTTGACACATTTGCTCGTCTGCAAAAAGTTGTTCCGAAAACTGAACCTGTGGAGCTAGAAGAAGTTACAGTAAGCAGTATTTCATATAATTTATTAATTTATCCTTCATAAAGTCTACCAGTATTATAGAATAGAAATACATTTATTTATGACAAACAAACACAGATGACAAAAACATGTTGACAAATATACAATGTATAACATTTAGTGAAAAAAACCGGACAAGTGCGAGTCGGACTCGCCCACCGAGGGTTCCGTACTTTTTAGTATTTGTTGTTATAGCGGCAACAGAAATACATCATCTGTGAAAATTTCAACTGTCTAGCTATCACGGTTCGTGAGATACAGCCTGGTGACAGACGGACGGACAACGGAGTCTTAGTAATAGGGTCCCGTTTTACCCTTTGGGTACGGAACCCTAAAAATGCCATAAAATGGTCACAACTCAGCATGTTGCTGGCAAAGCCAGCGCTGTTCTTCGTAAGCAAGTACAGTTCGTGCACGAAGTACGGGAAAAGTACGGCAGTGTCCACGACGCGGTACAGGTAGAGGTACCTATACTGCCACTTCTTCAACTAAAAACTCATCAGACTTGAAAAGTAGGTACAAAATCACTCGCGTCAAATCACTTTGAGTACACTTCATAGCTTTGTACATCGACTATTAAAACTTAATGAATTTAATGCCTCCCAAAAAATATGGGGTCCCCCAGTCCATAGGCTCGTACACACTATACAAGGTCGTGGACAAAATATTAAACGATGATATTTTGGGGATAATAGGTACATTTTTTAAGTTAAATATGCCATTGTAATTTTAATTTTTAATGCCATTTTGTTAAAAACGTTAAAGCAAGAAAAAAAATGGTCAACTTATTTTTGGGCCAGCCTGTAGTTATAAACTGAAATAAATGTCATATACTAAGAAAAAGTGACCAAGGCCTCCAGTGCCCCAGGCTGGAATCGAACCAGCGTCCTCTGCTATCGCGGCAGATGCCTAAGCCACCGGGTCACAGCAGCATCGGTCAAATTTTCCAAGTATATGCACTTCTTACTGAAGGCTTATGGCGCCCCCTGGCCATCTCTAAGATAGAACAGTATGGTTCGGACCTTCTAACTAGATCACTCATGTGATACCGAGTTAGCGAGAGAGATGGCGCTGCCATCAATACTAAAGTATTTGAACAGATTAAATTATTTCAGAAAAATATTTTAATTTGTTTTCTTGGTCACTTTTTCTTAGTATATGACATTTATTTCAGTTTATAATTTATATAGTAGTGTTTCTACTTGATAAAAACAAATTAAAATATTTTTCTGAAATAATTTAATTTGTTCAAATACTTCAGCCTGTAGTTGTTGGCAACTGCGGCGTATTTGCGATTAAAACCTCAGCCGCCTCAAATGGTTAAATAAGCACCATCATTTCACAGGAACAGGAAGAGGAGCAGAACGTGTTAGAAGAGGTTAGCATTATCGAGAGCTTGCCCAACATAGTGCCAGTGACGACGAAACTAGAAACGAGTACAAGTACAACCAACGGCAAGACCAGTTACTTGCCGACCATGTCCAGTGCGTCCAGGCGGAGACACGACTCCGATAATGAACCACCACCAGAATAGTAAGTTTACATGTCACTTTAGACGGAAATTGTTTTTTGTTAGACGGGTTCACGCGGCTGGAGATGCCTCGCAAGGAAATTGCCGCGCTAATCCCTGTGTTGGCCCTCAGAATGACTGACATTATCAATTTGAGCGCAAAGCAGCTCAATCTGTGTAGACGATTTCGAGCCAAAGCAAACGCACGTCCAACTACGATGCCTCGGGCAAGGCACGTCTTTACAGACCGAATGGCTTCGCGCGGGCAGGAGCGGCAGTCACAGCCTAATAATTGACGATAATAAATAAATAACATCATTAGTAATGTTGATTATTTTGATTTCCAGTACCACAAAACGACGTAAACATGCTGATAAAGTTGGAAAAGGTCTGCGGCATTTCTCCATGAAAGTTTGTGAAAAAGTGAGGACTAAAGGGTTTACATCGTACAATGAGGTGGCAGACGAGTTAGTGTTGGAATTCTCGGCTGGCATGCATGGATCAGCTGACAGTCAAGTATGTAGCATTTCATGATACTTTATTTTCGTTGTTTTTATGAATTCGTTATATAATTTGATAAAACTAGTGACTATGAGCTGTAGACCTCGCGTTCAGCTTAGAAAATGTAAAATACTTAGTTCATTGAGTATTTATCAGTTATCTTATCACAGTGAACTCACAATGGTCTTAAGCGTAAGCGCCATAGACGCTATTGGCGCTTAAGTCCTTTATGCCAATTTCCGCTTCTTGATAAATTTTCATAAGCTCGATAGCCAAAAAAACTATTTAATCATAGAATCTGGTCACAAAATTTCACGAGAATCGGTTAAGAATTGCGACCAGTAGAGGAGAACATCCGGACTATTCCGGACATACGAAAGCAAAATGCCCGAATTAAAACGGAGACCTTCGCTAACGTTTCGGTAAATAAATCAGACATGAAAATGTAAGACATCATCGAAACCGGGCATTATTACGGCCGAACACGCGTCTAATTTTGGTGTTACTCTCTCAAATTTGGAGGACCTAAATACTAAATGTTGTAGTTACAACTGTTACAAGATGTAGTGCATAATTATTTTCCATCGTATTTTCACGGAAACATACGAATGTGTCTTGCTATTTCAGTCAGTGTCTGTTTGAATACTTTGAATTAATTGTTAGCCGCGCGCTTCGAGTTCTCGGCGTGCCAGGCGTATAGATTCGAGAGCCCTAGAGCTCATTGTCAGGTAACATCTGTACTTGTTTGTAGGGATTGCAATCCGGTCCGGCGGATCCGGTAATCCGGCCGGATCCGGTACATTTTAGGAGCTACCGGATCCGGTTGAAATCACCGGATCCGGACCGGATCCGGGAAAATAGAAAAAAAGACCGCACGCAGCACCCACTGCGCGTTTTAGGTGAGATAAAGGCGACGGATAGAAGAAAGAAGTTAAACAGAATAAAGAACGAATGAAAAAATCCAAATTTAGTAAAATAAGAAGATATTTAATATGACGATGATTGAGAACAGAAGATGATTTCCTCTTCTTTCATGTTGGTGGCACGAATCGGCACATAATTAGAAGTAAAATTAAAGGATGGAGATGCCATGGAAGGCATTTGTAACGACCGGTCTGGCCTAGTGAGTAGTGACCATTCAGTGACCCTGCCTATGAAGCCGATGGTCCTGGGTTTGAATACCGGTAAGGGCATTTATTTGTGTGATGAACACAGATATTTGTTCCTGAGTTATGGGTGTTTTCTACGTATATAAGCATGTATTTATCAAAATACTATACGTATATATATCGTCGCCTAGTAGTACTACCTAGAGCTAGCTAGTACCCATATTACAAGCTTTGCTTGGTTTGGGGCTACGAGTAGGTCAATCTGTATAAAATTGTCCCCAAATTTTATACAGATCGACCTTTTGAATTCATAAATTATTTATTTATTTGTGAATTAGGCTATAAAACTATTTTCACGGATAAAAAATGAAAGCAAGATAATATTGGAGCGCATTTCATACAATTTTGGTTAAAAGTAAAATATCCTGTTAATACTAGAATGGATGTCAGCGTTACAAATAATTCCATCAAAGAACTGTTACGAAAACATGTCCTTTCAAGGAGTTCCATTTCCCATCCCATAATTATCCCATTAACAGGCTTTGGAATCTAATCAAATTTATATTTTTATTGTAAACGTATCAATTTGAGCAGAATGTGAATGATTAAATATAATAAAATTTCAAATTTTATTTTTAAATTGAGATTGACTATGTGACACTTTTTAATACTTAGTTTAATTTTATTGTTAAAAAGTTATTTCTTATTAACTTCAAATTGTTGTTTTATGAATACATTTGTAAAATACCCTTTGTTTCTCATATAACGCATAAAACTTGAAAAATATGTCATTTAATTAACTTTAATATCCTTATACCTAACCGGATCCGGTCCGGCCGGATCCGGTCGGATTGAGGCCATAATCCGGCCGGATCCAGCCGGATTAAAAATCAATCCCTACTTGTTTGAAAACTCAGAGAACTTCACGTTTCAGCAATACGACCAAAAGAATATTCGCCGGAGAGTATATGACGCCTTAAACGTTTTAATGGCTATGAACATAATATCAAAAGAAAAGAAAGAAATTCGGTGGTTAGGACTCCCAACTAATTCAGTACAAGAATGCACAGCACTAGAAAAGGAGAAACAAGCAAAACTGGAAAAGATTCAGAAGAAAACTCAGCAGCTACAAGAACT
Source organism: Cydia splendana (assembly GCF_910591565.1). Lineage (NCBI taxonomy): Eukaryota > Metazoa > Arthropoda > Insecta > Lepidoptera > Tortricidae > Cydia > Cydia splendana. The sequence continues at coordinate 13,309,219 of NC_085964.1, read as the reverse complement.
TATTTTACAGGTAATAGAATTTTAATGCTTTAACATTATACGCTAGTTTTAATAACTTCCTTGACATGGTAGTTTGGCTAATACTAAGAAGTATTTTATAACTTATCAGTCTTATGACAAAAAATGAATAATGAACGGGAACTTTCTTCCAGCACATCTCATTCAAGAGTTTAATAGAAAGAAATAAAGAGGCCGAGAGCAAAGGTGTTAAACCATCTCCATCCTCGGCCATTCATCTGCCGTTTATAGTTGTGAATACTAGTGATAAGGCACTTATCGACTGTAGTATATCAAATGACAAGTAAGTTTATCACGAAATATTATCGTGTTTTTATACAATTAATTAACATGCCAGTGCAATATGTATACCTATGTAAAATATGCCCCTGTTATCTGAAAATAAGTTAGTATAAGTGGTGTGACCTAAATTAACTGTAGAATAATGGAGATTACGCCACAGATAGTCAGGCGTTTTAGTAATTTGCCTAATTAGTAGTAGTAATTGCCTAAATTTACTGATGGTATCCTTAGAATACGCGCTTTTTTACTATGGTTGATAAAATACAGTAAGTACTTCCACTGTGGCCCACCGTTGTACCTGGGTGGAATTCAGTACCTATGTGTAAAAGTTTTTCCGTTTGCCACAATGTTTCACTTACCCAACTTGACCATAACATTTTTTTATTGTTTTCAGAACAGAGTATATGTTTAATTTCAACAAAAGGTTCCAGATTCATGATGACATAGACATATTAAAGAGGATGGGACTTCTATATGGTAAATATCAGTTGGAAATAGGGAATATTAGGCAAAGCTCTGCGTAGGTGGCACCTTTGTGGCACATACAGTAAACAAACCACATTGACACATGGCCTACCGCAAAACAAGAAAATCGAAATTTCGTTATCTAATCTCTCTATCACTCTTGTATATTCGAGCGATAAAGAGGCAGATAACTAAATTTCGATTTTCGCGTTTACCGGTAGGCCCTTCTTAACAAACCGCCTTGATGCATCAATGTCGTATTTTATTGTCTGTGAAAACTTGTCAAAAAACAGTTTAAGGCACAGTATGTATAAGTTAGTCTATGAATTGACTGAGTAGTGCTGCACTCTGGCGGCAGAACATTGCAAGAATATCCCCTATTATTATCTCTTGACAATATATTTAACCACTAAATGGTCCATATACCTTTCTATTTAGGGCAAATAATCGTATGACAAGATCTTATGCCTACTATACCTTATTAAACTATTTGCCTTCTTGAGAGAAACTAAAACTTAGCTAAAGTACACAACGACTATTTATACTTCACGCGCACGCGTCGAATGATGATCCCTATGACTGTTCCTCCAAGTCGCTTTAGGATAGGATTAATTTAAAAAATAATTGAAGAAATAAGTTTTGACCGTATTTTTACTACTTAAATGTTACAAACTGTCATAGGAAATAGGGGGCATCATTGGACGCACGAGGTATAAAATTATTCCCAGGCAAAAAAAATGGATTTAATTTTTAGGGTTTATTTTACTTGGGACATCTAAGGAGACATCTAATTATGCCAGGCAAAACAATTACCGCCTTTCGAGATGCGATAGCGTAATTTGTCGTTACGATAATAGTGTTTTATGTAGGTTTAAGCAAACCTTATTTTAATTGCTTATTTCCCTCCTTGCTTTCCAGGTTTAGATAAAGGGGAATGTACAGAAGAAGAAATTGAAAGAGTCAAGAGCATGGTACCGAAATCGTTAGAGTATTATGTAGAACGTGAGTACTTGAGTAGGGTGACTGCTATAGTTATTGGCCAGCATATTGTAATTGGCCACTCCTTACAAATCAGAAAAAAACAAGTCAATTGAAATTTTATTATTAAGAGTGGTCAATTACTATATACAGGCCAATAACTATAGCAGTCACCCTAGCTTATTTAATTTTAAATATCAAACTAGAAAATATTGTGCCGGTTTCGTAACATATTAGAAAATAATATGTGTCGGTTTCGTAACAAGAGTTATCTGAAGGCCTAAGTACCGATGGATCGACGAGGCGTTATATTCCAATCGGCTGAATGGCGTCGGATCGCACAGGATAGGAACGAATGGCGAAATCTAGTATCAGAGCCAAGATCCACTTCGGGTTGATGAGCCAGCAAAGTAAGAAAAATAAGAAAATAATATGACTAGTGTCCAACTGAACCCGAAGGTTCGGTTTTGAGTCAGTTTTGGCCGAAACCAAAACAAAAAAAAGTATGATTCTCTCAATCTGTTTGAAATGAGACAGTCCTAGGCCAAACTATATAATTGTAGGTTATAGATAAATGGTCTATTATTATTCACAACGACGGGACGACGACGTTAATAAACAAGACCAAGTGCAAAAACTCGTGCGCCTAGATGTTGATGTCAACTCTAGCCAGACTACCGTGACGTCCTCGAAACGTCAGAGGTAAATTTAAAACTTAATTTTACGCGATTAAGTCCCGTAGTTGTGAATAATAATGACTATAGACACTATAGTGTGTGTTAAAAAATTTACATCCCAGTTGTGGTCACAGATTGTACAAAGTAAACGCATCGTTTTCAGAAATGGGTCGAGGCGTCACATCGAAGCTCTCTAGTATGCTCGAAGAGGAGCTGGACGAGGCTGCAGAAGACGAGGAGGGGGTCGAGGCGGAGGGCGAGGTGGAGGGCGAGGCGGGTCCGGAGCCCGAGGCCGAGCCCGACGACGAGCCCGCGGAGTACAGGTGAGAACCGAACAATACAGAGAACGAAGTAGGCGCAAGAAGATTACATGTGGAAAGCGATCTCGCGGCGCTCTATTCGCGCGGAGCCGGCATTTGTTGGTGGTTTTAGACAGTAGTCTGTCATATCATATACCCCTGATTTCTCCGATGCTAGGTTATGCCCGCCTTCCACTGCGAGCGGAACGGGATCCGTTCGGAGTTCACTTAACTCGCGATGGTGAAATGGATACAAGTGCTTCCACACACACAAAAGAGTGGAATTCCATTCTACTCCGGTGCGCACTGTCCGTTGCCTTCGTTTCCATAAGCGGAAACCATAAGGGTAGGGAGAAGCGGACTCCGCCGACTATCCCGCGGAGTATAAGTAAAGAGATTGGCGAGACTGCAGAGTACAAAGCAGGTGCAGGCGCGAGGTTTAATGCTGAAAGCGATTCCGTGGCGCGGTGCACCATTTTGGTAGCCGTTAACATACCCCCTGGGGCCTATACCACGAAATTTAAAATTACAATTTACAAGTGACAAGTTACAAATATGTATTTAGTACAACTGGGCATATCACAAAATTTACAAATGACAAAATTGTAATGGAAAATTTATACAAATATGTAAATTGTCGCGACAAATCTACAATTACGCGTATCACAAAATATTACAATTTACAAGCAATTTTCCGGGAAATTAGACAACTTTGTAATTGACAATTATACGTAAAATATTTGTGTTACAACTAATTATAGAAGAAGGTATACATATTTGTGGAAATGTAAATACAAGTTGACAATTCTCTTGGCGTGAGTCAAGAGCTGCAAGAGCATAATAAAATTATTGTAGATCCATTCTACCGCAGTACTTTCTGTTTCGTTAAAATGTTCAGTACCAGTTATAGTAGTAGCGAAGAAGAATTAGTTGTTAGGCGACTTAGGCGTCATAGGACGTACAGCGATCGCATAAAACTGTAATTTTGTCTTGCTTAAACATTTTCAACCATTTAATGACAACGTAAAAAGATATGCTATTTATGCTCGTAAGGTATTTTTAACGATAAAAATCAAATACTCTCAGCATAAACTAGTGACGAATATTAATACATATTTGTCAAATTGTAATAAATACAATTATTGTGGTACGTATTTTTGTTTACAATTTAACAATATTGTCGAATTGTACACTTGTATAGTTTCGTGGTATAGGCCCCTGGTCCAAGTATGTCCGGTATGCATAAATGCGTATTCCCAGTATGAGGGGTAGGGTAGGGTTATGTAACTATAGTCATTGCCGTTTAGCATTTTGTTCTTCAGCTGTCAATTTTACACATCAATTAAAATAATATTTGTTTTACAGCGACGACAGCAGCGACGTCGACGTGTAGCGAGCACCCGCGCCGCGGCGCGACTCTTATATCACCACGGGCTTTACTTATATTCATACACAGTTTTATCATATGTCCGACGACCGGTGCGGCCTCATTTTATACAACTATTGTACAATGGAATGTCACACAATATGTTGCTGACGTGCATGGTCGAATATCAAAAATGAAGTGAAAATAAAACGATTTTATGAATCATGTATGGAGTTTTTCTGAAAATACAAGACAGACAATGTTTTTGTGCTATCAATTATTTTGACACATTCATTGCTAGCCCAGTGGGTGGGGCGCTCGGAACTTTGCTCAAGTGCCAGACAACCCACTAGGTGGGTGTTGCTATAAGTAGCAACAAACTATCCCAAAGAACCCAAGAAGCCAGGTTTTTGTTGGAGTAATGCTTAATTTTTGTCTGGCAGTGTGTTAATCAACCGATTCGTTGTGACGTCACCACCCATTTCTAATAGTAACTAATAGTTTGAAGTTTCATAGACTAAGCGTCGGTTGCACCAAACTGTTCGTATCGTTAAAGAGTTCGCTAAATTTTTATGTATGGAAAGTTTCATAGTAAAGCGCCGGGGCGCGCCGGCTGACGCTGATCAGTCTGTCAAATGTGGTTGGTGCAACTGGCCCTAAGAGTAATTGATTTGACTGGTTAAAACATTGACTGCAAGCGCGAGGTGCGAGCGTAGCTGATAGTGATAACACGGTTTTCCCGTTTGTAGCGAAAAGCGTGAACAGAAAACCCGCCTGACGGGTCGCTAGCTGTAAATAATTATGTTAATACACTAACTTATTATTTCAGTAGTTATAGGTTTTAGCTACACACCTGTTAGATCTTGGATGCTGATACCGGAGGCCTGCGTTTTCAAATTGGCGGTTTGTACCTTCTCAAGTCAGGGAATATTACTAATTATTTCATTACTAGCTCTAAGTCAGGAAATTATTGTGAGGAAACCAAACAAGTCCCCTTAACCTGTCCTCTCCCACGGGCTCAAATATGGGTCAAAAAGGATAAGGCAATACATACATTATTAAAGCAACTTTCATTTAAGTCAATGCTCGTGGGACAGGACAAGTTAAGATTGAGGTTGATTTCATAAAAATTCGTGCCTGTACTAGGTATTTTTTTCTTTTCTTTGTTATTATGTAAAGAACTAAATCTAAATACATATTGTTAGAGCGCTTTGTTGGACCTCAACATTATAAAGACTAAAAAGAACTCCCAGGAACATATAATTATATATGATAATAAAAAAAAAACTGTTAGATTTCAATTATTTTATTATCTTAAATTAACATATACCTATTACAATAATTTAGTCTAGAGGTACAGCAACCAACACTACTTTAGGTCATCATCATCAAACAAATCTTCAAAATCTGGAAAGAAAAAAATATGTATTTAGCACTAATACTATAACCTATAATGGAACCCAAAAATTTGGTGGCAGAAACCTATGTGGAAGAAGTAAAAATAATAAGTTTCTTTTGCCAAAAGCTGGGCGTTTTTGTTTGTAACTTTCATTCTGTAGGTTAATGTATTCCTGGTACCCCGTGATTCAGACGAAGCCCTCCCACATTCTGTAATTTGTATTTTTGGAAATAAAGATTTATTATTTTCACAGAGCATTCAATACCAGTTAAGAATATTAAAGCATGTACCTGTTAACTATCGTAATTATTTGTACTGTTGGTGGATATATTTCAAGACTATTTACAAATGAAGATTAGAAATACATGTGGTCTATAGCTAAATGGTTAGCTGTTGCTGTTATTTTATTACAGAATTTGTCTTTCCTTATACATGCAATGCAATAGATGGTTACTGTGTTTTGTTATTGTTGAGAATGGCAGTTTAATTAGCTTCACTACTATTTCCAAGAGTAAACTTCTAGGCTAATATTAAGATTATTTACACAAACAAATAGCGGTTTTTGTAAGTAATTAAGAATATACAAGAAAAGTACCATTGAAGAAGTCTGCATGGACAGCTTTTTCATTTGCAGCCAAATCCATGAGAAGATTGGATGGGCCACCAGCCTGCAACATAAATACGACATTAACTAGTTTGTAAAACAAAATACTAGATTTGATTTACTATTAACAGCACACACTTCTTCCAAATCCATCCAAGGTCCAACTCCTTCGGGAAACATTTCGTCAGCGGCAACGGTCGGCTTCATGGTTGCTGAAAGTTGGGTAGAGTGTCACTTTGTTAATATTACGCAAAAAATAAACTACGAAGTACAAATAAACTATCAGTTATTTTACCAAAAAAGTCAAAAAAACTGACTGCGACTGTGTTCCCACGTTCACAACAAAACAATACCATAGACAAAGAGCAGAAAGCAGAAGATGAGAAGACAAAACGTCAACGCGCATGACATTTGACGGCAGTATTTTTCTCTCAATTTATAGATTTATATTGAATCGACCAGTGAAGTGGTTTCGAGGTGGTTAGTAAACATAAAAGGTAGCATTCTATAGAAATGGTATACGCATGCCTCCGTGATGGACAAAACATACGCAATGCGGCACTATGATTGGTCGAATTTATTTGTTGCTCACCATAATCCATACTAAATTTGAGGTGGGGAACAAAAAATATGTGAGACTGTGACAAGGACAAACAATAATAGCGCTTTCGCTGCTACTCCTACTGAAAGATTCATAAGACTATCGCGTTCTGTCAGTTATCCCCACCACTCATGCCCAAAATCCAGTTTAATACTAGATTCATGAAGCACCCTGCACTGCTACATCTCTTTCGCTCTTGCATATCAAGCCCCTTCCACACTCGTGCGCATTTCGCAGATCTGCGAAATCGCCGCTTCGCGCCGCTATTCGCGCACGAGTGTGTAGGGGGCTTTAGAGTGATAGAGAGGCATATAACGAAATTTTGATTTTCGTAGTGCGTCCTCACCATACATTATTTCTAAACCCTATTTTATTACATGACTCGAGATAAATATCTCTGAAATGAAATCAATGAAGCTTAGTTTATTTGCCACCTTACTGCCTTATCTCATTTGTCATCACATATTATGACATCAATGACATGTGACACAAGAGAGGTTATGTGTTGTTATTTTTAATTAATTATTATAAATAATTATTAATATAATGTTATCTTATGAAAATAAATTAGTTCTTGCACCTATGGTACGCATAGGCACTTTACCTATGAGATTATTAGCTCTTCGGTATGGTGCTGATATAGTATACACAGAAGAACTAATAGATTGGAAGTTTTTACGTTCAAAGCGCAGAATTAATAGTAAGCTCTCGTTTTTTCCTAATAAAAATAGGTTATAAGTAGAATAATCCTATTATCAGAAACTTTCCCAACAAATCATTATTTAAGTGTTTACTTATAATTCTAATACTATGGAGAATAGACTTACTGATAGTAGTGATAGTAGGTAGCTTATAAATCAAATAATAATAATTTATCCATGTTCCAACTTTATTGTTTCAGATATACTTAACACTGTAGACTATGTTGACCAGACAGATGGCACAATTGTTTTCCGGACATGCACTGAGGAAAAAGACAGAGTTGTTTTACAACTAGGCACTTGCGATGCAGAGCGGGCACTGAAAGTTGCGAAATTAGTGTGAGTAAATCGAATTTCCTTTATTCTTGAGTAAACAAAACTATTAAAAGGAAACAAATTGTATTATTAAACTTGCTCTTATTTGTTTGATCAATACATTATAACAACTAATCATATTAAAATAAAAATAGCAAATTCACCTATCAAATGTTCAATTTGCTATTTTCTTTTTCGCACTGTGCCCTTACCAAAAAAATTCTACCGCATGAATAACCTTGTATTTGTAAATTACAGTCCAAATTTACTGGCATACGGTTTATTTGTTTTACTTTGACATTTAAATGTTATTATCTTTAATTTCAGGGAAAATGATGTGGCTGCAATAGATATCAATATGGGTTGTCCTAAAGAGTTTTCCATTAAAGGTGGAATGGGGGTAGCCCTAATGGGACAACCAGACAAAGCATGGAAAATACTAAATACACTAGTCACTAATCTCTCTATACCAGTTAGCTGCAAAATAAGGATACTGAAGACCCCTGAAGAAACATTGGAACTTGTGAATAAATTAGTAAGTTCCGGCATTAAGGCTATAGGGATCCATGGCAGGACAAAAGAGGAGAGACCCCAACATGCTGTACATACAGATGTAATCCGTTATGTTGCAGAGAGGGTATCTATACCAGTCATTGCAAAGTAAGTTCTGCCAGCATTATTTATGCATTATTCATATTTAACAGTGTCATCCATGCTTTTCATATATATTTCGGTTTATAGGATAAATTTACAAATAACCTTGGTAGTCAGTATCAATTGAAACTCAGGCACATGCAAAAACAACTGTCTATTAGATACCTACAATACCTACATGCAGTAAATGTTGTCACTTCCATAATATTTTAGATGCAAACACATAATCATACTGTTTTCATTTTTTTTAGTGGTGGTTCAAAAGAAATAGAGAAACACAGTGACATATATAAGTTCAAAGAACTGACTGGGTGCAACAGTGTCATGCTGGCCAGGGCAGCCGAGTGGAACTGCTCCATCTTTAGGAAGGAAGGTTTATTACCAATGGACACAGTCATCAAGGAGTACCTGAAACTTGCTGTTGATTATGATAACTCACCATCAAATACTAAATACAATGTACAAAATATTCTAAGAGAGTTGCAAGAGACACCGAGAGGAAGGCAGTTTTTAGAGTGCCAGACACTTGAACAAATATGGTTGGTATTACAGCTGATAATTTAATCTTACATTTGTTAATTTAATATCCATACTTAACTAAATATCATTCATTAACATGGTCACATTTATAGATTACTTAAACCATTCATCCCTTCTGGCCATTGTGAGTTTGTAAATATTAACTTATTTATAAATTTATCTTAACAGTGAGATATGGGATTTGGGACAATACTGCCAGGAGAAACAATCTCAATATCAGAAAATGGGGATACAGGGGAGATGGCAGGTGACACCTGAAGATTTGGAACCACCTCATAAAAAACAAAAAGTGATAGATGACCTTGATGGAGTGCAACAAATGAAGGTAAGGTGTTCCCCTATGCTAAAATATTAATAAATATACCTTTACATGCATGTAAGATCTGGAAGGTTTATCTAGACACTCACACCATATAATTATTACTATACCATTATTTACAAATGCACCAGCAAATGTTGAACCTGAAATTTTTGCCTGATAGTCTCTGACTTTGCCTTATAGTTAATGTCTTTTCCAATTGATTATTATAGGGGAATAGAAAAAAACCATTATGGATGGAGATAATTATTAATTTTAACTACATTCTATTTGTTTTCCAGGTATGTTTTATACGAGGCAATTTTGATGATTTAAACTTGCCGAAAGCAAGATTACATGCATGGGCAGGGAAAAATGGCCATGACTTGCCAGTTTATGATACAAAGCAGGTAACTAAATTGTTCCGGACCATAATTACATTTAATGGAAAAAAATATACTTCATCATTTTGGGAAAAAAATAAAAAGTTTGCAGAGCAGGGTGCAGCTTTAGTTTGCTTGTTCTATCTGGGTTTGGTAACAGAAGATGAATTGTTACAACTTGGTAGTATAATTAAATAATTAGAAATAAAATAAAAATTGTTTTATTAAATAGTACTTCTAAATATTACAAAGAAACAACTAAATTACGTTTTTATGTTCTGTATACTTTCCACTAATTTTTGATTTAGTTCTTCTAACTTCAATTTTAGCTCACTGCGTTTAGTTGTGTCATTCTGTAAATTCTCGAAACTCTGGAAACATTTATAAGCTTTGCTCAGATATTCGTCTTCAGCGTCCAATTTTAAATCATAAACTTTATCATCTGCATTAGCTATGTCTTCCAATATGTTTTGAGTAGTAGGCAAGTTTGGTATCGTATATTTCTTCGCATCCATTTTCAAGTAGAGTGATTAATCCTTTATATCGAAATACGATAAATTAGGTTTCACAAAATATCGATATATACAATACGTTCTGTACAAAATTTTAGAAGATTCTATTCGGATAATAAATATATGGGACAATGGATTAATTAATGCCTTGCCCGTCACTTCACATTGACAAGTTGACAACTTATTGACATTGACAAGTGCGAGCATAGATAACAAATAACCAGCTACTTTTGATAATGTAACTTGAAGTATTCATGTTGGCTGTATTGTCTTTCAGAATCCCCCATTCATAGATATAATAACATACAGAGATACCTTCCAAGCGAGCTGTCACTGAGACCACTTTTGTTTAGTGTACGATTAACAATGTGACCCACCTTGCTGTAGCCATGTCGATAAAGTCATATCGATAAACTATCGACATTTCTTGCAATTTTAATTTTACTTAAAAGGTTTAACGATACCTAAAATTAACAAAAACTCTTTTATTCTTTATTGTGGTTAGCAGATCACAATTTTATAGTCACGACCCAGCAGGGAAACAAGGGAAAGTTCAGATATTTAATACATAAATACCTACTAAAATAGGTGTTCCGCAATAATTGAATTATTTTATTATATTATAATATATTCATTATCCATTAGCATTTCAATTATGTTTATGTTTAACGAAGATATTGAAGCTTCAATTAATCGCTATTTCGTTCCGCTGTGTAGCGTTTATCGATATATAACATGATTAAAATCGACTTTTCACATCCCTAAAAGAGCACACATATACGTTCGTATGCACACATACACAACCTGGGTCTACCTAAAAAGGGGACATCTGGATTTGAAGTCCATCTTGTCAACAGTATGGTTGTCCTTTTTTGACAAACGGCATTTTTAAAAGAGCAAGGAGAGAGAAATGATACTAATTGCTGCGCCGTCAAAGAGAACAGATAGCGTTGGGGCCTTGCCCCCATTGGTCCTTAAATTTTGTATCTATAGGCCGTATTTGTTCTTATCTATAGGCCGTATATATTTCCACTAGATGGCGCTGCAACATTAAACTACGTTAATATTTCATTGCGTACATAGATGGCTCTGTAAATCTGAAATGATAGTACATTATTTATTTTATTACCTTTGTAATCTTTGTTCAGAGAAGCAGAAAATAGTGGTTTAGTAAAACCAACTTACTTTCCAACTCAGAGGGCAAACTACGGCCTTACTGGGATTAGTCATGTTTCCTCACGATGTTTTCCTTTACTGAAAAGCGACTGGTAAATATCAAAATGATTAATGGTACATAACATAACTTGGCTTGGTTGGCGGGATAACTTGGACTCCTTCTTGAGAGGCTGGCCAGATATTGCACTAAATAGAGACGAGTGGAGGAAGAGGGGGAGGGCTTTGCCCAGCAGTGGGACACAGTGGGCTCTGAATAATAATAATAATATAACATAAGTTCCGAAAAACTCATTGGTAAGAGCCGGGATTTGCACCCGCTACAACCGGACTGAAAATCGCACGCTAATATCGCTAGAGTCTGGCTACTGAAATATTACACAAATGTTTGGCGGGATATTAAAAAAATCTTGGGCTGGTCACACTTTGTGTAGTAGGAATTATAGTTTTGATACTAGAAAATATTTTTGATTTTCTGTGCACACGTAAGGTACCTAAGGATATAAGTTAAATATACGTTGACGTGCACTCAAAGTCAGCTCATATAATTTCTACCACTATGTAAAGTACAGTCAACGATAAACACATATGTTAACACTTTCTCACCATAATACCAATGTAACAAGGCGAAAAATGAAATGTAGTGTAAATAAGACCTAGCTCGATAATACCGCAATATTAATCCATCACGAAAAAAAATACATAAGTATTGTCAAATATGCTAAATGCTAAGTATCAAAATATTATAGAGCACCAACCTCCTAATTTGTTTACATTTGCTTAGGAGTTGTAAACATTGCAGTTTTTCGTTATACAACGCTACACGTCGACTTCGCACATTGTCGTAATTATTTACGAACTTAAATAATAGTTTGCGAACCACACTCAGTATAGACATTATTCATATTATTTAAAATAAACCCCTTATAAATCGCAAACAGTTTGAATGACATAAATTGACAACTGACTTTTAGCTTTTTTTTAAATCATAGACAATTGGTGATACAACAACGAAATATCTGTCAACAATTTTTGGCTAGCCAGACTCTAGCCTACAACACCTTAAATATGAATATAGTTAATCTACTTCTCGGAATATTAATAGCCTACCTATCTTATAGCTCCAATAAAACAAAATATACCATAGCCCTGTAACGTCGTGCGATATTTGAAATTTAATTACAGGCGCAACGACCCACGACTCGCAGCTCCCGAAATGCGTTGCTTTAGATAAGAGTCTATTAGTCCGGTGGCCGGCTGCATGAAACAAACCTCATCAAAAAATAGAATATACCTACCCTGTAGAGGTACCTGACATTTAGTAGCTTCCAACGCACTTGGTCGGCCTAGGCTTAACCTGGCAGATTTTGTACAAATGGCAAAAACGTTGGACAAAAATTCATCAAAAAAAACCTCATCGAAAAATAGAATGAAACTTGTATGGTAGGATACCTGACCTTGAGGACAGTAAAAAAAAATTGGTCGGCCTCACCTTAGCCTGGCAGTTTTTGCAGTCCGACCAGATTTATTGGGTCACGTGAGAGCTACAATTTACCTCATCGAAAAATAGAATGAAACAAACGGATTATAATAGCTAAAATAAGCCTGTTGACGTATGTCTTGGTCGGCCTCACCTTAACCTGGCAGTTTTTGCAGTCCGACCAAATTTATAAAAAAATCATCAAAATTTTTTTATCGAAAAATCGTATGAAACTGGTATGGTACGATGGCTGCCTTTGAGGACAGTCAAAAAAAAGTGGTCGGCCAAATCCTGTGTTGGCAGGTTCCTGTGTCCGACCAATTTTGTGGTACCACGTGAGAGCTACAATTTCACCTCATCGAAAAATAGAATGAAACAAACGGATTATAATAGCTAAAATAAGCCTGTTGACGTATGTCTTGGTCGGCCTCACCGTAACCTGGCAGTTTTTGCAGTCCGACCAAATTTATAAAAAAATCATCATAAATTTTTTTATCGAAAAATCGTATGAAACTTGTATGGTACGATAGCTGCCTTTGAGGACAGTAAAAAAAAAAGTGGTTGGCCAAATCCTGTGTTGGCAGGTTCCTGTGTCCGACCAATTTTGTGGTACCACGTGAGAGCTACAATTTACCTCATCGAAAAATAGAATGAAACAAACGGATTATAATAGCTAAAATAAGCCTGTTGACGTATGTCTTGGTCGGCCTCACCTTAACCTGGCAGTTTTTGCAGTCCGACCAAATTTATAAAAAAATCATCATAATTTTTTTTATCGAAAAATCGTATGAAACTTGTATGGTACGATAGCTGCCTTTGAGGACAGTAAAAAAAAAGTGGTTGGCCAAATCCTGTGTTGGCAGGTTCCTGTGTCCGACCAATTTTGTAGTACCACGTGAGAGCTACAATTTACCTCATCGAAAAATAGAATGTAACAAACGGATTATAATACCTAAAATAAGCCTGTTGACATATGGCTTGGTCGGCCTCACCGTAGCCTGGCAGTTTTTGCAGTCCGACCAAATTTGTGGTACCACGTGACAGCTACAATTTACCTCATCGAAAATAGGATAAAAAGAAAAACGGATTATAATAGCTAAAATAAACCTGTTGACGTATGGCTTGTTACGGACGGCTTTCATAAATTCAATGTGGCAGTGTGCGGCAGAATCCACTTGCATCAAATTTGATGCAACACATTGTGGCTGGACATTAAGAGATGAAATGTATAAGATCAAATGTGACGTCCCACGGTCAAAGGTACCTTATGGCGGGTATGGAGTTATGCATACCCCAGTAATCTACAATAAATAAGCTATCGATAACACAAAAGATCAACCTTCTAGGTTGCATAGTTACAGAGATATGATTTTTTGAAAATAATGTTGTGAAATGAGCAACTTTACGATAGAGAAGTTTTAAGTTTAGCCGCCTAAAAAACTATGTTCCTGAAGTAAGTTACATAGTTGACTACAAATAATAATACCTTATATATCTGAGATTAAAAAAATATTGCGACTTGTTCTGTAATGCAAATAGAAACTTTTGATATCGACTGATTTATGTGTATACTAACCAATCTCTTGAAAATAAAGTTTTATTTCATTTTCACGATTGATTGCAATGAGCTCTCAAGATTTAAATTTAATCTATTAGAAAACGACACTGACAGACAGTTTAAGCAAAAAACAATATCTATTTAGAGGTGAAAATGTATTTTCTGACTTTTTCATATAAAATCACAAAATTGAATATTTTTACTTTTAATGTGACACACAATCAATTTTTCTGAGCACATATGAAAGAAATTCTGTCATTCAAATGAAATAAATCCTAAAACCCCAACTAAATACTATATTTATCCCCTTATGCCACTTTAAACTTACATAACAATAACAGTATTTGCTCCATACATTTACGAAAAGGTACCTTATGGAAATAAACCTAATAATACATCACTACAAAATATCAATCATATTACAGTTTATCTTTTATGAATAGAAAATATTAATTTACATTAAACTGCCCCAAATTTAATTAGTTCTTCGTCATAATAATCTCAAAAAAGACCAATAATTTGTATGTAATGAAAAGGTACCTTGTGATTAAGTTACATGATGAGGCATGATGATGATGGAACAGTTAGGATAAACTAATAATATTTTGGTAATGGTTATACCATCGTCTATTTCTTATCAATAATATATTTCGGTTGCTATTGAAGATAAGCGGCATTGAGGTTCAATGACCTCAGATATTCCATAAGGTAATGCGTCGGGTATTGGCATTTTTCAGCAAACCAATGGCTGATTTACTGCATGCGACCAAACCAAATCAAGATTATTCTAGTTAAGAAAGACTTGACGAGAGTAACTTTGGTATAATAGCAGGCTACTTGGATTTGTGATGTCGGTCTATGTACGGTTATAATATTTGCGAGGCGCCCCAACCAGAACTGAAATTATCAAATTAGTTTTGCAGAATGCTAATACAGTTCTCTACCAAACTTCTTTTCCCGTATTGACTAGTTTTTTTGGGAATTTTCAATCTTTTTTCCATAAGGTACCTTTTCTACTAAACTCTGAGACGACATTACTAGGCTTATAACTAACTTATAACAAAAATAAAAACAGGTAAACAAACGTTACGCATTAAGGTTTCAGATCACACAATAAAAAAAAATTGAGCATTTTTTCACCTCTTTACAAAACATTTCATATCTCCGAAACTAGAAACCCTCATAAGGTACCTTTTCCCGTGGAACGTCACAAATGGTTTGAAGGACACATAACGCCTTTGCGAGTCGAAGAAATAACAATAGATAAGTCGGAGTCTGGGGAAAGTTCGTCATACTTCGACTCCGAAGATGATTATGATTAACAGTAATTATTAACAATAAAAGGGTTATTCCCACTAGTTACCACCAAGTTCTTATCAGTGGTAACTACTGGGAATTATTTCCCACCTTTTACCACTGGGAAAAAAAAATCCTAGTAGTTATAGGTAAACCAGAACTTTGGGAGTATTGTCAAGAGGGCGCTCGTTTTGAATTTTATATAGCAACAATTTGTATAGTGGGGACAATGGAAATTGGCAGATGATTTTTGTTTTATTCCGACAACTTTAATAAGTGCGAAGTTTGATGTTTGGATATTTCTTCGGTTTTTACGCTATAAAATTCGTGAATTTTACGACGTATGACACATAAATCAAAATCATCCAAATCTATTTTCATTTTTTGTTTTCTTTTTTTTAGGTTTGGTCGTTTAATTTCGCCCTTACGCCCTTCGCTAGCAATCCGTGATGCCGATGCATGCGATACACCTAATACACAAATCAAATTATCACAAGACATCAACCAAATCGTGACGACCTGACTATAGTGACATTTGTCCATAAGTTTGAAACTTACCCGTCAATTCAGGTGCTAATTTCGTTATGTTTTCTAATGGAAGAAATTTCTCTCCCGCACGTTTTTTCCTAATAAATAACTATATACACTATTTACAACTTTTTTCTCTGTAAAATCTAAAACTTTCGGCATGATTATTGCAGTCTAATAATAATTCACACGAAACTAGACAAAGCAATGTTTACATTGTCAATATTGACAACTATCATAGAGGGTAGATGTTGTCTATTATTAAAATTGTTGCCATTGCTAGAAATTAGTACCAACAAATTTCCGTAACATGGCGCACCCTCAATAGATCCTGGTTCACCTATACCACCAACTCGGTTTGGTGGTACCTACTGGGAATTTTTATTCCCAGTAGTTACCACTGGTAAAAGGTTGGAATTTCTTTTCTACAAACCGAGCTTCGAAGGAGAAATGCTACAGTTGATGGAAAAAAGGCTGATTTGATGCAAAGATAATCACTTAATATATGTGAGGTTATCTTGTGTATTTTACCGTTTATTAAAATGTTGGAAGGCTCACGTGCAGTTTTTCCTCTTATATTACAAGTTTTCGATTGAAAACTAAGCTTTGGTGTATACCTGGATCACCTGCATGTACAAGAAGGTGTTTCATATACGCCCGCCCATCAGATAGGTACACAAAGTCATGATGCGTATGGAATACAGCATGTGTGGCCAAGCCATTATGCCCTAAATTATGTACTACTTCGTTAAAACTTAGCTTACCTGTGTATTTACTCTTTCCAAAATATTTATCTTCCTTAAAATGCAGCCTACACAAACGGTCTTTGTCATTTGCCTTAGTTTTTGGTACTCAAAGCTTTTTCTCACCGATTTATGCATATCGGGTCCTTGGGAAAAAAGGGAGATCCTATAGGTATATTTCCACAATTTGTCGCACACTATTGCAGTATTGTGAAGAAAAAAAAACATACAACCGAATTGATAACCTCCTCCTTTGGGATTTGGAAGTCGGTTAAAAAAGGAGAATGTTTACAATTTATTGGAAACAATGTATGTGATTTGACAGTGACAGCAACTCCACTATGGAGGCGCCACCTGGCGTGATAAAATGTCAGTTATGCCTCCTCATTCTATCTGTAGTGGAAAAGTAGGATATACGATTCAAAACTTGTCAAAAATCAATGAAAACCTTTTTATTTTTGACATCTGTGAGACATCATCTCAACGTAAGTGTTACTCTGAAACCACGTCAGTAGTTAGAAAACGTTATTTAGATATTAGATAGATTTATGAATAAAATTTGAACTGAATGTTTTCTTTTTTTTTAAAGCCCTCTAAGACCTCCATGGACTCATTTACTTATGACTTTTTTCAGTTAGCATTATTAAGTTAAGTTCAAGCTGCGAAGAAACCATATTTTCAATATAGAAATTATTATTCTTTATAAATGTGGTCGGACTGCAAAAACTGCCTGGCTAAGGTGAGGCCGACCAAGACATACGTCAACAGGCTTATTTTAGCTATTATAATCCGTTTGTTTCATTCTATTTTTCGATGAGGTAAATTGTAGCTCTCACGTGGTACCACAAAATTGGTCGGACACAGGAACCTGCCAACACAGGATTTGGCCAACCACTTTTTTTTTACTGTCCTCAAAGGCAGCTATTGTACCATACAAGTTTCATACGATTTTTCGATAAAAAAATTTTGATGATTTTTGTATAAATTTGGTCGGACTGCAAAAACTGCCAGGTTAAGGTGAGGCCGACCAAGACATACGTCAACAGGCTTATTTTAGCTATTATAATCCGTTTGTTTCATTCTATTTTTCGATGAGGTAAATTGTAGCTCTCACGTGGTACCACAAAATTGGTCGGACACAGGAACCTGCCAACACAGGATTTGGCCAACCACTTTTTTTTTACTGTCCTCAAAAGCAGCTATCGTACCATACAAGTTTCATACGATTTTTCGATAAAAATTTTTTGATGTTTTTTTTTTATAAATTTGGTCGGACTGCAAAAACTGCCAGGTTAAGGTGAAGCCGACCAAGACATACGTCAACAGGCTTATTTTAGCTATTATAATCCGTTTGTTTCATTCTATTTTTCGATGAGGTAAAATTGTAGCTCTCACGTGGTACCACAAAATTGGTAGGACACAGGAACCTGCCAACACAGGATTTGGCCGACCACTTTTTTTTTACTGTCCTCAAAGGCAGCCATCGTACCATACCAGTTTCATACGATTTTTCGATAAAAAATTTTTGATGATTTTTTTATAAATTTGGTCGGACTGCAAAAACTGCCAGGTTAAGGTGAGGCCGACCAAGACATACGTCAATAGGCTTATTTTAGCTATTATAATCCGTTTGTTTCATTCTATTTTTCGATGAGGTAAATTGTAGCTCTCACGTGACCCAATAAATCTGGTCGGACTGCAAAAACTGCCAGGCTAAGGTGAGGCCGACCACTTTTTTTTTACTGTCCTCAAGGTCAGGTATACTACCATACAAGTTTCATTCTATTTTTCGATGAGGTTTTTTTTGATGAATTTTTGTCCAACGTTTTTGCCATTTGTACAAAATCTGCCAGGTTAAGCCTAGGCCGACCAAGTGCGTTGGAAGCTACTAAATGTCAGGTACCTCTACAGGGTAGGTATATTCTATTTTTTGATGAGGTTTGTTTCATGCAGCCGGCCACCGGACTATATTATAAGGAAAATAACGTTAATATTTACACGCTCTTGATAAAAGTTAATTAGGACGAGCTACATCGCCTACGTTGTTCGGAACTTCAACTAATAACAACATTAGATATAATAAGTTACTCGAAAATGCCACGAATCGGCTTTACCTACTGAGAATGACAATAATGAGATCTGTAATTTCAGCATTTATTGATTTGAGCGTGACGGTTACTATTATTACCTACCTAATACTAACGGTAACCGGCGATAAATATTGCAAATTGGTCTTTGAAAAGATACTATCGGCTGTTTATTTACGACGATATTTGAACACCGGCGACCGTTCACCAATTAACATATTTATGAAGTGTAGTTCCATATCAAATTATTAAGTACTGCACTTTATAAGTTTACATTAAATATAACATCTTATGAGTCTGATGACAAACGTCACATCACATATCACATACACATATTAGGTAGTGTGCGACAAAGCTCTACGCTCTACTTACTAAGCTGAAGTTAGCCGAGTATCTTTTCAAAGACCAATTAATTCAATATTTTGGTACTGTATTTTATATATACCTATTATATTATTAGGCAAATATGAACCCCAAATAACATATTGTTTTTGTATTTTCTTTTCGGAAATTTGTAGAACTATGACATGGCAAGGAGGCTTGAATCCGCTAAAACGGTTAAAACTCAAAATCATTAATAATGAGCGCATATTACCATCTATCATCAATATCATCATTAGGTACTGACATAGAGATCTAAGCTCTTGAGCCTTATTATACTGATTATGTGCTTATTTTGACGCTTAAAGAACTTCAAATGTTTACGAATTGCCTAAAAAATCTTTAGTACCAACTGGTCCGAGATCTGATACGCTGTGTAGTGTAGTTATTTAGTTGGATAGTTTGCGGTTTCCCGTTGCGGCCGCGGCTGCATCGACCTCCATTCCGGACGCTCGGACGTGCAGGCTTTATGTCTTTAAATAAATGCTTTTATGTACTTACCTACCTACGCTACGCATCTTGCGAACATGGGTTCAGTAACTTTAGTAGAAAATTTTACTTTATATAAAAAAATTGATACAACTAATAAATACTTAAATGTCTGTAATGAAGGATTAATTGCCTATGGTTGAACTGTTGTGTCGACACACCACTATCTTGTAGGTAAGTACTTAGGTACTACACTGATCTAAAGATGCCTTAGTTGGAGACTCAGACTACACACTGACATAATTTTGCTTATTCCCAGGTCTTATGTTTTCTACAAAATTACAAATTTAATTTTAAGTAAGTAATCGATTAATTGAGGTGGAAAATTAAGATTACAGTCAGACATTATAGTTCAGTGTTCCTTAACCCTTTACCAGGCCCCTAAGAACTAGCGTGTCTTCATACGTACTGTATATACTGTTACAACCGTATTGAACGCCTTGTAAAAAATGTATTTACGAAAGTCGGAGATGTTCCTTTAAACCAGAAATAAAAATGTGGGTTGCGATTATCCCATGGCCTGTCTAAGTAATTAACTATCATACTCGATTTTGTCTTATTATATTCTTGATCAGGCGAAGGGATATATTCTTCCCACATCTTATATCGGTTATCATACTCAAGGTTTAACTCCAAATCTACTACGAAACATTATATCAATCACTGAATCGCTCTAGGTTGAACACAAAAACAATTTTATTACTTACGTGAGTTTTTATGACATGACAAGACAATTTACCGGGCCATGGGAAGAATAGCTCCCGCACAGTTAAACTCTAATAAGGCCATGGGATAATGTCAACCCACATCCTAATTCTGGTCATACACAATAATGCATGAATATTTAGCAATGTTTACGATTACATTACCTTTCAACACTCAAAATCTACAAAATACCAAAAAATTGTTCGACTTATGTACTTCTGTTTCATAGAAATTAAGGAAAGTGTTCGAATTTCTCCGTAGTTTACTCAAATTACAGTTCAAGTGAATTTAATCGGCTGCCAAAGATATATTACGCGATTTAGAAGCGTGTTGTGAATGAAGATCATAAAATACTATTTTCAGGGATTGACAAAATATTTTGTAGGAGGTTTGGAGTTAAAACCTGACTACGGTAACCGATATAAGATGTGGGAGGAATATATCCCTTTGCCTGGTAAAGGGTTAAAAGTGTTAATTTAATGTCGATGCCACGTAAGGTACCTACACAACACACAACACTGAATACTTAATACCTACTTACCTGCCTACACCTACCTTATTCAATACATAACGATACAACGGCCAAGCGCGAGTCTGACTCGCGTTCCAAGGGTTCCGTACATTACCCAATTTTTAACAACGTATTTTTTATAAGTATACTTGGTCAAGCAGATCTTGTCAGTGGAAAAGGGCGGCAAATTTGAATGGTCAGTTTTTATAACTAAAATATATATATATTTGAGATTCTCGAAATGAGCTCTTTCATTTGATATGTAATGTAACACGATATACCTACTTACCTAGTTTAAAAACCATTATTTTTTAATTTTCTCATTAACCCCCCAAAAGTGGCCTCCATGTTTAAGATTCATTTGTTTACGTAAGATGTCCGTCTTTGGATTTACATATGTGTACCAAATTTCAATTTATTTGGTCCAGTATTTTTGGAGAAAATGGGCTGTGACAGACGGACAGGCAGACAGACAGACGCACGAGTGATCCTATAAGGGTTCCGTTTTTTCCTTTTGAAAATTGAAAAACTCAAACGAAGGGGCATAGCTATGGTCAATATACCTACAATAAATTGTGTAGAAATATTTTCCATATAGTAATACCTATCCAGAAACGAATATGGGGATTACGTCTGTATGGAGAAACGGTCGTGCACTATCCTCTTAAGCGTTTCTAATAGTTTTTCTTAAAACACAAAATGAACACAGCATCGCATCAATGATCGGCCTGTAACCCGAGCGGCTAGGCTCCCGGTGTCACATGCGTAGAGCGACATGACGTGGATGGATGCGTCGGACGAGCCGGACCACACGGTGTGCGACGCTGCGTTGGCGCTTAGACAACCACCGACTAGTTCTATTAGTTCCACATTAGTAAAAATCGTGTACAACTTTATGGGACGCAGCACGGACCGGGCGGCAGAAATCGTAGATACATAACGCAGAAATTAGAACGTTTACGTTTCATATATGGCCCGATTCAACTTGAAACTGCACAGAGAAAACCATAATGTTGATCGATTGTTTAATATTTGCTATGCCTAATATGGAGTATATCCACAACGATATCGACATGGCTAATAACATACCCATGTCTTGGCCATGACATGCCACAACGCTGTCATGATTCTCGTTACGAAAATGTTACTTATTTCGATACATATATCTGCTGTGTTCATAGTTTATCGTCATATCGAAAAGAAATAATGAGAAGATATCACAAATATGGCCATGGTCACCGTTTCATTACTCGTACTTACCGCTTAATCTTTTTTCCCGTCATTGAGGTCGAGATTCTAATGAGTTTTTTGATTTACAGCTGAATGGGTCCGCGAAGGAAATGTCCGCGTGTCGGAGCCTAACCGCGAAATTACGACGCGCGACCGATCGCCGACGACGGCTACAAAACCACAACATTTTCTTCGTTGCGGTGCCCGCATAATAAGAAATTTGAATGCATCGTGCTTAGGTATGTACCCGTAACCTAAGCATTTTTTTTAAAGCTAAACGATCAATCAATTATTGTGGTAGCCAAACGAGAAGACGCTCTTGAAATAATTGTTTTCAACGGTGGAGAGAAAAAATTAAGCGATTTTTTAGACCGGGCCGTGCCCAGACAACGAAGCGCCGGGAGCGCCGGCCCGGCCCCGGCTAGGTCTAGCGTGAGTCATCCTGTAAATACCCGTTTAGATCAAAAATTTCCTGCAGAAATGGAACTTGCTCTTATCATCTGCGATCCCTAACGCCGACATGATGACTATCTTAGCCTAGAGACTATCGTCGTGTGCTAAAGCCTATAATATCTTTCCTTTAGTTTACACGATACTAAGATAAATTAAATAGGTATTTATGCAAATTATTGTCAGTTCGTATAATATAAAATTGAATGAACTCCGTAAAATTCCGTAATTCATGTACCTAACATATTCAGTCAGGTCAGTAGGACGCTGGAATGGTCGCTGTGATAACACATTTTCCAAATTTTCGTCCTATGAGTACTACCCAAACTTGTTTTTAAATTAATAGCTAGGTACTACCTATATGAACATATTTAAAAAAAACTCATAAACATATATTTTTATAAATTTGTAGCTACGATGTGATGGGGCTTAAAAGTTGAAGGGATATTTGTATTGACAGCGACAATGGCCCGTCACGACGTGTCACCCTGCTTTGTATGGATATTATTTAAATGACAAGCAACGCGACACTCGCAACTCGACGTGAAAGGCATATTTTCGACAATTCAATGGACGACTCTTCAAATCTCAACATGTAGCATCTCATTACCGCTGGGGTCGCAAAAATTAAATTAAAAAGTTTCCAAACCCATTTGTTTGCACTTGAAAATACTTATTGAAGTCGGGGGGTGAGATCATATTGTTGGCAGGGGTCTTAATATCAATTAACTAATATATAGGAATGGCGGAATTAAAATTTAAAATCATCATCGCTAAAAAAGTAGATACACCACTTATTGACCCTTTAAAATGAAAGATGCACTTAGGTACCTATCTATATAAACGATGCCTCAATAAAAGATAAAATGTACTACATACATATTTTTATCTTCTTTGTAAAATATCTAATAATGTGTTTAATACTCGCTTTTGTAGGTACATTAACGAATTTAAATTTTAAACAAACAATAATATTCAATTGGTACGCAACGCATCTTTGATCGTTTAAATGGAGAGCTGAGCGGCATTAGGCCGAGGCGCGTGCCGAGACATAATCAGGAGATCTCATAAATAAATTGTGAGCTTTATGTAGAAAAACAAAAGGGGGTTAAGTTATTAGGACGGAGCAGGGCGCGCGTGCCTGCGCGGGTGGCGCGCCCTGACACTTAATAAATTGCTTTCGGAGACAGATGATGCTCTGAAAGAATGTTGTTTTAAAATCTTCACATTTTGCTACCAATGTGAAATCATCTGTCACATTTGGGACCTAACAGCTTAATTGCTTTCGAAAGGAAACATTATAAAAAAACGAATTTCTGATGTATCCATAATTTCATAATTATTAACACATTTAGTGCACACTTATTAACATGTGGTAAAATATAGGTATACAAAAAGTATATTTGCAAGTGTATATGTAAGTAGTAGTAGAACACGATGCCATTAAAAATTATCCGCACAACGACGAAACACGAAACAGCTTAGACATGTCAGATAATTTGATATGATTGTAATATCATAATTACCTACTACTTATAGGTATTTCAAATAGATGTTGTGAAAACTGAGTAGGTAGGTATATGAGGTACCTATGTTTCAAATTAGCTAGCTACGAATTTATTGCTAATTGGGTGTCTCTCTCGCGTTATTCAGCTTTAACCGATCCCCATCAAGCAGAGCAGTCGTACTTTTATAAGTGGCTATTTAAAACACAATGATATATTATAATAGCGACGACAAGAGCCAACTGCTCCAGTTGTTCCCGGAATTTACGAGCGCCCGAACACGGCAAATACATTTGTTAATAGACACATTAGGCGGCAGTTAACTCTGCGCCGGCGCAGCTCCGTTTAATTGCCGACATTATTTCACCGTTCTTACCCAAAAAGCACATGTGTAGTATGTTATCCGACGAACTTACAACTTTCTATGTTATGAGGGCAGTTGGGTCGAGGCTGTCGCTTGATTGTTACGCGGTGCTCTCGATATCAGCTTTAGGCAATTGATTGTTGTACCTAATTGCCGTGCTAATAAAGGTATTTGGTACCTAATTAAGTAAAAAAATCAGTTTACTCGAAAACTGAAAATAAAATTTACGAAATTCATGAGTAGGTAATTAATCTGTTGTAGGTTGCTTTATTGGCTTTATTCCCAATAAATACCAATTCATCGTTGTCATAAAGGAGGAATCAATATCCTCGTTGCCAAATATGGCAATGTTGGACAACTCATACATCCTTAGACAAGGATAATACTCTTGTGATTTGCATACAAACGGCGTGATGAGTAAGATTGACGAGTCATTAAATGAAACCGCGTCCTTTAACCCCGATTCTTGAGCAGGAACAATGGCAGTGGCAGCCACGAGTGTCAACAAACAGCAGTCTCGTCCCGATTAATTTGCTAACTTTCTATTGGCAAACTTTTGAAAAGAGTAAATGGTATGAAAAGTAATACAAACAATGGTTGTGCAATTAGCATAATGGCAACGTGGGCTGGTATTGTTTTAGCGCATTGTGCGATGCGTATGCGCTAACGAGCATCAAGTGGCGCGTGCGCCGGGACGCCCCTTTGTTTCCGGATCTCCGCTCCATGTCACCATTATTTTGTCCAACATAATGCGTAGTCACGATATTATCTTAATAATTCATTAGTGCATTTAGGACTCAGTTTTATACCCTATTAAAAAAGGGAAATAGAATCCGGTTCCACAGAGAATGAAAATCCCTTCAAATCATTCAATGACTTTTCCATCTATACTATAATTAATTATCATAATGGAAATGTTTTCGTCTCAATTAGTTAAATTGACAAAGAAGGTACCTATGTAATTTAGTTAACTAGGTAGGTAACAACACAAGCCTTCTTGAGCTTACTGTGGGACTTAGTCAATCTGTGTA
Source organism: Cydia splendana (assembly GCF_910591565.1). Lineage (NCBI taxonomy): Eukaryota > Metazoa > Arthropoda > Insecta > Lepidoptera > Tortricidae > Cydia > Cydia splendana. Next base: position 13,283,596 of record NC_085964.1, on the reverse strand, counting down.
AGAATGTCCTATAATATTTTATTTTTTATTTTTTTAATAACATACATCTAATTGGCCTTAGCTTATATAACACACCTATCGTAAATGTATGAGTTAACTATTTTTGTCGATTTTTCTTCAAAATTAAATGTATTGAAATATCTTCATTATACTAAGCTTATTCAGGAATGTTGTCTCATTGTGTTGATTTCAAGTAGCTCAATAAAACTGATCAACCGTCAAAAAGGCTAATACGCTTGTAGCTTGCGATTGTCGACGTCGCAATGTCTGCTGAGCTCAATAAGTGCAGCCACGGTAGATTGCACTCGATTGAGAGCGAGATAACAATGTTGCAATGAATTTTGTCCATTCAGTCTTCAGTTTTACAAAGGGAGGTTTAACTGGATGAGAATGGTGTAGGGTATTGGAGAGGCAAGCGCCTGGGACCACCGGCGGAGGCGGTGCTTTGCCGCGCGGCGGAGCGTGCGGGCGCGCTGCCAGTTCGCTGCCTCTCAAACATTCTCACTGGATAGCGCCTTCTGTGCCAATCTTACAACGAGAGCTGTTGCAATAAAAACAGGCCAGTTATAACAAATCGTTGTCTACTTGTTAGTTTTAGATCTGTAAACGCTGGCCTAGGTTTGGTACATGTACTGTGTTAAGACTTCTAATTTCTCAAATTTGTGTTTGTAGGAATATGATTATTAACGTGCTTGTTTTATATGATTAACAGTCTATTCGTAACATATTTTTTTATATTCGCTGGAAGTATCTTATTGCCTTATTGGGTTATAGGGTTAGCTTGACTTATAGAATTTCAATAGTTTCACGCATGATATTAACAATTAAACCAGATCTGCTAGCGTATTAGAACGTTACAATGATTATAATGCTACAAGCAAAGGTAGCAAGGCAGCCGTATTGTCAAGCGCCCATTCATGCCACTGCTATTGAATACCAATCAATACTCGTCTGAGCATCTCTTATTCACGCATACTTTAACATGCAACAAACAGCACTGCAACTCGCGCATCGCACCTCGCTGGACCACTAACATTTACCTTTAAAAATAAACCTTAACTATTGAGACATAAGATTTAAATTCTGTTCAAAATGCAAGCAGTTCAGAGGCGGCATATCATAACACACTTATCTAATGTTATTCTTACTTAATCTTTTGTACACGTTAAATTTTTTTTGTTACTTTTATTGTAATGTTTGTGTGTCTATGTTTAGTAATTCGATAAAAGAAAATCCATCTCCGAATACAGTCACAAAGAGCTCTTTCAGAGTGTAATCGAGATTCAGCTAGAAAAAATGTTTCCTTTATTTACCTTAATCTTATTTCTTTGCTGTTTTGTTACATTTATAGTATCCTTAATTTAAAAAGTAGGTTTAGATTACTTTTTTATTCATGTTATTCACGTTTTACATAAGTACATAAAATAAACAATTAACTTGGTATGTATGTAGGTATGAACAGAATAATCTCTAGGTATTATAATACGTAGAGTTAAAAGCAGAGCTAACTACTGAGCCCGTGCAAAGAAACAATACCATCACATCTTGTTTTTGGAAAAGGGAACTTAATTAATAAACAAACATTAATCATGTTTAACTTAATGAATCGAGGACAACAAAATAATCCTAACCGTTACTTCTTCTTCTTATATGAAATCTTAAAAAACCGGTCAAGTGCGAGTCGGACTCGCGTTCCAAGGGTTCCGTACATTATTAAATTTTTAGCAATGTATTTTTTGATGTGGAACGTGAATGAAATGTCTTTAAAAACCCGGGTCTGATCAAAAACTAAATAATTAAGTCCGACTCACGCTTGACTGCACATTTCTAATAGGTTTTCCTGTCATCTATAGGTAAAGAACTATTTTCTGTATTTTTTTCAAAATTTTAGACCCAGTAGTTCCGGAGATAAAGGGGGGGAATGGTCGGACAGACAGACAGACAGACGTACGAGTGAACCTATAAGGGTTCCGTTTTTTCCTTTTGAGGTACGGAACCCTAAAAACTAGTCCTCACTTACATTACGATGCTACTAACTTTTATTTCATACAAAAATACTATTTACATTTGTGGGCAATATAAAACGTGACGATCCGCGCGGGGGCTTCTTCGCCGCGGCGGCGCCGCCTCCTCACGTCCGCGGGAGATGGACCAGCTTCTGTTATTTGCCAGCAGACCCACCAAATTACCCCTAATAACAATCCACGGTAAATTACTCCGCTGACTACTTTTGTTTCTCAATCAACCATTTATTATTGCTTGAACCACGCTTGAACTTATTGTTGTATATCGAGCCGAGTTACGGACTGTTGTCTTTATCGCTTTGTTGAATCGAAGGCGAACTAAAATAAGTATGATCTCTATCGACCCATAGTTTATATTATACTAATAATAAAACAGTCAAAACACGACAACGGGAATAACAGTTCTGGATTTATACAGCGTGGAAAGATAAGTCGGGCCCTGGAGGGAAACTACCTTAAATCCTTAAGTTGGCTCATTTTACTTAAAGGAGACATTCCTTTATTTTTAAAAAGAAACAAAACTGCATTTAAAGATTTTTCTTTTTTATAAATAGCTATTTATGAATGATGACATTCGTTACGATAGGTCTGTCGGCTTGCCTTATTGCAATTAAAGAAATGGATCGTTAGTTATACCGGAAATATATTTTTAACCGTGTTTTTGTTATGAACACATGACGTAAACGAGTTGAAGGGATAATTAAAGATCGCTTAACCCTGCCCGTGCGCGGGCCGTCCGTCCGGGGCGCAGCATATTGTGTGCGAACACCCGCGCAGAGCCTTGATGCAATGTTGCCAGGTGGTGTGGAAGAAACGTGAAAACAGCATATTAAAACATAAATTTCAAAATATAAAATATTATATTTTAAAACAACCAATTATAAATAACTATAATAAACTATAATAATTATAATAAACTTCCAAACCATATTACTGAATTATCTATTAATAAATTTAAGAATTATGTAAAGCGTAAACTTATTTCTAAAGCTTATTATACCACACAAGACTACATGAATGATATTACAACGTGGGATTAATTGTTATTCGAAATGATTATTTATTTATTAGGTATATTTGATTATTGATGAGGAAATGGATATTCCGATGTAATACTATCTGCTTCTTTTGTTACTTATGCTTTTTTTGACATTTAGATTTTATTCTAGAAATTCTAGACTAGTATTTTTTTATACAATCTTTTTAATGTTTGACGATCCTTTTGTGAAATTCTTAGTGTTAAATTTGATATGTATAATAATCCAATTTTATTATGGAATAATATTAACATCAATAAATTGCTCTGATAATTAGATTAAGATTAATTACGATTCATAAGAGCTTGTTGCTAGGCCTACATGAATAAAGTATATTTTTGATTTTGATTTTTGATTGATTTTGAATTTAAATTACCTATCTCTGAAAACACCAAATTAAATGCTTTACAAATATTAGCTGCAATAATAATAAAGCACCTTTGAATGTGCCCGCTTTGCTCCCCACTGTGCTCCAACAATTTTTATACATACATATATGAAAACTATATCACAACCTCATTTAAGTGTTATACAACATGATAATAGTGATGGTCTACTTTAAATCGGCAGACAGACAAAAGGATTACTTCCGTATTTATACTTAGTATTAGTAGGGATAGATATTTTTTGTCCTTATATTAAATTAGACAAGCGCCGCAGACCAAATTCACATTCAAGCGCATGCTGCGCAAGCATTTCCTTCACAAACTTTCTTCTTCGTCAACTTAATGATTCACACTAGGTGTATAAATGTGTACTTATAGTATATATGTAGGTCTATTTGTATTAAGTATATGTGTAAGTTTATCAAGATAGTTTATATTCATATATAGTCTTGTTTACAAATTCAGTTACTTTAAAGACACTGCACCTACTTAATCTTTCTGGTTTGACCCATTGGTTGACTGGTAGAGAATGCCTTAAGGTATTAAGTCCGCCATTTGTACCTTCATGTATTGTCAATAAAGATTAAAATAAATAATAAATAAATAAAAAAAATCCTCTTTATAAATACTAAGTTAATTGTTTTTTTTTAATCACAAATCAAATAACATTTGTTATTTGTTTTATTGATTCAAAAAGTGGACCGCACGGGTCGGTCTGAAATCGGCGAATGCATCTATTAGTAAAATCACAGACTACATGTATAATTTTCGGAGTAAAATGCGGAAAGGTGTTACTCGTAGCTAGCAACACAAGAGCTCCTGATGTGTGCGTGGGCTCCTCATACACTTGCCGCGCACTATATCATCGCATCGGTCACGCGCGCCTCGCTCCAATTTTATCCCTCCATAAATGGTGCAACGACAGGAAGGGTTGGATTTTAATTACGATATTTTTCTATTATTTCCTTCGCTGTCTTAGTTTCGGAGCAAGGGTCGTGAGATGAAATAAATTCCGTTTTTTATGAGGTCACGGTTAACCCTCTTGATAACGTTTATCGCACATCTGGTGGAAATGAGACTATTGTTGTTTATGCTTTAATAGGTATTTTTTTTCATTGATTAGATCGATTATAAGTCATAGAACGGAGTCATGCTGGTAGTCGATAGATTCTGTCTAAATTTAGATAAAACACAGAGTACGTTGCATATAAGTGGTCAATGATTTTTAATATTGCTTGTTCTTTATTTTTATTGATATGCACTGCACTAAAAAAGAGTACGTAAACGAACGTACCTAAGCTGTATGCAGCTGCAAATTTTAAAGGGAAATGATAAAGTTTTCGGAATAATTTAGCATCTGCATGCGATTGGTATTTAAACTTCTATGGCGGCCTTAAATCTTAGCCGATGGATTTTTGTATTTACTAAAATAGAGGTGTTTTTCAAGGGTCTACAGTAGGCGATTCTAAGCGGTTCTTCAAAAAAGGAGCGTAGTTTTTTAAAGAGTCAGCAACGAGCATGTAACCTTCTGGATTGGCAAGCGGCTACGGTAACCGCCTACCATCAAGCGAGCTGTATGATTGCTACCGACTTAATACATATAAAAAAAAACTAATGAAATAGAACTGTCTATTGTAGGTATCAGTCACCAACTATTTCACGGCGCTGACGATGTGACATGATGGATGCCACCCAAGTACACGACACGGTGTCGTGCTCTGTCGTGCGCGAAACACGCATGCGCGCCCGATTGCGCTCGAACACCGCGAACATCACTATATATATCGATCACCTCTGACAATCTACGCACCATAAAAAATACATTGAAAGGGTTAAATTGTAACTGTCATAAAGTTTTGTTATTTTAATTGAAGCTTTTATACAAGTCAACTAAAGGAGGTGCTAAATTAGTTTCAGTATTTGTACTCAACGAACTGGAATGTTAACGGTTTTATTTTTATTTTTGGTACTTTTTTCAAAAGTTCACAAATTCATTTAAATGCACGTTTTCTTATTTATCGACAATTTAAAAACAGCTTATAATGAAATGTCCAGGCTATTTTGTTAAAATTTAATATGCAACGGCTGAAAAATTTGCAAATTGGAGCATTCACAATTTTATACATATATCCACGGTCTATGGCAGGTAGGTACAATTATTTAACTTGAGTAGATTGGTATTCTTATTTTCACTCTGATTTAAAATATAGATCTACTCAGTGTTGGAATTGGCACAAGTGAGTAGTAAAAATAGTTTTCTCCCTTTTATATCAAAGTTTTTTACTTACTTGATTCCTGTTGAATTTATAACTTTAAACTAAAATTAAATATGTTGTTAAAATTGAAAACACATGGTTTTATGTGAGTTTTGGATTCAGTATAAATTGCTCGAGCATTATGCAAACACTGCTCGATGGATCGAAAGGATTGTCGCCGTCGCGTATGAATAATCATAATTCGTTTGTCGCGGATTTGTGTACTTAAGCGATTAAAGTTATTTGAATACGGCTTTAAGCGTATAGGTGCAGGAGTGGGAGCTCTGTACGCAAATACAGATGTTCACACTTAGGGATCACGCACAAATCACGCATATTGATCGCGATATTAAAATAAAGGGCGCGATTGAGCTCAAGAGTTGAGATTTGAAATTTTTCTGTACCGTTAGGTTCACGACGGTTATTATAATAGGTATGTGACCCTAAATACAGCGCTAGCTTGATAATTGATATCGATATCATGTCACCATTATGGCCCGTGATCAATCACGCGCCACGTGTTGTTAGTCGGACGTTTTTTATCCAAAAAATGCTTTTTTGCACAAAAAAGCTTCAAGTTTTAACAAAAGGCCATCGCGATAAAAATAGGTACACAGTAGATAAACAAATATTGGAGCGGGGGCGTAGCGGAGCGTGAAACTGGAGGACAAAGGCATTAGCCAGGATTAGGACGGGCATTAATGTTATTTGATTACTTAGACACATATCCGAGATGGGAATGTATGGATCTCACAAAGAAGAGATCCTTTTCAGCTAAGAGGATTTGAGTGTGCGAGAGAGCGCTACTTGTAAATAAACATGTAGATAAAAAGTCTCTAATAACTTCGTTTTTTTTCTCAATTTACCTTAGCTATAAGCTCGTTACTTGTACGTATAACAACAACAGTAAATAAATTTAGTTATTTACATATATTATACCGAGTGTCGTTGCCGTTGGGTAAATGCTGACAACGAACAGCAGATTTTAAAAATCCCTTCAGTCGAAATAAAACTTTATTTACAAAATTTATTTAAATAAAGCATTTTCACATACTACAAGCTTTGAATTTATTTGATTAAAATGATTAATTATGTAATGTAAAGAATGACATACAGGCCTATTCGGATTTCGAGATAATCACAAGATCTTGAGACGATTTAGAGATCAACCAGATCTACATTAGATATCGACTAGATGTGACTTGGATATCTAAGTCATAACTTGTCGAAATCGTTCAAGAGAACCTCCAGAATCGCGGAAACGTCAAATTTGACATATCTATCTTACAAATATCTTTTCACATCAGCAGCTCGAACAAGGGTACTTTGCTTCTTAAAAACAGTGAGCAAAATGCGATTTTGCTCACTGAGTCATTTTGTCTCACTCAGTGAGCAAAATGCGATTTTGCTCACTGAGTGAGACAAAATGACATTCAAGTGACCTTTATAGTCAAATGTCATTTCAACATGCGGGGTCTAATACAAGTTCGATATACTTGGGTTCTATTATCTCTGTCCCTCTAGGTATGTTCTCACTGCTTAGGGTGAAAATTTTTGTGTACTACACGAGATCAAAGTTATTTACATCTCGTGCGCTTTAGAATCCCTTACTACGCTCAAGATTCTAAATTAGATCTATTATAGAATCTTTCGCTTGCACGGGACTCAAAATAAGCACTCGAAGAAATATCAAACTTTGATCTCTTGTTGTACAAATAACTATTAAATTATCCGTATCGTAACTTGTTGAAGTCTAGTAGAAATCTAATTCATTTTCCGAATCGAGCCGATACTCGTAAGTTCCTTATACATATACGCTACGCGCCACGCTACGGCCCTTCTGTAGGCAGCTCTACGGCACGCCTGCGCGGGACGCGTGCCAAGCCGATCGATATCGCCCGTCTACGCCACCTAACTAGACTGCGACTATATAATATGCGAGTACCTATAAGAAGGTACATAACACATACATGCATACATATCATCACATCTATTTATTTCCCGGAGGATAGATAGAAAATAACGGAATTCCACTTGCTGCGCTTCTGGCATACCCACGTGTTTCACTTTCTTCAATTTCATATTACATACCTACTTAATCCGTCCTTTCCTTATACTTGCTCGTCGGATACTCTTGAGCTGGTTTTTCTTTATAATTTCCCTGATTGAACGAACCCGAACGGAGAAATTTCATCAACGACAGACGTTAATTATTGTAGAATCACTGGATATTTTTCTACTAAAATATTTAAATTAGTGGCTCTGTGAGCTGTAGATCTGATGAGGATATCTTTAAACCGAATAAATGTATGGCTCAACCATTTTGAAAAATATCCAATCACTAAATCGACAAAAAAATCTATCTAATCACCGAACCTGCCCACAAGTACTTCTAAAACAAAAGAAGATGTAGCTGTGATCACAATGCTTCACAGTACTAAGTTGGCAAGTAACCGCAGCTTACATTTCGGATTAAGTTGTATTCACACGTACCGTACAACAATAAAAAGGATATTCAACTAAATCGGTGAAATATGGAGCGATAAGGCTCTGACATTAATCATCAAACGCGCGTGAAATCAAATTACCGTTTACCAGTCCCAGCGCAGGGAAAGGGTTGCCTCTAGGCGAGACCAATGCAACCCTTGCAATGGCTATATCTTTCTCTTTTCCTCAAATACGGCAATTGAATTGTTAAAACAGGACAGCGACTTCCGATTTCATGAACGTTCACCGCAAATCAAGAATTGTGCAAATCGAAAATGCAAACAAATTGAGTCACGGAATTGGTTTTGTGTAGGCGATAAAACAAGTTATTATTTCTAATGAAAATGTCACGCCGATATTCCCCCGGTTTCGAAAATCAATATGATCGTGATTTTCCCAGGGGATCAGAAATATATATTACTACTATTACCCGTAAATAAAAAGTAAAGTAAATGATCTAATTATTTATTTTTAAACCGATATCAAAAAGAAGGAGATTCACGATTCGTCGGATGCCTTGTATTTTGTAGGCATTTTCCCCGATTTCTCTAAGGTGAGGTGACTGGACCGATTAGAACTTTCTTTATTTGATTGAAAAGATTCAGAGTTGGTTCCATTGTCGTCAGGTCAGGATCTGAAAATGGGAACCTGGAGAACTTAGGCATCTAAAAGGGAGGGCGATTTGGGTAACTTCTGTATTTGCTCCCGGATAGCAGCATTTTCTAAAGATAATAACCTGATGATGAAAGCCATAATTGACTTTAAGTATTTTGTGACGTCGGTTCGTTTATTTTTTGAAGATTATAACTATAACTTGACATACTTCTAAACGAACTTCTTGTAAAGAATTTTAGATTAAATTACGCATTTAGGAAATGAGATTCCTCGGGGCCATTCAAAATATTTAATCTCTTATGGATTGACGGCGTAATAGCGTACGCTTTGAGAGCACAAAAGTATTCCGAAAACGGTGCATTCCCGTCAAACATTAATCCCGCGATTGACTTTTGTAAAGGGCTCGGTTTTTAATTAGGGCGAATGGGCCTGCAGTTTAGTGGAGGCGGACGTGCTCGGACAATGCTCGTGATTGACACAAATTACCTCTAATCGACAACTCCGCACACACGCACAAATCTGTAAATTCTATTCCATTGTTGACGCCTTTGTGCAATTTACGGCGCTTAATATACACTCGGGAGAAACAGTATGCTTTTTGTATAAAAAATTCCAAGCAATGTGACCCGACGTCTTTGCTCCCGTCCTCTTTGAGTTTGACCCGTCCTCTAGTCATTATCTTACATTTTTAAGTCAGTTCGAAAACTGTTTGTACTTTTAACAGCTTGATGATTGGCCCTGCAAAGACGGGCGTGAAAGGGCTAACAGTTGAAATTTTGTGCTCGATTTAAAATTTAATTTAATTGTATTTTAATCCCAACGATAAACGTCAATCAAGACTCTACGATACATGTATCAGTAGAGCTGAAAGCCCGTTGCGCCCCCGACGCCATTCAAAACGGATTTGTAGCAAGGGGTGAAATTAAAATGTCAAAATAGTAGCGACGCAGCGCGAGGTATTTGTCTCCGGCATTATCAGAGGGCATTGTGCGTCGCTGCCTCTATTCTATTACGAAAAACGATACCGTTTAAGCCGTTCTTTCAACTTTTTGAACATTTAAAAAACGGCTACTTACCTGCATGTTTATATTGTATTTTATTTGATTTTTAACAATGAGATATTGCCCTTGTAATGTCCGTAATAAGGAACTTCCTGTCGATAGTTAAAATCTTCTCACATGCTGAAATCAGCTTCACATTTTTTCTGTTTTATAGAAAATTATGGCGTAGGAAAGATGTGTTCTTAATTTATTATAACTGGTAGCGGTTACAACGGTGGCACCTACAGCTCAGTCTCAATCGCAAACATGTACCTATATTACTTTTTGGTATTTGATAACTAGCAGAAGAGTGCACCGAACATTCCTTGAATTTCATTCTATTATTGTATTCTCTTTGAATTCATTTATTTGTATGGCTATTGAAATCGGGGCTGCGAGGGTTCGGAGGGCAAATAAATAATTACACGCATTCTGCAGATACTTGCCCTCTGGCGGGGCGCAGGCGTTCACCCCGACATTGTACCTACACTAATAGTAGCTATTCCCCATTAATAACTAAACGCCAATTAGCTATTTTTTCACTTACATATTTGTATGCTTATTTTATTATACACACTTGTTAACGTAAAATGCTACTTAGTGAACATCAGACAAAATGTCCCAAATATGATCTAAATTTGTCAAGCAGCCTAAGTACTTATTTATATGCGCACAGGTTTCATAATGCCATGTTTTTAAATATATTTACTGGCTCTAATAACTAACCCACTAAGCTTTCTATTTAGGATATAGAACTCTGCAACTTTGGGAACAAATAAAATTATATTATCATATATTTCGATTTGTATTTGTGTCAGTTTATAATATAGAACTCTTTTGACTTTTCCTTCTAGATATGTTGTGTTCCCAAAACATCTTACATCTCCCAATCTTTGTCAAAGGTGTCCAGGACTACCTCAATGTTTTTAGAACCACCAAGTGGCATGCGTCAGACGGATAAGCCCACTTCGTTTGATATACTTATAGTAACACCAAATATGGTAGATTGGTAGCCAAATAATTACTCGTATATTTCTTACGTTACGTACTTAGGTATATTTTCGCGGCTTTTGATATTCATTCATAGGTACATTCATTCAAACCTGTAGGTAAATTATTCATACACTCATATTAGTGTTTCTAGACAAATAAGTAAGGTAGACACAAAATTATTCCAACAAAAAAAATTTTTCTGCGAAAAATCATAGAGCATAGGATAATAAACGCTTTTGTGCTTCGTGACGTTTTTTAGTGTGTCAATTAGAGTTATGTATGCTGACGGCCCAGCGTGAGCTGACGGCGCGCAGCGGGGGCGCAGCCCCGGCCGCCGGGGGCCCGCGGGTCGGCCCGCGACGACAAATCGCACGTGTTAGGTGAATAACGACGGATCACCCTGCAGAACCCTCGTCACATGTGACTGTCCTATAAAATGTTCAAAATTGCATTTTTATACCAAAAATAGAAATAACGAGAATGCTAATATATGTGCTCCTATTTTAGTGATCGATTTGACATACTTACTTGTTAAAAAGCACATTTTATTTTATGACTTAGGTACTACGGGTTACGACAAAAAATGTAGTTTATTTGAATTCCAGGAATCATTGGTGAATGTTTCGCCTGTCTTATCTGTATTGTTATCCTTTGTGAGTATACCTCAGGTCCAATCTACTGCACTAGTAGGTAATGCCATTTTCACCGGGTAAATACAGTTTAAATGAGAACTCCTTAAAATCCATCACTGTTTTGTGTTCCATTTCGTTTGTTTTTCAAACTCTTTTATTTAATTATTATGTAGCAATAATAATTATTTCTAAGCAATTTTTATTACACTTTAACAAAGGTGTACCTACCTATAGAATAGTTTTTGCGTACAGTCTTCTATGGGCTAAAAAGCAATTATGATTTCGCAGTGGCTACTATGGCGCAGAGCGACCTGCTGAGCTGCCCTATAATTACGGCGCGAACGACATTTCCAAACCCATTGAAAACGATAACACGGAAGCTGCGTCGAAAACTTAAAAAACTAAGTAAGCATTGTTACAGTAATGCATTTGGGAGTAAATATTGAGTGTGCACAATACGGGCCGCGACAACCCTTGAATGAGGTCCGCGGGGTGCCATTAGGCTGGGCCAAAGAGTTGCCGATGCCGGGACCCGCGCTGCGAGCGGACTTTGTAAATCTAATTAAAATATCAATATGGTCACCGTAGTTCGCGTCGACAATATGATTTCACGCCTCACGCCCTTCGAATATTGTTGCATGTTAATTTTTTATAAATTATGACTGTTGGGTGACAAAATACTTTTTTCGATAGTTATGTTTTTCGTTAGTCTTATAATGCTTTTCTAAAACCGATTTTTTTTAAGTTAAGCCACAAAACAGTGATTTCTTAATCTTGTTTAACTACTTTATAATCTACCAAGTGGTGTTAAACGCAGTAACCTATGTCAAATATTTCATAGGAAATTACATAGATAAACGGCAAAACGTGAGGTTGGTAGTACGACTGGCCCTTAGTAGGTATGTTATCCTAGTAGATTTTGGCCAATTACAAAATACAATTAAAACATACAATAAAAATTCAACGACAAACGTATCATGTTAATAAATAAAATTCTGTGGAAGTGGAACTCGACCAGCTAGTACCTACTTAATTATTTTCATTTTGAGTAAAACTAGTTACACATAGAATTAAGTAATACCTTAGTACCGTAGTCATCGATTATCATTTATTATTGAGTGAATATAACTATTGAAAAAGCGTGGTTTCTCCGAAAGAGCATCGATTATTCGCCCTTCACGACATATCCAGAAGCACAATAAAGTCAACGAGTCATAGATCTGTCACATTCCGGCGAGTGGCGTGAAAGGCTCGATCTGTCGACGATCTGTGCAATAGTAGCTACCCTTATTTTTTCTCACTTGGCATAAAGGACCCAGGTAGCAATACAAACAGTAATAAAAACGTGACATATCAATCGATTTTTTGCCAATGTCGCAAATTCGCACAAATCAAACATTGAAGTGTTATAAATGTTGGATAACAATGATTTCGAAGTCGCGCGGCGGGGAGCGGCGCAGACGCATTGTGATTCGGGATCATTAGTTAGCGAATGTCAGTCGAGATGTATAGATTCTTTTCGACTTTTCGCCTAACCTATTCGTTACAAGAAGGTAGCTACGTAAACATCTTATGCTGTGATTTATAGTTCCTTTTAACACTCATCGCTGTTTGTATTTCACCTGCATCTGTTTGCTTTAGTTCACAGAAATATTTAGGGGTAAATGGGCTTATTATGATATGTTTTATTTTTTAAGCAAAATGTACCCATATCAGTCGTACCTATAATTTTTTTTAATTAAGAGAATAATATTACTAATATTAAAAACGACTAACTATTTATCATACGTGCTAAAGGACAACTGTTACTATGCACGGCTGGCGCAATATTTCATCGCAGCATTCTCGCAAAAAGGGTTCCCTTTTTTGTTTTCTATGACAATTGTCACCCTTTTACTTGTCATTCAATTAAATAATGTCTGGTCATTTGGGGCGGGCGGGAACCTAGAGCAAGTTGCATGGGGCGCGTGAGCCGGTCTCGGGTCGTATTTAGGGTTCCGTACCCAAAGGGTAAAAACGGGACCCTATTACTAAGACTCAACTGTGCGTCTGTCTGTCCGTCCGTCTGTCTGTGGCCAGGCTGTAACTCATGAACCGTGTTAGCTAGGCAGTTGAAGTTTTCACAGATGATGTATTTCTGTTGCCGCTATAACAACAAATATTAAAAACATAACAAAATAAATATCTAAGTGGGGCTCCCATACAACAAACGTGATTTTTTGTCGTTTTTTGCGTAATGGTACGGAACCCTTCATGCGCGAGTTCGACTCGCACTTGGCCGGTTTTTTACGACGCTCACTTACTCGGCGTATTATAAGAGAACCAGTGTAAGTTGCAGCATTGATATGCAGTTGTTACGATTGTCGAGATCAAATTATATTAGGAACAAGCACGCGGACGGGACGGGTGAAAAGTGTTTTACGAATATGTAAATTGGTCCGTTGCAATCATCATGCCTACGCCATCGCTGTTCGTAGTGAAAGACTAGAAGCTGCATTCAGATTGTACAAATTGTTACTAGTGGCTCTGTGAGTGGTAGACCTCGCGAGCATAGCTTATTGGGACCGTGCACGATGACAGCGCCACATAGCGGTTTGATCAATCAACAATACGAAGTTTAAGTGAAAAAAAAAATACAAAAGTTATGTCTTACTGGGGATCGAACCCAGACTTTCTGTGTGCAAACAAAAAAAGAGAATGTTTGCAAAATACGCCATGATAGTTCTTAGCTAAGCTGACGAAATTCGGCTACTCATTCTCGAGTAATAAGTAAATATCTAAATACCGTCTAAACCAGCAATACAATTTTTCTGCATTTTATGTAAATAAGTCTCAAAAAGAAAATACTCTTATGATATCGATACGACTATTTGCTTAAGCGCGAGGTATCACGACTCCTCCATTTTTGAAAATTTCTAAAAACGGGATCGACAAAAATTCTTTATTTACTCATAGAATCTGGTCACAAAATTTCACGAGAATCAGTTGAGAATTGTGTCCTGTAGAGGAGAACATCCGGACATACAAAAGCAAAATGCCCGAGTCAAAACGTAGACCTTCGCTACGCTTCGGTCAATTAATTTGATATTTATATGATATTACTTATATAAGTCTCTACCAATAAAAAGCGTAGGTAAGCGTTAGACTCATATCAACAATTGGCGAGAGGTCGCAGAGGACCGAGAAAAGTGGCGCTGTCTTGTGTCGGAGGCCAAGTCTCATTTTGGGTCGCTGAGCCAACGGAGTACCTAAGTGAGTGAGTAATTTAGACTCATGTTAGACCAGAGAATATTTAATATCAATATCAAATCAAAAACCGTTTTTTTTTTAAATCTGAATGCTGCTCTAGTTCCACAGTGGAACATGTAACTGGGTAAGCAAAGGAATTCTAAACTAGAGGAACTAAAACTAGAGGACTACCTAGTAAAGTCACTTTACTAGGTAGTCCTCTAGTTTCATTTGACGTGGCATATAAATAAAGAATTCCTTTGCTTACCCAGTTACATGTTTTCGGATTTGTCAAATATTTCCTATAGTAGGTAATGATTTAATATTTAACTAATGCCAGCGTAGTATAGAAGAGTCAGACCAAGATAACTCTGCAACGATTTCTATAGCACAGAAGTGCAACTGTTATTTTAAACTTAAAAATTAATAACTTAACTAGCAAAAAGCAGAGCTTTGTAAGGGCTCGCGGAGTTTCTCTACCTAAACGTACCGGACCGCGACTTTGATCCAATCCAAGGCTTGTTTCATGTTCGATCGAGTGGGTACGTAATAAGTCCGTTAGGAACGCAACTATAAGTGAGAGCAAGAAAGAAATATACTAAACGGACCCCGGTTGCTGTCCGGTACGCCTGTCTGTTACAGCTTTTACTTTGTCCATTAAAAACGTGTCCAGACGACACAATCAAATTGCCAATATCATACACACGTAATATACAATTCCATACTTTTATTCACGCTTTTATTTACTTCACACACACAAACACACACACACAGTTCCACTAGGTACAGCCAGGGTTCAGCATCAGCTCTATCTTGGGTACTGCTCTTCTAAGTGCTAATTAAGACGTGTAAGATGACCAAAACAGCGTGTGCCTATGTTGCACCAAACCTGAGTTCCACTAGGTACAGCTAGGGTTCAGCATCAGCTCTATCTTGGGTACTAATCTCCTAAGTGCTCATCAAGACGAATCAGATGACCAAAACAGCGTGTGCCTATGTTGCACCAAACCTGAGTTCCATTAGGTACAGCCAGGGTTCAGCATCAGCTCTATCTTGGGTACTAATCTCCTAAGTGCTCATCAAGACGAATCAGATGACCAAAACAGCGTGTGCCTATGTTGCACCAAACCTGAGTTCCAACAAGCACAGCCAGGGTTCAGCATCAGCTTTATCTTGGGTACTACTCTCCTAAGTGCTCATCGAGACGAGTCGGATGACCAAAACAGCGTGTGCCTATGTTGCAATAAACCTAAGTTCCACTAGGTACTGCCAGGGTTCAGCATCAGCTCTATCTTGGGTACTGCTCTCCCAAGTGCTCATCATGACGAGTCGGATGTCCAACACAGCGTGTGTCTATGTTGCATCAAACCTGAGTTCCACTAGGTACCGCCAAGGTTCAGCATTAGCTCTAACTTGGGTACTGCTCTTCCAAGTGCTCAGAAAGACGTGTCGATTGACTAAGACAGCGTGTGCCTGTGTTGCACCAAACCTGAGTTCCACTAGGTACAGCCAAGGTTCAGCATCAGCTCTATCTTGGTTACTACTTTCCTAAGTACTCATCAAGACTGGCATGACCAAAACAGCGTGTGCTGTTGTATAAAATCCGAGCTCCACTAGGTACTGTCAGGGTTCAGCATCAGCTATCTTGGGTACTGGTCTACCCAGTGAGCACATGACGAGTCGGATATCCGAAACAGCGTGTGCCTATATATGTTGCACCAAACCCGAGCTCCACTAGGTACTGCCAGGTTTCAGTATCAGCTCTATCTTGGGTACTATTCTCCTAAGTGCTCATCAAGATGAGTCGGATGACCAATGTGCCTTTGTTGCACCAAACCTGAGTTCCACTAGGAACTGCCAGGGTTCTGGGTCATTTTGTTGAACTGCACACCGACGTTGCAATTGGCGTGCAGTCGGCGTGCAGTTCCCATACAAGTTGCAGTCGTGTATCGGCCCTAAGTCACTGAACTGAAGTTTGTATTAATATGATCTTTATTTATAATTTTAACAGTTCCAAGCAATAGTAACACTAAAGGCGCCATTCATTAAGTAGGTACGTAAAACAATTTTTGCCAGATATGACCCCCTCCCACCCCTATGTAAGAAATAATAAGAATATGCTGACCTCTTCCCCCTCCCGTCCCCTATATTACCATATATTACGTAAGAATCTAAAGGAAAAAATGAGTAGGTACACGATTGGTTTGTGTTAGTGTTTATTTTTCAAAAAAATATTTTTTTAATACAGTTGCTCACAAAGTGCTACTTTACGTAGCTGTTTAGCGTGCGGAAAGTTGGTTATGTCGAACTAGTGCTTTTTACTTTTCCAATTTTTTTAAATTTATACTTGTTCCAATTCACGACTACTTATTGATGAGTGTTAATATTAGTTTCCTTTAAACGTCGTAATCAGCATAAAAACCTACTGTTAATGTAAGAATATGAAAAATATACATATTTCATATTTTAATACTTACCTCTTCATCATTATAACACGTTTATTTTTTAATATTGAATATTGAAAATTCCGTTCTTAATAAGGTGTCTGAATGGAACGGAATAGCTGCCAAACGCCCATAGATATAATATACTTAAAGACGACGTCTAAGCGAGCTGTCACTGTTACCACTTTTGTTTAGTGTACGATTAACAATGTTTTACTTATTTTTTCGCAACTGTATTAAAAAACGTCGTTCGATACACGTGCGGAAATGTCATTCTTCACTCGTCCCGAGTCTTCCCACTCGCCTGCGGCTCGTGGCAAGATATCTCGGTACTCGTGAAGTAATGACATACCTTCCGCACTAGCATCGAAATGTACTATTATTAATGTTTATTTGTACATACGTTTGTACAGGGCAAAGGTACTTGAGCTCGTTTAAATTAACTCTGCACCGTGTTTGATAGCATAGAGTGTGGAAGTATTATTATTATTTTAAACGTCATAATTTCATAGAAATTAAAAAAAATCGCATATTTATGATCTTACTTACGTAAGATCTATGAAAACCCCCTCCCTCTCCCTAGTAAGAAAAAATGGAAAAAATAAGATATGTTCGATCCGATTGATTGTTCTAGTAAGTATTCACAGAAACTTAATTACTAAATTGGGAATCAAACCAAGCGAAGCCAGGTAGGTCTGAATCCAAAATTTTAACCCACTTTTGTATTCATCGTTGTTAATGGCGTAAGCGCCATCGACATTATTGAAATTGAAAACACCACATAGGTATCGTTGTCTGAGTATTACCCACAACATAAGCCTTCTTGAGCTTTTCTGGGGCTTAGTCAATTTGTATAACAATGTCCAATATTTATTTATTTACTACTAACGCCATCGGTTAGAGCAGTTAGAGCAATAAATAATTGACATTAGCACGAATGTTAATTCATTATTTTGCCAACAGATGGCGCTAGTAGTAATACAAAGTGTTATTACATTATTTTATTTTTTTTAATTCATAAAATGATATTTTTATGTTTGATAACACATCTAGACATGAATTTAAATTACTATGTTAAATCTCAAACCTAACACTGCAGTAGTTTTTCCGTAAAGTGTACCACAAGAATGCATAGTTTGTCGAATAGTGATAGGGCTCGCTTCGCTCGCCCTAATAAAAAATCGCTGCAGAGTTATCTTGGCTTGACTCTATTACGCTGTCGAGATCGAGATCGTCAAGCCATAAAATTTGTACGGAGCAGACGTTCTGCACTGTATTTTGCACCCTATACGCTGTGTCGTGTTCGCGCCTCCCTCGGCCCTCGGCGCAAAGTGCGCGTCAGCCTGCGCACATTAATCATCGCCATTATTAAACTTGTTAATGTGTTTATTTGAAGATAACGCTTTATAAACGGTGCCGTCCGCTCCTAACAAAATAAGCTTTCTGTAATGACGTGTAAGCGACACAGCGAGCTGGAGAGTGCATTGTAAAAAGCATTGATTAATGGTTGTTCTTTTTATTATCGATTAAAACGGCTTAAAGTTTGTAAAAATTGTGCTTCTCTCTTAAACTTGATTAATGATTTTTATAGTTTGTACATTTCTGTATAGATTATAGATGTACGAGACCTAATTACCTAGAAAACAATTTTCTTTTTCGAAATCGGTTGCATTTTCAGATGGTTCTCAAATCCACTATAACTTATGTCAGCTAAATACAAATTACATTTACAATATATGTACCTACATTAAAAAAATATATATAAAGAAATTTTTGGGCCTTCAAATTACATAATGGCAAATATAGATTTAAAAAAATAAAAAAAACTATTTAAATATTTCTGAATATCGATTATTGTTGCTACTGGAGTTGTTTGTCGTTTGGCTCTACTCGTCCGACTGCATTAAAACTACCGGCCGCTCTGTGTTCTTGCTCTCCCCTTGGCGAACGAAGGTAGCTTCATTGAACCGTATTTATGTAGTTATTATTCAATTAATAAGCAAAACAAATTTTGGCACCTAATCCAAACCTTTGGTAACCATTTTCTAAGAGCCAGAGAGGATAATCTAGCTAACCTTCTAATTCAGGAATATTGTTATATTTTATAAAGATACATAAATAAATATATTGTCCCGCTCTAAAAAGCTCTACTTTATACGATCGATTTAAATTATAAGGCCACCCGTCCGTAATCTCCGTATCGTCAGAGATGACGTAACGCATTCGGTGACCGGCGGCGCCGGAGCCTTGCACATCTCAAATTTATAAGGTAGCAAGTTGCTAGTTGCTACTAGCAACGATATTTTACTCACATACATTTGCGCCCTTTTTCAATTAGACCATAGCGCGGTGACGGTGACTATCGAGGTATTTCCGATGTAGCGCAATCATGACCTATACAGTAAAGTGATACAACCTACGCACGCTCTATGGCTTTGCCAGACAGTTTAGACAACCGGAGAGCGTCCGTGTTTGCGACCCAACTGCCTACTTCTGGGAATCACGCGTAAAAACCGTTGCGTAGATTGCGACCATAGTTTTCCTTGTTTGATAATATTTGTATTTGTACATTTGGTTTTGGTTTGTGTCATTGCTTGAATTTAAGTAAGGATACAAGCAGTGTTGGTACGGTTGCAAGTTACGTAAAAAAATGTGTGCGAATAAAACCAAGCTAGAAATAAACTAATTGTAAGTAATTGCATGGCATAGGTATAACAGGATTCGCATAGCTATTCAACGATATTTTCGTATTTGTTATATTATAATATCATCTTTATTAGTGCCCTGGAGCCAGCCAGAGACAAAAATCGAAGTACAGGCACTCTAGAAATAAAACTTTCAAATACCGATCTTCTCGGTATGTTCTCTGGCGGGTCTCTAACTCTCTATTGTTTCCCGAATAGTTTTAAGTCATAATGTATTGTTTGTCCGGATTTTCGTTAGTCATAATTGGTTTTTCTCAGAAACGCGTAACTTTTCAGGATTGCCATAAAACACTAACCCAACCTAACCTAACCTATCTATAGAATAACCTTACGAAAATCCTGAAAAGTTGACAGTTTCAGTTTTATGACTAACGATAATATGACAAACAATACATTATGACTTAAAACTTTATGACAACAATTATGAAACAATAATGAAAAAAACAAAAACAAACAACTTTATGAAACAAAGGGACCCCTTCTCTCTGGCCCATGGCCCATCTTGACTACGGCCGATTCGAACTTTAAGATACGTCAATAATTTGCTAAAGATACGATATGCATCGGATATGTCAGTGTCGTTTCTTCAAACAAAAACGTTACTTTTGACACTTACATATCCGATCCATGTCGTCGTATGTTTAGCTATTTTTTACGTACTTATCTTAAAGTTGGAATCAGGCCGTATAAGATAACAATTTGGTTCGTAGGTATAAAAACACAGTTCCATTGAACATGACTTTGACCTTCATAAGCTGAGAAATTCCAAGTGTATTTCCCCGATATTGTATTAGACAGGTAATTCCGTGCGCCGGGACTATGACTATGATCACGATGTATGTCTAGGTGGTAATTGTGTTTTTCACATCGATGTTTACTTACATCTTGTTGCGAATTTTTATGCGTGCCAATCAATTCTTATTAAGTGAAGTCGATTACTGGGCACAGTCCACTATCGATGACTAAGTTGTGTTAAAATGTAAATACCGAATTTTAAATCTACAACCTACCTGTGTAGTTCAAATTTTAAATATCTACTCATTACGGAATATTGACATTGAAAATTCGATTTTTAAACATGCAGATACGTCTGCGAGCGATATTCCAAATTTTATATTAAAGGAAAAAAAGGAAAAAATTACGCTTCCGGCAGGACATTGTTACTGGTGAATTCTCAATGCAACTTGAGACTCCGGTGCCGTTAAAAGATGTAATCGTCTTTCGGTAGATATCGCTATACGCCACCCCAAAAAGGCGTGTATACATAAGGGAAGGAATGGAAAGATTCGCAAGGTTCTGGTAGGCTTCCGTAGCTCAATTGGCAGAGCTAAAGGGGCCCACTGATTAACAGTCCGCCGGACGGTATCGGCCTGTCAGTTGTTCGGAACTGTCAAAATTTTGTTCTAACTGACAGGCCGATACCGTCCGGCGGACTGTTAATCAGTGGGCCCCTTAACGCACGGATTGCGGAGGTTGCGGGTCCTGCCGAAAGCTTTATTTTTTCCATTTTTTCCTTTAGTATAAAATTGAAAATTCGGTTTAAATTTGTATTTATATACTATTATGCGAGAATACGGTAAATATCCAATAAGGTTTGATTTTAACATATGGTAGTTATGTATGGTGGGACAGAACACAAATCTACCAATTTACTATAGAAGCGTCCTGAAATATGCAAAAATAAAATAAAAACTGACAAAGAAGCCTTAGGATCTGCAACCTGCCCTTTATCTTTAAATTTACGAGAACCGGCGTGTCCACTTGAACACGAGTAGGTAGATATACTTATGTAGTACCTACATACCTATACATTATACAGTATAAATAATTAAAAAAACATATTTTTTCCTAATAGCCTGATGTTTTCCATTGTTATACAAATTATTGACTTAAGCATTAGCGAAGGGCTCCGTTTTAACTCGGGTATTTTGCTTTCGTATGTCCGGATGCATGTTCTCCTCTACAGGTCGCAATTCTTAACTTATTCTCGTGAAATTGACCAGATTCTATCTGCCCGATTCGAACTTTAAGATACGGTCATCAATTAATAGATCTTGAAACTATATGGATTAGATGTGTCAGTGTCAAAAGTGACGTTTTTGTTTGTAGAACGTCATGGCTCCTTTACACGATGGGCCAACGCCGGCCACTCCGAGGGACGCAGCCATGCGGTAGAATGAGATAGCAATATCACTTGCTCCCTCTAACGCATAAATGCGGACGTTGGCCCATCGTGTAGAGGTGCCATCACATTTGACACTGACCTATCTAATCCATATCGTTTCTAGATCTATTAATTGACGCATCTTAAAGTTCGAATCGGGCCGTATGATTAAATATAATTTTTTGTCGATTCTGTTTTTTTTTTCATAATACGGAAATTGGCATAAAGGACTTAAGCGCCAATAGCGTCTATGGCTCTTCAGACCATTGGGAGTTTGCTGTGATAGGTAACGACTTAACGAACTAAGTATTTTTCACTTTAACATTTTCTGAGCATAACGCGAGGTCTACAGCTCACAGAGCCACTAGTAATATTAATGTACTATGGCATCCTGCATTGGTTTTCCGCGTGGTTGTCTGTGCGTCATGCGCGTGCATTGTAAACTTGATGACGCGAATTTACGCAGTCTTAATAAGGCACAATGGAAACCGGTCCTAAGGCAGCTCCCATATCCATCAAGGAATCATCTGTGATGGTCTGCGTCACTATAGTCAGTTTCGGTTTCGAACTGGTTTTGATACGACCTTCACGTCGTTATCCGTATTATATCGTCTTGGTGATTGGCGCGCATCTCAAGCACGACATTCACTTAATTTCGCATGCCCCAATCAGCATGTGCACAGCGCGTAAGCATTGCAATTCAGCGAGGTAATGCTGCCAGCGTCTACGGCACCTTGCCGAGGGGCGATTTTTAGGGTTCCGTACCCAAAGGGTAAAACGGGACCCTGTTACTAAGACTCCGCTGTCCGTCCGTCCGTCCGTCCGTCTGTCCGTCCGTCCGTCCGTCTGTCACCAGGCTGTATCTCACGAACCGTGATAGCTAGACAGTTTAAATTTTCACAGATGATGTATTTCTGTTGCCGCTATAACAACAAATACTAAAAACAGAATAAAATAAAGATTTAAGTGGGGCTCCCATACAACAAACGTGATTTTTGACCGAAGTTAAGCAACTTCGGGCGGGGTCAGTACTTGGATGGGTGACCGTTTTTTTTTTGCCGTTTTTTGCATTATGGTACGGAACCCTTCGTGCGCGATTCCGACTCGCACTTGCCCGGTTTTTATACAACATTTATATTTATTTAATGAATAAAGGGGTCTTTTAAAAATAGAATTACATAAGGTTAAAAAAAAAATCAGCGTGTGCGACCTTGATCGAGGTCGTATCAAAATAAGATCAAAACCATAACAAGTTGTTAAATCTGAATTGGGCTCTAATACGCGTCTTTGGCGGATGATCATGAAATTAAATGTTAATACTTACACGTAATTGGTTTAGAACTTTCAGGAGGCAAATAATTTTTATTATTTACAAGCGACCCGTCCCGGCTTCGCACCGATTAACAAATTACACACTTAAACCTTCCTCAAGAATCACTCTACTGATAGGTGAAAACCGCATGAAAATCCGTTCAGTAGTTTTTGTGTTTATCGCGAACAAACATACAAACACACAAATAGACAGACGCGGCGGGGGACTTTGTTTTATAACGTATAGTGATGATTACCTACAGTATTTATAAAAATTAATGTCGATCAAGTTAATTTTATTTATTGTATGATTATATTGATTATACGTTGGTCCGAGAGTTTTCCAAATTAAGGGCTCAGTTTGACGAAGCGAGAACTCGCATGCGAGTTTCGTTACATTGCGGTTTTTGATCGGTCGGTTGAATTGGACGTACCTAATAGTAATTAAATTAACCAACAGTCCGCAATGTAACTAAAATCGCATGCGAGTTCGCGCGCCGTCTAAATCAGCCCTTAGTGACTATAAGACGAAATAATATATATCGCCGCGAAAATATTTTATTCTGCTTGAGGTAATAGGTACTTAATAGCACTTTCAGCTATAGAGTGTGTAAATTCACTACAGGTGAATATTTAATCGGTGCTTAGCATAGGACCTAAGAAGAATATTGAGATACATTTTGCTTAGAAATAGAAAGAAAGCTTTTAAAATTAATTGTAAACGCTTGTTGACAGCTACTATAAAAAGCTCGTATCTTGTAATATCATGTCATGTTACGTCTCGTAATGTTTGCAGTACATTGCTGCTCGGACAATTTAAAAAAAATAACTAGGGGTCATAATTAAGAGTAACGTAAATATGCATGCAAGTTCTTGCTAGTATACGCCTCGCTTAAGAAGTTTATTTAGTATAAAGTGGTAGGGAGTCCTAATAGAACTCCATTCCCATCGGCTTGCCTTGAGTTTCGCACTTTATTAACTAGCTCTTGAAGAAAAAAATACATAGCCTGAAGTAGAATACAAATATTTATATACAAATTAGCTCCAGCTTGAAACACTGGCGATGTCGCCTTTTTAATAATATTTAAATAGATAGCTAAGAGCCACTTGTACAGTCAACAACAGAGCTATGAATACAGGCAAAGTGACAAAAATATGTATACACGACCTTAATGTACAGGCAATAAAGTACTGTATACATATTTTTGACACTTTGCCTGTATTCATAGCTCTGTTGTTGACTGTACCATTCCACTAACCCGGGGTTAACCGGTTAAACCTGGAGTTACCATGGTTACCAGTACAATTTGACACTGGGTTAACAGTTTAACCGCTTAACCCTGGGTTAGTGGCATGGTGCAAGTCGGCCTAAAAATTATTTAGTCAGTAGGTACTATTTATCTGTTTTTATTGGGTATGTTTTGACCTGCATTTTAAACTTTTCTTTTCTTAACGATAACTTGTTCTCTTATACAAAAGAGTAGCACAAAAACACAATGGTTTAATTACAGTAGAACTGGCCTAATGGTCCGTTATTGCAGTTAGAATGTTTACAGTTTCTCCAAATTTTAACAAAGCTAATTTTGTTGCATTTTATTGCCTCGGAATGGGATCAGCAACCATTAGTGTTGTTTTTGCTACGCCTTTTATGAGGGTGTCGCTGGAAGGCCACGCGGGCGTGGGCCGGCGAAGACAAAGGGGCCGGAATCACTCGCATAAACAATGTTTGACGGCTTCTTTGCCGGTTTATGATTACGACCCGGCGGATCTCTTTGGCATCTGCCGGTGCATTAGAAAACTTACCAACGAACGAAATACGAATTAGATTATGTCACAGAAAAATTTAAATGTCTCTGCTTACCGTAGGTACGAAGAAGTTGTTATGTTATGGTCAGCTATGGACTGGGTGAAGGCTTGGCCACATGAAACCGATTTGTAAATATACTAATAGTTTTAGTCACAAATCTCAGCTATTTTCAACTAGAAAATCGCTGCTTTGTCTTTTTAAATATTAATCCTAGCGGAAAATTTTCTACGTGTTTCTTGTAGAAAATTTTATGTTTATTATTTATGTATAAGATTTTTTTTGCTATGAGTCATACTTTTCAAATTATTAACGAATAAATAAAAACAAGGAAACTAAGAATTTATTATAATTAACTTTCCCTCTTTATTATCTTTTTAAATATTGATCCCTGCGAAAACTGTACTGAATCTTTATGGTACAAAATTTTGTGTAAATTATTATCGTTTAACAACATTTTTTGATATTGGCCACCGTTCATGAGTTATTTACGAAAAACTAAGAAACGGACCTTAGAAGTGATTATAATTAAATTTCTGCGTTAATATCTCTTTGAATATTGATCCTAGCGAAAAATTGTACTGAATCTTTCTTGTAAGCAATTGTATGCAGATTACGTATGTGATAGATAGAACATTTTTTGCTATGCGCCACCGTTTAAGAGTGATTTAAGAAAAACTAAAAAAAGGGACCTTTGATGTCAAATATCTCACTTCCGGTCAAGGTTTCGATCGAGTAACCGGCAAATTCGGATTCAGCGGGGTTTAATTAGGTTAAAAAACCCGGTTGCCAAAAAGTAATATTATTATGCTTTGCCAGTCGAAATCGATTGTATGAAAAATATGACCAGTCTACTCAGCTATAAGTAATATTGGAGAAAATCGATAAAGCATTAATTAAACGGTGATTTACTGCTGCCCATTTTTATACAGTTCGTTTGGTCTATCTATTACCCAATCTAAATTTTGTCTTTGGGATATAAAAAAACACAATTTAGATGGATATTATTGCCATTATTAGTGTGATGTCATGAATACACTGACCTAATACAGCAATTTGTGTGCTAATAATATTAGTTTAAGACCTAATAAGACCCTTTGTGAAATGGGCCTGCCATGGGAAAACAATTTTTATTTTATGGAGTGTTTGAAAATAGGTACCTACTTATACTAACTAGCATTCGTTTATTATGGAAAGACTAATAAAAAATTTAAAGTAAATAATTTAACAATATCTGTAGAACACAGTTCCGGCACTATAAAAACTAATTGTTAAAAGGGTGACAGAAAAATAAAAGAACTTAACAAATGACTGGACTGCCCATGCCCAAACCGTGCCTCACATTAAAATACATGTTAATACAAACACGTTGTAACCCTTTCTCGGTGAATGGTTTTTTATTGTCTTTATATGTAGGGGTCAATGCATAGTTTTTGCTTTGCAACGAACAACTATGAAAAGGTTTATTAATCAATTAATTAAATGTGTTTCGGTCATTGTCATAGAGCAAATATGGAAATGAACCGGTACGTAACAATGTTTTGATTTATTGGCCGACATAAAAGGGTTTGCTCAAGGTGAGAACTTGGACTACATTTGTTCTTCTTTTTTTACATTGGAACAAAGCAAATGGCGTTCTTGATTCAAGAACAATGAATCTTCTTTTACGAACGGCAAAAGGGCTAATAAGGAAGACTAGGCACTGTTACAATTATAAGTCAGTACTTACTACTTTTACATAATGTAACATGTCTTAAAAAATGGTACCTATATTTTTTAGTCTAGCTAGGTAATAGGACGATCTAAAAGCGTTTATAAAAGCAAATAAAAAAAATTGTTATGAGTTACCTCGGATTCATAATGAATGATATAAACCTACCGTAATAAACTGAAAATATCTGATATTACCATTACATTTACGAGTAATTAGTAGGTACTTATCTTATCATATTGGGCTCGTGTAGGAAGTGGTTAGTACACTTATCATTGACTGTTTTGATTTTGCGTGAGAAACATATTTAATTAGTGTGCCTTAAATTTCAAGCCCTAGTTTTTTACGATAGTTATCACTTTTTATATTACGCTAATTAAAGCTACTAATACTCTAAGGCTAGTAGATTACGGTTTAAAATGGAAATAACTGAGGAGACGATGACGTGGAACGGCATTTTTTTCTACAGAATAAATTACACTATAACACTATTTTAAGGTTATTTATCCCCAAAATAATACCTAACAGTACCTAAGTATTCTTTTCTCATTACTTATCACAATTTTTATCAGTTTCGCCAGTGGTGGGCGTGTGAGCAGATTCTGTGGGAAAATCAGAGCTGTTATTATCTATGGGAACAAAAATATTGTATAAAATTATCTACATACTTAAATAACTTCCTTCTTTGTTATTAATAAGAGTGATTAGGTCCCATCTTTAAAGTTATGTGCGCGTGTTTGTATGTTTTTAAGATCCCTCTTAAAGCTTTAAAAGGAGGCTAAAAATTGAAAATTTTATATTGAATTGTTACACGTGTACTTACCTATACAGAGGTAAATGCTAAGGGTAAGTGTAAACTCTAACCAAAAACTTTAAAAGCAAGCTCGATAGAAAAAAAACAAAAACTGCTGTAATGTTTATTTATTTTCAATTGTATAATTGTATAAACCTGCACACCACAGCAATATAGTTTTTTCACGCCACTGTTCGGAAATGTGGCAATAGATGGTCTAAAACCAAGCTGCAAAGTAGGCAATAGCTGTAGCACCTGAACCACCACTACTACAATGTTTCATTGTTATCATCATCTGTCATTGGTGACGGTTCGCTACAGCAATGAGTATCATTTAAAACATAAAAATCCATAAAAGGTCTTTTTTGGCGCAACTTTTTCCTTAAAAATAAAATAAGGTTATTTATAGGACCAATTTCTTGTATGAAAAAAAAAGACATGTCAAAACCATTCAGTTCATTTTTTTTAACAATTATCCATTCAGTTCACGCTTAAGGCGTTTTTTACTTTTGTAGCTGTTTGTGGTTTTTT
Source organism: Cydia splendana (assembly GCF_910591565.1). Taxonomy (NCBI): domain Eukaryota; kingdom Metazoa; phylum Arthropoda; class Insecta; order Lepidoptera; family Tortricidae; genus Cydia; species Cydia splendana. Next base: position 13,255,436 of record NC_085964.1, on the reverse strand, counting down.
TAGCAAAAACGCTTCTAAGTTTAGAGTCGGTTTGAAGCAAATAAAAGAAAAACGCCTCTTAAAAGTGATAAAAAAAGTAAAAAAGGCGGGATTTGAAAATACTTACTGAATTGGATAGTGTAAATTGTGTTTGACTAAAAAATACAAGAAACGCGTATATCTACGCTCGCTATAAAAATGAGTTCTTCTAGTGAAGAAAATGATATTCTTACACTGACGCCTACCGAAATTCAAGAGACAGCACAGGCAGTGGCTAGTAATTTGCTACCTGAGAAATCGCGGGCAAGTACTTATAGTTATGCAAATGTTTTCTTATTTCCTCGCAGTAGTCGTGAAAAGCACAATGTAATGCCTCGGCCGGAAACGCTAAAGATGGACTCGTATTATTTGAGGGCCTCCACTAACGTGTCGGCCCTCAAACGACTCGTCCATCTTTTAGCGGTTTTCCATCCTCTCCTACAATGTACTATAATATAAAATAGGTAGTGATAGGAAAGGAAAGAATTCTAAAGAGAAGAGAGTGCTTTCATAGTTATTAAGGTAAACTGTTAAAAAAGAACTTGAATTTTTACAGCGAAAAAAAAGATTTATGAAGTAAAATGTACAAAATACGAGTATACCGTTAATCCCTAATCACCAAACTTTACAAACGAAAGATACGGAACCTAAATATGACAGGAAATCATATCCTAATATTTAGTTTGTTTTTTTAGCAAGACGCATTTCTGAATTTAGTTTGCTATTTAACCACCTTTTTGTGAGTTGATCAATACTTGAAAATATCGAAATCGGTTCACATGATAAATAATTATCCCTGAAACCTACTTTAGGTCGCACAAACTAAATAGTTAGCAGATTTTCCAATTGCAATTGCCTATAAATGTCGCTGTAGGTACACAATATAAGTAAGTACATATATATATACTTGGACAAAAAATTTTCGTGTTTTGTAAGTTTAGATATTTGTATGTTTGTTCGCAACTCTCAGTGCGGGTGCGGTTAAACGAACTCGTACTTGACCGGGTTTTTCATCACATGATATTTTTACTAAATATTTAAAAATAAAATTATTTCGTATACCTAATTTTACCTTGCTACAGAAAATATATTTTTTGTATGAGATCTTATAAATAAAAGCTTATTTAATAGAAAATAAGAAAACAAATTAAAATGCAAACCACAACTTTACTGAAATTGAGACCAGCTGAATATGGGAACCTACTAATGTCTCAGAATAATTATTTCTTATTTCGAAGTTCGTGATTTTGAAACAATTGTAGCACTTATGAGCCAAGCCCCGAGATGCGACGCGTGGCGCGCCGTTGGCGGTAAAACCCTCACTCATTGCGCCAGGAATGTCGAGATCAAACACCATACAGCTCGGACACGTGCACGCTGCAAAGAGGAGTGTCGAAAGAATTTCAATATCAAACTAAATATTAGACTGGTTATTAAATAGCTAAAGTGAATATAATAGTTAGGCATATCGCTTAAAAAACGATATTTACTATGTATGCCTTTAAAAACTCAAGTCGTTGTTAATCTTTTCTTTTGAATTTCATTTCAAAGTCAGAAGCTGATTCTGCTACTGGCTGTAGGTATGGTAGGTAGGTACTACTGGGGCGGGATTCGTATTTTTTTTTATCTTTAAGTGTGTTTTTATTGGTGCCGTTTTATTATAATTATGTAAGTATAACGTAATAAATGTACTTTCTTTGGCACTGTCACAACATTTGCCACCATAAAACCCTAATTTCTTACAATAGAGGTGATGATGAAAGATGATGATACATAAGGAGTCAACTATTAGACAACCTGGCAAGTACCTACTAGAACGTTTGCTTTAATGTCTAAATTACCTACATATATTGCAGAAACAAACAACTACGTCGTTTGTCGTTATTATGAAAACACGCGGTATATACATACTTATCCTAAAATGTTCCATTCTTTTTGTAACTGACGTAAGCGTTTAATAGCTTCCTTAAGTATAAAATGTAACAACAATGCCAACACTTTAAGTTAACGTTATCTTGATCACCATGAGCCATGATACTTTAGCAACACTCGATACGTTTAAGAGCCCTCTCTTTTGTTAAAAAGACGAAGGATGTGTCGGGCCCTGTGATTATCCAAACGTTCAGCTTCTATCTAAATGTTTAAAACGATATTATCTGCTTGGTGATTGATGTTGCCAGAGGCAATATTGTCCGCTTTACCCATTTACGATTATGTAGAACATTTTACCATACAATCTTAAATTTTAAAACACTGTTTTTGACAAATTTTCTGACAGATGTAGGTACCACATAATAAAATTTGACTATCAATACACACTAAGCACCTAAAAATATTTTTAATCGGAGTTCCATGTAATTCAAATAGCATAAAAGTGGGTTCTTGTAAAGTTTTGCGATTACCCCTAAGTTTATTATTAAACTTGATAGAAAACGCCATCACCCTATTAATTATATAAGTCAAATTAGTTCATATAATTAGTCAAATCGGGATAGATTATATGTAAAGTATTACTAAATAATCCAATTATATGGCATTCATTATATTATTAATTAAGGGCACTAAACAGTCTTGATACTAAGATAAGAAGAGAATAAGATGATGATTTTCTTAAAACAAGGAATTTGTACTAATGAATCCCATATGCGGAATCCTCTATTGTGAAAACGCGTTTTCAGTAAGTATTTAAAATTAGTTTTCCGAAACACCTCGGTGCAAACTACATTAGTACATTACTACAGAGGCCGGGACGAAAGGGGTTGCCGGCCGAAGACATATAGACGGCCGAGCGAAGCGAGGCCGAATAGGTCTGAGCGCGGGCAACCCCATTTCCCGCAGAGGTATGTATAGTGGTTTTCTCAAACATGCAATGAAATAAATAAAATAAAAAATCCACGAAACCCAAGTTTTATTTATAGAAAAAACTAAAAGTAAACTACAGCCAAAATATAACCAACACGTACCTATATCATTATCACGCGTATGTTTTACACGAGTCGTGTATTTTTACTACCCGTATATTTTCATGTATCTTTGATTTTTTCGCCTTGTATCCGTCTGACTGTCGTTTTCGTCACATAGTTTACATAGTCTTTCATGTTGATATCATGTTTCACATACATCGTTGCTTTATGCATGGAGTAAATAAGTATAATTTCCACAGTGTTGACGAATTTGTAGTTACATTCATTTAAAATATGCCACAAAACTGTTTCTAATAAACTGTAAGCCATTTTTCTTAGTTTCTCAAATAATAAAATTGCCATAAGCAACCATATACAATACTTCGTCTTTGGATTGGCGGTAGAGGCAGCAAGTTATTAAAATCAATTCTGCTTACGCTGCCAATTCCAACACCTACGATTACAATTAATATTAATTTCATTATTTCGTCGAAACTCATATTAAAGTCAAAAAATCAACAACGCACCATAAATCCAATAAAACAGAATGAATATTTTTCAACTTTACCTCCATAACAATTTAAAAAATATAACTACGCGTGTTTGAGTAGACCTTTTTACCGCTAACGTTTAGATGAAATATTTTAAATGTTTTTATTTGTGTAGTTAAATTTATAATTTAAAATTATAGAATGTATTATTTATTAAGTTCATGTTGATTTTATACAAATAAAACTGCAAATTATAGCAAACATTGTTTTTTGTTTTTTTTTATAGGCGTAGTGGCAGAGTGTCATTACGAACCATAAAGCAAATACTGCCTCTAGTTTTTTTTAATGGATGAATGCCACGATGCTGTGTCACAAATATATGTGTGAAATGAAAATTAAAAAAGAGGACTTTGCCGGCCTAGGCCTGCAAGATGTGTATGAAATTCCATTAACGACCTTTTGTCCTAGCCGCACCTGAAACGTCATACTTCGCAGCCTATTATAAGGAACATAACATCAATATGTCATTGCATGTTTGAGAAAATTCGAGTTATGAACTCTTATAGAAATAATTGTTCCAAATTCAAAGCGCAGAATTGGCTTGGGTCTTACGAGGCTATAACATAACAGGGATTTTAATCAAAACAATTTTTAAGGACCCTAGTTGAAACTAGTTTTTACTGCTTATAGTTCGTTTTTTTTAGCATCAGAAAGAACTTGCAAGAAGGTAAGCGATCTTGACATGTCTTTTAATTGAAAAACGCTTTTTAAAAATCAAAAACTATTACTTATGAAAGCAAAAGAATATAAATTATCGTATTAGATTCATAATTGTTACATATTTGCCGTAACTTATTTTTAAAATGTGTTTTTCAATTAAAAGACACACCAAGATTGTTTACCTTATTTCTAATGCTAAAAAAAACGAACTATAGTCGAGCAAAATATGTATGTATGTATTCTAAATGTGAAAGCTTGAGCGTTGCAAGGATTTCTAGGCTCGTGAGGCAAACAAAGCTGTCGAGTGCTCACCACAGCACAGCGAGGAAAATACCAGTAGGTAAAATAAAACACATGTATTTCAAATCGAACTGAAATTAATGCTATTAAATATTAACATTCAAAATTACCACTTAAAAATCCAACCTGAAGGCCGGTAAAATTAATATTTGAAAACTTCTTTTACCTACCTATTTAATTCGACATTTTCGAACTTTACCAACGAGTAGTTCGATTTCGGTTGATAAAATTTTATAATAATAATTCCAGTGTCATGGTCGTTCAGTTCGAAGTCGGGCCCCATGTGCAAATCCACGTAGCTCATATGTGCGTCCCTTTATGCGTTACAGTTGGTTACAGTGTACGAGTACCTATACCTACAATTAGGCATTCAACGAATACAACTGTCGAGTTTAGCGATACGATAATATCACATTTCATACGTGCTATCGGATCCTGAGATCCAGCTCCCCTTTCATAAAACTCGTACATAACAACATTTATTTTGTTACAAAGGAACAAAAGCTATGATATAAATACATAAAACACTCGAAACGTCGAAAGAGGATAATACCATCATTATACATTCATGTGCCTTGTCGTTTACAGTATTTATTTTGAAACATGTCGAGGGGGGAAAACCCTCTTTTCGCTCGAAAGCTCCCGAAAGCGCGCGTAGAGGCGTCGGGCGGCGCTTCTGGGCCTGCTCATTGGGCCCCGGCCTCCCCTCCAGGCGGCGACTCCGCCCTGGTGCGGGCCGAGCAATGCGCGCAACGAGCGTTCATTCATTCCACAGTCACGCGCTGAACCGCCGACTCGTACTACATTTTGACGTTTCTTAGTATAACTTGAATCATCGTTTGTTGAGTCAGTGCAGTGTAGCAGGAAAGTGATGGTAGGCTGGGTGCCCGTGTGATCGATTGGTGTTATGCACGCCATGAGCGACCCTTCGGCCCTGGCTGGCATGTTACCCTTTGACTCTATTGGACTTTACGAACAGCCGAAACCCAGATTCATCTTCAAGATGCCGCGAGTGGTTCCCGATCAGAAGGCGAAATTCGAATCCGATGATCTCTTTAAAAGGCTGAGCAGAGAGACCGAGGTATCTATGTTATTTAATATTCAGATGTGTATTTAAAATTTTGACCATTAAAAAAACTGCGAGTAGGTACTCACACATGTTCGATATTTACTTATAGAATGAATAATTTATTACCAGTTAATTTGGTACCATTAATATAATTCGTTGTAGACAGGCTTATTATAATTTGTAATCAAATATCCTCTATCCCTTGTGATATCATTATTTGTATGACTGGCGCATGGTATTCTACAACTACCTTCGTTTCTATAAAATTATAATTACCTATATCATAGAAAATCTGGTGACTGTAATTAAATCTTGCAAATTTTATCCACTATCCGGTTTCCAAGTGCGCTGAAACTTTGCATATGTCGATGTACTTACGTACCTACCCATATATAACTTATAATGCAATATAAAGCTGGCTGGTTGTAATGATGGACAGCGGGTGGAAGGCGACCGAGCTCTGCGATCATTGTCATTTGACCTTATAAAGTTTAGGAGTCGTCGTTAGAATCGGCTTCATGCAAAATGGGTTACTTGTTCAGCAAACTATGTTTTTTTTTGGTCGAAACCAAAATCTCTAGTTAGTGTCTACCTAGTACCTACCTGGTTTGTAACTTAATAAAATCTTACATCTTAATGACGTCTATTCGCGAAGTCTCCACTTGCGCGAGACACGCAACTATTAAAATACAATTAATGATCTATTAGTTAGCAACTTAGCATACTAATTTGAAATTATATTAAGAACCACGTTTATTTGTCTATTAAATCCGGGTTCAATCATTTCAACACTACCACTACTTAGACTCGAAATAGCATAACATATTAAACTAACGGATCTTAGAAATCACTTTTTTATTGATTTATTTTGATTGATTAGTTGTTGTTTCCGTGTTTAGTACCCACGTATGTTATTTGCATAAGTAAGTAAACCCATCCGATCGAACATAGATATAATTTTCACTGGATAAAATAATGGGGGTAGCTCTTCGAGCAACTCCGGCTTCCGACACGTCGGAAGGGAGGGGCCCAAGCGATATCTTACCGTACAAATCTTTCTGCCATTTTTTGCGGGGGGAAAGGTGCACACAGTCGCACTTCTCACACACTTACATACAAAATCCAATCTGTAAGGCGGGGGACACACTTATCCCACGTACGCAACGTATGCAATGCATTATGACATCTGAACCCTGAAATTTGTACGCTTAGAAACATACTTGTCATACGCAACGCAACGCATGACAAGTATGTTTCTAAGCATAAATATTTCAGGGTTCAGATGTCATAATGCATTGCATAACGTTGCGTACGTGGGATAAGTGTGTCCCTGCCTTAATGACGACACAAATACATAGAAAATGACACACGTCAAAGACAAATCTTGCAAACCTCAATCTCTTTTTGTGTACGGACGAGTCACAAGTGTCACAACACGCCCACTAACACATTTTCGTCGAAGTATTTTATTGTATTCTGAGAGATGAGAAGTCGGATTTGACGCTCGACCGATCCGCAATTTGTACTGGGCGAGCAAAATCGATACATACAACAATTACACGAGACTAAAATATAATAATTGTGTTTAAATGTAATTAAACGTATGATATGTAAAAAAAATATTACATGTGAAATGTAACACCTTCTTTTTGTAACTTTGATGTCCCCGACCTCTTTTTATAACAAAAAACCGAGCAATAAGGCATTTTTCTGCTGCTGTGTTCACGCGAGCGCCTCGACTCAGTCTAGTTGAAAATCCGAGTGCAACTAGTTTTATTACCCGCGCTAGATCAGTTGATCTTGTACCTAGGCAGAGGGGAAATATGTAGTGCGAATGCCGGGATAGGTACCTACCTAATAGGTACTTAGGTAGTACCTAACAATATTGCGAAGTAAGACCAAAGCGAATATAAGTATACTCGTACTTACACTTAGCCAATTCACATTGTTGTTCATTTTTCCTCCATTTGTTTAATGTATAATTAAATTAATTAAACACACTGTACTCACCGGATTTTATTATTTTAGTAGGATGTTTAGTCATTCAATTTGTTTACCGGTTAGGAATAGTAAGTAATGATTGACTTCTATTCGTGACTGGGCGGAATCGTTTGGCCTGAAGGTTAATGCTAAGAAGTCGCAGGCAATTATGGTTGGTAGCGCTTATTTCATCTCCAAGCTGGCTGGCCAGATAATGCCTATAATTTTTTTGATGGAACTCACATTCCTCTACTGTCAAGAATTTAGGCAGTATCATGGATCAGACTCTTTCCTGGTCAGCTCACGTTACCGAGGTCAGCAAAAGACTTTTCGCTTCACTGCACTCTCTGCGGCGCCTACAAAATTTTCTCCCACTTCGTACGAAGGTCATCCTTGCCCGCTCTCTTTTGCTTCCTCTTCTGGGCTATGGGGACGTCGCGACCCTGGACCTTATTCACTTCAATCAATTAGCACTTACAGATAAACCTTACGTGCTAATTGGCATTACATTACTTAATATCTATCATGCATTAACTGCAATAAATACAATAAAATAAAATTGGACTAAATCAAAACTAAAATTATATGTACAATGCCGAATGATTATGGAATTAGAAACGTCAATATTTGTCAATGTCACAATTTTCTAAATAAAATCCTAATAAAATTTAAATGAAATCGATTTCTACAGACTAAATTTTAGAATATAAGAGTATTTGTATAAAATGATGAAGTGATCTAGTGCGGATCTTTCGCTCGCTATTCCTCCCCACAAACACCGGTCTTACACAATAAGTCATTCACGATACACTCTGTGAAGCTATGGAACGCGTTGCCATCCCCGCTAAGGCAGTGTCAGTCTGTATATGCAGCCTCGCTGAAGGCAAAATTAAAGAGGTTATGGCAATAACATTAATGTCAATTGAAGGACACATAGGTAGGATTGTGCGGTTATATATATTAATATATTTGTATGTATTTATATTATATATATATTTATTTATAAGTATGTATTAATATTTTTATGGACATGTAATTGTTTCGTATATCTATATATGTATATGCCTTTGCACCTAATTCATCGCATCGTATTTAGTTATATTTCTAGGGTTAGCTACTTCTTTTACGTCTCGCCGTCATGTACATTTTATCTTAGTTTGACTACCATTTCATATGTATCTCTCAGTTACTTAAAGGTTAGCTGGAAGAGATGCCTTAACGGGATAAGTTCGCCTTTGTACACATTTACTGTATTCTCTCTGTGTTATGTACTTGTTTTGTGCAATAAAGTGTTTACTACTACTACTAATGATTTTAACGCTTGAGCCCTCTGTAAGCTACCGTTGTTTGTGAGATTTGATAATTAGCAAGGGATCCAAGAGGAATCGACGTGACTCTTAAATGAATATACTCGTATTTTTCCAAAATTAAATCATGGTGGTCTTTTCAGATAGTAATTTCAGGTTGAAGAAATGTCTGTTGACGCTTGATGACAAATCATAGGTATCCAACTATCCATAACCGTTTCATGACACTTAATTACTTTCTAGGCCTCCAGTCCATAAGCTACTAACAACTTACTTTTGTTTCAGGTACGATACACGGGCTACCGCGACAGGCCGCCAGAAGAGCGCCAAATGCGGTTCACCAGCGGGTGTCGCGAGGGCCACACCGAGATCGCCTTCACCGCCACCGGCACCAACCTGCAGCTGGTATTCGACCACTCACCTTACAACAACAGAGGCTGCGACTTTCAGAAGGAGAACGGCAAGGTGAGGACTCGATTTAATACATTGTCAAAAATTACTACTAGCCTAAAGCAGGCGTGGCTCACTCCGCGATTTCGTCGCTTTGCTACAGGTAGCTAAAAGTACATCCGTTCGGCCCCAATTTTGGGGTTTGCCATAAGCCGCGCGTGGCGCTGTCGCCACCTAGCGGCCATATCTGTGCTGATCGTCACAGACGCGTTTTGTTAGAGAGTGAGTCTTCTGTACCTAGTACTATTATTTATTCTGTGCCTAAAGGCTGATTATGTTCCAGAGATGTGCGAGGCTAAAGCTAAACTACGAAAACCGATTCTAAATAGCTAAAGTTGTACCTAGCTATGAAAATTTATCATTCTAATTAGTGGTAACATGCACGTGCGTAGGGTCCTAACTAAATTGGTTGTTCAATACTTACGCTATAGAATTTCCAATTATCAAGAACCCTAAATGGCATAACAATCCCGTGTGGTGACGGGATACGGGATAAACATTTATTAACACTCTAGTTTTATTTTTTTACCTTATTAAATAACTTATAAATATGTAAGTATATGTGATCTCATACTTTGCCATAAAATCAATAGAATATATGCTGTGCTGTAATCTATCTTACTATGTATTAATGACTTAGGTATTAGAAGGTAAATGTTAAGCACGTGTTAAGTGTTTAAGTAGTAGTAGTAGTAGTAGGCAGGGTTGGGCAAAATACTGGCTTCCACGTATTTCCAATACAAATTACAAAATACATTTTTAAAAGTATTTGAAATACCAAATACAAACTACTTTGGTGACTGGTATTTGAAATACAAAATAAAAATTACAGTGTTTAAAATAATGTATTTCAAATACAAAATACAAAATACTTTTCATTTTTTTTGTTTAAACATTTAGTTTTTTTAACGAATATCCTTTCCCAAAAACTTATAGGGTCATTGCGCTTGTTTTCGTTCAGCTCTAGTTTTCGTCCACTTGACGAAATTTGAATATAAACCTACATTGCTGCAAATAGTAAATTAAAAATGAAATATATTATTTGCTAATCTGTCAAGTGGTCGAAAACTAGAGCATGGACGGAAACTACTGCAATGACTCTATCCCCTGGCTGTTGACGAAAAAACCGCGCAGAATAGCTCGCGCATTGTACCTATTTGCCCTCGTACAAGTCGTACATTATATTAAAAAAAACGTTCGATTTTAGGATCATAGAATTTAATAAAATGTACTTTGTAGAAATGTATTTTTAAGCTTGAAGTATTTGAAATACAAAATACAAAATACATGTGAGTGCAGTATTTGAAATACCAAATACAAAATACGTTTCCAGGTAGTATTTGAAATACAAATACAAAATACTAAAATGTATATCAAATACGTATTTCAAATACATGTAATTGAAATACTGCCCAACCCTGGTAGTAGGTAATAAATAAACTGACTGAAAATTCTGTTTCGGTTTCGGCCAAAAAACAGCCGAAGCTTTCGGCCGGGCCGAAACTCACGAAATGGTACTGCGTAATACTATGAAACTAAACTATGTGACAAAGACCAAAAGTTGTGAAACTAGTTGGACAACAATATTAATATACTTTATTATATATATTTATTTATGTATACAGAAATTAATTGGTTTATTAGAAAACACAATTCCCCTAATGGTAATACAGAAACTTTATACATTTAGAGTTTGCGTCAAATCCGGTAAGAGTTCTGATTTTTTGCAGACTTCAAGCGAACAATTTTTGAGAGACACATTAAATATCAACTTGCAATAGTTGTGATAGTACCTTGTTAAGGATCATCAGGTAGATCACATAAAATAATATTTCATATTTCAATATGATTTATGGTTTTATAAAATATAATGAAATTCAAATGGTTTATCAGGTGAAAACAAAAATAAGACCACGCCTTAGTAGGTACTTGCATTTTTTTAGTTGGTACTTGCATTATATATTAACACATTCAACACCAAGAACCCGACTGTCGGGTACACTGTTCGTAGCGACTACGCGCTACATACGACGAAACCGTGGCTACGCGCTACGAGCGTAACCCGTAGCACTTAGTGGTATTGAATGTGTTAAGAAATTAGTCACTGAAGCTTTATTTTATATTCATTTTTATTTAAATCGCAGAGCGTGTATCTTGATCTACGTCATTAACGTTAGTACCGTAACGTTACAAAAAAGAGAAAAAATAATTTGTAGGTAGTGATAAAATAACTTTGGTGACAAGGTTACTTATACTAGATATTTATTTAATAATCGTCTACAAACCCAAAATTAGGTAAGTAAATTAACATCAATCATAAAAAAATAATATAACGTAATCCTTATTCTGATTCATATTCCTGATTTAGGTAATCAAGTGAGAATCACGTTTTATAGTGATTCATCCTATAGCGGGCTGTATTAAACTAATGGCATCATTTTTCACCGGTCCAGCATCAGTGGCTCTTCCGGCCTGCATTTTCATAAACCAAATTAAGACATAAATTCCTTTCAAACTCCTAATGAAAGAAATAAAGCCGTAACACCGCAGATAACGTGTTGGTCACGCTCAGAGTTCATCTGGTACAATTAAGGTCGACTACTCGAAAGTCGTCCACTATGTAAGTCGTCCACTATGTGGCGATTAGTCTGATGTGCTGTGAATAATGTTGACGCATACATTTCGCGTATCAACATAATTATAGAGCCATAGTCCTATAAGATATACGCCGGAGTTACGAAGAAAAAAAATTACTTTTTTGTTAATTAAATATTGTTCAAGAGCATCAAAAAAAGCTACGAATTTGTAAAGGGTTTTTGATAACGGTTAGGTTACCTAAACATAGAACTAAATTTTTAAATACAACTTCTTTTTTAATCCACACAATTAGAGTAACGCTGACAATGGCTTTGTGATACTAGCTAGACTTGGCGTAGGCGAACTCCTTTTTTTAACAACTTAGCTAACTGACTTATCTCCCTGATTGTAAACAGCTTAGCACGTCTCTAAACCTTAAAAAATTACACTTTAAAAATGTATAGGCGGATAAATAGGTATGTTGCCTGCTAATTTTATAAAATGCTTATCCATCCAACCTATTGTGTTTTCTTCAAATTGCATTAGTTAAATTCTGTTTAAAATCTGAAAGACCTACCTACTTAAATACCTATGAGGAAACTATTCATGGCACTCGTATCGTCCTGTCGGTCCAATTAGTTTTGAAGTCGACACACGGGTATTTAGACACTGTACTGTAGTATTGTACGTGTACTGTATATTGTATTTCTACGTTAAATATTTTAATAACGATAAGGAAAATTGTTGAATATACAACGAGTCTTTCCTCTTGCTGTGCGAGCCAAATAGTTAAATAAGCGAGAATATCAACGGATTATTAATAAATACAGTCAAGCGGATAAATATCCAGTCCGTGTTTGAAATATGTACGTTAGTAATTGTAGCTACGTACTGTATATTACACTATATCTCAATTTTAGCCGGCAGCGATCCATATGGTGCCTCCTTTATTGAATTTAGCCCCTTCGGCGCTCTCGTCGCGCCAGACACCCGCTGTGCTTTTGTATGAATACTTAACTTACGTATATTTATTTACATTTGGTTCATTTAACTGCGCGCTTCGATGCGCACATGAGCCCGTATTATAAAACGATATTTTATTAATGGCCATCCATGTGCTTAGAATTGATCTAAGTAGGTAAGTACATAATAAACATACCTACTCGACATGGTTGCCATTAATGTTATTAATACCTTTTGGAATAAATCCCGGTTTGAGATACTTAACTATTATCTTGATGGAAAATAAATTAAATTTAAAAAAGTATTTGCACATAATACCGTCCCACTAACCCGTTTAACACCGGTTACAAGTCTGGGTACATCTAAACTAATTGAATAAGTAAATTATACTAATATGCCTCGCAGTACCAAGGGAAAAACCTGAACTTACGGCGCCTTAATTACGACAGCAATGCAGCAATAACTGCAGCCCAATTTGTCAAGAAAGTTGATAGTGACATACCCAGTCATTTCCCGCTGCTGCAGTCGCGTCGCAATCGGAAAGAATTCGTAACCTTAATAATTTAAATGAAAAACGCAAATTAACGGAATTTTGTTATTTACTGCGTCTTTCTAATAAATAATTATATCCTGTAAGCAGGCCTTAGAGGCTTATATTTCTACAGTTTCTAGAATTCTGAATCGAAAGAAAGAAAATGTGTAGTCTTTTTTTTTACAAAACATCTACGAACGAATAATTATTTTTTGTTATGAAAACTGCAACAGTCTAACCTAACTGTAAGAAATACAGCGAGTCAGCAACAATATCCTTGAAAAGGAATGAAAATGTAACCGGGGACTGCTGAATATCTCGAATATTCCCTCGAGGCAGGAGGGAAAATAATTCACCTAAAATCGATAAAGGGAAAACATTAGTTGCCATTGGAGAGCGTCGCGGCGGCGCGCGCCGCTCCGCCCGTTCCAACATGGCTGCCTGCACTCCCACTTTTCTTCCTACCCTCTTTGTACAAGCTAATTTAATTATGATGCAAAGTGAATAGGTAATACTGGTTGCAATAAAATACTACATACTTGTTTTTTTATTTTTATTTAGGTACGTGATCTGACATAGTGAGTATCTTTCACATCACATTTTATTATTACATGCCATACTTAAATTAAATAAGTAGGTAGGTTACAAAACATTTAAATAAAATGAAATATAACTAATTAAACTCTATTGATTACACTAATAAAATACATATGTAGTTTGAAAAAAAAATTGGCTTCTGTTACTGCCAAATTTAGGAACCTTTTATTTGAATGAAAGCCTAGTAAAGCAAGTACATTAATGTCTGGATAAAGGCAAATTGCATGTTTTTCTTTTCAAAATTTATAGGTGCATATAAAGAGCACGTATAGCGTTATTGTATTTTCATTCGTTTTCCTAAAAAATGAATAGGTACCTATTCAGTACGTATGTATGACGGCAGTTAGTTTCTACCTAACTATTTTTTTAAATAAAAAAATACTAGTACTAAATATATGTAATAAAGATTCTAAATAAAATAAAAATGTTTATTTGGCAACCACATCAGTATACATATTTGGACGTCTGATGGACCCTAAACTAGGCTGAGCCTGTATCTTGGGGCCGTGCAGTGCAAAAAAAACTAATAATCATAAATAAAATATGATACAAGCAGGTATAAGTTTTAAGTACATATTTACATTAGTCTAAAGCATTTTTCCTGAAAATATAAATACACAAATACTTATTACAATGATAAAAACGACGAAAATCTGTATTTCAATGATCCCTACTGTTACCACCACATAAATACATGCACGGCAGTATTCCGAAGTTATTGGAATCCAAACAATAATGCGTTGTATGTTCAGCAACATACGTTTGAGTAAAAATGGCCAAACAACAGAAGGCAAGCGAAGGATCCGATCGCGTGCTCTTTGTTCCGCATCCGGTGCCAACAAACCTTCAATTTGAAACTGTTATTGTGGCAGATACTCGCCAAGGATGCAATTTCGATAATTATGCTCATTCTTTTAATTTTTAAACCATTCTTGTTTGACAAAGCATAGTTTGTCGCTTGCCGTATGGCTTTTAAAGTTTTTAACATATTAACTCCTTTTTTACGTAAGTAGGTTTAAACGTTACTTTGTCTCGGGTCGGGTATAATCGGGTATTCTGTACTCATTTAAAAATCTATTATTAAAAATCAATAAGTTAATATTAATACGTAACTAATACTTATTCAGATGAATTTTGTAAGAAACGATATATACGTATAAGTATTATAGCCGTGTATATCTATGCATATATGAAAAAATTATTATAGGTACCTAAGTACACTTAAATATTTACATGTTTAATAAAGATTAAATTGATAAAACAAAATATTCTAGCCGGAACACAATAATAACTAATCAAAAATTAGTCATTTTTCTACTCATAGAAATCGGTGACACATGATGTGACTTATAAAAACTTTCCTTCTCTCGGCAGTTCTGCTACGCCACCAACAGCGTCCATTTTTTGCGCAATCCAATTTTTTTGTTTCGGAGTTTAAGGCAGTAATTTATTATGTTTTTTTGTCGACAGGCCCACATAGTGTCCAAGTTCATAATGAATGGCGTGTGCGTAAGATGGCGAGGTTGGATTGACTTAGAGCGGCTAGACGGGGTCGGGTGCCTGGAGTTGGACGAAGAGCGAGCGGCCATTGAGGATGCAGCGCTGCGCGACCAGATCGAGCGGTACAACCAGCGGCTGCGGGACTTCGAGGATAAGCAGCGCGTATACCGCGAGCACGGTGACGACCTGCGCGCGCACTCGCACGCGCACGCGCAGCGATGCCATCAGGCGCGCGCGCCGCCGCACGCAGCGCACGTCGCGCACCCCCACCCGCACCCCTCGCACCCTATTCACATGAAGTCTCAGGGAGCTCTCATCTCGTAAACCAAAAAGCCGAGAATATACATACCGTACAATTTTGTTGTATGTATGTAGCTTTTGAACGTTGGACATATACTAGTAGCGAAAACTATCAAGATCACCAAATTGCGTCCTCTCTTCTTAACATTAATGATGAAACTATAAAATAATCTGCTTGCTAAAATAATATTCTCGTTTTTGTAAACGTAGCACCAAAAGTCTGACTGTGAGTCACGTAATAAGAGTATTACATTTAATTATTTAAGAATTAACAAATGCCGTACGATAACACCTAGCTCAAGTACTCAAATTGAATTAGATTACTTACTAATAGCGATCTACGTATTCGTTTCAGTCACCAATACACTTTCATTTGTTGTGTTGACCTATTGATAAGGAATTTAGTTTAATTTTCGTAAGGAAATATAGTACCGAGTATAATACAGCAACGCAAATGACGGCAAAAAAAAACAAATATGTACCTTTTATGTATAGATTCCGCTCCAAATAGTAACTTGGATATAGAAGAAATGAATTATGACATTTCGTGGGTCAAGCTTAGTTTCAAATCTGCAATGTTAGATTATAAGTTAATACGACAGTAGAAAACAAATGTTTGTGATGTCAATAGTATGAAAATTCCACCATAGTTACTTACTGCAGAAAACTATACGGTAACTATAAATATAGTACGTCTTGAACATCTTCAAATCATTAAGTAAATACATTATAGCTACCTACTCATTATTTTTAAATTGATATAATAACATGTATGTACTTTGGTTAAACTAAATATTGTCTACTATTGTATACTTTTGCTACTTACTTAATTAAATCAAAGTATCTGTTCTTGTTTACTTTGTGTTATATTATGTTATTTATTTTTAAGGGAATTGTATTACCTAATACAAAGAAAAACTTTAATACAATTTTTGTGATAGTAATGTAAATAAAACCTAATGATATTTTAAAATTGTATTTTTATTCGACATTGATTAACCGTAGGTACTTTTTGCAAACTGTTATTTATAAAGCATCCGACGTGTCGAAAAGTGGAGTCATGAGCGTTGCGAGGGCGTCAAGGAATGAGGGTTAAACAAACTTTGCTACCCAGTACTAGACAAAAATTTTACTACAGCAACGCGAGTGATATCTGTAAAATATTAAAAATCTAATTCAAATGAATGGTATTAAATATTTAACATTCAAAATCATCACTTAAAAGCCATTTCTACCAGCCAGCATGAGGAAACAACTCAAAAAGAAATTACTTTGCCACTCTAGTGGATAAAATGCAACTTTCTCATCGGTATTTGAAGAAAGAGAGCCTTTACGAGTAGTTGTGGTAAAAATATATGTGACCAAGTCCAGCGCTTCGTCGCTACCATCACGCACAACAGCTCTCCAGTTCAAGCCGGATTGATTGTTTGGGAAGACAGCATTAAATTTCTATCTATGAGAAAATTTAATCCTCTTGACAGTGAGCTTGCTCCCAAGATCAACATTTCTGCCATGACTCATAGCCTAAGCAAATTAGAAAAATCTGCGGAAATAATTCGTGTAGTTTTGAAAATTGGTACAGGTATACCTTGTGGTGTCCAGATAAACATACTAAAAGTCCTCGAGGGTAGGGGGTGTGCTGAGGGTGTACGGGGGGGGGGGTTGAAGGTACCTTTTTTCATATTTTTGCTCATATATCGAATATCTGTACGAATAGCACTATAATTACTTCGGATAAAAGTTTTAACATAAAATTTACTACAAATTTGGTTACGTTTATTTTTACTCTACAATCAATACTTTAGGAGCTGTAGGCTGTTAAAGTTAAATAAGAGATAAAAAATAGACGATTTAAGAAAACGTCGTCTTTTTGTAATTATTCATCATAAATAAAAAATTTAGTTTAGAATAAGCAAGCTAAGCGACCTGCTGATAAAATATAAAAAAACAGGCCATGAGCATGTCGGGCCATGCTCAGTGTAGGGTTCCGTAGTTACCCGTCTGTCAAAATTGACTATTTGCCAAAACTCAAAAACAGCTATACCGATTAGGATCGCTATATTTTTCCTTGAAAGTCTTTACTAAGCTATGTTTTCACCCTTATTCGTTTTAAAAGACCTATCCAACGACACCCCACACTATAGGGTGGAAGCGAAAAAAAATTTCATCCCCACTTTAATGTAGGGCAGCCACCATAAAAAAATATTTTTTCTAGTTTTTATGATTAAATTTGACACGAATATATAAATCAGTTGGCTGACAAAGTCGTAAAATATAAACTAGAAAAAATATTTTTTTAGGGTGGCTCCCCTACATTAAAGTGGGGATGAAATTTTTTTTCGCGTCAACCCTATAGTGTGGGGTGTCGTTGGATAGGTCTTTTAAAATGAATAAGGGTCTTTAAGGACCATTTTTTGATAAACTTAATATTTTCAAAAATAATCGATCTGAAAGAAAAAAAGTTGTGTTTTCCACTTTAGTTCCCCTAACACTTGAACCATGGGTCCAAAAAATATGAAAAAAATCGTAAAAGTAAAGCTTAGTAAAGACTTTCAAGGAAAAATATAGCGAACCTAATCGGTGTAGCAGTTTTTGAGTTTTTGCAAATAGTCTATTTTGACAAGCGGGTAACTACGAAACCCTACACTGAGCATGGCCCGACATGCTCTTGGCCGGTTTTTTTATATTTTATCAGCAGGTCGCTTAGCTTGCTTATTCTAAACTAATTTTTTTATTTATGATGAACAATTACGAAAAAACAACGTTTTCTTAAACCGTCTATTTTTTATCTCTTATTTAACTTTAATAGCCTGTAGCTCCTAAAGTATTGATCGCAAAGTAAAAATAAACATAACTAAATTTGTAGCAAATTTAATGTTAAAACTTTTGTCCGAAGTAATTATAATGCTATTCGTACAGATATTCGAGATATGAGCAAAAATATGAAAAAAGGTACCTTCAACCCCCCCTACACCCTCAGCACACCCCCTACCCTCGAGGACTTTTAGTATGTTTATCTGGACACCACAAGGTATACCTGTACCAATTTTCAAAACTACACGAATTATTTCCGCAGATTGCCCAAATTCGACTTAATTTGACGTGGCTATCACGTTGTAATCGATATCAAGTTACTAATTAATGTTTATCAAAGTCGCGAGGTCCTCTAGCTGAGTCTGAATAGAACCTCACAGGCGTTTGATGCTTGACGGCGGCCGTTAATTTTACAACAGCATTTAGTGCAAGCAATCAACTATGAGGTTCAACGAGCATGAATGTGAACATTTCCGTGGCGGCTAAATTGCGTATAATGAGCGAGGGCGGAGCGGGTCGGCGGCACAGGTGCGGCGCGTGCGACCAACCCGACACACAAAACTATCACGTCTGTGTTATTATTACAAATATTTGAATCCCGGTTAAGTGGAACTGCGATAAATTTAAAATAATTCAAAAACTGAGCTTATTTTGCCCTATGCGACTAAAAAAAGTAGCATATCAGATTAAGCGTCAAAAATACCTATCTAACATCTCTCTATCATTTTCAACTACTTAGCATAATAAAAATGTCTGTAGAACAATAAGATTGTGTTGTGGCAGATACTTTTGAATGCGAACTGTAAAAGTAGGTATTCGTGAAAGGTAGATACTTTTAGTGCGATGTTTCATTCTCAACTTTTGATGCTGACTTTACTTGGTATACAGGGTGGCTAAAAAATAACTGCATTCCCATTGCCAGGGTGGTTTTGGCATTATACTGAGCAACTTTTACTATGGGACCAACCCCGAAATCGTATATCAACTACATCAGCTGTTTAATATTTTTCGACTTTTTAGGTATTTATTTTAAGAGTTAGGATCATTTAAAAATTAGTATGAAATCTGCTTTTCGCTTCTAATTTTTACACAAATAAAAAAGTAAAATTTATACAAACTGTATCAAAATATTTTTAATAATGTTAAAACTACGTTAGTATGGAGAAGCGGCCGTGGCCTATCCTCTTAAATAACGGAAAATGTTTAGAATACTTTTCAGTGAACCCATTCAACGCTCAGAAAGTACAATATGTTTTGAATAATTTAATATTTAGGACGCTGGCAAATGAAAGTTGTGGATTCTATTATTTTAAAGATTCCATTTATCCAGGTTTGTAAAAGCTCTGGTAACAGATAACAGACACATGCAATGGTCCGACAATTACTTTTACTTTATTGGATCGTATTTGGCGACCCCTGCGCCGGCGCAGTCAGGACATGCGATGCCTAATTGCATTTAATTTGACTAGCGCGCGCAACACGAAAGGGATCACCACCCCTAACTTTTTTGCTCTAATGCACAAAGCCTCGTTGAGCATGATACCTGTGATCAGAATTAACTGAAACTAATGGTAATTTGTAGGGCTTTACCTTGCTAATTATACTTACATACATGTTGCGTGGTATATAGGTACTTTTTTATTTATATAATAATAATATGTTTGCTTTCATATTGGTGTTCATACAGATGTTCTTAACTAATAATGTTTCACAATATGACACCCTATAAGGGTATTGTAATTTTATCTAAAACTAAGTTTACCGTATTTGTTACATCTTTCTAGACCAATGGGTACCTAATACCTACTTAGGTCATACTGAAAATTCCTGGACTGGCCACTTGGAAAAAATAAGTCGTCTACATATATCAGAATCCAGAAACTTGTATACTTGTAAACAGTATGGCCCACGTTAATCTGTGTCTGGTTAAAAGCATACGAAACGAATAATTCTCAGGTTACCGTATGTCACAGTCTTGCTTTTGTCATAGGCACTTGTTTTGTAGTTGGTCCTTCGAACCGAACAAAACAAAACTTACAGTGTTTTAAGATCAACTATTGTAGGGCTAAGAATTTACTGTGCTTTCTTAATTGTATAATTTAAAAAAATACTGACAAAAACTTTGAATGAAATATCACTCAATCCAAAAAAGATCCTTTACTATCGTTCCATCTTTTGCAGATTATTTGACACTTTATGCGGAAGTAGCTGAGTTGTCTCATTCGCATGAGATACTATCGCAGGTTATATTGTGACCGACGGCACCTTGACCGTCAAAATTGAGCAGGTAGCCGACATGATCTTTGACGATCGACCGCAAAAAACTCGGGACGTGTACAAGAGAAATCAGAAACGAACGCTATCCAGATCCCGTGCACAATGAACCCGTGATTTATCAGGCCATTCTTTTTGCGCAAAAAGCGCAGGTCAGTGTCGGAGCGAAGCACCAAAAGGGCATTTCGTGTAATCCGCGTACAGAGCGTGGGAAAGGCGATCGCGCTGGGTCCTACATGTACCGGGTAACAAAGTATTCAAGTAAGTTCATTTGGTAAATCTTAACATATACGTACCTACTAAAATAAAGTCGGTTAATAAAAATATTACAAAATTTAATTCTCTAAATTCCATTATAGGAAAATGATTTCCATTTGCGTATTGCGCATAGGCCTACAATTACCTCTAGTGAGTATGTGCAAGTGTTATTTTAAACGTCAAACTTCTATGAAATTATGAGGTATAAATAACACTTGCACTGCATGGGCAATCAAAATGTCTGCAGACTTTTCTTGGTCCAACTCTAATGAAGTTTATTAGTTACTAGCGACCCGCCTTGGTCTAACTCTAACTTCATATCTAAGATTTATTTGATATTTAATGCCATTCAGCAAGCGCAGTTTTCGGTTTAAAACAAAACGTTTGTAAGGCTTGTAAATACATAATGTTTTGGCAAACTGTGGGTAAAAATATAGGCAAGCTCCCCTTAAAACAAATTAAATAAAAGAGTAAATAAAAATATTCTAAAACTGTATTTTACCAAGAAACGATTCACATTTCGTTGTATTTATCTCAATGTCCAACCAGGTACCTAAGTTACAACTTCATTCGCAGCCTCCAAACGGTGATAAATCTTTCACCAGTGCATTGCCACTGTATTGTGGGACTGATAGATGGCACTCGCGATAACTTAGAAAACGGCGTTAAATGCACTTGCTGACAATAACTTGTTATGAATCTTGCTGTTGAAATCCTTACAAAAATGTCGGTATTATGTGACTTCCTGGCAGTATCAGGTGGAAGTTATAGTAGATAATAAGTATTGTATGCACAATACCACGAATATGTATAGATTCCGTCTAAGCTAACTCTGCACCGACTTTGATGTTACAAAGTTTAGAGGTATATTAGACGTGTACGGCCCGGTTCGAATTTTAAGATACGTCAATTAATAGATCTAGAAACGATATGGATTAGATGTGTCAGTGTCAAAAGTGACGTTTTTGTTTGAAAAGACTTATATAATCCATATCCTTTCTAGATCTATTAATTGACGGATCTTAAAGTTCGAATCGGGCAGTTCTCATAGGAATTTGACGAGGTGACTCATCCATGCTCTGTCTCTGCAGAGGTAGCTGGTAAGCAGCATGGTCATGGTCGGCCTCATAAAAAATAATCTACAGAATGGCTGACCGGGTATTAATTGTATTTAAATCAGACAAGTTTACTATAATGTAAATATTGAAAGCGACTGTTAGGGTAGGGTAGGTTTCATATTCATCATCATCATCATATCAGCCCTTTATCGCCCACTGCTGAGCATAGGCCTCTCTTCTAGTACGCCACTTGTCCCGGTCCTGAGCTAATCTCATCCAGAAGTGACCCGCAATTTTCCGGGAAGGTTTCATATTACTAAGTCAAAACGTTTGTTCAATAATTACGGGTGTATGAAAACGTTCAGCGACAGGCTTAAGTTGGGCCGAAGTAGAAAGTTGTTTATACTCAACACCATATAGATGTTATTCGCAACATACACCGATAACGTTTTCACAAAATGACCAATTTAAGTCAGACCTCCGAATAAGGATAGATATTACGAATCTCCGAGTGAAGTATTGCCGGAGACTAACGCTTAACCGAGACATTATTTTGTGAATGAAGTGGCAGGAGGATAGGAGTCATACGGCTTCCCGAAGACACGCAAACCGGCTCGTCTCACACGTGAGTGCCCATGAGGTGGGCATGAGGCTTCTTGCGGTTTTCGTATCGTCCCTTATTACACTGAATGCTAGTATAAAATTGATACGATATCAAATCACAAGATCATAACATTTCTTGTAAGAAAGCATAAAATAGAATACATAATAGTAGCTAGTAAACCAACATTTATTTTTACAGAAGCAAATTTTATTAAATAGTTAATCAACGTTTCCAATTGGCTTTTATATATAGGTACTCGTAATAATTATTACCTACCTACAATGGGTAGGTGCAGGCATAGTGTACACTTGACTAAATTAAGATTCGTTTTTTTTTTAATTGATACAATTCATGTAACTTATTACTTATTTGATCCTTTAAAATGTGTAGGTACAATCCGAATAAATTTGTACAACATTTTAGAGTTCTTAGATTAATATGTGTGTATTAGATTATTGCGCAAATAAAGGCGCATTATTCGGTTCGAAGGACCAAAAAATATGTGGATTATGTCTGTCTTTCAACCAGCGTATGCAAATCGCATTACAAGTAGGTTAAGTACAAGTATCAGGTAAAAAATCATACCTAATGTTATTTAAAATTAAAAGTATACACTCTCCAGGCGCGTATTGTATAGCACGCACCGGCTCTCTCGGTACTAAACTTAGTGACATGTCCATACTCCGGTTGCAACATAGATAGCTGATAGCCCAGCAGTTCGTAGACCTACTTATAAGTTTCGCTTAGGATAAGATGCAGATTGCAGCCCTGTTTTGGCCATTCAGTGATGCAGAAAGTGTTCACATATTCACATATTCACTCCTCGGACCTTACAAAATCCTATATCAAATAAATATACTACATACCTATACTTACTCGTAAATAAAACATTCTGAAACATCAAACCATCAAGCGATACTCGTTCCAAATAAATAATTATCTACATTTTAATTATGCCAAGTTAGAAGTTAAATAAAGCTGTTTGTTTATCCAGGCAGTCCTAAATTACACGCTGCAGAGCGCACATCAAATGCTGAGTTTATAGCCCAAACGCGCCTGCGGCACTTTGAAACGAGTAGCACCATCTCACGCATATGTTTCCTCGAATTAACGTCTGTTTTCTGTGAAGAAAACGACAGTCGTTAAACACGTATAGATTACTGTATAAAACAATATAAACAGTTTGTTTATAATAAAAAGAAAAGAGCTAAGACATCCGGTGACGGGGTTATGTTGTGAGTCATAACTTGGGGCATAAAATCTTGATCAGTTAATTCTGTAGTTAGGATAAGGCATAGTCGCACATTTAACAAATTGACAAATAATGGAGGCAGAAGCATATTTTTACCACGATCACTTCTGAGTACCTACCTACTCAGAAGTGATCGTGTATTAACATGTTAAAATTGAACGGTCAGTTAATCGTATTTGATGCTACTTCAGTACTTTTTGTACTTGAACTGACTGAAATAGCAAGACGCGTTGTACGTTTCCGTGAAAATACGAAGGATAACAATTATGCACTACATCTGTACTTACCTATTGCAAATACTTTGAAAATGCAATGTTCATCACAAGCGTCAATGCGAATAAATACCGAATGAGTCCGGAGAGGATTAGCCGTGCGATTCCACAGCTTCAGCAAATACTAGCTGCCCCCGTGCTCATTCGATGCTCTATTTGTGTTAAGATTATCACGCGACACAATATTATTTCACGATTAAGCAAGTATTTTTGCTTGTTCAAAGCAAGTGACAGGTTTTTTTTATTATTTGCAGTATTTAGTAAAAAAACGTATCGTCCCAATCTTACACAAATCGACCTAGACCAAGTTCAATACCATTTTTTAAGGATTGTGTTGTCGGTATTAGCTAGACGGTAGTAACTTATAGTTAAATCATTTTTATTTTATAGTTCATTAGTAGAATACCAATAATTAAATTAAACAAAATATCCTTAATTCGGAAACAAATATTCGTGCTTATCACAGAAAATAAATACCGGGTTAGAACCCGTTTTGTGGACTTTGGTCACGTAGTCACTACACTCACTACCGACTCGGCTACGGAGACCGTTTATTACCATTGAATTAAAATACTTAAATTAAGTATTTTATGTCGCATGAATTATAAATCGCATTAATATAGTCTATTATGAAAACGACTGGGTAGTATAGGGAAATGGGGCGTAAATTGGTTTTAAAAATAAAGTGTCAGGTACCTTGTCCAAAAAGCTGAAGAAAATAAATATGTGACAGTTGTAACTAGCACTTACCTGAATCGTAACGGCACTCCTTACAGTAAGTATTGTACATAAGTAAATGATTAACACATTAGGTACTAGTCACATTTAGAGTGGTATACATACAAATATTAATCACAATAAAGTTCGTTGGCAAGTAGGAACAATAAAATACCTACCCAAGTAACAATTTGTGGTACTATAGTAGTCGATAGAACGTTTCCTAAATACCACCTAAGGTCCTATAAAAGACCTAAGAAGATTGTATAAAGCCGAAATGGCGCATCTTATGTGCCATTCAGTGATATAGTAGACCTGTAGCAGTGTCAGTCGTGACGTTTTAGGTCTATAAAAGTGATGTAATGCATGACTCTTGTGCTAATTTGTTGTCAGTAACGCCATTATAGTGTTAATTTATACTATAGTCGCATTTGAGATTCCATTATAGTGCTTGTTTTATACTATAGTAGTATTTGAAATTCTATTATAGTGCTTTTTTTATACTATAGTAGAATTCATAGTTCTTTTACTACGCAATTTGCTATCAAGTTTTCCATCAACTGTTGTGAGTGGTTTTGTTGTGTGTTTACTTCACAAAAACGGTACTAAGTAAAATGGTGATAAATAAAGACTTTATATTAATATGCGTCATTTAGATGTCGAATAATTCGGTCCTTAGTGCAAAAAGTATATGGGACGGAAGTTTTAACGTTAAAATAGTATTAGGTTAATGAGGATTTTTAAATGCCCCCTCTATTTATTTATGTTTAAAAAAATAATAATACAATATTATGATATTCACCATAGTTACTACTATACAGCCAAGAAGTAAATCCGACGCTTTATAGGCTAACTATAGAACTTACGACGAAATGTTCACCGCCATCATGATTAAAATTAGGGTTCCAAAAGAATTTTGCTGTGACCCAGTTGCACATACAAACTCTTTAGAAAAACATAGGATTTTTTTAAATTTGGATGTAGTCATTACTGTTGTTTTCTTTTTCAGTGTGATTGGTAAAAAAATGTGCTAATAATGGATGTCGATAAATATCTAAACCATCACGATTTTATGCTTGTATTAAATAATTGATGATAAATCTGAACTACAATCACTAATATCACTGGGGTCTTTTTTATCAATTCATTAATATAAAAATATTTTGTACGGAACCACATTATGTGGCTTAGGCCTGAACTTATATAAGCAAGATATAAGTAGCCATTACAGATCAAATTTAACATTTACAAGTAGTCGTTTTCTACCTTTATGTATCTAACTCGGTTTATAAAAGACATAAAAACTCAACTTTAACGCTGTTGTCTTTTAAAAGAAAAAACAAAACCACTATACAACAGTTTTATAATATAAAAGAGTCATTGTGACGTTTACAGCTATGAGATATAATAGAGATTTAAAAACTACTAAAGCGCTTATTAAATCTATAAATATATGTCCCAAAAACGCTACTATAGAGAAAAACAGTTCTATAATAGTGTTCATATGACTACTAAAGTATTATGTACTATAGCAGTGATCTCTAAGGCTACTATATCCTAAAATTGTTGTATAGTTGGGTTTTTGTCACTGTTAAAACACAAACCTATAGCGGCTTGCAGGGAACCTTAATAGCGCAAACTACTAAAGTATTATATACTATAGCAGTGATCTCTAAAGCCACTATATCCTAAAATCGTTGTAAAGTTGGGTTTTTGTCACTGTTAAAACACAAAACTATAGCGGCTTGCAGGGAACCTTAATAGCGCAAACTACTAAAGTAATATGTTCTATAGCAGTGATCTCTAAAGCCACTATATCCTAAAATCGTTGTATAGTTGGGTTTTTGTCACTGTTAAAACACAAAACTACAGCGGCTTGCAGGGAACCTTAATAGCGCAAACTACTAAAGTATTATGTACTATAGCAGTGATCTCTAAGGCTACTATATCCTAAAATTGTTGTATAGTTGGGTTTTTGTCACTGTTAAAACACAAAACTATAGCGGCTTGCAGGGAACCTTAATAGCGCAAACTACTAAAGTATTATGTACTATAGCAGTGATCTTTAAAGCCACTATATCCTAAAATCTTTGTATAGTTGGGTTTTTTGTCACTGTTAAAACACAAAACTATAGTGGCTTGCAGGGAACCTTAATAGCGCTAATTAGTTGCATAAAAGTGATTCCAAATACTATTATACAGTAATATTGCTCTATAGTGGTTATATTTGAACCTGTTATAGTACACGCCTATAACGGCCCTATAAAATGATGAAGTAAACCTTTACATCAATTGCTTATAGAATATATTAGCTGTATAAGCCTATAGAGCAAAAAGGTGTTGCCAAACGCTTTTATACGACAGGTGGTCACCTCTGAAACCTTAGTACGACGTCTATACAAGCTTTTAGCGATAAAAACTAAAATTATAGGACTAAAATGTTACTTGGGTACCTATAAATAAAATTTAAATAACACTTAGAGTGCAAAATTGAAACTATAGAAAGGAAATTTGTGGAATAAAAAACAAAACGCGATCAAAAAAATCAGAATGTTTCTACGGTATATTTATCGCCAACCAGCACACCTTATTACACCAAGCAGGTGCGTCCACAAAATGTACGTGTTCAAATTTTTCTCAAAATTGTTACGATTACAATACAATTGTTTTCAAGAGAACAATTACACCTATATATAGTAAAATTTCCGATATTATTAATCAGTGACAGAGCAGTGTAAGAGGAGAGGGTAGGTATTAAAACGGTATTAAATCGCAGGTACTGCTCGCACATGAAGGGCACGCAATAAATGATAATCCCGCACGTGTGGGATAATCTCAGCTAATTGAAGCGGCTCATCCCGCACGTTGATCCCTCCCTCGCGATAAGAAACGGAGAAATTAAATTAAATTCATTTTCTATAGGTACTTATCCAAGATATGTAGTAAAAATGTATGATTTTAGTCAAATCGACTAGCATTTATGTCATATAGCTCAGTACATAGTCACGACATAGCTCTTATGTCAGCGAATTAAGAATTATGTTACGGGACATATTTTTGAGTAAGTTGTATGACACCCATATTTTTACACTGTAGGTGCATACTATGTCTAGAAGCTAGGAACTAGAGTAGATGACACAATCTAAATTCAAATATTTTTTTAACCCTTAAATGCATAGTGTAGCCGTGGTGTAGCCAGTGTAGGATGCAGCCCAATGCAGCCTACCCATAACACCAAATTTTATGCATAATTAGATTAATCAGACAAATTCTATTTGTTCCTGTATATTATTTCAAAACTAATCCATTTTCCGAATTTTTACTTTTTACGCAGTATTTTAATTTATAAAAATTACATTTGTTTTAAGACGAAATGTCGGAAAACTTGGAAAAACCCGGAAGTTGATGATTTTTAGTACAGTCATCTGCATAAATATGTTACTCTTCGGAGGCCGCAAAAATATGTGACACGCTCTTATGGCGCTACACATAAGATCTTGTCAGATATCTTTGCTGCCTTCGTTGTGTAACATATTACTGCAGGTTTCGGGGTTTGTAATTATTTTATATTTAAGTAAGAACTTTATCATAGGAATATCACAAATATTGAGTGTACCTTTCTGATGGCAGTAAGATTTTTCCTAAGTATATCTGTTACTAATAATTATTTATTTTATCTTTATTGCACAAAAGAAAAACCTTATAGTACAAAAGGCGGACTTAATGCCATAAGGCATTCTCTACCAGTCAACCTTAAGGCTAAGCAGAGAGATTGTGAGCGGTGCTACAATTACAACAGCAAAACCAATCAATAAATTATAAAATAACTAAAGCTGGTTTGATAAAAATATATATAATAGAGTATAAAAATGCGGATATTATATGAAAATATGGTAGGTGTCACTAACTCATATGTAGCAAAAAAAAATTAATAGTCAGGAAGTTAATTTTTTTTATATGTATGTATCCCTAATATATAGATGGTCAAGCAAATCTTGTCAGTAGAAAAAGGCGCGAAATTCAAATTTTCTGAGACGATAATATCCCTTCGCGACTACATTTTTCAAATTTGCCGCCTTTTTTTACTGACAAGATCTGGTTGACCATCTATATCTATAAAATATCCAAAGAACAAGTCAATCGGATACGTGGTTTTAAAGAAAAAGAATAAAAACTAAATTTCTTTTTTTTTTAATTTTTTCGCAAACGGCAAATCATTTAAGCCTTTAAGGCATAATATTCACCAAAAGTATATGTAATAATAAAACGAATAATCGTGCATAACAATATATAGATGGTCAAGCAAATCTTGTCAGTAGAAAAAGGCGCAAAATGCAAATTTTCTATGGGACGATATCCTTTCGCGCCTACATTTTTCAAATTTGCCGCCTTTTTCTACTGACAAGATCTGCTTGACCCAGTATATATCTCAAATTCAGCCAGGGGTGATTTTGCTATGGCGGTCCGGCCAGACCCTTTATAAAATGTAGGCGCGAAGGGATATCATGTCATAGAAAATTTGAATTTCGCGCCTTTTTCTACTGACAAGATTTGCTTGACCATCGATATATACCTATTTACATAAATATGAATTAGCCTATGTGTGACGATTACACAATAAACAGTACGACGCAACTACCCGCTAGCTTCACTCCGTGGAGAAGTGTCATGGCGAGTGGGTGGCTGGCGGAGTGCACGAGTGATAACAGTTGTTTCATTTGATCACCCAGTACACAACGGAGCCTGGACGTCACAGATGGCGACGAGGGTAAAATATTACAAAAAATTACGGAAAGGAAAGGTAACGGTGGCGGAAAAAAAAAACAAATCTAAGGTATGGAAATCCTAACCTAATAGCTACCGTATTTGTCCATTTCCTCCCGAGCTGCCGATTGTATTCAGGTAATACAAAATTTTGGGTGAGGTGATATTCTGTGTAACGAGTGACGTACGGTTGTACATAATACGAAAATATTAAAACTGCAACGATTTTGTTAGGCGGTACTTACGTAAGTAGGTTATGAAATTCCAAACTCACGTAAGAGGAGTATTAAAGAAACTAATGCAGAATTTAAATATTACTGTAAAAAACGTAGATCTAGTACCTATACCTAATTTTATAGTTTTGTTTACAATCAATGTTAATAAAAACAATTATGTATATGCACAGTTGATTTTGTCGACTGTTTACATAAGAACAGTGGTTAACTTTACAACTATTATTGAGTAAATAATTGATGGTACGTAGCTCGGGAGGAATGTTTACTAAGCAAAGAAGAAATATACGCGTGCTTATTACACTAACTCTTTGACAATGGCTACTGTGCGTGAGCCTGGTTACCAAATGTAAATCCAAAAGTGTAATCAATGCAAGATAGATCAATAATTGGGGTCACTACAAAAAATAATGTACTCATGTTACATTATTCCTATGATGTGGCACCGACGTATTAGCCATGAATTTTTCCATGAAATGACAGAAACGAATATGCTGATGGTTTGCGTGTTACAAATACAGATGGTACATGGTTTATTTTCTGACTCAAAATCGTATATTAGAATTCATATGATATAAAGGGTAAATAATCAAACTACCTTCGCGGAAATCATGATTATTATGAGTTGTGTATTTACCGTTCATACTTAAAATATACCGACCTACTTAGTCGTGTAATTAAATACTAAGATATTTTTACATGAGGGAACGTATAGAGAAACCTGCATATCAAGTCGGTATAGTTGTATACATTTTATGGACCTTATGTCCTAAAAGAAATATTGTTCGGTTAAAATAACCAGTTATAATCAATTGAAATGCTATTTATAGCACGATATGGGTATGAATCGATGTTAACTTGGTGTCGATTTAACATGTATTTATATATACATAGGTATGTGCTGTTTATGATAATAAACAATGCTAGCAAGTAACGGACCAGTTAAATTATCAAGGACCGTTACGATGTCAAGTGAGTCAAGAACTATAGATAGCGTACTTAGACTGATGAATGCCGAGGGCTTTGTTATTGTTTTACTGTAGGAGTAGACACGTAAACTCAGCATCAAATGAATTGAGTAGTAAGTCGGAGTCGGACTAACAAGAAAAATAAATTGCAAGAAGTAAACTGTACATCACATCTATGCTGCAGTTGGTATAAGTAATAATTAGTAGGTTGAAACGTTTCAACTGGTACTAGCAAAACAAATAGTAGTAGGTTAAAACTTTCAACCGGTACTAGCAAAACAAATAATTAGTAGGTTGAAACTTTCAACCGGTACTATCAAAACAAATAATTAGTAGGTTGAAACTTTCAACCGGTACTAGCAAAACAAATAATTAGTAAGTTGAAACTTTCAACAGGTACTAGCAAAACAAATAATTAGTAAGTTGAAACTTTCAACCGGTACTAGCAAAACAAATAATTAGTAGGTTGAAACTTTCAACCGGTACTAGCAAAACAAATAATTAGTAGGTTGAAATGTTCAACTGGTACTAGCAAAACAAATAATTAGTAGGTTGAAATTTTCAACTGGTACTAGCAAAACAAATAGTTAGTAGGTTGGAACTTTCAACCGGTACTAGCAAAACAAATAATTAGTAGGTTGATTGTTCAACTGGTACTAGCAAAACAAATAATTAGTAGGTTGATTGTTCAACTGTTGCTAGAAAAACAAATAATTAGTAGGTTGGAACTTTCAACTGGTACTAGCAAAACAAATAATTAGTGGGTTGGAACTTTCAACTGGTACTAGCAAAACAAATAATTAGTAGGTTGGAACTTTCAACTGATACTAGCAAAATAAATAAGTAGTGGGTTGAATGTTCAACTAGTACTAGCAAAACAAAAGAAATGATAAGCGAAATCATAACACTTACCTACGATACAAACAGAGAATAATTAGTTAGTTGAATGTTCAACTGGTACTAACAAACCAAAAGAGTCAAATGTACCTAGTAACTAGTCTAGTAGACGCGATAGTGGTGGTTGGTACTAACGATAGGACCTTTTGTTATAGGTCGTCCAAATTAGTACAACATAGTACTTAAAAGTAAACTGACGCGATATAGTGTTGGTTGGTACTAACGATAGTATCTTGTTTAGGTCATCCAAAATGTTCTAGATACCACCATTAGACGGATTCTTTAGCCCACCAAAACTTAATAGGGAGGCAAAATAGTCATAAACTGACATTATGTTAGTATAGAGTGACCTCCTATTATGTAATGTATTTACTGAATTCGAAATTATATAATAAGCAGTTTAGTGCCTCTGCCTACTGTTCCAGTTAACTTAAGGCGTAGGTATAGATGGATGGCCTCGGGAATAGGCATATCTACTAATGTAGATTCAAAGTAGATTTCAATTATAAAAAAAAAAAAAAATACGCCAGTTGGAAACATTTTCTGTAAAGTATTACAATTTAACCTTCTTCTAACCTATACCCGTATCATAAATTAACTGCATTTTGCAGATGTTCGTATGGGTAAGAACCGAATGTATCAGCTTAAATAAAAACGAACAAAGTATATATAAAAATATATTATACGACGACTTAGACGGTATTCCGGTTAAAGATTGTTGTAGCAATCCTGTTGGAACAGTTAGAAGACAGGTTAAATTATAGTTTAAGAGAAACAAGCAGGTGACCAGGATAAGAGTAATAATGCATCCTGCGTAAGTAGCCGTGTAAATTGTGGAACACAGAGGCATGCCTAAACTGCCCAAATAATACCTATAAATAGATGAGGATATACAATTCTTCAAAATCGTATATGACCCAGATTTCATATAATAAATCCCAATTCCAATCTATTTTAGAGCCGGAATACATGATTCTATAGAATAATAATCAGGGCAAAGCTCAATTACAAACCCAAGTACAACAGGTACGTAAATAGACGCTGGGCCTACATCATGTCATGTAGTACCTAAAGTCAATGCTGTAAAAACTGAAGTGGCGATGCGGGGAGCCTTACACGGTGAGGAAGCCCTGCTTACTTAACTAAACTACGAAACTATATGTGACGTCCAGGCTCCGTTGTGTACTGGGTGATCAAATGAAACAACTGTTATCACTCGTGCACTCCGCCAGCCACCCGTACGCTATGACACTTCTCCACGGAGTGAAGCTAGCGGGTAGTTGCGTCGTACTGTTTATTGTGTAATCGTCACATCTCTCCCTTTTTATAATGATTTATTTATTTTACTTTATATATTTATCATGCAACAATAGTTCAGTTTATCGTATTATCTTATACTCGCTAGGTTAATTTATTTTTCCAATCTAGGTATACTACCACCGGTTCGGAAAGGTTAACCTCAGACCCGAGAAGAACCGGCGTAAGAAACTCGGCGAGGTGTGGATGTATTCATTTTACAACAGTTAAATAATAAATATTTTCCAACACTAGCAAGCCTTTAAATCTGTAAAACTATTATTTTACTTTTACAATTTCTTTTTAGGTGTCAGTCCCTCTCCTTCTCCTATTTGCAGTTTTGAGTTTTTTATTCAATTGCTTATAACTCAAAGATTTACTTTAAACGCCTTAATTACTACATTTTCCTTTTGATGCTTACACATTTCCAGGTATTTTCATTAGTATACAATATAATATTTGCCTAATTAATACCTATTTCATGATTTAGGTACAATAACGTTGTAAGCTTGCCAAGCGTCTTGGACATTAGTTACTTATTGGCAATAACTGATTGACTCAGTTTTACTTGTCTTGTATGATGTTAATATATATATAATGCAATTTAAAATACTTGTAGATAATCCAAGGTCAAATAAACTAGGAATGTTACATTCGTTGTAGAGGTACCACGTCAAGTATGATTAGTTTTACTTGTGAATAGGTTAAGCAAACAATAATCTATACAAATAGATTTATATATTATTAATTTGTTAGGTACCTACTAAGATTTACCTGCCTATTTGACCATTATTATTATTGATTGCATTGCATACATATGTAATTATCGTTCTTTAATTATAATACTTGATATAATCTTGACATCAATTATTCCAAATATTTATTTTATTCATTTTATTGCTCAAAAAGTAACACAGCAAATATAATATCGAATGTAAAATTATTCTAGCAACTTACTTATGCGAAGAATCATAATTACAATTTATGTTATGAAAATAACGTAACACCTTACTAATTGAAAGCTGATTTTTCAATTGAATTGTGACCAGTAAGTATTGTATTATTATTTCCACAATAATTACTGTCAGACTGTCACATAAATATTATTATTTGTACTTATACACTTCTTCTTCGGTTTATTTCAATTACTTGCAACATATTTTATAAACCTGAAACATAGGTATACACCTTGTATGTCTGCTTCCTATATCCTGCCATTGGTAAGTATGTCATTTAACTTCAATAAACATCTTCCAACGAACTAATGGAATTCCATTATTCTAACCATGATCCCATGAAATACTGAGTACACCAGAGTACAGTTCGAATGTTTAGGTACCATTTTATCGTTACGTTTAACGTTTCTAAATGATAAGACCTAGGTTTTTGGTCTTTTCAGTCTTAGTGCTCAATTAGTACAATAAATGTGTACTCTTGGGTAGATCAATGAAGTGGTTCAAGCTACAACTTTGATCTACTAGTTTTACTTAATTAGTTAGCCTCAACAAATTAAACATCAGGCAAACTGTCATTGAGAGCGATCAAAATCACGGTTAATTCGAATACTTATTGTTTTTATTTTATAATGTGTAGGTACCTACACACAGTATTTAGTTATTTGTTTCTGTTTTGATTTAATGTATCGGTTCTGAGACTATGTATAATTTCTAATGTATATATTGTCTCAACCGCATACCTAAGAGTTTTGACATCCTTAATTATTGTAAGTTTATGCATGTGACTGAAATAAGGAAATATATTTTCCGGTAAAGTGCCTTTTTAATTACACTTAATTATAATTAGTCATCACATCACATACATCACTCATCTTCATCTGAGTAGGTGTATCTACTACCTAGGTAGTTAAAAAGGGACTTCGTCATCTACAGTATCTACACTGTTAACCGACAAAAGTCGTATGTCTATTTACAAGACATTAGGTTAACTGCTGGTCACTAGAGTTTTTTTTTTTTTTTGTTAGTACCTTAGTCATGGTTGCCTTGGGTATAGTTTCGTAGTTTAGTTAAGTAAGCAGTGCTTCCTCACCGTGTAAGGCTCCCCGCATCGCCACTTCAGTTTTTACAGCATTGACTTTAGGTACTACATGACATGATGTAGGCCCAGCGTCTATTTACGTACCTGTTGTACTTGGGTTTGTAATTGAGCTTTGCCCTGATTATTATTCTATAGGATCATGTATTCCGGCTCTAAAATAGATTGGAATTGGGATTTATTATATGAAATCTGGATCATATACGATTTTGAAGAATTATATATCCTCATCTATTTATAGGTTTTATTTGGGAAGTTTAGGCATGCCTCTGTGTTCCACAATTTCCACGGCTACTTACGCAGTATGCATTATTACTCTTATCCTGGTACCCTGCTTGTTTCTCTTAAACTATAATTTAACCTGTCTTCTAACTGTTCCAACAGGATTGCTACAACAATCTTTAACCGGAATACCGTCTAAGTCGGCGTATAATATATTTTTATATATACTTTGTTCGTTTTTTATTTCAGCTGATACATTGAGTTCTTACCCATACGAACATCTGCAAAATGCAGTAAATTTATGATACGGGTATAGGTTAGAAGAAGGTTAAATTGTAATACTTGACAGGAAATGTTTTCCAACTGGCGTATTTTTTTTTTTGTATAATTGAAATCTACTCTGAATCTACATTAGTAGATATGCCTATTCCCGAGGCCATCCATCTATACCTACGCCTTAAATTAACTGGAACAGTAGGCAGAGGCACTAAACTGCTTATTATATTATGTCGAATTCAATAAATACATTACATAATAGGAGGTAACTCTATACTAACATAATGTCAGTTTATGACTATTTTGCCTCCCTATTAAGTTTTGGTGGGCTAAAGAATCCGTCTAATGGTGGTATCTAGGACATTTTGGATGACCTACAACAAGATACTATCGTTAGTACCAACCAACACTATATCGCGTCAGTTTACTTTTAAGTACTATGTTGTACTAATTTGGACGACCTATAACAAAAGGTCCTATCGTTAGTACCAACCACCACTATCACGTCTACTAGACTAGTTACTAGGTACATTTGACTCTTTTGGTTTGTTAGTACCAGTTGAACATTCAACTTACTAATTATTCTCTGTTTGTATCGTAGGTAAGTGTTATGATTTCGCTTATCATTTCTTTTGTTTTGCTAGTACTAGTTGAACATTCAACCTACTACTTATTTATTTTGCTAGTACCAGTTGAAAGTTCCAACCTACTAATTATTTGTTTTGCTAGTACCAGTTGAAAGTTCCAACCTACTAATTATTTGTTTTGCTGGTACCAGTTGAAAGTTCCAACCTACTAATTATTTGTTTTGCTAGCAACAGTTGAATAATCAACCTACTAATGATTTGTTTTGCTAGTACCAGTTGAACATTTCAACCTACTAATTATTTGTTTTGCTAGTACCGGTTGAACATTTCAACCTACTAATTATTTGTTTTGCTAGTACCGGTTGAAAGTTTCAACCTACTAATTATTTGTTTTGCTAGTACCGGTTGAAAGTTTCAACCTACTAACTATTTGTTTTTCTAGTACCAGTTGAATGTTTCAACCTACTAATTATTTGTTTTGCTAGTACCTGTTGAACATTTCAACCTACTAATTATTTGTTTTGCTAGTACCGGTTGAAAGTTTCAACCTACTAATTATTTGTTTTGCTAGTACCGGTTGAAAGTTTCAACCTACTAATTATTTGTTTAGCTAGTACCAGTTGAAAGTTTCAACCTACTAATTATTTGTTTTGCTAGTACCAGTTGAACGTTTCAACGTACTAATTATTTGTTTAGCTAGTACCAGTTGAACGTTTCAACCTACTAATTATTTGTTTTGCTAGTACCGGTTGAAAGTTTCAACCTACTAATTATTTGTTTTGCTAGTACCGGTTGAAAGTTTCAACCTACTAACTATTTGTTTTTCTAGTACCAGTTGAATGTTTCAACCTACTAATTATTTGTTTTGCTAGTACCAGTTGAACATTTCAACCTACTAATTATTTGTTTTGCTAGTACCGGTTGAAAGTTTCAACCTACTAATTATTTGTTTTGCTAGTACCGGTTGAAAGTTTCAACCTACTAATTATTTGTTTAGCTAGTACCAGTTGAAAGTTTCAACCTACTAATTATTTGTTTTGCTGTACAGTTTACTTCTTGCAATTTATTTTTCTTGTTAGTCTGACTCCGACTTACTACTCAATTCATTTGATGCTGAGTTTACGTGTCTACTCCTACAGTAAAACAATAACAAAGCCCTCGCCATTTATCAATCTAAGTACGCTATCTATAGTTCTTGACTCACTTGACATCGTAACGGTCCTTGATTATTTAACTGGTCCGTTACCTGCTAGCATTGTTTATTATCATAAACAGCACATACCTATGTATATATAAATACATGTTAAGTCGACACCAAGTTAACATCGATTCATACCCATATCGTGCTATAAATAGCATTTCAATTGATTATAACTGGTTATTTTAACCGAACAATATTTCTTTTAGGACATAAGGTCCATAAAATGTATACAACTATACCGACTTAATATGCAGGTTTCTCTATACGTTCCCTCATTTAAAAATATCTTAGTATTTAATTACACGACTAAGTAGGTCGGTATATTTTAAGTATGAACGGTAGATACACAACTCATAATAATCATGATTTCCGCGAAGGTAGTTTGATTATTTACCCTTTATATCATATGAATTCTAATATACGATTTTGAGTCAGAAAATAAACCATGTACCATCTGTATTTGTAACACGCAAACCATCAGCATATTCGTTTCTGTCTTTTCATGGAAAAATTCATGGCTAATACGTCGGTGCCACATCATAGAAATAATGTAACCTGAGTACATTATTTTTTGTAGTGACCCCAATTATTGATCTATCTTGCATTGATTACACTTTTGGATTTACATTTGGTAACCAGGCTCACGCACAGTAGCCATTGTCAAAGAGTTAGTGTAATAAGCACGCGTATATTTCTTCTTTGCTTAGTAAACATTCCTCCCGAGCTGCGTACCATCAATTATTTACTCAATAATAGTTGTAAAGTTAACCACTGTTCTTATGTAAACAGTCGACAAATTCAACTGCGCATATACATAATTGTTTTTATTAACATTGATTGTAAACAAAACTATACAATTAGGTATAGGTACTAGATCTACGTTTTTACAGTAATATTTAAATTCTGCATTAGTTCCTTTAATACTCCTCTTACGTGAGTTTGGAATTTCATAACCTACTTACGTAAGTACCGCCTAACAAAATCATTGCAGTTTTAATATTTTCGTATTATGTACAACCGTACGTCACTCGTTACACAGAATATCACCTCGCCCAAAATTTTGTATTACCTGAATACAATCGGCAGCTCGGGAGGAAATGGACAAATACGGTAGCTATTAGGTTAGGATTTCCATACCTTAGATTTGTTTTTTTTTCCGCCACCGTTACCTTCCCTTTCCGTATTTTTTTTTGTAATATTTTACCCTCGTCGCCATCTGTGACGTCCAGGCTCCGTTGTGTACTGGGTGATCAAATGAAACAACTGTTATCACTCGTGCACTCCGCCAGCCACCCGTACGCTATGACACTTCTCCACGGAGTGAAGCTAGCGGGTAGTTGCGTCGTACTGTTTATTGTGTAATCGTCACACTATACCCAAGGCAATCATGACTAAGGTACTAACAGAAAAAACTCTAGTGACCAGCAGTTAACCTAATGTCTTGTAAATAGACATACGACTTTTGTCGGTTAACAGTGTAGATACTGAAGTCCCTTTTTAACTACCTAGGTAGTAGGTACACCTACTCAGATGAAGATGAGTGATGTGTGTGATGTGATGACTAATTATAATTAAGTGTAATTAAAAAGGCACTTTACCGGAAAATATATTTCCTTATTTCAGTCACATGCATAAACTTACAATAATTAAGGATGCCAAAACTCTTAGGTATGCGGTTGAGACAATACATACATTAGAAATTATACATTGTCTCAGAACCGATACATTAAATCAAAACAGAAACAAATAACTAAATACTGTTTGTAGGTACCTACACATTATAAAATAAAAACAATAAGTATTCGAATTAACCGTGATTTTGATCGCTCTCAATGACAGTTTGCCTGATGTTTAATTTGTTGAGGCTAACTAATTAAGTAAAACTAGTAGATTAAAGTTGTAGCTTGAACCACTTTATTGATCTACCCAAGAGTACACATTTATTGTACTAATTGAGCACTAAGACTCAAAAGACCAAAAGCCTAGGTCTTATCATTTAGAAACGTTAAACGTAACGATAAAATGGTAAAGTACCTAAACATTCGAACTGTACTCTGGTGTACTCAGTATTTCATGGGATCATGGTTAGAATAATGTAATTCCATTGGTTCGTTGGAAGATGTTTATTGAAGTTAAATGACATACTTACCAATGGCAGGATAGGAAGCAGACATACAAGGTGTATACCTATGTTTCAGGTTTATAAAATATGTTGCAAGTAATTGAAATAAACCGAAGAAAAAGTGTATAAGTACAAATAATAATATTTATGTGACCGTCTGACAGTAATTATTGTGGAAATAATAATACAATACTTACTGGTCACAATTCAATTGAAAAATCAGCTTTCAATTAGTAAGGTGTTACGTTATTTTCATAACATAAATTGTAATTATGATTCTTCGCATAAGTAAGTTGCTAGAATAATATTACATTCGATATTATATTTGCTGTGTTACTTTTTGAGCAATAAAATGTTTGAAATACCTAAATATTTGGATTAATTGATGTCAAGATTATATTATTCAAGTATTATAATTAA
This sequence comes from Cydia splendana, assembly GCF_910591565.1. Lineage (NCBI taxonomy): Eukaryota > Metazoa > Arthropoda > Insecta > Lepidoptera > Tortricidae > Cydia > Cydia splendana. Next base: position 13,215,442 of record NC_085964.1, on the reverse strand, counting down.
AGAACGATAATTAGATATGTATGCAATGCAATTAATAATAATAATGGTCAAATAGGCAGGTAAATCTTAGTAGGTACCTAACAAATTAATAATATATAAATCTATTTATATAGATTATTGTTTGCTTAACCTATTCACAAGTAAAATCATACTTGACGTGGTACCTCTACAACGAATGTAACATTCCTACTTTATTTGACCTTGGATTATCTACAAGTATTTTAAATTGTATTATATATATTAACATCATACAAGACAAGTAAAACTGAGTCAATCAGTTATTGCCAATAAGTAACTAATGTCCAAGACGCTTGGCAAGCTTACAATGTTATTGTACCTAAATCATGAAATAGGTATTAATTAGTAAAATATTATATTGTATGCTAATGAAATACCTGGAAATGTGTAAGCATCAAAAGGAAAATGTAGTAATTAACCGTTTAAAATAAATCTTTGAGTTATAAGCAATTGAATAAAAAACTCAAAACTGCAAATAGGAGAAGGAGAGGGACTGACACCTAAGAAGAAATTGTAAAAGTAAAATAATAGTTTTACAGATTTAAAGGCTTGCTAGTGTAGGAAAATATTTATTATTTAACTGTTGTAAAATGAATACATCCACACCTCGCCGAGTTTCTTACGCCGGTTCTTCTCGGGTCTGAGGTTAACCTTTCCGAACCGGTGGTAGTATACCTAGATTGGAAAAATAAATTAACCTAGCGAGTATAAGATAATACGATAAACTGAACTATTGTTGTATGATAAATATATAAAGTAAAATAAATAAATCGTTATAAAAAGGGAGAGATGTGAAGATTACACAATAAACAGTACGACGCAACTACCCGCTAGCTTCACTCCGTGGAGAAGTGTCATGGAGAGTGGGTGGCTGGCGGAGTGCACGAGTGATAACAGTTGTTTCATTTGATCACCCAGTACACAACGGAGCCTGGACGTCACACTATGCAACTTCTAACACTGATTAAGCAGTGAAAATCTATGTTACATTTTTTTAACTATTTTTCCTCGAATCAGCAAACAATTATACTTATTAGTTAATTAGTTTCGAGCAAAAAGAAAAAAATATGCATTTAAGGGTTAAGTATATATTAGCCCAGCCTGTAGGTACTCTTCCGGCATCTCTCCTGCCCATCTGACGCTGTTGACCTGATGTCCGTACCAGTGGTTCAAAATGTTAAAATAACTAGTTCCTGATGCAAATTAATGCTCTCAAGCTTTTTCCATAAAAGCTCGTAGGACACCATGTCAAAAACTTGGGATAAATCCAAAAAACATTTATTAATCTATACCTGAGCAATTCTCAAAAAGTTTGTACATTTCGATCACATCTTAAATTTCAATAAAAAAGGTATGCTGGTAATTAAAGTAGGTATACATGAAGCTGAACTACTTTCACCATATTTCCCAAAATGTCCCAGAAAGTTTCTAAGTAACATTCCTTTTTTGTTACCAGATTACCTTACACATTTGGTAACAAAAAAGGAATGTTTCTTAGAAACCTTCTGGGACATTTTGGGAAATGTGGTGGAAGTTGTTCAGCTTCATGTACTTTACCAGCATACCAATTTTTATAGAAATCTAAGATGTGATCGAAATGTACAAACTTTTAGAGATTTGATCACCTACCATTTATATACCTACAATGAATAAAGGTTAAACCACGAAATGTATAAGGTTAGGCTAGTTTGTAACCTTCCTACCGTTCTATTATAATTTAACTAGCGATATTGTAAATTGACGATTGTTTACAATTTTTACGGTGACAATACACTTCGTATAATAAAAAGGGATGTCTATTAACAATGGCTACATGCTAGTGACATCTATTTTTAAAGATTGGATTTAGCTTGATAATTGTTCCCAACAGATGGCGGCACAATAGCACTTTTATTGTCAATATTGTAATGTTGCATACTTGATATTCGTTTCATCAAAGTTACAGCCCTCGTGCTCTTTGTTCCTCATTCTATACAATATTTTTACTCTTATCTGTGGAACAGTGTCAAACAAAAAAAAAAGTCACACACCTACACACTCAGCTGCTCTAAGTTTTGATTTTAGAATTAATTACTTTGTGTTATTGTTTATGTTTTGGGGGCGTATACTGTAATCTAATAATCAAAGCTGTTGTTAAATCATAATCATAAAAAATGGGCGAAGAAACAAATAGTAACGTTAAAGAAATTAGAGAACTATACTCCATGTTCCATCAGGAATACATAATTATGGCAGAATAGTAAGTAAAACTACGATATATTAGCTCATACACAACACATGTTAACATGAGGGTAAGGCGCATGAATGACCCAATCAGTTATAGCTTTTATTGATACTTGACAATGTTAACAGCCCCTAATTAATTTAATTATGTTCTTAACTTTTCAGTCGTATGCTGCAGACTGAAAATTTGGAAGGGATTTATGTTATACCGTCATATGAAAACTCATTTCGTAAGTTTTACTTATCCATACATGTACCTAATATACTTATAGCATTAAGTGTGACTTTTGTAATTCATGTCTATAATGTTGTTTCAGAGTGGTTTGGTGTAGTTTTTGTGAGAGCAGGGTTTTATGAAGGTGGAGTGTTTAGATTCACCCTTACATTACCTGATAAATTTCCCAATGAAGAAGTCCCTGTAAGTACATAAAATATTAAAAACATGTACCAATATTCTTCACAATGGTTAATTCATTACTAAAATCAATTGCTAATTATTTTCAGGTTTTAGCATTTACTTCACATTTATACCATCCTGCAGTTGATGCTAACACAGGCATTCTTAATCTGAGCCAAGTTTTCCCTGAATGGGACAGAAAAAGGAACCATATATGGCACATCTTGAAATATCTACACCTAATATTTCATAATTTGAACATGAAAACACCCACTAATGTAGAAGCTTCAGTAGCGTAAGTTAATCTTATATAGAGTTTACCCTCATAGGTAATTAAGCACATGGACTATTGCAGTAAAAATAAAAATAAATCTTTTTCAGGTATAAAACAAACAGAAAGATTTTCACTGAAAAAGTAAAAGAGTGTGTAGTTGCCAGCATTGACCATGTTTATGATGAACCACCAACTGAAGACAAGCACTACATAACATTTAAACCCTACGACTCAAAAATCCATGACTCTGCAAGACATCAAATGCTGAAACCATCCACACCTGATGAAGGCATGAATCAGGGCATGTCATGGGTGCAACCAGGATCTTACCAGCCATTCTCCAAGGAGGAAACCACATAAGCTATTATAATCAGTCATATTAATGCAGATTATTATACAGCCATATCGACCACCTGTGATAAAGAAGCAATTACATATTAATAGCCACCAATTGATATCAAATATTTCTCCAGAGGTAATAATTAAAACAAATGTGTTACAAGTATTATCAAAGTTTATCCAGATATCACAGGGACACAGCAGCAAGCAAGACTAATAAAACATCACTAAAGACCATTGTGTGTTTGATAAAGTTTATTAGCACAGGAGCTGTGACTATTTTACAGTATTTAATAATATTTGTTATGATTCTTAAGTTTAAGAGAACTAGTTAACATTTTGTACAAGTAATTCTAATATCAATAACAATATATTTATTTAGCTAATCGGGATCAGTCTTTATTTTTATTCCATGTTCATCTACTTTTTCTTGGAACCAATTTTGATCTAGTTCATATTTCTCATTTTTCCATGTAAAGTGAGTTGGTGGGTGTCCATCACCACTGTGAAACTCAAAATGTTTACTTAGTTCTATAGAAAGTTTGGATCGTACCAGGCCAATTCCTCCATACTTGTCATCAGCAGGATGATATACTCTGCCAGTCAGGGGTAACATGTAGATTTTTTGAGGTATGAATGGTGTGAGTAGTAGTTCACCTGCATACCCAAATGTTACAAAGTCTTTCTTATCTTTAGTTATAATATGTGTGTAGACAATTGGAACATCATCACATCTTATATAATTTCTTTCTCTACCACATAAGGATATAAAAGGAAATTCTTCAGTGTATCTTCCAGTTTTGTTCAGTCGAATCCTTTTAAAAAAGAAGTCTAAAAATTTTTTCTCTTTAAAGCATGATGTAAAGTTTTTCATTTTAGAATCATCCAAAAACAACTGTAACAAAATATTACATATTAATTTGTGATTGTTATGATCAACTGTAATGTAACATAAAAAAATCTCCCAAAAATAGATACGCACCATCCCTTGATGATCTATGTAGTAAAAGTATTCTCTGATTTTAGGCTCTGGTTCTTGACCTTGCACATAGTGCAGCATACACTTTTGAGCTATTGTCTGATTCCGCAAACTACCCAAGTATCGAGGCATTTGCATCAACGGCGAAAGTGCCTTCATAATTAAGAAATGTATTAAAAATAATATTATTCCACTGAAATATGATAGGTCTATGTATTATTCGTATAATATAGGTCTATGTATTATTCGTAAGACTCCTAATGTACTATGTTTTGAACTTTGATAGAAATTTGGGGCTGCCAGTGCAATGAAAGGTAATAAACTTATGGGTGTAATGAGGGCTTTAAATCCAGCTCGACCCGTTATTATTTAGTAACTTTTTTCTCATTCTAACTATACTTTCATCCCACTCTGTTGTATTGATAAATCTGAGGATAATAATAGCCATAACACACTACCGCACCGCGAGCTTGGTAAGGTGCGGTAGTGTAGAGTGGTCTAATTATATAGCCCCCAGACCACGGCTGTTAATCTACGTACAACGGAATGTGTACGATAGCGCCATGTTGCTTTTAGATGATACTGACAACTTGCCGCGCTCTGATTGGCCGATCGTCGCCTAAACGTCAGTTGTCAGTGGTTGTCGCCCATGTTTGTTGAAAACTTTGAACAGTTTAAATTATTTTCAATTGCAATAAAGTGTTGATCGAGTGAAGTTCTTGTACTTATCCTCTCCGCTTTATTTGTGATTCATCCATCACCCAGTTCTGCAAGCATTTATGCATTGTGCAAAATGTATTATCAGTGCTGTGTGTGTAAAACTCTGCGAAAGGACGCTTTTACTTTGTACCGTTTTCCTAGTACTGAGAAAAGACTCATTATGTGGTTGAAGTGTTTGGAAACAAATGGTTTTGGAAATATGTCGCCGGAGCAAGTTCGAAAAGCTTTTATTTGTGAGAAACACTTCGAACAGCGGTTTGTTTCGGCATCGACACGGCGTCTCAACGCGAAGGCTTATCCTTCGTTATTCAGTCAAGATGAGATTAACAGTGGGATCCCATCTCATGAAAATGCCGGTAAGTGTAGAAAATGATAAGAAGTGATATAATAAATCAGTCTAATCTAATTCGTATCATTTACGACCATAAAAGATAATGTCATAAACTTCTATGCAATTGATGACTCATGAATCACGGCATGGTGATTTTATTATGTGTAGGTAATACAAAGTGTTTGTTTATTCCTGTAATAAGAGCATATGTTTCTAGTAAGATAATTATTTCATGCGATCGATATTAATATCTTAACACTTGTGTGTTAATTTTAGCTTAGCATTTTTGTACTTCTTTGGGTAAAGATATCATTGGCAAGTGTTGCAGTCTTTTATTAATTATTTTATTTATATAGAAATTTCCCAATCCTAAAAAAACACCATGCAGAATTTGTAGATAAATAATACCACATTTCACTTTAGTTATTTAAAAATAATATTTTGTTATCAATTTTAGAAAACATGGATCCGCTGAAAGAACATGCATATGTTCGTAAATCACATGACGACCACACATACTGTCAACAAGTGCCTCAAAAAGGTTTGTTTAATTTTTCTGAAATGCATGATAGCCATGATAGATACTCAATTACATTTTAGGTGCAAATTAATGCCTTCTTATCAAAGACATTATTAATATTATTATGCACATATATATTTCATTAATGGTACTTAGATCTGCAAGCAATGTAAAGAATCAATTTCTTGTATTAAGGTCAGGCATGGCTAGTGTTTCCATGGGCAATATTTTTTTTTATAAAATATCACCACAAAAGTAAAAAAAAGTCAAAAGTATTTATTTGTCAAACATAAGTACAGGTCCCATATACATCACTGTATCACTATGTTGTGCCGTAAGGCATACAATTTTTCATTTATGGACTGTGACTGCATGCTGTGCGCAGTTACCATTAATTATCAAAATCATCTAACAAAAATTCACATACACTATAATTATATGTTATTAAATATTTATCATCCAAAATTATCATTTAAAAGTTAATTAAAATCTATTTATACATAATATGCTTTGTTATCTAAAAATTTAAATAACTTACTTTTGAAACTAATCATGTCATCTGTATTTCTTAGTTCAATAGGAATTTTATTAAAAAATTTGGCGCCATTTCAAATATACTTTTTCTAAATAACTCCGTTTTGGAAGGCAATGAATTTATTTTACCACTCTACCCTACCACAGTAATATTTCCAATAAGGAAACAAAACTGTCAGAGGAAGGACCTACATGCCTTACCAATATACGTACATTTTAATTACGCATGTATATAAGAAAAGCCAAAGTTATCCCATAGAAGTATTTCCGTAACTACCCATAACAAATTTGTAGCAATGTGCACTGTGTAGGTCCTTTGGAAGATATTTTATAATAATTATAAGCCCTTATTAACAATAATTTTCAACGGTTTTAATGTGTTTATTATGTATTTCTGTTTTAGCGTCTCCTGCCATTCCATCCACATCGGGGGTTAAATCAACCGCAGTGGGCCATACACCAAAACAGACTATGGGTAAGCTAAATAAATGAATATGACACTATTTCCTATGTATTTTAATATTATCACAAGTTATTAGTAAATCTTATAAAAAAAAATTAAAGTGCTATTTTATGTTACAGCCGTTTCTATAGCCACAGAACCTGTCCCGACAACTTCAGACATTGAAAAGGAGACCATGCCCGAACTATGCAGCAGCTTTATTACAGAACTTGTTGTAGCTGAGAAGGTTACAGCTTGTATTTCACCTAGTGTACAGTCACACAATGAAGGTTAGTGAATTCTTATCATTTTTACAAGCTTTTATTTACTTTCACCTGACCGTTGTCTGTGTGTAATCAAATCTTGCAAGTTAAATTTGATCCACTTACCGGTTTCCGATTGAGCTGAAATTTTACATACATATGTAAGTCGGGTGACAATGCAATATTATGGTGTCATCGAGGTGATCTGATGATGGAGACCGGAGGTGGCCATAGGAACTCCGTGATAAAACAACGAAACCTAATTGTGTTTGGGGTTCTTAGAATTGTCTCGATGAGTATTCGTTGCTTGTGGAAAAAAAAGTACAGTCGGCGATAAAAGCTTGTACCAAAAATGAAATTTTGGCCAAAAACTTATTTTGTGTTATTGTATGGCAGTGACAGTACATATAATAGTACTTAATCATTTTTAAAGCAATGGCAATATTTTATGTTATTGTATGGCAATGACAGTGTTTACATAAAATAGTACTTAAACTTAATCATTTTTAAAGCAAAGGCAATATACCTATTCCCCACTATCATTTGAAACTTTATTACAATGTGATAGAGTTCAATTTTACATAATTTCTAACACTCTTATGCCCATTATAGGGTTATCTCACTCTGTCTTTCGCGTTATGAATATGATGATAGTCACTGAGTAATGAAAAATCAAATCAAATAAATGTGTCATTCTATTTTAAGTGCTCAGAATCACGAAGTCTCTCTGTTCTAATAGGAGAAAAAAAGCCCCAAGGTTTATATTCCTATTTCGTTACCATTTTCCATACTAAGTGAATGGAAATTTAATAATTTCAGAAGTCAATTTGTGTAACTAGTAATTTTAATGAAACTAAGTTTTACCTGTTCAGGTCTCGAAATTCTTGAATAACGATCATCATGTGTAAGTCTAACTAGAGTATGCCCCGTGCGAGCCTGCTAGAACTGAGGCATGATCCATATGTGTGAGACTGATTGTTTCATAATTGTTATTTCTGTTTCAGCAGTCTTTGTAACAACTGCTGAAGCTGCAATCAAACAATCAAATGCTGAAGAGCAGCAGATTTTGCCAGAAGCAAATATTCCAGAATGTGTTGCGGTTGAGGAGGTTACCTCTACCAATTCACCAAGGGAACAGTCTCAAGTTCAAAGTTAGTATTTACCTTGACAATATTTATATTTGATATTTTAGCCGCAATTTGTACATTGTAGTACAATTAAGTATAAAGTACCTGGGAGATTGAGTTTTGCTCGGAAAACATATAAAAACGCTTTACACACTAATTCAATCGTCCTAACTGGCATCCTAACTAAACAAATGGTTCTAGTTAGTGCAGTCAGAGTCTTACTAAACGCAGTTACAAAGAACCGTGTCCCGATTTGGGCCATGGTGCGTCCATTAATGAATCGCATACTAACGGATAGGGGTTTACGAGTACATTCACGGAAAAATAGTTTCATTGTTAATCAAAGTGGGCATATGATTATAGGCAACCCAACACTGGTGGCTTATAATTGCCGTTTATGTCTGAAGATTCTTCAAGGATATTGTCAAATCTTATAAAATATGTCTCCCATTTCTGTTCATAGACGTTTTATTATTGTGTTAGATGCCTTGCATACTCTTATTACCAAATAATGGGCTAATTTGGTTAATTTTTTTTAATGAGTTTTTCGGAACTTATGTACGAAATATCATTTGATATTTGCCAGTCGCTTTTCGGTGAAGGAAAAACATCGTGAGGAAACCGGACTAATCCCAATAAGGCCTAGTTTCCCCTCTGGGTTGGAAGGTCAGATGGCAGTCGCTTTCGTAAAAACTAGTGCCTACGTCAAATCATGGGATTAGTTGTCAAGCGGACCCCAGGCTCCCATGAGCCGTGGCAAAATGCCGGGATAACGCGAGGAAGAAGGAGAATGCGCTAATTTGGCCCGGTAGCAACGAAATCATACCGTATACCCAAAAGAAGGGGAGAGGGGAAATAGTCGGCTCCCCAGGTCTAATCTATGCTATATTTCTTCATTTTATTAGCAATAAGGGCAAGTTATATATCATTTTTGTATAATTTAGAGACGAGGAATTCATTTTTGAAATAATCGTTATACCTTTTCATACAAATAAACTGAATTTTGCACAAAAAATGAATATTATATGTATTTTAGGACAATTTTGGCCTTTACAATCACAGTGTGGTGATTTATACTAAATAAAATATTGGACAATTTAGCTCATTTATTCCTCATTCTAAAAAGTATCACTTTATAATAGGCACTCATATATTTTTTGTGAATAATAATTTGTAGCGCGCGGCGGTAACGATTTCCATTTAAATTGAATTATGGCCAAAGTCAAACATTTTAAAATGTTAAAAAAAACTGAATCTGTCATTTGAAAAGTATGAATACAATGTTTCAATATTTTACAGATAAATTACATAGGCCAAGCAATAAGAAGGTATAGAGGGAAATGCTAGGAACACAATTTTTGACTCCGTAACTTTGTTTGGACTAGTTAGGAGGTGAACATATCAAAAGTCCCCGGCCGTAGCCCCGGTGCTGGGGGTAGAGGGGGAAAAGAAGGTCTCATTTTTCGGTTTTTCACTTATATCTTGGAAACTTTGCGTCTTAGCGACATGACTACTAAGACAAACTAAAAGCTGATAATTCTTTTTACAAGTTTTATTAAGTCAAGTTTTTCGATATCTTAAATAGTTTTTGAGATATCCGCTCTTGAAAGTTTATTTTAGGGCTTTCAATTTTATCTTGATATCTACATTAGTGAAGCTGATAGGCCGTGTTTGGTATCATTTGTTTGGGGGGGGATGTCGCTAAGACGCAAAGTTTCCAAGATATCAGTGAAAAACCGAAAAATTAGACCTGCTTACCCCCCTCTACCCCCCAGCACCGGGGCTACAGCCGGGGACTTTTGATATGTTCACCTCCCAACTAGTCTAAACAAAGTTACGGAGCCAAAAATTGTGTTCCTAGCATTTCGATATAGGCTATGCACTATATCTAATGATATATAAGTTACTTCGGGACGCGACATGGCCCAGAACCCATACTATCCGGAATACGGTTCTTTACGATTTAGGAAGGATTTTGGATTAAGTAAGTGTTAGTGTCCGACCGAAACATGTTTTTTTGCCGAAACCGAAACCGAAACCGAATGTTCGGCTTTGGCTCTAGTTTCGGCCGAAACCGAAACCGAAACCGAACCTTTTGTAGACTTGTTAAAATCGTTAAAAAAATGTCATAAAACCGCTTTTACACACATATTATGGAGCTGTCAACACCCAATGTCCTTGAAATTGACGTTACTTTAGCAGTTTTTTAAGAAAATTACTAGAGTTAGACCAAGATGATTCTGCAACGATTTTGACAACACACGCAGTGCAAGTGTTATTATAAACGTCAAAACTTCTATGAAATTATTACGTATAAATAACATTTGCACTAGTTGCACTGCGTATGCTATCAAAATAATTGCAGAATTTTCTTAGTCTAACTCTATTCATTCACCAGTCAAGTAAACATGTAGATACAGGGTCAACCAAAACAAAAACGCGAGCGCAGCGAGCGCGAAATTTTTTGTTAAAATATCGCAAGGCCGGGTACCGATCTTCACCTGGGCCTAAAAGTCCGAAGTACCCCAGTGAGGCGAACTTTCATGCGAAGTCAAAGCCGTGCTTCAGGCTTCAGGATAAGTAGTTGAGCACAAACTCCAACCAACGTCCATTGTATTAAAAAGCGAGATATTTCCTTGAGCGCTGGTGGCCTAGCGGTAAGAGCGTGCGACTTTCAATCCGAAGGTCGCAGGTATAAACCCCGGCTCGTACCAATGAGTTTTTCGGAACTTATAGGTATACGAAATATCATTTGATATTTACTATTTGCTTTTCGGTGAAGGAAAAACATCGTGAGGAAGCCGGACTAGTAGTAGTAGTAGTACTAGTAGTAGTAGTAAACTCTTACGTACTACTACTAGTCCCGATAAGGCCTAGTTTACTCTCTGGGTTCGAAGGTCAGTCTGATGGCAGTCGCTTTCGTAAAAACTAGTGCCTACGCCAATTCTTGGGATTAGTTGTCAATTGGACCCCAGGCTCCCATGAGCCGTGGCAAAAATTCCGGGATTACGCGAGGAAGATGATGAGTTTTCTTATTATTCCTTTGTTGTACCTATACATGAATCAGTATATTATGTAGGTACATATTAATATTGTTGTCCTACTTATTCCCCAACTTTTGGTCTTTGTCACATAGTTTAGTTTCATAGTACGAAGTACCATTTCGTAAGTTTCGGCCCGGCCGAAAGGTTCGGCCGTTTTTTGGCCGAAACCGAAACTACAGCCGAAACATGATTTTTTGGCCGAAACTGGCCGAAACCGAAACCGAACCTTCGGTCGGACACTAGTAAGTGTCCACATAAAAATTTCCTAAATTAAATTAAATGCTTATATTTTTCAGGTGTTGTTGAAGTTAAAGTTCAAAGTGCGAAAAGGCCACAGAAGCAGAGGAAACGATTGATTGGGAAATTAATGAACCTGACACCAACGGGCCGAATGATATACGACGAATATAAAAAATCTAAACGTCAGGCAGATTTTTACCACAGGGCTAAGAGGGCCTTGAAATTCAACAAAGAGAAATCCTTTCAAGAATTGACAAAAGACATGAATCCGTATGCGAAAACTATTTTGAAAATGCAAATCAACCTTTGCAATAAAAATAAGAAAGGGCGTCGATTTTCATTGGAAGAAAAACTAATAGCACTGTCGATAATGAAACAAAGCCCTAAGTGCTATAGGTTCCTGCACAAAATTTTTATCCTGCCGTCGCGATCGACTCTAAATAAAATGGTTGCAGGACTTAAGATCGAGTCTGGGATTTGTCCTCAAGTATTTGAAGTAATAAGAAGAGAGGTATGTATCTACGTCATAAAATCTTAGGATCTACATTAAGTAATTGATAACTGAGTTAAACAATATCATGAAATCATAATTTTTAATAAAAAATACATTGCGAAGATTGTAAAAAAAAAACTAAAGCAAAAAAGGCATATTAAATTTGAACTTTCGTATTTTGATCACATATTAAAACAGTTAAGACCTGGTCTTACGCGAATTTATTGTGTAACCTTAATTTCCGACGTTTCGACACAGGTTTCAGTGGTCGTGGTCGCAGCTAACTGATGTCCTAGTAAAAAAAAATCGCGTTGGACCCGGTTTTAAATATATTTTAATAAAAGGAATATTGTTTTCATTTTGTTGAAAATTATAGAGTTTCATTGTTGACCGAAGCGAAGCGAAGGTCTACGTTTTGACTCGGGCATTTTGCTTTCGTATGTCCGGATGTTCTCCTCTACAGGTCGCAATTCTTAACCGATTCTCGTGAAATTTTGTGACCGAATTTTATGACTAAATACATTTTTTTTGTCAATCCGGTTTTTAGAAATTTTTAAAAATGGCGGAGTCGTGATACCTGGCGCCTAAACAAATAGTCGTATCGATATCATAAGACTTTTTTCTTTTTGAAACATGTTTACAGAGTTAATAGCAAAAAATGCAGAAAAAAATTATCGCTGGTTTAGGCGGTATTTAGATATTTAATTTTAACTAATTTTAATTTGAGAAGGAGTAGCTAAATTTCGTCAACCCATCTAAGAACTATTTGGCTCAGTTTGTAAACGTTCGCTTTTTCTGTTTGTACAGAGGGTCTGGGTTCGATCCCCAGTAATTGTATGCTGGGATATTATAACTTTTTGTATTTTTTTACATATAAATTTCGTATTGTTTTTCTTTAATTTACTATACACCGTGTTTTTATTGAATTCCGTTAACTTCGGGGTATAGTTAAGTACGTTTATAAGAACTAAATGGCATAGTTAATTTTCAAAAAAAAAAAATTTTTTTTGTTTTCTTTTTTGTTTTTTTTTTGTTTAAAAAGTAATTAAATGTAGCATATAGCGTTGTTGTAACACGGGCATTACATTTAACTCAACCAAACAATTGAAATCTGTGACATATCAATGTCATTTCGTACATCAATCGACCGAGATTGTACTTAAGTTTAGTAGCAAATGTATGAACTCATTCTAAATACTAATCAATATGTAAGCCGGCCCTAAGGCAAGTGTACACGCTTGTAGAGGCCTTATAGTAAAAAAATAAATTATGGATTATCTCCGAAATGGACTTAATTAGAACATCGGTGTCTTTGAGAAAGTTACTTGATTTAAGCTCAGGAATGCACCCTTGAAATTAACGGAAATAAAAAAAAACACGGTGTATTTAAAGCTCTTAGCACCATGTTATTTCAAGCTCTGCTCGCGAGGTCTACAGCTCACAGAGCCACTAGTAATAATTGTAATTTAAAAGGGACCTTGACCCGCGCTGTGAGTCATTCTTGGCTGTCCATCGAAATTGAACGCAGCAAGTGTGATAGGTACCTTTTCACTGGCGGTTTATTTAGTAGTTTCATATTGTGTTGAATTTTAGATTTATTAAGGGATCTTAGATATAATTTAGTTTTATTTATATATATACATTTAGTTAAATGTTTTTAACGCTTATCTATGTATTTAAATTTCAGACCGAAAAATGGAGCTACAAAAAAAAACTGTGTTCAGTCATATTTGACGAAATGTCTTTAGAGGCTGGCTTGTCTTATGACAAAAACAAAGATAAAATTAATGGGTTAGTAGAGCTTGGCGAGAGAAAAAATGATTTCGCTGATCATGCCCTCGTGTTTATGTTGAGAGGAGCTGTCCACAAGTGGCAGCAGCCAATAGCCTTTTATTTTTGCCAAGGCGCTACTAAAGGCACAGAATTAAAAAGTATACTCGTGGATATTATCACAGCGGTTGTAGGATGCGGGTTAAAGCCGATATCCCTTATTTGCGACCAAGGGTCAGCTTTCCAAGCGGCTCTAAATTGCCTGAAGGCTGACACAGCGCGTGACCAATTACTGACAAATCAGGAACCAGGTTAGTAGTACTTATAGGTTTAATAACACTTTGAATTGATGTATGTTAAATAATTCTTCAAGGCTTAATTTTTTTTACCATAGCGCGGGGCAGATCATTGCAAAGCCATCGTAAAACAGTTGTAACTCGAAAATAGAATAAGATATTTCAAAGGTGTGATATTTGAAGTGTTTTTTTAATTTTCTGTGTTTTTTTTAGATGGCATAGTAACAATAAACGAAGTCAAACTGATGGTTATATTCGACCCTCCTCATCTTATTAAAGGATTGAGAAATAATTTTTTGAATAAAGACATTTCCTTTGAAGGAAAATTATCCACATGGAGAGACATCGTGGATGTATACGAAACGGACTGCAATAATATGGAAACAAGAATGCTGCATAAGTTAAATGACCAGCATGTGATACCTGAAAAAATTAAAAAGATGAAGGTTGGTGCCGATTTTTACTAAGACTGCGCAGAGCGTCAAGTGACGCCCTCATTAGGGGGTTTGTGTTTTCTAATAAACCAATTAATTTCTGTATAAATAAGTATATATTAGTGTTGTCCTACTTATCCCACAATAATTAATCTGTGATATAGTTTTATATGTTACTTACTTTTGACTTCATCACTTGAACGGAAAAAAGTGGCCACCATTTGCCATTTAGATGATGTAGCAAAATAAAGCTATGAGACAATAATGATTATAATGAACAAAAGTTGGTGAAATCAATAGGGCTACAATTTTAATATATATACTTACACTTACTGGATTATAGACAAATGGATTGGTTTATTAGAAAACACAATAATGAGGGCGTCACTGACTCACTTGACAGTCGATACCCTCTCAATGTGTGAAATCTAGTATAACTAAAGATTTTCTTATACAATCAACTAGCATATGCTTTACCTATGTACTGTAGTAAATGGTTCCGTCCTTATAATCAGCCTATAGATGCATTGAGAATGTTATGACCAGTTGGAATATTTTAATGATTTTATATCCTAATACTCAAGTAATTTATACTACATTCACATTGCTGCATTTTATCCGCTAAAATATAGTTTGGTTATTGGTATTTTAATATATTAACGATATATTACATATTGAGTACTGAAATATATATTTCTTTTCAGGTCAAGAACTGTGTAAAAGTATTTAGTTACACACTGTCTTCGGCTCTATCTTACACAGCCAACTTCTGTAAGTAATTATTTTTTCTCCTTTTCACTAACATAAATAGTTAGGTACCCATTTGTAGAATGCAAGAGTAAAAATATAGTTATACTGGGTGTGGCCTGTAACATGAGCAAATAATTAAAACATAGACTCTACTCCTTAAACGGTGACACTTTTGTTCAACAACTTTTAAAAATTATGAAGTATTTTGACTCCCTATTTTTCATACAAAATAAATATTATCTTCAATGGACGCCATCGCCGCGCCATATCATTGTGATAGACGTTGCTTGTCACGCCTTAAACATAACAAAATTCGCAATACATTGCGTCTTAGAATAAACTTTAAAGTGTATTAGAAATCAAACCACAAGTTATTTTTTAAAGTCGCTGAACAAATGTTGGTCAGTATGAGGAGTACAGCCTACAGTTTAATTTTTTGCTCATATTACAGGCCACACCCGGTATATAGGTACATATCTAGATTAATATCCGGTAGACCGAGAAGACTCAGAACACGAATCCCTACTTATATTATATGCGAAAATATTTGTCTGTCTGTTGCTATAAAGTGCTGCAGGGAATGAAATGAAATTTATGAAGATAGAACAATAGGTATAGATAGTGAATACTATTGATGATAAAGTACCTACTTGAACTTCACAAATCTATTATGCATAAAATAAACAAATATGGTCATTTTCTTGTTTTTAGCTCACTATGCGGACGGCAGACCTGTGAGTGAAACATTAAGAAACACTGCTGAAACAGTTTTGTTCTTTGATAAATTGTTTGATAGCATCAACGGATCAGCAACCTATTCACAAAAGAAAGGAAAAGAGCTACGCTGTGCAGTGACAGAAAAATCTAAGCACCATGAATTTTGGCCGGAGAGCATCGAGAAACTGGAAAAAATTAAATATGTAGATTCCAAGGGAAATCCGAAATCCGTGCCTTCCTTAAAAAACTTTATTGCCACGGTAAAAACATTCATGAAGCTGTGGCAGTTTTTTAAGAGCAAAAATATGACAATAATGCGCCCAAGGTTCTTCAATTCAGATCCAATTGAAAACTTCTTTGGCCAAGTCAGGGCCTATAATTATAGGAACAACGACCCCAACTGCCACAGTTTCAAGAACACCTTTAAATCATTATTGATTACTAGAATGATAAAGTTTCATGGTGACGCTTATAATTGTGAGGATGACTCGGCAGACCAAATAATTAATTTAAAATCATTATTTGAAGATAGTGAAACTGCTAGGGTCGAGCCGGGTCATCCCAAAGTAGGAGATGTAGAAGATACTGTAGAAGAGGCCCAACGGGAGCAACTAAATGTTCTCCATTCGCGAGCGTACACTGCTGGATGGGTGGTAACAAAAACAATGCAGAAATATAATAATCAATGTGACAGTTGCAGAAAAAGCCTTACTACTAAAGAAGGCGCAATCCACAAATGGATTCATCAAAGAGAGTATGATGCCGCCACGAAACGCCTTACTTACCCATCCAGAGGTGCTGTTCGGTGTTTCGGTACAATTATTAAAGAAACAAACGGATTCTTGGAACACCGAGCCCATGAATTAAATCTGACGGCCAAAATTATGGAAAAAATTTTGTTCAACAATCCATTTAGTTTCTTTAAATGTACCACACACCGTGAAATTTTGTCATATTTTATTTCCGTGACAGTAAAGTTCTCGATTACAAATTGGTGCAATAACATTAATAAAATATTAAAAGGAACGGATATTGTGCGGATAAAAAACCGCACTTTGCCTGCGATGCAGCAGAAAGCTTTTTTAAAATATAAGAAAAGACTGAGGAATAAATCGTTTAATAAATAAAATTGTGTTTTATTTAAATTATTGCGACAAGTGTAGTTCCCGGCATTTAAATTGAACACTGACTCAATTTTACTGTATAAGTCGGTGTTCAATTTAAATGCCGGGAACTATATCAATTATAAGTATTAATTTCCTAAGGAGGAGGGGTGGGGGGGGGGGGCTGGTCACGCAAGGTTGGCTGTATACGTTACGTCCTTTGCTACGCATCAATTCAAAATTTAAAAAAAAGAAACGTCATACATGACTAGGAGTACAGATAAAATATACTTGTCTAACGTACATAGTCTTTGTTCCCGAGTTGGCGGTCTGATCTCTTTGTAGTCTGTGGTCTACCCTTCGTAGATTTTATGAACATAGACAAAGACAAACTGAAATATAATAGATAATAATATACATATATCAAAAAATAAATAATAATTTACATATGACTACTTCATAAAATACAAATCAAAATATATTTGATAAAATAATTTGATTTGTTCCTAGAAATCGTATAGACAAAGCCAGTTCTAGCAATGTTGCTGTAGTAAAATATTTTGATGTTAATTACTGGCAATCTCGTCTGGGAACGGACAACACATATACAATTTTGAAGGGTCACATCGTTTCAAGGAAGTCAATAGGCCTTGGTATTTATTCACACGACAGCGGTGGCGCTTTTTAGGCGGCTGTAGCCCCCATTCGCTCGGGAGCTTTTTCAACGCGCGTTAAAAAAGCGTTTGAATGACAAATGGATAACCATGTATGTATTCACACGACAGCGGTGGCGCTTTTTATCAAGCATTGTTGGATTTTCGACTTTAAGCCTTGGTCATTAAGTCGATTTTAGAGTGTGGACAAGCGCTTTTTTAACGCGCGTTGAAAAAGCTGTCGTTCGAATGGGGGCGTAGAGTATTTAAACTTAAGGCGTATCCAGACTAGTCAAATTTTCGCCAATCTGATTAAATTGCCCGATCGAATCAGGACGTGCGGACGCAAACGCCAATTTGGGTCGCCGAATTCAACCGCCGATAATGACTGATATTACCGAGAAAATGAGGTGCGGACGCAACAATACCAATTTGTGACGCCAGTATTTTCGTTCTGGGGCTTTTTTTCAATTTAGAGGGCTCTAATATCACCATTAAACTAAAATTGGTGATTAAATTGGAGATTGACGCCAATTCCATTTCTGATTAAATCGGTCGATTTCATCATCTCGTCTGGATATCGCTTTATCCGTAATTTTATACGTCAAATTAAATGTGCGTATCTGTGGTACTTGCTAATGTCAAAATCCATCCATCCAATCCATTTTCATTTACTCTAAATAAAAACAACTGTTTAGCAAATACCTCAACCAAGATTTCAAGTGTTTTTCTCTTAATGCATAGGTTCTACAAATAACTAATTTCGTCGTGCCCATTTAATACATTTTGGCTTTCCTTCGCACAATTCGCAAGGTTAACTTCTCCGTAAATGGAATGGAACTTTAAAAACTACAATTAATCATGGATTTAATCAGAAGATCATGGAAACTACGTATGTATGCATGCATTTCAAAACAATACGTTATCATAATATATAAACAAGATAAAAGTTAAGCATGATACTATGTTACAGAGGAATTCGTCGCCCACAAGGCGAATGTCAACTGTTTGGCCATGGGACACAAATCCAATCAAGTGCTAGCCACTGGAGGCGATGACAAAAAAGTTAATCTGTGGGCCATTGGCAGGCAAAGCTGTTTGATGGTGAGTAAACAAAACCGATTGTAGTTGCTCTTGTATTTATAATACGAAAAACAGTATTAATCCAATCAAAATTTTTAGAGTTTGAGCGGGCACACAACGCCAGTAGAATGTGTGTGTTTTGGCCACTCTGAAGATTTAGTCTGTGCTGGCTCGCAGACTGGAGCTCTGAAAATATGGGACTTGGAGGCAGCAAAACTACTCAGAACATTTACTGGACACAAAGGAGCTATCAAGTGTATGGATTTCCATCCATACGGGGATTATTTAACCACCGGCTCTTGTGACAATAATATCAAACTGTGGGACACAAGGAAAAGAGGCTGTATTGTGACATATTCCAGTCACAGACTTGCTGTAAACAGTTTGCAGTTTAGCCCTGATGGACAATGGATTGCCTCAGCATGTGAAGATGGTAACTCTTTATTTTTATGAAGTGTAGTTTGCAGATAATTTTCTGCTACAGATTAATTCACTAAAAATAAAATAAACCAGATCTGAAATTGGTTGATTTGCATCACTTGTGGTGTACTTTTAGTACTTATAGCACAATATTGAAAACAGAATGACATTGTTATTAAGCCTGATTATTTTAAACTAACATCAAATTTCAAATTCAATATAAAATAAGTCACATAACTTCTAACTCGGGTAAATCCATCTGTCAGATTATGCGATTTTAGTATTAAGAAAAGGTAATAGGGTATATATTTGCTGAGAGGGCTGAATGGATTTACCCGAGTTTGAAGTTAAGCAACACAAATATGGTATAGGATTACACTGACATGCTAAAGTTGCACAGTTACCCTGTAACAGAATCATTCAAATGTGTTGGTCCAAGTGTATGAGTTATGATTTGTTTGTTTTTGTCAGGTATTGTCAAAGTGTGGGATGTTCGAGTGGGCAAGGTTCTGCAGGAGTTCAGAGAGCATGCAGCAGCAGTGACTTGTGTAAAGTTCCACCCCCACGAGTTCCTCCTGGCTAGCTGCGGTATAGACAGGACTGTCAACTTCTGGGACATGGAGAAATTTCAATTGGTATCTAAGTTTGAAAAGGAGAACACTTCTATTAGGTAATGGCCATATACTAAGTACTTAACTGCTTTAATACACTTCACTGTAAAGTATTGGAATTCAAAGAGTTGTCAATTTTATATCTTCACAAGTTCATATTCATTGACATAGTATTCAAAAGTGAAAAGTGAGGAAGCCACAACTTTTGAACTTTCTTTGCTTTCATGCTTTTGCATAGTACTCAATTCTTTCTCATTTTGACACAGTTTTTCTCATACCTTTACCGGAATTATTTTGTTCTATACATAGTCTTCAATTCCTGTTTTAGGTCTATGGTATTTAGCGAGGATGGCACAACTCTTCTGGGGTGTGGTAATGACGGTCTCCATGTGATTGGCTGGGAGCCCGCTCGAGTATTTGACACTGTACATGGGCACTGGGGCCAAATACATGACATCACAGTTGCCCATACACAACTTGTAAGTACTACAATAGTTATTTGTTATATGTAGGTCATTGATTAATCTTGTAGACTTCCTCATTCTAATCAAAGCTGTAAGTTATGGACCTAATGTCTAATTAAAATACCTACATGATACATTTTGAATTGCTATACCTATTTGTCTACAAAATGGGGGAGTCAGTCTGGGCTCCTATACTGAGTGATTGCATACTATAACCCATTGCAAATGGTCTTGAGACTTGTTTGGGAGATTTTATAAAATAATTTGATTTCTGTAAGAACTAGAATCATTTTTTTAAATATTACATATTACCATTTGTAAAATACATTGTCCTACTATCCTATGACATGAAGGAGAGTCAACAGCAGATCTATCAATCAATTTATCAATTAGAACAAAAAAATATTATATTCTTTATGTATAGAACAAAGGTATGTACTATGTTATGTATATTTTGTAATTACAGATTGCTGGGTCATTCCATTCAACATATGTGTGTTTGTCAGTGGTTGATCTCAGTAAGGTACATCCATTTGGAGGGCCGCCGCCAGTGACACCACCTATGGTACGAGATTTGTCGCCCTTCCAAAAAGGACAGTCTGTCAGGAAAAGTTTCTCGAAGGAAAAACCATCTAAAGAAGGTAATATAAAAATAGTACTAACACAATAAAATTATTTAGTTCCGTTATTTATTAAAAAGGTAGATAAGTGCAAGCACACCTAGAGCCAACGCCAATGCCTGTTAATTATTAAGGAAAGGTGATCCATAGTTAAATTCACTTTGACCTATCAATTTTTAGTTCATAAAGTTATAGTCCACTCATTAATGAACTTGGAAGTCGTGTAAGTTACGCATTGTAGTTGGTACGTTAGAAAGTCACTATGAGAAATAAGTAAGTAAATAAATATTTTTTGTCAAATTTATTTCATTGTCATCAATTATTGAAAATATTTTAAATTCAGAGACGATCGTCCGCGAAGTGCGCTTCGACCGTGTGGTGGTCGGGGTGTAACCCTTTAGCCTAAGATTTTGGGGAAAATCTTACCCAGGTCTACCTCGCCCAAACCATAAGGAAATATAGTAAGACAAGAGTGCTCACTCCATACATCAGTTTTGGTACCAAAAAGACTAATATTTTCATAGTCGACATCTAGCATCGAGTAGCGTGATTATCAGTACTGCTACTTGACAATAGGTAGCAATCTATGTATTTTTTTCTCTATGCTCAAACTAAGAAAAGCCGTATTTATACAAGCTGTTTTCAAGTGGGTTCCCTCGGGCATACTATATCTCATTTCGACTTTTCACATTTGAAGTGATCCATAAGTCAACGCCCCTGGATGAGAAGACCGCGGAGGAGTCGACGTCCGGCACCGAGGCGGACGAGGATGGCGCGGTCATATCCAACATCCATGACTACACAGAAATCTTTCGGCCTTCCAGGGCATGTGAGTATACTCTCACCTGCTTCCTGTTCGAAATACATTATTTAGCTTTTAACTAATTATAATTTTGAAAAAAATCAAACATTTTGATGAAAGAGACCCAAACAAACCTGTTATTATAGGTACTAATTAATTTATTTATTCTTTAGTGAATCGTACGCCACCACCAGCAACTAGTTTATCATCTGAAGACTACTCATTGCCAGGTAAGAAGCAACTCATTGTAATAATACAAAAAAGTCATAACCCATGACTTGATGTGATTCTAAATGATAAAGTAGGTATTTATAAATGTTTATAAAAATCAGTTATCATCATCATTAATCATCATAACATCAGCATGAGGACTCATATAAATTATTATTTGTTTTTTTTTTACCCTTTAATGAACATGCACATAGAATGGTCATCCGCCTTGTTACGTAAATCGAAAACTTAAAGGGGCCCACTGATTACCCGTCCGCCGGACGATATCGGCCGGTCAGTTGTTCGGAGCTGTCAAATTTTTGTTCTAACTGACAGGCCGATATCGTCCGGCGGCCTGTTAGTCAGTGGTCGGCTTAACACTTATCATTGACATTTTATACTAAGCAGATGTTGACTCCTAAAACTCACGTGCTTCTTGCCACTTAAACACACACACACTTTGACACTTACTTGGCTTCAATAAACAGGAGGTTCCGGAGCTGCTTCTTACAGTTCAATCGAAATCTAAAAACTTGCCGCGTTTTTCTACTGACAAAACGGGCTTGTCAGACTACTTAAGGGTCGGTTGCACCAAACCGTCTGTCACCATTAAAGCGTTCGCAAAATTATTTATTATTGTATGGAAATTTTCATCAGTCTTTCAAGTGAGGTTGGTGCAACTGGCTCCAAGTTGAGTATAACTTGCAGCCGAGGAGGGCATGGGCAAGGCCAGTGCGGGGCTGGGCACGTCCCTGCGCGACCTGCTGCTGGACGAGCCGCCGCGCCCCGCGCCGCAGCCGTCGCCGCCGCAGCGCCACCGCGCCGACTACTCGCGCATACCCACCTCCACTACCGGCAAAGCGGAGCCCTACTCTAGTAAGATATTGCAACTGTGCTATAGGTGCCACATTAACCTAACTGATGACCAGGGTCATGTGAGTCTCCGTCTCTCTCAATCTGCTGATACTGCACTTGACGGGCGAATTCTCTCGCCTGAATTAAATTTTAAATCAATGAATAAATCTCGCTTCTGAGCACACCATTACGAGACCCGATGATCTCTCTGGCGCTACCGCAGCGGCACCACGCCGACTACCCACCTCTACTACCGTCAAAACGGAGTCCTTTTCAAGTAAGATATCTGCAGATTTGATAAATATGGGTATTCCTTTGCCATACATTTTTCCTGATGTCGTGTCGTTCCGATGATCGCAACCGCCGCGTCATTGCAACGACTGCTTGCGCGTACCCACCTCCACTGCCGTCAAAGCAGAGCATTTTTCTAGTAAAATATCTGCAGCTTTGCTAAATAATGTTAGCCATGTATAAGTAGGCCGATATTAGACCAATCACTAGTCACGCCGCACCGATTACTCATGGTCCTCATGGATTGCAAACCTACCTCATCTGCTGTCATGGCGGAACTCTTCACTTCTTTTGCGCTAACTATTTAAAAACTAATTTGCTTATTGGCTTTAGGTACGTCTTACAAAGTTTTGTGATTTTTACGGTAAGCATAGTACACGTCATCACGTCACATATGATGAATGGATAATACCGCTATTATTACTTTAATAAATATACCAAAATTAGATTTTAACGTCATAATCGTCCCAATAATAAAATAACTACAAATCTAAACTTCAACAACATAACAACATTAATAACTCATAATAGAGTAACAAGACTCTATAGCCAATTTTAACATAATATCATAATTAATATGTGTAATTTTTCATGCGCTCATTTAACCAGGGCCGGTGGAAAACAACGCTAAAGAGGATAACACATTCACAGCGCCGCCAAAGCCTGCTTGCCGGGACTATGTCATGCCTCAGCCTCACGCCGCCAACTCACTTAACCGACATAACTCATGTAAAGAATCTAAATCTACCGACATGAGTAAGTTTCATTATCGTCTGGACTGTAGATGATTTGAAATTTTGTATGATAACTCCAGAAAAAGATACACAATTTTGAGAGTAATAGTTTGAGCAACTGCTATATTGACATCCACTGATGAACAACTGCCAGGCACATGGATCTAGTAATAAGGATAGTAGAGTAAACTAGCTAAAGGGATTTCCTTGCATTCGAAATTGTGTATCTTTTTCCAGAGCTAGTTCTTTGTCTATGAGATATCTGTCTGTGTGTGTGTGTTATTTTGTATATAATGAATGTGTCGCAAATGTCGCAGTCGCAATAAAGTCATAGAGTTTGGTCTAATATTCCATAGCATCAAGTAGTAACACCAAGAAATTGAGATGAGATTGTGACTATCTCGCGTCGCGAGTGAGTGCTGCAGATAACTAGCTTACTTGGTATAGCAAGAGCTGGGAATTTCCGGTCCCGCTACTGTTTTTGTATAGAAAACAAAAAAAACGAAAACATCTAAATATCGAGACCCACAAACTATATCTCTTATATTTAGTAATCTAATTATAACACTAGGTGTATTAAGAATAATTTCTTGTTCATTTTCAGCAGCAGGGAACCTATTAAGATCCAGCAATAGTGAGATGTCATTAGTTCAACCGTCACTAGGACCACGGTCTCTTTCATTTACCAGGACGTCTTCAGAAACAACAAGGTACTATCTGTTCTAGTTCTAACAACCAATAATAGGTATAGGTCATGTTCTTCAAGCATTTACTATATAATTTGGTTTATTTATTTTCAGGCGACGAGTAGATAATATAGTGAGGGAGAGTGTGGTCGTGTCTCGGCCTACAGATACGGATGAGCCGGAGTTCGTGCCCTGCGCCACAGACAGGCCCGTCGGATTGGACCTCGACGAATTTTTACCAGTACGTAAACACTTTACTTATTTTTTTTATTTAACTTGCAATGTACGTATACTTTTACGAAACTTTATATAAAAACACTGTCTAATTTTTTCCTCTTCTTTATAATGCTTGGAAAAAATTTGGTCAAATATAATAAAATCATCCTATGTTCAGTGCACGAGCACCGAACACGTGACAGCCGCCCGCGACCTAGTTTAGTTTGGCGATGCGGCCGTTTGTCCAAGTCAATGCATTTTATGGCATCGTCCCGATCGAATGCATTCTAACATTTTAACATCCTAGAGTCAAACCAAGACAAGTCAAACTTCTATGAAATTAAAACATAAATAACAATTGCACTGCGTGTGATATCAAAATCAATGCAGACGTCTGACTCTAGTAATTTTAACATTTTAGAATTAACAGTAACATTGTGATACATTAGAATGAATGTTAAAAAGATAGTTGTTGTAACTATCTTGCAGTCGCGACGCTCAGTTAGGGGACCCCAGGACTAATCTATTGGACTTAACATAATATGTAATATATTTGTGTAGAGGGTGGGCGGCGCGCGGCGCGGCGTGCGCGGCGGGCCCGAGCCCAGCGAGCAGGAGGTGCTGGGCGTCATGATGCGCGGACACGACTCCATGATGGCCGTGCTCAGCGCCAGGCAGCGGGCGCTACAGGTACCGACATACTCTATCTAGGATACGACACGATCAGGGCTCTGCTGCGGACTCCAAATTAGAAACTGCAATAGATGTCATAAATGTCATCATTAAAGAAAAAGTGACCAACCAAACCCTGCAATGCCAAAAACACAAATCAAAATATTTCGATAAAAAAAAACAAAAAAAATAATTGGATTTGTACTCTAAATTGTATTCTAAATTATAGTCTGGCTAACACAACTTGTCAATCAGTAAGAACCAGGAAAATTATACTACAAGATGAGAAATGTAAACGGAGCCTCTCCTAAACAATCTCCTGCCTGGATGTCAAATGTGGCATTATGGCCGTGAATATTTCCGATGTTAATAATCGGAGGCGAGTTCGTCAGATTATGAGTATTATGACGTACCTTATATATTTATTTTTCTCTACCTGTATTCAAGTGAAATTACTTGAGTGTTTTGTTTTCTATTTCAGATATTCCATTCAGTTCGAGTCAATAAAAATTTGAAAATTGCCTTAGAATCAGTAATTGCTCTGGAGGATACATCAGTAATTTTAGACATTTTGAACGTCATGGCGCATAAACCGTAAGTTATTCTTTGAAAATGTCATACACTTTTGCAAACTATTTGAATGAGAACCGTTTTATTTTAATTTGTTGTATTGTTTCAGGTCACTCTGGAATTTAGACATTTGCCTTTTAATGCTTCCTAAAATATACGAATTATTGCAGAGCAAATATGAATCGTAAGTATACTTTAATATCATCATCAAATTAATTATACATTATACCTAAAACACACTACACATACCTATTGTAAGCATTGGCATTTCTAGTTGACGATTTTTTACCGATTGTATAGAAAAGGTGGTCATGCGGCGTTACATTCTATAATAAACTAACTAGCGCAGGTTTTTGACTTAAGACGGGCGTGGCTCAGTCCGCGATTTCGTCGCTTTGCTACAGGTACAAGTGCATCCGTTCCACACCGATTTTGGTGGCTAGCCATAAGCCGCGCGTGGCGCTGTCGCCACCTAGCGGCCATATCTGTCCTGATCGTAACAGATGCGTTTTGTTAGAGAGTGAGTCTTCTGTACCTAGTACTATTATTTATTCTGTGCTTAAGACTGTTACATCGTATCAGGTACATGCAATGCGGCTGCAACGCCCTCCGGCTGATCGTGCGCAACTTCTCGTCCGTGGTGCGCGCCAACGTGTCGGCGCCGGTGCGCACGCTGGGCGTGGACATCCCGCGCGAGGAGCGCTACGCCAAGTGCGCGCAGATCCACCGCCTGCTGCTCGACGTGCGCGCCTTCCTGCTCAAGCGGCAGACGCTGCAGGGCCGGCTCGGCGCCGCCTTCCGAGATCTCCACACGCTCATGCAGCAGGGGCTCGACTGACCGTCGCAATCGCGGCTTGGTTATATTACATACCATAGACGAGAGCTATAGTACACGTATACAGGCCTGTCGAGACGGCGACAATTTTTCGCCAA
Source organism: Cydia splendana (assembly GCF_910591565.1). NCBI lineage: Eukaryota > Metazoa > Arthropoda > Insecta > Lepidoptera > Tortricidae > Cydia > Cydia splendana. The sequence continues at coordinate 13,188,608 of NC_085964.1, read as the reverse complement.
TCTGATTTAATTGTCCGATCAAATCAGGTGGTGCGGACGCAAACGCCAATTTGGCTCGCCGAATTCGAGCGCTGATTATGATCGATATTAAGGCCGTAACACACTATCTTTCTCGCTCTTACTTATCGGTGCGTCGCACAATGACCTTGGTGCGGAGCGATAGTCTGTTACCACTATTACCGATAAAATGGAGGTGCGGACGCAAGAATACCAATTTGTGACGCTAATATTCGCGTTTGGGGGCCTTTTATTATTTTAGAGCGCTCAAATATCACCATAAATCTAAAATTGGTAAATGTGGCCAAATTGATCGGACAATTTAAACAGATTGGCGAAAAATTGTTCCCGTCTGGACAGGCACTACCGTTGAATATAAAGGCCCCTGTATACAATGGGCCAGCGTGGACCAGTCTGGGGGACGCATTTATTTGTTAGAGGGAGCAAGTGATATTGCTATCTCATTCTACCGCATGGCTGCGTCCCTTGGACTGGCCGGCGCTGGCCCATTGTGTACAGGGGCCTTAATAGTGTTTACAAACGGCCCCCGCGCACCGAGACCGTTAGGCCCCATTCGCACGACAGCTTAAAAAGCGTTGCGTTAAAACCCGACGTTGGCGCTTTTTTACCGTTTCCAATATTTGTGTTCATATGAACGCTTAAAAATCACTTGTGAGTCGTACTGCCACGTACGCATCTCAGCAAAGCCATACTTTATTTGCTATTACGACGTATTATTTGAATATAGCTTGAATATTTCAGGAATTTGTAAGCATATGTTGACATTTTTAAGGTGAAACCATGGTGAAACTAATAATAATCTTGACGATTGACACCAAAAATTGACACTTGACAGCCAACTGACAGCAGCGCCGGCGCTTTTTTAACGCTTGTGAGAACAGATACACGGAGTTCCGTATGGTCTATTCAATTTGACGCCAACGCTCAACGCCGAAAATCGAACAGTGCTCGATAAAAAAGCGCCGCGCTTAAAAACCGCCTTCGTGTGAATACATACATGGTTATCCATTTGTGTCATTCAAACGCTTTTTTAACGCGCGTTGAAAAAGCTGCCGTGCGAACGGGGCCTTAAGGACGCAGTTATAAGTGAGAGCGAAAAAGAGATATTTTGACAGCACCAAGGTCGAGGTCCGGTACGCCCGTCTGTAATGGCTTTAACACGGAACCTAACTTTACTCTACTTCTTATGTCTATACATACCATGCATTTTTAAGTGGCATTTTAATTAAGTATTAAATTGCTGTGTTTTGTGAGTCCTTCCAAGCGACATTTTTTACGGTACTGCCTTTTTGGTTTCCTGACTGGCAAAGAGACTTAAATATGTAAGATTTTAGTTTTTATCTAAGAAACCTACGAATATGTATAATTTTATAGAGAGTATTCCTCATACCCGCATTGAAATGAAAAAGTATTAAATTTGTCATCAAAGGAATTTAAATTTAAACGGGAATAATTCCATGTTAATCATTACTGTCATTAGTTTTAATCTAACTCCAATTGTTTCTTAAATTCCGTCCTTCTTTAGTTACAACGCCCCATTAGTAATAAGTAGGTATTTAGTATGATTTTATAAATTAACAAATTGAACTATCTATGTCATGAGACTCATTATATTTTATAAAATAACTATACTCAATAGCGCAATCGTTTTCAACACTGGTTAGTATTAGTCCCCCTATCACTTATTATTATTTAGTGGAATGTTTTCAAAACCAACTCCATTATGATTATAACATGTAACACATTAACTTAACTATGGTCATGGTCATGACAAAAAAAAACTCCTAAATTTGGGGTATCCAGTATCTTTAGGTATTTAAATAAAAGCAAAAGAACAATTTGTACGTTTCTGGGTAGTTATAACATTTTTGGGTTAACCAACCAAATACAAAACCTCCTGGATCTGTCACTGAACGACCTGACTTTAACCTACATTATTTGATCATGGAATGTGGCTCCTTAAGCCAGTTGAGGGTAGATTTTGTTTACTTTTATTCACATAGTAAAGATACAGAGTATAGATCCAGACACATTTTACAAAATTTTATAGGTAAGTAAGTACATACTTTTCAGGCCAAACACATTGAATTGTGTTAGGTTAGGTACCTTTATTATAATGGCGACTGATAGATTTATTTCGGTTTACATCAGTGATTTTGATGCATCCTCATCTGATGCAAATGCAACCATATCAGGTTTGAGCTCATTAGGAATATCTAAAGCAGCGTTTCCCAGACTATGGGTAGCGAGCGAATATTGAGTGGGCCCTGAAACTACTAGGGAATGCACTAATATTTATTTTATGCCCCCTTTTTAAGACAGCCAGGTGGGTCCCGAATTTGGCAGATTTTGTTATGTGGGTCGGAGCTCAGTCCACTTTCGGAACCACTGGTTTAAAAGATTAATCAATAGATTTCCAAAAGAAAGTAAGCCACCTTTTGGACCAAAAATAATTGTCAGAGTTTGATATGAGTGACATAATAATATACGCTGGATATTTTTCTGGACTGGTTAGGTAAACATCAGTGCGAAGTTTACATTAAAGCCCAGCACCAACTCGGGGTTGCATGGGTCTAGAGATGAAGGGAGAGGAAAATGGATATGTGTATTGCTTTAAGGCTTTTATGGTTTGTGTTGATTCTAGGCATCTAGGTCCTTTGCTGACATGAAAAAAAGATACAGTCAACTGGCATGACAGAATGTTTGTTGAATAAAACTTTTACATCCATGTCCAATTTGGTAGATGCAATAGTTTTATCATCTATGTATGTAGAGTAGTTGTACAGAGAATTACACACGCATGTTTTAATTTAAGTAATTAGACAACAAATTATAATTGAATAGACTGAATAATCATGTAAAAACTTAACAAAATAATTATTTAACTTCCAAGAATAAATCAACTGAAATAAATACCATTTTCAATATCTGTTATATAAATTTATTTCTTCCTGATAATAAACATGGTGAAACAATTCAATTTTTATGTACTCAAGTTTATTAACACTAATTTGGACATAGGTACTAATAATTAGTACCATCACACACAGTTAACTATACATAGGACCTTATGACTTTTGTAATAAGGTCCACCAATGTACAGTTAAGAGTGTTGCTGTTTGTACATCCAGAGTACACTCCAATATTTCATTTTACTAGTCTACTGTTAAATACAGACCAGGAAACATTGAGTGATCCATTTTATATTTTTATATAGAATGGACAATATTTAAAAATCTACTCTTTATTCAGGGTCTACAACTGTAGTCCATGATACTGTTTTGGAGGCCAATTTTGATGTATCTGAATTCAGATTTTTGCCCATTTTCTTGGGCTGTTCATGTAATCTCTTCTTCTTATTCCTAGGTCCTTGTGGTTTTTTATCACTGGATTGTCTTTTTCTTTTATGAAATGCTTCCATTTTCTTGGCTAGAATCTCATCAGAGATATCTTTCTGCATCTCCCCATCATCACAATCTTCATTTTGGTCACGCATAAGACGTTCAATCTCTGGATTCATCCCTTTAAAAGAGAGCCTTCCTTCCAACAAGTCTTCGCAGAATATAAAACTCGACTCTGATACATAGTTGCCAGACGCAGTACGCATTTCATCCGTGATAATATTGGAGTATAAATTTTCATGGCCTTGAGTGTTTTCTAATTCTTTTTCTATCCTTTCTTTAGTTTTTCTCATAAATTTCATATCCAACACAGATTTTGGTAGTTGCAATTTCTTTTTTGATCTATCCATGATTCTAACAAGAGATACTTTCTTACGTAAACTGTTTGTCAATTTTGTCTTTCTACTGATGTCTTATGGATGAGATACAAGATATAACCGTTTAAAGCAAAAATAATAAAAAAATTATAATCACTTCAAACTCTGATAACCATGCTGTATTTATTTTATTGACATATGTGAATTATGTGACAGTCTGACATAATAGCGTAATTTTGACAATCAAATTTTTTTTTTAATAGTTTACAAACGACTGCGACTGGTGTGGTCTGACTGTGGTCTCATATATATTAAGCCCCCTCCAGACTATGCGCGTGAATCGCGGGTGAGGCCGCGAACGCGAGTGTGTCGTCGATTTCGCAGATTGTTCACGCCTTCGCGCCTTGTTCTCCGTTTTTTGTCGATATTTCGGCCCGCGTCAAAGGAGACGCGAAGCGCGAACTTGCAAGACTCCACATTACACAATATTTTGGCTCCTCTGTGGCAAGATAAATATTAATTATATTATGATTATATTATATAGCCCCCTCCAGACTATGCGCGTGAATCGCGGGCGTAGCCGCGAACGCGAGTGTGGAGTCGTTTTCGCTGTCTGCGAAAATCGACTCCACACTCGCGTTCGCAGCTTCGCGCCGCGATTCGCGCACGAGTGTGGAGGAGGCTTATTAACCCATTCATGGCCACGAACCGCCGAGCGTACACAATACGCCAGGCCACCATACAAACCGTTTTTAGCTAAAACGTATGACTCAGCTTATGGGTCTCGAGCCTGGCGCGAACGGTAAATAAATCGCCGCTTATGAAGCCGGCCAGTTGGACAGCATTATGCAACATTTTTACTAACCACCGATTTTCTGTGCCTATCAAAAAAGAAACTAATTATTGCAGTTTGTAGGAGTGAATATTTTTACTTTCTACAAGCTTTTAATGTCTGACCAAGCTAAGTTGGCAGCAATTTTTATAGCTCAGCCTGTGCAAGTGTTAAGTTAAACGTCATAATTTCATATAAGTTTGACATTTAAATTACACTTAGGTACTCAGCCTGTGCTATCAAAATCGCTGCCAACTTAGCTTGGTCTGATTCTATTTAACTTGCCGTGTTTCTTGTTGTTGTTTTTTGGGTCAAATCTTGAAAGTTAAATTAGACCCGTTTCCCGATATCCCGATCCAGTTCATAGCACGCACAGTCGGTCAGGTTAGGCGGGTTCAAATTCCGGTAATCCATAACCATGGTCACAAAATACGAAATCACTAAACAGCAATAAATCGTGACTAAATAATATTTTCCATGTTACTCCAAAATACATCTCTAATGGGGGATGGGATGAATCACATCTTGAACTCTTGTGACAAATACCACATGAAAGATAATACCGCCGCCGCCGCTCGGATGCATTCCTTGTTTATTGTCCAAGTGTGTCCGATAAGCTTACACCTGGTCGGTCATGTATCTTTGTTTTGGTAAACGCCATTATATTAGTAACAATAGACAACTTAAAATTTATTATAGTACTTACTTTCTAATCTGCCGTAGAAACCACGATGTTTGAAAAAACTTGTAAATATTTGTCACAAACTATTTGTAATACAATACATATTAGTTAGTGGTGACTGTTTCAACCGCCTTGTTCTATATTGAAACGAAAAAAAATTAACCTTAACATCATTGTTAGTAGGTAATTGCCTAAGATACAATACAACGATCACCAAATATTATGACATAAAAGTACAGTGGGAGAAAATCCTCGTTGCCTTACCCCTCATACAAAACAAAATATTATTATACTACGGCTTGGTTCCTACAAATTGTTGCTTACCATCATCCAAACAGTAATCAGTTGTAAAATGGTACAATATCAAACAGCTTCAACATGAAATAAGCTTTAAAACCAGCCAATAAAGTTTATTTTAGCCTGCTACGGAAACATTAGTAGTTTTTACAAGTAGCGCCAGGCCACGGTGACCCATACCTTGAGCCATGTCAATAACTTCTGAAATATATATATTTTTTGTATTTTTTAAATATAGATCTTTCTGTTTTCTTGCATCGCATTATGTATCTAGAATTTCAGTATATTTACTATATTGCACTGATAGTAAATCAAACTTGAATATTCGAGACCCTGTTTTCATTAAAAAAAACGTGTTTATAATTTTTTATCCTAATATGCCTTATAGAAATGGTTGTTAGCTTATATGATACTTACGTTATTACATCAAATTACGTTTCGTTTAAGTTTAAATCAGAATTTATTCAGGACTCACATGTGAGTCACTGGCCCTGCAGAACTGTTTGAGCATGACCCATACGCTGAGTCGCTGGCCCTGAATGGGTTAAGCAGCTATATTTTACGGTTTTACAATAAAACAAAATGGAAAAACAGCTAAATCACGTATGATGCCATAGATAACTAACAGTTAAACTCGATCAGCTGTTGCTTTTCCGCCATATTGCCGCTAACCAAACTGCGAAATCACCGTGAAGTGTGCGAGTGTGGAGTTATAGGTCAACTTCGCGATATGTTCGCTCGCGACGTCACGCCGCGATTCACGCACATAGTCTGGAGGGGGCTTTATACTACTCTTTGGGTCCGACGCACATTCGATCGTGTCCTGTGTAAGCATCTATAAGTGAGAGCGAGAAAGAAACATTTTGACCGCACCAACGTCGCAGTCCGGTGCGGTCGTCTGTAGACACTATAAAGCCCCCATCCACTCGTGCGCGAATCACTTCGCGAAGCCACGATTCGCGCACGAGTGTGAAGGGGGCTTAATGCTTAGTGTTGCTGGCAAGATGAACATGCTTAAGCCATTTCTTAAACAGCCCCTTCGCTGTTTATCTTTCAAATAGTGTTTACATTTTTTTTATTCGTCCTTTCTGGACAGGCTAAGACCAAAGGCCATACTGCCTAATAGTGTTTACAGAATTTATCTATCTGTATTTATGACAGTGACAGATAAAGTATAAACATGGCATGCCGTGATAACCTAAAGTAATGAAAATATTATAATACTAGTAAAAAATGCAAGTGCTCGAAATAGATAATGTTAAGATTTTCAACCTTAGCGCTGGCAAATCTTTACCAGATGTAAGTTTACTGAAGTTGTTGTTAACTTGATTGAAAACAAGCCCATGCAAAACATGTTACATGGAATTTAATTTTACTTGTGCACATTTTGTTTTTCTTTCAGTGGTTAACTGAACGAAAGAAACGTGCATTACTGAAAAAAAATGTAGACCTTCGGAGAAGAATCGAACTGATCCAAGAGTTCGATATGCCAGGAGTCAGTACCAACATAAGGGCATCTAAAGATGGACAATACATAATGGCAACAGGCATTTACAAACCAAGAATAAAATGTTTTGATGTCAATAACTTATCTCTGAAGTTTGAGCGCTGTCTTGATTCTGAAGTGGTTACATTTGAAATATTGAGTGATGACTATACAAAGGTATGTTTCTGTATCCTGTTGGCTTTGTTTTATATTCTTAAAAACGGTAGAAGTACTAGTGCTCGACGCTGCACTAGTATTCGACATGGGCACTTTATGTCAAAGTGACAAGGATTAAATTTGAATATAGAAAAATCTGCGCCGTTCAAATTTAACCTATATTACTTTGACATAAAGTGCCCATGTCGAATACTAGTGCAGCGTTGAGCACTAGTACTGCTACCTTATATGAATATTAATTACTTATTTGTATTTCAGATTGTCTTCTTACAATGTGACAGATATGTAGAATTTCATGTTGGGCATGGTCGCCATTACAGATTGAGGGTTCCCAAATTTGGTAGAGACATTGCTTATCATCGACCCTCATGTGATCTCTTTGTTGTTGGAGCATCATCTGTAAGTGAACTATTCCATTTGTTACTCATGCATAAATGCTTACCTAAAAGTGTATGTCATACTTTAGCTGGATCAATAAATGGTATTATTTTTGTTGTATGTTTGTGAATAACTAGGTATTAATTTTATGTTCAGGGGCATTTCAGAAAAGTGTCAGGTACATGACACAATTTTTTTAACACTTATACTGGGTGTGGCCTGTAATATGAGCAAAAAATTAAACTGTAGGCTGTACTCCTCATACCGACCAACATTTGTTCAGCGACTTTTTAAAATAACTTGTGGTTTCATTTTTAATGCACTTTAAAGTTTATTCTAAGATGCAATGTATTGCGAATTTTGTTATGTTTAACGCGTGACAAGCAACATCAATCACAATGATATGGCGTGGCGATGGCGTCCATTGAAGATAATATTTATTTTGTATGAAAAATAGGGAGTGTAAATACTTTATAATTTTTAAAAGTTGTTGAACAAAAGTGTCACCGTTTGAGGAGTACAATCTATGTTTTAATTATTTGCTCGTGTTACAGGCCACACCCGGTATAATATTTGGTATGATAGCTTTAAATTCAACAGTATATAAATCAGATTTGTGCAGATTATTAACACATTTACTGCCACACCTGCTGGGTGGGATCATTTTGAATTGGAAATGGGGAGCTTGGCACTAAAAGTGTTGAGGTGGCTGCCAAAGTAGACCTTTATGTATGGTATAATGGCCCTAACCATCAGGTATAACATTTCAGGTTTTATCAGTTCTAATTTTTTTATTTTAGGAAATTTACAGATTAAACTTAGAAGTAGGCCAGTTCATGGCACCATATGTTACAAAAGCCCATGAAATAAATTGCTCAGCAGTTAGTGAGGATCATGGCTTGCTTGTGGTGGGCACAGAGAGTGGGCATGTGGAGGCTTGGGATCCACGGACAAAGTCCAGGCAAGGCATACTGGACTGTGCTTTACATTGCACAGACTCTGAATACAGGTATAACCACTACAGAGTTATTTACATAGCAAATAGAATCCCTATAAATAACAAGATATAATCTTTCCCTAAAAGTAATGAGATGCACATAAGAGTGTTATTATATTTATTATATATACAGTTGAACTTTCATCGTTACACAGTTGACTTTTCATCTGAACTACTGTGAAAAAATTGCTTCCAGAATTTCAACTTACAAATAAATTTAAATCAAGATGATTTAGTCTTATACCTAGATAGTTAACTTGGGTGTTATTTTGTTTTCAGAAATGAAAGTTTACCTGTGATTACATCCATAAGATTTGATGGACCACTGAGAATGGGTGTTGGGACAAGTACTGGCCATGTCCTTCTGTACGACATCAGATCCAGTAAGCCTCTTTTAGTCAAGGATCACATGAATGGGCTGCCAATCAAAAATGTACAGTTCCATGAAACTAAGGAATATGTGTATTCAATGGATTCTACTGTTGTTAAAATATGGGATAAGAACACTGTAAGTTGCTGAATATTTAAATCATTTAATATACAACTTTGAATTTTTGTATATAAATACAAATGTTAAAGAAATTAACACACAAAAAATATGAAAAATAAGTATAAGAATATGTTTCTAATTTTTTATTGTCAAATGGCTTAGAATACTTAATACAGTTTATAACAGAATAAAGTTAATATTTCTCTGTCACCGCCAAAGGCGTCAACTGACGTGCGCGACTACAGTCAACTATCATTCCGACAAGTTTTACGATGACGCGCCGCACACGATAGGGGATAAGACACCCTTCCCAATACTATTAAATGCGTCTGCTAGCTGACGCATGTCCCATTGTAGGTGAAATCCGTCGCACGCGTCCGCGCCAGTCAGCAACGCTCATACTATTTTTCGTTGACCCATTCACCCGCTCCGTGCAACCGCGCCAAATAGCTGACGCCCTTCGAGTTAGAAAATCAAAAATATAAAAAAAACATCCATAAATTAGACTAGACAAACCAAGGTGTAATTTATTGAATCTAGATTTTAAAATTTTAGAAATACCTATGCAATGTTGACTACCTAATGATTAGTAAATTTTTGTTCAAGGGCAAGCAATATACAAGCATTGAATCATCAGCTGACTTTAATGACCTTTGCATCATTCCCAATACCGGACTAAGTATGATGGCAGTGGAAGATCAGAAGATGCAAGTTTACTATATTCCATCACTAGGTAAATTAAACTTCGAATTATCACATAATACTTGTATGCATAGAATGTTGAGAATGTTATATTCTGAGTTATGATGTTGACTCAACAGAGTTTTATTTGATGATTGATGGGCTTCTAATTCTGTCAATTTTTTTAACGTTTACTACCGCGCCGGTGCGGCGATGGCAGTATAGCCGGTTGTGTTGCCTAAGACAATAATACATATACAATTAAGAGTTTGTAGATGACTGAACTTTATCCACTAGAGTATAAAAAGATTAAAGCATATTATACACGACATAAAAATTTAGATACTTGTACTTTACAAACATTCAATTCAACAACTTTTTTACTTCTCGTGCTAGTAGGTACTTTAAGATCATATCTTTATGGATAAAGTTTAAAAACTCAGTTAAGGCCCTATTGACTTAGCAATAGAGCTCAAAGTCGAGACCCGCATACAGCCGCCGGTCGCACCGCCCGCACCTTTGCTTCAGCTCAAGATAAAAAAAAAACCCTTATTTAATATGTTTTAAATATTCTGACATTTAATTCTTTTAATATAGGCCCTGCTCCAAGATGGTGTGCATTCCTAGATAACTTGACAGACGAATTAGAGGGACAAGGAAAACAGACTGTATATGATGATTACAAATTCGTGACCAAACAAGAACTGGAGTCTCTGGGATTGGACCATCTTCTTGGCACAAATCTTTTGAGGGCATACATGCATGGGTAAGTTTTGTATAGATTACTTTAACAGGGACTGGTGGGAGACTTCCGAGGATAGGGATACGTGGAAGAATAAGAGGGAGGCCTTTGCCCAACAGTGGGACAATACGGGCTCATAATAATAATAATGATTTGAAATAAACTGTATAAAATACATACTATGGAAGATTTCTATTAAACTTTGAAAACATTTTAGATACTTTGTGGATGTGCGACTTTACAAGAGAGCCAAGTCAATAGCAGATCCATTTGCGTTTGAAGAATACAAGAAACGTAAAATTAGAGAGAAAATCGAACAGGACAGGCCATCAAGAATTAAAATTGAAGACAACTTGCCTAAAGTCAATAGAGAGTTGGCGTCCAGACTTATGGAGGATGAAGGTAGAAAGAAGAAAAATCCATCTAAACTTCTTAAAGATAACCGATTCAAGGTAAGTTTTATTACACAATTCCATAGTAATTTTAAATTATTTGAAAAAAAGGGAAATACCTTTACGTCAAAAAAAATTATAATAGCACACTGACAAAATTAATTCAAACGAGCTCAGTTTGTTATGAGTGTGTTACTTTAAGTACAAACAGCACCACTCCTAAACTGTACATTGGTGGACCTTATTACAAAAGGCACCAATGTACAGTTAACAGTGGGTGATGGTACCTACATATTTAATTAACACTAGGTATTTGTTACCCATAGAACAAGACATTAATAAGTACAGGTACGGTCCTCATAACTTCATGGAACCATAATATAATACTAATTGTTTGATTTCCAGGCTATGTTTGAAAATCCTGACTTTGAAGTGAACAAGTCGGCTGAAGAGTACAGATTACTGAATCCGGTGCTATCCAGGCTGGATAAAGATAAAACGAAACCTAAAACAGCAGAAGTTGAACCTATGGAGGTGTGTATACCTACATATTATATTCGTAACGCCCACCATACAAAGTGTTTGCTAGGGAAATTTGAATCTAGTCGTATAGTTAATAAGGTGGAATTTAATTTATTAGAAATTTTAACATAACAAAGGAGATCAATATATAGGTACTGTAATAATCAATTTTTTTTTAATTCTATAAATGATTTAAAAAAATAGAATGGAAGCCAGTCGAGATTCATAGGTATGAAATTTTAATCCACCTGATTATCCACATGCATACAATAATCAACGAGTCTTTATTACAAAATTTTTGACGGTAGGTTGATAATAATGTCTGGTAGGGTGATTCACCAGTAACTGGCCACCCCAAACCAAAAATGAATTCTATTCACCTATAAATAGAATTCATTTTAGTATAAGGTGGGCAGTTAATGAAAGCTGGCCAATTATTGAAACCTTGTGTTTTATTTCAACTTTTGTTGTGAAAAAATATTTACAAGCTTTTATGTAGTTTCTGTACCTGTCCTGTTGTCTGTCTGTAATCAAATCTTGCAAGTTAAATTTGACCCATTTCCCGGTTTCCCGTAAGTTGGGTGACAATGCAATATTATGGTACCGTAGACCGGGGTGACTTTGGAATATTTGGGGTTACTTTGATAGATTTAAAACGGCCATAGAATTACCATTATTCATTATTTACTGAAAATGTTCCTGTAACTAGTTAGATTACTATATATTCATATTCACCTAGGGGCTATTCATAAATTACGTCATTTCAAATTAGGGGGGGGGGGGGTCTGGACATCGGATGACGGTAGCATGAAGTAGGAGGAAATGGGGTCATTTGATGCATGATTTTTGGATGATTATAGGGGGGGGGGTCCAAAATCGTCAAAAATCGATGACGTAATTTATGGACAGCCCCCTACTGTAAAAAATCTCGCATAAATATATATTATGGCTTAAAAACTAGAATTTTAAAGTCGCCCCTTCATTTGAAAGTCACCCCGGTCAATGGTACCATAGATCTGAACTGATGATAGAGACAGGAGGCGGCCATTAGAACTCTGTGATAAAACAACTCAATTGTGTTTGGGGGTTGTTAGTCTTGTCTCGATGAGTATTAGTTGCCTGCAGAAAGAAAATAACAGTCAATAAACCCAATTGTGAGTCGGACTCGCGCACGAAGGGTTCCGTATCATTACGCAAAAAATGGCAAAAAAAATCACGTTTCTTGTATGGGAGCCCCACTCAAATATTTATTTTGTTTTTAGTATTTGATGTTATAGCGGCAACAGAAATACATCATCTGTGAAATTTTCAACTATCTAACTATCACGGTTTATGAGTTACAGCCTGGTGACAGACAGACAGACGGACGGACAGCGGTGTCTTAGTAATAGGGTCCCGTTTTTACCCTATAAATGATATTTTCGGCAAAATACTTATCTTTAGTATACTGTGTTAATGTATAATAAAATCATGTTTTATTTAGGAGGATGAACCTGAGGACAAAGACTCAGATAAGGAGCTTTATCAGTCTAGCGAGGAAAGTTCGGACGACGACCGCGCATGGGTGAAAGAAGTCAAGAAGCAACACAAAATAATCAGAAAGAAACACGAACATGACCGAACAGAAGACAAGGAAAAGGTCTACGAATTCAGTGAAACACCGAAAACAACTAATATCAAAGCAATCACAAAAGTAAACAAGGCCAGTTTAGGAGATCGGTTAGCAAGGGAGAACTTTACAGCAACAGTCACCGGTACTGGAGGGAACAGAGAGATGAAGTTCACAATGAGAGGCAAGAAATCAGAAACGGAAGCGCAAAAGAAAATTAAGAAACACTATCAAGAAAGAAAACAGATTGTCAGGAAAACAGGATATTTAATGAAAAAGAGACTACCTAAAATGTAGAATAGGTATCATGTTGCAAGGACGACTTTAATAAATTTAATGTTAAACTTGAGTCTTTTTTTTTAATGTAGCAACTAGTTTAAGAATAAATTATTTTTAGTGAATTTAAAGTGCAAATAATTAAAATCATAACAAAGACATCTATGGTACCGTCTGAGAGTATGGGCGTTTCATAAAAACAGATTGCTTTCTTTCTCCATATTTATCTCTTTAAGGTTATCTGAGTTCAACCTTGATACAAAACCTTTGGTTTTATGTCTGTGCATAGGTTCTTTTTATAAGTCTTTAGTAGACTTGAATGCTTAGTAGTGAATTGTTGGCATTTCGTTGGGCATATTAGGTAAGTACCTATTGCTAAATCAAACTTAGTACGTCCAAAAAAGTCTGTGTTAATCAGTTTTTTCCTCGGATCACATGTCATTTATTTTAAAATATGAATCAGCCCATGTGAGTTCAAGTCCAAACCGCAAATTCAGCTTAAAACAATTACACTTAAAATCTTATCACTCTCGATTTGATTCTGATCTCTGACCTTCAGCTGATATTTTACATTTATGTAAATGTAACAAAAAGGTTGCGCACTGCTGCATTTAAGTGCATTATTTTGTTGCTATAAACAATTAACAAGTGCTTCGTTTGTTGTGATCAATGTTAAACGAATTGCATCCTTTTTTAATATTCGATATTTTCTCAGTGAGAAAGAGACAATGTTACATAATAAATAAATGTAATGACTGACTTAATAGCTCATAAGTACCGTATGATGGACAATAATAATGGATCATATGGCAGCGGTAAGTTACAATTACCTTCTTTTAATTAAATATTGAAGATTGTTTGTCGCCGCAATGAGTGACTACCCTGTTATTATAATGTTTAAGTTATCTTTTCGCATAATATGCACAATGTCAATTAAAGTGTAGATATGGGCAATAAACTGAATAATGTGAAATATTCAAATGATTACGTAGCGAGTGATCTATTGGACAGCCATGTGCTGGGGCGAGACAAGCTGGAGGAGCCCGCCATGGAGAGGTCCACGAGGTCCAGTCTGGACGCCAATAGTGTTGACGTGAGTACCTACTACATACCTACTATGTGTATCTACCATACCATATAATTACGCTGTTTAATGGCACTTTTTTTTCTTTGCAGTTAACGCTTTATCGAGTTTTAATATCTTCCTGGTTCAAGTTCATTTTAAGTTCAGTTTTTTTTAGTTGAGCCTGAGTGCGTAGCTCCAATGAAAATGCAAGATGTAAGCAGCTATTCTTGAGAATGTTGATAACTAATTTATTGAATATAGTATACCTTTAGGGCAGTCTTTAGGGGCGTTCCCATTAATTAGTACCTGTTGTATGTTAAATATTTTTTACACGATATAATATATTTCAGATCGGTGAAATAACTGAATCTCCAGATACGGAGTATATGAGTACGTCTGCTATTCTACACTATTGTAAATCTAAGGTACGTAGTATTACTATTCCTAATTTCTTACCTGTGGACTTGATACCTAGTCGTTGTTGTTATTTATAGACACTTGATAATAACGTAAGTCACACACCGTTTTGACATATTTCATAGGGAGAGATTTGATTTGTAAGGAAGCTAGCTAAGTCTAAGTACCTATAACCAATTTTAATAAGTATTCGTAGAATCCTTATTTAACTTAATATTGTTTTGATTTCAGATATTGCTTCCTTATCTTAAACTTTTAACAATAATGGGATTACGTCCAGTCGTCGATTCTTCGAATTCCTCAAGATTCTCTATATGTTTGTCACACTTACATTCTGCGCAAGTTGCAGTATTTATGTGTTTAGGATACATACTTCAGTACATGGCATGTTTCAGGTGAGACCTTTTCTAAATCACTGTAATTCAAATAGGTAACACACAAATAAATGCCCTTACCAGTATTCTAACCCGGGACCTCCTGCTTCGTAGGTAGGGTGACTACCGATTAGGCTAGGAGGCCGTCAAAGTTTACGAATATATTCGTCAAAGTTTACAACGTGTCCATCGTCGTGATTAAAAACCGGCCAAGTGCGAGATGGACTCGCGCACGAAGGGTTCCGTACCATTACGCAAAAAACGGCAAAAAAATCACGTTGTATGGGGAGCCCCACTTAAATATTTATTATATTCGGTTTTTAGTACAGTGAAACCTGGATAAGTGAGACTTCAAGGGGCGAGCAGATTTGTCTCACTTAAAGAGGTATTCCACTTACCCAGGCTCTCAGTTAGCCAGGTACAAATAAATTTCTGCCTCATTTACAGAGGGTCCCATTAATAGAGGTGAGAATAGAGGATATATCTCAGTTATAGAGGTGGTTAATTAGGTATTTTGTAATTATTTTTTAATGTTTAGGTAAAATAATCCTTGTCCCTAAATATTTTTTAAATTTGTTTAAATATTTCTTTGAATTTATTTTGAATTATTTTCCAAAGGATAGATTTTTTCAATTAAATTTAATACGGACTTCATTGCGTGTTAGAAATTTATTAAATGAAAATTTGTTTATTCTTGTTACTTATCAAGATTTCAGCTTTCGTTTCGATAGTTTTAACCACATAAAGTAACTAAATGAAACTTGAAGTCGTTTAGACACAATTAAGTAAATGCGGAATTTGTGGATAGACTAAGAGTTAGTAAGAATACGGAAATAGATCAATAAAGTCCAAGTTAAAGAGGTCATAGATTGACGTTATCTCAGATACAGAGGTAATTCGTATAAAATTCTAAAAAAAACAATTAGGAAAATGTAATCTTATAAATATAGTCTTAGTAAAAGAGGTAAAATACACTCTCTGTCTCAATTATAGAGGTAAATGTGACTGTAAAATCACAACAACTAATCCCAGTTATAGAGGTTCGTTTTATCTCACTAACAGAGGTAATTCAGTGCTAAAGTGTCGGGACCGCACCATGAGTCCCAGCTATAGAGGTTTCTCACTTATCCAGGTCCCACTTAACCAGGTTTCACTGTATTTGTTGTTATAGCAGCAACAGAAATACATCATCTGTCAAAATTTCAACTGGTGACCGACAGACGGACGGACAGCGGAGTCTTAGTAATAGGGTCCCGTTTTTACCCTTTGGGTACGGAACCCAAAAAAGTATACAATTTCTTTAATAATTACAATGTCGCCTGTACCTAATTCCAGACGAGACCGAGGTTTCTGCTACAAGCTGGTGCCACTGGCGCTGGAGTCGTCACTCGAGTACGAGACGTACAAGCAAGTGTGCTACGGGAACGTGACGCTGACGTACATCGGGCCCAGCATACTGCACTTTCTGGGCTTCCTCTACGCCCTCTATTTGTTTAGAATATCCGATAATGAGCAGCTCCAGAATCTTATGGAAAGGGTAAGATTCATTGACATTTACAAATACTCGAGGAAAATTGGCGGAGAAATGCACAACGACATATAAAAGTTGCATTTGCTTGCCTCGTGCTGTTTGATTACAGATTTATCCAATGTTATTATACTAAGGAAAGGCTCTTATACTTTGAAAGTAAATTCCATTCAAATTATGAGTAATTTTTAGCTTTTAAGCTACGTAGTTTGCTTGTAGGATGGACTATACCTACTATAATGTAATGTTTATCACTCGACACACTGGACATTAAAGTTTGTTCACCGCTCGTACCTTGAATATCTCGCAACTCGCATAATATATTAAGAACACTCACTCACTTTTAAGTCGAAAAACGCTAGACATGTTTCACTCCGTACCGAGATACGTGAATACGTGAGAATACGTGAGTGACCCGTTAATAAGATACATATTTAATATGTCTGTGTCTCACGGAGTTTTGTTTTTTTATAGTTACCTCAGTTTTGAAGCAGTCCGTCGTACATCGAAATAAAGTAGGGCTACGTACTACGTCATATCTTAGTATTTTCCTAAGAACGAATATATTTTCCAGGTATTTTTGCTATCGTCGTACACACAGCAGGGCATGGCCTCTGCCAACCCGAAGCGGCTCTTACGTTTGCTGTGGACGTTCATCATCCTGAGCGTGTTGTGGATGTGCCTGTCGCTCTGCTCGGTCAATCTGATGATGGCCGAGGGTACCATTATGTTCCGGTGGATGGAACAAAGGTAATTTGTACATTGAGCTACATTTTTTGGTACCTAATTAAAATGTAAGTTATTTATCACCATGAGTCACGTAATACCTGTAAGACCTGTCCAACCTGCGTTTATCAGGTTAATCACAACGCACGGTTCTCACGACCCTGCCCGGTGGTTGTATGGCAGGTTTTGGACTTATTGGTCTTATTAGAAGCTTTTACATTATGCACTAGATGACTAGAGTATAAAAAAATAGTTTATGCAACCTACACACGACATAAAGACGAACTTTACGAGCATGAAAGTAAAAATAGCTTCTGTTTCCCGCTCAATTATCGCTATAGTATTCTACCTTTTTACTCTCAGCTCTGGAACCGGTTCTATTGTCCATTGCATCGGTTCGTATGTCTACAAGTCGAATAACACAAAACAATTCTTATTAATCCATTTTATAACTAATTCATGATACACTTCGAGACGTAGTGAATATATACGTGGCTAACGTGGCTTTAACTTTAATTTAGGTTGACTTCAAGAAGAAACAATTTCTCAATTAAGAAACAGTTTTGTGTTTACAGTTCAAAACAAACCCTATTAATCCTGAAGATCCTGCTGGTCGCCTGCACGCTGGTGCACGACATGGTGCAGGCGACCATCATCACCAGCTACTGCCTGCAGGCGCAGCTGCTGCAGGCGCACCTCATGTACCTCAAGGAGCGCCTGCTCAACAGATCCACCACACCACTGAACTGGATGCGAGTGAGTATTTAACGTTATTAGACATTAAAAAAATATAAATAAACAAAAAGAAAACCAAAATAAAATAACTTAATATAATTTCTTTTTTAAAAAAAGGGAACCGCCTTCAAAAAAGCAACCCACTGAAAAGCACAAAATAATTTTTATATGGCACCCTTAAACGTGTCCTGTCCCTATCCCATCGTAAAGCAAATTTCTGCCAAAAAGTAATTAATACCTAATAATAAGAAAATTAATAATCATCTGGGTAATTACTTCGTTTTTGAAGTCAGTGCGAAACCAACATTTTAGAGAACCGATATTTTAGACAACAAAGAACGCTGCACTTACTTGCATTATAAAGACATAGGTACTTAGTTTACTCATTAATTTAGTTCTTGTAATTTAGTACTACATATTCGTATTTTTTGCTGATTGGCAGCAAAGAATATTTTTGTCGGTTTGGCACCGCCTTCAAAAACGCTTTTTTTTTACCGGTTCCCTTTTTTTTAAAAGAAATTATATTAAGTTATTTTATTTTGGTTTTCTTTTTGTTTATTTATATTTTTTTATTATTTTTTATTTTATTTTTATTATTTATTTTATTTTTTACTTTTTAGTGATAGGTACTTCATTTATTTTAGGTTTTGGGCTAAAATACTAGTTTGTTATCTTCTCCATTTAGATTTAGGCTAGTAACTACCTACTAATGTTGGTGATGGTCTAACTCAATGATAATCGCGACAAAACATAATATGACGTTTCGGTGCTAAACGATTTGTATGTAAATTGCTCCCACTCCCACTTCCAGTCCCAGTCCGAGTCCGACTCCCACTCCCACTATTTTATCTAAATCGGTTTCAGCAACTTAAATTTGTTGGTAGGTATACCGATTGCATCGCCACCTACCGGGTCCAATTGGTTTTTCAAACCATCCATACACTAAAAACCTTCTCCAGAATGTAACACTTTTCTGAAAACCGCATCAAAATCTTCTTCTTATTCTTATTCATACAAACATACGGATCAAACTGAGAACCTCCTTTTTTTAAAGGCGGTTAGAAAAAAGTTGATTAACCCACCTCGTGGAACACTGCAACATAGGCACACGACGAGAAGTCGGTTAACCAAAACAAAGTGTGCCTATGTTGCACAAAACCTGAGTTCCACTAGGTACAGCCAGGGTTCAGCATTAGCTCTATCTTGGGTACTGCTCTCCCAAGTGCTCATCAAGATGTGACGGATGACCAAAATAGCGTGGGCCTATGTTGCACCAAACCTGAGTTCCACTAGGTACAGCCAGGGTTCAGCATCAGCTCTAACTTGGGTACTGTTCTCCCAAGTGCTCATCAAGATGTGGCGGATGACCAAAATAGCGTGGGCCTATGTTGCACCAAACCTGAGTTCAACTAAGTACAGCCAGGGTTCAGCATCAGCTCTATCTTGGGTACTGCTCTCCCAAGTGCTCATCAAGATGAAACGGATGACCAAAATAGCGTGGGCCTATGTTGCACCAAACCTGAGTTCCACTAGGTACAGCAAGGGTTCAGCATCAATTCTATCTTGAGTACTGCTCTCCCAAGTGCTCATCAAGATGTGACGGATGACCAAAATAGCGTGGGCCTATGTTGCACCAAAACTGAGTTCCACTAGGTACAGCCAGGGTTCAGCATCAGCTCTATCTTTGGTACTGCTCTCCCAAGTGCTCATCAAGATGTGACGGATGACCAAAATAGAGTTGGCCTATGTTGCACCAAACCTGAGTTCCACTAGGTTCAGCCAGGGTTCAGCATCAGCTCTATCTTGGGTACTGCTCTCCCAAGTGCTCATCAAGATGTGACGGATGACCAAAATAGCGTGGGCCTATGTTGCACCAAACCTGAGTTCCACTAGGTACACCCAGAGTTCAGCATAAACTCCATCTTGGGTACTACTCTCTCAAGTGCTCATCAAGGCGTGTCGGATGACCAAAACAGCGTGTGCCTATGTTACACCAAATCTGAGTTCCACTAGGTACAGCCAGGGTTCAGCATCAGCTCAGATCTATGTATACTAAAACCTTCTCCAGAATATAACAAACACTTTTCTGAAAACCGGATCAAAATCGGTTCAGCCAAACGCGAGATAATCGCGAACAAACATACATACATACATACATACATACGGGTCAAACTGAGAACCTCCTTTTTTTTTGAAGGCGTTTAAAAAAAGTATCAGTGTCTCTTGGGTCACGGGGTTTTTTTACAACAACGGCGCCACTAAACTGTATGTGCGTGAGTGGTAATAGGTACTCAATATATTAGCAATACCACATTTTTAATTGTATCAATATTATCTCCTGGGTGACGGTAGTTTGTTCCTTTTTCTATGAGATTTGGCGTAAAGGGCTGGCATGCAGGGCATAAAATTCCATTAAAAAACAAAAATTTGATACAATTCTAGGGATTGACAGGGCAAGCTATGCTGGCGCCATCTGCTAAATACTTTGACCAGCCAACCCCATTGGCCGAAGACGCTCCTGTTCATATAGTGCGGTAATGAGACACGTTATTATTACAGGAGATCGCCGAGTTCCAGAAGCTCCTCAAGTACCTGAACGACGACCTGGCGCCGGCGGTGTGCCTGTTCACGATCGTGAACATCTCGTGGGTGGCGTCCGGCGTCATGTGGATGTACAGCCTGGACAAAGTCGACACGCAGACGGAGCCCATCGTCGGGATCAGTTTGCTCAACTTGCTGCTGTGGATCTCGGCGGCTATCGTGCCCTTTATACAGGTGCTTAATTGGTCAAATTTAACTAAACCTCTGAAGCCACAATACTTATAGCGCAATCTGCTTCAGCTGTCAAGTCTGCTGCTACGATGCTTTCCATTACTTTAAGTTTCTTTTAACCGAGCGTTAGCGAAGGTATGCGTTTCAGCTTGGGCAAAAATGCTTTCGTATGTCCGGATGTTCACCTCTACTGGTCGCAATTCTCAACCGATTCTCATGAAATTTTTTGAGCAGGTTCTATAATTAAATAGAGTTTTTTGTAGATTGAGTTTTTGGGATTTTTTCAAAATGGCGGAGCCTTACAATATATACCTGGCGAGGTCTACAACTCACAGCCACTAGTATTAGTACTTGGCCCCTTACTGTTTTTGATTGCAATTAACGATTTTCCGAATTGTATTAGCCAAGACTGTATTATATTTGCCGATGACACTACCCTGGTAATAACAGGAGACGACAAGAACACTTTTGAGGCCAATGTTAATAAAACCTTATCAGACGCTATTACTTGGTTCAAGAGAAATAAGTTGCAAATTAATATAAACAAGACGAAAGCGATGACATTTTGTAATTATAATGATAACACACTACCTTTAGATATAAATTATGATAACGCCAAAGTAGACTTAGTTGACATGTGCACATTTTTAGGATTTAATATTGATAAAAATTTAAATTGGAAACTCCACATAGATCAAGTTTGTAAAAAGTTAAATAAATTTATATTTGCTCTGAAGCGACTGAGACGAACGGTCTCAACACAAGCTGCGCTCATAGCGTATCATGGATACGTGTCTTCAGTGTTATGCTATGGACTAGTGCTGTGGGGAAACTCTGTAGACGTAGAACGAGTTTTTATTGTTCAAAAGAAATGTATCCGGGCTATAGAAAACACTTGGTTTTTAGAAAGCTGTAAACCATTGTTTAAAAAACTTAACATACTACCACTCCCGTGCCAATACATTAAAGATGTATGCTTACTTGTCAAAGATAACCCAAACTTCTTTACATCTCGTAGTGAGACGAGTACAAGACACACAAGGGCACAATACAAAAATTTGCTGCACCAACCTCCTTGCCACTCATATATTTATAAAAAGAACTGTTACAATATGTGTATAACCTTGTTTAATAAATTACCTGACGAAATTAAATTAGAAAATAGAGAGGCATTTAAAATTAGGTTGACCCAATGGCTCCAAGAAAAATGTTTTTACAGTGTTAAGGAGTATTTGACATAAATAATAATTTTAATAAATAGGATAATAATGATATTTGTAAATAAGTATAGAATTCTAGATTTTAAGTAGGTAAAAATAAGTGATGCTTAGCAACACATTGCATGTTAATTTGCACACCTGCTTGCAGGTTGAATACGTAGAACTTTTATATTTTTAAGACCTTTTATTGTAACCGTGTTCTTGCAAATAAAAATTTTTATCTTTAAAAAAAAAATTATCTTTTATCTTTACTTGTTTATAGCTAACTAAATATCAAGTTTGTAACCTGTTAAGCCCAGCCCATACAAGAAAAATGTAAAACTTGCTACTGAAATTTTGAAGCAAATACAAAACTGTGTTCAAATTGAAAACGTTTTAAAACTTCTCAAATATTTGATTAGGTACTACAAGTAGGACAGTGGGCCTAAAAACTATTTAAATTATAATGATATGCTTCATAACTAAAGCTACTCACATCTTTCAGGCGGCGCGCCTTACAAAAGAGTGCCGGCGGACAGAGAGCGTGGGCCACGAGCTCTGCGTCCGCCCGTTCCTGCACCAAGACACGCCGCACGAGGACGTCGCCGCCGTGCTCATGTATTCCACGACGCTGAAACTACGTGCTAAGTTGTTCCACCATCCAGTCGCTGGCCGGTATCTCTGGCTTGTGCTTACTATAACGCTCATAGGGCTGTTCTCGCTGGGCATGTGCCATTATATATAACGACACGGCCATCCTGATATAGGTCACGTCCTAGTGGTATCCAGAATTAAAGACTTTTTAAAATTAAGATTACCGCGTTACGGTAGCTCCGGCTACTGCTCATGATAAAACAATTTTCTCTCTAGAAAGTTAGCAGCAGAAGTGAAGATGGGCCGTGTTCTAACACTCACTCTTATTCTGTAAATAAACAGCTATGTCCGATGCTGCTGGATATGTGACTTTCAGAACTTCTGCCTAAAGCTAGGCGCTTTCGGTTTATATCAATCACTTCATAAATTCATAATAAATATTACAAACCTTATGGAGTCTGTCAGGGTTGTATTCCACCTATCCAATGTGTCTTGCGTCTAACATTTTGCTTGATGAGAGAGTGAGACGCACAGACATTAGACCAAGATATTTGGACAGATTGAATACCACCCTAACCGAAATACTTTTCGTTACTGATTTCAGCTGTTAGAAATATTTCTATAAACAGAAATGGCAATACTCTACACTGGCTTGAGTTCGGACTTTTTTTATAAAGTTAGAAATGTAGTATAATTTACTGTGTAGTGTGGGTTTTCCTGCTGGATTCTATTATTAATAATTTTAAAGGGTGAATGATTTTTTTAAATTACCATAAGGTTTTGGTTTACATTAAATGTAACTAATGTTTTGTTACATGTCAATGGAATAATAAAATGCATTTGATTAATACACATAAAACAACATTGTTTATATTTGGCACTACCTATTAAACTAGAAGTAAACTTAACGATACGGAATGCTATTTAGGCTATGCGCATGTAAAATTACACATAAATATCTAACCACAAAATAACACTGTTTTTAAAAATCTATTATATAAAATAAACTACAATGTTTAAATGTTCATGCTAGTGGCACATAATATAACGAGACTAGAATGACTAGATAGATGTATATCCGTACTAATTTTTTTTTATCAAATAAAATAGAACTTTACATAATACAATAATACTTACACAGGTGCATCCTCAACTTGTTATGACATTAAATGTAATTAATAAATCATAAAAAATCTTAAATTTCTTTAAGTCTTGTAACCGCCCTTCTCAAAATAATAATATATCATAAATTACGGGGCGTATTTGTTGAACTATATTTTACTAGGCAGTTGTTTCACCGCCAGCTAGGTAATAGGCGACGGAATAGGCTAGTTTTACAAAATTCCAATAATAATTGTATTTTCTTTGCTTTACTTGCTCATTAGTCTTGCTCATAAAAGTGATAGTAGTTGACAGTTAAGACTACCCGCATGATTTTTCTCAAATAACTATTAATTAAAATTAAATAATCGAAATTTGGCCAGCGGTGGCACATTCCGCCTTACTAGCGCGCATGTACTATCATCGACTCGGCTAAATAAATCTAACCATACATGAACCTTTCTGCAACGAGATAAGGCCTACCAATGTGTACATGACTAGTCGACAAATGTGAATAACTAGTCTAGGTCTTGCAGCGCGTGCCTCGCGAGCTGCGCGCCCCACCAGGAGTGCACGTCGCTGAGCGCCGGCTGCTCGGCGCGCGCCGCCAGGGGGCTGTTGTGCGCCTGCGCCGGCCGCGTGTTGCTCTTCACCAAGGCTGACGGAGAAACATACTGATTACTGACACATTTGATTTACTTCAAAATATAGCACAGTTAACTGTAAAAATATGGGTGTACAAATCATCTCAAAAATATGTCCCATAACTCTTAAGTCAGCTGAATTAAGAACTATGGGACATATTTTTGAGTAAGTTGTCTACACCCATATTTTTACAGTTGACTGTATATTACGATACAAGTGTACTATATTTTGTACGACACGAGTTGCGAATTACCTTTTCACACGTGTATTGTACAACGTTTTACAGGACATATGGACCCTTAAATTTTTAACATAGGCACGTATTGTCCTTAATCCGGCCCTAGGGTGGTAAAATAGCACCATATGTACTGTAAAATATCATAGGTATCGCGCAATCATTACACGATTGGAACCAATCAAATCCGTGATTCGAGGCCTGTGGAAGCAAGGATGTGCGCTGCGGTCTGGGCCCAGTTTTATAAAGTTACAAGTTACAGGTTACAAGAGTACAGGCTACATGCACCTGTAATGCACTGTGAACGGCTACAGGTGTTTTATAAATACACATAGATAATTACAGTTGTAAAGAACCACGGTCAATCTCGATTACATGTGAAATCTACAGGTGTGAAGGACATCACTATTTAAAAAAAAACGTCTGTCAATAGATACTCTGTGCTCTACTAAATGCTGTGTTATTGTTTGCTGTAAAATATGAATTATTGGAAAAATGCCCAGAAATGAAGGAAAAATCGAGTGGTTGAGAGCGGTGTTCGATGCCAAGGATATACTTTTCGGGCCGTTTTCAGATTCAGATTAAGTTAGATTTCATGAAATATTTACCTAATAAGTAAATAAATACTGTTTCACATTACATTATAAAATGTATCGTTTCGGTAGCGGCTCAAAGATAAGTACGCTGTGTATCGAAAATTATGAATAGTACACTTTACCATAATGTGAATGCACTATACTTAAATAAAGAGACGAATGCTAATAAATCAACGACAAATATCGGCACCAAACCTTTCCGTTTCCTAGTAGATAAAATAAAACGATATCATCAATAAAATCAATATCAAACATATTGTCACTTTATTTCCTATTTACTATATACTTCAGATACATTAACAAAAACTGATAAGGTCAGTGCATGGAAAAGTATGCATGCCCTGGCAAAATCGTTGGCGTTGGTGCCTAACAATAAAGAGTAAAGTTTAAAATCGCTCAAAAAACGAATAATTTTAATTAAAAATTAAGAATTACAGGACTCAAGACGTATGTCAGTTTTTGTTACAAGTGTACCAATCTACACTTGTAATTTACAATATTTTTATAAAACGCTTGTTCGATTATGAGTTTAAAACTATTAAACTCCCATATTTTCGTCTATGGTTGAGCTACAGGCACTTGTACCTGTAACCTGTAAAATTGTAACACAGTACTTTTATAAAACGCAAATTGTAAAAAACGGAGCAAGTGTTGCCAGTAAACGCCTGTAAACTTGTAACTTGTAACTTTATAAAACTGGGCCCTGGTGGTGTGGTTAGTGGTGGTGTCTGGCGTAGGTGAATTTTGCTTTTTTCTTTGTTTTCGTGTTCGACTGTATACCTACATACGGACGCACCTGTCAACCAGCTTGCCTTACTTTCAATAATGAGTGTATGAATAGCATAGTGGCATTAATATAGCATAATTTCGTGAGTTATAAACGAATCCTCATGTTTATTGCAATCAGTATTTAAAGCCTAATCTAATAAAGTTGCTTGGGCTTACGTGGAGATTTTTTATTGAGAGCCGGATGGGGATCGCTCAAAGTGGGTTGCAAATATCTCTTTTTGCTTTCCGGACTTTCAGGCCTGCGAAAGACAGATAATCATATTAGAAAACTTAATATGACATCCACAGGTATAATATTAACAGTATTGTTTAAAAAACATCGTGAAGTTAAAGTAAATATATTAATAAAGGAAATATAGCCAAGTACTTTAAATAGGTAATGTGTTTGTACCTCGGTAAAATCGCGATGGATGGTAAGCCGGGTCTTTTGAAGGGCTGCTTCGTGGATGATCTCTTAGGTTGCGAATCAAAGGACGATGTTATGTCTGAAATATAAACTTCATTGAAATACTTTGATGCAGTAACTAAATAATTTGCTTAAAGTTTAATTTCTTACTCGATATAGCTGGTTGAGATGTGGACTCTGTGATTTCCGTACGACCGGCGTTGGCGCTGGCCTGCTGCAAATACAGACAATAATAGGTAAAAATAACTGCACAACTACATACAAAAGTGTTTCCTGTTTTTAAACAATCTGTAAGAGGGAAAACCAGACACTGCAGTGATTAATTAAAAAAATAGAGCGCAGATCTGCTGCAGGAATAAATTCATGATTAGCTCGTTACTTTTGATGCATGAAAGTATTGCGGAGAAATGAAATATTGGGCTGGAAAGCACTGTTGAGATTTTGGTTACTGTGTATAGTTTAGTGTGTATTACTGTGTATGACAGTCAATATGAGATTAGAAAATATAAATTTGTATTGTTTTCTGTATTAAGGTGTGAAATGAGGAGTATTTGTATTGTATTTACCTGGGCTTCTGCTTCCTGTTTCTCTTTCTCCAGTTTTTCAGCCATATCGACCACCTGCTCATTAGTCTTTCTTAAACCGGCTATTAAACTCGTTTGCTGTTTCTGTAATCAAAGAGAAGTCATTAATAATATATATATACAATGTATTTAGTTGATGAAATCCTTACATCTGAAAGAATAGAATAAAATGAAGCGCTAAAATTTTTATATGATTTTCTTTGTCTGGTTGTCAACTTATTTATGACATCTCTCCTGGGTCACTTTTGCAAAGTCTGTTTTAAAGGCTACTCAAAAATATTTAATTTGAGAACATCGTCATTGTATGCTTTTTTGTATATCAAGCCAATTACTGTGTTTTGTTTAACACTGCTACACGAAAGACAACAACACAAATCATAAATAAAGTAATACTAACGCTACTGTTAGCGCGTATCTTCTTCAAGCAGCCCTCGAGCCAGGTGCGGATAGTCTGCTTCGCAACCTCCTCCTCTATGAGGAACTCGAACTCCTCTCTGGCGAGTAACTCTTCCATTTGCAACGATTTGCGAATGTCCACCGTGCGGTATGAGAGCATACTGTAAGCATTTACATAATTATTTACAGATGTAGTGCATAATTGTTTTCCTTCTTATTTTCTCGGAAACGTTCGTATTTGTCATGCTACTTCAGTCAACCTCAGTACTTTTTGTACTTAGATTGACTGAAATAGCAAGACACGTTCGTACGTTTCCGTGAAAATACGGAGGAAAACAATTATGTAAAACAACTTTGCATTGAAGAACATACGGTATTATAGTGTAATTCGGTTGAGGAGTTGTAATAATTTATGACATAACGACTTACGATGGAATCATCTAAAAAACTTACTGGGAACCATCAACGATCTGTAGTATATTATACTATCATTTGTTTTAAACTGCTATGAGTAAGTTCCATACTTCCATAGCAACAGAAATTTAAACTCTCATAGCGGGAATAGTTCCCGCTGAGGTCAAGATTATTTTAAAAGAGTTAAATCTGCCGATGGTCCTGGGTTCGAATCCCAGTAAGGGCATTTATTTGTGTGTTGACATAGATATTTGTTCCTGAGTCATGGTTGTTTTCTATGTATTTAAGTATTTATATATTACATATATCGTTGTCTGAGTACCCACAACACAAGCCTTCTTGAGCTTACTGTGGAACTTAGTCAATCTGTGTAAGAATGTCCTATAATATTTATTTATTATACAACAAACTTAATACAAGTACCTTATAAAATAAATTAACTAAAACTAAACCTAACAAAAAAATAAAAATCCCTAAAACCTACCTTCTAAGCCTAGGCCCCTCGGCAAGGTGCCCATCGCGCAGGCAGCATTCCCGCGCTGTATAGCGATGGCAATCCTTTATTTATTTAAATCTCGCGACTTTTTAAGATAATTGGAGTGTCTGTAGTGAGGGAACTTTCTAGTTAACCTACCTAATAACACCACGTACGATTATTCTTAAACTAACAACTTTTAGTCAACAAACCAACTTACTTTATTACATCATGGAAAGTGACATCTTCGCCATTATGAAGTCGTTCTAGTTCGTAACACATGTACTTGAATAACAAACGTTCTTTGTGCGTATCGCATTCCAATCGACCCTTCAATAGGCGCAGAATGAACTTGACCTGGAATAAAACAGGTTAAATATTAATTATAACATTCGCATGGTGCAGTACCTATAGGTAAAGTCGGCGAAAGAGCTATAGACAACATATTGCATTATTATGTAAGCCTACCTTTCTAACAGGTATGACGCCCTTTTGATGCACGTCGACAATATTCCAGGTGTTCTGGAAATTCCTGATGTCGGCGTATGACAACAGAGCATCCTCTTCGTTCGAATAAAATAATGAAAAGTTCTCCATGATAATAGCTGGAAGAATAAATTGTACTGTACTTATAACGTATATACTATTTGAACATACAGCAGTAGGTAGTCCAAAAAAACTTATTCAAATTTAAACTTTAATCCCTTGAGTCTAAAGGACGCCATATATCGCGTCCGCAGTGACAAACAAAATTCAATTCTAAATTTAAATCCTAAAGGTCCGTTTTAGGCGGGCAAATTTAAATACCTGGGATCCAGAGTTAAATAAAAATGACATTGTAACTCCTAATTGTCCACAACTGCATTTTTAGTAATTGCTCTAACTCAAACAATCTCTCTCTCTCTTTAATCGGTCCCTCTTTGCTGAGGATCGTGACTCCGTTTGATTCCGTCAACTAGTTGTCTCCATCGGTCCCGTTCTGTAGCCTGGTGGAGTGCATCGAACAATATTTCATGCTAAATATGTAGAAGTGCAGTACCCATACATACCCACAAGTAGATTCAGCACGATATACGTGATGATGACGTAGAAGGTGCAGAAATAAGCCAGCGACGCAGTGAAGTTCCCGCAGTCGGTCTCCCAGTAGTTGTCGGCGGGCGTGCAGTACGGCGGCGCCACCATGCAGTCGTGCATTATCTTGTTCCAGTCCTCGCCCGTCACTATGCGGAACAACATTGCTACGCTGTGGATCGGTGAGTTGAAATTTGCGCGTCTGTAAGAAACGAGCAAGTTCACTAACATATACTAAAGACCAAAGATTTACTGTATAAACCTAAAGTTTAATGTGTAAAGTGTAAGCCAAATTCTCGCTTCGAATTTGATAGTTGACATAGATGGCGCAGTACAACTCCGTACATTTCGCGGTAACCCTGTGAAGTCAGTTTGTCAATCCAGTGACCAAAAAAAAGAAGGCACAGTACTGCGCCATCTATTTCAGCAGTCAAAAACAATCACTTACATTGTACGAGTAGGCCATTAGCCACTATAACCGGGCAATTATCGCAGGATATTGTCAATGAATCTTATTTATTTTCATCATCTGCGGTTGTAAACTACGCGTAGGTAATATAGTCTGTGCGGAAAGAGAATAGTCGTGAAATGTAGGGGAGTACGACTCTTCTCTTTCAAACTTCTTCAAACTTCAACATTTATTCAGCAAATAGGCCACAAGGGCACTTTTACACGTCAACATTGAATTTACATACAAGCAAAAATAATAACAATACATCAACAATTTTATAAAATACAACTAACAATTCAAACTAACGTATTTCTTTACGCACAGACCCTACAATAATATAATAACTGTTATACAGTTTGGCGGAGGTTGTACCTAAAAGAAAATATGCTGTTTCCATGAATAAATGTTTTATTTATTTATGTAACGCATTTCAATGTAGGTATTATCGCGTCGCAAATTTATGAGCATACGAGATACTTTATTGATACTGACCTCCCAATCCCCTCGCCATATTTAACGTTCCCGAAGACGATGGTCCCGGCCAGCGCGTAGAAGAACACCAGCAGGAACATGCCGAAGATGATGAAGAAGCTCTTGCAGACGCTCACGCCGACCGTCAGCATCAGCATCTTGAGCGTCGTGTGCTTGCCCGTGATCGTGAAGAAACGGAGGATCACCACCATGAACCCCACGAAGTACGATAGGTCATTCTGGAAAGTTCATATAATGAAGATATATATTTTTTTTTATCTGGAAAGTATATAAAAAAATATATATCTTCATTTCAAAACATTAAATTCTATAAAACATTGTTGGTTAGTAAACGAGGCACAGTTCGCTATTGCTACATGTTAGTACATTGAAATCTTTTCAAAACATATTAAATAATTGACAATCATATTTTTATATACTTAGGTAAATCAAAATGTATAGTACAGTTAAAATTAATTATTCAAAAACGCATTACAAGCCTAAATTAGCTATGAATCGTTTCTCTTTATCTGTAATTTTGACTTACATATTTGTAAGAAAGGGATAAAACATAATTTAGCTAAATCTGGCTCGTCAAGTTTTATGAATAAGGGGGGTTACTATTTAGTGCTTATTATACAGGCGTTTATGAATTAGACTACAGTTCACTAATCTTTAATTTATATTTGTACTTCATTATTTAGTTATATTATAGCCCGTTCCCGTTACCCAGGAGACAATTTAGTTCTACTTACTTTAATGTATAATATTCGATGGTAATGATACTTGTAACAAAATATTAAAGGAATTTGCAGCTTTAATCCCTGGAATCCCAAGGGCCTAAATTAGACTATCAATAAACTACCTTGAGGTTTAAAATTTAAAGTGGAATTTTGATTGTCTTTTCGGACGTGCCAACGTCACGGTCTTCAACAGCACCTCCACTAACACTAGTGTTAGCAGCGCCGATACTAACGAACTGGCCCCGCAGACAACATGCCAATCGCTTACGCTCTGTAGCGAACGAAACGCAACTGTCACTGTCACACTAATATGGAAGAGTGATAGAGAGACACAAAGCGATTCGATGGCGCACCTTGGCTAGGCCGCCTGATCTACTGTAGAGTACCTACCTTGAGCGTGAAATGCATGAACACCCAGATGCAGCCGGCCACGGTGACGAGCAAGTCGTAGCGGTTGCGGCGGCTCTGCCAGTAGCCGCGCGGCGTGAACGCCACGGTCTTCAGCAGCACCTCCGTCACGAACACTAGCGTCAGCAGCGCCGATACTAACGCCAGCTGCTCTGTTAACGAAGAGTCGCGAGACCACTGAAAGTTGAACAGTGCAATTTATTTTTAAATAACCCAAATTACAAATTAAATTAGCTCTCGGTTCTTTCTTGACTTGACATAATACCATGGCTACATTTTAACATATGATAAACCCTTCTAAATAAAACAGGACTATTTATAAGGCCATCGTAATTGATCGTAAGAAATCATTTTGGTTCGTTTCATCTAACAGTCATCTGAAAGGGAAATTATCCGTACTTACAGTGACAACTAGCAATCCACTGTTAATAAGCACGACTATTGCTATGAACCTCTTGAAAATTATATGCTGCGTGACGTCGTAAGCGAAGGCACGCACTTTCCTCCCGTCCGGTCGCGGTGGCAAATGCAGCGGCTGGGCAATTTTCAATCTCTTTTTTAAGTCACACCTGTGCACACAAAAAATACAGTTACCAAAGGATTGTAATTTAAAAACCCTTGCGCCCCAGGACAGCCATCTACATTAGCTGTCAAATTCTAAGCACGAAAACTTTACAATCATATCTTATACAATGTATATATTTGCCACATATCAATAGGTTATTATTTTTTTATGTAGTTTTACATTTTATTTTTATATGCATAATGTAAAAAACCTAAACTAAGAGTTGATATGAATAAAGAATAGTATGAGCATACCATCTCCTTTGATCCACAGTAAGCAGGGCGGTGCCTTTGTTTTCGGAATAGTTGGCAATCACGACGCCGACGAACAGGGTTAACCCAATCATGCACCCGAGGAAAATGTACACGTGTATGTAGATGGCGTGCATCTGCAAATTCATCAATTAAATTAACATAGGTATAAGGTACATTAAGGTGTAATTAAGTGACGAAAAATAAACCACAAGGTGTGTCATAAGATGAGTAACTATGTATCGTACAGAATCATTAGGCTGATCAAAATTTTGTTGCTTTAATTCTATCTAAGTACGTGAGAAGATGATAAATGTTCAGGTATGGCGTTGTTAGAAAGACTGTTCTTTATACATTCTTTTCTTATTTTAATTTGCCAAGTCTTAATCCACATTGCCACAAAAACTTCGTTTTTGAAAGTGACTCAAGAGACTTAATTACGACGTTATTGTAAAAAAATTATAACAGTTCTTTAAAAAAATCTCGTGTTAAGTAATTTATATACTTACAGGGCCAAGTGCTTTTATCAAGACATCACGGACGTCTAGCCACCCCTTAAATGAAAGAACTTCAAATAACGTCAACAATGCGTCGCCAATGTTATCAAAGTTGAACCGCTTCGGGTTTGCCCTGTAATACGTAACAAACAGATAGATTTGACTTATAAAAATCACTACCATTCAAAGCTGTTAATGCTGTCACAGTCAGTCGCTGCCAAGATAGTCGGTAAAAGGTTAGCTCAGATGGACTCAAAAACTAAACTATTTCTAAATGTAAAAAAATAGTCTAAATCTAAATAGTAAAAATTTTAAATCTATTAATACATATTCTTACCACACTCTAGGCACCAGCATAGATGGAAACGTCTCATTCGGCCCAGGTCTGATCTTCATCTTAGTAACGAACACTCGTCTCATAAAAACTCCCACACAGTTTTCTCGTTCTAAAATCGTGGGGTCGTTGCATCGCGCCAACCTATCGCAATGGAAAATAATTATGACTTATTTTATTAGGAACTTTAAGTTCACTTATTATAAAATTATTAAACAGTAATAATTTTACCTTCCTCCGTATAGTTGAACGCCGTAACTAGCAAACACAAACATCAGTAGTATAAGAAGCGTTGATACCTGTAAAACATCGAAACATACATTTTAGGCTTTATTTAAAAACTATTCAAATAAAATACGAACTAAACAATTTAAATAAAAAATAATAAAAAAGTGACCCAAGAGACATCACAAAAAATATCAACAGGCAGTGCAGTCTTCAGCAATTTTTACTTGGGGAGAGATCAAACTTTGTACCTCCGCTAGCGACAGCCACCCAACCCTCAAAACTGGGTCCCTATTTCGGTTGATTTCAGCGCCCCATGACGGTTCACATCCACCAAGGCCCGCCCTTGGCAGCAAGTAACAAAGTCCCTAACCCTACTAATATTTTAAATGCAAAAGTAACTCTGTCTGCCAGTGGCATGGAGATAGATTAAACATTACATAGGATAGTTTTTATCACGGATTCATCATTCTAAGTCGACGAAGTCGCGGCCAGAGGTTAGTTATAAATATTGATCCAAACGTACCAGGAGAATCTCCTTGAAGCCGCGACACAGCTCGTAGACAACTTTGCGCATGTGTGGCACGAGCGTGAAGATACGGAGGGGACGCACGCAGCGCAGGATCATCAGCATCTGGGCCGCCGAACCCGGCGGCACGCGACGCGGCATCCAGCACAGGAACGTCAGCGATACCTGGAACATCCAGACTGTTAATTAACAGTTTTTAATCCTTCTTGCAACAGACATAAGGTCCACTGATGATGAGGTTTTTTTTTTAATCTCACTAGCCCTCCTCCTTTTTATTTCTCTAAAAGTCTAAAGTGGCGAAGTAATCATATAAGTATATCTTGAAAAGAAGTTCGGACACCTAGATAAATCTACTTAAGTTGTGTTTTTATATCCCAGATATCCTAAAACAATTCGATTGGCCAATTTACTACCGAATCAACCTACTTATTACTGTAGAATAAATCGGGGAAATGGATCTATTATGGCTCCTCTTCACGTTGGGCCAACGCCAACGCCAACGAGGGACGCATTTATGCGTTAGAGGGAGCAAGTGATATTGCTATCTCATTCTACCGCATGGCTGCGTCCCTCGTTGGCGTTGGGGTTGGCCCAACGTGAAGAGGAGCCATCATATTAGCACCTGGGATATAACAATACAAGGATTAATCTAACAGTTACTTACAATGTAAATGAAAACATCCAGAACTGCTGCCGCGTCTTTGAGATACGCTTTCGGAGTAAAGAATAAACCGTCGGCTAAGATTTTTAGTGCCAACTCGAAACTCATGAATATTACAAATCCGTATTCTGCAATCTGAAAATAAAAATATTCATGACAAAAACGACTAACGTACTTGTATAAGCGGTTGGTTAATTTTTTTTTAACCCTTACCTGTAGAACGAAATTTTCCATAACCCTGTAGGTGGGTGTCTCAAACATCATAGAAAAGCATGACAGAGTAGTGACCATGATCATTACCCAGTCCAGATAAGTCACTAATCCCAGGAAATTACTGAAACATAATATTAATTAATTTTTATGTATTTAAACAATAATTAAGATATAACAGTAATGTCAAATGTATATGACATCTAATTCAGTTTATATTTATATATCTATTTTTCAAGAGTGACCCAGGAGAAACGGAGTAACAAAGGAAATTCACAATGAACAATGATGTGAATCTTATACAGTCAATATTTATACTTTAACTGCTAGTTATGGGGTCAGCCGCGAATGCAAATGAACGCCGATTTGAATTCAGCCTCGGGCATTGGACGACTTGGTCACACATGGCTTTAGAATACGACATCTGTTTCAGTAATATAAAAAATTGCTGAAAATTGACTTACTGAAAACTCTTGTAGTGCACCTTCCTCTCATTCCCAGTGACGGGATCTCGCAAGCGAGCATCGTACCGCGCGTCCACAATGGCTCGGCAGATTTTTCTGAAGCTCGACTCTCTCGGCACTATTAACAGCGGCGTGTCAAACAAGGGATGGTTTTCGCGGAGATCTTCTTCTCGCTGATTCCTGAGCATACAAGCATGTTTCGTAAGAATAAGAGTATTTAACATATTTATTTATTTAATAAGGCTTCTGCCTTTCTACTTGCAATCTTATCCAATCAATTAATTTTTGCTTTACACTAATGGTCCTTTAAAAAAAATGGAAGAAGAAAGCTTACCTTCTCATCTCTGCCTGCTGTCGCTTGGCCTGCAGCAGACGAATGTCGAGGTATGGAGGGCGCGCGCGCGATGAGGGCACGACGCGGGACGCGGCGCCTATGTCACCGTTCTCGAGCAAGTGCTCGTACGTCTGCTTTAGCTTGATGGAGCCACTGCGCACAGACCGCCTTATGGATCGCGACCCAAACCTAGAAATTGATTGATAAGATATCAAGGAATTTTCTTAATTTCGTTATACTTATAAGGGGTCCTCGGGTCGAGCCATTGAAGCTCGAACTACTCGTAATTGTGAAACAAACAATAGTGTTTTTGGCGTATATTATTGAATTAGTTAAAAAAACATCCAGCATAGCATATTAATCTCTGCTAGAGACTTACTTCTTTTGATCCACCCGCAACTGTTTCGCACTAGAAATGGTTCCTTGTGACTTTAGTCCCGCTTTGCCTCCCGTCGCCAACATAGCGGAATCTCCTAGAACCATGCGATGATTGTTCGAATCTCTGCAATGAAAAAGGGCAGAATTAATATAAATTACTCATTTGGCATCACAGCCAAATAAATAAATAAATAAAAACCTTTACTACGACGTGGATACGAACAAAAACAATAGGTATCTGAAAATAAATAAATTATAAATGAACATAAATTTATAAAATAAACGAAAATATGCTATAATAAATTGACGGTGAAGAAAAAAAAATGATGCCATGGCTTCTTCCTACAATTCTTCGCACACGGATTGACGCAAAATATCAACACTAACGCATTCTGCACTTACTCTATAATAGAAGCGACAACATGCCGCCTCAGAGCCGAGCTGGGTCGCTGCGAAGGAGGAGCTACCACAAGCGTCTTAACCAGACATCGCTTGCGGTACGGGAAGGAGATCTTGTCGGCGCCGACGTACGCGCGGCGCGACTCGTCGCCGTTCGGCGCACGTGGCTTCAGCGGCGCTCCCGTGGCTTCTTCCTCGAGCTCTTCGCATACGAACTGGCGCATAAACGACTCGCGAACCTGATAAAACCGGTTTAAAAAAAGTATTGGATTTTCTATGCCAAAAATATAAGCACAAACTATTAATTTACTTACTTCGATTTACGACCTAATAAATATCGAGTAAAGTATCACATCATATTTAGTTACAATGTATTTAAAAACGTTCCT
This sequence comes from Cydia splendana, assembly GCF_910591565.1. NCBI lineage: Eukaryota > Metazoa > Arthropoda > Insecta > Lepidoptera > Tortricidae > Cydia > Cydia splendana. The sequence goes on along the minus strand of NC_085964.1, from coordinate 13,151,879 downwards.
ATTTAAACCGGATAAAAAAAAATCAGTTAGCCAACGCGTCATTAACATTAAAATGGATTGGTCCATTTTATAGAGATTTTATACGCGATTCTAATCACAGTAGTAATGTCACAGACAAGACATCCTCCAGACTTCGCATAGTAGCTCTACCCCCTCTGCCACGCATACGGTAGTTTTACTCCATTTTCGAGTCGAAAGTGTCTTTGTGTGACGTCCGTGTCTTTGAACGGACCAATCACGGCACGGGACCTCGCTCACCTCGTCCCCCGCACCCCCGTATTTTTGGCAGCATCGGTTTCTTGAAATAATTGCTCTAAACTCCGTCTAGAGGATTCCTAGTCTATGAGTAATGTTCATTTGGTTTTACAGCGCTATAACTAGAAAACAATGACAGTTGAGTGGAAATTATAAAATTACCTTTGGCAAATTGAAGTCTCCAGGTACTTTATGCAGCTTTGTCATTTGCGGGCTGTCAGGAAATTTCTCAAAGATTCTTAGACGAAATGGCAAGGTCTCTTTTATCTCTGCACTCTGTTGACGATATCTCAGCTGTTTCAATTTCTTTATATCCTCGTCTAACTCCAAGTTGTCCAAGATTACTGCTACGAAAAGCGAAAGCACGATCTGGAATACAAATTAGGTTCATTAGGTATTTTTTCGAGCATATTGTAAAAGGGTCAATAATTATTTTTCTTGTCACTCGTTGCCATGGTTACGTTCTTTTAGGTCACTCTTAAAACTTAGGTTATATGGTATTTCAATAAACAAAACATAATCTTTGTGGTACTTGCTTTATGGACACTTCCATGATGGGCCTAAGCATGTTAGTAGAACGTAGTACAACATTTCTAACAAATTGTGCTTCTTTTGTCCCCTGGCTGATGGGACGAGTTTACGCGTAGGTATATTAAAATAATTCTTACCAATGTGACAAAAAGATGGTATAAAATGAAGTAAATAGCCACCAAAGGAGTCAATGTCTGACTTGTCCGAACCATGGTTTCATCCATTACTTCTACCCACGCTTCTTGGGTCAATATTTGGAACATAGACATAAAAGCCTGAAACATAAAAAGTTTAATGCTGCATTCATTTAAAAAAATAGGTCAAGAAAGAGATGTAGATGCTATGCAGGGAGCCGTGCTTTCTGTCTGTATTATGTGGCCTTTAATTCAGTTATCAACTAGACTAGAGCTTACCTCGGGAAAAGCCTCAAACTTTGTAAATTCGCACAAGAAACAGAATAACTGCATTGAGATTGAAGAACTAATAATTAGCAAACACATTGTGAAAATTATGAGACTTCCTAATTTTTTTCCAGGTCCAAATATCTTGTAGACAAATCCTTCCAATAACGGCGACGCTTTAATTAATCTTACAATTCGTAGAACCTGAAAATAAAGTACACAAGTAAATTAAAATTTTTGTTGTTTTTTTTTGTGCCATCATTCAATAAAAACTGTATTATCGTCTCTAAAAATGTTTTTCGTAATTACTCGTATGCTCGCTAAAATTGTATTCCATTCTGCTAAGTTGAATTACATAATCCCTATCATTAACCCTAATTTTAACAACTTAATACATTTCAAGAGTGACCCAGGGGACAACACCAAGAAATAAACAAAAGACTACAGGCAAACGTATTGTCCCAAATTTAACAAGATTAATTTAATTATATTGCAGTAAGTAAGCATTGCAAAAAAAAAAACAGATTAAGTATCTACTTTTTTTACCTGAAAGTACGTAAAGCCTGACATGTAGAGCTGGGGTATTATGTGAATTGTCGTTCCTGTAGCCAATAGAAGTTCAAATTTGTGGACAGAATGTTTAAAGTAGCCTTTCCAACCCAGGCACCATATTTTAATCAGTGCCTCTAAATCCAAGAATATAGTAAACGCAATCTGTAATACATAAAAAATGCATTAGCACATTACTTTTAACAATGAAAAAAGGAATGTTAAAAAATATTAATATTGTAAAGAATGGAATGGAATGGATAAGTTTTATTACTTTACCTCAATATAGTAGTATTTCTCATAGAAAAATTCTCTTGGATTGCCATCGTGTTTGAAATTCATAGTAGCCGTTATAATGCCATTAGCTAGCACCACGCCCATAACTAGCAGTCGAAAATACGCTGATCTTAACATTTTGTGAAAAATTTCTGGAGCCGTGCCTAAAATTTACATGACACAATTTACAGAAATTACTATGATAAGATGTAAGGTTAACTAATTACAGTGTTGGAAGTTTTACGAATAATGATAAAAATCGTGTAATTTTTCTTATTTATTTGTTCTGTAAATTCCAGGGTTGGTTTAAAACAAAAGGCATAAAATTACCATTATATGACACAATTGTCACATTTCTATTTATTACGGTATTTAATAATTATTAAAATCACACTTTTCAAAAGTGACCCAGGGGACATCACCAAACGAATAAGCAAGAAAATGTTGGTAGTAAAGTATAAAATTACCTGAATGTTTATTTTCATCAATAGTGACCAGTTTCCAGCAGTTATCATCCCCAGTGAAGAACTGTGTGGTGCTTCCCTTCGTTATCGGGTTCCTCACCCCCCACATTTGCTGGAACTGAACTCGTATCTCGTTGAAAGTTTCAGTAATCACGGCTATGAAGACGTTCTTCACTAACCAGGCTAAGAAGAAGATCATGGTGCTGGAAAATAACGTTTATGAAGTATGCAGTAATGCAGATTAACGATTTCAACGCCACGCGTATCGTGTGCGGCGCGTCATCCTAAACCTTGTCTGAATACAAGAAGGTTGATATTGGGCTGTAGTCGCGCGCGTCTACTGACGTTTTTGGCGGTCAAAGGGATAAATAATACACTGGAGTAGATCTCCAGCTCCACACCCAACTCTCACGCAACTATTTAGGAAAATAATTACTCTGCCAATATGTCCCTTGCAAGGACTTATTACTTTTTAGTACGGCTACTAACACTCCAGTGAATAAGATCTTTAGTGATGACAAATGTGTCCTTACCTAAAATAAAGAGCAGACCTCCATGTTGGCAACGAGTCAATGGCTCGGTACATAATAAAGACCCATCCCTCCTGAGAAGATGCCTGGTACACCGTAAACAAACTTGTCACTGTAACAAAAAAAAATATTATGAACAAAGTTATACAAATAATTTGTAGCCATTAGGCGGATCCACACAACGGTTACCTTGCGAGGAAATGCACGGCGCAGTTCGGTTTATCTTAACGCTTACAAAATAAAATCCACATTAATAACACACTTCACGATAGAATAAGACAACTTGGAATACAGACTTTATGATTACAGCAATAATGTTAAAAATCAAATAAAAACTATCTGTCGATCAAAATAACCAGATATACAATTTACATGCTCACCAAATTCCTCAAATCCTTGGAATCCCTGGATGTATTTGGACAAGTTAAGTTTCATACACTTCATTCCTTTAGGACACTGGTAGCCAGAATCAGGATCAGGTGAACAAAATGTATCCGGAATGGCTAGAGAGTTTATTGTTATATGACTGAAAGTTAAGATACATATTTATTAATATTTTTGAAATGCTGCATGAATGAATGTTACATGCTGTATGAATGTTGCAAATGAAATAATAAATATGTTTTCTATTTATTCATAGAATAACTACAATGCTTAATTATGGTTTAGTAAGTATACATTTAATATTCTACTATAAAAAAATCAACATACATCAATACATCATACAGGTGGTGGAGTGTTTTAAAAATTGACTATATTTTGCTAGAGTTAAGGTAAAACATTTAATGGATTAAAACCATCTCTCAAGGACAAAGTCACTTTGATATACCTGTATGAATCTTATAAAAAAATATGCTGCATGGCATTCTACACATAATAATTAATATAGAGTTGATAAAGTGGAAATCCTGTCAAAAAATGGGGATCAAGCTCAATCAAATATACATCTAAAATATTTCAAAGTGCTTGAATAATAATGTGGTTAATAATATCTTACTTAGGACTAGTTGTGTTTCTGACACAGTGATGGGTGAGTTCTCCAAAAAATTGCACCCCCAGCAAACTGTACAGTGACATGAAGAAGAGGAAGAACAATGTCACATTATAAATCTGCTGGCTTGATCTCCTGCAAGACAAAAAACACAGAGTTATATTAGTGTCCTATATTGTCAGGTGACAAGTAAAACTCACTAATTACTACTTACTACCACTAAGTTCAGAGCCATTATGAACCATATTAGTACCAAAACAAGGTTGATATTTGTTTATTTTTTTGTAATTAGTGAGTTTTGGTTGTCACCTGACAATATTTTGATTAGAGAGCCTGTTTTGTATCTCTATAGTTCTTTTGAATGTAAATTAATTTTTAATATAAAATATATAGTTTCAATTACAGGTTACGAAAAAACTCCACAAAACTACTATTTAGCTTGACATTAGTGACAGGTAATTGGAGGGAATAAAAGAAATACAGAAGCATCAAAGCACATAGGCTCACTCATATATTTGATAGGTATATAATCTCTCATAATTTACGGGTAATACTAGAAGATTATATAGGTGTTAGATGTTTGCATCCTCACTTCTAATATTACCCAGCCAGTGTTGGTTAAACCTAGATGTATATGGGTAAATGCCAAAAACAATTTTTATTAAAATTGATTTCGGACTTTACCCAAAAGGTTTGGGTAATACTAGATATACTCCGGTAAACCGAAGTTTACTTAACCTTCTAGCATTACCCATGACATATACATATACAATTACAAGGGCAAAGATTTTACTTAAGTATTTAATTTTATTGATAAATCATGAAGGATTACTTACTTAAATATCTGATTAATTCTTGATTTTGGCATAGAAAATTTCAAGAATACTCTCAGAAATCTTATCATGATTAATGGCCTGGGTGCCCTCAAAATGCTGAGGTAGCTGTATCTTGGCACAATCAATGTCAACTCAAACATTTGCAGTAAAACAGATACCCACAAGAAAAACACCATTGTTGCATCAAACTGGCACCAGTGATCTTTCAAATAGGCTACATCTCCCTGGAAATTACAAAAAACAACAAGTTATCAATCTGTTTTTTACCTTTTCACACTCATATCTAAAAACCTTGCTCTCTAATTTGATACTTTTTAGGGTTTCGTACCCAAAGGGTAAAACAGGACCCTATTACTAAGACTCCGCTGTCCGTCCATCCGTCCGTCTGTCACCAGGCTGTATCTCGTGATCTGTGATAGCTAGACAGCTGAAATTTTCACAGATACAGAATAAAGATTTAAGTGGGACTCCGAAACAACAAATGACAACAAAAAAAAGTTATTTTTGACCAAAGTTAAGCAATGTCTGACGGGGTCAGTACTTGGATGGGTGACCGTTTTTATAGATAATGGTATGGAACCCTTCGTGTGTGTGCGAGTCCGACTCGCACTTGGCCAGTTTTTAAAACAGAAGGCCTACTGTGAACCACGTTCAACATGTTACATCTCTGCCACACTACTAAATTAGTAAGTAAATGTGACAAAGAGGGAGGCAACACGTCGAACATGGTTCACAGTCGGCCCTCAGAATTGACACCATAAAGCCCATCATACCAAACATAATAACCATGTTTCATTCATGTACCACAATATAAAATGTCTCAATCTAACAGAAATAATAACACAATAAAATAGGAAGTAGAAATAAAAATATGTAGTGTGTATTGGGGAAGCTCCAAATCAGTTCTAGACATCAAGTGATTCTGAAAATGATAGATAGAATAAAATTATGAGTTATATTTGGAAATAACCCATGTTCGGAAGTGTTTTGTAGCTAACTGAATACACCTTAGTGTAATTAAAATAAATTACAGACAGAAGGAGATAATGTTATGTATAATAAGGACTAACAAATTTAATCAAACTAATTTTACCTTAAGTATTCCTCTTATGTGCATTTTGGCAATCATTTCTGCAGTGAAAAATAGAGTCACACAGCAGTCTACAGCAAAAGTAATTGTTTGAAGTGAAGGATATTTTTCAAATGATTTGGGAGTATTCAGTGATACAGATACTAGACTCGTTAGAGCACAAAGTCTTAAAATTCTTCTCACCCATAGCTATAAACAAAAACATTAGCGGTTTAGTAAAAAATGGTCCTTGCGATGCAAGAGAAAGTGCAGTGTTGATAGAAGACTTGCAAATTCATACAACAATTTACACTTGCTTACCTTATTTACCCATTCTATGTCAGCGCTTTCATTAAGGGACTCTTCGGGACCGTAGTCCGCGAGGACTGGTTCCCCTTTAAGACTTTGTTTTCTGCCTAGCATCTTATCCCCTGTAGTAGCACTACTATGGTAATATTTTATATACAATTCTGGAATCTTAAACTTAGTAATTTTGAAATATCAACTGAATCCGCTAGCTTTACCCATAGTTGTAACATTTTAAGCTAACCAAATCAACAGACTTGCTGAAAACTTTCATTTTCAGTATCTGAAGTAAATTATCGATTTGAATTTGTGGTGTGGAATGTTTATTAGTGACTGACAGTTCTCACTTCAAGTTTCCTTTAGCAATATAACTAACGTATAATGGACTGTATAGCAACATAAATAATCGTTTTTAAATGTAAAACATGAATAAAAAATACGAAAAGTATATATTTATTTGTAAATATAATCTCGGAAATTGTTTTTCGACATTATATACCACAATATAACAAAAATCAAATACCTTCTTCCTGGCTTAGGTCATACATGAAACGGAATGTTTTCAGCCGATCTCACATTACCGGATCGTCTAGCGTCCGAGTGAGTCTAGTGCACGACATTCTTTGTTTCATGTGGACATACCATTATCAGATGCCAGTGTTGCCAACTTGGCATAAATGATGCCAGATCTGGCATAATTTCACTCACCCTGGCACCAAAATTTTCCATTTAGCATCTGGCATATTTTTTAGCATAATTTAGCCTAAGCCAAGTTTGCACCAACTTGGCAGCAACAATATGCGCCATCGCCTTATGTGGTTCATATTTTCATATGAATTTTGACTTTTGTGGGCGGATGGACGTCGACGGACTATATATTATTTTATTTTTCATGGATTGACATATTTGAGTTCCGTTTTGCAGATTTGATCAGAAAATTTAATCCGGTTGGGCGAAAATTGTCCCATCTGGACTGGCCTTCACTGATCTTGTAGGTATTTACCTACATACATTTACACTATTTACAGAGGGCCTCCCACGAACGTCGATAATGTAAATTTCGAGCAACTACCTCCTTTACTCCAATTAAGGCGTAATTAGATTGACAGAGATAGTTTTTTTTTATATTTTCGATGTTCGTGGTTATATGCCTGAAACGGAGAAGCTTTGCTCGCATTTTGAGCTCACTTGGTCAATAATAAGGCTGGCCACAGACGCACAGAATTTTCTGTACGGAATGACAGGTGCAAACGAGACATGTATAGTTATGTGTATAGCGACGTCCCGTTCACACCTGGCCGTCCGGAAACCGAATGAAAATTCCGTGCGTCTGTGGCTAGCCTATATTGCCAAACAACAGCAGACTCGTAACCGTCGTAACTCAAGCCATTTCCGTTAGTAAACAAAAACGACAAATTTAAAAAAAAGTAGGCGCGAAGGATTATCCTCCCATAGAAAATTTGAATTTCGGGCCTTTTTCTACTGACAAAGTAAGGTGTTTTTTAGTGAATATTTTTAGACACCATATTATTTTAAGTGTCTATTTTTAAGTGAAATTTTTTATTGTTATTTTTTTTTCTGGCTTACTCCCTGTAATTTTGCACAGGGTGGATTTGCCAATGTCGGTGTTGACTTTCACACGTGAGGATTTTTTTTTAGCATATTTCAAAAAACTTTGGCATAATTTTGGCATAATCTAGACATTAGTCTAGCATTTTATCAAAATCCGAGTTGGCAACACTGTCAGATGCTGTCATTTTAGCCCCCATTCACACGACAGCTTTTTCAACGCGCGTTAAAAAAGCGTTTGAATGACACAAATGGATACGTGTGTATTTATTCCATGGACCTATATAATAGGGACAAGACATATTGTTCTATACGTACAATTGCTTATAGAAATAGCACCCATTTTGACGGCACACACATAAATATATATCTGTCTCGTTTTTACTCAGCACTGTAACCCATAACAAAAAAAGATGACAGTATTTCAGTACGTACATAAAGTGTTCCATGAAAATACGTAAATACCTAATGCGGCCGAAAATCCGCCATGTTTAGTTCTGCAAATGTCATTGTCTGTCAGTTCAGCCGGCCGGTACTTGTCCTGTCAAAAAGTCGTGGTGAAAATTAAAATTATTAATTATCTTTCAATATTTTGCTTGTGATTGAAAATAATTGAAGCCAAATGTGAATAATTACGTCGCGAATATGCCAGTGTGTAGTGTATTAGGGTGCGGCATAAGAAAACCACCAAATCAGCCATCTTTAACCATACACAGGTACGCTATAATTTACATGAAAAATATTGGTTATTGTTAATGTTCCTGGGAAATGTAAGGATGTTTCACATTATAAATAGCAAGGTTCTTCTGTGCAGTTATAGATCATGAAGTGATTGGATTTATTTAACTATATTTTTACGCTTAAATAATGTAAACATTTTAGCTAGGGTTGTACTTTATTTATCGACTTTGATATCGATATATTATGATTGCCTATTAATATTTTCTTATTTTATCATGCTACCCCGCTTCAAACCAACTAAATTATCTTAATTTAATAATTAAATCATTTTTTATAGGTTACCAAGAAATGAACATAAAAAGAAAGTGTCTGGAGATGGAGATCCTGACCGACTCTCGGGAGCACTAGGGTAACTCGGGGCCGTGGGGTCGTTACTCCACAAGCTGCCCTGCGGGCTTTTTTATATCATTATTATATTTTTTTTATATAATTCGACATTAAGAGACCATATACTTACATATAGTTGTAATTTATAAAATGGTTAATGTATTGTTATTATTTTTGCTTGTATGTAAATTCAATGTTGACGTATAAAAATGCCCTTGTGGCCTATTTGCTGAATAAATGTTGAAGAAGTTGAAGAGCGGAAGTCATTCCTTATTATTGTAATAAAAAAATGTTCTGAAGGTGTTTTGTTTTTTTTTCACCCGTCGCTTAATAAGCTTGAATTTTGTATCGCTCTCACTTATAGATACGGCGCACCAAGGTCGAGGTGCAGTGCGGTAGTGTGTTACAGACTTTAGGGTTAGCAACACAACAAAATTGATTGTAATGGAGAGGTAAAGTCCAAGAAAAACACGTACACTTATTCTGACATCCAAAACAGATGGCGCTGTACTGCGCCATGTGTTTTGCGGTCACTAAGTTGTCAAACGTCAACTTTTGAAAATCAGAGTTACCGCAAAAATCGCAATATGTATTGAGTAGTACAGCGTCATCTCGTTTACCTGTCAAATTTGAAGCACGAAATTGTCCTAGACTCCACACATCTTACTCAATCAAAGTATCTTTTCGCATAACAATATACTAATAAAGAATTTTTATTTATTTACTTACTTCCTATTAAAACATAAACTCCACAAATAATACATACTTAGTATTTTAAATAAAATGAGCCGAGAACGTTAAAAAGTTATCGATGTATCGATAAAACCTAGTAACAGTAAAAATCTTCTGGGCAGCACTAAAACCGCCATGTTTAGTTCTAAGATGACGTCACAGTGGCACGCATTATTCGTTGACGTTTCACTTCCATAGGTTTCATATTTCAGTGATTTATTCACACGACAGCGGTGGCGCTTTTTATCAAGCGTTGTTGGATTTTCGACTTTAAGCCTTGGACGTTAAGTCGAAATTAGAGTGCGGACAGATTCAAACGCTTTTTTAACGCGCGTTGAAAAAGCTGTCGAGAAAAAAGGGCGGGAAACTTCGTGCGCGGCGGACGCGGTTTTCGTAACTAAAGTTTTGAAATTGTATTTTTAAAGGATTGGAGTCTGTATTTAGTGTATATATTTGTAGATTTAGCTTTAGTTTTTAATTTTATTAAGTAGTTAGGTGTACATATAGGGGTAAGTGCTAATTATATGTAATTTATATGGGGGATGGCCAGACCCCCGACCCTGGGGGAACGATTCCCTCAGGGTCGAAAACACCAATAGATATTTTAATTTCCGCGATAGAGTCATCGATGGATACTGATGTGTCAGTATCAAATACTACGGACGTAACTTTAAAGAGAAAAATTCTTTCACGGATGTGTACCAATTGTAATAAAAGAAAACGCAAATCTAGGTCAAGCAAGAATAAAAATACAGATTGTGTTTGCGTTGCTGAAGCAAAATTAAAAGAGAATGCTACCAATCATCCACAGCCAACAGTAAATCCGAATCCCATTGTAACCTCGAATTCTGAAACTACAAATACTCTTAATAATAACTCCCCACCTACTCATGTGCCTGTTGGTCGTGACCGCTACCAACAGTCTGACATTGCACCTTTTGTTGTACATGTTCAAAAAGAAGCTACCAGTGATGGCACAACTCTCCATCCTATCACTTTTGGTCGTTTTATGCGACAAAATAACATTCAAGGTGTTGTGAACGGCAGTCTAAAGAGAATAGGCAGAAATAGAGTCAGCATTGCATTTGCTACACACACTGATGCTAACAATTTTTTAAGTAATGACAGCTTAGGAAATAACAAATACAATGCTTTCATCCCAACTTCCAATGTCACACGAATGGGAGTGATCAAAGGCGTACCACTTGACTTGACTGATGATGAAGTACAGACTTCTATTAACCTGCCAATTGGCTGTGGGCCAATTATAAAAATTAGAAGAATAAAAAGGAAAATTGTTGTCAATAACACTACTCAATTTGTGAATACTGGTACCATTATACTTACTTTTGATGGGCAAGTATTACCAACCCGGGTGTACATGTGCTACATGGCCTTGCCAGTAGAACTATATATATATCCAACGGTTCAATGTTTCCTTTGTTGCCGCTATGGGCATGTTAAAAATCAGTGCCGCTCAAATCCAAGATGTTTCAAGTGTGGACAAGGTCACTCTGGTGAATCTTGTGATGTAGAGGAGGATGACTATCAGTGTTGCTTGTGTAAAGGTTCACATCAAGCCACTAGCAAAAAATGTTTAGAATTTAACAGACAAAGAGCTATTAAAGAAACTATGAGCAAAAGTTGCATCTCTTACATGGAAGCTTCCAAAATTCACCCGCCTGTGTCTAAGGTCTCATATGCTGAGGCTTTGCTTGCAACACCAGTGTCATCTTCTTCACAAACACAGCATGATTCACAGAGTTATCAGGATAAAATACCAGAGTTGAATAACCAATCTTATAAAAAAACTGTTTTTCTTAAACCCAGGGCTCCTGTAAAGTTAGGCAAAGGGTATGATAGGTATGCTCATTCAGAAATAGTAAGACAACCAGTTATTCATAGGGAAAAACCTGTTTTTAGTAGTGGTAACTGTAGTAGTAACAAAGAAGAAACGCCTAGTATTGATGCTATAGTAAAAGCTCTTATGAATTTAATGTCCCAATCTAACACAGTATCACCGTCCAACGTTGCAGCAGTTATTAATGCTTTATACCAACTCAGAAACAACAATAATGGATCAGAGAGCCTTAGTGGTTCAGTGGAATGTTCGCAGTCTAATCAATAGAAAACAAGATTTAATACATGTTATTAATAAACATGATCCCTTTCTAATCTGTCTTCAAGAGACATGGTTGAGAAAGGATTCAGTGTTTAAAATACCAGAATATGTCTGTCTGAGAGAAGACAGACCTGATGGGTATGGTGGAGTGGCCATACTTGTCAAAAACTCTTTAACATATAATTATATCACTCTACCTGTACATAGTGATGAATTATCTGTTATAGCAGTGGTTGTAAATAGTATTTGTTATGTATCATTATATTATAATAAACCTAATAATAATATTTTTAAAGAAATTGAAGAACTTTTTAAGTTCCTGCCTAAACCATTTGTATGCTTAGGGGATTTTAATGCTCACCATGAGTTCTGGGGCTGTGCTCAAACTTTATACTATGGAGAAAAACTGTTGGAACTAATTAGCTCATGTAATTTATGCATATTAAGGGGTCATCCATTAATTACGTCACACGAATTTCTAGGTTTTTTGACCCCTCCCCCCCCTTGTCACATTTGGTCACATTTGGCAAACCCCTCCCCCCTAATGTGACTACACATTTTTTCTACGAAATCGCCAAATCGAATTAAGTAAGTACCTAAGTATTATTAATATTTTATCAAAATATTTTTGACGATATAAATATTAGTAATTTTATAACCCAAAACTGCTTAGGAAAGAAAATTAAAAGAATAAAAACGATTATCGTTTTAAAAACTTGTTATTTAAATGTACAGCGAATAAAATAATTTAAAAAAAAATTTCGGTTACTGATGAAGTTAAAGTGACGTCACAAAGTTTGTGTCTCCCCCCTCCCCCATGTCACAATATGTCACATTTTCTTGACCCCCTCCCTCCCCCTAAACGTGTGACGTAATTAATGGATGACCCCTAAACACTGGATCTCCAACAAGGCTCGCTCGAAATCCAAGTGCAATAGATCTGTCCATTTGTACTCCAAATCTTGCTTCATCTATATCTTGGTCAACTGCAGTCTCCACTTGTGGTAGTGACCATTTTCCTATTCTCATTACCTTTCCTTACTTTAAGAAGCCTCAAAAGCATGTCAGACAGCCCCGTATTAAACACAAGTTAATAGACGATAATTGGGATCAGTATAGAGAGGCTGTAGAACAAAAAATTAATAATTTGCCAGAAATAAGCCATTTGAATATATTAGACAGTTCACAAGCATTTGCCACAGCTTTGGTTGAGGCTGCTAATGAAACCTTTCCATTGAAAAGTAGTGGTCCAGAATTCATTCCATCCCCACCTTGGTGGGATTCAGACTGCACCCTTGCAGTTAAACAAAGAAAGGAGGCAGAGAAAAAGTATTGTCAAGAAATGACTGATAATAACTTTGATAACTACTTAGAAGTTGCTAAATCCACTAAAGAATTACTTAGAACAAAAAAGTTTGAAGGGTGGCATAGGTTTTGTAAATCATTAAGTCCTAATGTTTCACCATCTATAGTTTGGCAAAACATTAGAAGATTTAGATCAGCATTTAAAGACACACAGAGTAAAATATCTGCAGTTTTAGCAGAACAAGTCATGGATCGTTTGGGCCCACCTTACGTCCCAGAGCATCCTATGATTTTAAGGCCACTCATGTTATCTAATAATAATTCTGAAGATGTTTTAAATTCCCCTTTTTCACTTTTTGAACTGAAAGGAGTACTTTCATCAACTAAAGACTCCGCACCCGGTGAAGACGGGATTCCTTACTCTTTCTTGTCAAAACTTGACGATAACAGTCTTTGTTACTTCCTTTCTTTGATTAACAATGTTATGATAACAGGCTCTGTTCCTAAAGAGTGGAGGACTCAAACATTGATTTTAATACAGAAGCCGAATAAACCCAATTCAGATCCCACATCTTATAGACCGATAGCTTTATCAACTGTACTAGCTAAAGTTGCCGAGCACTTAGTAAAAATTCGATTGGAATGGTTTCTAGAACATAATAAACTTTTATCTTGTAATCAATTTGGTTTTAGGAAAGGTAAATGTACTCTTGACAGTTTAAGCATTTTTACCACAGATATCAGAATAAGTTTCTCTAGAAATGACTTTTTAGTTGCTGCCTTTCTAGATATAAATGCTGCGTACGACAACGTCAACATTTCAATCTTAAAAAATAAATTAATTCAACTAGATGTTCCCAACTTTTTGATTAATTTTATAATAAATATGTTGCATGAAAGGTATATAAAGTATTCATTGGATCAGTCAGGAAATGAAGTCATTAAAAGAACAGTTTGGAAGGGCCTGCCACAAGGATCTGTCTTGAGTCCTTTACTATACAACATTTATACTTATGATTTGGAACTTTCTGTTGAAGGGCAGGTAAATGTTCTTCAATATGCCGACGATTTGCTCTTATATGTTTCTGGGCGATCTTTAGAAAACATTAGTAAAGTATTATCATCATCTTTGGGTGCCTTAAATAATTGGTTGAATAATAATGGATTAGATCTTTCGCCGTCTAAAAGTTCTGTTGTAGTTTTTTCACGAAAGCAAACTATTCCACCTATTAACATAAATTGCAATGGTATTCCATTAGTAATTAAAGATAATGTAAAATTTTTGGGAGTTATACTGGACCGTAAACTTACTGGAATTCCTCATTTTGAATATATTGCATTAAGATGTGAACGAAATCTGAACATTTTAAGATGTCTGACAGGAGTCTGGTGGGGGGCTCACCCTTTTACTATGAGATTGCTATACAACGCTTTGATTAGAAGTGTTTTAGATTATGGCACTTTTCTTCTACACCCTGGAAATGTTAAAGCTATCAAAAAAATTGATACTATTCAGTCTAAGGCTTTAAGATTGGTTATAGGTGCAATGAAATCGAGTCCAATAAGTTGCTTACAAGTAGAATGCTGTGATCCACCTCTTACGTTTAGAAGACAGTTTCTCTGTGATAAATTCTTTTTCCGTACTCTGCAACTGGATTCTCATCCATTGCTTTTAAAATTAAAGCAATTAGCTGATCTGGTCGGAACCTGTAATTATTGGTCCCATAAGGATTCTCCTTGCCTTGTTAAGAGTTTTAAAAAATATCAAGCTTTAGAAGCACCCACTTACAGAAACGCGACTCTGCCTTTATATCAACATGATTACAACAGTCTCATTACAGATCCAGATATTAGATTTAACATAGGGTTATCTAAAAATGATATTAATCCAAAAATGGAATTTATGAATTTTCTTAATATTGAATGGGCTGATTGGCACTGTTTATACACAGACGCCTCCAAACATGGCGATAGGAGTTGCGTTGGTGTTGGAATTTTCCATTCACAATACAAAGGATTACAACTTATCAAACTGCCACCTGAAACTTCCGTCTACACTGGTGAATGTTATGGTTTACTTAAAGCTATAGAATATATACTTATGCTGAAGATACCAAAAACCATAATTTTTTCAGACTCTCGCAGTGCTTTAGAAGCCATAACGAGGTTCCCATTTAAGTCTCATAAACAGTCTCCAGTTGTTTTTAATATTAGAAATCTTTTATATAAATGTTCACAGAAGAGTTGTGCTGTCGTGTTGGCTTGGGTACCAAGCCATGTGGGCATTCCTGGGAATGAAAGAGCTGACCAATTGGCAAATGAGGCTATTCACGTGGGAGACATTGTGCCATACCATAATTATTGTCATGACTTAATAAATTTATCAAAAGTTTATTTGTATGAGGATTGGAATGGGATTTGGAATAAGGAAACCTCAAAAGGTAAACATTATAGGCATATTCAGCCGTCAATTCCAAGGAAACCATGGTTTAACAAAATGTTTTTTTCGAAAACTGTAACTTCTGTTTTGTGTAGAATGCGCCTGGGGCATGTTTGTTCCCCGGAGCATTTACACAGAATAAATAAAAAGCCGGATCCTCATTGTCCTTGTGGTGACTACGGGGATCTGAACCATATTTTCTTTGCATGCTCTCTTCATGATCGGTCTGATTTCCTTTCCAGCCTTGAATCATTACGCATCCCATTTCCTACATCCATAATTTGTTTGTTATTTAGCAACTCGTATGATATTTATAAAATCATATCAGTATTTTTAGAAAAGAATGATATAAAAATATAGTTTATAATATTATAATTATATATATTACAGTAAATCCAATCCTTTCCTTTCCAAATTTTCGTCTTATCCGTATTTCCTAATTCCTTGTTTCCCTAACTTTTAATACCTTCACAACTTGACATTGGCTAACGTTCCAAAAGCCATAATAGAAAAAAAAAAAAAAAAAAAGCTGTCGTGCGAATGGGGGCTAACTCATTACTGTCAAAGGTGTCAAAACAAAAACATACCGAACAAACATTGTTGTTGTTTGAGTTATTTCAGTGTTTTTAGTTATTTAAAGTAAAAGTTTTCAATTAAAATGTGAAATATAAACAACCAATTCGACATACACTTAAAACCTACTTCACAGGAATTCTTCTGTATCTCAGTTTTTATTATATGATGCGAACTTTGTCGATGTATGAACACTTTGAAAAGTTATCGAATGTTTACTTCAGTTACTACAACTAGTGTAGTAAATGTTAATTCATTGAAATAAATAAGTTTATTACCCGTTTGTGCGTAAAACAGTCTACAACATGTTCATTTATATGAGTAAAAAGGTACGTCTTTTTTTGTTATTCTATAGGTTACTATGGTGATGAGACTTCAGCAATTCGTATTCAACGTAAATCATGGTTCAATAGAATTAGGGAAAGTGTAAACAGTTTTATTTACCTCTATGCACATTTACACAGTTTAATAAACATTGTCTCATGAGCAATGTAAACACTTAAGCCTGCCTGCTAATATTATAAATGCGAAAGTAACTCTGTTTGTCACCTCTTCATGCCGGTGCTATGCCGGTGAACCAATTTAGATGAAGTTTTGTATGGAGATACTTTGAGACCTGAGGATGGACATGGATAGTTTTTATCTAGCTAGTTATAAATAAAATACTTTAACCTGCCTTCACTTTAAGATTACCCTTTTTTAGATTTCAGTTAAAATACTGAATAATAAATGCCACTACAATTATATATTTATGTTTAAGAATTATGAAGTGATGAGGTGATTTACTGTTAGACGAAGGTTGCTCATACACAGCAACATAGGTAAAAAAAATGTACATACTTATTGGTAATTATATTTTCAGATTGCCATTCCCAAGCAGTCAAATGTTACTTGTATATCATGGAATCATTCCTCAGGCTATATTGCAGTGGGTGGGGAAGAAGGAATGTTAAAAGTTTTAAAATTGGAGTCTGGTAATTATTTTTCATTATGTTGTTCTAGAATAAGCATCCAGCAACATATATGGTTATATAAAAATAATTGTTAAAACCTACAAATCTTGGAATTGCATCTTCATCAAAAATATTTAGATTATTCCAATGAGTTCAGACATTAATATAATTCTTTTGTGTACTTTATGGTTGACTAAAGTTAGAATCTAAATTACCAAACTTGCCATAAATACTTTCTAGATACTACTATTGTTATGTGAAATTTCACAGGTGGTGGAGGAAATCTGTCTATGAACTTGAGTCTGGAAGGGCACACGGGTCAATTGCGAGTGGCTATTTGGAATGAGGTGTACCAGAAACTGACCACAAGTGATGAACATGGAGTCATCATTGTCTGGATGTTGTATAAGGTAGATATCACAATGTGCACAGCGTTATGTCAAGATTAATGTTTATGGGAACAAGTTTTACTTAATTAGTACTAACAGCAGCCCCCTAAGGCCCATGTTACAATGTATACTCTGTTTTAATCTAATTAGAACCTTTCATATACCAAATAAAGTAGCATGTATTTTTATTAATTACTTTTTCAAGCAAACAAAATTCAGCCCAATTTACTATACAACAAGGTTCAAATTAAAAATGTTAGTATGGTGGACCTTACAAGGATAAGGTCGGTTAACAGTACCTTTAAGGCTTAGCCAAGCTCTATTCACACCATTAATCATGATGATATGAAAATAATAATAAGTTTTTTCCTGATTCTGTATATAATCCTTTCTCGTTCTTAAAGGGTTCCTGGTATGAAGAAATGATAAACAATAGAAATAAATCTACTGTCTCAAGTATGGCTTGGGGCTCAGATGGGCAGAAGATATGCATTGCCTATGAGGATGGTATGTTGCTCAAAATATACATTTATTAATGAAATAAACCAGATACAAGTAAAGGTTTAAGAGCTTGATATTTGTTGTCTCATTTGCTTAAGCCAATCAATTCTCTCTTTCTCGAGGTGCTGTCATTGTTGGATCTGTGGATGGGTCCAGGGTATGGGGTAAAGACATAAAAGGGCCCGGGCTTACTGCTGTGCAATGGTCTCCAGACAACACTCAGTTGCTGTTTGCTCTAGTTGGTGGAGAGCTGCAGTTGTATGACGACCAAGGAAATTTAACAGTATGACAACGTCCAGGCCTGTGCACACTGGGTGCGTGTGCGTAGACGTGTCCCAGCGCGTTGTAATATACAGATCTTTATGAGAGACGGCACTCCGCTTTCATGACGTGTGCGAGCGCGGTTTAAACATTTTAGCGAACGCGCACGTGCACACCTACGCACATGCAGCCGATGTGCACAGGCCTTAACTATTAACATAATTTCAGAATATTTTACATACAATATCCTCCTAAGGCCCAAGGTCCTACCTATAGTACTTATTCAGTTCAATGAAATTTAAATCATATTCAATTGGAACAGAGTCGCATTTGTTTTGTTTCGTTCAATTTTCAAACAAAACCGAAATCAACTCTATTCCCTGCACGAAAGGTTCAAATTTCAGTGGAAAATTCTGGATTTTTCATTTGTATGGCTGGGCCTTAGGAGGATATAATAATAGGAGGGTTGATATTTAAATATTCACATTTTATGTGAATATTTAAATATCAACCCTCTGCACTAGCTATCAACCATCTTACTGCCAAAGACCTGACGCATGCCAAGTTGAAAAATACCATCAGTATTAATTTTTTGTAGATGCCAGTTGCCATAAATGGTGTGACAGCATCAATGGAGGTGGTCGCGATGGATTGGTACGCCGGCAAGGCGCCGCCCAACCGGCCAGTGTTGATGATATGTTACAAAACTGGAATTATATTGCTGATGAAAAATTGCGTGGAAGAAGGTATCTAATACAATTTGTCTCAGCTTCGGATTTTTCTAAAACAGTATAGTGGTTGAATGATCGTTGAGACATTGTCCCAGATGTATTTGACTTTAATTAAGATTTCCGATCTGTTTTACTCTGTAAGGTTCTAATATCAAGTAATATGGAACTAAATTTCAAATTAGATGAACTTAAAATTAGCTCCGACGTTTCAAGCACCGCATCACACTGGAAAGCTTGCTAAAGTAAACTTCAATATCTTCTAGCTGCATGAGATCCTTGAACTACCCACGTTTGGTCTTTTTTATCAAGTGAAACGTCTTGAACACTAGTTTTGTCATTTATCGGCACATCTTTCAGCGTTGTTCAATGTTTGACTAAATACTTCTTCTTCTCTCGTGTCGAGGTTCCTCTAAACTCTAAACAGTGGATGCCCAGACTAAATATAAAAATATATTTCACAGATAGCATAGTAGTTGAAACCAACATGATGGCCATTGACTGCCATTGGAACCACAATGGAACTGTGTTAGCGGCCGCCGGGTGCACATCAGACCAGACGAATGTGGTACAATTCTTCAGTGCCTATGGGGAGGTAAGTACTCCTTTTACTTATCTTGGTGATTAGCTACCTATTAAATGTTCTATTTTGAAAATAAGAACAATGTAAAAGTTCACTGCGTCAGACGAGATTCGAAGTGGCTTTGAGGCACCAGCCCAACGGAGCCAAGATTTCCATTATGTCCTACATTGTTTTATTCGCCTTAGTACTACCTGGTACTACCGTGGTACTAAGTACGTAGTACTAGACTTCATCATCAGAAACAATTAAAAATAACTCACCGTCTTGGGCGTATTTCGAACTCGCGGTTTTGAGTCACTCCAATCCAGCGATTTGAACCGCGAGCTCGAATCGAAATTAGTCCCCAGGATTTTCTATTCCAGTATTGACTGTTGCAGCACATTCGAACATTACGAGTCCCCGGCGGAGCGATGCGCTCGCTATCCTGGGAGAAGCGGTCCCTGCGTCTCGCCATCGCCATCGACTCGTTCATCTACTTCGCCAACGTGAAGCCCGACCACAAGTACGCGTTCTACGGGAACACGCTGGCGTACGTGTCAGGCACGGAAACGGTTACATTCTGGGATACAGTTACGTTACAGGTAGGTATTTATTTATACATTACGAGTCCCCGGCGGGGCGATGCGCTCCCTATCCTGGGAGAAGCGGTCCCTGCGTCTCGCTATCATCTATTACCACCTTCCTAAATACTAATGGAAACCATAAAGGTAAACTAATGGAAGGATTTTAATGGTCATTGATATCAAGATGCCTAAATGTCTACCAATACGTTAGAGATTTAGAGGCCTACATTGGCGTTCGTAAAGACGGGCGTTACGGGCACTACGAAGTGGGCCAGGTCGTTGGTGCACAAATCGTGTTTGCACATATTCGTTGGTGCACCCATGTTCGCTCGGAATTATATGAACGGGCCTTGAAATATTTACTTACACGGGTGTTTTATTGTTTCAGTCATGGGTGAACCATATTCCGGACGTAATAGACATGTGTGGCACGGATGAGTATTGTGTTATTGCCACACTCAATATGCTAATTATCTCCAATCAGCAAGGTATCCAATGTGATGGTTAGTATTTTGCTTAATTAATTTAAAATAAAATCTTATCCAATCAGCCTGAAACGTATAACACAAATTATTGTTTAAGTTTTTCATTTGTGTTATACTTTTCTTTGCTCATTTAAAAATGTTTCTTTTTTAGCTAAGGTTGTAAGTATACCCATGGTGTACGTGGCTATCAACAGTAAAGCGACGGTAGTTGCTGCGTCGAAAGAATCATTTCTGGTCTGGAAGTTCTCTACGCCGTCCAGACCAAGTAAGTTTCACCATATCACTTATTTATTTATAATTTATAAAAAAATTAACAGCTAGTATTATTCAGCACTTATCACAATGTAGAGAGATGAGATATCAAATATGTGTCCACGGTAACATTGCCCCTTTAAGGGCTCACTTGCAAAACTCAAATATAACGCAACGCGTTATGGCGTGATGAGTTGATGACTGTATTTTTGCAGTTACAGTTAAAGCCATTAACCAAATAGTCATTTGGTCAAGTGTGCTAAAAGCGAAACGGGCCCCTTCAAGGCTTTGCGAAGGCCGAAGCCGAGCTCCGTTTATAGCCAAAGGTCCGAAGGCTCTAAAGTATGCGACGCGATTTCGTGCGCCTGCAAAACGACCGAGCTCGGACGAGGCTTGCATTCGCGTAACCACCGAAGTTGCCATGTTAAGTTTATTGGCTTATCGCATATGTTTACAGGAAGCACAGAACATTTATTTCGCGCCGACGGGACGCCGGTTACAACAGGAGACGTCAGTTACCAAGACGATACCATTTGCTGTATAACTTGCTCAGATAGCCATCTGCTGGTCGGTAGAGATTCTGGCACGATTCTGTTCTTCTCACTTGTGAATTTCAAGAAGATTACTTCGATAAATATGAACTCCAGACCGTACAAATTGGGACTTAATTCTAATTCCAGGTACGTTTACTAAATCTAAGCTAAAATCGATCCTATTAAACAGCGTTTTACTTGAATCGAGGGAATTTGAACCTTCTATACAGAATTTACATTCCATATTTGAATGACGGCGCTTATGGACTCGACCAGTAGCCTAACCTTTTAGCATGAAGGAAAAAGGAATTTATCCAAAGTCACGGTCGTCTAAATGAGCATAGTGTATAATATCCGGTTGACCAAAGGACGACTAAAACTTGCTAACCAATAAACGACCTTGAAATCTTATAATATAATTATAATTTAATTTAGATTATCGTTGATGACCCGATATCCTGTCAGCGAAATACGAAAGGTTAAAACTCCCATCTGATAAACTTGACCTATTTTGAAACGTTCTCAATTTTCAGCAAATTCTACGTAATCGACCAGCCGGGTTCATTATACCTCCTCGACACTGACATGGCCAACAACATCAGCGTGGGGCAGGCGCTACGCAAGGACGTGTGGAGCGCGCTGTGGGCGAGTGACAACCCACAGATGCTGGCCGTGGCTGAAAAGGCGCGCCTTTATGTCATGCGCGACACGGAGCCCGAGGAGCCGCTCGCGATGCAGGGCTATCTGTGCACATTCAAGGTAACCTCCTTAAGGCCCAGCCATACAAATGAAAAACCCATAATTTGCCACAGAAATATGAACCTTTGGTGCAGGGAATAGAGTTGATTTTGGTTTTGTTTGAAAATTGAACGAAGCAAAACAAATGCGACTCTGTTCCAATTGAGTATGAGTTTAAAATTTATCGAACTGAATAAGGACTTTAGGTAGGACCTTGGGCCTTAGGAGGGTAATAGTTAGGTTTTAGACAACGCAACACTGACCCACCTGTCCCTATCTCTGTTGCACGCCCATAAGTATATTGTTGACTTTGTTGTCCCGCTCACACAGTGTCATTAGCCGCCGGCATCATGGGCACAACACTGAAGACATTAAAGTAAAGAACAAACAGTATGGCGACAATCAGACGCCATATTGTGAAAAAAAAACATCATACTATGTCGAGAAGGGTATCATTGTGTAGAGATTTGAAAATCGTGTTATGTTTTCATTGTATATTTATAATTTTGAATATTTTGATAGACGATTCAGAATAAAGTTTAGCTACCGCTGTCGAGTTTATTTTATTTTATAATTTTACTTGTTCTTTTTTGCGAATGCATCTTAAGGTGGTATTCTACTTGTCCAATGTCAGTGCGTCTCACTCTCTCATTAAAGCAAAATGTGAGACGCAACACACATTGGACAAAGAAATTGGATAGGTGGAATACCACCCTTCGCTGCTGTTATTACTATTTTACTTACCTAATTAATTTATCTTTTAAGGAGCTGGAGATCACAACAGCGCTACTAGACGGGATCACGGACAAGTGCACGCCGCAGCACATCGTGCGAGTGGAAGTCAAGTCTCTTAGGGACACTCGGCAGCTCATTGAGAAAGTCGGCTTGAAGGAGGCAGAGAACTTCATTAAGGACAACCCACACCCACAGTTATGGTATATACTCATATATTAGAGTTAAGTCGGAACTTCCGATTGGTATTACACATCCGCTTCGGTTCCGGTTCCGTTACTTTTGAATCGGAAGTTATATCGGATGTCAAAACTTAGCGCGGCACGGGACATGAGCGGCGTACATCAAAAATAAATTGGTTAATTTATACCTGTTTATACCCTACGTACGCTCATCTTCCCACTTGCCACGTGCTGACGTGCTGCACTAATTAGTATGTGTTGTGTTGTGTAATGTGTACCTACTGACAGTACTGACTCAGGCTCCGGTTCTGGTTCCGATTCCATTTCTAGTTCCGATTAAGTAATTTTAAAACATCCGGTTCCGCTTTCCGTTCCGATAAAATCGCATCCGTTACATCCCTGCTTCATACCTTCCAAAAAGGTTTACTATTGTGTGTTGTAGGTATATGAAAGATGTGGTTGTTAAAAATACAATTATAATCGAGATCGAAAAGTACATAATAACTCACTCATTTCTTGCAGGTTGCTATTAGCTGAAGCAGCATTAAAAAATTTAGAAACTGAGTCAGCTTTGGAGACGGCGGAGGCGGCCTTCGTACGGCGTAACGACTACGCGGGAATTAGATTCGTCTCGCGACTAAACGCGCTGCATTCGAACGCGCTGAAGAAGGCAGAAATACTTGCCTACTTTAAAGACTTCGATGCAGCTGAAAAGATATACCATGATGAAGATAGACGGTAAGTTTTATATCTCGAAAGTTTTATTTCGTATCGTGAAAATAGCTTTGGTAGATGGCGCCGAGACTTCGCTTTTTGTACATGTTTAGGGTAAGTTTAGTTGTATGTGGAGGTGGACAGAGGTACGATCTTGAGGTATTGATATGAATAGTCTCAACTTTTGATTATTGAGCATCTAATCTAGACAAGCGGTAGCGTGTTCAGCCAAGTTCAAAGAAAAAGTAACTGGCGACGCAGCAACCGTGTGTAATATTACATTGAAGTTACCTAGAGCTACTACTTTGTTGACTACCTAATTATGTTGATATATGGACAACTGCTCAAGTTTAACCAGAGGGCCAGGGAACGTACGCTCCGACACTGCACGATTGACGCCGACGCCGATCGCTATACATTTAGCAGTAGTAGTAAAACACTTTATTGTACAAAAACCAAAAAACAAAGCAGGAAAAATAATATTGTCATTAGTACAAAGGCGAACTTTTTCCTTTAAGGGATCTCTTCCAGTACACATTTATATGATGTTGGCGTCAGTCTCAGGCGTGCACCCTCGAAGCGTGAATATTGCATGTTTTATAACTATTTTCGTTATAAGTAATGTTGGTTACTGAATATTCCACTAACCAAATAGTTCTTTAATTGAATTACACAGTCTAATCTTAGTCAGACGTCAGACTATAGATACCTTATACATATTTCTTTAACCTTTTGAACACCAAACGGCGCATCCATTTGCCGTGCCACTGACGCCACGGGGGTAAAATTTAGTTTTGTGAATAAATAATGCTAACCTAAAAGTGAGGGGTTTTTCAGTAGATTTTCATCAAAAAACGATCGACGTCAAATGCCGTCTTTGGCGTCGTTGTCACGATTTTGCGTTGACGTCAATTGCCGTCTGTGGCGTTCAAAGGGTTAAAAAAGTCCATCCTGAAGTTACAGAAAATTAGATTCAAACACTCATACGGCTCTTATGCATATTTAATTTGCCCCCAGGGACTTGGCCATAGCGCTCCGGAAACGCCTCGGGCACTGGTTCCGCGTGGTGGAGCTGCTCAAGCAATCCGCGAGCACCACGGACGCGCAAGTCAAGCAGGCCTACAGCAACATCGGCGACTACTATATAGACCGACAGAATTGGTAAGTCTTCTTCTTCCTCGCGTCATCCCGGCACGTTTGCCACGGCTCATGGGAGCCTGGGGTCCGCTTGACAACTAATCCCAAGAATTGACGTACGCACTAGTTTTTACGAAATCGACTGCCATCTGACCTTCCTACCCAGAGGGGAAACTAGGCCTTATTGGGATTAGTCCGGTTTCCTCACGATGTTTTCCTTCACCGAAAAGCAACTGGTATATATCTAATGATATTTAGTACATAAGTTCCGAAAAACTCATTGGTACGAGCCGGGGTTTGAACCTGCGAACTCAGGCTTGAAAATCGCACGCTCTTACCGCTAGGCCACCAGCGCTTCCAAGAATTGATAAGTACCGACAGAGTTATTAATTGTAGAAGAGTTGTAAATCGAAAAAAATGTGCTTTTAATCTGAAATTATGTGACAACTCTGGTGTCATTGCATGTGAAAACCGTCGAGAGTGTCGAGCCTCAGTAGAGCTCAATTGAGGCGAAATTTTGGGCTCAGGCCGTAATCTGGAGTCATTGAAATCTTGAGGTAGGTGTGACTACTGTGGGCGGCTTCCAGAAGAAAAAAAGGCTCACTGAAAGGAAACTGCCGCTTAAAAATAGACCTTATCGCTTTATTTGTAGGTACAGCCGTCGTCAAAGATATGTTTATAATTTTGCACCGTACTCCTCTGTAATAAGGCGAAAAATGTAAACATATCTTTGACGTCGACTGTTCGTATATTTGTACCGCTGAAACAGTTAAGAGGTAATAACTGTCTCAAAACTGTAATCCTTCGATCATCTTCGAATCATCACTTGGTGTAATTCTAATTGTTTCTCTAACTAAATGATTACCAACAGGGCCGGAGCTCTCGAGTATTACACGATGTCCAATAACACGGAGGGGTTGAAGAAGTGTCACATGGCGCTCGAGGACAACGAAGCCCTGTCGAAGCTGTTCACTGGCTCGCCTAGGCAACCTAAGGTTTGGAACACATTTTTGTTTTTAGTTCACCTTATAGACATCTACACATCGAGACGATTTTGTAGAACCCATCTCATATATCTCAGTTATAAAAAGGGTAGTGATCGTGAGGTTTAAACTCCATAGGAAGCGTCCGTGAACTGGACGGCTCAGCATACTTTCATGTATGGTGTCGGAATATGCAGTAGTATCATATCACAAAAGTTCAAAGGCTTTATGAATTGGTTTTTAGAGTACATATTAGTTTCATACGAGATGTTTTAGAGATTGTTTTTGTTTTCAGGATGCACCCATGAAAACGAACATTGACGAGATGAGTGACATCATCAATGAAACACCTTCCATTCAAGGAATTATGCAGCTAAAGGAGACGGGTCGTATGTTACAAGCTGCGACCATGGCATTTCAGGTATTAACCATTACCACCAGCTTCTAAAACAATAAGCATGTATTTCTTTAGTTATTATGAAACAATATTTATTTATGTTCTAGCTTGCTAACATTGAGGCATCAAAGTGCGTGTCTCCATCGCGCATAAAGAAATTATACATCCTAGCCGGACACCTGTACACTCAGAACTCTGTGGGTAAGTAAATAATAACTCCAAAGTCTTGACAATGGTCCAATTACTCTATTGACAATGGTACAATTACTGTAATATGGATCTTGCTAGATCTATGTATCAGGCAAGGCCAGTGGTTGCACACAACCAGTTGTTAACGACATCGGTATCGTTAAAATTTGCTCGTATGATAACTTTCAAAGTTCTCTATAGGTATTTAATGTTTATCAATTTGTCGATGCGTGGTGCCCATAGTATTATCTCTGGTATTTTGCTAAAAGGGGTCAATACAATACGATAATTCAACGAGTACACGTGTACTCGTTCTATTAATTGACGTGACCAAGCGTTAGCGAAGGTCTCCGTTTTAACTCTGGCATTTTGCTTTCGTATGTCCGGATGTTCTCTACAGGTCGCAATAGGGAATATTAGGCAAAGCTCTGCGTAGGTAGCACCACTAGCACATACAGTAAACAACTCTCATTGCCTTCATCAATGACACATCATGCGTCACTAGGTCAATCACATGGCCTACCGTGAAACACGACAATCGAAAGTTCGGTTTCTGCCTCTCTATCTCTCTTGCATATTCGATCGATAGAGGCAGATAAAGAAATTTCGATTTTCGTGTTTCGCGGTAGGCCACATGTAAACAAACCGCCTTGGTGCATCAATGTCATAGTGAAAACTTGTCAAAAAACTGTTTAAGGCCTAGTATGTATAAGTTACTCTATGATGGCTTACTAAACAAATTAGTGTTGCACTCTGGCGGCAGAACATTGCAGTAATATTCCCTATTCTTAACCGATTCTCGTGAGATTTTATGTCCAGATTCTATGATTAAATATATATTTTTTGTCGATCCAGTTTTTGGAAATATTTCAAAATGCGGAAAGTGGCATAAAAGACTAAAGCGCCAATAGCGTCTATGGCGCTTAAGACGATTGTGTGTTCACTGTGATAACTAATTTAAGTATTTTTACATTTTCTAAGCTTAACGCGAGGTCTACAGCTCACAGAAGCACTAGTTTCTCTTTCGATCCGTCTAATTCATAGTAGTAAAAAAACCGGCCAAGCCAAGTGCGAGTTGGACTCGCGCACGAAGGGTTCCGTACCATTACGCAAAAAACTGGCAAAAAAAATCACGTTTGTTGTATGGGAGCCCCACTTTAATATTTTTTTTACTATTTTTTGTTATAGCGGCAACAGAAATACATCATCTGTGAAAATTTCAACTGTTGCTCATGCTCGTGATAGCTAGATCACGGTTCATGACTTACAGCTTGGTGACAGACAGACGGACGGACAGCAGAGTCTTAATAATAGGGTCCCGTTTTTAACCTTTGTGTGCGGAACCCTAAAATCACGTGCTAAATACTGGTGTACGTTAAATCAGACGGAGCTATGGGGCGGGAGGCCACACGCAGCTTCCGGCTGGGCGCCGCGCAGCACTGGCTGGCGATGGCGGCGGAGCGCGCGCTCGCCCGCCCGCCGCGCGCCGACGCCGCGTTGCGCGCGGCCGGCCGCGTGTGCGCCGTCGTCGACGACTTGCATCCCAAGCAGCACCTACAGGTATGATGGCATTGTGCCTGGGCGCAACGGAGCGCGACCTGCGCCCCGATGTCGCGTTACGCGCCGTTTGCACGCCGTCGTCGACGACTTGCATCCCAAGCAGCACCTACAGGTATGATGGCATTGTGCCTGGGCGCAACGGAGCGCGACCTGCGCCCCGATGTCGCGTTACGCGCCGTTTGCACGCCGTCGTCGACGACTTGCATCCCAAGCAGCACCTACAGGTATGATGGCATTGTGCCTGGCCGCAACGGAGCGCGACCTGCGCCCCGATGTCGCGTTACGCGCCGTTTGCACGCCGTCGTCGACGACTTGCATCCCAAGCAGCACCTACAGGTATGATGGCATTGTGCCTGGGCGCAACGGAGCGCGACCTGCGCCCCGATGTCGCGTTACGCGCCGTTTGCACGCCGTCGTCGACGACTTGCATCCCAAGCAGCACCTACAGGTATGATGGCATTGTGCCTGGGCGCAACGGAGCGCGACCTGCGCCCCGATGTCGCGTTACGCGCCGTTTGCACGCCGTCGTCGACGACTTGCATCCCAAGCAGCACCTACAGGTATGATGGCATTGTGCCTGGGCGCAACGGAGCGCGACCTGCGCCCCGATGTCGCGTTACGCGCCGTTTGCACGCCGTCGTCGACGACTTGCATCCCAAGCAGCACCTACAGGTATGATGGCATTGTGCCTGGGCGCAACGGAGCGCGACCTGCGCCCCGATGTCGCGTTACGCGCCGTTTGCACGCCGTCGTCGACGACTTGCATCCCAAGCAGCACCTACAGGTATGATGGCATTGTGCCTGGGCGCAACGGAGCGCGACCTGCGCCCCGATGTCGCGTTACGCGCCGTTTGCACGCCGTCGTCGACGACTTGCATCCCAAGCAGCACCTACAGGTATGATGGCATTGTGCCTGGGCGCAACGGAGCGCGACCTGCGCCCCGATGTCGCGTTACGCGCCGTTTGCACGCCGTCGTCGACGACTTGCATCCCAAGCAGCACCTACAGGTATGATGGCATTGTGCCTGGGCGCAACGGAGCGCGACCTGCGCCCCGATGTCGCGTTACGCGCCGTTTGCACGCCGTCGTCGACGACTTGCATCCCAAGCAGCACCTACAGGTATGATGGCATTGTGCCTGGGCGCAACGGAGCGCGACCTGCGCCCCGATGTCGCGTTACGCGCCGTTTGCACGCCGTCGTCGACGACTTGCATCCCAAGCAGCACCTACAGGTATGATGGCATTGTGCCTGGGCGCAACGGAGCGCGACCTGCGCCCCGATGTCGCGTTACGCGCCGTTTGCACGCCGTCATCGACGACTTGCACCTCGCGCAGCATCTACAGGTATCTGATGTGAAATGTAACAAGTCAGGAGCCTAGGCACAACATTGGTCCGAGATGGCAGAGAATAAAGCAGGGGCAAAATTTGCTAAGAGGGGGAGATGTTCTAAATTATCTGAACACAATTTTATTGCTAAAGAAATAACGGCGTGTGTATTAGATAATTTTGACCACCTTTGTTATTAGTCTTCTTTGTACAGTAAAATCCGCTTATAATGACATCGAAGGGAAGTGACAAACACGTCATACTAAGCAGATGTCATATGAAACATAGTTGTACAATTTCTTATGTTTGTTATGTTTTCCAAATTAATCTCAAATTCCTTTGTGAGAAATTAGTTTTATTAAAGTTGTAACAAATATCAACTTGTCACTGAGAATCAAAAGTAAAATACCTTACATCATGCCAGGTACGCACCAAACGTCCTCACAGGGAAAGACGTGGTGACGGCCACGAAAACCAGCGAATGTGTCAGTATAACTAGACATTATTTCATGGAAATAGGATTTTTAGGTCATAGTAAGCGATTTGTCACTATAAGCGAAGTCATCTTATCCGAATTTGTCACAAATAATTTTATATGAAAACCAAACTTCCCACAGTAATTACGTGATAGTAAGCGGTTGGTCAGTATAAGCGGAGTCATAATAAACGGATTCTACTGTAGGTACTTTATATATCCACTACCCGGAATTGCTACAACTGGGCAAGCTAATTTAAATAAATAAAAATCATTTTATTTCGGATATAAATCCATAATTCTGCCCCGCTTATCGCATGTGCACTGTGCAGTACTTGCACGAAAAACATCGTTTAAATTAAGAACTTATTCAAAGAGAACAAGATAAACAATTGAATGTCTTTCCAACTGCGATTACTGCAAATGTTGTTAGCACGGCAGAATTTAAGTCAATAAAATTATAAGTAGACAGTACATACTTACCTAAATCACGTCAAGTCAACAAAAGGCCAAGGACCAGGAAGCCATACACGCGTTCGCGCGACCAGTGTAAGTAGAACCACCTGAGCTCATAATAGTTACGTAGTCAAATTCGAGTCGATAAGATAAAGCAGCTACTTGAATGTAGGTAGGTATAGATCGTGTCATCCATGAAGACGCGTGCCTTGACTCGTATTATCATGTTATTAAAGGTTAAATTTGACAAATCCGCGCCCCATCGTGGATGACTTGAACTATATATATATTTGTTTGCAGATTCTAGGTATGTAGCTAATTGGTTAGGAACGAATTAATTTGCAAGTAGGTAATTTATATGTCCTATGATTTTGTTGTCTTCAGGTATGGTGCACAATAGCATCGATAGCTGTGGAAGCGAGAGCGTTTGAATTATGTTCGAAGGCATTCATTAAACTCGAAGCTATCGATGTGAGTACCTTTGTTTTTGTTTGTTCAATAGGTATTTAAATTCTAACAAAATTCTTTTTGACCCTGAGATAGTTCCACACAATCAATTTACATTTATGGCAAATAATGTCAGTACCGGTCATGTCAACGTCTAATTTAAAAAGTACCTACCGCTGAAAATCCGCAACATGGCGAAGGCCAAATAAAATCTTGTCAGGGTATAAAGTAGTGAGAATCGAAATAGGGTATTTTCCAACTAGTCAAATCAGTTACTTTTTTAGAACTGTCAAAACGATTTGCTAATATGAAATTTATATGAAACTTTACATCGTGACGTCACGGTCAACTCACCTACTTTTTATATTTCTATCCGATTTATTAAATAGAACTTGTGTTTAAAAATAACTCCTATCATTGTTTTTCTAATAATTATCAGGTGCTTTATTTCATGCATGGTGTAAAATAATTTATTTTAAATACAGTATAATACCCTATTAGCAGGTATCTAACGTTTAATAAATAATCCTTTTTTACAGCCCGACAACTTTGAAAAGTTGGCAATTGAAATTTTTACCAGATGTAAACCTAAGGATGTAAAGGGAAATAAAATCGACTGTCCAAATTGTAACGCCGCCATACCCGAATGGTAAGTCATCAATCTAATAACTATGGTTTTACTTACTTTAAAGTTTGTTGTTGTATATGTATAAAAAAACTTGTTGGTGCAAATAGCCGGCTAGCACGAATGACCATGCGATTTGAGGCGCACACGAGATAACCTACGCAACTCATTTCGCTCTACTCACACTATTTGCTCCTTGATAGGCAGTCGTGCCAACCATCCTGTCATGTGTCATGTCACCTTGCTGCACAGACAAGACATCCTCCAGACTGAGCATAGTAGCTCTACCCCCTCTGCCACAAATACGGTAGTTTTACTCCATTTTCGAGTCGAAAGTGTCTTTGTGTGACGTCCGTGTCCCCCACCCCCGTATTTTTGGCAGCATCGGTTTCATGAAATAATTGCTCTAAACTCCGTCTAGAGGATTCCTAGTCTATGCCTTGCTGTATGTTATCAGGAAAGCAGTTTGCCCCAGCTGCGACACCGTGTTCCCGGGCTGCGCGGTGTCGGGGCGCGCGCTGGCGGCGCCGCGCGCCGTGTGGACGTGCGCCGCGTGCGCCGCGCGCGCGCAGCAGCACGACCTCGTGCTGCGGCACTCCTGCCCCATGTGCCACGCACCGCTTTAAGGCCAAACGAACGAATGACGTACGCAAGGACAAGTTTCCAGAAAAGTAGTGTTCTGGTTGTTCCCGGGCTCGTGCTGCGGCACTCCTGCCCCATTTGTGCCATCACGCACCGCATAAGGCCAAGCGAACGTGTGACGCACAAAAGCATGTTTCCAGGAAAGTTGTGTGCCCCAGGTGCGACATCGAGTTCCCGGGCTGCGCGTTGTCGGGACACGCACTATAGGCGCCACTCCTGCCCCATGTACCATACGCCGCTGTAAGGCAGTCTTCAGTTTGGGACATCGCTATAGGAACCGTGGGCGTTGGAGGGTCGGCCATCTTGCGACCTGAATCTGAAACATAAACACTTCATGCTAAAGCGAGTGCTGCCCTCTACAGTTCACGTACTTTTTCTGTTCTGCCATCTTGTGGGCTACATTGGAAGCTTAAACTTGGCATTTACCTGATCTAAACTGCAAAACGTAATTCAAGACCAAAAAAAGTAAGACAATGTTGGCACTGCAATAATTTGTTTGTAAAATAGTAAATTCCTTTTCATAAATAATCACGCTAAGATAATTTATTTATAAGTAATTTTACTCCTACGATTTAAAAAAGTACTTTTATTTACTTATTTTTACATAACAAGACGCGCTAGTAAAAAGTGGCAACATTTTCTTACTTTTTTTGGTCTTGAATTACGTTTTATCACTGTGATAATTTGATATAAGAGATGTAGTAACCGACTATCCACGCTGAGTGATTGACGATTCACACTGGAGGCTAATAATAGTAGCTTATTTTTTAACAGAAAACATTTATCCGTGTAGAAAAAATCTCCTTATTGCTACTCTCTAATCGCCGCTGGTCGAGCATCTGTATGAAACAAAAATTACTTCAAGCTACTTATAAGCTAGAACAAAGAATGGATCACCCGCAATCCAGGATGGCGGCTCACTTTATTTTTTTTAGAATAACATCACTTCACAAACCTTTTACGCACATTGGAATACAATACATAGCTGTTTTTCAGTAATTACTGATTTTATTACTTAGATACCTAGGTATGTCTGTGTTGAAGAGGTTTTATCACGCACGCAATTAGCACGCAAGGTTTAGCTGTTAGTGCTGATTGAAAGGAAAAGATAAAATGAATTAAAATTAAAACATAATACTGGGTTAATTTATGCCGTCCATATAAACACTTTTGTGATGATTAATCCGTCCTTAGTATACAATTAGGCAGATAGGGTAGGTACGAAGGATTCGTTGTGTATACATTAAGATAAGTATTTAAGTATATAGGTAGGTAGGTAGGCTTATTTGTTATTGGGGTTCGAATCCCTGAAATACTCGAGTTTTTAGGGTGGAATCACATCTCTCAGCATCGAGCCGCATTTTATATACCTTCATGAGAAATCGCCCGTTAGTATGAAGACGCGTACCTACGCATCGGAAACCTGGAAGCATGCGACTGCATTTTCATACTTTAAGAGCGATTTCGCATATACTATAAAATGCGGCTCTGTGCTGACAGATGTGATTCCACCCTTAGTCTCCTAAAATCCGCAATTTGTCCGAATAAAAAGTAATTTAAAATGAAATAATATTTCCTTGTTTTAAATCACTTTATTGATGGTTTTCAAAAGATGTGTTTGACATTGTGTTATTGTGGGTACAGTAACTAGTTGAATATGATGTGACTAGAAAATTACTGTTGTCTTAGTCTTATAAATAACTGTTCTCTAAATGCAATGTTTTTAAATAATAAAGGTGTTTAAACTGTATGTGAATACTTGAAACGTTTTTTAAATATAATTCCATAAAAAATAACAGATTTCCATTCCTAATATCCATCCCTAAATAAAACAATCCTGATTTATCATTTGGCTTCATTTGCAAAAACCAAATATGGTTTTTCGCTGTTCTCACGAATCTACATCACATTATTCTAGTACTTTAACAAAATTACTATAAATAATACCACATCTTTGTACAAAAATATAACCAGAAATGCATTAAAACAAAAATATTATACCTAATATTAGGTATCAAATAAACCCAATTAGATCGTTTTGCAAATACTTTTTAAGCAGTAATTTTCATTTTATTACCCACATAGTGAAGCAAAACGACCTATCTAAAACCCAAAAGTAGCTAAATGGTATGCCACATTGACAATAAAAGAAGAATACTTCTTATGCTCCATACTACAGTATTAAGTAGAGATGACTGATTAGTGATTACCTCTCTGTTTATTGTTCAGGTTTACTCCACAATCGGGTGGTGTTTATTACTTCTGCATAAAAGTATTTATTCTATAAGCATGGCTAAATACTATGAAATATAACTGACGTCAGTTACATTAGCCTAAATATTCCACTAAATACTTTAGTATGGGTTGAAACAAGTTACATTAATTTGATCATAGTTCTGCAAGTAATAAAGTTAGGAAGAAGAAAATAATTAAAAGAATAAGATGTCCTAATTACCATTGAAACCCTAAACCCTATTGCGCAAAGTTCTTTGGCATATCCATTTTAGAGAATTGTAACGTATTATCAATTATCTGAAACAATTCTGGCGGTTGAGGAATTCTTCCAGTTTCTAGCTTAGACCATAGTGGAATGTTATCTAGAGATATTTCAAATGCTCCAGATGAGACAAGTTGGCCCTCAAGCATGTTGGCAAGGAAGAACATCATCATGCAGGCATACAGCTTGTTCTCCAGGCACCAACTCCACCAGGCAGGCTGCGGCTTGTTGAGCCACGCAAATATGTTCACTCCACTCAGTATGCACATGATGAGCAACATTTTTGCAAAACCCTGGAACAAAAGAACATTTACAGCTTGTTATTTTAACACAATTATGTTAGTAAGTTTTAGTAATAAAGTAGGATTAGTAATGGTAGACAGTTTTCAGTCAGTATGATATTTATGTACACCATGGACACTGTACACCAATTGTAAACCTTGCTGCAACAAGATAAATTCTACGACGATATAGGTACTGTAGTTATAACTACACTTACTTACGTAAGTGTGTAATCCTATGGTACCTGATTGCAATTGCAAATAAGCTTAACACTGGTTTTGTGTAAATACTAAATGCCTTCATTTAGTTATAAACTGCTTGAAGAATCTAAATTAGTAAAAGACTAATTTATTTAGTAATAACATGTCTATCTCTAGAGTCAATAAATAAATAGAGATAAGAAGAAAATTGTGTGTTCACATCAACAGCAAGTTATGTTCACAATACCTACAAATATGTAGAAGATAAGAATAATGATAAGATTCCTCTACTCTCTTCATGCGAGGTTCCAAAGAGACTATAATGGTTATATTAAAGATAGCATGTATATTGAATAATTTTACGGTTTAGACTCACTTGTATTAAGTCGCTCACGCAACATGTTTCAGAGAGCCTAGGTCTCCTTTCTCAAGCACTAACAGCGCGAGCAGCGTTCACAACCTAAAAGGACCAGAAAGGAGACCTAGGCTCTCTGAAACATGTCGCGTGAGTGACTTAATACAAGTGAGTCTAAACAGTAAAATTATTCAATTTTAGTATGTCTCCAACAGTTTAAATTCGATTATAGCATGTATACTCTAAATACAACTAACATAATTGAGGAGTGTCTTTTTGCTTATTTTTGTATGGTGTCCAATTGTCCATAGAGCCCTTTTGAAAAGACTCCTCAATTGTTTCCTAACACTAATCAGGACTTAAATCACTTCTACAAATTAATCACTCCATTAAGGGTATCTGGGTTCATTGATGTCATCAATTTGCACATTACTCACAAACATATTTGGCCTGGGAAAAACATTTTCATAATTCATACCATACTTGTCACAAAAATCAAGATTCATAGACATACATTAACAGCAGCATAAGGAAAATAAAAAAACCGAGTGCGAGGACTCGCCCACCGAGGGTTCCGTACTTTTTGTATTTGTTGTTATAGCGGCAACAGAAATACATCTGTGAAAATTTCAACTGTCTAGCTATCACGGTTCAAGGGATACAGCCTGGTGCCAGACAGACAGTGGAGTCTTAGTAATAGGGTCCCATTTTACCCTTTGGGTACAGAACCCTAAAAAGAACTAAGAATAATAATTATGAATTGGCATTGCTTACTATCATCCTTGACAGGTACATGTTCATGCCAGGAGGGTCATAGTTGGCGCCAATAACAGAGATGTCTGGATATTTTTGGGAAATGATTCCAGCATAGTCTTCAAACACTTTCCTGTATCCGCACGAGTAGCTGCAATTAAAATGTCGCAATTAAATACACTTGACAATAACAGGAACTAAAATCGGGAGAATAGTAATTCAAAGATCCTCACCAGTAGTAGATGTTCATGATATGCCCAACTCCTCGGCCAATTTTTGAGGCACTGACTGCTTCATTTTCATTAGCTTCCACATAATTATTAGCCAGCAATAGCATACAACTAAATATGGCAATCACACTAATGGAAACCCGAGAGTGGTTGAGTAAGGACATGTTGAAGTAGATAACAACAGCGAGTAAAATATAATAAACCCCGATTATTCAGTATTTTAGGTAAAATCACGAGCACTTATTCTGCTTCATCCAATCGCAGCCAAAGCATCAAAATTTCGACATTCGTCATTCCTTGACAGTGACGTAACTGGGTTGCCAGGATAAAAAAGAACAGCCAAGAGCGAGTTAAAGGCCGTAACACACTATCGCACCGCACCAAGGCCACGGTGCGGTGCGATAGTGTGTTATCACTTTAAATTATTTTTCGCTTCAATCCGCGCAACAGATGCAAATACGCACTCGCAAGATAAAAAAGAACAGCCAAGTGCGAGTTAAATTATTTTTCGCTTCAATCCGCGCAACAGTTGCAAATACGCACTCGAATCGAATAATGCAGGCCGCAAGGCCTACGTCTACAGCAAGTCTACAGCCTACAGCGCATATCTAATGTAGTTGTCTGTATCTATTTCGTTCAAATTGTGCAAGTTTGATAGAGAGGGAGCAAACGAAATTTAGGTATTTGCCGTAGAAGTAGATTCTCTATCCACGCACATCTCAACAAAACGTAAGGCGTATCCAGACTAGTTAATTTTTCACCAATCTGATTAAATTGCCCGATCAAATCAGGACGTGCGGACGCAAACGCCAATTTGACTCGCAGAATTCAACCGCCGATAATGACCAATATTACCGATAAAATGAGGTGCGGATGCAAGAATATAGTCAGACCGTAAAAAGTCTGCAGCGATTTTGATAGCCCACGCAGTGCAAGTGTTATTTTAAACGTCAAACTTCTATGAAATTATGACGTACAAATAACACTTACACTGCGTGGGCTATCAAATCCGCTGCAGACTTTTCTTGGTGCGACTATACCAATTTGTGACACCAGTATTTTCGTTCTGGGGCATTTTTTCAATTTAGAGGGCTCTGATATTACCATAAATCTAAAATTGGTGATTAAATTGGAGATTGACACCAACTTCATTTCTGATCAAATCGGTCGATTTGATCATCCCGTCGGATACCGCAGTAATGATTATATAGTTGGCCTCAACATGAACGGAATGCTCAAGAAAGCGGTTTATGACCTTTGAATCAGAAATTCTGATTATCCCTATATAATCTATATATACCGGGTGTGGCCTGTATCACTAGCAAATAATTAAAACATAGATTGTACTCCTCAAACGGTGACACTTTTGTTCAACAACTTTAAAAAATTATGAAGTATTTAGACACCCTATTTTTCATACAAAATAAATGTCTTCAATGGACGCCACCGCCACGCCATATCATTGTGATTGACGTTGCTTGTCACGCCTTAAACATAACAAAATTCGCAATACAATGCGTCTTAAGCCCCCTCCAGACTATGCGCGTGAATCGCGGGCGAAGCCGCGAACGTGAGTGTGGAGTCGATTTCGCTGTCTGCGAAAATCGACGCCACACTCGCGTTCGCGGCTTCGCGCCGCGATTCGCGCACGAGTGAGGAGGGGGCTTTAGAATAAACTTTAAAGTGTATTAAAAATCAAACCACAAGTTATTTTTAAAAGTCGCTGAACAAATGTTGGTCAGTATGAGGAGTACAGCCTACAGTTTAATTTTTTGCTCATGTTACAGGCCACACCCGGTATAAATTTGATAATAATCCTAAATAAATCTAAAGTTATCTAGGACATCTAGGACATCTAGAGCTTCAAATGTCAAAATAAAAATGACGTTAATGACGTTATGGTTTTTAATTTGATCGACCGTGACTAACTATATTTACCTGCAAATTGCTATTATAATAAAATAAAAACAAATAGATAATAAATATTAAAATGTCTCATAACCATTGTCACAATGGATGCCACGATCACGACCACTCAAGTTCAGAGGAATTGGGTATTCAATATAACCTTTATGAAAAAATAGATAAGGAGAATTTACAGTGTTTGAATGAGATGGTGGAAGGATCAGGTAAAACAGTATTTAAGCCATGGGAAAGGCGGCATGATACAACTCATGTGAGTATTGAGTCACTTAACCATTTTGCCCGTACTATTTTCGGCTTCTATGTTATCTAAATGTAATATTACTATTGGAACTAATTATTAAGATACAGTTTTTTTCC
The DNA here is from genome assembly GCF_910591565.1 of Cydia splendana. Taxonomy (NCBI): domain Eukaryota; kingdom Metazoa; phylum Arthropoda; class Insecta; order Lepidoptera; family Tortricidae; genus Cydia; species Cydia splendana. Next base: position 13,113,410 of record NC_085964.1, on the reverse strand, counting down.
AATACCTCTGCCTCAATAGTATTACAGTGGTTACCACGAAAAATTTTATTTTAAAATATCATTATGAGGCAGTAGTTTAAAACTTATTGCCATAAAACAGATTAGTCTATAATACCAGGTACTTTAACTTGACAATTGTCATCTCTCACTAATAATGCAAGAAACTGTTTTGTGATGCAGTATGAGGGTAATTTATGGTATTCAGATTACCAATTGATGCATATGAACAACAATAAGACTGATGTACCTAATCGATTTTCAGTTTGTGGAGAGTGACGCAGATGAGGAACTCCTTTTCAACATCCCATTCACTGGCAATGTTAAACTTAAAGGCATAAAGGTAGCATCAGAAAATTCAGATGCACACCCATCCAAGTTGAGACTGTAAGTATCTGAAATAATTTATCTGTTTAATTAAAGACTGTATTGTTAAGTATAGGGACAAATTAAATGTGGTCTAACTGTTGGCATGTGTATTATTTTGTATTAATATGTTCTAAGAGTTTGAACTGAGGGTATTTTTAAGCTATATCTGATTTAAGAAGGTTTGAAATTTTTTTCATTTTAGGGACTTTATGATGCTTTTAATACGGTATAGCAAATACAGTTTGGACAAGCCTATCAAGCTGAATTTGAGGCTATTTCACCGACTCATTGGTACGATTTAATGTAACAACAGGTTGGTTTAGGCTGCAAAACATGTTATCTAAGTGGCCTCTTAATGACTGTTCAATTGAGCAGCTGCGGAATAAATGTGGTGAATTTTTATTTTTACATAAAAACGATTTTTCACCCCACGTTTTGGAATCCCTTTAATTTCTGATGCAAGCGTAATGACAGAGACAGCTAGAAGAATAAGCTTAAAACCAAAGCCTAACGAACATTCATGGCGTTGATCCATCGCTAGAGCGGGTCGATAGAAACACTCCATGATAGTTATATCAGATGTCAAAGTCATAGTTGTCGTAAGTAGCATGCCATATTCTCTAAAAGGCCACCATGCACAGATCCTAAACTTTTTTTTAATGAAAAGAAATGCTTAGACTATGTCCAGATGTTTCGCTATACGAATCATGTGTAATTGCTGTTTACATAGTACGATTTTTTTTTGTATGATATTGTCTCGTTCGCAAACCGCAAATTTTCTTGTAGTATTTGTCAGCAGTCGTAATTGTTACTCAAGAGGATTGGGTAAATTTTGTACAAACCATATGCTTTACGTCGAGGTCCCAGGACGAAATGTGTTCCTTATTAAAGCACTAATTAAACACATGTGTAATTTTGAAATATAAATATAATACCAAAAAAAAAACGGCTAAGTTGTCCCTCTAATTGGCCTGATGACAGTAACAAAGAATCATGGAAATAATGGTTTCAAAGAAACATATATGATTCTAAAAAATGGCCCAATCTCAGTATAAACATTAGGATTATTAATATATTCAATAAAATTAATATATTCAATAAAATAAAAGTACAAAATTCTCCAATCGGCCATTTTGACTGAAACGCTAATCAGAAGCGAGCTAAGGATTGACGTCATCAATCCATGACATATTTCTTAGAGCAACATAGACAACCTCATTGACTGTAATCCATTACGTCCTCACCAAAGAGTTTGGAGGTTCAAAATAAATATTATTTCGCCACTAAACATTTATTACGTCCAAAAAATATTATTACACGATATAAATTAAATATTTATTTGATATTATATAAATAAAATGCTAAATGATACGATATTTCACCAAAAACCTTTTTTAATTATTTGGCTGAATGAAACTATCATTGCCATGTTGGCTGTCGTAACTAGAAAAAAATAAAAATTAAAAAGTAAAACCGGCGCTCGGTGATTTTCTCTCAAAATTTACAAGTATCTAAATAATTCATATTAAATTGCAACCGTGTGAGAGTTCTTGTAGAAAATGAGTAATTGTGAAAATTTTTTGTAATGTATTTATCATTCCTAATCGTAATGTATGGTGCTGAATTAACAATATCATTCGGATTCAAGGGAAATTCGTAACTGTAAGTATGTAAACAATGTCTACCACCCTACCACCAACTAATTTATGACGTCACAAATGGCGTGCGAGGCGTTTTCGCGCGAGGTTTAAACTAGCTATAATAAAATGTAATTATTTATGTTAAATCTTATGAGTATAGCTGAAATATTGTCTTTTTCGGAACCAATACAAGTGTACCGACAATATTAAAAGGGATTTAAAAATTTGTCATCAGGCCAATTAACGATACGGTCTTTAACAATTTTTAAAGAAAACTTAAATTTAAAAGTTTTAAAGAAAACTTGATAAATACGTCTAATATGCAACCCCAAACAAAAAGGCTGCTAAAGTGTAGTACTCTGTAAGACTTTAGTTTAATTCAATCACAATGTTTTTTTTTTAAGTGAAAACTTCTTTAGTGGCGCTGTGCACTTTTTGAGGTGGGGAGAAAATGATAAACTCGAGACAGCGTAAGGCGCCTGCTGTTTCAATTAGGCGGCGCAGGGTGCTTGCGTGACGTTATGTGTGACGGACAAAGTCATTATTTTTTTATTTAAATGCCATCTAGTGAGTTTCCCTCAAACTGGTATTAATATAACTGTAGTACCAGTAGTACTCACAGTGATGTGCTTAGGGGTTTCAAGTAATGCGAGGATACAACGCTAGATGGCGTTAACCTCAATTATACATAGTGCTGCAGACATTCTGCACTATATGGCGCTATTATTAATATTTTGAGTTACAATGTCGTTGAGTTTTCACTTCTGTCGGCACTCCCGGAGTGCAACCCGTTGTTTTTTTTTTTACTTAATGATTGTAATTGTATGATTTTATACTTTTATTATTTAGTGTCTTTGCTTTTTATCTGTTACTAATGCCATTTTATTAAATGGAGTTTAAAAAGGTTTTTTTTTCACTTTGTTGTATGCTGTTGATGGTTCTAGGTTATTCATCTAATATTTAAAGATTATTTTTGTTGTTGCAGGTATAAAAACAAACCTAACATGACATTTGATGACGTCACCATGGAACCAGATCAGGTGTTTGAACTACACAGAGACAGTGAAGGTGTATTAGAATATGCTCCCAAGTAAGTGATATTTTTTTAACATTGATTGTATTTATATGCCTAATCCTACAGTACAAAGTATTTTGCCGCCTGTGGCGAAATAACTGAGCGGTTGTTTTGGGCATAACAACCGCACAAAATGGAGAGAGAAGAAGAAGGCGAAATAACTGATTACTTGACACGGTATATTTCTCGAGGTATTTTTGTATGTACTACTAATTGTAAAACTAATACTTTATCTAATAGTTTATGATTACACACTGATTTAGGTTCCTATTATTTGAAACAAAAAAGCATGCTATAAATATAGGGCTAAAAGTTCTGTAATCCTCAATGTGTAAAACGGACTTGGACTTTCCTGGTTTCATTTACTTAAAATTAAAAAATATATATGTACCTACAGACCTACACTTTTAACTTGAGTCCACCCTGTGAATGGATCTATGAAGAAATTATTTCAAGTCGGTAAGTACCACTTGTCTAAGATTTGAAAAGTACTGGACATGTCCTTACATACATTGCCAAGGTTTTTAGCTAAAAACACGGTCCCATCGGAAAGAAATCATGAATCTTGGCATACCATGTGCTTATAGGTATGTATTCTGTAGGGTAAATCGTCAGTAACTGGCCACCCTAAACTAAAAATGAATTCTATTCACCTATAAACAGAATTCATTTTAGTATAAGGTGGCTAGTTATTGAAGGCTGGCCAGTTATTGAAACCTTATATGTGACGTCCCACGGTCAAAGGTACCTTATGGCGGGTATGGAGTTATGCATACCCCAGTAATCTACAATAAATAAGCTATCGATAACACAAAAGATCAACCTTCTAGGTTGCGTAGTTACAGAGATATGATTTTTTGGAAATAATGTTGTGAAATGAGCAACTTTACTATAGAGAAGTTTTAAGTTTAGCCGCCTAAAAAACTATGTTCCTGAACTAAGTTACATAGTTGACTACAAATAATAATACCTTATATGTCTGAGATTAAAAAAATATTGCGACTTGTTCTGTAATGCAAATAGAAACTTTTGATATCGACTGATTTATGTGTATACTAACCAATCTCTTGAAAATAAAGTTTTATTTCATTTTCACGATTGATTGCAATGAGCTCTCAAGATTTACATTTTATCTGTAGCCACCCTTATGACGGGTACTAACCTCTCTTAGGTAGGCAAGAATAAGTCCGTTTTCAATGCACTAACAGTTTATTCAGAAGGCACAGTATTTCAACAATCAGCGATAGAAAGCACAAGCAGTAAATAAGAAGAAGCGACAGAATTTGCGAGTGTAAGCGAGCGATGAGTCTTATTATTTGTGAGCAAAGCAACGTGCATTCAGTGTATCGTCTCGCGGTCGACTGGCGGGGGCAGGCGGCCGTCGCAAGCGCTGCGCTAACGGTGCTTGCAATTGAGACATTTGTACTCGGCGATTTCTTGCGACGACTACCTTACGACCCGGCAACGACTTACGGGAATAAGTTGCAATAGTAACTATCTATGCTATAGGTACAATATTAATATAGTTAATTAAATGTAGTAAACGATATTGTATACTCGTACTTAGTGTAGTGGTACACTATACCACTCCCCCCCAGAGACCGTCAAGGGCGATAATAATCGGGGGTCTTGACTATACGTCCTGATCGAGTTTTTCGATCGCTTGAGTCCACAGGCGGCTGAACGTAGTCATTGCTGGTTTGGCAAGCACCCTCGTCTGCGAGTACGTAAGCCGGCTTCAATCTGTCCACTGTCACTGTTGTTGGCTTCCCGTTAATGAGTATTGTGTAAACTTTTTCATTCCTTTTCAATACTTCATAGGGACCTTTGTAAGCAGGTTGCAGAGGTCCTCTTACAGCGTCGTCTCTTACGTACACATGGGAAGCAGAAATTAGATCTTTGAAAATAAACGTGGTTCTCTGGCCATGTCGTGAAGCAGGCTGGGGGTGTAGTTTTTGAGCAATTAGCCGCAGTCGCGTCATAAAATCTGTTACATCGATATTTGTATTTGCGGATGGCTGAAGTAGCTCGCCGGGTAGTCGGAGAGTTTCACCGTACAAAAGCTCCGCTGCCGATCCCTGTACATCTTCTTTATAGGCGCTTCGGATACCTAGTAGGACCAGTGGTAATGCTTCCATCCAGTTGGATTGAGTGTGACAAATGATAGCTGCCTTGAGCTGCCTGTGAAGTCGCTCCACCATTCCATTACAGGCAGGGTGATAAGCTGTTGTACGCTTATGCTGGAAGCCGATCATTTCTGCTAGATGTTTAAATAGTGACGACTCGAATTGTCTACCTCTGTCAGTCAGTATGTCTGTGGGACAACCGAAGCGGGCTATCCATCCAGACATCAAGGCTTTGGCGACGGTTTCTGCTGATATATCTTGAATCGGTATGACCTCTGGCCACCTAGTGAACCGATCTATGGCAGTCAAACAATATCGGTAGCCCTCGGAAACTGGTAGAGGACCTATGAGGTCAATATGAATAAGCATAAACCTAGCTTGTGGAAGTTTAAATGAGCTTAATGGTGCGGTCACGTGACGCGTTATCTTTGATTTCTGACACGGGTGGCAACACCTTACCCACTCTCGGCAATCCCTATTCATGCCAGGCCAAATGTAACGCTGTGCAACTAATTTTACGGATGCGTTTGCGCCAGGGTGGCTGAGCGAGTGCAGGCTTTCAAAAGTTTGCTGCCTAAGTGACTTTGGCACGTAGGGTCTAAGGTTTTGTTTACTGCTATCACAATATAGTAGCAGACTGCTGCCTGGAAGAGCTACTTTCTGCAGACGTAAGGATGTGTCGCTATCGAGTAGGTGTTTCAGTTCAGTGTCGATCTTTTGGGCTTCGGCTATAACTTCAAGCGGTAATGGTGAAGCTACCTCTTCAACGCGAGATAGCGTATCAGCCACCACGTTGTCTTTCCCCGATATATGGCGAATATCTGTTGTGAATTGGCTTATGTAATCTAAATGGCGATACTGGCGCGGTGAGCAATTGTCTTTGCGTGTACTGTACGCATAACAGATCGGTTTATGATCTGTGTACACAATGAAATGTCTTGCTTCCAACATATGCCTAAAATATCTTATGCTCTCGTATATTGCCAGGAGCTCTCGGTCGTAGGGCGAATATTTCTGTTGCGCAGCATTCAATTTGCGGCTAAAGAAAGCAAGCGGCTGCCAAGCATTATTCTTGTATTGCTGAAGTGCAGCGCCAATCGCCGTATCTGACGCATCTGTGATCAGCGCGATCTTTGCATTTAAGTCTGGATGAGCGAGGAGTGCTGCACTGCATAAGCTTTCCTTGCAGCTTTCGAAAGCTATCCGCGACTCTCCGTCGATGTGCACGGGGTGAGACCCCTTTACAGAGTCGGTCAGTAGCGCATGCAATGGAGCCTGGATTTTTGCTGCATTGGGAATAAATTTTCGGTAGAAATTTATCATTCCTAGAAATCGCCTTAGTTCCTTCACTGTTTTAGGCAGCGGGAATTCTCTAACGGCTTCTACCTTCGAGCTTAAGGGTTTGATTCCGTCAGATGAGACGCTATAGCCCAAAAATTTAACAGATGGTGCTCCAAAAACGCATTTGGATGTGTTTATTACCATGCCATAATCTTTAAGTTTCTGAAACACTTGACGGAGATGGTCTTCATGAGCTTGTTCGTTGCTTGAGAAAATCAAAAAGTCGTCCAAGTAAGCGTAACAGAAATCGAGGCCTCGTGTAATCTCATCCACAAATCTTTGGAACGTTTGTCCCGCATTACGTAAGCCGAATGTCATAAATGGGAACTCATACAAGCCGAACGGTGTCGTTATAGCTGTTTTTGGTATGTCTCCTTCATTAACGGGTATCTGATTATAAGCCTTTACTAAATCGATGGTCGAAAAAACTTTGCAGCCAGATATATTGTGTGTGAAGTCTTGAATATGGCGGATTGGGTAGCGGTCGGGAATCGTACGAGCATTTAGCATACGATAATCCCCGCATGGACGCCATCCGTTATCTTTTTTTGGGGCTAGGTGTAGAGGGGATGCCCATGCGCTTTCGGACGGCCTTGCCGTTCCACTTTTTAGCATGTCCTCGAACTCAGCCTTTGCGATTCTTAACTTGTCCGGAGCAAGACGCCGAGGCGCGCCACTAACAGGGGGGCCCGCCGTTGTCCTGATATGGTGGACGGTCCCGTGAGCTGTCTGCGAGCGAGCGACATGCGGCCGCGTTATCTCGGTGTAGTTTCGAAGTAGATTGTGATATTTGGAGTCGCCATTTATAATTTTAATTGATGAAATATTATTTGACCTGGAGACTGGCGTTGCTATAGCTGTTTCTGCCGTTGTGATATCTATAAGGCGCTTGTTTTTACAGTCGACGACTAGACTATAGAAGGACAAGAAGTCGACGCCTATGATGGCCTTCGTGACATCTGCAACGGTAAATTGCCATGTATATTCACGCCGCAAGCCTAGGTTAAGACTGAGAAAGATGAATCCATAGGTGTTTATGCAAGACCCATTTGCGGCATAAAGCTGGTAACCTGTTCTGGTCCGGCGTTCCTGGACCGCAGATCGAGGGAAGACGCATAGATCGCTGCCTGTATCAACTAAAAACTGCATCTTGCTGCTCTGATCCGTCACAAACAGGCGACCAGGTGAAAATTGACAGTCGCTGGTCGCCATTATCGACTGCCTTGGAAGTTTCCCGATTTGAAATCACAGGGCTTAACACATCTTGTTGCCTTGCTTCCATATTTATGGTGAAACCAGCAAAAGGGAAATCTTCTGTGGTTCGACTGGGACCTGTTGGTATCTCGTTCTCCGTTGGATCTCCTAGACCTGCGGTTACGCGTCGAAAGTGCCTCCACTTGATTGGTAAGTGCCTCCAAGTGCTTAGCCATCGTTTCAAGTACAGGCGTAGCCATTGATGAGGTGCTAGCGGCTGCCACTTGAGGAGTTGTGGGGGCTACGTCAAACACCCTGTCCGCTAGATCTGCCAGCGCTTCCAAGTTTGTATCTGCATGAGATGCTATGGCAGTTTGTATATTAGCTGGGAGGCGATTTGTCCAAATTGTAAGCAAAAATTCTTCAGGTATTTTTGGTCCAGCTAGGTACTGCAGGTGACGTAGGAATTGTGATGGTCGACGATCTCCAAGCTCTTCGTGAAGCAACAATTGTTTGATTTCTTTTTGCCTTGACAATGACAATCGTTTAATTAGCTCGCTCTTTATTTTTTCGTACTTGCCTTTAGATGGCGGGTTCATGATGATGTCCTTCACTTCGGCGGCGTATCTATGCTCCAAAGTAGATTGCACGTAGTAATATTTCGTGTCGTCATCTTTAATGCCCGCTAGATTGAAGTTGCCTTCTAGTTGAGCGAACCATACCGCCGGTTCCGCGGGCCAAAACGGTGGTGGTCGGACGCCGATACGACAAATGTCGTGAGGTGTAAATAGGCTCGTTGAAGTGGTACCGGGGGTGGCGGGCGGCGCTTGCTTGTTCTTTGTTGTGTTATCCTCTTCGTCAGACATTTTTATTTGATTTGATCGCTTACTGTTGTTATCCGTTGATGTTCTCGGGGTCGGGGTATGGAGTTATGCATACCCCAGTAATCTACAATAAATAAGCTATCGATAACACAAAAGATCAACCTTCTAGGTTGCGTAGTTACAGAGATATGATTTTTTGGAAATAATGTTGTGAAATGAGCAACTTTACTATAGAGAAGTTTTAAGTTTAGCCGCCTAAAAAACTATGTTCCTGAACTAAGTTACATAGTTGACTACAAATAATAATACCTTATATGTCTGAGATTAAAAAAATATTGCGACTTGTTCTGTAATGCAAATAGGAACTTTTGATATCGACTGATTTATGTGTATACTAACCAATCTCTTGAAAATAAAGTTTTATTTCATTTTCACGATTGATTGCAATGAGCTCTCAAGATTTACATTTTATCTGTAGCCACCCTTATGACGGGTACTAACCTCTCTTAGGTAGGCAAGAATAAGTCCGTTTTCAATGCACTAACAGTTTATTCAGAAGGCACAGTATTTCAACAATCAGCGATAGAAAGCACAAGCAGTAAATAAGAAGAAGCGACAGAATTTGCGAGTGTAAGCGAGCGATGAGTCTTATTATTTGTGAGCAAAGCAACGTGCATTCAGTGTATCGTCTCGCGGTCGACTGGCGGGGGCAGGCGGCCGTCGCAAGCGCTGCGCTAACGGTGCTTGCAATTGAGACATTTGTACTCGGCGATTTCTTGCGACGACTACCTTACGACCCGGCAACGACTTACGGGAATAAGTTGCAATAGTAACTATCTATGCTATAGGTACAATATTAATATAGTTAATTAAATGTAGTAAACGATATTGTATACTCGTACTTAGTGTAGTGGTACACTATATATCTATTAGAAAACGACACTGACAGACAGTTTAAGCAAAAAACAATACCGATTTAGAGGTGAAAATGTATTTTCTGACTTTTTCATATAAAATCACAAAATTGAATATTTTTACTTTTAATGTGACACACAATAATTTTTTCTGATCACATATGAAAGAAATTCTGTCATTCAAATGAAATAAATCCTAAAACCCCAACTAAATACTATATTTAACCCCTTATGCCACTTTAAACTTATATAACAATAACAGTATTTGCTCCATACATTTACGAAAAGGTACCTTATGGAAATAAATCTAATAATACATCACTACAAAATATCAATCATATTACAGTTTATCTTTTATGAATAGAAAATATTAATTTACATTAAACTGCCCCCAATTTAATTAGTTCTTCGTCATAATAATCTTAAAAAAGACCAATAATTTGTATGTAATGAAAAGGTACCTTGTGGTCAAGTTACATGATGAGGCATGATGATGATGGAACAGTTAGGATAAACTAATAATATTTTGGGGTTAAGATGGTATAAATCGTCTATTTCTTATCAATAATATATTTCGGTTGCTATTGAAGATAAGCGGCATTGAGGTTCAATGACCTCAGATATTCCATAAGGTAATGCGTCGGGTATTGGCATTTTTCAGCAAACCAATGGCTGATTTACTGCATGCGACCAAACCAAATGAAGATTATTCTAGTTAAGAAAGACTTGACGAGAGTAACTTTGGTATAATAGCAGTCTACTTGGATTTGTGATGTCGGTCTATGTACGGTTATAATATTTGCGAGGCGCCCCAACCAGAACTGAAATTATCAAATTAGTTTTGCAGAATGCTAATACAGTTCTCTACCAAACTTCTTTTCCAGTATTGACTAGCTTTTTTGGGAATTTTCAATCTTTTTTCCATAAGGTACCTTTTCTACTAAACTCTGAGACGACATTACTAGGCTTATAACTAACTTATAACAAAAATAAAAACAGGTAAACAAACGTTACGCATTAAGGTTTCAGATCACACAATAAAAAAAAATTGAGAATTTTTTCACCTCTTTACAAAACATTTAATATCTCCGAAACTAGAAACCCTCATAAGGTACCTTTTCCCGTGGAACGTCACATATTCAAATGAATTCTCTTTATAGGTGAAAATAATTCATTTTTAGTTTAGGGTGGCCAGTTATTGGCCGGTGGCCAGTTACTGGCGAATTACCCTATAGGTACAAAAAATAATAATAGAAACAAGTCAAATTGTTAGCACCAACGGAACAGCAGCTGACGATCGCTAGGCTTCATGATACATCTACCGTAACCACTTTACGAGTTCTTGCTCAGGAAAAAATTGGCCATTAAAATCTATTGCTGGCTGACGGTGGCTGAGATTGGGTGAAGTTTCAAGCTCGGGACACACTTATCCCACGTACGCTTAGAAACATACTTGTCATACGCAACGCAACGCATGACAAGTATGTTTCTAAGCATACAAATTTCAGGGTTCAGAGGGGCTACCGCGAAAACCGAAGTTCGCAAATTGCGGGGATCTTTCTCTTTTACTTCAATGAAGGCGTAATTAGAGTGACAGAGAGAAAAATGCCCGCAATTTGCGAACTTCGATTTTCGCGGTTATAGCCCTGATGTCATAATGCATTGCATAAACGTGGCGTACGTGGAATAAGTGTGTCCCTGCCTGAATTTGAAAACTACCAGACAAGAGTAGAAAACATAGTAAATAGTAGATTATATGGTTTATTTAGAGGTTTGATTTGATGTAAGAAGGTACATACCTATTTTGAATACTTTTGGAAAAAAAATTGAAAAACTGCAAATTGGGTTACAAAAGTTGAGGAAACCACCGCATGACTACTTGTTACCATTTCTAATTATTCTTGTAAATTAGATTATATTCATGCTTTCTTTCAGATGAAACTGGAATTTGACAAAAATTAGTTTTGCACTTCCGTCGTACAGAAGTAAGTGGCTAAATATACCTATCGTCACACACCTTAATAGAAATAAGGATGTCTTCCGATATATTTAGCCACTTTGGTCGTCACTATCTATTTATTGCTGACTGTACATCCTACACAACACTTTCATTTTGCAAATATATAGTATAAGTACCTACTAAAAAAAATAATTTCACAAGTGAGTTTCATTCCAAGAGAGAGTACTTTCTAATTTCTATATACTTTATTATTGTTACAGAATCGTCACGTTTTCTTCTGTAACCCATTTGACTATGCACTTTCCGAGCAACTTCGGTGCTGAAAACACGAAAATTTATTATATCGGCTTAAAGGGGGAGTGGGCGCCGGCACACAAGCACGGTGTCACCATTTGTACATATGAAGCTAGGCCCAATCTCGACGATCATAAATTAAAACATTTAGATTCTGTATCCAAGCATATAGATTAGGCAATTTAATATCAATATCACACTTTTCATATTCGCTCGGACTTACTAAAGTTGAACCAATCTAATTCAATTACACAGAAAAATATATGTCACATAAATACAGATATACTACCAATACGAGTAGTAGCGCCGTTAATTGACTTTAATAGGTTCAGCTAGTATCAGCCAGATTGCAACCTAATTTATAACACCATCTGTTTATACCTAAACATCGCAAGCTTTTGTTATTTATGTATGAAAGGGATATGTGTACTACTTACATTATTTTAAAATAAAATATTTTTATTATTACTTTGTTTTATTGTATTATAACATTTTATTTTCAATAATTATATTATATTTACAGAAAATATATCTTAGAAAATTTAAGTTTCATTTGCAGAGGGGTAACTAAGTAGGATTGACTTAACGAAACTATTGTATTTATTTCAGGTTACTATATGTATCTATGTAATAAATACTATGTAGGTATGAAACATTTTCTAGTATTATATATATTTTTTATGTATTTGTATGCAGCAGTAACAAAAATCTTGCGCCTAGTAACTATAGTAATTAATGTAACTAGGCTCTAGTTACATGAATTATTATACAGTGGAAGACCTTGTTTTTAATATTTACATGAGAAAAAACCATAAACCTAGGTATTGTTCGGGTCGTATTACAAATTACAATAGTTAGGTATAAGTACTTATTATCACAATTTACCCCAAATCTACTCAGTTACAAATTCAAATAATCAAGATAATCGGTACATGTTAATTTTCTATCGATTGATCCTATACCAATATATATTACCTTGCATTTCCAGCACATTGAACATCTATTAGGAAAGTAATTACTTAAATTAAATTATTGCTCTAAAGAAGGCAGTGATACTTTATTTAAGTTAATTGTTACTTAAAATTAAACTCTAATTACTACTAGATTAGATACCTATTAGGTATAGGTAAGTTCATCGGCAGCACAGTATCACACTATCGTGTCGCGAAGCGACAGTATTTCATACTATCAATCTTGCGGAAACATAAAAATATTCGGAAAAAATTACTAAGTATCTTTGGTATGTAATAACGTTGACTTTCAAATCTCGCTCACCTATCGCTAGGTACCACTGTTTTTCCGAATGAAATGATTAACGGTAAGTGCTTAGAAAAATGACACGAGTTCTATATTACATTTCTACGAAAATCGTTCGATTATGAGCCCGGCTGTTCCTGGCGACGTCGGTTCCGCCAGCCGGCGACGCGCCTTCGGGTTCCTTGGTAGGGGTAGCCGGGCCGGCGGCCGTACGGCGGGTACCGCGGGTTCTGCCTCACGACCGCGTTGGGCACGGCTCGTAAGTCGCCTTGCTGTTGGCTAGAGGCGGCGGGCCAGCGCCTCATACAGACAGAACATCTGGAATGACAGAATGATCAATAAGTTTTTGTAAATGAATAACATTTTCGATACAAGTTTTAAACCCCTACTTCTAAAGACGATTATAACGAGCCCAAATTTAATTCGTTTCGTTAATTTTTGACCACCCGCGAAAGGTTTGATCTGAACTCACAGGTAGGTAGTAGTTTTCCAAACGTTTAATATACAATTTTGTAAGTAGGTTACCTAATTTACACAGACTGTGATAAATCCATAATTTAGAATATGTGACTATGTTTGTCTTAATAGCGTCGGCTCTGGTGCCAAACAGCCGCGATCTGAGACATTCCTTAGAAACTACCGCCCTTTTGTAACTGTGTACCTAAAGTAAACATTAAACTACACCTTATTACTGTAGCCGGTAAAACAATAAATACGTGATAAATACCATCTTATTACATACCTGCTAACTTTCCTGATATGGTCAGATTTAAGCGTCTCTTGGTCTGGTTTTGCGAACATCTTATTGTCTTCAATAGTAGAAAGCCAGAAGCCAATTCCCATCGCGAAGTAGTTGCACCGACCCAAGCCGTTGCACTCTATGGAGGGGCGGATACGGAACTCTCGCATACAAGACCCAGGAGAGACCAAATTTTGGCCAGCTGCATCGGTGCCCGCTGTGTGCTGAGGGATGAAAAATAATGATGTTAAATCTCTCATATTTATAATATTCCTATGCATCTCACAATCGAGGACTTTTTGATGTGCTTGACTTCCTATGCGTACAATATCTGTATAATAATGAAGTTATAGAGAGTTTAATCTCTCTGTGCTACATAGAATGATATGATTTTGCGCGAGTCACTATATCGATTTTCAAGTGTACCGGGTTTGTGTTTTCTAATCACCCGTGTTTACTGAATAGTTATATTTACCATCAAGAAACTGTATCCCTGCCACAGTTCTTCCCAGCCGTTTGGACAGGACGGCGCTATTGTAGTTTGGCTGTGTAGTGCAATAGCCCTCGTTGGTGCTTCACACACTTGGCACCTGGAGCAACGATAAAATAGGTTTTAGGTGCTAATAATATATTATCCTCCACATGGCATCCTTATAATAGTAGGTTTGTGACATAAACAATTAAAGAAATCCCGACACATTATAATTAATGTAGTAATCCTCATCACACCATCTCGACCTCGATCTAGACATTCTCCACAAATATCTACCATCCTATTTAAAAACCCGCACTCCATTACGCTTGGTTTTTATGATGCCACAGGGACACATACAGAGTCATTCACATGTTAAACTTATGTACCTGTGTCAGTCTAACTTGAGCTTGCTTTCAAGCCCTATAGCTTCAACACACAAAAAATCTCTATAAGTATGCGTGGTGTGTACGTCGTACGAGTGCCTAAGTACCTTAAAAGAGTTTTTACCATATTGATATGTGACATTTTGTAACGTGATAGCTATATGTCAGCTAAATTAAATATTTCAGAGAGTGTACCTTGATATGTAAGGTCCGATGGAGTTTCCTCGAATCGGAGTCATGTCCATTGGCATGGCTTCATTAGTCGACAGCCAGTAACTGTAGTCCTCTCGTTCGGCAAAGTTGCACACACTGTTCAGGTTGCAGAACATATAGGGCATCGTAGTGAATCTGCGCAAGCAGCTACCCGGTGCACCTGATAAATAACTTGTTGATTAATTATTTAAAATAATCTAGTAAACGAGCAATGTTTCTTAGAAAAACAAAATACATACCAAGATCCTGTCCATTTGCTTTGCCGTTAGCAACAATGTGCATTAGTGAGAAGCCGTCCCACAGAGGATTAGATCCAGGCGGACACTGCGGAATCATACTACTTTGTGAATGAATTGCGAAATAATAGCCTCTTGATTTCGGGACCGGTGGCGGAGGGCCAGGTATACCAGGTATTCCTGGGCGCCCGCTGGTACCATCCTCGCCTCTGAAACCACGGATGCCTTTTTGTCCTTGAAGTCCCGGTGGTCCCGGCAGACCAGAGAATCCTTGGAAACCAATGTCTCCCTTTTCTCCTTTTATGCCATGGTATCCGCTTCTTCCTGGTGCTCCTGGTCTACCCGGTTCTCCCTTATAACCATCAATTCCTGGGAAGCCAATGTCACCTTTGGGACCTGGTATAATTTGGGAGGCTGCAACAACATCACCCCTCTCACCCTTTATGCCTTTTAGTCCTAGACTTCCAATTTCACCCGGAAGTCCCATGTCTCCCTCGAATCCTTTTAAACCAGGAGCGCCTCGCCTACCAATATAACCATTTCTGCCATCATTGCCCCTCTCGCCTTTTCTTCCTGTAAGTCCTTCAGTACCTGGCCAACCTACATCGCCTGACATACCTTTTGGGTTTATTATATATCCGACTTCACCTTTATCTCCCTTTTCTCCACTGAGACCTGTAGGTCCTGGTAATCCTACTTCTCCGGGTGCTCCTGAGAATCCTCGCCTGCCTAGTGCACCTTGATCCCCCTTTATTCCTTTGGGACCATGAAAGACGAGGCCTGGAACTCCTGGCTTGCCTCGAGGGCCATCAAGGCCATATTCTCCTGGAGCCCCCTTTTGTCCCATCGCTCCATACCATCCATCCAGGCCATCAATACCAGGTGTACCGGGTTCACCTCTTTCAGCATTTAAACCACGCAAACCTGGCATACCTGGAGGCCCCTGGCTGCCAGTCTCACCTTTTCGACCAGGCAGACCTTGATCACCTTCCTGACCTCGATAACCAATTTCACCACGTTGACCTTTAATACCTTTTAGTCCAGGATATCCGGGTGCACCTATTTCTCCGGGGTTTCCCGGGATACCGTCTAATCCTAAGTCTCCTATGTCTCCTTTGGTACCATGCCCATAACTGATCAATCCCGGCTCGCCTCTTTCTCCCGGCGATCCCGGTAGTCCTCTGTCGCCTGGTAAACCTTGTAAACCGGGTAAGCCGTCTAAACCAGCATTTCCAGGTCTTCCTGGTCGCCCACGGAAGCCCTTTTCGCCTTTGCCACCAGAAAATCCAGAGAATCCAATTGAACCTTTCACTCCTTTCAGACCATCTAACCCGTTTCTTCCTGGTTTGCCAGGATGTCCAGGGAAACCTTTATCTCCTATTTCGCCACGCTGTCCTGTGAGTCCAATTTCTCCCGATTTTCCTTTACGGCCACGTTCTCCAGGTGGTCCATATTGTCCATTGTTACCTTTTTCACCTTTAGGACCAGGACCTCCATTATAAACCAAACCGTCATCTCCAGCGTCACCTTTTGGACCTATTAACCCATCTAAGCCTGGCTCACCGGGGAAACCCATCGCTCCTTGTTCTCCCATATCACCTTTCAGTCCGCTAAAACTCCTTTCACCAGGTTCTCCTTTCGGTCCCGTAAAGCCATAATCTCCTCTGTCTCCTTTAATTCCAGCTGGACCCGGTAATCCCATGCGACCCATATATCCAAAATCACCTCTTTCTCCTTTAATACCATTTGGACCTTGCATGCCCGGTCTGCCTGGTGTACCAACTTCTCCGGGTAGACCAACGTCGCCATAATCTCCATTTTCTCCTGGGAGTCCCCGTTTACCTTTTAAGCCTGGAAAGCCAAAAGCTCCGCCTTTACCGGGTAAACCTGTTAGACCACGGAAACCTTTTCTTCCAGCCTCTCCTTTTATCCCATCTGGACCATCAATACCAGGCAGACCAGGTTCGCCTGGAAGGCCTGGGGTTCCTGCAAAGCCAGGCAGTCCTTTTGGGCCGTTACGCCCCGGAATGCCTGGTGCACCCCTGACGACGACCCCTTCCATGCCCTTACGTCCCTGTTAAAATAAATTGATATTTAATAGATAGTTCATGAGTTGTGGTGTGATCGTTGTGGCATTATAAGGTTACGAAAGCTACTTAATCCATATCCAAATGAAAATATATATAGGTAGTGCGGAAGGTATATAATATTAGTTATATGTGAAACATTCGTGTCCGTCATGGGCTTTAGCTTTTCACACCATTATCAGCTGTCAACTATTTCTAGCATTATGTACGTAAAAATCTAACTAATATTTAACTATAGAAAAACAGGCCAAGTGTGTATCGGGCCGCGCATAATGAAGCGCGTTTTCGCCATTTACGTCCTTTTAATATGATTATGGTCTAAGATCCGGTATAAGAAATACCAGTCCACGGTTACCTAGCCTAGATTAACCGATTTAAAAATTTATATCTGAAACGATTACTGTTTTCTTGACATTTTGATCAATACATACAATTAAATTAAGTCATCAGTTTTAAGGGGAAAACAATTATGTACGAACATTACTCTCTCAAAACTCGCTGAAAAACCCATCAGAATAACCCTAATTGGAATAACTTCAATACAGCTTAGGTATTAACAGTGCATCAAGTAACACAATATAACTAAAGTGCAAAATAGTGCTCTTAAATACGATAATTCTAATGATAACTACCATAGGTGAACTTACTTGGAATCCCATTGGTCCTCTTGGACCTGGCTCTCCAGGTCCTCCCTGTTCTCCTTTCGACCCCATTTGACCAGGACGACCAGGAATTCCCATATAACCGGGTTCTCCTTGGTCACCCATGATGCCTCGGTTGCCGGGAAGTCCTGGCTCCCCAGGTATGATTGGAGCACCTGCGTCACCGCGGAATCCTTTTAGTCCAGGGATTCCGGCGAATCCTTCATCTCCTCTCTGTCCTGGAAGCCCGGGTTCTCCGTAAAGGCCCCAGTCGCCCTTCTCTCCTGCTATTCCTTTTATGCCCTTTTCACCGCGTTGGCTAATTCCAGTAAAACCTTGGTCGCCTTTTTCGCCAGGATACCCGTCAAAACCTGTAGTCCCTCGTTCTCCTTTTCGCCCAGGTTCTCCTAAACACCAGCATAAATATAAATATTATCATTTGCCACCAGAATATAGGCTGAAGAAACGCGAACCTACCAAACCTCGACGATATATTTTTTTAATTCTTCTGTATCACTTTCAGTACGGATCGAGGATAGAGGTAGAGGATTTTAAAAACTTCCAATATCGAGCCAAATTTCGCTGATTTATCCGAAACCATGAATATACGCTGAACATACATGGGAGTTCAATCGGTACTGAACGGGACAATCTGCATTTTAGTCGAAGTAAAATAACTTAAAAATTTACCTGGCATGATTAGTAATTTATCCATATTCTTACTTTATTACCGATCACCCTGCAGGTATATCTAATATTTTTTTTATTTCTCGCATATACATATAAGTGTTGAGATACAACGATACAAACTAAAATAAAAGCTAATATAAAATGTTAACTACCTGCTTACCTAAAGCATACTAAACAAAAAAGTATGTCAGTAAAATGTTCATTGCGTAATTTGCGTACCTTGAAATCCTGGTGGTCCCGTGAAACCTTTCTCCCCTTTGACATTAAATTCGTTCCCAATGGCTTCTCCTGTTTCTCCTACAGGGCCGTCGTCACCTGGTAAACCGGGTAGACCTCTGAAACAGTCAAAGTAGACGTTGTATGTACATTGACTTTCCATCTTCTATATTCTCCACCAAAACAGATGATACAAAACAATTGACTCCGTACGGTACTACATTAATGGAAAGCGAAATAATTAAAGATACATAATATGAATTACTTGAGGCCTGGTTCTCCCTTTTGTCCCTGAAGAAAATGAATGTAGTATGCGTTTGCATCCATGCCACGCCGCCCAGGCAAGCCGTCACTGCCATTCAGACCGTCTCGCCCACGCAGGCCTTGCCGTCCCATATCACCAGATTGGCCCTTCATGCCTATTGGTCCCGATAGACCGGGGAAGCCAGGCATGCCTTGATCGCCAGGAATGCCAGGTTCGCCGATGAAGCCTACAAAATTACACTTTTTTAAACGTTTCAACTTACACATTGGTGTTCCGCCGGATGTAAACAACGATCATGAGAAATATGGGTTTCGCAAAAAAGAGAATAGTAGGTTTGCAGTATCGTACCTGTGTCACCCGGGGGACCGACGTCGGCCATAGTGAGAGCAAAAGATTCCCTCTGTAGTACACCAGGCGCTCCAGCAAAACCTTTCCGTCCTCGGGCACCAGACGGCCCGTCAGTTCCTTTGCTGCCCTTCAGTCCGGGCATTCCGTCTGTTCCTTTTTCGCCCATTGTTCCTCGGGGTCCGGGTAAACCTTCGGGGCCCCGTAGACCATCCGGGCCACGGTTGCCTGGCTCTCCTATGGCTCCTCGCGGACCAGGTGCCCCTACAAACAAAATGATCATTCCAATAGGTACCTATGATGATTTATGACACATGTTGAATTTTATAACAAAATCTAGTTAAACACAAAACAAACTACGAAGACACTTCAAGGTCTTCAAGGCTCAGTTTCAAGAATTCAATATTTACTTTCTTTAATTTCCTAAACGAAATAAAAATGGTACCATTCGATTCCGTACATATTACCAACACAATAGATTGTATGGCAACTATATACATAAACATGACATAAACGCAATATTTCACCGTCAAAATCGCAATTTTCTTGTTGTCCTTCGATCATCGATCGTGACATCACGGTCAAGTACAGTCGCCATCAGATATATCGGAGCGGCCAAGGTGCTCCCAAATATCTGAACAATCCTCTATTGTCAAGGCGTTAGAGTGGATGTACAGATATTTTTGAGTAAGTACCCTGGCCGCTCCGATATATCTGATGGCGACACCGTTTAGTAAATGGAATTTTGCGCGTAGATTACGATTGTCAGTCTTTGACTGATATTTCTGACTTTTGTATTGCTTTAATGTAATGGGTCCCATATAGACATATGATCGTCAAAACAAAACTGGGGCCCGATTTTTGCATTTCGACCGCTCGTTTTTGTGTATTTCGTTCAATAATATCTCCACTACTAGGCATTTAAATTCTACTAATAGAATTGAAAACGAGTGGTCAATACCACTCGATTCCCAATTTCTATCGCTCGTATTTCAAAAAATAGCATTTCTCCGTTTTTCTCCGATTTTCGAGTGCTGAAATCGAGCGATCGGAATTCAAAAATCGGCCCCCAGACCTGAGATCTGAATACTGAGTTGACACCTGTCAGGCAGGGTTGACTTCTTATCGGACTTCTCTCTAGATTTTTATCACTTTTAACACTAGTCGCATTTTACCTAGACCTTGAAAACCTAATTTAATTTAAAAGGATGAAACGAGCAATATTATAGAACGCGAGCAATGTTTGTGTATTTGAAATACGGTTTAAAAAAGGACAGGAACAAAACGAATAATTTAGCCCAAAATCGATAGGTCGGATTATTTAATATCACCTTTCAATCCGTTAAAATTCCTACAACTGTTACGAATGTGCAGGTTCATGTGATTGCGGTTTGCGTCTGTGTTAATATTTAATGCATCCATATCCAGATTACACTAGCTTGGTAAAGTTTATTGCTATTCAGTATTAAGTATACTTGTAATACCTAGTAACAGCAGTTGAATAAATTACTAAAGCTTTTTGTATCCATTACGATATCAAATAACCTTACCTGATTGGCAAAAAGGACAGTCATCACCACGTTGTCCTTTAGATCCGTAATATCCTGGTAAGCCAGGATCACCAGTGTCACCCACTTCTCCGGGCCGGCCAGGCCTTCCGTCTTCTCCAGGTGGCCCGGCTCCGTAAACTCCTGTTCCAGGATAACCTGGCGGCCCTCTAAATCCAGTATCACCAATATCTCCTCGAAGGCCAGGCAAGCCATCTAAACCCGACATGCCAGCGTCACCGGGTTCACCCTTCACTGTATTGCCTGCGAAACCCTTAGGTCCGGCGGATCCTTGTCGGCCAGGGTTGCCAGGTAAGCCTCGAGGTCCTTGCGAGCCAGGGAAGCCACTACTGCCTGTTTCACCTTTAGGCGATATTCCGGGATTACCGTCGCGACCCGGGAATCCTGGAGGTCCCGGTGGCCCAGTTGGTCCCACTATACCAGGAGAACCAGGTTCGCCGTCTAAACCAGGGTATCCCATAAAGCCGGTTTCACCAACAGGACCCTGGGGACCCGGTGCACCCCTTTTTAATGGTTCGCTAAAAGATTCATCGAACACTCCTTTAGGTCCTTGGAATCCCTGTTCTCCCGGGGTTCCCGGTCTTCCGTCTTCTCCTAGCTCGCCAGGTAGCCCATCATTTCCATCTTGCCCTGCATATCCGGGAGCACCTTTGTCTCCTTTTAGGCCGTCTGGGCCTGGTGCACCACGATGACCAGGTTTTCCTCTAGGGCCTTCTTCACCTTCTTCGCCTTTGTAGCCTTGCGGACCGCGAGTACCAAAAGGTCCCTATATAAAAAAATAAATAAATTAATAGTTTAAAAACACTAGAAAAACACGCTTTGACATTCAATATTTACAAGTCAATATATAATAGGTTTGTTATAACCTTGAAACCTGATCGTGTTCAAAACCCATTACGTGACCTTTCTCACAAGTGCAAACACGACTATGATACGATATTCCATCATGGAATGCCAGTGCCTATCTTCCGGCTTCATCATCAGACCTTGAAACCTAATCGTGGCCAAAGTTCATTACAAGAATTTTCTAACAAATCCAAACACAGCTATGATACGATGTTCCATCATGAAGTTCCAGTTCATATCTTCCGGCTCCATCATCAGATCAGTTCGACAGTACCATATTATTGTATTGTCATCAGAACTACATACAGCTGCCAATTTTCATGACGCTACGATCCTTGGAAAATGGTTAAATTAGTTACCTTAGATTCCATTACATAGTTAGTTACATACAGGTCGACCTAATAAAAGCGTGTTAAATAAGTTTTGGCAAAAATTTCATTTTTGGTACAAGCTTTTATCGCTGACTGTACTTTTCTTACGACAGACAACTAATACTCATCGAGACAATTCTAAAAACCCCTAACACAATTAGGTTGCGTTGTTTCATCACAGAGCTATGGCCACCTCCTGTCTCCATCATCAGATCAGTTCGACAGTACCATATTATTGTATTGTCATCAGAACTACATACAGCTGCCAATTTTCATGACGCTACGATCCTTGGAAGATGGTTAAATTAGTTACCTTAGATTCCATTACATAGTTACATACAGGTCGAGAGTTCCTATGGCCACCTCCTGTCTCCATCATCAGATCAGTTCGACAGTACCATATTATTGTATTGTCATCAGAACTACATACAGCTGCCAATTTTCATGACGCTACGATCCTTGGAAGATGGTTAAATTAGTTACCTTAGATTCCATTACATAGTTACATACAGGTCGACCTAATAAAAGCTTGTTAAAAACAAGTGCACGCGTGTCGTACTCATCTGCAATATTGCTCCGATGTTTTGGTTATTTTAATTAACAAGCTTTTATTAGGTCGACCTGTATGTAACTATGTAATGGAATCTAAGGTAACTAATTTAACCATCTTCCAAGGATCGTAGCGTCATGAAAATTGGCAGCTGTATGTGGTTCTGATGACAATACAATAATATGGTACTGTCGAACTCATCTTATGATGGAGACAGGAGGTGGCCATAGGAACTCTCGACCTGTAACTATGTAACTAACTATGTAATGGGTGGCTCAAAACCCTTTATTACGAGGATATTGAGAGCTTACTGAGTGTAACTCAATAAAAACACATAACTCTTACACACACAAACACACATATATATATATTACACCAACACACACACGCATACACACATTTACATATACCCTGCATGGACATTCACTTCGCTTTCCTTGTATTATAATTAGTGTTAGATTGTTAAATAAGTGTTTTATTAATTGTATTTTTGTATTCTTATTTTTAGCTTCAATTTTTAGTCTTATTCTGTTCTATCGTTTATGTAACCTTTTAGGCTAATTTATATTTTCGCGCATTATGTGTATTTTTTTCTCTTGTATTGGTTACCTACGACACAGGCAAGCCCTAGTGTAGGAACCAGCTCTGTATGATAAATTGATAATGTGGAATATGTTGTGTAAATTAATAATAAATAATAATAAATGGAATCTAAGGTAACTAATTTAACCATCTTCCAAGGATCTTAGCGTCATGAAAATTGGCAGCTGTATGTAGTTCTGATGACAATACAATAATATGGTACTGTCGAACTGATCTGATGATGGAGACAGGTGGCCATAGGAACTCTGTGATGAAACAGCACAGCCTAATTGTGTTAGGAGTTTTTAGAATTGTCTCGATGAGTATTAGTTGTCGGTCGTAAGAAAAGTACAGTCAGCGATAAAAGCTTGTACCAAAAATGAAATGTTTGCCAAAAACTTATTTTAAATTTACAAGGAAGAAACTTATCGTGCAAATGGCGGACTTAATGCAAAGCATTCTCTAGCCGGTCAACCTTCGCCTTTGGGCAAAGCAGATAAATCATGGGCGATACAAGAACAACTTTCATGTTATGGGGAGTATAGTTTCGAGAGTAAATTAATAGTAAGAATAGATATACTTACGTTTAGTCCTCTTGCTCCAAGTTCCCCCCGTCCACCTTTATCTCCTCTATCTCCTCTTTCTCCCCTGTAACCTTTAAATCCCTTGGATATGATGGTAACGTTTTGTCGAGCTTCGTCGATGCCAACGTATATAACGGTACCCTTTGATCCAGGCTCGCCATCGAGACCAATATCGCCTCTGTCACCTTTAGGTCCTACCGTATCTTCGCCGGGTGCTCCCCAGCTACCTGGGTTTCCTCGAGGTCCCGGTGGGCCCTAGATGTAGGAACTAGATTTAGAGACGTACTTATGTAAATTAAATCTACTGTTATTTAAATCAATATTCGGATCCGGACGAAAACGTAATATTGGTTACGTCTTGATACCGCATAGGTAAGTAAGTAACCGTTATATTTTTTACAATTACATTTAGTGCAAAGTTATACCATAAATAGCGGACTTATTGAACAATAGTGCTAAATTATAGGTATATTGAGTTTGGTACCTGTTCACCATCTTCACCGGCTGAGCCAGCTTCGCCAGCATAGCCTCTAGGTCCTTGTAACCCGAATGAACCAGGAAATCCCTTCTCGCCCCTGTCTCCTTTCGTGCCTCTCGAGTTGGCTCCTCCGTCTCCTGCCATACCTCGTGGGCCTTTATCTCCTGGAAGCCCAGGTTGACCTCTCTCTCCAGGGAATCCAATAGGGCCCGGTGGCCCTGAAGTACCGTCAAAACCGCTGCAACCATCCAAACCCGGGAGGCCTTGAACACCAATTGGTCCTTGTGATCCCTAAACGAAAATAAATACGAAATATTAATGTGTAAATATAAATATACTTAATTAAAGTTTTACATAGTTATTCATTGCTTCCTTATTCATTATTCCGATAAGTAGGCCATTAACAACAGTACTATCTAACAATTTACTTACATCATTTCCAGGGAATCCCATTCGTCCGTATGGTCCATCTGAACCCTGAAATAAAAATAAACAATAACAAAATATTTCTTGCCGTGGTAGAATCTGTGATCTGTAATTCTGTACCTCAATCATAAAATAAAGTAGCAGTATTTCATACGTTATTTGGAAAACTATTCCCGTTTCAATTATTTGAAGTTACACGTAGCTAAGGTATGTATTTGTAGGTATCTATTTTATTTTAATTTATAATTGTGTCGATGTCAGAGTGTAAATACGAACCCGCTCTCCTTTGTCTCCTATATCTCCCGGTTCTCCTCTGTCACCAATTTCTCCGAGGGGCCCTTGGCGGCCCTCGGGGCCGTCCTCACCGTAGTTTCCCTGGGACCCTGGAGGGCCCGGGGGGCCCGGGTCTCCTAGTTCGCCTTTGATCCCGGAGCAGTCGATCGGGCAAGCTGTCTGATTGCATACTGCCTGAAAAGTAAAAAAAAGTACAAATAGTTTACTACCTATTTCCAATCAGTTGAAACAAGATTAAAGTGTAACATTTCAATTAGTTCCATCAAGACAATATTGTTTGGCCTTAGGTGCAGTTTGGCTTTAGTCAATAAAAGCGTCATATATCATTTAAAGTTGCTACGTAATTACTTACGTAATTTAGTTAGCTTGTTTTTGAGTTCAATTGCTTTACCATTCTAAATGCGTTGGCTTGAGATGGGTTTTACAGCAAGGACACTGAATGATGTCATGAATAAGCTAGCTTTTGTCATTTAACATTAATAAATCATTTCAATGTACCGGCCTTAAGGGGCCGGTATATGACGTTTTCGATTTAGACCTCACTTTGTAACCATAATTTGTTCAATAAATGTTTAATAATTGCATTAAATTACACGTAAATTTGTTCACGAAGAAACCGTGTACCGACTCTTCATGCCATTGTATTTTTAATTTGCTGTTATTCTCTACAAATCGACACTAAAAGTATCAAAAAATCAAAATATGGAGTTCCGTTTGAGACGGAAGCAAAACAATTTTGTCTTTGACAGTAATTGAATTATTGTATGATTCTGAAAGCTAGATAATCCAGCTACCAATTTATTATCGATTTATATTTTTACTCACAAAGACAACACAGAAATTCAATCTCAAATGTAAACTTTCGAACAATTTCCATACATTGACGACATCACTCAAAATTCTTCTTCAAGTCAGATGCCCGTTGGGGCTACACCGGAGCACACGTGTACTTCTTCAAATGAAAATGACAGCTTGATTTTCTTGCTTTTGACAATTATATTGACATTAAATCATATACGCACACGAGAAAGTATACCAGTAGATAAATTGTATTTCAAAAAATAGGGTACATTAATATCAGCTCGCGTCTCATTTAAATTTGATTTGCTGTTATAATGGTTGAAAACCGCAGTAAACTATCTTAAAACAATACGATTACAGTCGAATTTAAGTATTATGTTCCTTCAAAACTCGCTTAAAATGAAAAAAAGTTTAAAGACTCATCTTTACTGATTGGGATCAATTTTTATTATGCTGGTATCATTTTGCGTCAGTTTAAAAACGTATTTGACTTCTGTACGTCAATGAATTTTGATGACATATGTAATCTTGTATTATATTATAGAACTTTTATCTTAAAATAATGCCTATTAACAGGAAGAGTTATGTAATTCGTATAAGTAATACCTGAAAGTCTTGTACCTAGATCTGTAATACCATGGATTGCGACGAATAAATGATAATGATTATGCGGTTCGTTCCGTCTATATGTATAATGCGTGTACGTGCTGTTCTCTGAAAATCTTCAAGAAAAAATAACGGCTAGACCAGCACTAAGTACTAGCGAGTTCTTGCGGCTTTGGAGACCGAGATGAAGCTTACAGGCCAATAGCGCTCTAGTTATTGTTATGTATACCTATGTATCGAATGTTTTATAAATTACCTATAAAAAGCAATGTTTTATTTCGATTAGGTCTACATTTTGTGCATATTGCATATCTGAAGTATTTTCGTACTAAACTTGAAACTTTCGTTGAAACTAAATAAAATAATTATTCCAAATGTACAGTCGCCTGCAATTTATGTTACACAACGAAGGCCGCAAAAACATCTGACACGATCTTATTTGTAGAACCATAAGACCATGTCACATATTTTTGCGGCCTTCAAAGAGTAGGTACCGTCATTATCACCAACTTTGCCCGCTTATTTTTTAAAACGAATTTCTCAAAAAACATCACATCATATGACTTTTTTTGCTCAGCACGTCCATTGTGATCAAACGCATCAGTTTATTTGAAAAAAAAAAAATAGTTTTATCGTATTTTTACCCATTTTTTGCGTTTTAGAGGGCGGGCAAAGATATCCGGGGTTTTTGCCAACATTGCCCACGTCAATTTGATATTCAAATACAGCTCGTATGATGATGATGTCTAAGGATCACTTAAAGGTTTTGGGCAATCCTACCATTCCCTGTTAATAACTTAGCGATAAGTGTAAAAACTTTAAAATAAATTTGCTGGGCAATGTTGCCTACCCGTTTTTGCCCATTTCCAAATAAGGCTCGCCTAAGCATTTTACAAAGGCTAGGATTGTCACTTTTGAGAAAATCTGTTACAATAGTTTAATGGCCAAAAATATGATTTTTGTTGTGTTTTTCATTCGTTAACGGGATAAAACATCTAAATAAAGGATAATAAGACAAATTAAATACAGTATATATTTATAAATTTATTTTAGTGTACAAACATAACCTTCTTTTACTTGCGAAGTTGGGTAAATTAGATGAAAGTGACAACCCTAATCCGTTTTTGGTGGTGGGCAATGTTGGTATAGATGCCAAATTACCGGATTACTTTGCCCACCGCTAAAACTTTTGTGTATTTAGGCCTTTTTAGTTTAAATCTCAATAGACATAATCTATGCTTCATGTGTTATAACTCACACCCGGAAATATTTGTCAAAGGGTTCTCAATTTTTTCTACTTGCATTCATTATTTATCAATTTTTTGGCCGCCGAAATATACCCTATATTAGACAACTCGCTCAAACTCTAAATTCCCAAGTCAAGTTATGCACAAGTTTGGTATATAGTTTTGTCAGAAATATAACCTATTTTCTACTAAAAATAGCAGGGTGGCCTTAACTATTATATTTTTTTCTACATTAACGAATTTGTTTAAAATTGTCGTTTTGGGCAAAGTTTCCCTGGAGGCAAAGTTGGCGCTAATGACGTAACATATTATTGCAAGTGACTGTACATAAATGTTTCGGTGGTTTTGAGATTATTTTTCAGGTTAGTTTACTAACAATCAAGTTATGCAGATACCGATTTCGTGAACGTATAAGTAGTAAGGTACCGCTATTGTTTAGCGATACCGATTATTTTTGAAGGCAAAACTATACCGTTGAAATATAAAGATATTAAAATTACAGCAGGGACAACCATTTTTTATAGGTGTACCTAAACCATCATTGGCCGAGCGTTAGCAAAGGTCTCCGTTTCAGCTTGGGCAAAAATGCTTTTGTATGTTCTCCTTTGCAGATCACATTTCTCAACTGATTCTCGTGAAAATTTGTAAGCAGGTTCGATAGAACTATTCTGTTTCGCTTTATCCGCCAAAATGGAATTGCCACCCTGCTGAAACTTTATTTATTTAAATTCCTATTGAATGGATTTTGCACCTTATGAAAAACCGTATAGAGTAGTAAATAACATTTTACATCTGACTTAATGACATCTTGTTTTATTCGCTTTAATTGTACAAAACGCGTATCTCGACAATGCAATATTAGGTAGTAAAACAGTCAACAATCAAATTAATTAAATAGGTAAGTACGTCACGTGTGACATGAACAGACAAGGAAAGCAAGATTAAATGCATTGTTTCTCTTTCATCTTTCAATGGAACGCTTTTACCCTCAAAGGAGGCTAGTGGTCAATACTAAACTAAAAGTCCAATCTTAAAAAAAACATGATGGGTCACTGACCTGTCCCAGTAAAGTGAGGTAGTGTGCGTGAAGTGCGCTTGTGTGTGAAATGGGGTAAATTGACAGAATCTGAAATTTTACCCACCGCTACCGTCGCCTTAAGTCTAGTCAGTAGGTAAGGTAGTTGAGACATTTATCGTCGCCTAGTAACCATAGTTACTTTTGCTTTACGCTACTTAAACGAGGCTGTAGAGTGATCGAACCATGGTTAGGGAACATGCAACCCTGGGGAAAATCTAGGATCCGCGACTAGACTTGATTACTACACACTCTCTACACTGGAATACCTATTGTAACCACTTTTAATGCAAATGTCTGGGAACGTAGCTTTCTCATTATTTTTGTATCCCTTGTATGTAGATGTACACAGCGGCACAGTAAGTGTCGCTGGTCCAATATTACAGGGTTCTATATTTTCAAGATAGTTGAAATTCGACTTAATGTCACTATGATAATGTTCAAACAGTTCGATAAAAGTGAAACATAGAACCCTGTAATATTGGACCAGCGGTGTATTGCAATTTTAGCTTGTATTTTAATAAAATTGCGCTTGTAACACCATAAACGTGATATAACTACTCCATATCTTTCTATAATATTATCATGATCTAATCTTGCGGTACCTTGAATGACGCACGCACCTTATGTGTAAATTCCGATCCTTGTTCACAGTCGAGTCGAGTCGAGTTGCTTACAGTCGAGTTCATTAATATGTAAACATTTTTTCACCTTATTGCATTGGATTAAGGTGATCAAATGTATACATATTTATGAACCCAGCTATACAAAGAATATCAGATCATCACCAATATGTAGAATGACATTTAAGACATCACAACCTATTAAAGCGTTATAACTTATAACAATATCAATTTGCTTTTGTCATCAAACACTTGCGTTTAAATTTGCATGACGCAATACAATTCTTAGTACTTACATAGTTTTATGCACTTTTGATTAGTGATTGCAACCACTGACATAGTTTCAGACATTTCTCTTATGTAACATATCGTTTAGCTACTGTCCATCGTGGGCATCCAGGTATTTTAATTTAAGTTTTATTTTAGACCCGGTCCTCAAAATACTTATCATTAAGCAATTTGTAAATGATAACGAAAACCTTTAGTAACGCAAAAATAAATTCTACAAACCTATACCCAAATGCGTGTTGGGCCACGTATAATGGAAGGCTCCGTACCTTTCATACAAAACAAAAAGCTATACAAGTAAATGAGCGCATCTTCGCGGCACTTACGTCGTTTTAATTAGAAGATTTTGGCTCTATCATATTCAAAATAATTTTCGTGGAAAGTATTTTTTAACTTTATGCAATTGCAAAATTCGTAAATGATACTGAAAAACTTTAGTAACGCAAAAATAAATTCTACAAACCTATACCCAATTGCGTGTCGGGCCACGCATAATGGAGGGCTCCGTACCTTCATACAAAACAAAAAGCTATACAAGCAAATGAGCGCATCTTTGCGGCACTTACGTCGTTTTAATAAGAAGATTTTGACTCTATCATATTCAAAATAATTTTCGTGGAAAGTATTTTTTAACCTTTTGTTCTTATTTTTAGGGTTCCGTACCTCAAAAGGAAAAAACGGAACCCTTATCAGGACCACTTTGTTGTTCGTCCATCTGTCTGTCAAGACCCTTTTATCTCGGGAACGCGTGGAGGTATCGAGTTCAATTTAAAACCATAAACTTAGGTGTACAGTCCCTTGAAACTGTGAAAAAACTAAACTTCTAAGTTAACGTAGGTAAATAAAAGATACGGTCGTGTATGCCGCAAAAAATGTAAATTTCGACACTCAAGGGAATCAAAATTTATAGGGTAAGTACTCCCGGTTGACATACAACTATGAAATTTGGCAAGTAAATTCGTCCTACACTACAAATACTAAGAAAAAACTGAAAACTGTAAATTTGTAAACAAAGAAACAGTTAAATTTATACGGAACCCTCGGAGGGCGCGAGTCCGACTCGCACTTGTTCGGATTTTTTTATAAATATCTTAATTTTTGCATGCACGGTTCAAAAGTTAGAGCCGTTTGAGGGACCAACTGAAGTTACTTAAACAAATATCAGGAATGAATATAGGTACAGTCAGACCAAGCTAAGTCGGCAGCGATTTAAATAGCACAGATTGTGCGAGTGTTATTTATACGTCATTATTTCATAGATGTTTGACGTTTAAATTAACACTTTCACAGTTTCACAGTGACTCTACCTACCAACATATATAGGTACTGAAAAAAATATGTATAAAAGAGCGACGTTATGCAATTGCAAAACGTGAAATAATTGATATCAGCTTAATGGTGGTGGACGGTTATGGAACGAATGAGTCATTAGTTGCAATTCAAGGAACGGGCTGGATAAACAATCATTGCTGTGTCCCAGAAGATAACGGCCATTCGCACATCCCGCGAGCCCTCCCCGCCCCGCGGCCCGCGCCCCTCACCTCATCTCGTTGCCACGAGCCAACACACTCGCAAAACTTACAAGTTTCGGGTGGTTTAAAAAAATCCAAAATCCATGTGTGAAGGTTGGTACGAGAGATAATAAGAATGAAGATAATTAGAAGACCGAGCTGAAGATTAAGGGTATTGATAACTCTTGGTTTTTAATATTTTTTAACAAAATACGCTATTAAAAGTGGAGTGGAAATGCTCATGAAAACCAGAAGGATGCTTCTCACGTTTTAGGTGAACTAATTTCAAATACCTACAGTATTTATAATAGAAAAATATTTTAGAGAGTAAACGTGCTAACAAGTAGATGTTACTCCCTTGAATAGCTTGTTGGGGTATCTTTGACTACGTCATGCATGTGCTTAAAAAGATATCAAGCGAAACATATCAATGGGCCAGTAATTTAACTATGTATCTCTATTTAATAAGACTATACATAAATTACAACATTTACAACCACAAAAATGTTTCTTTCTTAGAAGCCAACCATAGGTACATATATTACTTGTTGTTTTGTAATTGTCCTTTACAGGATACGTTAAGCTCGGTTCCCGAAATATCCTCTTACGCATTTACACTATCTGAAGACAACCTTGTTTTTATGAAGTCATGACATGAAACTTCCTAAAAAAGATTATTTTTGACAAAAGTTATGTTCCTAGCGAATTCCAAGTATGTAATGTTTTAAAATATAGTAAATTACTCTTAAAAATAAAAGTTGTTGCTTCTGTACCCGTTAAGTATGTATACAGGGCCCTCTGTTTGTGATTTATATCAGACAAAACGATCGTCGAACCGACGTAGTTTTGTAGTTTATCAAAATTGTGAGCATTTGTTTAACCAATATTCTTAACTTGCAGGAACTGAAAAGACAATTTAAAATCTAATCTGTGTGTGACCCACCCATGAGGTCGTGAAGTTGAAGTAGACATGTGACCAATTTGTGATATCACAGCCGTTTTGGTACGTCGGGGCCAGTCAAAAATCAATGCGCCCAGTGTACTAAACATATACACAGAACATCCTTTGTCGTGTCCTAAGAAAATCAGTCATAGTCTATTCTTAAAGATACTGTAACTGTGTCAAAAATGGAGCGGTCGGTTGGGATTTACGAGCTGTTTGCCGGAACCCGGCGATGGTGACCCCGCTGCGCCCGCGCCGGGTCGTAAACCTGCTCCCAATACCCGCTTCATCGTTGTTAATAAATGAAATACAGGAGTTAATTACATTCGGGTGCGCTCGCGTTAGATTTAGTGTGTTTAGCAATTTTCAGAGTTCCTTATCAAAGACGTAGGCACCTAGTCCTTGTAGTTGCTATGTCTGTTCTTAATGAATGAAATACAGGAGTTAACATTTGGTGACATGTGCAGGCGATTTAGTTTGTTATTCCTATTTATTTTTAAAGTTCCGAATCGCAGAAGGTCCTGAAATAACACGCTAAATACCCTTTTAACAATTAAAGATAAGTTATAATTACACACATTGAGGTTAGACATTGTGTTTATCGGTTTTCAGAGACTATAGTTATTTACGCTTCTAAAAATGTAGGATCCGAGTTCCGACCAAGGTGCAAAAGTCGGGAGGATATTGATTTGGGGTTTTATTATCTGTCTTTTTTTCCTTTGTTATACTTATTCTCATTTTTCCACGGTAGTCAGGTTAATAATTATAGGTTGTTAGTTTGTGCACAAGTTTGTTGCCATTTGTTTACTTTAAGTGTTATAGGATTCTTACAGTACAGTTACAATTGCATATGATGCAGCGGCGTTCTATTACTTCTATTATTTCATACCTCGAGACGTGCTGACGATGAGGCTTTTAGTAAAAAATGGCCCTGTCACCAGATAACTTAACTTTTATTACTCGGAATATAATATGATTTCAATTACTTTGAAACACCTGAATCTAAAGGCAAACTGAGCTGTCAGTATTAATGAAAGTCGATTAACGCTTGCTATTGCTAGCCGGAAGTTTACATAGCTATTAATGAAGTAAGTGCATATCGGCAGGCACAGTTCGTAGATCCTTCAGGAGAGTAACGCAATCGCAAGTTAATGGTGCCGGTCATTGCCTTGCGTTGCTCCACGAACGCCGAGTTTATCGATTATGTTCATTTATTATTTTTATGAGCTTTTTTTACAAATCTACCAGTAATTTACCCTTGTTTCACATGATTCGAAATGATGACAAGGCGAAAGGTTTTATTTATTTGCTGTGGTTTCATAAAATATCACAACTAAGCAGTGTATATTTTTCAATCTCTTCCTGGGGCGTCTGATTTAGTTCAAATTTGATAAGTAGGTACGTCACCAATCACCGATCTCTTGGACAAGTCTGCGATAGAGACGTAGGGTTTAGACAATAAAACGATACAACGTTCTTAGAAAATTTGCTTTAGTTAAGACAGTCAATCGTGAGAAGTACATAAAATTTGAGCAAATGAACGAAACATAGACCTTCGTTTCACTTAGTTAGTAATCAGATTTATCGCAAATGATTACCTATTTTTCTTTTGTAGTTCATTTCGATCTAATATAAGGCAGACTTCATGCCCTTACAACTTTGCTACCAGTCAACCATTTGCAATCAACCGCAGTAAGTTAAATTGAAGGCAATACTGGATTACCTAATTAACTATTAAAAGTTGAAAAAAGGAGGCTAAAATTATCATGCTATTTCTTTTTTATTCCAATTGAATACATTGCAGGATTTTCAGTGAGGATATCCAGTGCATCATTTTCTGTCAGCGACTCACGCCAAATTTAGACCAGGAATATGGACGCACGTCCGACTGGCTTTTGTTACTGCGCGCTGAAACTATTGACCTATTTCACTTTACTGGAAGTAAGCAATAACTTTCAGTGCAATGCTCGCGCCGTAAAATCGGCGGCGCACCGCGTAACCAGCAAAGGCCGCAAGTGTACTGCAACTGCACCTGCACCTAGCGTTCCGTAATACGTGCTGTCCTATTACTGAAATAAGTGTAGGTATTGATTGGGTTTCCTTAATTTTGGTATGTTTTATTGGCACGAGGATTTTCTCATCAATGTTAGATATTCTTATGACTTATGACCAACTTACAGCTAGATTTTCATATGATATGAGGAACTAAAAGTGGTTGTATAGTTACTAAGTTGTATTACTAGATTTTGCTGTAGAAATGTGGAATCTTTAGCCTGATGCCGTAATGTCACTATCTATTATACTTTTAGAGGAAAGACAGAGCTATAGCTGCTTTAAATCCTAAAGACATTCACTGTTGATCACTTAAGACGAGGTCAATATTTTTTAATAGCCAAGGTACAAGTTCCGTTACTTTATCAAATGAATCTGGCCAATAAGTAAATTCAGTTGGTAACATATTGTGCCACTAAATGCCAACACGACTGAGAGCGGAATGGCCGGTGGTGTGTCACATCGGCGAACGATATCGGTGCATTGTAAAATTTCAGGAACATCGTTTACTTCCTCTTGAGTTCAATGTTCTGTTTACGTCACAGTGATAATAGAGCATTAGTCGATGAGTAGTGGCGTGCATTGACAAGGCGAGTCACCCCGGAGCAACCGGCGGTCTCCTGCACGTCACAACAAAATGGTATATTTATGTAACGTAAGCAACTGCCCTCACTGTTGATAATAAAACAGATACATGCCTTCATTGTTATTTCAAGCAATTTGTACTAATAAAATAACACATTTTTTATACGTCTTCCAAAGGACGGGGAACCATGTTATCACGTTCATTTAATATCGTCAATTATCTATTATCGTAGGTAGGTAAATAAGCTCACTGCAATAATTTGCTCCTAGAATATTTATAAATTAGGTACAATATTGAGTCCAAGTATTCAATTGGTGATCAGAATTCATTCGAAGAGTTGAGATTTAATATATTGATAAAATATATTAAGTGATCAATTTTAGGTAGGTAGTAATAGTGCTTTAGTTCGCAAAGTAACGAAAGACGAGCTAACGATTACCCCCTGACGAAAAGCTATAATCATAAAATCACTTCGTCGACATATATTATTTCACAATGATAAAAATCGTGGGAGTTAAAATAATTTCGGCAATAATTAATTGCAAAAATTGTGTTAAATAAAATACCTAACGACAAGTTGATAGCAGGCTTCCTGTCGGTCGATAATAGGATGTACTGGTGTGTCGCGACCTCAATACAGAGCTTTGTCAGTGGAAGCTGATTTTGACCTACTTGTGACTGATACTTTATAATTTATGTAGATCAAATCCGTACCGAATTAGCCATATAGGGTTCGGAGCGTTAGAGGCTTCATGTGGCCCAGCGGGCGAGTTCCGGTCTAATAGTCCAAAAATTTAAGATTGTGTTCCTAATAACATACAAAAATGGATACAGACTAGAGTGCCAAGGTTGTCTTTATAGATTATTATAGGGTAAAGGGTTACGACTTTTCATTAACTTAATCTTGGAACTAAAACTTTTTGTCTTAAGATCTGCTACGGAGAGAAATAGAGAAATAAATACTCTTGATTATTAATTTCTTAGAAATAAATTAATTTTACGGCCTTACATATTTACTCATGACAAACTGCCGTATTCGAACTTCAAGATATTCACAAGAGACAACACGTACTAGATCCATTCTAGATACGTTATAGTTTACATATCAACTAGTTCTCTTTTGCAGTGCAATTCGAGCAACCATGTCACTGTTACGTTAGATAGAGTAATGATATTTATTAAATGTGAATTGGATCTCTAGCGCCACTTGCACCATTCAACCAAACCGGGGTTAACCGGTTAAAACTGGAGTTACCATGGTTACCAGTACAACTTGACACTGAGTTAACAGTTTAACTGCTTAACCTCAGGTTAGTGGGATGGTGCAAGTGGGCCTAAGTCATATCCTGTGGAAATCGTTCAAGATTATCTCCAGAATCGCGCAAATGTCAAATTTGACAGGTTAGATCTTAAACATAGTGTTATCGTATCTTGGTGATGTCTAAAAGATGTCTAATAGATGTCTATTTCTAAATCCGAATCGGGCCCAAAACCTGCTTAATTATAAGAGGTATGATACAATCTATTTTATGTTACATAATTCTGATAAATACTTACCTTTATTTAGGCACATACACTATTTTATTTTTATTCGGTATTAATGGTATTATAGGCTGAAAGATATGGAACACCGAATAACTTTATGTACGTAAGCGATATTTTACTTATATGTATACATATAACATAGTACTTATTTCAAATTAATAAGTGTTAACATTATATTTCGCAAACCCCCATCACGTGGCAGAGCGTGTGTAAATGTGTATGCATTATCATTATTATCAGTAGGTACTTCGTTGTCAACGAGAAAAATGTTCAATTAAAGTTTTTGTATAGTCGACGTCTAAAATATGTTTAGGGTAACTTGTTGATCAATAAAACACTAAAAGTTCAAGCCTTTCTATCTCTGGTGTTTTTAAAGTTATGAGTGTGACATTTCGTATGAAGATAAACAATTTCGTTGGCTATCATATGGCATTCTTGGTTTCTACTTATCTGTAACAGTTCCTGTGTTATAAGCCTTTTTTTGAAAAATGAGTTTTGTTTCATTGTGTACTTGTGCATGTTTTCAATGAAACACTCTGATTTTTACAGTGAAACAAATGTAATAATTATAGTCTACCATGAAACATCGTTAATAAACATTGAAACGGTGTAATAAATAAGTGACATTAATACATATATGCTTTCACTCAATTAATGAGAAAGGAAAGGAGAAAATAGTGGTAGGCTGAAATTAGTTATTTAAAAGGTTTCCGACATATGGAATCATATAAGATTGCTGAAATATCTAAAAGCGAAAGACTTGTTTCATTGTACACACACCTGAGTTTCATTGTGAATCGAAAATCTGGTCGGCAGGTACGGCATGCTGCGAAAAAGGCGCCTTTTATGTCCACGGAGCATGATTGCCAACTAGGTAGACGCGGGAGGGTTTTGAGCATCTCCATGCTTGATTTCATACACTTTCTTGCAACATAGTGTTTATACACGACTGTTTCATTGTAAGACATGTGTCCTTAACCTTGCCATCAATGAAACATTCAACATATAAGCCATCCTATATCAGCCATTCCTAAAGTTAAGTATCTTATATTTTGTCATATGATAGACAAATTATTACCAATTTTCATGGTATTTTAGTTTCACAAATTTAGCACATAGGTTTTAATTATTTAAAAAAATAATGAGTTTGTTTCATTGTGTGCTGGTACTGGTGTTCAGTGAACATCATGTTTCATTGTATACTACATAAAAATGTTTCATTGTGAGACTAGGGGGTGTTTTTTTAATCAATTAATAAAAACTGCACCAAAGAGTGAAAGAAATTTAAAATATTTAGCTCCAAATAAACTTTAATACACATAGAACATAACAAAAACTTAAAAAACGCCAAACTCGAGTCTATATCTTGGTCAAAAATTGCGAAACTTAAATGAAAAAAATTACTTTTGTTGCACGAATTCACAATAATGCTCGTAGCAGCGTGCTCCTTCTCCGAGGCGCGCTCGTGTTTTGGGGAGGTGCTGGGGGTCCCTGAGCCTGCCCTTGCTTGACAGACGGCACTAGCTGGTAACACCTAGTTTCCGAGATATCGCAAAGTTACACTGTGTCCGATTGTTTCAATGTAGAACAACTGACCCTACACTTTTGCACCTTATTTCTTTGCAATAAGGCGAAAAATGTAAACATATCTTTGACGTCGACTGTACCTACCTACTAAGTAGCAAAAATATGATTACCTATAAAATGTTTGAAACATCCTTAACACTATTTTCAATCCTGACTTTATGTCGAATAGGGATTTACATTATTACATTATATGATTTTTGTAGTAATTAATATGTATTTTAATGTATGCGTCTATTAAATATATTAAATAATTAACAATTCATTATACCTATTACGTACTTTTTAGGGTTCCGTACCTCAAAAGAAAAAAACGGTACCCTTATACGATCACTCGTGCGTCTGTCTGTCTGTCCGACCATTCCCCTTTGTCTCCGAAACTACAGGGTCGAAAATTTTGAAAAAAATACACTAAATAGTTCTTTACCTCTAAATGACAGGAAAACCTATTGGAAATGTGCAGTCAAGCGTGAGTCGGACTTAATTACTTAGTTTTTGATTCGACCCCTACGGGTTTTTTAAAGACATTTCATTCACGTTCCACATAAAAAAATACATTGTTAAAAATTGAGTAATGTACGGAACTCTTGGAACGCGAGCCCGACTCTCACTACAGCTTTTTTTCTTTTAAACATTTTGAACGCCACAGACGGCAATTGACGTCAACGTAAAATCGTTACAACGACGGCAAAGACGGCATTTGACGTCGATCGTTTTTTGATGAAAATCTACTGAAAATCACCCCACTTTTAGGAATTATTTATTCATAAAACTAAATTTTACCCCCGTGGCGTCAGTGGCACGGCAAATGGATGCGCCGTTTGGCGTTCAAAAGGTTAAAACTCCAATAAGGTTTTAAGTTTTCGGGGATAACTACCTTTAGCCTTACCACGAGTTTGACACTGACATATTCGCTAGCGTGTGCGAAACTTACTTTTCACCAACTGGTAAAGGCTTTATTGATTAAGCTAAAAAATAAAAGTGGAAAAATTACTGTCTTGGGTGAGACTTGAACTCACGGCCTCTGGCTCTATTGATTGTTCAAAAACAGACAAGTGCGAGTCGGACTCGCCCACCGAGGGTTCCGTACTTTTTAGTATTTATTGTTATAGCGGCAACAGAAATACATCATCTGTGAAAATTTCAACTCTCTAGCTATCACGGTTCGTGAGATACAGCCTGGTGACAGACGGACGGACGGACAGCGGAGTCTTAGTAATAGGGTCCCGTTTTACCCTTTGGGCACGGAACCCTAAAAACTGATAAGAGAGTTGCATTTAATCCACATGTGAGGTTTGCCTCATCTTTCATTGCACACAAATGCAAATTAGTTAACATTTGAAATGTCTAAAATTTTGAGAAAAATCACGTTTTAAAAAATGCGTGAGAGGATCTCGCTACGCGACCGTTCTGAAGGGTTAAAAAACAATGTTACGTATAGTTAAAATTTTTTGAACTGATCTTGTTCACTTACCTGTACTAACAATGGCATTGTTCTATTACAATCCTATTATCTGCTTTTGTTCTTGTAGGCGCCAACCAATTTACTTACAAAATAAGTTAGAAGTACAATGCATGTATATTGAATTCTAAACCTTATTTCTTGTTGAATGGGGTTAAAATGGTCTAAAAAGATAATATCATATTCAATCTTTTGGAAAGTCACATGCACCTTAGCCACGACAGGGACGTATTCGGTGTTAAATAAAATACGTAGAAAGATAAAAATGTTTATTTATTATACATATTAGTTAACAAAAATAATCACATTTAATCAAAATCAACAAGTTCTTATACAAATATATATCAATCTTCAATCTGCAAAATATTTTACATACTACTAGAGCCAAAAAAAGATACATAAGTGTATATATAAAAAAATAATCCCATGTATCCAAAACCAACAGATTCTTATATAAAAACATGCCTATAATCTTAAAACTATAAAATATTTTACATACGTGATATACATATTAAATAAAATATGCAGAAAGATAAAAAAAGTATAATTATTATACATATTAGTTAACAAAAATAATCAAATATAAGCAAAATCAACAAATTCTTATACAAATATATGTAAATCTACAATCTGCAAAATGTTTTACATACTACTATAGCCAAAAAAAGTTACATAAGTGTATATATAAAAAATAATCTCATGTATCCAAAATCAACAGATTCTTATACAAAAATATGCCTATAATCTTAATAAGTACTTATAACGCGTAGTTCAAACCCCCCTCTCCCGCCCCTGTAACGTTGCGTCGCTGTTTCCTATGTTGGCTGGTAGAATTGACTTTTATATGTATGATGATTTTGAATGATAAATATTTAAAAACATTCATTTTGAATTGATTTGCTTTCATTTTGTTTGATATTTTACAGTTAGTATTTTCCTTGTGTTAGTGTGGTGAAAATTTTTGTTTTTCACTCGGTGGCAAAATTTGTTTAACCCTAGCGCCTTAAAACCCTCGCAAATCTCAAGATTCCATTTTTCGAATCACTCGCTACGCTCGTGGTACAATTTCTCCTTCTCCAAATATTAAATTAAATTTATCTTTCGCTTTGTTCGGGTATCAATATTAGCACAAGAAAGGCTTAATTATTAGTGCGAGCGAGATGTATAGTACCTAGGTAAGTTAGACAGACGTTAGCGGATAATGTCAGTGTCAAACTCGTGGTAAGGCTACTTATATTTACTTACACAGGAAGTCCGTATTTTAATTAGATAAACTAAGGTTTTGTTTTACATCTAAGTATACATATAAGTAGGATAGCGAATTAGCGAATCATTGTGACCTTTGACATGTTTATCTTAGCTATGACCGTTTTTATGAATTGAAGCCAATTCCGTAAATTCAGTAGGTAACATACAAATTGTTGTGCCAGTTTTTATGAATCGACCTAAATATTTTGATTCGGAGGCATACAATTACCCACTATCAAGTAACATAACGTACTTATGAGGCTATGACATAATTATCTTTTTCTTCCGCATAAAAAAATCTCTGATAGCAAAATTATCGACGAACCTACTTAGTTGGGCTAAACTACCTACCTATATATTCAGCAAAAGTCTTTAGGCAGCCTATTAAGTATTTTAGTAGTTATTAAAATTACAATCGTATGAAACAAGTACAGTCAGCGTCATATAGTAGGTAGCATCCAAAGTAGGTATTCAAATAGTTCGGTACACCATATTATTTGTATGGCGTACCGAACTATTTGAATACTTTGGATGCTACCTACTGTACGACGCTGACTGTACCTAGGTATCCGAATGAGCTAAAACACATTCAGGTGCTCCAGGTATCATATGATGATGATTGATTACTCCTAATGTTCTCCTAATCCTCCTGTTCGGTGTGAATACAATGTTACGAAGCCTTAGAGCCACTAGCGAGTTCTCTCAATGGTTATTTTATTGGGTGACTTAAAGAGCCGCAATTGTACGTTAAAACAGCCGCGTTTTGCCGACCCCTGGATCTATCGCAATGAGGGTTTTCTCTGTAATTGTTTTGTGTACAGTCAGCTGCAAATTGCAGCTTTCAATAAAATCCTATAAAACAACGCAACAAAAATATCTGTCACACTATGATATAGTTCTACTAAACGGAGTAAATTCACCACTTCAGCTCGAAAAGCCTCTTTATATACTTACTTCAAAAACTGATGAGAAAG
This sequence comes from Cydia splendana, assembly GCF_910591565.1. Classification (NCBI taxonomy): domain Eukaryota; kingdom Metazoa; phylum Arthropoda; class Insecta; order Lepidoptera; family Tortricidae; genus Cydia; species Cydia splendana. The sequence goes on along the minus strand of NC_085964.1, from coordinate 13,071,885 downwards.
TTGCGTAGAATTTTCATGCAAATTTAAAGTACCTAAGTAGTTTCCTCACATTGACTGGTAGGATATCCTTTTAGATGATGATATTATTGAATAATGAATTCTCAATAGCATTCATTTGGATTCAATTTGAAATGTTTTAAAGATGGTTTAACCCTCATGCTTAGAAACCGTCGCTTGAAGGTCGGCCGTGGTTCAGCTTTAGAATATATTTTTTTTACTCGGATATCATTAAGTATTAGCACGAGGAGTTAAACAACAACTTTGCCCCCTTAAGAAACAAATAATTATTTGTAAAGCTTAATCATATTTTTTTACTCGTGGTGTGTTCTGATATTAACTATTTGTTTACTGTATGTTATTTCTATGTCTTTTTTTTTTCTTCTTGTCTGTTACCTTCCGTGATTCTTCTCACTTGATGGTCTCATCGGAAGATCAGCGCTGGAAGCCACCAGCAACATGCTGAGATGGGGCCATTTCGTGGCACTTTAATCTTATTTTGTGTTGTCTTTTATATTATGTATTGCCTCGTTTGTTTGTGGTTGCGAATAAATCTATTCTATTCTATTCTATTATTGCAGCTGACTGTACCTATAATGACTGAAGTTTTATGGATATCATTATGCTCATTTCATTCATAATGCCTATATCAGGTTGTTTTATTACCAATGACGTTTTGAGTTGATTCTTTTATTAATAAAATCTTTTTTAGGTCACGCGGCCATGGAGTGATAAGGGCATGTTGTTGCCAGTAGATGAGTTTATACCAAATAAAAATGATAAATGATAATAGTGCAAAGGTTACCGTAACACTTGATATAAGACCAACGAATTACTTTACAAAGAAACGTGTATTGAGCAATGCGGTTAGTTACTTGTAACACTGTTTAAAAATAGGCTATAGGTATACTTACTAGGGTTATCTGCGGCTAGCAATCAAAGAAAGCTTTATACAGTTTTGTACTGAAAACTTACATAGGTACTGATAGTTTAAGTACCTAAATAACGTTGAATGGCTGTGTGGGTAAGTAAAGATTACATAAATTATATAACCGATTATAGGAATGTAGCTAGAAAGTTTAATCGCTGGGAATAGACATAATATACTTAGGTACTTTTTTTTTGTTCTACCACCTGATATATATTTTGTTTTAGTCATTCTAACAGAAAACGATTTATTTAGATCTATGTTGGTTACTTATACTTATACTTATATGTTGAAAATCACTTGAAAATGTAAGAAATGCAATTGTCGGAGCAATTTAACTCTATCTATAAATTATGCACCGTGAAACCGACTTCATGGCAAATACCTATATGTATTGTATATTAACGGCGGGCTTAACAAAATGGTCAGATAGAATGGCTGAACCTTCTTATGTTGTCTGGACTTCATATTAGCCTCGATTTAGTAAAAAGTACCTACTCAGTTGAATGTATATAGGGGTCATCCATTAATTACGTCACACGAATTTCAAGGTTTTTTGACTGATTATGAAAAAAAATTAACTAATAAAAACGATTATCGTTCCAAAAACTTGTTTTTGAACTGTACAGTAAATAACATGATTAAAATAAAATTTTGGTTACTGATGAAGTTAAAGTGACGTCACAAAGTTTGTGACTCCCCTCTCCCCTTGTCACAACATGTGACATTTTCTTGACCCCCCCCCCCCCCTAAACGTGTGATGTAATTAATGGATGACCCCTTAGGTACACCCTTTATGTACTTGTAGTTACCTACACCCCCACTTCAATTAAGGACTAAAGCCGCTATTGTGTGACTCATCATATGGCCACTATAGAAAAAGTGGCCATCATTTTACTAACTTGACCAACTGTCAAAAATTGCTGCTTATTCTTTTATTTTAAGTACTTTTTTTTATTATTATTTATTATTTAACAGGTCCTTTATACAATTGTACATATCGGCCCTATAAAGCCGCTTCTTATATCTTCAGAAATTATGCCAATTACATTCATATAAGTGGACATTTAAAATAAAAATAATTAGAATTAATTTGTTAAGCATATCTTCAGCCAATCTATATAGGGTGTGCAGTAATTAATGGACAACCTTCTAACCACCGACAGGGCACCTTAGACTGGTCCAGAAAATGCACTTATAGGTCTAGTAAAAGTTTCGTGGTTTTCGAGATAAACGCACTTTTCTAATTTTGGTTTCTTTGCATTGCATTTCAGTGCATTTTCTGGACCAGCCTAAGGTGCCCTGTCGGTGGTTAGAAGGTTGTCCATTAATTACTGGACACCCGGTATACCATTTGTGCCGTGTCCGATATTGGGTTACTAAGAATGTGTATGAAGGCACCGATGTCATATGTACTTAATTGAAGTCATAGAAGGCTAAGCTGAGTTGGAGGCTATATAATAAGATTTGCCAGCGAAATCAATGTTGAATTGCGCTTCAACTTGATCGAAATTCGGTCGTGGCCGCAAAAATGTGTATATTTTAAGCACTGAGGCAAGTTTTTGATAGCCTCTATCTTTGACATTGCATAATCAGTATAATCACAGTCGTTGTATATATTTATGTTATCGTTATTAAAGTATTAATGAGCCAGTATCAATGAAATGTTAATTGTGATGGCAACTTCGACTATAATTATGATAAGGTTTTGCCTTTGACTCTGATCCGCTAACAAAACTTTGCAAAATTGTACGTAACTTACATGCTCACATAGTCGGCTTATCATATTTGGGCCTTGGGCCTAAATCTCGCTTGGTAAAATAAGTTAATCATATATGAAAGGATGTCGGAGAAAACTTGGGTAGGTTTTTTTTATATAACGCACTATTTTTACGAAAGTGTGAGGAAAACTAATAAATGTCTTTGTAAAATTTTATTACAGGTTTATTGTAAGTAAGACTTGTTTAGTTTTCGTTACAGCTGTTAATTGGTATTAATTAATTCAATAATTTCAAGACGGTTCCGATGGGCTAGAGCAGGGATGTTGCGGATGCAGATTTTTTGACATCCGCGGATGCGGATATTTAAAGCCTCACATCCGCGGATGCGGATGCGGATGTCAAGATTTGGTACTTAAAAAACGTCAAATATAACTTTTTTAGCATGTTTTAATAAAAAAAAACGAAACGTTTAGTAGTTGAGCAAGAATATCGGTGCGTTTATTTAATAAACAGTAACTTGGCCGACTTTTCGGGATCTAGACGATTTCGTTATATATAATGACGAAATTACCTAGCACGTACGCCGCCGGCGCCGCCGCTAATACGTTCCTGTTACTTAGTCTTAGTCGACATCCGCATCATGCGGATGCTCCGCATCATGCGGATGCTCCGCATCATGCGGATGCTCCGCATCAATTTTATGCGGATGCGGATGTTCCGCGGATGCGAATATACGCAACATCCCTGGGCTAGAGTAGCTGCCGTAGCGTTATTTTGTTAAAGATATCCTGTGGTCACCTTCCATTCCCAATTCCTATTATCATAGAGCTGATTATGATACCATGGCCACTCAATCGGCCGCCAGATAACATTGATTATATTATTTATATGTATTCTTGTATTTATATGTATTCTTGTACTTTGATGATCATAATATGGTATTCTTGTAAATTGACGTATCTGTAATTTATAATGCAATATGTATTATGAAATAAATGAATCTGAATCTGATAGGATTTAAAAACCAATTTTACAAATTTTGACCGAAAAAATATCGAAATATTTATTCATATGAAATAGTTTCAATTTAAGAGTAGATTTAGGTATTAACTGATGTTCAAGTAATGTAAGGATATGATCAATTATTACAGCGCGAATCTCTAATATTTTTGAATATTGTATTGAAACATGCTTAATTAAAGTTTTCAATCGAATAGTCAAGTTTGTCTAATTATTGACAATAATACGAGTAATGATGTAATCATTAGAAGCAGTTGTCTTGGCGACTTCGGGGTCGTCATCGAAAACGATAACACGAGATAAATAATATAATAGAAAAACTAAAACTTTGTATCCTATTACTTTACATCTAGCCATAGTAAGTATACTTACTTTATACACCGTGGTTTTTTAGGGTTCCGTACCCAAAGGGTAAAAACGGGACCCTATTACTAAGACTCCGCTGTCCGTCTGTCACCAGGCTGTATCTCAAGAACCGTGATAGCTAGGCAGTTGAAATTTTCACAGATGATGTATTTCTGTTGCCGCTATAACAACAAATACTAAAAAGTACGGAACCCTCGGTGGGCGAGTCCGACTCGCACTTGTCCGGTTTTTTGAACTCCGTTAATTTTAAAGGTGCATTCTTGGGTTTAAAGAATTTGACTTTGCGGGAAGACAGCACTGATATTTTAAATATGTACCTCCATTTTGAAGAACCAACTAACTGATAATTTAATTTTATATAATAAGGCCCTTAAGAGCGTGGACAGTTGCCCAAGGGCCGGGTTACATATTAGTGTTTAATACGAGTTCATATATTTGCTAATAAAAGCAAATACTATCTCGGAGTATCGATGTTCGAAACGACATGACCCCATCAAATTTTGTTTAAAAAAAGTCACCCTGAAAAATGAGACAGACGGAGCAAAAGCGTATAAGTACAGTCAGCGGCAGAAGTTGCTAAGCGGGTCAGGTGTTCAAAATTATCTTGACGCGATTTTATTGTTAAGAGAATAAGAGCGTGTCAAGGTAATTTTGAACACCTCGCCTGCTTAGCAACTTCTTCTGCTGACTGTACGTGTCGTTGACGTCATTAATTTCCTTCAAGCTTTTGGTTTGAGTGTGCGGTGTATACCGAGCTTTATGCTCTTGCCTACTTACTCACTTATACCTCGATAGCACGAATCTCAATCTCATAACTTCGACATATAGAGGTGGATAAAACAATAGGTATGTCTATTTTTTTGAGTTATGGAGGTGATAGATAAGTTACGGACAGACTTTAGCATCTCCTGTATAATTGGCTCGTAAGTGCTATATCTGACTCCATTAAAAGGTAAAGTTGCAATACCGTTCGTGGCTTGTTCATTAAAGTCCGTAATTTTTTTATACAGCGTGTATTTTTGATACGACTATAAATTCAAAAAATAACTACAAAATCGTTTCATAGCACTAATTTCATTTACCGGTTGTACCTATTAAAAAACACTATAGGTACTAGTCAGTATCGCACCTAGAATCAGAATAAAATGGGAAGAACAACTCTCAAAATAACAGCACGGGAAAAATAGCATATTTTGGCGGCAAAATATGTACATACATCCATGAAAGTTTGTTTATAATATGACCTTTATTGGCACTAGAAATGAGGACATGCTTCACGATGGACGGTAATTTATATACCTACAGAGAAAAATAATATTTCCTCCCACTAAGTGCTACACCTGCATATAAATGTGAGTCCTCCTATCCACTTGTGTACAGGAGGGCGAAGGGTTGATGGAGGGAGGAGGGGGGGGGGGGGGCTGTGGTTGGGGCATGTACTTAACTAATTCTCAGGGTTAATTAAATGTGTCTAGACTCAGGGATACAGTGTCTTTAGTTACATACCTACAGAAAGCACTATTTACCTACGTATAATATAATATTGCATGATTACTGAACACTGAACTTAAATTAATCGCATACAACGTTTAGTTATAATTACAATTCAAATGAACAAACTTAAAGCGAACTGTACGGACTGTACCTAAATATAAAATAAACGCTTCTTTTTCAAGGGTGGTTTTGTTAAGAAAATCGAAGTAGGTATTTTTTTTTACTGGTCGAAAAGAAAATTATCAGGATCATGAAAGCGGTTCAAGGACGAGGAAACATTCGCTTCAAGTAAAAAGTTGTATGTTGTGTATGGAATCAGTTAGGTCCTTAACGGCGGGATAAAAAGTAGATCCGCAGGTCCCGGCGATATAGGCGAGTAATATCTCTACGATTCCGTTTCAAATAGGAAGTCCTTACTGTACGGTATTTATGGTATGATGCGAATACCCTGGTAGGCCATACATACACATAAATTAAGTTTGTCATAATTTAAATTCATAACAAACTAATAAATATTACATAACAACTATAAATACCATCTGAAAAAATATTCTTGCAACGAAGAAGTTATTAGGTACCTACACAAAAATATATATTTTCCTGATAAATTTGCTTTAGCCTGTTATTCATTTACATAGACGTAATTTTTTTAAACCGGTTGTATTTTTGCGCAGCTTGACGACAAGTTAATGTTATCATCCGCTGAAACTTAACGATAAGTTCACCTCTTATTCGCGCGTTGATGTCTTTTTAGCCGATAGAGGTTATATCGCGAACACCTGAAGCGAGCAAACTCTACCTAGCCACATGAACCCTAACACACGTTAAGAAAAGGGTACTTACTGCGGAGGATGGGGTGCAGGTGATGATGAGGAGCACGCAGGGCGCGAGCAGCAGCAAGAAGGGGCGCGCACGCGCCGGGCCCGACATGGCTGCGCCGCACTACTGGCCCCGGGCGCTGTGGAGAGTCGCGGGCGAGCGCCCCGGCCGCGACGGGGCGGGGCCCCGGGGGCGCAGCCCGCGCGCCGGCCGCGGCCGCCCGAGCCGAGCGCTCCTTAGTATCCCGTCCCGGCACTAACTGCGCGCGCGCACGGGACTCAGGCGCTGCGCGCTCCGGGACATGGCGGTCCACTTGCTATGGTGAGCGTACAAATATAAACTACTTGGAATCGCGAAATTCTAAACATACAATCGCGACACTATTTTTTTTTTTTCAGAATTAAACTATGCAATTTTATTTTTAAAAGTTTTAAATTTCATAGTTTAAATAAGTTAAAACAAATACTGGTAAGTAAATTTTTATTTTATTTTGCAGTTTGGTGGCCGCGTTGCCCCTAATTGGAGTCAACACGGTAAGTTTTTTTTTGTTTCAAATTATAAGTTGTCTTATTAGAATTTGGTGAAAGTGATTAAAATCGCATAAAAAGCAGCGGGAATGCGGCGGGCGCGGGCCTGGAGCCGCGGAGACCGCCGGCCGGCTTTACTCCTCTTTTTGCAATTTCTGCCAAATGCGAACATTTGGTCAAAGTCAAACTTCAAACGGTTCAGAGAAAAAGATTACCATACAATGTGCGTCTTTCAACTTACAAAATAAAATTCAATATTTTTTTATAAAATAGTAAATGCACTTGTAGACTATACAACTTATAAAGAAGATTGAATTTAATTATTAAATAGATCAAACCCGAGACCGACAAACTTTATCAATTCTCGGATGTAATGCGCCGGTATTGCGCAAACCTATATAACACTTCCAGTTTTACAAAGCGCGTGTAAAATACATACTTATAAAAGTTAAGTAACATTTTATTTTTGTTTAGTAGGTATTTTAATACTTAATTATTTTCCAGTCAAACAGTTATGAGGTTATGACCTAAACTTAACATCAATTTTTTAAATATTTTTTTACATCATTTAAAGTACCTATGTGTATCTATGTGTGTATTAAAATAGAATGCGATGAGGACCTCTATTAATTACATTTGGTATTGAATTATGGTCCTCATTTACCTACCTCCCCCCCTGGAGAACCTGCTAATTCATTGTCCAACAAATCTCGGATAGGAAAATACTTCTAAAAATCAAATTGGAAATAGCTAGGTACGAAATTAAAACTGTAATATGCTTGCATATTGTATGAAAACATAATATACAGAGAGGTTTTAAATACCTACTTCAAATTAAATTTAAACCTTGTACAGGTTTCTGATTAAGTATAACCATGCGTTCGTTGTTAACAGAACATTTATCTGATGATAACATCCGTTAAGTTTTTTTTAATGTAATTAGGTATACGATATAAAGTGGAGGTCAAATATATAAATATCTCCAGAAACTGATTACGCATGTGCGGGCTGCGGGCACGGGCTGGCGGCTCGCGCACTGCCCGACTGATAACCGCCACAATTCTCGATGGACATACTTTATATTATACAGGGTGGATTGTTAAGTGTAACTATGTATTTATTCTGTAAATATTACAAATGAATCAAACTTTAAACTGACATTGATCCCTATAAGACAGATTTACCTTGTATAGGGCACAGGACACTATTCCTAGGCTGTCTAACAATAAAATACTTACTCCTAAAAATGTAATAACCTTCTACTATGTAATAAGCTGCATTTTTGATACCTAAATAAATCATTTTTCATTTTCATTGAAAGTAACTTGCAACAAAATTTTCATATAAATATTGGTGACCAAAATTTAAGTGATTAACGTTCAAATCCATTTAGTATGACGTTCGTAGAGTGGCTTTAGTTAAAAAAACCTAGTACCGTAACGTAGCTGAAATACCTTTCTTTTAATTTCGCCGCAAATTTTAAAAACAATTTAAGATAGACAGACAGACACAGAGGACCTACCGCCAACATCGAAAAATCGGACTTGATGATTCCCTCTCTACCGTTCTTGCAAATTCGAGCGATAGAGAGATAAGTAGATATTAGATAACAATTTTAGATTTTTCGTTGTTGGCAATTCTCCCTCAGGTGACTTCACAATGAATTCCTACTTTGTGAGTAAGTATTAGTTTACTGTTAATTAATTAAAAATGCAAAAACATGTTTAAAATGGTTATATTTATATGTTAATTTCTGTAAATTTTCGTGTCACCTGTGAAACATTTTAATGTATGTACTTGTACCTAGTTAAGTATAGGAAACAATTATATTATTCAAATCCGTCTATCTGTCTTCAAATAAACATACAACATATATAAGAAAAAACTTTTTAAAAGGCTGTCATAAATCGGTCTCTTCGAGTTTGAGCTTTATAAAAAGTGCATTTCGGTTCTCCTGAAGAACCCGAATGATATCCGATGAATTTTGATATATATTGATGATATATTGTTTATAAATTTTCAACGTACCACGTAATTAAGCTTTATTATATAAAATGCGATTTTGCTCACTGTTTTTAAGTAGCTAAGTACCATTGAACGAGCTGCTGAAAATACCTAATATTCATAAATACCTCTTAAGTTAATACGAACACTATTATTTTTTAATGAAAGGGGGTACAGTTTTTAGGGTTCTGTAGTCACCTAGAAACCCTTATGGTTTCGCCATGTCTATCTGTCCGAGGCTTTGCTCCGTGATCGTCAGTGCTAGAAAGCTGCAGTTTGGTATGGATACATAAATCATGCATTGCGATTTGCGACAGAACGTTAATTAAAATAAAAAGCGGCCAAGTGCGAGTCGGACTCGCCCATGAAGGGTTCCGTAGCAGCAAGTAACAATAATATTGCGGTTTACGATTTATGACGTATTAAAAAAAACTACTTACTAGATCTCGTTCAAACCAATTTTCGGTGGAAGTTTGCATGGTAATGTACATCATATATTTTTTTTAGTTTTATCATTCTCTTATTTTAGAAGTTACTGGGGGGGGGGCACACACATTTTACCACAAGTGTCTCTCGCGCAAACTATTCAGTTTAGAAAAAAAAAATGATATTAGAAACCTCAATATCATTTTTGAAGACTTATCCATAGATACCACACATGTATGGGTTTGATGAAAAAAAAAAATTGAGTTTCAGTTCTACTTCTAAGTATGGGGAACCCCCAAAATTTATTGTTTTTTTTTTCTATTTTTGTATGAAAATCTTAATGCGGTTTACAGAATACATCTACCTACTTACCAAGTTTCAACAGTATAGTTCTTATAGTTTCGGAAAAAATTACTTAACCGATAACTACATTTTTTGCTGCAATCATTAAATCATCTTTTATCCATTCAGTTCGTCTTTTTTCATTCATCATTTTCGTACAAAGTTGTAAATGCGGGTAATAGTGGCTCTATCTTAGCCGAACATTTTATACGGGTTAAAACTAGTTCCACAGTTGACCAACTGCAAATTGCTGTTTTGTGGTGTATTCAATTATTCAACATTGAGTGAATAATGGATTCGTTTTTCGCTGATTTGTCGGATAATCATTTAACAAATAGTCAGATACTATGATTTTAGTCGTTTTTAATATAAATGTATTTTTGTAAAACAATTGTGGATAACATTTTAATAGTAATACCTAACGAATAAAAAAATAATTTTCAAGTTTGTTTGTTCAAGAAATTATTGGATCTTTATTAATATTTAACCATAACTAGCGACCCGCCCCGGCTTCGCACGGGTTAACAAATTATACACCTAAACCTTCCTCAAGAAGCACGTTATTGATAGGTTAAACCGCATGAAAATCCGTTCTGTCGTTTTTGAGTTTATCACGAACATACAAACACACAAGCAAGACGCGGCAGGGGACTTTGATTTATATAAGGTTAAGGGATATGATTACCATCGAATACTAAACATATTTTTATTGTAGGTACCTAATATTATACAGCCTTTATTTTAATGACTAACCCTCTTATTCATAAAACTTTACGGGCCTGATTTATCCCAATAGTGTCGGATATCGTTGGACAGGTCTTTCAAAACGAATAAGGGTCCCCATAAACCATTTTTGACATAGTTAATATTTTCGGAAATTATCGCTCAGAAAGAAAAAAAATAATGCCCTAACTTTTGAACCATGGGTCCATAGTCTAATAAAACATGGTCTTCCATTCCCAGAGTGACACGGGCCTACGTCACAACAACATGGCCGCTATATATAGCGCTATCGCATTAATCGCATATTATCATATAGCGCTGTCGCATGATGACGTAGGCCCGTGTCAGTTAGGTGACCTAGAAAAGACGGGAATGGAGTACCAGGCGGAGTATATTATTATACCATGCATGGGTCCAAAAAATATGAAAAAAAAAAGTGAAACAAAAGCTTAATAAACACTTACAAAAAACTATAGCGAACATAATCGGTCCAGTCGTTTTTGAGTTTTTGTAAAAAATCTTCTTTTCTTATTAAAAAGACGTAAGTACCTACTTCCTTACGATACTTACTAATAGCCCCAGTTTGGCCTATTTTGACAGAATGGTAACTACGAAACCCTACACTGAGTATGGCCCGACATGCTCTTGGCCGATTATTTTAACGTTTTTAAAGAAGGTGAATCGATTTGGATTTGTTTACCTATTTGGGTAATATTAAGTATTTTAATTCGAGGATTTTTATGACGCCCGACTTTCAATCCGGAGGTCGCGGGTTCAAATCCTGGCTCGTACCAACGAGTTTTTCGGAACTTATGTACAAAATATAATTTGATATTTACCACTAGCTTTTCGGTGAAGGAAAACATCGTCAAACCTGCATACATCTGCGAAGAAATTCAAAGGTGTATGTGAAGTCCCCAATCCGCATTGGGCTAGCGTGGGGACTATAGCCCGAGCCCTCTCGCGTATGAGAGGAGGCCTGTGCCCAGCAGTGGGACGTATATAGGCTGAATTATTATTATTTTTTAATTCGAGCATTTGCATTTGAAAAGCATCATTGTGTGAATCATCAAAAGATAATTATATTGTAAGATAATAATATTTAAATACCTAATTTTAAACTGTTCTGTGAAGTCGTTTCTTCTTTTCTTAAGATTATTAATACAGGTGTTAGGTATAGATATTCTCTACACGAGTCAACCACCTCCTAATATTGCTTATTGCACAATCAGTAATCACTACCAATATGTACTATCTGTACCTATACGGAAACTAGTGTTCGTTTACAAAAGAAAGCACACGCAGCTAAATATCAAGTTGCATATTCAGAATGCAAAACGTATGTACTAGCTAACATGCACCGTGCTATTAGAAACTCACTGGCATACTGGCAAACTTCTATACTTATGCTTATATACTGCAGCACTAGTTAAAATATATGTTTAATCCTGATTTACTTAAAACATTATTTGAAAACGTGGTCAAAAGAAATGAAGACATCTACAGATGTAACAGTTAGGTATATCGATAGGTTTTTTTTTATTCACTAACAATTAATAGGTATACATTGTGTTTGAATGTCATTCTATATAACTATCTTAATTAACATTAATATAACAATAATATTTACAGTACAAAAATATTACACTTTCATAAGACAGAACTAATATGAATATGTCGTAGAAATTTAGGTATTATTAATAGTTATTACATTAATGAGATCATTTAAGTTATCTATCATACGAGAATAGAAATATAAAATAGGTTAGGTTAGGTATAGGAGTATCGTTTTGTCGTCGAATTTCAGTACTTTCGTAAATTTTCTATTCAATCGGGAATACTTACTAATTGATTTACATTGTGAGCTACTTCACGACAGTTAAGAGTTAAAGATATCCCTAGAGCGTTTAATTCTATCCATTTATTTAACTAAACAACTTTAAAAGAAAGAGAATTGTAAATTGACCTGACTACGTGTATTATTTTTCAGCAAGATGATTCGTGGTTCGCTCAGAGAAACGAAATAAATTCTAACCCAGGATACTATCCCACGGGAAGTTATCCAACCAGGAACACATACCCTCAGTATCCTGACGCATCCAGAGACACATACCCCCAGTACCCAGATGCGTCTAGGAACTCATACCCTCAATACCCGGATGCATCTAGGAACTCGTATTCGGACCCGAGGTACAACTACGGGGCGTCGCCGTCTCAGCAGCCAGAGCCGCAGCCGCCGGCCGCGCGCGAGCCCTATGGCGCCCACTACGACCCTATCACCAAGCAACGCGTTACGCCGCACCCGAACTGCACGACGCGCGCCTCTTGTCAACCATTGTGTCTTGCGCAGAAGGGCGCTAAGGTATGAATTTACTTGCAACTATTACTCAATACCCAAATTAATTTAATCGGGTCAGACGGTACTATTAGACTAGTGGCCGTAATGACAAATATTTTAGATGCAGCAAGTATATAATAGCGGCATTTTTTATGTGTAACCCATACCAAACTCTAACTGTACCTATAGAAGGTTATGACTTTATGATCGGTATTTTCACCCTTTAAGTTTAGTGCATGTCTTGGTTTTTATAGTAGATTGTACAACAAGGGCATAAAGTGACCCATTTTTACCCGAGGCAATTTTTTGGTCTCAGCGCAGCGAAAACCAAAATGTAGACAAGGGTAAAAATGGACATTTATGCCCTTGTTGTACACTCTGCTTTTCACTTCGATTGCGAGGAAAATATACAAAAATCAAATATTTTAGGTTATTTTAACGTATTTATTCAAGACTAAAGAAAATTGTTCTTGGGCCGAATGGGCCGGTCGGAGGTGCGGGGCACGCCGATCGGGAGAGCGCCGGTCGGGGGCGCGCCGGCAGGGCTGGCAGTTTGTATGGCAGAATTTGGACTTTATTGCTAAGTCAATAAGGGTCGTAATAGATGATTTTACTTTATGCTCTAGAGCATAAAATGCGATTTTATGTCGTCTACGCACGACATAAAGGTGCACTTTTTGAGCATGAGAAGTGAAAAATATGTTATATCATATCTAATAGCAATTACTACCTACCTACCTAAGTTATTTCTTACTGATTGATGAGATTTAAATGTTTATGTCTTTATAATTATGATTTATTTTTCCAGGGAAAACAAGGTTCTTTCGGGCCGCCTGGACCTACAGGATTACCTGGGCACGAGGGACCTGAAGGACCATCGGGTCCAAAAGGTCAAAAAGGAGAAATTGGTTCAGTAGGTCCTCGAGGGCCGAAAGGTGACAGAGGAAAACCTGGTCAGCAGGGATTCCAAGGTTTTGCGGGACGTCCTGGACTACAAGGTGACCCGGGCAGGCCCGGCGACCGGGGCAGAGATGGTTGCAATGGTACAGACGTAAGTAATACCTATTCTGTGATTAAACTCATTATTTGTTCTAAGTACTTTAATTGACGACCGGTCTGGCCTAGTGGGCAGTGACCCTGCCTATGAAGCCGATGGTCCCGGGTTCGAATCCTGGTGAGGGCGTTTATTTGTATGATGATACAGATATTTGTTCCTGAGTCATGGTTGTTTTCTATGTATTTAAGTATTTATATATTATATATATATCGTTGTCTGAGTACCCACAACACAAGCCTTCTTGAGCTTACCGTGGGGCTTAGTCAATTTGTGTAAAAATGTCCTAAAATATTTATTTATTTATTTATTTGACAATTTCTGTACAACGGCTTGGCTCTTGGTTGCATCCTGAAGGATCCCAGGGACCTCTTTGGCGATCTAATCTAATAGAGCGAATGATATTTCGTATCCAAGTTCTAAGAAATTCATGGGACGAGCTGGAGTAGGACCGTAACATAAGCATTTTTGATGTACATATGTAGTTATATATTTATTTTTGTTAGCTAAATATAAGATTTTTTTTTACAAATAAAATAATATTAAACAATTTAAAAAAGTTTCTGCTCGATAGCACAACGAAACATATTCCTTTTAGTATAAGTTTTAATACAAGCGGCTTCTGCGTTTTAATCATCAAGATTTGTTTAGGGTGATGCGGGTCCTCAAGGCGAGAGGGGGTATCCAGGACCTCGCGGTTTTCCGGGTACTCCGGGATTCAAAGGGGACAAGGGAGAATCCGCAGCCGTCGGAAGATATCCAAAGGGTGACAAGGGAGAGCCTGGGTCTGCCGGAGATCAGGGTCCCGTCGGTCCCATCGGACCCACAGGGGAGCCCGGCCCGCAAGGAGTACGAGGTCGCTCAGGATACTCGGTAACTAATAAAATAACTATAATATACATTCAGTCCTTTGTGCAAGATTCCTAAAGTATTTATGACGGCTTTACTATTATAAGTGGGTAGATGCTGCCTGTAATGCTTTAAATCTACTGGTATTGCTGCCACACTTATAATTATTTATGTTACCGAGTTTGTGTTAAATAACGTTTATCCACTATATCAATATTTAAAATTGCAGGGATCACCAGGTCAACCAGGTGAAAAAGGTGCTAAGGGTCCAAAAGGTTTATCGATAAAAGGTGACAAAGGTGACAGAGGAGACCAAGGCAAGAAGGGTCAAGCTTGTTCGGAAAAACCTTTACATGTGGAAGTAGAAAAAGGAGCCATCCTGGGAACTCAAGGTGACAAAGGAGATAAAGGTACAAAGGGCGAACCAGGGATGCAGGGTGAAAAGGGATACACGGGAGAAACTGGCGAACAAGGATTACCCGGTCTGGTAGGACCAAAAGGAGAGAAGGGTATTCGTGGAAACACTGGTGAGCGAGTAAGTACAATGATAATGGATATTTATTGTAAGAAAACGCTCCCTTCTAATTCTATTTTAATATTTTTGCAATGTAGGTACTTATTAATTTCACTGGACATTAAAAACATTTTCCCTTTATTAATTTCAAATATTAAATGAACTTTTACTTACTAAAGTTCCTACAAGTATTTGTCACAATTACAGGGTCGAGTCGGTCAGTTTGGTGCAAGTGGACAGAGAGGACAAAAGGGTGACAGAGGTAACGAAGGCCTGAGAGGTCGTGATGGCAGACCCGGATCAAAGGGAGAGCCGGGCAAAGACGGAGTCCCAGGCTTGAGAGGTCTTACCGGTGTGCCCGGGCCACCCGGTGGCAGCACAGGGTCAGTTGTTGGCCCGCCCGGTCCGATCGGACCTCGAGGTAATCCTGGCGGACCGGGTGCAAGAGGCACGGACGGAAATCCCGGAGAACCGGGTCGGCCCGGCCCGATGGGCCCACCAGGAGGACAGGGAGTCCCCGGCACACCAGGGCGAGAAGGGCCACCTGGAATGAAAGGCGACAAAGGAGATACTGGACCCGAAGGGAAACCTGGACCTGCTGGACTTCAGGGGTACAATGGACAGGACGGATACCCAGGCGAGAGAGGACAAAAGGGCGATAGTGGCATTTCGATTCCGGTAAGTTTACAGTGATATTATAAGTATTTCTTGGTTCACCGAGAAGTTATTATTTTCCTATATACCTACTAATACATAACATTCAGATTTTTGGAAATGGCTGTTAGAAATAATAATAAATAAAATTAAAAGTACTAGCTTATAATGGAGATATTATCTCTCCTGTGTCCTACCTACTGCTTGGTAAATGCCTTTCCTCTTGATCTCCACGAATACCGATATTATTTTATTACCTACCGGCCAGTTGTTGAAATAGGCTACCTACATTTATATTGTATATAACGTAGTTATATACATTTACCTGGAACTCGAACTCTATTACTTGCTATTATAACTCTGTACAACATTTAAAAAAGTCAGCAAGGAACATGGAATGAGAACGGGAACTGATTAAATACAGTTCTTATTATAAATGTAAAATAAAAATATATACAAGTAGGGGAGAGCTGCTGCTGATGTTAATAAATGATAAGGTTTATGATAAATATATGTATGTGCATAATTTTATTCGCGAATTTTTGTTCTGAAGCTGAGATAATAACTAGTGTGGCACAAGGCAAGGGTCTTTTTAGGGTTCCGTACCCAAAGGGTAAAACGGGACCCTATTACTAAGACTTCGCTGTCCGTCCGTCCGTCCGTCCGTCCGTCCGTCCGTCCGTCCGTCCGTCCGTCCGTCCGTCTGTCACCAGGCTGTATCTCACGAACCGTGATAGCTAGACAGTTGAAATTTTCACAGATGATGTATTTCTGTTGCCGCTATAACAACAAATACTAAAAACAGAATAAAATAAAGATTTAAATGGGGCTCCCATACAACAAACGTGATTTTTGACCAAAGTTAAGCAACGTCGGGAGTGGTCAGTACTTGGATGGGTGACCGTTTTTTTTTTGCTTTTTTTTTTCGTTTTTTTTTTGCATTATGGTACGGAACCCTTCGTGCGCGAGTCCGACTCGCACTTGCCCGGTTTTTTTAATTTATTTTAATGATAGCAAAGTTACTGCAAACAATCAACTGTGATCAACGATCCACTGTACCCCACTTGAGGACTCTACAGTGGATCGTGGGTCACAGTTGTACCCCACTCTCCCCTTCCTTCCAGTATAATAAATAACATCATACTATGAGATTAGACCTAAGTATGCAAAAGTTACTTTTATTCTAAAAGTGACTGTAACTATCCTCTGTTTTAGGGTGATCGAGGACAAAGTGGAGAACCAGGATTACCTGGAGTGAAAGGTCAAAAAGGAGACCGAGGTTACCAAGGGTTGAGAGGCTCTCCTGGTAATTCAACGTTAGGAACCCCGGGTATGCCTGGGGATGTCGGACCACGCGGAAGAAAAGGAGACAAAGGAAACCCAGGTCAACCAGGATATCCGGGTGAGCCGGGAACTAAGGGAGACAGAGGCGGTGTCTGCAACGACTGTAGACCAGGAACGCCCGGACAGAAAGGTGACCGAGGATTCGATGGCTTGCCCGGGACGCCGGGAGAGCGAGGCCCGCAGGGGCCCCCTGGCGTGCCCGGCCAACGCGGTCCCGACGGCCTTCATGGATTACCGGGAACACCAGGAGAACCGGTAAGTTCTTATGTGATATATACACTTTTGATTGCTTTGCTTCTAGTTAGCACTACCCTCGTCACCGTAGCACTACCCTGCATACCAATATACAGGGTGGCCAAATAACAGGTATACACTTTACTTTTTGTAATTTTATTCTATGAAATATAAAAATTATTAAGTATTTCTTCTTAAATATAGTATTTAGGGCCGGCAATTAAATATGGAAAATAATGTCAGACAAATGTCTACCTCTATTAGCTGCTACATCCAGGGTTCACGTCTGCCATGCTACTAGAGTCTAGCAGCATGGCAGATGTGGACCCTTTTCATCGCGTTTTTCATCACATTTTCACAAATTTCCTGCGTTATCTCAGTGACTGTGTCTCGAATATTTTGTTTTAATTGCTGAAGGTTCATTGGCCTGTTAGCATAGACACGTCCCTTTAGATAGCCCCACAGAAAAAAGTCAGGAGCTGTAAAATCAGGCGATCTTGGGGGCCAATCAATGTCACCGTTTCTCGAAATTAATCGACCGGGAAACGTTCTTTTTAATGTGTCTATTGTGGCTCGTGCCGCGTGACACGTGGCACCGTCTTGTAAACGCTAACTAACAAATTTGCCGTATCTACGTCACAAAGTAATTTTCGTGCAACAACTGTCATATTTGCCGCCAAAACAAAATGGTGGCATAAAAAGGTTGTATACCTCCAAGTTGGCCATCCTGTATATATACGAAAGGGTGCTAAGCTAATAGTTTTGCTGACTGTTCATGATCCATTTTATCTAACTACCGCAAATGAAAGGACAATGTGTTTTGATTCGTTTAATAATAATATTAAGTCAATTAAGTTTGTCTGACTATGTTTTAGCTCGTTATGTCGGTAGTCTAATCGCCTAGATAAATTTTAACACGTCTACATATTATAATATGAATATTTGGTACAGGGTAAACAAGGTGACGATGGTCCAATGGGCCCTCCTGGAAGCCCTGGTCTGCCTGCAATGATACCGTCAAATCTAGTAAAGGGACCACCTGGAGAAAAGGGTGAAAGAGGTCTTCCGGGTCTCAGAGGGCCAAAAGGAGACAAAGGACTTGCTGGCCCTCCCGGCAGTAAAGGCACAATAGGCATGCCAGGGTACAAGGGTGACCAAGGTTTGTCCGGCGCCCCTGGAATCGATGGAACCCCAGGAAGACACGGTCGACCAGGTACCCCTGGTGCAAAGGGCCTTTCAATAAAGGGCGAGAAAGGTACCCCTGGAGAGCCTGGGTTGTCAGGAGATAAAGGGTTCCCGGGTAGAGTGGGTTTGAAGGGCGAACCTGGCCAGTGTCCTGCGAATTTAAGGGAACTTACAAAAGGTGACAGAGGGGCGCCTGGCGCACAAGGACCGCCGGGACCAGCTGGTGAGTACTTAACTGGCTGTTTATATATTATTACTAGCGACCCGCCCCGGCTTCGCATGGGTTAACAAATTATACACCTAAACCTTCCTCAAGAATCACTCTATTGATAGGTGAAAACCGCATGAAAATCCGTTAAGTAGTTTTTGAGTTTATCGCGAACATACAAACACACAAACAGACAGACGCGGAGGCGGGGGACTTCGTGTTATAAGGTGTAGTGATCTATATATTTGTTTTTGGAATAAATCGCAAAGAACAGTTAAGAGGGGGGAGGGAAGGTGAAATATTAAACATACTATAGAAGTGTTTACTATTTGCCGACATGTTTTATTTGGGTGTGATCACAGGCCGGTGATGGTTATGTAATGAGCCTCAAAACCTTTTGAATAACAAAACTTCTTGAGACACAAACATATTAAATATTTTAAATAGAACGGGTCACTCTCGTATTTTAAGTCCAAAATTGTTCAACATGTTTCGCTCCATAATGAGGAGCTTGATCGGGAGCACACGTTGGCGGACCGACGAGGCAGATTCAAGAGTTCTTCGACTTAAAATACGTGAGCGACCCGTTTTAAATTTAATAATCTAAAACCTCTTTTGTATGTGCGTGCGATCACAACGACTGGCCGTTATACTTTAAACGTGTTATAAGTAGTTTAAGTATAAAGGCCAGTACACACTGGATCATATGCGCTGTAGCCCTACTGCATGTGAAGCCGGGCTTTAATATTTCTTATCAATTATATGTAAAATTGTTTGTTACCTAGAAGTTATTTTCCTACCGCTGATATCTGTGACTAACATCTGTTTACAGGCATACCTGGAGAAAAGGGAGACCAAGGCTTCACAGGTCTAAAAGGAGATAAGGGTGAACTGGGTGCTCAAGGAAAAGAGGGACCAGTTGGCCCACGTGGTCTTCCAGGAGCTCGAGGCGAAAAAGGAGGCATGGGAATTATGGGCTCCCCAGGATCGCCCGGGGAAAAGGGCTTGAGAGGTTTCCCTGGTCTTCCAGGTACGAGAGGCCCTAAAGGAGACACTGGCCTGTCTATGCCTGGCCCGCCTGGACCTTCGGGTAATGACGGACTAAAAGGTGACAGAGGTTTGAGAGGTGAACCTGGAAAGAATGGAAACGATGGACCACCCGGTTGGAATGGGCTTCCAGGCGAAAAGGGAGATAGTGGTCGACCAGGAATTGCTGGGCCGCCTGGCCTACAAGGTCTTAAAGGAGAACCTGGACCTGCAGGTCCCCCTGGAATGAGTGGTATTCCGGGAACCCCTGGACCTGTCGGCGACAAAGGGCAAGCTGGCTACCCTGGAATGCCCGGACAACCCGGAGTCATTGGCCTTCCTGGAAAGACAGGTGAACCGGGAATTCAGGGACCTGATGGGCCTCGAGGGTTCCCTGGAAGACGAGGACCAGCTGGACTTCCTGGTACTCCCGGTCAAGATGGTGAACCAGGACTGAAGGGAGATAGGGGACCTCCTGGTTTCACTGGTGAACCAGGCTCGCCTGGCATGGACGGCATCCCTGGTCTAGTGGGTGCTCCTGGTGAAAAAGGTGATCAAGGCTTTGAAGGGCCACCGGGACCGACTGGCCCAATGGGACCAAAAGGTGACAAAGGAGATAGAGGTTTCACGGGAGCCCAAGGCCCTAGAGGAGAACCCGCCTTACCTTCAGAAAAAGGACAGAAAGGAGAGCAAGGTTTAACTGGACTACGCGGTTTTGCTGGAACTCCAGGTAGAAATGGAACAAAAGGAGACAAGGGTAATGCAGGGTTCCCTGGATTTGGCAGACCTGGGCCCGCTGGAGAAAAAGGTGACGAAGGCACGCCAGGTCCACGAGGGTTTACTGGAGAACAAGGGTTATCGGGCGATCGTGGATTTACTGGTGCCAGAGGCGAAAAGGGTGACATTGGTTTACCTGGTAACGATGGGTGGCCGGGAATAGACGGAAAGGATGGGTTACCGGGAAAGCCTGGCGACAGAGGTCTAACGGGTGCACCTGGTGGACCAGGCGAGAGAGGAGATACTGGAGAACCTGGAATGGACGGCATTAATGGAATAAATGGAAAAGATGGCCCTATCGGCCCTCCAGGAGTTCCAGGACCTGTAGGATATCCTGGCCTTAAAGGCGAAAGAGGTTTGCCTGGTGTCGCGATAGACGTGAAAGGGGAAAAAGGAAACCAAGGTTTGCCTGGTGCTCCAGGCTACCCCGGGCAAAAGGGTGAGAGAGGTTTCACCGGAGAAGCTGGTATTGCCGGCGACAAAGGGGAGATTGGTTACCAAGGAGAGAAGGGTTCAACTGGACAGTATGGATTCCCAGGAGATAAGGGTAAGTTGCTACCTTACTATTTTTTTACAATTCTTGTTTGTCTTCGCTATTAATGGTAATGGTTTAATCGATTGGCCTAGCAGATATGTAAAATTTATCTTTGCTTTTAGGTCCAATATAGGCACCCATGAAGGGTAAAACTTATTTACCTCGGTTCCAGGAAAGGTCGTTTTCGTATATGAGTCTTAGAATATTTTATTTTGATACCCGGGTGTTAAGGACTATGTTTTATGAATTAACTCTAGTTTCTTTATACCCGTAAACAAATACGCATTATTTTTACAAAAAAAATATCTCGCTCGAATATACATACCTATTTATTATTGTGTCAGTATAATTGAACCGTTTAAATTCATAAACAACATTTAATTGACAGGTGACACTGGACCTGCTGGACCTGCTGGCTTGCCTGGATTGACAATTAAAGGAGAAAAGGGTCTTCACGGTATTCCTGGTAAACACGGACGTCCTGGGCCACAGGGCGCCCCCGGAGAGAAGGGTGACCGAGGCTTAACAGGTCTTCCGGGATCTTCAGGTTTCCCCGGGACTCCGGGCAGACCGGGAGATCGCGGCGAGAAAGGTGACCACGGCATGGAAGGCGTTGCCGGCCCGCCCGGCTTCGACGGACCACCAGGTCAACCTGGCCCTCGCGGTTTTACTGGCATCAAAGGTGAAAGGGGTGAAAAGGGCGAGACCGTAATAGGATATCCAGGTGAAAAAGGAAACCAAGGCCCCCCAGGTGAGCCAGGAATGCCAGGATTACCCGGGGAGAAGGGTGACAGCGGAATCGACGGGCGTGATGGACCGCCAGGAGAGCCAGGTGTACCAGGTGAAAAGGGCGATCGAGGATTCAACGGTTTCCCTGGGCAGCCGGGTATGCAGGGCATTAAGGGTGACAAAGGAGAGTCAGGACAGGTCATACTCGGACCTAAAGGAGATCGGGGACCATCTGGTTTCCCTGGATTAAACGGCCAACCTGGTGAAAACGGTATGCCCGGCCCGCCTGGCATGGACGGTATCAACGGAGAAAAGGGCGACCGAGGCATGACGGGACCGCAGGGCCCGTCCGGTCCACCTGGCGAAACTGGAGCTCCGGGATACCAAGGTGACCGTGGCGAAATCGGTTTAGCGGGACAACCTGGCCCACCTGGAATTCCTGGACAACCATGTACCAATACAGACTTTATGACCGGAATACTTGTGGTGAAGCACAGTCAAAGTGATATTATTCCTCAATGTGAACCTGGCCATATCAAATTATGGGAAGGCTATTCGCTATTATACATAGATGGTAATGAAAAGTCCCATAATCAAGATTTAGGTTACGCTGGATCTTGCGTAAGAAAATTCAGTACAATGCCATTCATGTTCTGTGATGTGACTGGAACGTGCAACTACGCCAGTAGAAACGACCGCAGTTACTGGCTGGCGACTGGAAGGCCGACGTTGATGATGCCCGTCGAGGGAGATGCCATTCAGGAGTACATTTCAAGATGCGTTGTATGCGAAGCACCGACAAATGTAATTGCTGTACACAGCCAAAGTGACATCGAACCTCCCTGTCCAGGAGGCTGGAGCTTGTTATGGGCGGGATACAGTTTTGTTATGGTAAGTAGATAATGTATTCCAAACATTTAAAATAAATCGAATCAAACCGATAATCATTACAAGAGGTAAAAATCAGATATCCCTGACATATCCCGTAGACTTCGCCGGTTAGTGTGCTCAATTTTTATGCTGCTGTAAAGCCTGCCTGTGATCTTGGGGCTTTAACAGATAGGGTACTGACTAAAAATTTTACAAAAAAATCTAATTAAATTCAGCCAAAGTTTTGGGATCGTGAGCCTCGGTCACAATAAATACACACCCTTTCTAGAATATACACACCATATGGCCATATAAATATGACTCGGTGTTCTGTACACTATATTGATTGGATCACTTTTTCAACAGCACACTGGCGCCGGCGCGCAGGGCGGCGGTCAGGCGCTGGCGAGTCCTGGCTCGTGCCTGCAGGACTTCCGCGCCACGCCGCTCATCGAGTGCAACGGCGAGGCCGGCACGTGCCACCACTTCGCCAACCTGCTCAGCTTCTGGCTCACGATCATCGACGAGAGCGCGGCCTTCGGCGCGCCGCCGCGGCGAGCCACGCACAAAGGAGACTTCAACTCGCGTTCTCAAGTGTCTCGATGCGCAGTGTGCATCAAAAACTCATAATTCTATACATATGTTTTCACTCGTGGACAGTATACTTAAGGCGACCCTATGTGTATGCAGCTTAAAACATAATACCAAAAAACTACACGGGGCAAACTAGGTACTTTAATCAGTTCAATATTTCTGTGGTGTAATTTTAACTAGAACCGGTCATTGGCATCATATACTTCTTAATGCGGATTACGTTTTAAACACGTTGCCTGTGACAAAATCCCGCAGGTAGGTATCTAATCTTGTGGAGAGAACACTTTAATATATATTAAATAATTTATAAATATGATGAATGAGTACCTACATACCATTGCATTTTATTAAAACGATGTTTAGTTACTTAGATGGCTTGCCTGTTATGAATAAAATAGCTTCTTTGGCTTTCTAAGGTATCTCGTTTATAAATATGCTTATTCGGGCCTAATTTAAGTAACCAGTGTGAGCCCTGAGGGTCTACCGCGAACCACTTTCGACATGTTGCCGTGACGAAACTATAAATGGCTCGGCAAGGCGTTGATGACCAAAACAGCTATCCCAAGCGTAGGCATGTACGAGTATAAATAATTCTCAGCACCATTAGGCAACTCAGATGGTATTAATTTTATCACGAAACGAAGATCACCCAAAAACTTGGAGTTTAGACTAGTCTATTTGGTTAATACGAACTGGTTTGTAGGCGTAATTTATTTTTAAAATTTCATGTCAGATATGTTGGCCTACTGAGGCATATCGAAAACCTCACCCCTCGAAACCCTAAACTGTAATAATTACTTGAGATATATGTTTCAATAGGTACCCATTTTATTTTTCCGCAAGCTTCAATTGAGATCTCAATTGTGAGTTTCCATGTTATGTTATAAGTTAACAGTGTTCCTGTTTTGAATAGGGTAAATAAAGCCAAAAACACCAAAGTTTGTTTAATAGTTAGGATGAATGATATCGTAAGTAGAATTAATGTAAATGTCTTTATAGATTATTTTTATTTATATGGAGTTAATTCAACTTGATCCTGATATTTGGGTTTCTCCTTTAATTTGGAAAAAGAAAGTGTTTCGATTTCCGAATGCGATCAGTCCAAAGGGCATAGTAACAGTTACTAAACTTCTTAACCCAGTTTGAACGATATAGGTCAAGTTGTAAGGAAATATCTATAAGAAGATAGTTGTAACCACATTACTTATGATAGATAATACGCTTGTGATAATTTAAATGTGCCTTAATCTGTATATAATACACAACCAATACCGCTTCACTTTCAAATTCACTGTTATGTAATGTTAAACTACTTGAACACAATGTATAGGTATACTCTTATATATCTTGTATCTAATATAATGGTAATTAGGTATTTCATATTCTTGAGAAATATGTGTAGTGAAGATAAATGTTGATACAAGCACTGCCATTGTAGATAATGTTTTATTTTATAATTTATACGTGCTTAAGCCTAAATACATAATAAATAACAAAATTGTATTATTTTGTATTAAGTACTCATATTCTCTACCCAACCCATCCAGTCATCTAGCCAAAAAGCTGGCAGAGTTACCTCTTCAAAAAAAAATTCAAAAAAATTCAAAAATTCTTTATTACATAAGACACACTTTGTTTATAATGTAAAGTGATGGAGCCACCCGGTAAGCAAAAATGCCTGTGTTGGGTGGCGCCGCTCTTCCTTTAGACATAACTATCATATAACATATGCTAAGCTAATTAACTCTAATTTACTGGCTCAAATTCTAGTTTATAGTTACTATTTACCTCTTTGGATAGCATTTGATCTCTTGGAATGGCTTATTCCCTGGCCGACGTAGCTGTTAGTCGTCTAGTCTAGAACCACTTTGAAAAACCCTTTATGAGCCCTTTCCCCACTGTCCTTGGGTTACCAAATGACAAAACGTAGGTCGCCTGTAGGCGGGACGGCGCAAGCGTGTCGACACAGGTGAATTTCATACAAGCGACCTCCCACAGCTTCCACAGCATGAGTATCATTCATGGTTCTTGTAACCAGTCCAATTAGGGACAAAGACGGTACCGATCAAGCCTGTTTCCCGCTTTTGGCTCTGCTACTGCTAGCTAGCCCATGGGCGGCGGCGGACGGTGCTAATCCAGGGTCTCATTCTACTTAAAGGAAATCGGAAACGACTGTCGAGGTGTATGTTGAGGATGAATGAGAGGGTTGTCTTGAAAGTGAGTTCTAGGGGCCCATTATACATACTATTTTTTACTAAGGGCGCTGGGGATGTTTCCAGACGGGGTGAACAGACAACACCTTATGAGGATGCTATGTGAGCTAGGACAAGCTGGTGTATTCAAGTACTAGAACTACGAGATAATATTAATATTCATATAAGCCACGCTAGCAATTGTGTGCACCCTGTGCAATTACAAATTATTATACTTCCAACTTGTCAGTAGAAAAAAGCGCGAAATTAAAATGTTCTATGGGAGTTCAACCCTGGCCTCCATGCCTACATTTTTTTTAATTTACCGCCTTTTTCTACCGACAATCTCGTGGTGCCAGAGTATATTCAGACTTGGTCTAAATAAATATGCTTGGCAAAAAAGAGTAGAAATTAAAAAGTGGCAACACTGTAGTGTCGTCCCTTTCAAACCAATATATAGAAAACGGGACGACACTACAATGCTGCCACTTTTTAATTTCTGCTCTTTTTTGCCAAGCATGTTTTTTAGGGTTCCGTACCCAAAGGGTAAAACGGGACCAAGGCCTGTTCACTTCCTAAGAAAGTTATGTCCCCAAATAATTGCGCATGTGTGCGCCTTAATCTTCTATGTGTGCGTTGGCCTCCGGGAAAAAGTTGCGAGTAATAAAAATAAAAACATTTTTCTACAGCAACATTGCTCCCAACTCTGATTTAAATTATCACGAATTTTATACAATATTAATCATAAAACGGGACTTAAAACGCTTAAAACTTAATTACATGCGATTAAGTTTTATAATGAATATTTGCTTCCAATTGTCTTTATCAATGTTCATAAAATATATGGAGGGTAGGTACGTCTACCCACCATAATAAAAAATATATTTGTCAATGACTCTGTCCAACTGCTGTGGTTAAAGTTCATAACGAAAATTTTATTTATTAACTCTTTAAATAATACATACAACGTGTACCGCTACGTACCACTTAAGACTGTAAGTCTGTACCTACATGGATTACAGCAATGCACGTAGAAAATGTGCTAAATGCGGAGCAACGGCTGTTGAAGCAGCCAGAGTGAAATTTACAACTTTAGTGGGTTCAGAAGGAACCGAGTCATAACGCATCTGGAAAGCGTATTAATTAACCGTGAAGAAATGTATGAATACAAGTTGGAAATCTGTGTAAAATGCCGTATGTAAAGTGTAGTGTATCTGTGTGTAAAGTGTAATAGGTAGGCATGCCTAATGTTATTTGTATAAAAGGTACTGAAAACTTTGTGAATGCGCTTTATTAATGTCTATTTTTTTATTAAGTTGCCAGTTGCCAGTTTTCAGTGTATATTTTTATATGTAAAACATTTTTTAATAAATAATATATATAATGTTATAAACATAAACATGCCTTTTATTTAAATCAATTGATAATACCACAAACAAGGGGTAATATTTGCATCTTGCATATATTTCGTGATATGAAGATAACAAATATGTTTATCAACAGAATTACTACCTACCAATACCCGCCAGGCTAAACCGGTTGTCAACTTTAGTTCCATTGGTACACAAAGACGGCGCCACTAGTATAAACGTATAAACGGTTGGGGATATTTTTTTGTATGGAGTTACCGTTCTTCTCCTAGTGAGTATTATATTCTTTGAACGGGACCCTATTACTAAGACTTCGCTGTCCGTCCGTCCGTCCGTCCGTCCGACCGTCCGTCCGTCCGTCCGTCTGTCTGTCACCAGGCTGTATCTCACGAACCGTGATAGCTAGACAGTTGAAATTTTCACAGATGATGTATTTCTGTTGCCGCTATAACAACAAATACTAAAAACAGAATAAAATAAAGATTTAAATGGGGCTCCCATACAACAAACGTGATTTTTGACCAAAGTTAAGCAACGTCGGAAGTGGTCAGTACTTGGATGGGTGACCGTTTTTTTTTTTGCTTTTTTTTCGTTTTTTTTTTTGCATTATGGTACGGAACCCTTCGTGCGCGAGTCCGACTCGCACTTGCCCGGTTTTTTTTATTTAATGGCAACTCTCACAAAACCTTGTGTCAGCTGTCATCGCGGGAATTGATTGAATCGT
The DNA here is from genome assembly GCF_910591565.1 of Cydia splendana. Taxonomy (NCBI): domain Eukaryota; kingdom Metazoa; phylum Arthropoda; class Insecta; order Lepidoptera; family Tortricidae; genus Cydia; species Cydia splendana. The sequence continues at coordinate 13,044,321 of NC_085964.1, read as the reverse complement.
TGAATTATTTACAGACAGACTATCATATTTTATTGAAACACACTAATTTTGTTACAGGAAATGTGTAAAAAAAATTGAACATTGTATTTGTTAATTTTTATTTAAAAACAGTATTAATAAATTGTAATATTTAACGATGTTTGAGTGGGCCTATAGTGGTGCTAACAGAGCCGTTCCCCGAAATGTGGGGCCCGAGTGCGCATATTTTTTATCGTATAATAGGCAAATAATTGAAACAATTATAGTTACTGCATTGTGCTCATACATTTTAGTAAGTATATTCAATAACCTAAACTTGTAACTTAATTAAGCTACGAGTGTTTTATCTCTTTTAATTTAATTAAAATTAGTACCATTCATTATAAATCTAACGAATGAAACTAATACCTCTGTAAGTTAATAAACTTATTGTATCTATAGATATTGTTGAAATTTTGTAAGGGCGTAAAAAAATGTTACTTTATAAAATTGCTTTTTTTAATCCATCATATCCTAGATTGCTAAAACACTATTAAATTGTTTTCTATATTAAAAAAGTATAAATGTTTGAACTAAGATGTTGACTCCCCAACTTTGGTTTTACACATTAGTTATATTAATTTTGAATGACAAATAACACGTTTAAATATTTCAGGTAAAAACTTATCCAAAACTGGTTTTACCACATGATGAAACATATATTAAAAGTGACCGGGGCGGCAAGAGATTGCTCGTCATACTTTTGGCCTTACTATGGGGAATGGAGATTGGATTTAAATTTGCATCTCGCACTGTAATATATTTGTTGAATCCATGTCATGTTACAACATTAATGCAAGTAAGTAGGCAATCAGCCATCACCAATTCCACTCATGTATGTGATTTTGTAATTCCCACAATTCAAATATGAAAATTGCCACCTGAAATTGCCTGTATTTTTAAATAACACACTAAACATTGACTAAATAATTAGAAGAACTTAGTTACAGTGTTACAACATACATTAAGTAAGAGTAAGAAGAAAGCAATCATACTAAAAACTCTTAGATTTCCTTAAAATTATTTACATACTAAGGATCATTCTGTTACATTTCTGGACTCTGTCATTCAGTTGAATGTTAGAATGTGCTGCCATAAGCAATAAGTTAGACTGTTTACATAGTAATGTTGTAATTTACATTTCAAATTTAATTAGATGAGTTCTAATTCGGCTTCGGCTAGTTCGGTTAGTTCGGCTTAAATACATGAATACAATGCATGTTTTCCTCGTTCCAAACATTTAAGGAATGTGATATGGGTATCTACGGGTCAGGTTTCCATTTAGGTTAAAATGCTTGTTTTGCATACAAAGCTATTACTCTGTAAGTACCTATTCACAACATTGGGGCTTGTATGGCTTGAATACAATATGATTATATTTGATAAGCACAGATTTGTCACAATAGAATGATTACACTGCTTAGATCTAAAATGAAACAGGAAATTGGGAATATTAATAATAGTTATGAAACTCTTATAAACAGAGCTCAACATTTCGTTGCAAAAACATCCAAAACAAATATAACACCGAAATAAAACAAGATATGTATATTAAATTTTAAAGTGGAAAAATTACTGCCTTGGGTGAGACTTGAACCAGAGGCAGTGATTTCTACTCTCACCCAAGGCAGTAATTTTTCCACTTATTTCTGAACTACTACATTAAAAAGTATTGTGTTAAATTTTTTATTGATAATAAAATAAGATTTTTTTTACAGATATACTTGTTGGCTGCACCACCCAGCAGGACAGTGACTGCAGTGTTTCGCATACACTTAAACTTGTTAAATGGGCCTCTGTTAGCTTTTTTATTTCCTGAAACAGCATCCCGACAGGTAAATATGTGTAACTACTCAAGAATAATTTATTAAAAACCTATTCATTTCAATTATATTCGGCACTTGCGTTTAGTGTTGTTCTTAGTCTTTGCCAACAAATAATATCTGGGGGGCAGTGGCTAATAGCCCCTGCCCCGCTTATCCTACCAAATTTATAAAATTAATAATGAATGTGTATCATCATAGATCCCCGCTGAGGCTGCCCTGTACTGGATACAACATGGCATGATGTGTGTAATACCATACTATCTATTAAGAATTGGAGGTACGTATTTTGTTTTTCGCGTTTTCCATTATTAATTTTAATTATAAAAATCTTATTAAATATCATTGCGTCAATGATAGATTAATTAAATTAATTTTCAGGTTCCAATGATAAATTAATTAAATTAATTTTCAGGTGTGTACAATGTAGAGCCACTTGGTGATTTCAATTGGGCAATTGTTAGTTACTGCCTTAATATGTTGTATCACTTCATAATTCTACAAGCTATAGCAATAGTAAGTATATTACGCCACGACTACTTTTATGACACGCAATAGTAAACTTTATTAGAATGTATTAAAGTCTATACCGTAACCTTTGCCTGTGTGTGTGTGTGTTCTATAAAGTGTACCTATTTATATTGATTTCTAGATAATATTGATGATGTCCTGTCATCCCTCAACAGGCACTGAGAGTTCTCAGAAGGGATTTCCATTGGTCACGTCTCCTTCCACCCGAGACAGGTTGATGTCGATAATTTCAATTTTCAAATATCATATCATAAGACAGACCGATCACTGGAGACATCGCTACTTTCACAGAGTAGCAATACGGTGCCGTGTTGCGTTGTTATTAAAATAGAGTCTTATTACCCATTTTAGTCTTTGTTTTGGGAATGTTGAAGTGACAATTGAATTATTTGCAGCCGGCTCAAGTGAACCTGAACCACATGATCTGCCCGGCGCTGTTGGACCCGTTCGACGGGCCGTGGTACCGCGTGGCCGCCGTGCTCCACCAAGCCGCGCTCTGCCCCCTCCTCTGCAAGGCCTACTGCCTCGTCGCTGACTTCTGTCTCACCAAGTTCCCGCCCACGAAGGTCAAACAACAACTCAATGAATTACTCCAGGACAAAAAGACAGACGACAAAAAAGACTTGTAGGTGCGTGTCAAATTCTTTTTGTGGCGTTCTTAAGGTAAAGGTACCACGTAGTCGGTTTTCGGTGAAGACGATTTCTAACCACTGCGATCATGTCATAACTCTTTATTAGTAAAAATGCGCGAAACAATTTACAATTGTAATTTTTAAGTGAAAATTCACACAATGACATAACATGACTGTTAGAGGCGAATCGTCTTATTTGCACCTTTTATTAGTCTTGCAACGCTTTAATAACATCCGTCCGTGGTACCTCTTTGCCTAAAAACGACACTTTTATGGCTGTAACCCCTTTCAGGGTAGCTAGAATCTCTGTGAAGTTGCCTAATGTAGTACCTAAAGAACAATATTTCATCGCGTCCATTTCGTTTGGGTGATTATTGTTGATAATAAGCTAAATAATTAATAAATCATGATCTCTTATAATAAATAGGGAGGCCAAAGAGTGGGACTGAATGCAAACGACAAGCTATGTCGTTGTTCTTGGTGTGGTATAATTCGTAATCAACAAAATAGACGTCGTCATTTTACAAAGCAATACTTTTCTCATCAAGACCTACTTGTACATTGTGCTATAAAAGCGACATAAACAAAATTGTTAATTAAACGAGGGAGGAAGGTAGGTAGAAATCCAATGCCTAAAGAGCAAAAGTTGTTTAGACTCTAGTTTAGGGGGCAGTCCTCAGATATTTTAACTTGGAAACAATCGAATGCTTGTCGTTGTATCTCCGATTCAGACTGTAAAAACCGAGATTGTGCTAGTTTCTTCAACTTGGCCTCTAGTTTTTTAATGAAGACAATTCACGGACTATAAATCTAGCTTGTTTAGGTAGGTATTATTTTGTTACGTGTTAAAGTTTGAACTATCAGGTAATGTAAGTCAAATTATACTTAGTAATGTTTTGAACTTATGAGCTCGGACGAAACTAATTGAGTGAATAGTTATATTATATCTGGAGTGATTGCATTAATGTACATGCAGCCATCTTCAATAATATCTGACTCTGTCGGTATAAATCCATAAACGTATATAGGTATTATATTTTTATTTAAAAGTCACTTCATCGGATGCAGATGAAAAACACAACAGAGTTACTAGTACCTAAATAGTGTAACAGTATTAAATTAGGTACCTAATAAAATAAGTCTCATTATTAGGTAAGTATCTTGATGGCGTTCTCATAGCTCCCGGTCAATCCATACAAAATCGTGTCAAACGGGCGCAATGAAGAACTCTATTTATATAATTTACTCTACCTACCTATTATTTACTTACCTATGAAGAAAGAGTTGAACAAGTGAAAGAGTTTGTGTATCTGGGAACCTTGTTCACTAGGGACGGTAAGCATGATAAAGACATTGAAAGGAGAGTGAATGCTGGAAATCGTGTGAATGGGGCACTTAACGCTTTTATGAGCAGCCAGAAGGTGTCGCAAAAAGCACGGTTGGCTGTTCATAGAGGGGTGTTGGTGCCTACACTTATGTATGGTATTAGCGAAAGTTGGGTATGGCAGAAGAGGCATCAGAGCCAAGTGAATGCAGTGGAAATGAGAGCGCTGAGAAGTGTGTGTGGTGCGAGATTGCAAGATAGAATTAGGAACAGTGTGATAAGGGAAAAGTGTGGACTGAATGTAGATGTAGTGACAAAAATTGAGAAAGGTATGTTGAAATGGTTTGGACATGTGGAAAGAATGAGTGAAAGAAGGCTAACAAAGAGAGTGTATAAGGGAGAAGTGGAAGTGGGAGTTGGAAGGGGTAGACCTCGGCGGACTTTCTCTGATCAGATCGGGGAAATCCTGAAGAAAGACCCTGGCCTTGACCTGTCAAGAACACCCTAAACCGGCGAGCGTGTATGAGGAATGTTATGAAAGTGAAGGAAGCGAAAGAGGTATGTCAGGATCGTAGCAAGTGGAAATCCGTGGTCTCTGCCTACCCCTCCGGGAAATAGGCGTGATTAAATGTATGTACCTATTATTTCGATGTCACAATTTTTCTGCACTCACCTAAACTTTAATAATTTTGATCAAAACCTAAATCAAGGATCGGGGCCAGATACTCATGAAATGTTTAGACATGGCTGGGACATTATTGTGGTTGACTGTACACCCAAGTTCCTTTACACCGGAACAAATATCTGGACCCTACCTTGTACAGTCCGAGGTTGAAGGAAATTTGTAGAGTCTGGCTAAAGAAAGTTGAACCCACGAGTTAACATTATCGCTGCGAGTTAAATGAGTCGCTGAGTCTTCCGACCCAATGTCGCATCGATCTTGTTAAATTATGCGGTAGTACGAGTTGGCAGTAAACGAGTAGATATATAAACCTATTACTCATGGTGTAGTCGTAGGTAAAGTGGTGCTGGCTGTGTTATTCATGGGTACTGGGAAAATGGCGTCGCTGCGCAGTTGCGCCAACGTTGCGTCGACCAGCAGCCATAGAGTTGGCTAGACGTCGACGCTCGGGAGACGCTAGTGTTTGGTGGCTCTTAGTCTGACTTGGTCCAATACAAAGGAACTCAATGTAGAAATTTATTTCATAAAATGATACGTAAGCTACGGTTCCGTAATTGTAGATATGGTTATAGAGTTAGTAGGAGGGACTCTAGGAAGATAATGATTTGATGTTGAAACATTTAATATATTTAGTTATACTCACAACTACGGAACCCTTACCCTTACATAAACCTATTTAAAATGCACTTGGTTACATAGTTTTTGAACACTGACTTGACTTCACAAAAAATACTCGCTAAGTACATAAATTTATTTCAAACAGTAGCTTTCCTTATAATACCTAAGCCTCGAATATACTGTACCAATAAGTACCTAAACCTATAAAAAAATATTCAAACGCCTAAAATAACTAGTTAAAGTGATCAAAAGTATTTGATATTATGCTTTTCGCATATAAAACTTAGGGTAGAAAATTGCGGTGTGACAGCCAGTGTTGGCTGATCGGTTGTATAGTAATCTCACTTCTATTAGGCTTAGGATGCCGTTAATATAAGCAGAGGTCATAACGTTATACAAGTCTTCTATGGTACTGAAACTGCGCTAAAGTTGGCAGTTAGTGTAGAATTAGCAGTCCTTATTATGTATACGTCTGATATAACGTTTGGCCAACACCGCCGATTATTATCAGTATCAATTTTAAATGAAACTGTATTTCTACGCAGCAAACATGTCAACTAACTAATATAATATCCTATCTAGTCATAGCGATTCTGAGAACAATTATCAATATTATGATACCTTATGCATTTTTTTAAATATAGTTTGACTTAGACGGAAAATATGACAGATTTTAGATTTATTTACTTATATGTATAAATGAGTTGAGTACCTATTATATATACATTGCGGGTAATATAGTTATAAGTCGCCATCCAGGCTAGCTATAGCCAGCCGATCATCCCAGCCATGTCGAATTGGTGTAGCGGTCCTCAACAATGGGAAATAGTCGATTTTTTAATACTTTTTAGGGCAAAGGTAATGGTTACGCTATAAAATGCTACATAGATCCAGGTCGAGACAAATATATGTGAAGTTAGGGTAGGACAAGTCGTGCATTTCTTGCTCTAGAAAGGATCAAAGAGAAATAAGTATCGATGAGAAGAATTAGTCAATTATTGACATTATTGCACCTTTCATTGGATAATAGTGCGTTATCAAAATCCAGAAATTAGTCGGAACGGTCATTCACCGTTAAGCTACGATGGCAGCGCCACGGCGTCGCCTATATGCTGGTACCTATCGAGAATGCTTCGTAGGACAAACATTGAGTTATTATTACTATAGAGAAGCTATACTAAACCATGAAATTGTCACAATCGCAACCTGTACCACGCGACGAAAACGTCGTAAGGGCCGTAAAATTCGTGGCGCTTACGCGTTTAGATCGCGAGATTCACGCTCGGTTTGTTGTCAAAACGACAGCAACTTATGGCGCAAAATACTGGTTCTCTGTGCCGCTTCTATACGTTTGTAATAATAGTTCGATGAGGGCACAACGACAAAGTGTCGTGATTAGCCTTTGATTAGCACTGAATGAGTTATAGCGGTCACATTAGATGAGCCCGTCGCGGGACATGCGTTATATACCTACGTTCATAGCGGTCTCGCTCACACACCGGAGCTACGTGCGGATCCGCATATTAGTGACATCCGCATAAGTAAAGGAGTTTCTGAATTGTCAATCGAAACCATTCTTTACCACAATAAGATCCCGACTTGTATAAATTTGTAACTTTGAATGCTGATCCCAAAAAAGAATTATACCCTTTTCGAACTGTCGTGGTCTATAAATATTTTCCACTGCGTTGCTGATTTTACGGTAATACATTTTAGGTAATCTACCTGTTTTACCAAAGATTCCTATTAAATATTTATTTTAACCATCAAAAAGTAGAATCAACAGGAGAGATACATAAATAGGTAATTAGTACCTAGTGATACAAACATAAGGTATGGAAATTTGCTAAAAAATTCGTCAGTTTGTTGCTTTTTGTTGTCTGTAACATAAGAATCGCAGACGTTACCAAATAATGTAGGTACCTTATTTGCTACATGTAAGTACATAGTTTATATTTCCATAATGGATTTTTATATCCAATGGAACATACGAGTAAAACCACTGAAGCGTAAAGATATTAAACTGCAACCTTCAAAGCATTTCATACAATAATGTACTCTGTAAACTACGATTATGGTCCGTTTTCTGTAAAAAAAAGTTCAGCCAATGGCATACTTACGTACTTAATAAAATAATTATATCCATGTGACTTCACTCACCTGGCCCCCTGGCCCACTTACAGCTACTTGCCATTATTCTACCATAATTTCAAACGCTTGAGTTATCTCTACATAGGTATATCAACCGTACCACTATAACCACTTTGCATTCAATGTGTTTAAAAACGTATTCATTCCACCAACTTAATTTTAAATAGGTATGTTATAGTTATATTACGATACAAGTGCGATTTTCCTTTTCGCACGTGTATTGTACAACGTTTTACAGTACATATGGCCCTTTAAATTTTTGATATAGGCACGTATTGTCCTTAATCCCGCCCTAGGGCGGTAAAGTAGCACCATATGTAATGTAAATACATTGACTACAGTCATAAGAAGTCAGAGCGATTTCGCGTTTTTGAACCTCGAACCTTCTTGTAGGTAATTCCATATCCATAAGGGTTAAAGATTTGATTTGGATTTGTACATGTTGTAGGTACTTGTACCTATAGGTAGGTAGGTACCTACTTACGAACCTATGCCGTTATCCCCTTGCTCAGGGAGAATTACAATTTGTACCTAATTAAAAAGAAACTTAAATGAGAATAGATTAAAATGATTAAATGATCGCTTTATTATTCTTTAGTGGTATTCGGAATGATTATGTTTTCAGGTAATTTTTCGTAAAAAAATATATTTCGTAATAATGAATTCTGAAGAAAAGGAAATTCATAAAAATTGTGTGTTAGATGTGCACCACACAGAGCTCAATTAGGTATTATTCAGCACCGAAATTTCTGTGGTCACGGAATAAATTCAGATATATAATATATAATTTTATCAAAAATTTTCATTTTTGATACAAGCTTTTATCTTTGGCTGTAGATACCTACTTTTCTTTCAACAGGCAACTAATACTCATCGAGACAATTCTGATCTAACAAACCCAAACACAACTAAGTTGCGTTGTTTTATCGCAGTTCCTATGACAACCTCCTGTGTCCATTGTCAGTTCAGCTCGATGGTACCATAATATTGTATTGTCAATTTGTCACCCAACTTACATATGTACAGTCACCTGCAATAATATATTACTCTTCGAAGGCCGTAAAAATATCTGACACGATCTTATTTGTAGAGCCATAAGAGCGTGTCACTTATTTTTGCGGTCTTCGAAGTGTAACATATTATTGCAGGTGACTGTACCTATGTCATATTTTAGCTCAATCGAATAAAGTAGGTCTAATTCAGCTTGCAAAACTTGACCCAAACAAACATATTACAAACATTGCAAGTTAAAAGCTTGTAAAATCTGAAATTCTTTGAATATTACTTTGTGTTTTATTTTATTGAATTTCCATAGTGTTGTGAATATGTATACCTAAATATTAATCGTTTACCTAATACCTTACTAAATAGTGTCGAAGAAAAAAAATAGCAAAGTACCTACCTTGTCGCTAAACAATTTTAACACTGATTTAAACGGCAGAATAGAAAATAAATCGGATCTAGATCTGGTTGTGTAGAAAATTAGGGCAAACACCTAGTGTAAAGATATGGTTGCGGAAAATTATGAAAAAAGTTGTTTTTGAATTTAGTAGGTATATTTCTAGGTTTAAAGTGATAATGCGGCCATAACGTGGGCGCAGCAAACGCAGCACGTCGTGTACCTAAATTAAATCTCGAGTAGCAATACTATTTTAATTTCATACATTCCATGTAAGAAACACATTTTGTTTTGCATTTGCGAGGTTGGTCTCACAGTAAAAATTGTTCAGTAGGTATTCAAGACCTACTTACGTTCACCTAGCAGAAATGTGGAAAAGAGTCAAAAAAGCACCGTCTGCATTTATAAAAAAAATGGCTCCATTAAACTCGGGTTACTATCCGGCAAAGAGAATTAGATAGTATAGAGGGGTCCTGTCATAGTAAATTTTGTAGTCACAGTAAATTTACTGCCATCTATCGACACACGACCAAAACTCAAAATGAAAACGTATAAAACTATCAAAAAATTAATATATATGGATAAATGATTTCATTATTTTTATATCATTTTGACCCATGTTCATTCACTGATACCTATGTGTTAAAATTGTTAAATAGGAAACGGTGTCGTCACCGCCATCTAGCCGAGGATAGGCCAAAGGTGTATGCGCCATCTGTCCGAGAATGACTTTTTCTTGACTTCCCAGGCACGTTTTTTCCTTAGACTTTATTCATCTTATACGGAGTTACATATATATGTCTTTGCTATCAGGTAACACAAAAGTGTAGGTATATTTTGGTGTTAATTCCATATTTCTTTAAAATGGTTTCATATTCATAAACTTGATACAATAAAACTCAATGACGTGTCAACTAGCAGGCACATCAGATTGTAAACAGGTACTTAGTTGTATTTAGAGGGTTATTATTTACATTTTTTCAGGACATTTTCTGCTGAGAGGACACAACAGAGAAAAGTTTCCCTGTCCCTCTTGGCAGTAAGATAGCAAAGCAGAAAGTGTCTGGGTACCTTTTGAGTACTCGTTGTTTGGGACACCATGTAAAAAGAAGTAGGTACTTAGGTTACGTACTTCCGGAAAACCCGTTTTTATGGCGTCGCATTAGCGAGGTATTTGTCCCAAGTATGGCGTGGCGCTTTGACTTCCTCTAATAACGCTTTTTAATTAGACTCGGTTAATCTGGGGGCACGGCCGTGCCCCCGCCAAGACGAGCCGTAAGTGCAAAACAGGCAGTGCATATCTTTTCTCGGTTTATTATTGAGGCGATCGAAGCGTCATACAAACGGTACAAAGAGTTAAGGTGATGCCATTTACAACAAATTGTTATTTCGGTGAAACGCCGCCTTGTATTTGGATTAGCAGTATTGTTTTTATATTATAGTTTACTTGTCTCTGCTTATGGCCAGCTAAAATATCTAATAATGCCACTAAACACGACCACATTTGGCCGCCGCGTAATTCTTGTGAGCCTGTGATTAAACGAAATAAAATAATCTACCTAGTTATCATAAGAATTCACTGGTTTGTTAAATAAAGTATTGACTAAAAAGTGCATTTTTATTGTAATAAACCCCATTAAGCACGACCGTATTAAATAACATCAGTAACTTGAGAACGGTTATAACAATACAACAAACGTACACGTTTTATTTTTTATTACCATTGGGAGGAGGGGTAAAATCAGGTTCCCTAGTTAGTCATAGAAGTGACCGGACTGAAAAGGTTAGGAACCACTGCTCTAGTCTCTACCTACTGAACATAACTACCCTACACTACACATGTGCAAATTGTAGAAAGATTCCATAAAATTAATCCTATAAAAAGGACAGCATAACGAACCTAAAAACTAATCTTGGATAAAAAAACTGCCATGTTCTTTACGTGGATGGTCATTTTATTGCACAAAATCATTAGGTACTTATCGTAAAACCACCATGTAATATTCTCAATAAGTCAACTTTAGGGCAATGCAACAAAAATATAATGTGCATCATACATTATTATTATTAACCAAAAGAAAATAAATAATAACTTAAATCTATCATCAAATATATACAAATTTTTTACATAATACTATGGTATCTCAAATAAATGCTAACAATTTTTTGGATAATATTCACACTCATGTAAAGTAATAGGATTATAAATTAAAATAAGTAGAAGCATTATATACAAAAGAAAAACCACCACTATATTGACGTGACGAACCATACGGGTCTACCTTAGGGACACTTGCGCCAACCAGGGGGGCGATTTTAGAATTTCGTTTTCAATAGGGTTTTGACTACTAGTCAAATCAGTTTCTTTTTTCGATATGTCGAAACGATTTTGCTACTATGGAATTTATATGAAACACTAGCACTGCATGTGAAGTCACATTCAATTTACCTACTCTTTATAGTTTTATATGGGTTTTCAAATAGAAATTGTGTCTAAAAATAACTGCTGTATATGTTTCTCTATTAATCTTCTGGTGCTTTATTTCATGCAAGGTGCAAAATAATTTATTTTAAATACAGTCAAATACCCTATTCTATTAGTAGAATTTAAATGCCTAGTAGTTGCAATAGTATTGAACGAAATACACGAAATCGAACAGTAGAAATTAAAAAATCGGCCCCCTGGTGCGTTTTTGCCCCTGCAAAACTGGGTTATGATCATGATTATCTAGTTATTGAAGGCCGCCATCAGCCGTCTAATGGTGGACCGAGGTAAACCATAGACACTTCAGTATTTCCATACACAGCTGACACAGTTGGATACAGTCGCTTGTTGGGAAGACCTGAAATAACATGGGAATTAATTAGTGTTCATTAAGACAAGACAATGAAGAAGAATTCTAAAATCCCAAAACAATAATGTATTAAACTAAATAAAAAGAAATCTTTTATAGTGTTGGGACCTTAACATGACTTAATCCAGCAAAGCTCAAATTCATGTTCATCAAAATCAAGTGCATAATTTAAATATATGATTTATAAGTACATCCAATAACTCCATAACTTATTTACCTTTAAATGCAACTCCTAGGAATTCATAATTTCTTTCAAATGACAAAGTGTTATCCTCACAGTCTAATATCACACGTATGCGCTCACCAACCTGCAAAAAGAAAAAAAATCTTCATTGTTAGATGCATTTTACCTTTTTAGACCTAATTTTTTTTTTGTTTTTAAGTGCGCAGCTTCAGGGTAGTTACTAAGACTACTCAGATATGCTATTCTAAATAAATTGCTTTTTTAAATGAATAAATTTTTAAGACTTACTTGATATTTTGGACAATTGTTAAGCAGCGGATAGTGTCCTTGCGTGTCACCATTGTGCAGTAAGTGATTGTCCACAAGATTCCATCCCCAACTCTGTTCATCAGCCCCTAACAACCCCACATAGCCTTGGCATTGTAAAGGTGCTTCTTTGGTTGAGATGCCCACCACAGCTACGGTCCCTAATGGACCCTCCCATATCACTTCCCAGGCATGTCGGCCATAATTGAAACCCACTTTGCCTCTGCAAGCATCTGTGCTTTGTGCTACTGGATTCCTGTAATATTCAAATGAGATTCAATTGAAGTGGAGTCATTTTATAGATAACATAACATAAAATTTACACACATTACATTACATTGCCTTTACCCAGCAGTGGGACACCTTAGGCTAGCAAAAAAATAAAAATTACATCCTTGGGATTGAAGGGGTTATTGTTTCTCTTATCAGTCTTGACAATGATAAATTAAAATATGGTATATTTTTGTGAGAACCACAAACAGTACAGATGCCTTCTATACTAGAGCAAATATCATTGAGGTTAAAAATAATACAAATAACTTATTTAGCTGTAGATAATACCTGTGTAAAGTGAATCCATTGGGTTTGACATAAATGTTTCTGGAACAGTCATGCGGATTCCAAGCATGAAAGAAAGCCTTAAGTTTTGCCTTATAAGTTGTTAATGTGGAAAGCAAGTCGGACTTCATGACTTCTTCTGCCAATCTTTTAAAACAATGTATTCTCCATACGTCGTTGTTTTCATCACTGAGGATTCTGTACCAGCTCTTACAAACCAAGGAACAATTTCGAAGATCTTTCACAGATAGGTATGAAAATATGTTTTCCAATACAAGATCCGGAACTAATTCCGCAATAGAATAACCATCGCACAAATGCACGTCGTTTAATGAGTAATTTAATCTTTCCATTACTTTAGATGATTTATTTGCAGAAAGCGATTTGTTATCATCTTATCGTTTTCATTTTGTTTTATAAAAATGTGACAAAACCCCGACTTCAAGAAATTTAATCACATCAAATGTCACTTCAATAGAAGAGTTTGGTGATCTATGACTTAAAGCCACAACAGACAACCGCACCGCACCGGGACTTGGCGCGGTCAAAATATCTCTTTCTCGCTCTCACTTATGGGTGCGGCGCACCTTGAGGCCTTGAGCTTGGTGCGGTGCAGTAGTCTGTTACGGCTTTAAAAGTTCTATCTAAAGCGCCCTCCACACTCATTTATTTATTTATTGATGCGCGATTCACGGCGCGAAGCCGCGAACACGAGTGTGGCGTCGATTTCGCAGATTGTTCACGTCTTCGCGCCTTGTTCTCCGTTTTTTGTCGGTATTTCGGCCCGCGTCAAAGGAAACGCGAAGCGCGAACTTGCAAGACTCCACATTACACAATATTTTGGCTTCCCTGTGGCAAGATGAATATTAATTATATTATGATTATATTATATTAAGCAGCTATATTTTACGGTTCTACAACAAAACAAAATGGAATAACAGCTAAATCACGTATGATGCCATAGATAATTAACAGTTAAACTCGATCAGCTGATGCTTTTCCGCCATCTTGCCGCAAACCAAACTGCGAAATCGCCGTGAAATGTGCGAGTGTGGAGTCATACGTCAACTTCGCGATTGTTCGCTCCGCGACGTCGCGCCGCGATTCACGCACATAGTCTGGAGGGGGCTTAACAAGACGGACGTACCAGACAGCGACCTTAGTACGCCTGTCTCTTAGCACTATTACGATTGTTATTTTAGATTTCAAAATTCGGCAGAATGTAGTTACTATTGCCGAAAAAAAAAGATTATCTGTCACTGTCATGTTTGAGTGGAGTGAAGCCGACCGAACTTATCATTTTGTATTTGTACTGTTTGCTTATTCAATCAATTTCAATCAACAATATAATCATTGGAAATCAGGATTTTCATGCACAATTTGCATGCAACCATGCCTGGAATTGAAGCTGCTTCAAGTGATGAAGATTATATTATTACTAAAGCCAAAGAAGCTCAGAAGAATAACATACATTCTGCAAAAGCATGGATGCTTACAGCAAAAACACTATTTCCCACAAATTTCAAGATACAGTTTGAGGCTTATCTGATGGAAAAACAATCTGGTAACTTACAGGAAGCAGCAGAGTGTTTCACTTCTCTGATGTTGTCACGTCAAAATCTTCCAGAACTTTTACCAGAAATATCGGCCATCGCTAACGCTCTTAAAACGGCAGAATCTAGTTTTTTGAGTCAAATGTTTGACAAAATATGTCCCGATATACAACTAACAATATTGAAGACTAGTGTAGAGAACAGTGATGACACCATGGAGCACTGTCGGTTGTTGGTTTTATTATTGAAAAAGTTTCCCCAACTTGGAGTTGACAGTCTGGTCAAAACATTAATCAATGCAGATAAATTCTTCAGTGACAATAGGTATGCCAGGCTCCTGGTTGTGGAAACTCTGCCCCTTCTTAGCTCTTTAGAATCCCCCAGATTGTTACAGCGGTTACTGGTCAAAGCTATTGATTTTTACAACTCTTATGTCTATGATGAAACAGAACATGATATATCAGACCCATGGCTAAGACTCTATGGTGTTTTAGATTTACTTGGAAGGCAACTTGGCTGGGATCCTTATCTGATTAATTACAATAATAGCTTAAATAAGGAAGCATATTTTCAAAAGCTACTGACATTAAGAAATTGCGATGATTGTCGTCAATTGCTGTATTGTGGAACCACTTTCTTCTTGAGATCACTTTATGAACAAAAGTCACAAAAAGGAAATCATATTCTTATAGAAGCCCTTGCAGATCCAGACATAACACCGTTGAAGCGAAGAAAATCAGAAATAGAAGTTACTGGAGTTTCATCAAATCAGTTTCAAGCTGCAGCTAATTGTTGGGAGCTGCTGCACAGTAATGAGGTGATCTCTCGGGAATTCATGAAGTTAGCTAATCAGTTGCAAGTCAAACCTTGGTCTGATGGATTTTCTGAAGAATTGGCACTTTATCAAGGAAGATTTGATGAAACAGTTCAGACAGTTCAAGGCAACAATCTTGCTGCTAACATAATGAGAGTTTCTTTTAATTTCTTCCACAAAAAGTATGCAGCATGTGTGGAAAGCATACTGGCAGCCCTGCCACAGCTGCCATCAGTCGAGGGTGCCTTAGAGACAGAGTTGATCGTTGGTGGCACTCACAGACATCTACACTTTTTGCCGCTGACTAAAGTAGCAATAATGCATTACTTCTGCACCTTGCTTATAAGAATTCTGCTCAGCACAGGGAACAGTTCAGATTTAACCTATGGCCACATATTAGTATTGATGCAATTTGGATGGCCCCAGGAAGAAGCGATTTTTATGAACATTTTGGATATTATAAAACGAAAGGGTGTATTTCACTATCATTTATTCTCAGCATATATTATACATATAGACATACTGGAGGAGCTGAGTTTTATGTGGAATGATCAGAATAACAGTGTAGCATTGGATATTTTACCAAATTCCCAACAGCATCTAGGACAGAGAAGGATCGGCACCAGGGGCGCAGACAAGGGAGTAAAGGAAGATTTTAAACAGGCCATGAAAGCCCAAGTTGCTAGAAGTAATGAGTCTATTTTAAACTTGATGATACAGTTTATAACATCAGAACGGTCCTACCTACTTCAAATTTTATGATTTCCCTTTATGTAAAAAAAAAAGTTATTTATTGTAAAAAAGTGTGCTTTTATTATATTTATATAAGTAATTAAAAAGATTGAATTCTAACACGTTATTGTTATGTACTTCCTTCATACGTGCCTACAGCCAGCAAAAGATTACGCCTTGTAAAATGCAAGCTTGTTATTGGTGAATTTTTCGTAGCAAACGAACGCAACAAAAATTTATCTTCCTTTTTCTCCACTGGGTTATTAGGTGCATCTTCTACCGGCACTTCGTCAGTTATAGCAGCAACATCCCAAAGTTTGATTGTGCAGTCCAAAGACCCTAGAAACAAAAAAAATATTGTTAGAGGAGCTTTTAGTCATTTTAATTCTAAACATTAAGTCACAAGAACCTATCTATCTATCTAGCCCCTTTGTTCTGAGTTAGAGTATATCTCTAAGCTCAGTGTGCCGCTTGGCAAAGGCCTCCTCTAGCTCTTTCCATTGAGGTCTGTCGTGGGCCACTCTTCTCCATGAAGAGACTACACCTATTTTTTTTTTTTTAAACAATTATGGCCTGGATGCGAGTCCTTTAAGCCAAGTCTTTATTTTACTTTTGTTCGAACACTTCATTTAAAGAGTTAAATGGCAGAGAATGCACTAGTAATTTTATTAAAACACACTTCACTTTAAATCTTCAACACTGTATTTTTGATATACTTGTACAATGGAACGTAACTGTCAACGTTTTTAAGAATATCAGTGAGGCGGCGGGGGACATTATTATCAAACACTTCACTTAATTCACTTGCAAGGATGAGTCTTTCAAACGCAAACACTTGGCATTTAAATATAAGGTGTTCAACATCTGCAACGCTACCATTCTGGCAGTGAGGACATGTACCATCGGCTATAATCGAAAATCTGGCTAAGTGCGCTGGTGCACAGTTGTGACCAAACCTCAATCTATTGATGGAGACTACACCTACATAGACAAGAACCTACCGCCGCCAAAAAACCGCTCTCATTTTAAAACGACATGAAATTCGCGAAGGTCGCGGTCCGGTGCGGCCGTCTGTAACGGCTTTTATATTGAAAACTTGCCTGAGGCTAAAATAGTTCCGTCTCGACTAAAAGCGAGCGCGTGCAGGGGCGCGGTGTGCACGGGCGGCAGCGCGGCGGCCGGCGCGCCCGTCGACACGTCCCACACGATCAGCTCCCCGCCGCCGCCGCCGCCGCCGCCGCCGCCGCCCGACGCCAGCCAGCGTCCGCAGATGGAGAACTGCAGCGTGAATACTGCGCACTACAAAAATACACGTTTAATAATAAATATAAATAAATAAATATTGGGGACATCTTACACAGATCAAACCTAGCCCCAAACTAAGCAAGGCTTGTACTATGGGTACTAGGCGACGATATACATACTTGTATAGATAAATACATACTTATATACATAGAAAACAACCATGACTCAGGAACAAATATTAGTGTTCATCACACAAATAAATGCCCTTACTGGGATTCGAACCCAGGACCATCGGCTTAGCAGACAGGGTCACTATCCACTAGACCAGACCGGTCGTCACACTTTGTTTCACTGCCAATACATTGACGAGATTATGTTTGCCATGTTTGCACACGGTGCAAGCAGCTGGAGCAATTAAAAGGCGCGCCTACCTTAATACGCATACTGTACGCTGTCTTGTTACACCATTTACTTTCGGTTGCTTCAAACGATGCAAGTAACTGAAGTACGTGTAGGCGACGGCTACTAGCGCAACAAGAGGGCCTACTGGGAAAATTGAATATCTCGTTATCTGCCTTTCTCTCGCTTTTTCATATTCGAACGATACTTGTGGTAGTACCTCTCTTTACTTAGTTTAGCTAGCAAAAAATTACACATGGTAGGAAAAGCTAAGACTCGGCCTGAATGTTGGGGCCGTACTGAACTTACCTTATGGCCCGTCATGATTCTCACTTGAGTTCCCGTCAAACAGTCCCACACGCGAACTGTTCGGTCACTGGAGCCTGTGGCTATGTAATTTGAGTTTGGATGGAATTGCACGCACTGAAAGTGAAAAAAAGGTGCAACTTGAAATTAAAGGTGATTCGAATACCTAATGATTGTTTGCCTGTCTTGTTAATATGGTTGCCATTTTCGGGTTATTCCCACTAGTACCTAGTGGGAATTTTTATTCCCAGTAGTTACCACTGGTAAAAGGTGGGATTTTTTTTTCCCAGTGGTAACTACCAACATTTTGTTAAATTACAATACTAAGAAAAACAGAATAAATAGTATAGTGTAAATATAGAGTGCTTTAATAAATACCACACCGAGTTGGTGGTAACTACTGGGAATTATTTTTCCCAGTAGTTACCAGTGGCAAAAGGTGGGAAAAAAAATCCCAGTAGTTACCACTGGTAAGAACTTGGTGGTAACTAGTGGGAATAACCCCCATTTTCTTACTGGATTTTATTGAATCTTTAGGTCTTTTACGAATGTTTTCCAACTATATCTACAACCCAATTGTAGTAGCAGGTCAATTAGTCATCATCATCTCATCACCTAGCGTTGTCCTGCCATTTTACAAGGCTCACGGAGGGAACATTCAAAATTATAGGGGAGGTATTGGGTTGAGATTAGTCCGGTTTCCTTACGACGTTTTCCTTTACCGAAAAGCGACTAAAATATCCTAAGACTTGTGGCTTTGAAGTTGCAAGTCTTACCACAAGGCTACCAATGATTCTAGCATGCACTGAGGGCCTGTTTACACATTGATTGTTAACCTTTTGAACGCCACACGCGGCAATTGACGTCAACGCAAAATCGCGACAACAACGCCAAAGACGGCATTTGACGTCGATCGTTTTTTGATGAAAATCTACTGAAAAACACCCCACTTTTAGGTTTGCATTATTTATCCACAAAACTAAATTTGACCCCTGTGGCGTCAGTCGCACGGCAACTGGATGCACCGTTTGGCGTTCAAAAGGGTGCGAGTTTATACCTATACATTTTCTACTTGCGTTTAGGAACTTGCACTAAACACTAATCAATGTGTAACAAGACCCTTATTAAAAGAAATCTTTACATCAACGTCCGTGAGATGGCCAGAGAAGATCCTCAGCGGTTGATGGTGGTCCGTGGCCCAGAGACGAGCCGTGCGGTCGTGGCCGCACGACGCGAAGTAGTGCCCGTGCGGGGACCATCTCACGTCCCATACCGGCCACACGTGGCCTCTGTATGCCACTAGGCATGTCCAACATTGAAGGGACCATAGTCTCACTAAAAAAATATACAAATAAGTAGGTACCTATTGAAAAAGTAATTTGACTACATCATAAATTTAAAAATATTTTAGGACTCAGGAGATACGCCACACACGTAAATACAAAAAAAACACGTTCCTTATTCATGTTCAATTAATATTGTATTGTAGTAATTTATAAGTTTTGCATCTAGTGTAATGATCTTTTGGTTGTAATTGACGAACTGGTAGAACAATAATGATTAAAGTTTAATATAAGATTGATGAAAAAGCCTGTTTTGTATGAAATAAAGTACCTGTTGCATCTTCTGAGCAGGATAACAGCAAATTCTTAAATGGATCAAATGAAACTTTGTAGACTGGTCCTGAATGCCCGAATAGCGTACGACAAGCATCTCTATCTCTTTCCTCCATCATTCGTACAAGAACATCTCCTGTTGAAAATACGAAAAAAAGAATAACTCATTTTACTAATGTACCAATAGGGAAAGACTGATTGTAGCTACAAGGTGGTAAAGCGGGCAAAATGCCACGGGCTACTGGCCTGAGAGGGTCCCAAATTTGACCTAGAGGCCGTGAGCACAGGCCTCAGTTGGTACAGTTACGCTACTGATCGATGGACATATTGGAATGGAAGTTTATAACTTTTTTACCCAAAATAATAAAAGGATAAGCCTTCTCGGCACGCTGCCAATAGACGGCGATTTGGGACAAATTTTCTATTTATAGTTTATTTTTAAGCTTAATTTTTAATTTTAGTTTGTATTTTCTATTTTAAGGCTTTTTATCGTTTGTTGCATACATGTAATGTACCTTATATAATAAAATGATAGAAAATTTACATATAATCAAATTAATAAAGACAGTTCATAATGTAACCTGGAATAAATATATACTTATATAGATTTTTCTCCATTCCAGATTTCATCTAAGAAGATTTTTTTCTATAAGGAGGTGATGTGAGAGTTGGAAGATTGTGATTCTCATACAATATAATATATAATTATACATTATATCTCATATGTGATAACTATTTCTACGCGGACGAAACTTTTATTAGTAGTTTACTATTATTATGTTAAGGTAGAAAATTGAATGACTACCACAGGAAAGAATTGCACTGTACCTGCTTCTCTATCAATGTCTTGCAATTTTTCAGCAGATTTCATTCCACGTAATCTTACAGGTGTCAAAGTCCATACCTGTTAAATAAAAGTATTGGATATTGTAGTCATTTTTAAAATATGAGTAGTGAAATCATAATGGCTATACGATGCTCTTTAATGCAATTTAATGTCCAATGTTCTCAGAATTTGATTATCGTACTTGTATAGAAATACTAACTTTGATTGTAGAGTTGTTAAAGCCGACAGCCAACAGAGTAGAATCGTCACAGATATCTGCACAGATAGCCGTGTGGCCGCTGTTCAGCAGAGTATAGAAGCAGATGGAGGGAAGACTTTCCGGTCCCAATTGCACACGTTTTGCTGCCTCTCTAAGAGCTTTTCCTTTTTCAATTTTATCCATTTCTTTTCTGTAAATAATCAAAAGATTGAAAGTTAGCGACCTCCTATCCTAGTTGGTAGTGACCCTGCCTACGAAGCTACCTGAGTTATGGATAATTTCTATTTGATCTTACTGTGTTAGTAACTTCATCTCTGTAAGATTGTCTAATATTTATTTATTTATTTATTTTCGACAATCAAGACTAATCTAATTAGAGATGCATTCAATAAATAAATATTTCTTAACTTAACATGCCTTTGTCAATTAACATGGATTAACTGTTTGTATGAAACAGAATATGACATGTTCAATATCCAACTTACAACTCTGGCAGAGGGATTCTGTCATTTGGAGGTGCATTAGGATCAGATTTAGGTTTCTTCATGAAAATGTTGTCTTTTTTAGCTTTTTTCTTCTTTGGCTTATCTGGAGTTTCCTCAGTTTCCTCTTCATCTTCAGTGGGTACGGGAAACAGTTGTATATCTGGCTCCTTCAATAGTCCATAATACACTTTTGTGCGATTCTCTGCAATTATAACAAAATATGTATAATGTATACACATATAAGTTTATATTAAGATTGATTTTGATCACACCAGGGGCCCGTTTCTCAAAAGCTTGTAACTTGTAATACAAGGGGATGTCACTTTATGACAGCTTTTGTTAGAAAGGGACTTCCACTTGTATTACAAGTTACAAGCTTTTGAGTAACGGGACCCTGCTCTCAAATATGTATGAATTTTGATAGATTGGATTAGGGGGCGGAATGGAGGTTCAATACAGAATTATTAATGGGGAGAGGTGCTAAGACTTGTAATAAATAAAAGTCAAACCACTTCTCGGTGCTTCTCCAAGTATGCTCCCAATGCTAGTCCGGACCTGAGCCAGAGTCCGGCCTGGGCCGTCGTGGATGTCGATGTGGATGTGGTTATTGATGATGTTTATTATGACTGTACAACTCTTTTGTTCATGCAGATAACGCTTGAGTTGTGATGATGCATCTCTTGACATTTGCACTACAAATTTGTTGGTGCTAAAATAAAATATTATATTAAGAACTTAAACTCAAATTTCATCAAACAAAATCATATGGACCAGTCTTGGTATTAGAAATTGGAGTTATTATTTCAAGAAGGGTCTTGTTGAGGGCAACAAGGAGGACCAATGATTTAGTTAAGATCACAGAACCATTGGATAAAGGCTACGTAAACCAGTCCATGAAGGCGGTATATGTCTAGACCTAACAATGGATGTCTTTTGTCTATAATGACATACAAAAAGTTAACTGTTTGTCTTACTACCACAACTACTGTTTTAGTTAAGAAGATATTTCAAATGGGTGAACATTACCTATAGATCTCTGCCAGTTCATTTCCCTTTATTTGTTCCTTGCTTTTAACAATTGATATTTTCTTCAAATCTTCTTGATAGTAGTCTTCCTGTTCTGGGCCAAATTTCTCCATGAAGTTCATGGCATGTTCATTATGGTCATACAATATGAGCACCATGTACATGTGCACAAACACTGGGTACAGAAGTGTAGAGAGCTCATGCTGTAATGCAATGTACATCAGGGTATAATATAAATAAATGTTAAGTGAAGAAAATTAACCCATTAGCACCTATTGTATGCGTTTGGGTACACTTGAGTTTGAGTATTGAGTAGAATTTAACTCAATACTCAAAGTTAAGTGTACTGTAACTTGAGAGTATCAAAAAAATTAGATATTTCCAAAAGTTGGTGTAGGAGCTAATGTGTTAAGAATAGAAGCCATGTAAGTATTTTTAGTAACAAAAAAATTGTTAAATAAAGATATTTTGGGCCAACAAATTTGTTTAACTTATTATAATACCACAAATATACCACTCATAAAATACTTTGAATTGTGTTATTTAAAAGTGCAACATGTCATATAATATTAGAAAAAAAAATAAAGGTGGTCAGGTATGAAATCAGTATGGTCCGAAATAAATGAATCTAGGTGATCACAGTGTATAAATTTGTCACTACAATCATGTATCAAATGGTAAATCTAATAAGATTTATAATCATTCAATATAGTCACCTAGGAGTCCCATTTAGACAATTGTAGGGGATAAAATGAGTATTAACAAATAAGTATATAATACTTATTTATTATTATAGCTTTATTTGCTCAGTGCTTTACATTATTTTATGTTAGGTTGGTTGCAATGATCCCTGCTGGGTGAAAGCCTCCTCTTTACCCTTTCATTTCTCTCTGTTTTTTGCTATTTCCAACCAGTTCTTTCCAGCTAGTTGTATGATGTCGTCTGCCCATCGTTTTTGAGGTTTTCCTCGACCTCTTTATATACTTACCTATATAAATATATATGCAATAATAAGTTCCTATTAAACATGTTACGAGTGCACCTTACCTTGTAAACATCTAAAGAAGTTTCGACAAACTTTTTCAAGCTGTCGTAGGCGAATTCATAACTGTATGGATCACTCTCTGTATGATGTGAAGTCAAAATGTTAGCAAGTTCTACTTCAGGTAAATCCAAGTTTTCTATTACGGCATCTCCCAAACTTGCTTCTTTCCTAAGTATTTCTTCAGTACCCTGTAAAACAATACATTACAAATTAGAAGTACAAAATGCATACCGCAATAAAAACAACAGGTATTTTTGTGAAGTTTACCTTAAGGTTATATTTTCTCAGCAGTTGCAATACCGCCAGAAGTGGCGTAGATTTCTCCCCCATTCTTCGCACCTTAATTTACAATTAGTATACTATACTAAATTTTACCATTTAATTAAAAAAGGAATAATACAAGTAGGACACATTAAAGTGTCAGGCAATTGCAAACGCCAAAGAGCATATAATCACTACGTTCTAAGAGAAGGAACTCCATAGTACGTTTTTGTCAAACGGTTGGTTTTGACAGGACTTGACTGATGTATGACTGATGAGCATCTATTCATACCAACATAAAGAAAATTGTTTATAGCACAGATAAAGAAATATATTATCTATATATTTATCTATGGTTTATAGAAAGCAGTGCTGTGAAAAATCGATAATAGTGAGTTCTCGAAACGATAATAACCGACATGATAGAAAGTAGTGCTGTGAAAAATCGATAATAGTGACTTCCTAAACCGATAAAAACCGTCCTAAACTCATTCAATTTTTTATCTTAGAAAATAAAACACCTGTGAGTTTATTACAAACTTTATTAATTTCTTAAATTGATACTTGGTATATACAAAAACTCATTTATTATAAATAATAAGTGTTCTAAAATGAATATAAAACTAAAATTAACTACAATTAAGATAACTGAAGCTAAAAATTTTGCGCCCTTGGTAGGGTACCCATCACGCAGGCAGCGTTCCCGCGCTGGATTGCTATGGCCAATCTTTGCGCGAGAAAGCTGCCTGCGCGAGGATGACCTGTGGCCTCCCTTAGGAATTTACTGAGCACCTTGTGGAGTCCCCGAGCCCCCCTACCCCATGGACCTAGTGTCTCGACGCCAAAGGCTACATATTCGTAGTATGCGCCGAGACAACTATATTTATTCGCCTTGAAGAGTTCTCGGACGTCAGCCGCCGCCCCGGCCTGTTTGCTGGTGGCTAAAATGTAGGACACCGCCAGCGTATCTGCGCAGGTGGCGTCGTACACCAGCGCCTGGCCCATCCGCCAGGGGATCAACGACATCCCGTCGGGGCGTTTGCCGTCGTCCCTTGCGATCTGGGGCTCCAGAGCCGCAGGGACGTCGGCGCTGACGAGCGCTCTCCTCAGGATGTCGTTGAGCGCGGCATGACGGGAGAGGCGGCCGGCGCCCGAGGAGCAGGCGAGTCCGTGGTGGCCAAGGCGATCAACAGGGGCCCCACTAGAGGCACAGCTGTGGTCCACACATACATCGGCCCCGACCCGGAGTCCGATAGCAATTCTGAGTGTTTGGCTCGATGAAAGTGCCGTTGTTGGGTGATGGATAGGCGTGCAGCCATAAAATTAGTAAAATAAAATAATGTATTTACCAATAAACTATGGTATACATATTTACCAGGGGCCCCCGCACTAGGTGAGACCTGGGCTATAACCGCGAAAATCGAAGTTCGCAAATTGCGGGCATTTTTCTCTGTCACTCTAATTACACCTTTAATGGAGTAAAAGAGAAAAATCCCCGCAATTTGCGAATTACGGTTTTCGCGGTAGCCCCTCTGTATCGCGGGGAACCATTTAAGGCAGGGGCCTTAAATGGCCTAAGGGGCCCAGAATAACCCACGCTGGCCCATTGTGTATAGTTGAATTATCGAGAAGATGGAATTGCATTTGTAGTGGTTGTATGCTGATAGTACAAGAAAATAGAAAATTCAAATATAGAATGCCTGTAAACAAACAATACTACTACATATGCAATTCCACGCTCTCGATGATTCAACTATACAGGGGTACACAATGGGCCAGCGTGGGCCATTCTGGGGGCCGCATTTATGCGTTAAAGGGAGCAAGTGATATTGCTATCTCATTCTACCGCATGGCTGCGTCCCTTGGACTGGCCGGCGCTGGCCCATTGCGTACAGGGGCCTTTAGATTTGTACATGCAGTATCTGAATTTAGTTACTTAATAGGTATAGCATGCAAGTTACAAAATTACTAAAAATGACACTTAAATATTTGCGTACATTATAAAATATTACTTAGTATAGCTTCTAGCTGTTTCCACGTAGTTAAGTGATTGAAGAAGAGTGTAGGTAAGCTTTTTGGCCTCAATAACTGATCTGTCTTTGATTTGAGATAACAATGCTTTAGCATGGCACTGTAGGTTGAAGCCTTAAGGTGGTCCCCAAATCGTTTACCGAAGGCGGAGAAGACTTCTGGAACAGGTAGGTTAAAGATTCGGTTTTTGAGAAGCGAGACGTAACAAGTCATGAGTGTAGACGATTTGTGTGTAAGCAAAACGATACTGTGCAAAAATAACTGCCGAACAGTCAGGCCCATAGCTTCAGCGTAGAGTTCAGAAGTTGGAAATCGAAAGGGTCATTGTCCAGACTCTGGTCACAGCTAGGAGCCTTGCGTGGTCCCTTCCCGACGAAGTGTCAATTGGGGATTTTAGAACGGCAGTGGGGGCTAAGTTGTCCCAGGCCCTTATTGCCTCTCGGGTCTAGGTGGCACATCTGGCAGTTTAGCTAGCCAGGCTTTCATGGCCTCATCCAAGCACGCGACCTCGCAGTTTGTTATTTTAAGGATTTTACCTGCGAGATCAGACGTGCTATGGATTGAGGACAAGAATGCCGGCAGAGCAATACTCGATATTTTGCGTGTTCCTAAACCGCCAAACCTAATGGGCAAAGAATCTTGGGTCCAAGCCGATTCATTAAAATGGACATTCAAAATCGATTCCAGTTGTGACTTAAGGAGACTATCGATAGGTTGGACTAAACTAGCGACTTTCCAGATAGCGCAGCAACGGAGCAAGTACGTAAATTTGGGAACCAACAACAACATTTTAAAATAAATAAGGCCGAATGGCTACTAATTTTGACTAAACGTTCTGAATCTGATCTAAACTCGAAAAACTTTGAAGTACCTGGGCTGCTAAAGAGGGTTCTACGTTTTCGGAAATGTACAATTCACATTTGTCGAAGTCAAGTTTCAGGTCAATGGCGCTAAATTTCTGTATAACTAGGGATAAGTCACGTCGCTCTCCGGATAGCCTGGAAAGAGTAATAATAAGGCTGCTATTTAACTGATCACCAGATTTAGTAAAATTTAATACCAAAAAAATCTATTTTACCACCCTAAAATCATGAATGATCACCAAAATTATAACACCATTTTAATGTGAAATGATTACCAATTTTATTACATTTTACTATCCTTTTAAAGGAAATGACACCAAAATAATCATTATTAACCCAAAAATAGTCAATGATTACCAAATTTCAATCCCCATTTTAATGTGAAATGATAACCAAATTTTTACATCTTGCTATCCTATTAAAGAAAATGACACCAAAATAATCATTGTAAACCCAAAAATAGTAAATGACCACCAAAATTAGAACTCCATTTTAATGTAAAATGATAACCAAATTTTTAAATCTTGCTATCCTATTAAAGCAAATGGCTCCAAAATAATCATTGTAAACGCAAAAATAGTAAATGATCACAAAATTGTAACCACATTTTAATTAAAAATGTGCAATCATTTAATATATCGTTATCCTATTAAATTAATTAATCCACTTCGTTACCTTTTTCTAGTAGCATTTTATTTCTGTAACAGTCGCAGTTCTAACCTAACCTAACCCACTTTTCTAGTAGCATTTT
This sequence comes from Cydia splendana, assembly GCF_910591565.1. Taxonomy (NCBI): domain Eukaryota; kingdom Metazoa; phylum Arthropoda; class Insecta; order Lepidoptera; family Tortricidae; genus Cydia; species Cydia splendana. The sequence continues at coordinate 13,017,067 of NC_085964.1, read as the reverse complement.
GTTTCTGTAAGGGTCGTAGTTCAAACCTAACCTAACCCACTTTTCTAGTAGCATTTCTTTTCTGCAAGGGTCGCAGTTCAAACCTAACCTAACCCACTTTTCTAGTAGCATTTCGTTTCTGTATGGGTCGCAGTTCAAACCTAACCTAACCCACTTTTCTAGTAGCATTTCTTTTCTGTAAGGGTCGCAGTTCAAACCTAACCTAACCCACTTTTCTAGTAGCGTTTCGTATCTGTATGGGTAGCAGTTGAAACTTAACCTAACCTACTTTTCTAGTACCATTTCGTTTCTGTAATAAGGGTCGCAGTGCTAACCTAACCTAACCCACTTAACTGATAGCAGTTTAACTTACTTTTCTAGTAGCATAACGAAATCCTACTATAAAAGTAGATTAGGTTAGGTAGGTATGCGGTGCGGGCTACGGGGGGTTGAGCGGGAGGGGCTAGTAATTTTGGCATCAGTTTACTTTATTTGGTAATATGTATAAATTTTTTGGTAATCATAGTGGTTTATTTAGGTGAAAATATCGCATTAATTTGGTCTTCAAGATTTGGTGATCATTAATGATTTTTGGTGATCATTCAATATATTTGGTATTTGAATACAATTTGAAGTGCAGTCGTAATTAAAGTGGTGGTACTTTTGTATTTTTAGGCCTTATTTTTTTGGTGTTCAGTAATTTTTTTTGGTAAGCATGATTTTTTTATATAGGGTACCAAAGTATTTTTTGGTGGTCATTCTATTTGTAGCCTAATAATAACGGGAAAAGTTGAAGGCACGACACCTCAGGGCCCTCCTCCTACTAGATGGTGTGCTCAAATTACGGCACCTATGCTATATAAACTGCACGAGGCCATGCGCTTGGCGGAGAACAGAACCCTATGGAGGAGCCTGCCAACAGAAGGATATGATGTCACGATCCTCAGTATTGAGGGACCGACTGAAGAAGAGGGATAAGTCTGCCAGAACCGTATTATATGTGAGTCTCCGCTGATGGTGCCGTCGTCCAGGTACCAAACATGCAGTATGAACGTGAGACTATGAATAGCTGAATTAATAGCCAGACTTAATATATGGTATATATATATATGTATATATATATATACATATTTGTTCTTATTGCACAATTTGAATACTGAATGTACAAATATGCTGTACCTTTGTTTTTAAACACTGAACTGTACAAAATATATTCTGGTAGAATTTACAAACGGATACACTGTACTCGTTACAAAATCTAACATGTTTGTCTAAAGATTTTTCAAAAACTAATCTTAGAATTAATATATTTAAATAGGATAAGGTAAACACAAATATAACTGTAAAAAGGAAGTAGGAACTAACTGAATTACCGTCACACACTCAACTCAACAGTCGAAATTATATATACCTAGGTCTATTATATACTTTAAGCCGTATCAGCTGTGGGCTGTGTGTGATAGTGTGTGTGTTAATTATTACGCTATGAGCTGATCCTCATTAACCCCTGACGCAGAATGGCTACAGAATCACAATCTCCAAGTTAATACGCATAAAATAAAACTCATTCAGTTAAGACCCTACCAAAACGAACCCATAGATCTAACTTTAACCAAAATAATAAGTTTATGGCAAAAAAAATATTTTTGGTACAAGCTTTTATCGCTGACTGACGCTACTTTTATTCCACGGGCAACTAATACGAGTACTCATCGAGACAATTCTATAAACCCCAAACACAATTAGGTTTCGTTGTTTTATCACAGAGTTCCTATGGCCACCTCCTGTCTCGCGTCTCGCCTTACTTATGTATACAAATTTCCAGCTTCATTGGAAGTCGGGAAGTGGGTCAAATTTAACTTGCAAGATTTGACCCGTACAAACATAGTTACATATAGTCTGTACTAAATATGGTGTGCATTGATACCATCAATGAAAATAGAGTGTATAGAGGCGGATTGTCAAAGTAAATTATGTAGCCACTGTAAATTTACTGCCAATATCTTTCGACAGAAAATTAAAACTGTTAGGCCCCATTCGCACGACAGCTTAAAAAGCGTTGCGTTAAAACCCGACGTTGGCGCTTTTTTACCGTTTCCAATATTTGTGTTCATATGAACGCTTAAAAATCACTTGTGAGTCGTAATGCCACGTACGCATCTCAGCAAAGCCATACTTTATTTGCTATTACGACGTATTATTTGAATATAGCTTGAATATTTCAGGAATTTGTAAGCATAAGTTGACATTTTTAAGGTGAAACTAATAATAATCTTGACGATTGACACCAAAAATTGACACTTGACAGCCAACTGACAGCAGCGCCGGCGCTTTTTTAACGCTTGTGAGAACAGATACACGGAGTTCCGTATGCTCTATTCAATTTGACGCCAACGCTCAACGCCGAAAATGGAACAGTGCTCGATAAAAAAGCGCCGCGCTTAAAAACCGCCTTCGTGTGAATACATACATGGTTATCCATTGGTGTCATTCAAACGCTTTTTTAACGCGCGTTGAAAAAGCTGCCGTGCGAACGGGGCCTTAGAACGCCATTTGACTTTGATCCATAAGGCTGATTAAGACGGCGCGCGAAGCGTATATGCGATTTTAGCTACATTGCGGACTGTTGGTTAAGTCCAATTCAACCGCCCGATCGAAAACCGCAATGTAATGGAACTGGCATGCGAGTTGTCGCATCGACTAAATGAGCCCTTTTATTATTTCACTGATATGTGTAAATTTGTTAAATATTGAAATTAACGCCATCTACTCGACTGTAGGCCAAAGGTTATGGCGCCATCGCTCGAAAAGATTACACCATACCTTTGGCCTACTCTCGAGTAGATGGTGTTAATATTAATATTTAACAAGTTTACACATATCAAATACTATTACTTATTCTGTGATATCAGTGAAAGAATAATGATCAAAGTCAAATGGCGTTCTAACAGGTTTAATCTTCTGTCGAAAGATGGCAGTAAATGTAGGTACTGTAGCTACATAATTTACCATGACAGTAACTCTCTATTTAAAATTCTCTTTGATACCATGTTTCAAAGATGGATTTAAAAACAATTTATCTGGTTAAAGTCCTAAGCTACCTATTAGGCAGACTCTTAATAAAGTAAACTCGATTTCACTTTCATGAGCTTCTTCAGCAATTCTTTCTTCGTTGTATTGTAATCTGTAACAAGTAAAATTAATTTAAATGAAACTCCGTAGAAATCTTTGGTCTCTTAAATGCATTCGTACAATGCAAACATAAAGTACATCCGCGGAAAAATTAAAAGATGTATGAGAACCTTTTACCAAGTGGATGAAATTAGGCTTGTTTTAAGCAATGGTATGTATGCAGGCAGAGATTCAAAAGTATTATTTGGTACTATTCCGCCGTATACATCCTTTAAAACGAAGATGAGATAATAATATACTGTGCGTAAATATTAACCAATAACTTTGGAATGAATGTTTCAAACTGCTGAGAGATAAACAATTTTTTTTAATACGAGTAACAATACCATATTCACTTACCTAGTCTTTTGATTTGCTCGCTGCGTTTTTCGATTATCAGAAGCAAGAACTAGAGCAGCGGTCGGCAACCTTTTAGCAGCCAAGGGCCACATAGTAGTTAAGGAAGTTGACGCGGGCCGCACTTTTGTTAATATGTGTGACTTTAATCAGACATTGTTGTTTGACAATATTACATACAAAATAGCCAGGGGGCTCGCGGGCCGCGAGTGAGAGGGCCGCTTGTTGCCGACCGCTGAACTAGAGTATCCCTATAGATCCGCCAGGTTGTTTGTCAGCAAAGCGGGGGCGTTTAGCTGGTATTGCCGCTGAAATCAAATAATCCGCATTAATTATAGAGGTACTAGCTGCTCACCTCTTTATTAGTAGTATTAGTACCTACCTACTTAAAAATGGAGACCTATAAGCTCTAAAAACCACGGACCGGAAGACGCAGCGTGGGAAGGCCCTCTACAAGATGGAGTTGTATGGGGTCGGCGCGTGACCGGCCGCTGTGGAGATCGTTGAGGGAGTTCTTAGGCCATCAGTGGACGTCTTTCGGCTGATATGATGGTTATGATGATGATGAAGCTTTCGGAAACCCGTCGCGCGAGTGACTAAAAATACGTAAATGCTCTACCCATCCATGCAGTATCATACCATGACCGTGCTGTCGTGAACGTATCAAGCATGGAATGTAAGTTAGTAATAAATAAGAGCTCGTCAACATAGGTAGAGTTTTTTTGATACTCCTACAGTCAGCAGCAGATGTTGCTAAGCGGACGAGGTGTTCAAAATTACCTTGATACCATCTTGATACGCACTTATTCTCTTAACAATAAAAGTCGCGTTAAGATCATTTTGAACACCTGGCCCTTATAGTAAATAACCTTATAATCGGTCAAGTCCTATAAATTAAATACCTTTGTACTTAAATTACATACTTCACTGCAGGCTTCACTTATACGGACTCTACTTGTCTGGTCTAATGTATGGTTTTGAACCATAACCATTTCTTATTCGGTGGACAAGTCGCATGCTCAATAGGCAATAGCATTAATTGAGCCAATAACATTTTTTTTTTCTCAATTCTACGCTTACCTTTATCCAGTCGAATGCTTATTCCAGATTTCAGACAAGCTTGGCCTGTACTCGTAGATGCAGTAGCTGAAGTTTGTGCTGGAACATTTCACACGTTAAAATTTTAAAAATAAATTACAAACATAGGTACCAACATAAAACATTAATAGTTAGTACCTTCACTTATTTTTATTTGTCAGTCGTAGTTAGCTGTTAACCAAGCAGGTAAGACTTAGACCGTTTAAATACCTTACTTTGAACTTCTTATCTGTTTTATACCGATCTATGTTTTACCTAGTAATAGCTGATACTAATGACCTGCTTGAAGACATGCATATCGGCGTCCGCGTGAGAGCAAATCTCGCATACTACCGAATACCTAGTAGGTAAAGAATCCTCAAGTAAACTATTAAAGAGCATGCGAAGACCATCTCCGTATAAATCCTTAAGCGGACGCACACATTTAACCGGTTTCGATGAAACTTGCATGGGGTATGAACTTTAAGATGTTTTGCCCCGTTTCCAATGATACCACACTCGTAGTTCGTACCTATCAATAAGCGAGATTATCATACTAATACGTACACGTACATTAGAACGTTATTGATAAACCGGTTTTGATAAAACTTCCACTGAATAACCTACTAAGTTGAGATAAATGTACCTATGCCAAAAATATTTAATAGAAAAAACCGACTTGTCAAAACAGTCTGAAATGCCATAAATGAATGACGACTGGTCTGGCCTAGTGGGTAGTGACCCTGCATATGAAGCCGATGGTCCCGGGTTCGAATCCTGGTAAGGGCATTTATTTGTATGATGATACAGATATTTGTTCCTGAGTCATGGTTGTTTTCTATGTATTTAAGTATTTATATATTATTTATATCGTTGTCTGAGTACCCACAATTAACACAAGCTTTCTTGAGCTTACCGTGGGGCTTATTCAATTTGTGTAAAAATGTCCTATATTTTTTTTTTATATATGTAATTTATTGGCTGGCATTTAACTGATCACAGTGATCACCATATATAGTAATCCACTTCGTCACCTTTACCTAGTAGCATTTCGTTTCTGTAAGGGTCGCAGTTCTTACCTAACCTAATATTAACCTTACCCACTTTTATACTCGTAGTAGCATTTCGTTTCTCTAAGAAGCGCTAGTGGCCTAGCGGTAAGAGCGTGCGACTTGCAATCCGAAGGTTCGCGGGTTCAAACTCGGCTCGTACCTACCAATGAGTTTTTCGGAAGTTATGTACGAAATATCATTTGATGTTTACCAGTCGCTTTTAGGTGAAGGAAAAAATCGTGAGGAATCCGAACTAATCCCAATAAGGTCTCGTTTATCCTCTGAGTTGGAAGATCAAATGGCAGTCGCTTTCGTAAAAACTAGTGCCTACGCCAATTCTTGGGATTCGTTGCCAAGCGGACCCCAGGCTCCCATGAGCCGTGGCAAAATTCCGGGACAACGCGAGGAAGATGATGATGATGATAATGATGATTTCGTTTCTCTAAGGGTCACAGTTTTATCCTACCTAACCTAACCCACAAAATCGAAATCGCCAAATGTGTACTATGCGTCGTTCAAGAGTTCTGTTCTGATAATCATCAGCAGTTCCACTTCATCAAATGTGACAGTTTTTAATGTAAATGCTTGATTTTCTGATTAAAATACATAAATCTCTGTACGTATGCCTTTAAAATTTGAGGAGTTCTCTCGATTCCTCATGGATCCCATGTTCAGAACTCGTGAATGTGGCTTAAAAACGTGAGCTATGCGTCGTTGAAGAGTTCCGTTCTTGGCCATCATCAGTTCTACTTCATCAATTGTCACTTTTTTCAATGTAAATGCTTGATTTGTTGTATGTCTTTAATTAAAGATTTGAGGAGTTCCCTCGATTCCTCATGGATCCCATCATCAGTAGGTACCTACTCGAGCTTAACAAAAATGTGGCTTAAAACCTTAACTTGCTTAATAGTAATTTCGAAGACCTATCGAATGATGTGCTTATGTTGATATTTCTCAAAAAAAAAACAATTTTAGTTTCATACGACGACGACCGGTCTGGCCTAGTAAGTATAGTGACCCTGCCTGTGAAACCGATCGGATCCCGGTAAGGGCATTGTATGATGAACACAAATATTTGTTCCTGAGTCATGGGTGTTTTCTATGTATATAAGTATGTATTTATCTGTATAAGTATGTAATGTATATCGTCGCCTAGCACCCATAGTACAAGCTTTGCTTAGTTTTGGGCTAGGTTGATCTGTGTAAGATGTCCCCTAATATTTATTATTTATTTATTTACCTACCCATGGAGTGTATTTTAAACTACGTACCGAAGCGTAAAGTAAGTACATCAACACCACTTAATTAACGTCCATTAAGAGAAACGTGGACAAACTACTTGAGATCTGTGTGAAAACTAAAATACTTTTACCTAAAAGCAAAACTAGCATAATTACCATTTTCACTGTTTGATGTTGACAGAGGTACTCTGGCATGTGAAGATCTGATCTGAATCTGGTTTGCAGCTGAAATTTAAATTATTGTAAAAGAAATAAGGTAGAAGTACTAGTGCTTGACGCTGCACTAGTATTCGACATGGGCACTTTATGTCAAAGTAATATAGGTTAAATTTGAACAGCGAAGATTTTTCTGTATTCAAATTTAATCCTTGTCACTTTGACATAAAGTGCCCATGTCGAATACTAGTGCAGCGTCGAGCACTAGTACTTCTACCTTAATTTAACATTTTTAGATTAAGTACTATTAGGTATAACTCCATACGCCGTGCACCGCAATAACGCGGTTGGGAGCGGCAATTTATCCAGAAAAAAAAAAGATCTTCATGGACTTTCCATGTGCGACGGTAATCGCTTATTTACAGGTGATTCGTGTCCTCGTTTGCCTCCTATATAACTTATATAGAAAAGCCTATGTTTATTTTAATATCCTTATATCTTATAGTTCTTGAGTAAAATGGCTGTGATCTACGGACGGACGGACGGGCGGACTGACCGACGGACATGACGAAACTATAACGGTTTCATTTTTGCCATTTTGGCTACGGACGGAACCCTGAAAACGATCACAATTCGGACTAACCAATTCGAAGAGAAACGTGGGTAAACTGAGGGCCTCTCGCGAAACACGTTCGCCGTGTTACTTCTCTGTCGCACATACGTACGAATTTACAAGTGCGACAGAGAGGCAACACGTCGAACGTGGTTCGCGGTAGGCCCTCTGAAGTCTGTGTGAAAATACTTTTAAAGATAACTAGCATAATTACCATTTACCTACACTGTTCGATGTCGATGGTCTGGCATGTAAAGGTTTGCACCTGAAATTTAAAATTCTGGTGAAAAATTATTTTAATATTTTTAACATTAGGACATGATGTCACGATCCTCAGCATTGAGGGAACGACTGATGATGATGAGATGATCTATTTTTTATGGGTAATCAAATATACCTACTGTTACTGTCTGTCTTTCGGGGCTCCCTGAGGATGGGGGCCCTGGGCACGAGCCCCGTGTGCCCCTATGGGAAAGACGTACTGACTTATATATTAAACCACTTATTCATAAAACTTAGCATCTACCTTTGTTAAATTTGTCCCTTTCTAACAAACACAAATGACAAAATGACAAAAGCGTTTATGAATAATGTCATAAGAATACTGTTGTTGAAATTGAAATAAGTACCTTCAATTCAATCTCTCATAGCATAGCATACTTAGTACCTATTGATTGAAGTTTCTTGTTAGATGGACATTGTTTCCATCAAAAAACCGGCCAAGTGCGAGTCGGACTCGCGTTCCAAGGGTTCCGTATATTACACAATTTTTAACAATCAGTGCCGGATTAAGATATGTTGATGCCCTAAGGATTTCTAGGTGCCCCCTCTCCCTCGGGTCATCAAGATTACATTGATTTTTTGGTAAATTGAGAGAAGTTCATTGCCGCGTTACAGCTGAGAATGGAAATCAGTCACATCATTTTATCACGAAAATTGACAGTGCCGCAGCAGTCATGTTGCAACAGAGTACCTAATGCTGTTGCAGTCGCCACCCGAATGTCCCCTTTATCATAGCTTAGAAAGTAATAAAAACGCAATATGATAGACAGTTGTAAATTTTTACTTTTAGTATGGAAATCAGTCACATCATTTTATCACGGAAGTTGACAGTACTGCAGCAGTAACGTTGCAACAGAGTATATAATGTTGCTGCAGTCGCCACCCGAATGTCACCTTTATTATACCTTATAAAGTTATTGAAAACGCGAGCGAAGCGAGCGCGAAAATTTTTCGATATACAAACGCAATTTTACTTTTAGTTCCAACCAGGCGCGAATCCAGGATTTCATACAGAGAAGGGATGGGACAGTTTTCTATCAGCCTAGCTTCGCAGAGGGCTCGATATTTCTTAGGCTTCGATATTCGAGGTTGTTTTCATGCATAAAATATGCAAGAAAGCAGAGCTTGGAATTGAATTGGCGAAGTGTGAGAAAGGCAGTAGGCCTAGCTGCGAAAGAGGAAAGCTTGGATTTGGATCCACGCCCAAGTGTAATTAAGGCAGAAGGCCTCGCATAAGACCTAACGCCGAACCGCAAAAGAGTGGGTTGAAATCGAATCTATGCATGTAATCACGACTCTTCTACTGCTACCGATTGTTTCCCAAAGAATTACGCGCCATTATTTTTGCAAATTAGCTTTTGGACAGCTAAAAAAAATCGTGTGGTAAAAACGATGTGTCTGTCCCTAATTTTAAAATTTGTTCACCTTTTTCAACCTGGCATTTTGGTGCCCCTCCTGAACGTGGTGCCCTAAGCACGTGCTTGTTTTGCTTATTGGTTACAAAGTCTTTATTAATTCAACCATTAAAGTCGACGAGTACAAAAAACTTTAAGCTAGCTCTCAATTTAACATTTTTTTTAAACATTATTTTTAATTTGACCTTACAATTACTCGTAAGTAGGTAAGACCGTTAAATATTTAAAATGATTATCTTATCAGAAAATTATCACCAATTACTCTAAGAAAACTACTACTCTAAGTAATCCGGCACTGTTAACAATGTATTTTTTATGTGAAACGTGAGTGAAATCTCTTTAAAAACTCCGTAGGGGTCGGATTAAAAACTGTAATTAAGTCCGACTCACGCTTGACTGTACATTTCTAATAGGTTTTCCTGTCATCTATAGGTATAGACCTATTTTATGTATTTTTTTTCAAAATTTTAGACCTAGTAGTTTCGGAGATAAGGGGGGGGGAATGGTCATTTTTTGCCTATTTTCTTGAATAACTTCTAAACTGTTGATTCGAAAATTATAAAAAAAAAATATTTGGATTCCTTACAATAAGCTCTTTCATTTGATATGTAACAGTATGTAGTTTGAAAATTTTTTTTTTCACTTTTTCATTTACCCCCCAAAAGTGGCCCCCATGTTTAAAATTCATTTGTTTACGTTACATGTCCGTATTCGGGTCACAAACTTACATATGTGTACCAAATTTCAACTTGATTGGTCCAGTAGTTCCGGAGAAAATCGGCTGTGACAGACGGACAGACAGACAGACAGACAGACAGACAGACAGACAGACAGACAGACGCACGAGTGATCCTATAAGGGTTCCGTTTTTTCCTTTTGAGGTACGGAACCCTAAAAATAGGTAGGTAATACTAATAAGTAATGAAAAATAATGAAATAGCTGTAAGTACCTACTCTGGACTGGAATAACCGTGATGTGCACAAAAACAGGCCAATTCGAACATACACTGAAATCAGAATAATAATTTATTTTAATCATCATCATGCATTCATTGTTAAATTTAGTCATCGTGCGTCTTGCCCGCACCAATACATGTACGGAAAAGTACGATATTTGAATGACATTAGTTAGATGTCATTATGATCCAACCTCACAAACACCCAATTATATGACAAATTGTTTACAGTACCTATATTAGGTACTCAGTAAAATTCCTCCTCCTTAGAAGGTAGGTAGTGTATGCCGTTTATACATGTTTTAGGGTTCCGTACCCAAAGGTTAAAAGCGGGACCCTAATATTACTAAGACTCCGCTGTCCGTCCGTCTGTCTGTCTGTCTATCACCAGGCTGTAACTCATGAACCGTGATAGCTAGACAGTTGAAATTTTCAAAGATGATGTATTTCTGTTGCCGCTATAACAAGGAATACTAAAAACAAAATAAAATAAATATTTAGTGGGGCTCTCATATAACAAACGTGATTTTTTTGCCGTTTTTTGCATATGGGCACGGAACCCTTCGTGCGCGAGTCCGACTTGCACTTGGCCGGTTTTTTAAATTATAATATTAGGTCTTGGTACAAAGTTTGTTTGGGGTTAGCTGGATGAAGGGATAACTTCATCTTTATAATTTAAAATGTATCTGTTGCTGTGCTGGACTGTTTTAAACTTACCTACGATAAAATGTTTATTACTTACCTAATCACTTAGTGCTACTTGCACCATACCACTAACCCGGGGTTAACCGGTTAAACCATTAACCTAGTGTCAAATTGTACTGGTAACCATGGTTACTCTAGGTTGAATCAGTTAACCCCGGGTTAGTGAATGGTGCAAGTGGCCCTGTGGGCTACAACTAAGGCTAATTACTAATTATGGCTAATAGAAAGTTACCTCGTCTACTTGCAGCATGTTGAGGAAATTCTCATAATAATTGGTATTCCGACAGTGGAGGTGCGGAAAGATTTAACTTTGGATAGGCTCTTTTTAGGGTTTTGTAGTCACCTAGAAACCCTTATAGTTTCGCCATGTCTGTCTGTCCGAGGCTTTGCTCCGTGATCGTTAGTGTTAGAAAGCTGCAATTTGGCATGGGTACATATATCATGCATTGCGGCAGCGATAAATTAAAAACTATAAAAAAATTTTTTGTTCCAATAGCGTGGGGTACCGTTGGATAGGTCTTTCAAAACGAATAAGGAGACCCTTTTTTGATATAGTAAATTTTTCGGAAATAATCGCTCCAAAAGAAAAAAAATATGTGCCACCCCTGTAACTTTTGAACCATGGGTCCAAAAAGTATGACAAAAATCGTGAAACAAAAGCTTAATAAATAATTTCAATGAAAACTACTTATAGCAAACATGATCGGTCCAGTCGTTTTTGAGTTATTGCTAAAAATCTCCTTTTTCTTAGTAAAAAGACGTACAAAGCGCTGCAAATAGGTACTCCCTGTAATTTATAATGTACCTACATGATACTTACGAATATCCCCCGTTTGGCCTATTTTGACAGAATCGTAACTACGAAACTCTACACTGAGCAATTGAGCATGGCTCGACATGTAGCTTATTTTCTGTCTTGCCAAAGTCTCTCCGTTCAAAATGATCGCCACAAACGTGACGAATCTTCTGCAACTTTTCTATGGGTAAATGAACGAGATCTTCTTTTCCAGTCTAGCTTATCTAACCCAAGTTATACATCTGTAAGCAAAGTGGTTTTGGCTTCCTTTTCATTGTGTACTGTAAACATAATATTGAGGGACACAAATGATGCAAATTAAAATAAGTATTGCAAACATAAGAGGAAGATAGTAGTAGTAAGTATGTGCTTTAAAGTGATTGCGACATTTGGGTTCATGCAGGACTACTTTCAGATAACTAAAATATGAAATTGAATAACACGTAAGCTTTTATAGTAATAAAATGTCATATTTGATAAAGAAATGGAGATTATAGAGATTCGATGATGATAAACAACGTGCGTTGTGTCGGTCTAATAAGTACCCTGTGCCCTAACTATTAGAAGAGACTTACAGGTAGCAAACATAGCAAATTCAAATAATTCACCGCATAAGTAGCAAATAATATTTTTAGGAATTTAAAAATTGAAATAGACGTCATCTTTGAATGCCTGGGAAGTATTTGACCAACAACTTTGATAACTATTAGAGACTGATGACCCCACAGTCAAACTCATTGTTGAGTTTTGCTGGGCTATGACTATTTTGAAGAATACCTCTGTATTTTATTAAATAAATAAATAAATAAATAACATTTAGGGCGAGCAATACGTGCTTGTTCCTCCTATTACGGAGTGGCGGAGACCGGATTCGAACCGGCGTCTCGGTCGGTCTTTAGCTTGTTACGCGGCTGATAAATCAAAATGTTTAATAAAATAATTTGATTTGTTCCCTGGTAGTTGTATTTCGGAACTTGTAGACTTACCGCTGTTCATCCTTGAGAAATTTGGCAAAGAATCCTCCTCGAGTGATTTCTCAGACACCGCATATTTCACAATATCGGTTTTTGCCGGCCATTGTACTATTTTACAACAGTAGGTACGGGTTTCTGTTTCAAATCACCACAAAACTCAGGAGAAGCAAACTCAACTTTAGAAAACTGTTATTATTTTGCAAAATTTGCACACGAATTATGTCAATTTTGTATTTCAAAATGGTTGCCGCTCGTATACGCATAATGTCAAGTTGGCATTTCAACAGTGCTGCCGCCAATGCCACGCCGCTGAACTAATTATGACAAATATCTTTGCTATACGTTTGTTCGTAGTAAGAGAGTTTCTCGCCACTGGCAAACGCCTAACACTAACAGAAATTTTGGCAATTGGCATCACAAAAATGTTGCCAGAACTTCATATCATAATTTGAAAATGACAGCTGTCAAACGGTGCGACCAAGGCCCCAACGTTGTCTGGGCTATAACCGCGAAAATCGAATTTCGTGAATTGGGGGCATTTTTCTCTGTCTTTCTAATTACGCCTTCATTGGAGTAAAAGAGAAAGATCCCCGTAATTTGCGAATTTCGGTTTTCGCGGTAGCCCCTCTAGCCCAGGGCTATAACCGCAAAAATCGAAGTCACCAAATTGCGGGCATTTTTCTCTGTCACTCTAATTACGCCTTCATTGGAGTAAAAGAGAAAGATCCCCGCAATTTGCGAATTTCGGTTTTCGCGGTAGCCCCTCTGTATTATACCCATAACACACTGCCGCACCGCGACCTTACTGAGCTGCAAAAAGGAAAGTTTGAAAAATGTATGGAAATTTTAGGACACTTTTTTTCTCCTGGATGAAAAGGGCTCGCGATCCTGACTAGAAATAACACAAAAGTGGCAAAAAAGGTCACAAAATATGAAATGGCAAAAAAATAAAGAAACGCTCTGACCATCTATAATAATATATTACTTAGAAACTATCTATTTATAGTTGGTCAAACCAATTTGTCAGTCAGCCATATACAATTTAGTAATTGGCTTAAATGAGGACATTTAGGTACCTACTCGCCTCCTCGTGAAGATGGTCATTAGCGACCATTTAAACTTTTCATTTATTCTAAACTCTCATGTTATTTTCATTTATATACCTCCTACCTTACAAGTGGCGAGTAACGCACAGCCTAAATCATTTAAATTATGATCTTGGAATATTTTTTAAGATTAGACTGATAGCACTCCGCAGATCACAGGACTTATTTCTGTCGAATTTTAATGCTAAATAGGTAACAAACGGATCAGCTTCAGTTAACGTTATGAAGTCTAATTTTCTAGACAAGTGTAAAAAACTTGTTAATTTAAATTCAGTAGGTATACTTGCTAAAGCGGTGGTGGTCGAGTGGATCTGACGTCAGGACTTTCAATCCGGAGGTAGCGGGTTCAAATCCTGGCTCGTACCAATGAGTTTTTCGGAATTTATGTACGGAATATCATTTGATATTTACCACTATAATATATTCATTCTAGATTTTTTCGCGGCAAAATTTGTAATTAAGATTTATTGCTGCTGTGTTATACCTGTAGGTGAGTACATTATAAAACACTACTCTCCTGCCCCCTCCCCTGTTGGCGTCACCCCCTACCCCCTTGAAAAGTGTCCCATTTTACAGATTTTCTCAATTTTCAGGAAAACGATACAAGCTAAGATAAAATGGTCAAAGACTCAATTATTTATTAATACATTTCCTACAAATAAGTACTAACATTCATTTTGATACGAGTTTTCAAGCTATGGTGCGCCAAAGTTTTAGTCTAACCTGTTCACTTAAAAAACGGCAAAAGATGTACAGGCTAGCCGTTTGGCACACGCATACTAGAGGTCAAAACAAAATTTTTGACCCCCAGTTCCTAAAAAAAATTCCCTTAGGAGGGGAGTGCTGAGTCATTGTTTTTTTTTGTATGGGAATTTCTTTTTTCAGAAACCTATCGTGTCTGGTATCATATGAAAGGGCTTTTTGAGGCGATTCTAAAAATATATCACTTCATTACATTTCAGCCATTTACTGCGCCTTTTCCTCAGCTGGTATAGTTTTGTATGAAAAACTAATAGTAGATTGTTAACCAAGGGTTGAAAGGAACCCATTTCTGTCGAGGTAGTTTGGCGCTCGAACGCAGTGAGAGCGCCAATAGTCCGAGACGGAAATGGTGCCTTTCACCCGAGTTAAACACTCTACTTTTCATATCGAATGCGAGGAAACCAAACAAGACAAGGCAATTTCGCAAAATCAGTAATTGAAGTACCCAATAGACCTACGGCCATGATATTTTTCCTTAGGACTTACTTGCAATCGGAGACTTTACATGTGTGAAGATTAATAACCCCTAGCGAAAATCATTTAGATTGCAATATTTACGAAAACACACATTTTTTAACAAACTGCAGTAATTTTAAAATGATTTGTTCATTATAGTATGAAAATCAGCGGGATTGCCTCTTACTTTTTAATTTTATACTTTTTCGTTCTAAAAGCCGCAACAGACTACCAGACCGCACCGCGACCTTGGTGCGCCGCACCACGTAATAACATAGTAAAAGTATTTTAAATATTAAATAACAATTAAATTAATAATAAAAGATTTTTTTATCTTGTATTTTATTGTGCTAAATAACTTTAAAAACCAATTTAATATCGTACAAACGTTTAACTGTGGCTGTATAAGATTCTGCCTTTGCTCATTTACGCAAGTGTAAGGTTTAAAAAAATATTTTTGGTGTATTCCTTTTGGTTCCCGCCTTATGAAATCGAGTAAATAGAATTCAACGAAAGAAATCAAGAATAATTAGTTTTTAACAATTTACTTACATCATTTTTTATAAAAAAAAAGGATCAACGTGGGATTAGTAAAATTAAACAATTACCAATTGTTCCAGGCGAGGAAATAAAGACACTATTTTTCCATTTTATTTCCACCCAGTTGTTCGTGGGACGGGGACGCAGAGGAGTACACCACTTTTCTGCGCTAGAGCATAAACGTATCACTTTCTGCGCACCTTTTAGAACAACAACGACCCACTTTCAGAGCATGAGATATGAAAACAAACTATACCAACTGATGAAAAGGCATTTCCCGTTGGATATATGGATATTACGTATCATTTTATGATTAATATGCACCGTATCTGCAGTACAGTTCCATTAAGTCTCGTAAAATAGGTACTGAAGTAGGACTTTATCACTTAGTAAAATTGAAAAAAAAAAAAATGCTAAATTATTCTTGAAATTGGTTTATTAGGGTTAGATATGATGATATCACGTATCATTTGTGGTATATTGTACAAAAAAATCAGCCATATCGTATCTGGAGGAGCCCAAACTTGGTATGTATTGAAAATTATTTTTGTTTTAATTACAAAAAAATATCTGAAATGTAATAATGTGATATATTTTTAGAATCACCTCAAAAAGCCCTTTCATATGATACCACACACGATAGGTTTCTGAAAAAAAAATCCCATACAAAAAAAACAATGTCTCAGCTCTCCCCTCCTAATTAAAGGGAATTTTTTTTAGGAACTGGGGGTCAAAATTTTTGTTTTGACCTCTAGTATGCGTGTGTAAACGGCTAGCCTGTACATCTTTTGCGGTTTTTTAAGTGAACAGGTTAGACTAAAACTTTGGCGCACCATAGCTTGAAAACTATAACTCGTATCAAAATGAATGTTAGTACTTATTTGTAGGATAATTATTAATAAATAATTTAGTCTTTGACCATTTTATCTTAGCTTGTATCGTTATCCTGAAAATTGAGAAAATCTGCAAAATGGGACACTTTTCAAGGGGGGAGGGGTTGACGCCAATGGGGGAGGGGGCGGTAGAGTAGTGTTTTATAATGTACTCACCTAAAGGTATAACACAGCAGCAATAAACCTTAATTACAAATTTTGCCGTGTTGCCCATACATTGAAATCTAGAATGAATCCATTACTAGCTTTTCGGTGAAGGTAAACATCGTGAGGAAACATCATACATCCGCGAAGAAATTCAAAGGTGTATCTGAAGTCCCCAACGCGCATTAGGCTAGCGCGGGGACTACCTATACTCTCGCATGAGAGAAGGCCTGTGCCCAGCAGTGGGACTTACATATATAAGCTGAAATTTGATTTATTATATTATTACTTGTTAAATTAAATTCAGTAGGTACGTTTAAAATTATTTTATTTGTCTTTGTTAATTAATAATGATATTTACCTTTCCATATACTTACCTATCAATCTGATTTGTTGTTACCGCGTTGAATTATCGTGTAAGCCTCATGGAAATAAGATTAATGATTGCAATTCTATGGAAATCTGTCTGTCATATAACGTCATTTATCATTAGTAACTCGGCATTAATCCAGTCCTATGTTGTAGGTATAATATTACCTGTGTAGGTACCTATTTCGGTGTAAAAGTTGGTTAATTCAGCTATAAAACTTAGTTCTACCTAAGGTTAGGTGGGGTATTAAGAGAAATTATGGGACAAGAGAAACACTTGTGGTGAAAATAAACAGTTAGAGATATTTAAATATAAAAACTAAATTAAATACCTAATAATAATACTAAAAATAAAACTAATGCGTAAATAAAATTAACTTAAAAAGACTTACCTAGAAGGACATATACCAGTACGGTTACCATCAGTTTGTCACTGACATAAACGCCGTCGAGAACGTAATTTACTTTCTATACGTCCCGTTTGCACTAATATGCGAGTGCGAGCGAGATGTATAGAAAGTAAATTACGTTCTCGACGGCGTTTATGTCACTGACAAACTGATGGTAACCGTAGTTTACGGTACAATTATTCTTGTCCCGATAAACTATGTTTTTCTCACCTCAGCTGTCCGTATATTTTTTATTTGGATAAGGTCTTTACCTTTGGCCCCAAGTTCGTGTTAGTACGTTATTTCGTTAGTTTTGTTTCTGGCGCAAATAATAAGGAATTCAAATATTTATTATTCAAATTATACATATGAAAAAAATCTGTATTATTTAATCTCTTCAATAAAATAATAACCAATATTTTAGTGATTAAACTGAGTGTAATACGACGGTCGAAACTGTCAGACGGCCGCGAACATCTGTGTTGTATGCGTGCACTTTTTTTAGGCGTAAGGTGCGCGCTCTCACTCACTTGTTAAGCTTAAAATAGGAAGGAAAAGCTAAACCCATTCGAATAAAAGTTTTTGGGAGTGTTTCTGTGGGTTCCTTAGTAATTAATTTGATAAGAAAAAAGAATATTTGCATAGAAATACCTTAAAATTGTAATAAATCGACTCACGAAATAGCGGTCATTTTATTTTTCGTGTGTCTCCTATTTCGTGCCACTAACGAATCAAGGATTTTCTAGGTACATTTTGAGTGCTTGTTTTTAAATATAACAACCAAGATAATTAAAAAAATAAATTAGAAAACAATTAATGTATTTCATGAAGTTTCGTATGAGCGAAATTCGGTATATGTTTTTTTTCACTAGAATTCTCATAAAACGAGTTTGAATGTGACCCGAGTTAAAAAATTTAAGGTATATTCCACGTATATTCTCATATTAACTACTAGCACAATTTTGTTTATAATTCAATTTATTTGATTTATTATTGTGTATATTTATATTTAACGTATAAGATAGTTAATAATTTATACATTAAATTATTAACAAAGAACTAATATAACTTACTCAAAAGCTTTCAAGGTATTGATATGCTTAGTAATATTTAAAAAAATATACAAACTCTCAATAGCCTTAACCTGCCGAAACAGGGGACCTTTACCTTAATGTATGGTGCAAAATGTGTAGAGGTATGTAAGTACCTACAAATGTTTATTTTATTACGTTGCATTGGTAGGCTTAGGCCTCTGCGATAATGATAACAACTTAGGTACCTATTTATTTATTTAAGCTACATTATTTTGCAACTTACACCCCATATGGTTAATACTTTATGTATGTACCTATTATGTATTAGTGACAGTGTCAGTCAAGTGTCAGTGTTTAGTGAAATAAACGTCGTGAATAAAACAAATCCTTAAAAGCTATACGAGATTTATTTTATAAGCTTCCTGTTTTAGGACTTACAAAATATTGGTAAAGCGGTAGGATTTGGGGGTAGACACCGTTACAATTACTATTATTACAAACTCACCGATAAGGCACCAGGCTCAGACGGCCTACCGCAAAAACGAAAATCAAAATTTCGTTATCTGCCTAGAGAGGCATTGCCCGTCTATATTTGAATGACAGAGAGGCAGATACATACATTTTGATTTTCTGTTTTCGCGGTAGGGCCTCAGATACCTAAAAGGTAGGTATAATCTAAAATGCTACTTGTTTCCTTTCAGAATACCTAAACTATAGTAGTACTGTAGCCACGACTGAGAAATTATTTACCTATAACTGATAGTTTCGAATTACCAAAAATTCCCTATTTTTCTCGCTGGCATACATGGTAGGTACCGCCTTTACAATCAATAGATGTTGGCGCGTTATTCAAGCTAATTGTAAGCCTAATCCTTCAAGGTTTGCTATTTGCTAATTAGGTAATAATTAAATATCTCGTGGCTACAGTAACTACCTACTCGCACGTTACGGTTGCAACTGTACCTAAAAATTGTTAATATTATTTTAGTTACCTACAGTTTCCTCTCAGTATATACTCTAGGAAAACCGAGAAACAGAAGGTGTGTAATGCTTTTTATTACACGTGGGTACGAATTCCTTATTTTGTAGTAACGTCGCGATGATGAATTTGCACTGGCGGCGGTGTGACCCGGCAGTGTGACCCCGGCGGCGTGGCCGAATTGTGTGCGGTTAGCCGGTTAGGGGAACATTATGATTCTTCTTAAATAAATTAACTGAAAATGTTCAAAATATCTTTGATTGATGACTGTCTGTTATCCCCATGAGGATTATTATGAAGCTTTAAGAGCGGATATTTAGTTGGTTTGATACTATGCGTATTAATTCAGTATTTAAATGAAGATGTTTTAACGAAGGAGTTCGAAAATACGTTCACATTTTTTTTCAATTCAATTCAGAATATGTATTTGCACAAAACAAGTGAACTTTGTATATCAAAAAGTTTTCATTATCATTCCTTATTTTACCATAATATGGAGCGATTATCTCCGAAAAATTTATCAAAAAATGGTTGTCGGAGACCCTTATTTGTTTTGAAAGACCTAGCTAATGATACCCCACATCATTAGTTTAAAGCCGTAATTTACATGGTGCGAGTTTCTCGCACGTTTTGGGGCGAGAAATCGTATGACATTATCGTATGCAATAATCGTCAGGCGATTATCGTATAAAAATGTTTACATTCATGCGAGAAATAAAAACTCGCCTACGATTATGTCATTCGATACTCGTACGGAGATTATCGCCAGGCCAAAGAGAATAGATATGTAGTAGGTATAGAGGGGTCCGGTCATAGTACATTTTGTAGTCGCAGTAAATTTACTGCCATCTATCGACACACGACTAAAACTCAAAATGAAAACGTATAAAATTATCAAAAATGTGGATAAATGATTTTATTATTTTTATATCATTTTGACCCATGTTCATTCACTGATATCTATGTGTTAAAATTATTAAATATGAAACGGTGTCGTCACGCCATCTAGTCGAGCATAGGCTAAAGGTGTGTGCGTCATCTATTCGAGAATGACTTTTTCTTGATTTCCGAGGCACGTTTTTTCCTTAGACTTTATTCATCTTATTCGAAGTTACATATATATGTCTTTGGCCAGGCGAAATAGTTTACACGGGGAGCTGCATTCTAGGGAGATATTTGCTTACGATTTCTCGACTCGTCTAAACTGGTTCTCGTATGACATTTTTTCACGTACGTGCGAGTATCGCACGAATCGGTACGAACCGATTTTCATACGAGTTTTACCTGTCAACTTACGTGATGATTTACTAATCATTACCACCATACTGTCAGTATTTGTAATTATATTAGTTATTACTCACATTATTTTTAATTTTAATATAATTTAAGTTGCATTTATTTTATTATTGGCTCTTAGATAAAATGGAATGGCGTTGACTATAAATAAGAAAAAAAAAGTTTGCGGGAGACAGCAGCATTTTGAAAAGAAAAACTTTGTTCTGAGTTATGGCAATTAATAAAACATTTAAAATTTCCCAAAAAAACGTACAAATTTGGAACTTCAACATACGTAAGGTTATTTCAGATGTATAAAAGCTACGAAGGCTTAAATATGAAACCCGGAAGACATCAATTACAAAAACAGGGATGCAAGAGAAGCAGCAATTTATTCATTTTTGCATGAGTTGGCAATTAAAGAGTTTGATCCAAAATGTTTATTTTCATAAAGATTAAAAATACACTCATGATGGCGACTGAATAGCACATGAACTCGAAGTACGATTCTCGCATTCAAATTTTGTTTACACGGAGACATCCAATCATCAAGGGCGAGGCGATTATCGCTCCGTCTTGTGCGATATCGTACGTATAGTTTACATGATACTATATTTTCCTCGTGCTACGATAATCGCACGGTCGGGGCGAGAAACTCGAACCATGTAAATGAGCCTTAAAGCGAATTAAAAAACAACCATTTTGTATGGGAGGTACAATATTTTTTTTGTAGTTGTATTTTACCGTTCTGTTGCATGTTACCGTTCATGCATGATTTTTGTAGGTACCCAAGCCATGTTGCAGCTTTCTAGCACTAACGATCACGGAGCAAAGTCGCGGACAGACAGACAGACGGACATGACAATAAGGTTTCCTAGTTGACTACGGAACCCTAAAAATCCGACGTACTCTGATGAAGAGTGAATCTTTTTCCTTAGACGTTAAGTAAGTATGTTAGTTCACTTCCTCGCTTCATTCCATATCACCTTAAAAAGCATTTTGCTCACATTTTGCCTATGTACACTTACGTAAATATCTAGTGATTTTGTTATTTGATTCGAAAAAGAATAAACGGTAAAGACGCAAAAAAAATGGGAGTGGTGATTGGCATTACGATTTTTTTCGTAGACAAAGTGGCGAGTAATCTTTGTAATAGGTAATCTAATTTAGCACGGGATACCGCCGAAGCGGAGCCGAGCCGAGGCTCGCTACAAATTTAATTATCCCATAATAATCACGCTGACATTTACCTAAGAAACTTTCATTTGGTCTGAGCTAAGATTAAACGAATTAAGCGACGACGGTGACAGGTAATTATATGTAACGAAATGCGTACAATTTATGCTACATACCTAACGACTTAGCTCTAGTTCTTTTAGAATTTAGATGAAACTAAAGAGAATTTTCAGAATTTTGAAGTACTTACTTTAGGTATTTAAAACAATAATAATCGAAAATGGCTCACCATAACCGGGACAGAGTGTGTAGTGCCTTTTTAAAAAAATACATTAGTTTTCGATATTGGGAAATGATGCTTTTTCGAATCGCTTTATATCTTTCTAATTATTGGGGAAGTTGTTAGTCTAACTAGACTATGACAACTGTCATGGAATCATCTGTAACAGAGGGCCTACCACGAAAACCGAATTTCGTTAGCTACACAGCTAGGATTTTTGCAAGAAATTGTTTGTTTATATACTTTAGTCATAAATTAACAAACATCGGCACAACTTCTGCATTGATAGGAGTAAACTTATGTTATAATTTGATTGGGTATTAATTTTGTCAAACTTGTAAAATATCTTTTCGATTTGTGCACGAAAGCACGAGTACTATGTCGTTGTGTTGGCGTAAGCTGAAAACTTATACGCGTGTGAAATACATACAATACAATTTACACAGGTAAATTTTGGTGACACAATGAAATTAATGAAATGTGGATAAATTAAGATTAAATTAAGGCCTTAACTACGTAAGTACATTTTTTTTGCAATTCACCCAAATTTCATCAAGGTTCATCTTACCTCTATGTGACGTTCCACGGGAAAAGGTACCTTATGAGGGTTTCTAGTTTCGGAGATATTAAATGTTTTGTAAAGAGGTGAAAAAATTCTCAATTTTTTTTTATTGTGTGATCTGAAACCTTAATGCGTAACGTTTGTTTACCTGTTTTTATTTTTGTTATAAGTTAGTTATAAGCCTAGTAATGTCGTCTCAGAGTTTAGTAGAAAAGGTACCTTATGGAAAAAAGATTGAAAATTCCCAAAAAAGCTAGTCAATACTGGAAAAGAAGTTTGGTAGAGAACTGTATTAGCATTCTGCAAAACTAATTTGATAATTTCAGTTCTGGTTGGGGCGCCTCGCAAATATTATAACCGTACATAGACCGACATCACAAATCCAAGTAGACTGCTATTATACCAAAGTTACTCTCGTCAAGTCTTTCTTAACTAGAATAATCTTCATTTGGTTTGGTCGCATGCAGTAAATCAGCCATTGGTTTGCTGAAAAATGCCAATACCCGACGCATTACCTTATGGAATATCTGAGGTCATTGAACCTCAATGCCGCTTATCTTCAATAGCAACCGAAATATATTATTGATAAGAAATAGACGATTTATACCATCTTAACCCCAAAATATTATTAGTTTATCCTAACTGTTCCATCATCATCATGCCTCATCATGTAACTTGACCACAAGGTACCTTTTCATTACATACAAATTATTGGTCTTTTTTAAGATTATTATGACGAAGAACTAATTAAATTGGAGGCAGTTTAATGTAAATTAATATTTTCTATTCATAAAAGATAAACTGTAATATGATTGATATTTTGTAGTGATGTATTATTAGATTTATTTCCATAAGGTACCTTTTCGTAAATGTATGGAGCAAATACTGTTATTGTTATATAAGTTTAAAGTGGCATAAGGGGTTAAATATAGTATTTAGTTGGGGTTTTAGGATTTATTTCATTTGAATGACAGAATTTCTTTCATATGTGCTCAGAAAAAAATATTGTGTGTCACATTAAAAGTAAAAATATTCAATTTTGTGATTTTATATGAAAAAGTCAGAAAATACATTTTCACCTCTAAATCGGTATTGTTTTTTGCTTAAACTGTCTGTCAGTGTCGTTTTCTAATAGATAAAATGTAAATCTTGAGAGCTCATTGCAATCAATCGTGAAAATGAAATAAAACTTTATTTTCAAGAGATTGGTTAGTATACACATAAATCAGTCGATATCAAAAGTTTCTATTTGCATTACAGAACAAGTCGCAATATTTTTTTAATCTCAGACATATAAGGTATTATTATTTGTAGTCAACTATGTAACTTAGTTCAGGAACATAGTTTTTTAGGCGGCTAAACTTAAAACTTCTCTATAGTAAAGTTGCTCATTTCACAACATTATTTCCAAAAAATCATATCTCTGTAACTACGCAACCTAGAAGGTTGATCTTTTGTGTTATCGATAGCTTATTTATTGTAGATTACTGGGGTATGCATAACTCCATACCCGCCATAAGGTACCTTTGACCGTGGGACGTCACCTATTATGGCCTGATCTGACTTTCATGAGCAGGGAGCCATTATTAATGTCATGGCGGAAAAGGTAAGTTCTGATTTCTGATCAAGAATAATGTCCATTTGTGTGTTCTGAAATATATAAGCCAAAAAAATATTTGTAGGTACTTGATAACTAAAAAACGTTCTACTGTATTTTTAACAAGCGCTTTTATAAAAAAAAATCATATCTTATTTTGTCTCAAATTTTTTTTTAAATTTGTATCATTTGTGTGAGTCAATCGGTCCTCTCTAGAAATACGGGCGGCCGGTTGCTCTAACCCCACTGTGCCACTGTAAGGAATGTTAAAGATGGTCAAGCAAATCTTGTCAGTAGAAAACGGCGCGAAATTCAAATTTTCTATGAGACGATATCCCTTCACGCCTACATTTTTCAAATTTGCCGCCTTTTTCTACTGACAAGATCTGCTTGACCTACTATATATAATATCTGACATGTTCCAAAAGTTCCATTTTATGTCCATTTTATCAGCTCTAT
The DNA here is from genome assembly GCF_910591565.1 of Cydia splendana. Classification (NCBI taxonomy): domain Eukaryota; kingdom Metazoa; phylum Arthropoda; class Insecta; order Lepidoptera; family Tortricidae; genus Cydia; species Cydia splendana. The sequence continues at coordinate 12,992,272 of NC_085964.1, read as the reverse complement.
CAAAGCAATTTGAAAAAAGTCGGGGTAAAATTTGAACTGAACGATTTCTGTAAGGATCATTTATAATTTTGATGGCGCCCATTAACTTGAGCATTCGTTTAATAGTGTGTTTGATGTTGGCAGGTGAACCCCGATCCAAAGGGTCCGCAGAGAAACGCTTATCTCACGCATGCCTTGTCATGTTACAAACGCTTGAAAAAGGTACCTACGCGTAATCCCTAAAAGTAAGGGCAGCAAGGCAAGTGTCACTCATCCTTATCTAACATTTCGGAACAGGCTCTTGTCCAGCGGATATATCTTATTAAAAATACGAAGCTCCCGACGTGAGATTCAAGTGTCAGTGAAATGAAAGCTTTTAGGCTTTTTTAATAGTAAACTTACGAAATATAATAGGTAGAGAACTAGGTTGTGCATTATTTAGTAGGGTTTCTGAGAGGACTGTATATTATTATGAGTCTTCAGATGTACGACGACAAAGCGCTATATTGTTAGTCTCAGAGTTAGGCCCAAAAATGGTAGTAGTCGAAGTTTGTAGACCCAGAGATATACTATCCTTATTACCAGATCCCTGGCAGCTATGTATTTATTAAGTAGTAGAGATAAGAAAAACGTTTTAAATTCTGGAAAATAAAGGCTGGGTTTAAAATTAATTTTTGCCTGATTTGTTTAATGCCAAAGGAAAAATTATGTTTTTAGCAGTCAAGTTATATATATAGACAATAGGCATGATATAATTATGAGTGCTGTGTGATAATTATATAGATTCAACAACCTTTGCTGGCCTGCTGCTCTAACTTCCAGCATTCCACCAATGAACTGATCGAGTAAATAAATTAATTTAGTAAATAGGTGACAGGGTATAGGCTATCATATCAAAACCCGCGATTATGCCGCGGTTGTTAAACTTATTTACACTATCTTATGTGATGTTCCTGGATGGCAATCACGTCAACGTTATTATCTTTAGCTAATCTAGCGAGGTAGTCGCATTTAGATTGTGACATACCTTCAATATTTAATTGTAGTATTAGGACAGAAGGTCCTAAACTTTTCGTCAGAGAGCCCTTAAAAGGACTATTTGAGCGCATTGTAAGGAAACCAATATTGATGTATACAAAATAGCTGGGAGGCTCAGAGGGAGCGAGTTCAGCTAGCTAGGAACAGTCGGAATCTTTTAGCCGTCTTCTGCGAAGCCGTTGCCCGGGGTGGACCGCGAGGAGGTAGATTCTGACCAATTACCACCCCCGCGAGGAGGTAGATAGAAAGAATGCCCCAGGAGACGTTTTCCGGGAAGCATGAAAGATCTGCATGCAATAACTACGGATGCCAGGGATTGGCTGTCAAACCTAGATATTAAGCTATAGATACACAGACACACACACCTTTGTAAATTTGTTTTTTTTTTTCAATAAAGTCATAAGATAATAATAATAAATTCATTTAGTAATCTAAATGATTTATGTCTATATGTAGAACTGGGGTTTAAGATATTGGTGAGGGTTCAATACCCTAATAGCATTTTCTTGTAGGGATTCTGTTGGGCCTTTGTTTACGTATTAGTTGAGCAACCGTTATATTTGGCCGTACGATTTGCTGGAGGGCCCTCGACAAAGGCCCTCCCGAAGATTCCCAACAGAGGGCCATAAGAGTAATTTTTTCGTTGGGCCTGTTTAAATAAATCATACAATTATTCAACGGTGGTGGTTTTGGTTGGGCCGTGGTTGGGCCTATACACATTTGTTTGATGGTTGGTTAATTGTTACATTTGGCCGTACGATTTGCTGGAGGGCCCTCGACAAAGGCCCTCCCGAAGATTCCCAACAGAGGGCCATTAGAGTAATTTTTTCGTTGGGCCTATTTAAATAAATCATACAATTATTCAACGGTGGTGGTTTTGGTTGGGCCTATACACATTTGTTTGATGGTTGGTTAATTGTTACATTTGGCCGTATGGCTTGCTGTAGGGCCAACTGCAAAAAAATAAAAAAGGGCAATTTTTTCGTTGTGCTTCTGTTTGCAAATTCAACAATTACCCAACGGCAAGTCAGGTAGGTCGGTAGGTAGTCGTGCACCAGGTTGAAGGCCCAACACAGCTTGTCCCACAAAGGGCCAACATTGTAACTTTAACGTTGGGCCTTGTGTAGGATTCTTACAATTCTACCGTAGGTAAATAGTTGTGTAATTTATAGTGTGCCTACAGTCTAATTATGTAATGGGCTTTTGTTTACGAGTCCTACAGTTACCCTACGTTAAGTAAGTGGTTGTGTAATACGACGTTGGGCCTTTGCTGATAAATATTACAATTACACTACGGTAGGCATTGGTTGTATCCACATGAAGGCCCTAGGCTAGGCAGCAGCTGTTGTTAATCTTCTCTGTATCGTTCCAATTTTAGTATATGTACTGCCGAAGCAAGTACACTTACTATACACTCTAATTTGTATATATACTAACCGCACTTCGAAACTTCGTAAGCGAGATTTATGTTTTTTGAGATTTAAATTGAGAAAATGTTGGTAAAATACAATTTTTTAAATTTATGTATAAATTTTATAGTTATAGCTATTAGATTTGTAAGTAATAACTATAACTTCGATGTTTGGAGACAGTAACGCCATCTAGTGACGCCACAAGCAAACTCAACTGGTATTGTTGGGCATCAGTACCACAGCCAATGTTGGTAAATGCGATATTTGTGCTCACTGGGCCAACGAATGTTATCGTTGTTTAGCCACCGGTACCAAAATACACAAAGGCCCATTGTTAGGCGTCAGTGCCACAGCCAATGTTGGTAAATACGATATTTGTCATCATTGGGCCATCGGATGATATCTTTGACTAGCCAACGTTACCAAAATACACAAAGGCCCATTGTTGGGCATCCGTGCCACAGCCAATGTTGGTAAATGCGGTATTCGTCACCATTGGGCCAACGAATGTTATCGTTGTTTAGCGAACGGTAGCAAAATACACAAAGGCCCATTGTTTGGCCTCAATGCTACAGCCAATGTTGGTAAATGCGATATTTGTCGTCATTGGGCCATCGTATGATATCGTTGATTAGCCAACGTTACCAAAATAAACAAAGGCCCATTGTTGGGCATCAGTGCCACAGTCAATGTTGGTAAATGCGATATTTGTCATCATTGGGCCATCGGATGATATCGTTGATTAGCCAACGTTACCAAAATACACAAAGGCCTATTGTTGGGCATCAATGCTACAGTCAATGTTGGCTAATGCGATATTTGTCGTCATTGGGCCATCGGATGATATCGTTGATTAGCCAACGTTACCAAAATAAACAAAGGCCCGTTGTTGGGCATCAATGCTACAGCCAATGTTGGTAAATGTGATATTTGTCGTCATTGGGCCATCGGATGATATCGTTGATTAGCCAACGTTACCAAAATAAACAAAGGCCCATTGTTGGGCATCAGTGCCACAGCCAATGTTGGTAAATGCGATTTTTGTCATCATTGGGCCATCGGATGATATCGTTGATTAGCCAACGTTACCAAAATACACAAAGGCCCATTGTTGGGCATCAATGCTACAGCCAATGTTGGTATATGCGATATTTGTCGTCATTGGGCCATCGGATGATATCGTCGATTAGCCAACGTTACCAAAATAAAAAAAGGCCCATTGTTGGGTATCAGTGCCACAGCCAATGTTGGTAAATGCGATATTTATCATCATTGGGCCATCGGATGATATCGTTGATTAGCCAACGTTACCAAAATACACAAAGGTCCATTGTTGGGCATCAATGCTACAGCCAATGTTGGTAAATGCGATATTTTTCGTCATTGGGCCATCGGATGATATCGTCGATTAGCCAACGTTACCAAAATAAACAAAGGCCCATTGTTGGGTATCAGTGCCACAGCCAATGTTGGTAAATGCGATATTTGTCATCATTGGGCCATCGGATGATATCCTTGACTAGCCAACGTTACCAAAATACACAAAGGCCCATTGTTGGGCATCCGTGCCACAGCCAATGTTGGTAAATGCGGTATTCGTCACCATTGGGCCAACGAATGTTATCGTTGTTTAGCGAACGGTAGCAAAATACACAAAGGCCCATTGTTGGGCATCACTGCCACTGCCAATGTTGGTAAATGCGATATATGTCATCATTGGGCCAACGAATATTATCGTAGTTTAGCCAACGGTACCAAAATACACAAAGGCCCATTGTTGGGCATCTGTGCCACAGCGAATGTTGGTAAATGCGATGGTGGGCCAATACAAAATTAATGTTGGCTACGGAACGAACCTCATCCCAACGTTTTCCCTACCGTTGGCACCGTGGGCCCCAACGAAAATGCTACTAGGGTACTAAACTGTTTAAAAAAATTAGTTGCGTGATTTACTTTTACTTTGTAACTCTGATCTCGTGTAAGTGACTTGTATGTCTTTTATCGTTAAACCGTTTACAAGTAGGTATTATCGAGCCAATATAAAAACAAAACATTGGTATGTTAATTAAACAGCTACATATTTACTTATATCGTTAAAAAAAAATCATTTCTTTAAAACATGTGGTTCAACCACCTACCTATTAATATAATGTAGGTCCTTAATTTGCCTATTCACTAGTTTACCTATATGTGCAAACATATTTAATACGTTTCAAAATACGTCATCCATCATCATTCGCACACTGGTACCGGTACACAAATAACAAGCGTGCAAATAACGAACTACTGCCTCATCCTCATCTACTGCTTACTAAGGTTGGACCCTAAGTAAATATTATTCCAGGAATTAAACTCGCTTTGGTTAACTTTAAAAGCACAATTAGATAGAAAATCTATAATTGTTTGTGTAGGTTGTCTAAAAATAGATTTTTCGACTCATTAAAAGTTATAGGAGATTGTGTAAATCAATTAGGTATGTCGCTGCAATCGACGGGAAAACAAGACACTTTTGTTAGGTACCCATAATAATGACCTCAGTTACTTAACAAGTTAAAGTGACCTCGAAGAGCTACGATATTTTTAGGGTTCCGTACCCAAAGGGTAAAGGGGACCCTATTACTAAGACTCCGCTGTCCGTCCGTCTGTCACCAGGCTGTATCTCACGAACCGTGATAGCTAGACCGTTGAAATTTTCACAGATGATGTATTTCTGTTGCCGCTATAACAACAAATACTAAAAACAGAATAAAATAAAGATTTAAGTGGGGCTCCCATACAACAAACGTGATTTTTGACCGAAGTTAAGCAACGTCGGGCGGGGTCATTACTTGGATGGGTGACCGTTTTTTTTTGTGGCGTTTTTTGCATTATGGTACGGAACCCTTCGTGCGCGAGTCCGACTCGCACTTGCCCGGTTTTTTTAACCCTCCTGACTTGGATTTGGATTATAGCAGATACCCAAAATTATCGGTATATGATGTCAGTACCGGACTTAATAGAGCTATACATTTTATGGATTCTAACCCCTATTTCGTCACTGATTTACGACCATCAAAAGTCTTAGGGTAGTTCTGAATAAAACGTTAAATGTCTGTGACATACAGGGAAGCAGACAGACTTAACAAGAATGTAAATAAGGGTGTACAGGTACCTACAGGTAGAGTTTAATTGCCGAATTCTAAATAGTAACGTCGCAGTAGATTGACACTAAACCACACTAGACGTAGAAGAACTGGGTGGCACTTTATGTATATGTAGTATCGATTGATCTACTGTAAGCCTGTTTATCGTTTTAAATGTAGTTTAATGTCTTAAGCATTCTAGTTTCTTAACATTAGTTACACTAGAAAAAATCGTTTATTTTTTCAAAACTTTTTATTGGTAAACAGTAGGTAATTTAAAGATACTTTAATTCACTATAAATAAGAGATATGTCTCGCAGGTCACCTAGCTCAAAGAGCAAGGTGTTAAAAATAACTTTTAGCAAATAGGTTTATCAATCGAGTAACAAAATTGTAAAAATGCATTACAATGGATAATAAACACATCTTAAGATAGCACCTAACATTTTTTTATTTAATGCTGTAGTAATTTGAACTACTTATAACAAGATTGACGTCAGTCTTAAGATCCGTCTATTATTTCCATATTATTTAAGGATCAGTATTTACATCATTGATTTCTAAATAAATTTGGCAATAGGATTTAGTATACAACTATAGGGGCAATATTTTGTTTTATTCTACTACTTAACTCTAAATTTGGTCTTTGTAAAGCTACACTTACTTTAAAATAGGGATGAGATTATTAAAGTATCCAACATAAAATTAGAATTATTCTACTACATAGTAATTATATTTAAGAACTCGATGTCAACGCTTATTGATTAAAATCATTATTTTATTTAAATTAAATAATCTTGACCGTCGCTTAAAGTTAAATTTGACACCTCGCTGCCCCAATATTACAGGATTCTATGTTACATTTTCAAGATAGTTGAAATTCGAATTAATGTCACTATGACAAATGTTCAAATTTCAGTTCGATAAAAGTGAAACATAGAACCCTGTAATATTGGGGCAGCGACCTGTTATTTTCTAATAATTTGTGTGACATACTTCACTTGTTGGCACAAATAAAAGACATTATTAGATCCACACGGACGCTGCACGCTGGGTACTTGCGAACGGGAGCCGTTCAACGGGTGCTAATTGCTAACCACCCTAGAACAGCAGTTTTCAGTTCCACGCCAGGACACCGTTACCTTGGCAATTCAAGACAAAGTATTTTTTTTACATTACAATTTTTTTTGACGATGTTCTGATTTTTCGTGAAACGTAAAACAGCTGTTCTAGTGTAGTAGCAACCGTTGACCGACTCCCATTAGCAAGTACCCGGCGACCGTGTGAATCTAATAACCGCTACATGTGCATACAGTACATAGGTAATTATTATTGACTGGTGTCAAAATCGACGTCCAAGCGGTGGGTAAAAATCAAGTCACATACTATACATATTTCCAAATAATCATTTTAAATCTCTATTTGAATACATTGTTAAGTCCTTTAAATATGTGCAATTTTAGGTAATCTAGTAACTATTGAAATGAGGAAAAAGCCTATGATATTGATAAAGTCAAGATGTGGATACAATTTTAATTTATATCGAGAAGAAAAAGTGGCTATTATTTCAGATTATACTCCATACTCCAGTCTATTTTCAACAAATTCCAATGATTCAAATAAAGTAGTCCAATACTGAGTGCGTACGTTCGTGACATGTGAGTACATGGGTAATCAATAATTATATTAGAATGATATTAGATATTTGTAAGAACGCACTAAAGTCTGGTATAGAGACTATCTCGTTACAATAAGGTTTCCAAATTGCCGGTTACAATAAAGTGAATTTTTTGTGACTTTAATCGATGAAATTACAAACAATATTAGAGCCTGACAAGATTCTATTTGGCTTTCCCCATGTTGCGGATTTTCAATGCTACTAATATATTTTTCACTACCCCAGCTCGTAAAGGCTCTCTTTATTATTCCAATACTGATGAAAGTTGCATTTTATCCACAAGAGTGGCAAAGTAATTTGATGAAAATTTTGAGTTTTTTCCTCATGTCAGCTATAAATTATTTATTTAAGATTTAGGTATGTAAGGACTCTACGATAAAAAAGTACATGTGTCGCTCCCATCATAAGGTCCCAGTCCCACTAAAACTAGACTGTAAGTATATAGATGATTTCGATAAAATACGTGCCATAACGAAAATGACAAAAAATATCGATTCCTTGAAAATAGTTGTTTGACATTCTACAAATATTAAAGGCGAAGCCAAAACACACTGTACCGACTATACATGACGTACGCACATTATTGCCACAACATGTAAGCTGCTTGTAGCGGCCCAGGGCCAAATAGAATCTTCTCAGGCTTTATTTCAGAATAAAAGCTGCACGGCTGGCAATAAATAACACATACCATAAACCATAAAACCGCTTAACTTTGACTTCAATTTACTTTTGTCAAAAATATATATTGCTGGTTAACTAACATCACATCACTGACCTCTCATGACCTTTGAAAAAGAGGCACGAGTGTATTGGTGAAGTATAATATCGGAATTATGTGTAATAAAATTTGGCCGCAAAATGTGGTGTTTTGTGACACTGACTGACGAACCTTTATTTTAATGAAATTCTTTAAATATGGTTAACGGTCTGTCTATTAAAACTCAATAAATCTTAGCAAAAATGTAAATATACTAAATAATTTTAAATGCATGACTATGTCTTATTAGATTAAAAACCTAACCATAAAACAGCATAGCTCCGGTTCTCTGCGTTAGTACCTACACTTTGCGTTGCGTACCGAGACTTAATGAACGCGTAGGTCATGCAAATGCAACCAAAGCGATGTACAGCTTGCTGCACTTATACGTACTACGTACTATGCAGGAACCAGGGTTGTGCTGCATTACATATGCGATCTGATTTGGCCTGAAAATAGTCTAAGCTACTACATCACTTACGACAAATAACAGTCTAGTAGGTATTAGGTATCCTAAAATTTCAACTTTTAATAAACGGACGATAATCGGAGTATAGCTACACGGTATTATAATAACTAATTATATTGTACCTAATGAATTATTAAACCTACGGAAATATTAAAGCTTGGAATACACGACCATAGCCGCAGTTACTATAAGTTTGGATTTGCTTTCCAGAAGTTCGGAAATATATTTGCTTCAACTAGATTTTTCAACAGCCGGAGACATAACGAAAAGCATTTGGATTTTCGAACAAACTTCTGAGTGGATCTTTGAGTCGAACATGCCGCTTGAACCTACTGCATATAATCAAATTGATGAATTTAGTAGGCATGTACGTGTTGATTTAATTTAGAGATCTTGACTCGAGCAGTTATGAGTGTCGAGTGTTCGCGGCGGCACTTCTTCATAAGGAGTGACGTGGGCAGAAGCGAGCTCCTGTGCCACGCGCTCCGCGGCTCCTAACACTCGCAGAAGGTTCAACCCTGCTAACTTTTTAAGGTCTTCTATACTCCAACCGGACTCCATTAGTTCAGCGAAGAGTAATGGATACGACGACACGTCTTCTAATCCTTGTGGCGTGCTGTTGAATAAAGTTCATTTAGAAAAGGTTTTAATTACCTACTAAGAGATTTGTATAGCCAACAAGCCAATCGTTTACGCTCCGTAGCTGCCAGAGACACATAGCGTTTCGTTGTCGCAGCCACGTAGCGCAAGCGATTGTCACCTGGCTAGGCACCCAGGTAAGAATACTCACTAGTTGATACCATCGTAGCCAGCGCCAAGCCCCACGCTGTCGACTCCGGCGACATCGCGTATGTGATTTATATGCGCTGTAAATTTACAAAATGTAAGTAAATACTACTTTTGCATCCCCCGTCAAATATAAGTGATATACTTAATGTGATAGAGAAAGTACCTAATCAATTATGAAGAAAATGAAAAGGTGAAATTGGGCGGTAAGATTTCAGGCTTGTGGGTAGCGATGGGATTCTAATAGATGTTATGTTTTTTTTATTTATTAGTGTCTAATATGTACCTATAGCGTTCTGAACTGTAGCGGTTTCCTTGCATGTAAGAAACGAGGTGTAGAAATTGACCATGATGAGTCCCTTGTTGGCGGCCAAGAGCCGTAGCACGGTGTCGGGCACGTTCCGCGTGACGTTGCAGAGCGCGCGCGCAGACGAGTGCGAGAAGATGACCGGTGCGCGCGACGCCATGAGCGCGTCGCGCATCGTGCGCTCTGATACGTGCGAGAGGTCCACCAGCATGCCGAGCCGGTTCATCTCCTTCACCACCACCTAATCATAGTGTCCAATTAAAATCTAAAAAAATACATTAAAATTATTATGAGAGCACAGAATAGACCTCTCGCTTTCATGCACATTTTTGTTAACTAGTTTCTGCATGCCCCCGACTTCGTCACAAACAGATGCAAATACATACATCAAACTGCTCTCGGGGTAAAAACAGGTCATATTTTAGAAACCAAATGGATTTTTTGGACAAGAAGCATATTACCCCGATTTAAAAAATAACTAAATAAACTTTGAATGTGATCTGAGTTTCAATGCAATTCAATGTAAGTAAAAGATATATGATATTGATATTGCTCGATAGTAAGCTTTCCTTGTTCGCGGAAGTGAAAGCCTGGCTACCTAGGCATTGTTCTTTCCTGCCGTCTGTTTAAGTTTGCCTAGTAGGTATAATTAATTGCTAGGCGGCGCTTGGAATACAATACCTACAATCGCTTCGTTCTGAAATGGAGGTGGAAAGCAGTGCAAGTCGTGAAATAGCCCGGGGTAGCAACGTTAGGAACCAGTGCCAGCCGGGTATTTGATGGCGCTCCATTTCTGCCGTATCGAAAATGTACGCTCGGTGTTGCTCTTTACTACTGAAGTGTGCGCAACTTGGATACAATACAAAGTAAAGCTGTGCACCTTTATGAGCGTTACGTAACTTAAAAGGAAAATCATGATATGGCATGAACCACAAGTTTCTCTCAATATCTTTTTAATAATAGTTTAAAGAGGTTCCGCTTGTGCCTACTACAACTGGAAACCTCTTAGGTATTCTGTAGGATAGCATTTTGGAAAAATGCGTTTCTAGTGCTGCCCGTTTCTGGAAAAGTGTGCGAAAGGGGTAGTTTCCGTTAACCTAATTGTATTTCGAGTAAACTAATCACATACTAACAAACAAGAGCTATTGAATTTATCTACTTACCTACTTCCCTTTGGAAAAAGTCGTTACGAGTATGTGGAGTACTTATTTACTGCATTTTGTTGTTTGGCTAATAAAACGGTAAACTTCTTAGGGAAAGAGACCCTTTAGTTAGGTACCTCGTCTATAATATCTAAAACTCTATCTATCTATATATCCATGCGTTTCTGTGATGGATTCGCATGTCGCATCTTGTTATCATGTTAATCATGCGGTGTGTGCCATTGTTTGGTGTGAATCAAGTCTAACATAGATAATTATGTCCTGTTATAAGATACCTCACCGGGTCACCTTAAAATCGGTGCGTGGGGAATGCAATAAATAGAGAAGCATGGCGGGAAACTACAAAAAAGGCCGTACAACGACCTCAATGACCACGAATGCTCTGACAAGAGTATCCGACTAAGAACAAGAAGAGATATGTATATGTCAGAGGTCGCCTTGTAATAAAAACATGTTGGAGCTCAAATTAATTATATTTGAAGATGGTATATACGTACCTATAAGAAATCTTACATATATGTATATATCTGAGCATGCTGTGTCCACTGTAACACTATTCCTATTCATCTTTTCATTACTCCACGCATGGAAAAACGCTTGCCTACTGAAATCGGTTAGACAATGGCTCTTTTGCAGCATAGCCCGTCGTCTCACAGTAGCAGTGAAAAGTATATTTTTGCATATTAATTGTTTCAGTAAGTTTTTTATACTACGTACGAATTTATTATAAAATATTATTGCTCAGAAATCCTCGCGAGTGCGTTTTCGCAACGATGGTCCTGATTCGCTATTATTATGCTAATGGGCATGAATACTTCCACAAGTTCCACACATACGATCCCTATACGGATCCATCATCTGGCCTTTTATGTATACCTACAGCGATTTAAACGGCTTTTTGGGTTATCAAAAGAGGTACTCGTATAAGCTGTATCTATTTTTTATTCAGCCGTTAAAGATGTAAATGTCTGCTTCTAACCTAACGGTCCGTATGTTTTTACGACTTGTTATTTGAAAAGTTCGTAAGTGATGCTCACAAGCCTGCGTTACGCGCTGAGAGTTGCTTCAACAAAAGAAAATATGTATTTCGAAAAGTATCGTGGCAAGGAAAACAATGAGTCTGCTTCGCAAGCAGCTGGAGTTGATACAAAGCGAAATATTGCGGTGCGGCAGGATGTTTATGATTATGGCACACTCACTCTACTCGACGTCTCAATCTTTACGGTTTCGTTTTGAGTACCTGCTTCAATGTTACTTCGAGTACGGGACGGATCTTACAGCTGCATATTGATATCTCCGGTGTCTTCAACGTAAGTTGCGATATAAAATCTAAATCGGCATAGGTACCTATGGTAATATCGATCAAATTTTAAATATTTTATGTTTCCTTGTTTGTACATTTTTTTATATTACATATCATCATATTTTCAATTCAGATTCTTTGGTATACTGGTTCTAAATTGTCAAATGGTTAGGGGCATACTGTATGCGATATGTTCAATTTCGGGCCATTCCCATAGTTTTATTTATTAATCTGAAATGCTACCTTGTTTAAATCAAAACATTTTATTAAGTTTATTATAGTGATTACACCACTACAATCTGCTTACAAAAGGAAGTACAATCAAATTGACCACTATTTGTTGTTAAAAACTTTAAAACGACATAAAAATGTCCTTAATAAAAGGGATCGGAAAATAAATCCAGTCCTAACGAGCTTCCTTCAGGAATTTGCAATAAAAGAGATTACAACTTCTTAAAGAAAGATGAAGACTACAGACAGATAAGCTGGAAATCGAGATACAGAGGCAAAATAATGCCAAAATATATCAAAACTCATCGAATTTACTTTAAATCGCACCGTAATTAAATTAAAACCTGCTTTCTAATTTGCAGGATTTTTAAATAGATGGCAGCATTTCATTTAAATAGGTATATTACCGGGTCTATATTGGGTCGCATAATAATTGATTGTCCTAATGTAATGTTACGCATAAAACTCATTTCGCATAATTGTTATTGTGCTGAAACTAATAACATTTCTGAAAAATTATAAAACAAACCTAACCTAACCCTATTCTACACAACCTATGCAAAATATTTTCTAAAATACTCTTTGTTTCAGCTAGAGAAAAATTATGCGAAAAGAATTTTATGCGTAACATTACGACATTAGGACAATCAATTATTATGCGACGAGATCGGCACCCATATAATACCTTGGTATACTTATGTATGTCGTGGCAATTATCTGATTCACTTCATGAAATGCCATTTTAGAATTGATCACTTCATGATATAATTAGGTTAGGTTTGACTTTTTCTGATGTCCAACCGATCATTTCATGAAATGATTGCTACATCATGAAATGATCAATTCTAAGATCTGGCCACGACATATATACTTGTAGTAGTTAAAGTAATTGGGTCTTGAACACAATCATAACAATAAAGATACTAACTTTTCCAAAAGGCGTAAGTCCACCGCGCGGCGATGGCTCGATTCGGTCGGCAGAGGCGCACTCAGCCCACGGGGTGTCACAGGTGGAGGTCAAAGTGAGGTAGCGCACCCCAACTTGGTACAAGGTTCTGAGGACGCCGAGCGACCCGCCGATGGCGTGCCCCCCCTCCACGCCCACCAGTGAGCACATGCGGTGGTTCGCGTGCGCCGATACTATATCTGCGATCACACATGATTACACTCGCCAATTTTTTTCATAATCTAAATGATCTAATATAATGAAATAGGCCTAGATTTGGACGATAACTATGATTTCAGGGTTCACAGTTTATATAAATAAGCTATTAAGCTTAAAGTCCTGACCGAACGAATAAAACGTTTATTAACATTATTTTAAAGGAAAGTTAGACCAGGCTAAGTTGGCAGTGATTTTGATAGCCCAGACAGTGCAAGTGTTATTTAAACGTCATAAGTTCATAGAAATTTGAAGTTTAAAATAACACTTGTACAATCTGGGCTATCAAAATCGCTGCCAACTTAGCTTGGTCTAACTCTAACAGGTTTGTGGAACTGAGAGTTTAATAATAAAGCTTACTAGATATTAAAATAGGTACTTAGGTAAATGCAGCGAATTAAATATGTTAACGATAAATAAATTACATTGCATTATAAAATATTTACTTCGTTGCTAAGAGAACAATGTACCTACTCTACGTGTACCTACTCGTATATTAAGTAAGGAGCATATTTTTCAAGGGATCACTCGGTGTTTGTGTCTTAACTTTTAAGTGACGACTTTTCTAAGTAATAATGCCTGTCATCTAACACTTATGAAAAAAAAATGGAACCCATTTTGGGCTCATGGTGACTCTTCTGCGTGTAGATCAGTGGGTCTACAGATGATTATCGCAATACAGAGGAAAAATGTTGCTACGGAATTCAGCGTAGCACACGTAGCATTGTTTGCTAGGGTGGGTTGATTAGAAAATTGTGTCTCCCACCTACTTTTTAATTACTCTTAAGTTGTAGATTTTTAGACTAATTATCCTTAAGGCGACGTAAATTTAAATAAACTAATTAACGTAAACCTAAACAACGGGGCAAAAAGAAACTCGCCGATGGAAATTAATTAAAACCATCTAGGGTTTTTATTTATGTCTCACAGTCAAGACAACGAGTTTTTCATGCAAATAGCTCGGATGCAAAGAGTAGATTACCTACAAAATATAAATCTGATTGTACAGCTGCGCCGTTATAACAATCCGTCTTTTGTGAAATGTTAATCGAAAAAATAAGTGTGTCGACAATGCCTTTCCCCCGGCTGGGTTTGCATAATTACTTTTAATTGAACATATGTTTCAACAACAAACAACTTTTAGAATGTACTTTAGTACTGAATAGTATCTACTACTCTTCATTTTATAAAGGTATACAGGGTCGATTTTTTTAAACGGGGCTCTAAGGGTATCTACCAGATCCCGTTCTGCTACGCCAAAATGGTAAAGATATGTTTAAATTTTTCGCCTTATTACAAGGTGCAAAAGTTTAAACATATCTTTGTGGTCGACTGTACCTGACGCTTGTTAATTATAAACTAAAATGTATGATATATGGCGCAGCTGCAAACGTTAATAATTAATGCTAGTAATAATAGCACTAATAGCGTACAAAATTACCCGGGGCTAGCCGGCCAACGGCAGCGCTTATGACAACGAACAAAGGAAATATTTAATAAACAGGTTACATACCGTCGGCAGAGGTGCACAGAGTGAGCTGCGGATGGTATTTATCCGTGAGCCGCTGTATGAGATCAATTTGCTCGAACGTCAGCTGCACCGCGTCCCGATGTTGCGCGTCGCACGGCACGTACGCGGCCCAGAACTGCGGGAACAGAAGACACAAACTTGATTAAATATCACGCACGAGCCCACATGGCGTTGAATGAGAATGACTCGAAGTAAAATATTTTTTGTTCAACATCGTTTTGTTCTTTGATACAGATATTTACGCACTAACGATAATGTTTTATGCCAACCAATTATGAAGTCACGGGTGCTCAAATAACTCTCATGGGTAGACCGATTTATAACGGCAATTAATAATTACTGAATATTGTTTCTAATGCAGTTTTTATGCCTTTTTGCCGCAGGTTTTTTAGATTCTTGGGAACCGTAGTAAAATTATGTGATTTAAATGTATAAGAGTGAATAATAACAATTCAATAAGTAACGGTTGCAAGGAAACACACACCTTTGACAGAAATACAAAAAAAATATATTTGCGGAACACTCGGAGTAATTAACAATGGAGCCGCCATTAACAGGCGTTCCCCTCTGTCGAAAATAGGCGGCCAATGGTCAACCACATGTCAATCATATGTATGGACTGACGTTTATCTGACATGACGTACCTATACATTTGATGTGCCCCTCCCCCGCAAAAAACGGCAGACTATTTTGTACCGAATATTTTAGACATGGCGTCTCCGTTGGTTATATCCTCTAAGGCGGAACACGATTTGGGATTTTATATAAGTACTTCGTGAAAATAACCGTCTGAGAGCCCCATAGAGCTAATTAATAAATTGGTTATTAGCGCGGAAAATAAAATGAAATATAGCATTTTTCAAATATATCCCGTAATTTGTTACAGCGTCAATCACGAGGCACGGACGCATACATAAAGGGTGCCAGTAGTAGCATGTTCTCCACGAAAGAAATAACGCTACACTTGGCTACACTGTGTGCCAGTGGTTGAAAAAGTGTGACGGAAGAATAGCTTACAGGTGGCTTGTCGACTTATCAGTGTGATAGCTGTGTGATTATGTTTTTCTCATTAATTTACATTAAAGCACGCCTGGAACTTCCATTTGTTGATTAAAGTAAGCATTTCGTATTTGATAACATAATAAGATTTTTTTTGCGATTAAATCCGATCATCTGTGCGCGCTTCGCGTGCGTATACATATAGTTCGTTTTTTTAGCATTAGAAAGAACTTGCAAGAAGGTAAGCGATCTTGACATGTCTTTTAATTGAAAAACGCTTTTTAAAAATCAAAAACTATTACTTATGAAAGCAGAAGAATATAAATGATCGTATTAGATTCATAATTTGTTACATATTTGCCGTGACTTATTTTTAAAACGTGTTTTTCAATTAAAAGACACATCAAGATTGTTTACCTTTTTTCTAATGCTAAAAAAAACGAACTATAGGTATACGTCATAATTTCATTCGAGAATGGATCTCTATTACAATAAATTTTACTTACCTGTCCGGCCACCCTCCCTTGTTTTAATCGCGGCAAATCGGTGTGGCTCCATGAACTGGTGGCCCACGGTGATATCGTTCGCAAATCCTCATCGAATCTGAAACAAATTTATATATCACGCCTCTAAAAACTTTAACTAGAATTTCAAATTACTTTAGGTGCTGTAATAACTGTCATATTTTTGACGTGGCAAGGGCTTTTTTAAAAATTGCTTAGTTCCATTTTATTTTATTTCTCCTCTTTCCTGTCGCACTATAAACCTTTCTTTCGCGTTCCTTTAAATTTGTAAGTAATAGGTATATTGGTTTAAAATTGGTTGGCTTGAGATTGTCCACCAAATATTTATCTTCACAATAAAAGAGTTATATATCCAACAACCTAATATATACACAATTACACAGTAAACACGTATTATTGCATTTCGTTTCATATATACTTTTTAGGGTTCCGTACCTCAAAAGGAAAATAGGGTTATAGGATCACTCGTGCTACTGTCTGTCTGTCCGTCTGTCACAGCCGATGCCAAAGCGAGTTGTCGGATACTACTGGACCAATTAAGTTGAAATTTGGTACACATCTGTAAATTAGTGACCCAAAGATGGTCATGTAACGTAAACAATTAATTTTAAACATGGGGGGCACTTTTGGGGGGTAAATGAAAAGTTAAAAAATAAAGTTTCTCAAACTATATCGTGTTATATATCAAATGAAAGAGCTCATCTTGAGAATTTCAAATACATTTTTTTTATAATTTTGAAATACCTACATAGATTAGAAGTTAAGAAAATAGCCAAAAAATGACCACTCCGCCCCTTTATCTCCGACGCTACTGAATCTAAAATTAAAAAAAAATACTCAAAATCGTAGATGACAGGAAAACCCATTAGAAATGTGCAGTCAAGCGTGAGTCGGACTTAATGTACGGAACCCTTGAAACGCGAGTCCGACTCGCAGTTGGCCGGTTTTTTTTGTGTTAAGGTGAGGATATTATATTACCTATTATTATGTATGTACCAGCGTCCTGGGAACAATGCCTCAGGCTAATTTAGGGCTAGATTTATGATTTATTTATTTTAATCTCTGTTTTATTAATATGCAATAAATCGACACTAAATGTATGTATGTACCTAAGTATGTACCTATTTAATATCTAAAATATTCATTAATACGCTCGCCTTAATTTACTTGTGTTCGAGCCGATATTAATTATGTTAAGTATGTTTAAACCAAAAATGTCAAAATATTAACTCTCAAAAACTTGTTTCAACAACTGGTATATCTCTTTATCCTGAAATGCTTCGCACTAAATTAATGCACAAATCAAAGCGGAGTGCATTTGTTCAGTCAGTAAAATTCCAGAAGCATTAGTTAAAAATCCTTTGTCTAAGTAGTAATTTAGAAATAATTAACTCCAGGTAATAAAGTCCTCGACGCTCGCAAACAATTTCATCTCGTGGAGATGAAAGACCTTAATAACGTATTCTTGTTAAGAGGAGCGAAGGAGATAACACGGACGAAAAAGAGGGTACAAAAATAGTGAATTGCAATTTTCCTTAGTTCTCATTCCTGTCTATCGAGGTTAGCTCGTACAAGATTAATAGATTAC
Organism: Cydia splendana; assembly: GCF_910591565.1. Taxonomy (NCBI): domain Eukaryota; kingdom Metazoa; phylum Arthropoda; class Insecta; order Lepidoptera; family Tortricidae; genus Cydia; species Cydia splendana. The sequence goes on along the minus strand of NC_085964.1, from coordinate 12,974,223 downwards.
TGCGCTGCCATTAAGGTTTGTAATTGGGGCAATAATCCTTCAAACGCATAAGCGGTTACCTAATTTAACGTCTAACTCAACATACCGTGGCTTTGGTAAAGTAATATAATCCTGAGCTAATTTTAATAAGACATCTTCACGAAAAAAGTGGAGGATAGATAATTCAGATAATCACACAGTATATTTTATATTAATTTCTAAGAAAGACAATTTCATTTGTTACGGTTTTTAGGGTTACAAAAAGGTAAAAAGGAACCCTTATGGTGCGACTCTTTCCGTCCGTCTGTCTCTCACATCGCTAAATGTCTTGTAATTCATATGCAAATAGACACAACCTACCTAATCAGTGGCTCACCCTCTACTATTGACTAATAAAAGTATGAGTAAAGCAAATAAAACGATCACCGGAACTCGTCATCGTGAAACATTGTATATGTTACAAATTTAATCTCAATACATCAGCGCAATTCAAAAAAGGTCACTTGACGATCGTTAGCTAAATATACGAACCTGAAATCTTTAATTCTGTTGTGTAGAAACTTCCTTATATTCCAGGGTAGGTCGTTGTGTCCGTCAATGAGAGGGGACTCATGGAGAAGGCGCTCCGCCAACCGGAGACGCTCGTGCAGCGGCGCGCCCGGCGGCGCTCGGAGCGCTAGCGGGCCTGCCACGCACGCCGTGCCCGCCACTAGAACTAGGATCGCTACGCAACACCAGCGCCGGTGCCAAACGGAGAACCCTGTGTAGGTAAGCTTATGTTATATTAAGTAAAGAGGAATATCTGTTAGGTAATTATTATTAGGTAGAAGTGTAAATTTTCAAATGAGCATTTTTTGATGTCCCAAGGCTAAAATTCTAACATTTGTACGGCTACTTTGACCATACAAATGTCGAATGTGGCATACAAATGTCGACACAGTGCCAAATGTAAAATTTCAGTATTGCCATGCAAATGTCGGAAAGGTGCCATACAAATGTCGTCAGGATTTTACAAATGTCTGTAATACAATCGGAGCACAGAACGCCAAAATGCCAAAATCTATATTGTCTAAGATGTCCCATTCTCTGATAAAAGCTCAATTGTGATCGACGTTTATCTTAACAACTGACTTAAGTACAAAATAAAACCCGATTGGGGTCATAGTAATCGGTCGTGGGGAAGCCTCCGATAATCTTGCTGTCAAACGCAAGCACCGAGTGGCGTGCGATGCGAATGGCGAGGCGGACGTGTGTGAAAATTGTACGGAGAATTAGCGGCTTGTTCCCCGCCGTATAACCGCACACTACATTGCACATTTATCCTTTTAGTGGCTCCATTCTCGATTGTGCCTTCGATGCTTGCTGACTGCGTAAACGCATTTTGATTTTCTTAGTGTCAATTCGGGGATATAAACATTTTGTAATGGCTATATTAGGGCTGCGTTTAATCTAACTTGGAAGCTAATTAATAGCATCACCAAAAAGAAAGGATATTAGTAGCTTATTACCTACATCAATAGGTTTTCCTTGCTTTTGCAATGAGACGCCCGCAAGATTACAATAACAGTGTTCGATATTGAAACTGGAGAGGAGAGGACGAAGCAGACTCGGATGAACTTGAACATCAAAACCAATATCTAAAGGTAGGTAGCTCAATTAGATCCACAGACGACGTAGAACAGAAAACCCTAAAATAGATTAATCAAGTGAGCCGACCCTAACTGAAATGGGATAAAGCGAGGACGATAAAGAAAGAGGAGATGTTTAATAATTTTAAAATTTTCAACAAATACATCTCCAAAATACATAATTAGGCATATTAAAAGACCTAAAGGTATGCTTTTCCGCACCCTCCTAAGTGGTTTCATTCATGATCAATAATCACATGCATAGCATCAATACGTGACAGCTAAAAGCTTAAAGCAACACCTGATGATTTACATAATAAAATTCGTGTACCCAATAACCAGTGTGACGATGATGCGAAAATTCTGGAAATCGAATACCTACCAGTAACGTAATCGAGTTTCTAACGTTAGCCCGCAACGCTTTATGTCGTACGAAATTTAGAGATCCAATTTTTGCAATAAAAAGTATGGTGCAAAAAGCATTTTTATATCGTTTCAGCCTTTTATTTCGTAGCAGCCATTTTATACCGTTCACTTGTTTATTGTGGAATGGCTGGAGTTATGTATTGCGCACAGAATTATTCTGAAACAGTACGTCTACCACCAGTTTTGACATTGACATAACGCTCACGTCTACGTAATTTACTTTCTGTACATCTCGCTTGCACTAATATGCGAGTACGAGCGAGATGCATAGAAAGTAAGTTACGTAGACGTGAGCGTATATGTCAATTTCAAAACTGGTGGTAGACGTACTGTTACAGAATAATTCCTTATGCTCTGGCAATTTGCGCGTGAAAACCAAGTATCCTAGTTTTTGAGTCACGACACGTACCTATACTTGTAGGTATATGACGTATCTGGTGTATAGGAACTGGCAGAAGATATCGACGTGTTCCCAACCACCGCCACCACCTTATCATTATGCTGTAATCTTTAACGTTAAGTACCTAGTTCTTTAGCAATAGGAACCGATTTCGGTGCCAATTTGAACTAGCATTTCCAATCGAGCATAGAAGAGAGTACATTTAATTTGGTCCTGGTCGATAATTAAATGTGCTTTAGGTACACTGATTTAAACTTTCACGATATTTAAACATTATTTAATTGCACAACGGGACTTAATCGCGTATTTACTCGTAAGTTTTAAGATTTACCTCCGACGTTTCGAGGACGGCGTAGTCCCCGTGGTCTCGGAGAAGACCACGCCTTCCTCAATTCGTCCGTGCAATTGAATAAATGTGCTTTGTAGAACATACTTAATGGCACGTAAAGATGTAGTTAAAAGGTGACACTACAATCTCGTGAAACTCTGTGTACATTATATTGTACAAGTACCTACATAATATACATGTACATATTCAAAATGAAATTTCAAACTATTATTGAATTAACAAGGTTCCAAATTCAAAATAAAAGAATATCTTCTGGAACCCACGAGAATAAATATATGTCTGTGGTATCACGGGAATAAAAAGCATTTCATAACGCATGAACTCTGTAGGGCTTTACCGAGTAATAAAGTGGCTTTGAGGTGCGAGTTGACAGGTGCTTGTCTCGATTATGTCATTTTATAACTGAGGGTATACTATAATATATACACCGTGTTTTTTTTTTGATTTCCGTTAATTTCAAGGGTGGATTCCTGACCTTAAATCAAGTAAATTTCTCAAAGACACCGATATTCTAATTAACTCCATTTCGGAGATAATCAATAATTATTTTTTTTCCTATAAGGCCTCTACAAGCGTGTACACTTGCCTTAGGGCCGGTTTACATATTGATTAGTGTTTAGAATGAGTTCATACATTTGCTACTAAACTTAAGAAAGCCGTCGTTATCATGCTTAGAAATAAAATTACAACCGTCTAAACTTAAGTACAATCTCGGTCGATCGATGTTCGAAATGACATTGATATGTCACAGATTTCAATTGTTTGGTTGAGTTATATGTAATGCCCGTGTTACAACAACGCTATATGCTACATTTAATTACTTTTAAAACTTATTTTTTTTTTAAAAAAAAGCAATAAAATATATTTTTTTATGAAAATTAACTATGCCATTTAGTTCTTTTACACGTACTTAATTAATTATACCCCGAAGTTAACGGAAATCATTAAAAACACGGTGTATAAGTAATATATAAGACCACCAAAGCCATGTACCAAAATGTATCTTTAGGTATTTAAATAAAAGTAAACAAACAATTTGTACATTTTCGGGTAGTTAGTACATTTATTGGTTAACCAACCTAATACAAAACAGCCTGAATCGGTCACTAAACGACCTGACTTTAACCTACATTATTTGATCATGTAATGTTTTTATCTACCCTCAACTGGCTTAAGGAAGGCAATTTGAGGGTATATTTTGTCCACTTTTATTTAAATACCTAGAAATACAGAGTATAGGTCAACAATAACTGATAGGGACTGGGATACCGGACAAAATACCTGTCACATCACCCTGCAAAACTATTGTACGCAGTTGTGCACCAATTTGAGCTGATACAGCAGTGGCTTCCAATTTTGGGGATCACTTTTTTGTCCTCCTTAGACACGTTTATGTTCACGTTTGGGTAGTCGATAGTTGGCAGTTGACCTTTAGACGATCAGTCACAAGCTGGGAAATGAGCATCACGCCCTCCCTTCAAATGTGTATTTTATATTTTTTAATACGGTTGCTTAAAAGGTTCGTTTTTTCGAACTGGTGCTTTATACTTCTCCAATTTTTTAAATTCTTTTTCTGAACGTAATCCATACGCCCACGTCCACACCAAAGGGTTTGGATATTTGAAAACTTTAAATAGTTTTTATTTCGCCAACCTTATCTTATCTGCGGGACTCGTGCATATGCATAATGACACACTTCTGCATAGGTAGGGTAGAACGGGGACAATTGAAACACGTCATGATTAAAACAAGCCAAAATTCTTTGATATGTACTACAACACCTATGCATGTGATGCAGTACTCAATCTATGCGGTCGGTCATTCTTAAATCCTGGACCAATAACGCTCGAGCACGCGAGCAACGCGGTAGTGTTGAGGAGTCGTTCAAAAATTTCGCGGTATGAAGTCAAGTACTGTACTCGCATACTTTTTCGTTTAGTTTTTTTTAAAGGTTCTTTTTTATATTATTTGTTTGTTTTTACTTCGGTGGAATGGTGTCAATATGATACCATAAATGAATTCAGCATCCTCGATTTATACAAACTCGGTACCAAAATTGGCCTAGTAGCTTAAATTATGTATATATCAAGATAACGTTTGGCCCTCCCCCCCCCATCTCACTTTTTAAATCTATCTTTGGGTCCTAAGGACCTATCTTGCCAATGAAAATCTTTGGTTCACGAAACGCCGTATTTACCATACCGTGTCTATATACCATAGACTTGTAAATACCTTAGTAAACTCACAGTTGAAAATGGCCAAAACCGGTCCATTGGCCAGAACCGGGGCATCTGCTGTACATCATTAGTACCATCAAGGAAAAATTCTGTTGCTAAAAATGATATAACTTTTTCTTCATGAGCAAGACCCACAAAAGTGTTTACATCCTACGTACATAGTATAACGTAATGATGGCAATCGTCAAAGCTCAGAGGAAGGGCAAAAACAAGCGGGAGGTCTATTGATTAAAAGACGTTCGCATGAGCGGCGGCTGAAGTGCTATACACGTCCCGTTAGAAAATTGCTCACCGTGACTATTTGTTGGAGGGCGGCCCGAGCTGTGCCAAAACCACAATCATAATATTATTGACAGTAAATTGACTTCTCCGAAAGTTGTACCTATTCAAGAAGCATTAAAAAAAACATTCATGGTTTATATATTAGCGGTGAAAGCTCAGCTCTAAATATCGACTGATAAAATATTACTAAAAAATCTACGTACCTAATTATAGTTATTAGACACGCGCAATATTTATTATATCTTAATTATTGAAGTCGAAAAACAAATTTTTTGGCATTCATTTACCACACTTATTATGCCACCAATAACAGGGTGAATTTCAATGTTTTTGGAAGAAGGATTAAATATGAGAATGTAAGACATTTTCTGAAAACGGTGTACCGTGTACCATTTACTTCGCATAAATACGAAAATAAAGTAGGTACCTACTGAATTTTATGTGTTACTGTGCTTGGTCGTGTAACGGTCAGCTGTAGTAGGCGGTACCTAATTCCAAAAGGTCTATTTTCTATCTCCGTAATTTTCAAATGGATTTACTCTGACGACAAAGATAAAGATAATCTGGGATACATGTGAACTTTTACTGTGTTGTGAGTAGGCCTTCTTACTTTTTTACGCTCTTACATGAGAACAATTGAGCACTTTAGCCTGAATGGGCTTAACTGAGTTAATGTTTTATTTATTTTTACCTAGACAATGCGTGACTTTTTGCCTCGCGTATTTAAGTAAAGTGAGCTGCGTAATTGCATGGAGAAATTAGGAATGAATTCATTGATAAATTCGCCATCACGGAGTATCCGCCATGCACTTTTTGGTTAAATATGTTGCTAGTGGCGGTAGCTCGTCATTTTGCATGCACGTACGCAACAGACTCGTCGTCTGAGATTTCGTGTCATTGTCCTCAAGCCATTCGACTGCCCTTCCAGTAGGTATGGAATATCAATACCAATTCTCGTACTTAGGTAAGGACTGCAAAGGTTTTATTTATAGTGACGTAGTGATTGTGTAGTAGCCAATGATCCTGCCACTAACCGTTATTAGTGGTCTATTGGACATGCCAGTACCGTTAACACATTTGATGACCTAAGCACTTATAGTCAATGGTGTCTCTCCCTATCGATTCTCAGATCGATTCCTGACATTTTGGTACCACCAAGACGTGCCCTGAGAAACAGCTTACTATGCTTATTTATCCGGCAATCTCTGCCCTCTCAGTATGTGTAAGAGCAAGGGTTAGTTCCCGTATCTGCCGGCCTAGCCAAGGTTACAATCGCTATCGCTTCGATAACGAAAAGCATTATGTCTCTTTATCACTCTTCCATATTAGCGCGTCAGTGACAGTTGCGTTTCGATCGCTACGGAGCGTAAGCGATTGGCATCTTGGCTACGCGGCCTATCCCACAAAACTTTACAAGTGTACAATTCGACAAAATTGTTAAATTGTAAACAAAAAAATGTACCACAATAATTACAAATATGTATTCGTTACAAGTCTGCAGTATACAAATATGTCATTTTTGTGAAAGCGTATCACAAAGAATAAAGGTATGTCACGACAGCTACATAATTGTAGAATTGTTGATTTGTAAATATACTCAAGCGAAAAATTGAAATGTTACAACTACAAATATGTAACAATTTATTTTGCTTCTTTAATGTTGAAGGTAGTTTCACTTTATACGCAATACGCAAGAATTACATCAATTATATTTATATAGTGATCTTGATCTATCTACGAGCATTTACATACCAACTGACATTACAATGGATTTGCAAGCTAAACTGACCATTATAAACCTCATTAATGAAAACAAAAACTTTGGTAAATTTAGTGATAAATTGACGCACACCGTGTAAATAAGGAGGAAGGAGAAATTTTAATTGATTTAGGAATAATGGAGAAAGATTGGAAATACTTAAGGGACACTATGTGGCAAAATTGGAAAAAGCGTACGATGGTAAGCTCAATTTGAGTACCTATATGCATTTTTTTTATCCAGTACCTATGAGTATTTCGTAAATTAAATTAAAGCTAAGTAAAATTGGGATTATATATGTATATATGGAATTCATGACACCTAGGATCACTATCACTGCTACTTGAACTAAATATTTCGTGGTAGGTATGTATACAAATGGTTGGAATTGCTAAATATGATAAAATACTGTGTGTTACTGACCATGGGGCTTTAAATCCAGGGCTCGATTCTACTCGCTAAACTGAGCTACTTTTACTATGGCACCAACCCCGAAATCCCGAATTTTTTTTTTACCTTTTCATACATTTTGGCTGATCAGATGTCGACGTTTTCTATGGAAAAGCCAAAATTTTTTCCCCAATTTTAGGGTTGGTCCCATAGTAAAAGTAGCTCAGTTTAGCGAGTAAAATCAAGCCCTGGATTTAAAGCCCCATGGTCAGACACACCATGTATACTGCAATTACTAGTATTCGTAAGTTGCAACTGTAGCAAGAGGGTGCGACTAGGGTTACCAGATACAAATTTAGAATTTCCTGACACAATTCCTGATTTCCGAATATTTTTCCTGACATTCATATTTTTGACGACGACGACGACGGAGGGGGAGGGGGGGGGGGGGGTCTAGCCGATACGTCAACACGGTATGCGGCCCTAAAAGTGCAATTGTATTATTTTGGTGAGTTAGTAGTTAAGTTTATAGTCCGAAGATTAATAAAACATCTTGTTTAATCGGATTATAAACTTTAAACTGTAAACCTACATTATTTTTAATCACAGAGGCAGAGGATACTTCTTATTATATTGTTATCTTTGCAAATGTGAATATTAGACATGACATAAGTTGAGTGGATCTCATTTATTATTATTTTACAATGTTTTTGGATTAATTTAAGTAAATAAAAAGGTACTTTATAAAAAAGTCTATCAATTCAAAAAAATCCTGACATTTTCGTGTTCCGTCCCCATTCCTGACAAAAGGCCAAAATTCCTGACATGTCAGGAAAATACCTGTCATCTGGTAACCCTAGGTGCGACACACGTTTAGAGAATTGTTAAATTGTAGGTACAATTCTACATATATGTATAATTATTACTACAATTTAATGTAGCACAAAACTATTGTCAGCTACAAATTTGTACATTTTCCGGAAAAGATATGTAGGTAGCGTATGTAAAGTTTTGTGATACAATAAATTGTAGACTTGTCGATACAATTTACATATTTGTAAGAATTTTCCACTACAAATTTGTTACTTGTATATTTTGTGGTACGCACATTTGTATTATTACAAACTTGTAACTTGACACTTGTAAAATTGTAATTGTAAGTTTTGTGGGATAGGCCACTGGAGGTTCTTTATGCGTAGAGCCGGTAACTAGCCACTAAAGCCTCACTCACTGGAAGAGTTGCCTGTTGTAGTAGAGCTGTGGCTGGCAGTGGAAGTCGTGCCGGTGGACAACCACTGCGGGGACTTGCAGACGCTGCACGCCGCTGGCCGCACGGTGCCACGTTCAGTCACGTCAGGAGCTGGCGCTGCTCGCTTCTTGCCCTGAACAGATGCATAGGAATACAAAAGGACGGCATTGTAACAATGTGAACATCTGGAAAGTGAGACGAAAATTCAATTTCAATATATTCTGGCTTTAAAAAATAGCACAGGAAACTTTCGTCGGGTTCAAATAAAAATTAAGTATTCAATATTAAGTTAAACCGTACAAATGATAGATACTCGTAACTCTGACATAGCAATCTGACTATATATAACGAGAAAGACTATCGTAAAATCAAAGATTTAATGATTTGATGAAACGGTGAAAAAAAAAAAATTGTTTGGCTATCCGATTTCATCATCAGTATCATCAATCATCACAAAACATTCTCATAAAAAATTGTACAATTTTTTTTATAACAAATAACAAAATCAGGTCATATGCGTGTGAATGAGAAGAACTGCTCGACAAAAACACGGTTTATAATAAAAACATTTAACTTTTCTTGCTGCTTCGTTTACCACGAATGCAATCTCGATGTACTTTACATTAGTTAGACAAAGTTGTATTGACCAAATTATTTGTATACTATTTCTATGGTTAAATTATTCGGTCTTACTCGTACAGTAGTTTTTTCCAATAGATCACCGCGATTGTATATATTATATTTATAAACTTACTCGGACTATTTAAAGGTTATTTAAAGTTATTTGATGCTAAATCCTTCATATTCATTATGTTATGTATGGCGAAAACCATTCGCACGTTTTGCTCTGTGGTCTAGCATTACATCGTCTCTCATAAATTTATAGAGTATTCCACGCTGATTTATTTTCAATTCATTTCATACATAAACGGATCATAATCAACGAATCGTTTCATAATTATCATTAGTGCCATATTCTATCATTAGTGATGCTCGCTCTGGGCATTTAATAATGTGCGATTTGTGAAACTGATTATCGTCTAAATTAGGCGCGCAATCAACTCATGACGTAGAATTAACGCGAGTCGACATCAGCTCTTTAAACTAGATGGCATTGGATTGTAATACAGGGGAATACTAGATTTTTTCGGCGAGGCATGCTATCTCTTAATTTGTTAGTATAACATTGAAAATGTATGAAATCCTGGGTGCTTGTTAAAAACTCGTATCTACCTAGGTTTAAATCACGTGTGTTTTAGTTAAAGACAAGTCACAATGTTACAAAAATTTCGTAATCGACAAAATTAAAAGTTTCCAAAATACAGTATGTTCCTACGTTTCATACTTAATGGTTTTGTCGGTAAGGAGTGCAAAAATGGTTACCTACAATAACAATAGTACTTCTTCTTAATCTTATAAGGGCTATACTTAATTCCAAAAAATTTCATAAACTGTTCTGTACGTAGGTAAAGTTTGCAATATTATGGAAATTAAATAGCATCAGCAGAGCATACATACAATATCGGAGTTGGTTACGCGGATACAATATAATACCGGTTTTATGTTAAGTAAAAGAGGGTAAGCGGGTTAAACTTACATGGGTATCGTAGAATATGGAAGGTATACGGTTATTGCCGCCCGACTCGCACGTGCAGTGAGAGCGCGCGCCCCGCAGCCCGCCCATCGCTATCCTGTCAGCTTCCACAAAACTTTGTGCCTCGTCATTTACTAAATCGTTGTGAGTACTTTTTGACCCCCCCAAGCTCTCATCACGCGTCCATAGGTCTGACCCTCGATCCCTGAACCGTTCACTTGGAAAATCGTTATATGACATTTGCCTTCTTATACTTCGACATCGGCTGCGGTTATCTAGAGTGGAAAATTTCATCCTTTCAGGCGCAGGAGAGTGTCTGGCTAGCATTTCGTCATTATTGTCGAAACTTCGCATTTTAATCATTTTGTGGGGTGCCCGTCTACCACTATCTGCACTTACATTGCACTCCCTGAGTCTATCAAAACATTGGTCGACGTTCCCTGAAAAATTTGCATAAGTAGAAGCATTGTTTTTCAAATTGTCTTTCGATTGAAATTCCGACGAAGTGAAAATGCAGCTTTGGCTGTTGACCCTCCTCTGCGACTTGTCGACTACAGACAACATTGATAGTTTCTTGAGAGAGCTCGCCGAACCAGATGTTATCTCGGCCAGTTGGACCGCGTTTTGGTTTTTCTTTGAAATCGCTTCGCCACCAATCTTTTTTAAATTAGATAGTTTTCTCTTTATCTTTTGCACAAGTGTATTGGTTGGATCATATGAAATCAATTGTTTAGAAAAATAATTGGAAACTCCAATATGCTTATTCTTTGTATATTTTCTGTCTAAGCTGCGATGCGAGGCTATGTTTAAATGATTTCTGTTGGCTCCGCGTTTTATTCTTTCTAAATCATAGATGCTAAGCGTATGACCTCGATGATCCACAATGTCTCGATGGCAGTTTAAGTAATTGTTCTGTTGTAAGCTACAGTTGCAAACTAAGTCAAAGTCATGGTCTGATATGTGTTTATTGAAACACTGCCGTTGTGCTGCGAGTGCGAGACACGCTTCGCAGTCGACACCCAGTAACAGCTCAAGGCTCGTGTTTCTGATGAAGCCATCGCTGAAGGTGCGTGATCGAAAGTTGGCTGGGTTTTGTTCGACATTTTCCCAGTCGGAGACCAGTCCGGCCCCACTGGGTAAGCAGGGCGCGCCACCCGTACCACCTGCGTCGTCGTCCACCATGGTGGAGGCGTCCCGATTGACGTGGATGACACGCGGTGGCCGGAATACTCGACTGTCGCTTCTCACCGAACTCCGCGATGGCGAAGGCGATGGTCTCTTGAATCCGTCTACTTGAAGCATGCTTCAGTCTTTAACTTTTCGCTTTTGTGGAGTCTTTACCTGTGAATAGAAAAATAATCAATAAGTTAACGGCTACTACTTATAGGACGCGCATGTCTTCAATGTGCTCATTTGAAGCGCCTCAAATATTTGATACATGTGCAGTGGAAACAGTGGAAGGTAATCGGCAAAGAAGCATCTATAAAAACAAAAATACTGAGGAACACTCTCCACGCTTGGGTACCTTCCGTGAAGTGATCCTTTCGCAAAATGTTTACGGTGTAAGTTTGAGAAAGTTGTAAGTATGGAAAGTAAATCTAACGTGAGATTTTCATATTTTGGAGCTAATGGCACCGCACCACTTTATCAGCGAAAACTAATCTGTGCACCTAGGTATTTAAAAACATTTTTAGACGTACATTAACCGGTTAGTCAGAAAAATAAACTTTAGGTCTGGCTACTGAAATATTACACAAAGTTATGGCGGGAAATTCAAAAAATCTTGAGCTGGTCACACTTTGTGTAGTAAGAATTATAGTTTTGATACTAGAAAATATTTTAGATTGTCTTTACACACGTAAGGTACCTAAGGAAATAAATTAAATATACGTTGACGTGCACTCAAAGTCAGCGCACATAAATTTTACCACTATGTAAAGTACAGTTAACGACAAACACACATGTTTACGTTCCAATGTTTTGATTTTATTGATATTTTCCAGAACTTCTAGTTTATCAGTTTCTTTACACACTTGTCCTGTTTATGAGATTCAGGTAGTAATAAATTCACGTACTTAATCAAAGTTATAGGAAAATGTTAGAACTGGTACTTAAAGTATCAAAATATATAGAGCACCAACCTACTAAATTGTTTACGACTTGTAAACATTGCAGTTTTTCGTTATACCACGCTTCACGTCGACTTCGCACATCGTCATAATTGTTTACGAGCTTAAATTGTAGTTTGCGGACCTCACTCGGTATAGTCATTATTAATATTATTTAAAATAAACCCCTAATAAACCGCAAACAATTTGAATGAATGACATAAATTGACAACTGACTTTTAGCTTTTTTTTAAATCATAGACAATTGGTGATACAACAAGGAAATATCTGTCTACAAAATTTGGCTAGCCAGACTCTAATAACCGAATTAGAGTCAAACCAAGAATAGTCTGCAGCGGATTTGATTGCCCACGCAGTGCAAGTGTTATTTTAAACGTCAAACTTCTATGAAATTATGACGTATAAATGACACTTGCACTGCATGGGCTATCAAATCCGCTGCAGACTTTTTTTGGTCCGACTCTACCTACTTACTACGAGTTGTGGGATGACACTAACTAACTAATTACTTATCTACGTACATATTGCAGCAGTTAACGAAACAGTTTATTTTGTTGGGTTTAAATTACATGTAGTCTTAAAATTTATATTTAACTATATTTTATACATAATATATAGCCTTTAAATAAAACGCATTTTTACAGCTGGCTTACACTAGTAGTTAATTTCGATTTCACATAAATTGTAATTGCCAACTGAAACACCTAGCTCCTTCTGTAAATAAAGTTGTATAAACTCCTGGATAAACGGCCCCTAATTAATTTAACAAGATTCCAAAATAATCGCACCTTTTCCTGAATATGTACCTCGTAAAAGCGCCTATCTGAATCAGTTTGGTAAAAGTCTTGTGTATCCGATCGGTTTTTCGGATGTTCCACGGCCCGCCGAACTGGGAAATCTGATATGTCTGAAGGCTTCACGAAAGCCGCTTGAATTATTCAGCCTAAATCCTGACAGTGTAGGTACCTACTTGGAGATGCTTACTGACAACCGTAAAGTCTGCAGTAACGAAGTTATCTTCAATAAGATTTTTGTAACTGACATGTGGAAAATTCGCTGTGAAGTATCGCTTACACCTGCTATACCTAACGTTACTCTTTTTTCAACACACTTGCTCGTAACTCGTAATGTGGAACTTATTCAACGCTTTTAGGCTCATAACCATTAACATAGATATCTAGGGACTGGCCTTACGAGCAATAATAATAAGGCATAACAGGGGCCAGTACAGCGGTGTGACACCGCTACAACGCGATTGGTTGATGAGTTCGCATCACGCGCGCTATTGGTCGCAACTAGTTGCGTTAGACTGCACGATTGGCTGGTAGAGTCTGGCTAGCAAAAAATTGTTGACAGATATTTCGTTGTTGTATCACCAATTGTCTATGATTAAAAAAAAAGCTAATAGTCAGTTGTAATTTATGTCATTCATTCAAATTGTTTGCGGTTTATAAGGGGTTTATTTTAAATAATATTAATAATGTCTATACTGAGTGAGGTTCGCAAAAGCTCGTAAATAATTACGACAAAGTGCGAAGTCGACGTGTAGCGTTGTATAACGAAAAACTGCAATGTTTACAACTCCTAAACAAATGTAAACAAATTAGGAGGTTGGTGCTCTATAAATATTTTGATACTTAGCATTTAGCTTATTTGGCATAGTACTTATTTTTTTTGGTGATGTAATCATATTACGGTTTATCGAGCTAGGTCTTCCCATATAACCATTCCAGTCGCAGAATCACAAAGTGGTAACTAAATGTCAGATGTGTCGTAACAGAGTCCACACAATGTGTCTAGAATTGTTTCGAAACAAAGTGTCGTCGCCGTGTCTACACTTTTCCGTAACAAGGTGTCGACACATTTGTGTGCACTTTGCGTGCGGTTTGCGACTAAATCTGACAGCAAATTTGTGACAGCAAATGTCAATATAAAATACCTCTTGAAAACCAAGGTTTGTCAAACTACTATTAGTGTCTCGTGTGCTCGTAATTCTAGTAAGTCATCATGGGCAATGCAAATGATAATAATCGACCGAAGCCATATAAACACCCAACACCCGTCAACCTTTTACAGAAAAGTTTTTAAAGAAATTCAATAAGCTACTTAGGTCAGGCAACGAATGCTCCAAAAGTTGTAGAGGGAAATGCTCGGAACACAATTTTTGACTCCGTAACTCGGTTTGACAAGTTAGGAGGTGAACATATCAAAAGTCCCCGGCCGTAGCCCTTGAGCGGGGGGAAGAGAGGGGGCTTTGAAGGTCCCATTTTCCCGTTTTTCGATTATATCTCGGAAACTATGCATCTCAGCGACATGGCCACTTATACAAAATGAAAGTTAATTTAATTTGTTACAAGTTTATTCAGTCAATTTTTTCAATATGTTGAATAGTTTTTGAGATATCCGCTCTTGAAAGTTTATTTAGGGCTCTCAATTTTATCTTGATATATCTATATCAGTGAAGGTGCTAGGCCGTGTTTGGTATCGTTTTCGTATAAATCTGGGGTGCTGAATCCATTTAAGATATCACATTGACACCATTCCACAAAATAAAAATAAATCTTTTTAGGGTTCCGTACCTCAAAAGGAAAAAACGGAACCCTATAGGATCACTCGTGCGTCTGTATGTATGTCCGTCTGAATACACAAAATAGTTCTTTACCTATAGATGACAGGAAAACCTATTAGAAATGTGCAGTCAAGCGCGAGTCGGACTTAATGTACGGAACCCTTAATACGCGAGTCCGACTCGCACTTGGCCGGTTTTTTTGAAACTCTTCTTGACGCTTAACCGCTGAACCGATTTCGTTGAAATTTGGTATAAAAATAGTTTGCGTCCCGGAACAGGACATAGGATAGATCTTATAACCAAAATCATCTTTTGAAGGTGTGAAAAGTGGCGTGGAAATTTGTACGGGAAATCAATAACCGCTGAACCGATTTATATGAAATTTGGGATGGTCTACATCTTTGATTTAGTTAAAAATGATGAAAAAACATGACTTCAAACCTAAACTTAAACAGTATTAACTTCAAGAAGTCAATTCTGAATTCCCCCCTACACCTCATTTCACACCTTTAAAGGATGATTTTTGAGATAACTTATTATATCCTGTCTCGGGACTCAAAATATATGTGTACCAAATTTAAATTAAAACTGTTCAGCAGTTTAAGCGTGAAGAAGAGTTTAAAAGAAAGTTTTTAATAAGTTTATATGTTTTTACTTCGGAATGGTGTCAATGTGATACCTTAACTAAATTTGGTACTGCGAATTTATACGAAAACGATACCAAACATGGCCTCATAGCTTTACTGTTGTAGAAGTCAAAATAAAATTGAGAGCCCTAAATTCTTATTACTTGGCCAAACTTGTGTAGAAGGAAAAGGTAAAATAAAAGTCTTCGGCAGGAATATAAGACACAAATATATATTTTATTTTGCGTTACTATTTCATTCATCAAATATAAACATACCTTGATTATACTATTCTAGTGAGATCCTCATAGATAAACAAAAACATTTACTTAAAAAATTACAAGGTCGAAATGTCACGGAACTTGTGAGAGTAATATGTGAAAAATAAAAACTTTTATGACAAAAAAAATCTGGACACAATTTAAGAATCACCCAATTGCGTCGAGGAATCATCTGTATTTTTGCTTGTTTCATTACCTCCTCGCTTCTTTTTTGTCCTTTGTATTCTGTAGCAATTTGTTAGATCTGAAAATAAAGATAACTTGCGTCGTCACGGATGTCGATTTATAGGTTTTAGGGAGTGCAGAATTCGAAAACGATGATCATTTTATAATCCAAGATGGCGGCTACGTATTTTGTCATAAAAGTGGAATCCAAAATAGTCATCATTTTCTAAATCTACGCCCCCTAAAACCTATAAAACGATATCCATGACGACTTTTATGACATAGTGCATTGCCGCCATTTTGAAATTGAAAATGTTATCATTTTCGAAATCTGCGCCCCCTAAAACCTATAAAACGACATCCATGACCACTTTTATGACATAGTGCATGGCCGCCATCTTGGAATCCAAAATAGTCATCATTTTCGAAATCTGCGCCCTCTAAAACCTATAAAACGATATCCATGACGACTTTTATGACATAGTGCATTGCCGCCATTTTTAAATTGAAAATGTTATCATTTTCGAAATCTGCGCCCCCCAAAACCTATAAAACGACACCCATGACGACTTTTATGACATAGTGCATGGCCGCCATTTTGGATTCCAAAATGGTCATCATTTTCGAAAGCGGGGCCCCCTAAAACCTATAAAACGATATACATGACGACTTTTATGACATTGTGCATGGCCGCCATCTTGGAATCCATAATGGTCATCATTTTCGAAATCTGCGCCCCCTAAAACCTATAAAACGACACCCATGACGACTTTTATGACATAGTGCATGGCCGCCATTTTGGAATCCAAAATGGTTATCATTTTCTAAATCTGCGCCCCCCAAAACCTATAAAACGACACCCATGACGACTATTATGACATAGTGCATGGCCGCCATTTTGGATTTCAAAATGGTCATCATTTTCTAAATCGGGGCCCCCTAAAACCTATAAAACGACATCCATGACGACTTTTATGACATAGTGCATGGCCGCCATTTCGGATTCCAAAATGGTCATTATTTTCGAAATCGGCACTCCCTAAAACCTATATATCGACACCCATCTCGACTTTTATGACAAAGTGTTTTGCTACCATCTGCATGCAAGACATTTCTATTATTTTTACGTACAAAAATGGCCCCCTGTCAACTTTCAATCGAGATTTAATCGATAATTTATTTGATTAATATTCAGATTAATTCAATTTCAATCTATGTTAGGTCGACTAAACTAATCGCGATTAAAATTTGAGAATTAACTTTTTTTATTCCATTAATTAGTCGAATAAACAGTTAATCGATTAATGCCCATCTCTGACCACGGCATTTTTACACTTTGAGAATATCTGAAAACAAATCAACACAAGGAGCCATTTTGCAAATCCAGTAACATACCAGTAACTTTGTTATTACTTTTGACAGCGCGTGTCATGTGTCAACACAGAGTCGACACAAAGTCGAAACATTGCAACTACTTTGTGACTGCAATATTTCTCAGCCTTAAACCATATTTATACATCATAATTAACAAGTTTCGTAGTATGTAAAGCGTTATTTCTGTTATTTAAGTATAGTATACGCATCGAAGTACTAAAAATGCTTCAAATAATATAGTTATGAACACAGGCACTGAGAAGTAAACAATTTCATTTCCGGCTAAACTAAAACAATGTGGTGGCGCGTTGATTATATTACACTTAGTTTATCAAATCACTCGAGCAGTTTAATTCCCCATAATAATTTAAGTCCTATTGTAATATAAATGCAAACAATATATAATTACGTCTTGTAATCCGTTTTAGAGATGGCGTATTAATGTCACTTATTTTTATTTAAGTATTTTTCCATCTGACAGTTTCCATTTGACAGGAACAAAATGAACGAATGAACGAATGATTTTGGCATAAAGTAGTCGCAAACCCGAAACAATGTGTGCACACGGCGACCACACTTTATGTCACTTTGTGTCATGTGTCGACCCTTCCCCATTTCTGGTAACTGTGTCGACACGGCGACGACTCTGCGACTGGAATTGTGACCGAAACAGACGGTGTCGACACAAGATGTGTCAACACCGCGTCGTAACGGCGACTGGAAATGGTTGTATGGGTTATTTACACTACATTTCATTTTTCGCCTTGTTACAATGGTATATGATGAGAAAGTGTTAACGTATGTGTTTATCGTTAACTGTACGTTACATGGTGGTAGAAATTATGTGAGCAGACTTTGAGTGCACGTCAACGTATATTTAACTTATATCCTTAGGTACCTTACGTGTGCACAGAAAATCAAAAATATTTTCTAGTATCAAAACTATAATTCTTACTACACAAAGTGTGACCAGCCCAAGATTTTTTGAATTTCCTGCCAAACATTTGTGTAATATTTCAGTAGCCAGACTCTATTCGTGAGTAACACCGCTGAACTAGTACCATTTTTAGTGCCCCTAAGCCGCCAGTCCTAGATATATACGTCAATGCTCATAACCCTAGATATTACGCACGCGTGCTGTTTTATTATATTATATGGCACTTGTGTGGTAATGTATGATAACAGATCGAGTTGAGATTGTAACTAATTGCAATTAAAATGTATGGAGAGGGAGCTATCTTAAGGCGACGGTAGCGGTGGGTAAAATTTCAGATTCTGTCAATTTACCCCATTTCACACACAAGCGCACTTCACGCACACTACCTCACTTTACTGGGACAGGTCAGTGACCCATCATGTTTTTTTTAAGATTGGACTTTTAGTTTAGTATTGACCACTAGCCTCATTTGAGGGTAAAAGCGTTCCATTGAAAGATGAAAGAGAAACAATGCATTTAATCTTGCTTTCCTTGTCTGTTCATGTCACACGTGACGTACTTACCTATTTAATTAATTTGATTGTTGACTGTTTTACTACCTAATATTGCATTGTCGAGATACGCGTTTTGTACAATTAAAGCGAATAAAACAAGATGTCATTAAGTCAGATGTAAAATGTTATTTACTACTCTATACGGTTTTTCATAAGGTGCAAAATCCATTCAATAGGAATTTAAATAAATAAAGTTTCAGCAGGGTGGCAATTCCATTTTGGCGGATAAAGCGAAACAGAATAGTTCTATCGAACCTGCTTACAAATTTTCACGAGAATCAGTTGAGAAATGTGATCTGCAAAGGAGAACATACAAAAGCATTTTTGCCCAAGCTGAAACGGAGACCTTTGCTAACGCTCGGCCAATGATGGTTTAGGTACACCTATAAAAAATGGTTGTCCCTGCTGTAATTTTAATATCTTTATATTTCAACGGTATAGTTTTGCCTTCAAAAATAATCGGTATCGCTAAACAATAGCGGTACCTTACTACTTATACGTTCACGAAATCGGTATCTGCATAACTTGATTGTTAGTAAACTAACCTGAAAAATAATCTCAAAACCACCGAAACATTTATGTACAGTCACTTGTAATAATATGTTACGTCATTAGCGCCAACTTTGCCTCCAGGGAAACTTTGCCTAAAACGACAATTTTAAACAAATTCGTTAATGTAGAAAAAATTATAATAGTTAAGGCCACCCTACTATTTTGAGTAGAAAATAGGTTATATTTCTGACAAAACTATATACCAAACTTGTGCATAACTTGACTTGGGAATTTAGAGTTTGAGCGAATTGTCTAATATAGGGTATATTTCGGCGGGCAAAAAATTGATAAATAATGAAGGCAAGTAGAAAAAATTGAGAACCCTTTGACAAATATTTCCGGGTTTGAGTTATAACACATGAAGCATAGATTATGTCTATTGAGATTTAAACTAAAAAGGCCTAAATACACAAAAGTTTTAGCGGTGGGCAAAGTAATCCGGTAATTTGGCATCTATACCAACATTGCCCACCACCAAAAACGGATTAGGGTTGTCACTTTCATCTAATTTACCCAACTTCGCAAGTAAAAGAAGGTTATGTTTGTACACTAAAATAAATTTATAAATATATACTGTATTTAATTTGTCTTATTATCCTTTATTTAGATGTTTTATCCCGTTAACGAATGAAAAACACAACAAAAATCATATTTTTGGCCATTAAACTATTGTAACAGATTTTCTCAAAAGTGACAATCCTAGCCTTTGTAAAATGCTTAGGCGAGCCTTATTTGGAAATGGGCAAAAACGGGTAGGCAACATTGCCCAGCAAATTTATTTTAAAGTTTTTACACTTATCGCTAAGTTATTAACAGGGAATGGTAGGATTGCCCAAAACCTTTAAGTGATCCTTAGACATCATCATCATACGAGCTGTATTTGAATACCAAATTGACGTGGGCAATGTTGGCGAAAACCCCGGATATCTTTGCCCGCCCTCTAAAACGCAAAAAAATGAGTAAAAACACGATAAAAAATTTTTTTTTTCAAATAAACTGATGCGTTTGATTACAATGGACGTGCTGAGCAAAAAAAGTCATATGATGTGATGTTTTTTGAGAAATTCGTTTTAAAAAATAAGCGGGCAAAGTTGGTGATAATGACGGTACCTACTCTTCGAAGGCCGCAAAAATATGTGACATGGTCTTATGGTTCTACAAATAAGATCGTGTCAGATATTTTTGCGGCCTTCGTTGTGTAACATAAATTGCAGGCGACTGTACATTTGGAATAATTATTTTATTTAGTTTCAACGAAAGTTTCAAGTTTAGTACGAAAATACTTCAGATATGCAATATGCACAAAATGTAGACCTAATCGAAATAAAACATTGCTTTTTATAGGTAATTTATAAAACATTCGATACATAGGTATACATAACAATAACTAGAGCGCTATTGGCCTGTAAGCTTCATCTCGGTCTCCAAAGCCGCAAAAACTCGCTAGTACTTAGTGCTGGTCTAGCCGTTATTTTTTCTTGAAGATTTTCAGAGAACAGCACGTACACGCATTATACATATAGACGGAACGAACCGCATAATCATTATCATTTATTCGTCGCAATCCATGATATTACAGATCTAGGTACAAGACTTTCAGGTATTACTTATACGAATTACATAACTCTTCCTGTTAATAGGCATTATTTTAAGATAAAAGTTTTATAATATAATACAAGATTAAAAAATTCATTGACGTACAGAAGTCAAATACGTTTTTAAACTGACGCAAAATGATACCAGCATAATAAAAATTGATCCAAATCAGTAAAGATGAGTCTTTAAACTTTTTTCATTTTAAGCGAGTTTTGAAGGAACATAATACTTAAATTCGACTGTAATCGTATTGTTTTAAGATAGTTTACTGCGGTTTTCAACCATTATAACAGCAAATCAAATTTAAATGAGACGCGAGCTGATATTAATGTACCCTATTTTTTGAAATACAATTTATCTACTGGTATACTTTCTCGTGTGCGTATATGATTTAATGTCAATATAATTGTCAAAAGCAAGAAAATCAAGCTGTCATTTTCATTTGAAGAAGTACACGTGTGCTCCGGTGTAGCCCCAACGGGCATCTGACTTGAAGAAGAATTTTGAGTGATGTCGTCAATGTATGGAAATTGTTCGAAAGTTTACATCTGAGATTGAATTTCTGTGTTGTCTTTGTGAGTAAAAATATAAATCGATAATAAATTGGTAGCTGGATTATCTAGCTTTCAGAATCATACAATAATTCAATTACTGTCAAAGACAAAATTGTTTTGCTTCCGTCTCAAACGGAACTCCATATTTTGATTTTTTGATACTTTTAGTGTCGATTTGTAGAGAATAACAGCAAATTAAAAATACAATGGCATGAAGAGTCGGTACTCGGTTTCTTCGTGAACAAATTTACGTGTAATTTAATGCAATTATTAAACATTTATTGAACAAATTATGGTTACAAAGTGAGGTCTAAATCGAAAACGTCATATACCGGCCCCTTAAATAGGGAATATTAGGCAAAGCTCTGCGTAGGTGGCACCTTTGTGGCACATACAGTAAACAAACCACATTGACACATCACACGTCACGTCAATCACATGGCCTACCGCGAAACAAGAAAATCGAAATTTCATTATCTAATCTCTCTATCACTCTTGCCCATTCGAGCGATAAAGAGGCAGATAACTAAATTTCGATTTTCAACAACAAACCGCCTTGATGCATCAATGTCATATTTTATTGTCTGTGAAAACTTGTCAAAAAACAGTTTAAGGCACAGTATGTATAAGTTAGTCTATGAATTTACTGAGTCGGTAGTGCTGCACTCTGGTGGCAGAACATTGCAGTAATATCCCCTATTGGTCGAGTAGATTTTACAACGCGGACACGGACGCAGGCAAGAGGGAACGCCGGCATAGCAGGCAGTATGACAGATGCAGGACTTTTACCAAGGAGAATAGAGCGTATAGAGACGGATTCTCAAGGTAAATTATGTAGCCACCGTAAAATTACTGCTATCTTTCGACAGAACATAAAACTGTTAGAACGCCATTTGACTTTGATCCTTATTCTTTCACTGATATGTGTTAACTTATTGAATTTTAATATTAACGCCATCTACTCCACTATAAGCCAAAGGTATGGTGCAATCTTTTTAAGCGATGGCGCCATAACCTTCAGCCTACTCTCGACTAGATGGCGTTAATATTAATATTTAACAAGTTAACACATACCAGTGAAAGAATAATGATCAAAGTCAAATGGCGTTCTAACAGTTTTAATCGTCTGTCGAAAGATGGCAGTAAATGTACTGTAGTTACATAATTTACCATGATAGTAACTCTCTATTTCAAATTCTCTTTGCTTTTACTAACTGTTTTAACAATTAAAATTTGATTAATGTGAAAGTTTCTTTTTTTTTCCTCGCAAGTTTATTTAATTTGCAATGTTTGTATGTATGTGACACCGTAAGATTGTGAACCCGTTAGTTTATAATCTAACGTAGGTTAGGTTAGGTTAGATTGTAATCTCCCTACCGTCAGTTTATAATTTAACTAGCGATATTATAAACTGACGAGTGTTTACAATTTTACGGTGACATATGTTCAGGTCAAATCTTGCAAGATAAATTAGACGCACTTCCCATTATTCGATTGAACTGAAACTTCACATACATAATATGTAAGTTGGGTGACAACAAAATATTATCGTCCTATTGAGCTGATCTGATGATGGGCACAGGAGGTGGCCATAAGAACTCTGTAATAAAACAACGTAACTTCACTTGGGTATGAATTTTATCATTTTATTTACAAAATGATTTTGTCCAAAAATTCATTTTGATCAGAAATGAAACTTGACCAAAAACTGATAACACTTCTTAAAATGCTAGGAAACCGATTTCTAATCTTTATTTCATGACTTGACAAAGAAAGTCAGATCAAAAACAAATTGGCCGTGTTAGACCAAAAATCGGTAGGTATTCTAGCGTAACAAAATTAATAGTAAAGTCGGGTAAAGGTAAATTATTCATATTCTATTTCCAAGGGCTAGCGGTCTTGAATACGTAGTAGATTGTTAGTCAATGGTTGAATAGCACTAATTTCAGTCGAGACGATTTGTTTAAGCGTAGACAGATGTCAATCAGTACTGTTATTTAAATCGAAAATATATTTTCACCACACCAGCTCGTAAAGGCTCTCTTGATTGTTCAAAAACGAATGAGAAAGTTGCGTTTCATTCATCCACATTTGTGTGGCAAAGTAATCGAATGCAAATTTTGAGTTATTTCCTTATGTTGGCTGGTAGAATTACTTTTAAATGATGAGGTCGAATGGTAAATAACGTTTATTTGGATTTGATTTGAATTGTTTTTGTTTGATATTTTACAGTAATATTTTCCTCGCGTTGGTGTGGTGATAAATTTGTGTTTCACTCGGTGACACTATTTAATTAACCCTCATACCTTGATACCCTCGCAACGCTCAAGATTCCATTGTCGAGTGGTAAATATTAAATGATTTTCCATACTTAAGTTTCGAATAACTCGTTGGAACGAGCCAGGACTTGAACCCACGACCTCTGGAATGAAAGTCGGACGTCAGATCCACTCGGCAAATCACCGCTTCGCGAATGTAAATAAACTTTTCAATTATTTATTTATTTATTTATTTTATTTACTCGCGTTTTAAAGTAGCTTATATCGAAGCCTTAAGGTAAGCTAGACTACGACACCAGCACAGTATAATAAAGAGTACTAACGTACAGTATGGACACTCCCTGCCTCCCGTTGAAAGTGCCGCCCACCCGCTCTCGGTTACCTCACAGTTACCGGCTGGCAAGGACGCGACGACGCGGTGCGTAGAGCGGAGGCCACGTAAAATATTCAAATATTAAACAAATATTTACAAAACCTATCAGATCACACTGAAAACAACAAAATATCTATATGAACAAAAAAACATGTTTTCAACTTACGTAATATTTTTGTGGCCTGAATTTCCTTACAAAACTGATTCAAAATAGGAAACTATTGTAAATCGAGCTTAGATACCCACCTTACAGCATAATACGATTCTTATTTCTTCCTAATACGCGCAATGAGTTTTGAGTCATTGAGGTCATCGAACTTGACAACAAAATGGCGGGAACCCTAGCACGTCTTATCTCACTCACACAAGCATGGTACGCGTTCACCTACACGAGCTTAGACTGTGTGCGTAGGAACGAGTTTGTTTCATACATTTGATCGCCAGTGTCCGAGGTGTGACACCAGACCGGTATAAATAATCAGTGTATCACCTAGTGTCTGTATTGAACGCGAGTATTTCTAGTCTAAACTTACCTTTAAAGGCTTCGATATAAGCTACTTTTAAACGCTCGACAAGTTGCCTCGCGTAGAGATGGGTTGCCGGTTGCCGGGTATTTACCCGAATCTACCCAAATGGGCGGGTAGATTATTTTCTTGTGTGACATGTCGATTTGGGTTGTATTGAAGATATATAGCGTGTTAGTGGTTGTAAATATCGTGTGTCATTTGGAAATTGTAACGGTTTAGTTTAGTTTAGTCAGACAGACAGACATGACGAAACTATATAAGGGTTCCTAATTGACTACGGAACCCTAAAAAAGACCTAGTTTCCCCTCTGGTTTGGAAGGTAAGATGGTAGATGCTTTCGTCAAAATCAGTGCCTTGCCTACGCGAGTTCTTTGGATTAGTTGCCAAGCAGATACCAAGCTCTCATGAGCAGTGGCATGCTGAAGCTTGATTAATTAAGAGCCTATCAACGTGCACACTAGCGCCACTGCTAAATAATCGTGATTATATAATTTAACGAAGGATATTCAAAAAATGAGGCCGCTACGTACTGTATTTTGTATTTAAGTACCTTTTGAATACATCAAACTAGTTTTTATGTTGCTGGATTCGTCAATCTATGCGTCCAAAGTTAAAAGGCCCTTTTTGTTTTGAGTTCATTAAATATCCTTCGCCCTTTTTTAAATATCCTTCGTTTAATTTAAATAATCACGATAATTTAGCAGTGGCGCTAGTGTGCACGTTGATGGGCTCTTAAATGTCTTTATGATGTGATGTCTTTGTGAAGCTACATTTACTTTGAGGTAATTAACCTTTGTGTATGCTTAATTTTAGCAGAATGTATGTCAACTTACACATGAATTTATCATGATTGCTATATAAATGGCATACAGGATACAGGACGATAGAGGAGCATACGAAAAGTAAACCAACAAAATTATCTACACCTCATTGGGGAGCGATTTTATTTGTTTAAAATAAAGCCATATGGTTTTTCAACGTCGTATTTTCAAGTTAAAACGTTCTTTTTGCCACTGGTTTATTGATTCCTACTCTACACTATAGTTCGTTTTTTTAGCATTAGAAAAAAGGTAAACAATCTTGACGTGTCTTTTTATTGAAAATGATTGAAAAACGCTTTTAAAAATAAGTTTATATTAGTTATGACAGTAAAAGAATGTAAATAGTCATATATGATTTATAATTGTTACATATTTGCTGTGACTTATTTTTAAAAAGTGTTTTTAATAAAAAGACTCGCCAAGACCGCTTAGGTACCTTCTTTCTACTGGTAAAAAAGCGGACTATAGGTACTATTAATTATTGCGTACTTAATTGTTTGTAGTCCGATAATTATGCAAATACTTATATTATTTGGCGATTACATCATCGAGTGTTTTTTTAAATAAGAGGGATTATAGGCAAATTGAAATTGATAACCAGTTTTAAACAAAGGTTGGTACAATGCCTCAAGGGCCTATTTTAGATTTAAGTCAGTTATTTTTTTTTATATAACTTGTCTGTAAATAAATGATTCTTCTTAGTTTAACAAAGGTTTATTTAACATTGTTTGTGATAACAAAAAATAGCTTGAACTGTGGTTGCGAAAACAGCTTGAAATAAAATCCAATGCCTATTTGCAATTTCTTTCCTTGACAATGTTGCACTATGTGTAGGTAATATGTGTAAATATCCATAAAACAGCTTTTTAATGTCGCCGTTCGGTCGGCTTGATGCGTTCCTAGTTGCCGTATGAATAATCATTGACATGTTTTCGCAGATCACGAGGGGGAGTGTTTGTGTCAGCGGCGGAAAATCCTGAGCCGAGACAATGAGTAGACATATAGGTATCTCGACAGACGTGTCTCAGACACGGCGACGCGTGGCGGACGACGGTAAGCCATTTTTGTCTTATGTTCGTTTTACCGCTCCACAATGACAATACGCTTTTACAGCTTTGTCGTACAGATGCGTCGAGTGCTCATTTTCGGTACATATTCCTCCCGTCATCGTCAGTGACTCGGATATACAACGTGTCCTTAACTGTTGGTCAAACCTTAAACTATTGATCGATATTAATTTGGATATTTGCAACTAAGTACGTATAAACTAAAATAAACCTAAGAATGAGTAAAACTAAATAACGTAACAAATACAATATTACCACACTTATTATCCCCTGGACCAAATGTGCCAAAAATACTGGAGCGTCATGTACAAGGTACCTATGTATATTAAAAAAAGTGATGAGAGATGTGAAAATCTTATAAAAAATATTCTATCTTAGACTGAAACAAAGAAAACCTAGTCCTACAGTTCAATACGTATTAACTTATTTTGTAGGTAGAAATAACAATACCCATCTAAGGACAAAGAACGTAGTATTTAACGATTTACGATGAATTGCTTTGCAAAAGCTTGAATTTTCATTGAATATTTGATATAAACTCATTTGATATTCCTTTTATAAATATACTTTTAAATTTTCAAGAATCCGTCTGCGTTTTCACCTGGCGCTTTTCTTTTTTCTTTTTTTTTAACTTATTTCCGTAGCTAAAATGGTAAAAACAGAATCCTTGTATTTTCGTCATGTCCGTCTCCGACTGTCCGCCGTCCGCCTATCCTTTTGTCACAGCCATTGTACCTAATGTAATTTGGAACATAGGTGTATTTGGTGAGCCGCCACTTAGTTTAGAAGTTTAAAAAAAATAGTGATAGGGAATAGGTTGGAGGACTCCATTTATGTAAGTGATTGTCTATAAT
The DNA here is from genome assembly GCF_910591565.1 of Cydia splendana. Classification (NCBI taxonomy): domain Eukaryota; kingdom Metazoa; phylum Arthropoda; class Insecta; order Lepidoptera; family Tortricidae; genus Cydia; species Cydia splendana. Next base: position 12,946,672 of record NC_085964.1, on the reverse strand, counting down.
ATTATTTTAGTAAAAATTAACGTGTGGTAATTATTCGATAGATCTTTATAATATCTGACGTGTGGTAATTATTCGATAGATCTTTATAATATCTGGTTCCTGTAAACGTTTTTAGTAAAATACTTTTAAAAATAATCGAATCGAATGCCAAACAAATGTGCCTCCCCCCGCTAACTTTTTAACCAGGCGAACAAAAAAAAGAAAATATAGCTTTATTATAACTAATTATACTTTCCACGAATATTGTTTTCAACATGATCATTGACTCATTACCTAATGATTTTTGAAGTGAAAACTTCTTTAGCGGCGCTGTGCACTTTTTGTGATGGGGAAAAAATGTTAAACTCGAGGTCACGTGACCGTAAGATTCGTAAGACGTAAGACGGACACGTGACCTGATCGAAAAACTGTTACAATGTCATTGAGTTTTCACTTCTGCCGGCACTCCCGGAGTGCAACCCGTTGTTTTTTTTCTAACTTTTCTTTTTATTAGAAGGACGTAAGTGCTGCGTAGGTACCTCTTTTTGCTTGTATGGCTTTTATGCACTTAGCAGGTTTTTTAAATCTAAAGGTTTACATTGTATAATTTTGACATTACGAGTATATTGCACTACTCTTCGAGCAACACGAAACGGAAGCCTGTGTTGCTCGAAGGCACTACTACACGAATATTGTCATATGTCAAAACACAATAGGTATATCATTACGTGCAAAAGGTTTCGTAAGAGAAACATTCAATTAACGTTGATTATTGTTAATGTCCCGAATAAGAGGCAAACGATAATGGGCCTCAGTATGAATACCCTTCTTATACAATAAACCAACGAAATAATAGGTATAAGCAATTAACAGAACCAAGGAAAAATATTATTGTATTGCACTATACCAATTATTGCGAAATTTATCCTTCCAACGAAGTGGATGTACGCCAACATACAGTGAGTTACATTGTTTGGGCATCTCTTAAACAGCGTTCCATTAATAGAATAGGAAATAGCTACACGGAAGAAAATAAAAGTGGCCAAGAGATTTCTTAGTAAGTAAGCGGTCATTTGTAAGCAGCCGAGAAAAATGCTCACTCGTCCAGAAAAAATAATCGAAACCGTTAACGACGTACCTTTCTTACGCGAATTTTTCACCCTTATTTACGACGTCTCTCGAAACACTGTGTAAACAAACACCGGTATTTCCGAACAATTGAATACACAAGAATGATCGTCTATTCAAATGGGTGCAAATAGTAAATCGTATGCTCGTACGTCCCTACCTACATCTAGATTTATTCAAATATGAAAAAAAGTAAGTAGCCATCATCTCAGCCAGTCAGCTTGAATCAGCCAGAAGACTTCACCTAGGATTTCCCAAACGACCGGTTATATTCTGGTCCATTCATGGTTCATGTCTTCGTGCAGATTTTTTGGTATCTACCAGGTTGCCATTCAAAGTCTGCTCCAGCGGCTATCGGATTTTCGAGAAGGTTGACCAGACGGAGTTATATTATAACCTATCAGTCAAATAACACCAGTTCTGGCATCAACTGACTCTTTTAAGACTAGAGAGGCGATGGCCACGAATTACTTTGCGTAACAAAATGGTGGGACGCGGAAAACTACTTTGTGAAACAAACTTTTTAGTACAATAAGTATGTAGAACCTTGTCATAAACTTTCCAAGTTTCCGGAATATTCACCCAAATGTAGTGATGCTCTCCATTGGCACTTTATAATACTTCTAGTTATTCCATAATAGTTTTCTTCCTTTCTGTTTGAAGTTACTTGAGAAAAGTTTCAACGTGATCTCTCGCAGGAAATTGAATTTATCCAGTTCAACATGGATGAATCTCGCAAAGAAAGAAGGCAGCAAATTCTTCTCGTTGATTGTTTGGTCGCACCTTGGGAGTTTCGATTACCTAACATACGATGGTTTGCATACTACTCCTTTGAGATTTTTTGTGATTCTAGATTTCCTTTTATTCTGTATATTTTCTGAAAGTTAAATGTGTAAAGTTGTGGTTTTACTAAAAAAGCGTCTTTCTCTGGTCTTTCGCAATAAACCTACTGATATTTATTAGTTACAGATATTTTCGGATAGTCTTTATTAATTACGTTATTATTTAGGTATGAAATTTTATAACTTTAATAATTAGCTATGTATCTCATTTAACCAACGACCAACGCCTTTCACATCTTCTAGAAAAGAGCGTAAAGGCCTGCACCGCACTTACTACCCCTTCGGTGTTGCGGGTGTCCATGGACGACGGTAATCGCTTACCATAAGGCGATTCGTATTCTCGTTTGCAAAAAAAAAATCTGCAAGGTTCTGGCGACGACTTTGTCACTGTGGGTGATAATGATGTTTGAAACTATCTCCATACTAAATTTCATCTAAATCGGTTCAGCGGTTTAAGCGTGAAGAGTTAACAGACATACATTCAGTGTTATTTTCGCATTTATAATAAAGCTTGGGCCCTGTCCCGCTGCTGGCGGCGCCCTAGGTACTCTACCTAGAGTACCTACCTAGGTAAGTGGTGGTGGGTGGTCTAGTGGTCTGGACGTTAGCCGCGAAAGCTGAAAAAACGGGTTCCATTCCCGCCTCGGGCACCGGTAGCCTTGGTCACTTTTTCTTTAGTGTATCATATCTATTTCAGTTTATACCCTAGGTAAGGTTTATTTTTATAATATGTTTACCTATCTATAAATATATGTACCTACCGTAAAATGGGGTGAGTGGGGATTGCGTGGAGAGTTGGGTTATGAATGGGGAGAGAAGGGATGCCAGGGGGGTGAGATGGTTTTTAAAGGCTACTGCTACCTACATAAATAATGTATTCGTATTACAAATGGAGCTATAGTGATATTCGAAAAAAAATTCGATCCAACAATGTTCCAAAATCACCTTTGTATGAAATTCCATCTCACCCCAACTACGAGGTACTACGGGGTGAGGAGGGATTTTGTGTTTATCGGTAAAGTTATGAAATGGAACTACCCAAAATCATAAAAAAACTAAAATACAAACGTCCGGACCATTTATTATATATACCATTCAGTTTACATATGTAAAAATAAAATGTTATCGAGGTTTGAATGTCAGTTTTCTCCTTACTTACTCCATTTTACGGTATATTATTTATATATTAAGTACAGATTACGGTGGCGTCATTTCAGTCATTACCTACTAAATGTTAAAATAAAACGTTAAAAACCTTAGCATTACCGGTACTGTAGATTCAGAAATGCACATGTTATTATTCAAGACCTACCTACCTTCCTACATTTAAACGTACCTAGCGAAAAGATAATGTACGGTGAAAGTTATTAAAATTCCAATTATTTTCATGATATAGACCACTTTTATATTCAGTTTAACTCGAAAAGAAGCTCGCTTTTTAACTGTCAGCATCAGTTCTAAAACAATTTGCCGAGACTCAAATTGAGGTTATTGTTTTATATCACAGTCGTGAATACTTAATTGGACTTGAATAAGGTAGAGGCCCTAAAGATTGACGCCGTACAGATTATTTCGCCTCCACAGAATGTAAATGGAATAGGATCCAATATTGTTTTGATGAATAATAGATCGATTAGAGCTACTGAGTACCTACCTACAGTTAAAAAATATATGTCTTTTATACAAGCTTTTTATTAATTTGTTACCTATGTAAGTATGTAATGTATCTACATATGTAGCTATGTTTGCACGGGTCAAATCTTGCAAGAAAAATTGAATCCACTTCCCGGTTTCCGATGAAGCTGAAAATTTGCATACAGTACTTATAAGTCGGGTGACAATGCAATATTATGATTAGAGATGCCCCGAATAGTGAATTTGGCCGAATACCGAATATTCTGCCCCTCTCTCGGCCGAATACCGAATATCCGGCGACCGAATATTCGGCATGACATGCGAAAATTATGAGTCACAATTATTATGAAAACTGTTCGCAAACAAAGCACAGCGTTTGCTAAGATATATTTTTATATTAAACAGAATTAATGAATGTAGTTAGAGACAATCAAAACAGACCCATTATAAAAATAAAATATTTTGTAATCAACAAATGCTCAAAATCGTGCCTTCGTATTTAACAATTTTCCCAGAATATATTTTAAATATTAAATATACCTAGTTTTTGGTTATTTGTTTTGTGTATTTTTCTTTTTAGGTAGGTGCAACAGATATTCGGTATTCAGCCAAATAGTAGGCAACATTCGGCCGAACACCGAGTATTCGGCAAAGTGGCCGAATAGGCCGAATACCGAATAGTTGCCGAATATTCGTGGCATCTCTAATTATGATACCATCGAGCTGATCAGATGATGGAAACAGGAGGTGGCCATAGGAACTCTGTGATAAAACAACGCAACCTAATTGTGTTTGGGGTTTTTAGAATTGTCTCAATGAGTATTAGTTGCCTGTGGAAAGAAAAGTACAGTCAGCGATAGAAGCTTGTACCGAAAATGAAATTTTTGCCAAAAACTTATTTACCCTATTGCGTGACTGTTCTTTGACCTTTGTCTCTGGTCTTTTGGACAAGTCTCCCTAACCCTAACTAGGTAGGTAGGTACGTACGGCGCGTTTCGGGAAATGCCGCCATAAGGTACCTTTTGCCGTGGAACGTCACATATCTTTACTATTTCATATCTAGTGAATCTCTAATTAATTTCCCGAATCGCGCCGGTAGACAGGTAAAAAATAATACAAAAAACCGGTCAGAACAAGAATAGTACATTACTACAGAGGCTGGGAAGTAAGGGGTTGTCGGCCGAATACATATAGACGGCCGAACGTAGGCCGACAACCCCTTTTCACGCCGAGGTATGTATAGTGCTTTTCTTAAACATGCAATGAAATAATAATAAAAATTGATGATGATGATTGTTTCATGTCCTAATGTGATAGGTTATTCAGTGCGTGGGGTTCATAAGGGGAACGAAAATTTTATTATTTTTGCGCTACGACGCACGGTTTAAGAGCATTATAAAGTATTTTTTAGTTTTTTTTTTTAATATTAATTAGGGGTTTCTTACAGAGGAACGAACATTTTATTATTTTTGCGCTACGACGCATGGTTTAGGAGATACAGCCCTATAATTGTTTGTTTCTTTTCTTGTGTTTTTTTAAATATTAAGAGGTTTCCGAAAGGGGAACGAAAATTTGATTATTTTTGCGCTACGACGTACGGTTTAGGTGATACAGCATTATAATTTTTTTTTTTTTTAATTTTTCTTTTTTGTGTTTTTTTTTTAAGTATTAATTAAGGGTTTCTTACAGAGAAACGAACATATTATTATTTTTGCGCTACGACGCATGGTTTAGGAGATACAGCCCTATAAATATTTTTTTTTTCCATTTTTTTTCTTTTTTTTCTTTTCTTGTGTTTTTTTAAAAGTTATTAAGGGGTTTTCTAAAGGGGAACGAAAATTTGATTATTTTTGCGCTACGACGTACGGTTTAGGAGATACAGCATTATAAAGTTTTTTTTGTTTTTTTTCTTCTTTGTGCTTTTTTTTTAAATATTAATTAAGGGTTTCTTGCAGAGGAACGATCATTTTATTATTTTTGCGCTACGACGCATGGTTTAGGAGATACAGCCCTATAAATATATTTTTTTGCCTTTTTTTCTTTTTTTTCTTTTCTTGTGTTTTTTTAAATGTTACAAGATACAAGATATTTATTCATAAACAATGTCAATTGTGTTTGAATACATAAGTCAAAAGTACAATTTAAATTAAACTAATAATAACATTAACACAATACCAACATTAATAAAAATAAAAGGAATGAATTTGTAATTTCAAAAATCGTCAATATCATATAAACATTTGTCGAGCAAGTATTTTTTTAACCTATGACTAAAAATTTTATGACTAACGAGTCCCTTTAGCTCGATTGGCATTTTGTTAAATAGTCGCACGGCTTGAACTCTGGTAGTATGCTCTACCACCACAAGATGGGGTGTAATAATGGGAGTAATGTTTTTAGTCCTGGTTTTTAGTCTTAAAGCCATTTGCTCATCAGATTCGAAGCGATATCTATGCTTGATTGCATCCGTCAACAGGACTAAAATATAAAGAGCGGGTACTGTTAATATCTCCAAGTTTTTAAAATGCTCTCTACAGCTATCCCATTGTGGAATTCGAACCATAGTTCGTATTGCTCTTTTTTGTGAGACAAAAGCACGTTGAATGTTATATTTATAACTATTGCCCCAAAGCTTAATGCTGTATCTTAACTTAGATTCGACAAGGGCAAAGTAAACCATCTTCAGTTGCTCCAGTGTCAGTTCATCCCTTAAGCAGCGAAGAGCATAACAAGCTGAGCCGAGTGAACTTTCGATTTCACTTAATTCTTCTTTCCAGTTTAAAAGGACGTCAATATGCACACCAAGCATTTTAGTTACTTCTACGTTCTGAATTTTTTCGCAATCTAAGTATATATCGAATAAATCTTTGTTATTTGTAGTTGTCTTGAAGAGTATGGCTAGAGTTTTACTACTGTTTAGCTTGAGATGATTTACAGAGAGCCACTTGTGACAAGCATCTATCGCAATGTTTGCCTTACCATTTAGGTCTTTAATTTCCTTTCCCGATAAAATTAGACTTGTGTCATCAGCAAAAATTACAACATTCACATCACTTACTACGCTTTGCAGATAATCAATAAAGTCATTAAGATAAATTATAAAAAATATTGGACCAAGTATAGAACCCTGAGGAACGCCTTGCCTTATAGTGGTAAACTTAGATCTGTACACCTTTTCCATAGCTCTGTCGTCTATCTCCTTTATTTCTATGAATTGCTTGCGGTTACTTAAGTATGATTTCATCAAACTTAGAGCATTCCCTTTGACACCGTAAAACTCAAGCTTTTTTATTAGTATTTCATGGCTGATTGTATCAAAGGCAGACTTCAGGTCGAGAAAGATGCCTGCTACTTTTAATTTTTGGTTTAATGCAAGTGTTATGTCGTGTATAATGGTGTCGATGGCCTCTGATGTCCCAATTCCCCGTTGATATGCGAATTGTCTTTGATTTAGAATCCCCTTTGAAGAAAAGTGTCTCACTAACCTCGCTTTAATTATCTTTTCAAATATCTTCGATAAAATCGGAAGTAAAGATATTGGTCTATAGTTTCTGGCGTCGGTCTTTAAACCTTTTTTGAATATTGGTAATATTTTTGCGATTTTGAGTTGATCAGGAAAAATCCCTTCATCAAAACATTTATTATAAAAGGAAGATAATGGCTCTGCAAGAATGGAGATATTGCTTTTGATTATGCTGATTGGAATATCGTCAAAACCACAAGATGCTTTATTTTCCATTAAATTTACTATTTTCACTATTTCAGATGGTGTAGTTGCCCAGTATTCCATATCACACTGTACTCGTCTTGCATTAGATTCGAGAAAACCAACTGCCTGTGGTGTACTATTTGTGGCGTTTAAAGCATTGCATTGACTCGAAAATTTTTCAGAAAAAATTTGAGCAACGTCAGCAGCATTGACTACTTTTCTATTACCTACAACTAGAGTTATTTCCTCTTTCGAAGCTACTTTCTTTTTATTCCTATATTTATTTACAGTTTGCCAAATTGCTTTTGTCGAATTTTTTGCTTTCTCTATGTCTGCCTGTACAGACATTTTCTTTGCTTTCCTTAGTACTCTCTTAAAGATTCTGATATACCTTGAACGATATTCAATTAGGCTTTTATCGCTATGAACTTTATCAATAGAACTTAGTACTCTTTTCATCTTGCTTGCTACTTTGATTCCATTTGTTATCCAGCTGATTTTATTACTTTTTTCCAAGTTGATCTTCTTTTTTGTTTTTCTGAAGCTAGTTTCAAAAGACTTTGAAAATGTATTTATAAATCCATTTATTCCTAGGGTATTCCAGTTTGTATGTTTCATATTATTGCTGAAGGTTTCCTTATTTTTGCTGTTAAAGACCCTACGGTGTGTAAAGTATACTTTCTCATTCCATTTTCCTTGCTTAACCCTTTCTACTTTAAAAACAGTCTGTATACCAGCATGTCCATCTGAAAGTCCATTATGGTCCACTACAGTGCCTACCAAATTGTCTTCAGGGAGATTGGATAAGATATTGTCTATACAGGAGTAAGAACCGTTTCGCATAAAAGTGATTTCATTATTTACAAGATGTCTAAAATTGTACGAGCGCAAAAGGTTAGCAAATTCTTTCTTTTTATTGTTATCATTTAACATATCAACGTTAAAATCACCACATATAATACTTTTCCTTTTAAAGAGGTATTGAAGCAAACGTTCTAGCATTACCAAAAATTCGTTAAAGTTTTTGTCATTTTGATAACAGCAATATATATTAACATTTGTATCAAGATCTTTAACACCACAAATTTCAAAAAATTCCGTATTGGCTAACTCTATACATTCAGACAATTTTTCTACTTTTCGTCCCTTTTCAACAAGAACTATAGTCCCTCCTCTTGTTTTATTAGATCTAACAAAATATGTAGCAATTTCGTAATTAGACATATTTAATGTACTTATTCCCAAGTTATTTAAAAAGTGTTCACTTAAACAAACATAGTGCGGCTTATTACTCAAGCTATCCAAATACAATTCCATTTGGTCCTTTTTTGAAGTTATTCCACATACATTTTGGTGGAAGACATTTAGAGTAGTTAACGAATTTTTAGTGGAATCAGTGATTAGTCGAACTTTATCTACGAAAAAGCAAACTACCATTATCCCTACAATCTCCATCTGATAGGTTTGGGTCTTGAGTTCTCGTAGAGTTGATTTGTGTACTGTTTGTTTCTTGCAATGATTGGCGAACCGGGTTTTGGCTTTGGGGCGCAGGATGCATAGAACATTGTGGTTGTTTGTTTGGTACATGTACTTTTCCATTTATAATTAATTTGTTATCTCTGATTATAGCATGGTTTCCGTTTTGCCTTTCTTCTATGAGTATTCTTCTCATTTCTCTTCGCTTCTCAACTTGTTCAGCGTCCAAGTAGGGGGATATAGCCAGTCCATAATTTTTAAAAGAGCGCGAGTTATGGAGAATGTACTTAGTCATTTTTTTCGTTATTAATTCAACTACAATTGGTCGCCGATATCCTTTTTTCCCAATTCGAAAAATGTCTTCAACGTAGCCCTCCAAGTTCACATTTAGTACTTCAGAAACGAGGTTTATAACTTGATTTTCTAGTTCATTATTGTTTTCCCATCTTGATTCTTCCACACCATACAATACGAATTTCTTATTGTTTTCTCCATCCGTCCTCCGGGCCACAGGCAGGGCGGGATCGCGGCTCAGTGAGCCTGCTCCGGTCTTTAACAAGGAACACTCAGCTTCAAGACAGCCGATTTTATTTTTCAAGGTATCTATTTCTGACCTTAAAGCGTTTTGATTGGCGGTGATATTCTCCATTTTGAGATTCATTTCTGATTTGATGTTGTTGATAGGGCCTTGTATCTCCTGTTGAATAAGGGTTCTTATTTCTGTTTTTATTCGAGCATTTATTTCCGAGATAATGGACTGTTTCTGTAGGTCTAATTTCTTATCGAGTAGTTCGCTTAGTTGTTGTAGCGTTACGCTTCTATCGTGCTCTGGTTGTTCGCGTTGTCGTGGGAGAAAATAGGTTGGCGTCTGCATTACATTGGTAGGAAATTGTGTGTCCTCGCCTGCCCCACTGCTGTTCATTGCTTCATCGCATGACATGTCAGTGGTCTCTAGCATTTGGGGTACGCTTCTACTTAAGCCCGCAGGCCTGACGGGCGTATCATCGTTTCGGCGGCGTCGCGTAATAGAGTCACAATCTGGGCAAAGCCAATGTTGCTCTAGGGTTGTTTGTTGCTCTCGAAAATAGGCCGCAGTTATGTTTACGCAACGATAGTGGTAACTTTTTGCACAACCCGTGCAACTAAGGAGTTCGCCTCTATCAATTTTCCTACTGCATCCTTTGCAAATCATTTTTGTGTCTTTGAAGAAGATATATGTATATAAAAATATATGAGCAGCAATGTACCTTAAAGCGGGTTATTAAGGGGTCTCCTAAAGGGGAACGAAAATTTGATTATTTTTGCGCTACGACGTACGGTTGAGGAGATACAGCATTATAAAGTTTTTTTTTGTTATTTTGTTTTTTCTTTTTTGTGTGTTTTGTTTTTAATATTAATTAAGGGTTTCTTACAGAGGAACGAACATTATATTATTTTTGCGCTGCGACGCACAGTTTAGGAGATACAGCCCTATAAATATTAAAAAAAAAAGAAATCGTACCATAAACCATAAAGCATAAACTGCCTATAGTTTTTTTTAAAGCGGTGCGATAGTGTGTTATCACTTTAATGGCTGAATGCCACGATGGTGTGTCACACATATCTCTGAAATGGAAATTAAAAAAAAAAATTACTTCCCGGCCTAGGCCTTAAATTTTGTATGAAATTCCTTTACAGTTCTCTGGAGTTGCTCCGCCCTAAACGTGATACTTCGAAGCCTGATATAACGCCCGGAGTGACGACATTTCATTGCATGTTTGAGAAAAAGTTATTTTTTTGTTACCCTTGTTGGTTTGAAATGGAACTTACAGGTTACAGGTTGCATGATTTGCGCGCACTATCGTAATTAATATAGATGGTCAAGCAAATCATGTCAGTAGAAAAAGGCGCGAAATTCAAATTGCGCCTAAAATATCCCTTCGCGCCTACATTTTTCAAATTTGCCGCCTTTTTCTACTGACAAGATCTGCTTGACCAGCTATAATTACCATACTCAAAGAATATAAATTGCAAATAAAAGGGTGTTTCTTGTAAATTTATATTAAAAGGCATCTCTCGTTAGTCGGGTAGGTACCGGATATTCGTATTTGCCCTCTTCAACAAAATGGTCTTTATGGGCAGTGTGAGCGTGTGTGCGTGTACGGACACACAGATTAATCGATGTGGGTAAAGTTTGCGTGCGGACCTGGCTCGCTTCTCGTCAAAATAACCGTACTTAAATATATGTATGTTGGAAACGCTAAACGATAGCGCGTACTCCTGAATTTGTATTTTGGCGATCATATTTGAGTATTTTAATGCATGGAACGACGCTGCTAGCTATATTGATAACAACAATGTTAAATCAAACTAATTTGATAATATAGCAATGAAGTTTTTTATGTTTTCCAAGGTTATATATTTGCACATAATGCCATTACATTATTTACAGAGTATACATTATACCATACTGGTGTATCTCTTCAGATGAATCTGCTAGAATAGCTAAATTTGCATATCTGCAATATGACAGATAAGGTGTTTCATATTAATATTAATATACATAACTATATCATATTATTAACTACCTACCATTCCTTTTTAATATCAATATTTTATATATTTTTTTGACAATCCTTTTGTGGTATACTTCCATAACTAGCAGCAGTGTGCAGCTGTAGTTTTAAATTTGTAAAAACAAATAAGATTAAGTTAACATTCTCTGATCCTGTGGACCACTAATGTCAAAAAGAAGTACGTACTTAGGGCGGCACGTATTGCAACCCTATGATGTACAGAACATTACGGCCCCAAAGAATCTGTAATTTTCTGGATGCAACGGGCATTAGTAATGAACTTTAAAGGGCCGTCACAATAAATTAATGCTTGGTCGATGCGGCACTCAAAGGACCATAACACCCCAATAATAATAAAAATTAATTGTGTGGTTTTAGGAAACCACGATGCAAGTGAAACTTTTTTCGGATTGTAGCCATTTCACTGAAATTATTCGATTTAGGGTATGAAAAGTGTCATCAACGCCAAGCAACAAAATGCACGTAAACAACCCATATACCTAACATAAGTATCAAGTCGTGGCATATGGGGCACAAAATGGACTGACTTTATATCGAGTCAATGGCGACGAACAGGTTAAAGAAAACATTATACTTATACTGAAGAACAGTGTTGCCAACTCGGATTAAAAAAAAAATGCTAGACTAATGTCTAGATTATGCCAAAATTATGCCAAAGTTATTTTGAAATATGCTAAAAAAATGCTAAAATGTCACTTGAAAATAGACACTTAAAATAATATGGTGTCTAAAAATATTCACTAAAAAACACCGTACTTTGTCAGTAGAAAAAGGCCCGAAGTTCAAATTTTCTATGGGATGATAATCCTACGCGCCTACTTTTTTTTTAAATTTGTCGTTTTTGTTTAATAACTGAAATGGCATGACAGACTATAGTTACGACGGTTACGAGTCTGCTATTGTTTGGCAATATAGGCTGGCCGCAGACGCACGGAATTTTCATACGCTTACGGACGGTCTGGTGTGAACGGGACGTCGCTATACACAACTATATATGTCTCGTTTGCACCTGTCATTCCGTACGGAAGATTCCTGCGTCTGTAGCCAGCCTTATTATTGACCAAGTGAGCTCAAAATGCGAGCAAAGTTTCTCCGTTTCAGGCATATAACCGTGAACATCGAAAATAGAAAATTTCCAGCAACTATCTCTGTCAATCTAATTACGCCTTAATTGGAGTAAAAGAGGTAGTTGCTCGAAATTTTAATTATCGACGTTCGTGGTAGGCCCTCCGTAAATTTATGTAGGTAAATACCTACAAGATCATTGAAGGCCAGTCCAGATGGGACAATTTTCGCCCAACCTGATTAAATTGTCTGATCAAATCTGCAAAACGGAACTCAAATATGTCAATCCACAAAAAAATCAGAGGTCAAATTAACTGAGTTTATTTGCCATTTCAAAAAAAATATTCATATATAGTCCGTCGACGTCGAAATTCGACGCCCACAAAAGTCAAAATTCATATGAAAATATGAACCATATAAGGCGATGGCGCATATTGTTGCTGCACCAACTTGGCTTAGGCTAAATTATGCTAAAAAATATGCCAGATGCTAAATGGAAAATTTTGGTGCCAGAGTGAGTGAAATTATGCCAGATCTGGCATCATTTATGCCAAGATGGCAACACTGCTGAAGAATACTCTTTTGCGTTACTAACGATTTATTTAAAATAATAGTAGTTTGTGTTACAAGGGATCAAAATGACATATTTCCGTCAACGGGCGTACATTGAATAATGAATGAAGCGACGGATTCTACAATAGAATCCCGAACGTAGTGAGGGATTCTAAAGTAGAATCCTGAGCGTAATGAGGGATTCAAGTGCTAAGGCCCAAGACGAAATAATTTTAATACCGTGTGACACATACTGCTTTTCACATCAACTATGAGGAAAATAAAAAAAATCTTAGTGTTGACACAATCTGATGCTTAAACAGATTATTTAAGCTAAAAAAAGAATGTGCAAAAAAATGTTAAAATAGTCTGCTAGAACAGAAAAGTGTTACTTTGATCCCTCCTAGCAGGGAAGAAATAGTTATTTGTACAACAAGAGATCAAAGTTTGATATTTCTTCGAGTGCTTATTTTGAGTCCCGTGCAAGCGAAAGATTCTATAATAGATTCACGAGCGTAGCGAGTGAATCTAATTTAGAATCTTGAGCGTAGTAAGGGATTCAAAAGCGCACGAGATGTAAATAACTTTGATCTCGTGTAGTACACAAAATTTTTCACCCTAAGCAGTGAGAACATACCTAGAGGGACAGAGATAATAGAACCCACATATCGAACTTGTTGAAATGACATTTGACTATAAAGGTCACTTGAATGTCATTTTGTCTCACTCCGTGAGCAAAATGCGATTTTGCTCACTGAGAGAATCACTTAGTGAGCAAAATGCGATTTTGCTCACTGAGTGAGACAAAATTACTCAGTGAGCAAAATCGCATTTTGCTCACTGTTTTTAAGAAGCAAAGTACCCTTGTTCGAGCTGCTGAGGTGAAAAAGCTCTTTTCCGAATAGGTGGTGGGAAAAATAAATAACCTACTTGCAATAGTTTTTGTCAGAGAGTCATTTTACAATTTGTGTTAAAATTAAAGCCTGACAACAGTTTATTTAACCCTGAGATAGTGTCGCTGCAAACAGCTTACGTATGGCAATAATGTGCGTACGTCACGTATAGTCGGGGTAGTGGGCATTGGCTTCATGTTGATACTCGTTGTCAGAAACATTGCTTACAGAGAATTCGGTTCTTTCAATTTACCTATTCGTCAAAATCTGATTTTGAATATTCAATATTATTATATTCTTCGTTTTCTTACTCTGACAAAGTCTAATTTTCATCAGATGTTGTGTCGCTTTCAGGACCACCAACCTCGATTATAAAACATTCAGTCTCCAATTCGATTATAGGATTTTTATCGTCGATCTACATAAACCTTAAATGAAATATTAAAGTTCAAACCTAACAACTAACCAGTTCAATAAAACCGCACTATAAAATGTCAATACCGGTCATGTCAACAACCAACTTTAAAACATTGTTTACTGGAATGCTATGTAATCCTTCGTCTTTTTTAAGCTGTAAGTATTTGATTGCATTCACTACAATTTTTTTCGCATCTTTGGTAATTTTTTTTGGCATTTTTGTAATAAAACCGTTTATATTTGAATATATTCGTAGATATTTTCCGTTTGTTTACATCGGTGACATTCGATGACATCCAACGTTCGTTGTCAAAGAGGACTTGTTGCCAGTAAAAGAAATTAGTATCATTGAAAATCCGCAAAATGGCGAGGGTCAAATAAACTGTTGTCAGGCTTTAAAAGGGATCTAACATACCATTTATTTCACAAAATCATCATTTCTGCCTATATACGTCCCACTGCTGGGCACAGGCCTCCTCTCATGCGCGAGAGGGCTTGGGCTATAGTCCCCACGCTAGCCCAATGCGGATTGGGGACTTCACATACACCTTTGAATTTCTTCGCAGATGTATGCAGGTTTCCTCACGATGTTTTTCTTCACCAAAAAGCTAGTGGTAAATATCAAATGATATTTCGTACATAAGTTCCGAAAAACTCATTGGTACGAGCCAGGATTTGAACCCGCGACCTCCGGATTGAAAGTCGGACGTCATATCCACTCGGCTACCACCGCTCTTTTCACTCTCTTTTCACTCTTTTCACAAAATAACCTCTTAAAAATCAAGACTGAACTCGGACTAGGCGGTCGCTCTAGAATTAATTTTCCACAACAATATAGTTCATATAATATTTAAAACTTTCGCGTTTTGAACACATATTAACTCACATTTAAAGACTGGTCTAACGCGAATTTTATTCAATTACCTTTATTTAATAAAATTCGCGTTAGACCCGTCTATAAATCTGAGTTAAAATACTTAATTTCAATGCAAGTGTGGAAAGTGTGTTATTATTTACGAGTCACGCTCTGTAGCTCTGACTCCGTACACAGTTTGCTCTAGATATTCTTTAAATTTAACACATGAGTAATGTTGTCATGATTCGGGTCCATCCATCTTGTAGCTGAATAATTTCAGGCATAGGTCTTGTTTAAGAAGGTACCTCCATAGATACGCTCTAGTTCCTCCCACATATGTTTAGCGGAATCAAATCGCACGATTTTTTGCAGAATGTCATCGGACATGGTTGTCGTGAACAAAATTAAAATTGCCTTGAGCACTACTAAAATTTTAAGCCACCAGGTGTTTTAATATTGGGATGCTAATTTTCCTATTTGAATCATTCTCCTGTTTATAATGCTTGCATTTAAAATTAATAGAGAATAATCTTATAATATCTCTGTTTATTACGACATTTACTTTTATGTGACAGTAAAAAGAACAGTTGCTAGGTTACAACTGCCAGGATGAATATTTGCTATTCACAGTAGAATCTAAGTAGCGAATGTTTTTTTAATATTCTAGATAAACATAAAGAATAATGACAAAAGACTATGAACTCTAACTACTAGAATTAAAGTTGAATTTTACTAACGTGCATATCTTTATGTATTTTGACTGATTCTATTTGAATTCGACAGAAGCCCAATCGTATTTAAGGTTAATAAGGTCTACTGGCCATAAAATTGTGTATGTAATTACAAGCAAATATCAGCCTTAAAGAATTAAGTATTGGATCCGTGATGTTCGAAGACAAAATATCGTATGCTTATTATAAAGACTATGAACTCTTAAGTACTAGGAATAAAGTAGAATTTACTAATGCCGTAACGATGTAACGCTGTAACGCGACATGCTAAAGACAGCCCAAAAAATTTGGGGCGATAGAATAAAAGTTTCACTTTAATAACGTCTATCTATCTAACTAGATACTTTTTTGTATAATTCTGTCTAAAAAGAGAATACACGTAAATGCGTAGTATTAATTCTCCCACACCAAGCATATTTAACAACTGTATGGAGAAACTGTTTTTCTTTGTACTCTTTTGTGCGAGAATGCCTCAAATAATTAAATGAGTTTTCAAATGTGGTATATGGTAGGCAGTATTATGAGTCCATTGTGTTCACTGCTGGGCAAGGTTTCCGCCTCCTTCTCCATTCGTCCCATTTGATGAGACGAATTATAAGCAAAAATCTAAATGTAATTTGATATTACTCGCAGTGCATCTTGCTCGTGCATTGGTGTGCACAAAAAGTATTGTGAGTAATGTTAAATCAGGATCGAATGGGATTATTCCTACCCCATCAGTCTCCCAAAAAAGAAGTCCATGTCATGTAATCTGTCAGCTCTTTCGTTTTAAGTCTCGAGGCTAAATATGTGGTGAACTTTTCCTACGAGTCATCTTTCATGCGCCAGACATGACCAACCTAGTTCCACCTCAAAAACAATCACAAAATTTTAAATACAAACAATACTAAGTGACGCTCCGATATTATATCTTGTCCTTCTTGCGCAAGCAAATACAATTTGTTCTGAAAGTCGCCGTCAAAACACAACTCGTCCCTTGGGAAAAACAACAGCAGTCGGGGTTGAGGCAAGAGTCAATTTCGGATGAGACTCGGCGGGTTTTCCGTTTAACATACATAGATAGGTACCTACCTAAAGACGATCCATAAATTATTTTTCAAAAATCTTTCGTCCTCAATGGGACGAGGGGGAATAGTTTCACTCCCATCGTCCCTACTAAAATTAATTTGAACAAAGATTTAATAATGCATCAATATATTTTGAATTGAATTGTTGCAAATTGTCGCCGCCGTCTCGGGCTGACGTACGGACAAATAACAATATCGAAAATAATTGAGGCTAAGGAAATGCAGCTTCGGCTACGAAAATCCCGTCTGATATTATTATTCAGACGTTGATTTTGAATTTAGTAGAGCGCAAAGCTTTGTATACTCAAATATGAAAAAAACATGTTATTTAACGTGCCCGCGTTTTCCAAACATTTTATTAGGCTGAATCTAAAATACATACAATACAAACCATTTATTTACATACAGTATATATACAGTGGTACTACTAAACGAAATTAATAACTAGCTTAAATTTAAAATAGGCCCCTGAGGCATTGTACCAAGGATGCTGGCGGCATTTCCTCGCTGTGTCGCAATGTGCGAGGTAGCCGCCAGCTCTTCGGTCACCAGTTACGTCAACCTCTTTATAGATTATTGCACACCTCAATGAAAGAAAACACAAGCAGAGGTAAACAACAGGCGGTCTTATCGCCAAAAGCGATCTCTTCCAGACAATCTTTACATATTTGAATAAGTATTTTATTTCATTTTAGTGATGATTTCATACTTACTTACGAAAAACAAATCTGTATTTCCCTTTATATATAAATTGAGTTAAGAAATTTAATTTAAAGTTACAGAAACATTGAGAATAAAGGCTACCCCAGAAATATCTCCAAAGTATTTATACGGCTCAAACAATCAGTGCCCCCTCAACAAAGTTTGAGCCCCCTATACAAAGAGGAGATTATTAAAAGCTTATCATCACGTTAATATAAATTGGAATGAGCAATAATCGGTCCTATTATTTTGCCCTGTGCATTTAGTCGAGCGTCAACGATTTGTCAGCAATTAAATCATGATTAATAACGCTATTAACAAAAATAAATAATATTCAGAAATAAATCTTTACACATGATCTCACTTATATGGTCATTTAAGTAAGATATATCAAAAAACGTTATTAATCCTAATAAACATTTCAACTGAAATTGGTTATATTCGGATCGTCTCCTTTAATTTAGCAACGATGCCACGCTGTAGAAATCTAATGTTTTAATCAAATTAGTTCTCTAGTCAAAAAAAAATAACAATTTTTCCATGAACATTGCTTTGTTTTTACTAGTGCAAGCAGGTTTGACCGATCCAGTATAATGTAATCTCAATATGTGTTATAATTTTTTATATTACTTTCGAGAATTATCGTTAAGTAGTTTAGACGAAATAAAATGTGCGGAAGGAGGACTCAAGTCCAATTGTATTCAAATTGTACTGTTTAACACAATAAACATTTTACATTTTCATTTTTTCATTTTCATTTTCATTTTCAATCTCTCGAAGACCTATTAAACAAATTGTATGGTTAAGATGAATTTCGATTTTTTTATTATTACAAGAGTTAGGAGCTTTAAAATGTTATATGGAATTGGTTTTCACTTCTAACTATTTATAGCAATAAAAAAAAATCGAAAATTCAAACGTCGGGGTAGCTACAGTTAATATTAAATAAATTATGTAAAAATATTTAGCATAATGTCAATAGTCTCAATATCAAGGGAGGAAAATAGGGTATTCGTTTGTATGGAGAAGCGGTCGTCCACTATCCTCTTCATCGGTGCCAGGCGTGGCTCACTCCGCGATTTCATCGCTTTGCTACAGGTAGCTAAAAGTACATCCGTTCTACACCAATTTTGGTGGCTAGCTATAAGCCACGCGCGGCGCTGTCGCCACCTAGCGGCCATACCTGTCCTGATCGTAACAGACGCGTTTTGTTAGAGAGTGAAGGCCCGATTCGGATTTTGAATTAGACATCTATTAGACATCTTTTAGACATCACCAAGATACGACAACGATATGTTTAAGATCTAACCTGTCAAATTTGACATTTGCGCGATTCTGGAGATACTGTTGAACGATTTCCACAGGATATGACTTAGAGATCCAATTCACATCTAACATCCATCTTACTCTATCTAACGTAAAAGTGACATTGGTTGCCCGAATTGCGCTGCAATAGAGAACTAGTTGATATCTAAACTATAACGTATCTAGAATGGATCTAGTACGTGTCGTCTCTTGTGAATATCTTGAAGTTCGAATACGGCAGTTTGTCTTCTGTACCTAGTACTATTATTTATTCTGTGTCGATGCAAAATAGTGCAAATTGGTCAAGCGTACAGCTACGGCGAGCGCAGTGCTACGACTAAATGCTACGCTGCGTAGGCGCAGCTGGCGCAGCGTAGCATTGTAGCTCGTAGCGAAATTCTTTTTTTACAGTTTCTAATAAAAAAGATTTGTAAAAGGATTGTTTTGTTTGTTAAAGAATTTAATAGAATATCCAGATGATACACGGCTGCTACTGTTGGTTAAAAATATACGTGACTTAATAATAAATTGCGATAATATATTATGTATGAGTGAAATGCATGTACTGTACAGTATAGTCTATACTGACGATATTATTATTATTTTATGTACCTAAATAAATTACAAAATATATCAACCTGCTTAAAATCCACTTAGCTGTAATATTGTAACCATTATTTTTATAAATTACGTGTGTTACGTAAGTAGGTATTAGAAATGTATAAGTGAACTAGTTAACAAACTTAAAACATAACTTAAATAACGTCTCGAATAAAAATGTGCATATACTGCATAAAATTATAAGTGGCGTAGTTAAACAGGAAAAAACTTAAATTGGTAGGTAGTTGTAAACTTTTAGTAAACAAATCCTCTTTAATATAAATACCTACCTGCTCTCCACTTGAAGATAATGTTCAACAATCACTATAATGTCGCACGAAAGTCGTATAAATTAATTGCTCCACGGAAGCTTTTCATGTTATAGTAATGTGACATTAGTCTCGTCATTCAAACACAACGAGGTCCGTATTAATGGCATGCTTTTAACGCCGCGCAGAGCGTTCGTCTGCGGCGCTGTGAGAAGGACGAGAGAGCGGTCTCCGCTCGGCGGCAGCGCGGCGTGGGCCCGAGCGGCGGCGGGAGCGGTGAGCGGATCTGTCGCGGCGGCGGCGCTAACGTCGCGACGGCGTGGGGCGAGCAGCCGCGAGGAGCGCGTGGGTCGCACTGCCACTGCCACCGCTCGCCGTTCGGCGCGAATAATCCATACCGGAGCAGCGAGGAGGCTGTATTTACCGGACCGGAGGGCGGTCGCGCGAGCCGGCTCCGACTGCTCCCGCCGCCACAGGCCCGCGCCCTGCACCCGCCGCCTGCCGCCTGCGCCCCGCATGTTGACACAATTTCAAATAATTTTAGAATCTGTGCAACGAAATGCGTTTTTACGGCATGCATCGTTATTCAGTTATTTAGACATAATTTTATATGTACCTACATTAAAAGTAAATTAATATTGTAAAGATTGTAATATATGAGACTTAGAAACTTCAATGAAAGTTTATTAGAGTTGAAGTTTATTTTACTATTCAGTACCTACATGAATTACGAAAAGTGTATATGTTACGGGTACTTAATGTTAGAAGGTGATTTAAACACAAGTTTACTCTGGTAAAAATAGTATTGCCCGAGCCTTTTGAGTAAAGTCCGAAAATTTAAACAACATTATATATAAAGTATACAGTGAAACCTGGATAAGTGAGACTTCAAGGGACGAGCAGATTTGTCTCACTTAAAGAGGTATTCCACTTACCCAGGCTCTCAGTTAGCCAGGTACAAATACATTTCTGTCTCATTTACAGAGGGTACCATTAATAGAGGTGATAATAGAGGATATATCTCCGTTATAGAGGTGGTTATTAAGGTATTTTGTAATTATCTTTAAATGTTTAGGTAAAATAATCCTTGTCCCTAAATATTTTATAAGTCTGTTTAAATATTTCTTTGAATTTATTATGAATGATTTTCCAAAGGATAGATTTTTTCAATTAAATTTGATACGGAATTCATTGCGTCTTAATTTTAAAATTTGTTTATTCTTGTTACTTATCAAAATGTCAGCTTTCGTTTCGATAGTTTTAACTACATAAAGTAACTAAATGAAACTTGAAGTCGTTTAGACACAATTAAGCAAATGCGGAATTTGTGGATAGACTAAGAGTTAGTAAGAATACGGAAATAGATCAATAAAGTCCAAGTTAGAGAGGTCATAGATTGACGTTACATCAGATACAGAGGTAATTCGTATAAAATTGTAAAAAAACAATTAGGAAAATGTAATCTTATAAATACAGTCTCAGTAAAAGAGGTAAAACACACTCTCTGTCTCAATTATAGAGGTAAATGTGACTATAAAATAGGACAGAGGTAATTCAGTGCTAAAGTGTCGGGACCGCACCATGAGTCCCAGCTATAGAGGTTTCTCACTTATCCAGGTCCCACTTAACCAGGTTTTACTGTATATAGTTTTTTTTATGAAATATGTTGTGAATCAATTTTTTAACAAGCAGATACGTCTGCGAGCGATATTCCAAATTTTATATTTTCCGGAAGCTTCCGTAGCTCAATTGGTTAAGAGCAACACACGGATTGTGGAGGATGCGGGTTCAAGTCCTGCCGGAAGCGTAAATTTTTCCATTTTTTCCTTTAATATAAAATTTGAAATATGTTGTGACTTGAAACCCCAAAGAGAGCAAAAAAAGCTTTAAGGATGACTCACGTTAAACCGGGCCGTGTCCGGGCCGGAGCTTCCGGCACTTACTTTTCTATGATATGACAGGCGATCACGTGATGCTTTCCATAGAAAACGATGCGCCGGAAGCTCCGGTCCGGACACGGCCCGGTCTAACGTGAGTCATCCTTTACTCGTTATCTCCATATCAGGGATCAGATACCGGTATTTTTGTATGGGAACGAAAACAGTATTTTTTCGTTCTTTGTCAATTATTTCATTTCTAATTGGGCAATCGAATAAAACAAAGTCGTTACCTATAAACACAACCGACTCCTACATTCGGAGTATAAAATAATTCGAAATATATGGTTATTTCGAAGTTTTTGCAAAAAATCGGTTCCGATCCCTGGTCCTGGTTAACGAGTAAAACTTTTTTGGTTAATTTGTTTTTTTTTATTAATCAACGGTTTGCAACGTTTAATCCTTTTATTAGGTACAGCTATAAGCACAATAAAGTTAGAAATTCATAAAACCTCCCTATGTATTTACGCTTCATCCAGTAGGAATTGGGCAATAAAATAAAATGAGACTGGGCTTGGATGTTTTGTTCTACTCTGTTGCGATAATAATAAATAACGTTGACGTGACCAGTTTATTAGTCGCGCATTTAGTGGTCGGCCAAAGAAACAAGATTTCTGATTTCCACCGCTCTCTTGCAGATAAAGGGTCTGAAATGAGGCCCGTCGTGATATATCGCGGCAGGTAGTCTTGAAATGGAAAAGTTACATCCGCGACGAGACTCGCGCCTGTGCCCGCTCAGAGTCCCATTTGTTTATTAACCATATCCTTTGTGTTCAAATGGCTTTTCAGGATGATTTAATGCTCTCGTACTTGGTTCGCGGCTGATTTCAATAGATTTTTATTTATGGAAGTAAATTAATGGTTTCCCTTTTTAGAATAACAGAGGAAAATAAAATCTCCTGCAGATAGGTACGAAAACTTTTTGTCTCATCGATCAAAAAGTTTTGAATGATAATCGTTCGTACCTTAAGTTACTTGTGGAGCTTGAAGTTTAATTGAGGGGAAAATTTTCCAAGATATTAATGTTACGGGGCGGCGCAGTAAAAGGCGATCAAGTTAGAAAGAACAATGAATGAAACGCCACTACCTCCATACATCTCTTGAGAGTAGAGTAAAAGGATGTTCGGGTCGCGTAAACTGACATGTACATTTGTATGAAAATCTCGCACCTATCTCAATGAAGGCTCAGATTAGCTATCTGTCGGTCAGTCCATCCATAGATATGCCAGTTTTTTTATAGGGTTGTTAGTACCTCACATTCACAGTTTTTAATAATGAGAGGGGTGAAATATAAAACAATAACCGAGCGAAGGTTAAGGTCTCCGTTTCAACTTGGTCAAAACACCGACACCGACAACACCGACGTGGCATAATAATAAGGAATAATATCATTTCCGGTTGTTCTCATCTTGCTAACGGCGAGTACTTGCACAGACATAATCTCGTAGCCAGGATTATTCACCAGCAACTTGCTCTTCTATACGGCCTTGTGGACCGCGAAGTACCGTACTACAAGTACTTACCTGCGCCTGTTCTCGAGAATGGTCGTGCCACGCTCTATTCGGATCGATCTATCATCACTGACAGGACTATTGTAGCCAATAAGCCTGACATCGTGATAATAGATCGATCGCAACGACGGGCCGTGCTCGTTGACATCACCATCCCCCATGATGAGAATCTCGTGAAAGCCGAGAAGGACAAGTCCAGTAAGTACCTAGACTTGGCTCACGAGATAACCGCCATGTGGGATGTTGATTCGACGATCATTGTCCCGATAGTCGTTTCAGTGAACGGTCTAATAGCGAAGAGTCTCGACCAACATCTTGAGAGACTCTCGCTAGGTGGTTGGATCAAGGGTCAGATGCAGAAGGCGGTGATCTTGGACACGGCGCGGATAGTCCGCCGGTTCCTCTCTCTGCGGCCCTGACCACCGGTAGCTTGGGCCCTGCTCCGCTGCTGGCGGCACCCTAGGTTAGGTTTTTTATAATGTGTTTATATGTATTTTTATTGTTTTTTAAGTGTTTTTATATTTTACTTTTATATTCATATTATAAAAACCCTAACTTAAGACGAAAAATAAATAAAGAGAGGAATAAAATATTTAAAAAATGCATTTAAATACATATGTATATTTCCCCCGAGTATGTTTCTGAGTTTGGGAGATAGTTAAACGTTTAAGTGGGGTCATTGGGGAGGACAAAGGGGTAACTTTAGACATTTTTTTTGTCTATGAACTCATCTATTTAGTTGTGCCCTGCCCATACTAAAGTGCCCATTCTCCTTTGACTTAAGACTGGTAAACCCCGATTCAAAGATTATAAAACGCAGCAGTGTATGCTGTCAGCCATGTTCATGTAATTGGGGAATATTTCCTATATCTAATGTTACCCGGGTTATTCCCACTAGTTACCACCAAGTTCTTACCGGTGGTAACTACTGGGAATAAAAATTCCCACCTTTTACCAAGCCGAGTTGGTGGTAACTAGTGGGAATTTTTTTCCAGGTTTGCGTCGTGTTATAATAGAACGAAAAGTAGCGGTAAATAATAAAACGAAATCAGTTCTGTCGGTTTTTGACTGATTTGTTTGTTCGTTTGTATAAATATGTAATTCAATTTACAGTTAATAAGATAAATTTAGTCCGGATAATAAGTTAATTTCTACTTAACTAGAATGAGACTCTTCTATTTTAGTTTTTACACTTATACCGGTAAAACTGTTTTAATATTTTTGATCACTTTTAAAGCAGTTTACTGAATCACTAACTGACACATAATTATTTATTATACAGCACGCTACATTTATACTATACTTTTTATATTCTGTTTTTATTAGAATTGAATTCTAACAATATTTTGGTGGTAACTACTGGGAATAAAAATTCCCACCTTTTACCAGTGGTAACTACTGGGAATAAAAATTCCCAGTAGTTACCACCAAGCCGAGTTGGTGGTAACTAGTGGGAAGTTTTTATCAGAAATAGGAGCCCCGCGTGAGCGGGGCTCCGTCGAATTGTCTTTGAACGGAGATTATGGCTATCAATAACTAAGTATGCCTTAAACCATTATGGTTGAAAATTATTATGCTACAAAACATTATACGTAAAAACATTATTAAGTATCGATAAATATGCTTTTAGCTGGTATGACATCTGATTCATTATAATTAAAACCTATATGCACAAAAAATATATGACAACTGCTGAGTATGTCATCAAATATTATGGCTAAAAATGTATGACACAATATAATATGACTTTTCATTTGTATGCGCAATGATGATTATGACACAAGTTGTTATGCGCAACAAAGATATGACTTAAAATTGTATGCAACCCAATATGGACCCATATTTGGTTTGTCATTTCATTTAAATCTATTGCTGGGATCCTGGAATAAACAAGGGGATTCTATGTATATGGATCATACATCTTTATAGTTTCGTCATGTTCGTCTGTGCGTCCATCTGTCCGTCCGTCTGTCTGTCCATATAACACAATCATTTATAGAAATAGGTAGATTTGAAATGAAATGAAATTTGGATCATAGGTGTACTTATTTTGTGAGCCGCTACCAAGTATAAAAGTTAAAATTAATAAATATACTCTTTTAAGGTGGGCACAAACATCCCATACATCTTTTTAAAGGAACTCATGCATCTACTCTTAAATAGCACCATTTGAGTGGTATAGGTGAAGGGTAACTGTTGTTGCAGACCATAAAATAATCCAAATGCCATCACATGTATTTAACATTTTTTGCAACATTTCCAGAATTTATTTTAATACATCATCAAGATGACGCACATTACTCGAATAGCTTGAGAGTATCCTTCGGGATTTACACTGATATGTTACGGTGGAAAAGGCCGTTACTTGCATGATGGATGCTGCGTTAACTAAATGAACAATTTGATAAAATATTTCTACGGATTTTTCACCAAATAAGTGTAATTGCAAATTGCAGTACATGACTGTTTACCATACCATACTAACACAAGACCGTTTTAAGTTAAAACTCATTTGTACGCATTTTGTACGCATAAGCTACTCAAACATTACTATGTAAATTAAAAAAAAAACCCTACGCTATATACCAAACATATCCATTTTATGCCAAGAATCCTCCACTTTATATCAAGCATTTAATATGTAACTTTACAAAATACAATAAAACCTTTGGTGAAGTGAATCTGCAAATCTGCACAATTTCATGGTTTAATATGAATTTCTAATGATAAGCATCTATGCTTATAAAAATCGTATGATGAAATGGAACTGTTTATGTTACGATTATATAAAAGTAGGTATTTACCTACCTCATATAAATGTCAAATATTAATACACCTAGCTTATATACTTATGTAATTGTTAATATACCTATGTAAATAATTGCAGGCTCTTTCCAAATATTTAGTGTTATGCTAACAATAAGCTAAACCACACGAACATAAGTTGCGGTGTACGAATATTACAATGGAATGCTCATGGTATAATAATATACTCCGCCTGGTACTCCATTCCGAGATTCGCGTATGACCTAACTGACACGCGCCTACGTCATCATGCTGTTTACAGGTTCTCATACTTTGAAATGTGGGAGAATTTTAACCAACGGTGAAAATTATTTTAACGGCATTAATTTTAAGTTATTCATGTAGAAACATAGTAAAATAAAACAAATCTAATGTATTAAATTAAA
The DNA here is from genome assembly GCF_910591565.1 of Cydia splendana. Classification (NCBI taxonomy): domain Eukaryota; kingdom Metazoa; phylum Arthropoda; class Insecta; order Lepidoptera; family Tortricidae; genus Cydia; species Cydia splendana. Next base: position 12,920,231 of record NC_085964.1, on the reverse strand, counting down.
CTTTATTTATCTATACAAGACAAACGTTTAAAAAACTAATTCACAGTTACACATTAATTACCAAGCTTACGACGTGAAAAGTTTGGAAAACACTGCGACTGCTGACACTGAGCGAGAAGGAAATAACAATTAACACGCGTTCGACAAGGATGACGGTCAGGGCATGAAGTTATCTAGATCCGAATTGTCAAATGTGCACAGCGCTATCCTGTGTTGCCAGTAGTATAAACAGAATTACCCGAAAGTCTGAAATTTCTTTCGTGAATCGGAAGATATTGCTAACGAGTAATTAAAAATGACGTGTTATTGTAAAATTTAAGCTAAAATACATATAAATGAAAATTATAAAATTGTAAAGAAATATTTTAACTTATTAACCATAGTTATAATGTACCCATGTAACACGTTATGTTGAAATAAAGTGGCAATGTTATTGTGACGTAGGCCCGTGTCACTCTGGGAATGGAAGACCATGTTTTATTAGACCATGGGAATGCTTACAATATTCAATTATCAGGACCACGTCCACACAAACGTTCTGCTATTGGTTTTGTTTATTTGCAAATTAATTTCTAATTGTGCTAATGAATTGTAAATTAGAGTAGGTCACAAAGGTAGGTACTTTTCTCAAAAATGGATGGCAAAGTCGACTTTGCCGTTTAAAAAATAAGTCGCGAAGTGCGGAGTTTATGGTCAGTTAAAAATTAAAAAATTAAAAACATTGCAGTCTCGATTTTGGGACTGCAATGTTGCATACAAATTCCATTATTTGTCGAGTTCCAAACTTTTTAAAAGTTGAAATGGTCATATCAAATGAAGGCACAGGCCCATTAAACAGCCAAACAGATGATTAGTACTAATTATTATAATGTTGGTACCGCGACTATTTAGGTGTCTCAAATAGCATGGAGTATTTTCGGCAAAAAAATACACTTCTATTTTGAAATTTAAATAAAGCGGCAAAGCAAACTTTTTTATACTGTTTCTACTTTTTTCAGTGAAAATACATATAAACGTAAGAACGTTGCTTCTGTTAAATATTTCTAGTACATTTATATTTCTTGCATCGTTTTTGAGAAAAGCACTATATATGACTCGGCTGGAAGGCTACTTGCTGGCTTCGGATTCAATTAAACGGACTCCCAAGGTCGTCCGTTTAAAACGAATCCTCAGCCTGCAAGTAGCTACTTCCGAGCCTCGACAATAATGTACTATTAAGTTAAGTCTTAGGTATCTAATATGAAATCTAAAGTTCTTTGGTGTCGACGGCCTTGTCATCATTAAACCATTTATGACCACTTACCTACTCGGTTTTTGAAAGGTTAATATCTTTGTTATGTGTGTTGTATTGTAAGATAAGAGACGAGGACAATATGTAAATAGGTAGGTACATGCATATGAATATTGACAAAAGTTTTATAATACTCGTACGTATATTAATAAACCCTTCATACCTAGATACTAAATACGAGTATAAAATATAATATCTGTCTCTGTACGCTTTTGCTTAGAAGCAGAGCCTCTACCATCAGTTTTAACATTGACATAACGCTCACGTCTACGTAATTTACTTTCTGTACATCTCGCTTGCACTGTTGCTCGCATATGCGAGTACGAGCGAGATGCATAGAAAGTAAATTACGTAGACGTGAGCGTATATGTCAATGTCAAAACTGATGGTAGACGTACAGGTAAGAGTGTAAGGTAATATCAAACGTTATAAGACACCTCGCTCTCGTGCTCGCGAGAACTCTATTAAGAACGAACGCTTTATCGGATATAGTTAACCCTAATCCCTCGTAAGCCTAGCAGTAAATTTATCAAGAGAATATTGTATTCTGTGTTCATCGCCTGAACCTTGCTTATAAAGTTAGAGAGCTACGTTGCTGGCTGGCTAAATTACCTAAACCTCATTATCTTTCGTAGGTTTGCTGACTAGCGACGTGAAAGTTTTCAGCCTCCCATTAGTAGATGAAACAAATTATTCTCAAATATTTACCTTGGATTAAATTTTACCTTTATATAACAGTTCGGTGCATATATGTTATATGAAATAAAATTACTAATTAGTAACTTCTGAGACTGAAAGGGTTTGTCATGTTTTCCCCTTCGGCATTTCCAAAATAAACATAAATTGCATGTCCAATTACTGAGTAACGATGACGCAATGACGGGCTGTTCGTCGCATATGGCGGCATTTATTTTTGGGGCCCTGCAAAAGCGAAGTTTGAAAATCAAATTAGACTCCCAAATTATGTTTCAGTATAGAAATTGATTTAACGTTTTGACCGCTCAGTACATTTGTGTGGCGTGGCGAGACCGAGAAACGCTAATTAGATTATTTAAATATCATATTTTGTCAATATTTTGTGCCGTCTGGTTGTGCTGCATTCTTTGGCTGCATTAAATGGAAAAAATAAAATGTCCTCCGATTTATAAAAATATTGGTTGAGTTCTTGGTCTATTGAATGGTTAACTTATTAAACACTGTATTTACTTATGTACACCCAGGTGCAAAATTGCAAGGCCGCTTTATGAATGAATTCCATTTAAAATGTGTCCATTCAATAATTGTTCTATATACTTATATATTATCTTCTTATAAACTTTCAAGACGGACACAATCTTAAGCAATGAACAAACCCACTAGAACTAGTAGGTATGTCGGGGCCGCACTGCTCAGCCCCTACATAAACTTTTCGTATTTCCTACTTGTACATTGTTGGGTAAGATATCATCAAATATGGATTAGTCAATTTACTACTTTGGGTGTATCTACACTAGTTGACACTTACATCGTATGGAGTAATGTAAGAAATGGTCCAGTCTAAAAATATTTAAGTAAACTTAAATACCAAAGATTTGGTGCAATATTGATTCCGTCTCCGTAATAATCTGTGCTATTGGAGTATAAGTCGGTAGCCCAGTTTAAAGCGGTGAGATATCATATCAGATAGTCTGAAAACTCCCTAACATATTGAAGTTGTATGAATGGTAGGTAGGTTATACGGAAAGTTTACCCGTTGCTACTTGTTATCCTATACGTAGCATTCGATATGTAGAGTAATGGTCGTAAAAGACAGGACATGCCCATGTCCCTTACTCATATATTTTTATATAGGGTCTGTTACAACGGGTTTCACGGGTACTGTCCATTTAGGACCAGAGACACAAAAATTCAATGTTACAAACAGGATGTATTTTCTAAAGGCAATTTGACAAATTACTGGATTGTAAAAGAATGGAACCACGGCTCTCGCTCCCAGTACAAACAGCAACCCTCTTAACTGTCCATCGGTAGACATTATGCCGTTTGTAATAAGGTCCACCGATGGACAGTTAACAGTGTGGGCCATGGTACCTATGTAGTGCAATCGTGTGAATAAACGCACATAATAAGATTGCGTTGGAATTTAATTCTAAGTCTTATGGCGGTTGGCGGTTACGCTATTATTAACGGCGCTCCAATATTATTGAGGCCGCCAAAGGTACCTTTTTCTGTGGAACGTCACATATCTTTACTATTTCATACCTAGTGAATCTCTAATTCATTTCCCGAATCGCGCCGTCAGTTTCTAGTGCAATTACAATTTTTGAATTATTGAAAAGAGCCCTCGAGTTCAAATTTGCTTGTAGCAGGGATTGTTTCCTCTGTTTCTTTAATTCAAATAAGATTTAGATTAGATTTATACACTGGTCGTCTCTTAATGTTGGGTAAGGATTACAAAAGACGAATTCAAAAACAAACGATTTAAATATTTTGTAGCAGTTTTATTGATTTATTTAATCTTCATTGCACAAAAGAAAAATTTTATGTACAAAAGGCAAACCTAACGTCAATAAAAAAAAAATTACTATCGCAAGTCTGACGGGAAAATTCCTCATAATAATATCCATCAGAGAAAGGTCCTTTATGCTTCATATGCAATAAGAAACATTCTATAAGAATTTATATTGGAATTAGAGATAAAAAGGTCCTTATTGCACTTGAAGCATAAGGAACCTTCTGTCATGGAAAGCCAAATATACCAATATTATACATATTAAAGCAAGCAATCTATTTTGGATAATAGCCAATATACATAATTTATTTTATGATTAAAGTATCTCTATATATTTTTAGATTTATGGGGGGGCAGCTATAATTTGACTGATTATGTTATGTATTAACGAGTTTAATGCAGTTGTGTAAGGGGTTGAAATTTCAGTACAACTCACATGAGACGATAGCTTCTAATCAAATTGTAAGTCAAGTCGTAGCACGACCCGGAAGTCAATTATCTAATGAAAATTGGTCTTATTGGTATGAGTCGTATAATAAGAGTAAGTAAGTAGATCTATTTTCTCTAAAGCTTAACTAATTATATATATATATATATATATATATATATTTTTTTTTAATTTATTTAGAACACAAACAGTCACATAATGCAAATGGATTTTTAGTACAATGTAGTGTACTTAACATACTTAAGAAACAGACCTGGAGGTTCATTAATGAGTAGGTAATACATAATGTTAACATACATAATAACCGCAGAAAGAAAAAGAAATTTGAAATTATGAGCCATACCTACTATTACTACATACTACTATAAATTATATTTACCAGTCTTCCAAACAAAATCAGTATTGTGTGAAATTATATAGAGGGTAGGTAAGTTGAAGATTGGTAAATAGGTTTAACATCAATATCTATTTTAGTATTATCGGATAAGTAGTCATTAATTTATTTTACTATTTGGTAGGTAGGACAATCGGAAAGTTACATTTATACATTTTGTTATTTAAAACGATGTTTAATACTTAAAACTAAAACAATTTACGTTTAAGTTCAATTTTGAGACTAGACAAGGAAGAGTGAAAAGGATCAATATCATGTAAATGCTTATTAACATAACTAGGGACTCGTCTAAAAAAAGTGTGCCGAGAGTAATTCTTACGAGCAAAGCTGATATGAAATAGAGATCTGGAACGTAGGGGGAGGTGCGGACAACTGAAAGTGACTAATTCTAAGAGATTCGGACATTTTATTATTCCATTAAGAATGTTGAATAAGAACATTACATCTAAATAGTGTCTTCGGTTATAAAGGGAAGGAACACAAAAATGCTTCGCTGCTAACGAAGTACGTTCGAAATAATTGCCCGTTCTGTAACAAAGAGATTTTAGAAAAATATTTTGGATCCTTTCCAGGCGATCAATATGAACATGATACTGAGGTGTCCACACAACACAACCAAATTCAAGTATACTCCTAACAAAGGAATAGAATAATAGTTTATAAGTATTGGGGCGCCTGAAGGGCTGTCCGATCCTGAGAATCATCCCTAACTTCTTTTAAGCTCGCTTACATATATTATCAATATGTAAACTAAAATTTAATTGTGAGTCTAAAGTAACACCTAAGTCCCTAATGGAAGATACCCGGGCTATATTTTTCCCAGCTAAGGTGTAATTGAAAATTAACGGATCATTTTTACGATTAAAGCTGATTATGAAACATTTTTCATTATTCAAGAAAAGATGATTATCTGAACAATAGCGGGAAAAGTTATCCAAATCATGCTGTAATGCACGGCAATCTGCTTCCGATGACACAGCTTTGTAGATTTTTGTGTCATCTGCATAGACGAGGTGCTCAGAGTTTCGAAAACAGGTTGCCATGTCATTGACATATAAGATAAATAGTAAGGGACCAAGATGCGATCCTTGGGGAACTCCGGAAGGTATAGGAAGAAAGCAAGAAGTATAACCCTTTAAGGCAACCGCCTGACTGCGATTGGACAGGTAAGACTTTATCCATCTAAGGAGGTCGCCGTGTATACCGAGCTCGAAGAGTTTCTTGATTAAGTTATTATGGTTAATTTTGTCAAAACATTTCGAAAAATCAGTATACACGACGTCCACCTGACAGCCAGAAGAAATCCTATTGATAATAAAATCGGTAAAGGTCAGAAAATTTTTATCCACGCTACGACCTTGACAAAAACCGTGTTGGCTAGGGGCAATGTGCTGAGAGAAAGCAGAAGTAATCTTGTTGTAAACGATCTTCTCACAGATTTTAGCAAATATGTTTAATTTACTAATGGGCCTGTAATTAGTGACTAGGTTCGCATCACCACTTTTATAAATTGGTGTTATCAAGGCTTTTTTCCAAGAAGAGGGAAACTGGCCATGAGCAAAGGACTTAATAAAGATTTGAGTTAAAGGCACTGTCAATTCACGGGCGCACATTTTAATGAAAAGGGGATGAATCAAATCGGCACCACTACCCTTCTTAATATCTACTTTCTCTAAAAACTTAAAAACGCAATCCTCGGAGATTTCAACGGTATTAAGATCAATCAAGGAGTCATTAGCTACATGCAAATAATCGGGTAAGGTAGAAGAATCAGTAACAAAGACAGAGTTAAAATATCTATTAAAAAAATTACTAATTATGTTACCATCTTTAGAAATCTCACCAAGGTAAGACATTTGGTCGGGTACACAATTACTAGGTAATTTTGACTTCATAAACGACCAAAAGTAAGTAGGATCACTGTGTATTCTATCCTCAGCCAACGAACTAAAAATTATTATAGCATTCGGAGGCTAATTTGTGTTCTCTTTTTCTCAATAAAGTAAACTCCGCCCTATCAAGGGGATTACCATATATTTTCCACCTTTTATGGACTGATAGTTTTTGTTTGCGAACTTTTATTAGTGCACGAGAAAACCAAGGAGGGTATCCAGTATTACTATTAACGCTTTTATGTGGAACATGACTGAGAATAAGTGTTCTAAGAACCGAATAAAAATACGTAACTGAATCCTCAACATTCATGTTATTCATACACGACCAATCGGTCTCAGATAATTCCTTGCGGATAAGGTCATAGTTGCCGCGGTAAAAAATCGGTCTAGTACATTGATTGGGCAATAAGCGCGGCAAATAACTCATTAAGTTTAGTTTAGTTTATTATATTTATATGCGAGCGTAATGCCCTGATAATTGAATTGAATTGAATTTTAAATTGGATTACATTTAGATAAACAAAATCGGGATTGGTCTGTTCGCAAACAAGCAAGCTTTGACTTTTAAAGTAAATTTACGTAGAATCTCTGCGGCCATGCTGCATCATACAATCATACATACAAGTTTTTTTTGTTGACTTCATTGCAAATTATAAAAGTTATACATATCGTTACAAGCCGACTCCATTTTTTAATGTATTATTTAAGACTAATTTATCAAAATAATTATTTAATAATTTTAATTTAGGTATTCAACATAAATCTATGAAAATAATTTAAAAATCTGGGTCTCTATTGGTTCCCATAATTTTTTTGTTCCGATTTTTTCAGTCCATAACGTTTTCCATCATATTTTTTATTAGTCATATTGTCAATAGTCATAAATTTTAACAATATAAGTTGCAGTTCCGATTTTTGCAGGTCATTATTATTGTTAGTCATAAAATTTGTTACTCATAATATTCAAAGTCCAGAAGGTATACCATTACATAATGTTGAAGGCAATAAACTTGCTTATAATAATCGTTGTAAGGTCTTTTATTGCAGGTTATAATGATAAGTAGGGGTCTCTATTGCATTCCCTAAATTTTAAGTTCAGATTTTTTTAGACTATAACGTTTTCCATCATAATTTTTATTTGTCATATTGTCTATAGTTATAAAATTAAACAATACAAATTGCATGCGTGCCTACCTACCTGTGCATCATTTTTTATTTGGCTTACTGATTTCCCCTCCATTTCTTATTTTTCATTTAGCTTATTAAGCCATTTCGTCCCGCCAATGAGTCGACGGAGCCCCACTTCGCGGGGCTCCTATTTCCTCTCTGAGGGACACAAGATAACTAACGAACCTACCTGAGGAAACAGATTTTTTAATGTTTGGCTTACTGATTTCCCCGCTATTTCTTATTTTTCATGTAGCTTATTAAGCCATTTCGTCCCGCCAACGAGTCGACGGAGCCCCGCTTGGGCTCCTATTTCCGCTCTGAGGGACACAAGGTAACTAACGAACCTACCTGAGGAATCAGATTTCTTTTGTTTGGCTTACTGATTTCCCCGCCATTTCTTATTTTTCATGTAGCTTATTAAACCATTTTGTCCCGCCAACGAGTCGACGGAGCCCCGCTTAGCGGGGCTCCTATTTACGCTCTGAGGGACACAAGGTAACTAACAAACCTACCTGAAAAAACAGATGTCTTTTTTTCTTTATATGAAGGATGTCAGAGTTAAACCAAGAAAAGTCTGCAGCGATTTTGATAGCCTACGCAGTGCAAGTGTCATTTTAAACGTCAAACTTCTATGAAATTATGACGTATAAATAACACTGTCCCTGCGTGGGCTATTAAAATCCCCGCAGACTTTTCTTGGTGTAACTCTATTGATTTGGTTTCTTAGACGTAATTCACTTTAATCATAAAAAATGGGGTCCCTTTGTTTGACATAATTATTGAAAGTCATAATGTTTAATATTATAGCTCCTAAATATTAGAAACATTAAACGTCTTACTTGCAATTATGTTATTGATGTTTGTGTCCATAAATCATAATGGATATCATTTTCTGACTATCGAAATTCGAAACAGTAAGTTTATGGGAAACAAAGGGATGACATTAAAACGATATGATTAACGACCATTAGTCCGATAAAATATATGCCTTAAAATATTTCTGAATAATTATTGATATACCTTTGAATGTTATACTCATCAATTTTATAACTTTTGTGATTATAGCGTTAAATATTATAAACATCTATTATAACATTAGAACTAGGAAACATAATACTTAACAAAAATTATGACTATTGATGTTTATGTCCATAAATTATATGGATATCAATTTCTGACTATTGAAATTCGAAACAATAAGTTTATGAGAAACAAAGGGATCCCTAAAAATCTTTACACTTATTACTTATGTCAAAAAGGAAACACAACAAAAGTAATATTAGGTATACAACAAAAGTAATTAATAATGAAGAAATTCATATCTACTATCTAAATAGTAGATATAAGTAGAAATGAATTTCTTCATTATTACAATATAATTAATAAATTCAAGTCACAATTAATCCAACGTAGTCATTAACATAGTCTTGGATATAAAATTGGAGAGTAAGCTGGAATAGTCCTGCATAAGCAAAACGGCTTAATCAATTACATAATTACAGCGTAAGCCTTAATGACTTCGGTAGCTGCTATGCAGGTTATATCGAACAGCAATAACAATAAAATTAGCTACGTTAGCTTTTATAGTCTTCTCCGGAGTTTTGTTTTGGGCGACTGAGAAAACGTTCATTTAACACAAACTTTTTATGGTTCCGTCAGACAGAAAACAACCTTCACTAATAGGAATTCCTTCGTAACACTGCAAATGGAGGGACGTGCTGCGAAGAGGGTGTTATCCGAATCATATTTTCATTTCGTACTCAATGGATTTAGTCGGAAACCTGTCCTATATCTATTTCAGAAAATGAGCTGGTATTATAACGAAAAGAACACATTTTGTTCGGAAATACTAATTCAGTATTATATTTATCATTATATAGGTACCACATACATATAGTAAATATTATCATCAGTCCTAAGAATGGTCAGTGTGAAATTTTAAGCCTCGCACATCAATTGTATTGTACCTACACGGTTTATAATATACCTATTAAGGTAGAAAATTTGATTCGGTCGGTATATTCCATAAAACCAGGCTGCCACTATAAATCTCCCTCGGTACTCCGCATTCAGATCCTTAGGGGAAACCAACCTACAAAATAACTACATAATCGAAATCTACGGGCTCTCGATCAAAATAAAACACTAAAAGGTCTCTTCTAAGTCTCACCCTCTGGGCAATATGTAAAGAATGAGTAAAACCTCTTTATTAAATAAAAATCCTTATTTGTTGACGTCTAGTATGCTTCCGAGGAAAATAAATTTGTTCTGGTGGATATGGGTAGACTCCGAGCACTCGCCAACAATATCATATTGAACATATACAGCGTGACCTTAGCCATTGGACAAACCCTGAAATCCCACGTAGTGTTACTTCTAAGAAATGCTCTAACGGTAATATTCTTTTAATTAGAACAAAAGATAAAAAAATAAATTATCAAACAAAAGTTATTTCCAATAATCGACAACAAAAAGAAACATACTGTATTAATCATTGGCAGTGCTTTTGACAATTTGTTTGAAAATGTGCAGCAATGATGACATTTGTCAAAAGTCAGAATCTTATTAAGGGGTCATCCAGTAATTACGTCACACGTTTAGGGGGAGGGAGGGGGTCAAGAAAATGTGACATATTGTGACATGGGGGAGGGGGGGAGACACAAACTTTGTGACGTTACTTTAACTTCATCAGTAACCGAAATTTTTTTTTTAATTATTTTATTCGCTGTACATTTAAATAACAAGTTTTTAAAACGATAATCGTTTTTATTCTTTTAATTTTCTTTCCTAAGCAGTTTTGGGTTATAAAATTACTAATATTTATATCGTCAAAAATATTTTGATAAAATATTAATAATACTTAGGTACTTACTTAATTCGATTTGGCGATTTCGTAGAAAAAATGTGACGTCACACTAGGGGGGAGGGGTTTGCCAAATGTGACCAAATGTGACAAGGGGGGGGAGGGCTTTATTTATTACCTCAGGAGCTACTTACACGTACAGGTTGCTCCAAAGTAAAAAAAACATAATTTGTTAATTTCTTCGTAACCGCTACACCGATTGTTATGATACTTTGTATACTGGTTCTAAATACCCTAATGCATATGTATATTTCGGCTTTGTCCAATGGCTAGGGACACCCTGTATAACTATACTTACTCGCCTACGTAGTTATTGCTATAGCTATTGTTTGCTTGGTCTAACGTCTTGGCGTGGTTACTTCATTCATACTTAACCATAAAACAAGTAAAGTTGTTATTAGGAAATGCCAACAGAAAATAGGATTCGCCAAAGGGGAATAAATTCGGATTGCAAATTAGCTAGGGGTATTGATTGTAGAATTGAAAGAGGGTCCGATTTTATTAGACAACTTTCTTATTACCTGCTGCCTGATTTAAAAGTATTAAGTAGGCATTGAAAAATCCTGTAACAGAATCCTTGATGAGCCTATAATAGCTCGTTTTAGACCCCAGGGGGCCGATTTTTGAAATTCGATCGCTCGATTTCGTGTATTTCGTTCAATAATATCTCCACTACTAGGCACTTAAATTCTACTAATAGAATTGAAAACGAGTGGTCAATACCACTAGATTCCAAATTTCTATCGCTCGTATTTCAAAAATTAGTATATCGCTGTTTTCCACCGATTTCCGAGTGACGAAATCGAGCGTTCGAATTTTAAAAATCGCCCCCCAGGCCAGGAACAAAATTCGTTAAACATAGGCTTTCCCCCCGGGCTTCTGTCGTATAGTGTTAATGGAAATTAATTAGTTACCAGCGTCCTCGGCACCATGCCAAAGGGGCTCAATTTCTTGGACGTATTTTAATTTAATTTAATTTTATTTAGTATTAGTTTTTAGTTTTAATTTAGTTTTATTTTATAGATAAGTTAGTTTATTTTTCTATTTAATGTTTGTATCTACCTTATAAATAAATTTAAGAATTCTTAAAAAAGAAATTAGGTACCTGTACTCGTACAAGAGCCTTGCAAACGTCAGCAGTCGCTACGACGGTGGGTTGAGGAACGGTGGTAGCGGTAAGGACTTGGCCATGAAAAATATATTGCTGGCTTACAGTCCATATATTTTTATTTGATTTTAATGTTTATTATTATATTGGTTATGTACCGCTGTTAACTATAAATAACTATGTAGACTAGAACTACAGTAAAAAACTAGGTACTTAAAAAAATCCGAACGGACCACGCCAAAAAACGCATCGTAAGCGGGAAAGCGTACCTAATTACCGTGAAACAATGTATAAACAGAAGTTTCGGGTACTAGAGTACAAGAATGTATTACGCGGGAAATCATATCAAGCGGATTATACTGTGCTATAATTATTGTATAAATTTTATAAAAGATTTTGAATCAATATTTACTTCATTAGTAGCAGGTATATGGCTTGCTACTTACTTAGGTAAGGATTAATACACCGGTTCTCTCAGATTGATTAAAATTGGAGCAACTCTGCTTGTTCAAAGACCGAGAGGACAGAAATACTTTAAGTCGTGGAATTAGGGGAAGCAGGGGAATGGTGTTCAATTAAGGAAAAATGCCCATAATTTTGAAAATATCAAGGTTTATTAAATGAAAATCAAACATAACATAAGTGTAACTAATCATTCATTAGAATTTAAACATAAAATAAATTTAGATCTTTTAGATAACGAGGAATATAATCTTAAAAAAAAAAACACTTTTGAACGGCATTACCCTTAGGTGTGGGTAATGCCGTTCAGAACAAATTTTTAGAAAAAATACTCATTATCATGTCTAATTTATAAGTAACTATGATAAACGATGTTAATTTTGTTTTTAAGAGTTGATCTCTTATTTTTAATAAGTAAATGTTGATCTCAATTACGTTATTTGGGCTAATGTTGGTTTGAGCGTGATTACCCCAAACGGCCGTTTGGTTTGAGCGTGATTACCCCAAACGGCCGTTTTGTATAAAAATTGAAATTTAAAATTTTACGCATAATATTGTTCAATAATATCAACTAAGCCTTGAACTTGAATACCTTAACGATCCAAACAATCAGGCACGCAACGTAAAAGTTTGTAGAATTTCAACTTTCCGACAAAAATATCCAGCGAAAAATTAGATCGAAGGAGCTCGAAACAAACAAACGACTCTCACTCTCACGTGTTTCGCACGGACTGGCGGGGCACGTTGCCACTGGTTCAAGCGTCACTCCCCGCTCCCTTTCACCCGCACGACGGGATCATGGGAGCTAGTTATATCAAGTTATTGAGGTGAGCGCCATTACCCGGTGACTGGTATTACCCCTGCTTCCCCTACTCCACCGCGCCGGCTCCAACGTGCGCATATTATTATAAATGTTTAATTGCACTGCAAGTCGTTCTTTGATAAAACTAACAAGTACTAAACAGTTAAGTATTACCTACCTTACTTTGGTTAAAACCTGCAGATAATTTAACTGGCAGGTAATGTATTCAGGAGGGTGGATAAGTAATTTTGCCCATTTAATGCTCAGAGCGAGAACTATTTTGTGATTCACAGAGACTCTACGATTCATGAGCACAATCATCTGTTAAAACATTTAAGCTGCTTAAACATTTACCTTCGCGCTGGGAATTAAATATAGAAATCCTCACGGAGAGAGTAGCATGCCTTGTTGATCATTGATTTATTGGCAGATCGGGGCTTTGAGATATCCCGACTCGCACATTATTCACTAAAAACATCATAAAGCCACTACGGGTGCCCGGGAAGGAAATGGGAATATATGTATCACTGCAGAACATATCTGTTAAGTTTATGGATTTATCAATTACTTGGGAACCGACCAATTTATTCCTTCACTATGAAGTTGTTATCATTAAAAGTGTTGAGTAAGACTTTAACGCTTTTACTTAGAGCGAGTCACTATGGGACGGCTTAATTTAATATGAAACTGATTAAAATCATATGAATTTTATTTTTCATTAGTTCGATCACACACCGTCCCAGATTGAGCAGCATGATGTTTCAATCATCATGCATCATTAAAAGGGTAGGTACAGTAGGTACCGTAAAATGGGGTAAGTAGGGAGAATACTGACATTCAAAACTGAATGGTATATATTATAAATGTTCCGGACGTTTGTATTTTTTTTTTCTTATCTTAGCTCCATTTGTAATACTAATACATTATTTACCATCTCACCCCCCTGGCATCCCTTCTCTCCCCATTCATAACCCAATTTCTTCACAAATACTTACGATCCAGTGTATTATTTTATCCATTTACTAACTCTTTATACCTATAGATCTTGTTTAATCATGCGTTGTATTTGAAGGTACGAGTGGCCCCCGGGCCCCCGGTACCCGAGCGTGTTGGCCCGCACCACGCAGTCGGCCTCCGTGACCGGCATCTCGTGCTGCCGAGCCAGCGCATACGCGGTCAGCTCCTCGCAGGACATCATGCCCATGATACGGCCCACCAGTTTCATGCGCACATCCGCCATGTTTAGAATTGGTCTCGGGTTTGGGCGAGCTGGAAAACACGGGAAAGTTTAGATAAAGTGGGGGTAGTTAGAAGGACTTTATTGTGAATTATCGAATGAAAAGATATCCAGCAGCTTGGCTCATCCTCATTAATCCTCATTAGCCGAACAAGTGCTGTCTATTGTTATAAGGCGTATAACGTAAAGCGACTAAAACCGCACAGCGTAGAAAAAGTTAAACGAAACCAAATTATTTGTCCCAGAAAATCATATTGGCCTATTAATTAAAAATGTAAAATTTTAGTCCATGGCATTACTATTACATAAATGTAAATTTAACGGCATCTCTATTAAATGTAAATTTAATAGAAATGCTATCAGGGATATACATTAAAATCCTTTCGGGTATTTCTCCCATTTTGTATATTTTTAATAAAATGTGTTATAAATACAAGTATACAAAATCCTTTCAATTAGTAAACCTGTTACCGTCGTTAGCGAAATGAAGAGATGTTTTAACAAAATGTGGTCTATTTATTATCATTATGAAGCAAGACGGGCGAGGAAAGTTAAGAGCGGAAATGGCGCACGGTGGGCAAGTTTTGTGGTCGGGCCGGGAGCACTTTGTGGGTACCTTTATAGCGTTGTTCGGCGATGATGAGGGCGCGGTATGCACCCGGAGTCCCCTGGCGCAGCAACAGAATCTGTACACCATCTCGAGGCTCCATTAGAAACTCGGCATCCAACCAGGGTATCCCCAAACCCGGGTCTATAGAGTCTACTACAGCTTTTATTCTTTTTAAGCGCTGAAACCGCAATACACATAAATTACTTTAGTTGAAAACAATGCGGACTGACAAAAACAAAAGTTAGAAATTTTCCAGTGGACTGGAAAAATAGAGCCGAATCCGTCAGATTTTTTGTATTAATTGTAGGTATGCAACATTTTTTAGGTTAAAACACAGCCGTAGAACATTAATGCCAATAAATAGAAATAGTTTATATTATTTAAATCTTTAGCTTATGATGTGTTCATAACACTGCAAAATTGACGATTGAACCGATCATGAAATGTTCTAGTAATGTATAGGTACCTAATAATGAATTTAAAAACTTAAAAAATCTACATGCCCTATATTTTCATGTAGCGACATTACGTCGTAAATAGTATTTTGAAAGCTTTTAATAACAACTCCACAGAGTGATTGCGTTTTGTTAGTCTTAACAATTTTTTTAGATTAGATTCATTTTAGCAATTGAGACAAAACTAAACAAAATCAAAGAAATATACCTACGCTCGAGGACGGAATAGTCCCTATGACGGAGTTAGCCACATTAACCTTACGGTCAAGATTTGATCAATTAATTAATTATCCATGTATTTTAAAACTGTACAATTAGTACAGTAAGATAATAAAATTGAAGATGAAAAGATGTTAAGTATATATTAACTGAACATTTTTAGTTGAACACAAAAAAACTGAAAAACATATTTCGTTTTCATTCAATCTTACCTTAGCTGATAATAACGAGAACACAATGAGTGACAACTCAGTGGTGTCAGCCCATGAGTAAAATATTTTCCACATGGCATCGATTACTTCTGTCGGCTCGAAGTGAGCGTCTCGTTCGAATTCCTCGCAAGATGTAGCGTTCTTCCCCCACCTGGTTCCCGGGGGCTCCAAGACTTGTGGCATTACAGCTACACCGTGGAGAACAATTTCAAATATCCAGATCCACGTAAACATTCTTGTTGCCATTCGGTCGGCAATTTCACTCGCTTGTTTACCAATGCGAGGTTATATAGCCCGTTGCAACACAGATTCGATATCCGCGCAGATAATCCAAGGATTAAGTTACTCGTATAGAAATGACTAATGGTGGTGTTATATGTACAAATTCTATATGTCATAAGTATTAAGCAGCGTTCAACAACGAAGGTGTGTAGACGTTACGAATGTAATATTTGACACAGTTATAGGTGTGGAATATAAGTAAATTGACTTAACTTAAAAACTGAAATAAGTGTTAAATAACTTAAAAAATTTATAAATATACACTAAGCTAGAAGTAACTCAATAATATTGTCTTAGAACTTTAACATTTATTTGTTGTGGTGTAGTAGCCTGGTAAATAAGGGAATTATTAATAATAAATAAAAAGTAAAATAAATTTCGTAAAGAAAAATGACTAATTCTTTAAGATCAAAGGTAAACTGCTTTAGTATGTAAACTGTTAGCTTGTGTGTTGTGTGAATAAACAATAAAAAAGTGTGTGTGTCAGCTCCGACGCACGACTGGAGTTCACTCTTTATTTATTCGATGTCAACAAGCAACAACAACTGTCAATTTATCGGAGTTTTCGGAGTTTTCATCTTAAATTTGATTTTGTATTTTATGATCGTTTGAAAGAATAAACTCCAGTCGTGCGTCGGAGCTGACACACACACTTTTTTTCATGATCTCTTCTCTAGTAAGTATAAGATATGTCGGTTGGAGCCCCAGCACTTGATGGGTTGTCAGCTGTTGTCAGTCATCCTAAATGTCCTTCTTGTATTCACGATTTAACAAATATTAACCTTATGTTGTATAAAATCATCACAGTTCATATATTTTTTATTGTGTAGTCTTTGACGCGTAATGTTTTTGATTGTCATACTCGACAAATATTCATTGTTTTGAGAACAATCACCTCGAATTACATATTTGTACGATTTAATTGGTCAACATCTGAACCACCGAAGCTACGGTTTAATAATACTTGATGCTTAGTTAACTACATTTATTTTCTACGTCGTCATAACAATCATAAAGTCTACAAAATAGATTACTAGGCGTTACTTAAAAATTGACAATTTTTAGGGTTCCGTACCTCAAAAGGAAAAAACGGAACCTTTATAGGATCTTTGTTGTCCATCAGTCCGTCCGTATGTCTGTCTGTCTGTCAAGACCCTTTGTCTCGGGAACGGGTGAAGGTATCGAGATGAAATTAAAACCATGTACTCAAATCTACAGTCCCTACCAGCTGTGAAAAAATCAAACTTCTGAGTTAACGTAAAAAAAGACACGGCCGTTTATGCCGCAAAAATGTATATTTCGACACCCTCAAGGCAATCAAAATTTATAGAGTACTTCCCGTTGACCTAGAACTATTAAATTTGGCAAGTAATATCGTGTTACACTACAAGTATAATGAAAAATATGAAAACTATGAATTGTTAAATAAATAAAACTAAAGTTAAATTTGCACGGAACTCTCGGTGGGCGACCGACACGTACTTGTCCGGTTTTTAGGGTTCTGTATTCAACTAGGAACCCTTATATGTAGATTCGCCAAGTCCTACAGGGTGTCACTAGCCATTGGACAAAGCCAAAATGTACATATGCATTAGGGTATTTAGAACCAGTATACAAAGTATCATAACAATCGGTGTAGCGGTTACGAAGAAATTAACAAATTACGATTTTTTTACTTTGGAGCAACCTGTATGTGTTAGTAGCTCCTGAGGTAATAAATAGTATGAAACCTTCTTCGACCGTTTTGATTATCTTTTTTATTTACGACGTTACTAAGATTCTGACTTGTGACAAATGTCATCATTGCCGCACATTTTCAAACAAATTGTCAAAAGCACTGCCAATGATTAATACAGTATGTTTCTTTTTGTTGTCGATTATTGGAAATAACTTTTGTTTGATAATTTTTTTTTTATCTTTTGTTCTAATTAGAAAAATATTACCGTTAGAGCATTTCTGAGAAGTAACCCTACGTGGGATTTCAGGGTTTGTCCAATGGCTAAGGTCACGTTGTATACAAATCTTATGTTACAAGTCTTTTCATTGTTATATTGTATATGTCACCGTAAAATTTTAAACACTCGTCAGATTATAATCTCGCTAGTTAAATTATAAACTGACGGTAGGGAGATTATAAACGAACCTAACCTAACCTAACCTACGTGAGATTATAAACTAACGGGTTCACAATCTTACGGTGTCATATACACACTTGAATCACAAGATTTGTAACGTTCCATGAAATGGGGTTCCGTCCTAAACAAACAGGCCAATTCGAGTTTCTCATATTCAATCTGTTTCCGACATGATCTGACCTGTCAGTGTCAAAAGCGTCACTATTTGACACTAACACATCAGTATCATATCGGAAACAGATCGAATAGATAACTAAAACTCGAATTGGCCTAAAAGTCAGGAGTGCTTGATGTCAAAATTAGATCGAATTTAATTATAAAGTCGAATTGGTCTTATCTACATACTGATATTTCGACAGTGAGAAGTTTTTTACAGCTCGCAACAGAAAATATTGACAAATTTGTTCTAATTTTTCTCACTGTGCATGTATTATTTATGATTTAGTAGGAAACACATGTCTATCTCTTGATGGAATGCGCTCTCAGAACACGCGATCTTTTAGCTCGCCATTCTTACAAGTTTTATTTCAATTTTGTTCAGGTACCTAAGCAGAAGTTGCGCACCTATAAATTTTCATTATCATTATAAAAGTAGCACCGTCTGGCGTGTAAGGAGCCTCAAATAATAATGGAAGATTTTATTCCCTTCCGAAAAATATTTATCACCACTGCAACTGGTGCAGTTCGCGCTGGATACGCTGCGCGAGCTCAGAGTCGTAAACCACGTCTCCCAGTAGGACTCTCCCAGTATCCTAATATGTAACTTCTTCAGAAAGATATACGTTTTCAGGTTTTATTTTATAATTAAATAAAAAAGGTTAATAAATTAAATATCATAGGTAATTACACATTCCTGAGAATCAATCAACTACTTATAATTACTTATTAATTTAATACTTGCTTATACATACTAATATTTAATTTAGTTACTTACCAAGTAATATGAAGATTCTATGAATAGTGATAATAGATAAACAAAACAAAAGCAAGACCTTTGGCTCAAACCTGACGTCTAGGTTTAAGTATTAAAAACACATCTGATATAATGTACAGTAAAGGTAATGCAACATATACTGATGTGATATATAGTTTTTAGTAATGTTATAGCAAATGGTGCCTGCAACGTGCGCAGCGGCGGGGGATTACATAACCAACAGTCATCATCTTAAATAATGTATGTATAAGCATAATTCAATATCTTCGCGTAGCGTAGGGACTGGCGCAGCGCTGGCCTTTTACTCGGTTTCCATATTGTTCCACATTTTCAGAATGGATTTTTACAGCGCTTTCTCAATATTCAATTTCATTGTTTAAACAACGAAATTGGATTGTCGGAAGAAATTCTTATGGTCGTATAAAGTGTACTCAGCATTGCGGTGAATCAGCTTTTCAGGTCATCGCTTAAAAGTTTAAAGTGGGTGTATGTATGTATGTAGATAGGTGTGTGTAGAATATCTGGGAACTTCGAGCGGTAGAGGAGTGGGTTGGAAGGGGGATAATTACGCCTACGACATCTGAATTTCTATTAAGAGCAAACAAGATTGCTAACAAGCTTGTGGGGTATTTGGTTTCTGGGGAACAAATAATCTTATTTCCGTGGTAACTATACAACGGCTCGTGCTACTGATAAATGAGTTGATACAACATGTGATAATCTGATAACAGTCGCCGTTAGTAACTACACTATAGAACGATTTAATAATGTACCTTTGATACTATATCTATGTTATCTAATAATGGTTTAGTTTGATCTGATATGAGCGTCTGGCATTTCACGTTATATCTCGCTGCCTAAAAGTCTAGCTTAACTTCCAACTGTGCAGGGAACGTAACAATTGGATTTTAATTCAATTTTAACTCACCATGAAATAATCATGTTAAACAGTCCAAACTGTTTCTCGCTCGAACTTAAATCATATTGTATCAGTGGCTTCAGATAACTAACCAGACAACGGATAGACGTAATTGACTTGCATGAGGCAGCTATTGTGATTTTAGTTCTGTTTCTAATCCTAGGCAATATTCATAACTCATAACAAGCCATAGCATGTGCATGTCATAGTATTAGGAATGAAAAAAATGCTTAATAAAAGAGGCTGCTAATAATTAATAAACCAAGACAGTTCATTATGAAGTTGGAGGTACGGGGCCCGGGGTTTGCATCCCGGTATGGCATTATTATAGTATTTTTCAAAGTCGATGGTAGGATGACATGGGTCATTTCCAGAGGGCGGAATTGCTCATGGCAAAAATCAAACGTCAATAGAGTTGGAACGTTGAATTTTATCGACTTTTTCAGCTATCGATAAGTTCAGTCACCTAAGTCACCTTTTACATTTCTGACTTTAACATTAACCTCTTTGATTAGCTAGTTGATTAGCTATGTAGTAGTAATAAGTTAAGTAAGTAGTTTTTAAAATTATCGTTTTATATTGTATTTTATTTAAATGTTATTCCGTAATGTTCATATGAAGTCTATTATTGCTTACTTATGGATTTGAGGTTTAGTTTTGTTAATAAATAAATAAAGATACACTAGGTAAATATAATTTCAGTTTATTCGATATTCGATAAAATTCAACGTTCCAACTCTATTGACGTTTGATTTTTGCCATGAGCAATTACGCCCTCTGGTGATTTGGCGTTTTTAGGTTATAATAACTTATAAATTACATGGAGATGACACCTGTCATCTTACCCATCGAGTTAGAAAAATACTATATTTGTGCGATGTTCTTGTAGGTATCATGGATGTTTTCTATGTATTTAAGAATTCTAATACTAAATACAAACGGTATAAAATCGTAGTATCAAAAAGACGTTTTTTAATTTGGATGTACAAACACCGACGGAGAAAAAAAACTGGGATGAAATAAACAGTTAATTAGTTGGTAAAAAATTTAGGTACCTTCATATCGATAAGAGTACGAAATAGGTAGGTACCTATCTACCTGATCAAATTTAACAAACGGTCGAAAAGTGCTACTACAGTGTATATCTGAATTTATGGAAGATACCTTGTAATAATTATAAGTACATATTACATAATATGAGTAAGAAAACACATTTTAGTTAAAAAATATTAAATTGATTACTCCTAATTGTTACATACTCTTAATTTACTTTAAGTCGTGTTATGCTTGTCACATAAAACTTATAATTTGATTTGTTACAATTTTTTTTGCGATACCCTACCAGGGTCCATGTGCCTGTATGTTACTATGTAGTTTACTCGTATGTAATATAAATATGTACATTGGATGCAAAATAAAGATCTCTATCTATCTATCTCTAATTATATTTTATTTAGCTGTTAATTTATGAGTGAAATGCGCTATTATATGTATAGTAGATAAGTGGGGTAATAAAATACATAGGTACGTATTTCATACGAATGTAAGCATTGAATACGTGCCAAGTTATATTATTACGAATTTACGTCCCACATGATTACTATACAAGTCGTGGCTACACATCGGTGAAACACGCGCGGTGAATGACCTCTCAACGACCGATAGCGATTTGACACTGGTTTTAAGAGTCCACGACAAGACTACTATAGCGTGGCAGTTTAGCATTGTGATATTGATCTCTCCAATGAGTTTCGTGAACCTGTTGTTAGTAGAGAATTTTTGAATCCCCTTTTTAGGGTTCCGTAGTCAACCGGAACCCTTATAGTTATCGCTTATCGCTATGTCCGTCCGAGGATTTGCTCCGTGATCCTAAGTGCTAACTAGAAAGCTGCAATTTGGTATGGGTATATAAATCAATCATGCCGACAAAGTGGTAATGTAGGGATGAAATTTTTAATGGCAACGGCATGAGCATGAAGATGGGCATGAGCTTAAACTGACAGATACCAGTGAAGGACACTTTGTTCTTTTATTGTGTAAATTTGTAAAAAAACATCGTGGCCCTTAGTTTATATAACATTAGAATGTTCATTCCCCTTTACTAAATCTAACGTCACCCTGCCAGTTTTAGAATTAGTTTTAACACTAATTTATTTAAATTTATTTTACTGAATCTGATCCTACCAACACACTTCACCCTATCTGCCGAATTAATCGTGATCGAAAGTTACTCAAACGTTATTGCGCAAACACTGGGCTAAGTGTGTTTAGGGCATGATAAGATGTGTCTGATTATATTAGATAGAAATCGTGTTTTAAATTTAGCACGGTAATACTGACGGAATTGTTAAGTATTTTTGTTGTTGATACGCACTGTGTGTTGACGGCATGAGCTTGCATGTATTCCTGCTGTCAGCAGGGCAGAAAGTTATTTGTTTAAAGACTTTACATAGAATTGCATGACCTGAGCGGATAAATAAATAAATATTATAGGGACATTTTTACACAAATTTACTAAGCCCCACGGTAAGCTCAAGAAGGCTTGTATTGTGGGTGCTCAGACAACAATATATATAATATATAAATAAAATATATATAATATATATAAATACATACTTACATACATAGAAAACAACCATTACTCAGGAACAAATATCTGTATCATCATACAAATAAATGCCCTTACCAGGATTCGAATCCGGGATCATCGTCTTCATAGGCAGTGTCACTACTCACTAGGCCAGACCGGTCGTCACCATGTATTAACCATGGCTAAATAATATACATGTCTCCAGTATCAAGCTTGCCTTATCAAATATCTATACTTATACCCACTAATTAAGTTAGACGAACTTTTAGTACCTATCAGCATAATGAAAATTGAGTAATTTAACTAAAAATGATATTCATCTGTTGTTGTCGAAAAGCCACAGAGTATTATTTTCATTTATCGTGTGGTAGGTATTTTGGCCACCCAACAGTGTGTTGCTCTGCTGATAGGGTCAAACAGATCACTGTGTTATGTCTTTCCTGTAGACATACACAAGAGTTAAGGGCTATAAAGGTTAATTTTCTTATTTAACCCTTATCCACGTGAAAAGGTCCTCCTTTTATTTAGAGAACTATGATAAAATCATTGCTTACATGCCCACAAGCTGTTAACTATTGCCCACAGGAGAGAAAAATGTGCTGTTCGCGATAACACGCTAGTTTTCTCTCCTGTGGGCAATAGTTAACAGCTTGTGGGCATGTGAGTAATGATTTTATCATAGTTCTTTAAATAAAAGGAGGACCTTTTCACGTGGATAAGGGTTAAATAAGAAAATTAACCTTTATAGCCCTTAACTCTTGTGTATGTCTACAGGAAAGACATAACACTGTGATCTGTTTGACCCGATAACTCTATTAATACCTATCTATCTTCTCTCGAACGAACTGCCATCGCAGTGTATTGCGCCCAGTGGTACAGTTACAGTTTTATTGGGAAAAAAATAAGAAGAGGGGAGAATATATAGAAGTTAGAATCGACGGTTATTGAAGGTAAAAAAAACCTTTTTGAGTCAAAAAATAATTTATAAATATTTTATTAATACTTTTTTTCTACCTAAAGTCATAATCTTTTTGAACAATTATAAATGGTTGTGAATTGTGAAAGTGCAGGTACTGTATATACTGTAATAGTCCTTTGACTAACCTAAAAAGTCAGTGAACGGTTAAATTTAAGATGTTACGAAGATTTCATCACTGAATCTTATAACACAATAAAAAATATTGAGATTTTGTTTTTAGTGAAAGTGGTACCTAACCTAAATTATAGACAGGTATCATACAGCATATAACTAAACAGGCAAAACGTTTTTTCATGTTGTTAGGCTGGTTGGTACTATGAGCTGTCGTTAAGCTTGTTGACTTGACTCAGCCTTGTTAAATAATTATTTATTCATTATGTTAATATTGTTGTTGCTCCGTTAACGTTACATTTTCAATCATTTAGCGATCTTCGAACCGAGTGGTCTGTGGTCTCAAGTAGCCTAAATTATTATTATGTGTTTAAACTAATGTATTTTGTCCAGAAATAAACGCAGATTAACCTTGTGCGCGGTGCCGCCGGTACAAACGTGCGATACGCGTGTGTTTGCGATAGTGTTTGTCTGCGCCTCGCGTCGCCTTGTTGACTCTCTATTAAACATTAAATATTCCATTCGAATATTCGCTTAGAAAAAAGGTTCTGATTTGTACGTAAGTAATCCATTTTTGTTTTATATTTAGATGTAGGTATTCCATAAGTTTCGTCATGTATACCTCAAAGTAAAACTGAGATGTCGTCTACAACGATTTAGTAATTAAATAAATTGATATTGTTGTACTTAGCTCACATTGTTATTCGGAGTTCGATATCATTTTGAACAAGATTATAAATTATTGTTTTCTTAAAATTAATCTGGAAAATAATCTATCGGTTGCATATACATAGATAAGTATGCTGTATACATTTTGATTTATTTTGTCGTTTTTCAATCGTTATTATTTGTGTGCTTTTTTGAAGCATAAAGTATAACAAAGTTTATTTATGTATAACTAGGTATATTTTTAGTTGCCTGAGTGTTTTTCTGTGCATACAGATTTATGTATTGATTATTTATGAGCCGGCTTCACATATTTAACTTAGTGATATAGATAGTTTATTCAGTGGTTGTGTAATTTATTCACGGGTTAATATATTTAGTTGCCAACCAAAACCAAGTATTAGCTCATTGGCGAGTATGTTCGTAGTTCGCACGTGTTAATAACATTACTGAATTAATCGATACTTTATTGCTCGCTTTCACAAATGAGTTGGTAACCAAGTGTGTGACAAGCTGATTATTGATATTAAATACATTTTGAATTTTAAACACCATATTTATATACCTATAACCAATATTTACGGCCTCCTAGCCTAGTCAGTAATTACCCTGCCTACGAAGCAGAAGGTCCTGGGTTCGATTACTTGTAAGGACATTTATTTGTGTGTTTATCACAGATATTTGTTCCTGAGTTATGGATGTTTTCTATGTACCTATATACTACTACTACTAGTGGCGCTGTGAACTGTAGACATCGCAAACCACCAAAAACTATTTAATCAGCAAACCTGCTCACAAAATTTAACGAGAATCGGTTGAGAATTGCGACCTGTTCCGGACATACGAAAGCATTTTTGGACAAGCTGAAATGGAGACCTTCGTACACACAAGACAAGCCTTACTGAGCTTACTGTGGGATTAGGTTGAACAGTGTAAAATTGTCCTATACATATTATGTATTAATTTACTTTACAATGCGCGACACTTGTTTCGTACTCCGACAGCATCAACAAACTCTACTGTAGATAAATCATTTGATATTGTGTTGAAAAAAATATTAATTGTTTCTAAAATTGTATAGCATGCCTTACAAATATAATGTAATATAAGTAATGATCCATTAAAGGGCTACCCAAGGTTTTCATCGATTTTTGACAAGTTTTGAATCGTATCTTCTTTTTTTGCTCTACAGATAGAATTATAAGACAAACAGTTATCGGTTCTTCAATCTTTTTTCTCCGTTTTAGTCTACCGGATTTTGAAAGAAATGAATAGGTACTTATTTTTTTATGAAATTTTTAAACATTGTCTATAAAACAGTTTTTTCTTATCTAGTTTGCTGTGAAGGATCTTACATGTACGAAATCTACATATTTGGGTTCGTCTTTGACGTCTCGAAAAACGTGTCTAGTTTTAATTTTAAACTAATTAACACAAAAGTTATGGCCAGGAAACCAGTTTTTTAGCCTAAAATTGTTCAACTTTGATGCCAAATATCTCGAAGATAATGAACTTTGAAGTAAATATGGGATACTATATTGCTTAAAGCCGTTGCTGTTAATATGATAAGCTACAAAAAACATTAGAAAACTAAGGCATTCAGATCGAAGGTCATTGGCATGGTGCCCCTTAATTCATTATTGATTTGGTACTTGGACCAGGACCGGGTCTTGTAACTAAAATCCCCCTAACTCCTTTTATAACAACAACATCTTAAGACAACCGCTTACCTGTATAATATATATACTCGTATATTTTATCAATTGTTGCTTATTTATGTTTTAACGAGAAAAATAAAGTGAGTATGTTTATAAAAATATATCATATCATTCTGTTTATATGGCACAGTCACTAGATTAAAACGTGAAGAATCTAATTATATATAAAACTCGCAATGATGTTTAGGTGAACGACCGGATTTTTAGCGATAGAGGAATGGCACTCCGTTACATTTTCGGGTAATAAAATTCTTAAATTCGTTTACCGTACAAAATTTTAGAATATAAAACAACTATTTTATTCGGACATTTAAGGCGTACAAAAAGCAACACACAACAAATGAGCAAAAATAGGTACAAATGAGTAGAGTTGGTCAGTGAGTCGTATTACAAGATTTTTTTTAAATTACTTGTACTTATGACTAAACTTTATGCCTTCTAAATTTATAAGAAATTTAAAAATGGTAGGTACCTACTTACCGTCTCTTTGATTATATCATTACTTCGTCAATAAAAGGTATGAATGTTATGACTATTCCGTCTTTATCGCTGTATTTTTATTCCCGGTGGGTAATGATATGAATAGGACTGCCAATCCCGTATTCTATATTAAATCTCGGTGTCTGCGGAAAGAAATCTTTTCAATCCCATGAGATCCCGATATTTAAAGAATTCCACATCGGAATTAACGCTATTTATACAAGGCATAGAGCTTTTACAGATTAACTTAACAATTAAAATTAAGTCATTCCAGTGTTCGTTGATGTTCTTGACCTTTGTATGGTTAAGGTACTAGTTTTATTATATGTATAAATAATTTTTAAAAGTAACGAATGACCGACACGACTGAATTTGATTTTTTTTAACTTCATTATATTTAGTACTTACCGCTACATTTGTTATAACCAAAACTTTAGACAGAATGTTGGAAATCATCAATAAATAAATTTTCAAAATCTTTTAAGCAAAAGCCGCGAAATCCCACGCTTGTAATCACGTATTTTGTTGTCAACGTTCGAATCGGCCGAGGAGGCCGATTCGAACGTTGTATCGAACAATGTATGTCATTCTATAAACTTATGGACAAGAAGCGTGAAACATGTTAATATATAGCCTTAAATTGTTATAGTTGCGTATGGGAGTCATTGTTTTCTGCTTTCGTTGTCGTGCCGACGGTAATTCATTTTAACACCCTCGCACCCAGGTGGGATGTCGAGACGCTTAAAATATCGTTATCAACGAAAACAATATTTCTTAAGCAGTAAAAATGCCTCGACGGCTTTTACGCCGAGCTGCCGAGTTTTTCGTGTAGTGATTTATGTTTAATTAGAGTGTCCTTCACATTTTTGTGTCATTCGCCATTCCGAATTTAAGAAGTCCCCAAGAGCTGCAAAGGCTGATAACTATTCTGGTGAATAGGGAACAATTACCAGCTATTCATGACTTTTGGGGGTCATCCGTAAATGACGTCACACGTTAAGACGAAACAGGAGCTGAGTTTTAAATATTTTAGGTAAATATACCCGTCTCGCTAACGGAAACGGCACCTAAAAGTAGTGCGATAAGGACAAGGCGAAAAATCTCAAAAATCGAGGTTCCGTACTACTCTGTTTCCTCCTCCAAAACTTAACCAATCGTAACCAAATTTGGATATCTAAATGATTATGAAATTATTTGTGTCGGACCGTTTTGCTTTTTTGGCTAATTGATATCAGTTTTGAATGCCACGCCTCTCATTGCGGCATAGTCAATTAGGCCATTTTGGCCATTTTTGAAGGGCTCTAGCGCCTTAAAAAACAAAAATATCAAAAAAAGCAAAACGGTCCGACACATATATTGACAATATTAATCTGTGTTGAAAAAATCATTGCTCTAGCTTCAAAAACCACGGAGGAAAAAGAGGAGTACGTTTGTATGGAGAAATGACCACTCCCGTTGGCTCTTAAGGGGTTGGAAGGGGGCCATGAAAATGTGACATGTTGTGAACACATACCTACAGTTTCTAGTACAGTATATGTACTTATAAGAAACACTTTTTGCAATGATAATCGTTGTTATTTATGTCATTAGGTACTATTCCTAATCGGTTTAGTGTTATGACATTTCTAATATTGTTATTATCAAAAATATTAATTAAAAATCTAATAAAACCTATCCCTAATTGCCGATTTCATTAAAAATAAAATTGCCAAATATGTGACTTCACACCATGGGGGAGGGGTTTCCCAAATGACCAAATGTGACTAGTATAGTTGCAGAATTGTTTACATTGTTATCCAGAACTAGATTGAGTATTTGAGTATTAATTAAGTATGTCAGGTGAGAAGCAAAATTCGCTAATTGCAAAAATATAACTAAACAAATTTTAACCTTATTTATTATGATTTTAAACGATACGAAACGATAATTTATTATGATTTTAAATTACTTGTATTTACATTTTTCTGTATATATTTTACGTTAACATATTTTTTGTAATTGTTGTCAATTTAGCTTCGGATGGCTTTAGGTGGTACCTAATACATTATTTAATCTTGAATAAGGTACTACATACTCACGCTTGTTACCTTTTTACGATAATTTATCAAATAATATATTATGTGCAATTTTATAGGCATAGGCAAACCTATTTTGCAAATAAAAACCTTAAGATTTAAAAAGGTGAATGGTACAATATCCATGCTAGTATAATACTCTCCCTAATGGAAACATATGGAAACTGCTACCAATTTACTTGGAACCTACCGCTCTATTCTATACCTACTGATGACATAAACTTCTTTTTCGATAAACAATAACTAATTTATTGATTTAATTTAAAGCCCCTTAGAAATTCTACATGATTTGCATTCGAAGAGGTTTCGTAACCCCTGAAACCTTATTAAAAATAGTCTAAATTCAATCACGTACGTACCTGTTTATTACCACAACGACGTTTCACACGTGTTATGGGTGTTCCGAAATTAAAAGCGGTTAAGTCTCGTCCCGTTTAATTAAAACGGCGTGTGAAAATCGGGAGTCCCCTAACTACCTAAACATAAAACCGACGATGCTAGGTAAGTGAGGTAAGTAAGTACATTTAACGCTCCTTTCTTTCGGGTTGTGATTAATAACCGGTTGAATTATCATTCGCATTCAGGGCCGCAGTCCTTATCATCCAGTACCTATTATTAGTTTTTGTTTACTTCGTTAAAAGTGTGTTCTTCTTATATATTGTGGTGTCATATAATATATCTTCCTCCTGTCCAAACAAAATCTTTAATGTGTGTCTGTGTTGTCCTGTCAATAAACTTTTTAAAATAAATCGGCACTTTTGTGTTCGATTAGTATTTAAAAGACAAAACAGCTCTTTATTTCTTTATAACAGAATATGCTAGGATGTGAAAATTAAGCCTCTAGTGCATGTCATAAAAAAAAATTGTTTTCATTTGAACTTAATGCACTAGACTCTTAAGTATGTATATGCAAGTATATGTATATATTGACGCACGTTAAAATGTTATCAGGTCGTTACATTGAAAGTGCATTACCTATACTAAGTAGTCTTATTTGTATTATACAGTATTATATAGTATTATAATGATAAGAACACCCTCACAGATCTTTACTCTGACCCCACTCTCGTTGTCAAGTCACGTTTCTGATAGGTAGGTCAGAAAGATTTATCATTTACTTACTTAAATAGCGTCCGTCTTCTGTAGACAATCATAAAGTATATAACCAATACCTAGAAGAACTTTGATAATGTTGTGATAATATTAACAATAGATATTGTGTTTAATTATAA
Organism: Cydia splendana; assembly: GCF_910591565.1. Lineage (NCBI taxonomy): Eukaryota > Metazoa > Arthropoda > Insecta > Lepidoptera > Tortricidae > Cydia > Cydia splendana. The sequence continues at coordinate 12,890,453 of NC_085964.1, read as the reverse complement.
TAGTTAATCATTAGTTAATCACTTTGTTGTTGTTCGAGTTAATATCATTGTACTTGTGTATCAGTAGGTACTCAGTATACATCTGCATATAATGCTGGCGTGTATACATGAAAGTTGTTCGAATGGGCTTTATCAATATGTTCCAATAAGCATTGATACATGGCAATGCAAGCCGATGCACGGCAGCCGATGTAAATGTCCTATTAGTGGCTTCTCAGAACAGTTGCCAAGAAAACGGATATAAATGTTTGGTATCTACTACCTATCTACTAAGTTCTCCCTGTTTCCATTAGGTAGTTATTTCACCTTCATTTTTTTAAATGTATTCAAAGTTTAATATACCTATAACACTTTAAAACACAACACACAATTTAATTTTAAACGATAGAAGGCGCTTTCATTGCAATTTTTAAAGTGATTATTACCGAAAATAATAATAAATAAATAATAGTTATGTACATTTTAGTGCCGCTTAATATATACCTATATATTTTTAATTTAATATATATATATTAAGTACCTACCTACACTACTTAGGTACCTACTATTAAATAACAGTTCAAAGGCGTTGGTAAACACAAATATCAAAACAGTGGAGACTGATTTGAATCATCTTGATGAAGTATTCAATGAGCAGAAAGATGATTAGAAAATTAATTTATGTGCTTTCATATTAAGGCCCCGTTCTTCTCTCACTCTCACTGAATGTAAGGGTGAGCGAGACGGCTGTGCGTGCCCGGGATCGCGGAGATCATGTTTTTTAACTTAATTTTTTTTTCACGCCACTGTTCGGAAATGTGGCAATAGATGGTCTAAAACCAAGCTGGAAAGTAGGCAATAGCTGTAGCACCTGAACCACCACTACGACAATGTTTCATTGTTATCGTCATCTGTCATTGGTGACGGTTCGCTACAGCAATGAGTATCATTTAAAACATACAAATCAATAAAAGGTCTTTTTTGGCGCAACTTTTTCCTTCAAAAATAAAATTAGGTTATTTATAGGACCAAGTTCTTGTTTAAAAAAAAAGAAATGTCAAAACCATTGAGTTCATTTTTTTTAACAATTATCCATTCAGTTCACGCTTAATGCGTTTTTTACTTATGTAGCTGTTTGTGTTTTTTTTAGCAAAAACACTTCTAAGTTTAGAGTCGGTTTGAAGCAAATAACAGAAAAACGCCTCTTAAAAGTGATAAAAAAAGTTAAAAAGGCGGGATCTAAAAATACTTACTGGAATTGGATAGTGTAAATTGTGTTTGACTAAAAAATACAAGAAACACGTATCTAGGCTCCCTATAAAAATGAGTTCTTCTAGTGAAGAAAATGATATTCTTACGCTGACGCCTACCGAAATTCAAGAGACAGCACATGCAGTGGCTAGTAATTTGCTACCAGAGAAATCGCGAGCTAGTACTTATAATTATGCAAATATTTTCTTATTTCCTCGCAGTAGTCTTGAAAAGCACTATGTAATGCCTCGGCCGGAAACGCTAAAGATGGACTCGTATTATTTGAGGGCCTCCACTAACGTGTCGGCCCTCAAACGACTCGTCCATCTTTTAGCGGTTTTCCGTCCTCTCCTACAATGTACTATTGTAAGTTTTAACAAAAAAATAGTTATCGATGACTTCCATAAATAATAAAATCGCATTTTTAGAAACAATTTTCATATTTTTTGCTTTTGTGCATTTGATGTTTGTGATTTTTTTCTATCGAGCGTAAGTCAAAAAATCAGGTTTCGAATCGATGAAGTTACTAGAGAAAGGCCTCAAGATTACTAATTAAATTGTTGGCAACCGTATTGTGATCTAAAAAAGCAATGAATTTTCAAAAACTCTGCTGGCTCAACCTACTGCATCTTAAGGTATCTACATACTTAATAATGCGTTTATCGGTTACGTTTCTGCTCTTGTATATACTGATGCAATAACTGTGGAGATGTTAGCTATATATTTTTTTCTATATATTTTCATTGTAAAATTCGAATATATTAATGAAACTATAGGTCTAAACTTAAAAAAACTACGTATTTTCTCTTTTTGTAAAAGACTGTTTGTTTCTGAAATAAAATAAATATAGGTACATCCTACGAGCACTGATTATATAATAGTTCTCTACGTAAGTCGTTTACTTAGATATTAGGATTATTTAGATATTAATAAATAATAGGTAGGTACCTGTAGCGGCTGTAGCAAGTTATTTAGCTATACCTACTTACCTAACTTTAACAAAACAGCAAAAGTGCTTTTTTGTGAGCCTTTCTTTACCCTTTGTTTGATCAACAGGGCTCTGAGATTTCAATAAAATCTTCAATAGGTAAGTAAAAGGGTATCTCGGATACCTATACCCCCGTTACTTAGTACATTAAATTATTCGCAACCGTTGTCAATAACGACGGGGGTTTCCTTCTTCCTTTACGTTTCCCAGGCCTAATGATATTGTGCGCATTATGCTTTCAGGGAAAAGGTAGGCACGTTTATTTCATCAAAAACTACCTATTTAATGACAAATCGCCTAACAGATACAATACAAAGGACAATGGCCATGCATTGGTTGCTCGAACAAGAATGATAACCGGTATTTGTTAGGGTTCAATATATCATTTATATTCCGTTGTTCGATACAACAAGCAAATGACCGGCGAGGGTCATTATCGGGTTATTTTATCGTTTAGTTATTTTCTTCTGAAAACTATACATTTTTGAAACTGCTAGTTATTTCCAGGCAGAGTTATAAGTTCTATGAACGTTTCAGTCCGTACTTTAAAGGCGTCTGAAAAATTACTTTCCGTTTGTCATGTTCCTAACTAGCCTTGGCGAATTGTTAGAACCTAGAATTTCATTTCGCAATTGCATCGTTCGCTTTAGAAATGAGCGGAGCAAACGGCATTTTTTTTTCATAATTTAACTATAATTTAAAACGGCTTATTATTATCCGGGCAACTAAAATATTAAACAGGAACTTTCACTGGGCATATAATAATATAATTTGGCTGTGCATTAATATTTTAGCACTAATAAATTTATATTAGCCTCAAATTTAAGCATCATATTATTAAAAAACTGGCAGCAAAATCAAGCCACCCAAAAAAATTATAGGGAACTTGACATGATAGGTTGGCGTCTAAAATAATAAGTTGGCAACTAATATTGTAAAGCGATCATAAAATTTGGTTGTTTATATATTTGGTACATATACAGAATACCTAAGATACCTATATACATAAGCTTTAAATACTCCATTGTTAAATAATATAAATTTAAACATATGCATACCTAGTACTTTAAATTGACAAATTTCCTAATCCACAAAACACCACAAATTTATTTACCAATAATACATACCCTGCTATACTTGCTATACTTATAGTCGAAATTCCTAATCATGAAACACCTAATGGCCAGTGTAGTAAATGAAGCAAGTTGTTGTATGGAGACCCATGCATTAATTTCTCAGTCGATGAAATTTAGCTTGGTTATTGTATAGTATGAGCCGAGACTAACATATAAATATCAAAAAAAAAAAACACTCCTAAGTTAGGTAAAAACACAAATCTGATTATATATTGAACCAAGTAATTCCTCAGTCCAAAATTATTTTACAAAATAAGTTATTTGTATCAGTATGTGATACTAGAAAAAAATCTAAAAGTTTTGTCAAACATGAGAATATTTTTTTATGATACTTCCTTTTTTTGACGCTCATTTTCATCGGAAAATTGCTCTGTCATTTTTTTCTTCTTATATGATCTTAGAATATAATTTGGCGCAATGGGTAAAAAAATAAAAAAAAAATGCTTATCGAAATGTATGTATTATAGAACTATTAAAAACTGAGAGTTGAAAATTTTTAGATTTTCATTTTGTAGGTATAAAATGGCAATAAAATGGCATTCCAGTGAAAAAATTAGGCTGAGCAATTTTCCAGTCCAAGACACGTCAAAAAATTTTATTTTATTAATACAGGTATTTCTGCTGGGATATTTTTTTGATATTTCATATATTGTTGCAATACGTTACATGAATATGTCTGGTGAAGAAAGTTTGGAGGGAGCATTTTTCCATAAAAAGATATTAACGATTTAAGACTTTAGGTATTTACTTTAATTCTATTATTATTATTCTTTGGAAATTTATACAATATTTTTTATTTATTGATACTTTATCATACTGTAAAGATTTTTCTGGCTGAGGAATTACTGCGAGGTCCACTACCTTTATTTACTACACTATTATACCATTAGGTCTTGAAAATTTTAATTACTAATTTCAATAGTTACCACTGTGTTCTACCAGAGTCAAAAGATAGGTGCGACGACGAGCGAAGCGAGGAGGAGCGTCTTAGGTTGACCGTGTAGTGACCAAACAAAATATTTTAAAAGAACTTCATCCTTAAACTAATAGATAGCCGTTTTCTTTTTAAAATGTGCTTCATAAATAGTCGCCAATATAATAATTCAGTTGCCAAATAAATATTTGGTACCTGCCTAAAAATAAACAAAAGCTGTAACGGCATTAAAGTACAACTCATATTGATATATTTTAAGGCTCCGTTTTTGTTGCCAAACTATTAATTTTAGTACCCATTTCTATTATTTTAAACTACCCAAATTCGATTAATTAGTTGACCGGTTAAATACGTGCCATTTAAAACTCCACTTCTATTGTAGGTACCTATACATATAATAGATGTTTGATTTATGTTCCGTATTGAGAGTTAAATACCTTTTGCTACCATGACTGTTATTCATCTATTGTAGAGACTAAAGCTCGCGTTCGCTCTGATCTGGAAGCGTGGAAGTATAAAAACCTTTTTTCAAGTTACTTTTTAACAGTAATACCTATAGGTAGGTACTACTTACTCAGCTGCAAAGTTTAGCTTTACCTGTGAGCGATAATATTTAGAGATTTTGATGCGCTCAATGACCTCTGTAATTTTTCAATTTCTCGTTTTATTAATTAATCCCAATAGTATTTCTTAAATAGCAGCAGCTTGGATCTGTCTACTGTCAAAAATGACCATAGCCTATTGTTTTTCACAGTTGTATCTGACACGAGTGATGACTCCAACGAACGGTGAGGCGGTGGAGCCGCCGGAGGTGGTGGTGCTGGACGGGGGCTTCTCGTCGCAGCTGTCGTGCCACGTGGGCCACGTCATCGACGGCGACCCACTCTGGAGCGCCCGCTTCCTCCACACCAACCCCGAAGAAGTCGTTAACGCGCATTTGGACTTTTTGAGAGGTAATGTCAAATTTAAAAGTGAAAAAAATATTGTCTTGGCTGTGACATGAACTTACGGCCTCTGGATCGATACTCCAGCGTTCTGCCAACTGAGCTATCAAGACCTCATCCATAACCAGCGAATCTTTCCACCTTATGGGTCTAGGGGTGTAGCGACATCTTGGTGCAAATTGGCCTTAAAGATGTCGATCCAAACATCGTTTCGACAAAACAAAATTGACTTTATTAGTCAGCCATATATTTATAATAAAACAAGTGTGGTGTAGCCGTAATCAAACATGTAAAAAAAAAACAAATGCGAGCAGAAGCATGCCAAACAACGATACAAGGTTTACGCTGCCCGTATTTAATTTTTAAAACCGTGATTCTGTTTAATTAAACACCAACAAATAGTTCTTGGCATTTCCTGTTTACTTTGGCTTCCCTTTACCGTAGCCAAGTTGGAGGTTTCAGTTGTTAACGCATGACGTGAACCCCTGCATAGTTACCGCAGGTATCTGATCTAATTCTTATACTGGCATGCTTCGTTTGAAAATGAAATAAACTCTTGTTTACGCTACATACTAAGCTCGCAATCACTGAAATAAGCTTTCTGACATTATACTCCTTTACTTTATCTACACATATATCTTACACCCTCAACATAAACCCTCTACAGTGCGTTCAAAAACCGCAAATTACGGTCACATAACGATAAACACAGAAAGCGGTGGTGGCTGAGTGGATATGACGTCCGACTTTCAATCCGTAGGTCGCGGGTTCAAATGCTGGCTCGTACCAATGAGTTTTTCGGAACTTATATACGAAATATCATTTGATATTTACCACTAGCTTTTCGGTGAAGGAAAACATCGTGAGGAAATCTGCATACACCTGTAAAGAAATTCAAAGGTTATTCGACGACCGGTCTGGCCTAGTGGGTAGTGACCCTGCCTATGAAGCCGATGGTCCCGGGTTCGAATCCTGGTAAGGGCATTTATTTGTATGATGATACAGATATTTGTTCCTGAGTCATGGTTGTTTTCTATGTATATAAGTATTTATATATTACATATATATACATCGTTGTCTGAGTACCCACAACACAAGCCTTCTTGAGCTTACCGTGGGGCTTAGTCAATTTGTGTAAAAATGTCCTATAATATTAAAAAAAAAAAAATAAAAATAAAAAAAAAAAAAAAAAAAGGTGTACCTATGTGAAGTCCCCAATCCGCATTGGGCTAGTGTGGGGACTATAATAGCCCAAGCCCTCTCACGCATGAGAGGAGGCCTGCGAGGAGGAGCAGTGGGACGTGTAAGTATAGGCTGAATTATTTATTAGGGAGCTGTCCGTTTGTCCGTCTATCTGTTTGTCACCAGGCTGTATCTCATGAACCGTGATAGCTAGGCAGTTGACATTTTCATACATGATGTATTTCTGTTGCCGCTATAACAACAAATACTAATAACAGAATATAATAAATATTTAAGTGGAGATCTCATACAACAATCGTGAATTTTTTGCCGTTTTTTGCGTAATGGTACGGAACCCTTCGTGCGCGAGTTCGACTCACACTTGGCCGGTTTTTATTTAGCTACTAACTTTACTAAGATAAGCCAAAAACTTTCCTCTTTAGCCAAGTTTTAATAAAACTTGAAAATCCATGTTACAAACTCAATCTAGACAGAAACACGGTGGTAACACGTATCAGAATGTCGATTGGGAACAAAAGACTTCAAAGTACAAAGGCCCAAATTGCAGAATACCTACGTAGGTAGTATTCGCACCGATCTCGTCAAGCGCGATGACGTCACGTATCAATACCTGAACGTGACACTGCCACGCACAACTAACCCCTTTGAACTGGAAAGTAATTGCGTTGTTCTACACTCCAAGGCAAAGTTTGAATGAATTTCTGCGCCGCACACAGCCCGCAAACAAGTACCTAAGCTTTCACGTACCTACATATGCGTGTTTTGACGAATTACACGTTAGGTCGCTTTTAGCTCGTCATTTCTTGTATCCAACAGCGAGAGTGCGACCTCGCGTCGTGTCATCGTCCTCTGAAAGCGCTTTTCTTCGCCACAAAACGGACCGTTTCTTTTCATAAGGAAAAGCTGAAAAGTGTCTCCATGCAAATAACTCCCCAGAGGGAGACAGCCTACTGCCTCGCTTTGCTGCCTGCTATAGTAGAGATCATTATGAAAAAGACATGAAATGGGCCCTTATTTTGTGAAATTTAAAGATTTTATGCCAGAATTTTCATTTCAACATTTCATGTGGATGTATTTTTAATGTTTATCGATATACTTATAATTACTCGACTTTTAGAGTTCTGTAATGTTTTAAGAGAATCTATCAATTTACCCAATTATAAATTCAAGTGTTAAAATATGCGAAAAAAAGCGCAGTACTGTTATTTGGCTACGGCTTTCTTATAGCTCACTTTGCGTTGTAATATTCAGCTGTTTCCAAATGATTATTATGATTGACACTGGTCACAGTTGCCAAGATTTGCCGCTGTTTCTCCCACATTCGCTAACTGCCCCGCATTTGCATAGTGTAGAGTAGACAGGAGGGAAAAGGCAAGAGGCCAAACTTAGCTATACATAAGTAGGCGCAACACAGCCCGCAGCCGCGGCTCGCTGTGAGCCCGGCTACAGGCCGTAGCTGCCATTAATCACCTTGTCTGTCTAATACGTTTTCATTCGCAAGCCGTGCGCCGTCTTCTATTTACATAATTATTTTCTAACTGGCATGAGTTCCTTTTGCCGATAAGTTCCTTATTGCTCAACTACTGAGCCTCTTGAAGCGTTACTAAGTTTTAATAATATTAACTTAACTGTTTACGCCTTTTAGCCGCACCCTGCTCACATTTAATACTAACAGTTCGCAGAAGTTTAATATTTATCGAGTTAGTTTACTAATATAAACTTATACGGTATGATTATTTTAGACAGGAGGCTTGTGTATTCGCACAAGATTAATATCGGGTTTCATTTGTTTTAATTAAGATACGGTAAGAACATATGATATATGGTATTTAAGTAAACTACATTCAAAACATTGAAAACGGTTTACTTTAAATGGATAATTTCATAATTTGTTTTTTCATTTTTTTATGTTGTTCAGAACCACATCGAGAATAAGGGTAAGGGCTGAACTGCATCATTCGAGGCACCCAGTTAGCCTGAGGTCAATGGGAATTGATCTCTGTCACATGAGACATGCGAGATTTCCATGATCCAATCGGGCCTTAGAAAATAATCTGTGAAAACGAGAGAAAGGCATCAATCTTGTTGGCAGTTGAAGATGTAGTAAATAAAGTTGTTCTGTTAGTGTATTAAGTAATCAGTAATTTTTGTATTTATTGCCTGAGAATATCAATGAGACTAAGAATAGTAATTAAAATAATGTATTATTCTAGTTTTCCATAGGTACTTACCTACTAACTTTGACAAATACACAACACATTTTGCGTAATCGGTGCTGTCGAAAATGGGTATTAAGTATTATTTTATCAGTATTAGGTATTCATTTTGCCACTTACTTGTACGTATCTTGCAGCATATTTTTTTGTTTACAAGCTCTGCTACAAACTTAAAATGATAGTCCGACGTACGATAAACACAATAGGTATTTATTTGACTAAACCATCATAACAAAAATATAACACAACATTAACAGATATTCATTACGTAATGACACCTAACATCGAATTCAAGTAAATAAAAATAACTAACCTGCCAATATAAATCTATCAAAGGCGCAATGTATTCGTAGAATCCAATTCCAACAATCTTGCCTAAAAGGCCTTCAATATTAAAACTTGTCAGGCTGCGGCCTCAGTGGCGAGCGTTCTGCGGCGCGTGCAGCATATAGCGTCCAGCGTTCACTGAGGCCGTTCAAACGTTTGTATTTCATTTCTTTTCAGCTGGAGCGGATCTGATCATCACAAATACGTACCAGGCGTCAATAGGCGGTTTCGTGGAGCATTTGGGCGTTAACGAGGAACAGGCGTACGCGCTGATAGAGCGCGCCGTTGAGCTCGCTAAACGCGCCCGCACACTCTACCTCGAGGAATTCCAAAACTTCTTGCAAAATGGTAAGAATAATACTGTCTCCATCTAAGTGAGCATACCTTGCTTTCATAAACTCGTAGGTACCACGTATGTAAGGTTTCTTTTCACCACACCAGCTCGGAAAGGCTTACTTTGCACTTCAAAAACGGATAGCAAAGTTGCACTTTGCTATCAGTAATTCACATGTGAGGCAAAGTAATCAAATGCAAATTTTGAGTTGTTTTCTTATGTTTGCTGGTAGAATTGACTTTTAAATGATGATTTTGGATGATAAACATTCATTTGAATTTGATTTGGTTTGATTTTGTTTGATATTTTACATTTAATATTTGCTTCGGGTTGGTGTGGTGAAAAATTTTGTGTTTCACTCGGGGGCAAATTTTGTTTAACCCTCGTGCTTTGAAACCCTCGCAACGCTCAAGATTCCATTTCTCGAACCACTCGCTACGCTCGTGGTTCAATTTTGGAATCTTTCGCTTGCTCGGGTATCAATATTAGCACGAGCGGTTAAACAACAACTTTGCCCCCTTGTAAAACAAATAACTATTTATTATACCTAATCCCTATCAATGCGTGCACATGATGGCATCTGCTGCGCCATAGCATAAATGAACGTAGTAACTTGAGGCTTTTTTGCCGGAACGCTGCATTTTGAGATGGAAGCAAGCCACTTTGCACGATGATAGTGGAGACCAAATAAAACGATTTTTTTCGAAGCACCCGTAATTTCGTCCCTTAGGAACCGAGAAAAAGCGAGGTCTGTTAAAACCTGGAAAAAAATCTACAAGTTTCACGGATCATCCGACTAAGATAGATTTGATGTCAATCGAAAGAAAATAACTTTGCTTGATGTAAAAAAAATATACACAAAAGTATATTAAAGAAATATAGTGTTAGTGTAAAATTATAAAAAGAAACTCTTGACGTTTTATTTTTCAAATAGTGTCTTCCACGTTGAAAAATGTCTGCAAATAAATAGTTAATAATAAAGTCAAACATATTTCTTATCAGAAACTGAAAACCGCATCAAAATCGGTTAAGGAGTTTATAAGATTCATGTTCCAGAAATTGGCCTAGTTTTATTGACATGACGATTTATAATTAGTGACTACTTTTAAGTACTGTATTAAGTTCTAACTATGTCGTGCTTTTCTTATTAATATAAAATACACCTTTATCTATGTATTATATAAACATTTATACATATATCTTCAAATACATTAAACAAATTATGAGGCATTGTGTTTAAAAGTAGGGCTAGTACTTTAATCCCTACCGAATATTGGGCAAATCAAAGTTGTAAAGTTAGTAGGTACGTTAAAGTACGTATAATAACTTATATAATTTGCTAAAAATAATAACATTTTCAATATAAAGTATATTTATCTGTAAAAAAGATCTACATTTTATTCTCTTTTTTATTTATTCCTCTAGTTTAACCAGTTTAGCCAGTATGAATGAAGCTGAAGATGAATAATCTATTTCTTGTAAATATATAATACCATACCATACCACTGCTGAGCATAGGCCTCTCTTCGAGTACGCCACTTATCCCGGTCCTGAGCCAATCTCATCCAGAAGTGACCCGCAATCTTCGGAATGTAGTCCACCCAACGAGCCAACGGACGCCAGGCACTTCTTTCGTCTGAAAGCGGCCACCATTCCGTTAACATTTTGGCCCACCTGCCATCACTCTGCCTGGCAACATGTCCCACCCAGCTCCATTTACGAGTAAGTTTGGTGATGACGCATCCGACGTCTTGCATCTTGGTGCGGCGTCGGATCTCGACTTTCCTCACTCGATCTTGAAGTTTGATGCCGAGCATGGCGCGCTCCATGGCTCTCTGTGCCACTCGGATTTTATACACAGCCTCTTTAGTGAGAGTTCATGTCTCAGCACCGTAGGTCATGGTAGGTAGGACACATTGGTTAGAGGCGAGTGTTCAGGCATTGTGGAATGTTAACGGGTTTGAGGATGTCCGCTAGTTTATTGAATGCCGCCCAACCCAGCTGGATCCTCCTGGAGATCTTCTTCTGCTGATGTGTTTTATCAAATGATAGAATATATCCAAGATACACGAACTGGTCAACCACAATCCTCCTGAATTTCGTTCTGAACCGTAACGGTTGGAATCGATTTACTAGAGATGTTCGTCATAACTTTAGTCTTGGACGTATTTAGCTTAAGATCTATTCAAAGAAGCATGGCTTTCAACCATGAAGATCTTCCAGGGACTCGGCAAACAAAAAAGGCGGCAGGTGCGACAAGAAGACACCATGGATATTGATACCAGTTCTGTCCCATGCAAGCGTTTTTATGACGTCGTCTAGCACTGCCGTGAAAACTTGGGTGAAATGGTATCCCCTTTCGATAGATATTGGGTTACTGAGTTTGTAAAGCCAAACTTGCATTGTTGCCGAGGTATATAGCTCCTAGAGCAGATCCACGTAGCGATTGTCGATTGAGCAGCGATGGAGAGATTCAAACACCGCCCAATGCTCGACACTGTCGAAGGATTTTTCGTAATCCGTACTCGTGACTTTTCCAGGCGCGGATCCACCGTTGTGGGCACGGTGGGCATGCCCACAACCCTAATAGGATGCCCTATTGATTTCCTGAGTAGAATTACGCCGATTTTTGTTTCGCAGACGCTTTGGCAGAGGAACATTTGGCAGAATTTCATTAGGTATAGGTAATTACGCAGAGTAGTCAGTTGATCGATACGCAGATTTACTTTTCGTACAATGATCGTTTGGTGAACGTCAAAATTGCCCGAGTAAATTAACCATTGGCCGAAACACGGTACCTAGGTACTTAGTGAAATAGAACTCTTAGCTGTCATAAGTATTTATATCAGCTGACAACTCAAATTAGTGATACAAAATAAACAGCAATTTTTTAAATTGTTAACTTATGGAGTCTTAAATTTAAACATTCAGAATTTTATGTACAATTGCTTAAAATAATTTCAGCTTTTAATTGACTGTCATAGGAGTTTTAGAGCGCAGGTCTATATGGATATTATGGATATGGAAAGGGCTCCATAGACCTTACGAAAAATCGCATGCCATTTTTGGTAAAATTCCGACTACACTTAAGTGTAGGGGCAAGTGCTCTACATGTGGACATTATCCAGATTTTGGCCTTATTTTGTTCATAAATCATAAACTATTGACAATGTCAAAAACTTATTTATTTCTTTTAAACAATTATTAAATAGTATATAATTGCAGACTAGTTTTATCACGGTAGCTAAATAGGAACCAGAGATATAAAAAAAATGTTAAAATTGATATTTTTGTATGATATTTGACAGGGTTTGTACCTATGGTCAATATTCTTGGTACAACTTTCCAGCAATTATTTTGGACTTGATATTGTCTCCAGGCCGGGTCTACAAAGACGTCGGAATCATCGTTAGTACGCAAAGCTTTAGACGAATAAAGCTTGATTTTTCGTTAGTCACGGTGTCCATCTTAGGTACACTACTCTACCTCCTTTTTATTAACCATACTATTTAGTTATCAATTAAACATCTGGCGAAATGCGAAAACTGTAGAAAACAACAATGAAACCTTGACGCTTATTTTGTGATTTTTTTACACACTTACATTTACCGAATTCACAAAAAACATTTATATTACGAGGATAAAATTTGTTTATTAATATAATAACACTTTTATTATATACAATTACAAGTTATTAACATAATTTTTTTTCAGAACCAAAAAAATCTCTACATTTACCGGGTGTGGCCTGTAACACGAGCTAATAATTAAAACATAGATTGTACTCCTCAAACGGTGACACTTTTGTTCAACAACTTTTAAAATTTATGAAGTATTTAGACTCCCTATTTTTCATACAAAATAAATATTATCTTCAATGGACGCCATCGCCACGCCATATCATTGTGATTGACGTTGCTTGTCACGCCTTAAACATAACAAAATTCGCAATACATTGCGTCTTAGAATAAACTTTAAAGTGTATTAAAAATCAAACCAATAGTTATTTTTAAAAGTCGCTGAACAAATGTTGGTCAGTATGAGGAGTACATCCTACAGTTAAATTTTTTGCTCACATTACAGGCCACACCCGGTATATATATGGTGAATAACTAATTGTTAGTAATATAAGAAAATGCATTTTTTTAAGTCCACGATGGTAGCATATCGTTAGTAATTCTTTAAGAGCCAACGGGAGTGGTCATTTCCCCATACAAACGTACTCCTCGTTTTCCTCCGTGGTTTTTGAAGCTAGAGCAATGATTTTTTCAACACAGATTAATATTGTCAATATCTGTGTCGGACCGTTTTGCTTTTTTTGATATTTTTGTTTTTTAAGGCGCTAGAGCCCTTCAAAAATGGCCAAAATGGCCTAATTGACTATGCCGCAATGAGAGGCGTGGGATTCAAAACTGACAATTAGCCAAAAAAGCAAAACGGTCCGACACAGATAATTTCATAATCATTTAGATTTCCAAATTTGGTTACGATTGGTTAAGTTTTGGAGGAGGAAACAGAGGAGTACGAAACCTCGATTTTTGAAATTTTTACGCAGGATTTTTCGCCTTGTCCTTATCGCACTACTTTTAAGTGCCGCTTCCGTTAGCGAGACGGGTATATTTACCTAAAATATTTAAAACTCTGCTCCTGTTTCGTCTTAAATACCGGTATTAGTGTCCACAGGTAAAACCGTCCACAGCACTTAAGTATACTTATATGTAGTGTGATCGAGTGCCACTTGACAAAAACTTTAAAAAAAGTTATAAAACGTTACTCGGCTGAAGGTTGCTTGATGAAAAGATTACTCTACCAAATGAAAAATACTCTAATAATTGGTCTGCTAATTTACACAGAAGCGAACTGAATGATGATGCTTTCCTGACCGATTTCGGCCCCAGCGACTGTGTGCTCTGGACTAGGCAATTTTTAGCTCGTGTTATTAGAGTGTAGCTGATCCACTCTCTGATGCGCTCTTAGGTCGCTCTTAATTGACTCTACGAAACCATTTTCGGCGAAACGTAAGCAAATTGACAATCTGCTAAAAATTGGTCGGGGAATCATTAGGGTAGGTACTCCAGCTGAATACAGAGCCCTAATTATTTGCAAGGATATGAGAAGAATACCAAGGTTACCAGTACAATTTGACACTGGGTTAACGGTTTAACGGGTTAACTCCGGGTTAGTGGGATGGTGCAAGTGGCGCTAAGTGTGTATACTCGTAGACTGAAATAAATCGCTTGTGATCCCTCTGCGAATTTATTGGTCGGGGAATCATCAGGTACCCCCTACTCGCACTTGGCCGATTTTGGAGTGGCTGCTGTGACCACAACCTTTTTTGAGGGCTGGATCCGCGCCTGGACTTTTCTCCATTAACTGCTTTACCGCATGTATAATTATGGTCGATTGTAGAGAATCCGCTCCGGAAACCAGCCTGCTCAGGAGGTTGGGATTCATCGAGGATACAAGTTAGGCGGTTGCATAAAACTTTTGCAAAGAGTTTGTACTTATGGTAAAGGAGGCTTACTTATGGGGCGAAAATTACTCGGCTTAGATATACATATCTCCTTTTTTATGTAAGATGGCGCGACTATGGCAGTTTTCCACATATAAATATATAATATACATATCCTTAATGTAGATAAATTAAGTATGTACCTTCTAATTTACATATAATTTAGGTACTAGTTATGACTTACACGCCTTTTGGACTATATAAGACGAAAAATCCCATATAAATAAAAGTAAGCCAATTTCTGAAACTTGTATCTCAAAAACTGCCAAACCGATTTTGATACGGTTTTCGTCATTTAGTAAAAAATATATTGGACTCTAACCAAAAATACTTCAGACATTCTTCAAAGTCGATGACATTATTTGCAAGAATAAAGCGCAAAAGAGAAAAAAATGGTTTTAAATAATTTCACACTAATATTGTTTGAAAAGATTTGTGTTTATTTTTTTTACGTTAAAAAAAGTGATTTTCTTTCAAATGATATAATTTTTATCAATATTTGTTGTTCCCTGAAACTTGTGGAATTTTTTTCTTTTTCCTGATAGACCTCGCTAAATCTCGGCTCCTAAGGGGTGAATTTATAGGTGCTTCGGAAAAAATCGCTTACTTTGGTGTCTATTATCACCATGCAAAGCGGCTTGCTTCCACCTTAAAGTGCAGCTTTGTTTTCATAATATGTATGACTATTACCGAATGGCGCATTATGCGACCTGAAAGTATTACGGTAGATAGGTAACTACCTACCTATACATATTTATAGAAACAACAAGGAAAAAAGCCATTGTAAAAATGGGATCCACGAATGAAAGGAAAAATGTTTAAACTTGAAAAATAAAGTACTTAAACAAAGTAACAACGAACAATTTGTAATTGTTTTACGAGTTGTAATTAGGTACCTACGAAGGAAAATACGGGGCTAGAAATGATTTATTATTCGCGACATTCCCGTGTCTGTCACAAAAACATGGCAATTTAATTGCAAGAGTTTTACTCAAAACAAAGGTTTTATGAGACAAACTTCCATAAAGGACGGATGCAAAAGCATGCCTTAATTACAGTTTACCTAGGGTCATGGGATTAGGGTAGTGCCAAGTTTTCATGTATTCTATTCGCTTACTGAATGCTGTCGTCGAACTTTCGCCTTAGGTATCCAGTAAATTGGAATCCTTAACTTCTATGCGCAATCGGATATCACACATACTGGTCGTCAGATGAACGTTCGCCTGAGTTCGGCCCAAAATGGGAATAACAGCTCTTTGCGATGAAATAGAGCGAGCTGTTGACACTTATTGCGCTTTGTTAATGCTATGTCATGCCGTTAATGAGTACTTGTTGATTTAGATCACGTGCCGCTGGTAGTGGGGTCCGTCGGTCCTTACGGGGCCCATTTACACGACGGCTCCGAGTACGACGGCAGCTACGCGGATACAACATCAGTGGAGGTAAAAATAACCTAACCCCGATATTGCTAGATTTCCACGCTATTAGGTCAACTATTTATATTAGACGAATTTCACCGCAACAGTAGCTCATTAGTGCATCGTCGCCATTTTCAGCTTCTACTGCGTCATAGAATGCTTTTAGGGCGGCAGAAATCGGGAATGGCTTTCGAATAAATTAAATGTTAAATGTGAAGCTCGCCGACTAAGTTGTAAACTCTAAATGAATACCGATTTTTATTGTAGTAGTTAAGTTACAAAGTAAAATTTCAGGATTCAACATCAATAATTACGAAGTAATATTTATGAACAAGATTTGCGCCTGTGGATTGGAGCGAGGCGCATTGTAAGGAATATCAAATCAACATTTTGTTTTAAACGTTCAAATGCCGCTCAGTCTTAATGGTACAAGTATGTAGGCAGGTATATAGTACTAAAGCCACGACAGGAATTCTTTTGTTCTGTGGATGGAGGCATAGATGATATGCCTCCATGATGATATATGTACATCTGTACGGAGCATACTCGTAACATTATTTTTATCTGCCCAAAACTACTTTTTATTTCATAGACATTCCGAATAATCCGGCACAAGCTTAAATTTTAGTGTCAACTAAAGTGGAGATTCTTGAGATCGTACCTACTGAACCCCCTAGCCATGAATGCATAGCCTAATAAAGGTTGAAAGCGTCAGCTAAATCGTAAAGAGGGCCGTAAAGTTGCCGACAAATTAAAATTTACATCGGCAATATGAAAAAGTCCCGCACCAATTCTCTCTTTTTTTGAACCGGACCGGCATTTGACTTGGGCGGACAGTTAATTAACGATAGGTACCAAGATAAAACAAATGAACATCAGTAACAAACATGATGTAGCGAAAATATTTACAACTTTAATTTATTTTTATGTCCCATTAAAGTTTCAGGCATGTTTCATTTTAAATATAGGTACTAGCAAAGAGAATTTGAAATAGAGGCGGATTGTCAAAGTAAATTATGTAGCTACAGTAAATTTACTGCCATCTTTCGACAGAAGATTAAAACTGTTAGATGGCGTTGATTTAAATACTAATAAATTTACACATATCAGTGAAAGAATAAGAATCAAAGTCAAATGGCGTTCTAACAGTTTCAATCTTCTGTCGAAAGATGGCAGTAAATGTACTGTGGCTACATAATTTACCATGACAGTAACTCTCTATACACACATACATTCTCTTTGGTACTAGTGACCATTCACCAACCAAAACCTGGTATTACAAACAAAACGAAATTGATAGAATTTTTGGACAGGGTGGACATAGTTTATCACTCTCGTTAATATATGCAGGTATATAGTAAATGTCAGTTTTATGTGTCTACTTTATATGTTATTTTAACTAACGCGCGATGTCAGAAAATGGCGTATGCTGTAGCATATTGTACGATGAGTGCGAAAATAATACGCCTGCTGAAGCTGTAGTGCTGCTGCGCCACTTGTGACGGCTTATAATAATCGCGAAGCGTCTGGTTGACGTAACTGGTGACCGAAGAGCTGGCGGCTACCTCACACAACGTATCAGCATTGCGATACAGCGAGGAAATGCCGCCAGCATCCTTGGTACAATGCCTCAAGGGCCTATTTTAGATTTAAGCTAGATATTAATTTCTTTTAGTAATAGGTACCACTGTATATATCTTGTTTGTAAATAAATAATGATCATATCCATAAATATATTTGTATTTAACAGACAATGCGCGAATGGCACCGACCACGCATTCAGGCGCTCGTGGACGCAGGGGTTGATCTGCTTGCGCTTGAGACTATCCCGTGCCAAGAGGAGGCTGAGATGCTTTGCGAGCTGCTCCGAGAATACCCCCACATGAAAGCATGGCTGGCCTTCAGTTGCAAGGTACCTTTTGTTTGCAAGTTACCTACATGTTCGATATGAACGAAACTAAGGTATAATATAAGCAAAATGCTCTTGCTATGCTACACGACACAAGTAAAGCTGGATTGGAAAACTAGTTATTAATATAGATTTTAATAATCAGGGTGCCTAGCCAACATGCCAATGGTTTACGCTCCGTAGCGAACGAAACGCCAATGTCTCTGTAGCACTAATATGGAAGAGTGATAGAGAGATGATTACGCTCAGCTACGGAGCGTTAACGATAGGCATGTTGGCTAAGCACCCAGTTTTTTGTTCACATGTTGCTTTATTTGACAATTAACAAAACTTGTATTTTAGGTAGGTAGGCACTCGTAGATAGGACTCACTCGTTTTAATTAGGGTGCCGATCTCGTCGCATAATAATTAATTGTCCTAATGTAATGTTACGCATAAAATTCATTTCGCATAATTTTTCTCCAGCTAAAACAAAGAGTATTTTTGAAAATATTTTGCATAGGTTGTGTAGAATAGGGTAGGTTAGGTTAGGTTTGTTTTATAATTTTCAGAAATGTTATTAGTTTCAGCACAATTATGCGAAATGAGTTTTATCAGTAACATTACATTAGGACAATCAATTATTATGCGACCCAATATAGACCCTTTTAATTACGTATAACTTTCTTACTGATTTAACTTTAGTATGTTTTCGTTACCTTTATAAATTCAGTTCACGATTTATCCGTTTGTCGTTTCAACGATTCGTCAAATTATTTTTAAGTGCTGCTTTTCACGACTATTTCGGGAAGGCAGGAATGGAACCTCGGTTTATTGTACCTCTAAAATAAATTCTTATTCGGCTAAATTTTGTCTCTTAAACCACTTAAGCTTAGAATAAATTCTTAATCCACTTGTATTTATTATTCCTATGATATGCACACTTTCTTGTATATCAATTTGTTTCAAAAGTACCTACACCACATTGCTGTTATAATTAAGCATGTTTTATTATATGCGACCCGCCCCGGCTTCGCACGGGTTACACAAAACCTTAACAAATTATACACAATAACCTTCCTCACGAATCACTCTATTAATAGGTGAAAACCGCATGAAAATCCGTTCAGTATTTTTTTAGTTTATTGCGAACAAACATACAGGGGACTTTGTTTTATAAGGTGTAGTGATAGTGATAAAAGATATGTTTTATGTAAAATAAAACAAAGCAACCAAGCAAGCAGTATGCAACCACAACATAAAATAAACCTAGTTTAACCATAGGATAAACTTAAATGGCAAAAGTTATAGCGAGATAAAATACGTTCTTGTGAAGAGAAAGTTTAACAAAATAAACGTTAGTAGGTTGTAACCATACTTACATCATTGCTAAAGATATCGATGTTGACGAACTGTTAATTAATATCACTTGCTGACAACTTTGTTATAAAAAAAACTGGTAGACCAGCGTTATTAATTTTAAAGCTAGATTTTGGTACTATTATGACAATATTAGGTATAGGAAGAACATGCATATTAACCCTTTTCTTGGCAATGTATCTTATAATATAAGATCCATAAATATACACCCTTTTTACATTTTTTATTCAGAATTTTTTTTTGCTCTATCAGGCGATTCAGGCGTAAGCGAGACTAGTCATGATTTTTTTTAATTTGCCAAGAAAAGGATAAAAACATTCCAGCATTTCCAGGTTGTTCGGCCACAACTTTGCATCAAAATTTGGCAATTGACTTGAGAAAGTTGTCAACCTGCTTTATTTGAAACGCTATCGCAGCTTTGGCCTAGTTTAAATCTTGCTCGCTTCGGTTGTTGTTTTGTTACTGATTTCAAGACAAGCTATTAAAATGGCAGGCGATTGGAAATTCTGCGACACAATTCAATGTATTTTAGTAAAAACTAGTTTTACACCTAAATAACTTTAGTACCTTTAGTACTTACTACCCTACTAGGGGATTGGTCCCTTGGATTTATACCTTAAATCAGCGGTCGGCAACAGGCGGCCCGCGAACGTCTCACTTGCGGCCCGCCAGCCTCCCTGGCTATTTTGTATGTAATATTGACACACAACATGTCTGATAAAATCATAATATTATAACAAAGTGCGGCCCGCGTCAACTTCGTTAACTACTATGTAGCCCTTTGCTGGTAAAAGGTTGCCGGCCGCTGCCTTAAATGCTTATTTATATTACATTGTCGTTTTTTTCCGCCCTGTATATGTATGGGTTTAGTACCTACATTAAGTATTCTTATTAACTTACAGGATAACCAAAGCATAGCTCACGGCGAAAGTTTCCAAAAAGTGGCAAAGAAGTGTTGGGAGACGAACCCTGACCAGCTGGTGGCCGTGGGAGTGAACTGCTGCGCGCCATCCTACGTGAAAAATCTCCTGAAAGGTTTCAACGACGACCGACCACACGCGCCGATTCCACTTATCGTTTACCCCAATTCAGGCGAAAAATACAACCCCGAAATCGGGTAAGATTTCGCAGTTTGATAAAACTAACTATAACTCTCGGTCTCAAACATCGGCCATTTGACTTTATACGAGCAAAGTGTACGCATAGGAACTATTGTTAAGATTCCATTGACTTTTATCTTCCGTAATAAGCGTTATCTTAAGTTTTTTTTGGTTTTTACAATATTTTTGTTTGTTTCAAACGTACATGTAGGTACCTAATGTTATGCGAATACCGTAGTGTGTGAGCCTTTTCGCGTTGTCAGCTCTGTAGATATACGGATTATTTTATTAGCATTAGCATTGTCGATAGCTTCACGGATAATTGCAAGCCCTCGCCGTCAACTTAGTGCATTTACGTGTTATCTGGCTGTATTCGGGACCTCCAAATCTAAAATAATTTTCACCAAACCATGCTAAACTAACTATACTCGCATCCAGTGTAATTATTAGAAAATATTAAACTAACAGTAGTGAAGGGACATGTCCTTATCATATAAATCTCACACGTTTTATAGTAATACAGTAATTTTATACATTTGGCGTTTGCGTCAAATCCGGTAGTTCTGATTTTTTGCCGACTTGTTTATGATGTTGGGTCAATGAATAATCCAAGTTTGAGACCTCGAGCGCCGAACGCAACTTTGTCAAAAATCGAAAAAGCCGCGAACATTTCAATTTTGTTTAGATTTGGGCGATTATAACCCTAAAGGACTAGTTTTTAGGGTTCCGTACCCAAAGGGTAAAACGGGACCCTATTACTAAGACTTCGCTGTCCGTCCGTCCGTCCGTCCGTCCGTCCGTCTGTCACCAGGCTGTATCTCACGAACCGTGATAGCTAGACAGTTGAAATTTTCACAGATGATGTATTTCTGTTGCCGCTATAACAACAAAGGCTACAAATATAATGACCACCAAAAAATACTTTGGTACCCTAAATAAAAAAATCATGCTTACCAAAAAAAATTACTGAACACCAAAAAAATGAGGCCTAAAAATACAAAAGTACCACCACTTTAATTACGACTGCACTTCAAATTGTATTCAAATACCAAATATATTGAATGATCACCAAAAATCATTAATGATCACCAAATCTTGAAGACCAAATTAATGCGATATTTTCACCTAAATAAACCACTATGATTACCAAAAAATTTATACATATTACCAAATAAAGTAAACTGATGCCAAAATTACTAGCCCCTCCCGCTCAACCCCCCGTAGCCCGCACCGCATACCTACCTAACCTAATCTACTTTTCTAGTAGCATTTATATAGTTATGCTACTAGAAAAGTAAGTTAAACTGCTATCAGTTAAGTGGATTAGGTTAGGTTAGCACTGCGACCCTTACAGAAACGAAATGGTACTAGAAAAGTAGGTTAGGTTAAGTTTCAACTGCTACCCATACAGATACGAAACGCTACTAGAAAAGTGGGTTAGGTTAGGTTTGAACTGCGACCCTTACAGAAAAGAAATGCTACTAGAAAAGTGGGTTAGGTTAGGTTTGAACTGCGACCCATACAGAAACGAAATGCTACTAGAAAAGTGGGTTAGATTAGGTTTGAACTGCGACCCTTGCAGAAAAGAAATGCTACTAGAAAAGTGGGTTAGGTTAGGTTTGAACTGCGACCCTTACAGAAACAAAATGCTACTAGAAAAGTGGGTTAGGTTAGGTTAGAACTGCGACTGTTACAGAAATAAAATGCTACTAGAAAAAGGTGACGAAGTGGATTAATTAATTTAATAGGATAACGATATATTAAATGATTGCACATTTTTAATTAAAATGTGGTTACAATTTTGTGATCATTTACTATTTTTGCGTTTACAATGATTATTTTGGAGCCATTTGCTTTAATAGGATAGCAAGATTTAAAAATTTGGTTATCATTTTACATTAAAATGGAGTTCTAATTTTGGTGGTCATTTACTATTTTTGGGTTTACAATGATTATTTTGGTGTCATTTTCTTTAATAGGATAGCAAGATGTAAAAATTTGGTTATCATTTCACATTAAAATGGGGATTGAAATTTGGTAATCATTGACTATTTTTGGGTTAATAATGATTATTTTGGTGTCATTTCCTTTAAAAGGATAGTAAAATGTAATAAAATTGGTAATCATTTCACATTAAAATGGTGTTATAATTTTGGTGATCATTCATGATTTTAGGGTGGTAAAATAGATTTTTTTGGTATTAAATTTTACTAAATCTGGTGATCAGTTAAATAGCAGCCAACAACAAATACTAAAAACAGAATAAAATAAAGATTTAAATGGGGCTCCCATACAACAAACCTGATTTTTGACCAAAATTAAGCAACGTCGGGAGTGGTCAGTATTTGGATGGGTGACCGTTTTTTTTTTTGCTTTTTTTTTTTTTTTTTTTTTCATTATGGTACGGAACCCTTCGTGCGCGAGTCCGACTCGCACTTGCCCGGTTTTTGATAGTATCTTCTCAATACTTTTTTAAAGTAGACTAAATTTGCTCCAATACGAGACTAGAATTGTCTCTGTAGATCTAGGAGTTTCCGAGATAAAGCCTTTCAAAACTTATAATTATTTGAAATTGAATTCGTAGGCTGAGTGCAGTGAGTATGCACTTTTGTCTCAGGGGATGCCGCTGGGCACGATGGTTCCTAAGGTCAAACAAAGCTGATTTGGCCCGTTAGCCACGAGATCGTACCGTGCCTACTCCCAAAAAGGGAGGGGAAAGGGTCGGATCCTCAGGCCCAATCTATGCTATATTTCTTCCTGCTCTTAGCAACTAGGGCAAGCTATGATATCATTTTCATATAATTTAGGGATTCCTTATTCTATAAAGTATCACCTCAAAGCAGGCGGTCATACATTTATTTATTTGGAAAAATATGTAGCGGATTGAGTGACGATTTCCATAAAAATGTAGGTACCTAATTATTAGGTTTTTTCGATTTTTGACCAAGTTGTGTTCGGCGCTCGAGGTCACAAACTTAGATTATTCATTGGGCCAACATCATAAATAAGTCTGCAAAAAATCAGAACTACCGAATTTGACGCAAAGGAGCCACATTACAAAATTCGACAAAATGACTGGATTATATCTTAAAGTTACTTTAATTTTTCGTGGCATCCTATATTTCAATATTATTCAATCAAATTTTTACATAAAATAAATACTCCTCAATCAAAATTTATATCTTCACACTGCATCAGTCAGGTTACTCTTTCTAATTCCGAATATCCGTATAAATAATACCTACCACACCCAATTTAGAAGTACTATATTATACTAAGTATAAGCAGGTACTTTTAAAAGAGACTGGCTGTGTAAAACCAAGATCCATTATAAAAGCGACTAGGTACTCCTTATCAACTGAGCGAACGTCTTAGTAGTGATAGATCACGTTTCTAGCTGACTGGGAACCTATTCCATTCAAGTGCTCAACACTTACGTATTAAAGTTGGTGCCTACATGCGTGGTTAGGCTTCTCCAGGTTTACAGCCTAACGTTTATGGCTGGTTAAACTATAATATTTAATCTAGCCATAAATTCTGCATCTACGTTTATGTGCATATCAACTATGATTTAAAAGTTATTGAATTGAACTTCACATATAAAATAAAGATAATCTAATAACGAATTATAAATTCCTAATGATTATTGGGGAGAATGGAAAATAAAGTGCCAATAAAGATTATGCTATTTATCTATCTATTTGTTAATTTCTACTAATTACAAAAAAATATCAACACTTGAATATTTAAATCCAGCCGCACTTGCATCTTGATATGTATAAGTATACACATCTATGCATGTCTGTCTACTTGTCAAATTAAAATGCGGTATCGTATCATGTTACGTTTTTTCCCGCAGGTGGATCGACCGCGACAAATGCGAAGCCGTGGAAGTGTTCATCCAAGACTGGCTGGACCTCGGCGCGCGGTACGTCGGCGGCTGCTGCCGCACGTACGCCGCAGACGTCACCCGCATCCGCAACCAGGTCGGCAAGTGGCGCGAGCGGTACCGCTTCCAGAACTTTCACCCGGATACCGCCAGCGAACACGTCTCCTAAATACATTACGCCGTCATTACGCTTCTTTATGACCCTAGTCGAACAAGACAAATGACCGAATTTATTAATGTTCCGAGCCTTTGAGTTACCTAATTAGCTTCCTGGCCTATTTAAATGGCCGTAAGTTTTATAAGTGTGTAAATGTTAAGATGTTTAGAAATATTGATCGATACTGTTCACTGTTGTAAGTAACAATACCGTAGATTCATACTTTGATTCGTGGGGTAAAATTGATTTTGAAGTTTTAAGATGTCGGTTCTTGATCCGAACGTGACCTTAAAAATCTATTGAAGTCAAGACATCCTTAACAGAAATACAATATGAACGCACTCAATCTTTTCCATAAATGTAAAAAAATCCATGAATGAAAGTAGTCTACGGTGTTATATATTGTCAGTCAGAAATGAGCAGAAATTTATAATACCAAAATAAACGTATTTTAAAGAAATACGAAAATCAAATCTCTGTATTATTGCCTCTTTTTGGGGCGGTTACTCCTTGCTTTGCATCAGAAGAGAAGAGCTAAACTACACTCAGCGTCAAAAAAATCGCACATCTTAACTTTTTTCTTTCAAGCGGTTTTAAACCTTATATTATATAAGTAAGGCAAGATAAAACTATGGGGCCTCATTTGAAAGGTTAGAAACCCTCTATTGGAAAATGTCGTAAAATTGACGATCTTCCCCATAAAAAAAGAAAATTTTCAAGAAAAAGGAATCAACCTGTATTCAGGTTAAAATAAAAAACACTACAAAATCAACAGATACAGAAAAAAATAAACTTAAAACCAGTGCTGCCTCCTCTTGCCCTCCGAGTAGCTTCCATGCGATCAGTCATGACTGTCATGAGTGCCACGTTGCGTTTTTGAGGAAAGTTGTTCCACTCCTCAATAATGGCGTCTTGACACTTGTCGAGAGTGGCAGGAGCAAGATCATGCGATCGCACCCTCCGTTTTAGCCGATCCCAGAGATTTTCGATTGGGATCAGATCAGGGCTCCTTCCTGGCTACTCCATTACGGTGATCCCAACCTCACACAGGTACTCTCGCACAATCAACGTAGTATGGCAGCGGGCATTGTCATGCATAAACTGTAAGTTGGGTCCAACAAAACCAGCATATGGAACCACATGTTCCTCCAAGATCTCCGTTATGTAACGCCGAGCAGTCAGGGATCCCTGGCTGTGACCACCTTCAGTGCGGGAAATGCACACGAGATCAGTTTTCCCGTCGATCGAAATGCCGTCCCAGAACATGCGAAATCCGCGCCCTTAGCAGACGGTTTCTTCAGTGCAGGCTTGCGTGAATTGCTCTCCCTGCGTCCTATACACCCTCCTGCACCTGTCGTTGGTGTAAGGGCACACCATCGTCTTGTCAGAAAAGAGGACATTCCTCTATTGTTCAAACGTCTAATCTTCGTGCAGTCGGGAAAATTGCCTCCAGGCTATTCGATGCTCTGGCTTTAATTGGGGGCCTGTAACAGCTCTACGGGGCAACATCCTCTTCCCTTCCAGCCTTCTTCCTATCGTAGAGACGCTTACTGCTGTTATTCGAGCTGCTTGATGCTGCTGCTGCAGTTTAACAGCGTCGGAGAAACGGTTCTGCAAAGAGTTCGATACAATGTACCGGTTGTCTCTAGCGGAAGAACGGCGTTATCTTCCAGATCCAGACTTCCTGATGTAATCACCAGTCTCCTGGAACCGCTGCAAGACTCAAACACACTCGGAAACCGCTCATGTTAAATCTTTCAGCATCTTGATACTGCCATAGTGCTGTTTGCAGCAGTGCCACCTCTTGAGCTGCTTCTTCTGGCCTGGTATCCATATCCAAGGATTTTTTGATGCTGTAACTGTTCAGTAGTGACCTCGGTGACCTCTGGAGAGCGAATGACCCATAACTAACTAAAGGTTATACCCCCCCATTTTATACCCGTCCATGTTTGCACAAGAAGGGACCCATTAAAATCGGATCTCGGCCCTTTTTTAAACAAAACGCCGATATTTGGCGATGGTTGTTTTTACGGAAAATGACGATTTATCTTTTTAAAGTCCATTAATTGCGCATTTGAAAGCGACCACCACCAATACCGATACCAATATTGACAGGGTACGATGCATAAGATAAGAGCTATATTTGTTTGAAACGAATTTTTGGTGAGTTGCGATTTTTTTGACGCCGAGTGTACGTTGGTACAGGTCAAAACAATTTTATTGGAAGTATACATTCATAAATGTTCGAAGTTCGATGTTTGGTCAGATATTAATGCCTCTCTCCGTTAATAATGTATTGTGGTTCATAGCCCTACGCCGTAGCCCGTAGCATATTAAATTCCATGGTAGGCAATCGTACGTTTTGATGCAAGTGTGCAAAATATGTAATTTGGTACGAGCTCAAAGATATCTTAACGAGGCGCGAGGCTTTAGGCGAGTTAATTGAAATTTATGAGCCTGCGCCGAATTTGACTTTTTTATTTTTACGTTTACGTCATCCAAGGTTGGTACAGGTCAAAACAATTTTATTGGAAGTATACATTCATAAATGTTCGAAGTTCGATGTTTGGTCAGATATTAATGCCTCTCTCCGTTAATAATGTATTGTGATTCATAGCCCTACGCCGTAGCCCGTAGCATATTAAATTCCATGGTAAGCAATCGTACGTTTTGATGCAAGTGTGCAAAATATGTAATTTGGTACGAGCTCAAAGATATCTTAACGAGGCTTTAGGCGAGTTAATTGAAATTTATGAGCCTGCGCCGAATTTGACTTTTTATTTTTACGTTTACGTCATCCAAGGTGACAATTAATGGATCTTAGGTAGTACTTAATCCTATTCAGCCAATTAAAGCATTTTTTAAATGTTGAATGTTTTTTTTACTATTAATTATTAAGTAATGTGGATCTGACATCCAACTTTCAATCCGGAGGTCGCGGATTCAAATTCTGGCTCACACCAACAATGAGTTTATTTAAATGCTTTGCCGCCCGAGAGGTTATGTATTTAAAGTTGACGTAATAATATATGGGCCCGATTCGGATTTTGAAATAGACATTTATTAGATATCTTTTAGACATCACCAAGATACGATAACGATATGTTTAAGATCTAACCTGTCAAATATGACATTTGCGCGATTCTGGAGATACTCTTGAACGATTTCCTCAGGATATAACTTAAGATCCAATTCACATCTAATAGATATCTTACGCTATCTAACGTAAAAGTGACATTGGTTGCCCGAATTGTGCTGCAAAAGAGAACTAGTTGATATCTAAACTATAACTGAAATGGATCTTGTACGTGTCGTCTCTTGTGAATATCTTGAAGTTCGAATACGGCAGTATGTATAAAGTGAGCCGATCTTGTTCAAACTTGTTCGAGAGTCACTTTATATTTCGTCAAACTTAGCTGCAGATACTTTTATCCTGAAAAATTGGTTTTATTTACGTGATAGTGTACACCATTTTGATCATTACGAGAATGATGGTGTAATTATAATCAATAATACAGTTTTCGGACTAGGTATTTAGTTTTATGGTCAAAATAAAAACGAAGTATTAATTATATAAACGAAGTACATATTAAGTATACTTACTTTTTTAGAAATAAATATTTAAATAAGTGAGTATATGTAGATACGTCAATATTTCTTTATTGTCTTTTTAATTATTTAGCGCGCTATAATGCCTTATTTTATTTGCAGAAAGCATAGATATCCATTTTCTGTGAATTTAATTGTTTTTCCGTGTTAGCTAGTAGAATGGATTTAGCGCGCTCAACCTGAATTCAGATTTTGTATTTCAATTTAAGTATTTTCCTCTCGAATTCGTGAGATGATTTTTTTTTGCTTGGCAGCAAAGGTTAATTGCCTCTCGTCACAGAATAAATAATAGTACTTACCCTCTCGTGCCTGAAAATTATTTTTTTTAACCACCAACGCTCGTGCTTTAATAAGTATTATGTTAGCTTTCAATATGATCCTTAAACGAGAATTAAATTAAATACTAATACATATTATGTTCTTGTTTTATGTTTGTCATTAGAATTGATTTGTTCATTGTCGTATTTGAGACAAAAAATCTCATTAATTATGTTTAATTTGCGGCTGACATTGACCTATGGTTAGCCTAAAATATTATTGAAAATAGAAAACCACAAAAAATACAAAACATAATATTGCCACCGAATATTATAATATATTGCGGTAATATAATGCCACTGATTAATGTGAACGTGCCCTTAATGCGATTACAATAAGTACAACGGTAAACAACAAGAAATCTCTGAAATAATTAATTTTCGATCGATATTAACGCTCACGATATATCAAAATGAAAATGAACGTCACCCACTACAGCTATTAATTAGCAAGGAACCATTTAACGGAAGCTCATTGGAGATCATCGTGGTATTCTGTGGATTTAATCAAAATTAAATTAGGCATTTTTAAAGCCTCACTCGTTAAGCACCCGGCTTAAGACCATTTTGGCTGTTTTATTAAATTTATCCAACACCAGCTTTAATAAAAACGAAAACGACGTGCCGGTGTTATGCAAATGTGAAATTAGCACGGATTCCAGAAACTTCGATACTAAATGTATTAGTATTAGACAGCCTGCTCTAATCCAGTCGATTACAATACATAATAATATATGCAACATCAACAAACTAATATATTTCGTTGTTTAACTTCGAGTTATATTATACCATTCCAACGCTTCGGATGTCTGTAGTGAAATCTGATAGTATCCCAGATACAAGTGCTAGAACTGTGGGTAAATTGGGTAATATCGCTAGCCCAATATTACAGGGTTCTATGTTTCACTTTTATCTAACTGAAATTTGAACATTGTCATAGTGACATTAAGTCAAATTTCAACTACATATCTTGAAAATGTAACATAGAACCCTATAATATTAGGCCAGCGTTATGTAAAGGTTGGTATAAGTATACACTCAAGACGATCGTATTCAACACTTTCGCAACAGGTTTACAAACTAATCAACCAAGGTGATAGCCGGTATAGTCTGTAGATTTATATAACTGGCCCGAACTGCTAATCCTTTGTCTATTGTTAAGTAAAACCGCACGTGCTACTTACCTGCAAAAAGGGTCTTAATTATTCTAATTGGCACCTGAGCGCGGGCTAGTCCAACGCTGGTTCTATATACTCGCCAGCAACCGTAGAGAATTAGACGATCCTTTTTTTTACGTGCGTTTTACTTAACAATAGACAAAGGAAAGGATTAGCGGCTCGGGGCCAGTTACCAATCGAAAGACTATACACATATACAGGGTGTCCCTAGCCATTGGACAAAGCCGAAATGTACATATGCATTAGGGTATTTAGAATCAGTATACAAAGTGTAGGGTTTTTGGTATTTAGCATACCTACTTAATTCGTTTTTAAAGTTAAGGGTAGTTTGAAATTGAAGACTGTTATTGGTTGGGTATAAAAAGAAACTACACTCGGCCGACGGGCCTCAGTTGGTTGTTGAGTTGTGCTAGCAAACGGTTGTCATAAGATGAGATTATTGTGAATTGGAATAAGGCAAGAAAATAAATGGATAAATATATTCAAGGGTGTTGTTATTTTACACTTCAGAAGTGTGCAGAACGTAAGTACACGCCTACTGTTATTACTTATTGATTTAGTGAGATAACTGATAATAACATGACCCTTATTCTGAGCTTTGAGATAATTAAATATACAAAATTATAATGGATTACGTAAGAAATATGGTACTGGTAACATTTTTATTTAATTTAAATAAGTACCTACATAATTTATTAATAATATTATGATGATTATGATTATAGGCTATCTAATTGCATGTCAGTTAAACTTAGGTTAGTTTGACCCATAAATGACCCTTAAATGGACATAATCATAAGAATATATGCGTCAGTTGGTCGAGAATTCAAAGTAACAAAATCAAGTAGGTACACCTTCCTAATAAATACGTGACGGTAATTACTTCTTTTGCTACTTACCTACCCACAACACATGTGGAAATTAGGCAGAATATGTCAACACGTGGGTCTTGATATGTGTTGGTTATGGAGTGTTAAAGGGTGCCTTAATTTTCATTATTTTTTCACAACGGCGCACAGTTTCCGAGATAAATTGATATTTATGATTTACAACCAGGTCTCGCAAATTAATTGATGATTTTGAGTTTTGATTTTGATCCATAATGTTAAAATTTGTGGTAATATAAATAGATGGCTACTATGCAAACGGGGCATTAAAGGGGGCTTGAATTTTCAATCCTTTTTTTGCTACGACGCACCGTTTTTGAGATAAAATTAATGTTTATAATTTGAACTACCATTAAACATAATTTTATGTACTGTAATTCCTTTAAAGTTTATAAGGTATTATGATGTAGTATATAGGTACCTATATGTAACACCGGATACTTTTACGTTTCATGCCGAGTTGTTGGAGAATATGGCTGACGATGACTCATGATGATCAACGGCGCTTGCAAACGTATGTAGCTGGAATTACAGCGGCAGTGAAAAAGGAATCCAGAGCGAAGCAGAGTCCTGTTGTGAAAGTCGGGAGTAACCCCGCTTCGACAGCCTTAGTGAGGGGCACGCGCCACCGGACATCAGGTCATGTACACCTACCTTTACTATATTATGAATGATTTGATATTGTAATATGTGTTGGATACTGTCAATTGATTTAAAAGCTGAGACTTCATCTCATTCATCGAATCTAGCACATATAACATAAGTATAAGAATATTTTGCCAAAAGATAAGTTGAGAGAAAAATAATTTTGATGAACCGATTATTACTGACCGACCTATTACTTGCGTACCAATTATGAGAAAATTTTGCCTAAATATATCAATTTAATATGTATATTATCTTATCATTCTTATCTTACGAAATAATAGATACGATCGATGAGTGGTTCTCATCCTAACCATTTGACCGACTTTTGTGATTTCTATTTAAACTGCAAGGAACCTCCACATTTATAATGCCATCTAATTATAAACTGAATTATTTATTGATCAAATATCGAGTATCGAGTATCGAGTATCGAGTATCGAGTATCGAGTATCGAGTATCGAGTATCGAGTATCGAGTATCGAGTATCGAGTATCGAGTATCGAGTATCGAGTATCGTGTATCGTGTATCGTGTATCGTGTATCGTGTATCGTGTATCGTGTATCGTGTATCGTGTATCGTGTATCGTGTATCGTGTATCGTGTATCGTGTATCGTGTATCGTGTATCGTGTATCGTGTATCGTGTATCGCGTATCGTGTATCGAAGTTATCAATCAAAGAGATGGAATTATTGAATTATCGAGCTATTGAATTTTAGAACTGTGGAATTATTCGACCCTTAGAATTATCGAGTTGATTATTGAATTGAGTAATTGAATTATCGAATTATAAAATTGCTGGATTATTTTAATTATTGAGTTATTGGATTAATGAGTTATTGGATTGAGTTATTAATGGATTGAGTTATTGGATTGAGTTTTAATGAGTTACGGATTAATGAGTTACGGATTAATGAGTTACGGAATAATGAGTTACGGATTAATGAGTTACGGATTAATGAGTTACGGATAAATGAGTTACGGATAAAAGAGTTACGGATTAATGAGTTACGGATTAATGAGTTACGGATTAATGAGTTACGGATTAATGAGTTACGGATTAATGAGTTACGGATTAATGAGTTACGGATTAATGAGTTACGGATTAATGAGTTACGGATTAATGAGTTACGGATTAATGAGTTACGGATTAATGAGTTACGGATTAATGAGTTACGGATCAATGAGTTACGGATCAATGAGTTACGGATCAATGAGTTACGGATCAATTAGTTACGGATCAATTAGTTACGGATCAATGAGTTACGGATCAATGAGTTACGGATCAATGAGTTACGGATCAATGAGTTACGGATCAATGAGTTACGGATCAATGAGTTACGGATCCATGAGTTACGGATCCATGAGTTACGGATCAATGAGTTACGGATCAATGAGTTACGGATCAATGAGTTACGGATCAATGAGTTACGGATCAATGAGTTACGGATCAATGAGTTACGGATCAATGAGTTACGGATCAATGAGTTACGGATCAATGAGTTACGGATCAATGAGTTACGGATTATTTAAAGTAACGGATTATTTAAATTAACGGATTATTTAAATTAACGGATTATTTAAATTAACGGATTATTTAAATTAACGGATTATTTAAATTAACGGATCATTTAATTAACGGATTATTGAATTAACGGATTATTTGATTTAACGGATTATTGAATTAACGAATTATTGAATTAACGAATTGTTGAATTAACGAATTGTTGAATTAACGAATTATTGAACTAACGAATTATTGAATTAACGAATTATTGAATTAACGAATTATTGAATTAACGAATTATTGAATTAACGAATTATTGAATTAACGAATTATTGAATTAACGAATTATTGAATTAACGAATTATTGAATTAACAAATTAATGACTTAATGAATTATCGAGTTACTGAATTATTGGGTTACTGAATTATTGAGTTGTTGATTTACTGAATCATTGAGTTATTGAGTTGTTGATTTACTGAATCATTGAGTTATTGAATTATTGAGTCATTGAATTATTGAGTCATTGAATTATTGAGTCATTGAATTATTGAGTCATTGAATTATTGAGTCATTGAATTATTGAGTCATTGAATTATTGAGTCATTGAATTATTGAGTCATTGAATTATTGAGTCATTGAATTATTGAGTCATTGAATTATTGAGTCATTGAATTATTGAGTCATTGAATTATTGAGTCATTGAATTATTGAGTCATTGAATTATTGAGTCATTGAATTATTGAGTCATTGAATTATTGAGTCATTGAATTATTGAGTCATTGAATTATTGAGTCATTGAATTATTGAGTCATTGAATTATTGAGTCATTGAATTATTGAGTCATTGAATTATTGAGTCATTGAATTATTGAGTCATTGAATTATTGAGTCATTGAATTATTGAGTCATTGAATTGTTGAGTCATTGAATTGTTGAGTTATTGAATTATTGATTTATTGAGTTATTGCATTATTGAGTTACTGAATTATTGACTTATTGAATTATTGAGTTATTGAATTATTGAGTTATTGAATTATTGAGTTATTGAATTATTGAGTTATTGAATTATTGATTTATTGAATTATTGATTTATTGAATTATTGAGTTATTGAATTATTGAGTTATTGAATTATTGAGTTATTGAATTATTGAGTTATTGAATTATTGAGTTATTGAATTATTGAGTTAATTATTGAGTTATTGAATTATTGAGTTATTGAATTATTGAGTTATTGAGTTATTGAATTATTGAATTCTTGAGTTATTGAGTTATTGAATTATTGAGTTATTGAATCTTTGAGTTATTGCATTATTGAGTCATTGAATTATTGAGTTATTGAATTATTGAGTTATTGAATTATTGAGTTATTGAATTATTGAGTTATTGAATTATTGAGTTATTGAGTTATTGAGTTATTGAATTATTGATTTATTGATTTATTGAATTATTGAGTTATTGAATTATTGAGTTATTGAATTATTGAGTTATTGAATTATTGAGTTATTGAATTATTGAATTATTGACTTATTGAGTTATTGAATTATTGAGTTATTGAATTATTGAGTTATTGAGTTATTGCATTATTGAGTCATTGAATTATTGAGTTATTGAGTTATTGAATTATTGAGTTATTGAATTATTGAGTTATTGAATTATTGAGTTATTGAATTATTGAGTTATTGAATTATTGAGTTATTGAATTATTGAGTTATTGAATTATTGAGTTATTGAATTATTGAGTTATTGAATTATTGAGTTATTGAATTATTGAGTTATTGAATTATTGAGTTATTGAATTATTGAGTTATTGAATTATTGAGTTATTGAATTATTGATTTATTGAATTTTTGAGTTATTGAATTGTTGAATCACTGAATTATTGAATTGTTGAATCACTGAATTATTGAATTGTTGAATCACTGAATTATTGAATTGTTGAATCACTGAGTTATTGAATTGTTGAATCACTGAATTATTGAATCACTGAATTATTGAATTAATAGGTTACTGCAGTTAAAGTTGGTTGAACCTGTTTGTACTTACGAGAACTTGATTTGGTTCGTAAGCTACTAGAACAGAACACCACAA
Source organism: Cydia splendana (assembly GCF_910591565.1). Classification (NCBI taxonomy): domain Eukaryota; kingdom Metazoa; phylum Arthropoda; class Insecta; order Lepidoptera; family Tortricidae; genus Cydia; species Cydia splendana. The sequence continues at coordinate 12,855,564 of NC_085964.1, read as the reverse complement.
TTAAACCGAGATCAAGGAGGATTGATAGCCTCTTATTGATTATAGTAATATGTTTTCACTCAAACTTGAATAAAATAGGTTAGTTTATAATTATTTTTTGTATTACTTTGTACGTTATCAAATAATAGTAGATTACCAATGAGGGCATTTTTAGAACAAGTCAGATGGTACGGATAGGTAAAGCATAACAGGTTTTTGCAGTTCTATCGTTTATGTCTGCCATGTCATGTAATATTTAAAACGTATAATTTATTTTAATTCCTGAAAAGAAACATTACCGACGTGTAAAAAAAATATATTACTGATCCTTTTTCTACGGAAACAGACCTAGGTGCTATGTTTATTCCCGAACTGTGCGATTTGGTATTCTGTAATGTTGAAATTTAGGTTTATAGACTTCAGCTATTTAACAACAACGTTTAGTGTATTATTAATATACTGTTCAAGTCTTTCATAAAACAATATGCATATTATAAAAATAAAATTAATGGTCTTGAAATCCCAACGCGTCTTGCAATTGATGAACTAAGTACTTTGTCAGCTTGGATAAATCCTAACAATCTAGAATATACGACCTTCTCTGAAAACATTGGGATTACAGGTTTTTAGTTACCAATTTGATGATTGAATTGATGCATTGATAATGGAAACATAATAGGTCAAGTTGAACACAATAAGGTCCCAGTTTTACACATGTTTTGCATATGAATATGTGAAGTTAATTATCGCTGTTATTCATCATAGTAATATTTTATAAATTATAGTCAGGGTTAAAGTTATTGAAAGGTACTCAGGAAATAATGAATCCTGTCTCAAGAGTGAGGTTTATAATTGTTGATTTCTTGACATGATATTTGAAGAGATGTTTCAGTCACGAGAATTGAATTGGTTCGTGTACTGTTTAGAGATGTTTCAGTCACGAGAATTGAATTGGTTCGTGTACTGTCTACCTGCAGATAGAGATGATCAATACTTATGAAAATCGAATAATAAATGGCAATTATTGATCTGTTACCCTGAATTACTTAGTCAATGTTGGATATTTTTAGCAAGTTGAGTGCCGCACCTCTACCGGCGTCCCCCGCTTCGCGTGACACCAGGAGCCAGAAGCAAGTACAGTCAACAGGCGAGGCGATGACTGAGCTGCCTCCAGCAGGAGCCCGCCTCGCGCCGCCAGAGTCCGGTGCGAGCCGTCTCCAGCAGGAGCCCGCTTCGCGCCGCCAGAGTCCGGTGCGAGCCGTCTCCAGCAGAAGCCCGCCTCGCGCCGCCAGAGTCCGGTGCGAGCCGTCTCCAGCAGGAGCCCGCCTCGCGCCGCCAGAGTCCGGTACGAGCCGTCTCCAGCAGGAGTCCGCCTCGCGCCGCCAGAGTCCGGTGCGAGCCGTCTCCAGCAGGAGCCCGCCTCGCGCCGCCAGAGTCTGGTGCGCGTCTAGAGCACGGCGACCGCCGCTCCGCGCTCCCGTGCCCCGGCCGCGCCGCAGCCCGCCTCCGCGCTCCCGTGCCCCGGCCGCGCCGCAGCCCGCACGCGCTGACCTCCAGAGCCAGGGCCCTTCTCACCGCTTGACGGTCGTCCATTCTGATGACATCGGTGTCGGCCTCTGGTCGATGTCGAGTGGATGTCTCCGGCAGAAGAGTAACAATTTTAACCCTTCGTATGCCTTAGTTAAAATTTACTACTGAATTAATAACCTTGAAACTGTAAATTATAGTCCAAATTGTGTGGTACGTATACGGGACCAGGCATACGAAAGGTTAATTACACGATGTTTTTGAGATTTTGACGTGCTGATGACTGATTGAAACTGTTTTAAGTCACGAGAAATGATCGGTTCGTGTGCTGACACAATTAAGTAGTAGGTGCGAGAATAGAACTGGTTCGTATCCTACACATTAACTCTGATCGCAAGAAATTGATCGGTTTGCGATTAGTGTATCCACTGTTAAGTATACGTAGTCTGTCGGCCAAGTGTAGGGTTTCCACCTGGCACGTGTATGAGGACATACACGGAGTCAGGATGGACGAGTGTAGGGTTTTTGGTATTTAGCATACCTACTTAATTCGTTTTTAAAGTTAAGGGTAGTTTGAAATTGAAGACTGTTATTGGTTGGGTATAAAAAGAAACTACACTCGGCCGACGGGCCTCAGTTGGTTGTTGAGTTGTGCTAGCAAACGGTTGTCATAAGATGAGATTATTGTGAATTGGAATAAGGCAAGAAAATAAATGGATAAATATATTCAAGGGTGTTGTTATTTTACAAAAGTATAATAACAATCGGTGTAGCGGTTACGAAGAAATGAACAAATTACGATTTTTTTACTTTGGAGCAACCTGTATGTGTTAGTAGCTCCTGAGGTAATAAATAGTATGAAACCTTCTTCGACCGTTTTGATTATCTTTTTTATTTATGACATTAATAAGATTCTGACAAATTGTCAAAAGCACTGCCAATGATTAATACAGTACTTATGTTTCTTTTTGTTGTCGATTATTGAAAATAACCTTTGTTTGATAATCAGTGATCGGAATAGGCAGAGTATATTTACCTACACTTGGTAGAACATAGATAAAAAGTGGAGACTTCCTTACGACAAAATTTTTTTGCGGGACTAAAGTCCCGGGAACTTACCGAATAATTAATATTGTTCTGAATAGTACAAAAAACAATGCAAACTGCTTCAATACAATAACGACCGGTCTGGCCTAGTGGGTAGTGACCCTGCCTATGAAGCCGATGGTCCCGGGTTCGAATCCTGGTAAGGGCATTTATTTGTATGATGATACAGATATTTGTTCCTGAGTCATGGTTGTTTTCTATGTATTTAAGTATTTATATATTATATATATCGTTGTCTGAGTACCCACAACACAAGCTTTCTTGAGCTTACCGTGGGGCTTAGTCAATTTGTGTAAAAATTTAATGTCCTTAATATTTATATTTATTTATTTTATATTTACAATAAATAGGCATAAAATAAAACAACCAATATATAAACGGATTTTTCTATATATTTTTTTTATAAACTCTCTTTATGTACAAAGTTATTAATATTTTATTAAGTCTAAATATAAATAACATTGCAACTCAATCTACAAATACAAAATTATTATATTGATTTAAACTAACACCATTTTCACACATACCTATTATTAAATGAAAACGGGACTTAATCGCGTAACACTTATATTTAATATTTGGCCCAAGGTTTCGCATGTCACATTACGTCCGTGGTCAGAGGCATACGGGTAGGGAGTTGTGTCAACATTTTCTAGCTATACGAGTTTTTGGAACTACCCGCACTTGATTTCCATTAGTTACTTTTATGCTAGGGTAAGTGCTACGCGAGTAAGTCCCGTTCTCATTTACTTTACAAAATTATTTGTCGTCACTATCAGAATCACATTCATAATGATAACATTCATTCATTTCAGTACTATTATTATTCTCCTGGAGATGATTGAAATATATTACTATAATTTTTTCCATATTTTCAATTTTCAGTCTATTTTTTTTCACGCTTAAAACCCATTTGTATGTAGAAAATGACCGTTCAACGTCTACAGAGTGAGTGGTGCAAAATTATAAATCAAATCATCATCTGCGTCGATCCCTTGAACAAGGTACAGTACGGTAAGTATAATGTATGTAGGTTTAATACATTACACGGCCAAATTATGAACATAGGCAAGTGACTCAAGTCAATAGTCATAGTTCGTGACCATATATTTCAGCCTTTATTTTCTTACCTTCGATTACACATACACACAATGAAAAGGATAAAAATGTTAAATAATAAATACATTATCTTACCTTGAAACTTGGTAGTTTTGCAGTATCCGTGGTGTTTTCAGTATCCAGTAATCGCCAAATCCAATCAAAGCAAAATCGGTGTCCGAGTTCAGGCCGTGTGTAATCAAGTATAGCAGGCGAAATTCCAGTAAACAAGCAAATGTCAAATATCCAAAAAACACAGTATCTACACTTCCGTACGTACTCGACAAGGGATAGTAAGAAACTGATGTCAACTTTCTATTTAATGCATAAGAAGGGTTGCAGGTAACAGCGATAAGTGATAACGACATCTGCTTTGTCTTTTAGACGATAACAATGGAAATTACAATTAACATAGTAGATAGTAATACTGTTATTTCTATCTCTTTCACTTAAACACAGCTGGTATTGGCGTAAAAGAGACGGACAAGTTTGAAATAATATAAATACAATAATGTTATATTATCACTCGTAAACTATTTATTTATTTATTTATTTATTTGGGAAACATACAGCACATAATAATACAATTAGGTAAAAGATATAGTTAAAACATAAGCCAAAACAGTTTCCACTTATAGCTAATACAAAATTCCTTTGCTCCGAAAAAAAGTACAATTATTAAGTATTTTGAATTTAGAAATTGGTTAAACAGTACCATTCAGCAAGTAAGATATTCCACAAGAACAATTAAAATATATATATATATATATATATATATATATATATATATATATATATATATATATATATATATATATATTAACAAGCATCATTTAGAATTTGGAAAATAACAAGCACATTTAGAATTTGAAATTACAAACAATAGTTACAATTACAATAACAATTAGAACAATACTAGACAAGATTACAAATTTATTACGAGCTACGAGTTTTATTTAGTTTGATGACAGAAACAAATCTATTACACTTATGCTGGAACAAATCAATGTGTGAATATTTCTTATTGTATATATTGCAAGCTCTTGCTAAAAATTTGTTGCTTACATATTTTTTGCGGGTGAATGGAACGGATAGTAAAGCGGTGGACCGTGTACGATACGTAGGACATCTAAATATTATCTTGCTGAGAAGATCTTCAGAATCAATTAAATTATTTAATAATTTGTACAAGAAAATTACATCTCGCTTTTCTCTTCTCACTTGTAAGGATTCAAAATTCTCAGGCTTAAAAGATTTGAATTTATATTTCATACGATTAAGAAATTTTTTTTGAATACTTTCTAATGAATTAATGTGCACTAAAAAGTGGGGACTCCAAACTGTAGATGCGTATTCCAAATATGACCTTACATATGCATTATATAAAAGAAGTAACGTTGTGGGGTTTTTAAAATCTTTACTTTGCCTGAAAATGAAACCAAGCATTTTATAAGCTTTAGATGTTATCTTATCTATGTGTGAGACCAATTGAATTTCACTGTCTATAAATACTCCTAAATCTCTAACCTCAGTAACTCTAGTAAGTGGTTGGTTTCCAATTGTATAATTAAATGTTATAGGGTGAATCTTCCGCGTAAATGTAATAATTGAACATTTATTTAAGTTTAAATACAGCTTATTACATAAACAATAGTTGTTCAATCTATTAAGGTCATCCTGCAAATTAACGCAATCAGCCTCGGACTTCACAACGGTAAATATTTTAGTATCGTCAGCATACAACAATACTTTAGAATTTAAAAAACAGTTAATGACATCATTAATATATATGTTAAATAGTAGTGGTCCTAAATGCGAGCCCTGCGGGACCCCTGACGTAATAGGCACGAAACTAGAGGTATATCCTTTAATAGTAACTGCTTGAGTTCTATCCCGCAAGTACGATGTGAGCCAACGCAACAAGTCTCCATGAATACCGAACATTTCCAGTTTATTTAATAAGACCGAGTGTGAAATTTTATCAAATGCCTTTGAGTAATCGGTATAGATAGCATCAACTTGATAATTCTTGTCCATTGCGCTCAGAACATAATCAAGTAGCTCGCACAAGTTAGATTCCGTTGACCGTTTATTAATGAAGCCATGCTGCTGCGTTATTAACATCGGTCTTATTGTTGGGTAGAGCGTGTCATAAATTATTTTTTCAAATAGTTTTGGTAGTACTGATAATTTTGAAATGCCACGATAGTTTCTAATATTATGTTTATCACCGCTTTTAAAAATAGGCACAATGATAGATTTTTTCCAAATTTTTGGTAAGGACCCAGACCTAAGTGACATGTTGTAGAGTAAACATACCGGTAATGCAAGAGACTTACTGCAACGTTTTAAAAACACAGGATGAATGCCATCTGGTCCACTACCTTTGGATTCATTTAGATTCTTTAAGTATTTTTCCACCAGAGGTACGTCAATTTGAACGTTATTAATAACACAGTTTTGTGGGCTATTGACACTAGGCATGGAAGAATGAATAGGTTCAAATACTGAATGAAAAAAGTCATTGAATAAATTGGCTGTGCTGACTCCATCGTTTGCCGTAATATTGTCTAAATAGAGCGAATCGGGAATACCATTGTTATCCTTCCTGGATTTTATAAATGACCAAAACGACTTAGAGTTAATTTTTATATTATTTTCAGCCCTAGAAATAAATAAATTGTAGCAAGAAATTTCTTCGTTTTTTATTTTAGAGCGTAAATTAGAAAAAGCGTTATAGTCAGCTAACCGTCCATATATTTTCCATTTTTTGTGTATCTTGTTTTTTTTCTTAATTAACATGATAAGATTACGGGAATACCAGGAAGGAAAATTACTTGGTTTTGTGAAGGTTTTGGAGGGAACTAATTCTTGAATTATATCATTTACAGTGGTGTAAAAATCATTGACCGCACTTTCAATATTATTAGCATCTAGTTGCGTCTCCCAACTGATTTCCGTTAATTTTGAATTAATTTTAATATAATCGGCTGCAAAAAATCGACGTATTACACGCGAGGCCGGTTTTAAATGACGCTCAGTCGAACCAATATCAATCGTTATACAAAGGACTGGGTGATGAGCGTCTATGGGTACAAGAGGGTCCGCGCTAGCTACCTCACACAAGTGATTAGAAAGGATTAGATCCAGATACCTACCGTTCTTGTTAGAGATGTGATTATATTGTTCAAAGTTTGCTAATTGCAAAAATGCTGATAGTTGCACTGTCAGGTTGTTAAAATTAGGATTACCTAACCTAAGGCTATGAGAGCCCTGATCAAGTTGGCTCCAAACCGCATCTCCGATGTTGAAATCACCTAGAACCAAAAATACATCATCGGGATAATCCGCATGTAAGTCAGACAAATACTCAAAAAATAGTGATTCGGAATCTATCTGTTCCTTACTTGGGGGGAAGTAACAAGTAAACAACCTTAATTTTTTACATACAGCAGGCCCTTGAGTTATATGAATATCAAGACATGTAACATCGGCGTCCGGGAGCGCCACGACAGGTCGTGCGCCGCGTGCGTCAGCCCGCAACTCGCAGCGCACCGCTATCAACGTGCCGCCACCCCGCGTCACCCCTAGTCTCTCACAGTCTCGATCAGTCCTGTACACGTTGTACCTCGAATCAAACAATTCTGAGTCATAAATGCCAGGAACAAGCCACGTCTCAGTAATACATATAAAATCATAATTGTATTTTAATAGATTTCGTAAAAATACAGTAGTTTTAGTCCTGAGTCCACGAGCATTTTGATAGTATAAGTTAAAAGACATTTAAAAACGATTTTCAAGATAATATATAGTACGTATGTAAAGTTCGCTTATTCAAAATTTGGTCCATTAATAAAATATGTATGTTCATGTTTCCTGTTAAGATTTTAAAATACAGTCGTAAGATAAATGTAAACAAAAGTACTCGTAAACAACGCACCAATATGTTAAATACCAAATAAAAGTAAGTAATAGTTTTGTTTCTGCAATACAAATGTAGTTCAATCAATATGGATATAAATACTAATCTGAAAACATATCCTATAAACAAAAACAAGAACATGGGTAGGGTCACGCTTATGTTATTTTGTTTAAAGCTTCCTCAGTCGTAATGTACACTAGTACAAACTTGTAGTGTTGTGGTTACTATTTAATTTTACGTACATTGGGGATACATTATGAGATTTTATTTATTTTACTGATTTTTAAATCCGGGAAGTCCCGGTAAAAAAAAATTATCGCAAGGAAGTCTCCACTTCATGACTTTGTTCTACCAAGTGTAGGTAAATATACTCTGCCTATTCCGATCACTGTTGATAATTCTTTTTTTTATCTTGTTCTAATTAAAAAAATATTACCGTTAGAGCATTTCTGAGAAGTAACCCTGCGTGGGATTTCAGGGTTTGTCCAATGGCTAAGGTCACCCTGTATATATATATATATATATATATATATATATATATATATATATATACCGGGTGTGGCCTGAAACACGAGCAAAGAATTAAAACATAGATTGTACTCCTCAAACGGTGACACTTTACTTCAACAACTTTTAAAAATTATGAAGTATTTAGACTCCCTATTTTTCATACAAAATAAATATTATCTTCAATGGACGCCATCGCCACGCCATATCATTGTGATTGAAGTTGCTTGTCACGCCTTAAACGTAACAAAATTCGCAATACATTGCGTCTTAGAATAAACTTAAAAGTGTATTAAAAATCAAACCACAAGTTATTTTTAAAAGTCGCTGAACAAATGTTGGTCAGTATGAGGAGCACAGCCTACAGTTTAATTTTTTGCTCATATTACAGGCCACACCCGGTATATAGCTAATCTTTTACATCAATTTTATGGGATAATTTTACACAAATACACCTATTTCACCATGCGAAACTAACATTCGGAATTATTTGGAATCAGTCCTCCTAAGCATTTGTATAATTCTCCATTACCTACAAATCCTACCTAAGTATTTGTGATGAGAATTTCTTAAACATCTTTTGTAGAGTAATAGGTAGGTACTTAATCCATGTTCGTTGAAATATATTTTTGGCTAACGGCATAACTGGCACAGGTAAGCCAGCGATCTATTATGTACACCATTTATGGCTATTGTATGTTCTTCCTACCCGCCGAGGAAACGGGTCTTAGTAACTAACTCTACCTAGGCATAGGGTGTATTCATAAATTGGTTTCTACACGGCTAGGAGCTCATCCCTAGTACCTACGATTTAATCCTGTACCGACGTTATACGTTATAGTTCAGGGTTATTACCTACTGGTCCGCTTTCAAAACTGTTACGGATAACATGGTGAAATACTAGATTAAGGTACATATACCGGGTGTGGCCTGTAACATGAGCAAAAAATTAAACTGTAGGCTGTACTCCTCATACTGACCAACATTTGTTCAGCGACTTTTAAAAATAACTTGGGGTTTGATTTTTAATACACTTTAAAGTTTATTCTAAGACGCAATGTATTGCGAATTTTGTTATGTTTAAGGCGTGACAAGCAACGTCAATCACAATGATATGGCGTGGCGATGGCGTCCATTGAAAATAATATTTATTTTGTATGAAAAATAGGGAGTCTAAATACTTCATAATTTTTAAAAGTTGTAGAACAAAAGTGTCACCGTTTGAGGAGTACAATCTATGTTTTAATTATTTGCTCGTGTTACAGGCCACACCGTGTATAAATAATAATAATTGGCCAAGAGCATGTCGGGCCATGCTCAGTGTAGGGCATTGTTGGTCGAAACGTTAATGCAATTAACTATTATTGGCCATTCAATTTATAATGGTTAATTACAAATTAACGTTCGGCCAACACTGGTGTAGGGTTTCGTAGTTACCATTCTGTCAAAATAGGCCAAACGGGGGTTATTATAGTAAGTATCATGTACATTACAAGCATAAGGGAGCACATTTGCAGCGCTTTGTACGCATTTTTACTTAGAAAAGAAGATGTTTTGCAATAACTCAAAAACGACTAGACCGATCATGTCCGCTATAGTTTTCATCGAGTGTATTTATAGTTGGGGAGCCGACGATGCTAAATGTGTACTCGAGCGTACAGACCTATTGGAATCGAAATATTAGATGATAAGAAGAAAAAAAAGTTATATAAAGTTTATTTTTCCAGCGAGCCGGAAAGCGTCTACAATTTTTTTTAAATTTCGGGAGGTTGTTGGAGGGTTAAGGCCCTACCAAAGCCGCGAATAGCGTTTCGTAAGCCACACCCGCTAGCTTCGTCCCCCCCGCTAGCACGCACACATGGAAGCGCTTCGCGGTGCACTTGAACTCCATCTAACTTCAACACAGTTAACTACCATAACGCCTAACGCGGTCCGCCAGGAACTTAAATTCGGCCAGAAAAGAAATAGATGGCGTTGTTACTAATGGCAAATAATAAAATAATTACATATATTTATTTTATTTATTTATTGTTGTAATAAACTTAAGACTACCTAGCCAGTTTTTATTGTTGATTTTTGGAAGATGCTAACAGCATAGTTAATTGTAAGTATTATAAGAGTATTGATACGAGTAATAAGAAAATAACACAAGAAAAGAGAGAAGATTATTTTTGGTAAAATATTAAAATATGATGAAAATAGATTTACTTGGGATTTACGGTCACTAAATGCAAATTACAACCTTATTGATATGGAATTACATTTTATTCATGTACGTAGTATAAATATATCGTATCTCCATATGTGTGTTCTACCGCTTGTACAATGATGGGCTGTGCTTTGAAAAATTGTTTGACATGATGCCAACGGCCGCTTTCTATCACCGTACCGCTCGCCGTCGGTAGGGTGTTCATCCTCACATTATCGCGCAGTGTGAGGCCCCTCCCGCGGACGCTCCCTGCCGAGGTTTTCTCCTGGAGCTCCATCAGTGTGGGTGTGGGGTTCTTCAAGAAAGGTATGTCGGTAACGCGATTGCTACAACCCTGGGGTTGCGGGCGTCCATAGGCTACGGCGAAAGCTTACCATCAGGAGGTCCGTATGCTTATTTGCCACGAACTCATTATTATTATTATTATAAACGATATTTTAGACTTCTAAGTACATAGGTATATACACCGATATATAGTTAAATACTTTGGTCTATGAGACGATATCCTTCTATTCGCGCCTACATTTTTCAAAGGATCACGCCGAATTTAGCCTACCATTCGATAAGCATATATATGTCGTAGGCCGATCGTAAGATCAGGCAGATCGTAATGTTCCTGTGTAATATTTTGACGATAGTCACATTAAACCAATACATAGGTAGGATAGGTTCGTTAGGTTGCTTCAGATGCCCGAAGGGCAAACTGCCCAGAAATAGGAGCCCGCGGGGCTCCGTCGACTCGGAACTCGGAACTCGGGAACGAGTCAAAGATTTTCACGTTTCACGATATGCCTAGGAATTTCACGATATGCCTAATCTTACGATCGGCCGCCGACATATATATGATAAATTTAATCATATTTCTTACAATCTCATACATATATTAGATTCCAACGGACACTTCTTAGTAACAAAAATAAGTAAAAGAGTAATTAAACCAAATCAACACATCCTGCGCCATTACATAGAATCAATGACAGTTTATAAATGGACGTCTAGAGCTAAACAAAAATGTATGGCAGCAGAATACATTTCTACGATGTTCCTGATGGTTGATGCTAATAACGCTTACTTATAATGTTCTTCAAAGAAAAACATTCATACCACTAACGACATACTGTTTTAAGCACTAAGTATCAAAATTGCAAACAGAACTGCGATACAGTAAAAACTTTTTTTTCCAATGACTTTAATTGTAACATGCCCAAATGACTTACGTCAAAAGTGAATAGCGTGTGAATAGCGAACGAATATAGAACGAATAGAGTCGCTATGGATTGTGTTTTCATATTAATTATTACATATTTATTTGATGGTATTGTATGAAATCTAGATGAGCACCAATTTACAATTAACTTTCACCGGCTTTCCCCATTGGAGTCGTTTATTTCTTCTTTAAAATTGATTATTGTTTTTTTTTATAAAACGTTATTTGATATCAGGGTATGAATAACACAAAAATAGGTTTAAAGTAACTAAACTAAAACACGAATATTTATACTATGTAGACTTAAAAATACATTAAAATACTTAAACTAAAAGTAAAGGGAAAATGTATATCTAACTTATTTATAAATTGCGTATATGATAAAAACCTACAACTTAATAATCCTAATTTATTTGAAATAATTTAAGTTTATTATAAACTGCCTTTTAGGCAAACATAAACAAACTTTCTTTTTTGGAAAAGTTATTGAATTTATTATAACAATCCTGTGATGGTTACTATATTCCCTTCTCTCTCTGGAACTGAAGTAAATATGTTTTCACCACACCAGCTCGGAAAGGCTTACTTTGCACTTCAAAAACTGATAGCAAAGTTGCATTTTATTCACATGTGAGGCAAAGTAATCAAATGCAAATTTTGAGTTGTTTTCTTATGTTTGCTGGTAGAATTGACTTTTAAATGATGATTTTGGATGATAAATATTTAAAAACATTTATTTGGATTTATTTGGTTTGATTTTGTTTGATATTTTACATTAAATATTTGCTTCGGGTTGGTGTGGTGAAAAATGTTGTGTTTCACTCGGAGGCAAATTTTGTTTAACTCTCGTGCTTTGAAACCCTCGCAACGCTCAAGATTCCATTTTCGAACCACTCGCTACGCTCGTGGTTCAACTTTGGGATCTTCGTTTGCTCGGGTATCAATACTAGCACGAGCGGTTAAACAACAACTTTGCCCCCTTGTAAAACAAATAACTATTACTTAAGTGATTGGTTTTACATTTGATGCTATAACAATTTTTACTATAAAATAGCTCTAACTGTTATACTCTATTCCGGTTCGCATGTTATGGCTTATTAATTTATGGAACGCGTATTGAATGTATGTATTATCATAGGTATTTAAAAAAATCTATTAACCTAATATCAACTCATTCGATTTTTGTTCCTTGACAGCCTTTAAATGCCTAATATCATGGATATGTTTACACTATTTACGGCACCTTATTTCCTTGTAATAAGGCATAATAATATTTAACATATCCGTACGATGATACCTTATTGATACCCATTACGGCAGAATTTCTAACCTCAAAATCGTAGAGAAATCCCGCTTTTATAATGTTCTGTGAAGTGTCCGTGAATTTCTAATTACTGTCGGGACTTCCATTTCATGTTTAGAGCCTGATAATATACCTCCCATGTTTAGCGAGTGTTGGGCCAAACTTGTATGGGAGCGAAATATTGCCGCCTTTTCTACTGACAAGATCTGCTTGACCAACTATAGATGTTTCTTAAAAAAAATAAAAGAATGTTTAATTTAAGTAAAATGAGCCAACTTAAGGTTTTAAGGCACTTTCTCTCCAGAGCCTATTATTTTTTTCCACCCAGTATAGTAGACAACCATTTCTTTCGACTCATTAAAGTTTTATTATAAAAATCGCTGGTAACCCAGGCGACACGTTTTGAGTCATCGCAACATACTAAAAAGCAAAATTTGTCAAAGTAATTAAATGTATGCCAAAAATACCGACAAATTACAATTTATGTTGAAACAACGAATATCAAAACAAATGTCATAAACCAATCATCATTTCTTTAATTGGCAACTTTAAGAAAGGGACAGATAGATTTAAGCCTCTCGCTCGGCACGTTTTTCTCATTCCTCCTAGTCAAGCTAAAACAAACTGTATAATGATAGTAACAGAGTACAGTGTATTACATATTTCACTTTTTCCACAGTATCCTGTCATTATTCATTATAAATTATAAATTAGGTATGTGAAATTGTACTGGCGTGCGGCTTTCAAACCTATGGTCGCGGGTTCGAACCCCGAACCGTGTGAGTTTTTGTAAGTAGGGATCTTTTTTTAGTGGTACTTAAACAATTATAATGTGACTAGAAGATACAACAAATAGGTATGAATAAATACTTACGAATAAAACTTTTCGTAATATTAAAATAACATAAGTAATTATTTTACTAGCAAAAAGCAGAGCTTTGTAAGGGCTCGCGGAGTTTTTCTACCTAAACTATGTACCGGACCGCGACTTTGATCCAATCCGAGGTTTATTTCATGTTCGATCGAGTGGGTGGGTATGTAATAAGTCAGTTAAGGCCGTAACACACTATCGCACCGCACCAAGGTGGCGGTACGGTGCGATAGGGTGTTACGGCCTTTAAGAACGCAATTATTATAAGTGATAGCAAGAAAGACAAATACTAACCGGACCCCGGTTGCTGTCAAGTACGCCTGTTTGTTACAGCTTTTACTTTGTCCATTAAAAACGTCTCCAGACGACAAAATCAAATTGCCAATATCATCCACACGTAATATACAATTTCATAAGCGCTTATTAGATCCTACACGGTCGCCCAGTACTTTTTGTAAGGATGCCAACTGGCTTTCCTACATAATGTTGGGTCAGCGAGCCAATGTCCTTGAATTTATTTTTGCGTCCACACCACACAATTCAGGGAAAATCTATCCCGTCTGGACACCTACTGGCGGTAATCACACTGCTCCACACATAAACACACACACACAGTTCCACTAGGTACAGCCAAGGTTCAGCATTAGCTCTATCTTGGGTCCTGCTCTTCTAAGTGCTCGTTAAGACGTGTCAGATGACCAAAACAGCGTGTGCCCATGTTGCACCAAACCTGAGTTCCACTAGGTACTGCCAGGGTTCAGCATCAGCTTTATCTTGGGTACTACACCTAAGTGCTCATCAAGACGAGTCGGATGACCAAAACAGCGTGAGCCTATGTTGCAACAAACCTGAGTTCCACTACGTACTGCCAGGGTTCAGCATCAGCTCTATCTTGGGTACTGCTCTCCCAAGTGCTCATCGTGACGAGTCGGATGACCAAAACAATGTGTGTCTATTTTGCATCAAACCTGAGTTCCATTATACCTAATGGAACAATGGCAGTACTCTGCCAGGGTTCAGATCCGCTCTATTTTGGTTACTGCTTTCCCAAATGCTCATCAAGACGAGTCAGATTACCAAAACAGCGTGCGCCTATGCTACACACCACCTGAGTTCCACTATGTACTGCCAGGGTTCAGCATCCGCTTTATCCTGGGTACTGCTCTCCCAATTGCTCATCAAAACGAGTCGGATGACCAACAGCGTGTGTCTATGTTGCACCAAACCCGAGCTCCACTAAGTACTAACAGGGTTCAGCATCACCTCTACCTCTATCTTGGGAACTAACTCTCCTAAGTGCTCATCAAGATGAGTCGGATGACCAAAACATAATGTGCCTTAGTTGCACCAAACCTGAGTTCCACTAGGAACTGCCAGGGTTCTGGGTCATTTTGTTGAACTGCACGCCGTCGTTGCAATTGGCGTGCAGTCGGCGTGTAGTTCCCATACAAGTTGCAGTCGTGTGTCGGCCCTAAGTCACTGAAGTTTGAATTAATATGCTTATCTTTATTTATAATTTTAGAAGTTCCAAGCAATAGTAACACTAAAGGCGCCATTCATTAATTACGTAAGACAATTTTTGCCAGTTTTTGACCCCCTCCCTCCACTATGTAAGAAATAATAAGAATAGGCTGACCCCCTCCTTCTCCCATTCCCCTATATTACCATATATTACATAAGAATCTAAAGGAAAAATTGAGTACCTACACGTTTGGTTTGTATTAGTGCTTATTTAAAAAAAAAAATTTTTTTGAATGTGATATACGAGTATGTACCTGTACAAAGGTACTTGAGCTCGTTTAAGCTAACTCTGCACCGTGTTTGATAGCATAGTGTGGAAGTATTATTATTATGTATTTTAAACGTCATAATTTCATAGAAATTAAATAAAAAGTCGCATCTTTGTGATCTTACGTAAGAACTATGAAAACCCCCTCCCTCCCCCATGTAAGAAAAAATAAGATATGTTCGACCCCCCTCCACCCCAAAATCGTCTTACGTAATAAATTAAAGGCGCCAAAACTGTTTCTCGAACTGAAAATACCCTGATTTAAGTTTGCTAACACAACATGATTGATCAGTTCATCAGCGTCACAAAACCAAAATTGACCTCCGCAGTGAATAGGTATACAGCAAGATTGATTGTTCTAGTAGGTATTCACAGAAACTTAATTGCTAAATTGGGAGTCAAACCAAGCGAAGCGAGGTGGGTCTGAATCCAAAATTTTAACCCACTTTTGTATTCATCGTTGTTAATGGCGTAAGCGCCATCGACATTATTGAAATTGAAAACACCACATAGGTATCGTTGTCTGAGTACCCACAACACAAGCCTCCTTGAGATTACTTTGGGGCTTAGTCAATTTGTATGTCCAATATTTATTTATTTTTTTACTATAGCTGGTCAAGCAAATCTTGTCAGTAAAAAAAGGCGCGAAATTCAAATTTTCTATGGGACGATATCCCTTCGCGCTTACATTTTTCAAATTTGCCGCCTTTTTCTACTGACAATATCTGCTTGACCAGCTATAGTAACGCCATCTGTTAGAGAAGTAGATAATTCATTATTTTGCCAACAGATGGCGCTAGTAGTAATACAAAGTGTTATTACTTTATTTTATTTTTTTAGGTTTATAAAATTATATTTTTATGTTTGATAACACATCTAGACATGAATTTACATTACTATGTCAAATTTCAAACCTAACAGTGCAGTAGTTTTTCCGTAAAGTGTACCACAAGAATGCATAGTTCGTCGAATAGTGATAGTGATAGTGATAATTAATACACATATTTCAATAATTTTAATTTATTTGCGTATGAAACAGACAAGATTTATTTTAAAATTTTAATTATTTTATTTTACGATTTATTTTTATATTACAATAAGATAAGCAAAAATAATATTTTTATAGATATTTTCGAAAAAAAAAATACAAAAAGTTGAGGATGGTTCAGGTTAGAACCGAAGATCGGTCACTCATAGGCGACGCAATTTTCATTGATGCCTAATATCACACAGCCACCAATACATTACAACAACTGTCGAAATTTCCTAACCCGTTGTAATTGTTCAAAGAGTATATATTTTGACTTAGCTAAGCAAACACGCACACATGCGTAACGTATAGGCCTGTAAAGATGTCACCACCTGTAGTAGACCTCCGATTCCGTTACTACCCAATGGAGCTACGACTCATCGTTTATTGGATATGTAAATTTTACGTAATCCGGAGCGCTGCGCGATTTGACATAGGTCTTACCTCTTTGAGGCCCGACGGCCATCTAACATTACTGGCATAAAGGATGCACTTATGACTTTGACGCATGACAGAATGAGAAGCCGAATTGCGTAAAATGGGCGTTTTCAGTTGAATTCATAAAATCAAAAACGATGATAAATCCGTCGGTATAATGATAATAAGTAAATATTCTTTGCTATGACAATTAAGACGAGATGAAAACCTTTACTTTAAAGTGGATTATGCTGGATATGGATGTGTTTTCTAGTTGCACTGAGGTACTTAAGGAAAATGAAGAGGTAACTTTGGATTTATTTTCTATCGAGAAAATTTTAAGCATTCGTGTTTCGACTAGCATGAAATCTCTTATCATATAGTCAAAAAACATATATCCGAAAATCACATCTGTTTATTTCCGGGGCTAGCCACTGCCACCTTTCTAAGATCCTGTTATTTTGCGATGCACAGCCTTAAAAAATTGTTAAGCAGTTTGTGGGTTTGGTCTTTTTTGTCTACGTTAATGCTATATGTTTTCTATAACTTAATATAACACTTATGTGTAGGCATTTTATTAATCTGACGAAGACAAGTTTGACGCCTAATTTTTACATTGTAACCGTCAGATTAAGGAAATGCGTGCAAATAATTATCAGATTTAGTAATAGCACAATTATAGCGTTAATTTGGATTAATATGACCAAATCCACAATCTGCTTAACAATTTGTTGAACCCCCCACCAACCAAGGGCTCAACATAGATGGCTAAAAGGGGTAAAGGTAGACTACACGGGGTAGCAAGATATCACTCATATCATATCTTAATCTGACGCACTCGAGTAAACACAAAAATCCCCTCTTGGGCTACCCTCCATTATTAAGCTTCATGATTTTTTTCATATTTTTGGACCCATGGTTCAAAAGTTAGAGAAGGAAGGGGGGGACACATGTATTTTTTTCTTTCGGAGCGATTATTTCCGAAAATATTAACTACATAGTATCAAAAAATGTTTTTTGGAGACCCTTATTCGTTTTGAAAGACCTATCGAACGATATCCCACACTATTGGGACAAAGCAAAAAAAAATCAACAAAAACATTTTGTTTGGGAGGTAGGTATCCTAAAATTTTTTTTTTTTACTTTTTATTTTACCGCTCTGTCGCAATGCATGATTTATGTATCCATGCCAAATTGCAGCTTTCTAACACTAACGATCACGGAGCAAAGCCTCGGACAGACAGACATGGCGAAACTAGGGTTTCTAGGTGACTACGAAACCCTAAAAACGGATATCTAGCCTAGCATTTGATTTCTCCTGTTTTATTGCTTTAGAATAGAATAGAATTGATTTATTCGTAGGAACAAACAAATTTATTTTTTTACTTAAATACTTGTAATACGTGTAAGTATAAAAAGAGGAAAATATTTTAACCTTGCCCTTTATATTATGTCAACTCTCTACATTTAACAGTTAAGTGAACAGTTTCCCTTTATATTTCCCCTCCAAGTTTATAATAGCATGCAGTGACCCGTAGAAGATGAGCGTTAAAAATTTGCAGGCGTTAATGTCAGTTGACCAGTCAATGCTGCTGTGCCCCTTGCTTGCACTTACGTGGGGAATGGCGATGGCGTTTCGCCTGGATAGGCACTCACTGAACCGAGCCGGCCGTCACAACCCGCCATAACAGTTCAGAATAGTTTCAGTTATATATTGCATGACCCTGGCGTTAGAAATTAACATAAAGAGCCTTTCATTAAGAGCGAAGTTGTTTATTGGGATGTTTATCGCGCAGCTGCGTTGCGAAACCGAAAACTTTGTTTAGTTTCGGGAAATGGGTCAATGTCGCAAAAACGAAACGTTGCGGGTAAGATCGAACCGCAAAGCTAAAAAGTACGGGTACCTTACCTACTCAGGTTAGGCTACCTAGGGTACACCTACTTTGACATTTGATGTGTAACTTTGATCTGATACTTACTACAAAAACTTTTGCGACGTAAGCTTTGATCACGCGAAATTTAAAATATATTACAAAATACTTGATAAGAGCTATTTTTCCTTTTTTTACAAATATACCTCAAAATTGATTACTTACAAAGTTACAAAAATCAATTTGAATATGAGAAATGAAAATTATATAGCACCATAGAACAGTACAAGTATACTCAGCGTGAAATTCAAGAGCTCTTAGGAATGGATGGGTGGGCTTATTTGATTGAGGTGTTTGACACACCATTGTTAATCACATTATTATTAATACGTAGGTATGTAGTAAGTAGGTATTATTATTTGATTGTGTATATAGGTATTCTAGATGTTTTCCAAGAATGAGGAGATCCGCAAGTCGTACTTGCTTATACAAAGTGTTTAAGTGACAGTGGGCGGTCGGTGCTCGTAAATCCGGTGGCTAATACTGAGGAAGAATGGTTCTTGAACCCAAAGTACGTTCCGAAGAAAGGCCCCAACAAAATTAACTTATGTGTTACCTATTCAGAGTTAGAATGGGTACCTACTTTGACAGCAGTTTAAGTAAAAATATTTAAAGGTAAGAACAAGTACTATTAACATAAAAAAAGTACCTATTACTTAAGCGTCTTACTGATGCCCTCTGGTCACCCGTGACCAGAGGGCTGGGTACTTCCTTGCCCAGCGAATTGGCATTGCCATTCAGCGCGGCAATGCCACCAGCATTCTGGGCACCCTACCATCCGGCGCCGAGCTCCCATTTTTAGGGTTCCGTACCCAAAGGGCGGAAGCTAATCAGTGAGGAAATGGGTTTATCTGTAAACAGATCGAAGACCAAGATAATGATAGTGGACAGAGATAAAAAACTAGAACTAACTGGCGTACTCAATCTTGAGCTGGTCGATAAATTTGTATACCTGGGTTCCAACATCACCAACACTGGCTCCTCAGAACTAGAGATCCGAAGACGCATTGGCATGGCGAAAACGGCAATGACACAGCTACAGAAAATTTGGCGAGATCGAAATATTACGCGCAAAACCAAGTTGCAGCTAGTGCGCACGCTCGTATTCTCCATTTTTCTGTATGCCTCTGAGACCTGGACAATTAAATCGGCTGATAGGAAACGCATTGATGCCTTTGAAATGTGGTGCTGGCGGAAAATGCTAGGCATATCTTGGACCGAACACCGGACCAACGCCTCTATACTCAAGGAGCTCGGAGTAACCACCAGGCTCTCAACCACATGTCTCCGGAGAGTACTTGAGTTCTTCGGACACATAGCCAGGAAGACTGGAGACAACCTGGAAAAGCTAATGGTCACAGGTTCGGTGGAAGGAAAGAGAAGGGGCCGCAGTCCAACGCGATGGTCCGACCAGATTAGCAAATCGCTATCCATGAAGGTCCATGATGCCTTGGAAGTCGCAAGGGATCGGACAGGCTGGAAATCTGCAATCCGGAATCATGTGCTCCACTAGGAGGTCACGGCCCTCAGCACTGAGGAGTACGAAGCAAGGAGGGGGACCCAAAGGGTAAAACGGGACCCTATTACTAAGACTCCGCTGTCCGTCCGTCCGTCTGTCACCAAGCTGTATCTAGTGATCTGGGCTGTCTAGCAGCTGAAATTTTCACAGATGATGTATTTCTGTTGCCGCTATAACAACAAATACTAAAAACAGAATAAAATAAAGATTTAAGTGGGGCTCCCATACAACAAACGTGATTTTTGACCGAAGTTAAGCAACGTTGGGCGGGGTCAGTACTTGGATGGGTGACCGTTTTTATAGATAATGGTACGGAACTTGTACGGAACCCTTCGTGTGCGAGTCCGACTCGCACTTGGCCGGTTTTTTATTTGTAAATATGTGTTAATATAGTTGTTAAAGTTTAGTTTTAGTTTTAATTTTAATGTTTAGTTTAATTATTTTGTTAATACTTTTATTTTTGTTAATAAACTTTTCCTATTACAGAAGTAGATCTCTACCTAGGTAGGTGAGAGAGTAGCGTACATAATTCTTAATATCACCGATCTCACCAAGTTTACAGGTAAGTCTGATGAGGGAACTTTTGATATCTAGAAAACTTTATTGATTTTTGACCTACCGAATTTTTTGTATAAGTTATTTAGGTACTTATTTCCAAAATGTACAAATGGCGGGTTTAATGCCAAATGGCATTCTCTACCAGTCAACCGACGACGAAAAAAAAATTCACTTCACTATGCGATGGTCTATGCTCTTGACCAATTGTTTTAGGTACTTACCTACACAAAACAAAATAACGGGGTTCCTTTCCTCCCAACACATGGGGTTCCTCTTATTCCTTTTAAATTACAGAACCCTAAAAGCCTGATGAAAGCGGCCCTAATTTAGAAAGCTCGATCAATGACGGGTTGTGAAATGGAAGGGTCCGGTGTGAACACGTGCAAATGACATTCAAACAAATGAAGATTTTCTTGCCGAATACCCACAAAGCTCGACAGCATGAAAACTAGATATATAAGTTTATCGATTTTTAGCACGTTACTTCTGATAAATTCGATTTGAGACTATACATGCGATAGTAGATAAGTAGACCCTCAATTCTGGAAAATTTATACTAAATTTTTCGAAATTTTCTATCTGGTGGAGCTTTGTGCATGCTACCGCTTATCGAATATTTATACACATTTTATTTTTGCTGTCATTGAGAAAATATATTACAATTTGAAATTTCACCGATATAATTCTCGAGGGCTTCAATATCAATAGAGACTCTCATTGAATTGTTGCTTTCTGTACTGAATATCATTACTTTCTGTTAATTTGGCATTTGGAAAAAAAGCAGTGATCAAAAGAAAAGTATTAAATATAAGATAATACAATTTATTGTTAATATAATACTCATTACAGGTATAAGCAGTCATTGGGTTAATTAACTAGTTAACATTTACTTTCCTTAACATCTTTTAAAATATTGTTAGATTGTAAAGCAGCAATGGCAAGATTTCTTTCTTGTTTCTCCTCATTCAGTTGCAACTGCAAGTTCTTAACGTCCAATTTTAGCGTTTTTATTTCGTTTTGTAATCGCATAACAACAGCCCACAAGCTCGGCGACCCGTGCGCCGCAGTCGGGTGTGCAGGCAGGGACGGCGACCTCACTAGAGCTTCTATCGTCAATGGGCTCTCGTCGTCGCATTCTGGAAACAAAATTGAACGTAACGGAATACAGGCTTTCATCTTTTTGCTTATTGTCTAAGTAATCATTGAATACCCACCTTGCAGCAGCGTGTGAGTTCGTGGCAGAAAGGCAGTAAAATTAAGTGTCCTAAACCATCTGTGATTTATTATTAGAGAATGGTATGGACAGTAGTAGGTACTCGTAGGTATAGAAAGTGCCCGAGCGTGAAATTTGTGTTCATCAGTTTTGTGTGGTGTATTAAACTCGGTGTAAACTTGCGTCTCATAATTATAATTAGGTACCTACTTGATAACTTGCATTGGCAGAAGCGAGCAAAGTTAACTTTTTTATAGATATAATAATAACAGTGATATAGAGTAATATGGATTAGGTACATATATCCAGCAATACGTATAAATGCTGGTAGTGTCGGCCCAAGTAAGTAGAACAGTGCCGAATTGGTCTGGTGTATCTGACAGTTTGACTTGTCATGTGGTTATCCAATGAATGAATTACGACGTGTACAATATTAAGTTGTTGAGGTACTAAATAATTATTATATGTTAAGATAGAAAAGTTGTAGGTATATATTTTCTAAAAGTTTATTTCATATAATTTGCTCAAAAAATAAATTATAAACTAGTTACTATAGGTAATACATATAATGCAACACTGTATACATTTTACGATATTTAATAGAATCTTAATAGGTATATTATACTCACAGCAGTTTTTAAAACTGCCTAAAACATTAGTTGACAAGACCAGTTATATAATTAATAAAATTAATACACATAAATAAAACAGTTACACAGGACGAAAAATACATAAAATATTTAGTTTTGGCGGATTCTTTTATCAAACCATCTAATGGCCTCAGTAGGTACATAAATATTGTTTTAAATAAAATGCTATAAATAGCTACTCAAAGCCAATAACAGTTTCGCACTTTATCTATGTCTTTTTGCACCAAATTTGTAAGGCAACGCTACGAGTAAAATACCTACACTACAAGGTGTGCATTTTATTTAAAACGTATTAATTAAATTAGTACACCAATTACAATACAACAAAACACACCACCGAGTATGACGATCACATTTTCTGAATGTCTTGGATATTTGAATCCATGTTATTCTCATCCATGTTATGTCATTATATCCATGTTAGAAACACAATCACCATACTCGTACTGTGACGGCGAAAGGAAATAAATAATTCAAGTATTCCTGACTCCAATTTAAAAACACAGACAAGACATCCTCCAGACTGAGCATAGTAGCTCTACCCCCTCTGCCACAAATACGGTAGTTTTACTCCATTTTCGAGTTGAAAGTGTCTTTGTGTGACGTCCGTGTCTTTGAACGGACCAATCACGGCACGGGACCTCGCTCACCTCGTCCCCCGCACCCCCGTATTTTTGGCAGCATCGGTTTCATGAAATAATTGCTTTAAACTCCGTCTAGAGGATTCCTAGTCTATGTTTAAAGACAACACAACGTCCTTATTCGCACTATTTAAGATTACATGAAACATGTAGAAGCACTAATACTTAAATATTGGGATATTAGAGAGAAATAAAGAAATTTATTGAACTTACATTTTGTAAGTTAAAATGTCATAATTATACCTCATCTACAATTTAACCGACCAATACGCAAGCAAAATGAGGTTACAGAAATCTCACTTGTTATTACTGTGAAACCTGGTTAAGTGGGACCTGGATAAGTGAGAAACCTCTATAGCTGGGACTCATGGTGCGGTCCCGACACTTTAGCACTGAATTACCTCTGTTAGTGAGATAAAACGAACCTCTATAACTGGGATTAGTTGTTGTAATTTTATAGTCACATTTACCTCTATAATTGAAACAGATAGTGTATTTTACCTCTTTTACTGAGACTATATTTATAAGATTACATTTTCCTAATTGTTTTTTAGAATTTTATACGAATTACCTCTGTATCTGAGATAAGGTCAATCTATGACCTCTCTAACTTGGACTTTATTGATCTATTTCCGTATTCTTACTAACTCTTAGTCTATCCACAAATTCCGCATTTGCTTAATTGTGTCTAAACGACTTCAAGTTTCATTTAGTTACTTTATGTAGTTACAACTATCGAAACGAAAGCTGAAATCTTGATAAGTAACAAGAATAAACAAATTTTCATTTAATAAATTTCTAAGACGCAATGAAGCCCGTGTTGATTGAAAAAATCTATCCTTTGGAAAATCATTCAAAATAAATTCAAAGAAATATTTAAACAGACTTAAAAAATATTTAGGGACAAGGATTATTTTACCTAAACATTTAAAGATAATTACAAAATACCTTATTAACCACCTCTATAACTGAGATATATCCTCTATTCTCACCTCTATTAATGGTACCCTCTGTAAATGAGACAGAAATTTATTTGTACTTACCTGGCTAACTGAGAGCCTGGGTAAGTGGAATACCTCTTTAAGTGAGACAAATCTGCTCGTCCCTTGAAGTCTCACTTATCCAGGTTTCACTGTAATTTATTTGGATACACTTAACAACTAGCGGATATATCACGAGTAGCATCTATGAGCCTACAGTGCAAGGATTTGTTACGTGATATAGAAACAATATAGGAATTTCGTTTTCCGGCACTATTTGACATGCTTTGGATAATTTAATTATAAGGTATCACGTTCCGGTTAGTTCAAAATATCTAGGTAAAATTACAAAAAAGTAAAAATATTTACAATCCCAGGATTTATTTTTGATCTCTATCCCTGTATAAACGCGAAGATGTAACAAACATTTTTGCCCTTTTTATCCGGACATGTTAAAAACCAAACATTTCTGCACATCTATGCTACTGACTAAAGTTAGTTAAAGTAGTAGTCTGCGGCCCAAGTAAAATAAAGTGGAGATATTATATCAGGCTTCAAAGTTTAGAAAGTAGTTACCTATTCTATATAACAGTTTGTAAGTTTTTTTAAATATATACGTATTAACAAATCAACATTCATTCCATAAATGAACCGTTAAGATTAATATAATAAATAATGTTTGAATAATATAAACAAGCATTTTACATAGATGAATATTAAATTCGTTAAGCTGCTATAGGTAATTGCCTACTTTAGGCATACAGGCTTGTTTAAAATACCTAAAAGGTTTTGCCAGGTAGATTAAGCCACAGTAAAACATAATTTTTATACACCTCATATTTAACATCATATTTATAGCGATAAATTTAAAATAAATTTCTGATTCTATTTATAAAAAGCGTCATTCCATATCTACTCGCAATGCTCGTTAACTACACTGGAACAAATTCGGGAATAATAAAGAACGATCAGCAGAGTTGGGTATTTTGCAACATTGCAGTTGGCACTGCTGTAGTCTAGTGGCCGCGTATTTACATACACGTTGCACGGTTGCAGTGGCGCGTTTGCGTTCAATATTTAACGAATAACACGCCGCGCCGCCCGCCGGTGCTCTGATTACCCACTGCAACACCTAATGTTTCTATTAGGAACCTACTCACGTATACTAAGGTCGATTATACATTTTATAAGGTACAATAGGGATTACTTGGATTAAATCATAAAATATTCGTATAGTAAGCATTCTCTGACACATTTTGAACATGCAAAATTTTATAATATTTAGGTATATTAGGTCTGGGAAAAAGTTCTTTGGTATTTTATACGACGTGCGAATGGGATGCAGTGTGCTAAGCGTCTAACGGGCGCTAAGTATCTAAACGTGAGGTTCATATATTTAGACGTTTCTGTTTTTACGTAAACAGATTCCCTTTCTAGTGAGGAACGTTACACAGCACGAAAGGCTCATTATATATAGCACTAAATCATTAATATAGTAACGGCGGGCGGCTGCCACTGCTCCCAAAATAGTATCACCTGAGAAATGAAACTGCGGCCCGTTTTGGATACTGACGCAATTTTCATAAAGCTTCACCTACCATGTCACACCTTCAAACCGGGACTACCGACTACTCCCAACATGTTAGTATAAATAATGTTCTACATAATCCAAGGCATGCATTTTATATTATTACATTCAATATGCACCATACATTTTACTATCCATATAATACAATCAAAAAGCAAACCTATAAAATTAATTGATTTGTAAATCTAACCTAATATATTAATAATACTGCACTCGCTATAGTAATATATACGCGTGTTAAGGCGATATATAACAAGCTGCAAAAGAAAATAAGACGATAACCTTTCAAAATCATACTTTTCTGACTAGAAAATGTAGTATCTTTTACTATGCTAAATTACAACCCGGTAGGGTTCGTCCCGTCTTATTTCCAATTTGAATCGTGGTTGAACTAAAACTTAAGCACATTTTTAATATCGCTTTCGTTAAATCGTTACAGAGCCACATACAATAATGGTACGATTAAAATCGATATCTGTAAGTCCTAAATAAATGTAATTCCATTAGTATGAGTCATCGTTTAGTAATAATATTAAAAATGGGTCAATGTTCACGCACATTAATGTAACTTTTAATGATGGATTAATAAATGAGAGACGCCTTTCGAGGACCACGGTCAAAACGACCGAAAAAGAGAGAATGACTACTTGTGTCAGTCAAAGTGGTGAGATTTGGTGAGTTGTTTGACGAAAGATCCGCAGCACCAAGTGGAGGAACGCGCTGAGCGAGCGGCGCGGGGAGCGACGAGCGGGGCGGGCGCGGGCGCGGAGGCGGGAGCGACCGCGCGCAGCGCCGCCGCGAGGCTCGGGTGCGACCCGCTGCGCCGTTCCCGACCCTCGCACAGCTTCTGCCTGCGCTCCTCTGAACATTCCCATAGATTCGGGTTAGAACGGTTCATCTGGAACTTGCGTTCCGAGAGCAGCCTCCTCGTCTCGGGGCCGCGGTACAGGTAAGTGTCGGCAGCTGAGCTTTTGTTACGCTTCACTTTCGAAGACTTGCTGCAGCCTACGTGGTCGGGGGTCTCACTTCTTTGGACTATAGGCAATTTAGTGTAGTTATAGTGAAAAATGTTAGAAGCGGGTGCGTGATATTGTACTTTACCAAGAGACAAGTGACCGCAGTCCACTGCAGGTGGGATATAAAGGCAGCCGCATGTAACAAAATAGAAAGTTTCAGACTACCGTGGCACATAAATACACCAGGGTTAATACATGTAGGTACTTAGATGCTGGGTGCACAACATAGCACAGTTGGAACCAAATTCACCGGTTGCATATCAACGTCCTCGTTAGTTAGGTCAGTTAGGTTACAAAATGCATTAATAATATTATCATTTCTACTTATACCTATTACTGTATTTAGTGTCCAACGGTAAGAAGAGAAAAATGCGATGAATTGCTTACTATAGTTCGTTTTTTTAGCATTAGAAAGAACTTGAAAGAAGCTAAGCGATCTTGACATGTCTTTTAATTGAAAAACACTTTTAAAAAATCAGTAACTATTACTTATGAAAGCAGAAGAATATACACTCGCGTGCAAAAGTATTGCATCACTTTGCATTTTTTCGTCCGCACCCAATATATTTGTAAACTGGTTAATTTCACTGAATTATTTTAATGTAATCATGTTCCTTGAAGTTTTAGCTTTACGAAAAGTAAAAAAACATGGAAACCGGCCCAGTATTTTTCAAATTATCGGCATTTTCCCGATTTGTGAGCGGTTTCCCGTTATCACGCGCACGAGTTGCGCTAACCTTGACCCCCATAAAACGGGGGGCAGAAAGGGGTTGTTATCAGTCACTTATCAGAAGTCGATCGTTACATATCTCCGCGTATTTTCCCGTGAAAAAGACCTGGAAAAATGGAAACCACTGAAGCTGAAGTCCGCCAAATCGTCCAGCCCCTGCCAGCGGGGCGTAGGCAACGTTCAGTAGCTGCCGAGCTGAATTTAAGCCAATATGCAATTTGTAGAGTCTACCAGAGGTTCCAGGGGACTCGATCCTTTACTTCAAGACCAAGAAGCGGCCGCAGAAAGTGTACATCAGAGAGGGAGGACCGCTTCTTTGTCACAACATCTCTCCGAGATCGACACCAGACAAGCATTGCCATCTAGCAGCGTCTGCGTGAGGTACGAGGAGTGGCTGCCAGTGAGTGGACAATAAGAAGAAGACTTAAGAAAGCGAACCTGATACCCAGGAGGCCCGCAGCGGGGCCAAGATTGCTGGCGCGACACCGGACAGCCTAAAGAGAGTTTGCTGAAAATCACAAGGACTGGACCATTGAGCAATGAACCCCAGTTCTCTTCTTGAAAGAGTGCAGAATGTGCTTGAATGGATGTGACCGAAAAGGAAGAGTCTACAGAAGGCGAGAAGAACAGTTCGCTCAATGTTACTTCTCCGAAAGGGTCGCCAATGGCGGTGGATCCGTAATGTTCTGGGGCGGCATTTCCTACGACGGGCGGACAGAGCTGGTTTTCGTGCCTGGCGAGGGCCGTGACAGTGTATTGACCGCTGCCAAGTACATCACTGATATCCTGGAGGAACATGTTGTTCCTTATGCCGGTATTTTTGATGAGGGGTTCATCCTACTGCAGGATAATGTCCCTTGTCATACCCCTAGGGCCACCGCAGCCTACCTTCTCGAAGTGGGCATCGACACCATGAACTGGCCAGCGATGAGCCCGGACCTTAACCCCATTGAACACGTGTGGGACTACCTAAAAAGTAGGGTTTGGAAGCGGAATCCTGCCCTGGTCAATGTTGAGGAGCTGAAGGGAGCGTTGCTGGAGGAGTGGGAAGCTATTCCTCATCATCACATTAAAAAATTAATTAGCTCTATGAAAAACCACTTGGTTTGTGAAAGGAAGGCTGTGGGTGGCAATACCAAGTATTAATTAAATAATAATAATCGATATTGTATTTAAAAAAATGACTTTTATTCTTAAGTTTACAGATTTATTTTTGGAGCATTATGCGACTACTTTCAATTTTCTGATTTTTTGTAGTCTTCAGATTCGAAATTTCATTGTATTTGCCATTTTTCTAATGCGTTACATTATAAGCTTTCAGTTGATACCAAGATTTTCAGAATCGGGTATAGAATTACAAAGATATTGGGTGCAGACGAAAAAATGCAAAGTGATGCAATACTTTTGCACGCGAGTGTAAATGATCGTATTAGATTCATAATTGTTACATATTTGCCGTAATTAATTTTTAAAATGTGTTTTTCAATTAAAAGACACATCAATATTGTTTACCTTATTTCTAATGCTAAAAAAACGAACTATAGTACGGGTATTTACTAAATAGTTTTATTATGAGATTCATAATACGAGTATCTTTTACTTCTAACTAGACTAGAAAGCCGTTTTGTACTGGATTTTAGCATTAATGGATTTTTCTAAATAGGTACAAATTAAAAAAACTTAAATGATATTCCTTTAACAATAGGCTTAATTTTTACGAGTAACAGTAAATTACTATATATATAGTAGTAAGAAAAGTTAGTAAAGCATGCTGCAACCTCATGCACTATAATAACTCTGTGCTCACTTAGGATAAACAACACGTATGTATATTGAGTACTATAGATTATAGTGAGTGTTTACGTATGTAAATAAATAAATACGATTGTCAATCGTTAACAACACCAACAACAAAATGTCGAACAAGTATAAAAGTACAAGCGCTACTTTTTATGACTAGCGTTATATTTGGTTTAGGGTGTTGATTATTATTATTACACATCATTCTAAAAACCAACTGATAATACGGTTTCTTGACTTGGCATGTCTCCTCCTTGTAGCCTCGAATATCTCCAGTGGTATATTGGGTACTGCATAATAAAATATACAGCAATGTTAGTAAAACCCTTTACTACTATTAGATATTAGGAAACGGGTAGCATAACAGTTATATAGATTGTATAAATTGTCAAACGTTTGTCCAAATTAAACAGTTTTGTCCGATACGCATACAAGTTTCAGGAAATTATTAATTAGTGCAACGTTAATACTCGCGACAAACACAAAAGGCACTTGGAGACTTCATTAGGTAGGAAATTGCAAGGCAATCGGGAATAACTCGAACAACACGCACTGCAGTCAGACGATTAGTCATAAAATTTGAGAACTACAGAATCTATTTTTTAGTATCACAGACGCAACACACCTAATATAACGTGTTTATTTCTGTCCTATATGTTACGAATGAAACAAGATACTCACCAGAACTTACAGCATTTCTACAGCGCGCCGAAGTACAATAGGCTTCGATGACCTTAAGAATAAGAGCGTCTTCTTCATAGGAATTTGACTTTCGTTGGTGTGGTGCATACGGATGCGTCGGACCTATGTTCTCGTCGGAGCCCACCGTGAAGGATTGCGGCCGCAGGGGCGGCGCGGGGCGCAAACATGTTATACTCCATCCTAAAATAAACATTTTATATCAGTTCAAACAAATAACTTCTTTCTACAAGAAAATCCAGTCATTTTACATTCACCTACCTTTATTGCTGTAGTTCGATCCCGCCGTGTCGATGAAATCAACGGAAGAGAATTTTTTACCGATAGCATTTTTATTTGGTTTGGCAGGCGACTGATCAATAGAGTCGCAAGAATTTAAAAGCCAGCGGGCCGACTGATTTTTTTGTTTACTTTTTGACGTTTGCTGGGTATGCTGCGAATAGCTTTGATGGTTGTTGAATGAGTGTGATCTTTTGTGGCTTGTTAGACCTGACGATAAATCAGCGTTATTGCCGTCTGTCATGGTCATCTACAAAAAAATAAAAATATACATAAGTTCTTCAGTCCAGACTAAACATCCATATTTTAAAAATACCACACAACGTATAGGTACATGTATTTTAACAAATCTACTTTAGGTAATCAGGTTAAGTGAGCGATGCTTTAAAATCGAAACAGAATAGAGTTAGAAAAATGACAGTTTATTTCAGAATTTGTGAACTTGTTTATTTTGATTGGAATATTGTAATGTCTCGACAGTTCCATTATCGTTTACAGAGTATTCATCAACAACATCTATTTAAAGCACACTTTATAGCCCACATTTGTGACCCGGCTCCATCTCAGCTGGAATCTCAGTGCCTAATACGTATTTATATTTTTATTACGGTACTCAACCGTTTCATTTTATACGATCGCTTTTTAATTTTCTAAATATTTTATGGACCCAGGTTCAAATGGATTTCAAACGATCGCATTCACTTCGTAGGTACATTCACATAGTACTTTATACATGTGTACCTCTAGTGATATAGGCACAGGTAATAGAAGCATATCCATGCACTTTTCTTAAATTGTTAGTAAATGAGGTATCTAGTTGCAGTGGCAGGGTTTTTTTTCAGTTAGTAAGATGAATAAACACAGGCAAGGATGATCAAGTAAAGCACTGCAACACTGGGGTAACTAATGACAGCATTAATGGTTACAAAACTTCAAGGCAGTAAGTATTATTATCTTCAAACCAGTGATGTACAAACAGTATCTCTTTACAAAAGTATTATCCTTGCCTGAGTCGGTGACCACTGTTATGGGTAACTTTGCTTTCATCCACCAATGCGCATACAAGTCTGAACGATACACCATGAAGCCACTCTTTGCTTCAGTTAATTCCTTTTGGAATTTAGATAAGTCCTCGCTGCGAGATCTAGTTTTGCGAGTTGCCATATTTTCTCCCGTTTTTGCTTGAACCTTTTCTTGATCAAAAACATCACAATTTCGACGTTGATTCACACGAGACGGTCTATCAGTGTTCATATCGTCACTTTCGGGCTTCTCCCTGAATATACGCATGTGGTAATGTAGGCTGGGTTTTGTGCGCTCCGTTATATTCAAGGTACTCCACTGACAGGGTACAGGCTGTCGAACATTCTTTGGAATCTCTAGATGGGTACTGGGCTTGCGGTAGATACGTGGTGGAACTTCGGGTTTTAGTTTGATTTCCGGCACATATCGTTCGATGTTATGACGAATGGACGTTCTTTTAATTTGTGGCGACGACACCGGCGGGGTGGCTGCATACGTAGAAGTCGTGTGGATATTTGACAAATCCATCACGTCAAGACTGGTTTCCGACGTTACACTCGTAACGCAAGAAGTTCTAGCCGTAGAACCGAAAGGAGATGTGCATCTACATTGATCTTCGAAATTAGCTGCCTCTATTTCGGACAGTGTTAAATTTTTACGGCGCTCATCGAAAGCTCCCTGTGACAAATTGTCTACTATTTTTTCATGTCCATCAGAGTCATTTCCAGTGCTTCCGCCAGCATATTCATGCAAGTTCAACTCGGGAGACGCTAAGTTGCAGCTTCCGACCACTCCCGAGTCCGAAGATCTCGGGCTAGGGCATAAAGACCTGTTACAGCATTCACACTTCTTGCATAATTTATTTCCGTCAGACTGTGAACTCATCCTTTGAAATGTGGGTTCATTATTTTTGCAGAAGCTTTCAGTTTCCACCATTGACTTCGACATTGAACGTCTGATTCTTTTATCAGAATTAAGAGAATGCTTACGAAAAGGGATGTCGGTATTAAGGTTCATGTTAATTATTTTAACATCATCTTCTTCGTTTCTAAACATTGGAGGCGGATCAATGACTGGATGATCAGGGTAAATAAAATCGTTACAGAGTTTTGGGGATGGTGGTGCGATTTCTTGCAATATGTCTGTTATTGAATTTTTTTCTACCATATCTTGAGAATATGTTTCCTCTGTTGATTTCCATAGCTTTGGGACAGAATCCTTTTTAGCATTAATGGGAAAACTTTGCCTCGTAGGAACAAAATCAGAATTTTCATATCCTATCGTATTCATTAGAATATCCTGATCAATGTTTACCAAATCTTCACATGCCATATAAGTTCTCACTTCAAAAGAAGAGTTTTCTGTACTTTCCGAATATTGTGCAAGTAGATGTCTGTCACAATTCTGCACACGTTGGGATTTTTGTAAAGGAGTGTCTTCAGGGCTATTCACGGCTTGAAAAATATTCGAGTGGGATGGAATTGACAAAAATATATTTTTCGTACAATCTCCCCTAATTAATTCGGACTCCTCGAGGTTTAGATTATTTGTGCTATCCATGTAGCGGACGTAGCCATAATTACTCCCCCAACTACTAACAGAGGAACCAGTTCTAGGGCTAATAATATCCTGAGCATTTTGCCTCAGCATTCTAGGGCAGGGCAGATCATCTATATCGGCGCAACTAGAGCTTGTATATGACTCAGTAGTGTCAGATTCCCTTTCACTATCGCTATCCGACCCATCTGTTTCGGTGCCAACAGTCCCGTCATTTTCTATTCTTAGCCTTATATGGTTCTTATGTTTTCTCATTACGGGTATTCCCGTTAATTCAAAGGCTTTTGCCCACGTTCGCTCATGTAACAATTTACGCAACATTTGTCTAGTAATTACCTTTTTCTTAACTAGTCTCGCAAAATATTTGGTAAGTGAATAATAAGGTGATGCAGAGGGGTAACTGGGCGGTGGCAAAGTCACGTGATAAAGGCTTCGGCGGCTAGAATTTATGCTAGACAGCGCCCCTTCAGAAGGAGAACGGGTCAGCTGCGTGAAAAATTATAAAAATACCTTAATATTGCAACAATTTAAACAACACTAATTAAGGCTTCACAGCCATCCGTAACCGTAGCAAAGTAGCTAAAACACATAGAGTTAGACCAAGAAAAGTCTGCAGCGATTTTGATAGCCCACGCCGTGCGTGCAAATGTTATTTTAAACGCCATAACTAACGTCGTAACTTCTCTGAAATTATGACGTATAAATAACACTTGCTCTGCGTGGGCTATCAAAATCGCTGTAGTCTTTTCCTGGTCTAACTTTACTGATCCGTTCAGGCGCTATTATAGCCCTGCTAAGCTAATTAGCGCTATCTCAAATCAAAATCGAATATATACATTAAATTAACAAACATAAACATTAAATTCTGTCACAAAATAAATAGTCAAATTGGGATTTTACATACATACATCGATCCTTTTTTAGACGTTATCTTGCTTGCGTATGAAAGATATAGAAT
Organism: Cydia splendana; assembly: GCF_910591565.1. Taxonomy (NCBI): domain Eukaryota; kingdom Metazoa; phylum Arthropoda; class Insecta; order Lepidoptera; family Tortricidae; genus Cydia; species Cydia splendana. Next base: position 12,821,456 of record NC_085964.1, on the reverse strand, counting down.
GTATCTTAGCTACTTAGTAACATAGATAGGTAATCAAATGATAACTAAATGAATATAGGTACTTACATGTGGCAGTGAATGCGGCTGACCAGGTTCATGTGTAGGACTGCTGGTGTTCGAATGTTTTTGCAACAAACTGACCCAGTTGTCGGCCTCCGCTCGCGTCTGACACACCGCTACTATGGTGTCTATCATTGGACCAGTAATTTCAAATGCATTCTTCCTTGTTTCAGAATCGTCCAGTTTGCAGACTGTTATGCCGGTAAGTGGCAGACAACCCTAAAATGTCAACCCAAAAATCACAATGTTCAGATGCCACAGTAAACACTATATACACTAATGTTTAACAATCAGAATAGTATGCAACACCTGCTAGCAAGATATCAGTAGGTACTCGACTTACGAGTATAAACTACAACATATCTTTGTTGTCACGTTTCTGGAATTAGAAAGCGCCTCCTAGCTGCTGTTTCATATCCCAGGCACGAAAATGTCAGGTCAATTGGACAATCATCCTGCTTTTCTACCAATCTACCAATTTTTTTACTAAAATGACAGATAGGTTTAACAAATTGGAGAATTCAATATGTCATTTAAGTATCTACTAAGTAAGAAAGGTGACTCAGGTAAACCTCTCTTAAACTTAAAGCTTTTAAGAGTGTATACTCTGACCTATGACAACGACTTCGCTCCGTAAGCCTGTTAATGTACTTAGTGCTGAAGACTTTATACTCTGACCTATGACAACGACTTCGCTCCGTAAGCCTGTTAATGTACTTAGTGCTGAAGACTTTATACTCTGACCTATGACAACGACTTCGCTCCGTAAGCCTGTTAATGTACTTAGTGCTGAAGACTTTATACTCTGACCTATGACAACGACTTCGCTCCGTAAGCCTGTTAATGTACTTAGTGCTGAAGACTTTATACTCTGACCTATGACAACGACTTCGCTCCGTAAGCCTGTTAATGTACTTAGTGCTGATAGACTTGACTGATATTTGTGCAGCAATTAAAAAAAAACCGGCTTTGGTTTACATCTGAATCATGGTTTAATATTTAACTTACCTCATAAACAAACGCCGACACCCTCTTACTAACAGATAGCAAAAGCAGCGCCGAAGGGAAAAGCACGAGGTACCGGTCTTGGTGCGAAGGGCCCACCGCTACACTGCCCATGTGCAAGACATCGCCTAGGGCCGCTAGCTCGCCACCGGGCCATCCGCGCACTTCTCCTGTTACTACTTGGAGCTCTAGCTCTTTTTGCCGCCGTAATGCTGCGCAGCCACTCTGGACGGAATAAATAAAAATATTGGAACTTTCAAAGGCCAAAAATCTAATGGTAAAAATAAACTTTATTAGGAGCGTCAGAGCTTGCGATTCTTGTTACGTAAGTAAAACAAATAAAAACGTCATATTTTTGCAACCTTTCATTTAACTCCACAATTTCACATGTGTGTTTGTTTATATGCCGCGTCAAAGTCAGAGGGACATTTGGAGTTATCGAACATGGCGGATTTTTATGCTGATTAAACTTCGTGGTTTGTTATTGTGTTGCGTCGCTACGTCACTTTCGTTTGACATATTGAAAAAAAAGAGAAGCTACAACATGATTGCATAATCACCATTCAGAATTTCAGAATAGGATGGATAGGTATTCAGACTTCGAGTAAACTTCGGTAAACATTTGAGGGCATGTAGGTACATTAAATTTAATCAGATTACCGCGACATGGTATAAATCTTGCAAGTTTTATACATATACTTAGTACTTAGCATTTATTTTCATGGTTCCCTCATCTCTCGTAGTATCCAAGTAACTAAGTACCCAGCAAACAACTTGGATAGTTCAACACTAATAAAAAACTGAAGTGCAATGTGAGTTGCCCCTGTCCGGATGCGCCTTGTGAACATGTCGTGCCAGCTCTTGCCATCTCAGGGTACTTGCTAAGCCGACAGATTGGCTAGGATAGGCCCACGGTCAACATTGATACTTACAGCTATATCTTTGAAAACAACTGAAGCGCGATGTGTGTCGCCCCTGTCCGGATGCGCTTCGTGAACATGTCGCGCAAGTTCTTGCAGCATCGCCGGGTACTTGCTGAGGCGACGGAATGGCTTGGATAGTCCTGCTGTTAGAACTAACACTCCAGGGCATACGGCACCGGCATTCTCCATCCATGTGTTAAGTTCCTCCCTAAAAATTGAGGGGATTAAAGTATTTGTATCTTTAATGCAGTTGTTCAACCAGCGGCTATAAACTGAGGAGCAATTTTTTTAATGTTTCAGCTCCTGTTTAAAATAATTATTTTGAATTTAAATCAAAGCTGTAAGCCAAATAGTACAGAATTGAATGTTTAATTCAAAAAGCATTTGTAGCAATACTTTTATCAATATGCCATCTTTTGTACTCAATAGGATAAAAGTCACCATCCAATCCTTGAAAATAATTGACTTACTTGTATTTGTCGAGGATGCACACTGCTTTAGGATGACCAGCACAGTATGTTTGATGCACTGATTTTATCTTTGGAGCCCATTGCAAGAAAAGGCCACCCACCCGCTGGTCTGGGCCTGTTTTTGTTGCACATTCTTCTAACAGGGAAAGGAACTGTTCATGAGTTTGTAGCACCTCAGTTATATTGCCCGTCAATTGCTTGAATTCATCTCTAGTTAACCTAAAAACAAATATATGTTTTGGATTTTGTCATGATTGATATGCATAGTTTAACTAAGTGTAGAACAATTTTAGTTAAACATACCGTACATGAAAAATAAATTTACAGGCATTCTGATTTTAATAACAGGTTAAGAATTAGATCTAGATTAAATATGAATCCTATCAAATTTTTAGCCTAATATTAAAATCAGAATACACCTGATAATTAAAACATGTTTACTGTTAAAATACAACTACTTATTGCTTTTTGATAAACAGATTTTTAAAATATTAAATTTATACAATAAACCAGTGCTTATCAAACTGCGGGTTGCCATCCCCTGGGGGTCTCGCTCCAACCTATGGTTGTGGCCGAGCCGTTAAGCTTGTATGGTTAAATAATGGAATTAATATATTTGCTTGCTTACATGTCACTATTCTCCAGGGGTTGAAGAAAATTACTGGCCAGCCCCTGCATCTCGGCCACATGTGCCTTTTCTGAATCAATGATGTCTTTGAGGACAACATTTCTAAATGCTTGAATTTCAGATGCTGCTCTAATAGGAGATGTAGTCAAAGATCCAGCTTGATCTAAAATAAATATAATATTAATTGTTGAGTATTAAAGTCCAACAGAACCATTTTTATTAAGTATTTACTTGCATCTACCAACTGTAAAATATAATGCAAAATGAGGACATTAGGATTTCATTTTGTTATCACAACAGACTAATTTCATGATCAAAATTGCAATGAAGTTTGCAGAAAAAAACCATTACCTTTACATTCTGTAACATAATTACTCGGGAACCACCCAGTGGTTTCCCCTAAGGTTCCTTCCCACCAGCCCCCTTCCTCCTTCTGAGTGACTGTGATAATATCACCCTTTTTGAAACACAGTTCGTCATTATTCTTGCCTTTGAATGAGTAGATTGCTTTTACTAAGCAACTTTCAGTTGACATTGTGTAGAAACTCTAGCACCATGTTATAAATTTGCTGTAAATACAAACGACAAACAACATCTAAAAAAACAGAGTTAAGACAGAAATGGTAATAGAAGGTATAACTATTTTAAAGACCTTTTAATCAAAAATAAATTCAAGGTAGCATTCACGCTACTAAACCAAGTATTACAATGTGGAGATTGTTGGAAAGTTAATATTCCGCTCTTGTTACTTACTGATTTTAAAATGTCCTCTTTGCTTTTGGTAGGATAAAACACGTAATTACGACAGGATGTCAAACAATTTCCGGAATTTGCGAGACGACTGAAGGGACCAAAATGACTTATGGATTCTTGTTCATAATTACACTGACTTGTGAACGATGATATATTTAAACTGATTTAAACATAACACGTATTGCTTTTACTTTAAATTAAAATAATGGGTAACTGAAGAGGACACTGATATAACTGATACAAGAAACAAAAATTATTTTATCACACAAACTACTCTCTACTACACTGACTTGACTTCCAAAAATAAATACCATAGACTAGACTAGACTTTACCAGACCTAGACAAAGGATACGACAGATAAGGGCCTCTATAAACTTCATCGATAATCGCTTTTGATTTGCATTGAGATATTTGATCGATCGATTGAATTCGTTGCACCGACGCTTATTCGGAAATTACCTAAAATGGCATTACTAGAGTGAGTATTATATTCTTTGCTCCATAGGACTTAAATAATAATTAACAAAATCGAAAAGTTCTCTGAACGCGCGTCAATACCACAGCATATATATATATATATATCTTGTCCTCCAGTCGCTGTCAAGTGTCAACTAAATAAAATGTCATTGACACAGTCCATTTGTTATTGATAAAAAATTATAATACTCCTTATTTAATGGATTTAGTTTGCTTCCAAATTTTATTCAGGCCTGGAGTAGGGTCACGTACAATAAAATGTAAAATATTGGGCGTGTATGTAAATGGTTATATGCAAGGTTGAGATGGTGAAAGTGATCAATCAACAAAAAAACAATACTCCAAAGTTTACATGAGCCAAAGTAATGAGTTGCGTTACTATCTAGATTGGTTATTACTTATTATTTTTGAGTTAAAATTTCGTACTAGTCTAGTCTTTCCGGTTCGGTTCGTTAATCCTACACACATAAGGAGCAATGGAAAGTTCATTAGAGGATAATTTATACAAAGCAGTACAATCTGCAGACCGAGGATCGATTGTGTGCCTTCTAGACAGAGGTAAATAATAATGAATATTTACTTTGTTGTATATATTTGCCCTTAAATTATACACTTTGGATGTATAATTTTAATGATACTACATCAATAAAGATTACCTAGGTACTTGAGTAATGCAGATATTGGAGTTAAGTAATTATTTTAAAATCTTTTTCTTAACTTCAGGCGCAAACCCAAATAAGATAGCAAAAAATGGTAAAACTTCGTTAGGTGAAGCATGCAATGTAGGAAATTTAAGTATAGTGAAATTGCTGGTTGATACAACAAGATCTAGACAAACTACACATTCAAGTAGAAAGCGCCATTTAAAAACGCACAAGCGCAAGATAAAAAACGATGGACCTCAGGAAGAAACACTTACTAAATACAAGAACCCTAGTGATAGAAAATGTATGGGTTTGCAACTTGAAAATATAGGCCCAAGTCAGGATTCCAAAAGAGGTGTCAACCGTGGATACTTTGTGTTTATACACAGTGATGGCTCAAGTAGTGACGAGAGTAGAATCACCAGCTTGCTGTCTCCTTTGAGTCCAGTGTTGTCAACACCCTCGCCACATGATGACTTGGAATGGGACGAAGAGATTGGCAATGTGGCTCCTACCACCAGTGAAGATGAGACTTGGACTTCAATGTATAAGTGAGTAGCATTAAATTAGTCATTAGTCATAATAATATTATAAACTTTGAAAACTTTTACTGCTACATATGGCAAATTTTTTGTTGATTTAATGTTACTAGGCTGTATATACGTAACATTGTATATATTATACAATGTTTAGAAACACAAACCAAGCACCATTTGTCTTGACCCATATAAATATTATTTTTAATTATTGTTCTAAATTTACTATATCACTGGTAAATGAGACAGTAAACATTTCTTTTCATAAGATAATTTTTAGGGTTCCATAGCAAAAAGGTACTTACAAAAGAAAGGAACCCTTTTATACTTAATATAGATTTTGGAAAAGCAGCAGCATTAATGTGTAGAGTGCATTAATTGTATTCAATTATTAGTGTTCAAGTTAAGCTATATATATTTCATTGTAGTTTATATATTTACGTTTTCCCACTTCCAGATGGTATGCTTCAATATTAGAATGCACCGGTGCAGCAATTGCATCACAATCAATAGAGATTTATGGAATTGATCAGCAAGATGCCTTTATGAGAACTGCATTACACTATGCAGCTGAGCGAGGACATGCAGAGGTTGTGAAATTGTTGTTAGATGCAGGTAAAAGTCCTAACTACTAGAAATATTTAATTTACACTTTACATATTGTATGAAGTGGTCCTAGAATTGTAAACAAAACGAGTAAATAATAATAAATGAGACAAACATAGAGTTAATGCCTGCGCAAACTGGTGGGAGCGCAGCGCAGATAACTTTAAATTTATCAATGTATATTCTTCCCTATTTCAATTAAATTCAGGTATAAATTGAAATGCCACACCATCCCCCGCTATGCACCGAGGCCTTCCGAGTGCGCTGGGGTAGTGCAATAAAATCTATTATATATGTATTAGTTGAGGTGTTTTACCACTTTATTTTTTGAGGTGTGTAATAGTGAGTATTTTATCCATCTTAGGAAGCAAAGTGGAAGTAATTGCCGGCGATGGTTCCACTCCTCTACACGTCGCCGTAATTAAGGATCACCCGGAGATTGTGAAAATGCTGTTGTTGGCAGGCTGCCATGTCAACAACAAGACCCATGAGAAAATAACGCCGTTACACTACGCAGCTTCTAATGGATTTATAGATTTGGTAATTCAATAACCTACATGTTATGTATTATTTATTTTAAACTTTGTCGCACATAAGAAAAGGTACAAAATGCGGATTTAACGGCTCAAGGTATTCTTTACCATTCAACTACTAGTAAGTATATTATTCTTTATTTATTTCCTAGTTATTATTTTCACAGACAAATTATGCGTGTAATCAGAACTATCAGAAGCTATTGGTCGGTATTTTTGTCCTGTTGCCAAAAACTTAATTAAACATTATCGTTAAGTAAGTCATGTTTGATTTAAAAAAATATTGTTAAAAATGATCATGATCACTCTATATGACTTTTGAGTTTTAATGTGTTACAGTATCGTTGACTTTCTCTAATATGTATACCTTGGGCAAATAATATCACCTGAAGACCAGACAGATAAGGAACTTGAGAAAAGAACCACAAACGTATGGAGAAAGTATTGGTCCTTGAAAGAAGTTTTTAAGGCAAAAGAAATGCCAACAAGGCAGAAATTTAAAGTTTTCAATAGTTGTATAATACCAGTATTAACTTACGGTTGCCAAACCTGGGGACTTACAAAAAAGCAGCACCAAAAACTTAATGTGTGTCAAAACCATATGGAAAGGAGCATACTTAATATAAAACTTAGAGACAGAGTTAAATTATCCATAATCAAGGCAAAATCAAAATCAAAATCAAAAACAATAACTAAAATAATAAAAGAACAAAAATGGCGCTGGACAGGCCATATGATGAGAGAAACCCTAGATAAGTGGACAAAGGACCTTGTAGAGTGGTGCCCAAGATATAATAAAAGAAAGAGTGGTCCACAAAAGTTTAGATGGTCAAATGATCTAAAAAGAATAGGAGGTAAATGGATGCAAACAGCAAAAGATAGAATCAAATGGAAATCTATGGAGGAGGCCTACGTCAAAGGACCAGTTGAAGTTAAAGTTATGAAACCGAATGAATATATAATATGTACAGTCACCTGCAATAGTATGTTACTCTTCGAAGGCCGCAAAAATATGTGACACGCTCTTATGGCTCTACAAATAAGATCGTGTCAGTTATTTTTGCGACCTTTGTTGTGTAATATATTATTGCAGGTGACTGTACCAACTGACTTCAATAATAAAGGCTAATTACAATTACACTTACAATCATTGACTTTACACCGATAGTAAAAAGTATGTTACTAGTACTAAGTTACTGTTACTAACTAGGTAACTAAACAAAAAAAAAACAATAACCAGTGATAATGATCTTTATTTCAAAGGGATAGGGTGGTTTTTTGCGTAATATCTGCAACGTTTATGCCCGTTAAAAGCTTAACGGTATTCTTTGGATCTAATGGTGGTCCCACACTGGCTGTTATGTAACATCGTGTGACAGAGACAACATAATAGTATTGATAGTGTTTTATTATGTTGTCTCTGTCACACAATGTTATATAAGTTATATAACAGCCAGTGTGGAACCACCAATAAACCAGCGACTGCGCCTACTACCCAACGTAGTAATAACGTAGGAACAATAATTTTTAATACAGTTGCTCAAAAAGTGCTACTTTACGTGGCTGTTTAGCGTTCGCAAAGTTGTTTTTTGCGAACTAGTGCTTTTTACTTTTCCAGCTTTTTTAAATTGAATTCTGACCGTAATCGATACGTTCACACCAAAGAGTTTGGATGTTCAAAAACTTTATATATTTTTATTTTGCCATTAGACATTTATTACAAACAAAAGTATTGTTACATGATATAAAGATTTGTTATTATACAATAAATAAAATGTTGTAAAATACGATAATTCACTACATTTTTTTTTTATTTGGCTGAATGAAACTATCATTGCCACGTTTGGCTGTCATTAACAAAAAAATTAAAAATTAAAAAGTAAAACCGGCGCCCGCCATTTTCACTTGAAATTTAGTTGTATCAAAATAATTATCTTAAATTGCAACTGTAAGAGTGTTTTTGTATGAAATGAGTTAATGTGATTAATTTTGGCAATATAAATCTACGCTGAACGTAGTTTATAGTGCTGGATATAAAATATCATTCAAGTTTAAGGGAAAATTCGTAACTGTAAGTGTTACCAATATTTGCTTAGAGGATATAACCAACGGAGACGCCATGTCTAAAATTTTCGGTACAAAATAGTCTGCCGTTTTTTGCGGGGGAGGGGCACATCAAATGTATAGGTACGTCATGTCAGATAAACGTCAGTCCATACATATGGTTGACAAGTTGTTGACCATTGGCCGCCTATTTTCGACAGAGGGGAACGCCTGTTAATGGCGGCTCCATTGTTAATTACTCCGAGAATATTTGTGATATTGTGATTTTTTCGCAAATGTATTAAAAAACGTCGTTCAATGTACGTGTGAAAGTGTTATTATTTACTTGTCCCGTGTCTTTTATTCGCCTACGGCTCATAAAAGACATACAAATACAAAAAATACAAATGCGTTTATTTCATTACTTTTTACATAAGTTCTTAGGACTCGTAAATAATAATAATAACATACTTTCCACACTTGCATTGATATGTACTATTATTTCAGGTAAAAATTCTAGTAAACAATGGTGCTAACTTGGAAGCCAGGGACACCAGTGAGCGCACAGCTCTGTTCTTAGCAGCCGGCAGAGGGCATGTTGATGTGGTCAAATACCTCATATCAGTTGGAGCTAATGTTAATGGCGAAGAGATTCATGGTACAAACCAATATGCATTTTTAATAAGATATATACTTAAATTATTTGCGAGACGACTCTTTAGTAGGACCAGGCGTGGCTCCGCGATTTCGTCGCTTTGCTACAGGTAGCTAATAGTACATCCGTTCCACACCAATTTTGGTGGCTAGCCATAAGCCGCGCGTAGCGCTGTCGCCACCTAGCGGCCATATCTGTCCTGATCGTAACAGACGCGTTTTGTTAGAGAATGAGTCTTCTGTACCTAGTACTATTATTTATTCTGTGGTAGGACCGTAATAGAAATATTTATTAACCAAAACACGTACATACACGACAATGTTGTACATGCCTATTAGTATGCAGGATATTAACTAAAATATCATGCATTCGTACAGAGAGAATGGTAGGTATTCAATTTATCTTACTCACCTAAGATGATTGCGTGGGAAATTTTATAGTTCACTACTGATAGGTGTTGATGGGTGGATTTCAAAATCCTGCGAAAACTTATGGTTCGGTCTTTATAAAAAAAACTAGTAGGTTGTGCGACTTGCAACTTTTTTATATGTTTTTAAGAACTATTATCTTCATGTTCCTTCAATTACCATCTCCAATAACTTAATAGTTTTTTTATATAAAATGTTTTATGTGTCTAAAATCATCACCGTCTACCGGAAAAATCTGAACCTTATTGTTTGCAGTGAAAATTATAGCATACCTATCGTACGATTGCGATTTTTCTTTTACTTATATCTTTTCCATGTTGTTGTTTAACACATGGGAAAATATGCAATAATTCCTTCACCGAGAAAGTACATTTAAAAATATTTAAAATTTTGTCACGAATATTCGTCAACACCGTCATGGTAATGTCAATGTGAGCTTATCTCCGTGTATGAACAACGAAATACCGCTAAAGGTCCTTGCCCTATTTTTCACTTTAATATAGAATGCCAAAAATGATTTCACTATAAAGTCACGTCATTGAATCGTGAGAAATATTACGAACAAATTTGTAAAACGTAGTTTGTCACAACAGAGCATCATCACCGTTATGCTTTGGTTTAAAAAAGTTACAAATGATATATTAGAAATAATTATTGAAATGAATGGCAAACTACATGAAGTTTATTGTGTAGCATAGACATTAACTACTATTATTCATATTCTAGAAATAAAAACAAGAAACTCTCAAATCGTCAACACCATACCCATCATCACCGGGAAAAAATGACGACCGGTGATGATTTCATGTGTATGGTGATGACGGTTCTCAGAAACTTTTCTAGTTATTTTGCTATAATTCATTATGAAATTAAGCTGTATGTTTGAAAAACGTTCTCTATGTCTTCTAACACTATATAATGTCTACCTTGTAAATGTAGAATAAATGTAGAAGAAGATATGTCTATTTTTTTCACACTAGAGGATGGTTAGTTTTAAATAACATTTTGACTGAAGTAGGCAAAATTTAGGTCACTTAGAACTTAGAACATACAAATGTTTATTTTTTATTATCTAATAATGTAAATCGTGCAACTTAGAGTCTGTAATTGCATGTTAGTCGTGTTAAAACAAAGTATTTAAACAAGCAACATATATTAAGTTTTAAGCGACCATAGGCTACGGTACTGGCTCACTATCGTAATGGCCTTATGTTTTTTGATAATATTATATTAATTGATGTATATAATTACAGCAATTAATAATTATACCATTGGGTAGTCACCGGACCCAATACCTAACATTTTGTAACTTATGACATGCATTACAAGTAGGGGTCTTGCAACTTATAAAACACTGATTATATATTAATGTTTAGCTATTAAACAATATATATATGGATTTAAATCATTATAGCTATTTTTAAAGTTAATTTATAAAACAACAAAAATACAAACTTATGCAATGAATCAAATTATCAAAAAAAAAGTAATATATCATAAAAATTAAGCTCACTGGTAAGCCAGCAATTTTATAATATGATATAAATACCAAATTATGCAGTAGATAAAAGAAGATGCGGGTTTAAACTGATAATAAGAGTACAATATTGTTAATATGATTTAACATTGAAAAAACCCAAAAAAATAAATGAATACATAAATTGCCTATTTCGGAATATAAATTATTTAAAATTATACAATAAAAATACTTGTTATATATTTATTTATATGAATAAAATGTATTTTTTATAATTTTCTAAAAATAATTTATGTAGCTAGTCTTATGTTCACAAACATGTTATTTGTAATGTTTATTAAAGTTCTAAAGCCTTACAATTAAAAAAAGTTTTTGTTATTTTAATACGTTTTTAATACATATATAAATTAGTTCCCAAATCGTCATTACCGTACATGCAGTGTCATTACCGTCTATAAAAGAGTCATTACCATACCATGGTTGTCATCACCATCTTGCGTTTTTATTTTCCGAAAGCGATAACTTCAAATATAAGCCACAAATGATTGTATAAATAATTAAATACCATAAATATCCTCAATATACAGCCCCCTATTACTTTACCCAGCTAGAATCGTGTTAAACATTTAAAAAAATATTTCTTTGTATGGTGAAATTTTTGGTGATGAAATCCACCCTGATCAGTCCGTCAATTATGGTGGAGGTGCAACTGGCCCTAAGGCAAATGTCCTTATGCGCAGCATAAATAGTATTTACTTAATTAAGATCTTAGCAAAATTAAAAAAAATAAACAAATCGTTTTTTTTGCTTTTTTTAATAAATGAATAATGATACAGACACAACCTTTTGTGGAAACATACCTTTTAATCTCAGAAATATACTTTGTACCTACTTAAAACGAATTGCAATCATCTTAACATGCCAAATTACCGTTTTTCAGGATATACGCCACTTTGTGAGGCAGTGTGGCGCAGATTTCCGGAAGTAGTCGAAGTATTATTATTGTCCAGAGCTCGAATAACACATTCCCACAAACTTTTACATTATGCTATAATACAAAGACAGGTATGTTTAAACTATAATTATAAAAAAATACACCCATGATCTAATAGGGTTGGCAACTGTTAGATGCCAGTGGTCTTCGAGCAACACCGGCTTCCGACACATCGGAAGGGAGGGGCCCAAGCGATATCTCACCGTACAAATCTTCTGCCATTTTTCGCGGGGGGAAAGGTGCACACAGTCGCACTTCTCACACACTTACATACAAAATCCAATCTGTAATGACAACACAAATACATAGAAAATGACACACGTCAAAGACAAATCTTGCAAACCTCGATCTCTTTTTGTGTACGGACGAGTGACAAGTGTCACAACACGCACACTAACACATTTTCGTTGAAGTATGTTATTGTATTCTGGGAGATGAGAAGTCGGATTTGTCGCTCGACCGATCCGCAATTTGTACTGAGCGAGCAAAATCGATAAATCCAACAATTACATGAGACTAAAATATAATAATTGTGTTTGAATGTAATTAAACGTATGATATGTAAAAAAAATATTACATGTGAAATGTAACACTTTCTTTTTGTAAATTTGATGTCCCCGACCTCTTTTTATAACAAAAAACCGAGCAAACAGGCATTTTTGTGCAGCAGTGTTCACGCGCGCGTCTGGACTTGGTCTAGTGAAAAATCCCAGTGCAACTAGTTTTATTACCCGCGCTAGATTAGATTGACGCGCTAATCTTGTACCTCGGCAGAGGGGAAATAGTGCGAATGCCGCCTCCCTTCCGTGTTGCTCGAAGCCAGTGGTTAAATGCTTACGTAGATGGCGCCAGTATAGATCTTCACTGTTTCTAGTTTAGTCCTATGAGGTTTGGCTTAAAGGGCCAGGCCAAAAAAATTATAAAAAATCAAAATTTTATAGCTTCGCACTACGGGGTAATTCCATACACGAGGCATACCTTTGCGTTGTTGACTTCATCGATTAGTTTCCGCAGTCGAAAACAGATGGCGCTCTGTGGAAGACAATTGAGAAATACGCTTATGCTTGGAACTCCCCAGACAGATTTAGCTTCAATAACCTTATTTATTACTGTAAATAGGTATATATATTGTATAATTTTATATTCATACCTACATTTTCAGGAGGAGATTGTGAAAATGCTTGCAAATTACGGCGGAGGGCTGAATCTCCACAACGATAATGGCGACACGCCCCTGCTGCTGGCGGTGAGGTTGTCACAGCCTGGGGTTGCTAGAATTTTATTGGAAAAGGGTAAACACCTCTAATAAGCTTTATAGGGTTGACTAGACGCCGACGTTCGGGAGACGTTAGTGTGGTGGGGTCTCTCTAAACGTCCTGCTATTAAGCAAAGTATATAATTGCTAGCTTGAACGGTCGCCATCAGATATATCGGAGCGGCCGAGGTAACTACTCACAAATATCTGAACACGCCTCTATTGTCAAGGCGCTAGAGTGCGTGTTCAGATATTTTGGAGCACCTCGGCCGCACTGATATATCTGATGGCGACTGTCCCAATGTAAATGGCGTGTGCATGACATTTTTGTTAAAATGGCGGTCATTAAATAGGTTTAATCCAGAATTTAGGAAATTGTATTAATTATATGAATTGTTTACAGGTGCCCAGGTCAATTCCTGTAACAGCATAACTGGAGCCACCGCACTCCACATAGCTGTTGAAAGTATAGACTGTCCTGAAATATTTGAGGAATTGCTAATTTGTCTGTTAGAGTATAGGATAGATATGAACGCGATAGCGCTTACCGGCGACACTGCCCTGAACAGAGCGTTACTATTACACAAGTAAGTTTTAATATTATTTCCTAACGCTGCCTTTAGACTTACAAATCTTACAATAAGACGCAACCCCCCCTTTTAGCATGAAATATGTCCCGGTGGACAGTTTATTTTTATTTTTTGAGGAAAGTATACAATATAGGAAAAAAGTGTCAATGAAAGATATAATCCCTATTAACTTCTTAACAAAAAAGGTTATATTCATTTTTTTTATATAATGCACCATATTCATGTTATAGGTAGATGAACTTCGACAAAATTTAACTGTTGAACAAACTGGTTTTCCCGATACGATTTCTTTCAGTACTATCACGTACCTTACAATGTTATATTGAACAAATATGGTGAGTTTTACCAGAAAGGAGCATATAACCTTTTTTGTTTAAAATTTATTAAGGTATATTTCTTACCTTGACACTTTTACCTAACCTAACCTAACTGTAATAGTTTTCTCAAAAAAAAAAAACCGTCCACCGGGACATATTTCATGCTAAAAGGGGAAGTTGCGTCAGGGGGAGGGTAGGGGACGCTAGTGTGCGCAAAGGTATCATACTACATTCATTTTATGCTGGCTATAATTTGTTTGTCTTCCCCATACATTAGAACATAACTTGACCGAATCATTACGACAGAAAGAAGAAACGCTTCACTCGAACTAGTTTTTCAGGGAAGCATTAGCTAACGTGATATGTATTGTTTCATTTCATAGAGTTAGACCAAGATTTTGATAGCACACGCAGTGCAAGTGTTATTTTAAACGTCAAACTTCTATGAAATTATAACGTATAACATAATAACACTTGCACTGCGTGTGCTATCAAAATCGTTGCAGACTTATGTTGGTCTAATTCTACGATGAAACGTCAATGTATGTATGTGATTGCAACCTATTGCATATGGCAGCGGTACTCAACTTGTAGCCCCGGGCTTGAATTAAGGGATTTCTTATAATCTGGTCCGTTAATGGGTTATATTATAATTAGTGTCCGACCGAAACATGTTTTTTTGCCGAAACCGAAACCGAATGTTCGGCTTTGGCTCTAGTTTCGGCCGAAACCGAAACCGAAACCGAACCTTTTGTAGACTTGTTAAAATCGTTGAAAAATTTCATAAAACCGCTTTTACACACATACATTGGGGCTGTCAACACCCAATGTCCTTGAAATTGATGTTACTTAAGCAGTTTTTTAAGAATATTACTAGAGTTAGACCAAGATAATTCTGCAACGCTTTTGATAACACACGCAGTACAAGTGTTATTTTAAACGTCAAAACTTCTGTGAAATTATGACGTATAAATAACATTTGCACTAGTTGCACTGCGTATGCTATCAAAATAATTGCAGAATTTTCGTGGTCTAACTCTATTCATTCACCAGTCAAGCTAACATGTAGATACAGGGTCAACCAAAAACGCGAGCGCAGCGAGCGCGAATTTTTTGTTGACAACCTACCGATCTTCACCTGGGCCTAAACGTCCGAAGTGCCCCAGTGAGACGAACTTTCATGCGAAGTCAAAGTCGTGCTTCAGGCTTCAGGATAAGTAGTTGAGCACAGACTCCAACCAATGTCCATTGTATTAAAAAGCGAGATATTTCCTTGAGCGATGGTGGCCTAGCGATAAGAGCGTGCGACTTTCAATCCGAAGGTCGCAGGTACAAACCCCGGCTCGTAGCAATGAGTTTTTCGGAACTTATATACGAAATATCATTTGATATTTATACTATTTGCTTTTCGGTGAAGGAAAAACATCGTGAGGAAGCCGGACTAGTCCCGATAATGCCTAGTTTACTCTCTGTGTTCGAAGGTCAGTCTGATGGCAGTCGCTTTCGTAAAAACTAGTGCCTACGCGCCAATTCTTGGGATTAGCTGTCAATTGGACCCCAGGCTCCCATGAGCCATGGCAAAAATTCCGGGATTACGCGAGGAAGATGATGAGTTTTCTTATTATTCCTTTGCCCAGGCCCAGTAACATGCGACATGCAGTGCTATCTCATTTACTCCGATACAATTAGACAGTGTGCGCGTTATAGGTATTAACAGCCTCTTAAGACTGCGTCGACCGTCTAGTGGCGCCCTCATTAGTGGAATTGTGTTTTATAATAAACCAATTAATTTCTGTACCTATACATGAATCAGTATATGTAGGTACATATTAATTATTGTTGTCCTACTTATTCCCCAACTTTTGGTCTTTGTCACATAGTTTAGTTTCATAGCACGAAGTACCATTTCGTAAGTTTCGGCCCGGCCGAAAGGTTCGGCCGTTTTTTGGCCGAAACCGAAACTACAGCCGAAACATGATTTTTTGGCCGAAACTGGCCGAAACCGAAACCGAACCTTCGGTCGGACACTAATTATAATGTATTAAGTCAGTAGTCTGTTCGGAAAGAGAACAGTCGTGAAATGTGTTGGGCCCCATACATTTCACGACTCTTCTCTTTCCGCACGGACTCTACAAGCGTATTATTGACTTATTGCTAAAAACAAGTACCTATATCATAATCATAATGTAACAAGACATATCGAAATGTTATAACTGTTATTAGTCATTGTCCACTGTAACACTCATAACAGTCATAACGCGCAATAACTGATTCATTGTTTTCCAGAGATCACGCGGCAGTGTTGCAAATTCGCTACGGAGCCAACGTCAATGCCTGTGATTTGCATTCCTGCGGTTTAGACAACTTATCAATAGCAAGTAGGCGACGCTCGAATAATCTAGCACGTATGCTAATAAAGGCAGGCCATCATATAACTACACCTGATCCTACCGCAGCGGTCCCTAAACAAGGCACAACAGCCTACTGGCTATATCATAACAGCAGACAACCACATAGCCTGTCAGACATTTGTAGAATGCAAATTAGATCTATGGCTAAGAAAAAAATACTATTTCAATATATATCAACACTGCCTTTACCTACGAGCTTAAAAAGATTCCTAATGATGGAAGATGAAGGTCTATAGTTGCTAATGACCAGTGAATTGTTATTATTACTGAATTATTTTTAAATCATTATTTATAATGTTGTCTTTATGATCAAAATAAATATTTATAGGTTATAACTGTTATATGCAAGTCAAGTAGGAGATAGGTCTACCTATCCTACCTACCCAAGACTCTTTCATATCCTATGTATGTACTTAATACTTTATGATTTGTTGGTTTTACATTTTCTAGTCACGTTTGAATGTTTTACTTACATAGACTGATTTCAAAAATATTAGAAAAATGACAGGTGGATCGTAATATAATTAACATTGAATGATCTTTTGTAGACTAGGTATCGCATATTAACAATATGTTACAAGCGAGGCAATAATATATTATGATTTCTAAACTTCCCTTATACAAATTTCACAGCTTTGGAAATCACAAATCAGTAATTCGATTATTTTATCTTCTTGATTGTTATTCGTTGCTATAACTTTTGTCTCTCGCGCAATGTTCGATAGATCCACCCATGTTGTGTCTTAATTGTACCAAGTGGAATTGTACATGTATAGTAATAAATTAAAAACACTCTTTACATTCATGCGTTTTATTATTACTAAAACATTATTGTTAGTACAAAGGTGTAAGTGGAAAATATAAAATTGATTATGTTCCTACTATGCGATAACCGCTACAAATTTTTCCAAATAACGAAATAAATGCTTTGTTTACACATGACGATATTTTAGATAAAACTTAAGACTAATCCCTCTTGGAATGGACATAAAACTGCAAAACACACATGTATACATTCAAAACACGCGTTGTGGTTCTTATAATTAACAACTATGTATTTGCAAGTATACGATAATTAAACAAACACATTGCACCACAATGACAATAACTTTCATTGAGAATCTGTCAGGTGTAAACTAGGCATACTGCCCTCCTAAGGGGCTATTCATAAATTACGTCATTTCAAATTAGGGGGGGGGGGGGGGGGTGTCTGGACATCGGATGACGGTAACATGAAGTAGGAGGAAATGATTATAGGGGGGGGGGGTCAAAAATCGATGACGTCATTTATGGACAGCCCCTAAGCTAAAAGGCGGTATTTGCATTAAATTTTCTTTGAAATACGTCCTATTAGCTTAGGAGGGCAGCATAGGACTAGGACTAAGAAATAGTACCTACTTTCAAAAAGACTCAACAACCAATCTCAAAATCACATGCTTGGAAATAGACATGAAGATGAACTTTATGCCGATGGCATAGAGTTCACTACTGTTTGTGATTAACTTAAAGCAAATATCGATTACTAAATAAAAATATGTAACCCTATCTTATGTGAAGAATCTTTGACAGTGGTTGTCAAGGGATGCCATGAGCAATTAAGGTTACGAGAGATGGCCTTTCCCGAAGATAAAATATTTTAATAAAATGCACTTTTAACTCCATGTCCGTTTCATTAAGTGCGTGGTCCTTACAGTACCTACCTTATTGCCCTAAATATATTGTGATGAAATGTCATTATTAATCTTAACCTATACATAAAATAGAATAGCAAAATGTATAGAGATATTTTTGTTTAAAAACGTTCCTAACAAATTTAACATCACTTCATTTTATTATAAATTAAAAAGGTATCTTTAAAATGGCATTTTGGTCAAAAATATCCTTCCATTATATTTATACTACTACTTAAAATAAAACCTTCGTGTATTTTTCAATTGCCTTATAAGCAACAAAATAAGTTTTATATTATAATATTGGGCAGATCACAGAACCATAATAATATAAGTAATAATATATAAAAACATATCGCAACAACCTTGAAATGTAATGAACACTGTAACAGGGCTGCAAGACGAATAAATTACTCTATATATAAAAAATATAAACAACTTAACATAAAATACAGCATTAACTTCGTAAGTTCCACGTAATTAAATTAAATAAAACAAGTAAACAATAATCGATGTCAATAAAATAATTATGGCTTTCTAATCAATATAACACTTAATACAAACAATATAAGGACCATTTCATACTTACACACAATATTAGTCTTAAGTTTTCAATAGTCCTATATCATTATATGGAACATGGCCCACACAATATTATTTTTATACAATAGCAATGCAGACTTGTACAGTCACGCTTCGTGATTGTTGCGTCATTTAGGGTTCTAGCTGAATTGGATATTCCATAGCCTAAGTATTGAACAACCAATTTAGCTAGAATCATAATCCTAATTGGGTCAACAATCACGGAGCCTCCAGTCTCCAGCACAGCTAAAGTAAAATAGTAATACATTTTTATAACTTACAATTTCAAAGGGTGTGATGATATATGGCTTAAATAATAAAATTATAGAAAGCATGAAAAAAGAAAATGTTTGACAAGTTAAACTTGTTTCAATTCAATAGACGCAACCTTTTCAACCTTTTTCATGACGCGACGCGCGATAGTATGTACAAAATATTTCACTTAGGTATGTATTGCTTTATGACTGGGAGGAGCTTCGCGACCCACAGATTGAAGGACACTGCAATAGACTATAGGTAATCTCCAATTACCAAATTATTCAGTTATGTGAAAGTTCGTCTGCAACACGACCTATCTTGTCCTTAACATTAGCAAGTTCAGGACATGCTTGTAGTAAAATGTTGATCAGGTCGGTACGTTTATTAGCTATGGCCTTGTGAAGAGCAGTCTGGCCATCTGTATCTTGCATTAGCACATTTGCTCCACACTGAATAAGGAATTTTAGGGTAGCTGCTTTACCTGAAATGGAAAATTATTTATAGGTAGGTAAAACTTGATGCAAAACATTGGTTACGTCATGTAAAGTTCAAAATAATCTATATATATCTAGAACCTGGGTGACATTACATTTTTAGACCGGTGGAGCATGTAAGAGAATTTATGGTCACCATACATATGCGCTTGTTTATCAATTCAGTATAGAAGCGCAAGCATCTATTTCAGGTGCGTTTACGTTTACGAACTGTATATTCATAATGCAGTGTCTGTTTAGTCTGTTATAAAAACAACAATTTCGATAAAATTTGGAATTCATCCCTAACGCCAATATAGTATGAGGTTGGATACACTAGGTACTATG
Organism: Cydia splendana; assembly: GCF_910591565.1. Taxonomy (NCBI): domain Eukaryota; kingdom Metazoa; phylum Arthropoda; class Insecta; order Lepidoptera; family Tortricidae; genus Cydia; species Cydia splendana. The sequence continues at coordinate 12,801,319 of NC_085964.1, read as the reverse complement.
GGGAAGGATTTGGAACAATTTTTGTCAACAAAGCCTTTACCTGCAGCAGCAGCCTTATGAAGTGGTGTAGCCAATCCACTAGTCTGAGCGTCAACACATGCTCCAGTCCCCAGCAGCGTTCTACATATGTCTACATGACCATTACGTGCGGCGTAGTGCAGTGCGGTGTACCCAGAATTGTCTGGCTTATTCACAAATTCCTTAGCATTGTTTGCTTTGTTTATTAACATGTCCACTTTCTCTTTGTCACCATTAAAAGCTGAAACAAGATTATTGGCTGTGTTATTAAGCATAAGTAATTTTAAAATCCAGTTAGGTGTAATTGGTGTAATACGCAAACAAGCAGTGAAGACAAGCGCCACATCTGCCATAAGTTAATTTCTATTGATATGAATGTATAGTTTGAAACCTGCCCCTATAGGTTTCCGCAACTCAATAGCTAGTAGCTCAATAGCTATAGGCACTAGCCTATATTGCGTCATATATTATGTAGTTGATTAAAATTGATAAATGAAAACTTTTTTCAATATTTTTTTGTACATTTGTCTTTAAAAAGTTTCGTTAGTTTAAATCAAAATGTCGCCACATCCAACAATAACTAAAATAAAAATAATTCAGACAAAAAGAAGAACTTCACAGTTGACCTTAGCATGTTGTTAAGTAGAAATAATGTAAGTAACATAATACCAGAACACTTACCAGCATTCCATATTCCTCTCTCCCATTCCATTTCCGATAGTGTCTGACAAACCGATTGGTTTGCAGTTGTGCAGTGAGTGTGATCACAATTGACATGATCCATTTTTAAACATATAATGACAGCAAAGACACAAAAAAATTAATATCGGTCAACATTTATAGCTCACGCTGAAGAGTCCAGGTGATCTCATTTTCTCCAGTGCTTGAGATTATTTTATAGCCAAGCTGCGACAATGAGTTTATGGCATGTAGCACATTAGTTTTAATGCCAACTCCATTTACAACAACTCCAGATCCGGGGTATTTTTTAGTCAGTGCTCTTATTTCGTCATCGCCTAATCCAAAGACGGAACAGTCAGATGCATGTAGGGAGCCCTTAATGGCAATGTATACAACTCCTTCTTCAGTCAAAGGAATAGTGTTCAGATTGACAGAGGAAGTATCTTGGCTACCTTTGGTATCCATAATAGTTAAAAAATGGTAGAAAAAATATAGTGTTTCACAAATTACACTTCGTCGTCTTTTGCTGGCTGCTGATAGTTACCAAAGTGCATAGCCTCTTTGCTAAAATTTGTGATGTTGTCCTGCTCTACAATCACTGATGGTTCCGGTTCTGAAAACTCCTTTCTCATAGTCCACATGTATTCATTATAGTCTTGTTTGACTGCTGTAGAACTTGATGCAACCACTTTGTAACCCAAAACCTGTAAAAATTAACATAATTAAAAATAGAGGTGATAATGTCAGGCTTTTAGCAGAGAACTTGCATAATTAGCATACAGAAATGAATATAATATGCTATGTTTAACTTTGCGAATGTTACAATAAGAACTTAAATTTAAACCCACACACATTAAGGTTTAGCACTCTATTTGATTTGTCTGAATGTTACTTGTGCCATTTTAATATCTTCTAAATTATCATGTACCAATTGAAGCTCTCATGGCCAGTTTCAATTTATTAAAGTAATGGGTCAATTTTTGATTGGTGTAAATTTAAAAATTCAACCAAAAGCACTTTCATGTAAACATTTAAGGTTTTTATGTTGCTAGTGCATCCTTTTTGTGTAATTGAAAACTGTAGTACTTATTTGCAAGATTCGCAAAAGCATATTCTAGATATATGTATAACACATTCACTGCCAGCAACCTGCTAGGTGGGTTTATTGTAGGCGCTTTTCACTACAAACGGGAAAAACTGTGTTATCGGCTACATTCGTAGCGCGTAACGAGCGCTGCAGTGAAAGTTTTAATAAGATGTGAAAATGGCATGACTCATTTCTTACTAACGACGTAGAAATATAGGAACACACCCCAACAAATCAGATAACATTTACAACTTACCTCTAATGCGCTCAGTATTACACAGGGGTGCTGTAAGTAGACAATAGTAGAATCATCACAGTAGCCGCCACACGCAAACCTTTTTAGCTGCTCAATGTCACCAGCTGAATAAAATACAATTTCACTTGTTAATTGAGTCACCGTTATTGAGGATAAGGATTGTTTCTGATGGAATATGTTTATCATGCCTATATACATACATACCTATGCTTGTTAATAAAGTCAACAAATGTTAAATTCAAATAGAATATCAAGATAATAAGAGTTAATCTCTTTGCACTCAATATAAAATAATATACCTTTTAAGCCGGATACTAAAACACGCCAAGGGTTTTTATGGCCATAAGATGCGAGGTTACCTCTGATCAAAATGTAGGGCATTGATTACGGATAAGTTGAAGCTTTAAATAAACTTTTTATTTATTTAGATGTCTTAACTACGAAATACAAATAATCAAATCCAATGCAATAGTCAAATCGAATAAACAAAGTGATTGTTTTTTTTATGTCACCATAAAGTAAAGATACAGAGTTATGCAGTATTATATTTTTTACAAAATAAAAGCTCTAACAGACTGGCGTACCGACCGAGACCTTGGTCCGGTCAGCATAACTTGCTATCGGGCCGGGCCCGAGCATAGATGGTAGATCCTATAGTTCGTTTTTTTTAGCATTAGAAATAAGGTAAACAATCTTGATGTGTCTTTTAATTGAAAAACACATTTTAAAAATAAGTTACGGCAAATATAGCTGGTCAAGCAAATCTTGTCAGTAGAAAAAGGCGCGAAATTCAAATTTTCTACGGGACGATAGCCCTTCGCGCCTACATTTTTTAAATTTGCCGCCTTTTTCTACTGACAAGATCTGCTTGATTTACGCTAAATTTACGCCGCGCACATATACAAAGAGAAAATAATCACTGCGTTTTAAGAGACGGGACTTCCATACTAGCGACTTGAATCAGTTTTGTGTATGTTTGGTTCTCCAATCATTACCAACATGTACCGACCGGTTGGCCTAGTGGGTAGTGAGTGTAGTGACCCAGGCTGACGCAACTAGGAACAATAAAAGGTTTTGTATGGACTATAGTGACCTAGCCATAGCCAAAAAAACAAAATAAAACGTCAGTGCTATTCATCTGTCATGTCAACTGTCAGCCACATTGCTTTGTTGCTTGTCATGGCGGTTCGTAGGTTTTACTTACGTATTTCTTGCAATTTCTTTTTTAAAAGCCTTCGTTATTTTCCAAAACAGTCATACGTGATAAGAACATACAGTGAGTCTATAGATTTTGTTTAAATGCCACCGAAAACTAAGTTGTTTCAGTGCGAAATATGTGGAAATTGATACACTCGCGAAAATCGCAGAAAAGGAAGTTTATGGCGAAATTTCCATTAGATGAAGACCGGTAAGTATTGCTTTAGATACTTTTAGCCTTATTTTGGTGTAGCAGGCTATAAACACATCGAAAATTAGATATTTCATATCCACTTTCATTGTGAACTAGGGATGTACTACAAGTATCGATACGAAGTATCGATATCGACTGCAGCCTAATTTTTTATCAATGTAATTAGTAAATAAAATAAAATTAGTGAATTTCCTGGTAACTTGCATACAACATGACTACAATTATTTCTCCGAATATTTTTAGTGGAAAATTATCTATCATCTGTGTATTAATGGAATGGACATTATATTATATATTTTTGGAATCTAGTAATAGGGGATATTACTGCAATGTTCTGCCGCCAGAGTGCAGCACTACCGACTCCAGAAAATTCATAGACTAACTTATACATTCTCTGCCTTAAACTGTTTTTTTGACAAGTTTTCACAGACTATAAATTATGACATTGATGCATCAAGGCGGTTTGTTAACAAGGGCCTACCGGTAAACGCGAAAATCGAAATTTAGTTATCTGCCTCTTTATCGCTCGAATATGCAAGAGTGATAGAGAGGTTAAATAACGAAATTTCGATTTTCTTGTTTCGCGGTAGACCCCCAGATTGTGACAGATAGTGGTAGTGGCGCTACCTACGCAGAGTTTTGCGTAATATTCCCTATTATTTAAGATTTTAACCTAAAATATAAGAAAATGTATGTATGTCTGTTTTAATTATTAAATGTTTTCAGATGCAGGCAGTGGGTCAAATAAGTTGTAATGGAAGATTTAATTTTATTATTCAAGAATACAATATATAAAAAAAAAACATTTAAACAGGTGAAAACACATTTTCCTCTTGTTACCTGTGGACCGTCGAACCGTCGGGATGTTTTTAAATTAATTATATTAAATGATAAAAAAAAAACATTTTACATATTTTTATTTTAACAAATAAAAGTCGTGTTCACATTTAAGTCCAACCATGTATTAGTCCACTCAAAGAACACTATATATAACATACGACTTAAATGTGGACTCGATGCTAACCTGATTTCGAGTACGAAATTTGTTGACAGGGGCCCATGTTTCAACCCTCCCCAATTTATCGATATCGATAAAATTCGCAAGCGTGTAGCATACTACACTATTTAAGTATGTTATGTTGGTACTATTGTTCTTTGACAGTTCTTTGTCGTACATGTTGGTAATGATTGGATAACCAAACATACACAGACCAATCAAGTCGCTAGTATGGAAGTCCCGTCTCTTAAAACGTAGTGATTATATTCTCTTTGTGTGTAGTGTAGTGACCCTGCCTATGAAGCCGATGGTCCCGGGTTCGAATCCTGGTAAGGGCATTTATTTGTATGATGATACAGATATTTGTTCCTGAGTCATGGTTGTTTTCTATGTATTTAAGTATTTATATATTATATATATCGTTGTCTGAGTACCCACAACACAAGCCTTCTTGAGCTTACCGTGGGGCTTAGTCAATTTGTGTAAGAATGTCCCTATAATAATAATAATAATATAGGCAGTGTGAGGGGGCAGCTGATGGAGCCTCACCGGGATGGTGGTAAATCAGAGGCAGGATCCAGGACGACGATGGATATTTATTAATTTTAATAAAAAGGCACCTGTAACAATACACTGTTTCAGGCCCTCGAACCAACCATCGAAGTGCCGGCACCCGACCAGGCACCGGGGGCGCCGCGGGTAGATCTCTGTGCCGACGAGGAGGAGTTCGCGCAGAGTGTAAGTAGTACAGCCAATGAGCAACTGACGAGGACTCTGGATGAGGCGATTACGCAGTATCGCTTCACACCCAATACTAGGCCACGATTACCACGTTTGCCTATGAATAGACGCAATCTAGCGCTAATGGGAGCCCTAAACGCTTTACTAGAGCCATATTTGCGGACTAGTAAAGATTTAGATGATACGCACGCGATCATGTATTGCGGAGCCATCGCGGCGTGCCGTGTTGCACGAGTCAAGTTTCCGGACTCTGAACGTCTAGGTGCACGTCGCCGGAGGTGCCCCCGCATGGCAAATACGGATCGAGCGACGTATCAGCTCTTTTAGGACTCTTATCGCAAAGCTGATCTGCTTCAGGGGGGGCAACAATCGCCCCCGAGTAATGCGCTTTGTAAACCAGGCATTCGCGGGGACGGATATCAGGCCCCGTGACTACATGGCCAACGTTACGGAGCGCATCGACTTTCTAAAGCAGAAAGTCTATGCATGGGCAAACCGTATTCGCCGCTACAGAGAGCGTGTGGACCGATTCGAGCAGAATCGTCTTTTCCAGAGTGACCAAAGGAAGATGTACCGAAAGTGGGAGGAAACCAACCTTCGTGCGTCCGACTCGCAGCCACCGGATGCTACTGTCATGAATGACTTCTGGCGTAGCCTGTCGGTGCCTGTCGGACACACCGAGGGGAGTTGGATGAGTGTTCTCGAGCGGGAGTGCGAGTCCATTGAACCTATGGGGGCAGTCACCATCAGCCCCGATGACGTAAGTTGTGCCATCCGCACGGCCCAGAACTGGAAAAGTCCTGGGCCGGATGGATTGCACAACTTCTGGCTAAAATGGTTCCGATGCTCGCATTCCTACTTGGCAGCACAATTTAAACAAGCCCTCGAGCTTGGTTCTCTCCCACCTCCTTTAACAACTGGAGTCACCTTCCTGCTCTATAAGTCCGGTAGTACCACGGAAGCGAAGAACTATAGACCCATCACATGCTTGCCTACACTCTACAAGCTCCTTACATCCATTTTGAGAGCAAAAATCAACGCGCACATTGTCGCAAACAATATTTTGGCCTCTGCTCAAAATGGATGTAGGGTTGGGTCCCGTGGTACTAAAGAGCTCCTCCTCATAGACATGAGCATCTGCCAACAAATCCGGCAGACCAAAGGGGCCTTCTCAGCCGCTTGGATTGACTACAAGAAGGCCTATGATTCGGTGCCTCATTCATGGCTGCAGAGGGTCTTAGAGCTGTACAAAGTTGATGCAGCTTTAAGAGCCTTCCTAAGCGCGTGTATGGGGCAGTGGACCACAGTCCTTCGTCAACCAGGAGGCGGGGATGACCGACCTGGCCCACAGGATTTTATAAGGATTGAGCGAGGAATCTTTCAGGGCGACAGTCTGAGTCCGCTATGGTTCTGCCTAGCTCTGAATCCCCTCAGCACCCTGCTGAAGGATTTGGGACTAGGTTGCCGGCGTCGGAGAGAGGGTGAAGTTATTTCTCACCTTCTGTACATGGATGACCTCAAATTATTTGCACCAAATACCCAAGGCTTGTTGGAGCTACTGAAAACCACCGAAGTCTTCAGTAGTGCCATCAACATGGAGTTTGGTGTCGATAAATGATATATGGTATATGTAGGTATAAATGATATAGGATATATGTAGTTATAAAAGTTATTTTCATATGAATGAAAGGTAAAAAAAATATATATATATTTTTATCGCGTTGTACGGCATGGCCATTTTTGTTAATGTCTTGTCAATGTCAAATGTCATTTTCAGCTACTGCCATAGACAGTAATCAAGATGGCGCCGGTCGCTGCTGCAAAGGCTGCGTTCAGCTTATGATAGGGCCGTGTCGTACGGCTACGTTCGTGGCCCACAAATGGTCTCGCCGGAAGATCAGCGCTGGCTCTCGGGTCAGTATTATGCTGAGGCGAGCCCATTTCGTGGTAAACTTTAACGCTTTCCAACTTTATTAATATTTGTAGTTTTTAGTTATACTCTTGTATGTAATCTTAGTTTTAAGTTTATCACGAATAAAATGCTTGATTCTGATTCTGATTCTGATAAATGTGCGGTTATGCATGTACAGCGGGGGAGGGTTGTAAATTCAACAAATTTACAACTTTCTGAGATAATGTCTTTCAGATCTATCTCTGAATCAGAAACCTATAAATACCTTGGTATGTCACAGTCGTTGGGTATTGAGGACGAGGGTATTAGACGGTCGGCGAAGGAGCGCTTTTTCAGTCTGCACACAAAAGTCCTTAACAGTCTTTTCTCAGGCGGCAACAAAGTGCGCGCCTTCAACGCCTGGGTAATGCCCCTCCTCACATACTCCTTTGGCATACTAAGGTGGACTCAGACCGAGCTGGACGCCCTGGATCGGAGGGTCCGATCACTGCTCACCACACATCGCATGCTACATACACCCACGCTCGTCAGTTATGAGATTGTACATCCCACGGAAGTGTGGAGGCCGAGGCTTCCTAAACGCCAAGGATCTCCACAACCGCGAGGTGTACAATCTCAGGAATTATTTCCTTAACAACGAGTGTGAGATGCATCGTGATGTGGTGGCAGTAGACAGGAACCTCACGCCGCTCTCCTTGGCAAACGAGAACTGGCGCAAACCTGTGGTACTAAGTACTGCGGACCGCAAGGCGGCATGGGAGAGTAAGGTGCTACACGGGCGGTTCTACAAGGCCCTCACGGGACCCGATGTGGACCTGCTCGCGTCGGTGAACTGGTTACGATTCGGGGACCTCTTCGGAGAAACCGAGGGTTTTGCCTGTGCAATTGCGGGCGAAGTGATGATGACGAACAACTATCGGAAATATATCCTGAAGGATGGTACGGTCGACATTTGTCGGGTATGCCGCCGTCCCGGAGAGTCACTCAGGCATATCATTTCCGGTTGTTCTCATCTTGCTAACGGTGAGTACTTGCACAGACATAATCTCGTAGCCAGGATTATTCACCAGCAACTTGCTCTTCTATACGGCCTTGTGGACCGCGAAGTACCGTACTACAAGTACTTACCTGCGCCTGTTCTCGAGAATGGTCGTGCCACGCTCTATTGGGATCGATCTATCATCACTGACAGGACTATTGTCGCCAATAAGCCTGACATCGTGCTGATAGACCGATCACAGCGCCGGGCCGTGCTCGCCGACGTCACCATCCCCCATGATGAGAATCTCGTGAAGGCCGAGAAGGACAAGTCCAGCAAGTACCTAGACTTAGCTCACGAGATTACCGCCATGTGGGATGTTGACTCGACGATCATTGTTCCGATAGTTGTGTCAGCGAACGGTCTCATAGCGAAGAGTCTCGAGTCGAGTATTTTATTTTATTTAAACTTTAAATAAAATAAAATACTGCAGGTTGAAGTTTAATCAATTTATTAAAGTAATTTTATTTTACAATACGTGTTCGAATTGTTTTTCCTCGGCTCGTATGCACGCTTGGCACCGTCTTGTAAAACTTCAAGTTAATTTTCTCTAATTCATTTCGGATATGTTTCGTGCTGCCTCGAACATACGCCGCCGTAGTTCCTCTTGGGACCTTATTGACTTGGAGTAAACTTTATCTTTAAGCATTTTAAGCATCCCCTATGAAAAAAATCTAATGGGTTTAGGTCCGGGGAACGCGGCGGCTGGTCCCAATCGGCTGATCCATCTGGGAATTTATGTGTGAGGTGGTCGCGGACATCGCGAGCGTAGTGTTCTGGGCAGCCGTCTAGCTGTGGTTCCAGCTCCAAGAAGATGGATCGGCCGACTGGAACCAGTGGCATGGCCTATAACGTTCCCCGGACCTAAACCCATTAGATTTTTTTCATTGGGGATGCTTAAAATGCTTAAAGATAAAGTTTACTCCAAGTCAATAAGGTCCCAAGAGGAACTACGGCGGCGTATGTTCGAAGCAGCACGAAACATATCCGAAATTAATTTGAGAAAATTAACTTGAAGTTTTACAAGACGGTTCCAAGCGTGCATACGAGCCGAGGAAAACAATTCGAGCACGTATTGTAAAATAAAATTACTTTAATAAATTGATTAAACTTCAACCTGCAGTATTTTAACACGTTCGCGGACGCGGATTGCATAGCATCCGTTTTTGTACTCCTCCTGGTGACGCGCCTGCTATTGCATCCGTTATTCTTTTTAAATTTCTTCGTTGAAATGCTTATCAATCCGCTTAACCACAGTATAATATTATTCACCAACTTTTCCTCTACCAGTCACCAGAGTCAAATAATGCGTACTGCCATATTACATAGTTTTATCGAAGTTAAAAATTATCCTGTGACGTCTCCAAATTGGCCCCCCTTTCTGTGACGCAGATGCTATAGCATTCGTCTTTGTATGGCAGCTCCCTTAGTAGCCCGGCAGGTGCTTCTGGGAGTGGACTCATGTAATTTGGGTGAATTTCGTGCGCGATAGCGATTTTGACGTATTTTTATAAAATCGTAATTAATGTTTTTCTTACAATTTCTTTAAGTTTTTCATTGTGTTTTAATAAACAAACGTGTTTACTTGCTGTTAATTACACTACAGTAAAACTTTGATAACGGTTAATGTGAAAAAGTGAAGCATGAATGTGTATACCTATTATTGAAATAATTACGTTACTAGTCATAGTTTTGGTCATATAATTGTGAATTATAGCCTGTTGGCGCTCGATGATCACCTTTCACAAGGTAAGCACCTTATGACACGCATTTCACGCCTTATATTTGGTGCAGATGCATCCGAAAAAGAATATAAAGTTGGGTGAATCATCGCTTGGCAGGAAAAGTGGTGGACGCTTTACGTCCAGAACTTAACGCGGCAGTGCGTTACAGGGAACTCAAAAAGTGTAATGCGGTACACATTGACACTTTTGAGAAGTAGTGTTGGCGTAAAATGCTGCGTATACCTTGGACAGCTAGAAGAACAAACCTCTCATTTTAAGAGAGCTCAACATTGCCACTCGGCTCTCTACAACATGCTATGAGACCCATGACTCGGCCTTTAGATTAGAGCCGGTCTCCAACGCATAATTTGTAGGTAGTATCACATAATTTGAGGTCGAATGAACAGCGAACGTGCTTGAGCTGGGGCATGTATGAGATGGACTCAATATTACAATGATAAGCAAAGAGGGAACAAAACAGAAGAAGAAAATTATTTGAAGAGGTCAGCAAATGAGTCTTTAGACCAAAAATCGCGCCTTTTAGGAAGTCAGAAGTCTCAGCCATTAAGTCCATCGAGCACGATGTATGAATGCTATAACATGCGATGTCATATAAGATCCCATCTTGCCTACGTCAGGTGACAGACATGCTTATGCATCCGAATTGTATAGCATTTGTTGTCACATAGCGTATAAAAAATATACTTCATATTGACGCGGATTGCATAGCATTCGCCTTGCATAGCATTACACGTCATATACAATGGTACGGTCGTATAGAGGGCGGTCTCGTGACCTCCAGAAAATTCCGACTTTTGGTCTACCGCTTCTGGTCAGAAAAATGTTCAACGGCCCGGCCAAACGGTGGGAGGTAGGTGGGGGGTGCTCGACCAAATGTCATAGAGGAACCCTGGCAGTTTTTGACGCCGCCATTTTTTTTTCAAAATGGCCAACTTTTTTTTTAAATTTTTTCAAGTTTGTCCTAACGCGTTGAAATTTTGGTCACGGAATCTAGGGGTCCCCTAGATTCCTACGAAAAGAATTTTTTTGGAAAAATGCTTCAATTGTTGGAAAACTGGCCACTTTTATTTTGTATGGCAACTTTTAAACGGTGCGAGATAGGTGGGGGGTGCTCGACCAAATGTCATAGAGGGCGCCGAGACAAAACAAACTGCATTTAAAAAATTTCAAACGGACCGACTTTTTTTTTAATTTTTTCAAGTTGGTCCGAGCGCGCTGAGATTTGGCATGGCGAGAGATAGAGACCTCTAGATTCCTACGAAAAAAAAAAAAAAATTTTTGGAAAAAATCCAAGATGGCGGAAATAATGGTCATTTTAATTTTGTATGGCAACTTTTAAACGGTGCGCGGTAGGTGGGGGGTGCTCAACCAAATGTCATAGAGGGCCCCGAAACAAAGCAAACTGCATTTAAAAAAATTCAAAATGGCCGACTTTTTTTTTTAATTTTTCAAGTTGGTCCGAGTGCGCTGAGATTTGGCATGCGGCGAGCTAGGTGGCCCAACATTACCATGTAAAAAAAAATTTTTGGAAAAATCTAAAATGGCGGGCGACACGGGCAAAATTCAAATTTCCAAGTAGGTTAAGCGAGCCCGAAGGGCGAGCTTCAGGCCGGGAGGCCGAAGGCCGATCCCGCGGAGGGCCGTCAGGCCCGGAGGTTCACCCCGAATGTCCAAGCGTACCCCACCCCCAGGAATTTTGGGCGAGGCCGAAGGCCGAGCTGCGGAGGGCCGTCAGGCCCGGAGGTTCACCCCGAATGTCCAAGCGTACCCCACCCCCAGGAATTTTGGGCGAGGCCGAAGGCCGAGCTGCGGGAATGACCAACAAAGCAAAATCCTATACAAAAAGTGTGTTAAGCGAGCCCGAAGGGCGAGCTCCTGGCCGGGAGGCCGAAGGCCGACGCAGGCGGAGGGCCGAAGGCCCGGAGCCTCCACCCCGACTCCCAAAACGCGAGGCCGAAGGCCGAGCTGCGTGAATGCAGTGCTTACAAGCGTTCTACAAAGTCAACTGTCTTGATAAGCGAAGCCGGCGGGCCGAAGGCCCGACGGCGAAGCGTCGAGGCTCGCGAAGGCCGAAGGCCGAGCTCCGCGTAGGGCCGAAGGCCCGAAGCGTCACACGAGAGGGGGAAGTTGGAGCTAAGACACTTTTCCTATTGGGTCGTGTTTAAGCTCCAACTTCCCGCTTAAGCCCCGAAGCAAAACCAACCATCCTAAGTGTTTTAATAAGCGAAGCGGCGGGCCGAAGGCCCGACGCTGAGCTTCGGAACCCAGCGAAGGCCGAAGGCCGAGCTCCGCGTAGGGCCGAAGGCCCGGAGCGTCCCTTTAGATTTCCCATGCACGCGAGGCCGAAGGCCGAGCTGCGGGAATGAAGTGCTCCCACGCGGATCTTTTCGTCCTAGCAAAAGTACAACTTTATTTCTTTTTTTCCCTTTGGAAAACAAACTACTACTACTACTACTACTACAACAACAAAAACAACAGCACAAACAACAGCACCAACAACAACAACACATCAACAACAGCACCAACAACAAACTACAAGAAGACCGCGGGGCCCTCGGGCCCCGCGCACAGGGCAAAATCTAGTTATTTTCTTTAAACCTTTATCAACTCAATGATATCCTTAAAAAGGGAGATAAGCATTTTCCATCTCTTTCTTTTAAGCATTCGGCAAATACTGAATAGGCGTTTTTTTATTTCTGTATCCAGAATTAGATATCTTAACATAAATCGTTTTTTTACCAAGTAGCAACGGATTGCAGCTTTCCTAGTTTTAACTTATTTTTTATGAGGCTTTCGAAAGATGATAATTATTCCTATTTTATTGCAGGAAGGTACATGTGTTATACCATTTTTGAATCTGCATAACATGCTCAATATTTTGACGTGGTTGTTCATTACTTTTGTAGTAATTTTTTTTCACGACAGATGGTCAAAGTCGAAATTAATGTTTCGCTGTGAATTTAATTCAAGATTAAACCAGTACTTTTTTGCAGTTTACATTGTTTATCGATAAAATACCTATTCTGTTATCTTAATTAACTATTCATGATACCGTACACATGAAAAAAACTAACTTCGAGACCTTTCCGAGTGCACACTGGCACTAACAATGTTAAAAACGGTCAAAATTCATGAAAAACCTTAATTTGGCAATAACTCGAAAACCGTGCCACTTTTACTGGGGTCATGTTAAGTTGGTTTGGGTCCTCTTGACCTGGTCTACCTCCAGTGTCACTGTGACGTGTCACTTATGGGACACCCTGTATTATATATTATTGGAATCTAGTAATAGGGGATATTACGGCGATGTTCTGCCGCCAGAGTGCAGTACTACCGACTCCAGTAAATTCATAGACTAACTTATACATACTCTGGCTTAAACTGTTTTTTGACAAGTTTTCACAGACAATACATTATTATGACATTGATGCATCAAGGCGGTTTGTTAACAAGGTCCTAAGTACTGGTAAACGCGAATATCGAAATTTAGTTATCTGCCTTTTTATCGCTCGAATATGCAAGAGTGATAGAGAGGATATCGAAATTTCGGTTTTCTTGTTTCTCGGTAGACCCCCAGATTGTAACAGATAGTGGTAATGGCGCTACCTACGCAGAGTCTTGCTTGATATTCTCTATTATTTAAGATTTTAACCTAAAATATAAGAAAAAGTATGTGTCTTTGTTTTAATTATTAAATGTTTTCAGATGCAGGCAGTGGCGCAAATAAGTTGTAAAGGAAGACTTAATTTTATTATTCAAGAATATTATATATAGAAAAAAAAAGTTAATCAGGTGAACACACATTTTTCTCTGTTACCTATGGACCGTCGGACCGTCGGGATCGGGATGTATTTTAAATTAATTATATTAAATTATTAAAAAAATAACATTTTACATATTTTTATTTTAACAAATAAAAATCGTCTTCACATTTAAGTCCAAACATGTAATTAGTCCACTAAAAGCCCACACTATATATAACATACGACTTAAATGTGGACTCGATTCTAACCTGATTTCTACTACGAAATTTGTTGACAGGGGCCCATGTTTCAACCCTCCCCAATTTATCGATATCGATAAAATAGGCAAGCGTGTGGCATACTACACTATTTAAGTCTGTTATGTTGGTACTATTGTTCTTTGACAGTTCTTTGTTATACATGTTGGTAATGATTGGAACACCAAACATACACACAGACTAATCAAATCGCTAGTATGGAAGTCCCGTCTCTTAAAACGTAGTGATTATATTCTCTTTGGACTGTGTTTGCAGTGCCGGAAAAAGTAAGTATCTGCCTATTTGTTATACATATTTTTATTGTATATTGTAATTTATCAATCATATTATATTTGTTTTACTATTTGAGTGTAGTTACTACACCTTCTACACTAGTAGTAGGTAGTTATGTAGTAAAAATACTAGAGATTATTCAAAACTTCTATAAAATAATAAAAAGCCAGGGAAGATTAAACTTTAGGTACTTTTTATAAAAAATATTTATTTACGCGACGACGGCGATTCATTAAAAGAGCGATTATGGCATAATCATTATGCTGACCATGTTTGTACGTATGTACCTACATATTTCAGTGTCCTCGTAACTGAAAACACAAAAAATATTTCGAAAGGTATTAAAATCTTTTAGGTATTAAAATTCAAAAAAATATTTTACATAGGTATATTACAATAAAATAGGTTCAGTCTTTTTATGAAAATCTCTAAATAGCTCTTAGCATTTTTGATTGCCTTTAATAGGTAAGTACCTAATTAAAAACAGTGTTTCCGCGGATATTTTGTTTTTTTTTCTTTGTTGCAATAATTCTATTATGTTGTGTTATAATAGCCATATTCTAACAAATGGTAAAAACGCCTCAAAAACCATCATTTTTTTACAGGTCATAACTGATACGCAAAATGGCTGAATCTAAGAAGAAATGTCGACAGTACAGTGTTGATTATTTGAAATTTGGTTTTCTTCCATCAACGGCAGACAAACGATTGCCCATGTGTCTTTTATGCAACAAAGTTCTGAGCAATGACTCTATGAAACCATCGAAGCTCGAAGACCATCTAAGAAGGTGTCATAAAAATAGGTAAAGGTCTGAAATACTGTCAAACATTGAAAGAAAAATATGAAAAGAGACCCACCGTGAATAGTATGTTTGCTTCAACGTCTCAAAGTAACGATGATGGCTTGCGGGCATCTTACAATATTTCGTTGCTTATAGCGAAATCTGGAAAACCGCACACCATCGGAGACGAGTTAATTTTACCCGCTGTTGAAGAGGTTTTAAAAACTGTTCTGCACAAACCTCAATTTGACGTACTCAAAAGAATTCATTTAAGTAACAACACTGTACAAAGACGTATTGATGAAATAAGCTCTGATATAGAAAGCTTCTTGTATAATTATCTGCAAACCACTCATTTTTCTATTCAATTGGACGAGTCTACTTTGCCTGGTAATGAAGCATTATTATTGGCATATGTTCGATTTGTTATGGACGAAGAAATCCATGAAGAGCTGCTATTCGCAAAAACTTTGAAGTCGGACACTAAAGGCGAATCGATATTTAATGTCCTGGGTGATTTTTTTACAGAAAAATCTATTCCATTTACAAACATTATTTCGGTGGCAGCAGATGGAGCTCCTGCCATGTTCGGGCGATATCGTGGGTTTATAAGCCATCTTAAAAGAATAATACCAGGACTAATTGCAATTCGCTGTGTCATCCACCGACAACACCTTGTAGCAAAAAATTTGAGTGATAGATAGCACCAATCGCTTCAATTTGTGATTAACATCATCATCATCATCATCATCATCATCAGCCTACTCTCGTCCACTGCTGGACATAGGCCTCTCCTATTGCACGCCATTGAGCACGATTTGCGGCAACTCTGATCCAGCTCTTGCCAGCCGCCTTGCGAAGGTCATCGCTCCATCTAGTCTGAGGGCGTCCTACGCTACGTTGTGATTAACGCAGTTAATAAAATAAGAAGCAATGCTTTGAATACCCGTTTATTTGCACTATTGTGCGATGAAAATGATGAAGATTTCCAACGACTGCTCTTACATACTGAAGTACGCTGGTTGTCGAAAGGTGCATGCTTATCGAGATTTTACTCACTTTTCGAATCAGTGATAGAGTTTCTGGAAACTAAAGCACCAGACTTAAAAGAAAATCTGGTCAATTATAAAGCGGACATTGCATACTTAACAGATTTGTTCAAAAAATTCAATGACGTTAACTTGCAGTTACAAGGGGACAGCCTTAATTTAATACAAATAAAGGGTGTAATTTCGGCTTTTCTTGGTAAATTGAAATTAATGAAGCAAAATATTAGTCGGCGCGAATTCTCCCAGTTTCCGCACTTGTCACAGATAGAATGTTTTGATGAGGATATTCTGACATACGATCAACATTTAAATACCCTGCATGATGACTTCAAAAATAGATTCGAAGATATTCTGACGATGGAAATACCACCATGGATCATAACCCCATTTGATGAAACGGAAGAGGCGAATGTGGTATTACAAGAGGAGCTACTTGAGCTCAGCACCAACGAGGAACTGAAGGTGAAATTTAAAAAAGGCTATCAAACATTTTGGCTGCAGGCGTAAATCAAGACAAGAAGACAAGACAAGAAGACAAGACAAGAAGACAGCAGGCAGAAATCCCCGAAAAATATCCTGGGCTGTGGGAATTTGCGAGAAAATTTTTGATAGCGTTTCCCTCGTCATATCTTGTCGAAAGAAGTTTTAGTGCCGTTACCAACCTGTTAACAAAAAAAAGGAGCAGATTGAACATCACAGAACGGGGAGATTTCAGATTACTTCTTACAAAACTGGAGCCAAATATTGATAATTTGCTGTCAATTCATCAAGTACATCCGTCTCATTAAAAGTATGACTATTTTTTATTGTTGATTTACATTTCAGAGTTCATTGTTGATTTCTTGTCAATTGTTGATTGTTTGTAATAATAAATGTTTATAATTTTGTATAACCACAAGTATTGTTTTTTTTTAACAAATACGACACAAGTAAATGTGCTACTTTTTTTTTCTTCTTAACACCCCCAATTTAGGGTGGTATATTTTAGGAGTTTTGGGAATACAGTAGAAATGTAGCAGCAGGGGGTCTACCGAAAATGGTAAAACTTTGAAAGTGGTCCACGAGAAAAAAAAGTTTGGGAACCTCTGGTTTAAAGTACCACTACACATAAGAGGTTCCCTCCGTCCACGCCAACGGCCGCTATTCCTGGTCCCGCACGCCAAGATAAATCTGAGCAACTGTCCTCTGTATGTGGCCTTGAACCACATCAACAATATTCTGCTCTTTGACCCAACACTGGACTTGTTCTCGCAGTCAGTCGAGATTTCTGGCCACAGCCGCTCGCTATTTGGAGTCAATTAACACTCCTACCACAATAGAATATTAGATTACTTTTTGGAGGCATTTTATCTCGCTCTCTCGGGGCCATAGAGGCAGCACATTGCACCGAGGCCTAGAATGTTTGGTCACTAACCTGCAGCAACACGTCCCGCCTGCCAATCCATGCTCGCAGAGGCAATGGGACGAGCCGCTCTGCCGTCTAGTACGGAATAATCTCGTTGATACGTCAACTAGTACGGCAGACCGAGCTCGTCTTCTTGCCACTGCGGAGTGGGAGTCGGGTCTGTGGCTACAAGCCCTACCCTCTCCATTCATAGGGACCCTATTGGACAACACCACCTTCAGACTGGCGACTTGTTTGCGCATAGGGACTGTAACAAACGTCCCCCATCACTGCCGTTGTGGTGCCATGGTGGACAAATTTGGACATCATGGGCTTTCCTGCGGCAGAAGCGCCGGACCCATACCCAGACACGCCAGCATCAACGACGTCATCCGAAGGGCCTTTGTCAGCATCAAAGTCCCGGCCATACTCGAGCCCGTCGGTTTGGCTTGGGACGATGGCAAGAGGCCCGACGGTATGACGTTGGTGCCTTGGAAGATGGGACGGCCTCTAGTCTGGGATGCCACATGTGTTGACACCCTCGCGCCGTCCCACCTTCCGGGCACCAGCAGAGATGCTGGTCATGCCGCGTCCATGGCAGAAGACCTCAAACGCCCCAAATATGCCACCCTTGGCAGTAGTTATATTTTTGAGGCGTTTGGGGTCGAAACGCTGGGGCCGTGGGGGCCAAGCGCGCGCTGTATATACAGGGCCTTAGCGGAGCGCCTTATAGATGCCGCAGGGGACCAGAGGGCTGGCCTGTATTTTGCTCAACGCGTTAGTATTGCCATACAACGTGGCAATGCGGCCAGCCTTCTGGGCACACTGCCCATCGGCAGTGACTTGGGGGACGTTTTTTATTTATAGGCGTTTTATTTTAAGTTTATTTAGTTTAGAGATAGTTTGTATTATTATTTTTAAGCTAATTTAATGTTTTATATTTATTTAATAGTGTTGTAATAAATCTTTCCCCCCTTTTTACTTGTGCATGTCATGTTAGGTGTAATATGTGCTCAATATGTGTATCAAAATTAATGTAAGTATATTAAAATTTAAATTGACCTACCTATGAACTGAAATGTATACGTGTTTATCTTATGATTTAACAAAATGCTATTTATGTAATTAATCATTTTATATGTGACGTCCCACGGTCAAAGGTACCTTATGGCGGGTATGGAGTTATGCATACCCCAGTAATCTACAATAAATAAGCTATCGATAACACAAAAGATCAACCTTCTAGGTTGCGTAGTTACAGAGATATGATTTTTTGAAAATAATGTTGTGAAATGAGCAACTTTACGATAGAGAAGTTTTAAGTTTAGCCGCCTAAAAAACTATGTTCCTGAAGTAAGTTACATAGTTGACTACAAATAATAATACCTTATATATCTGAGATTAAAAAAATATTGCGACTTGTTCTGTAATGCAAATAGAAACTTTTGATATCGACTGATTTATGTGTATACTAACCAATCTCTTGAAAATAAAGTTTTATTTCATTTTCACGATTGATTGCAATGAGCTCTCAAGATTTAAATTTTATCTATTAGAAAACGACACTGACAGACAGTTTAAGCAAAAAACAATACCGATTTAGAGGTGAAAATGTATTTTCTGATTTTTTCATATAAAATCACAAAATTGAATATTTTTACTTTTAATGTGACACACAATCAATTTTTCTGAGCACATATGAAAGAAATTCTGTCATTCAAATGAAATAAATCCTAAAACCCCAACTAAATACTATATTTAACCCCTTATGCCACTTTAAACTTACATAACAATAACAGTATTTGCTCCATACATTTACGAAAAGGTACCTTATGGAAATAAATCTAATAATACATCACTACAAAATATCAATCATATTACAGTTTATCTTTTATGAATAGAAAATATTAATTTACATTAAACTGCCCCAAATTTAATTAGTTCTTCGTCATAATAATCTTAAAAAAGACCAATAATTTGTATGTAATGAAAAGGTACCTTGTGATTAAGTTACATGATGAGGCATGATGATGATGGAACAGTTAGGATAAACTAATAATATTTTGGTAATGGTATAAATCGTCTATTTCTTATCAATAATATATTTCGGTTGCTATTGAAGATAAGCGGCATTGAGGTTCAATGACCTCAGATATTCCATAAGGTAATGCGTCGGGTATTGGCATTTTTCAGCAAACCAATGGCTGATTTACTGCATGCGACCAAACCAAATGAAGATTATTCTAGTTAAGAAAGACTTGACGAGAGTAACTTTGGTATAATAGCAGGCTACATGGATTTGTGATGTCGGTCTATGTACGGTTATAATATTTGCGAGGCGCCCCAACCAGAACTGAAATTATCAAATTAGTTTTGCAGAATGCTGATACAGTTCTCTACCAAACTTCTTTTCCCGTATTGACTAGTTTTTTTGGGAATTTTCAATCTTTTTTCCATAAGGTACCTTTTCTACTAAACTCTGAGACGACATTACTAGGCTTATTACTAACTTATAACAAAAATAAAAACAGGTAAACAAACGTTACGCATTAAGGTTTCAGATCACACAATAAAAAAAAATTGAGCATTTTTTCACCTCTTTACAAAACATTTCATATCTCCGAAACTAGAAACCCTCATAAGGTACCTTTTCTCGTGGAACGTCACATATTTTTGTACTGTGACCTATAACTTTCATGTTTGGCAATTTGCTGTAAATGTAAGTTGGTTAAATAAATAAATGAAAATGAAATGAAAATGAAAAATGGTATGACACATGTACCTTCCTGCAATTAAATAGGAATAATTATCATCTTTCGAAAGCCTCATAAAAATAAGTTAAAACTAGGAAATCTGCAATCCGTTGCTACTTAGTAAAAATAACGATTTATGTTGAGATATCTAATTCTGGATACAGAAATAAAAAACGCCTATTCAGTATTTGCCAAATACCTAACAGAAAGAGATGGAAAATGGTTATCTCCCTTTTTAAGGATATCATTGAGTTGATAAAGGTTCAAAGAAAATAAAATACTGCAGGTTGAAGTTTAATCAATTTATTAAAATAATTTGACTTTACAATAGGTGCTCGAATTGTTTTTCCCCGGCTCGTATGCAACTATGCACGCTTGGCACCTTCTTGTAAAACTTCAAGTTAATTTCCTTAAATTAATTTCGGATATGTTTCGTGCTGCCTCGAACATACGCCGCCGTAGTTCCTTTTGTGACCTTATTGGCTTGGAGTAAACTTTATCTTTTAAGCATTTTAAGCATCCCCAATGAAAAAAATCTAATGGGTTTAGGTCCGGGGAACGCGGCGGTCATGCCTCACTGGTCCCAATCGGCTGATCCATCTGGGAATTTATGTGTGAGGTGGTCGCGAACATCGCGAGCGTAATGTTCTGGGCAGCCATCTTGCTGTGGTTCCAGCTCCAAGAAGATATAATAAACTGAAAGAGAAAAAAATATAATAAACTTTAAAAAATTATAATAAATTTTGCGATAAAGGTGGACTGTATTTGGAATTAAAAAATAAGCGGCGCCTAGATTTAAGGGATTAGGAAAAATGCCCGCGCTTACCTGATGAGCTCGTTGTATGATGCTTCAGCTTGCCAGTACCTACTTCGTAAAACTTTCCCCAAACCACAACCACATCAAGAAAGCTCACAAAAGTCCACACGGCCAAACGCGGCTGAGTACCTACATAACAAAAAGCGTCAACCAACGTCGCTATATTTGTCACTCGGCTAAATTTACTTTCAGTCTGAAAGGTTTATTTTACTAAGCTTCACTAATCATTCTCAATTGAGTCTCTTTATTCCGTGGGAACCTCAAATGAATAAAACCTTAGCTGTGTGTAAGTGGAATAATCAATCACTGTCCCGTACTAGGGCAAACCTTCCGTGGTCCTTTCTCGGACACAGGCTTACAATTTGAGCAAGGAAATAATATCACCGATATCGTAAGTACTTTACTGAATAGGCTACTATTCCTAACCAATAATGGACCGGAACCGATCCACAGAAACGTCAAAAACATTTCCTATGAGAAATCATGAATATAAGTCGAAGTTAGTTTGATGTTATGCAACCTGTGACGATTCATCACAGCACTTATAAATATTCATATTCATATTCTTTATTTGTATTGATCATACATTGTCACATATGCGTAATTTACATTATTATTATACAATAGGTATGTCAGAAATATATACCATTAAAAGTAGGTATCATTGTAAACATTACAACGTCCTCAACAACGTATTACATTAATACGAGGTTATTATTCCTTATCTTCTTTTTCTTGGGGTTCTAATTTAACTTTGGCTCATTCCAAGTGAGAGGTACCTGTAAACCGCCTGCCTATATAGCTTTTGGTTCATCTGATCGTCTTGTCCAATGATCTTTTATGTCTAGTCTGGCTTTGATGTTTCTTGCCCGCTCGCTTCCCTGGTCTGTTGGTCAGTGTCAAAAGTGACATTTTTTTTCAACCAAAAAACGTCACTTTTGACACTGATACATCGGTATCGTACCGCTGTGACTTCTTATAACCCGGCAACCTTCAAATCAAGAGTGAACAGGCACCTTCTGGGTGAGCTCGCTCCATCGTAGGCCACGTCTACGCCTCGGCTAGTCTGTGGCCATGAGTAAGCCCATTCATAATAAAAAAAAAATCGAATCGGGCCGATAGTCTCAATTATGCTTCCTGCGTTCGTAGGTCCTAACTTATGAAGAAGCTCGCTACACGCTACGATGTAGCAAGCACTTCGTAGCGAAGCTGCGCCTCTACGAGGGAGGAATAATTTGGCTAGGAGGCCAAATCCTAATCACCTTACAGTTTATTTCAATTTTGTAATTTTCATCTTATTCTGTTATTCGCCTTCACATACTACCTACTTGTAATTTTCTCTAAAAATATGACGGTTACGGCACATTCTCATTTTGTTCTAAATCTACGCAGAGTTAGCTTAGCCGGAATTCCAATTTCATGGGAGGTTCAAGATCAAAATGGTATCATTGTGATACTGTAAATACCTACTATAAAGCACAATTTCTTTCGATAAATGGCACAAAATATCACTATTATTAAAATTGAGAAATCTGCTGTACTGGTGTGGGTACCATTATTATCCTCGCCCGACCACAATCGGACCTACTGTGATTGTTTAAATATTTATATAGTACAGCAGATTTCTCAATTTTAATAATAGTGATATTTTGTGCCATTTATCGAAAGAAATTGTGCTTTATAGTAGGTATTTACAGTATCACAATGATACCATTTTGATCTTGAACCTCCCATGAAATTGGAATTCCGGCTTATTTATATGTATAAATATTTAAACAATCACAGTAGGTCCGATTGTGGTCGGGCGAGGATAATAATGGTACCCACACCAGTAGAGCAGATTTCTCAATTTTAATAATAGTGATATTTTGTGCCATTTATCGAAAGAAATTGTGCTTTATAGTAGGTATTTACAGTATCACAATGATACCATTTTGATCTTGAACCTCCCATGAAATTGGAATTCCGGCTAAGCTAACTCTGCGTAGATTTAGAACAAAATGAGAATGTGCCGTAACCGTCATATTTTTAGAGAAAATTACAAGTAGGTAGTATGTGAAGGCGAATAACAGAATAAGATGAAAATTACGAAATTGAAATAAACTGTAAGGTGATTAGGATTTGGCCTCCTAGCCAAATTATTCCTCCCTCGTAGAGGCGCAGCTTCGCTACGAAGTGCTTGCTACATCGTAGCGTGTAGCGAGCTTCTTCATAAGTTAGGACCTACGAACGCAGGAAGCATAATTGAGACTATCGGCCCGATTCGATTTTTTTTTTTTATCATGAATGGGCTTACTCATGGCCACAGACTAGCCGAGGCGTAGACGTGGCCTACGATGGAGCGAGCTCACCCAGAAGGTGCCTGTTCACTCTTGATTTGAAGGTTGCCGGGTTATAAGAAGTCACAGCGGTACGATACCGATGTATCAGTGTCAAAAGTGACGTTTTTTGGTTGAAAAAAAAATGTCACTTTTGACACTGACCAACAGACCAGGGAAGCGAGCGGGCAAGAAACATCAAAGCCAGACTAGACATAAAAGATCATTGGACAAGACGATCAGATGAACCAAAAGCTATATAGGCAGGCGGTTTACAGGTACCTCAAACTTGGAATGAGCCAAAGTTAAATTAGAACCCCAAGAAAAAGAAGATAAGGAATAATAACCTCGTATTAATGTAATACGTTGTTGAGGACGTTGTAATGTTTACAATGATACCTAATTTTAATGGTATATATTTCTGACATACCTATTGTATAATAATAATGTAAATTACGCATATGTGACAATGTATGATCAATACAAATAAAGAATATGAATATGAATATTTATAAGTGCTGTGATGAATCGTCACAAGTTGCATAACATCAAACTAACTTCGACTTATATTCATGATTTCTCATAGGAAATGTTTTTGACGTTTCTGTGGATCGGTTCCGGTCCATTATTGGTTAGGAATAGTAGCCTATTCAGTAAAGTACTTACGATATCGGTGATATTAT
Source organism: Cydia splendana (assembly GCF_910591565.1). Lineage (NCBI taxonomy): Eukaryota > Metazoa > Arthropoda > Insecta > Lepidoptera > Tortricidae > Cydia > Cydia splendana. The sequence goes on along the minus strand of NC_085964.1, from coordinate 12,777,352 downwards.
TTCCTTGCTCAAATTGTAAGCCTGTGTCCGAGAAAGGACCACGGAAGGTTTGCCCTAGTACGGGACAGTGATTGATTATTCCACTTACACACAGCTAAGGTTTTATTCATTTGAGGTTCCCACGGAATAAAGAGACTCAATTGAGAATGATTAGTGAAGCTTAGTAAAATAAACCTTTCAGACTGAAAGTAAATTTAGCCGAGTGACAAATATAGCGACGTTGGTTGACGCTTTTTGTTATGTAGGTACTCAGCCGCGTTTGGCCGTGTGGACTTTTGTGAGCTTTCTTGATGTGGTTGTGGTTTGGGGAAAGTTTTACGAAGTAGGTACTGGCAAGCTGAAGCATCATACAACGAGCTCATCAGGTAAGCGCAGGCATTTTTCCTAATCCCTTAAATCTAGGCGCCGCGTATTTTTTAATTCCAAATACAGTCCACCTTTATCGCAAAATTTATTATAATTTTTTAAAGTTTATTGTATTTTTTTCAACATTTATTAAAAATTTTAAAGTGCAGATTTTTCGACCTATGTCCGTGATTTTTTTATATCGAGCGAAAGTCAAAAACTCAGGATTCTAATCGCGAAGATAAGTAAAAGTAAAACATAAGAAAAGATATAAAGCTTTATACCTACAGCACTTAAGCAGGTATTTCATTATTTGCTAGGTACTTATGCAAAGAAATGAGCAATCTCACAAGAAAATAAGAAACTATAGTGCACTATGTAGGTTTTTAAGATTGCCGCTTTGAAATGAGACCATGGAATAAGGGTTGCCTTGAATGAAATTTTCTTTTCTCCTAAACTAAGTCATACTTTGTTGTTTAAAGGACGAATCACGCTAGACCGGGCTGGTCCCGGGCCGAGGCGTCCGACACGTCAATTTCTATGACGGCTGATAAGGCTGATTGGCTATCACGTGGTGCTATAAAATGATGGTAGGATTTTTATCGCCTGTCGCTATGCATGTCACTTTCGCACTTACATACCTAGCTACCCTAGCTACAAGTTAGAATGCACGAAACCATTCCGCAACCCTAAACCTCGGGGTATTAACATGACGATCAGTCGAAACGTTGAAGCTTAACAACCCTTCCTGAGCTCATGTAAGCTTTTATTGTAAGCGGTGAATGTTTTGCCTTAAACGTGGTGTGATTAAAATAATTGCGTGTGACATATGTTACTTGCGACTTCAAATGGTAGGTAGCTAACCGAGTAGGCACAAGCCTTGTGCTTTTTACTTTATTTTACATAATATATACACAATTTACGTTGATGTAGGTATATTTTGATCGTAATATTTTGAAATCCTACCAGCCCGCAGCTGTCGTGAATCTATAGACAATATCCTCATTGCACAATTTACTATTGTTAAGAGTTACTATGACAAATCCAGGAAACAATGACCACCGAGTTACTTGATATACTTGAAGTAATTGGTCCAGCAGTTTCCGAGAAAATAAGCTGTGACAGACAGACACACGAGTGATCCTATAAGGGTTCCGTTTTTTACTTTTGAGGTACGGAACCCTAAAAAAAATATACTGGATCGGAATACCTATTATTTTATCTTAGTAGTTTATCCAAAATATATAACATGAAAAATACACTAGCTTTTAATTAGATACCTAACCTAACAGTTTTGTAGATTGTAGATTGCTTTTATTATTCTTGGCAAAGTCTAATCAACATTTTCGAAGGACAGAATTAAAGTTTTTAATTAATAGACCGGGAGACAGTGACACATTTTACTGGGTCATTTGTACCAGTATGGCGGTTCGTCAGGGCTCTAAGTACGTAATGAAGGAAAGAAAAATGATGGTCATAGCGCTGGTACCGGCGGCCCAATCGCGTGGGCGTTAGTCGAACGTGTCGGATAAAATACGAGTGTCGAACGATTTGTTCCACAAAAATCCTCGTATTTTCCGATAGTCCATAAAAAAGAAGTAGGCGGTAGCGTAATGCCATACTACTCCGGTGTGACTTACAGCCCGCCATACTGAGGCGAACACATTAATTTAAAAAACACAATTCAATCATTTGTGCCAAGCTAATTTTTGCACAGGTGATCATCGTCGAGCAGCCATTCATGGACATCACCATGCCATACTTTTCGGATGGTTCCAAATGGCCGCCATACCGCCGCAAGGGAGTTAATTTTTTTTTGCTAAACGATTTGTACCATCTTGAAATTTTTTTTCAACACTTTCTGTGTTATCATAAATGGAAATCTCATAATGCCATACCTGTAGGAGGTGGCAAATGTGTACAATATTTTTTATTTATTTCAAGTATGGTGCCCCTTTTTCCCCCTATTAGAAGTATGGCAAATATAATAATGGTCACATTGCATCATATAATTTCCAAAAATCCAAATGCCATACTGGTACAAATCCTCAAAAAAAAATTTTTTTTTTTAAGTCTTGGTTTAAGTCTCACAGTCGTCCGCCCCGTAGTTATAATCTGGAATAATTTTTTTTAGGTATAATTGTATCCAAACAAACAGAATATGATGATGCCATGCTGTAAAAAAATATTTTACGTATTGTATAGTCGTATTTTTGAAACGTGTCGATTAAATAAGTTTTCAAGTATGGCAGCACTTTTTCCCCCTACTATAAGTATGGCAATTATAATAACGGTCACATTTTATCAAATACTTTCCAAAAATTTAAATGCAATTCTGGTACAAATAGTTTAGCAAAAAAAAAAAAATAACTCCCTTGCGGCGGTATGGCGGCCATTTGGAACCGTCCGAAGAGTATGGCATGGTGATGTCCATGAATGGCTGCTCGACGATGATCACCTGTGCAAAAATTAGCTTGGCACAAATGGTTGAATTGTTTTTTTTTAATTAATGTGTTCGCCTCAGTATGGCGGGCTGTAAGTCACACCGGAGAAGTATGGCATTACGCTACCGCCTACTTCTTTTTTATGGACTATCGGAAAATACGAGGATTTTTGTGGAACAAATCGTTCGACACTCGTATTTTATCCGACACGTTCGACTAACGCCCACGCGATTGGGCCGCCGGTACCAGCGCTATGACCATCATTTTTCTTTCCTTCATTACGTACTTAGACCCCTGACGAACCGCCATACTGGTACAAATGACCCAGTAAAATGTGTCACTGTCTCCCGGTCTATAAGTACCTAATCAGAGCAAGAGCTATTCTAAGTTTTTTTAAACAATATTATTTAAACTTTACTGAAATATTTTTTAGGTTTAAAATGGTGCTATCCGCAGAGTAGAAATGAAACTATATGTGTATAATAATGTCGAGGAACCTTTTGTTATTTGTGCAGCTGGAGAAACGAAAAGGAAGTAAGAGTCGCTGCAAACACTGTAACGGAAATTATCTAGAAAGCGCTCATTAATTAGTCATATTAGGAGGAATAAATCTCAAACTGTTTTCAAGGCATATTTATTTATCATTAATGGGTACTTATTTACAAAGCATGGAACAGAATTCATTTTAATAAATTGACTAAGACCTAAGGAGAGAGTAGGAGTGAATGTGTGCCGATATAATAATATATGATCATTTACTTACTTAATATCTTTATTTATTATGTAATTATAGTGCGAACTTTCTTTAGGTACTGAATCGTCTAAACAGACTAAATAATAAGTACCTATTAGGAAATGTCGCTAGTCTAGAACTTTATATTGTGAAATACCAAACACTTTATCGTTTATGTAATAAAGATATTTAGTGAAGTTTTTAAATTATTCGGAACCCACGTCTAAAAAACGAACTGATTGACGTCTCATTCACTAAAACTAGTCCACTATTTTTAACTTTACTATGTTAGACACGACATCAATATACTTCATAAACTGCTAAAATTATAACGCTTTCTGTACTGGGGTAAAAATTGACAGAAAATTCAGACATACGAGTAGGTGCGATATTTTATATAAGATACCGTTACATGATAAAAATTCCCGTCCTTAGCAGCTTCTGCATCAGCCCGGGGCATTGTTGTCGGATGCCACCCGCATTACCTGTCAAATATAAGCTTAGCTTTATGCATCTTCTCTTCGATCCAATAAATTCCCATAGTATTTTTAGATAAGAAAAAATATTATTCGTGTTAGATAATATTAAGTACAGTCGAATTCAAAAAACAGTCGACTTCACAGACTCTATCTATTTTTAAGACATTTGTTTTGACTGTGAACTTGTTCCATGTGTAGGTATACAATATTTGTAACTATGTCAAATCGTGTAGGTACATGTAAATACGACACGTTACGAACGATATAAAGTGGGCAAATATGAATGGGTAGGAACTCTTGTTTCTTTTAAACACTTTATCTTGTTGGGTCTGTACTAGAATTCAATTCATTTTTGAAGTAAAATGTTTAAACAACGTAAATCAGTGTTACGGGTAGAAGCGCCGTAGACTCTACCGTTCGGTACCAAACAACAACAAATAAAACTGTAACCGTTCGACTCGATATTGGTTACTCGGCCCAGGCTGTAACAAAATAAATTCAAAAACAAGCGCACAGACCAATTTGTTCACTTTGTCTGATGAAAAGATATAGCTCACATAAAATAAAGATAAGTTTTTATAGCAGCTCGTTCAATGTTTAATTCTAGATTTCCACTTACCTGAGGGTAATGGTGAAAATTTATCTATCACGGGTAATCAGTTGTGGTGATGGACAACCATGAAAAACTTTGTATATGTAAAGCATGCCAGAGCTCAGAAAAACTTGCGATAAGCGGGCACGCCTTCACTGCACATTTAAATAGAGGCACTTTATTATTAGTTGGTTTCTGTGAACATGTTTTTCTTCTCTAGCGTGTCGTAAATATGCTATGCTAAACACTGGCTGCATTATTTATACTAAGGAACTATGTTGCCCGGAAAGTTCTTTTGCCGCATTACGTGTTTGTTTATAACTGTAGGTAGGTAATTGCTCTATAAAACTATTTTTACTCTTGTTCGTAGCACAGTTCCCTGGGTTTCCTAACTGTACAAAATTATACAATATAGGTAATGTTGTTATTTTTTTTAGACAAATTTGTGTTTATCTAAATTTAAAAACAAAATTACAAAAAATACCCCGCGGGATTTCGGTAAAACAAATAGGTTTTAAATTAACTTAATTTTCTCTAACATGCTTGGAGATTGGAGACGTTTAATTTTCATCGTTGCAAACAGTACTAGAAGATCTTCAAAAAGAGGAAAGTTGATGTTTACCCCTCGTATTAATATTGAGACCCGAACGAATAAAATATTCCAAAATTGAACCAGGAAAAGTTGTAAGTTGTCCAAAAAGAGAAATCTGTGGGTTTAGAATTGCGAGTTTCAAGGCACGAGAGGTGAAGAAACTTTGCTAATGAGTAAAACGCCAATACCATTTATCACCACCGCTAGGAAAATACTAACTGTAAAATATTACAAATACGAGTATGATCTAAATTTATTCAAAAGTCATCGCTTAGAGTCTGACGAGCTAACACGCAGAAATAACTCAAAATTTGAATCAAATCACTTTGCACTAACTAGAGGTGAGCTAGAGGGTATCATAATTTTATTGAGTTTTCGGAGTGGGTTCATAAAAGTTAAAAGTATGTAGATGGAGTGTTGTAAATCTATGTTTAAAGTAGTTTTATTTTGCTTTCATTGTACTTTCGTGCCCCTGAGAGCGGTCCTCAGGCAAGGCGTTTTCAAGTTGTAAATAAATAGCAAACTGTTTTTGTATGACAATGACAATCCACGCGGAAAATTATGGAAATTCATACTCTACGTTAATTTACTACTCTACTCTAATAAACTCAAACTTATTCAATATCGTAATTATGGTTTTATCAAAAGTTCCACTTTGCAAAATGTTGCTTTCCGAGAGCATTAAATTTGTTAGATATAAAAATGGGAACAATTAAACAAATATTTCAGAAAGAACCTAATTATAACCTAAGTTCCTAGAACATCACATGATTTGGTCTCGTAAAAATCCATATCTTGCAAAGCGATTTGGATCTGACAAAAAAACCCTACTTAACAAAGAACGAGCCGAAGATAACCACGCAGCTAAATGAATACCTAGATAACTTTTAGGCAAGCGAGCTACTTGATGATGATGAAGGTTTTTTCTAACAGAACACATTAGGAAATGACTGCAAAAATTTCGCTGGCTGTGACAAATTAACTGTGCTGGCTGTCACTGGCTGTGAATTTTTCCTTACAAAACGTCATGTCTGATTATTACAATATTTGCGTAATTTTTCAAGAGCATGTCTCAAAGATAATTTTGGTTGGCAGTGGAATGGCGTGATTTCACGGAGCGTTGGTCGGCGAAGGCTCGACGCGCCCTAGAGCGGCCGAAGGGCTCCGCCGCCGTCTTCAGTACTCGTATCGACAAGCTGAGGCGCGGACGCCACCCGCCCGTGTACTGCTATACCACGTGTCGATGAGGCTCTATCTATACGAGTTTGTGAAACATAAAGTGGTACAAAGTGATCGTTTTAATTAATTCTTTCAAATATTAAAAAGGAAACTTTCTTGGAAAAGTTTTGTTGAAGTTTCTGTGAAATCAAAGTTCATAGGTGAGTTTGAACTTTTTTTTAATCTAAAATTGTCTTTGTGCCTAGCTGTAAAAAAATGTTTCATTATCAGAATTTATTTACTATTAAATATAGATAATAATAAGTTAAATAATCGGCCAAGAGCATGTTGGATCATGCTCAGTGTCGGGTTTCGTAGTTACCATTTTGTCAAAATAGCCCAAACGGTGGCTATTAGTAAGTACTTGTGTGTGCTTTGTACTTACGTCTTTTTACTAAGAAAAGAAGTTTTTTGCAATAACTCAAAAACGACTAGACCGATCATGTTTGCTATAGTTTCCATTGAAAGTTTATTAAGTTCTTGTTTCACGATTTTTTTTTTCATATTTTTTGGACCCGTGGTTCAAATGTTGGAGAGGGGGACACATATTTTTTTCTTTCGGAGCGCATATTTCTGAAAATATTAACTACATATATCAAAAATGGTTTTAGGAGACCCTTATTAGTTTTGAAAGACCTATCCAACGATACCCCACACTTTTGGGACATAGCAAAAAAAAATAAAAAAAAAATTTTTTATATGGGAGGTATACCCTAAAAAAACTTTTTTATCCTTTTTATTTTACCGTTCTGTCGCAATGCATGATTTATGTATACATGCCAAATTGCAGCTTTCTAGCAGTAACGATCACGGAGCAAAGCCGCGGACAGACAGACATACAGACAGCTGTAGACATGGCGAAACTATAAGGGTTTAAATCCTAAAAAAGTAACTGCAGTAGGTATTCCCGGTAAAGAGCGCTGGTGGCCTAGCGGTAAGAGCGTGCGACTTTCAATTCGGAGGTCGCGGGGGTTCAAACCCCGGCTCGTACCAATGAGTTTTTCAGAAGTTATGTACGAAATATCATTTGATATTTACCAGTTGCTTTTCGGTGACGGAAAACATCGTGAGGAAACCGGACTAATCCCAATAAGGCCTAGTTTCCCCTATGGGTTGGAAGGTCAGATGGCAATCGCTTTCGTAAAAATTAGTGCCTACGTCAAATCATGGGATTAGTTGTCAAGCGGACCCCAGGCTCCCATGAGCTGTGGCAAAAATGCCGGGATAACGCGAGGAAGAAGAGTAGGTATTCCCGACGAGAGTCGGGCCTGCCGAGCCGCTCAAGATTAAGTTTGCTATAGTGCGACTTATTTATAACCTACATAATTACTTAAATATATCCATATTATCCAAAAATAATATTGAAATAAATAAGAAACCGGACAAATGCGAGTCGGACTCGCCCACCGAGGGTTCCGTATTTTTTAGTATTTGTTGTTATAGCGGCAACAGAAATACATCATCTGTGAAAATTTCAACTGCCTAGCTATCACGGTTCATGAGATACAGCCTGGTGACAGACGGACGGGCGGACGGACAGCGGAGTCTTAGTAATAGGGTCCCGTTTTGACCCTTTGGGTACGGAACCCTAAAAAGACAGGTGTACAAAATATTATTTTTTTAGTACCTAGTATTCAAGTAGGTAGATGACTATAGGTATATGTAAAGAACAGCGATAGCGGCGATAAATATATAAGTGTGTATATGTAGGTATCAAACTTGATATATTAATTATTTTATATAAAATGCTCGTCTCGATACACGTTTTGTTTTTATTTGTTTCTATTAAACCTTTAAAACAAACCTTTAGAGCAACACCGGCTTCCGACACATCGGAAGGGAGGGGCCCAAGCGATATCTCACCGTACAAATCTTTCTGCCATTTTTCGCGGGGAGAAAGGTGCACACAGTCGCACTTCTCACACACTTACATACAAAATCCAATCTGTAATGACGACACAAATACATAGAAAATGACACACGTCAAAGACAAATCTTGCAAACCTCGATCTCTTTTTGTGTACGGACGAGTGACAAGTGTCACAACACGCACACTAACACATTTGGGTCAAACAGATCACTGTGTTATGTCTTTCCTGTAGACATACACAAGAGTTAAGGGCTATAAAGGTTAATTTTCTTATTTAACCCTTATCCACGTGAAAAGGTCCTCCTTTTATTTAAAGAACTATGATAAAATCATTACTTATATGCCCACAAGCTGTTAACTATTGCCCACAGGAGAGAAAACTAGTGTGTTATCGCGAACAGCACATTTTTCTCTCCTGTGGGCAATAGTTAACAGCTTGTGGGCATGTAAGCAATGATTTTATCATAGTTCTCTAAATAAAAGGAGGACCTTTTCACGTGGATAAGGGTTAAAAAAGAAAATTAACCTTTACAGCCCTTAACTCTTGTGTATGTCTACAGGAAAGACATAACACAGTGATCTGTTTGACCCATTTTCGTTGAAGTATGTTATTGTATTCTGAGAGATGAGAAGTCGGATTTGTCGCTCGACCGATCCGCAATTTGTACTGAGCGAGCAAAATCGATAAATCCAACAATTACATGAGACTAAAATATAATAATTGTGTTTGAATGTAATTAAACGTATGATATGTAAAAAAAATATTACATGTGAAATGTAACACTTTCTTTTTGTAAATTTGATGTCCCCGACCTCTTTTTATAACAAAAAACCGAGCAAACAGGCATTGTTGTGCAGCTAGTTCACGCGCGCGTCTGGACTCGGTCTAGTGAAAAATCCAAGTGCAACTAGTTTTATTACCCGCGGTAGATTAGATTGACGCGCTAATCTTGTACCTCGCAGAGGGGAAATAGTGCGAATGCCGCCTCCCTTCCGTGTTGCTCGAAGTACCTACCTATTACAGTCATCAAAGCTATTATAACGAGCTCAAATTCAATGAGATTGCGTTGCTCGGGTGGCTACCTTCAGTCTCCATTGAATTAATGAGATTAGAGTAAGTAAGTTTTCTCAAACATGCAATGAAATGTCGTCGTTACGTGCGTTATAACAGGCTTCGAAGTATTACGTTTCGGGCGGAGCAACTCGAGAGAACTTTAAAGGAATTTCATACAAAATTGAAGGCCTAGAAGTCATTTTTTAAAATTTCCATTTCACAGATATTTGTGCCACAGCATCGTGGCATTCAACCATTAAAAAAAACTATAGGCAGTATTTGCTTTATGATTCGGTGAACAGGGGTTGTCGGTCTCATAACTATCTGGCCTCACTACGTTCGGCCGTCTATATGCATTCGGCCTGCAACCCCTTACTTCCCAGCCTCTGTAGTAATGTACTAATTTTATTGTCACTAGTCTAAGCAGTCTTAGCAGTAGTCTTGCAAAAGTAGATACATACTACATAGGTATGGCAAATTTCAGCCAAATCATACATCAAAAACCGTACAAGTGCGAGTAGGACTCGCCCACCGAGGGTTCCGTACTTTTTAGTATTTGTTGTTATAAATTTCAGCTGTAGCTATCACGGTTCATGAGATACAGCCTGGTGACAGACAGACGGATAGACGGACTGACGGACAGACGGACAGTGGAGTCTTAGTAACAGGGTCCCGTTTTTACCCTTTGGGTACGGAACCCTAATAAAACAAAGCCCTCCGCCGCGTCTGTCTGTTTGTGTTTGTATGTTCGCGATAAACTCAAAAACTACTGAACGGATTTTCATGCGGTTTTCATCTATCAATAGAGGGATTCTTGAGGAAGGTTTAAATGTATAATTTGTTAAGGTTTACCCGTGTGAAGCCGGAACGGGTTGCTAGTTTAGATATAATTTTTAGATCAAAGTGTAAGTTCAAATGGGCCGTTTGATTGATTCACAAAGCTCCAGGCCAAAAGCCAATAAATTAAATCAATAGGGTTTTGTTACTTAAATATTTGATGAAGTGCTGTAAATACATCACAAAGGGTTGCTTCCGCAACGGAGCAACGGAAGTTCGTTTCGGTTCGGACGCACAGCCATAATAGGGTAATTTCCGGTTGTCAAATAAAATTGTTTCAAATTAACAATTAACCAAAATTGTATATTGTATTGTGTATTGTATTGTATACATGTACAGTACAGTGACGCATCAGAATAGGTACGTTGGTGTTAAATATAATTTCTTAGGAATAGTACCTACATGCTACCCTGTGAGGGCATTATTATATAATAACTTATTTCTATACTTGTTAATGTTATAAATATTAAAGCGTAAATCCACTGAAAGCCAAAATTACTCTATATTTTGTGAAGGGCTAGCTTACACTTCATTTCAAATAAATATTTACCGGTCCTTAACCATAAATCGTCTTTGTTTTACCTGACTTTCAAAAATGGAAGGCATTTTAATGATTTTCGTGCGCATATGTTGGTTTCGCGCTCCCTACAATTTTCATGGATAAAGGAGTTTTATCATGTGAGGTGTCTCACTTAGTTACAGTGCGACATAAACACTTTCTACGTAACTGTCACATTTTTGACGTAAAATGCTTAAACATGGCAACAATTTAGTATGGAATTTTTTTTAGTTCCATTTTATTTGATTTCTACTATTTTAGGTCGCACTGTAAGGTGTGTGCGGAAAGAGAAGAGTCGTAGAATGTATGGGCTCCCCTACATTTCACGACTCTTCTCTTTCCGCACAGACTCTACATAAGTATCAATTAGTCAGTTTTAATTTAGTTATTTTTACTCCATATCCCAAAACAGCGGTGTTATAATGATTATTTGATTAAATATATACTCGTTTTGCTCGTATTATTGTCAATATAATTTAGAGGTTCGGTTCTACACAAACAAAAAGACAATATCGGTAAGTTAAATAAAAAACCCATAGGGATCGAATCAAAAACTAAGTAATAATTAGTCCGACTCACGCTTGACTGCATATTTCTAATAGGTTTTTCTGTCACCTATAGGTAAAGAACTATTCTGTATATTTTTTCAAAATTTCGAAGATAGGGGGGGGGGGGGAATGGTCATGTTTTGGCTATTTTCTTAAATAACTTCTAAACTATTTATTTTAAAATTCTTCATTTGTTTACGTAAAATGTCCGACTTTGGGTCACGAATTTACATATGTGTACCTTTTAACTTAATTGGTCCAGTACTTTTGGAGAAAATGGGTTGTGACAGACGGACAGACAGACGCATGAGTGATCCTATAAGGGTTCCGTTTTTTTCCCGTTTGAGGTACGGAACCCTAAAAATGTGGCACACTTATTAAAATGTATTTAAGAAATAATTTTTAAGAAAAAAAACCGACTTCTATGGGGGCCGGTGAAAGATTATTGTAGATGGTGCACTATGTAGAGAAGGAGGTAAAACCACCCACTTTTCTAGTAACATTTCGTTTCTGTAAGGGTCGTAGTTCTAGCCTAACCTAACCCACTTCTCTAATAGCAGTTCGGTTCTGTGAGGATCGCAGTTCGAACCTAATCAAACCCACTTTTCTAGTAGCATTTCGTTTCTGTAAGGCTCGCAGTTCTAATCTAATCTAACCCACTTTTGTTCGGTTCTATGAGGATCGCAGTTCAAACCTAACCTAACCCACTTAACGGTGCGGTGTACGGGGATTTGAGCGGGAGGGGCTGGTAAGATTGGCATCATCATACTTTATACCTACATTTTATGGTACGTAATCATAGTGGTTTATTTAGTTTAGGTATCATAGTGGATTTCCGGGTCAAGGTCCGAGTCCAGGTCCGAGTCCGGCTCCGAGTCCGGCTCCGAGTCCGGCTCCGAGAACGGGTCCAAATCCGGGTCCGAGTCCGGGTCCCGGGCCGGGTCCGAACCGGATCCGGGTATGAGTCCGGGTCTGGGTCCGAGTCCGGGTCCCAGTCTGAGTGAAAATCGAAATTCGAAATCACCAAACGTGTAATACGTCGTTGAAAAGTTCTGTTCTGATCATCATCAGCAGTTTCACTTCATCAAATGCGACAGTTTTTAATGTAAAAGCTTGATTTTATGATGAAAATACATAAGAAATCTATACGTATGCCTTTAAGATTTGAGGAGTTCCCTCGATTCCTCTTAGATCCCAGGATCCCATGTTCAGAACTTGAGCTTGACATAAATGTGGCTTAAAACCTAACTTACTTAACAAACATAACGAAGAGGAAAAAATCGCCAAACGTGAACTATGCGTCGTTGAAGAGTTCCGTTCTGATCATCATCAGCAGTTTGACTTCATCAAATGTCACTTTATTTGATGTATATGCTTGATTTGTTGATAAAAACCCAAAAATCACTATATGTATGCCTTTAAGATTTGAGGAGTTCCCTCGATTCCTCATGGATCCCATCATCAGAACTCGAGCTTGACAAAAATGTGGCTTAAAAACTTAACTTGCTTAACAAACATAACGAATATGACAAATCGCCATACGTGAACTATTCGTCGTTGAAGAGTTCTGTTCTGATCATCATCAGTAGTTCCACTACATCAAATGCGACAGTTTTTAATGAAAATGCTTGATTTTCTGATGAAATTACTAAAATCTCTATACGCATGCCTTTAAGATTTGAGGAGTTCCCTCGATTCCTCATGGATCGCATCATCAGAACTCGAGCTTGACAAAAATGTGGCTTAAAAACTTAACTTGCTTAAAAAACATAACGAAGAGGACATATCGCCAAATGTGAACTATGCGTCGTTGAAGAGTTCCGTTCTGATCATCATCAACAGTTCCACTTCATCAAATGTCACTTTTTTGAATGTATATGCTTGATTTGTTGATAAAAACCCAAAAATCACTATATGTATGCAAGATTTGAGGAGTTCCCTCGATTCCTCATGGATCCCATCATCAGAACTGGGATTTTGACAAACCGGGACCAATCTGTATGCATATACATACAATCAAAATAAGAATTTTCAAAATCGGTCCAGTAATGACGGAGATATGGAGTAACAAACATAAATAATTATATATATATATATATATATATATACACAACCGAATTGATAACCCCCTCCTTTTAGATTTGGAAGTCGGTTAAAAAAAAATTTGAAGTCAGCGCCAAGCTAAATCTTAAAAACATCAACACACTGTCGAACTGAATGCCGACCCGGGGCGATAAGAAAGAAATAAAGCTGTCCATTACTTGGGTGTATTATTTGGCCCATATTATCCTTTTTGAAGTTGAATTCCTTATTTTTAAAAGGTTTTATTTTATCATCATTCTGCACTGCAGGACTCGTTCCTATCTGGCTAAACAGTTATTAAAAAGTATTGAGCTTCGGGTAAGTTTCAAATTTTAAGGTCTGGAGTTCAACTTAATTATAGATTCCGGATTTCCGGTGCCTAGTAGAATAAAACAAGATTATGTAACGTACCTATATAGGCTAAAAGCTTAGTTTTAAAGGTGACTTATTTTCTAAAATTGTTCACCTCGTACCTAAATCTTAGGCTGTTGGTAAAGAAGATGCGCGATAATTTTCTAGTAGAAGGTAGCTTAGTTTTGGGACAATAAAGCTAGTTTAACATAATACCTACATTGGTATTAGCTTCATGAAGCCTTCAACCAGTCGATGATGATGACCATAAAGGATGACTCACGTTAGACCGGGCCGTATCCGGGCCGGAGCTTCCGGCGCATCGTTTTCTATAGAGAGCATCACGTGATCGCCTGTCATGTCATAGAAAAGTAAGCTCCGGAAGCTCCGGCCCGGATACGGCCCAGTCTAACGTGAGTCATCCTTAATACTACTTACCAATCAACTCAGTTAAACTGTAGAACTATATATATAAATCATATCAACGTCATAATAAAATTATTGTCTGCGGTTACCGCGATAGTTAGAGTTAGATCAAGATACAAGTATTAAATATTCTACGAAAGTTTTCGTAGAATATTAATATTAATATATATTAATATAAATATTCTACGAAAGTTTTCGTAGAATATTTAACGTTTAAAATAACAAGTTGCACATCTGTGCTATAAAAATCGCTGCAAAGTTATCTGAGTCTGACTCTACTCATGAAATAAAACCATGGAAATGGATTATATCGCGTATAATGAATTTAAAGACACATCCCGAATACCGACGTTTCGAACTGTTGTGGTCGACGGGTGACCGTATTAATTGACGAAACACCGAAACGAGAAATATCGGGATGTATTTTAAATTCATTATACGCGATTATAATCCGTATAATGAATTTAAAGACACATCCTGAATCCTGACGTTTCGAACTGTTGTGGTCGACGGGTGACCGTATTAATTGACGAAACACCGAAACGAGAAATGTCGGGATGTATTTTAAATTTATTATACGCGATTATAATCCGTTTCCTTAGTTTTATTTCATGCTTAGCATCCATTGCTCATTGCAGTTGTTAATTGTTATTGGTTATTGCCGTAGTGCGACCTAAAGCGCCGTTAAGAAAACTACTAACCGAAATAATTTATTTTATGGAAAGTTTCAAATGGTAAAATCGGGCTTTTTTTACTCATGATAAGTTCAAGAATACGTGGTTTGGTTATCAGGTTCACCCTTTAGAATTATTATATCCAATGACACAACTTCCAGTGATTCCGGTGCGTTTCGCCAACACCACGCCAATCACCGTGAACTATCGTCAAGGTCGTATCAAAACAAGATCAAAACCAGAACTAATTCTAGAATCGGTATCGTGGACTACAATCAATAGCTACGACCAAAAAGTGGAGCCGAAAAACAAGCCAAACTACAGTTTGTATTTTGATTTCATTACTGAATGAATGAAGTGCTTAAGAGGGGAGTGCATTTTAAAAATGGTTGATCTCTAACATCGCTCTGCTGCTATCGGAGAAGGCCGGTAAAAACTAATCGTAGATGGCACTCACGACGACGGTACTGCCTTTTGTACGGATTTTGACGATGCCTTAAACAATACATTAGTTGCCTTCCTCATTATAGCAATTTCATTTTTTTACGATAACTAGAGAACTGTAGATCTTACTGACCTTTTCTTGCACTTAAATGAAAGGTAATTAAATTTGCTACAACTTTATTCATCGCAATATATCTCATAGCGTGAGCGGTTGTACCGATATTTGTCCTGAAATATAGGAAAAACTAAAATTGTCATTCTAAGGATAAAAAACCCTTTTTTAACGTTCCATATCTCATGAACTATTTGATATGCGGCGCTTTAAATGGGCTTAAATTGTTCCAAATTTAATGCTCTTTCAACATTACATAGCAAGTTTTGACCAAAAACCAATAGTTTTTTAATAAAAGTGCAAAAACTGTGAAAACTCCGAAATTTTTGCAGTTTTTTGCAAATTACGCAGGGAGCACAACTTTTTTTGCTTGCAAAACATAGTTTCACATTTTTCCAAGGACTCCAAACAACATACAAAATAATACAGAACTACATCACGCATTGTTTTTTTAGGACATTTTTTTGTAAGATTTGACTGATGTATATACCTAAATTCAAAAAGCAAAATGTATTGAGATGACAGCTGTTACCGTACCCAAACTATGTGAAAAATACTATGATTGAGTTTGTGATATATAGAACCGCCTTTATAAGTAGAAGATTACTAACTGTCAAAAGAAAAACTCGAAATAAAAACATGCATTAATATTATTTTCACCACCCTCGGAAAGGCTTACTTTGCACTTCAAAAACTGATAGCAAAGTTGCATTTGATTCACATATGAGGCAAAGTAATCAAATGCAAATTTTGAGTTGTTTTCTTATGTTTGCTGGTAGAATTGACTTTTAAATGATGATTTTGGATGATAAATATTTGATAACATTCATTTGTATTTGATTTGGTTTGATATTTTATATTTAATATTTGCTTCGGCTTGTTGTGGTGAAAAATTTTGTGTTTTACTCGGTGGCAAATTTTGATTAACCCTCGCAACGCTCAAGATTCCATTTTTCGAACCACTCGCTACGCTGGTGGTTCAATTTTGGAATCTTTCGCTCGCTCGGGTATCAATATTAGCACGAGCGGTTAAACAACAACTTTGCCTCCTTGTAAAACAAATAACTATTTTGACATGTATTTGTTTTGGTACTTTTTATTTTATCGGGTTATAAAATGTACGAGTAAAATGTTTTTGATATGATTGCCTAAAGCGTAAATACATAATTATGTAAAATTTATAATGAAAATCTTAGTAGGTACTGGGGGCCGATTTTTGAATTTCGACCGCTCGATTTCGTGTATTTCGTTCAATAATATCTCCAGTACCCGGCATTTAAATTCTACTAATAGAATTGAAAACGAGTGGTTAATACCACTCGATTCCCAATTTCTATCGCTCGTATTTCAAAAATTAGCATTTCGTTGTTTTCCACCGATTTTCGAGTGACGAAATCGAACGCTCGAAATTCAAAAATCGGCCCCCTGGTCGACCGAAGTTAAGAATTTGCGTAGTTAGGAATCAGAATTTTATATCTATAATTTCAATATTATTATTATTTTGCAAATGAAATAACAATTTCATAGGAGTGAGTGTTTCGCATGAGTTAAGGGGCCCACTGATTAACAGTTCGCCGGACGGTATCGGCCTGTCAGGTGTTCGGAGCTGTCAAAATTATGTTCTAACTGACAGGCCGATACCGTCCGGCGGACTGTTAATCAGTGGGCCCCTTTATCTTATCATACTTGTTTATTGTTTAGTGGGCATATAAAAAACGGTCCGTGGCGTTCGTGGAGTACCTAATCATAATCTCACCTTGTAAATTAATCTATAATATATCGCAGCGTTTTGAGCTCACATATTTTTGTACTCTTTTTGATTTCGGTTTTTTCTATACAAAATACATCACCTTCCACTTTGATGGTTTTGTAACATTCCCTAATTAAATAATCAATTTATTATTTAGACGCCAAGGTCCAAGGTATTTTAACTGATTTTAAAAGAGATTATGTTTCTGTAACATATTGTAGAAAACACTAATAACATTTTGGGAAAATTTCACTTTACAAAGCAGAGTTAGCAGAGGACGCCTCGGTCGCAGACGGTTCGAAGGTTTTACAGTCTTTTCAGCCTTAAGTTAGCTGTGATTAGACTATTAATCAGCTTTGATGTAGGTACTTTTTACATTTTACTTCGTTTGGAATGTTGATAAATTTAGCCCTTTAAATTGCTATTCAGGTTTAGGCTCGTGTTTTTAAAAGGAATAAGTATAACGTGGACCTAATCACATTCATAGAAAGAGACCCAGGCAGGTATTACAGATCTTTATAAAACACGACCCAGGCCACTCAGAAACATTTGCGAATAAATACTTTATAAAAAATTACATGTTCAGATACCTAGTTACAATATATTTTTAAATTACCTACATAAATATTTCTAAATTAAATTGCTTTATAACATTTTCGGACTAGTTTGAAATGTTTTACTGCTTTGGAAATATTTTTCCTCTTGACATAGGTAAACATATCAAATAGGTAATATTAATTTTCAAGCAACTCAGGCCCATAGACATTTACTTAACGGACTAATTTATTTACCTACATTTTTAAAATATAATAATATATGAATAAGAACACTAAACACTACAATTAAAGTTAGTTGCACTTGCTTAGCCGCTCAGGGTGACAGTTTTTACAGTGACGAATCTATTTTTTGTTAACTATATTGGAGTGATTCCAACTTTACCTACTGTCAGCTGTCAATAGTGACATTCTGGTTAAAGACTGTGCCTATGCCAATTCTTGGGGGATTAGTTGCCAAGCGGACCCTAGGCTCCCATGAGCTGTGGCTAAATGCCGGGACAACGCGAGGAAGATGATCTGCTCTTTGTAAAGGGAGTGTTATTTATACGTCATAATTTCATAGAAGTATGACGTTCAAAATATAGTTGGTCAAGCAGATCATGTCAGTAGAAAAAGGCGGCAAATTTGAAAAATGAAGGCGCGAAGGGATATCGTCTCATAGAAAATTTGAATTTCGCGCCATTTTTACTGTCAAGATTTGCTTGACCATCTATAACACTTGCACTGCGTGTGCTATCAAAATAGTTGAATACTAATCTTGGTCTAAATCCATCAAGTAAAATCTTTGAGATTAAAATTAGGTAATGCAATGACGGTGCCGATGCCGTCTACAGCAGCGACTTTTATTTTTCGTCAAGATGCTTTCTTAATCTGTAATGTAATAAAATCTGAGTCAAGAAGAAATTACTTTATTCCTGTCGACGGAGCAACAATTGGCTAAACTTCATTTTACTTCTTTCTTAAGAGAAGGCTAACGCAAAATTGTAGGTTTTATATTTACTCATTGTTTGCGCCGCATATATTTTTCAAACTAGAAGGGTAGGATGACAGGTGTCATCTCTATATAATTTACTAGATGACCCAGAGAACGACTTCCGGTTCGAGCGCCATCTTGATGGCACGCGGCGAGATTAATTGATTCTTTTTTTGCTCATTAATATTGTTTAAAGTGTAATATCGATAGCCTATTATACAGTAAACTAATGTGGTAGTGTGCAGTGAATGGAGAATTTATCTTGAAGCACGTTTAACCATCATTTTGGAGTCGACGGCCGGTTGTCCACGTGTTTCTTGTAAAGCCCGCTATCGCTTTACAAGAGCTAAATCACCGTACACTGTCTTGTACTAACCGTACAATTTCAATCGTTTTACCCTGCTACTACGACCTTGACACTGGCGAAATAGCCCCAATGGGCTGAAGCCATAATTTTAAAAGAATGAAATGAAATGAAATGAAATGACCCAGAGAACTTCGTTTCACCAATACCTACCTATCAAGTGCTTTTTTTGCAGGTTTTGTTTTCATAAGAACCTTTTCCTGACAATAACAAACACAACAAAAAAAAAATTAGCGAAATTGGTCCACTCGTTCACGGGTGATGCCATGACCAAGTGAAATAGGGATTGATTTTATATACACCGTGTTTTTATTGAATTCCGTTAACTTCGGAGTATAGTTAAGTACGTAAGAGAACTAAATGGCATAGTTAATTTTCAAAAAAAATTTTTTTTTTGCTTCTTTAAAAAAAAAATTAGGTTTAAAAAGTAATTAAATGTAGCATATAGCGTTGTTGTAATACGGGCATTTCATTTAACTCAACCAAACAATTGAAATCTGTGACATATCAATGTCATTTCGAACATCGATCGATCGAGATTGTACTTAAGTTTAGTAGCAAATGTATGAACTCATTCTAAACACTGGCATCAATATCAACAGGGAATAAATCACTCACCTTCGGTTTGCCGACGATATCGTAGTCATGGCAAAGTCGATGGAGGAACTCGGCATGATGCTCGATGACCTCAACCGAGTTTCACAACGGGTGGGCTTGAAAATGAACATGGACAAGACGAAACTTATGTCAAATGCCAATGTTGTGCCCATCCCAGTCTCTGTTGGGAACTCGGTACTCGAAGTTGTTGACTCGTACATCTACCTAGGACAAGTAGTCCAATTAGGTAGGTCCAACTTCGAGAAAGAGGTCAACCGCCGAATCCAACTCGGTTGGGCAGCGTTCGGGAAACTACGTAATGTCTTTTCGTCCGACATACCTCAGTGCCTCAAGACGAAAGTCTTTAATCAATGTGTGTTACCAGTGATGACTTACGGCTCCGAAACGTGGTCTTTCACTATCGGCCTCATCTCAAAACTCAAAGTCGCTCAACGAGCTATGGAGAGGGCTATGCTTGGAGTTTCTCTGCGTGATCGAATCAGAAATGAGGAGATCCGTAGACGAACTAATGTCACCAACATAGCCCACCGGATCAGCAAGCTGAAGTGGCAATGGGCGGGCCACATTGCACGCAGAGAAGATGCCCGATGGGGTCGAAAAGTGCTGGAGTGGAGACCACGGACTAGCAAGCGCAGCGTAGGACGTCCACCCACAAGATGGACAGACGACCTTGTTAAGGTCGCCGGAGGACGCTGGATGCGGGTCGCTTCCAACCGGTACGTGGAAGTCCAAGGGGGAGGCCTATGTTTGTTCAGCAGTGGACGTCTTATGGCTGAGATGATGATGATGATTCGAAACACTAATCAATATGTAAACCGGCCCTAAGGCAAGTGCACATGCTTGTAGAGGCCTTATAGGAAAAAAACAAATTATTGATTATCTCCGAAATGGAGTTAATTAGAACATCGGTGTCTTTGAGAAAGTTACTTGATTTAAGCTCAGAAATGCACCCTTGAAATTAACGGGAATCTAAAAAAACACGGTGTATACCTATATAGATAACCTAAATCCGCCAAATCTCGCAATATTGTATTGAATGTCATCCTACCCGTCGAATTTGAAAAATATTATATATAACCTTTTTTATTATCCTCCTTGTCAGGTTTTCAAATATACGGCAAGGCGGAAAAGAAGTGTATACATTGACATGACACATGTCAATAAAGAAAATATTCGCGAAAATACAATATTGCATGCGGAAGAAAATAGGAATAATATAAAACCAAATATATCCCTCCTATAATTCAAGTACAACAATATAGTTCAGTGGACGCTCAATAAGGATAAACCAGAACCAGTGAAATATTGTGGTAAGTTTTTTTTTCCCCATACCTACTCGTTTTACCTATAACGCTTTGAAAAAAACACATGTAAAGAATGCAAAATTTGCAAGGGATATCCTCTAATTAAAACCTTAAAGTTGGCTTGAGAATAATAAAATAAGTTTTTGGCAAAAATTTCATATTTTTACAATTTTCTATCGCTAACTGTACTTTTCTTTACATAGGCAATTAATACTCATCAAGATTATTCTAAAAACCCCAAACACAATTAGGTTGCGTTGTTTTATCACAGATTACCTATGGGCAACTCCTGTCTCCATCATCAGATCAGCTCGATTGTACCATCATATTGCATTGTCACCCGACTTACATATGCATGCAATTTTCAGCTTCATCGGAAACCAGGAAGTGGGTCAAATTTAACTTGCAAGATTTTGTTGGAAAGTGCTGGCTGTCCACATTGTCTATGATATTTGAATTTGTTTTTGTGACATGTTTTCATTCTTGATGATGTACGTCAATCGTGTAACACGTAAGAAACATTTTCTCTCTAAATAAAACGAATTAATATCGCTTCAATACACTTGTATCATTCTGTCACTGCTTTCCACCATCAGATTTGACCCATACAAACATAGTTACATACATACATAGGTACATATTGCAAGTTAAATAAAAGCTTGCAATAAGGAAAAGATGTCCAATTCACATTTCTTTTCAGTCACCGGGGACCGTAGAGCTCACTTGTCCGTCGCCCAACGGATCGGCATCCAGCCTTCCAAAGGGGGAACACACCCTGCCTTTATGGGGACCCTTCCATAGGAATCGGAAATACGTTTCATAGGAATCGGACCTGGGTGATCTCCAAATTTTCCGTCACAAGTTTCGCGCAGCGCGTCATAATCTTTTTCACCACACCAGCTCGGAAAGGCTTACTTTGCGCTTCAAAAACTGATAGCAAAGTTGCATTTTATTCACATGTGAGGCACAGTAATCAAATGCAAATTTTGAGTTGTTTTCTTATGTTTGCTGGTAGAATTGACTTTTAAATGATGATTTTGGATGATAAATATTTAATAACATTCATTTGGATTTGATTTGGTTTGAAATATTTGCTTCGGGTTGGTGTGGTGAAAATTTTTGTGTTTTAACTCGGGGGCATATTTTGTTTAACCCTCGTGCTTTGAAACCCTCGCAACGCTCAAGATTCCATTTTTCGAAACACTCGCTACGCTCGTGGTTCAATTTTGGAATCTTTCGCTTACTCGGGTATCAATATTAGCCCGCTACAACAACTTTGCCCCCTTGTAAAACAAATAACTATTGTTGCTTTCGAATTTCCCGGCTTTACGCCTCCTCTTAACCACTTTACTAGACTTGGTCATAAATAGTAGATTGTACAACAAGGGCATAAGGTGACCCATTTTTACCCGAAGCAATTTTTTACCAAACCAAAATAGTAGACGAGGGTAAAATTGGACATTTATGCCCTTGTTGTACACTCTGCTTTTCACTTCGATTGCGAGGAAAATATACAAAAAATCAAATATTTTAGGTTATTTTAACGTATTTATTCAAGACTAAAGAAAATTGTTCTTGGGCCGGTCGGAGGCGCGGGGCACGCCGATCGGGAGAGCGCCGGTCGGGGGCGCGCCGGCAGGGCTGGCAGTTTGTATGGCAGAATTTGGACTTTATTGCTAAGTCAATAAGTAATAGATGATTTTACTTTATGCTCTAGAGCATAAAATGCGATTTTATGTCGTCTACGCACGACATAAAGGTGCACATTTGAGCATGAGAAGTGAAAAATCTGTTGTCGGCTTACGGTCCACTATTGATTCCCCCTACAATCCTGGGAAGGGTATCCGTATATTTCGTATAAATCGTCATTAGTGCCCGCAACAAAAGAGCTTACTGTAGGACTACCAATTGGTTGATTTGTGTAACCTTATCATGTTTATCAATGCAAACCAGTCATTTGGACTCCAATTTTGTAACTTGAAACGGTTAATTTTTAATTCAAATTAAATATTTAAGTAACTGGGTTCGCTTAGGTATTCTACATTTGTGGGTGTGCTAGGAGGCTAGAAAGTTATCAAATATAGGATATATTTGATAACTTTCTGTTGGTTTATGGTTCGTTTCTGTTGTTCAGTTATCATAAAATTATATATTGAGTTTAATTTTGAATAAGATTAAAATGATATTAATAAATATATCCAATCCTGGTTTCGGTGTTAATCCGTTGACCTACCAATATAAATTACCGTATCTACAGACAAAATTTGATAGTCAACTAACGTTTTTGTAATATAGGTATGTAATTAGATTACCTATTTACATTTGTAGTTGCTGACATCCATAGGCTACCGCTTTGGCAGGATGAACCTACTACCTACTACCTACCTACCTACCTACCTACCTACCTACCTACCTACCTACCTACCTACCTACCTACCTACCTACCTACCTACCTACCTACCTACCTACCTACCTACCTACCTACCTACCTACCTACCTACCTACCTACCTACCTACCTACCTACCTACCTACCTACCTACCTACCTACCTACCTACCTACCTACCTACCTACCTACCTACCTACCTACCTACCTACCTACCTACCTACCTACCTACCTACCTACCTACCTACCTACCTACCTACCTACCTACCTACCTACCTACCTACCTACCTACCTACCTACCTACCTACCTACCTACCTACCTACCTACCTACCTACCTACCTACCTACCTACCTACCTACCTACCTACCTACCTACCTACCTACCTACCTACCTACCTACCTACCTACCTACCTACCTACCTACCTACCTACCTACCTACCTACCTACCTACCTACCTACCTACCTACCTACCTACCTACCTACCTACCTACCTACCTACCTACCTACCTACCTACCTACCTACCTACCTACCTACCTACCTACCTACCTACCTACCTACCTACCTACCTACCTACCTACCTACCTACCTACCTACCTACCTACCTACCTACCTACCTACCTACCTACCTACCTACCTACCTACCTACCTACCTACCTACCTACCTACCTACCTACCTACCTACCTACCTACCTACCTACCTACCTACCTACCTACCTACCTACCTACCTACCTACCTACCTACCTACCTACCTACCTACCTACCTACCTACCTACCTACCTACCTACCTACCTACCTACCTACCTACCTACCTACCTACCTACCTACCTACCTACCTACCTACCTACCTACCTACCTACCTACCTACCTACCTACCTACCTACCTACCTACCTACCTACCTACCTACCTACCTACCTACCTACCTACCTACCTACCTACCTACCTACCTACCTACCTACCTACCTACCTACCTACCTACCTACCTACCTACCTACCTACCTACCTACCTACCTACCTACCTACCTACCTACCTACCTACCTACCTACCTACCTACCTACCTACCTACCTACCTACCTACCTACCTACCTACCTACCTACCTACCTACCTACCTACCTACCTACCTACCTACCTACCTACCTACCTACCTACCTACCTACCTACCTACCTACCTACCTACCTACCTACCTACCTACCTACCTACCTACCTACCTACCTACCTACCTACCTACCTACCTACCTACCTACCTACCTACCTACCTACCTACCTACCTACCTACCTACCTACCTACCTACCTACCTACCTACCTACCTACCTACCTACCTACCTACCTACCTACCTACCTACCTACCTACCTACCTACCTACTACCTACCTACCTACCTATGCTTGTTTGGCACCGGCGTGATATATAAAAACTTACCTACATTATTTTCGCAATTTTTTTTTATTTAAAGATAATAAACCAGTAAATAATCAGTAGGTAGGTAGTGTACGTACTAACTTAACCGGTTGAATTGCCAACGCATAATTTGCTTTAAAATATCGATATCTTCAACATCTGCAGTAAAATGCTTTCTGTCACGTAATATTTGTGTGAAAATTGCTTTAAGATTTTAATTTAAGTTTAATTTAAATTTATGTTGGAATTCTATTTTAAAGCAGAAGATATGGCTGGCTGCGACAGCACCTCGTCCATCATGGTTACGTGTACCCACCACTAAGCAATGTTTCGTGACATAATTTCTAGCCGCTTTCGTTATTTCACGCAAGACTAAATAGGCGTAGGAAAGGAAAAGCTGGGGTTTTTCTATGTGTATCTAAAAATAATCGGCCATCAAGTCCACGTCGGACCGGGTGTTCCGTGTAACTAATAGTTATAGCAACAGAAGTTAACAAACTATGAAAGCACCGAAAAAGATAAACAGGATTGAGGTTTATTTCTTCTTCTTATCGTGTGAGGGGATCATAACTAAATAGTATTTTGCCAATATCTTGCCACCTCTAACCCTGGTTTATTTTATATGATTTAAACATAGCTACCTACTCACATATGAATCATATGATTAGCTCCATATACTTAGTGTGTTAGCCTCATATTAATGGGGCTTTGGATCGATTGTGCAGATTTGTCAATCATATTATTATTAATAAACCTTTGAGTGGTGCAGGTTACTTACTGAGCCCTTCCGAGCTTCGAAAGTTATGTAAAACCTTGATTCTAACTACTGTTTATATTTTTAAAGCCCTACGAATTCGAAAAAAATACTTAAATACAAGTTTTTATTACACATTTCTCAAATATTGGTTTCACTGCTTGCATACTGATTCTTGATTAACTCGGCGTTTAAATTGCCGAAAACACAAACATAGCTCAATCTGAAAATCCCCACATATACCTACGCGCACAAACATAAATTATCGGTGGGAAGGATATGTTTCAAATTAACGGAAGTGCAAATCCGATATCGGAAGTCGGGTGGCTCCACTCCACATGGGAAAGACATGTTAGAGAGTGCCTTGTGGCATAAAGTCCGATTTTTTGGGTTAAGATTCTTATATAATAAATAAATACAGCGAAAAACATATGCTATACGTTTTACTTCTATCCGATATCAGATCAGATAAAGTGAAAACGCTCTAAAGAGAGAAAACATCACACATTATTATAGGTAAGGTACATTATTTAAGTAAAAGCTCAGGTACCTACCTTATTATGCTTGGTGAAAATCGGCTGGCACGTGGGTTTTTTGAATTTAGAACTCTCGACTAGGGCTCGCGGTCGTGTCCGGGTTGCGAATTTACAAAAGCTATACTATTTCAGTCACGACGCAGATTTCAATAGGTGAGCTTTTGTTTATGCATATTACTTGACAATATCTATACCGTTTCGGTAAAAAGTAGTCACTGAAATGGATTAGCTTTTTGCATACATATTTTCAAATATTATTCACGCCAAAACCTAGTCGAGTTTAGTAAGTTCAGGCACGTTTGAATGTGATATCTAAATTTTAATAATACTCATTTACTCAAATGGTTTAGATTTTGTCGCGATATATTTAAACATTAATGCTCTCACAATATCTAGTCGAGCGGAGTCTCGCCGTCATTATTCAATATTATTCATCGAGTATTATTTGTATGACACTAAAGTTCACTGAATATTGATTTCAACAATATTTTTTTTACTAAATTACTTTTCACCTAGTATTCATGTAAATTGCCAAAAAAGTAGTTTAGGTTAGTTTGATCTGCAACCTCCAAGAAAACGAAATGTTGCTGGAAAAGTGGGTTAGGTTAGGTTAGAACTGCGACCCCCAAGAAAACGAACTGTTACCAAAAATGTGGGTTAGGTTAAGTTAGAACTGCGGCCCTCAAGAAAATGAACTGTTGCCAGAAAAGTGGCTTAGGTTAGGTTAGAATTGCAACCCCCAGGAAAATGAACTGTTGCCAGAAAAGTCGTTCTATGTAAAAAAAAAGTCGGGTCGCTGTTTGGTCGCAGTTCACCTAACACGCTCCTTCGCTCGTCGTCGCACCTATCTTGAACTCCGTCAAATGACTAGACGATATCGTATTAATAAATATCTAGCAAGTTGAATGATTTGATCAAAGAAATGTACTCCAAACGTTGTACTATGTAGTAATAATCTACTTAACAATAATTCTATAATGTAAAACGTTGTCATGATGAAAATTTGGCGAATGTTGGTTGCCAAAGTAAATCATCTGCGAAAAGTTGTCTGGCAAGTGAAATTCGGACAATAAAACTTCGGAGAAAAGGCAGAACACCGTAGTAAATCTTGGTCCTTAAATAAATCATCTACTTCGTTATGTACCAATGTATTATAAAATACAGTCGACTTATAATTGTATTACGATTTCACATTAAACATGTCCTAATAAGAAATCTCACCTATATAGTTCTTAAATGAAAAAAAAATTAGGCATTTTTAAGTAATTAGCACGAACGGTTAATTAATACAATACAATCGGAGTCATTACTAAAATATTATTCAAGTTTAGATCGCAACAAACTAGCATTTGTAGCAACAATATCCATATTAATTTAGCCAACAAAGTCTATACGATTTCAGTAAATTTCTGTACTGTAATGGATTAGGGTTTGGTCAAGTTTTGTCCAAACAAAAGCTAATCCAGTTCAGTTCGCATCTGGACCTTATCAGTATAGGCTTTGTAAATTCGCGTCCGGGTTTCGTGTACACGTGTTCGGTACCCGTTTCCGAACTACACGTACACGGTTTTCTGACCCGTTCTACACGTGTAGTCGTGCACACGTGTAATTAAGATCCGTGTATCCGGGTACCCGTGTACCCGTGTACACGGCGAAACGGACCTTAAATACACGCGGGCCTAACCCGTCCTTGGCGTGTAGCGGAGATTGTAGTAATGTATATATGGATGTTCAATGTGATTGATATGTGTTGTACCAATTTAATTTATTTTTCACCTCAGCAGCTCGAACAAGGGTACTTTGCTAACAGTGAGCAAAATGCGATTTAGTTAAAGGAAAATATAACATATTCCGTTCGTGGTAGTTTCAGTCAGAGATGGGCAAAATTCATTTGAATGACGAATTACGAATGAGAATTACCAAATCATTCAAGAATGACGAATAATTTTTTCGAATGATCATTCGCGAATAATTTATTCGGCGAATAAAATAGCCCACGAATAAATTATTTGCGAATAATATTGTCGAATAGTTAGCTTACAAAATAACTATTTAGCTGTTTTATATCCCAATAGTAAAAAGAAAATGTTTTCTATCGGTTTATCTGGTTGGTTGATTTGAGGTGTGGAAACTGGGAATACGCCTCATATATTGGTGGTCACGTGGGGCGAGAACAACTGGAAATACACCAATAATGGGGGTATTCCCGTTTGTCCCCTTCGGGAACATGTGGGAAAAGACAAACAATCTTTCCCATTTGTCCCCACTTCATTGAAGCAGGGACAAATAGGAACACACCATTAACGGGTGTATTCTTATTGTTCCCCGCCGGGAACAGATGGGAATAGGCGCTGCATATAAAACATTTCCATTTGTCCCTCATGTATGGCGTAGGTCACGTGGATAGGGGACAAATGGGATTACATCAATAATGCACCCATTATAACCAATAATGGGTGTATGCCCATTTGTCCCCGCGGGGAACATATAGGAAAAGAAGCCGCATATAAATATTTCCCATTTGTTCCCACCTTATTTTTGTAAGGACAAAAGGGAACACACCATTTTCGGATGTATTCCCATTTGTCCCCGCCGGGTACAGAAGTGATAGGATTTGCATATAAATATTTCCCATCTGTACCCTCCTTATTGGTGTGGGGACAAACGGGAACACACCATTTTCGGAAGAATTCCTATTTGTCCACGCCGCGAGAGACATTTGGGAAAAGACGCTGCATAGAAATCTTTTGTATCGGCACCAAATGGGAACACCAATATCGGGGAAAAATGGGAACACCAAAACTCTTATAAAACATTCCCATTTGTCCCCGCCTCATGTATGGCGTAGGTCACGTGAATCGGGGACAAATGGGAATACACCAATAATGCACCCATCATTACCAATAATGGGTGAATTCCCATTTGTCTCCGCGGGGAACATATGTGAAGACCCTGCATAAAAATATTTTCCATTTTTCCCCACCTTATTAGGGTGGGGATAATTGGGAACACAATTTTCGGATGTATTCCCATTTGTCTACGTCGGGAACTGATGGAATAGGTGCTGCATATAAATCGTACCCATTTGTCTCCGCCTCACGTATGGCGGCGGTCACGTAGGGCAGGAACAAATAGGAATACACCAATAAAGAGTGTATTCCCATTTGTTCCCGCGAGAAACTTATGGGGAAAGACGCTGCATAGAAATCTTTTGAGGTGGGGACAAATGGCAACGCCAATATCGGGGACAAATGGGAACACCAAAATTCATATAAACATTCCCATTTGTCCCCGCCTCGTGCATGGCGTAGGTCACGTGAATTGGAGACAAATGGGAATACACCAATAATGCACCCATTATTGGTGTATTCCCATATTACTAATAATTACCAATAATGGGTGAATTCCCATTTATCTCCGCGGGGAACATATGGGTAGACCCTACATAATAATATTTTACACAAATATCGGATGTATTCTCACTTGTCCCGGCCGGGAACAAATGGGAATAGGCGCTGCATATAAACAATTCCCATTTGTCCCCACCATGGATGGCGACGGTCAGTTGGGGCCTTTCCCAAAATTTTCCTTGGCTCTAAAATACGCTGCAGTTGCATACCTATTCAGATCTGCCATCTGAGTGTGTATTACAAAAATCCTTCGTGTAATTTATTCGAATAATTCATTTCTTATTCGAAATTCTAAACGAATGGTTTATTCGCGAATAATTTATTCGCGAATATTAATCTCACCATAATTATTCAGATTAAAAATGATTCGAATAATGCCCAACTCTGGTTTCAGTAAGCATAACTATCTACTTTTGTATTAAATAATCATTTAGGTTTATATAACACTTTAAACTCTCGCGTTTTGTACACATAATTACACAAACGGGTCTACCGCGATATAATTTCATTGTTTTTACCTTTAATTCCGACGTTTCAGCTGAGTTGCACCAGCTGTGGTCACGGAAAGACTGACGTCCCAACAAATGGTAACATGGTGGTGGTGGTATTTAGGTTTACTTTAATTATCAAAAAACTACATCAATGAAGAAACTGAAATACCAACAATGAAGTCAACGGTTACTGAGATATTGTTAATTTTAATCTTATTATTGACATTACAAATCAATCCAGTAAAACTGCAAAGTAGGTAATCGAATCTTCCTAACCTTCCACATATTCAATCGTATGTCTTCATAGCACGAATCTCCGCTACACGAGAGTGAAGGGTCGAACCGGCGGGTAAATAAGATCCGTTATTTCGTGTATCCGTGTACCCGTGTACACGGGTACCCGTGTAAACGTTTCCGAATCCGGGCGGGTTCGTGTAGTTCGGGTTCTTAAGCCCGGCGGGCTTAAGAACACGGGTACCCGTGTCAGCGTGTAACACGTGTATCGGGAGCTCTACTCTCGACGCGATAATTATCTTGGTCAAACAGATGAATGTTGATAGTCCTCGTTTATACCTACATACCTAATTATAGTCCAAACCATTTTATCAAATATATATGTAACTTCGTATAAGATAAACAAAGTCTAAGAAAAAACGTGCCTCGGAAATCAAGAAAAAGTCATTCTCGAATAGATGGCGCCATTACCTTTGGCCTATTCTCGGCTAGATGGCGTTGACGACACCGAGTGATATTTAACAATTTTAACACATATCAGTGAAAGAACATGGGTCAGTATGGAACAATAAAAAATAAAAATCATTTATCCGTATACATATTTTGATTAATCTATACATTTTCAATTTTATTTTAAGTTTTTATCGTGTGTCGATAGATGGCAGTAAATATACCGTAGCTACAAAATTAACTAAGGCAATAGCCCTCTAAACTATCTATTCTCTTTGATTTTATCTTAGGTTACACAAGCTTACACTTATGCTATGTTATGTGCGTTAGAAAAATCCGGCTTGGCCTTTGGTAAACAAAATGGTGACATAATTACATATATTTATACCTATACCTACACTTCAGTAGTTTGTCTCCATTCTATACCAGTGCACGTGATGCTATAGGTAATTAGCGTTAAAATAAGTACATTTAAATATGAACTAGGAATGCATATTATATACATGGCCGCTGCATCACGACATTTCATTATGAATATTGCAACCGAGAAGGCTGGAATATATAATAGACTATTTCTATTATTAAACGAGTCGACTGCATGGCTTGTATAACTACGGTAGCGGGTAGAAATATCCATCATATTAATCTACCTACTCACATATGAATCATATGATTAGCTCCATATACTTAGTATGTTAGCCTCACATTCATGGGGCTTTGCATCGATTGTGCAGATTTGTTAATCTTACATAATAATGTTAAATCAGGCATAAAAACATTGTAACAACACGATTTACATATTAAACGAAAGATTAAAACAAAATTGGCAACCAGACCAAATATGAGGAAGAGGCTAGGCGAGGCTAGGCTGAACAATGGAGAGTTTTTTGCCTCTAGGTGGCTTCATAAAACAAAAACTTTTTTTGACAGCGGCAGACAGTGCGGCAGATGAGTAAAAGGTACCTTTGGCAGGTAGACTTAGGTTAATTTATTTACAAGGAAGGGTACCCTACTGGTCAGCTTCGATTTGATTAATTTTTATATACCTATGTTATAGAGTAGTCTAAAATAACGGACACGTATTTTTTTTTAGCTGCCCATACTCAACTTCCTGGGAGAAATTGGCCTCCAAAATACTGAAAAGTGACAAAACGCTCTAACTTCTGTAAAGAGTTTGGTTCAAGCAAATTTCTAGTAAATTACTGGTTTGCTTATATGTTAGAGAACATGAAAAAATAATGGACACGTGCTTTGTTATTTCGGCTCAAACTCATATTTTACAAAAAAAACACACTTCAAAGTTTCATAATTCTCACCCTTTCACTCGAACTTCACTGTGGTTATATTTATTAGTTTTTTTATCATGAAAACTAAAAACTTCGCGGTAGTGAAGAATGTTGTCATGGTTGTAAACCGGTTTGGACATTAAGTCCTAGCATATTTTGAAACATCAAAGATCCTAAAAGTGTACATTTGAAATATTTGAATACCCTGTTAGACGCCCGGTATCGTGGTGAACGCGGAGCTGCAGGTGTGCGGCAACGCGTTGGCGGCGCCGGGCGGGCGACGTGAACACACGGTACTGAAGTGAAGCGCGTGAAACGATGACAAGTATGAAATTTGAAGTGTGTGTTTTTTTTTTGTAAAATATGAATTTGAGCCGAAGTAGCAAAACACGAGTCCATTATTTTTTCATGTTCTCCAACATATAATTTCATGTTCTCAAACCAGTAATTAACTAGAAATTTGCTTGAACAAAACTCTCTACAGAAGTTAAAGCGTTTTGTCACTTTTCAGTACTTTGGAGGCCAATTATTTCTCCCAGGAAGTTGAATATGGGCAGCTAAAAAAAAATACGTGTCCGTTATTTTAGACTAAGTACTCTATAGGTAACATATATAAAAATTAATCAAATCGGAGCTGACCAGTTGGGTACCCTTCCATGTTAGTTAATTAATATGTGCTTATACAATACTTTCTTTGTTGTTCTATAGGTACTTGTGTATGTTATCACGAATAAATGCGATGATTCTGATTCTGGTGTTATCGTAATTCTACATTTTTATATCTACGCTATACGAACATTATCTCAACTGGGTCAGCACGTACGGTAACATTATATGTCTAGGCAGCATAGTATAAAAGTGCGGAAAACCCTTTGATTATGTTTGTTCAATTCATAGCTCCTCAAAGTTCGTTTTTTTGCATTAGAAAAAGACTACGCGATCTTGACGTTGTAGCCGGCTAACTAGAGCGGTAAATAAAAACTAAGTTCTTTATAGTAAACAATATTAATATGAAAATATGTAGGTACAATAAAATAAACAAATTTCCGTCTGTACTTGAACCTAAACCAAAAAATTATCGTCACTGGCCTTCTTGAATATCGTCACGTTCTTGAATCCCGATCTTTAACGAACCGAACGATCAATTCTGGCCGCGGGCACAGTATAATAAAGATAGCCTAAACAAATTAGAAAAATCTGCGGAAATAATTCGTGTAGTTTTAAACCTTATTCATTTTAAAAGACCTATCCAACGACACCCCACACTATAGGGTTGACGTGAAAAAAAATTTCATCTCCACTTTAATGTAGGGCAGCCACCATAAAAAAAATATTTTCTCTAGTTTTTATGATTAAATTTGACACGAATATATAAATCAGTTACGCTGACAAAGTCGTAAAATATAAAGTAGAAAAAATATTTTTTTAGGGTGGCTCCCCTATATTAAATAAATAAATCACATGAAATAAATAATTTTGAATTTGAATTTTGAATTAAAGTGGGGATGAAATTTTTTTCCGCGTCAACCCTATAGTGTGGGGTGTCGTTGGTTAGGTCTTTTAAAATGAATAAGGGTCTTTAAGGACCATTTTTTGATCAACTTAATATTTTCGGAAATAATCGATCTGAAAGAAAAAAAGTTGTGTTTTCCACTTTAGTTCCCCTAACATTTGAACCATGGGTCAAAAAATATGAAAAAAATCGTGAAAGTAAAGCTTAGTAAAGACTTTCAAGGAAAAATATAGCGAACCTAATCGGTCTAGCAGTATTTGAGTTTTTGCAAATAGTCTATTTTGACGGACGGGTAACTACGGAACCCTACACTGCGTATGGCCCGACATGCTCTTGGCCGGTTTTTTTATATTTTATCAGCAGGTCGCTTAGATTGCTTATTGTAAACAATTTTTTTATTTATGATGAACAATTACGAAAAAACGACGTTTTCTTAAACCGTCTATTTTTTTATCTCATATTTAACTTTAATAGTCTGTAGCTCCTAAAGTATTGATCGCAGAGTAAAAATAAACTTAACCAAATTTGTAGGAAATTTAATTATAATGCTATTCGTACAGATATTCGAGATATGAGAAAAATATGAATAAAGTACCTTCAACCCCCACCCACAAGGTATACCTGTACCAATTTTCAAAACTACACTAATTATTTCCGCAGATTGCCCAAATTCGGCTTAATTTGTCGTGGCTAAGAGTACTAGTTAGCGTACAGTATGGCCGCTCCCTGCCTCCTGTTGAAAGCGCCGCCCACCCGCTCTCGGTTACCTCACAGTTACCGGCTGGCAAGGACACGACAACGCGGTGCGCAGAGCGGAGGCCACGTAAAATATTCAAATATTATAAACATATATTTACAAAACCTATCAGATCACACTGAAAACAACACAATATCTATATGCACAAAAATCATGTTTTCAACTTACGTAATATTTTAGTGGCCTGAATTTCCTTGCAAAAATTTTGTTACTTCGTTTATACTGATTCAAAATAGGAAACTATTGTATAAATCGAGCTTAGATACGCACCTTACAGCATAATCTTCTTCTTCTTCCTCGCGTTGTCCCGGCATTTTGCCACGCCTCATGGGAGCCTGGGGTCCGCTTGACAACTAATCCCATGATTTGACGTAGGCACTAGTTTTTACGAAAGCGACTGCCATCTGACCTTCCAACCCAGAGGGGAAACTAGGCCTTATTGGGATTAGTCCGGTTTCCTCACGATATTTTCCTTCACCGAAAAGCAACTGGTAAATATCAAATGATATTTCGTACAAAGTTCCGAAAAACTCATTGGTACGAGCCGGGGTTTGAAACCGTGACCTCCGGATTGAAAGTCGCACGCTCTTACCGCTAGGCCACCAGCGCTTCGTAGGAACGCGTTTATTTCATACATTTAATCGCCATTGATCGAGGTGTGCTGCGGGTGCTACCGCATCCGATGACGTAGGCCCAGCAAGGTCCACGCAGGGAAAAGCTTTAGCAGCAAACATCCATAATTATGATAAGCAGCAACAGTAATAGGTAGCTCTTCAATTTAAAGATAGAAGAAAAGGCTGCATTAGTGGCAGCCTTTGTACATATCTATACTAAGCATCGAGTCACATTAAATAAATAAAATCAGAGCTGTGCTATAAATTTGCAACATAATTCAGTAGAATATTGATGAGAAAAAACAAAAGACGGGCGAATGGCTTAGTTTTTATTTTACAACCGGCCAGTGCGCGCGGTGGCTACACTATGCAGGTTTGCCATGTTACAACGTGTCTTTTAATTGAAAAACGCTTTTTAAAAATCAGTAATCACCACACCAGCTGGTAAAGGCTCTCTTGATTGTTCAGAAACTGATGAGAAAGTTGCATTTTATCCACATGTGGGGCAAAATAATCAAATGAAAATTTTGAGTTGTTTCCTTATGTTGTCTGGTAGAATTGACTTTTAAATGATGATTTTGAATGATAAATCATATATATAAAATTAAAAAACCAGAACGGGATAAAAAACGAGGGAAGAAGCGAGATGGCGCCTTACAAATGTCTAAAAAAGTTTTTGACATGTTTCTCGAATATCACGTATGATAAGAAAAAACTGTTCCAATGTATTATCTAAATATGAGAATAGAACTAGAGCATAAAAACTATCGCTTTCGATGCGTATTTAATTTACAATAAGCAAAATAAATTTTCATAACAATCTTCATTTTACGATGATCGGCCATTTTCGGCAACTCTCGGTTGCTTTCGTTTCGGTGGTGCTACAGACAAAATGATTTGATGTGGTGCTACAGACATACCAAATGTTTATGTTTGTCATGTTGGTATACAGTTATTGCGGCGTTTTATTCCACGAAGTTAAATAAAAAGTGCTGTCAACCTCAACCTTAGTCTATGCCCATACGAGTGACTTATGCCATATATTATATGACTAAACTTATCAATCAAATTAGTATTATCGTATGATTATCGTGTTAATAGTTTGTATTTTATTGTTTTAAATTTCTTTTTGAGTTATATTATTCAGATTGATTTTCACGGCTTTGGCAAACATTGCCATTTGTCCGGGGAACGGGTGTCGCGAACATGCGAACCGGCTAATAGTTGCCAGCGTCATGGAGTAGATGGCGCTCGCAGTCATGTTTAAGTTAAATAACCGCTTCTAGGTTATTGTGATTTTTTAGGACAAGACAAGAGGGTAGACGCCGAACGATAGTAAGAAAGGGAGGTTATGTGCGAACAGATACGGAGGGAGAATTTTGCTTTGGGGATCAATTCAACGGCTTTCTTATGGTGTTATTAGATTAATGATGTGCCTCATGTAAATTGTGACTAACGTATATCAGTATTCAGAGTGAACAGTGATCCGAGGGAATTGTTGATGGCTAATATGAACTTATGGTAAACTTAGTGTGAGGAATGGGGTCGCTATAAGGGGAGGTTTGGAGGCGACTATGAGGTTCAAGAAACCAGGTGGATAATCAGGTGAAACTTATTTTATATGCAGGTAATAAAGTAGGACACCAGCAATGAGTGAATCGTCATCTCACTAACGTCCAGGCCTCAGGTATGTAGTATGATTACATATCGCTAACCAGTATCAGTAAAGGCATCATCTCATTCGATAGGTTAACAAGTATGGTGAGCTTGACGACATGGTGGAGGTGCTGGGATTTTATGCACATGCACTGTAATCATCATCAAAAGTAACATATGAAAAGTCAATTTATATATGCACGTACAACTAAAGAGTTACATTTTTTGGTTTGTTCAGTTCAATTTAATGTTTTATTTCAGGTATGAAATGAAGCCCACATTTATGTAATCCTATTCTTGCAAAAAGGCGTTAAGCAGGCGAATATGTTAGTGGTTCACCGGAGCACATATGCAATTAAGTGCCTACATTTTATTGAACATTCTTGCTCTTTGATATACAAGAGATTGCAAATGTCAGTATATATATATATATAGTTTATAAAAAATAGGTACCTATCTAAATACAAAAATTTCCTTGGTAAATTATATAAATACAAAATTGTTTCAAAAAATTCTACTTGGAATACAAAATACTAAAAAGCTCGCTTTAATCTTTGAAAGCAGTGTGTTAATCAATCAGTCCTATAGAGTGCAAATTTGGAGTTGATTCCTCATGTTAAGCAGTAGAATGGAATTTCAAGTGATGGTTTTGAATGATAAAAATATTTGAAAGCATATGTTATATATTTAACGTTTTACAGCCAGTATTTGTCACTGGTTGATGTGATACAAATGTTTGTGTCACCAGGGCAGCAAAGTTTGTTTTTAACCCACGTGCCTTGAAACCCTCGCAACGCTCAGGATTCCAACATTTCTATGTTATAAGAATGAGAGAGTGGCTAAGATTGTCACATCAGAAAAGATAGCACAATATGGGTATGTTTACTATAAATTCTATCAGAGAGGTGTTTATAATCAGTTTTTAAACACTAACTTGGTAAGACTACCTTCAACAAGAGCCATGGAACTGCTTAAGTCTCAGATTTCATTACGTTGAAACCAATCATTACGTACATTTTTCATTAAACATGTCTAAAAACGTGGGTGACGAAACGGACATTCAACTCAAGTTTTAACGCCCTAAGCAGTAGAAATTTACACTTATCAGCAATAATCCTGAACTGAAATATATATA
Organism: Cydia splendana; assembly: GCF_910591565.1. Taxonomy (NCBI): domain Eukaryota; kingdom Metazoa; phylum Arthropoda; class Insecta; order Lepidoptera; family Tortricidae; genus Cydia; species Cydia splendana. Next base: position 12,739,803 of record NC_085964.1, on the reverse strand, counting down.
TGTCATGTATCAAAGAAAAGGTGAAGAAGCTCCAATGGCAATATTTGATAAAAGTAACTAGATTTTTTCTCAAAGTTGTGAATAATCTTATTGTTCTCTTAAATATCATATGATTGGTACCGTTACCATACCTGCTCATGCCTAACAAGTTTAAGTTGAACAGGAGGTTTATACTTATATAATCTATATTTGGGTGTATGTTATGATTATGTTCACAAGAACATGGTTTCATTTTGATATTTATTATGTTTGATGATGTAGTTGACAAGTTGCTTTACTAGTTTAGTTTTAGTTACCTGACCAATCTTTGATAAAATCATGCACTAATAAAAATTTACGACATTTTGAAAAATAACAGTCTTGAACGATTCACGGTTAAGGGAAAGGTAATCACGGTCTATATAAATATATTTTGAATTAAAATTTGCTGGTCGATTTGTGAACCAGAATGGATCCTTTCAAACAGCGACTTTATCACCTGAGCTAGAAGATTCAAATTATGCAGTTGATCAACAATTTAACATTACTAATTATATTTGTTTTTAAATTGGGTTCTTAAGTGACGATTATGACATTTTTCGTAATTTAATTAAATGTAAGACATAAATGAAATCGCATAAATGATTAGATCTGTTAAAATAATTATATGCGAATTTTTTGGCATCCATGCCTTTGCAATTTTGTTTGTAACGTTGCATGAGTTAAGATCTTAATATTAAAATAATAAGAATCATAATCTCACATTCATTGTTCTGTGTGGCCGAATAGTTTTAGTACCAAATTGAAAGTTTATTTTTAATGCGGGTAGTTGATATTACTTATGGCTTACCAACTGTTGTTGCTTACAAACCAGTTTAGGTCTGACCTCCGATTTTGTATATATTCTATTACATCGGTATTTCGTTAAATTGGTGGTAAACAATATTTTGTGATTATGAAGTTCCACGCCAAGTTAATTATTACTGGATTGCATGCTTTTCTAGAAGATGCATTGCTTGCAGAATACCCGCTTCATCACAAATTATCAGCTCAGCCATGATTAAACTAGTCGTGAGCGCAAGTGTGGTGAAATGACAACAATTTATACTGCGTATCTTTTCATGAAACGAATGTATCATGTTTAACGTATTAGCCTTATACTTATATGATCAATATTTTTACAACAACACAATATTCTTTATTGCTCACCAATATGTAAAGGAACTTAACACATATCACTTATACTATGGTGCACAACGGGCGGTCTTATCGCTAAAAGATTGATATCTTCCAGACAAACAAACCAGGCTATTATAATGGTATGTTTTGCGGATCCATATTTTCACTGGGCTTTAATCAGAACCATTGAGTTTAATTAAAAACTCGAATTTAACACTCACCACGTTTGAAAGACTAGAACCACTCATATCATAAGAGATGTTAATATGGAATTTCTTGCCTCATCGTTGTTTGTTGTTACAATCGTAAGGAATTGTAACGGATTGGTTTCTTGGAAGTCGGTACAATTTAGTTGTAATGTGCCTGAATGAAAATGCAGTAGGCACTTGAAATCAGATTACAACTTGACGTCATATGTACAATGTAGGTACATACTACTCAAACTCAAAGGACCAGGAAACATCATTGGAACTCAATCAGAATCACTCAGCCATTCTAATGGTACCAGCAAACGGCCAAAAATGGGGCTCGCTAGATTTAACAATAGTAACATACTCAATTGGCATGCATGATATTTCTGTTCTGAAAGAATAAACGGGTAAAATGTTTGTAAACGAATAAAAAACTACCGAATTAATTTAAACAATATTCACTTACTTTATGGATTGCGTTTAATCAGCGTTACATTAAGGTTCCAAAGACTTGTCTGTTGATGTAATAAAGCATAGTATCTTAATTTATTCCCAATTAACATTTCAATATAGATTGTTATCAGAGAATCAGTAAATATCAACTTGGATATGTAAAGGACAAAGGCAAAACTGTTTAGTATAAGCCACCACTAATATGTTTGCACTTAAGCAATACCCTAAGGTATAATGACTTCCTATTATTACTGAACCATTGATTCTTAGTGTGGAAAGTCCATAGATTAGTGATTAGATAAAGATTAACTAAACTTCTGAATTGTGTATGTATGTACATACGATGACCCAAACCTAAAGTGTTAAAAATGCTAAAATAAGTTATTATTGAAAAGACTCCCAGTGAAAGTCATACTGATTGAATGGGCTAGTGGTTTCTATATTATCTGCTAACTGATTTAGATACTTCTAAGTACATAGTACATACTTTACTTTTACTCGAACAGAAATGGATAAGGGAGTGGTAGATAATTTAAAGAATAGCCATTAGCCATGCATAACTAATTTGATTTTGTTAAATGAATTGGAATCAAGCAACACATATTAATTGATATCGCCTACCCAATCGAGATACTAAATACTAAAGAATACGAACCTACATATTCATAATAATTATAGAGACGGTAATAAGACCATGGTGGATAGGTTTCTGAATAGAAATTCTCAAGTATTCGGTTATTTAAATAAATGTGATAACGTATTTTTAACTATGATAGTAGTCATTATACCACTCTGTGCAAGTAGTTCTGAAATTAAATAATGGCATAATGACAAAGACACATGAGCATTTGTTACAGAGTATATTACCTATGTCTAGGTAACGAAAAGGAATAGTAGGTATTCGCTGCGTGCAAGGCAAGTGGTGGGGGGAGCCGAAACAAACTCAGCGCTTGATGTGGCTAAATGATAATATGACAAGTTAGCAAGCAGTGTTTCTGTCAATTCACATACTTTTCAGTTATTTTGTTCACGTTTCTTTTTGCCTTAAAAATCATATTTACAATAAAAATGGGCCACGATAGATGTTGTGTGGTAAACTGTAATAATACTAGATGGTCTAGACGAAACATTAATAATAATTAATATTTTTTTATTTTTAACACTAGGCTAGAAATTAGCCTTTTATATCATATTATATTTATTCCAGGCTCAACAGCGTATCGGCTAATTATTTTATCTCGTCTGTCAACACAGATTTTGCTCAGATGTTAATAAAATAGTATGGATAATACAGTGTGTACCAACATTAGGTGTTTGTAATATTATGTAGTTATAATGCCTGTTATTGAAAACTCGGTAAAAGCATACCTTTGGCACGTAGAGTTGTCTGTCGTCTATCACAACAGACATTGTGATGCGAGTGAACATTATTTCTAACATAAAATGTGTTGATTTAAACCTGTGAAGAAGGAAGGAAAGGGTGATAGGTAACTTTAATTAAGTATTATACTTTTTATGTTATAGTAAAAGGAAGAGATCAATCATGAGCCAAATAATTATTGGTATATGATCGTGGCCTCAACTGTTAACTTGATTATCAGATTTAATCAGAATATTGAGATATAAAATGCAGGCTGGAGGCTGGAGCTACACATGAATCAGAATCACAATTAGAATCAGATGTCATATAATGAAGTTCTATATGTATCTTTCTTCATTAATTTTAATATTGCTGTGAAATATCGTAGTGTTAAGGACATGGTATTTGTTTTATGTACGACTAAGTACTACAGGAGCAATAGTCACAAGACAGAGTTATCAGTTTTATTCGTGTCCCTATCGTGTCTCTTGGGTCACAGTGGACAGTTAGACACCTGTCCTGTGTGGTTCTTCACCAGTGCTCACCATCTGCAGTACCTAGATATGCTAGCCTGTAATGTGGCTTTGTCTTTAATATTTTTTCTGTTCGCCCACCGTGTGGCCATACGTCCATGCCTATCCCTACGCTTCCTTGCCATGTGGCCAGTGATTATGAGCTTCTCCAGACTATAGGATCCTCTTCTGCCTCGATAGCAGAAGAAAGTACGTGCGCGGTGAGTACAAATAGTGGATAACCTCGGTTTGATGTTGAGTTCGTCGAGACTTGATGCAATTTCACCTACTGCGTTCAAGCATTCTTCGCCAGCACCACCTCTCAAATGCATCTGTCCTATGATGGGTTTCAGTTTTAATGGTCTAGGTTTGGACATGTACAGAAAGATCGAGAAAACAAGGCGTCCGCATTAGTGTGATACTGGTTGTATGTTCTCCCATATGCATACCCTGGAAAGTCGTTTCACCGCAGCTTTGGCTATCTGATCTCTTCTGACCACCCTTTGGTCGAAAACGCCATCGTCGCTTATTTAAGATCCCAAGTAAACCAACAACTTGCCTCTAGATCGTGCAATGTATTGGTACTCTTCATTTTACCAGGTAGATCGACATGCATCAACTTCGTCTTATTTCTTTTGATCCTGGGGTATGAATCTGGTCTGAATCCTGAGTATGGAGTTATGGACTCATATCTGACATGCTCAATTTTAGAAACAGAACCGCAAGTTATTTTCCACAGACACTTAATCTAATTATAGTCATGTCATTTGCAAAACTGAGGTTATTGATAAGTTGGATATCAACCAGTGGCGGCGCGTCAAACATATCCATAGGCAAGCCGGGGCTAATTGGCTTACATATTTCCTTTACAACTCTGCTCAAACGTCCAAAAACAGGCAAGCCGGTGGGAATCGGCTTTTATGGACGCAGTCTCATACCAACTCAGACACCACCCTAACAGCCTTCCAATACTCATTATGTATTCACCGATGTTAGTAAACAGTTGCACTCCTTGGTCAACTTTAAAAAGATAACTCGGCGTGTTATCCCCATTTAGCTCATAACCCTGACATTTTACTCCAGTTAAGGAAATCAAAAGTCTTTGCGAAAGCCTTTAAAGAGTATACAGACGCCGTGCCCACTGTATTCTCTATTAATTGCCACACATTGAGTATTTGCTACTGAGAGTACTGAGTGAGTACCCTTCAATGTCTCTCATGGTTATCAAAGCTGTGAAGTGAAAATTCGTGAATAAAGGAAACTTAGTGGGTCAATTTGATAGACACAGCAGTGAAAATACCGTAGTACGGGAAGCGGGCGATTATTACACTTGAAGATCTGATCGGTTACATTAATTAAAGAATAGTCATGTAAAGTCGTAATGAATCGGTACCTCGGTAGGTACAGTTTGCTATGATGTTTCTACGATCCTTAGCATGATATATATATATAGGTTAGGTTAGGTATATTTAGGTCCACGGTAACGTAAATGTAACGCAGTAAAAAATAGTTGTTGACAGGTTTTGTAACTAACCAAGATGAAAATAAAGTGCTCAGTTTATATTATTTGAGTGTAGCTCAGGTTAAATGCATTGATGGCTTTCATACCTAATAGAGAGGCTGACACGACTGTCCCAACCTTTTAAAACTAGATTATTTCACACCAGCATCAGAAAATGATTAGAAAAATAAAAACTGCAGTAATTTTTGGCACAATATCTATTTAATAAATCAGAATGAACTACAAGAAAAGGCGACTTGACTCGAAATAAGTGCCTGATTTGACAAGTCTGTTAAATATCCTTAGCTTAGCTTAAGAAAATAAAAAATAATGTGGTTCTCTTGAGTTGTAGATACGTTCTTTCTTTTACATGTTGATTTGTGATTAAATGAGAATAGCGTAATTCTTCCTTGGCTGGGGAGGGCTGCCGGACATGAAGTAGATACACGAAGAGATGGATATGTCAGCAGTAGGTTTAATGAATAAGCAAGTAGATTAAAATACTTCACATAGTAGCTTACTGCCAGTAGTAATAAGTAAAGAGAAGTGGGAACTTAGATTACATATACACGTCACGTTTGGATAAGACGGTCGCTTTTGTCTGTGTAATAACTATGGTTCGATCGCGCGGTCGCCGCGGTGTTTAATAAAGTTACAGTTGTTTAATTACGCAAATTATGCTGGTCATCATGTATACGTCTGCTGTAGTAGAAGTTCTGACCCTTGAAGTAGTGAAACAAGTTATTAACGATATCATAAGAGCAAAGCAGCATATAACATCAGAACATCACAGATGGTAGTCATAGATAAAATATAGCGCGAATTGAGTTCTCACTGTCTAACAACACCGATGTTTGATATCAAATCGGTGTTGCCACGTTGTAATTAAGGACTGCTCGGAGCAATTTGGGACCGAACGCGCGAGATTGTGGGAAATACCACACATAGACATAGATATAGGTAGACAGAGAGATAAGTAACGGACCAGAGATGACAAATCGCAGCCGTGATCCTACTCAGCTCAGCTCAGACACCGATAAACGCTCAGTCGCTCGCACCAATCTCAGGATACGTACTGCTTTCATTCTCAAATCAGAGATCAGTTAGTTTAGCACAGATATCAATGAATGCTCAGATCAGTCCCAAGATCATATTATTAATCAACTCAGCACAAACCTTGATGAATGCTCAGACCAATCTCAGGATCAAATTATTAATCAGCTCAGCACAAACATTGATGAATGCTCAGACCAGTCTCAGGATCCTGTTCTTTATCAGCTCAGCACAAATACAGATGAACAATCAGATCAGTCTCAGAAACGGTGTGCCACAGCACATTTCTACGACATCATCAGAAATGGTACGAAATCTCAGGTCATGCCGATTCACAGCGCCAAAGCCGAGAGAGGCATTCAGAGGATGAACAGCTCAAATACATTATTATTCACATTAGTGTTCTTATCATCTAATTGTTAATTTATTTACATGTTTGCCTATGGACATCTAATTTCAATTAAAAGAGTAGCTTTTTCCTGCGGGGCGGGAGTGACGCGAACATGCGAACCGGCTAATAGTTCCCAGCGTCATGGAGTAGATGGCGCTCGCAGTCATGTTTAAGTTAAATAACCGCTTCTAGGTTATTGTGATTTTTTAGGACAAGACAAGAGGGTAGACGCCGAACGATAGTAAGAAAGGGAGGTTATGTGCGAACAGATACGGAGGGAGAATTTTGCTTTGGGGATCAATTCAACGGCTTTCTTATGGTGTTATTAGATTAATGATGTGCCTCATGTAAATTGTGACTAACGTATATCAGTATTCAGAGTGAACAGTGATCCGAGGGAATTGTTGATGGCTAATATGAACTTATGGTAAACTTAGTGTGAGGAATGGGGTCGCTATAAGGGGAGGTTTGGAGGCGACTATGAGGTTCAAGAAACCAGGTGGATAATCAGGTGAAACTTATTTTATATGCAGGTAATAAAGTAGGACACCAGCAATGAGTGAATCGTCATCTCACTAACGTCCAGGCCTCATATAGGTATGTAGTATGATTACATATCGCTAACCAGTATCAGTAAAGGCATCATCTCATTCGATAGGTTAACAAGTATGGTGAGCTTGACGACAACGGGCTGCCGAGATGGGCCAAAAATACTAAGTTGATAGCAAGTTAATCTGAAGTAGTGTCACCCAATGTATGGGACGTGCAAATATTGGTATCGGATGAATTCACTTGGCACAGATGTAGTATAGTTACGTAAAGCTATAGTCTGTTCGGGATCCTGAAAACGGTGAAAAAAGAGATAATACTCCTAAAAATACGTGTCCTAAAGATAATACTCCTAGCACTACCTACCTAGAAAAATGTATTCGAAGCGTGTATTAGCACATAAAAAATATCAAAAGTTATAAGCAAAAAAATGGGGATAAAAGTAGATATTTTTTATTTCCCCAATATCTCAAAAAGTATACATATTTAAGAAACGAAAATTAATATTGTTAAAGAGGAGGATATTTCCAATAAAACATTCCATACTTGCAGAACTCTATCTCCATTATTTATACTTTTTATTCATAGCCCTCCGCGCTCCATTTTCGGTAAACGCGCGCGGCGTGAAAAAGCGGTTACGTAACATTAAATATACTTTTAAAGGTATTAAATATTCATTGAAAAATTTTAAAAAAATGGTGTATTTAAAACATGTCAACAAATATACTTACTTCTTGTAGAAAGAACTGTGTCCCGAATTGGGCCATATGCTGTATATATTATTTATATATATCAGTGTATAGGGTGCTTGGAGTGTAGAAAGAAAATACATATTTTAAGTCCAGACTTTGCATGCATTAGAAATTACAAGATGTCAAAGTAGGAATCTCAATCAAACATCGAATCTTCATCAGAAGTGTCAAATCCTATAAAAATGTCTTCTTTACCAGAAGACGGCGTCTTAATGAGTTCCTTTTGGTATTATATATATATATATATATATATATATACATATATATGGAGCGGTGGTGGCCGAGTGGATATGACGTCCGACTTTCAATCCGGAGGTCGCGGGTTCAAATCCTGGCTCGTACCAATGAGTTTTTCGGAACTTATGTACGAAATATCATTTGATGTTTACCACTAGCTTTTCGGTGAAGGAAAACATCGTGAGGAAACCTGCATACATCTGCGAAGAAATTCAAAGGTGTATGTGAAGTCCCCAATCCGCATTGGGCTAGCATGGGGACTATAGCCCAAGCCCTCTCGCGCATGAGAGGAGGCCTGTGCCCAGCAGTGGGACGTATATAGGCTGAAATGATGATGATATATATATATATATATATATTATAAATGCGAAAGTGTGTCTGTCTGTCTGTCTGTCTATCTGTCTGTCTGTGTTACCTCTTCACGCTTAAACCGCTGAACGGATTTAGTTTAAATTTGGCATAGAGATGGTTTAAGTCCCGGGAAAGACATAGGATAGTTTTTATGTCAAAAGTCATCCCTAAAGAGGGTGAAAAGAGGGAGTGGAAATGAAAAAATAATGAAGTGCCTGTAAATTGGTGTAAACAATTAAGCATATTATGCTCGGATTGCTATTAGATTTTATCCAGGCGCTGTACTTACTCTAGCTGCTGGTACTAATTCCACGCAGACGAAGTCGCGGGCAAAAGCTAGTACCATATAATTGAAGCTATATGTGCGCAACAGCCTACAGTTCGAGCACCATTCTTACATGTGCAGTAGTGCGCTATCAAAGAGTTCCTTCCTTCCCCGTTTTTTTCTGTTAATATATATACAGGAGCAAGAGAGCCAGACATCATACAGAATCCAAAGATGAGCCTAATGATGTTGTTATTATTGTTTATCACCAATAATGATGATTATTTTCCAGATGACAAGTAGGAAATAGTACATTATTGTCGAGGCTCGGAAGTAGCTACTTGCAGGCTGAGGATTCGTTTTAAACGGACGACCTTGGGAGTCTGTTTAATTGAATCCGAAGCCAGCAAGTAGCCTTCCAGCCGAGTCATATATAGTGCTTTTCTCAAAAATGGTGCAAGAAATATAAATATCATAGAAACATTTTACAAAAGCAACTTTCTGACGTATATATTTTCACAGAAAAAAGTAGAAACAATTGAAAAAATTAGCTTTGCCGCCTTTTTATTTTTTTTAATAAAAAATAGAAGTGTATTTTTCTGCCGAAAATACGCCAACCTATTTGAGACAGCTAAATAGTCGCGGTACTAATCATCTGTTTGGCTGTTTAATGGGCCTGTGCCTTCATTTGATATGGCCATTTCAACTTTTAAAAAGTTTGGAACTCGACAAATAATGGAATTTGTATGCAACATTGCAGTCCCAAAATCGAGACTGCAATGTTTTTAACTTTTTAATTTTTGACTGACTATAAACTACGCGCTTCGCAACCTATTTTTTAAACGGCCAAGTCGACTTTGCCGTCCATTTTTGAGAAAAAACATTTTTGCATACAATTTGGTGACCCTACTCAATGTGACGTCTTGTCGCTTTCCATACAGCGTATGTCAAAAGTCATAGGGTGACCATAATTACTTAGTATAACATTAATTTTACTTGAAAAATAAGAATAATTCAAGTAATTATCTTTTAATCAAATACTACCATATGATAATGTGGATCATTTACAGAGTCAGAAAAAGTGGTTCTGGATCACGACCCCGAAATCATCCTGTATATATATATATATATATATATATATATATATATATATATATATATATATATATATATATATATATATATATATATATATATATATATATATATATATATATATATACATAATACATAATACTTTGTCTTATTTACATGTCTTGCTTGTATTCGAGCCTTAATGAATAATAGATCTGAAACATTTAATCCATATGAAGTAAAATCAACTGATATATCCTCTGCACATAATTCGATTAAGAATCTACCATCACTAGCAACATGTTCTCCATAGTACGACTTTGCTTGATTTAATTGATAATGCCCTAGCACTATATAATTAAGAAGATATATAATTAAATTAAGGAAATAATAAAATTAATAAAAAACGTAATTTTTAATCATTTATGACGGAAAAAAATGTCCATGTATACTTGTCATAGACTCCCACGGACCACGTTATTGATCCCTACACATCAACTTATGCATGCATGATAAAGACTAAATATACTCATATAAACAGAGTATTTACAACGCTCTTTCCAGTGATATATAAGTTTTGGTTATACGTGGATGGCTGACTGAGGCCCCGGCTCTCTCTGTATCATGTGCAGGTAGTGTCCGAAACAGCCGTGTCCGGACACCACCTGCGTCACCCTGTATGTCAGGGCCCCCTTGCTCCGGTCCACCCACTAGTCCATTACCGGGAGAATAGCCCCTATGGTTCGGGTTCCATAGCGGCTATCCTTTAAGGCATCCCTCCATCGCTCTCGTAGGCGCTCCGCGGCTGCCCGCGACACCCTCTCGGCCTCCTCCGTGTTTGGGGGCTCCCCACGCCCCCTCGCTACCGCCCTCCACCGATACCTCTCCGCTAGCACCCCCGCGTCCAGCTCCCAAGGCGGGGTGCCGGCAAGAAGGCATGTCGCTGCGTGAGAAGTGGTGCGGTAGGCCCTCACCATCCTCTGGGCCACCACCCTCTGTGGCCGACGGAGCAATGCCCTCGTGCATCTCGTCAGAGCTAAATAGCCCATCAGTTCAAGGGATGGTGCCCGTAATAATGTGTGTGTGATAATTATACTTTAATGACTTTACAGATATAACCAATTAGTGAACTGTTTTCTCGCGTAATGCGATACGACTAGGTAGGATTTTTTCTTCTTGCTGAACAGTCACCATCAGATATATCGGAACGGCCGAGGTATTCACAAATATCTGAACAACGTAAATTATAATGTAGTTAAAGTGCATGCTCAGATATTTTGGAGCTCAAGGGTTGCTCAAGATCTGCTCAACCTCGGCCATGGCGACTGGCGAGAGCTATCGCAAGACCGGGAAACATGGCGTAATCTGGTGTCGGAGGCCAGGACTCATTTTGGGTCGTTGCGTCACTGTAGCCGTCGTAAGTAAATCCAGACAGGGAAATGGGGACTATTTACGTTTGTATGAAAATGCGATTTATGGGCGGTGGTCGTACATATTCGTCTTAAGGCGGAAATTAATCTAATGAACGTTTTTGCAATTGGGCTTATAAAAATAAATAATAATTTTATGTTGAAACAAGTTTTAAATAAATACCTACGTAGATGAAAAAATACAATCTTGCCTTTCATCAAATTACATCATTTTTTGAGAAATTTGCGAGTTTAGTTATCCAAATATCGGTTACAAATAAGAAGTCCTATCACAGTTATAAACCCTGGCAGGGTTCAATACATAATAATATCGGTATTTAACTAAACATAAGACAAACTCTTTATTTCATTTACGCGAGCGGAGCTGCGGGCCCGTCTAGTATTAATTAGGGCTCGCGGTCGAGTCCGTGTTTCGTTTACACGTTTCGAATACCCGTGTCCGAATAACACGTACACGGTTTTCTGGCCCGTTCCGCACGTGTAATTAAGAAACGTGTAATTAAGATCCGTCTCCACGGATAAACGGGTATACGAAGACGCGGATCTTATTTACCCGTGGCTCCGGACACGTCCTTGACGAGTAGCGAAGGAACGAACCGGCGCGGCGTACTTAAGAGTCAGATTAGTAGATAAAAGATTCATGACGAGTTTCCGTCATATTTAACCTTATTCCGTGGTTCATAGAGTCGAAATTCAATAAACGGTTTACAGAACCCTTTTTGACCAGGTAGTTTTTGCTTGCAATGTTGCAAATACGAGTAGAAAATTAGAAATGCAATAGGTATACCTATGCTAGTTATCAAAATAGTATTTTATATAAGACTTCAAATACTAATACTTTATGGTTTATTAATATAACTTGATAGCAATAAATTTAAAGTGCTTAAAAAAAATAAAAGCAATAAAGAGTATAAAGACTTTACGTTAAAATCTGGCCATGCATGATCTGGTAGGTGGTGGTAGGTAAGTATACGATATTCTTACCAATTGCATATTTTTAAACAGTTCTTATATTTTTAATAATTTGTATTCTGTATATTGTATGTGTGAGTTTTTACGAATATATACTGTCAATAAGAAATGTATATTTTTAATCTAATTATTTTTTAAGTTACGTAAGCCAGACATCTTAGTATTATTATAGTAAACCACGTAAAAATTAATAAATACAGTGTAAACTCTATATAACGACACTGAAGGGACTGCGGATTTTTCGACATTAAGTATAGAGAGTGGTTGTTAAATGGAGTGAAATAAAAAGGTCATCTTACTATTCTAAATATTCTAATGTATCTGTTTATAATATACTTAGGACACATTTTGCACAAGAAGAACATTCATTTCATACAAATAACAACGCCTATTAATTTATAACGTGTAACATCTTGTCAAAAGTCTAGTGCCCGAGGTAAACATGTGCAAGTTGATCATACAAAAATAAAAGACAAATTTTCTTAGAATCTCCGGTACGTCAGTCGAAGTAAACACGTGCTAGATAATAAAACAACAAAACAGCAAACAAAAAAACGTACACAGCTGCAGTTTATATCAATTTCGGCAACTTAGAAAGTATTTCTTAATGATGTATTATGCCGTATTGTTGTCGTTAAATAGAGTGAGCGTGACGCTATATAGAGTCTATTACTGTATAGAAAACAAGGTAAACCAACCAAAGTCAAGCAATTTCGACATTTTAAGGAGTTTGTCGTTAAATCGAGTGATGTTATAAAGAGTTTACACTGTAATAATGTGTATCTGCCAATAAGTAATGTATTAACAACTTTTAATATAATTTAGTATGAATTTATGAAAAGTAAGACTTTTCTTAAATTCATTATCTTATTATCATATAAAATGAACTTTAAGACTGTACTAATAAATATTATTTACAATTTTAGCAACAAAACAACAAAACGATTTTAAATTAAAGTAACTTGGAAAGACTGTATTTTACGAATTGGCCGACTAAGTGGCGAACTGGAGTCATACCTACTTACCTATTTTATTTATTTATTTTATTTATTTCGTGTTCATTTGCTTCGATACATTTGCTTCTTTAATTTTAGCCGCTCGCTGCATTTGTTACAATTTCATATATGTGTAGACAGGTTCTCCTTATTACACCGACATAAAGCTTATAATTAGCTATGGCAGTTCTGATAATGGTTTGGGACATTACATGTTTTCGGTGATATCAGACAAAAGGGTATTGGAAAACAACACGTTCTAAAGTTCTAATGAATGAAACACCACCGGCCGGCATTTATTACCTGAGCACTAGTGTGAAAGTGACCCCAGTCAACATGAATGATTACCAATTTTGAGATCTATCTTAATGTATTTAGCAATATAATTGCAAGGTAACCAAGGTAGCATAGGTTTTTAAGGTTCTCGCGTGAAATCCTGCGTTTCAAATGCCGCTGTACTTTTTTTGCTTCGTTGGTAGATTAGTTAACAGTTAGGTAATTGATAAAAATAACAAATAACCACAAAGTAGTAGTAGGTAGTATTTGTTTGCATACCTATTCTTCGCGAAACTATATAACTTACACCATTATATATAAAACGTGTTTCTTTGATTGAAATGTAATATGTGACGTTATCTATGAAAAGGGACCTTATTGTCGATGGCGCTTACGTCATTATTTACGATGCTCCAATATAATTACATGCCACGCGACGCTGTGCGGCGTAAGCGCCATCGACAATAAGGTCCCTTTTCACAGATAATGCCCCATATGTAATGAATTTACCTTAAAAGCCATAATAGTAAAAAAAATGGCCAAGTGCGAGTCCGACTCGCACACGAAGGGTTCCGTACCATTATCTATAAAAACGGTCACCCATCCAAGTACTTAAGTCCCAGAGCCCCACTTAAGTCTTTATTTTATTCTGTTTTTAGTATTTGTTGTTATAGCGGCAACGGAAATACATCATCTGTGAAAATTTCAGCTGTCTAGCTATCACAGATCACGAGATACAGCCTGGTGACAGACGGACGGACGGACAGACGGACGGACAGCGGAGTCTTAGTAATAGGGTCCCGTTTTACCCTTTGGGTACGGAACCCTAATTAAGGTTCTAAACTAGGGACGAGTAAGTTCAAAATTAAAAATAGTAGACTATATAGAATAGGGACACCTACTTCCATTCATATACAGTCATTTTTGGACCGTTAGCCATATTGTGCGAGGTGATTAGGTAGGTCATACTGAACAACTTTTTCTATGGGACCAACCCCGAAATCCCAAAAAAAATTTGGCCTTCCCATAGAAAACGTCGACATCCACTCGACCAAAATGTATGAAACGGCCAAAAAAAATTTTGTGATTTCGGAGTTGGTCCCATACAAAAAGTTGTTCAGTATGGCCTACCTAATCACCTCGCACAATATGGCATACGGTCCAAAAATGACCCTGTATTGTATAGTTGGTTAAATATGTTATATTAACACATGTGTTAAAACTGTTATAAATAATTAAAAAAAAAATTCGTACGCTAAACGAGTTCATCTGAAGTCAACATTCAATACTAGACCTTGCATACCCAGAGCTAGAGCATTGATTAGCTCAAACTGTTTCGGATCCGTTCGGGCCGGTCTTAAGTACCCGTGTAAACGGAGATACGTACGTGAGAAACGTTTCTTGGGAACGGTTCTTGGATACGTATCCGGATCTCGGCGGTTCCGTGTAAACCGTGTTCTTAGCACCGCCGGTCTTAAGAACACGGGTATTCGTTTCGGCGTGTAACACGGATACCGGGAGCCCTAGTATTAATAACATTCATTCTGAATTAATTTGCTTTGATTTTGTTAGATATTTTACAGTTAGTATTATTCTTGTGTTGGTCTGGTGAACATTTTTGTGGTTCACTCGGTGGCAAAATTTGCTTAACCCTCGTGCTTTGAACATGAATATTAGCACGAGAGGTTAAATAACAACTTTGCCCCCTTGTAAAACAAATAACTATTCTTTGTTTAGGCCTACCCACAAACGCTAATGGTCGGGGAGCCCAAGAGGGAAGTTTTGTAGTTACTCGAGCGCGTCAGATTAATATATGAGCGATATCTTGCTACCCCGTGGAGTTTACCGTAACCACTTTTAGCCGTCTATGTTGAGCAGTTGGTTGATGGGGGGTTGGTGGGTAGCAACAAATCGTTCAGCAGATTGTGGATTTGGTCGTTTTAGTCCAAATTAATGCTATAATTGTGCTATGACAAAATCTGACAATTATTTGTACGCATTTCCTTAATCTAATGGTTACAATGTGAAAATCGGGCGCCGAACTTGTGATCGTCAGATTCAGGAAATGCGGTACAAATAATCGTCAGATTAAGTTATAGAAAAATGATACCATTAACTTCGACCAAAACGACCGAATCCACAACATACTTACCGATTTTTTTTTACCCTCCACTAACCCCCAAAATTTAAAAAAATCTGTAGACGCGTTCCTGCTCGCAAAAAAAACTTTATATTAACCTTTCTTCCTATCATCTAATCTTTTCGATTCCAATAGGTGTCTACGACGCACGAGTAACTACACATTCAGCATCGCCGCCTCGGGTCTACTATGAATTGAATACGAGTTATTATTGTAATTAATCACATTTTTGTCAAACACTTGCGTTTAATTAATTTGAATTACTGTTTAAATATTTGGTAAATAACTTAATTAAAATTACGTGTTCGCAATATTAATAAAAACTTTTTACAAAAAAAAGCAAACCGACTTCAAACAGGATGAAATAAAATATTATCCTTTTTGAAGTCTATGCGTTACCAACTGATATGTTTGAAGTCGGTGCCAAGCCAAATTTTGAAGCATACCATGATTTTGGTGCGATTCGATAAGGATGTACCTACGTTAGATTGCCTTACACGACGACAATGAACGTACTTTCTGTAGGTACAGTCGACGTTAAAAATATGTTTACACTTTTCGCCTTATTACAAAGGAGTAAGGTGCAAAAGTGTAAACATATTTTTGACGTCGATTGTATCTAAGAACACACCTCAGAACACACGATCAAACCTTCTTGACGCAGTCTGTACCATGTTTGTCGGCACATTAGTGGAAATCCAATGCATTTTTTTTCCGTTGTATTTTTTAAAGAGCATTTCTTATTAATGCTCGAACAGTCTATAGCACGCAAGTGTGAGATTGGGACTGAGTAATTTCCCGACCCTTATCCAGAGGACTACATTTAAAAATATAAAACAATTCATGAAATTTACCTTCTTGCCAAACTTCACCTAAAGCGGTTCAGTTGTTTAGCCATGAAAAGGCGACAAAGAGGCAGACAGAATTACTTACACATTTATAATAGTTATTAGTACAGTTCTAATGGGATTTATAGCCATAAAGCTGGTTATTTTTGACTGGTATTGTTAGTACTTGGCTTGGCACCGACTTCAAACATATCAGTTGGTAAGGCATAGACTTCAAAAAGGATAATATTTTATTTCATCCTTTTTGAAGTCGGTTTGCTTTTTTTGTAAAAAGTTTTTATTTTTCCATTTTTAGTTTTAACGCATTGTTAAGAGCGCGACGCATGAATGAAAAACAAGATCATGTTTAACACTAAATTCGTGTACCTATTACTTTAATAAATATGTAATCAGGAATTTTCTCGAGTCCGTCTGGGAAATTATAATTCCTGTCACTACTACACTAAATCCATCCTCCGCCCCGCCACTGACCCAATCCCTCAACGCCCCGATCACTCAACCTCACAGCGCATCAACCCCTGATCCAGGAACCCCTCGACCCTGAACGAGCAACCCTTCAACCGCTATTCCCCGACCCCTTAATCCCTGACCCCTTAGCTCCTAACCCTAACCCCCGATCAGTAGCCTTACCAGCTTACCACGAGTTTGACATTGATATATTCGCTAGCGTGTGTGTAACTTACATTCTTTGCATCTCGCTCGTACTGGCATATTAGTGCGAGCGAGATGCATAAAAAGTAAGTTACGAAGACGTTAGCGAATATGTCAATGTCAAACTCGTGGTAAGGCTACTGATCGGGGGTAGTGTCATACTCATGGTAAGGCTACAGTCGCACTACATCAAATTGGTGGGTTTCGGAAGCAAATGCTCGGGTTACTTTAGAAAACACCGAAATCACTTTACACGTGCCTTTAAGAATTGAGGAGTTCCCTCAATTCCTCATGGATTCCATCATCAGACCAGAACAAAAAATAATACGGAAATACCTTGGAGATAACTTCTTCCAAACAAAAAAAGAATTACTCAAATCGGATCACAGGTGCCGGAGTAATCGCTGAACAACTACATTTAAAAAAAAATCATCATCATAACAATCATCATCATCAGGTCTACTTCATCAAATTGGTGGTTTTCGGCAGAAAATGCTCGAGTTGCTTAAGAAAACACCCAAATCACCATGCATGTGCCTTTAAAAATTGAGGAGCTCCCTCAATTCCTCATGGATCCCATCATCAGAACAGAACCAAATTAATACGGGACCAACTTGGAGGTAGCTCCTTTCAAACAAAAAAAAAATTACTCAAATCGGACTACGGATGTCGGAGTAATCGGTGAACGTACATAGAAAAAAAAATAGCCACAACCGAATACAGAACCTCCTCCTTCTATGAAATTGAAGTCGGTTAAAAAGTTACTTTAAGCTAAAATAATTTCAAACAAGTTAAAATTCATTCTCTTGTTATTTGAAAATTAGTATTTGAAGAGATGTAGGTACTGTAGAGATTATAATAGGAATAAAATGGTACCTTGAAGATTTACAACTTAAAGTCATCATCATCATCCTGGCGTCAATCCCGGCTGTGCCCCCGCGCGGGGCGCGAGGACCCGGGGTCCGCCTCCAGCTACAACCGCCTACAACTTAAAGTAGTTACGAGTAAGCTAAATCGATCAATATCTTCACAAAGTTAAATTGAAATAGAATTTTCTTGCTACATAGCAATGTCTGTTGACTATAGTTCATTTTTTTAGCATTAGAAATAAGGTAAACAATCTTGATGTGTCTTTTTATTGAAAAACACGTTTTAAAAATAAGTCACAGCAAATATGTAACAATTATGAATCTAATACGATCATTTATATTCTTCTGCTTTCATAAGTAATAGTTACTGATTTTTAAAAAGCGTTTCTCAATTAAAAGACATGTCAAGATCGCTTAACCTTCTTTCTAATGCAAAAAAAACCAACTATAGTCTATGAATTATTTTATAAGGATTTATCCTTGACGTTCATCTTATATCAAAAACATAATTATTCCGTAATACTTTGCAGAGTGAAGTACTATGTATATAAGAGCTTCTTCTTCTTCTTCAACCTAGCGTTTTCCCGGCCGCGGCCTAGCGCCAGGCTCCGCTTTCCTACTCAATTAATCTTCTCCACTTTGCCCGATCTTCGACCTCCTCATGTGTGAGATTGTTCTCTTCCATGTCGGCTATCTTTCGCGACTTTCCTGTTTATTATTTATTTACTTGACTTATTATTTAAAAGTACTATATAAGAGCATATTGTTTATATTACTTACCTACTTAATTTAACTGCATACCTGTACATGAAGTGGACATGAAGTTTAAACCGATCAAAATATTTTAAACCCCGAAAAGTAAACTATATTGTTAGTCTGTACTTGTATGTATAAATAATGAGTTTTTATAAGTAAAAAGGTAGAAAATAAATATGAACACTGTATAGTAATCAATTTATTCAATTATGAGGAACAAGGGGTCTATGATTAAACAAACGCTAGGAGCGTAAATCTGTGATACTTGGTAATTCGGTGATACTCCGTTATAATCTTACACAGTTGTCACCATTAGTCTGTTCGAGAAACGGAAAACGGTGAAAAATAGAGATAATACTCCTAAAAATACGTGTGATACCTCATTAGATTCGTAATGATGTCTAGAAAAATGTATTCGAAGCGTGTATTAGCACACAAAAATATCAAAAGTTATAAACAAAAAAGGGGGAAAAACGTAGATTTTTTTATTTCCCTAATATCTCAGAAAGTATTAATATTTAAGAAACCAAAATTAATATTATAAAAGAGGAGAATATTTCCAATGAATCATTCTATACTTGCAGAAGTGTATTTCCATTATTTATACTTTTTATTCAACGCTGAACACAGCCCTCCGCGCCTCATTTTCGAGAAACGCGCGCGGCGTGTAAAAACGATTACGTAACATTAAATCTAATTTAAAATATTAAATATTGATTGAAAATTAAAAAAAAAAATATGTTGTATTTAGAACATGTCAACAAATGTAATACTTGTAGAAATTGATCTTAAAGTTATTTTTTCAACAAGTTAGGCAATTGTTAATGAACAAAATTTTCTCGAAATTCCTTCTTTATCGAAAACCAAAAAAAATTTATAAATAACTATTGTAAAATGTTGTCGCTTTCTAGAGATCTTCTCATGTACATGCTTAATAAGATCACGTTATAACAGTTTTAATAAAGTTAATACTTTGCTTAAAATAAGTTTTAGAATAACATAGAAAATTGACGAAAAACGAAAAATCAAGGTAAAATTGTAAAATATAAAACAATATTATAACCAAACTATTATTTTTTTCAGAACCTTTATAACGTGATCTTATTAAGCATGTATATGAGAAAGGCTCTAGAAAGCGACGAAATTTTACAATAGTTATTTATATTATTTTTTCTCGTTTTCGATAAAGAAGGAATTTCGAGAAAATTTTGTTTATTATCAATTGCCTAACTTGTTGAAAAGATAACTTTAAGATCAATTTCTACAAGTATTACATTTGTTGATATGTTCTAAATACACCATATTTTTTTTAAAATTTTTCAATGAATATTTAATACCTTTAAAATTATATTTAATGTTACGTAATCGCTTTTTCACGCCACGCGCGTTTCCCGAAAATGAGGCGCGGAGGGCTGTGTTTAGTGTTGAATAAAAAGTATAAATAATGATACAGTTCTGCAAGTATGGAGTGTTTTATTCGAAATATCCTCTTCTTTTATAATATCAATTTTGGTTTCTTAAACATTGATACTTATTGAGATATTGGGTAAATAAAACATAACTACTTTTTCCCCCCTTTTTTGTTTATAACTTTTGATATTTTTTGTGTGCTAATACACGCTTCGAATACATTTTTCTAGGCATCATGACGAATCTAATGAGGTATCACACGTATTTTTAGGAGTATTATCTTTATTTTTCACCGTTTTCAGGATCTCGAACAGACTACATGAGGAAATGCGAGCTATAAAATCGTTGGCAGCTGGCAGTTTTGATGCTTGCCATCGGGTTGGCATAGGCAGCGATTTAATTGCTTACATTTCAGCATTGTAAGCTCAGCGTAAGATAACAACGCATTATCACCGATAAGCCAAGGTTTGCCCTATATATCTAAATTGATTCATTTGTGGGACTCTGAAAAATCCGACACTGAAAAGTTTTCTAACCTTTAAATCCTCTGTGTTTTAATTTACGAGATGAGGTTCTTATCATTAGTAAAATAGAAAATCCTCATTAAATCATTAGTAAAATACGAAGAACTTAATTATTGCCAACCCAGTTTGGGTACGCAATAATTAAGCTACAAAGACGCTTATCCCCGCCAGTACCTAATTGTCTCGTTAGGTTCATGTTAACGGATAAGGAATAAGGAATTAAGGACCAAAATTATGCTCCAGTACAAAATTTGATGTAGGTAGCTACGCTACGGTAAAACTTTCGTTAACCCCTTGAAGGGCTAATTTGGCCAATTATAATCTAAGACAATGGGGCAATTAAATCGCATCTTTCGAAGAATTATCAACTCGATGTATTCCAGAGACACTAAACATTTTGTAGGCACCTTGTGACTTATGTGAGTGAAGTGGTAGCTAGCTATGATGGCCAATTAAAGGATGACTCACGCTGAAACGGCCCGGGACTGGGCCGAGGCAACCGACACTTCATTTTTTATGACAGGTGAACGGTAATTACGTGATGCTTTGTATAGAAAAGGAAGTGTCGCATACCTTGGTCCGGACCCGGGCCGCTCTAACGTGAGTCATCCTGTCATCCTTAATAGATGTATATTATTATGATGTGGTAAAATTATCGGCATTAGATACTCAATATAGGGTTTTTCGGGTTGCGTAGTCAATTAAAAACGCTTACAGTTTCTCCATGTTCTTTTGTCTCTGTCTGTCCGTCCCCGGCTTAACTCAGCGACCATGTTAAATAGTAATAAAAAAGTAAAAAGCTAAATTCCATTAGCTCAGTATCTGTTTTAATTAAAACAATTATAACTTGTTAGATTTAGATTTCACGAAAATTATTTTGAACATAGTGGGTAGAGCGGTTTATGCCGTTAGTGCCGCGAAAGTAAGTTCTTTTTCTTGCACTGTGATTTGGAGAGGAAACCCTCTATTTTGCGTTAACAAACATGCAATTGGTCACTTACTGCAAACTGGTACGTAACTACGGTCAACAAAAATTATATACGTATGAAATAAGTCGATAGGTATGATAAAATCTCCCAATACCATTAAGGGTTAAATTGGATGGTATTATATTTTTCCAAACTTTGACAGGTTTTTAATTAAAAACATATTAATGGTTGGCGATATTTATCTTATATGATGAAGTTGGATGGTTTTACAGTACGTTAGGTTGTTTAAACAGCGAGAATGGATGTGCAAAATTGTTAATTTAGTCAAATAACCGTCTGTTGACTTTTTGTTACAATGATTACTTAATTAAAAATTAAAAGGTTTGCAACCA
The DNA here is from genome assembly GCF_910591565.1 of Cydia splendana. Lineage (NCBI taxonomy): Eukaryota > Metazoa > Arthropoda > Insecta > Lepidoptera > Tortricidae > Cydia > Cydia splendana. The sequence continues at coordinate 12,717,764 of NC_085964.1, read as the reverse complement.
ATTGGTTAAAAAATTTAGCAAAATATGTTTGAAGCATGAAATATGAGAGCTTTTAAAATTCTTTAAATTTGAATTTTTAAAATTCTGCTGGAGCTGTGTTAAGCATCACTGCATCATCCAGCAATTCAGTGTTCGCGTAGGTCCTGACTCTTTTTGAAATATGTCCATGTTTTAAATCACCTTCCATGCTAAAGCATAAGGCGTTCGCTGTTTCAGAATGGTCTCGCATTTTACTCTGGCTCGGCAAATTAAACGAAACGAACGTTAGTAGCATATTAATTGTTTTTATTGCTGCAAAGGGTAGCACAAATATTGATTTCAATCACTTAGCGCTTCGATATTTCAAGCAGCGTTTAAATTCGCTGTCGAAGGAAAAAATACCATTTAATCACACGGGCTACCTAATACAAGCAATTATAGGGACCTTTGATTAAATACTATGAATAGTAGGTTATTAAAGAATGAATGGCAAGATGGCAACCGAGCTCATACAAAATGTTTTACATATTAGGATAATTTGTGTGTAGACCGCTTTTCATTTACGCCTTCACCCCAGGTAAAAAGTATGAAAACAAACTTAGAATATGACAATAAAAACTGTGATTTTCATGCGATGGATATACTACTTATTGACAATTAAAAAACAAAATAGTAAAAATGATAATATAACATTTTAAAAGTACATTAACTCATATTTTGGTTATGATAAATCCAGTTCAACATTTTGTAAGGCTAATAAAAATGGGGCGATATCATAGAGGCGATATACATATATATGTATAACTTTGTCCAAATTTTTAATTTTTTTCCAATAAGTAGGTATAGGTTGGTAGGTATTATGTTTTAATTTTAATACTTAAGGTGTATTTTTAAGCTTTTGGGGTTTCTATTGTATTGTTTTTGTTTACCAATATACCTACAATATTAATAATAGAAACATGAAAACATTAAAGAAAATAACACGTAAAGGTACCTACGTACAGTACGGGATGATTTATGTTAATCTAAAAGTTATAAGTAACTATTTCTAGTTAAATTTGGTAGGTAGGTACCTAAAATTCTCGTCAAACTTTTTAAAACTACGCGTACTGTAAGTAAAAAAAATTAAGTATGTTTAACATTACGACTTAGTACCGGGATAAATATCGAATACCCGGTACTCAAGAAAAAATATATTTTTCTACCCGGTTGTAATTACTCTATATTATTCCTCTTGCAAATAATGGGTATTCCTATACTTCTCGTCTAATTCCGATCACTGTTTATGAGATAGAAAATTAGCAAGTTATCACAATAAAGGATGACTCACGAGGGCTTGTACAGTTAGAGTCGGCCCAAAAAAAGTTTGCAGCGGATTTGATAGCCCGCGCAGTGGAAGTGTCATTTCTACGTCATAATTTCATAGTAGTTTGACGTTTAAAATAACACTTGCACTGCGTGGGCTATCAAATCCGCTGCAGACTATTCTTGGTCTGACTCTAGAAGGTTGGCTCTACAAGAGATCTGATAACTTTTTGATAGTGCGAGCCTTATGGTTTCACCTTGGCAACATTTTACGTGAAAATATTTTTCGTGGTAAGTATTTACTAATTAAGTTTCTACAGTAGGTAACAATCCTTTAGTACCTAAGACGATATTCCTTTGTAGGCGTTAATTACAGTAAATTTTGACGAAATTTACAGAAATAATATTAAAAATGTCGAAATATTTTCAGGTTTAGTTTATATCGACGCTTAACATTTTAAATTAGGCCAATTATTTTTTCCTTTCTCGTTATCATTGTAACGTTTTCTTGGGCATTGTAAAAATAAATTTAAAATTCGGTACAAGGAGAAATGTTATATCGTCATTACAATGAACCAGTTCAGAGATTTGTTCAAACCGGTATTCAGGGATTTTATCAAACCATTAAATAAGTCTGGTAAAATAACAAAGCGAATTGACTTTTTTGGACGATTTTGTCAAAGGGATTTGACCAAATGACTGTTTTTTTTAGGTAAATGATAAAATGGATTCGCTATTTAAGATCTTGCGTGACTTGATCATATTATTATCCTCTAAAGAGATTTGGTCAAATCTTTTGTTATGATCATTTCCCTGTGACAGCTATACCTACCATGTGACAGTTAGAGACTATCATATCACTAAACGTGTCTAGTGAAATGATAAAACGAGTTGACTCTGCAGGCGTATTATGGATGGCTTTATCCACGTGATGAAATAACTGTCACTTTTTAACACCGCGGAATATAAAGTGACGGACACCGTTTTATCACGCTGTCACGTAAACAAGAACGACCATCGTATCCGTACTGGTTTTGAAACTCATTGACCTGGTTTAGGGATTTTATCAAATAACTAAACAAGTCTGGTGTGAATGACAAAGCGAGTTAAATGCAATTTGACAGTTTGGGGATTAATAATATTAAGACCTAGCCCGCTCCTAGTATATAAAATAAATACAAGAAGGTTATATGTAAGAGTAGGAGTGTAAGTAGGGCCAATCTAATCTATAAGGGTTCACACTAACGAGCACTTTTTCAATGCGCGTAAAAATTAGAGCGCACGCAAAAATAGATTTAACGACCAACACTTAAAGTCGAAATCCAACAACGCTTAATAAAAAGTGCCATCGCCATCGTGTGGATAACACATGTACTTATCCATTTGTGTCATTCAAACGCTTTTTTAACGCACGTTGTAAAAGCGCTCGTGCGAATGAGACCTAATATAACGCTTCCATCATTTCGACGGGTCGGCCAAAAAAGCCTAACAGCACCTATTTAAGCTTAGAATAAATTTAAAAGTGGAAAAATTACTGTCTTGGGTGAGACTTGAACTCATGGCCTCTGGATTGATACTCCAGCGCTCTGCCATCTGAGCCACCAAAACCTCATCCATAGCCAGCAAATCTTTCCACCATATTATAGCACCCATTTGCTCTTAGATAAGGTTTGAACATGTAAGCCACTTTTAAAAGCCGATACGACTCGACAAACAGCTCAATCGTAAAAATAGAAGTCGATTTACTTCACTTCTTTATTTCAGGGCTCAATCATATTTCAACACGCACTTTGACCTTTGCTACGATACTAGAGGGGCTACCGCAAAAATCGAAGTTCGCAAATTGCGGGCATTTTTCTCTGTCACTCTAATTACGTCTTCATTGGAGTAAAAGAGACAGATACCCGCAATTTGCGAATTTCGGGTTTCGCGGTAGCGCCTCAGACCGGACGAACTTTGGCCGAAGGTGTCTATAGTAAAAAACCGGCCAAGTGCGAGTCGGACTCGCGCACGAAGTGTTCCGTACCATTAGGAAAAAACGGCAAAAACCTCACGTTTGTTGTATGGGAGCCCCACTTAAATATTTATTATATTCTGTTTTTAGTATTTGTTGTTATAGCGGCAACAGAAATACATTATCTGTGAAAATAATCCTAGCTATCACGGTTCATGAGATACAGCCTGGTGACAGACAGACGGACAGCGGAGTCTTAATAATATGGTCCCGTTTTTACCCTTTGGGTACGGTACCCTAAAAAGTATAAGTAGACATTGATATTACATATATGTACCTGCATCATAATTATAGTTCGAATCGAATCTTGACTTGAAATCTGGTTTGCCAATCACCTCTTTATTGGTTATTTAAATTTAATATCGAGTTCGTACTTTTTTACTAAAATTGAGTTACAGGCGATTATATTAAGTTTTTTCTTCAATATCAATATCTTCAATCAGCGGGGCGGCTTCAGGCGCAATACCTATCTATTGGATTGGATGACTTTGCCTACGTGAGTTCAAATCCTAGAAAGGGTCCGGTTTTACACGGTTTTACTTAGCTAAACTCCTATGATATTGTAACTCAAATTTCAATATTTTCTAGGCATCTGATTGAAATGAAATTTCGTGTTCTTCCGTAATTTATAAATGCAGTCTGAAGGTGGTCGAAGGAACTCCTCGACATACTTAATAGACATGCAAAGAAAAGGATGTTCAGTCATCAATAAAACGGGAATAACAAAAAATACAAGTTACTGTATTTTTACCGTAAGTTGTGAACAGAGCACCCTTAAACTGCACGGCAGATAGATAGGGCTAAAATTATGATAATAATATCTCTGCTCTTTAATAGACGCACAACAAAGTCATTCTATAAGGGTTACTTAATTTGAGGTACGGAACCCTAATAAGATGAAATGTTGTATCAATTAATACTTAATCTGAGGGTCATGCACTCGCACAACTTGTATTGACATTTTGTTGGCAGTAGGATTTAGAATCTATTTTCTTATGTAACAATGTACGTTAAATGTAAAAGTTCACGCACAATGTAACATTAGTAATAAGGTTTTCTCAATAAATTATTCTTATTCTTATATCGATAGCAATATCCATGGTATAATAATATACTCCGCCTGGTACTCCATTCCCGTCTTTTCTAGGTCACCTAACTGACACGGGCCTACGTCATCATGCGACAGCGCTGTATGATAATATGCGATAGCGCTATATATAGCGGCCATGTTGTTGTGACGTAGGCCTGTGTCACTCTGGGAATTGAAGACCATGTTTTATTAGACTATGGCAATATCAACAGATGATGTGGATGACAGTACCTATCGTTGTGCTGTTATTGCATAGGTACTTAGGTATTTACAAGTTACAGGCCCTAATGCATTCGTTTACTAAGTATTACTGTGGTTCTACGTAGGTACGTCAGCCAGTTAATATTCCTCATTTTAGAGCCGTCTGCACCCTGAAGGAGCGAAACCCTCACTACCGTAAAATGGGGTGAGTAGGTGCAAAACTGACATTCAAACCTCGATAACATTTTATTTTTACATATGCAAACTGAATGGTGTATATAATAAGTGTTCCGGAGGTTTTTATTTTATTTTGTGTAGTTCCATTTCATAACTTTGACGATAAACAGAAAATCCCACCTCACACCGTAGTCCCTCGTATTTGGGGTGAGTTGGTTTTTCATACAAAGATGATTTTGGAAGTTTGTTGGATCGTTTTGTTTTTATTATGAGTATTACTATAGCTCCATTTTAAATTTGGAATACATTATTTTTGTAGCAGTTGCCTTAAAATCATATCTCACCCCCCTTTCATCCCTTCTCTCCCCATTCATAACCCAACTCTCTCCGCGAACCCTACTCACCGCATTTTACGGTACTACTTTAGCAACCTAATCCCAAACATTTACGCAAGCAGAAGTATTAACGAAAGTGACTGCCATGTGACCTTCTAATCCAAAAGGGAAACCAGGCGTCATTGGGATTAATCCGATTTCCTTATAATGTTTTTCTTCACCAAACTCGTATATAATAAAGACAAGGAGTTTTTATTTGTAAGTCGCAAGCCTTACCGCAATAAGTAATTGTCCCAAGTTAATAACGTTCAAGTCACGCTATATTATGACTGTGCAATCCATTCAACCCAAACTTCCGTAACGATACCTTTAACCAGTTTAACCACACCATAACACAAGCCTTACCTGTGGGAGTAACTAAAGTTATAACCCGAAATTTATTACAACTTGCCGAAGTTTGTATCTAAATTACTTTACTGCCCAACTCTGTTACTGTCAGTGTTACATTATACAGGGTGTCCCTAGCCATTGGACAAAGCGGAAATGTACATATGCATTAGGGTATTTGGAACCAGTATACAAAGTATCATAACAATCGGTGTAGCGGATACGAAGAAACTAATAAATTACAATTTTTATACTTTGGAGCAACCTGTATGTGTTAGTAGCTCCTGAGGTAATAAATAGTATGAAACCTTCTGCGACCGTTTTGATTATCTATTTTATTTATGACATTAATAAGATTCTGACTTTTGACAAATGTCATCATTGCCGCACATTTTCAAACAAATTGTCAAAAGCACTGCCAATGATTAATACAGTATATTTCTTTTTGTTGTCGATTATTGGAAACAACTTTTGTTTGATAATTTATTTTTTTATCTTTTGTTCTAATTAAAAAATATTACCGTTAGAGCATTTCTGAGAAGTAACCCTACGTGGGTTTGTCCAATGGCTAAGGTCACCCTGTATAACTCATAAGAAAATAGTTTGCCGTATTGTCCTGCTATAAATAGATGTTCCCATTATTTTCCAATGTGACATGCGACTTCACATGATAAATAATTTAGGTAGTAAATAAACCGGGCGTGGGACGTGTAATCCAAACCGAGTGGGCCCTCTTTTTCTCTGTCTTAGTTAAAGTGATACAGTGTAAAGGTATTGTTATGATACGGCAAAAATGCGTATAAAATATTATGTACCTAAGGTAGGTAGGTGTGGTATTTTTAGGCCGATATTGATGACGATAAAACTTCGCAAACATGGCATTTGTTTTTTGCACAGAAATTCAATGTTGTAGGAGGTAAGTACTTACTTAATAGTTAAAAAACCGGCTAAGTCGAGTCGGACTCGCGCACGAAGGGTCCCGTACCATTACGCAAAAAACGGCAAATAAATCACGTTTGTTGTATGGGAGCCTTACTTAAATATTTATTATAATATTTCTGTTTTTAGTATTTGTTGTTATAGCGGCAACAGAAAATACATCATCTGTGAAAATTTCAACTGCCTAGCTATCACGGTTCATGATCATGAGATACAGCCTGGTGACAGACAGACGGACAGCGGAGTCTTAGTAATAGCTAGGGTCCCGTTTTTACCCTTTGGGTACGGAACCCTAAAAAACAGACTACATTTATGTATTAATTCTAGTTTTAAAAGTAGGTATGTTAGCTTTTCCTAAGTAATAACGCCTGTGTAGAAAATTCAATAGCTACTAATGCTGCTATGTTAAGTATTTTAAACACCAAAGCGAAGTGATCTCATAAGTATCATCGCCCACACTGTTAACTGTACATCGGTCGATCTTATGCCTTTTGTAATAAGGTGCATCGATGTATAGTTAAACAAAGTTTTGTACGGAGCCCTAAAAAACCAAGGTAGGTACAGTCGACGTCAAAAATATGTTTACACTTTTGCACCTTACTCCTTTGTAATCTGGCAAAAAGAGTAAACATATCTTTGACGTGGACTGTACTTACTTAATTACTTATGCACATGTATACTACTTATGTACATACATACATGTATATATTAGGACGCCACATTTTAGTGGTCAATTAGTTCTCATTTTACAAACATATTTAATTTTAAATAAGTTTTCTTTTTAATTAAAAATGTTGGACAACCACGAGCGCAATAGTAAGCGCTTGTGGTTGAGTAGGTAGGTATGTAAACAATAGAAATTCGGTGGCTACTGGCTACAAACAAATTTGCTTCATTCGGGCGGCCATTAAAGTAGCTAATTTACGATGTTATCATACCACACTGACATTAGGTACCATACATCAGCAATAAAATGGACAGCTTATGTAGGTACTATAGGTACTTATGAGCTTAAATATGACCCATATCATTCTGCACTATCGGCGCGATTCGGGAAATGAATTATAGGTTCACTAGATATGAAATAGTAAAGAAAGATATATTATCTTTACTATTTCATATCTAGTGAATCTCTAATTCATTTCCCGAATCGCGCCGAATGTGTTTTTGACTCCTTAAAAAAATTAGGTAACTTATCGTATTCCTAATACAGCAAGCCAAACTTCGAAACTTCGAAAACATTTATGAAATCTTCTCTTTTGGGGACCTCAAAGACCTCGATCTTAATGATTTTTAGAAAAAAATATGAAATGCATTAGAATTATCAAACTGCACTCGCGACTTAATCGCGTATTTAAGTTTTAAAATGTATTTTATTTATGTTTCGAGGACGGCGTTGTCCCCGTGACAACACGTGACGTGACGTGATGTATCGGCGTTGTGTCGACAGAGTAACATCCCTAGTGCGCAAAACGTTCAAACTGATAAACAAGACCAAGTGCGGGTAGTTCGAAAAACTCGCGCGGCTACAAGATGTTGATGTCAACTTGAGCCAGTCTTCTCCGAGACCACGGGAACAACGCCGTCCTCGAAACGTCGTAGGTAAATTTTAAAACTTAAATACGCGATTAAGTCCCGAGTGCAGTTTGATAATGTTTAATAATCGTGAAAGTTTAAATCAGTGTTTTGCATTAGAATTACTGTAAACCCGATTTTTTTTTAGTTATTATACAATAAGGTACAACTTTTTTGCTAAGGACAATGCTCCACAAAACTACATTTTGTTTGATTATCTTAAGATATATAATTAAACGATTGGTTTGTTTATTTTTATAGGATAGCTTGACGAAAAAAAACGGGAAAAGTGTCCAATGAACAACACCCCGGATTGGTTGCAGATACGATAAAAATAACATTGTGTCAAAAAAAAATATTCCGAAAGAATGTTGTGCTATCAAGAATGCGCTGCAAACGCATATTTCGTTGTACATAGGTAGTTTCAAAATAAGGACTAATAGATAGATACCTTACCATCGTTGATTTGTTTCTTGGCCCTTGATTCATTAGACCCCGGGCTATCCTATAATGCAAACCAAAAGCCCTATTAGTAAAGTGCTACTATTGCAAAAAAAAAGAGAAGACGTAAAGTTGTGTCATGATGTTATATGAGCATTCTTTCTTTAAACTACAGTTACTTGAATTCAACAGAAATAGGTTTTAGTAACTAACAACACAAAGGGTTGCTTTGATCGTTGTCGGTTTGTAACCATAGGTACTCGTAAGTTACAAATTAGACTCACAGAAACAAAGTTACAGTTAAACAGGGGTAAGTGCTTTATGTGTGCGATAAACTCTAATGGTCTGGGACCGGGAGCAGCTTCGTAAGCATTGATCTCGATCGTGACGCTTACGAGTGTCATTAGCCGGGTCCACACAGAGCGAGCATACGCACGAGGCAATTTCCTCGCGCACAAAACGGCCAGTGTAGACGTGCCTCCCGAGGCGGCGCGCTCTGTAACTGCAGTTTAAAAAAAGGATGCTCATAGAACATTATGACCCAACTTTACATCTTTCTTTTTTGCAATAGTAGCACTTTACTAAGGCTTATTATTAACCGGGAAACTAAAATATTCACTGGGCATATAATAATATAATTTGGCTGTGCATTAATATTTTAGCACCAATAAATTTATATTAGCCTCAAATTTAAGCATCATATTATTAAAAACCGGCCAAGTGCGAGTCGGACTCGCAAACGAAGGGTTCCGTACCATTATCTATAAAAACGGTCACCCATCCAAGTACTGACCCCGCCCGACGTTGCTTAAGGCGACGGTAGCGGTGGGTAAAATTTCAGATTCTGTCAATTTACCCCATTTCACACACAAGCGCACTTCACGCACACTACCTCACTTTACTGGGACAGGTCAGTGACCCATCACGTTTTTTTAAGATTGGACTTTTAGTTTAGTATTGACCACCACATTGACCACTAGCCTCCTTTGAGGGTAAAAAAGCGTTCCATTGAAAGATGAAAGAGAAACAATGCATTTAATCTTGCTTTCCTTGTCTGTTCATGTCACACGTGACGTACCTATTTAATTCATTTGATTGTTGACTGTTTTATTACCTAATATTGCTTTGTCGAGATACGCGTTTTGTACAATTAAAGCGAATAAAACAAGATGTCATTAAGTCAGATGTAAAATGTTATTTACTACTCTATACGTTTTTCATAAGGTGCAAAATCTATTCAATAGGAATTTAAATAAATAAAGTTTCAGCAGGGTGGCAATTCTATTTTGGCGGATAAAGCGAAACAGAATAGTACTATCGAACCTGCTTACAAATTTTCACGAGAATCAGTTGAGAAATGTGATCTGCAAAGGAGAACATACAAAAGCATTTTTGCCCAAGCTGAAACGGAGACCTTTGCTAACGCTCGGCCAATGATGGTTTAGGTACTTACACCTATAAAAAATGGTTGTCCCTGCTGTAATTTTAATATCTTTATATTTCAACCGGTACAGTTTTACCTTCAAAAATAATCGGTATCGCTAAACAATAGCGGTACTAAACTACTTATACGTTCACGAAATCGGTATCTGCATAACTTGATTGTTAGTAAACTAACCTGGAAAATAATCTCAAAATCACCGAAACATTTATGTACAGTCACCTGCAATAATATGTTACGTCATTAGCGCCAACTTTGCCTCCAGGGAAACTTTGCCCAAAACGACAATTTTAAAAAAATTCGTTAATGTAGAAAAATATATATTAGTTATGGCCACCCTGCTATTTTTAGTAGAAAATAGGTTATATTTCTGACAAAACTATAGATGGTCAAGCAAATCTTGTCAGTAGAAAAAGGCGCGAAATTCAAATTTTCTATGAGACGATATCCCTTCGCGCCTACATTTTTCAAATTTGCCGCCTTTTTCTACTGACAAGATCTGCTTGACCAACTATATATACCAAACTTGTGCATAACCTGACTTTGGAATTTTGAGTTTGAGCGAGTTGCCTAATATAGGGTATATTTCGGCGGGCAAAAAATTTATAAATAATGAATGCAAGTAGAAAAAATTGAGAACCCTTTGACAAATATTTCCGGGTGTGAGTTATAACACATGAAGCATAGATTATGTCTATTGAGATTTAAACTAAAAAGGCCTAAATACACAAAAGTTTTAGCGGTGGGCAAAGTAATCCGGTAATTTGGCATCCATACCAACATTGCCCACCACCAAAAACGGATTAGGGTTGTCACTTTCATCTAATTTACCAAACTTCGCAAGTAAAAGAAGGTTATGTTTGTACACTAAAATAAGTGAATGAATATATACTGTATTTATTTGTCTTATTATCCTTTATTTAGATGTTTTATCCCGTTAACGAATGAAAAACGCAACAAAAATCATATTATTAAACTATTGTAAGAGATTTTCTCAAAAGTGACAACCCTAGCCTTTGTAAAATGCTTAGGCGAGCCTTATTTGGAAATGGGCAAAAACGGGTAGGCAACATTGCCCAGCAAATTTATTTAAAAGTTTTTACACTTTATGTGCTAAGTTATTAACAGGGAATGGTAGGATTGCCCAAAACCGTTAAGTGATCCTTAGACATCATCATCATACGAGCTGTATTTGAATACCAAATTGACGTGGGTAATGTTGGCAAAAACCCCGGATATCTTTGCCCGCCCTCTAAAACGCAAAAGAATGGGTAAAAACACGATAAAAAATATTTTTTTTCAAATAAACTGATGCGTTTGATCACAATGGACGTGCTGAGCAAAAAAAGTCATATGATGTGAAGTTTTTTGAGAAATTCGTTTAAAAAAAAAGCGGGCAAAGTTGGTGATAATGACGGTACCTACTCTTCGAAGGCCGCAAAAATATGTGACATGGTCTTATGGTTCTACAAATAAGATCGTGTCAGATATTTTTGCGGCCTTCGTTGTGTAACATAAATTGCAGGCGACTGTACATTTGGAATAATTATTTTATTTAGTTTCAACGAAAGTTTCAATTGAGTTTAGTACGAAAATACTTCAGATATGCAATATGCACAAAATGTAGACCTAATCGAAATAAAACATTGCTTTTTATAGGTAATTTATAAAACATTTGATACATGGGTATACATAACTAAAGATGAGTCTTTAAACTTTTTTCATTTTAAGCGAGTTTTGAAGGAACATAATACATACTTAAATTCGACTGTAATTGTAGAGACAGCAAATTAAAAATATAATGGCATGAAGAGTCGGTACTCGGTTTCTTCGTGAACAAATTTACGTGTAATTTAATGCAATTATTAAACATTTATTGAACGAATTATGGTTACAAAGTGAGATCTAAATCGAAAACCTCATGTACCGGCCCCTTGTTTGGGAGCCCCACTTAAATATTTATTTTATTCTGTTTTTAGTATTTGTTGTTATAGCGGCAACAGAAATACATCATCTGTGAAAATTTCAACTGTCTAGCTATCACGGTTCGTGAGATACAGCCTGGTGACAGACAGACGGACGGACGGACGGACGGACGGACGGACAGCGAAGTCTTAGTAATAGGGTCCCGTTTTACCCTTTGGGTACGGAACCCTAAAAAACTGGCAGCAAAATCAAACCACCCAAAAAATTGTAGGGAACTTGAATTGATAGGTTGGCGTCTAAAATAATAAGTTGGCAACTAATATTGTAAAGCGATCATAAAATTTGGTAGTTTATATATTTTGTACATAAACAGAATACCTAAGATACCTATATACATAAGCTTTAAATACCCCATTTTTAAATAATTTAAATTTAAACATAGGCATACCTAGTACTTTAAATTGTCAAATTTCCTAATCCACCAAACACCACAAATTTATTTACGTATAATACCATACTATACTTACTACACTTATAGTCGAAATTCCTAATCATGAAACACCTAATGGCCATTGGCCATTATACCATATTAAGGTCTTTAAATTTTTAATTACTAATTTCAATAGTTACCCCTGTGTTCTGCCAGAGTCAAAAGATAGGTGCGACGACGAGCGAAGCGAGGAGGAGCGTGTTAGGTTGACCGTGTAGTGACCAAACAAAATATTTTAAAAGAACTTCATTTTTAAATGAATAGATAGCCGTTTTCTTTTTAAAATGTCCTTCATAAATAGTCTCCAATATAATAATTCAGTTGCCAAATAAATATTTGGTACTTGCCTAAAAATAAACAAAAGCTGTAACGGCATTAAAATACAACTCATATTGATATATTTTAAGGCTCCGTTTTAGTTGCCAAACTATTAATTTTAGTACCCATTTCTATTATTTTAAACTACCCAAGTTAGATTAAGTAATTAGTTGACCGGTTAAATACGTGCCCTTTACTAATAGTAGCCCTATAAGTAAAGTGCTACTATTGCAAACAAAGTTACAATTATGTAATAAATAAAAAATACAAAGGGCCGAAACTTCAGTACACAACGTACTTTTTGAAAATAAAACGTCGGGAGGAAACGTATCACTTTCAGCCAATATCGGTCGATTATTTATTACTAGTTTAATTAGCTTATGTATTACGCGTTTTATTTACCCTAACATTAAAACAGGTAGGCGATCACAAATATGCATCAACGTTTCGCTATGATTGAACTCTAATAAATATGCAAATTCAATGCAAATTCAAATCATAATTAAATTTCGACACCTTTACCTCGACGTTCCGCATTTATGCCTCATTACCTATGCTTAATCAATAAATGGATTGTCAACTGAATTTTAAAGTGAACGTAAACACTCAGTGTACAGTGTACACTGTAAGCTAATTTTCAATCAAGTATCCCAACAGCCAACGTGTTTTTGCATAGTAACATTGATCAACAAATTATACATAGAGTTAGACCAATCGAGTAGACAAGTCGAATATGTCTTATTTTTTTTTCTTACACGGGGTGGGAGGGGGTCTTCATAGTTCTTACGTAAGATCACCTCTCGTTTTGTTACCTCTATGCAATTGTTTTTGTTTATGTTACTGTAGGCACATTATTGTATTGTAAACTATGTGAGATGTGCAATAAAGAGTATTGTATTGTACTAATTGTATCACAAAAAAGCGAAAATTATCAAATTTCTATGTAATTATGACGTTTTAAATACCTAATCGCTTCTCGAGAAACAAAATGTACCTAAGTATGTGAGGAATTGTTTTTCGTTTCAACCCTATGGTGTGGGATATCGTTGGATAGGTCTTTTAAAGTAAATAGGGGTTAAAGAAACATTCGTTAATAAAGTGAATAGTTCCGAAAATAATCGCGTAGAAAGAAACAAAATTTGTGCGATATTTTTTTTATCGTTTCTACCCTATAGTACCTATGGTATGTCCTTGCATAGGTCTTTCAAAATAAACAACGTCGGAAATAATCGCTTCGCAAGAAAAAAAAGGGTTTTTCCTTTTAACTTTTGTACTATCAGTCCAAAAAATATGAAAATTTCAAAAATGTATTAAAAATAACCTTGACCATATTTCTTTAGGCAACCATTATTTCTTTAGGCATATTATTTATGTTCAGTTCATTTTCTTTCATAAAATACAGTACCGGTCAAAAGTTTAAGTTCACCCCTTGTTTTCGGTAACAAATGAGTACTTTTATGCAAGGTATATTTTTTTCTAGGACGGATGTCGATTTTTTTTTCCAACTGATCCGTTATTGTTTCCAGAGATGTGTTTGATTACTCAGACACAATTTACGTACATTTCTAAACAGCTCATTCGCTTAAATCCATAGGCGTACCCACGGTGGGGCAGGGTGGGGCAACTGCCCCACCCTGGTCTGTGGTCTGACGAGAAGCTAAAATTTTTTAGGAACAATTAAGGCACGTAACCCTACTTCTGCCCCACCCTTTAAAAAATGCTGGGTACGTCCATGCTTTGTTTGGCCTATGGCCGGGTTCGAATCCTGGTAAGGGCATTTATTTGTATGATGATACAGATATTTGTTCCTGAATCATGGTTGTTTTCTATGTATTTAAGTATTTATATATTATATATATCGTTGTCTGAGTACCCACAATAGTGTAGTAAATGAAGCAAGTTGTTGTATGGAGACCCATGCATTAATTTCTCAGTCGATAAAATTTAGCTTGGTTATTGTATAGTATGAGCCGAGACTAACATTATAAATATCCAAAAAAAAAACACTCCTAAGTTAGGTAAAAACACAAATCTGATTATATATTGAACCGAGTAATTCCTCAGTCCAAAATTATTTTACAAAATAAGTTATTTGTATCAGTATGTGATACTAGAAAAAAATCTAAAAGTTTTGTCAAACATGAGAATATTTTTTATGATACTTCCTTTTTTTGACGCTTATTTTCATCGGAAAATTGCTCTGTCATTTTTTTATTCTTATATGATCTTAGAATATAATTTGGCGCAGTGGGTAAAAAAATCCAAAAAAAATGCGTATCGAAATGTATGTATTATAGAACTATTAAAAACTGAGAGTGGAAAATTTTTAGATTTTCATTTTGTAGGTATAAAACGGCAATAAAATGGCATTCCAGTGAAAAAATTAGACTGAGCAATTTTCCGGTCCAAGACACACCAAAAAATTTTATTTTATTAATACTGGTATTTCTGCTGGGATATTTTTTTGATATTTCATATATTGTTGCAATACGTTACATGAATATGTCTGGTAAACAAAGTTTGAACGGAGCATTTTTCCGTAAGAAGATATTAACGATTTAAGACTTTAGGTATTTACTTTAATTCTATGTCTTTCCCATCACGGAACAATGGTGTTCCGGACCTTTGGGAGGCGTGCGCGGAGCCGAAGCCAACACGTAGAGGCCCTTTTGACACTTTAATGAAATGTAAGGGGTACACCGAGCGGAGGCTGCCCTTGCCAGTGTCATGGGACGCACGCAGAGGCAGCACCCGCCAGGGTGTAAGGACTATTGAGAGTTGATGGAATCTAAAATGTACTAGGTTATTGGGTGAAAGCGATGGACTAAGAACTGAGCTATGGGGTAAAAAACCGGACGCCTGCCTAATAAAACGGTATGCAATTTTATTTCCGGCCGACGGTGACTCGCCCTCACAAGATGGGTCCCCACAAAAAGCGACATCTAGGATGGCTGAAGGGCAACACCGGTGTGAGCGGCTCAGGGGTGTCGAGAGGTGTGCGCCGCTTTCTACCCAGTGGCTGTTAACAGCCACTGTGCCAACTCGCGCCTTATGCATATTTCACTTCCACCCCTGGAGCTTATAGCTCTAACGACTCCACTCTGGCCGGCCGGCTAAGGCAAGCCAGAGGCAGAGCATCCTGTCCCACCCACCCTCCTTGCGGGTAACAGAACTCTCCAGGAGCACTCGGGTACGTGAGGTCGCTAATCCCCAACAGCTCGCCACAAGCTGCCCTGCGTTGACTATTTCTATTATTATTATTCTTTGGAAATTTATACAATACTTTTTATTTATTAATACTTTATCATACTGTAAAGTTTTTTCTGGCTGAGGAATTACTGCGGGGTCCACTATCTTTATTTACTACACTACAACACAAGCTTTCTTGAGCGTACCGTGGGGCTTAGTCAATTTGTGTAAAAATTTAATGTCCTTAATATTTATTTATTATTTATTATTATTATTTATTATGCTTAAATCTTATAGGCATGACGGGCTACAATTACAACCACTTCGAATTACGTCGGTGGGGACACCCGACGCGACGTGTCCGAAGTGTGTGTCTCCATATTATCTATCTAAAGTTGTGTTTCAATGTCTCAGTCTAAGATAACCGACATAGGTCTTAAGATTGTTAGGTACGTTTTAAGTGGCAAGGTCATATGTACGTAAGTAAGTATAAATGTACGTAAATTGTGTATAACTAATCAAAAACATGTTTGGAAACAATAACGGATCAGTTGGAAACAAAATCCGAACTGCAAAAAATTTTCGCACCAAACACAAAGGTACTCATTTGTACCGGAAACAAAAGGTGAACTTAAACTTTTTGACCGGTGCTGTAGGTATAAGTTTGCTTCCGTCAGGCAGATCGGTGAAGGTCTGCCATATATAACGCATCTCCTACTACAAGTAGAAATCGTATTACCATTAGTTAAGCGTTTTGTAAAGTTGTTTTTTTTTTATGCAGGTGCATTGAACAAAGGAATGAAACTGTTTGTGTCGGAGCCAGAATACTTTTGTAAGTACCTACTCAAATATTTTAATAATAAATAACTATTTAATTATGTCTGCTTAGCATGAAATAAACTTTCTAAAATATACATATACAGTCAGCTGCAGAGAAAAGCAACCTGATGCATAGAAGTTTGTATGCAAAGGTGCTAAGCTAATAGTATTGCTGATTGTACTTAGAAAAGTAGCGATGGACATTTAATTAAATCAAAAATTTCAAGAGCCTCGTCTTGCCCAATGTGATTCCTAAAGGACATATTCCTTTTTTAGCAAGTTATCAATGGCTGTAACTCCCCCCTTACTTACTTACCTAACCTACCTTAATATAACATCCCCTTTAGATTTACCCTTAAAATATGGCCATGTGATCGTCTAGCTAGTGGTTAGGACCCCTTGAAGTGAACCGCGGTAACCTCAAATTCTTTAATGAGTATCAGCTAAATTTTGGACTCTGACTTTATTTATTATTACCTAGATTTTGAGAACAGATATTTATGGTAATAAATATAATTATTTATGGAAGTAAGAAATAACCTAAAGAAAATTATTCAGAGAAATAGAAAATTATTCAGAATTTATTAGTGCAACGTAAATGATGGTGTAAATTTACTATGATGTATTTAAGTATTACAGCATATATGATGATATAAATATATAAAAATGTTGTTGGTAAAATCCTGCCACACCTATTAAGCTTCCGGGATAACATAGAAGCAGCACTCCTGAGATAAGCTCTTTTACACCCTAGCATATCAAGGTTAATTATAATTAACTATCATCTTCTAAACGATGTGTGATTTAATCATACGTGCTGCTCCGTACGCCCGATGCAGGTCTGGAAGCTCTTAGTCCGATTTGCAAGTATTAATCGGAACACCTACCCTACCAGTTTAGCCAGAAGGGCTATGACCAACACTTCGTAACTTAAGCGCACCTAGATGATGATGAAAAGAAGTGTCAAAGTATCCATCAATCATCATAATTACTTATCTTTTTTATATTCAAAAGCTAGGGATGCTAATCCCATAGTCCCATTCCCCAGAGCTGATAATCTAGACAGAATTCCTAGTTTTCTAGATGTATAAACGAAGCACCGAGTTTATTTGTTAACTATTATGTTTAGTAGAGGTCGAAATTGAGTATTCACTCAATAAATCCTTTGTACTGCTCTTGCCTGACAAAGGTTCCCTAAAACAAACCGTTCTTCAATCCCAGAATAGTCTGCGTTCCTAAATCCAGATTGATAATTAAGAGTTTATGTTGTAAATACCTGATTTTATTACTCAGTACCTCGTTCCTACACCAGACAACCAGAAATGAAAAGTAGAAATAAAATTTTATAGAAGCATTAATTCTTTCCCCATATAAATTAGAAATTAGGAAGATTTAGGCAGTTGAACCTTTACCTTTTAAACACGCATATTTTAGGATAAAGAAACCATATTTTTAAACCCTTAAAGAGAAATATATATCAACCATATCAATTTTATAGACCCTAACTAAAAAGAACATTAATAGACAACAAAAGAGTGTGTGATTCTACCCTAATCCTACCCTTTGTCCCTAATCTAGTACATTCAAAGCATAGTTCGTTCTTACCATCGACCTAATGCTTTGTAATATACGCAAGTGTGGTCCCTACCAGAAGCTGTAAAGTTCGGCAGGCGAGACCGATAAGGCAACCTACAGGCCAGTGTATTTGACTCCCTCCTTATCGCCCGCGGGCATGGTGGATAAGAATAAGTCGCCCTATTCCGAGTATATAAGTGGACCAGTACCCTAGCACACACACGCACTAATCACGAGGGAAACTCTGCCACAACAAAGACTAAGTGTAATATCAGTCACGACAGAAGTCTGCCCCCGCAACCAGCACTAGCATGAACCGGAGCACCGAAATATATAAATAAATTTAATAGGAGACCTAGTCTCAATTACTGTCGACTTCAGTGGGCCCAGATTACTCCGGATGACGCGCACGTGACGTCCCCACATCCATCTAAACAGCTGGGCCTTGAGGCTAGTGAGATAATTCGTCTCTTATGTTGATATAAAAGAGACGCCAAGTCCTCTCAAACTTGGAGCAATAGACTCCTAACCATCCAATCCTTTGGCACCGTTAGGCGGAGTGAATGTTTAGCTGGACAAACTGTCAGTCCAAACAATGATCTGGCTTTTAAAATAGCAAAAATACCCCATAGAAAAACACTAAAATAACTAAGTTATCACTAAATTAAACTAACTCAACAGAAAAGTGAAATTCCCTTAAACACTGTCATCTATATTTAACGTTACGAGAATTTCTTCCCGCAAAACCAAACACAGACACTATTCCTAGCCCCGGCTATGCATTGACATTGTCCCTGCATAACATGACGGCACTTAGAACACACAGCGTAGAGAAAACTTCACAATAACTAAAAACCCACACATAGCAGTAAAGAATCTCCACAACAGTCTAAACTTAGCGTTACGACGATTAAAATCCCCGCAAAACCAAGCACAGACACAAATTCTATGTTTAAATTCACTAGGATAATTCCAAGTAAAAACAAACAGAAAAAGTCGCGGAGAAACTTCACTTCCCCGCACTACGTTACACCCGAAAACCAGAGTCACTGCTAGCCCGGTCGAAGAATGAATGCCCCTCCCAACGCTCCGCACCGGCCTTTTATACCTTTTACTATGGCGACTGAATGGCGACATAACGGCGACTGAATGGCGACTGAGTGGCGACTGAATCAAAACAAAGATACTGGCGACTGAGTGGCGACTGAGTGGCGACTGAATGGCGACTGAGCGGCGACTGAATGGCGACTGAGCGGCGACTGAGTGGCGACTGAGTGGCGACTGAATGGCGACTGAATGGCGACTGAATGGCGACTGAATGGCGACTGAATGGCGACTGAATGGCGACTGAATGGCGACTGAGTGGCGACTGAATGGCGACTGAATGGCGACTGAATGGCGACATAACGGCGACTGAATGGCGACATAACGGCGACTGAATGGCGACTGAGTGGCGACTGAATCAAAACAAAGATACTGGCGACTGAGGGGCGACTGAGTGGCGACTGAATGGCGACTGAATGGCGACTGAGTGGCGACTGAATCAAAACAAAAATACTGGCGACTGAGTGGCGACTGAATGGCGACTGAATGGCGACTGAGCGGCGACTGAATGGCGACTGAGTGGCGACTGAATGGCGACTGAGTGGCGACTGAATCAAAACAAAGATACTGGCGACTGAGTGGCGACTGCATGGCGACTGAGCGGCGACTGAATGGCGACTGAGCGGCGACTGAATGGCGACTGAGCGGCGACTGAGTGGCGACTGAGTGGCGACTGAATGGCGACTGAATGGCGACTGAGTGGCGACTGAGTGGCGACTGAATGGCGACTGAATGGCGACTGAGTGGCGACTGAATGGCGACTGAATGGCGACTGAATGGCGACTGAATGGTGACTGAGTGGCGACTGAATGGCGACTGAATGGCGACTGAGTGGCGACTGAATGGCGACATAACGGCGACTGAATGGCGACTGAACGGCGACTGAATGGCGACTGAGTGGCGACTGAATGGCGACTGAATGGCGACTGAATGGCGACTGAGTGGTGACTGAATGGCGAATGAGCGGCGACTGAATGGCGACTGAGTGGCGACTGAGTGGCGACTGAATGGCGACCGAATGGCGACTGAATCAAAACAAAGATACTGGCGACTGAATGGCGACTGAGTGGCGACTGAATGGCGACTGAGTGGCGACTGAATGGCGACTGAGCGGCGACTGAGTGGCGACTGAATGGCGACTGAATGGCGACTGAATGGCGACTGAATGGTGACTGAGTGGCGACTGAATGGCGACTGAATGGCGACTGAGTGGCGACTGAATGGCGACTGAGTGGCGACTGAATGGCGACTGAATGGCGACTGAATGGCGACATAATAGCGACATAACGGCGACATATTGGCGACATAACGGTGACATAATAGCGACATAATAGCGACATAACAGCGACATAACGGCGACATATTGGCGACATAACGGCGACTTAATAGCGACATCACGGCGACATAACGGCATAAACATTATTCCAAAAGTACCAGGATGCCAGAATTGCAGAAGAGGTCGTTTGCCTCGGGCGGGTAACCGACAACAGGTGTCTTATTGAGACAAACGTATACCAAAAGTACCAGGATACCAGAACTGAGGAAGATGTCATTAACCTCGTGGCGTGTAACAAGGTTTGATTCAAGAAGAAAGATCATAAGTTACAGGTTGTTTACTGAACCATATGTCCTAAATATTAACGTTCATTATTGCTTACTTCAGAGTATAAATCATGTCCTTTTTACTCACGCAGTTTAGAGAAAGACGGAGCTAATTTTAATGACATCTACGCACACATTCATAGGCAATAGTCGAGTAGTCAGTTGGAGTAGACTAAATTACGATAAAAGGGAACGTTCGAAAACTCATCGCGTACGAATTTGTAAGCATTATTTTACTTTGAGATATTTTTAGTTTACTTCTGAAAAACGTTCCTGTATTGAAGTTTTTTTATGTTTATTAGTATCTAGTATATTATTTAAGACATCCGGAATTTAGAGAATTAATTATTTTAATATTTTTATTTATCTTATGAATTTTTAGATTTTATGTTTCGAAATTGTACTAGAGCATCAGCGTAACGGAACGTCGAGCTGTCTTCATCAGTTTTATTGTCAACGTCAATACCAATTTGTTGTTGATTATTTCCTGAGGGTTTATTTTGTTTATTTCTAAGTTAAAATAGAGAATAAAAAAAAAGAAAGACACGTGATAAGTATTATGGATTACCATGGAATTGCTTCAAGTTTCAATTGTTAGAATATTCGATGGAATCATTAATGAAATATGCGACTGAAGACGTCTTTAGTTTTACAAGGTATTTCCTTTTATTTTCTGTGTTTCAATGAAAAATGTGGTTAATACTAGGCAATAGGCATACGACTAGTCACAGTTCGCCCCCGATTTAAGTGTTTTATGAATTACTACAGTAATTTGTAAAAGACTTCAATCTACTCTAGATTAGTCGGATATATCCCCCCTTTTCTAAACGTGTAGTGTGTGTCTCAATACTAAGTGACCGCTAATGACTCAGCTCTGAAATTAGTTCATCAGAATTCCGTCAATGAACCATGACAACTTTTTCCCCAGTCACCTCGCTCCACCAAAGATATTAGGTTGTGAATCTAATAGGCTACTAGTTAACCCGTCCTTGCCAGCTCAACCCGGCCGCGTCGAGTATTACTCTTGTCTCTACCCGAATTGCGCCGTACACTTCCGTAGAAGAGCATCTGATGAGACAGCAAAAACTCCCCAAGCAAAACGAAGAGACCTTTAATTTTTATAAGTACGAAGCTTTCAAGTTCCATCGCCAAAATTCGAACCAATTTCATTGCCTTATCACCCTCAACCACGTTTTCTTGGCGTGTGTCTCATACTTGAATAAAATATACCGACGTTTAAGTTTGTTTGGATGTGTATTTTTTTTTATATATAAACAAACTTAAAATTGACATAAGTAAATACCCCAATATGGTATGATAAAGATATTTTTGTTTCAAAAAAAAAAAAACCCAAATAAACAAAATATTTGCTTATTATTATTGTACCTCATATTGAAAGCAACATAATATATATAATTGTATCTAATTAACCTCTTGAAAAGAGCCTCGTCCTTTTAGACGCTCACGGCCCTTAAAATATGTCGAGTGTCAGATATATCTCACCCAATATGAGTGTGTGGGTTTCGTAAGGGTCTTATTACCTTGTGTAGTACTAGCCATAAAAACCTACCCTTTTGAATGGGTCGAAATTTTAACCTACCGATAAGATTTTTCTGGCTAGTTGTGTATCCCCGTCCCTCCCCAGTTTGTTCCCCTGCAAATACCGACAAATCTAGTTTGATTACCCTCCAGCCTTTGTCTATCTGTATCAATCCATTCTTTCCAAAGAGGTACACCCATCAACTTGACATCCGTCATCTCATATCATACATCTCTTTCATAAATCACCACAGACTCATAACTATAAGCACTCAATACACACACATTTTCATTCCTCCTCTGTTACACTTTCACACTGATTTCTACAGACAGCCAACGCGTCGATTAGTAATCAAAATGAGAATTTATATTTATAGCCACATATTCATTTGAAAAAAAAAAAAATCTTACTCATTTTGTCCTAACCAGATGATTTTAATATCTCTCAATTTTCCAATTAATATATATTATTTTATGTTTATTTATTTATTTAATAATTACTAGTTAAAAGTACTTTGACACTAAGTATTAGAATCAAATGATATGCACATAAAGAAAAATCTGCACTTTTGTTAGATTTTATGATAACGCTCCACGATTAATTTCTCTATAATCCCTATCTTTCGCTCACTTACTGTCGTTCAACGCGCGGCATCAAAAACCTACTATGCAATAAACCACCGCGGAAGTATACAGACAAAAAAGAGTCGAACTTGAAACGCGCTTAACCGTTCCGCTGCCAAACCATGGCAGTTCACACGGCTGCTTGTAACGTCTAACTATTGCTCATAACCGTACATTGTATAGCCTTTAAACGACCTTAATCTCACTACTCCAAAACCCACGCACAGCCACGAATTTATAAAAAAAACTGACCTAAAGCGATTATGCAATTAATACATTTAAAATCATAATGATTGACTCTACTCGTACGTTGTTTTTATATAATTAGCCCATTGGCCAGCCAAAATAATGCAAACATGCTCACAAATAAATAAAAATAAATTTTATAAGACATTTATAATGATGATTTCTATGAATGATGATGATGATAAATCAAAAATTATAGTAGCGACGAATCATAAAGTATAGTAACATAAATGCTGCAAAACATATTTAAATAATTTTTTAAATTTTTATAAAATTATTATCCGTTTTAATGCATTTTTACCAGCCTATTTACATTATAAAACACACACCGTTTGACTTAACGTACCTATAAAAAAAATCCAAATCATAATATTATTAGCCATGTTATTCAAATTACTATTGTGAGATGTACTAACTCGTTTATGCACTGTTAGTGTTAGTGCTTAAAAATGGAGGCCTAGGCACCCTAAAACATCCGCGCCAGTGATTAAAAATACGTGAGTGAACATCTAGGTATTTTAAGAACTAAGTACCCAGGTGCTCCTAATACAAATACAACTGCATTGGAAGGGTTAGGTAGGTAATGAATCCATCTTTGATATAAAGAGTAAGTATGTAAGTATTTATCTAAACATTGTGCAACAATTCATTTGTGTAAATAATTTAAAAAAAATAGCCTACTGAACATAAGTTTATTCATAACTCCAGTTTATTTTATAACGCTACTCGTAGATACATATCCAAAATAAATTTTATTTATGCATAGTTTTTAAGAATTTTGTAAACAAACAGACCACAGGACTAAAATAAATAAAATAAAATAAAGTTCTAAAGGGATCCTAAATATATTAATAACCTTGCAAACCAATTTAATAAACTTAAAACCAATTATATAAAAAAAACTAAACAACAAAAAATATATATATATATTTACGCGCCAGGATTCGAACCCAGTCCTTCTTCAAATATTCTTCATACATTTGTCCACCTTGAGAACCACTAGACCACGAGTGAGTTACAAGTTACGAAAAATTTAACAATGGCTTTCATAATAAAGTGTTTTATTGTTTTGTTTTATTTTTCAAGTGTTTTATGCACAAAATGACTAAATAAGAATTTTATTTATCACATGAAAACCATGTAATATAATGCAAATACCTACGAACACATTATTATGGAATCCATTTAAAACGTGTTACTAACTGAATTCCATTTAGAAAAATCAAGAAAGCATGTGATTATATTCATATTGAAACGCTTGAAAGATCTGAACGTCAATTTAGTATTATTTCATATAATGTAAACAAGCTATAATGCGTTTTATATACTAACATATCCTACAATTGTTCTAGGCTTGCCAAAATTTCTACTCACGTGTTTATTTGTTAAACGCACGTTTCTTGCAGATGAATACTATTTTCCCCACTTTATCACGTCACTAATTTCACCCATTACACTATTCTACTATTTCAATATAGATTTACTACAGAAAACTACATGATTTTTGTTATTTGTTTCCAAAATGCACTCGTTACTTGCGTCCGCAAAATGCACGTAAAACTAACCATTTCTCGCTCAAATACACATTTGCACTAAATTATGGACCTTTTCCGGGTTAGTATCTAAACACTGTCCATTCTATTTTATCACTTCTTAATAACATAAATATTTCCGTCCAAACCAAAGTTGTTTCGTTTACGAAACCGCAATATTTTATTTTAACACGTTTTGACCAGACAACATGGCCCCGGTTTGTTGATATGCACTTAAACTAAACCTCACTGCTCACAATGATTTTCATTTATCTCACATAAGGATTTCCATTATTAAACCATCTACAGTCTCATTTTACGATTAGAATAGGATCCTATAGAAATGCGAATAAATTTAACTATAACTCTTCAATAATTGTTTTTGTGAGTAGCAACACCAGTACGACTGTCATCCATTATCTTCCGATATCTATGATCTTCCGTCATAGATGGTAGAATCCTATAGACGTGCTATACTCGCGCGTTCCGTGAGGGACAAAACATACGCAACTACACGAGACCGTAACAAGGACATCCAATAATAGCGCTTTCGCTGCCACTCCTACTGAAAGATACGTAAGACTGTCCCGTTCTGTCACCTAGTGACAGTAGCGCCACCATTACCATCGCTAAATATCTGTTAATTTTTGCAATTATTATCAATGCTAAATGAAATCGTTCGTGTGAACAAGTTTTTACGCATAGACAAAATTCTAATAACCAATTTACAATCGCGTACAATCGGCGAGTCGAGCCGCGGAACGAGACACGAAACGAGAGTGTAAACGGGTGCGCGTGCGTCCATGCAATGCGACAAAATCAAAAACACATTCTAATACTCCCGACAACATACCAAGCACAACCCACTCAATTTGGTCGGGTTCTTAGTACGACTTCTTAAGTAACAATTCCGATAGGTGGCGTGAATAACTAAGTGGTTTTGAATAACTATTCGAGACTGAATTATAAACGTTCAACAGTGAAACATGAGTGAAACGAAATTTTGTCTTTGGCAAATTATAACTGCTGTCATTTTTAGATTATGCTTATTTTTTGAAACGTAATTAATTTATCCTTAATACAAGTAAACTAATCGTGATGTTAATGATTAAAATTACTTCAGTTTCCGGTGACATTTTGATCAAATACCTAAACATCTGACAATCGCTCAAAACATGCTCAGAACAAAATTAAAACGCCATTTTGAATACAAGCTATTGCCTTTGTTTCACAATGATTTCCTACAGTAAAATACCACGACGCAAGCTTTACCCGATGTAGCGAGTAAGGATTGCCTCCAAGAATGCCCTAATGGTTTCCAAAATATAGCCCCTTGAAGAATTTACTATAAAACGAATGAAGTGAAAGTTCTGTTTCGTCGCCGCATGGCTGACCTTTTCTCAGCTTGCGTCTTCTATTTTTCTGTGAACCTAGTGCCCATAACTATGACCTAGTGTTTGAACTATCTAGTACAAAGGATGTGTAATAAGTCTAGCTGTCGATAGTGCGAATGGAATGGACTTAAATGTGGAAACTGTTGCTTCAAACAAAGGTAAGATTTTATTCCTCTTCTTTCTTTAAACAAGTTACTGCTTTTCAAAATCTGTTTCACTTATTAGAATATCAATCAGCGGAAAATAATTGATCACAAATTGACCTATCTATCAATAAATCTGCTTTTTATTCGGTCCTATTCAATACAGACAAACATTAAGGTTTCCCTAATTTCATACGCTTGTAATGTTTTTACCTAATGTAGTGAGTTGCCTTATTTTTATTCTTTGTTCAGCAACAAAACACATTTTTTTTCTGAAAATTTGAAAGTGATCAAAGTAAAAATCAGTATTAAAGGAAAGACATGTTGATTTTTGATTTTATGCTGTCTGTCCAATGTAATATCTGTTCTTCACTACATGTTTTCTACTGCAATAAGATTTACAAAGTATATTTGATTTTTCAGCAAGCTGACAACTTTATTAGAATGAAGCCCGGTATACATATATTGTTATTGAAAGAAAAGAAGTTGAAATTTTGCTGTGAAGACTCCCTTGCTATTTTCGATGAATCAAAACAACTGTGAAACGTAAGTATGATATTTCTACTATTAGACATTTACTCACTAGTTTGACCCTACTGTTTTTGGAATTTGAAAAATGTTTTCACTCTAAAAAGATGACCCGGCTCAATTTTTTTTTCCGGAAATATTAACTTTTTGAATTTAGAAGTGCAATATATTATAAAAATCATAATTATATGATAATGTCAACTAAAAATAAACAAGATTTCTTGCATGGTAATGAAAATTTGTTAATAAATATGTATTTTCTTTACAAAAGGATCCCGCAGTCTTCCGGTAAATTTGATACAATATGTGGGCCTAACCCCAGTCCTGTCATAAATATTCCTCTTTTTGCAATAAATCTTACAATATATACTGTTATTTTTCAGCAACCGAAACCCAATACCTAGTCGTCAGTGAGCGGAGCAAATTTCCATTGATGCCCTCATGGGTTCTTCCGAGCCTTTCAACAGTCCCCTAGTAAGTATAACACCCATGCTACTAAAAAGCTACTGTAACATATACATATGTACCTAGAAAAACAAACTTCAAAATTTTTCATCTCTCTCAAAAATAAAATAAAAATTGATTTTATTTTTATCTTGACTGTAAAGACCCTACTTGTACTAAATAATAAACACTTTTAATGAGACTTATAAATGAGACTTATAAATTCTCTTATATATACCCTACTTTAGCTAACTTTTATACTTTATCAATTTCAGAGTTCCCGGAGAAATGGCATCGCTCCGCAGTAACAATATGCCTGCCTTCAATGTACATCTATAGACTGTCTCCAGTCATGACGGGTATTTTATTTCATTATAAAATACCAAACTTATCATAAGCTATAAAAACTCTTAACTTATGTCTGACTCTAATATTTCAAAATAATGAGCGAAGAGGTTCCGGATGAAAGATCAGAGATATGAAAACTGCCATTAACCTTACATCCTATTATGATTTTGTTGACTAAGTAACTTAATCTAGCTTATTTGTGACCTCACTTTATGGAAATGTGCCCTGTAAGGCAAAGATTCTCAAACTTTTTTGGATTTTGAAGAATTTAAGTACTGTCTAGTCTACTTTTGTGAAACCTAATATTTCCTATGAGTGTATTTGACAATAAAATAATGACGCGCCCCCTCTAATGAACGACTGTTGATATTTTACTACTATTATTGTACTTATTCAACTCTTTTCTCCAAGGTTTCCTAATACTTGCCTAATTTATTCCAGGCTACCAAGAACCTCTGACTTCAATACTTCAACACTCCTGTTTGATGGCCGTATCTCAAGAATTTGCTGCTAAGGTCGCTCTAGTCTTCAATGGATACAAGAAAGAAATGTTAGGTACTAGCGTGTTAGCTTAACCAATTATTGTATATTATTACTTAATAGCAATCAGAATACGATTGAAAAGTACCGTCAGCAGAACTGTACTGTAATCATAAGTTAACAGGCTACCTTCATACTACAAATATGTCTTTGTATGCACGCTGTTCGTCCGGCTAATTGGCGCGTTGCATTTCTCAATTGATTTTCATGAAATTATTTGAGCGGCTTAAATAATGACAATAAGGTACACAAGGCAGCTCGCAGGAGCTCTTATAGATAATAGTAATAACTATAACCAGTAATCTATACATATCTCAGCGCTGTTCTCGATAAATGTTGTGACTCTTAGGGTTCCGTGCTGAAAAATATGTAGATAAACTTTCATACAAATGTGTATGTTCTACTTATGCTCCAATAGTGATTGCAGCATGTACTATTACTCTTTTCTTAACCTAAATATCTATAAATTGGCCTATAAATAGTCTTAACATACGATTTCCTATTCAAATCCAAGCTCATGCATACATATATGCTCATTTTTCTTATCCTACAGTAGAAAATGTATGATGTTTTCGTACATTAATGAAATTTAAGCTTATTACTGGCATGTGTGGTTGTCATTCGGACCCACACGTGAAGCAAATAAAACCTAACAGAATTATCTGTAATATCTGTTTCTTACTCTTACTCTATGATCGATAGGCCTATCCAGGACCGTACATACATATTATGCAATCTGTAACTTAACTAGTTTATTATAGTGACAGCTTATCAGTAAACAAAGCATGTAACAAAGATGGAACTCCAATGTTATCTATCACACACGAGTACCTAGCTATTTTTTTTTTTTATGATATAGAAGGCAAACTAACAGACATATACCCGGTGATGAATGATTGCCGTTTCCTCGTAAAGCCAGAGAGGTTGTAAGTGCGTTGCCGGCTTTTAAGACGGGAGCATAAGAAAGTAGTGAAATACGCCCCCTATGCCTTAGTATTCCTGCGTGTAAATGAACAATTACACGCCCCCATAATTTTACAACTAATGTATATATTTATAATACGCCCCCGGTTCTGTAATATTACAAGTAAGCCTACGTGAAATGAACAATTTCACGCCCCCATGATTTATCGACTAAAGTACATGTTCTTACACAACTAGATATCTTATCTGACCACATCCTAGGCTAACTTAGGTAAACTAATCTTATCTCTAGACTATGGTAACAGCCTCCTAACCCAAATTATAGTAACCCTGCCTACAAATGCTGCCTGGCAAAGGCCGTCTACCACGAATATGAGTTTCCAAGTCATGGACATTATTTGTTAATCTAAGTATGTATTTATCTATACAAGTATGTACTGCGCCGCCTAGTACCAGCAGTACAAGTTTTGCCTAGCCCCAGGCCAAATTGATATGTGAAAGATTGTCTCTGGAATATTTATTTATTTATTATTGGTACCTGCAATGAAGCTAATTTCTTAATAAATGTATGACAGGAGATAAATAAGACTGATTGTTTTCGCTTAAAATAAGCGTTAATAAGTGCTAATGTTATACTACATAGGGTTTAATTTTGTAACTTTATTTTTCAGATATCAAAGACGCAAGAAGATGGATCATTAGTAGTGATGACAAACATCTTAAGCTGAGGAATATGAAAGTAAATCCCTAATTACGGCGCGCAGAGAACGAGTAAAAAAATGTAGTACCAAACTCGTCAAGAGATGGCGCCACCTCCGAGATAGAACGCGCCAACGATGTGTCAACGTAGAATCTTGATATCCGAGATGCAAATTACTAATCGTTTTTAAATGTTAGGAGAAGATTAATGCTTGGTTGGCTGCATAAGTGCATACCCCTGCTGAGGTCTCGGCAGCTACGCACAAGTTATCAGTAATTGTACATAGTTAGTGTTTTAATAAATAAGCCGACTGATATAATTACGTTTTTTTCGTCTGCGGATAGATAACCCTTACTACAGTGGAATAGTAATAATTTTTCTTTGCGTACATAGTAACTATTGAATAATAAACTTAATGTTTCATGACTTTTATATAAGACCTTTCTACGTGTACATAATAACTATTGAATAATAAAATGAATGCTTTATGACTTTTATTTAAACCATAATAAAAACAGAGTCCAAAATCAAGTGTACCCATTCCATTTCACGCCAGCAAAATGTAGCCTGGAAGGCTACTTTTACATACATATACCTTGAAGAACCGTAGTAACCCAGGTAAACTACATCCTGCGTCACGGTTTCACCAAAATGTAACTCCCCCCTAACTTATTTAACTTACCCATAATATAAACACCCCCTTTTAGATTTACCCTTAAAATATGGCCATGTGATCGTCTAGCTAGTGGTTAGGACCCCTTGAAGTGAACCGCGGTAACCTCAAATTCTTTAATGAGTATCAGCTAAATTTTGGACTCTGACTTTATTTATTATTACCTAGATTTTGAGAACAGATATTTATGGTAATAAATATAATTATTTATGGAAGTAAGAAATAACCTAAAGAAAATTATTCAGAGAAATAGAAAATTATTCAGAATTTATTAGTGCAACGTAAATGATGGTGTAAATTTACTATGATGTATTTAAGTATTACAGCATATATGATGATATAAATATATAAAAATGTTGTTGGTAAAATCCTGCCACACCTATTAAGCTTCCGGGATAACATAGAAGCAGCACTCCTGAGATAAGCTCTTTTACACCCTAGCATATCAAGGTTAATTATAATTAACTATCATCTTCTAAACGATGTGTGATTTAATCATACGTGCTGCTCCGTACGCCCGATGCAGGTCTGGAAGCTCTTAGTCCGATTTGCAAGTATTAATCGGAACACCTACCCTACCAGTTTAGCCAGAAGGGCTATGACCAACACTTCGTAACTTAAGCGCACCTAGATGATGATGAAAAGAAGTGTCAAAGTATCCATCAATCATCATAATTACTTATCTTTTTTATATTCAAAAGCTAGGGATGCTAATCCCATAGTCCCATTCCCCAGAGCTGATAATCTAGACAGAATTCCTAGTTTTCTAGATGTATAAACGAAGCACCGAGTTTATTTGTTAACTATTATGTTTAGTAGAGGTCGAAATTGAGTATTCACTCAATAAATCCTTTGTACTGCTCTTGCCTGACAAAGGTTCCCTAAAACAAACCGTTCTTCAATCCCAGAATAGTCTGCGTTCCTAAATCCAGATTGATAATTAAGAGTTTATGTTGTAAATACCTGATTTTATTACTCAGTACCTCGTTCCTACACCAGACAACCAGAAATGAAAAGTAGAAATAAAATTTTATAGAAGCATTAATTCTTTCCCCATATAAATTAGAAATTAGGAAGATTTAGGCAGTTGAACCTTTACCTTTTAAACACGCATATTTTAGGATAAAGAAACCATATTTTTAAACCCTTAAAGAGAAATATATATCAACCATATCAATTTTATAGACCCTAACTAAAAAGAACATTAATAGACAACAAAAGAGTGTGTGATTCTACCCTAATCCTACCCTTTGTCCCTAATCTAGTACATTCAAAGCATAGTTCGTTCTTACCATCGACCTAATGCTTTGTAATATACGCAAGTGTGGTCCCTACCAGAAGCTGTAAAGTTCGGCAGGCGAGACCGATAAGGCAACCTACAGGCCAGTGTATTTGACTCCCTCCTTATCGCCCGCGGGCATGGTGGATAAGAATAAGTCGCCCTATTCCGAGTATATAAGTGGACCAGTACCCTAGCACACACACGCACTAATCACGAGGGAAACTCTGCCACAACAAAGACTAAGTGTAATATCAGTCACGACAGAAGTCTGCCCCCGCAACCAGCACTAGCATGAACCGGAGCACCGAAATATATAAATAAATTTAATAGGAGACCTAGTCTCAATTACTGTCGACTTCAGTGGGCCCAGATTACTCCGGATGACGCGCACGTGACGTCCCCACATCCATCTAAACAGCTGGGCCTTGAGGCTAGTGAGATAATTCGTCTCTTATGTTGATATAAAAGAGACGCCAAGTCCTCTCAAACTTGGAGCAATAGACTCCTAACCATCCAATCCTTTGGCACCGTTAGGCGGAGTGAATGTTTAGCTGGACAAACTGTCAGTCCAAACAATGATCTGGCTTTTAAAATAGCAAAAATACCCCATAGAAAAACACTAAAATAACTAAGTTATCACTAAATTAAACTAACTCAACAGAAAAGTGAAATTCCCTTAAACACTGTCATCTATATTTAACGTTACGAGAATTTCTTCCCGCAAAACCAAACACAGACACTATTCCTAGCCCCGGCTATGCATTGACATTGTCCCTGCATAACATGACGGCACTTAGAACACACAGCGTAGAGAAAACTTCACAATAACTAAAAACCCACACATAGCAGTAAAGAATCTCCACAACAGTCTAAACTTAGCGTTACGACGATTAAAATCCCCGCAAAACCAAGCACAGACACAAATTCTATGTTTAAATTCACTAGGATAATTCCAAGTAAAAACAAACAGAAAAAGTCGCGGAGAAACTTCACTTCCCCGCACTACGTTACACCCGAAAACCAGAGTCACTGCTAGCCCGGTCGAAGAATGAATGCCCCTCCCAACGCTCCGCACCGGCCTTTTATACCTTTTACTATGGCGACTGAATGGCGACATAACGGCGACTGAATGGCGACTGAGTGGCGACTGAATCAAAACAAAGATACTGGCGACTGAGTGGCGACTGAGTGGCGACTGAATGGCGACTGAGCGGCGACTGAATGGCGACTGAGCGGCGACTGAGTGGCGACTGAGTGGCGACTGAATGGCGACTGAATGGCGACTGAATGGCGACTGAATGGCGACTGAATGGCGACTGAATGGCGACTGAATGGCGACTGAGTGGCGACTGAATGGCGACTGAATGGCGACTGAATGGCGACTGAGTGGCGACTGAATGGCGACTGAGTGGCGACTGAATGGCGACTGAATGGCGACTGAATGGCGACATAATAGCGACATAACGGCGACATATTGGCGACATAACGGTGACATAATAGCGACATAATAGCGACATAACAGCGACATAACGGCGACATATTGGCGACATAACGGCGACTTAATAGCGACATCACGGCGACATAACGGCATAAACATTATTCCAAAAGTACCAGGATGCCAGAATTGCAGAAGAGGTCGTTTGCCTCGGGCGGGTAACCGACAACAGGTGTCTTATTGAGACAAACGTATACCAAAAGTACCAGGATACCAGAACTGAGGAAGATGTCATTAACCTCGTGGCGTGTAACAAGGTTTGATTCAAGAAGAAAGATCATAAGTTACAGGTTGTTTACTGAACCATATGTCCTAAATATTAACGTTCATTATTGCTTACTTCAGAGTATAAATCATGTCCTTTTTACTCACGCAGTTTAGAGAAAGACGGAGCTAATTTTAATGACATCTACGCACACATTCATAGGCAATAGTCGAGTAGTCAGTTGGAGTAGACTAAATTACGATAAAAGGGAACGTTCGAAAACTCATCGCGTACGAATTTGTAAGCATTATTTTACTTTGAGATATTTTTAGTTTACTTCTGAAAAACGTTCCTGTATTGAAGTTTTTTTATGTTTATTAGTATCTAGTATATTATTTAAGACATCCGGAATTTAGAGAATTAATTATTTTAATATTTTTATTTATCTTATGAATTTTTAGATTTTATGTTTCGAAATTGTACTAGAGCATCAGCGTAACGGAACGTCGAGCTGTCTTCATCAGTTTTATTGTCAACGTCAATACCAATTTGTTGTTGATTATTTCCTGAGGGTTTATTTTGTTTATTTCTAAGTTAAAATAGAGAATAAAAAAAAAGAAAGACACGTGATAAGTATTATGGATTACCATGGAATTGCTTCAAGTTTCAATTGTTAGAATATTCGATGGAATCATTAATGAAATATGCGACTGAAGACGTCTTTAGTTTTACAAGGTATTTCCTTTTATTTTCTGTGTTTCAATGAAAAATGTGGTTAATACTAGGCAATAGGCATACGACTAGTCACATGGCCTGTATAAGTAGTTGAGGTTACTCTGAAATTTCTTTTATTAACTTAAAACGTGGACAAAGGAAAATCAACTCTATTTTCCAAATAATTACAATCTACTTACAAAATTACAAAAATCTTATAATCTACTTACAAAATTACGAAAATCTTAACCTAAACTAATAACTAACAAACACAAAAACTATTCACAAAATTCGCCCCGCGCCACTCCAGATGCAAAGGAGCCCATCACGCTCGCCGCGTTGCCACGTTGAACCATGATGGACAACCTTTGCATAAGAAACGACCCGGAGCGAGGGTCATGACCAAATAATTTGGTTTAGATCTTGTTACCTATGTAATATTTATAGTAACTATAAATGTGAATGTTTGTATGTTTGAATGTTTGTTCCTCCTTAACGCAACAACTGCGACACGACACGGATCATATTCATTGGCGTCCTGGAGGCGTACTCTGGTTGTAATTTGTAATAACAGGCTATGAATTTGGTATGGATTTGTTATGGATATGATCTGTCAGTGTCAAAAGTGACAGTCAAATTTCTTCAACCAGACACTCACTTTTAACACATTCACTGCCCCCGACGCACATGTGCGTCCACCGTCATACAAGGTTGTTCCTAGGCGACGCCCCCTGGCAGTGAATGCGTTAAACCTGACAGATCATATTCGTAACAAACCCAGAGATAATTTTATTGTATATGTATATATGTTAGTTTGTAAGGGCCTTAGTTGCCTGATAATGAAGAATATACATATACAAGTGTTTGTACATCGTTTGCCAAATTAAAACAGCAGATAGGTTGAGTCATTTGCTGCACTATCTTCTCAGGCCTAGAAATTTTTTATTTTGCCCCCTTTTTTCAGCTCTATGCCAGTTTTTCGTAAATTTCAAATTTTTACTTGCGCAGTAGTAAAAAAAACCAAGTTAATTTTTTTTTTCTATTCATGAGAAGATACAGATACAGATACAGAAGACATCCTGTATATATTAATAATTGTAATAACAGGTTATCATCATTCATATAATTGTACATCTATTTTTTTCCAAATGTGTTATAATTCTACCATAAGTATGTGTAACTATTGCTATTAAAGGCAAAACACATCAGGGATTATGTTTCGGCTGATAAGCGTAAATGGTAATACATTACTCTTATGTCAATGGATTATTACGTAACTCTCCTACGCACTGAACAAAAAAAAGATTAAAAAATAAAATAAATAAAAGAAGATTTATTGGTGCCGGGTTAGCGATGTGTTGTGAGCTTTAGATATCGCCTACATTTTTTTTTATTTAGTTGTAACATAAACAAATTTACAGCTTTGAAATTTCGCCAAACTGAGGAACAGTTTGTTGGCGAGTAAAAACACTCGTTTCTTAACCTATTGTGTGCGCTTACATAAGATACATAACTTAAAATAATACACTATAAACCTAATTGTGAATCTAATTCTACTTACAAACTAATTACTTGGGTTCTGTTTCACAGAGTTCTCTAGTAATGACATTTTTAACTTCTTTTTAAATATGATGGAGGCAGCATGGGTTTTGTACACAGGATGGCGGGTGGGCGTAGTATCTCAA
Organism: Cydia splendana; assembly: GCF_910591565.1. Taxonomy (NCBI): domain Eukaryota; kingdom Metazoa; phylum Arthropoda; class Insecta; order Lepidoptera; family Tortricidae; genus Cydia; species Cydia splendana. The sequence continues at coordinate 12,681,841 of NC_085964.1, read as the reverse complement.
TGTATTACTTCACAGCTAACTCAGTATGCTACCAGTGCATGAAATAAACTTTCGGACTTGTTAACCATACTAGTGCCTACCAAAATATCTAGTCGCTCTTGGGATGTATTTGGATTGCACTCAAATAAAAGGATCGCATAAAATCGTTCAAGTCTTTATTCAAATCAAGCTAGGCCGGCTCCAACCGTACACCTCTGACCCGAGAAGATTTAATTCCTTCTCAATTGGAGAAGGGTATCCCAATATGGGACCGGCAACAAACTCGGCGGGACACATCTTTTCAAAACAACACTTCTTCTCTTTATTTTACAAAGGTAAGCTTCTAATCACACGTAAGAAATCAAAATAACACTTGGAATAAAACACTTAGCTAAATGGTTAAAGAACGTTGGATTCTATAAGTTTTCAGAATAATCCTTCAGGTATAAGCCTTCAGGAACGTGGAGAATTAGGCACGAGGTTGGCTAACGTCCGATCTCTAGCGCGGCTCGATCACAGCTCCCGCCTTTAAGTCAAGTAGGCAAACCTGCTCGACCGGTCTACCAACATAACGACAAAAATGCCAACTCGTACCTAACTTCACCCAAGTGTACCACTTGACGTTCCAAAGCCTTCTACCTGTCATCTTAGTTCAACAACACGCCAATAGAGGGCGTTACGAGTACTCTCTACGCAACTTTATTATTCCGTTACAGCCAAGTAATACGTAGCTCAACATTGCTAATCGATTTTATAAAGGCGTCTAAAACTATGAACTATAACGCTGCAATACGTCCTTCTGGAGTCACGCTCCGACAAATATTTCTTACTTCACGTCAACAACAATCCAGAAGGCTGACGCCCCAATTCGAACAATGCTTATAAGATGTCACAGCGATACGATACCGGCCTGTCAGTGTCAATAGTGACATTCCTTCAACCAGAAATGTCCGTGAGTCCCTATTGTTATATTTGTTAAGCAGTAAAATGTTAACTTGACTATGATAGCAACATAAATAACGTCTCAGCTTAATCATATTATTTCTCTTTGAAACTTTGCAAAAGCTACCTAATTAACATAGATTCAATAATGATATATTTTGGGAAATAAAGGAAAACTTGACCCTTTGTTTCATTTGAACTTTAAGTTAAGGCTTTTTCAATAAGAAGCCTAAAGTTCAAATGGAGTTTAAACAAGTTTATATTATTAGGTAGGTACCTAGTGTTGGAAAAGTGGCACTTTCTATGCCTATGTTGTCACACAAAAAGTACCAGTTTTATTATTGTAAAAAACATTTTTACGCCACGCTCGGATAAAGCTTGTACCTTTTGAAGTTTTGATTGACGTCTAGATACATACATATAAATTAATTAGTGTTATATAGTATGTACATACTTACGTAGGTACAAGTAGTATTTTTATATACTAAGTACCCTTTAATTAATTTATTTTGAATATAAAATAAAGTAAGAAAACGGGTAAAAAACTAAGCAGATCAAACCTAAACTGAAGAGATTAGCAATAGGTAACGTAGTTTTATTTACTCTTTTGCGACAGCTGTCGGCTGCTACTAAAATATTAATATGCAATATTATATCCGACATAATTATACATATTTACATTTAGTTAGTCGCTACTCGTATAGAAATTACAGGGAGAGATATCGTTTGAAGCGGACACGTCGGTAATTGCAAGCTTGCTATTTATAAATTGGAACCTGTCGGTCTCCGCGAGTGCTAGTCGAAATTATGTTCCCAGCTAGCGACTCTAGCCATCCCATTAATACCTGTTACATTACTCGGAGGTTTATTCTCAACTGTGCATTTAACAGATCGATATCAAATTAGTTGCGTGCGCTCGCTCACTCTAGAGTACAGCCAAATGTGTGCGAAAGCGACATACTGATTTGGATTATCTTGGTTTTGTATTTTAGTTTCTAAATACAAGTCCCTGCCTAATACCTTGACAGCGATAGATTAATGTGTCTAATTTTACCATTTACAGATATTAAAGGCCTGGATAATTAAATCGGCGGTCGGTACCAACAGAAATACTTCAGTTTAGAAAAGGATTCTCTCTCTTTTTATTTTACTGTATATCTAGGTTTTAGGTTTGTTAATCAGTAACGTTTAAAAATAAATTTATGTAACCTGAATTTTCATAGAAACGATGTAGAGCTATTAAGTAAGTAGTTATGTTACATCGTATATAATCCAATTGAAATAGTCTTGTTCAAGTTGTTTTCACCTTCTGCTACTTGGAAATTGTAGAAATTGATGTTCCTAAGTAGTAGTAGTAAACACTTTATTGCACAAAACAAGTACATACAAACAAACACAGAGATAATACAGTAAATGTGTACAAAGGCTATTATTAAGTTTATCAAATGTAAATATTGCCAGAAGTCAATGTTTGCAAATTAATTAATATGAAATATTGTGCCCGATTCTGAAACCATCACTAATGTTTATTTGGATGTCATTTTCTTTTAAAAAATATTTTCTATAAATAAATAAATAAATATTACAGGGACATTTTTACACAAATTGACTAAGTCCCACGGTAAGCTCAAGAAAGCTTGTGTTGTGGGTACTCAGACAACGATATATATAATATACAAATATTTAAATACATAGAACATCCATGACTCAGGAACATTTTATCTGTGTTCATCACACAAATAAATGCCCTTACCGGGATTCGGACCCAGGACCATCGGCTTCATAGGCAGGGTCACTACCCACTAGGCCAGACCGGTCGTCAAAGCCGTTTCTATTAAGCTATGTTCGTCTAATTGGACGAATGTAACGGTATCGGTACACGAGGCACCTATTTAATTGAAGGTGTTAAAAATTATAACTTAAAATAATACACATATACAGGGTGACCTTAGCCATTGGACAAACCCTGAAATCCCACGCAGGGTTACTTCTCAGAAATGCTCTAACGGTATTTTTATTTTAATTAGAACAAAAGATAAAAAAATTAATTATCAAACAAAAGTTGTTTCCAATAATCGACAACAAAAAGAAATATACTGTATTAATCATTAGCAGTGCCTTTGACAATTAGTTTGAAAATGTGCGGCAATGATGACATTTATCAAAAGTCAGAATCTTATTTATGTCATAAATAAAAAAGATAATCAAAACGGTCGAAGAAGGTTTTATACTATTTATTACCTCAGGAGCTACTAACACATACAGGTTGCTCCAAAGTAAAAAAATCGTAATTTGTTAATTTCTTCGTAACAGCTACACCGATTGTTATGATACTTTGTATACTGGTTCTAAATACCCTAATGCATATGTACATTTCGGCTTTGTCCAATGGCTAGGGACACCCTGTATATACATATATACATACATACATATATCCCATATTCTTAGGGATCCTTGCCTTTACCACTGTCCCATATTTATGCAAATTTTTCAAATCTCAAACTAATTTAAAAAATCTGGGAATTTAAAATGAAGCTCGGTGAAGCCCATTTCTTCTAGTATTATACTCATGTGTATTTGAGATGTAATATTTTTTTATTTACGGTAGATATTATACATTGTTTACGTATATAAGGTGCTAACAAATTAGTCACGGATATTTTAAGAGATAATACATTACATTAAAACAATTAACTTTTAACTGTAATTAAGGAACCTTTGTATATAATTTTTTTGTTTTCATTTACCGAACAAAAAAATATATTATAATTAATTTTTAAAATAATCACCCCTATTATGTACCTGTCAAGATGTTTAACACTGTCTGTTATGTCACGTCACGTCAAGTTTAAAAAGGTTCTCGAATGTCTAAAGAGGTCTCATTTAATTATCTTATTAACAGGGTGTTTTAACGTAGCAAATTTGTTTCCTAGTTTTCTCCAAAAAAACATAACAAAACCAATGATGTTTCATACTTAAATGTACTCCGAGAACCGAGTACTATCAGCTGTAAAAATATCCGTGACTAATTTGTTAGCACCTTATATAATAGTAACTTATTCAATACTGAGCTAGCAATAGATTGCTAGTGGCATTACGCTAATATTTTACCTATTTCTTCCTTATATTGAAATATGAGTCTGCACAACTGTCTCGGTTTAAGCCTGTTTATCAGTTCTTACCTATCACTATGGCAGGCCGGCCGCACAGGCTTTAGGTTAGTTTTCGTTCATGTCGTCTCAGATATGAATGAATATGGTATCGGTGCATTCAGTGTAATGCCCTGAACACAAATATATGAGTTGACAAGCGCGAAAGTGGTGGGGGTAGTTGCTGTGACGTCATAAAGTCGGCAGTACAAACTTTTTTTATATTTTCTTTTAAACATACAATGTGGGATACCAAATGAAAGGGCTTTGTGAGTAAATCACAAATATATAACATGCTGTAACATTTTCTATACTTGGGCTAACAAATTATTAAAAAACGTTCAAAAATTTCACAATACATTGTTGACTTTCAAGTACTTTCAAATTGAAAATGGCTGAATGGATTAGTCCAAAATACATACTAAGTGACTGTGAATATCCTCTTTATAATGTTAAAAATAATGAACCAGATATATCAAAAAAAAAAGAACAGTACATCAAATTGAAAAAAAGTATAATTTTCTGTTACATTAAACTGCAACTATAATTAAAAAAAAAAAAAACACCCGATTGTAGACATATATTTTTGAAGTGATATTTTCACTAGCTTTAATTTGGTATCCATATTGCTACAATAAGAAAAAAAACAACCCCCCCCCCTTCCATTTTTTCATTTTCGGGCGTAATTTTCAAAATTTGTATAGCCTATGTCATGGTATAATAATATACTCCGCCTGGTACTCTATTCCGAGATTCGCGTATGACCTAACTGACACGGGCCTACGTCATCATGCTGTTTACAGGTTCTCAAACTTTAAAATGTGGGAGAATTTTAACCAACGGTGAAAATTATTTTAACGGCATTAATTTTAAGTTATTCATGTAGAAACATAGTAAAATAAAACAAATCTAATGTATTAAATTAAACTTTATTTATCTATACAAGACAAACGTTTGAAAAACTAATTAACAGTTACACATTAATTACCAAGCTTACGGCGTGAAAAGTTTGGAAAACACTGCGACTGCTGACACTGAGCGAGAAGGAAATAACAATTAACACGCGTTCGACAAGGATGACGGTCAGGGCATGAAGTTTTCTAGATCCGAATTGTCAAATGTGACAGCGCTATCCTGTGTTGTCAGTAGTGTAAACAGAATTACCCCGAACGTCTGAAATTTCTGTCGTGAATCGGAAGATATTGCTAACGAATAATTAAAAATGACGTGTTATTGTAAAATTTAAGATAAAATACATATAAATGAAAATTATAAAATTATTAAGAAATATTTTAACTTATTAACCATAGGTATAATGTACCCATGTAACATGTTATGTTGAAATAAAGTGGCAATGTTATTGTGACGTAGGCCCGTGTCACTCTGGGAATAGAAGACCATGTTTTATTAGATCATGAGCCTATGTCACTACCACAATTCTGACGAATTCAACCTCACCTCATATGTCAAAAACTGTCCAGCCGTTTGGGCTATAGGGCGTGTCAAATAAATAGACATATATACATACCCACGCTCGTAAACATTGCAGTCACTGAAGCAATCGAGTAAAAATACTATTTTGTTACTGGAAACGTATTTTTACCCGACTGTATCAGAAGGAGGGTAACATTTTACTACATACGTATTTTGGACTAATCTTCAATTTAGAGCACTTGAAAGTCAACAATGGATTGTGAAATTTTTGAACGTTTTCTAGTAATTTGCTAGACCAAGTATTGAAAATGTTACAGCATGTTATATATTTGTGATCTACTCACAAAGTGCCATCATTTGGTACCCCACATGGTATGTTTAAAATAAAAAAAAACAACGGGTTGCACTCCGGGAGTGCCGACAGAAGTGAAAACTCAATGACTAGTCCAAAATGTCTGCAGCACTATGTATAATTGACCCATCCTCCTTTCTATTGAAACACTTTAGTTCCGAAATTGCTGGTCAGTGAGCTTGTTTAAAATTCGAAATTTAAATTTGTAGCGTTAATTGTTTAAAATTCGAATAGAAATTGTAAAGTTACCTTGCAGACCTCGCATCTAAATATATTTGGTCATGATATTTTGAGTTTTATTCACCAGTACTAGAGTTCACTTTTATTAGCGATTTCATCAAGATGTAGCTTTATTGAATTATATTTGAGTGATATAAAGTTAGAATGTAGTAGCTGGTTTGTTACTGCACACCGTTGTATGGGGACCTTGCACTTTGAGACTATGCGCTGAAACTTGGCACAGTTGATTCTTAGCTGGTCTTGAGCAGATACAGACCGGGAGCCGTCGAGAGCCACCTCTCATTTAGTGTGGGGGGGGGGGGGGGGGGAGGGGAGGGGGAAAGTTCGACGCTGCCGCGCTTCACTTGGAGCATCCTTTCCAATCCATCCATCCTTTACGAGTTATTTACGAATAACTAAAAAAGAGGACCTTAGTATTTATTTTCTCCCTTCAATATTTTATTTAATATTGATCTTAGCGAAAAAAAGTAGCACTTATTTTATAATTAATCTGAAACAGATTATTTACGTAAAAGATATTTTTTTGCTGTGGGCTACCGTTTACGAGTTATTTTCGAAAAACTAAAAAAAATAAACGATTGTAGAACAAATTATAAGTAACTTTCCCACATTAATAATATTTTGTATTGAGATCACTCTGGCCCACGCTTTATATTATTTTTTATCTCCCATGTAACAACAGTTTTGTATAATAAACAATATATTTTCTTAAACGTAATAAGTGTAGCTTTACAACTATATTTTTTGTTTTCAGATTCCTACTACACTTAAAAAAATTGGTAATTATGAAAAAATCCAAAATACTTTTTTTTGTCTTTTCTACTTTATGTTTTGTTTTGTTAGAAAGTGTTTTGGTTCCAAAAAAAAAATCCTCATCCTTAATTTATCCGAAAATGATATATCACATGCCCTAATAGGTACAGTTTTAGAGAAATGTTGCTCCAAGTGAAGCGCGGCGGCGTCGAACTTCTCCCCTCCCCCCCACTAAATGAGACGTGGCTCTCGAGGTCTGTATCTGCTCATGACCAGCTAAGAATCAACTGTGCCAAGTTTCAGCGCATAGTCACAAAGTGCAAGGTGTCGTGCACTAACAAACTAGCTATAGTGAGATCCTCGTATTTCAACCCGTACAAGATTAGAACCTTTTTCATGTAGTGTCATTGAGTTTTTCTTTATTGATTTAAACGCCATCTAAATGAGTGGCCATCTAAACGTTACGGTCACGTGATCGCGTTACGCTGTCTCGAGTTTATCATTTTATCCCCACCTCAAAAAGTGCCCAGCGCCACTAAAGAAGTTTTCACTTCAATAAAAAAAAGTTTGAACTGCCGACTTTATGACGTCACAGAAACTACGCCTACCACTTTCGGGGTTGTCATCTCATATATTTGTGTTCAGGGCATTACACTGAACGCATCGATACCATATTCACCCATGTCCGAGACGACATGAGCGAAAATCGATTTCTAATTTCGATTTTTTTCTTTCGCTGGCTGGCCCCTCTAATACACTATCCAATTTTACTGATAATTGAATTTCCATAGCTCCTCATTTATTTTTTACGGCGAGATTACTAATAAGTAACCGTTTTAATTAATTTTCGGGCATTTTCGCTTGATATAATTTAAAATACGGTGTTTAAATATTGGTTGTATACCTATGCAATGAATCAAAACGGGCCTGGTGTTGTTTGAAATGCTGGCAAATGTTGAAAAAGGAGGCATGAATAAATTTAGAACCTATTTAAAAACGAATTTGTCTCTTACACACATTTCATACTAAGACTCTGTGCGGAAAGAAAAGACTAGTAAGTATTTTTATGGGCCTGTGATAGATGAAGTATTCATTTCGATAAACTGATTCTTTTGGTGATACCAGAGAGAAGAGATACGGAGTTACATATATATTTGGTGATACCTACGCAATTTTAGGTTAGGTTAGAATCTACTAATTACTATTTAATATCATGTATGGTTTTAATACTATTATTCACTATAAGATCTGAAATAACAATCGTATCACTAAAATAATGACCCTCAAAGGAACGAACTATAAAAATAAATAAATAAATATTATAGGACAAAAAAACACAAATAAATGCCCTCACCAGGATTCGAACCCGGGACCTCCTGCTTCGTAGGCAGGGTCACTACCGACTAGGCTAGGAGGCCGTCATACTGCTAGCAGAAAAGTAGCCAAGATAAGTTGAAAGCCGCTTATATAGTGATATTGTCTCTACTTGGTTTACACCCAGTATCTATTTTCAGTTCGTTTATTATTATTATTATTTGTATCTCCTTAGATATCACGGTCTTTTGATAGGCTTGCGTGGGGATATGGATCCAACACGTAGAGGCCCTTTGGAGAGCTTTAATGTCATGTAGAACGCCTGCTGGAACCCGTTCACAGGCGCAACAATAGACACCCATGGACCGGTCTCAGCAGGCATTGGGACTATTGTAGAAAAAGTGAACAGTATAACGGTCTATGGATTGATGTTTGGGTGGACAATGAGATTGGGCTATTGTAAAAGAGGTCCGGACACCTGCCATAACAATGTTAACACCGTCATCGAGGCAGGCGGTGACTCGCCGCTGACTAGATGGGCCCCTGAAACTGCCGTCGTAAAGACGACCAGGAGCAACATCGGTGTGAGCGGCTCAGGGGTGTCGAGAGGTGTGCGCCCCTTTCTACCCAGTGGCTGTTACCAGCCACTGTGCCAACTCGCGTCTTATGCATCTTTCACTTCCACCCCTGGAGCATATAGCTCTAGCGACTCCTCTCTGGACGGCCAATGAAGGCAAACCAGAGCTGAGAGTCCTGCGGGTCCCCTTGGGGTCCACTCCGACCGACGAAGACACGCCGTAGACGGAGACCCTGACCGACTCTCGGGAGCACTCGGGTCCGTGGGGTCGTTACTCCCCAACAGCTCGCCACAAGCCATTATTATTATTATGAGCCTGTTGTGTCCCACCCCAACTAGCAAAAAAGTCTCAGATTGCGCACTTTATAAGAGTAGTTGAGCTTATAGCGCTCTTATTTTTGTTTTGAACTTATCATCGCTCTTATATTAGTCTTAGACAAGCTAATACGCACTTTAGTAAGTTTAGTCTTATTACCTAGCCTTATATATATATATATTTTTTTTTTAATTTATTTAGAAAACAAACAGCCTTTTACAAATAAGTCTTACAAAAATTATTAAAAATAGGCCTAAAGTTTCATATATTACTAGGTTGACTATTACAATAAAGGTAGTAGGTTACTTAATTATAAATTACCCGAAGGTATAGTTGTGAATACTACACGCAAATAAAATAAGAAAACAATGCAAAATATATATGTATATAAGAGCATTTTATAATACCATTATAAGCCTCTCGCTCTTACAATAACATTTACTAAGTCTCATTGAACTTGAGAGTACCTGGTCTTATATCCACATTCTCTAAGTTCATTTGATCTTATAATAGACTTTCTAAATGCTATTATAAGAATGTAAGACTAATATCAACATGGCATAATACTATTATGAGCCTCTCGCTCTTACAATAACATTTACTAAGTCTCATTGAACTTGAGAATACTTGGTCTTATATCCACATTCACTAAGTTCATTTGATCTTATATTAGACTTTCTAAATGCTATTATAAGAATGTAAGACTAATATCAACATAGCATAATACTATTATAAGCCTCTTGCTCTTACAACAACATTTACGAAGTCTCATCGAACTTGAGAGTACCTGGTATTATATCCTCATTCTCTTAGTTCATTTGATTTTATATTAGATTTCTAAATGCTATTTTAAGAATGTAAGACTAATATCAACATAGCATAAGAACACTGTAAGTACGTACTTTTCTGATCTTATTTAAAGCTATAATAAGATCAACAGCAGCACTTTAGTAAGGTATTAGAGTGATATAAGATCAAGACACTTATATCACAAAAGAGAAGATCAATATAAGATGGTTTGATCTTAAATCGTTTTTGGGAACACTATTGTTAGTATAAGTAAAGCAAGGAACCATAATTTATTCAACATGGCCACATCATTTGTATTCAGAATGCTTAAAATACTCTAATAGTGCGCTTGAAAAATACACCTACATCAATGGCTGACTATCAATACAAAATAAAGAAATAAAATAATTATAAAAATATTCAAATACCATATTTGAGTAGGCGCATGAAGTTTGAAGTGTAAAACAGGGTCTACTTTACAATAAATAATATTTTCCCATGTGAATACTTACCCTGAAACATAAACAGACAATGATAAACAGCACGTTATTATATTTAAACATAATTCATAAAAAGTTTGATAAACACTTACACTAATATGTTTTTGTCACGTTGCAGTTAATTTCACCCGTATATTTATACTTCACAAATAGAATGTTTCAAACCAAAATAAGCTTATTTAGGCTTACAAGATTCTAACGTTCGACCAATATAAGCCTATGTAGGCTTACAAGATACTTACGTTCGACCAATATAAGCCTATGTAGGCTTACAAGATACTTACGTTCGACCAATATAAGCCTATGTAGGCTTACAAGATACTTACGTAAAAGCGATATTAGCCCAAAGCAGCTTAATATAGTTTTTAAAAAGATTACTGTGAATGCAAACAACATTCAATTAGACTGATATTAGAACGATATTAAAATAAATACGCTTATGCTTTGTGCCCAAACCCGGGCTTATACAATGATATAAAATTTATATAAGAGCGACAAAATTGTAGTCTAGAGACTGTTGTTAGCGTGGTTTTGCTAGTTGGGACTGCTGGGCAAAGGCCTCCCCCCTCTTCTTCCACTCGTCCCGGTTTTGAGCTACATCTGGCCAGTTTCTCAAAAAAGGAGTCGAAGTTATCCCGCCATCGCCGACGAGGTCTGCCGGATCCCTGGTGTGACTCGTGGGGCACCCACTCTGTGGTTAACTTGGCCCACAAGTCGTTCGGCATGCGGCAGACATGACCAGCCCAGTCCCACTTTAGCTTGGCCGCTTTTTGAGCTACATCTATTATCTGAGTTTTTGAGCGCAGCGTGGTGTTCCGGATGCGATCCCTTAGTTTCACACCTAATATGCTGCGCTCCATAGCTCTCTGGCAAACCCCGAGTTTGGACTTCTGAGCTTCCGTCAAAGACCAAGTCTGAGCACCGTAAGTGAGGACTGGAAGTATGCACATGTCCATGAGCCTACGTTTGAGAGACAGAGGTAGGTCTCCCTTCATGAGGTGTTTCATGGACCAATAGCTCTTCCAGGCGTTCTCGGTCCGTCTATTGACCTCTTTGTCTTGTCGCGCCTGGAATGAGACTATTTGGCCCAAATAAAGGTATTCATGGACATATGCAATGTGTTCTCCGTTTACCTCAATCTTACGTTTTGTGCTGTTGGACATGACTTTGGTCTTTGACATATTCATCTTCAGTCCGACCTCGAGGCTTGCGTTGCTAAGGTCTTCTAGCATAAGATGTAGCTCGGATGCCGTTGAGGAAAAAAGGACTATATCATCGGCGAAGCGAAGGTTAGTTAACCTTTTTTCGCCGACAACCAGGCCCTTGTCTCCCCAACGCGGCGCAAGCTTCCGGAAGACATGTTCCAATATGAAAAGTTTCGGCGATAGCGGATCTCCTTGTTTAACTCCCCTTTGTACTTCGAAGGACGGGCCAGAAGACTGTAATTTTATGGCGGCTGTACTATGTTTATATATAGTGCTTAGAAGTTGGATGTAATTAGGGGCTATTTCTTGATGATGTAAAGCTGTGAAGATGGCATGGTGCGATATGCTGTCAAACGCTTTGGAATAATCTACGAAGGCTAAGTAGAGGGGGAGGTTATGTTCGTTGCATTTTTCGATAATTTGGTTTAACGTGTGCAGGTGGTCGGTGGTAGACAGTCCGGGGCGGAATCCCGCTTGTTCGGGTGGTTGGTGCAGATCAAGTTGGCATGAAATTCGGTTTTCTAAAATTTTTATAAGTATTTTATAAAGATGGGATACAAGGCTAATAGGGCGATAATTTTCTATATCAGCCTTGTCGCCCTTCTTATGCAACAGAATTATGTTCGAGTGGCACATAGTTTTTGGGAAAATTTGGGTTTCTATAATTTTATTAAACAATCTGCAAATGTGTGGAATTAATGATGGCTCCCCAACTCGCAATGTTTCGGTTGTGACGCCATCCTCACCCGCACTTCTGCTGTACTTCATTTTTCGAAGTGCCAGGTACACATCGTGCTCTGTAACTGGTGGGATGGCGCTGAAACTATCGCCTTCGATTGGTGGATCTTGAGTTCGGAGGGGATCAGAGTAGAGAGCCTTATAATATTCTGTAGCAATATTTAAAATTGTGTTCCTGTCTCCCTGCTTTGTTCCTCTGCTGTCCCTCAAGCTAGTTATCCAGCGTTGCTCCTGTGATGCACCTTTTTTTGCGGCCTTGAGGGACTTGTTTTTTGTTAGAGCTATTTCTACCAGTTTTGTATTATGGTGTCTGATGTCTGCACGTATGCTATGTTTTACCAATTTATCTTTTGCTCTGTATTCTGGGCTATTTGTTTTGAGGTGTAAAGACTGTCTCTCATCTATAAGTTTAAATGTTTTTTCGGTCAGTTTTTTATGTTTGTTTTTCGTTGCTTTTATTTTGTTGCTGGCACATCTGATACTATTAATTATATGGTTATACTGACTATCAACGTTATCTTCTTCATAATTTCCCAATACATCAATGTAGTTATTTATTTCTAAGTTAAATTTATGTTTGTGAACTATGAGTGTATCTTTGTCATGTTTTTGTATTTTAAATTTCAATATCAGTTGTTTGCGATAAATTGACTTGTTGAAAATTAATTTAGCACGGAGTGGTCGATGATCGGAGCTAAATTTTATATTGTTTATTGTTTGTATGTTTTTGATAAATTGGTTATTGGATGTGATTATATAGTCTATTTCATTTCTAGTACGGGAATTCGGCGATAACCAGGTCCATCTACGGTTAAGCTTTTTGAAAAAATAACTGTTTGCTATCTGCATGTTTTGTCCAAAGGCAAACTGGATGAGACGAGAGCCCCTTTCGTTCCGGTCTCCAAGACCATGAGGCCCGATTGTTTTGGTGTCATCCAGTGGTTCCCTTGTCCCTATCTTTGCATTGAAGTCGCCAAGAATCAGATTATACGTGGCACGGTGCTCATCGCTAGCTTTATTTAATAGGTCATAGAAGTCTTCAACTTCTTCATCCGGGTGGGTTGTTGTTGGTGCATAAATTTGAATTAATGTTAAATTGTGTTTGTCAGTAAGTCGGAATTTTAAAACTGCTATCCTGTCGAAATATGCGATAAATTCTATGATATTGTCTTTCCATTTCTTTTGGACTAAAAAGCCTACTCTATTTCGACCGCCTGAATTCCCGCAATAGAAAAATATGGTATTTTCTCGTTCGACAGCATCTTGGCCTTCTCTACGCACTTCGGAGAGGCCAACTATGTCCCAGTTAATTTGTTGAAGAGAATTTTCCAGCTCTAACAGTCTTTCTTCTGTGCGCAACGTCCTAGTATTGTAGGTAATAATGTTTAATTTTTTATCGGAGTCCTTATTTGCTTTAGCCGAAGTCGTTTGACGGAGAGGTCGTAACGCCCGGAGATTCTTCGCACCCCGAGTTCTGGACAATTTCCACCTACCGTCTTCAGCGGAATCATCCGAACCGCCGGGCCCTAGGGGCCATTTTTTTATTTGCTTATGCATATTAAGGGGGGGTTTAGACGCTTAACCTACCGCGCTCGTCCAGTGCGTGTTGGTAGGTGAGTAGTGAACCTTCTAACTCGGCTCGTGGGCGCCGCCGTGGATGGACTAGCCATTCTTCCGCCGCCACCCTGAGTCAATATCCCACTCTGATATATTGACTGTCTGTCTAGGCCAAAAAATATGCCCTAGCCAGCGTTTCACACAAAAAGTGTGCGACAGTTTAACGTCATATCGAGGACGTTTATATTTACATATTGTACCTATCACGAAGTGTACCGTAGTGTTCGTTGGTGATTGTTACTGAGTCTATAAACTTGGGGACCTCCATTACTTCGAGTCAGGATAAAACTGTAGCCTTACCACTAGTGTCTTAGGAGTGTCAAACTGACATATTGGCAAAATTCTACCTAACTTGCTTTCTATACATCTCGCTCGCACTAATATGCGAGTACGAGCGAGATGCATAGAAAGTAAGTTATGGACGCGCTAGCGAATATGTCAGTGTCAAACTGGTAGTAGCCGTACTCATGGTATAATAATATACTCCGCCTGGTACTCCATTCCCGTCTTTTCTAGGTCACCTAACTGACACGGGCCTACGTCATCATGCGACAGCGCTATATGATAATATGCGATAGCGCTATATATAGCGGCCATGTTGTTGTGACGTAGGCCCGTGTCACTCTGGGAATGGAAGACCATGTTTTATTAGACTATGGCCGTACTGTTCTCGTGCTGCTACAAAAGATGATAAGATACAATATTCTAAATAAATTCCGGAGCTCCCGGACGAGCTCCAGTCGATGTCACTGTGGTGGGAGGGACCTACATTCCTGCAGGATAAAATTAATCAGTGGCCAGAGCAAAGTGAAGCGACAGAAAAGAGCTTACCTGAGTTACGTGTATATTATGCGGCAAGAGTTAAACAACCGACAGTTCCAGTTTTCTTAAACTTCGAAGGATATTCGCGTACCTACATCAGAGGCGTATTTACAAATTTGGCGCCCCGGGCCATTTTGATTTGCCGCCCCCCTTCATCAGTGACGATAAAGTATTTTATTTAAGAAAAGAAACCTGCAACAAGTCCTGCATCCTTTGGGGTGTGAAATTAAAAAAAAAACTAAACATTTACCATTTACTCACATAGGCATTTACATTGTTTTCCTATGTACAAATTGGTTGACAAAATCATCAATGACGCTGTCGTAATTTAAAACGTTTGTCAGCTCAGCTTCTATATTAAGAAGAACTAAGCTATTCAGGCGCTCTTCGCTGATAGTGGAAAGTAGATAATTTTTTATTCTTTTGAGTGCAGAAAGGTGACGTCACTAATGTCACTATTCTAGATACAGATTTATATGGGCCGTTTTTGTCACTCAATGACGATGCGACCTCGTTATATTTGCCTGATCTGATCGGTGACCGGTGGGTACTGCTGGGTTTTGGCCATTGAGAATCAAGGTGAGGCATTGGCAGTCAGGCTGGATATAGCTAAGGAGTTCGGTCGGGTCTGGCATCGAGTCTGCTCGAGGGACTATGATATACAAATGGATCGCTAGCTTTTTTTCCGGTAGACGCACATGAGCCGTATAGTAGACGGAAGCTGCTCCGATAGTGTGGACATTACCGCTGGCGTTGCACTAGGTTCTGTGCTGTCATAGGTAGGGATGCGTATTACATAGGCCGTACCATTATCCCTCATTCTGTGGTGCTGGAAAGTCATGAAAAGTATTGTATTTGTATCTGATATCGAGAGCACTCTATCTGTACTGAGTTTCGGCATGGGATCGGAACAATTTAGTGAGATTCAATACCACGAAGACACAAGAATCGCCCAATGTAGTCAGATGGGTCACAAATAATGTAGGTACGTAAGTGAAAACGCGAGCGTAGCGAGCGCGAAATTTTTTCGAGAAAATAGTAGGTAAATTTTTAGGGTTCCGTACTTCAAAAGGAAAAAAACGGAACCCATATAGGATCACTTTGTTGTCCGTCTGGCCGTCTGTCTGTCTCAATATAAAGGGTCTTGACATGACAGAGGGCGGCAAAATCGACAAATAATGGTTGTTATCCACTCACATGCTTGATATTTTTCAGTGACCTCTATTATTATAATAAAATAAGGGTGACAGCTGGTAGCTACAGTTACCAAAAGCAAGTGAGTGGCTATTTAAATTTTACAAATAAATAGGGGAGCGACAAAATTCTGGTCGACCCTCTCTGAACATCAAATATTTTTTGAACCAAATTTGCCGCCCCCTAAATTCTGCCGCTCTAGGCTTCAGCCTACTCACTCTACTCAGCCTAGTGGTAAATCCGGCACTGCGCCGTACTAATACTTCTTGAACGAAAATATTGCTTAATTTAGGTACTTGTTGGTAGATATTTTAAGCAATTGGTGGGGTTTGAGCGTTCGTTTGTTTATTAATTTAAATGTCAATTAAAATATAATAAAAAATATAGCTAAGTTTGATTATAAAAGGCGCCCAGAAAAAGCCACGAGGGGGCGGCTTCGCCGCCCCCCCGCGGCCTGCCGCCCCGGGCCATGGCCCCCTTGGCCCTAGGGTAAATACGCCTCTGACCTACATGTGTCGATTCATCAATAGCTCGCTGCGTAAACAATATTGTGAAGCTAACAGTTCATTAACTGTGGACGACCTCGAACAAGCAGAGTCCAAGTTGGCTTATTTGTCACAAAAAGAAAGCTTTCCTAATTATGATAGTAATCCAAAGTCTATTATTGGTTCAGGTAAATTAACACATTTTGTCGTGGATCAGGATTGATTCGAGTAGGAGGAAGATTAGATAACTCTAATTATGATTTCGTCAAAAAACACCCTATCCTCTTAGATGCAAAACATCACTTCACTAAATCGTTATTTAGATATTTCCACTTCAAACTGTTACACGCACCGCCACAGCTTCTGTCAGTCATTTGCAAACACTATTGGCCTTTAACCCTTGACCAGGCTAAGGGATATATATTTCCCACATACGGCACTTCAAACATGTGTTCTATTTTTTCGATCAGTAAGACTGACATTCGATTGACATTTTCGAACTGTCAGCCTGGTAAAGGGTTAAATGGCAGAGTACTTGCTAGACGTACTTACAACAATTGCACTCATTGCAAAAGAATGAAAGGAGATGTAACTCAGCAAATCATGGGAAACTTGCCAGCTCAGCGGGTAACACCTGGGCGTTTGAGGTGGTAGGTACTGATTTTGCCGGTTACCATTTTTTGTGAGTGACAGGAAAGGTCGTGGTGCGAAACTCCATAAGTGTTTGGCCTGAGTGGACGCTCGAGTAGGGCGTGCAGCGGGGCGGGACGTGCGTCGTGCATGTTAAACAAATGCAAACGTATAGTAGCGGCCTTAGTGCACGCTACTCAAATCACTTGTGAGCCCGACGCCACGCTGCACGCCACGCTGCAAGCCACGCTGCACGCCACGCTGCAAGCCACGCTGCACGCCCCGCCGAACGCTCCGCTCCGAGCGTCCACTCAGGCCTTACACGGGTTACCTATGTGTTTTTATAGATGTTAAGATAAAGGCAGTTTATTAGGAACTTGTAAGTTCTCTGAGCACAGAAGATTTTATTTTAGCATTGCGTTGTTACATATCTCGACGAGGAATGCCTCGAGAGATAGTTTGTGACAATGGGAGAAAATTTCGTAGGCGCCAGTCGCGAGATAGGCGAGTTTCTCAATGCTGCCTCCAGTCAATAGATAAGATACAATATTCTAAATAAATTCCGGAGCTCGTCCGGAAATAAATTAATATCTACTTACTATCAAACCTGAAAATAACCGCGAAAAGAGGAAACGTAATAACTCTCTTTCACCTAAAAACCAGCAAACTGACCAAAAAGAAAGTGACTTAAGAGAAGAACCAAAGCGAACAAATAGAAACAGCATGAAGGACTATTTGTCAAGACCAATGACTGAACCAAGAACCGAAACCACTCCAAAAAACTAATTACTAAAAACAACCACAACAACCGGAAAACCAACAATGTACCAACAAATATATGTAGCAACTTCACTAGACGTCCCCCAAGCCGGCTGGTCACCGTGGGGGCAAGAAACCAAAACCCTCCAACGTTAAATAAATTATACACCAACAAAAACAAGAAACAACATCAAAAAGAAGATATAATACACATTGCAACCTACAACAGAAGATGGGTGGACGACATCAAAGCCATAGCAGGAAGCACATGGACGTGAGTTGCCAAGGATAGAGAGGAATGGAGAAGGTTGGAGGAGGCCTTTTGCCAATAAGTGGCACACAGACAGGAATAAAAATATGCAAGAACTGTAGAAAAAAATGAAATTTACTTTACTGTCTGAAATAAAGGATTATTTAGGTGTCCGTGCCTTCGCTTGAACCACATTATGAGATAACACCCTTGTAACTCAGCCCTAATCTAGCGAATTCATCAACTAGTAGCGCCATCTATCGCGCTACCCAAGTACTAATGTTGCCCGGTTGCCAGCGCTCGGCTGCTTTCTCTTCAGTACGCTTTTGTAACTCAGCCGAGCAACACGTTTACAAAGCAAGTTTAAAAAGATCGAGAAATTAAATCGTAAAAATATTTTGAAAACTTCCGACTTCGTGACATTCCGCTCGGTGCCCATGGCCCAGCGACGAGACGCAGTGACCTTCCTACAGGCACCGTCATAAAAAGTACACGGGTACTTAGGCCTTATGGCCTCGTCCTGTGGGACAACAAGCGTCGTCCCGTGAGACGACATGGCGTCGTCCCGTGAGACGACATGGCGTCGTCCCGTGAGACGACATGGCGTCGTCCCGTGAGACGACATGGCGTCGTCCCGTGAGACGACATGGCGTC
Source organism: Cydia splendana (assembly GCF_910591565.1). Taxonomy (NCBI): domain Eukaryota; kingdom Metazoa; phylum Arthropoda; class Insecta; order Lepidoptera; family Tortricidae; genus Cydia; species Cydia splendana. The sequence goes on along the minus strand of NC_085964.1, from coordinate 12,663,142 downwards.
GTCCCGTGAGACGACACGGCGTCGTCCCGTGAGATGACATGGCGTCGTCCCGTGAGCCGAGATGGCGTCGTCCCGTAAGACGACATGCGTCGTCCCGTGAGACGACATGGCGTTGTCCCGTGAGACGACAAGGCGTCGTCCCGTGAGGCGACATGGCGTCGTCCCGTGAGGCGACATGGCGTCGTCCCGTGAGACGACATGGCGTCGTCCCGTGAGCCGAGATGGCGTCGTCCCGTGGTATCGTCCTGACAGACGGCATGGTATTGTCCTGACAGACGACATGGCAGCGTCTTGTGAGACGACGAGCATCGTCTCGTTAAAAGACTTTGTGACATTCTGCTCAGTGCCCGTGGCCCAGCGATGAGACTAAGAGAGCTCCTATAGCCATCATCATAAAAAGAATAGGGGTATAAATGGCACACGGCGTCGTCCCGTTGGACGACAAGCGCCGTTGCGTGAGACGACATAGCGTAGTCCCGTGAGATGACATGACATCGTCCTGTGGGACATCAAGCGTCGTCCTGTGAAACGATAAGGCGTCATCGTGTGATACGACAGGCATCACCATGAGTTACGTCATCATGTGAGAAGACATTGCGCCATCCTGTGGTATCGTCGTGAGAGGATATTGCGTCCCATATGACTAAATTGCGTTGTTCCACAAGACTACATTTTGTCGTATCGTGAGACATTAATGCGTCGCCCTATGATACGATATCGCATCGTCCTCTGAAATGACACTGAAATGATGTTGTCTTGTTAAACAAAAACCGTTGTCTCATGCTCATGGCCTACCATTAATACGGTAGCGGACGTCTTATTGGTCGCTTTATCGTTCGATGTCTGCACGGTCGGACTCGCATTTAAGATCTGCATGGTCATGAACCAATGTGCGACCCAGTTAGTGGGCGTCATCATCATCGAAGCCGACCAAATGGTGTGTCACCTTTTAGAACGACGAGCAGCAGAATTTATATTAGCGGGTTTGGCGCGAAATTGATAACGAAATGCAGTTACAGTAATTGTCTCAACCTGCCGGGGAAAAAAGGAAGGTTTCCGTCTTGGGCGTGTACAAATGTTGGTCTTGGTCGATAACAAACAATTACCGTGAGATACCAAACAAACCAAAAATATACATTCTGAGGATTCTAAACTGTATGACTAACTGGCAATGAAAAATAGCAGTTCAGAAACGGTGAGAAGGGAAAAGTACAAAGTAGAAAACCTTGTGTTATACTTTACCCAACTAGATCCTATACCAAAAAGAAAGAGGGGGAGGCGAGAAAATTGACGTTAGCTTTAAAGAAGGAAAGAAGATTAAAACTCTCTCTTCTGAAAAGGAATACCAATACACGTATAATACCAATTAATTTACGGCTCTGTCATAGGCTAACAAAAGATATCTCTTTATTGCGGCTCTAAACCTGAAAAGAATAAAGAGTTTATGATATATATGAGTGAAAAATCATCGCACTTAATCCCTCTTTTGAATCGTAAATGACTAGTCAGGTTGATAGTGTCTTTGGGAATACTGAAGCATCTCCTGTATTATCTCTAAATATTGACCATTAGCTAAAAATTGCGGCCTGTCACAAAGATAAATCTTTTACTTACTTTAAATCGTCTACTATGTAGCTGTGAAACAGAGACCACTGAACTAAGAGTAACACGTAGAAAACAGCAAGTACCTTCCATCGCATTCCGTCCAAGAGACCGAACTGATAAAGGCATTTATAATGTAATTAGTGCTCCATTCACATCAGTCAGGTAGAAAATTGAGAAATTAGGTTCAAATGCTGTAAGTAACAAGCTCCACTTCGGAAGATTATCTAAGCAGCGAGTTGTCAATCGACCTGCCGTTGGTATAACGCATCATGCATCATAAAACGTTGACCGTAAATGTCACATAGTTCAATTTCAAAGGAAATGAACTCCTATAGTGTAAACAACTTTATTTACGGTATTTGACACATTATGACTGACGTATATAGAGATGTAACTAACGCAAATCGATTGTCACAGCAAGCGATTACGATTGGATGGCACGTAGACTGAGGTATCGAATTGTGACGTATAATGAATTTTTATTTGAGATTTAAATAAAGCTAGAATTATATGGTTTTCCCGCAAGCTAAATGCATTTAATACACCGACCGAGTAGGTCGCACCCATTGTCAAAATTGAAACTAACTGGGGATCTATTTTAAAGTTTATTTATGTTATTTCTGTGTCAAATTTGTTGTCTGTTAAGTGACGATAAATATATCCATATTTACAGTTAATTATCCACCTTTTCCTTATTTTTATTAAAAGAAAAATGAAAAATTCATATCGATTTACTTAGACGACTACCGATTCATAACGGTGGTGTCCGGCCAACCCTAAAATTAAAAAAAAAAAGACGTAGAACGTAAACGTTCGCAGTGCAGTTGTTTTCCTTTGTGATTTCAATGTGCAAGACATTTTACGTAGTGTTGCTGTAGTGAGTGACAGACGTCAAATACCGTAAATAACGTTGTTTACACTATACTGGTAATATAACTATCGGAGACAGACGGTATTTGTAAGTAGGTGCTTTCACAGAATGTCTAAAAGGACCAACTAGTAAAATATTAATTTAGTATGGCAATCCGCATAGTTAGCCATGATTGTTCAATAGGTGAAACATCGGTTTCTTTAGTGGTAAATGTTATGCCTATGTAGAAGATGAAGCGCCCCTTCAAGTTATGTAAATAAATAAAGAATTTATGAAAAGATTTTTCGGTAGTTTAGTTAGAGTGGAGTTACTGATTCTGTTTCGAAAAATCGCGAATTGAATTAGAGGTGAAGCCGACTAAGGGAACTAAGCTGTCGAACCAACAGCCACGGTCCACGGCTTTACATCTAAACGATGTTTGTTAAATTTTTCAAAATAGACAAATTAAAATGAACTTCACTTAATGAAGTCACTTCAGAAACTTTGAAACCGTGTGGACTGCGGGGCAAGCCAACGTACATACAAACGTACAACGTACGTAAACGTACACACATGCGTAATATGTAGAAAATATTTGCAGGCAGTCACCGATAGCAGATACCGGATTCAAAAAGAACACGGATCTGAAATATCCTTCTTTCGATTTCCAGATGAGAGGTTTCCTTTGCAGATAGGAAGTACTCACGTGATTTTATAAAAGAATAACAACATGTGGTGGTTCAGGCAAAATGCAAGATCTAAGCTAAATATGATCCTAGTAGTGACTCATGACTACAAATATGTTTGCCGGTTAAATAGGGCCTGCAATTTAGTCTGAAAATCAACACTAGTTCTGCTGTCATTGCCTGATATATACTATAAGCTTAGCTGAAAGGTAGTAGTCCAGGGTTTACAGCATACTGTTGTAACAGGTCTCGTAGGGTATGTAATTGGAAACATCATCGTCAATGCAATCAATTAGAGTTCCAGGTGTAGTACTCTACAAAATCATCGTTATAGGGCAGATGCGCTGCTAATCGAATTACAGCATTAGTTGTGAAGACAACTACAATTCATATATTTATATATTCATGAATTATTATAAGCATATTAATGCTTATATCATTAAATACAGTAAATATGAGATGTCAGTAGACGTATATCAACGTTACTTTACGTCAGGCGTAGCTCACTCCGCGATTTCGTCGCGTCGCTACAAGTACATGCGGCCCACACCAATTTTGGTGTCTAGCACTAGTAGTTGCCGCGCACCGCATTGGAACGGACGCCTGCTCGCGCTTGCGCCACCTTGCGGTCATATTCTGTCGTAATAGTACATACTATTTATATTATTTATTCTATGATTACGTCAAGGTAGTGACATAAATATAATATGTCGCAGAAAGGCCTAGATCATCAAATAATTGTTTATTTGTGGGCATCATGATGCCTAATTAACCCTAGGGTTCCCTCAAGATAATCTAATGATACACAACTTAATTGCACGAAAGCCAATAAACAACATACAACGTCCTTGTATTGCTAAATTTCGAATCAAAAGTACCTACAAATTAATAATAATAATAATTCAGCTCATATACGTCCCACTACTGGGCACAGGCCTCTTCTGACTCGCGAGAGGGCTTGGGCTATAGTCTCCACGCTGGCCTAATGCGGATTGGGGCTTTAAAGTACAAATTAAGTAATCAAATTAATATTTGGTAATGAACGCGTCTACACGTGTTAAGGATTGACAGGAATTGTGCCACAGCATCGCCCGCGCGTGGCGGTGCTGGCGCAGCACTTGAGATTAGATGACATCATGAGATGATGTGGTTTGTGCCACTCAACAAGTTCCGCAATTGGTTTCAAAAGGTTGCACTACAATTTAAAGTGGATAGGTCCACCTCCTCTACTCTTACTCAAAGAGTCTTTCATCGTCAGTCAAGAGGTTTTTACACTCTTATTAGAATATCGTGTGTATAAGTACGAAAGCATTAAAAACTCACAAATCGTGCTAAGTCTAACAATAAAGCACAATCCATTACCAGCGCGCGAACCATAAAATCTTCAGTTTGGGAATCAGCTTGCCACCAGAAAGAGTGAACATTAAACAACCTACAATTACAAACCTTTATTATAATTAGCCTAAAAATTATAGGTGAAGGCATTTTAATTATTCAAAGATTAAAAATCTTCTAAAATATCCTACTTGGTAGACGGATTTTTAGTCTACGCACAACATCATGGTGAGATGCCATCCACAACAACTGGAGTTGTCAGCATCACTTTAAATTCATAATCATCGCCTCCATACGATTGTCACCTGCGTGTCAGTGATTCTGTTCATTCGTTACATTCGCTTGCATGACTGACAAGCATATAATATAAGCTTGGTTGACCCGGCACCAGCTTAATTGGCAAGTTTTCAGTTATCTGTGGGGAGTAGTAAATTTAGCAGAATAATTGACACTTAAAATAGGTAGGAGCCTACCATTTCATATAAGAATAAATTAAATATCTATTCAGGACATATTAATAGTATAATATGGTTGTTTTTAAAGCAACCCTCACCTAAAACTAATCAGTAAGGAAAGATGTATTATCGGCTCAGTTGAAACTACTGCTAGGTTGTTGAGAGTTGTTACTAGTTAGTAACGCATACATTAAATCATGAAGTGTTGTATTTTCTTCTTCACTTTCTGACGCTACTTTCAGGCAGAGGAGTACTCGATTCGAAATACATCTCAATTGCTTCCACAAATAAGAACATCAAGTTTATAATTTTTAGCACATTTACGGAACATGTTGTCCTTATGTAATGATAGCTCATTAACAAATAAACCTGGTATACCTTGTCAAGAACTATTAATATCTAAATAATGTCAATATCGTATTCTAGTGGGTACCTATACAAACATTTGGTTATATGTCCACATTAAAAGTCATATTACATTACATCTGGCCTATGATGTAACTTACCAATTTACATTAAGTTGTTGGAAAATACAATAAATCAGAGAGGACCCAAGCTTTTCCAATTAGTTACAAATTTTAAACAGTGGATGGGCCGGTAGTGCTATATTTGTGTTAAGCAGTAAATAAGTATAGTAGTAATATCATTACATCATATAACAAAACCTTTTTATCACCTAGTGGGCTATTGTAAGGAAAGCATCAGGTAGTTTGGATGGGTTTAATGTAAACTCACTCGAGGAGGTTCACGTTACACGCATCAGAGCTACTACTTCAGATAGTGGTTACACTTAAATTTGTACGACCTACAAGTACCTACTTATGTCTTTAATTATGATTTTAGGGACAGTCTTTCAACTAATAGTCACACAGTTGTGTTTCATATAAAAAGTTAAGTAGTTTTATAGTCGCAATGGATAACTTATGTTGCCAGTCAGTGCTAACAATGGTCTCATCTATCGGTAATTACAAATAAGGAAAATCTAGTTAAGGTTTGACGCAAACAATCCTTTAGTATATCAATACGGAATAAATTTGAAGCCTATATTCTTATCATGTGATTTTTGCATAAATTTAAATATTATCAGTCACAGTACGCCCGGGCCAGCGCCGGCAGATTTTTAAACACGTCTCATAATGTGGTTCAAGCGAAGGCACGGACACCTAAATAGAACCGTTTTTCCCCCGAAGGGTAAAAAACGGATATTTAGGTTCCTGCCGAAGCTTGAACCACACCTAAGGGCCTTGCCGGCTTATGTGGTACTGAAGAGAAAGCAGCCGAGCGCTGGCAACCGGGCAACATTAGTACTTGGGTAGCGCGATAGATGGCGCTACTAGTTGATGAATTCGCTAGATTAGGGCTGAGTTACAAGGGTGTTATCTCATAATGTGGTTCAAGCTTCGGCATGAACCTAAATATCCGTTTTTTACCCTTCGGGGGAAAAACGGTTCTATATACTATCTACTAATATAAGTAAAACGAGTAATAACAAGAACAAAAAAAATATTAAACCCTTTGCGACCGTTAATAAAATTGTAAGTTGTTACTAGTTAGCTTCTACCCGCGACTTCGTCAGCATGGGATGACGACGATGATGATAGATAAACAGCTATCTATTTGTATGTTTGTTCGCGATAAACTCAAAAACTACTGAACGGATTTTCATGCGGTTCTCACCTATCAATGGAGTGATTCTTGAGGAAGGTTTAGGTGCATAATTTGCTAACCCGTGCGAAGCTAGGGTCGGGTTATATTATAAATCATACTTATACCTACGCTTGAGACAAATGAGGCATTACTACGGCCAGGTGACGTTTTTGGTTAAAGAAATGTCACTTTTGACGCTAACAGATCGGTATCGTAACGCTGTGACATCTTATAAGCATTGTTCGAATTGGGCCGATAGGCGTTATGTCCATGGCGTCCATTTTCGGGTTCGTCGACGTAGATTAGTATCTGCGGAGGTTATAATACTTACTAAGCTTGAGAATTATCTACGAGCTTACCACAGACCAACCCCTGTTTTCTGTGGAGCTTAGGTAGGTACCTACGTACCGTGTACAAGTAGTTTCGTAATTAAATGTTAAACACGTATATTGATTTTTTTTGGTAACATTTGTTAAGTGTATTTAAGGGATTCTTAACTTTTGCGAGCTACAATTAAACGGTTCGGGATCGATTCTTTACAAAGTAATTGGATAATTATTTAATACTTTTATTGTTAAAGTTATGTACCTGCCCATTAATAATAGTGTGACTTAAATTAAAATTTACCATAACGCATTCACTGCCAGGGGGCGTGGCCTAGGAACAAACTTGTATGACGGTGAACGCACATGTGCGTTGGGGGCAGTGAATGTGTTAAAGACGCAATCTCACTTCAAAAGTAAGGAACTTATGTGTGTAATTTTGATGTAGGTATGAAATTATATAAGACTTTTTTATCAATTTATAAAAAAATGGCATGTTTATTTAAGTCTTTTTGTTACCTAACAATTTATTTTATAAGTACATAGTTATAGTAAAAGTACTTACTTTTATTTGACTTATTATTAACCGGGCAACTAAAATATTAAACAGGAACTTTCATTGGGCATATAATAATATAATTTGGCTGTGCATTAATATTTTATTTTGCACCAATAAACTTATATTAGCCTCAAATATAAGCATCATATTATTAAAAAACTGGCAGCATAATCAAGCAACACAAATAATTTATAGGGAACTTGAAGTGATGAGTTGGCGTCTAAAATAATAAGTTGGCAACTAATATTGAAAACTGATCATAAAATTTGGTTGTCATCTAGTTGTTCACATCTAATATAAGTAATCATATTGAGCATATCGTTTCAGGTAATACGAAAGCAGTTTTAATGAAAGCTGAATTTAATGAATATTGGTCACTATTTACACAAAACACCTCAAATTAATTTAGCAAATATGCAATGGTCTGGTCAGTAGGTATCTACATGGTGTGTCTGACCATGGGGCTTTAAATCCAGGGCTTGATTTTACTCGCTAAACTGAGCTACTTTTACTATGGGACCAACCCTAAAATCGGGGAAATTTTTTTGGCTTTTCCATAGAAAACGTCGACATCTGATCAGTAAATGGTCTCCAATATAATAATGCAGTTGCCAAATTCTTGGTACCTGCCTAAAAATAATCTAAAAATAATCAATGTAACGGCATTAAAATACAACTCATATTGATATATTTTTAGGCTCCGTTTTTGTTGCCAATCTATTAATTTTAGCACCCATATTTGGGTAGTTTAAATAAATAGATATTATTTATTTAAACTACCCAAATTCAAATGGGTAGTTTAAATAAATAGATATTATTTATTTAAACTACCCAAATTCGATTAATTAGTTGACCGGTTAAATACGTGCCCTTTTATTTTATTTCTATTTATTTATACAAGGAATTCCAACATAACAGCTATGAATGATACATTCGACTTTTTAGATAGCATTACAGAGCCAATAGGAACTCGTAAATATAATTTTTAAAATATGATAGGTAGGTAAGTATACTTTCTAACATTTATTTACATACAATATATATACAGTGGTACTACTAAACGAAATTAATAACTAGCTTAAATCTAAAATAGGCCCTTGAGGCATTGTACCAAGGATGCTGGCGGCATTTCCTCGCTGTATCGCAATGCTGATACGTTGTGCGAGGTAGCCGCCAGCTCTTCGGTCACCAGTTACGTCAACCAGACGTATACTTAAATTATTTCGCATAACACTTGGGTATTTAACTTTACAAGATGGGTACCTATCTTTATTATAATCCTTGTGATAATAACATATATAAGTACACTAGATATCCTTACATACCTATTATTGTTGTCTTATGTTCCTTTATTGTAACGAGATATAAGGACTACCGATGGATAGTTTCTTACTGTCAAGGAATCTGGGCTATGGCTATGGGCGAAAATCGAAGTTCGCAAATTGCGGGCATTTTTCTCTGTCACTCTAATTACGCCGTCATTGGAGTAAAAGAGAAAGATCCCCGCAATTTGCGATTTTCGGTTTTCGCGGTAGCCCCTCTGATTTGTGTACCGTTTTGTACCTACCTTGTCACAGTAACAATGTATAAGATTCCTACGATCACTACACCTTATAAAACAAAGTCCCCGGCCGCGTCTGTCTATTTGTGTGTTTGTATGTTTGTTCGCGATAAATGTTTGTTCCTCAAAAACTACCGAACGGATTTTCTTGCCGTTTTCACCTATCAGTAGAGTGATTTTTGAGGAAGGTTTAATTGTATAATTTGTTAACCCGAGCGAAGCCGGGGCGGGTCGCTAGTATTATAATATTATAAATGCGAAAGTATCTAACTCTGCCTGACTGTGTGCTACTGCTACCTCTTGCAGTCTTGACGCTTAAACCGCTAAACCGATTTAGATAAAATTTGGTGTGGAGTTTGAGGCACGGGGAAGGACGTATGGTAGTTTTTATCAATCATCATCATCATTTTACACAGACGAAGTCGCAGGCAGAAGCTAGTGGAAAGTAAATCAAATTCCTTGACTGTATCTACATGCTATATATTAGGCATGGGCACCTTTCTCCTACGCCAACTGTGCCTACTTAAACTCAAATGAAATAAAATTTAGATTATAAAATAATAAATCATATTTCTAGCAGCTGGAGACAAAGTTAAGAGAGTTTTAGCAAAATCAAATTGTGCAAAAATGTTTGAAGCGAATTTCAACTTATTAATTTTAAGTTTTCTAGACGCAAAATTCTTATTGTGATCGAAACATTTGTGATTTCTCTCTCAACTTTCTCGTGATTATAGGGAAACGTGTTAATTAATAGGTAAGTTTTCTTTTATGCGGCAATTCATACGCTGATAACCAAGGCTTTTAGTAACGGAGCAGAGCACTTCTAGTTTTTACTTAAAGCCGACCACTGACTAACAGGCCGCCGGACGATATCGGCCTGTCAGTTAGAACAAAAATTTGACAGTTCCGAACAAATGACCGGCCGATATCGTCCGGCGGACTGTTAGTCAGTGGTCGGCTTAAGATTTTCTAGACAAGTTCTATTGAATTGAAATGCTTCTTAAGCCTCCTCCACACTCGTGCGCGAATCGCGGCTTCGTCCGCGTCAAGTCTGGAGGGGGCTTTAAGAAAATGATCCTCGTTGACATTACTGCACCTATATAAACTATATAAAGCACCATTAAAATTGATATTGTTTATTTATTATTGTATATAGGTAAATTATTATAGTTACAATATGATTATAAATTAATAATTCTTATCGTAAACCTTATTGCAGTGTTAAGTTCCATCAATTGTCAGTTAAAATTATACATACCGGTCTACATAATAGGGGATATTACTGCAATGTTCTGCCGCCAGAGTGCAGCACTACCGACTCTAGTAAATTCATAGACTAACTTATACATATTGTGCCTTAAACTACCTTAAACTGTTTTTTTGAAAGTTTTCACAGACAATAAAATATGACATTGATGCATCAATAGCCACGTCAAATTAAGCCGAATTTAGGCAATCTGCGGAAATAATTCGTGTAGTTTTGAAAATTGGTACAGGCATACCTTGTGGTGTCCAGATAACCATACTAAAAGTCCTCGAGGGTAGGGGGTGTGCTGAGGGTGTAGAGGGGGGTTGAAGGTACCTTTTTTCATATTTTTGCTCATATCTCGGACTTAAAGTTAAATAAGAGATAAAAAATAGACGGTTTAAGAAAACGTCGTTTTTTCGTAATAGTTCATCAAAAATAAAAAAATTCGTTTATAATAACCAAGCTAAGCCACCTGCTGATATAATATTTAAAAAACCGGCCAAGAGCATGTCGGGCCATGCTCATTGTAGGGTTCCGTAGTTACCCGTCCGTCAAAATAGACTATTTGCAAATACTCAAAAACTGCTAGACCGATTAGGTTCGCTATATTTTTCCTTGAAAGTCTTTACTAAGCTTTACTGTTATTTTACTGTTTTCACGATTTTTTTTATATTTTTTGGGACACAAGGTTCAAATGTTAGGGGAACTAAAGTGGAAAACACAATTTTTTTTCTTTCAGATCAATTATTTCCGAAAATATTAAGTTGATTAAAAAATGGTCCTTAAATACCCTTATTCATTTTAAAAGATCTATCCAACGACCAGGGCTCGGAACCAGTATTTTACTAAAACCCCGAAATAGCCCAATATTTTGCATTATTTCATGCTCTTTAGGTAGGACTGAATCATGTATTTAGGTAACAACCTTGTATTATTAGATTGTCCCATTAAAAATGAAATAATAAACCAAAGAACGGAAAAGAACGTAATATGTAATACCGGTATTTTTGTATGGACCAAATACCGGTTTCCGACCCCTGCCAACGACACCCCGTGAAAACATAGCTTAGTAAAGACTTTCAAGGAAAAATATAGCAAACCTAATCGGTATAGCTGTTTTTGAGTTTTGGCAAATAGTCTATTTGGACAGACGGGTAACTACGGAACCCTACACTGAGCATGGCCTGACATGCTTATTGCCTGTTTTTTTATATTTTATCAGCAGGTCGCTTAGCTTGCTTACTCTAAACTAATTTTTTTATTAATGATGAACATTACAAAAAAATGTCATTTTCTTAAATCGTCTATTTTTTATCTCTTATTTAACTTTAACAGCCTGTAGTTCCTAAAGTATTGATTGTAGAGTAAAAATAAACGTAACCAAATTTGTAGTAAATTGTATGTTAAAACTTTTGTCAGAAGTAATTATAATGCTATTCGTACAGATGTTCGAGATAGGAGCAAAAGTATGAAAAAAGGTACCTTCAACCCCCCTCTACACCCTCAGCACACCCCCTACCCTCGAGGACTTTTAGTATGTTTATCTGGACACCACAAGGTATACCTGTACCAATTTTCAAAACTACACGAATTATTTCCGCAGATTTTTCTAATTTGCTTAGGCTAATCTGCCTCTTTATCGCTTGAATATGCAAGAGTGATAGAGAGGCAGAAACCGAACTTTCGATTGTCGTGTTTCACGGTAGGCCATGTGATTGACGTAGTGACGCATGATGTGTCATTGATGTTTGTTTACTGTATGTGCTAGTTGTGCCACCTACGCAGAGCTTTGCCTAATATTCCCTATTTCACATACACCGGAATTTTGGCCGAGGGGTGTCAAGTTCCGGTGCTTCCGCGGCCGGCTCTCAGACACTGCGGGGTTGAGAAATGCATCGCAGCCATAGTACTGCCCGATTCGAACTTTAAGATATGTCATAATAGATCTAGAAACGATATGGATTAGTTGTGTCGGTGTCAAAAGTGACGTTTTTGTTTGAAGAAACGTCACATTTGACACTAACGTATCTAGTCCATTTCGTTTCTAGATTTATTAACTGACGTACCTTAAAGTTCGAATCAGGCCGATAATCAGCGCGATTCGGGAAATGAATTAGAAATTCACTAGATATGAAATAGTAAAGATATGTGACGTTCCACGGCAAAAGGCACCTTATGGCGGCTGGCGCTTACGTCGCATAGCGCCGCAATAATATTGGAGCGGCGGCGTTAATAATAGCGTAAGCGCCAACCGCCATAAGGTACCTTTACCCGTGGGACATCACATATCTTTACTATTTCATATCTAGTGCTTGTCTTGCAAGTGACAAAAAACCTGAAATCGCATCACAAAAACTACAAACACATTTGAAAAATATTGAACACTGGCTCGAGATCTGGAGGCTCAAACCCAGTGTAACAAAATCTGTCCAAATAACCTTCACACTACGCAAGGGAGACTGCCCACCAGTGACTATGCGAGGCGAACCCCTTCCTAGCCAAAGCTGCGTCAAATATCTAGGACTCCACCTCGACAGAAGACTTACCTGGGCCAACCACATCAAGACGAAAAGAAAAGAAGCAGATATCAAATGCAGGAACTTATACTGGCTAATTGGAAGACAATCAACTCTAACACTTAACAACAAACTACTCATATACAAATGTATAATAAAACCGATATGGACTTATGGAATACAGCTATGGGGATCAGCCAGCAACTCAAACTTAGAAATACTTCAAAGATTCCAGAACAAAACCCTAAGAATGATCACGTGTGCACCATTATTGGTCAGAAATAGTGAAATACATGAATACACAGAAATACCAACTATAAAACAAGAGGTAAACGAATACTGCAAAAAGTACAAAGAAAGACTTCAAACCCACTGCAACGAATTAGCCAGAAACCTGTTAAACGAACAAGACTACACACCGAGGCTAAAAAGATGGCACATCCTAGGGCTAGACCAGAGACAATAAGCCCCCACGTAAACTGGTGATGGTGCTCAGTGGAACACCACCCTAAATAACAACTTAAAAAAAAAAAAAAAGAAACAAGCCATCTGATTATGGCTAGAACAGCCGATTGCAGATTTACGAAAAAAAAAAAAAAAATATCTAGTGAATCTCTAATTCACTTCCCGAATCGCGCCGAATGTGTGTGTTTCGAGTTTTAAGATATATTGTATGATATGTACCTATGCTAGTTTTAAGCATTTAAATCATTTAATTTAATATACATACTACCATCTTTTATTTTATTCTTCATAACGATCACTTAAAGGTCTCTGCCCACTCCACCGTATCATACCATGACCGTGCTGTGAACGTATCAGAACGATTTATGTGACGTAGAACGTATCAGGCACGGAATGTAACGCGATACGGACTACTATGCCCACTACACCGTGTCCACATTGTTTCATATCCGTACATAACGGGTTTGGTGCCCGTAGTAAACGCGTATCATTCCCATAGCATCCTCCTATAATCTCCGTAGGATCCGCGTTTCATCCCCTTAGTACCCGCTATTTATTCGCGAGAGCAATACTCGTCAGAAAGAGCGAGCAAATAGTTATCAGACTGGCAAGAGCGAGCAAGAAATATGGCAACGCGTTTATAACGGGCTTAGAACGGTCACCATAAGCGGTTATGACCCGTATGCTCACCATTTCGCCGCCTGCAAGCATCGTTCTTGCAACATTGCGTGCCGTGCACGGAGCGTTTCGGCACCGGCAAAATATCTTCGCCGACAATTTTTGACGGTCCGTATATGGCACGCGACGGGTATGGTCGGTGACGGGACGGGCTCGTGGGCATAGTCTCATACTTTTTAATACAAAGAATATTTTTTTGCCTGAGACGTTCCTACTACGGTCATGGTATGATACGGCGTAGTGGGCAGATACCTTTAAGGTATCATAGACGTAGGTGTCGTAGGTATTCGTATTCTTCAACAAGGTGTGTTAACTAGTGGCGAATAATTGTATAAGTAAGTACTTTGTTAGATTGTTTATTTCCTAGGACTATAAGCTCACTTAATCTCGTATCATACGAGATTTTTCTAAAATTAATGACATGTTAAGCGTATTTCCATAAAATCGCTTTTTTCACGATAGACAGCCATCAAAATTGTTTAATAATCTTCTGTGTTGCTTGGTTAAAACTAGCGCAAAACATCTTCCTTGTGACTGCGAGTCTGTTATTCTGTATACATTTTAAATTAATGGCTCGAGCATTGTAAACGGCCGGTTATTTTGGTAACCTATTACACACGTCCGCTTTTTTGTAATGGTTCGTTTTATATTTCATGGATTAGCTGGAATCTGCACTGCACGTCAAGGAATTTGATTTCTGTGTCAATTCATACCTTGTCGCAGTGACAATAACATTTTTCACAATGTTGGTGGCTGCAATAGTGCCCTGGCTTCTTCATTGTCGGACGAGGCCAGAGCACTGTTCAAGCTAGTAAATATAGGCCTTAGTAATCGTAAATGAGTGTGATTGTACATATGTTGATTATTTATACGACATAATCGCTAGTTACATAACATAACCTATTACACCCGCTATACACATACCTATAGGTAGATCTTTCGATTGAATTGGATTTGAGAGCCATCATAACTTTTTCAATTTCACTTATAGCGACGACAGAGACTGACACTATGCACGTACCAGCGTTATTTAATACTATATTATAACTCTACGTGAAGGTTTTCAGAGCGGTCTATAAAAATCTATATAATAATATTATAGGTGTTACATCGACATTACGGTGAACGGTAAGGTTTGACTAAAGCTAATTTTTAGGGTTCCGTACCCAAAGGGTAAAAACGGGACCCTATTACTAAGACTCCACTGTCCGGCTGTCTGTCTGTTACCAAGCTGTATCTCATGGACCGTGATAGCTAGACAGTTGAAATTATCACAGATGAAGTATTTCTGTTGCCACTATAACAACAAATACTAAAAAGTACGGAACCCTCGGTGAGCAAGTCCGACTCGCACTTGCCCGGTTTTATTTTCCTTTATTTTAACAACTATGAATAGCAATGTGAGTCTAGAACCAACGTAAAGTAATAAATTCAATAGCTGATGTTCTTCTTTAAGTATAAAAGGGTGAGCCCCGAGTCTTAATATCCAAGTACTTTTCATGAAAGTCAATTTTTAAAGTTAAAAATGGCTACCGCCGCCTGCGTTATTGTCGGAGAGCGTCCATTTCAAGCTTCTTGCCGCACGAGGGGCTATTTTTTCTTGCAAAAGAGGGGGAGGATCAAAGACTGGTAAAACAGTCTTACATAATAAACGAGTACGATTAGCCCCCAAGGACAAAATATTTTCGCTGTCTCTGTCACAGGCAGGATTTAGGTAACTGCGAATCAAAGTTCGCAAATTGCGGGCATCTTTCTCTGTCACTCTAATGCGCCTTCATTGGAATAAAAGAGAAAGACTCCCGCAATTTGCGAGTTTCGGTTTTCGCGGTAGGCCCTCAGACTATTAAGCCACCATATTGATATTATGTTTTGCTCGAGGCCCCAACGTTGTCAGTTCGCAGTACAAAATTTAATACTCAAGCTGTAGCCATTTTGGTGGTCGGCAAGCTGTATATGTGTGCGTATAAATGTGTGTGTGTGGGTTTTTAGCATGTTTTTAGGGATGTGGACTTGTCGATTTTAATCAAGTTATATATCGATAATCACAGTCGAACGGAATGGCGATTAATTGAAGCTTTGATATGTTCACTAAAAATTAACATCATAGAAATGCTAATGGATATAATATACTAGACGGGCCCGCGGCTCCGCTCGCGTAAATGAAATAAAGAGTTGGTCTTATGTTTAGTTAAATACCGACATTATTATGTATTCAACTCTGCCAGGGTTTATAACTGTGATAGGGATTTCTTATTTGTAGTCGTTATTTGGATAACTTAATTCGCAAATTTCTCAAAAAATGATGTGATTTGGTATAGGCAAGATTGTATTTTTTGAAAAATACAATCTTTACCTACGTAGATGAAAAAATTTTTTTCATCTACGTAGGTAAATAAATAAATAATAAATATTATAGGACATTCTTTTTACACGAATTGACAAAGCCCCACGGTAAGCCCATGAAGGCTTGTGTTGTGGGTACTTAGACAACGATATATATAATATATAAATACTTATATGTATACATAGAAAACAACCATGACTCTGGAACAAATATCTGTGTCAGCACACAAATAAATGCCCTTACCGGGATTCGAACCCGGGACCATCGGCTTCATAGGCAGGGTCACTACCCACTAGGCCAGACCGGTCGGTCGGTCGGTCGGTCGCTCGGTAGGTATTTACTTAAAACTTGTTTCAACATAAAATTATTATTTATTTTTATAAGCCTAGTTGCAAAAATGTTAATTAGATTAATTTCCGCCTTAAGACGAATATGGACGATCACCGCCCATAAATTGCCTTTTCATACATACGTAGGTAGTCCCCAATTCCCTTTCTGGATATTAACATTACTTACTACGGTACCTAAGACGTCCACTCGGGCGTCTCCCATTTTGTTGTCCCAAGTACGCTCTCTTCACGGCATGATCCTCTCCCATTCTCTCTAAGTGTCCGAGCCACTGAAGCTTAGCCACTTTGGTCTCTGAATATTTCGCCACTATATCGGAACACATCCTTATTTCCATGGCAACAAAATTACTGCTGACTGTACATTTGCTTATTTTCATCAGGTCGCTCAAAAATATCTGAACATGCACTTTATCTACCTACATTATAACTTACTATCAACTTTGTATTTTTGGCCCATCTCGGCAGCCCGTTCCCCGAACGAATGGCAATGTTTTCCGAAGCCGTGAGAGTCAATCTATTTAATAATATAACTCAAAAATAAATTTAAAACAAAAAAATACAAATTTAATAATATTATGATAATATTAATTTGATTGATAAGTCATATATGGCATAAGTCACTCGTATGGGCTAAAGGTTGAGGTTGACAGCACTTTTTATTTTACTTCGTGTAAAAAAACGCCGAAATAACTGTATACCAACATGACAAACATATAATTTAGGTAACTATAACTTACGAATTATTTGGTCTAGTCTGTAGCACCACCGAAACGAAACCAACCGAGAGTTGCCGAGAAATGACCGATTATCGTAAAATAAAGATTGTTATGAAAATGTCTTTTCCTTATTGTAAATACGTGCGTCGTATTTGAGAAATGTGTCAAAAACTTTATTAGAAATTTGTAAGGCGCCATCTCGCTTCTTCCCTCGTTTTTTATCCCGTTCTGGTTTTTCAATTATATATATGATGATAATATACTTAATAATATAATAAAAAACCGGCCAAGTGCGAGTTGGACTCGCGTTCCAAGGGTTCCGTACATTACCCAATTTTTAACAATGTATTTTTTATACGTGAAACGCGAGTGAATTGCCTTTAAAAAACCCGTAGGGGTCGGATCACAAACTACGTAATTATTCCGACTCACGCTTGACTGCATATTTCTAATAGGGTTTTCTGTCATCTATAAGTAAATGACTATTTTGTATATTTTTTTCAAAATGTTAGACCCAGTAGTTTCGGAGATAAGGGGCGAGGGAGATGGTCACTTTTTGAGTATTTTCTTAAATGACTTCTAAACCATTTATTTCTAAATTGCAAAAAAAAAAAATATTTGAAATTCTCAAAATGAGCTTTTTTATTTGATATGTAACACGATATAGTTTAAAAAACATTATTTTTTCATTTTCTCATTTACCCCCCAAAAGAGGCCTCCATGTTTAAAATTCATTTGTTTACGTAAGATGTCCTTCTTTGGGTCACGAATTTACATAATTATGTGTACCAAATTTCAACTTAATTGGCTAACTTACTTTTGGAGAAAATGGGCTATGACAGACGGACAGACAAACAGACGCACGAGTGATCCTATAAGGCAGCGGTCGGCAACAAGCGGCCCGCGGGCCGCATGCGGCCCGCGAGCCTCCCTGGCTATTTTGTATGCAATATTGACAAACGGCAATGTCTGAGAAAGTTATAAATATTAACAAAGTGCGGCCCGCGTCAACTTCGGTAACTACTATTTGGCACTAAAAGGTTGCCGACCGCTGCTATAAGGGTTCCGTTTTTTTCCTTTTGAGGTACGGAACCCTAATAACTCAATTATTGCGGAAAACATATTTTAGTTTGTGTTAATATAGGTAACTTTCGTAACTGTATATTTCCGCAGTTGATTATTGTAATATTGAATTCACAAAAACATACTGGTTGATAAGAATATATAAAGTTGTGTTATAATGTTTATCGGCTCATTTTAGGTAGGTAGTTTAAATCCTTTCAAGTAAAACTAAAAATGTACAAAATGCGATAGTTTATCGATATGACTTTATCGACATGGCCACATGCCTCTGGTTCCTCTTTGTTGATCTTACATTTTGTGGATGTGTGTGTGATGCTACGTGACAGTTGGCTTAGACTTCATCTTTAGGAATATTATATACATATATGGTTTAGCTCCTGATATTAAAGGTTTGAACTACACGTCAAATAAAAATAGCGAGTATATTATGTGCGGAAAAAGAAGGTAATGTACCTATACAATTTCCCTTATATTTCCTTACTCTAATTTTATTCGTTCTATCTGAGAAGATGATTAAATATCTGAATCGAAAATTCTGATTTTTTAAATCTTGACATTGTCTGATACTTACTTAATTTGTAAAAGGCTCAAAACTTGCTAATAAAAGGGATCAAGAAAAGTTGATAGGTATTTTCAGCAAACACGGAAAATATTTTAATTTATGTTCACAAAATTTTAAAGAGTGTAAAATATTAAATAGCAAAGCCTTATTTTGCGTGTTCGGAATTTCCTATTCTTAAATTCTTAGCCATAAAAACCTTTGGCTTAGCATAGATAAAATAAATTAAGTCAGTAGCTAAGTTTAATTTCCAGGCCCTTTAACTTTCATTAGAGCGAACTTGACTCCAATTATCCTCTCACGGAAGAACTAAGGCGGATATTTTACCTTACTGACACCGACCTATTTCGTGAAGTTAGTGACAGAAGTTAGTTAAATACAGAATTAATAACTAAACTAAATATAACTAACTATGATATCTACTCCATGGCTAGAAACTGTAAGTAGGTATAGTCGCACAAAACTCGGGATGTTTACAATTCTAAATCTGTGAATGAAATCTAATTTTATCCCACATTCTTCATTCATTATTAAAAGAGTAGGTAAACAAAATTGTTTTGGCACAGTGAACGCTGCTGCTACAGCAGTAAACCATTAACGGCTATAGGTACTACTAGATATTTTACACTAAAACCTAACCTAACCTTTTAAGATTTTGCTTGGAGTCTGTACTCGGAAATATACTTACTTAGTCTAGTTTACGAGTGTTTTTTTTTCATGGAATTTGCCCTTGATTATACCGTGTAAAAATTCAATATAAGACTACAATTTTGCGTTAGCCCCAATAACATTCATTTGGATTTGATTTGGTTTGATTTTGTTTGATATTTAATATTTGCTTCGGGTTGGTGTGGTGAAAAATGTTGTGTTTCACTTGGGGGCAAATTTTGTTTAAACCTCGTGCTTTGCGTGCGCGAAAAATTCAATTTTTCGCACCAAACCAACGCGAGTGGTTCGAAAAATGGAATCTTGAGCGTTGCGAGGGTTTCAAAGCACGAGGGTTAAACTAAATTTACCCCCGAGTGAAACACAAAATTTTTCACCACACCAACCCGAAGGAAATATTAAAAGTAAAATATCAAACAAAATCAAATCCAAATTAATGTTATTAAATATTTATCATCCAAAATCATCATTTACAAGTCAATTCTACGAGCAAATATAAGAAAACAACTCAAAATTTGCATTTGATTACTTTGCCTCACATGTGAATAAAATGCAACTTTGCTATCACATTTTGAAGTGCAAAGTAAGCCTTTCCGAGCTGGTGTGGTGAAAATAACTATTTCCTTTTTAACGTCCATTGTCACACGTGTTTGATATTACTATGTATGAATGAACTGACTGACTTTTTATATATATTTATTCATATAGAGTAGGCATCAAGGAACTGAAACGTAAATTTTAAGGGTCCTTACCCTTTACTATATTATACCCTTTTTATTTGGTTTTAAATCGGCCTAATGGTACTTGTTAACTATACTTGTCTCATAAAATATAAATACACGGTCGGTGTTGCGCTCAATACGAATCGAAAGAAGACAAATAATTAAGAATCCTGAGAAAAATTTGGTAAATTTGATGCCAGGAAAAATTAATGGTTGGTGTAACAAAGCCAAATAGTTAGGCATTTGCTAATTTAAACTATGTATAGCCACAGAATAAATAATAGTACTAAGCACAGAAGACTCACTCTCTAACAAAACGCGTCTGTTACGATCAGCACAGATATGGCCGCTAGGTGGCGACAGCGCCACGCGCGGCTTATGGCAAACCCCAAAATTGGGGCCGAACGGATGTACTTTTAGCTACCTGTAGCAAAGCGACGAAATCGCGGAGTGAGACACGCCTGGTATAGCTTTATATAATTTAATTGTATTACTACCACGAAACTAGAAATAGTCTAATATTGGTGCACCTTGTGCTACGGAGATAACTAGGCTACACCATTATTGCCTAGTAATAGTTATGGCTTATACCTTATCCTAAATATACTCGTATTGCTCCTTTGAGGCTTGGCTAGTAGGTAATACAAACCATCTGTATAGTTATACCTAACAAGTTCTGTATTATAGTTATATGGTAGTCCTAATTTTATAAATAACTAGCATTGTAGCCATTTTAACTAGCGACCCGCCCTGGCTTCACACGGGTAAACCTTAACAGATATACACTTAACCTTCCTCAAGAATCACTCTATTGATAAGTGAAAACCGACGCGGAATAGACGCGGCGGGGGACTTTGTTATGTAAGGTGTAGTGACGGTTGACCATCTATAGATGGTCAAGCAAATCTTGTCAGTAGAAAAAGGCGCGAAATTCAACAATCAAATTTTCCATGGGATGATATCCTTTCACGCCTACATTTTTCAAATTTGCCGCCTTTTTCTACTGACAAGATCTGCTTGACCCAGTATAAATACATGATGTGATAACATGTTTTTAAGTTTAAAGGGTCCTTCGGTCATTGTTCGAGTTCTACTTAAGTATTTAGAGTCCTTTGTTAGATCAGCTGTCTGGCCATACAAATAAATAAAGCATTTTCCTTTCTTCTTTTAATATTTTGGTACACGAATTTCTGTAGTAATATTAATATTACCCATATACAACGAACAATAGGAAAGTATCATGTGTTAGTTATTTTTTGACCTTCTACATATATATAATGGTTTGCCAGCGCTGGGGTGTCTAATTAATGTATACATTTAGCCAAATTCAAATATACTTATTTAGAGGTACAACGAGCAGCTCACTCAAACATTTAGGATTCATGGCAGTTTTGCAATTAAAAACCTCTACTTGGCCTTTTTTCCTCCTGATAGTCCTGATGCTGTGGAAATTAACTAACCTACTGTACACACCTTGGTGAAAATGACACTAGGTTATTCTTACCTTTGGTGTACTTGTGGACGAGCTTCCTATGTCACGAATATACTTTATTTTTCACCACACCAGCTCGGAAAGGCTTACTTTGCACTTCAAAAACTGATAGCAAAGCTGCATTTTATTCACATGTGAGGCAAAGTAATCAAATGCAAATTTTGAGTTGTTTACTTATGTTTGCTGGTAGAATTGACTTTTAAAGGATGATTTTGGATGATAAATATTTAATAACATTCATTTGGATTTGATTTGGTTTGATTTGGTTTGATTTTGTTTGACATTTTACATTTAATATTTTCTTCGGGTTGGTGTGGTGAAAAATTTTGTGTTTCACTCGGGGGCAAATTTTGTATAACCCTCGTGCTTGGAAACCCTCGCAACGCTCAAGATTCCATTTTTCGAACCACTCGCTACGCTCGTGGTTCAATTTTGGAATCTTTCGCTTGCTCAGGTATCAATATTAGCACGAGCGGTTAAACAACAACTTTGCCCCCATGTAAAACAAATAACTATTTCCAGTGACTGCAACCATGTTAGAATTAACCATTAATAAGTATCTTTTGAGACCGAGGTAACAGCCAAAAATATACTGAGTAAATCACTGTTTATTTTCTTTAATATTCATTTAATAAGTTTCTTAACGAGACAAATTTTTATTGCTGAATTTTGGTAATTTTCTTTACAGTACATATTCCTACTTTGCCGCACTAGTGCGGGAAAGCGCACTTTTCGTGCGTATGTCCAAAGTTTAAAGGGCCATATGTACTGTAAAACGTTGTACGATACACGTGCGAATAGGTAATTCGCAACTCGTGTCGATTTAAACACTTCCTTCGGTCATGTTTTAATTTATCGCCACTCGTTTAGAATTTTCTCTTTTCCGCACATGTATCATAAATAACTATTACACAGTCATTATTACTTTCAGTAGGACGAACGAAAATCACACTTTATGGGTCCATTTTATGGTTAGTTATTGACCATAATGCTTATTAATAGCAAGCAAAATTGAACACTTGAAAATTAGGTCTTTTATTAGGTATCCAAGACGATAACTGGAACTTAATTATAGTTAAACTGTATATAAAAAATACAATAAAATGGCAATACAGGTCCAAACCTTGACGTCCAAAAATTTTTTTTAGATTCCTCACGTCGTGGGCTAGCAGAATATACCCCATGTATGTTAGCCGATTTTTCGTAGTTTTCGAGTTATGAGTTTTTTAACTTTTGTTAAGAAATTCCGGGGTGAAGCAATTAATTTATAAAAAAAAAGTATTGAACTTTTTTGAATGTTTCTTTTTGTAACATAATTCTGGACAAACGGCGCAGTTGTTAAAAAAAAACAGCATCCTCACTTGACTGTGAGTTGGTGTTTTTGGGTGATAACATTCATTGAATTTATTCCGTTTAATACAAATTTATGTACTTTTGAGAACGTACAGAATTTCATAAAAGTCATTGGATGTGGGCTAGTGACCGCGGGTAGGTTTGCATACGCGATACTGCGCACGATAGCGCAATCGACGACGGGATGTGGTTACCAAAGCCTTTGAGAGCTCGCTCGTACCACTCTATACCTTATAATATATAGTTGTTCACAGCTTCCAATATACCGCTTCTCCGCTGGGAGTGTCAGGAAAATTGATCACTGTGAATATGTTAATAAATAGGTACAGGAGCAGAATTTGATGTTTTTTTAAAGAACACATACCGAAAAATTAGGTAACTACTATTAAAGTCCTTAAGCGAGCCTTTATGATTTGTACTCGTTACATTTATTTTGGAGCTTAGATACATAATGATCTTTCTATATTATATAGGTACTCAACATAATTTGAAAAATACTTAAGTATACATATTATTATTTTATTGGAACTTAAATTTGGACCATAGTTGTAAGTTGTGGACTAAAGTTACTTAATTTTACGGTAATTACTTAAATTAGCTCTTAATGGTTGCTATAAACCGGTCAATATGGACATGTCTTATTACGCAAATCGATTACTTAGATACTAACTGCATTAGTTATTTCCGCTTATTAAGTCAAATCCTGAACTTTAATTACACCCCAAGCAAACTAGAACTTGGCACCCATATAGATCTCAATTCTTTTTCCGGCGAAGTCAACAACGACAAATATTCTTAATATTGAACTTGGCTCTCATTTCACATTTATGTTTTTGATGGGTCCTTTTTAACTTGACCTAAAGTATGTCTGATCTCTCTAATGGACTATTGTGTGTGTAGCTTCTGAGTAATTAAATAGTATGTGCGACTCAGTGTTTACTGAAACTATTTATTCGGTTAATGTCATTATAAAATACACTGCAGATCAATACATTGGTAAGGTCAAACGTTCACCGAACTCTAAAAATAAACTGTAAATATAGAAAATAAGTGTATTTATCAAACTGTCAAATATGTGTGTGGGTTGCAGACGTAACTATATATTATGTTAGAATACCTTTACTAGTACAATATTTTATTTTATTTATACCATCTCAGCCATTATTACCAATATGCAGGGTGATTTTTTTTGTCTGTTTCATACATTCCGGCTGATATGATGCCGCTGATTTCTATGGGATAGTCATTTTTTGTGGGTATTCGTCCCATAATAAAAGTTGTTCAGTATAAATTCACTATGCACAGCATGGCTGGTGAATAAAATTTTACCCTGTATAGACAGATACAGCTGTAGGTACAGGCCGATTCGAGTTTTAGTTAGGTATACGAACTGTATCGATATGATACTGATCGATGAAATGTGACGTTTTTGGTTGAAGAAATGTCATCTTTAGCAAAGAGAATAGATAGTATAGAGGGGTCCTGTAATAGTAAATTTTGTAGTCACAGTAAATTTACTGCCATCTATCGACACACGACTAAAACTCAAAAGGAAATGTATACAACTATCGAAAAAATTTATATATATGGATAAATGATTTTATTATTTTTATATCATTTTGACCCATGTTCATTCACTGATACCTATGTGTTAAAATTGTTAAATATAAAACGGTGTCCTCAACGCCATCTAGCCGACCATAGGCCAAAGGTGTGTGCGCCATCTATCCGAGAATGACTTTTTCTTGATTTCCGAGGCATGTTTTTTTCTTAGACTTTATTCATCTTATACGGAGTTACATATGTCTTTGCCTTTAGACACTGACAGATCAGTATCAGATCGGAAACAGATCGACTAGGTAGGTAACCAAGGGTAGAGTCATAGAGTAGATAAAACAATCTAGCCAGACATCGTTTGTATGGTTATGCAATACTGATGGAGTTTATGGTACATACATCTATTATTTATGGTATTTTAATTATGATGGGTATCTGATGACAATATTACTAAAGCGAATCTGAATCATGAAAGCATCATGCGAGATGAGTTGTTGTAACGGTATCTATTATCCAAACATCCTGTCAGTATGTAGCTTCCTCCCACAGCGTACCAAAACACAGCCCAAAATATAATTTATTAGTTTTCATGGTTATTAATTATTACTTCATTATTACCATTTAAGTTATGTTTCATGATTGTACTGCTTGCTAAATGTTTGATATAATTAAATAGACTAGTAGGTGGCTCTAAAAATTACCTCTATTTGAGGAGCTGTGCAATTGTCGCACACATTTTCTACGTGATGGATGGCTCATAGCACGACCGGATCGTAGGGCTTATTTATTGTCTGCTTCATAAATCTGTCTGTCAAATAAACGCTCACGCTGACGTTTATCTAAAATACACCAAAATTAAAAATAATGTGAAGCTGCTTGAGTACTAAGATTAATGTACACACTAATACACAGTTCTCTAAAAACTCCACGGAGCAAGTGATAGTTTTTCTTGCTATTGAAAATGTTGCTACATAGTACCTATCTTACAGGTAATTGGAAAACAAGGTTTTGAAGGATAAGTTTGTTCTTACAGGTTTATGTAGGTATAATATTAGGACCTATAGCCGGACAGTGTCGTACAGCAAAGATAATTTAGACTAGAGGAATACTGTCAAAGTAAATTATGTTGTCAGTACATTTAGGTACTACCCACCATCTATCGACACAAATGAATAAAACTTTTAGAACGTCATTTGACTTTGATCCTTATTTTTTCACTGATATGTGATAATTAGGTAGTGCTTTTCTAACATATAAGTAATGTGGAAATTAAGCATACATTGCAAACAATTTTGGTGACTTTTCTGTAACCGAGTTGTAATATTTACGCCGTGGGCTCGAATAACCGACCAGATTTTGACCACGAATTCCTGAGGTCATAAGGACCAAAAATGTTATATGGCTTTTGGTCAAATTCGGCAAAAAAATAGTTTACCCATACTAATTTTGAATTAGGTACTCGTCTTATTCTACTGACAAGTTGGTTTGCCAGACTATATATTAACTACTATCTACTTATCAGTTTCGTCTTACGTACTAGTTATGAAAGTTTGCAACGTTTTGAAAAAAATAGTTTTTCAGACATAGAAGGGATATTTGATGTTATGGAAACCGTGTTTCTGCGCGAGTCCAACTCAACGCTTGTTCATCGTTGGGTCAGAATATATTAAACCATTTCCCTAACGTTGTTTTAAATATTTTCCAATCGCGAAGAACGGATGTTGTACAAAGGTAAACCAATCCTGTTGAATAAAATATTGTAGTAACGGAATAAACATGGAATCCGCACATTAATTAGAATGTAAACATCTGGTGTATAATAATCAACGGTAGCTGGAAAAGTTGGCAGTTGAATATCCAAACAACGTAAACATTTTTGAGTTCGTCTCAAACTGTGTAATATTTTATTATGGATTTCCGCAAAGTAACGCCTGAATCTATTCACTATTCAAACTGTGTTCCTATATTTTTAATAATTTAATACCTATTAGGTATTGGACGTCTCTATAAAATAAGACAAAGTGTAAAGGGGCCCACTGATTAACAGTCCGCTGGACGGTACCGGTCTGTCAGTTAGAACAAAAATTTGACAGTTCCGAACAACTGACAGGCCGATACCGTCCGGCGGACTGTTAATCAATGGGCCCTTAAAAACATTAAACGGTCAACCAGTCTTCTAATTCTTCATTGGTCACCTTTATACTACACTTCTACTTCTTCATTGGTAAGAGCCAACAGGAGTGGTCATTCCTCCATACAAACGTAGTCCTCGTTTTCCTCCGTGGTTTTTGAAGCTAGAGCAATGATTTTTTCAACACAGATTAATATTGTCAATATCTGTGTCGGTCCGTTTTGGTTTTTTTGATATTTTTGTTTTTTAAGGCGCTAGAGCCCTTCAAAAACGGCCAAAATGGCCTAATAGACTATGCCGCAATGAGAGGCGTGGTATTCAAAACTGATATCAATTAGCCAAAAAAGCAAAACGGTCCGACACAGATAATTTCATAATCATTTAGATTTCCAAATTTGGTTACGCTTGGTTAAGTTTTGGGGGAGGAAAAAGAGGACTACGAAACCTCGATTTTTGTCATTTTTACGCAGGATTTTTCGCCTCAGCTGCAGTTGTCCCTATCGCACTAATTTTAGGGGCGGAGTCAAGTTTCTAAATACGTACACAGCCAGAAAAGTGATGGGCAATAGTCGACATTTAATGTCGATAATCTAGTGATGTAAGAAGTTATCGATAAACCGTCTTGTGTGAAAATATCTAGATCCTAAGATACAAGGGGTTTTGGGTTGAGAGTAGGGAACACATTTTTGTAGTTATGATATACAATCTATTATGAACTTTTTGATTCTAATATTTCAAATTAGAAATCAAAATCAAAAATATTTTATTGCATGGTTAAAATGGGTTAACAAAATTTTTAGGTACCTACAGGCACGCTTCGTAATTGTCGAGCAATTTAGGGTCCTAGCTGAATTGGTTGTTCCATACTTACTCGTGCTCTATGGAATGTCCAATTTAGCTAGAACCCTAAATGGCTCAACAATCACGGAGCGTGACAGTACTAATGATTCATGTTCTGTATATCCTGCCCTACAATGGCGTTAATATTTGGTTGTCATGTCTATACTTCGTTTTTAAGCATTATTGAAAAAAAAAATAGTAAATACTAATATTAACCACTAAGTACATAACTATTACAAAAAAAGGTAAATAATTATACGATTGCATGCTTAAAAAAGACACGTCACCTTCACTCTAATGCTAAACAAACGAAGAATAAGAACTAACAGCGATAAGACCGCCTGTTGCTACCTTTATCTACATTGTAAATCGGTTTTAGGGTTCCGTACCCAAAGGGTAAAACACGGGACCCTATTACTAAGATTCCGCTGTCCGTCCGTCCGTCTGTCACCAGGCTGTATCTCACGAACCGTGATAGCTAGACAGTTGAAATTTTCACAGATGATTTATTTCTGTTGCCGCTATAACAACAAATACTAAAAACAGGATAAAATAAAAATTTTAGTGGGGCCTCCCATACAACAAACGTGATTTTTGACCGAAGTTAAGCAACGTCGGGCGGGGTCAGTACTTGGATGGGTGACCGTTTTTATAAATAATGGTACGGATCCCTTCGTGTGCGAGTCCGACTTGCACTTCGCCGGTTTTTTTTTAATTTGTTTTTATGTTTGTGGTGTAATAAAGAATATTTTAGAGTCAGACCAAGAAAAGTCTACAGCAATTTTGATAGCACACGCAGTGCAAGTGTTATTTATATGTCAATTATGAAAACCTATGAAATTATTCATAGAAGCGACGTTTGAAATAATACTTGCACTGCGTGTTCTATCAAAATCGCTATAGATTTTTCTTGGCCTAACTCTACTTTAAATTACAAAGTAAGGCCTAAATTATAAAATAAGGCCCATTTTTTTTTGTGTTTATAAAACTTGATATTTTGTCTATAGTATTAGCGGACATGGCCTCAAAATTTAAACCCGCTTAAGAATCGGGCCTTATTTCGTGCATTATATACAATACTACCCATTTTTGTGTAGTCATTATTTATACTATAGAAGCATTGTTTGAGTAGCCAATTATTTAAACAGTATTTTTTTAAAGGGCAACGGTGGCAATATTTTAAGGTCTGGATAATAAGATACAGATCTTAATAAGGATATCAATGTAAGTGAATGTTACCATGACTACCAAACAAACAAATCTGATAGAATTTGCCAGCTGGCATTGTAACATTCAGACAGTTACCTATGTACCTAATCTGAAATATGAATAAATTAGTAATATTTTAAACAGGAAAGTAAACCGAATTTTGGCCTTTTGCTGGACACAATCACAATAGTAATTTGTTTTACAAGAGGGCAAAGTTTATCGCCACCGGTTGATGCATTTGCAGCACCAATGGTAGAAAATGCAAGCTCATCATCAACTGCATAATCGACGTTTGATATGACTATTGAATCCGAGCTTTTTGATCATGAATCATGATAAAACAAAATTTTAGAAGGTCGCAGAATAGTGGATTTAAAATATTTATTTTCTGTGATCTCAAATATCAGGCACGATCATACAAATTGTACATTTGCTGATCTTGCCTTTGTCATTGAAAGACGTAAGGGTTTACACAGAGAATATATATTTAAGTGTAATATGTGCAAAAAAAAGGAAACGATACACTCTGAAGACCCAAAAAGAAAATGTTAGTAAATACTGCTCCTCCCCATGGTTACTTGGTTCCTTATTCAACCTACCTGAAATTAAACGAGTAGGTTAGTAAATTATATCATTTTACATTATAAAGTTAAATGTTTAGGTATCTCAATCACTTACTCACTGGTGGACATGGACGCAAAATTTTTGCCCATCTACTTATACTATCTTATAAAAAATGAAATTTTGAAAGTTAGCACGCTTAAAGTTCGTTTTTTTTGCATTAAGGTAACAGATTTTGACATGTCTTATTAAAAATTACCATTGAAAAATAAGTCATAGCAAATATGTTAGAATTATAAATCATATTAATCATATTAATGAGCAAGAGCACCCTAAACCGGCGAGCGTGTATGAGGAATGTTATGAATGTGAAGGAAGCGAAAGTGGTATGTCAGGATCGTAGCAAGTGGAAATCCGTGGTCTCTGCCTACCCCTCCGGGAAATAGGCGTGATTGTATGTATGTATGTATGTATGTATTAATCATATACTTTTTTATATTCTTTTGCTTTCATAAGTAATATAAACTAATTTTTGAAAGCGTTTTTCAATAATTATTAATAAAAAGACACGTCATGATTGTTTACCTTCTTTCTAATGCAAAAAAATAACGAACTATAATAACCGGGCCTTATTTGGTACAGAACCTTGATTTGATAGGTACATCGGATATTCTGGGCCCCTGAGTTTGTTACGTAAAGGACAAAATGGTGACATGTGGTTAGAGCTGATACTGTTAAACTAGTGGTTCTGTGCGCTAAGTATAAAAAATAAGCTTCAGCGAACTCATTAAGCCTAGAAAAAACCCTACACCCTACTGCCACTTAAGTCAGTCTTGAGTCTTTGAATCAATTTCCGTAGTAGTACTACTACTACTAAGGTACTAGGAGGTAATAAGGCCTATAGTAGGTATAATAAGGCCTACCTGAAAAATAATGTTCTTACAACAGTGTAACCGTGTTAGTTATTTGAGTAACATATATGTAAAGTGATACAATTAAAAGCTAACAGCAAACCAGTACATAAATTATATCTTATGTACTTCTTATGAATTACACTCTTATAAAGGTTTCGGCTAATTACGCTTAATTACTTGAATAAAGGTAGATGAATTGCGTGCGGTCCAATAGGTAACCACAACTCACGGAGTCCAAAACAATAAGCTGATCAGCAAGGTCAAGTAAACAAAGCCAAGTCACAGTAGTAGAAAGATTATCGAGTTCCGTAAACGTAAGCCGGGTCAAAAAATTCAATCGCAACACAGTAAGTAATAAGTGAACGCCTCGTGGCAGTAACGCACGAAAAATAACATTGCAAATTGTCGGCAATGAGGCGCGCGCGGGTGCAAGCGTACGCATCTGTGTGCGTGCATTACTCACACAAATACAGTCTCTCACGCCCCGTCAGAGCGACGGGTATATTCAGCTTGAAATCTCAAAATTGACTTTTAGCTCAGCTCCCGTTTCGTCTTAAGGAGCATTCCACCGTTACGTACTCGACATCTTTACCCATTTTTTTACTTTTCAAGGCTGGTAGTTTTTTTTGTTTGTCTTTTTATCGTGTATTGTTAGTAGATACCATCTAAAAGCCGCCTGTGTTCTTTTATAACCTACTTCATTACACCGTTTTTTTTAATATAAAACGATGTCCCCCGCCGCGTCTGTCTGTTTGTGTGTATATATGTTCGCAATTAACTCAAAAAGTACGAAACGGATTTTCATGCGGTTTTCATCTATCATTAGAGTGATTCTTGAGAAAGGTTATAACTGTATAATTTGTTAAGGTTTTCTGTAAATTGGTTGAAATATGACGATGTTTGCTAATTATGTTGGAAAAAATCACGTTAACTAGGAGCTTTAAGCGAAAACGCTGCATAAGGGGGCCCACTGATTAACAGTCCGCCGGACGGTATCGGCCTGTCAGTTAGAACAAAACCGGCGGACTGTTAATCAGTGGGCCCCTTAATCCGTTTGAGAAATAACAACACGATGTATGGTGGGGTTGTCTCTCTTTTATTGGTCTACAAAAAAGTTCGCGATGGTAGGTATAATATGTCTATCTTTTAAGGATAACTTACTATGGTAATGGGTTATTATTACCTTCTAAAAAAAGATTACATTATAATGTCGAATTTGCAAAGACACGTATACAGTATTAGGTAATCATTATCAAACTTAATACGTTAGTTACATAATGGTCCTTTATATCATACAATTAAGATTTATCGTAAAAAAAAATTTCATTTATTTAGGTGATTATGCAAGTTAACCTTTTCGACTCCAAAACAAATGTGAAAGCACTTACTCATACGCCAAGCCGTTTTCTGCAAGACACCGAATGATAGGTCTAGGGATGTTACTTGTAACTATCTATACTAAATATTATTGAAGAACACTGAGAGAAAAGTATAACAAAACCACACTTAGAATTACAAAAAAAACTTAATCCGGGGACAAGGAGAGTCAACTAATAGGAACAAATTGACTTTTGCAATTTCTATTAGTTCTTGCAATTTCTATTATCTGTTTGTTGAAATTCGATTTAGGATTACTGAGCTGTTTGTAGATTTAAATAAACTTTACAGAAATAGTGAAACTTCCATAATTATTACTAAACTTCATTTTTTCCCCCAGTACAGAACTGTTTTTTAATTCCTGGTGATGATTTTTCTCTCAGTGAACTTAGTGTAAAATGGACCTACGCATGCTGTGTTCATATTATATTCCTTTTAACAAATTTCTTTCAGTTAAACATTATGACATTTGAGTTTGTACAAAAGGGACACATGTTTTTTTTTTAAATAATGATAAGTGCAAAATGTTTTACATGGCAAAGTCTTTATGGCATTTTATTTAATCGTATGGCTACAAACTGGTCGCTTAGTAATTAATTGCTTATTGAATAGGTACTATAGTTTAACATCTAGTTTCTTCACCCATTGGGCTGCGTTCACATCAGGGCAGAGCAGGTCCAGGGAAACTCCGGTATATTTCCTCTTGGGGCAGTCGTAGATGATGTGATTAATAGACTGCACTGGAGCTCCGCAATCACACGCCGGTGAATTTCGCCAGCCACACTTAAACATGTAATCCCCACAGAGTCCATGTTCGGTTCTGAGCCTATTCAGCTGGCACAAGTCCCGTCTAGAGCCCGAGAAGCCAAATGGCTTTTGCGTGGGGTCATAGTTAGAAACATTAGCCCTGGGTGGATTTGCTATCCATTCGTCTTTCCATCTTGATTTTATATTGAACGGCTTTTCCATCAGGTACTGTGCTGTCTGGTAGGGCGGATGTCGGGATTTCAGACGATGGCGAGGCGGGCACATAAACTCCTGGTGAACCGGTAGATTTGGGTTTCGAGCTATTTTGTTGGCTTCATTTAGTAAAGCCTGTTGCCTTCTAAGATGGGGAGGCGGTATGTGGCTCAGTGCTGGCAACCATTGTAGGGGGGTTGATTGTATCGTGCCAGATATACAGCGCATAGTTTTATGCAACTGGACGTCGATCTTGTCTGTGTGGGCACTGTTCAGCCAAACCGGGGCGCAGTATTCTCCTGCAGAATACACCAGGCTAAGCCCACTTGTGCGCAGTACTTCTGCGCTAGCTCCCCAAGACGTGCCTGTAAGCTTATGCAAGATGTTGTTGCGAGTTACGAGTTTCTTATTTAACTTGCTCAGGTGAGATCGGTATGTCAGCGAACGATCAAGAGTGACGCCAAGATATTTAGGCTGTGGGTTGTATTCCAGGATTTTACCGTCAAAAGTGACTTTGGGGCAGTATGTGGCCAGTTGGTTGTGTAGGTGGAATGTCGAAACTTCAGTTTTACTAGCGTTTGGTACTAATCTCCACGTTTTGAAGTAGTTGTTTATTGTAACCAAGTCACTTGTGAGTTGTTCCTCAGAGGCCTTAAACGTTTTGTGCTGGTAAGTTAGGGCAATATCGTCAGCATACATAAATTTTCTAGAGGCCGAACTCGGTAAATCGTATGTGTAGAGGTTAAACAGTAATTACTTTGGCGAAGTTAAACGCTGGGGGTAGTTTGTTTCTAGCTAGAATGTCGGAAAAGAAAGCTGCTAACCATTTTACACATTTAGGGCCGAGGTTCTTAATAAATTCATTGTAGATACCATCCTGCCCTGCTGCTTTACCTAGAGCAAGTTGATTGATAGCGGCAGATGTTTCATCAGTTGAAAACGACCTGGACAGATTTGCGTCATCTGGGAGGGTATCTTTGAGTTTATTAGCCAGCATCTTAATGTTTCTAGTAGTGGCACGGTCTCCTCGTACACGTGATGTTTCTACAATGCGTTTTCCTATGGAGTCCGTAAGCTTTTGAGAAACATTGTGATTTTTTGACCCAGTTTTGCCTGTAAGTTTATTGAGTACCTTCCACGCTTTTCTGCTTGATGTTTTGAAGTTAAGCTTTTCAACAGTGGCTACCCATTTGTTCTTCCGTTCGATATCCAGAGATTGTAGTAAGTCACGTCCTACTTCCTGATTGCCTGATTCTTTGTACTGTTGGTAAAGTTGCTCGCTTTCCTTGGTCCACCCGGGTATGTACGTTTTTCGGAAGCCTCGGGGGACGTACTTTTTGGCAGCTGAAATGACTAAACCAACCAATCTCTCGTAATTTTCGGCTTTCGGCGGAATCCATCTGATGGAGTTGTCAATGTATGTTGCAAATCTATCCCACTTTTATGGCATTGACATAAGGAGGAATACATTTTCTATAGGTATAAATAAGTTTACCACATCAGGACGGTGAAGTGCATTCCGAAGTCTGAAAAACGAATTCCGGATTGTGCTTCCCCTTTCACTCATACGAAGTATTACTTAAGAGGGAAGTAGAGGACGGCACGATCCGAAGTTCGTTTTTCGGACTTCGAAGTACGGCCTTGCTTTGCTAAAATATTCTTCTTATTCTTCCTCGCGTTACCCCGGCATTTTGCCACGGATCATGGGAGCCTGGGCTCCGCTTGACAACTACACGGAGAGAAAAAATATTGTTCGAATTAAAAACCTGATTTCTAAAAGACGGGATTATCAAACTCTATTAATTTTTACATTTTTTTTCTAGGCGATAGAAAATAATATAATTTCAAGGAAATTTTATTAATTTCATAGTATAGGAAATACAAAACGGTTTTACTTAATCGTGAAATTAATATTCTTTACTCGGAATAACAGAGTTGTATAAATTCTATAAAACTTTCCTTGAGTTTATAAATGGTGTACTAGTTACAGTACGTAAAGATTACTAGATAATACAAATGGGATTTATTGAAATCGGTGGCTACAAATGAGTATTAATAATTATAAGTCAATTCTGATTTCTATACTTGGTAATCTTGTAATAACTAGTCCCTTTCTTATTCTTATGAGTTTTATTCTTTATCCGTAAATAGTAAATAGCTTTATAGATATTAGTTTAGTTTACTAATAACAAGATTCCTAAACGCACTGGCCGCCCCTCCCCCCGCACGCGTACTCCGTATCCATCTTTGACTCGTCCATTTTGCTTGTAACCTCATCGGAGAAAGGATGAAATTATGTCATTGTGCCCAAAAAAATAGTTTGGTGCATGTGGTGTGTCGTTGAATGGAACTATGACTAAGTCTAATTTTAACTACGTTGAACATATAACAAAGAAACCTGTAAAATTGGGCCAGCGACTTGTAAGTAACCATAATTGCAATTTACAGATGCACCCGTACCTGATCCTGATCCAAGCCATTCAAGCGCGATTGGAGCGTGCCACGCAAATTTATATCACGTAAGAAGTGATCGTTCCTTACGGGATCTAAATATGTCTGGTATGTTTCGATAGCGTTTGAATCGCTTGGATCAGCCTCAGGTGCGCACGCATGTGTACATTGCAATTATGGTTAGGACTTGAAATTAAATCGCAGCTTTCTGAATCCCATGAATTATTCTATAGATTTGTAATTTCTAGTAAAAATATTACTGAAAATAAGAGTGCTGCTTTATTGTTTCCAAGCAAACTATTGTGAATTTTAGTCACGGGGTTAGTAAAACCAAGAAACAAAACACTAGATAAAACTTCTCAGCTTTATAAATTCCATGACTTTTTTTTATAATTCCTAATAAAGTTTACTTGTTTTTAGTAAACAGTATTGTGTTTCCAAAACGGATTTCTTTTTTGGGTTTAGTAAATACTATTAGTAAAACTGGTATATAACCGTTAGTATAATCTACTTGTCATGGGATTTACTAAAATTTTACTAATGATTAATATTTTTTACTTGGTTCTACTAAGTTTTTCTCTCCGTGTAATCCCATGATTTGACTTAGGCACTAGTTTTTACGAAAGCGACTGCCATCTGACCTTCCAACCCAGAGGGGAAACTAGGCCTTATTGGAATTAGTCCGGTTTCCTCACGATGTTTTCCTTCACCGAAAAGCAACTGGTAAATATCAAATGATAATTCGTACATAAATTCCGAAAAACTCATTGGTACGAGCCGGGGTTTGAACCCGCGACCTCCGGATTGAAAGTCGCATGCTCTTACCGCTAGGCCACCAGCGCTTTTTGCGAAAAAATTAAAGTTACTTAAATACTTATGATTATTTTTAACATTATATGAGGTTAGTAGCAGAGGATATAATTATAACTATACTCATGAAATGTTTTTAAAACAGGACGAAATCAGTACTTACGTTTTCTAAGTTTAAGTCCGATCTTTATTTATTTATTTAAACTTTATTGCACAAAAGAAAAACTTATCGTACAAAAGGCGGACTTAATGCCAAAAGCATTCTCTACCAGTCAACCTTAAGGCAAAGCAGAGAGATTGTGGGCGGTGCAACTGCTACTACTACTAACAAAATTTAATATAAACCGCAAAGCTATTTAAAAAATTTAACACACATATGCAAGTACATCAAAATATACACGATACATATAATATAAATACATATACCTAACATTTAAATATATACAATAAAATATATATAAATTATATAACTAAAACTAGGAATCCTTCATTCTACCAGCAAAGAAAGCACGTACCGATTTCTTAAAAGCGAACTTGTTTGGGGCATTTTTAATACTAAGGGGGAGCCGGTTCCAAAGGCGCGCTACCTGCACGCAGTACGAATCTGACATGAAGCCAGTGCAATGTGGAGGGATGGATAAGGACATATTGCCAGAAGAGCGAAGCTGACGGACGATCTTTCTTCGAAAACATATTCATCAGGTACAGGACTTTCTAAAATTCGCGATAACTCTTCAGTATCCATGTCTTAGTAAACCGATATGTAATAAGATGAATAAGATAACGCCAGCACTACCAATATTTGAAACGTCTCATGCGGACTCATTTATCGGTCAATGGCGTAGGAAATGTAGCAATATAGAATTTTCCCTATATTATTTATTGACAAGAGAAGGGATGCGACAGATTTAATTAACAAGCGAGAATATATCGGTAGTTCCATTTTCAATACATATATTTTTTTTACAGGATGTTAGCACAAAGGTTACTGTAATAAGGAACATTATAATTATAGAACATTTAAATTATTAAGTAAAATTAAAGTGAACAATGTTGTATAAATATTGTAACGAATGCAAATAAATATTGTAACGAATTTTGCGAAACATAATTACAATATTAGATTTGAATGTCTTGCCACATCACTAAAGATGGATTAATCGGTCAATGGCGTACGAAATGTGCCATAATTAGTCTAACATCAAAGGTCTGAAAAAACCACGAATTTCTATTTAAATCCACAGCTGAATTGTTAATTTTACTTGGGAACAGGAAGAATATTTATTTAAATATGTTATACCCAAAAGAAGATTCTTTTTTATATTATCTGGACCTTTTTAAACGCTATTTATCTTACGACTCATATATACGTCATTGGTGTTGAACCTGCGGTGCCAATATATACGTCGTTGGCGTGGAAAAGGTTAAAAGTGTGCATTTATAATTTTGAATAGAGACGTCTAGTAATAATAATGTAAAAAAAAACCGGGCAAGTGCGAGTCGGACTTACACACGAAGGGTTCCGTACCATTATCTATAAAAACGGACACCCATCCAAGTACTGACCCCGCCCGACGTTGCTTAACTTTGATCAAAAATCACGTTTGTTGTATGGGAGCCCCACTTAAATCTTTATTTTATTCTGTTTTTATCTATATTTGTTGTTATAGCGGCAACAGAAATACATCATCTGTGAAAATATCAGCTGTCTAGCTATCACAGATCACGAGATACAGCCTGGTGACAGACGGACGGACGGACGGACAGCGGAGTCTTAGTAATAGGGTCCCGTTTTACCCTTTGGGTACGGAACCCTAAAAATAATAACTCAGAAACAGCGCTGTACAGAATAATTTTATCTCATGAAACCTCATAGTAAGAGCTTCATTATCGTACTGTGTTTGTAAATCTTTTCGCTTTCCGGAAAATTAAAGGAAACTAAGAGTTGTATTTTTAACACAATAAAGCTTCACAGTGCTCTATTTAAAATATACCTACACTACCTACACATTACTTAAAAATTTTATATGTTTAATATTGTAATCAATTGTGATTTTTTAGGGTTCCGTACCCAAAGGATAAAAACAGGACCCTATTACTAAGACTACGCTGTCCGTCTGTCTGTCTGTCACTAGGCTGAATCTCGTAATAGCAGTTGAAATTTTCACAGGTGATGTATTTCTGTTGGCGCTATAACAGCAAATACATACTAAAAACAGAGTGGGGCGAAACGTGATTTTTGGTTTGGATTGAAAAATTAAATTTTTTCGCCAATTTTTTGCGTAATGGTACGGAACCCTTCGTGCGCGAGTCCGACTAGCACTTGGCTGGTTTTTTAATATCCTAGCGCGCTACATACATTATACGAGTATGTACAGATAGTACGCCTACTCGTTCTAAGTGCACAAAGTGAAATCAATATTTTTTTCTCAGTAAAAATGTTTCTTTTTTATGTAGCTACGTACCTATAAACTACCTAAACCTGTACCTAAATGGTATATTTTATGACTGCTAGTAAAAAACAAATTCTAGTGTGTATTGCATATTGTATGCATCACATGTGTGTGCAGAACCCACTTACATTAAACGGCACGTGTTTTATTCATTTATGCTGATAACTCTGCCCATATATTCCAGGCATTCCAGCCAGTGCCAGTGACGCCATACATTCTAAGTTCCACCACGTCTCGCTCAGAAGTACGGAAACTGAGAAACAAAGTTTGCGCAACACTATAAGGGTCCGTCCGGGTTAAAAAAAAATTATTTAAGCAATAATCTGAATTATTCACATATATGCAGGACTTATTTCGTGAGGTGAAAAGAAAAATATACCTAATGTTGTTTTTTTTACAGTCCCTGCCTTGAAAGGAACTCTAGCAATTATGGTTTCCTATGCAATAGTTATGATCTAACTAGCTGTTGCCCGCGACTTCATTCGCATGGATTTGTAGAATAGGTTAGGTTAGGTTAGTATTCTACATGATCATAGAACTTTATGCAGCAAAAGATAGCAGTGGGGACGGTTAATCATTTGTTAATAATTATACAAAGCATCATAGATTTATAAGGCATAGATCGAGTGTTCGTACATCCCTAGTGAAGCCATTTCAAGTGCGACGTCACGTCGCACTCGTGTCACCGTATTCGATCGGCCCTGGCAGTACTCAAGGTCACGTCGGTTTGTGTACACCTCTCGTTTAAAAATCAAAAACACAGGAAAAATGGTTGTTTGTGCATTGAATGGGTGTCACAACGCATCATATCATAAAAACAAACCGACTTACGTTACATTTCACGCGGAAGTATAGAGTTTAATGTGATATTTTTACGTAATCGTAACTATAATAATCCAATGTTTCGTCAGCCGCCATTTCTTATAAATGTTGCCAGTGTAGTGAATATTTTTTCCTCAAAATGGGACATGACGTTTACATTCTAAAATGAATACGCTTAATTGATGTTCCTTGTATAATTATATAAAAAATATATATTTCATTATTTCATTTTAAATTATGTAGTAATTTTATGCACATTTTAAATAAAAATTGTAAAAATGTATCAATTTTTTTATTTAAACCTTATTTCACAAAGGACAGAAATGCAAAATTCCTTAAATAAACATAAAAAACTTTTGCTATTAAATCTACACACAAATTATTAATACCCAAGTGTTAAGGATGTTGTGAAATCCCCCATTTTGAGGGAAATATCTATATACTGGCAACACGTTTTTGTATATGTGTGTGTGTTGCTGAGCGTAAAACACGAGCGTTCCACGCACACATCGATCGTGTTTCGGCTTCACTTTTGGCAGGTTAGCCGTAAGGGGAATATCTGTCTATGCGTTATTAGTTTAAGCAAAGCATGAGATTTGTCTGTCACAAACTACGAAATTTCAAGCCAGTGGCGTAACTAGGGGGGAGCTGGGGGGGGGGGGGGGGGGGGGCACGTGCCCGGGCGCCATCCAAGGGGGGGCGCTAAAATGTGCAAAAGACTATCTCTCCGCCTTGCCAAAGGCAGCAGGGAAACTTTTGTCAGTCGTATTTACCACCACTGTGAAGTGTGAAATGCGGATGGTAATCTGGCCCACAGTGCAAAAGAGAAAGCCGATCTTTAAGGTACTCTTTTTGCCTCGAACTCGACCTTGAAAGACGACGGTAGCGCCCTACCGCCCACCATCCCGTAGTGCGAATACTATATGCCAGAAACTTCTATCAAGCAGAGGGATATTCGGCGGGAGTCGCTATGCTTTCGTTTTATAAGGCGAGCGGGCCGAGTGCTTCAGAGTTGTGTCCCGTGTTAGCGCGTCTTTTCCGTTAGGGGTCTCCTGTCGAAGTTACCATCTTATGGACTGTCCAAGAGACTACCTATGCAAGTGGATCGCTAGCCCTTTGTCCGGCAGGAGCATATGAGCCGTAGTTAGTAGACGGAATATGCTCCAATAGCTGCTGCTGCATATCTGTGACATGTTGTCTATCGACGACATTCATCGATATGCGGACGACAGTACTGGGATTCCTATACAGGATAGCTAAAAAATAACTACATTCCCGTTGCCAGAGAGGTTTTGGGATTATACTGAGCAACTTTTACTACGGGATCAACCCCGAAATCGCGAAAAAAAAGTTTACTGTATGAAACAGCCAAATTTTTTTTTCGCGACTTAGGGGTTGGTCCCATAGTAAAAGTTGCTCAGTATAATCCCAAAACCTCCCTGGCAATGGGGATGCAGTTATTTTTTTGCCACCCTGTATACAGGGTGGTCCAAACCTTGACGTCCAAAATTTTTTTTTAGAATCCTCTTGTCGTGGGTTATCAAAATATACCCCATGTGTGGTATGTTAGCCGATTTTTCGTAGTTTTCGACGAGTTATGAATTATTTAACTTTAAACTTTTGTTAAGAAATTCCGGAGTGAAGCTTTGCTTTTCTTTTATGCCTTCTAATAATTATTCGTCGTATTTGCACTGATAACATGAAATAGCGATGGGGAAGTGACCCCATAAAATAATAGTAGAAATAACAAAAGAGATTTTTTTTTATGAATTACTAATTTGGAAGCTTCCCACCTCAGTTCATTTGACCGGCGACACTGACAAATGATGACTATTAAGTATCACTTTTATGACCTTTTAAAAAAACTTAGGGTCTAGCAGTTTCTAAAATAACCAAAAGTCCTTGAAATCGCTTTTATTTTTTATTTATTTAGGTACGGGAAACATCTAAGCTTGACATGCTTGAACGTAAAAGTTTGTCTTTTTTTCCGAACTCAGCAAGTGAGGATGCTGTTTTTTTTAGCAACTGCGTCGTTTGTCAAGGATTATGTTACAGAAACATTCAAAAAAGTTCAATCGTTTTTTTTAAATAAATTAATTGCTTCACCCCGGAATTTCTTAACAAAAGTTAAAAGTAATAAAAATCATAACTCGAAAACTACGAAAAGTCGGCTAACATACTCTGATAGCCCACAGCGTGAGGAATCAAAAAAAAATTTTTTGCACGTAAAGGTTTGGACCACCCTGTATAACACATGCCGTGCCAACATCCCTCGTTCTGTGATACTAGAATGTCGTGAAAAACCTGTGTCAGGTATCGAGAGCATTCTATCCAGAATTTCGGTGTGGGATCGGGACAATTTATTAGTCCAATTCAATCCCACCAAAACTCAATTTTGCGCGTTTACCGCTAAGAAAACCCCATTTTTCAAGGCACAACCCTCCCATGTCAGGGAGTATTGGGAGCCTCGGTGTTGACATCTCCATCAGTGACGTCCAATAATTTCGTAGCCACCTGCTTGCTGGGGAGGGTGCGCTCGTATCCAAAAAAACTCGGTGTGCTCAATAAAGGGAGGCGATACTTTACTCTGGGGTAGACTGCTAT
Source organism: Cydia splendana (assembly GCF_910591565.1). Lineage (NCBI taxonomy): Eukaryota > Metazoa > Arthropoda > Insecta > Lepidoptera > Tortricidae > Cydia > Cydia splendana. The sequence goes on along the minus strand of NC_085964.1, from coordinate 12,621,239 downwards.
ATGTATTTTATGTATTTCGCAAGTCAGGTCCCATATTGAGTACTGCTGTCACCTTTGGGCAGGAGCACCAGGCCCCTATTTCACCAACGTGACAGGTGCGACAATTCGACAAGTCTCATTGTTGCTGACATCACAGGCATCCATGGGCTACGATTATCGCTTACCATCGGGCGGGCCGTATTCCTGTTTGTCACCATCATTGTATTATTTAAAAAAAACGTTATTGTATCGGCAAAAAACAGGCATTTCTCTTGCGATGTTTATGATGATAATGATGACAATTTTCACAAGATTTCAAAGAACTTTCGGTAATTCTTGACAGCAAATGAGTTCTGTGTCGGAATTTCGTGACAATTGTCGTATTTCTTGTGACAATTGTCATTAGCTTCGCAAAATAAGTACTTTTTAACTGGCGATATATTGGAGTTTTTTTTAATTAACATGTTGGTGGCAAACAACCACACCGCCCGTCTGATGGTAAGCGGTTACCGTAGCCTATGGAGGCCTGTGACGTCAGTAACAGTGATGTCGACAATTGCCGGACCTGTCACGTTGGTGAAATAGGGGCCTGGACCCTTCGAATCAGTCCAAAGGCGCGCTGTAAGTACCTACGTACCTACCTATGAATAGTCTACGAACCCAAACTCACTCGCGATATTGATCCTTTAAGTCTAAGGAGACTGCCTCCTTGTCTGTGTTCTCTACCGCTCGTAGGTACAATGAGCTGTTGTCTGAAGAATTGTTTGACATGCTGCCTAGTTCCCAACGGTGACAGCTTGCCATCACTGCACCGCTCGCCGTAGGCAGTGTTGGTGTGTGTAAATGGTCGCGCACTGTGTGCGGTTTAAGAGGAATTTCCTCCACAGCCAGCAGCGAGCGGGAGGAAATTTGTCGAGAAAAGGAGCTCGTTACACAATAAGTTGAATAAGTCCCCGTTTCTCGAGACGCTACAGTATGGGGATCTCCAACAAAGAAGTGTATAAGTTTTAAAATAGTCGGCAACGCGCATGTAACACTCCTGGAGTGTAGACGTCCATAGGATGCGGTAACCGCTTACCATCAGGTGGGTCGTAAGCTTGTTAGCCACCTTAGTACTAAAAAAACACATATACACTGTATTTGTCTAAATTAAAAGTAAACTTTAATAAGTCTTTCGTTACTTCATTTCGTTTGGGAGGGGGGGGATTTGAAATGTGTTAAATATCATTTAATTGTTTACAATCTCGCAGTTATTAATATTATAGAAGGACATTTCAGAAACCTTTAATAAATAAAATGTAAACAGAGGCATCTGTCCCAATATTATTATCAAGCTCCGACAAAGAAGCAATTATTGAAACGTCATAAACTGCGCGTTGGCACAAAGCAATTTCGGCCATGGTTCAGGCGACTTGGCACTTCGCAACTCCTAAGCTATATTAGTTCGACGAATCGAATTTACTCGAACAAGATTATGAATTATATGATAAACTAGCCCGCCCCAGCTTCGCACGGGTTACACAAACCGTTAACAAATTATACACCTAAACCTTCTTCTAGAATCAGCCTATTGATAAATGAAAACCTCATGAAAATCTGAACAGATTTAGTTTTTGAGTTGATGATGCTCCACGATTACATCGCAATTTATTAATGCGATACATCAACCGATATCCCTATCTAATGGTTCGAATAAGACTTCTATTTATCATTTCATTCTAACTAAGGTTGCGTCTCTATCATTTGTTATGATAAATTGCTCCATTTGTAAATATCTAACGGCGGAGTTACAGGCAATATCTAGGGAGCTCAGGACAACAAACCTATTGAAAGTAACATTATTTTCAATTATCGATTAGAAAAATAAATTAAGGTCAATAAATCTATCTAGACTTTTTGCTGTGCAATTTACGAAGTTATTTCTGATGTATATTTTAGGGCCCGGATTTTAACTTCCGATGAATAATTAAACTAAATGAGCCACATCAACAAAAACCGCGATTGCCGTTCATAAATAGAGCCATTGGAAAAAGGAGGGTGGAGAAAAGTTTACGATTAAATACATTTTTGGGACAGATTTCCAGCAATAATCTACATACTAATAAGATACCTTATAAAACAAAGTCCTCCGCCGCGTGTGTCTGTTTGTATGTCTGTATGTGCTCGATAAACTCAAAATTGCTGAGCGGTTTTCATTTATAAATAGAGTGATTTTCTTGATGAATGTTTATGAGTTTAATTTGTGAACCCGTGCAAAGACGGGGCGGATCGCTAGTGCTATATTATTGTTACATATTTACTGCGACTTATTTTTCGAAAGTGTTTTTAAATTTTTAGACACGTCAATATTGATTTGCTACCTGGTTTAGTTTTTGTTATTTATCGATCATGCGTCTCGCTCGTACTTAAATATTCATTAAATCATTTATTTTACTATTATAATTAGTGTAATTGTAAATTTTATTTAATTATTAAGTTTAGTTATTAAGTAACATGTCCTGTATTGTATGCCCTAGCAGGGTGTCATGCACCTACGAAGACTAAAATGTAACACCTATTGAACTGATGAGCATGAGAGCAATGGATTAAATGAATATGAATATGAATATGAATATTCCAACGCGCTGCGAGTATAAGCGACCACACACACTACACAGTCTAGAAAAATAATTTTCCATTAGTTCATTTTGAATCTTATTGCAATTTCCATAGGAGTTGTAATTCAATAACCGGTTAAAGTGAACGAACGATTTTTTATACAGGTGGTAGCACGAGCGGATTTACTTAACAATAGACAAAGGATTAGCCGTCGGGGCCTATTTCAAATATACAGACTAAGTATAGCAACATATCGAATGCTGCTGACTGTTTGGATGTGTTTGTCACCACATTTTCCTCGACAATATTAATGGATAATCAACTCCCCAGCTGGTACTGTTTGTAAGCTTTCCAAAACACTGAATCCGGTAGCTATTGGCCTGAATAAATATTGTGCATACTTGTTTTGGTATGTTCAAATATATACGTCACCTTTATTTTACATGTATCTATATATATATATATATATATATATATATATATATATATACCACAACCAGTTATTTCTTGTCAAATAATTATTTTACAGTTCTATAACTTTCAGCGAAATAGAGCTGTTTAAAAGTTAATTGGATGAAATATTTCTTAAACGGAAGTGGTTTTTTCTTCTTCATTTTGATAAAAGAGATTTTAGATAAAAGGGTCATTTTATATTATACTTGTCCCAAGTTTGGATTTCGTGTTTATTTCGACCAGAATAAGAAGATTTTCATACCTACCAATTATTATTAAAATCTGACAAAAAAAATCGACAAATAAATAAAAAATGGCCCAAAAATCGTTTCGGTGACTGAAAAGCTACAAGAAAGGTCACTCTTTTAGTCATTCTTTATTGTTTGCATACCTATGAGTTCATAAAATAATCTAGCTCTTCAGAGGTTCCATTTATTTTTATATTTACACAATGATAAACATGAACCTAGGTTTACACTAACTTATTTATGTTACGGGACATCTTTTCACTAATCGAAAAAGCTTAGTTCCAAACCCAATAAGTCTTGTATTTACGATATAGTACATTTCAATGCAAGTGGGGATAGTATGGGCCCGATTCGGATTTTGAAATAGACATCTATTAGACATCATCAAGATACGATAACGATATGTTTAAGATCTACCCTGTCAAATTTGACATTTGCGCGATTCTGGAGATACTGTTGAACGATTTCCACAGGATATGACTTCATATGACTTAGAGATCCAATTCACATCTAATATATATCTTACTCTATCTAACGTAAAAGTGACATTGGTTGCCCGAATTGCGCTGCAAAAGTGAACTAGTTGATATCTAAACTATAACCTATCTAGAATGGATCTAGTACGTGTCGTCTCTTGTGAATATCTTGAAGTTCGAATACGGCAGTAAGTTATTATTTACGAGCCCCGAGATGTCTTTTATGAGCCGTAGGCGAATAAAAGACATCTCGGGGCTCGTAAATAATAACACTTTCACACGTACATTGAACGACGTTTTATAATACATTTGCGAAAAAATCACAATAACACAAATATTGGTAACATGTGCATTGCACTTACAGTTACGAATTTTCCCTTGAACTTGAATGATATTGTAGGAGATCCCACATATATGGTCGACTTCACCAATCTGTCTGACGGATGAAACTATGAACATATGAAAGAAAATATGTTCCAGAACATAAATAAATAGGGTTGCCTAAAGAAATATGGTCAAGGCTATTTTTAACAAGAGATAGACCACTTGCACAGATTAGGAAAACCAAACGGAAAAGTAAGGCCTATAGTCTTGTCAGTGACAACAATGAGTCAAAAATCGAAATTTTGAAAAAAAGAAAAACTTTAAAATCTTCAAATATATATGTGAAGGAAGACTACCCCACGAGCATATTAAAAAAAAGGAAGGAGCTCCAGGAAGAATTAAAAGAGAGGAAGGAAAAAGGGGGAAATGTATTCTTGATATATGACAAAATCGTTACCAAAACGACATATACAAGCGATAAACTAGGACTGTCTGAGGTAAAGTCACGCAACATGAAAAGAAAACAAAGCAAATCCCCTGAAGCTCAACCACTTCCAAAAAATAACCATTCGCATACTATTAATGTAACTAGAATGAATAGAACAATGGACACATATTTAATCCAAAATAAAAATAACCTTACCAACAACAGTGAAATCACCGAAAACAGTTCCTTTCAAGAACAGAGCAATTTATAGCTAGCAGGCCCTCCTCCTGAGCTCCCGGTAAGGCTGGTCACCGAGGGAGTTTTTGACCAAAACCCTCCAGAAAGTGATGCAAATATTTTGCATGTGATAACATATAATGTGCGAACTCTATCATCATATGAACGACTACTTGAACTTATGGATTCGATTAAAAATACGAAGTTCGATATAATCGGACTCTCTGAGGTAAGAAGAATGGGAAATTTCATTCAAGAACATAAAGACTTTATATTCCATTTTATTGATTTTATAGGAGAGACTGCCGGACTATACGGAGTTGGTTTTATTATAAAAACGCATTTAAAAAATTGTATAGAATTAATAACGGGATTATCGGAGCGTGTAACTGTACTCTTGCTCAAAATAAGAGATATAAAATTAGCAATAATACAAGTTTATGCCCCGACTGAATCGGCAGACGAAAGCAAGCTTGATGAGTTTTATGAAACAGTATATAAAGCCTTAACACTGGCCGAAAATAGTAAAATAATAATAATGGGCGATTTCAACACGAAGCTGGGAATACCTACTCCTGAAGAAAATCTAATAATGAAAAAATATGGCTATGGAGACAGAAATAACAGAGGGGATAGACTAGTAGAGTTCGCTTATGAAAACCACCTCTCTATAATAAACACCTTTTTCAAAAAGAAACCAAGAGACAGATGGACCTGGAAGTCACCCGATGGTAAAACTAAAAGTGAGCTAGACTATATAATAGCAAGCTTTCCCAAAAACTTCCTGAATATCGAAACCCTTAACATTACATTTCCCTCTGACCATCGGCCAGTAAGAGTAAAAATAAAAATCCAACATCCAAGAAAAAGTAGAGCAGGTTTCAGCAAATGCACCTTAAATCCACTGAAATCAATAGAGCAACAAACTATTTATTTGGAGTCTCTACAAGACAAGATACCTCGACTATTAGCGGAAGAAACAAACGTCACAATTCAAGAATATTATGACAAATTAATAAACATTATAGAGTCCAGCGTAAAAAGCTCGCAAAATACCACTACAGAAAATGGCTCATTATCATTAATATCCGATTCTACACGACATCTAATGGCACGTAGAAATGAACTCCAAAAATCAAAACCAAAAACTAGAAGCATGAAGAATGTGTTGAAAGCTCTGTATAAGTTGACTAATAAGTATATTAAACGCGACTATAATACCTACAGGGCACGTACAATAGAACGACACTTCAACTCTACTGGTAGTTTAAAACGAGCGCTTAAAGAATTACAAACACATAAAGACTGGATAGAAAAACTAAAACAACATCAGGAGACATATAATAAGAGAGACGACATAATTAACATTGCAACATCATATATTATAGAGATCTTTATAGTTGTCGCACACAAGAAACCACACCAGGTAATATGGGCGAGGCAGAAAACATAACCACAGTAGACTTGTTTGAAGAAAAAGAAATACATAAACAAATACAGAAAATGAAAAACGACAAAAGCCCAGGTCCTGACGGAATAACAAATGAATTTATCAAAATTGGTATTTCATATTTACTTCAACCAATCACCATCTTATTCAACAAAATACTGCAGGAGCAAAAAGTCCCAGTATCATGGTGCGAGTCAGACATTATACTGCTTTACAAAAGAGGGAACCCAGCTGATGTGAGTAACTACAGACCGATTAGTTTGATGTCTTCTTTATACAAATTATTTTCGTCGTGTATTGATTCCAGAATAAGCCCAATTTTAGAAACCTACCAACCACCTGAACAAGCATGATTTAGGAAAAATTACAGTACTGTCGACCATATACACGTTCTCGATCAAATCATAGAAAAATATCAAGAATTTAATAACCCACTCTACTTAGCCTTCGTAGACTACGCCAAAGCGTTCGACTCGATTTCCCACCATAGCATATGGGACGCTCTATTAGCACAGTCGATTCCAAGGACATATATCACTATCCTAAAGGACATTTACAGCAGAACATCAAGTAGAGTCAGGTTAGATCGCACGGGGCCGCCTGTAAAGATAGGTAGAGGCGTGAGACAAGGTGATCCGCTCTCACCGAAAATATTCATTGCAGTGTTGCATAATATTATGGAAAAATTACCTTGGTCTAGGAAAGGAATATGGGATGAACGGCAAACGCTTAAATCACCTCCGTTTCGCGGACGACATAGTTTTACTATCTGAATCACCATCTGAACTTCAAACGATGCTAATAGAATTATCCACAATAAGCTCAAACATTGGCCTAGAGATGAATACGAATAAGACCAAAGTAATGACAAATACCTCAACTATTCCCATAAAACTTCAAGGAAAACCAATAGAATATGTCAACGAATATATTTATCTGGGAAAATTAATGACTTTTAGGAAGGAAAGGCACAAAGACGAATTAAATAGATGCATAAAAATTACGTGGAATAAATACTGGAGCCACAAAGAAATCTTCAAATCCAACATCCCGATGCCTCTGAAAAAGAAGGTTACAGATTCTTGTCTTTTGCCTTGCCTAACTTATGGATGTCAAACTTGGGTACTCAACAATACAGCAAGAAATAAAATACAGGTATGCCAAAGAAGTATAGAGAGAAGCATGTCGGGTTTAAAATTAAAAGACAAGGTCAGAAACTCTACCATACGAAACAACACAAAGGTAATAGATGCTTTGGAACATGCACAAAAGCTTAAATGGAAATGGGCTGGCCATGTGGCTCAAATGGACAGGACTAAGTGGACAAATATAGCCACCTTCTGGAAAGGCCCTGAAGGCCAGCGAAGGTTGGGCAAACCGACAGAACGATGGGTTGACGAGATCAGACGGATAGGAGGAGACAGATGGACACAGGAGGCGCAAGATAGAGACAAATGGAGACAACTGGAGGAGGCCTTCACCCTAAGAGGGGTCTTTAAATAATTTTGATTAATTGATAATAATAAATAAATATTAAATTTAATTTTTATTACCTATATTGACAAATGATATACCTAAGTGATAATTTAATTGTTGATAAAATAACCAATAATGAATGCATGCAAAATTATGTACTTCAATTAAGGAATTAAAAGGCTTTTTTTTTTAACAAATTTTTATAAAAAAGTTTTTATCGGCAAATTTCACCGATTTGTCTGACGAACGAAATAAGTTTCAATGGAAAGTTATACACCTTGTACAACATAAATCAACATCAAACATTTTTTGATAAATAAAATATTTTAGGAAATAATCGCCTCGAAAGAAACAAAATGTACGTGAGGATTTTTTTTTCACGTCAACCCTATAGTGTGGGATGTTGTTGGAAAGGTCTTTCAAAATGAATAGGGGTTGTAGGAGAAATTTTTTTGATAAAGTGAATATTTTCGGAAATAATCGCTTTGAAAGAAACAAAATATGTGTGACAATTTTTTTATCTTTTCAACCGTATAGTGTGGGGTGTCGTTGGATAAGCCTTTCAAAATAAATAGGGGTCTTTAAACAACATTTCTTGATAAAGTGAATCATTTCGGAAATAATAGTTTAGAAAGAAAATAAAAAGGTTTTTCCTTCTAAGTTTTGAACCATCTGTCCAAAAAATATGGAAAAAATCATGAAAATAGTGCTTAAAAACTCAATCAAAAACTTAAAACAAACTTGATCAGTTAAGCCGTTTATGAGTTATCGCTAAAAGTCGTCCCTTCTTATTTTAATTAAAAGCCTGGCAACCCTTATTTGTGACCGGATTTTCGCAGGCAACCCTATACCATTGTATTTGCAATAAAATTACCATCATTTTGATGTATAATTCAAGCGTCAGACAGATGAGTGCAAGTATCGATAAAAAATCACCTCTTTAAACACGGCTAGAGATGGGTCGCGGGTGTTTACCCAATTTACCCACCCAGGTAAATACCCGGTAAATACCCATCTACCCGGTATTTACCCGTATCTACCCAAATGGACGGGTAGATTCATATCTTGTTGCACATGTCGATTTGTGTTAAAGTGGAGATATAAACCGAGTTAATGGCTGTAATTATTGTGTGTCATTTAAAATGAAATGGTTTAGTTGCAGTTGCAGTTGTAACTAAGGAATTTTTAGTACAATTTTGATAAATATTAAAAAAACGCCGTCATAAGAGTATTTTTTTAGACTTGAGTAAATTATCGTACTTATACGTTGATAATACACATTCCAACTTCGGTCGGCGGGGGGTGTTGTTGGGGGGAGGGGGGCAAAAGTGAACTTTTTCATATTTCTTGGAATCTGTCATTAATATCGAAAAGTGTTGTATGTTCAAACTAAACTAGACATAATTTTCTACAAAAAAGGTTATATACAGTTTTGTCCTAAAACTAACTGTGTTTGACTTATAAGCTTCACAAGTTGGGATACTGCACAATTTTTTTTTATTATCATTCATAAGTATTCTTTATTTTCATCTTTCTAATGTATATTAAAAGCATTTTAAAACATTTCCGGAAGCCAGGGAATGATTTTACACGATTTTTCTAATTGGACTGATATGTTAAAATCGAACTTCACCTCATAGCAACCTTTTCGTAATTAGTTTGAACATACATTTTATGTAACATTATACAAAAATACTTAAATTAATCTTATTTATACTCACATACCATTAAACACATCAACTTTAGAAGAAAAACGAAAATACCCGCGTATTTACCCGCGGGTAGGTAAATATCGGGTATTTACCGGGTAAATACCCGCTCTCGGGTATTTACCCGGGTAGTTACCCATCTCTAAACACGGCAACCACATAATAGTGACCGGAAAAAGATAGGCAACCTAGTTGATTTATGTTGTACAAGTTGTATACTTTCCATTGAAACTTATTTCGTTCGTCAGACAAATCGGTGAAATTTGCCGAAAATTTTTTTTTTTAATTTATTAAAAATTGCCTTGACCATATTTCTTTAGGCAACCCTATTTATTTATGTTCTGGAACATATTTTCTTTCATATTTTCATAGTTTCATCCGTCAGACAGATTGGTGTAGGTCGACCACAATGTGGGATCTCCTACTACGTTCAGCGTTGATTTTCATTGCCAAAATTAATTACATTAACTCATTTCATACAAAAACACTCTTACAGTTGCAATTTAAGATAATTATTTTGATACAACTAATAAATTACAAGTGAAAAAGTAAAACCGGCGCCCGCCCGGTTTTACTTTTTAATTTTTTCTGTCAACGTCAGCCAACGTGGCAATGATAGTTCCATTCAGCCAAATAATATATTTTTTTAGTGAAATATCGTATTTTATAACGTTTTATTTATATAATAACAAATAAATATTTACTTTATATCGTGTAACAATACTTTTTGTACGTAATAAATGTCTAATGGCAAAATAAAAATATATAAAGTTTTTGAACATCCAAACTCTTTGGTGTGGACGTATCGATTAAGGTCAGAATTAAATTTAAAAAAGCTAGAAATGTAAAAAGCACTAGTTCGCAAAAAACAACTTTTCACTTCTCATGCTCAAAAAGTGCACCTTTATGTCGTGCGTAGACGACATAAAATCGCATTTTATGCTCTAGAGCATACAGTAAAATCGTCTATTACGACCCTTATTGACTTAGCAACAAAGTCCAAATTCTGCCATACAAACTGCCAGCCCTGCCGGCGCGCCCCCGACCGGCGCTCTCCCGATCGGCGTGCCCCGCGCCTCCGACCGGCCCAAGAACAATTTTCTTTAGTCTTGAATAAATACGTTAAAATAACCTAAAATATTTGATTTTTGTATATTTTCCTCGCAATCGAAGTGAAAAGCAGAGTGTACAACAAGGGCATAATTGTCCATTTTTACCCTCGTCTACTATTTTGGTCTTCGCTTCGCTCAGACCAAAAAATTGCCTCGGGTAAAAATGGGTACAATCTACTATTGCGAACGCTAAACAGCTATGTAAAGTAGCACTTTTTGAGTAACTGTATTAAAAATTATATTTACACACTTATTCATAAAACGTCTATCGAGCCAGCAATCGAATCGCCAAACTTTGTTGGCAAGAGCACTACCGACATAACAATGCCAAAAAGCGAAATACGCTGCAAAACATAACTTATGTTTAAAATAACTGTGAAATGTATATATTTTATAGAAAAAGAAGCATAAACAATGCTTTAGGATTGGACGTTGAATTGACCGTGATTTTAATTTGTATATAATGGATTAATTTGTTCCTATTAAATTTGAGATCAGGCGGGATAAGAGCTAACACTATCCTTTCAGCTCAGTCTCTAAAAAATAATTTACCCTGTATTGCTTCCAGGGAAGGAATTTTAATTGATTCATTCATTACTGTAGATAGGATGTTGGTTTAACATTGAACAAATATTAACACAAAGCCAGTATACACTGTTCTGACTAAATAAACAAGACATATTGAGCACATTATTTCCATGTTATACCACTTATACAGGGTGACCTTAGTCATCGGACAGGCCCTGAAATCCCACGTAGGGTTACTTCTCAGAAATGCTCTAACGGTAATATTTTTTAAATTAGAACAAAAGATAAAAAAATAAATTCTCAAACAAAAGTTATTTCCAATAATCGACAACAAAAAGAAACATACTGTATAATCATTAGCAGTGCTTTTGACAATTTGTTTGAAAATATGCGGCGATGATGATATTTGTCAAAAGTCAGAATCTTATTAATGTCAGAAATAAAAAGGATAATCAAAACGGTCGAAGAAGGTTTCATACTATTTATTACATCAGGAGCTACTAACACATACAGGTTGCTCCAAAGTAAAAAAATCGTAATTTGTTAATTACTTCGTAACCGCTACACCGATTGTTATGATACTTTGTATACTGGTTCTAAATACCCTAATGCATACGTACATTTCGGCTTTGTCCAATGGCTAGGGACACCCTGTATACCACATAGGGAACTTGTTCCTAAACATGTCAGGCTATTAATAACAAGCCAATTCGAATGTAGGTACACTGACATCAAAATTACATCTAAATAATCTCCGTACATTGTATTGGCGCGAGGGAGACGCACGATAACTAAATGGCATCAGTCAGATATCATTCTAATGTCAGTGTATGTATGTACGTTCGATTGGCCTATAAGTATTTTTATTAACCCATTCAGCGCTAATCATGACACGTTTTCGTTTTGCCTCTACGAAGTATTTTCGCTACATACCGGGAAACCCGTGTTATCGGCTACAACTAGGGCTTGCAATTCGAATATTCGAATTTGTCGAATATACGTAGGTAACCAAATACGAAGAAAGAAGAAGAAGAAGAAGAAACATATTTATTGTATATCTTTTTTGTTACAAATTATGTCCGCTTAGCGGTTGTGGGTAAAATTACATATGTCTTAAAGATCTAGTAATTTAATCTATGTGTATATTTTACATATTAGGTTATGGAGGAATTCAGAATTCATTCATAACAAAGGAGCCCTAGGAGGAATTTTACGCTTGCTGACGCGTTTACCCCTCCCTAGCTTATCTATATATGGCACTTCCCCGATTCTTGTGCTGAGCAACATTGGGTTGAATTGACCGTATCTTGTGTACGTTGGACCTGGAGTATCTAACCCTTGAATGCACAGTTTATCCAGTCTCCGTATCATATCATGGTGTAGATCATGTACTCTTATGTGCCATGGGTCTTCGTCAAGCATTTCCCATAGGGTAGATGTTGGAAGTGATCTAGGGAAGTTGCCAGCCGACTTTAATGCCATTCTGTACTGACGCTCAATTGATTGAAGGTTCGTCTTGCTAATTCTTGGAAGTAGTTGTACTATACCGTAATCGATAATAGGTAGTAGGCATGCTTGAATCACGGTTAATTTTGTTTCTATATTTACTTTAGAATACCATCCGATTATTGGAGAAAGCATTCCTCTCACACTTTTAGCTCGAGCGATTACCTTCTTAACATGTTCGTTCATACTAAGTCTCTTGTCCAGTATCACGCCCAAATATCTTACGCTTTCCTTATATTCCAGTACTGACCCTTTAAGCGAAGAAATACGAAGGAAATAATATTTTTACTGTATTCCTCTCGATAGACTTCGTGAATACACTGAAACTTAACTCAATTTGAAAGAAAACAAAATCCAAGTGTATGTTATTTTTGCGGTGCGTAAGTTTTAAGTTAAAGGGTCATTCTGTTTATTCAGTGCAAGCGTACGTTAAGCGATTTTTTGAAGACAAAACCTTGCCCGCCCTTATCGCAATTCTCAAATTTGATCATACCAAACCTGCCCAACTAGATAATCTAACTATGCACCTTTAGCTGACGAATTATCCACCCAGTAGTCAACTAACTTTATCCCTTAAATATTTCAATATTATATAATTAAGTCGACCATTAGGAATAAAAACTTGCCAAAACAAATAAAGTCAATAAAGATTCCAAATACAATGGAATTACAGGCCTCTGAGTGACTACAAGTTAATTTAAATCAGAATATAATTACCTTACTAAAAAAGATATCTTACATATCTAGGTGTTTGGATGGTTAAAGTTATATTATTTCACGCAACGACGCATTTATAATAAAAAAATTATCTAGAAATATTAATACGTCTTATTTTGGCGTTTTACTTGTTTTTATAAATGTGGGCATCTCATAGTAGGATGATAAAATCTAGTTAATTAAGTGGATTTCTGCAAAATATCATTAGTCTTAGCAATATGTGAAAAAAGCTTTTGAATAAAACGATAATAAACCGATTTCTCGTTCTTTTTCTTATTTTTTATAATATTCGAATAATTATTCGAATATTCGAATATGTCGTCAGAAAAAGTCGAATATTCGAATACCTGAAAGTTTCGAATATTTGCAATCCCTAGCTACAACGTAGCACTACGACCGTAGCTCAGCGGTGAATGTCGTGTTAGTTCGTAATAATACGCTCCGAAACGTAGTGTTGTGCGCTTATATTATTAAGCGAGTGAGCAAGAGCGCGTCACGCGCCGGGCCGTCGGTACCATGGACATATATATTACTTCGTAAGGACGCGACATACGGGCACTAAGAAAGGGGCCAGTTTATGGGTGTCAAAATCGCATTTATAACACCAGCGCGCTTAGTCGCGAGCCGCGCGGCGCAATGTGAAGTTGTTGCGTAATGCATTTTACAATTTAAAAAAAATGTCTAGATGTGTTGTGAAAGGGTGTAAAAACTGTTACAGAAAAATCTAATAAATTGATGAGATTTCATTTTGTCGGTAAGTAATTACAGATTACATTGATTTCTTGCTTAAAACAAATTTTAAGCGATCATTATTTCGTTATTGCGCATGCGGCCATGATGGCCTTGTACGCGCGCCGTCCAAAAACACATTATAAAATAGACTGCGCTCTCGTCTCCGGCGAGCGTGCTGAACGAGACGGCCCGAAAGGGAGACTTCTGCTACCACATTCATTATGAAGAGTGTCTATTTTGTGGGTTATGACGTGCTGGTTAACTAACTTAAGAATTTTCCCTTTAATAATAATATTTTTCTAAATGTTGTCATTCAGAAAATATAAAGCTTCTTTGGTTGTTGAATATTTTGTACGTGCTTAATTAAAAATATAATGTATTTATTTTAACATATTTTATATATTTTAACTCCCACTTATTGCTACTTAATAATTATTATATCAACTGAGTTAATAAACTGGCACTGCGGAATTTGTAATTATGACATTTATATTAATAAAAAAGGCGCATGCCTTGTTTAGCTGTCGCAACAATAGCAACATTCATTCAATTGTCACTTCGTCGTTGCCATAAAGAAAAGAAAGTGACGCCACTCTCCCTCGAGGTATTTTGTTCGGCGCAACGCGAGAGTGCAGTCTACTTTAACATATGTCCCCGACTTGGCCGGTAGTACGCATAAACAGATGGCGCCTGTGTTGCTTAACGAGAATGTTCAGTCGAATTTCTATGAACGCACTTATCCCTAGTTGCAATGTTCTACCGCCAGAGTGCAGCACTACCGACTCTAGTAAATTCATAGACTAACTTATACATACTGTGCCTTAAACTGTTTTTTGACAAGTTTTCACAGACAATAAAATATGACATTGATGCATCAAGGCGGTTTGTTAACAAGGGCCTACTGGTAAACGCGAAAATCTAAATTTAGTTATCTGCCTCTTTATCGCTCGAATATGCAAGAGTGATAGAGAGATTAGATAACGAAATTTCTATTTTCTTGTTTCGCGGTAGGCCATGTGATTGACGTGACGTGTGATGTGTCTATGTGGTTTGTATACTGTATGTGCCACAAAGGTGCCACCTACGCAGAGCTTTGCCTAATATTCCCTATTGTGTAAGATTTTATAATAAACTTCCAAACCACTGAATTATCAATTAATAAATTTAAGAATTACGTAAAGCGTAAACTTATTTCTAAAGCATATTATACCACACAAGACTACATGAGTGATAAAACAACGTGGGATTAATTGTGACTCGAAATGGATAATTCAATTCTTTGTTATGTTTTATTGACATTTATAAATAATAAATAAATAAATATTATAGGACATTCTTACACAGATTGACTAAGTCCCACGGTAAGCTCAAGAAGGCTTGTGGGTACTCAGATAACGATATATATAATATATAAATACTTAAATACATAGAACACAACCATGACTCAGGAACAAATATCTGTGTCATCACACAAATAAATGCCCTTACCAGGATTCGAACCCAGGACCATCGGCTTCACAGGCACGGTCACTACCCACTAGGCCAGACTGGTCGACATTTGTTATTGACATTTAGATTTTATTCTAGAAACATTCTAGACTAGTATTTTTTATACAATTTTTTATGTTTGACGATCTTTTTGTGAAATTCTTAGTATTAAATTTGATCTGTATAATAATCCAATATTACTATGGAATAATATTAACAACAATAAATTGCTCTGATATTTAGCTTAAGATAATATAATAATATTATTATGTAAAACGTTCATAAGTGCTTGTTTGTAGAGGTGTAAGTATAGCACGTAAGTACTAATGTTTATATGTGTGTAATCTCTAGTATATAAGGCTAACGTACTCCAAATAAAGAGAGTTCATCTATGACTTTCGTTGTTATCACTTGTCTCCAACTCCCGTCCCTACATGGCGACCCTGCCAGTAGCCGCGGTGAGCGCGTGTTTTAGTGTTAAATACCGCGGAATAGTTCGGACAATTAAATAAAATGTGCGGGACAAATTCTAAATAAGCTTCTGACATGAAGCAATGGACATATTTTTGTATGTTTGTGTTTTTGCAATAATTTCTTTTGGGCCGTGTCATTGACACTTCGTAGTGCGTGAAAACCTTTTATGGACCGAGCGTGAGTCAACGAACGTTGCACCTTTGTTCGCATAAATGGGACAGATGGTTAGTACGAACTTTTGAGTGGAAATTGTGAAAATGGGAAACACCAGGTCGACGGCCACACCATCTGCGCCGAGTCAAGACATCTTGACTCAAGTCGGATACGAGAACGTGATTGAGCAAAGTCACAACAACGTCGTCGAGCATGTTGGCACCACAAATTGGTATCTGTTCCTGCTCCTGATTGCTGTGTGTCTGGCCTTTGGGTTCCTGGTCATCAGGTACATCAATAAGGCATTCAACAAGAAGATCGAGAGACGAGCTCAGGCAATTGCTTTGAGCATGAGGAGTGTGGGGCCTACCAGCGTCGTCTGAGGAGCGCGCGTCACGTGAGTGTTGGGTAGTGCGTAATACAAGTGCAAGTGAACGGTTTAAACATTATGATGTGCGTATAAGGAAATTTAGTTCTTACGGTAAAACTACCTACTCGTAATATTAACGAATTACATTTAAATTGAATTGTTACCTATGGCTAAATTCACTACTCGTAATATTATTAATTATATTTTACTAAATGGCGGAAAGCCTTTCTGTATTATGCAATGAACTTAAAACTATACGCACTTACCTGTGTAAAATTGGCCCTGACCGTAGACAAGGTGAAATACTTACTATAAAGTTAGAGGAGGCTAATCTTATTGTGGATAAATATAAAAAATTAAATAACGAAGTGTCAGAACTCTTAAAAAAAGGGTTATTGCCAAATGAGGAGGTAACTTTATTTAATAAATTGTGCACGACTTTTAATACACTTCATAAGGAAATTTTGAATTATTGTCAGGGAAGTAAAGACACAAGTGACACAATGGGGGAGTCATTCGAATTAAAAACGGCCTTGAACTTGTTGCATGTAATGACCGATGAAGAAACTAATACAAAACAGCTCATCGACGGCATTGAGTATTACAGCACTATTTTAAAGAGTGACGACCAAAATAAACTTATACAGTTCGTTTTGAAAAGCAGGCTATCGCAGTCGGCCAAGTTAAAATTAAAATCCGATTATGATACATCAATCGAATTGATTCAGGACATGAGGAAAGTTTTACTACCAAAAAAATCTGCGACTGCTATTCAGAGCAAGCTGCACACTATTAAGCAGAATAATCGAAGTGTAAAAGATTTTGGGTCCGAAATTGCAGAGTTATTTGTAGATTTGACTATTTCACAGGCCGATGGTAATTCTGACAGTTTCAAGGTTCTTAAGCCCTTGAACGAAAAATTGGCGATCAAAAAGTTCGCCGACGGTTTACGAAACCGCCGATTAAGTACTGTTATTGCAGCAAGGAATTTTGAGTCGCTAAAGGATGCGATACAGGCAGCTCAAGAGGAGGATGACGTCACCGCCGGCTCGACTTCAGGTGAAATTCTAGGTATGTCGCCACAATTTTTAACACGTGGACAACCATCTAAGGGGCCGTACCCCGGACAGTGGGAGTTTTATAATAGTAGTCGAGGACCAAGTCAACAATTCTACCCCCGAGGCGGCCGCGGCGCACAGTACAGTTACGGTCACCGCGGCGGCGGGGCTGCCACCTATCGTAGCAGCAACCGAGGCAACTCCAGGGGCATGCGAGGGCGACAGTCAGGTAATTATTCCAACAGGAATAGTAGTCAGTGGAACCGTCCGAGCATGAAAATGATGACTCAAACTGATACAGTTCCCCCGGTAAACTCAAACGACGAAAATGACGTGAATACGTTTTTTCGTGACTAAAATACTGTCAATATTAACATGCGATAGCACTTTGGTAGCTATATTTAAAGTTCAAGATTGCGATAGCCACTTTCTTATTGACAGTGGAGCGGCAATTTGCGCAATAAAATTAAAATATCTCAACCTGTTAAATATCCCATACCATAAAGAGAAGTCCACTGTAAATGGCATAGGAGGTAGCGTCGACGTATTAGGGTACGTCTATTTAGACCTAGTTGCGAACGGTGAATCATATCGTCATAAGATCTACGTTTTCGACTCACTGCCGTGTTTGGCTAATGGGATCATAGGCAATGACTTTTTATTTAGGTATAGAGGAGTCATAGATTACGACACGAGTTCATTGGCATTAAATACAAATGGAGGGTATAAAATATACTTACCCTTACTTAATATTTCTGATACAGATCTGTCTTACATTATTCCGGCCAGGTCGGAATCTATTCATTACATAAAAACAGAAATGACTGATGAATGTGTTGTGTGCACGGAAGAACTTTGTAGTGGAGTGTTTATCGCTAATACAATTGTTAAACCAGTCAATGGAACAATACCAATTAAGATTTTAAATACGACGGAACAACAAGTTGATTTGAAAAATATAACACCACAAGTAGAAAGGTTACAGAATTATGACTTATGTACGTTTAGCCCCATGCGAGGGGATGCGAATAGGGTAAAGGAATTATTTTCTCTACTAAATTTGAATCATTTGAATCCGGATGAAAAAACCTCCATAGAATGTATGTGTGCAAAATTTTCCGATGTTTTCCATCTGCCGAATGATAAGTTAACTACCACTAATATATACAAGCAAAAAATACATTTAAAGCCAAATACATCTCCAGTTTTCAAAAAACCCTATAGAATACCACATTCTCAAAAACAAGAATTAAATAAACAAATAAAAAAGTTATTAGACGATGGAATTATTGAACCTACTCAAAGCGAGTGGTCAAGCCCAGTGTTACTGGTACCAAAAAAAAGTTTAGGAGGAGAAAAGAAAAAATGGAGGTTAGTTATAGACTATAGGCAACTTAACAACCAAATTCAAGATGATAAATTTCCTTTGCCAAATATTACCGAAATCCTAGATTCGTTGTCTGGATCCATTTACTTCTCTCACCTTGACCTATTCTCAGGCTACTATCAAGTATTATTAGACGAGGAAAGTAGAAAGTATACAGCCTTTTGTTCTGGCCAGTATAGGCTAACCAGGATGCCCCAAGGATTGAAGGTCTCGCCTGGAGCCTTTTCCCGGATGATAACTGTGGCTATGTCAGGGTTAAATTATGAAAAATGTTTTGTCTATTTAGACGATTTAATTGTGTTTGGTAGAAACTTAGTAGACCATAATAAAAATCTCATGGACGTGTTTTCAAGACTCCGTAAAGTAAACCTTAAGCTAAACCCTGAAAAATGCGATTTCCTTAAAAAGGAAATTCTATATCTTGGCCATGTAGTATCAGAAAAAGGTATACTACCTGACCCAGACAAATTAAAAGTTATGAACGAATATCCGATACCAAAAAACGTGGATGAAGTGAAACGTTTCGTTGCGTTCGCGAACTATTATAGGAAATTTATTCAAAATTTTGCCGAAAAAGCTTATCCACTAAACCAACTTTGTAAGAAAAACGTAGAGTTTAATTGGAACGCGCAGTGTCAAAAGTCATTTGAAAGTTTAAAGGAATCTCTTCTCACGCCTCCAGTTCTTTCATATCCCGATTTATCAGAGAATAACAATTTTATTTTGCAAACAGATGCTAGTGGTTACTCTCTTGGCGCGATTTTGGCAAACAGCGATGGAAGACCGGTAGCATACACAAGTAGGGGTCTCAATAAGGCCGAACTAAACTATCCTACCATACAAAAGGAGCTTTTGGCGATTGTGTGGTCCATAAAATACTGGCGGCCATATTTATATGGCAGAAAATTTACAATTCAAACTGACCACAGACCCTTGATATATTTGTTTAACTTAAGAGACCCATCGAGTAGACTATTAAAATTTAGACTGGCGTTAGAAGAGTATGACTTCACTATCGAGTATGTAAAAGGGAAAAACAATGCGGCTGCAGACGCGTTGTCCCGTATAAAAATGACGTCAGATGAATTGAAAGAGATGCATGTAAGTGTTATTAATGTAATGACTAGATCAAAGTATAAACAAATCATGAAACAGAACTCTAGCAATTCGTCGGCTGTAACTGATTCTAGAAGCGATTGGCCTGATCATCCAAAAGTGATAGAATTAAGTAAAAAACCGTCGAATTCGGTAGAATTATTGTTCAGTACTAGCCAAGAACTTGTAAAACAAGGTTTAAAAAATGAAGTCAAGTATAAAAGTAAGACATTGTGCTACATGCCTGCCAAAATGGCAATTTATATAAACTCACACGCTCAATCACAAATATCGCGAGCCGACTTTGTGAGAGAACTTGAGGTATTCTGCAAGACATGTCATGTCGAGCGAATATATATAATAAAAAGTAAAAATAATTATGTTTTTGTTAATAAACTAGCGCAAGAAATAAATAAAACAAAGGATTGGACCGGTCCGTCATTATGCATATTAAGAGCCAACAGGAGTGGTCATTCCTCCATACAAACGTAGTCCTCGTTTTCCTCCGTGGTTTTTGAAGCTAGAGCAATGATTTTTTCAACACAGATTAATATTGTCAATATCTGTGTCGGACCGTTTTGCTTTTTTTGATATTTTTGTTTTTTAAGGCGCTAGAGCCCTTCAAAAACGGCCAAAATGGCCTAATAGACTATGCCGCAATGAGAGGCGTGGTATTCAAAACTGATATCAATTAGCCAAAAAAGCAAAACGGTCCGACACAGATAATTTCATAATCATTTAGATTTCCAAATTTGGTTACGATTGGTTAAGTTTTGGGGGAGGAAAAAGAGGACTACGAAACCTCGATTTTTGTCATTTTTACGCAGGATTTTTCGCCTCAGCTGCAGTTGTCCCTATCGCACTAATTTTAGGGGCGGAGTCAAGTTTCTAAATACGTACACAGCCAGAAAAGTGATGGGCAATAGTCGACATTTAATGTCGATAATCTAGTGATGTAAGAAGTTATCGATAAACCGTCTTGTGTGAAAATATCTAGATCCTAAGATACAAGGGGTTTTGGGTTGAGAGTAGGGAACACATTTTTGTAGTTATGATATACAATCTATTATGAACTTTTTGATTATAATATTTCAAATTAGAAATCAAAATCAAAAATATTTTATTGCATGGTTAAAATAGGTTAACAAAATTTTTAGGTACCTACAGGCACGCTTCGTAATTGTCGAGCAATTTAGGGTCCTAGCTGAATTGGTTGTTCCATACTTACTCGTGCTCTATGGAATGTCCAATTTAGCTAGAACTAGACATGTGCGCCGCGCCGCCGCGCCGCCGCCGCCGACGATTTTTCCACGCCGCCGCCGCCGATAAATTTGACCGGCGTATAATCGGCGTGGGAAATTTTGATACCTAACGTATCTTATTGCATTTTGCGTAGTGAGTAGATAGTATCAGACATATAATTTGAAGATCCTTATGCTTTTTCGCTTATTATTTGCCAGTGAACCAAATTAGCATCATTTTTGTCGTTGCGGTGTTAGCTGTGATAACGATTTAGCGTTAATTTAAACAAGATCTAGTTTCTGGATCACAGGTTATTATTTAATATTTTATCGCACAGCTTTTTTGTAAAACGCATTTTGTTTTAGTCTCTTGATTGTCAATTTAATCAGTGAACTAATGTCAAGAAAATTGCAAGTATGCATATCCTAGGACATAAAAATGCTATTTTCTTCTTAGAATCTCCAGCCAGCATTCACTACGATTATAATTGCGTATTTTATGATATCTCGTGTGATGCTGGTGACGCGCATAAGGGTCATCATATGATAGATATGGTTTGATTTATTTATCATATAATATAGGTAGTCATTTTATCGTGATTATCGGCTTCTTTACTTAACAATATATATTTCAATCAAAGTTATAAAAGTCAGGTTAAGCAATTACACTTATAGGAACTTAAATCACCAAGGGTCATCATAAGCTACCAGTAAAGAAAACAAAGTAGACCTTAATATTCCATAAAACTCTTTTATGAAATACAATGTATTATCTCATAAAAAGTTTTTCAAGCTATTTTACGTTAGAGGGCTCGTCTTTCAAATCTTTGAGTAGTCGCTCGCAGTATGTAGGTCTGAAGACACGCGGGTTTTCCCCTGCAAGTGCCATGCGACACGGGACACTTCAAAGACATTCTGTTGAGCGAATCAACCTGGCGTTTATTTTCGAAAACGATGACATCTTTATTCTAACATACATTTCTGATAATTCAGTTCAGACAAATGTAAAGTAGTTCATCATTCTCTCTCTCTCTCTCCCTAGCTATCCATCCCACATGGTGGCGGGGTCAGCTTTCCCGCTTAACCTTCTCCACTTCGCCCTGTCCACGACATCGTCCTCGGATAACTTGCACTCACTCATGTCCTTTAGCACTACATCCTTCCATCTTGTTCTGGGTCTGGCCCTAGATCTTCGACCTGGGATGGAAAGTTGTAGCGCCAAATTTCCTACGTAGTCAGAAGGCCTTCATTTTACGTGATCATACCATCGCAGCCTGCTCTCCTGCATTTTATCGGCAATGTCGCGCACGCCCAGGCTTCCTCGTACGTATCGTTACGGATTATGTCGAGCCTGGTAACGCCGCACATCCACCTCAGCATCTTCATCTCGGCAACTTGGATGGTATGCACGTGTCTTTGAGTCGTTGCCCACGTCTCGCTGCCATACATAAGAACCGGCCTTATTATACTTTTGTATACCAGACCCTTGAGTTTGACCGGCATTCTCCTGTCACACGTAACACCAGTCACTTCTCGCCATTTTAGCCAAGCAGCGGCTATTCGGTGTTGAATGTTGCATTCCACATTCCCAGAATGGTGCATCATACTACCCAGATACTTGTACTGATCGCACATGGTGACTAGTTGCCCATCGATGGAAATTGGGCTATTGTCGCTTGGATCTGGCTCGTTCAGGGACATGAATTGGGTCTTTGCAACACTCAACACTAAAAAAACACTAAAGTAGTGCATCATTATTTCGTAAAATTATGTGTTTTATTTGTATTCCGCTTACAAAGTCATTATAGGTATTGCATAGAATGTAGCGTTTTAAAGTACCTATATATGTATATTATTTTTATGTTAATATTTAAACATACCGTTGGTAACCGTCAGGTTAGTAAGAAATGGTTGCTAAATGCCAAGTGACGTGATGGGATATAATTTTCGACAATAATTTAGAAAACACTCATAATATGTTTTAGATAGCCTAGTAAATACTCAGAAAGCTTTAATGTAGAGTTTCTACGGCCACGTTCTCATGCAGTATCAAAAATTATGCCACGCCGATTTCACGCCGATCACGCCGCCGCCGCCGGTCAAAAAATCATCGGACGCCGCCGCCGATGATTTTGCCATCGGCGCACATCTCTAGCTAGAACCCTAAATGGCTCAACAATCACGGATCGTGACAGTACAAATGATTCATGTTCTGTATATCCTGCCCTACAATGGCGTTAATATTTGGTTGTCATGTCTATACTTCGTTTTTAAGCATTATTGAAAAAAAAAATAGTAAATACTAATATTAACCACTAAGTACATAACTATTACAAAAAAAGCTAATAAATAATTATACGATTGCATGCTTAAAAAAGACACGTCACCTTCACTCTAATGCTAAACAAACGAAGAATAAGAACTAACAGCGATAAGACCGCCTGTTGCTACCTTTATCTACATTGTAAATCGGTTTTAGGGTTCCGTACCCAAAGGGTAAAACACGGGATTACTAAGATTCCGCTGTCCGTCCGTCCGTCTGTATCTCTGTATCTCACGAACCGTGATAGCTAGACAGTTGAAATTTTCACAGATGATTTATTTCTGTTGCCGCTATAACAACAAATACTAAAAACAGGATAAAATAAAAATTTTAGTGGGGCCTCCCATACAACAAACGTGATTTTTGACCGAAGTTAAGCAACGTCGGGCGGGGTCAGTACTTGGATGGGTGACCGTTTTTATAAATAATGGTACGGAACCCTTCGTGTGCGAGTCCGACTTGCACTTCGCCGGTTTTTTTTTAATTTGTTTTTATGTTTGTGGTGTAATAAAGATTATTTTAGAGTCAGACCAAGAAAAGTCTACAGCAATTTTGATAGCACACGCAGTGCAAGTGTTATTTATATGTCATAATTTCATAGAAGCGACGTTTGAAATAATACTTGCACTGCGTGTTCTATCAAAATCGCTATAGATTTTTCTTGGCCTAACTCTACTTTAAATTACAAAGTAAGGCCTAAATTATAAAATAAGGCCCATCAATGTTTTTTTTTGTGTTTATTAAACTTGATATTTTGTCTATAGTATTAGCGGACATGGCCTCAAAATTTAAACCCGCTTAAGAATCGGGCCTTATTTCGTGCATTATATACAATACTACCCATTTTTGTGTAGTCATTATTTATACTATAGAAGCATTGTTTGAGTAGCCAATTATTTAAACAGTATTTTTTTAAAGGGCAACGGTGGCAATATTTTAAGGTCTGGATAATAAGATACAGATCTTAATAAGGATATCAATGTAAGTGAATGTTACCATGACTACCAAACAAACAAATGTGATAGAATTTGCCAGCTGGCATTGTAACATTCAGACAGTTACCTATGTACCTAATCTGAAATATGAATAAATTAGTAATATTTTAAACAGGAAAGTAAACCGAATTTTGGCCTTTTGCTGGACACAATCACAATAGTAATTTGTTTTACAAGAGGGCAAAGTTTATCGCCACCGGTTGATGCATTTGCAGCACCAATGGTAGAAAATGCAAGCTCATCATCAACTGCATAATCGACGTTTGATATGACTATTGAATCCGAGCTTTTTGATCATGAATCATGATAAAACAAAATTTTAGAAGGTCGCAGAATAGTGGATTTAAAATATTTATTTTCTGTGATCTCAAATATCAGGCACGATCATACAAATTGTACATTTGCTGATCTTGCCTTTGTCATTGAAAGACGTAAGGGTTTACACAGAGAATATATATTTAAGTGTAATATGTGCAAAAAAAAGGAAACGATACACTCTGAAGACCCAAAAAGAAAATGTTAGTAAATACTGCTCCTCCCCATGGTTACTTGGTTCCTTATTCAACCTACCTGAAATTAAACGAGTAGGTTAGTAAATTATATCATTTTACATTATAAAGTTAAATGTTTAGGTATCTCAATCACTTACTCACTGGTGGACATGGACGCAAAATTTTTGCCCATCTACTTATACTATCTTATAAAAAATGAAATTTTGAAAGTTAGCACGCTTAAAGTTCGTTTTTTTTGCATTAAGGTAACAGATTTTGACATGTCTTATTAAAAATTACCATTGAAAAATAAGTCATAGCAAATATGTTAGAATTATAAATCATATTAATCATATTAATGAGCAAGAGCACCCTAAACCGGCGAGCGTGTATGAGGAATGTTATGAATGTGAAGGAAGCGAAAGTGGTATGTCAGGATCGTAGCAAGTGGAAATCCGTGGTCTCTGCCTACCCCTCCGGGAAATAGGCGTGATTGTATGTATGTATGTATTAATCATATACTTTTTTATATTCTTTTGCTTTCATAAGTAATATAAACTAATTTTTGAAAGCGTTTTTCAATAATTATTAATAAAAAGACACGTCATGATTGTTTACCTTCTTTCTAATGCTAAAAAATAACGAACTATAATAACCGGGCCTTATTTGGTACAGAACCTTGATTTGATAGGTACATCGGATATTCTGGGCCCCTGAGTTTGTTACGTAAAGGACAAAATGGTGACATGTGGTTAGAGCTGATACTGTTAAACTAGTGGTTCTGTGCGCTAAGTATAAAAAATAAGCTTCAGCGAACTCATTAAGCCTAGAAAAAACCCTACACCCTACTGCCACTTAAGTCAGTCTTGAGTCTTTGAATCAATTTCCGTAGTAGTACTACTACTACTAAGGTACTAGGAGGTAATAAGGCCTATAGTAGGTATAATAAGGCCTACCTGAAAAATAATGTTCTTACAACAGTGTAACCGTGTTAGTTATTTGAGTAACATATATGTAAAGTGATACAATTAAAAGCTAACAGCAAACCAGTACATAAATTATATCTTATGTACTTCTTATGAATTACACTCTTATAAAGGTTTCGGCTAATTACGCTTAATTACTTGAATAAAGGTAGATGAATTGCGTGCGGTCCAATAGGTAACCACAACTCACGGAGTCCAAAACAATAAGCTGATCAGCAAAGTCAAGTAAACAAAGCCAAGTCACAGTAGTAGAAAGATTATCGAGTTCCGTAAACGTAAGCCGGGTCAAAAAATTCAATCGCAACACAGTAAGTAATAAGTGAACGCCTCGTGGCAGTAACGCACGAAAAATAACATTGCAAATTGTCGGCAATGAGGCCAATGAGGCGCGCGCGGGTGCAAGCGTACGCATCTGTGTGCGTGCATTACACACACAAATACAGTCTCTCACGCCCCGTCAGAGCGACGGGTATATTCAGCTTGAAATCTCAAAATTGACTTTTAGCTCAGCTCCCGTTTCGTCTTAAGAGATGTTATAAAAATAACTGACAATGATGACAAACAAGTTATACTTAACGATTTTCACTTATTACCTACGAGTGGCCACGCAGGTACAAGGAGAATGATAAATAATATTAAAAAATATTACTTTTGGTCGGGTTTAGAACGCGACGTAAAACAATATGTAGAGCAATGTAACACATGTAAAAAACAAAAATACACGTGTTACACCAAGGAACCAATGGTCATAACGACCACTGCAGATTCAGCATTTGATAAGATATATTTAGATTTAGTAGGGCCCCTAGATAAGGATAGTTATAATTATTCATATATTTTAACTCTACAGTGCGAGTTATCGAAATATGTAGAGACGTATCCACTGACTACTAAAACGACAACGGAAGTAGCTAAAGCATTAGTAAATAATTTTATCCTTAGGTATGGTATTCCCTTAGAGATTGCAACTGACCGAGGTACAGAATTCATCTCTAACGTTATGACGGAGGTTTGTAACTTACTCAAAATCAATAAAATACAATCTACAGCTTACCACCACGAAAGTATTGGCTCGTTAGAAAATTCCCACAAACATTTGGCTACCTTTTTGCGCATCCAAACCGATTGTCACCCAGAATCATGGAGTGATTGGCTCCCTTATTGGTCATTTTCATATAATACTTCAGTCCATTCCGAAACTAAATACACCCCGTACGAACTAGTGTTTGGTAAAAAGTGCACTTTGCCAAGCAATTTATTAACTAAAGTTGACCCTCTGTACAATCATAATAGTTATCCGTGTGAGTTACGATACAGACTACAACTTTCTCAAAAAGAGGCCAAGGAAAATTTAATTAAGAGTAAAATAGTACGTAAGTCAAAATATGACAAAAATATTAATCCTGTAACATATAAGAAAAATGATTTAATATTAATTAAAAATGAAAATCGACTTAAGATGGATCCATTGTATTCGGGACCCTATGTAGTTGTAAGAGATTTAACGCCTAATGTAGAAATAGAAAAAGATGGAAAAATAGATATCGTTCACAAAAACAGAACGAAATTGTATAAATCAGTATAATAGTAAAAAAAAAAAAAAAACCTTCCCTAATATGAAAGTTTTTTTTTTTCTTGTGAATGGGAGGTGTAGAGGTGTAAGTATAGCACGTAAGTACTAATGTTTATATGTGTGTAATCTCTAGTATATAAGGCTAACGTACTCCAAATAAAGAGAGTTCATCTATGACTTTCGTTGTTATCACTTGTCTCCAACTCCCGTCCCTACATGTTACTAGGCCTACATGAATAAAGTATATTTGACTTTGACTTTTACTTTATTTTTAGTTTTTAGGTTACATTTTTACACAATTTTTGAGGAAAGCACAATACATAATCATCCATTAAAGATCTCTAACTCTGTTCAATAAAATCTTGTGCAACCGATTTTAATCGAAAGAGTAGATGAGATGGTGTTAAGGAACATATTCGTACCTACTAAAATATTATATAGGTTTAATAATAATGCATTATTTTTATTATATACATTCACTTAGTCAATTATAGTAATAAAATAACCTTTAGATCAAATTGCACATTTATTACATACCTACTTAGGTACCTCGTACCTATATTATTTAAAGATGGTTACTAAATTATTCTAATTATAGATATATTAGACATATAGCTAGGCTTATTTTATTTAGTAAATTTATCTATTGTCCGCTTTCTTAGTAAAATTATCTATTGTTATGCATTTATAAACTGCTTTTAAAAAAACAATTTTTTTACGTAGGCAAGCTCGTCATATAGGCACCTAAAATAATTATGTTCATCTAAATAACAAGTGAGTGTACATAATATTCTGTTTATCACCGCACGTAGTATTTTCGTCTCGCTATTCGTACAAGAATCCGAGTACGTTCCCCATCTTTATCTAGCTGACACTGCTGACAGGCATTCTTGGGATGTGGCGGCGCCGTGATAAAAGGTTTGTGAAATTCAATAACCGAGTATTCCCAAATCTGCCAACTTTTATTACGTAAAAATAGTTATTTACGATACAAGTGCGGAAAACGTGTATCGTACCATAGATCTATAATATATAGAGATACCGTCTCAGCGAGCTGTCACTGTTGCCACTTTTGTTTAGTGTACGATTAACAATTTAACACCACCTTGCTGTAGCCATGTCGATAAAGTCATATCGATAAACTATCGATATTTCTTGCAATTTTAATTTTACTTCAAAGGTTTAACGATACCTAAAATGAACAAAAACGCTTTTATTCTTTATTGTGGTTATCAGATCACAATTTTATCGTCACGCCCCAGCAGGGAACGAAGGGTAAGTTCAGATATTTAATTAAAATAAATAAATACCTACTAAAATATGTGTTCCGCAATAATTGAATTATTTTATTATATTCTAATATATTTATTATTCATTAGCATTTCAATTATGTTTATGTTTAACGAAGATATTGAAGCTTCAATTAATAGCTATTTCGTTCCGCTGTGTAGCGTTTATCGATATATAACATGATTAAAATCGACTTTTCACGTCCCTAAAAGAGCACACATACACGTTTTTACGCACACATACACAGCCTGGATGCATCAAAAAAGGCAACACTTTGATTTGAAGTACATCTTGTCAACAGTATAGTTGTCCTTTTTTGACAAACGGCATTTTTAAAAGAGCGAGGAGAGAGAAATGATACTAGTTGCTGCGCCGTCAAACTCGTCAAAGAGAACAGAAAACGTTGGGGCTTTGTATCGTACAACGTTGTACAGTACATGGCCCTTTAAACTTTTGACATACGCACGAAAAGTGCTATTTTACGCACTAGTGCGGGAAAATAGGATCATATTTAACGGCCTCCTAGTCTTTAGTCGGTAGTGACCCTGCCTACGAAGCAGGAGGTCCCGGGTTCGAACCCTGGTAAGGGCATTTATTTGTGTGTTTATCACAAATATTTGTTCCTGAGTTATGGATGTTTTATACGTATTAAATATATTAAGAACGGGTCACCGCACGGCCGTACGGGGACGGGCAGTCTGCGCCGGTCCGTCACCGTAAACGCAAGCTCCTGATGACACTCCTCGGTACGGAGTGAAACATGTTGAGCGTTTTTCGACTTAAAATACGTGAGTGACCCCGTTCTTAATATATTTAATATGTCTGTGTCTCACGGAAGTTTTGTTTTCTACGTATATAAGTATTTATATATATATATATCGAATACGGATGGTCTCAAAGGCGGTGGGCGCGTGGGGTAGTACGATAATGTATTACTTCACAGCTAAACCAGTATGCTACCATTGCTACCAGTGCATCAAATAAACATACTGACTCGTTAACCATACTAGTGCCTACTATATTTCAGAACTAAATGATAAAAAGAACTAATTGCTATTAGAATATTGACTGTTTAAATTGAGAATGAAAAGATCACATGAAACCGTTCAAATCTTTATTCAAGTCAAGCTAGGCCGGCTCCAACCCTACGCCTCTAACATGAGAAGATTTAGCCCTATATGGGACCGGCAACAAACTCAGAGGGACAAATCTTTTCAAAACAACACATAACAAATCCTTTCTTTATTTCACAAAAGTAAGCTTCTAATGAAACATAAGAAATCAAAATAACACTTGAAATAAAACACTTAGCTAAATGGTTAAAGAACGCGGGATTCTATAAGCTATCAGAATAATCCTTCAGGTATAAACCTTCAGGAACGTAGCGAGTTAGGCACGAGGTTGGCTAACGAGTACGTCCGATCTCTAGCGCGGTCCGATCCAGAAGAACTACCAGCGGCGGAGCCTCTCTGCTCCCGCCTCAAAGTAAAGTTGGCAAACCTGCTCGACCAGTCTACCAACATACCGACGAAAATGCCAACTCTTGCCTACGCTCACTCGAGAGAAACCTCTCGACGTTCTAAAGCCTTCTACCTGTCATCTCAGTTCAACAACACGCCAATAGATGGCGTTACTCTCTACGCAACTTTATTTCAACAATGCGCCAATAGACGGAGTTACTATCTACACAACTTTATTTATTTTGTTACAACCAAATAATACGTAGCTCAACATTGCTAATCGATTTTATGCAGGCGTCTAAAATAATGAACTATAACGCTGCAATACGTCTTTCTGGTGTCAGGGTCCGACATATATATATATATATATGTGTGTGTGTGTGTGTATATTATATATATAGTCGTCTAGTACCCACAACACAAGCTTTATTGAGCTTACTGTGGGACTAGGTTGATCTGTGTAAAATTGTCCTATAATATTTATTTATTTATATGTACTGTAACGACGCTGCTGCTGCTGTGTAGACGCTGGATGCGGGTCGCTTCCAACCGGTACGTGTGGAGGTCCAAGGGGGAGGCCTATGTTCAGCAGTGGACGTCTTATGGCTGAGATGATGATGATAATGATGATGTACTGTAAAAATATTTTTAGAATTTATTTGATGTAGATTAATGTCCGGTTTTATTCAAATTATGAATTTGACCTCAATCTCAGATTGAAAAAAAAAATAACTTAAAATAACGTTCAAATTAAATATTTCCTCTTAGGTCGGTGAGAGATTGGAGGAAAAAGATGTAATTAGTGAAATTATAAAGTAAAAGGTAAAAGCCGGATCATTACAGCAACTGCCTACGCAGCATTAGGTATAAGAGGGTAATTCAGGAGACGTGTAGTGCGCATATTTAATTACACAAACGGGTCTACCGCGATATAATTTCATTGTTTTTACCTTTAATTCCGACGTTTCGTGTAGTGCGGCTCCTTAGCTCGACATGCAGGCCTATTCGGATTTCGAGATAATCACAAGATCTTGAGACGATTTAGAGATCAACTAGATCTACATTAGATATCGACTAGATGTGACGTGGATATCTAAGTCATAACTTGTCGAAATCGTTCAAGAGGACCTCCAGAATCGCGGAAACGTCAAATTTGACATATCTATCTTACAAATATCTTTAAATTATCCATATTGTAACTTGTTGAAGTCTAGTAGAAATCTAATTCATTTTCCGAATCGAGCCGTTAGTATGAAGATATGGTCCCATCCCGTCCGAAAGCACGAAACGTGGCATGCATAATATGGCTTTTACGTTTATAAGAATAAATAGAAGCAGAAACACGCCGAGAAGTTACCTTCCCCAAACCCCTTCGGGGGAAGGGGGTTGGGGGTTTATTTTTTAATTTTTACTATCTGGGAGACCAACCTTTGCTCGGATAACATAAAAACTGAAAAATGCACGTTTTCCCAGAGAGATAAGACCTAGTTAGATCGATTTTTCGCCCCCGAAAACCCCCATATAGCAAATTTACATCGATCATCAAAATGCAGGAGAAGTCTCGATAAAATTATCAACAACAACAACAACAAATTATTTACAATATTGTTGTTAAGAATTATAGTTTTCAAATTATGCTTAATTTCTCCTTAAGTAAACTAAATACTTAACTAAACATAAACTTAACGTCTTAACTAATAGGTACCTTTATTTTGCAGGGTACCCCTGCTAGTATCTGTTTCACACACTTCATTAATTAATTCCTCCCTATTTATACACGACACGAGTAGGTATTTGTTTTAGCCACTCGCACGGACAGACGTCTTAACTACTCAACTAATCTTTAAGAAGTATGGCAAATACGAGGGCTTAGTAGTCTTATTTATTCACTGCCATCCTCGATCTCTATAATTGAATAATTTATTATCTGAATAATTTGTAAATCTACGTAACTAATCACCTAATCCTATACATATATTATGTCAGTGTAGATTGCAACTGTATACAAATTGTTATACACATTGACCCCAATTTGTTATACCTACTTTAATATCAGTCTAATAAAAGTGTATAAAATAGGAGCTAGGCTAGCATATTTATTATAAAGCCAGTCAATTAAATTTATATCATTAAATTTAAGTGGACCAAGCTACACCATTAAGGGACACCATCATATTCTATTATATTCAGAGCGAATATTTACATTTATTGTTTTATGCCATTATTCATAAACGCGTTAGAGTTAGACCAAGAAAAGACTGCAACGATTTTGATAGCAAACGCAGTGCAAGTGTTATTTATACGTCATAATTGCGTAGAAGTTTGACGTTCAAAATAACACTGCGTGTGCTATCAAAACCGTTGCAGACTTGTCTTGGTCTAACTCTACAAGCCTACAAGCTTTAATTAGTTATAAACCTGGGATAACTCGGGGCATCAATACGAAAGTGATGTAGCAAAATATTTTATTGACAAAAAAATATATCGATGTTACTGTCAACATCTAAATGTTATTCGACATAAATAAATATTGCTTATTTTCTCCTCACTTTTAAATAAAAAAAATAACGTGTATTTATAATAATTATGTTTATTTTAAAATAGTTTTCATAATATACAATCAATATTTTTTCCATATTCTTCGTATTAATGATTGCCGTCTATATGAAAATATCCACTGCTATAATAATCGAACCTTTTTATAGTAGGTACCTAATCGAGAATGTTCAATGAGCACATGTATTAATTTAATTATATAGACATCTTTTTCATCGATATCAAATCCCTAGAACTTGCCCCGAGTTAAAAATAGTTTGTCTTGATCTGTCATTTTGACATATGTATTTTCAAGAAAGGGATACATTGTTAATTTACTTTATTTTTTATTATAAACTGATCGGCGATTGGCTCTAGTCACACCTGATGGAAAGTGAAGACAGAGCCTAAGATGGAGCTCACCGGTTCAGTAATAGCCTATTCACTCTAGCTTTAAAGAGACCGAGGTCACATTTCTCAGGGAATACAGATGACGGGAGCGCATTCCATTCCTTAGCCGTCCTTACCAAAAATCGTTTTGTGCGGACAAATGAGATATTAACCACGAACGCGTGCATTCGCTCCCCGCGCCTGGACGTCCGATGATGGAAAGGAGAAGGTGGGATCAGGTCATGCAGCTCTTGTGCGCACTCTCCAGCATGTATCCGATAGAACACCGATAGACATGCGACTCGTCGGCGATGATCGAGGCTCTGTAACTTTGACTTGACAGCTGGGTCATCGCCTAAAAGTTTATGAGCCCGGCGCTCTATTGAGTCCAGGGCCGCCAGCTGATACTTGGCGGAACCGTCCCAAAGGTGACAGCAGTATTCCATGCACGAGCGGACCTGTGCTTGATATAGGGAGAGAAGCTGACTCGACGTGAAGTACCGCCTCACCTTAAATAGGACACCAAGTTTCTTGGCAGCAGTTTTAGCCCTGGACTCAATAGTCGACCCGAAGTTTAGGTTCGATTTTAGACTTAGACCAAGAAGCTCAAGATGGTTGGTCACGGGAAGGGACACATTCCGGAAGGTGGGAGCCAAAGTGAACTCGCTCCGTTTTGCGGTGAATAGGCACGCCTGTGTTTTGGTGGCGTTGAATCCAACCAAGTTGGCCTCGCCCCATTCGGACACGGCATCCAAGGACAAATTCAACCGCTCCACCATGGGTCTCTCTAAGCGTTTCGGTGTCACCTACACTGGCTCTCGCGTTAGAAAGTTGCTCTCTGTAACCGTGCTGCCGTGCTAATTGTAGCTTGTAAATGAATAAGGGCGCTAATATTTACTAACATTACCTACATTACATCCGGCAATTCGTATGTGTCAATAAATGTACCTACTTCTAATTTAATTATGGAAGTCTGTTATTCCAAATCACATGAATCAAAAATGAATAACAGTTTTATCAAATTTCGTATGGTTAAACATTTATAATGTTATATTTTGCTATTTTCTATCCATCTAGGCTCCTACCGATCTCGTAACCCATTTGCACAAAGCGAAACTTAATTGTTACTGCTTTAGCGTACCTACATGCAAACAGCCTCTGAAACTATTTACCTAATGATCTCTGACTGCAGAGAATCTCCTACATAATTATCACAAGATAGCCTTTGAGAACGAGAAATGCTGCTATGGTGGTTTTATTATAAATTTCTGTTTTATCTCTATATAGTAATTTTATCGATCACTTGTTACCACTTTTAAATTTATTCTATAGGTATAGTAAATTACCAGTAATAAAGTACCTAGTAGTTTTTATTACAAAATGTATTTAATAAGATTAATAAGTGGGTCTGACATATTTAATTACACAAACGGGTCTACCGCGATATAATTTCATTGTTTTTACCTTTAATTCCGACGTTTCAGCTGAGTTGCACCAGCTGTGGTCACGGAAAGACTGACGTCCCAATAGTACTAGCGGTTGACCAAAATCAGCTGCAAATGGTGTTAAAGGTATGAAAATCGGCACGATTAATCTTTAGGCCATTTGAATCAATTTGACCCGTAGCACGGCCGTACAACGGTTTCGTATCTGGAGGAACCTAAACTTGGTATGTTTTGAAAATTATTTTTATTTTAATTGAATGCAAGTGACGGAAATATAATAATGTGATATATTTTTAGAACCGGCTTAAAATGCCCTTTCATTTAATACCACACACGATGAACATTTTTTTTTAAATTTCCATACAAAAAAAAGATGACGTCATAACTCCTTTCCGTATGTTTTTTTTTTGGTGCTACGGGTCAAATTGATTCAAATGGCCTAAAGATTAATCGTGCCAATTTTCATACCTTTAACACAATTTGCAGCTGATTCCCGAATTTCAGGGTGTACCGCAATCGCTACAACAAATGTCAACGGAGATATTAATAAAACAACACTAAACTATCCGAAATTATTTTATAAAAATGTTCGGGGTAGACAAAAAATAAATAAAATAAATAAATGTTCGGGGGGGTGTTCGGGGGCTTGTGGGTCTGACATATTAATAAATAAAAACTGAATTTCCCTAATAGTCTTAATAGAATCCAGTTATTAAAAATGACTGATGATCTGAAAATGTTATCAGATTTCGTGGACTCAAGCTTTACCGTTTAAGATCTATGCTGTAAAAATGTTATGCGTAAGCAAACATATTAGATTTGAAATGTAAACTATTATAATTCACAAGTAAATTTTACTAAAATATGAAAAAAATTGGTCGGTACCTAAATATCTAATTCTTACCATTTTTATTGATTCCAAATATATTTTATCTAGTAATGTTATGAAGTACATTCATTGCTGTTGAGTATATTACATGCACACACCCTTGTAATTTCTAAAACATATAAAATTTTAATTTCAGGTCAGGTGTAGTAACAATTCCACGCAAATGCTTAGATACGATACATGCAGCGATGCAGGCGTCAATTCCATGGTAGAGAATAATTTTCGTGGTCGAAGATGTTGCGAATATTCGCATTCCGCTTCACGCAGCTACTCTTATTATTACTTACCGTGTTATAGAATCGAGTAGAATAAACTTCTAAAACACAACTATGGCTGCGATGCAGTTCGCAACCACGCAGGGTTAGGGAGCCGAACGCGGACCCGCGGAAGTTTACATTCTTCAGCCAAAATATCCTTCTTGGTGAAGGTCGCTACTGTCGCTAGATGTTGAGTCGGAACGCTCACCACAAAATAATTAAAATTCACATTGTCTAAATTCCAACTTCGCGACCCTCAGGACGAATCCGGACTTGAATACTGTTTATTAAATTGGTGTTTCGAATCATTGAAACTATTGGTTATAATAAAAAACGTGAAAATAAGTTATAAAATCGTATAAAGACTGTCAAACAACATTGTCTGTAGAAAAAACGAGAAATTAATTTTTCACCTCAGTAGCTCGAACAAGGGTACTTTGCTTCTTAAAAACAGTGAGCAAAATGCGATTTTGCTCACTGAGTGAGACAAAATGACATTCAAGTGACCTTTATAGTCAAATATCATTTCAACATGCGGGGTCTAATACAAGTTCGAAATATTTGGGTTCTATTATCTCTGTCCCTTTCACACTGTTAGCAAAAAGAAACAGACAAAAAAAAGTTAAAACGACATTCAACGGTATATTGAGGGTTTATAATAGACCCCCGAAAACTTCAGACCGCATCGTTCCAAACCACGCACGAGTATGAATTCTTAATAATTGATTAATAAAAATAAAGTTTAAGATGTGATAAAAACTGATAATTACTATATTTTAGGTATTTTATTGTACAATAAAAAATAATGAACACAAAAAATACACAGATTATCACACAAAATTAATTATTTTACTTTTAAGAATTTCTACCATAGTTAACAAATAGTACGTACATATCCGCAATTCGGACCGTATCTTACAAAGTTTTTTTTACAAAATAAAAGTTGTCGATTGAAGTATCAGTTGATGTTCGTTATTTCCATATTATTTTACTAAAATTAAATAAATAAATAAATAAATATAAATATTATAGGGACATTCTTACACAAATTGACTAAGTCCCACGGTAAGCTCAAGAAAGCTTGTGTTGTGGGTACTCAGAGAACGATATATATAATATATAAATACTTAAATACATAGAAAACACAACCATGACCCAGGAACAAATATCTGTATCATCATACAAATAAATGCCCTTACCAGGATTCGAACCCGGGACCATCGGCTTCATAGGCAGGGTCACTACCCACTAGGCCAGACCGGTCGTCACAAAATTTATTATTACGTTTTGTTTTTGTGTTCGATTGCGGTAATTAAACTTAATTGTTTGTATATCTTAAGAAAACATGAGTGCAGGTATTAAGTGATGAACAAGGATTACATTTTTCAAGTTGTCTAATAGGTATGTTCTCACTGCTCAGGTGAAAAATTTTGTGTACTACACGAGATCAAAGTTATTTACATCTCGTGCGCTTTTGAGTCCCTTACTACGCTCAAGA
Source organism: Cydia splendana (assembly GCF_910591565.1). Classification (NCBI taxonomy): domain Eukaryota; kingdom Metazoa; phylum Arthropoda; class Insecta; order Lepidoptera; family Tortricidae; genus Cydia; species Cydia splendana. Next base: position 12,583,869 of record NC_085964.1, on the reverse strand, counting down.
TTCTAAATTGGATTCACTCGCTACGCTCGTAAATCTATTATAGAATATTTCGCTTGCACGGGACTTAAAATAAGCACTCGAAGAAATATCAAATTTTGATCTCTTGTACAAATAACTATTTTTACCTGGTTTGTTAGTGCACGACACCTTGCACTTTGTGACTATGCGCTGAAACTTGGCACAGTTGATTCTTAGCTGGTCTTGAGCAGATACAGACCGGTAGACATCGAGAGCCACGTCTCATTTAATGGGGGGGAGGAGGGGAAGTTCGGCGCCGCCGCGCTTCACTTGGAGCAACATTTCTCTAAAACTATACCTATTAGGGCATGTGATATATCATTTTCGGATAAATTAAGGATGAGAAATCTAGTTTTGGAACAAAAACAATGCACTTTCTAACAAAAAAAAAGCATAAAGTAGAAACGTCTAAAAACGTATTTGTGATTTTTTCATAATTACCAATTTTTTTTTAAAGTGTAGCAGGATTCTGAAAACAAAAAATACACTTGTAAAGCTACACTTATAACGTTTAAGAAAATATATAGTTTATTATACAAAACTGTTGATAAATGGGAGATAAAAAATAATATTAAGCGTGGGTCAGAGTGATCTCAATACAAAATATTATGAATGTGGGAAAGTTACTCATAATTTGTTCTACAATCGTTTATTTTTTTTTAGTTTTTGTAAATAACTCGTAAACAGTAGCCCACAGCAAAAAATAATCTTTTACGTAAATAATCTGTTTCAGATTTCTTATAAAGTAAGTGCTACTTTTTTTCGGTAAGATCAATATTAAAAAAATATATTGAAGTGAGAAAATAAATACTAAGGTTCCCTTTTTTAGTCATTCGTAAATAACTCGTAAAGGATGGCCAATAGCAAAAAATATATTTATACATAAATAATTAGCATAAAATTTCCTACAAAAAAGGTTATTCAAACTTTTTGGCTAGGATCAATATTTAAAAAGGGGACCTTAGAATTTATTTTCTCTCTTGATAAAACATTTATTTACATACAATATATATACAGTGATACTACTAAACGAAATTAATAACTAGCTTAAATCTAAAATAGGCCCTTGAGGCATTGTACCAAGGATGCTGGCGGCATTTCCTCGCTGTATCGCAATGCTGATACGTTGTGCGAGGTAGCCGCCAGCTCTTCGGTCACCAGTTACGTCAACCAGACGCTTCGCGATTTCTGCGAACAACTTATGCGCGCTGGGACCCCATGGACCTAGAGTTTCAACACCAAATGGTACAAAATGGTACTCTCTACCGAGGCTCTTATATTTGTTACGTTTTAGAATTTCGGCGCTTTCCGCCGCTCCGCCCGCTTTTACAGTAGTCCGTTGGAGGTGGGACGGTGCCAGTGTGTCTACGCAGGTAGCATCCCACACCAACATCCGTCCCAAGCTCCAAGGAACTAAGGACACTCCATCGGGCCTCTTGCCATCATCTCTGATAATGCCAGTCGGCTCAAGAAGAGCAGGCACATTGATGGTGGCAAGAGACCGACGGACTATGTCATTAAGCGACGCATGTCTCGAAAAACGGCCTGCACTTTTTTGACAAAACTTTTTCTCTCTTTAATATCGATTCCGATTTTAATATTGATCCTAGCGAAAAAGTTTTAATGACCTTTTGTGTTGGAAATTGTATGTAAATTATTAATGTACTAAAAATTCTTTGCTATTGGCCATCGTTTACGAGTTATTAACGAATGACTAAAAAAGGGGACCTAAGTATTTATTTTCTCCCATCAATTTTTTTTTTAAATATTGATGGTAGCGAAAAAAGGTACTTAGCACTTATTTTATAAGAAATCTGAAACAGATTATTTACGTAAAAGATTATTTTTTGCTGTGGGCTACCGTTTACGAGTTATTTACGAAAAACTAAAAAAAATTAACGATTGTAGACCAAATTATAAGTAACTTTCCCACATTCATAATATTTTGTATTGAGATCACTCTGACCCACGCTTGATATTATTTTTTATCTCCCATTTATCAACAGTTTTGTGTAATAAACTATATATTTTCTTAAGCGTTATAAGTGTAGCTTTACAACTGTATTTTTTATTTCAGATTCCTGCTACACTTTAAAAAAAAATTGGTAATTATGAAAAAATCTCAAATACGTTTTTTAGTCTTTTCTACTTTATGCTTTTTTTTGTAAGAAAGTGCATTGTTTTTGTTCTAAAACTAGATTTCTCATCCTTAATTTATCCGAAAATGATATATCACATGCCCTAATAGGTATAGTTTTAAAGAAATGTTGCTCCAAGTGAAGCGCGGCGGCGTCGAACTTCCCCCCTCCCCCTCACTAAATGAGACGTGGCTCTCGATGTCTACTGGTCTGTATCTGCTCAAGACCAGCTAACAATCAACTGTGCCAAGTTTCAGCACATAGTCTCAAAGTGCAAGGTCCCCATACAACGGCGTGCACTAACAAACCAGCTATTTCTAAGGGGCGATAATCTTTCGCGCCTACAAGTTGCCGCTTTTTTCTACAGACGGAAATGGCTTGACAGACTTAATCTATAAAACCGGATATTGGTTCGCTCAGTTATCTGAAAACAAAATATTTAAACGTAAAAATAGAAATAAACATGATAAAAACCTTGGCCCATTTTAATTCTTTAACGTTATAAAGTATATGGAGTTATAACATGTGCGCTATTATTGATTGAATACGAGGATTATTGCTCGGAACATCATTATTACACCTCATAAAACAAAGTCCCCCGCCGCGCCGCGTCTATCTATTTTTGTGTATGTATGTACGCGATAAACTCAAAAACTACTGAACAGATTTTCATGCGGTTTTCACTTATCAATAGAGATTCTCAAGGAAGGTTTAAGTGTATATTTTTTTAAGGTTATGTGTAAACTGTGCGAAGCCGAGGCGGGTTGCTAGTCGCAAATAACTTCAATCGCTTCCGGCAGCTCTCTATATAACTTGAACTCGTGACAGGTTTCAGGATATTGATCAATTGCTTGGTTATTTTATTATTTATTATGGCACGTAGTCACGGTTAACCGATGTCCCACCCACCACCACCAAACCACCATCTACAACAACTTTTATTATGGGACCAATGCCGAAATCGCGAAAAAAAGTTTGGTTGTCCCATAGAAATCAGCGGCATCACATCAGCCGGAATGTATGAAACAGCCATGGTATAATAATATACTCCGCCTGGTACTCTCTTCCCGTCTTTTCGTGGTCACGTGACTGACACAAGCCTACGTCATTATGCGACAGCGCTATATGATAATATGCGATAGCGCTATATAAAGTGGCAATGTTATTGTGACGTAGGCTTGTGTCACTCTGGGAAGAGAAGACCATGTTGTATTAGACTATGGAAACAGCCAAATGTTTTTAGCGATTTCGGCATTGATTTCATAACCTTTCAAGTGGCACACGTCATTTTTGAGTTGTTGGAATTTCGATTCTATTTGAATTATTCAAATTTCAAATTTAAATGACGTAACTTGTCCGGGAGCCGGTTCCTGCCACTTAAAAGTTGTTGTTTGGTGGTTTGGTGGTGGTGGGTGGGACATCGGTTAACCGTGAGTACGACCAGTGAAACCTGTGTCGAAACGTCGGTAAATAAAGGTAATAAAATAATATCGCGATGGACCCGATTGTAAATGTGACTCAATCTACTTAATAAATATTTTTATTTACTTCCGCGCTAATTTAAGATTGAATCATAGAAGATAAATGTTTTCACATACTAGCGTGTTTGTGTTATTTCGTTGTAGTCGTAGCGTTCTATTAATGTATGAGTATGCAAGCAACAACAACGTCCACACAACAACAACAACGTCAGGCTCGACTAGAGAAGTACCTATTTAAAGTTCACAAACATCTTCGGGGCATGCTGTAACCGTTTCCATGTAACCTACATTAACGGACCTTTGGACTTCGTGGATCAATTAATCAAACCTACGTTTGCCCCTTAACCTGTCTTAACGTGTCAGTTGTGTATTGAAGGATTGTGATACCACTAGAGTAGCAAGTAATTTTACATTGCAGTGGCCGCTTGCCGCTTACCATTTTAGAGCGTTTTCACATTGTCCGAGTCAATAAATCATTATTAGTAAAAAACGATAAATAACGCAAAAAAGGCGGAATGCCAATGGAACTCTCCTGCAGCTGTTTTTGCCATAGGCGCTATCGATATCGAAAGGCGCTTCCGATAAATTAAGCCGTCGGAGCCCCCGTCAGCTGTCGGACCGTTAATATTTCTTTGTGTGCCTATGTGTAGGCATAATGCTTGTTGTAGTGTGCGTGACCGCGCTAAAGACGGCGCGCGGCGCCCGGGCGCGCCCCCGCCGCGGCCTGACTACGCGGATGTATGATCCTACATTACGATATCGGATCGGATAGTGTGAAAATGCTCTTAGGTGGTGGTATATTAGCACTACGACGATTGCAAACAAGCATACGAGATTGATGATTTATTAAATAAGTACTTAAAAGATAATGTAATATGATGATTATGTATGTGTTATGATTCTCAAAATTTCACACTACCTGTCTCCTAGGGCTGTGTTCCTTATACAAGGAATGGCTAATCCATAAAACTAGTAATGAGAACGTAGCTCTATCTATTCAGTTTGAATGTTAATTTTTTATAGCTATATTGCCCAACCGATTCAGATAAAACGAGCATGGAAATTTTAGCCCTGGGAATGGCTATAAGTAGTTTTTATTTTGGAAAATCCGACCTCTGGGGGTAGAAAGGTAAAATGAACCCAGCCGAACTAAGGCCAGAGTGAAGTCGCGAGCATCTAAAATACGGTAAATATGTATGTACTAGAGACCCGTTGCGGCGTCGAAACGCCGCTAGAATACAGGAATTCCAATAGTGAAATGAGTACTTAGAAAACTTTTGAAAAAATAAAAACCGACTTCAATAAAGATTGAAACGCAAGACTCGGTAAAAACCACTTGTTTGTTAATTTTTTTAAAAATTACTGAACCGATTTGGAACTTTTGAAATCAATTCATAAACAAAGGGGTTCTGCGCGAGCAAATATTAAAAAAAAGACAGCCGAATTGAGAACCTCCTCCTTTTTTTGAAGTCGGTTGAAAATGAAGCCACTTTATCGATAATAGCTATTGGTATGGAGCGTATTCAGCGGTCAGTGAGAATACCGAACTTTAACTATCCATTGCTGACTATTAGAGGACTCCTATGTAAATAGATGGTGCACTATGTAAAACCACCCACTTTTCTAGTAGCATTTCGTTTCTGTAAGGCTCGCAGTTCTAACCTAACCTAACCCACTTTTGTTCGGTTCTGGGAGGATCGCAGTTCAAACCTAACCTAACCCACTTAACGGCGCATGCGGTGCGGTGTACGGGGGTTTGAGCGGGAGGGGCTAGTAAGTTTGGCATCATTATACTTTATACCTACATTTTATGGTAGGTAATTATAGTGGTTTATTTAGTTTAGGTATCATAGTGGTTTTTCCGGGTCTGAGTCCGAGTCCGGGTTCGAGTCCGGGTCCGAGTCCGGATTCGGGTCCTGTTCCAGGTCCAGGTCTGAGTCCAGGGCCAGCTCCGGGTCCGAGTCCAGGTCCGGTGCGGGTCCGAATCCGGGTCCGAGTCCACCCGGACATGATTGAACTGGGGCTGGGACCCCCCAGCCCCAGTCCCAGTCCAAGTCGGAATCGCCAAACGTGTACTATGCGTCGTTGAAGAGTTCTGTTCTGATCATCATCAGCAGTTCCACTTCATCAAATGCGACGGTTTTTAATATAAATGCTTGATTTTTTGATGAAAATACAAAAATCTCTATACGCATGCCTTTAATATTTGAGGAGTTCCCTCGATTCTTCATGGATCCCATCATCAGAACTCGAGCTCGACAAAAATGTGGCTTAAAAACTTAACTTGCTTAACAAACATAACGAAGAGGACAAATCGCCAAACGTGAACTATGCGTCGTTGAAGAGTTCCGTTCTGATCATCATCAGCAGTTCCACTTCATCAAATGTCACTTTTTTAATGTATATGCTTGATTTGTTGATAAAAACACAAAAATCACTATATGTATGCCTTTAAGATTTGAGGAGTTCCCTCAATTCCTCATGGATTCCATCATCAGAACTGGGTTTTGACAAAAACGGGACCAAACTGTATGCCTATAGATACAATCAGAAAAAGAATTTTCAAAATCGGTCCAGTAATGACGGAGATATGGAGTAACAAACATTTAAAAAAAAGGACATACAACCGAATTGATAACCTCCTACTTTTAGATTTGGAAGTCGGTTAAAAATAATTGAAGAAGCGTAAAATAATTGAAAATTCATAATTTGAATTTGGAACCGAAACTCTACTACTAAGTATACTATACCCGAACTCAAAATTCAAACTTTTGTGGCTTCCCTGTCATTCAAATGGTGTTGGACAACAGATTGAGAGAGAAACAATCCATGTATCCAGTTCTTTGCTATTTGAACCTAATTTTGGGGTTCCTTATCTCAGGAGGTAATAACGAAAGCTTAATATAAGATCAATTTATCGTCAGAGATAGAGCACAAAGCTTTTTCTCAGGAACGGATTGGGGGATCAACTTGAAGTTACAATGCGGGTAAGGTATTAAAATATTAAAGTTCCAGGTCATTCCAGTTGATCAAAAAATCTTGGAATTCGACACTGTCAAATTGTTGTTAGGTCACGAAAAAAGTGACATACTTATATTTTAATACTTACTTAAAAAATCTACACGTAAGGTACCTATTTCCCGTTGACATAGAATCATAAAGTTATGCAAAGAAGCAAAGTCTTAAAATAAAAGAAGAAATCCAAATCCAAAACCCTTAAAAGTACCTGAAACGGGTGATTTAAACGTCACTGTAGGTCACCTGTAGGTATTTATGTATGTATGCGTGTCTGTGATGCCAAAACGGCTGGACAGATTCCAATAAACGGGTAGCATGGGAACCCACAAATACTTTTTAGGGTTCCGTACCCAAAGGGTAAAACGGGACCCTATTACTAAGACTCCGCTGTCCGTCCGTCCGTTTGTCACCAGGCTGTATCTCACGAACCGGGATAGCTAGACAGTTGAAATTTTCACAGATGATGTATTTCTGTTGCCGCTATAACAACAAATACTAAAAAGTACGGAACCCTCGGTGAGCGAGTCCGACTCGCACTTGTCCGGTTTTTACTATTATGGTTATGACTATTTAGCCCACAAGAAGTTCGGCATCTTCTAGTCTAATAAAAACCGGCCAAGAGCATGTCACACCTCTCTACCAACTACCAAGTTTTATTATTGACTGTGACATACGGACGGACGGACGGACGGACATAACGAAACTACAGTTCCGCTCCGTTTTTGCCATTTTGGTTACGGAACCCTAAAAAGACATTGTGATTAATTTATTTTTATTTTTATGCAATTTAGTAAATATGCATATGACGTTGTAGTGGCACGGAACCTCCTTGTACAAATCCAAATCGCACTTCATCGCCTTTTTTTTCCGCAAAATTTAATATGCACGAAAAAGTTTTCATATTAATACTTTTATAAGATAATAGAATATAACATAACAAAATACTACTCACATAATAGTCACGAATAAAAAAGAAATTAGAAGTTGTCACGTTGACACAATAATATTATGATTGTCAATTATTATAGGTAAACAAAAAGCAGAATTATTTTTGTATTTTCGTACATGTTAAAGTGTTGCGAATTATATGTTGCCGACTCAAAACGTAATATTTAATCATGCTTAACAACTTTCTACAGGTTTGAGTTCTATTCATGGTTTTTTTATTTTGACACCTTGAGTCAAAACACGATTGACAGGTCACGTTGATTTGGTTTGGTCGGTTAGTGCACAGTAGTTGTTTAAAATTCATTTATTAGCACTTTTTCGTCCAAAAATTAAAAAAGTAAAAGTTTTATGCAACTCTCCAGCATGAAACGAATCTAATGACATATCATTTATCAAAATCGGATCATAACTGTAGATCTGATGGGATGTACAAAAATCGGCTTCGCGTAATATATATAAGGATTACACTTTAGAAGCGTTTACAGCCGCCTGAAATAACGTTTCAGAGGGAGCTTCGTCACATATTCGAATATCGAATTTTCAGGCGCCAGTAATTTCGTTTCAGACCATTTTAAAAGTAGTACAGTCGACTCTGGTTAATTAGAAACTCAAGGGACTTTTAAAATATTACGTATTATCGAGAGTTTGAAATATCAAATAGTTAGAAATTATTGAGAGAAATGATATGAAAGTTCGAATTATTGAGTAATAATCAATTATGATTTATTAACTGCTAATTTTTTAACAATATCAAAAGGTACGTATTTACATGCACATACATAATGTGAATTAATTATTAGTTTATTAGTCTTTCGGAATAAGTCTGTGATATTAGTTTGCTTCAATAACTTTTTTTTATCAGAAATACCTAGTGCCTGAAATGCTTTTTACAATAACAAATGCTCGTGCAACGATGAACTTGAACTTGTCTTAAAATGTAGGGGTACGTACCTCTGCAATCTGATAACTTTGAATTGTCGAGTGTTTGACGCCTATGAGTTCGAATTAACGCGTCGTTTTGTTACGTAGCGATGAAATTTTTGTTAGAATTACCAAGTGCTTAAAATGTATTGTTTTTTTTTCGAAATATAAAGAGATTTTCTAGGGAACTCGTGATAACTTCGAATTATAGAGAGGTTCGAATTATCGCGGGTTTGAATTAACGAGAGCCGACTGTATTATCCAATACTAAAACATCTTATTTTTAACTCGGTTATCTGTGTTTTTATAAGCTTGAGCGGTATTTAAATTTTACATTTTGTTATAGTTTTTGATATTGTTATGATATGACCTTGACACGACTCACGGATCATCTCGCGCGCACACATAAGTGCGAGGGATCATCTCATATCAATCCCAAGTAACACAAAAGTAGCTGAATATTGTTTGAATAATAGAGCATTCCGTACTGTATGCTGAATAAGGTAGTAGTATAACGTCTGTATAAGCGCTTATACAGACGTTATACAGAAGGTTTGGGCGCAAAGTGGGCTAGCCCACGCCGCTTATTACTGAATAACAGTAATGTAATAGCTGTATAAGTGTGTGCCCACACATTGAATCGCTGAATAACACTTGTATAGAGGCTGTCAAAAGCTTCTATACCGCTTTTAAACCAAAGTTATCCAGCTTTGTATAGAATGACTCAGTTAGTCACACATTATGCAGCTTTTGGTTCAAAAGTGCATTGTTACAGAAAATATATTCAGCTATTTGTGTATGATTTGTCTTCCATTTTAATTTGTGAACTCGTGTCAAAGTGTAGTGTCTGAAGTGAATACAAAATAAGGAGGACATTACCCATATATTGATTTGATGTTTACATAACATCAATTTCATTGCGCATGCGACTTTACTGTTAATATATATATACATTTTATTTAAAATTTTAAAGCGCCGCGTAAATAATGCACTGTTTAGAAAGTAAATATAGAAAATGTAGTACTCCACTTTTAAATTTGTAATTTTTTTGCGGTGTTTAGATGTTTTAGTGATAGAAAATGTACTTTAACAAGTTATGCTATATAAAACTAGTTTTATAAATGAATATAAATGGGTTTTTCAGTTCATTTTAAATTCCTATTTAATTTTAGAGGTTAGAATATGAGCAACCGTAATGGCGTCCGACTGTGCTGAATATAAGCTGCTGCCACAGCTATTATGTGCTAAATTTCTGAATAGGCATTCACATTATTCGCGTTACTAAGCTACATGTTAGATAATAATGGTTTTAGAATAACAAGTTTTGAATAACATCAGTATAATAGTAATTATTTTCGCAATCTTAAAGCATATTAGGGTTCTATACACAAATGGTAAAAACCACATAGATCCTCACTAGTTTGATGAGAAACATTATAGGTATGTAACACGGGCAATAATCAATCCTACTTCCTACTAATATTATAAACGCGATATAATATTAAAGTTATATGATAAATCTGGGGGCACGGCAGACTACACAGTTATTTTTTCCGTTATCAGTTCCTACAAATATGTAGTAGGTAAAGGTATACGCAAAGATGTACGAAGTGAGTACGAAGATGTGTATAGTATGAGTATGGTGTGGTTACGAGTATGGTATGAATATGAATATGGTATAGGTGCGAAGGTGCGGGTATATTAGTAGCGGGTATCACAGGTATGAGTACAAGTATAGTTTGGTATGGGCAGTATTGTTTAGGTACGAGTATAGTGTGGGATGGGTATGAGTAGACCCACTTGAAACCTAAAAACAGTCTGTTCAAAATCGATTGATCGATTGTGGAGAAACGATTTCGCTATATTTTAATGGGGGTGATTATTTAATTTTTCTCATACCCAGTCGAGTCTACAAGTTTTTAATGCAACAATATCAATAACTAGCATTTGCCACCTTGTTTGCCAACTAGCAACAACCTTAAATGGCTATTGGTAAACTTTATCTCGTTGCAGTAAGGTATGCAAATGGTCAGTTAACAGTGTTTACGATGGTAGCTAGCAATTGTTTTACGTCATTAAAACGACAATGCATCTTGTGTAAAATAACCAATCGAAGAGAATTGTTAAGAAAACTAAACCTCGATTTTTTAAACAATGGTTGGATTAAAGAATAAATACGCAAGATGCGTTCAAAATAAAATAAAAACACGCTCAAGCTCAAAGCAAACAGGCTCAAGTAGCACCGTTGACCGTGTATAAACTTATAATGCTACGGAATCCTCTCCACCGCGCATTTGTTGATACTAAGCAGTAGTTTGAATAGCGCTGCTCATTGCGTTCATTTTGCAGCTTTTAGCAAGAAAAGATAGTATATGTGTACTAAAATCGCTATAACTTAAGTATAAGTGTTGTTTTAGTATTTATTATTCAGACGTTATGTCTATAAAAGCCATAACTAACCCATATATGCAGCTACTGAATAACAAATAATATGTGGATTTCATTACAGCTTCCAGTAATAGCGTCCACCTTTATTCAAAAACTAGCATTAAAACAGAAACTGCAACAGCTTTTATACAGTTGAAAGTCTTCACCGACGCTTCTTTTCAGCATTTAGTAGCCACTATCACATTTTTCTTAATATTGTCTGCTTAATATCTCACGACACAAAATATATACAGCTAATTGCTGCTAATGCTGCTATTATGCAGCTTTTAGTAACCACAAATGCTTTAAGCTGAATAATGTCTGACTAACTGTGTAAGAAATAAGTATTATTCAGCTTTAATATGCAAAACCGATACTATGCAAAATTTATTCAGCATTTATTGGTATATAGGCCCCACTAGGCCCACATATTTTCTTATTCCGAATTTAGTAATTTCCACCGCTTATACACAAAATTTATACAATCTTAATTTGAATAAGATGATAATTTTACTCTATTATCCTGCTTGTGTGTTACTTGGGATATCAATAAGTAAACCATAACAGATTTAAAAACCTCTACAACATATCTAAGTCTAAAACAAAATCGGCCTCTATTATATAAAGGCGGAAAGTCGAAAAAGCCTTTGATACCTTGAGATGGTCTAGCTTATGGTCGCGCTTTCAGTTTATTGATGTCCCACCGAAAATAGTTAATTTGCTCCAAGCTATCTACAAGAACTACTGATGCAAAGTAACGCATGACGGCCTCATATCGGAAGACATTGCTGTGCACGCTGGTGTTCGACAGGGCTGCCTTCTATCGCCTCTCCTCTTCTTGTTAGCATTGGACGGAATCATGTGCCGCGTGTACAACAACGGTCGCCGCGGAATAGAGTGGGGGATCTCCAATGTCTTAGAAGACTTGGATTATACCGATGACCTATGTCTGCTCAGCCACACACGCGGTCACATGCAAGCCAAGCTGGATGATCTCGGGGCAGAGGCGGCCAACATAGGCTTAAAAATCAACACCCGGAAAACTCAAGAGATGCGATCTGGAGTGAAGAACACAACACAGTTGCTGATTGGAATCTGTTCCAATCAGCAACTGTGTTGTGTTTTTGACAACAGGACGTGGAACGCGTCCACAAGTTCACATATCTCGGTAGTGTCGTGTCAGAGACAGGAGGAACAGAAGAGGTAATCACTTCACGGATTGCCAAAGCCCGGGTAGCCTTCGCACAGCTGCGGAACGTATGGCAATCACGAAAACTGACCCGAAGAGTGAAACTGAAAATCTATGGGTCTAATGTTAAGTCTGTGTTGCTGTACGGGTGCGAAACTTGGAAGGTTACAAAGGGCATTTCCAACCAGCTTCAAGTCTTCGTTAACCGATGTCTTCGTCGAATTCTCGGTATTTACTGGCCCGAGACCATCTCGAATGAGAACCTCCGAGAACATTGCTACGAAATCCCGATCGACCAGCAGATCAAGCGCCGTAAGTGGAACTGGATTGGACACATACTCCGGAGGGGGCCCGACCATATACCTAAACAGGCCTTAGATTGGAACCCGCAAGGAAAGAGAAAGCGAAGCCGTCCCAAACAAACCAGGCGGCGTACGGTGTTAGACGAGGCGAAGAAGATCGGGAAGTCTTGGAGCGAAATGAAGCGAGAAGCTAAAGATCGATCTACATGGAGAGTTACTGTGGCCCTCTGCCCCATCTAGGGGACATAGGATCTTAAGTCAAGTATATAAAGGCGGGATTCCACCAGTATGCGGCACTGTGCGGAACAAGCATATTCAGTGCATAAATGCGTGTGCCGCACAGTACCGCACTAGTGCAATCCCGCCTTGAGAAAACTCAAAAAAATATTCTATCATAATTACGTAATTTATGTATCCTTCCGTACTGTAAACATATATTTTATCACATAAGTTATGTGTTTTTAGAATCTACATTTTCCTTAACTTTCAATCTCCATTGCTTGCTCAATAAAGTTTATTTATCTTTGTGGTGTGAGTTATGACGCTGTTAATTTACGAAGACGTCAACTTTGTAAAACTTTTGAGAAATCGTTATATTTTCTCGGCCCGTGCATATATTAAACGAAGTTAGTAATAAATTACCTTAAAATATAAATAAATTGGGATAACAGATAATTTCTATTACGCTAATGTGTAAACGGGAAGCCGATTATGTTTTAACATTTGTTACGGTTTTGATTGTTTTGATACGACCTTGAATCGCTCATGCAATATCAAAATGAGATAAAAGTCATTTGTGAGATGCGCACGGTGAGCACCAGCCACCAAGACAATTGTCAAGGTTGTATCAAAACAAAACTAAAAACATAACAAATTGATAAATCAGAATAGATCTTCAGAGCACGGGCATATTTCTATAAAATTCCCTCTTCTCTCTGTTGACAGAAAGTGACTGATTGTGACGTAAATTTGATTTAAAATGACGCGGATAATATGGTTTATAAAACTTGGTACTTACATATATCACAATTTGTTTTCTAATTAGATTTAGGGATTGATTTATGTTGTCACAATTGAGCTCGTCTCAAATGAAGTTAATTTACGTGAAGAAGAGCCTCTGTGGCGGCCTTGTTTTAGTAATTGACTTATAAATAAAATAGCAGTGTATGTACCATCGCGCTCCGCGATTGTTAAGCCATTTACATAGAGTCCTAGCTAAATTGGTTGTTCCATACTTAAGCTATGGATTATCTAATTTAGCTAGAACTCTAAATGGCATAACAAACACGGAGCGTGACTGTACGTCTAACCAACATCGATCCCATTAGTTAGCCTATTTATTAACCCCCTTAATCATAAACGTTTACTAAAGTTGACAAGCCGATAATAATCGTTTGTCCCTTTCCGACGTATTGGTATGATGGAAAGGGACAAATTATTATTATCGGCTTGTCAACTTAAGTAAACGTTTATGAATAAGGGGGTATGTGTTTACCAAACAAACATTACCCAAATAAACTGACGCACGATGGTCGAAAATTTTAATAAAATTGAAAATTGTTCGTTTGTTACAGGTATCCAGAGTTAAAATGAAAGGGAGCAGAGAAAGTATACCTTCATTATAATCTACATAAATTCATGGATGGATACGGAAGAGACGCGACCAATAACATGTTGGGAACAAAATCGCTAATCGTTTCAAATATTCAGTCAAGCGTCTGGGTGGCTGCAAATAGAAGCCACCCCAGCGGGCCAATCCATAGTGAAGAATTGTTTTTTAACGTTTCGAGGATAAATAGCAGCAATCCTTTAAATGATGATGAGTACATTTTTGATAGAACAGATATAAGAGCGATTTTCATCGCTCTTTATACGATAGTATTTTGCTGTTGTTTCTTCGGTAAGTACACTACACGCTCTACTTGTTTTATTATTATTAAGTTTATTGTTTTGTTGCTATTTCGTCCTGTTAGACAGGAGATGACAGCAATACAGTTTAGGCACAAAAAAGTAGGTATCCTACTTACAAAAACACAATTTACTCAGCAATACCTATAATATGTATATTAAAAGCAAAATTCAATTTTGCTTACTGTGTGAGACAAAGCATTAAAGTGCGGAGTGTTTGGGTGAATGGGTGTTTAGAATAGAATAGAATCATTTATTGCATGTCACAAACCAGTTATAAAGGCTTTAAACTATTTAGGTGAATGGGTGTAAGTGTTAATGGGTGTTTGGGGAATGATGTTTCGGTAAATAGGTATTTGGGTGAATGGGTTAATGTTTTTCCTAACCTATATAATGATGTTCTAACTGCTGAGGTGAAAAGTAGTATGTGCCACACGAGAACATTTATGAAGAAATTGAAATGTTTGAATTCTGTTTAATTTGGGTGCAGTTGATTTAGTTGTGATTTAAAATTGAAAAGTAAAATTCTGAGTTCATAATGTTTATTACTCCGTTTTTATAGGATAACCTTAGAACCTGTGCATTTTTATGTATTTTTTTATAAGAAATTATATTTGTGCATTGAAGCATACTTACAGTCAACGGTAAAAATATGGGTGTACAAATCATCTCAAAAATATGTCCCATAACTCTTATGTCAGTGAATTAAGAACTATGGGACATATTTTTGAGTAAGTTGTTTACACCCATATTTTTACCGTTGACTGTACTTTGTGTTTTCTTTATTACCTACTCAATTTGAGTCTCAATAAATCATTGTCAACCTTTATTCTCATTAAAATCTGTGAAGTGTTAAATTGAGCAATATATTACTTACTGTCTGAACGAAAATGTCGCCTTGGCTTAACTTTATTCACGGTATCCAATATCTTGAAGCCCTCTTCAAGAATATATTTAAAGTGTTTTACTAATATTAATATAAGTATTTCTGTACATTCAAACGTAGACATCATACCGCATTTACAATGTAAACAGGCGGTCAAATGTTGAAGGTGCAGTCAGCTACAGAGAAAAGGTACCCCCCTGCATAAATAACTTTGTATGCAAAGGTGCTAAACCTATAGTATTGCTGACCGTACTTAAATGCCCTAAGGAAAACAGTGATTTTTCTGTAAATAGCCGGCTACAAGAATAAGATAGGTTAAAAAAATATATATATATATTATAAGATATTCTTGCACATATTGACTAAGCCTCACAGGAAGCACAACAAATCTTGTGTTGCGCGAGAGAACTTTACGTCTTAGGTAAGATACACGGGAAACATCAACATGTTATAATTAGAGATGTAACGGATAGTTGTTTGGCCGGATACCGGATACCGGATATTCGGCCTGACCATCGGCCGAATATCCGGTATCCGGCCGCCGAATATTCGGTCAGCGGAACTATACCTACATTTCGGTTTTCAGGTGCGCATTCTGCAGGTTTGACCTGTTTCCTAGTGAACGTTCGCGCGGACACATTGCTAGATTTGAAATGAGTGCGCGTGCAAGTCAGTGGAATGTTTAAATTGTTTTAAAATAATAACCAAGTACGATTCTGATCAAGACTGTTTCTTAAATCCAATTAGTTTACTCCGAAATCAAGCAATGTTACTATCCGGTTTCCGGCAGGATAGTAGGTCACTATCCGGTATCCGGCCGGATATTAAAATCATGGCCGGATAGGCCGGATACCGGATAGTAACCGGATATCGGGTGCATCTCTAGTTATAATCTTTTTTACTGTATAATAAGACTGAACAGTCAAAACCATAGTGAAAGTTGATCAATGTGACCTACATAAGCACAGGACACAGTAGGTAAGGTAAAGGGCCCCTGTTTCGGCAGGTTAAGGCTCTTGAGAGTTTGTATATTTTTTTTAAATATTACTAAGCATATCAATACCTTGAAAGCTTTTGAGTAAGTTATATTAGTTCTTTGTTAATAATTTAATGTATAAACTACAGGGTTTTAGTTGACACTTTTTTTTATATTAATTTTTTCGTGAACCTCTTATTTGGCTCCCATTTTGTGATACAAATTTAGCTCAGCTCCTAAGTTCGTGAATTCGTGTCCCCTGTTTCGGAATACATTTTCTTAGAGTAATTGGTGATAATTTGCTGATAATCATTTTAAATATTTAACGGTCTTACATACTTACGAGTAATTGTAAGGTCAAATTAAAAATAATATTAAAAAAAATGTTAAATTGAGAGCTAGCTTAAAGTTTTTTGTACTCGTCGACTTTAATGGTTGAATTAAGACTTTGTAAACCATATGGGTACTTTAATACTTGATTAAAAGCCGAACTATATAAATAATAAAAAAAAAAATATTTACAAAAAAAAAATTAACTATCTTATAAGATCTTATATGTTAAATATAATCATACACAAAAATAAATCAAATAAATTGAATTATAAATAAAATTGTGCTAGTAGTTAATATGAGAATATATGTGGAATATACCTTAAAAATTTTAACTCGGGTCACATTCAAACTCGTTTTATGAGAATTCTAGTGAAAAAAACATATACCGAATTTCGCTCATACGAAAGTTCATGAAATACATTAATTGTTTTCTAATTTATTTTTTTAATTATCTTCGTTATTATATTTAAAAACAAGCACTCAAAATGTATCTAGAAAACCCTTGATTCGTTAGTGGCACGAAATAGGAGACACACGTAAAATAAAATGACCGCTATTTCGTGAGTCGATTTATTGCAATTTTAAGGTATTTCTATGCACATATTCAATCTTTTTTCTTATCAAATCAATTACTAAGGAACCCACAGAAACACTCCCAAAAACTTTTATTCGAATGGGTTTAGCTTTTCCTTCGTATAAGCTTAAAAAGTGAGAGCGCGCACCTTACGCCTAAGAAAAGTGCACGCATACAACACAGCTGTTCGCGGCCGTCTGACAGTTTCGACCGTCGTATTACTCTCAGTTTAATCACTAAAATATTGGTTATTATTTTATTGAAGAGATTAAATAATACAGATTTTTTTCATATGTATAATTTGAATAAAAAATGTTTGAATTCCTTATTATTTGCGCCAGTAACAAAACTAACGAAATAACGTACTAACACGAACTTGGGGCCCGTTACCTTACTCAAGTATAGTCTTCAACGGGACCCTATTACTAAGATTCCACTATACGTCTGTCTGTCTGTCACCAGGCTGTACCTCATGAACCGTGATAGACAGTTGAAATTTTCACAGATGATGTATTTCTGTTGCCGCTATAACACAAATACTAAAAAGTACGGAACGTAAGTAAGTAGCGAGTCCGACTCGCACTTGTCCGTTTTTTTAACTCCTCAAATCGGCATACTTACATTATAGCGATTTTGAATTTTCATCAACAAATGTACCATTTGCAATTTTGCATTCAAAAAAGTGCCATTTGGTGAACTAAGTTAGAAAAGTCTTACAACACCAACTTCCTTGTTACACAATGTAACCATACATTAGTTTTCAGAATTGTATAAAGTTACTTAACAAAGTAACACCTAAATGTTCTGGATATTTAATTTTTTTTACCTTTTTTTTCTGGCTTACTCCCTGATTTTTTACCTTATTGAGAGTACCTTTTTTGACATTGTCATTTTTTAAGGGGCCCACTGATTAACAGTCCGCCGGACGGTAACGGCCTGTCAGTTAGAACAAAATTTTGAGTTCCGAACAACTGACAGGCCGATACCGTCGGCGGACTGTTAATCAGTGGGCCCCTTTACCTTTGAAGTTGGCACATGAAAGGTTTTTGAGAGGCAATTGTGAGTGCACGGTTCAAATAATACGTATATAATGCTATAAACGGGAAATGAGTAGAATTCTTCAAAGGCCGCAATTAAGGGTAGGTGTTTACGACCTTTTGTGTGATCGCAATAACATTGTCATTCTGTATTTTATTGCCCATATTATACCACATTTTACCCACTGATGTATTTTATGATGAATTTGGTGATATTTTAAAATAAATGTACACCACAAATTAGGAGGATCTACCTGTACAGGAAAGTTGTTACGAGTACGGGTCGTTGCTTTAATTGGAAAAGTATAAATGCCGCATTGAATTGCCATTTCAAAGGAATGTGCAACATTTATTTGTGTCTCTATCCGAATCATGGGCCTTCTGTTACCTTTGATAGCAGTTCTTTCATTGAGGAACAAACAGAAGAATAAACAGAAACTGTCTAAGTGATTATCCCAGATAGTTTTCCTTAGTTTCAGTCTGTATATAATAATATAGGCAGGTAGGTAGGAGACAATAGTACATTGTGCAACGAGGGGGGTAAGCGAGATTTTGTAAACGAGGTCTATAACTCCCGACAGCCGCAGACTGGAGGGAGTTAAAGACTCGAGTTTACAATATGCTTACCCCCGGAGTTACATACAATGTTTTTCATCACACTTGCGAAGTAAAAACTAAATTTTAAGCGAAATAATTCTTAAATACGGTGACATTTCAAACATTCGTCCGCCATATTGTCTTGTTTTGGCAGGTTAGGATTCGAAGGCACAGACCCACCCGGATTCAGCCATAATCGAAAATTGTGTAAAAAATAATTGAAACGGCTATTAAATTAATTAAATTAAATATTTTTAAACATACACATAAAAAATAATTTATAATCGTCAGTATTTTCAATGTAAAACTCATTTAAAACTACTATTTTCGTATAAATTAGTGACATAATTAAAAAAAAAGCCATAACTCACTCGTGAGTTATAGCTTTTTTTTTTCAGAATCTATAACTCCCGCTGGAACAAAATAGGCCTTTGTCCTTCAGTACACTTTCATGCAGGTGTAAGATCTTTTTCGAGCAAGTGTTATGAAATAGTTATTTGTACAACAAGAGATCAAAGTTTGATATTTCTTCGAGTGCTTATTTTGAGTCCCGTGCAAGCGAAAGATTCTATAATACAATCGAACACGAAAACAAAACGTAATAATAAATTTCAATTTCAGTAAAATAATATGGAAATAACGAACATCAACTGACACTTCAATCGACAACTTTTTTTTTGTAAAAATAAACTTTGTAAGATACATAGTCTAATAAAACATGGTCTTCCATTCCCAGAGTGATACGGGCCTACGTCACAACAACATGGCCGCTATATATAGCGCTATCGCATATTATCATATAGCGCTGTCGCATGATGACGTAGGCCCGTGTCAGTTAGGTGACCTAGAAAAGACGGGAATGGAGTACCAGGCGGAGTATATTATTATACCATGGTAAGATACGGTCCGAATTGCGGATACGTATACTATTTGTCAACTATAGTAGAAATTCTTAAAAGTAAAATAATTAATTTTGCGTTATAATCTGTGTATTTTTTGAGTTCATTCTTTTAATTGTACAATAAAATACCTAAAATATAGTATTTTTATCAGTTTTTATCAAATCTTAAACTTTATTTTAATTAAATAATTATTAAGAATTCATACTCGTACGGAGCTCGTACGTGGTTTGGAACGATGCGTTCTGAACTTTTTCGGGGGTCTATTATAAACAGTCAATATACCGTTGAATGTCGTTTGAACTTTTTTTCGTCTGTTTCTTTTTGCTAACAGTGTGAAAGGGACAGAGATAATAGAACCCAAGTATTTCGAACTTATATTAGTCCCGCATGTTGAAATGACATTTGACTATAAAGGTCACTTGAATGTCATTTTGTCTCGCTCCGTGAGCAAAATCGCATTTTGCTCACTGTTTTTAAGAAGCAAGGTACCCTTGTTTGAGCTGCTGAGGTGAAAACCTTACTGGTTAACGATACTTTTGCAATTTAGTTTAGATATTGTTGTTATTATTAAGTACCTGAACAAAAAAATGGTGGGTGCACTATAGTTAATTTTTTTTAGCTTTACGTAAAGACACGATCTTGACGTGTCTTTAAATTGAAAAACGCTCTTTATAATCAGTAACTATTACTTATGAAAGCAAAATAATATATGTAATCGCATTTAATATGATTCATAATTCTTACATACGTACTTGTTTTTCAATAAAAAGACACGTCAAGATTGTTTACCTTTTATCTAATGCTAAAAAAACGAACTATAGTTAACACGTTGTACACGATAGTCTATAGCAGCGGTCGGCAACCTGCGGCCCGCGGGCCGCATGCGGCTCGTGAAACTGTCACTTGCGGCCCGAGTGCCGCCTTGGCTATTTTGTATGTAATTGTGACAAACGACAATGTCTCATAAAGTCATAAATATTAACAAAGTACGGCCCGCGTCACCTCCGTTAACTACTATGTGGTCCTTGGCTGCTAAAAGGTTGCCGACCGTCGGTCTATAGGATAGGAGAATATGCACTCTACCTACCTACGCAAAGCTGGGCTGTTATTAGTTACCTGTCTACATCAAAAGCCAAACGGTCATATCGTAATTTACGGTCGGACAATTTGATACCGTAAGTTTGCCGATAAGTACTCAATTTATCGACGTCCTTTAAATGTCATGATCGATCTCCTATATTAATAATGTATGCAGACACTAACAACCAATAAATATTTATTACAACCTGATACTTTTAGTGGAAGGTTTATCGTAATAACCGTACGCCTGTGCAATATTATTTATGTATTATATTTTGTTATCATGGTGGCTGGTTAAGAGCCCATCAACGTGCACACTAGCGCCACAGCTAAATAATCGTGATTATTTAAATAATCCAGTAACTTTGTCGAATTTTGTAACCTGGCTCTTTTGCGTCAAATCACCAGAACTACCGAGTTCTGATTTTTTGCAGACTTGTTTATGATGTTGGCCCAATGAATAATCCAAGTTCGTAACCTCGAGCGCCGAACGCAGCTTCATCAAAAATCGATTAAACCGCATTTTTTTTAGATTTGGGCGATTATAACCCTAAAGTACTAGTTTTTGGTAGTACCTTCCTAGGGCGTTTTTAAAGTAGACTAAATTTGCTACAATGAGACACTAGAATTGTCTCTGTACATCTAATATTTTCCGAGATAAAGCCTTTCAAAATTTTATAATTTTACGCCAGTTCTTAGCTATAATATAAGGGTTAGGTTGGTAATTTATATGGAATTCATCACCGGCACGTTCTACAAAATATTTATTTTCCAATAAAAAATGTATGAGTGCCTATTTTGAAAAAAATATTTTTTTTTATGGAAAATAAATATTTTGTAGAACGTGGCGGTGATGAATTCCATATAAATTACCTACCTAATCCTTATATTATACCTAAGAACTGATGTAAAATTTTGAAAGGCTTTATCTCGAAAAATATTAGATGTACAGAGACAACTCTAGTGTCCTATTGTAGCAAATTTAGTCTACTTTAAAAACGCCCTAGGAAGTTACTATCAAAAACTAGTACTTTAGGGTTATAATCGCCCATATCTAAAAAAAATGCGGTTTATTCGATTTTTGACAAAGTTGCGTTCGGCGCTCGAGGTCACAAACTTGGATTATTCATTGGGCCAACATCATAAACAAGCCTGCAAAAAATCAGAACTACCGGATTTAACGCAAACGCAAAATGTATAATTTTACTGTATTAAAAAGAAAGATATTGAAAAAAGGGGGCCGCTACGTACTGTATTGTGTATTTAAGTACCTTTTGAATACATCAAACTAGTTTTTATGTTGCTGGTTTCGTCGATCTAGGACTTCGAGCAACACGGAAGGGAGGCGGCATTCGCACTATTTCCCCTCTGCCGAGGTACAAGATTAGCGCGTCAATCTAATCTAGCGCGGGTAATAAAACTAGTTGCACTTGGATTTTTCACTAGACCGAGTCCAGACGCTCGCGTGAACACTGCTGCACAAAAATGCCTGGTTGCTCGGTTTTTTGTTATAAAAAGAGGTCGGGGACATCAAATTTACAAAAAGAAAGTGTTACATTTCACAAGTAATATTTTTTTTTACATATTTTAATTACATTCAAACACAATTATTATATTTTAGTCTCATGTAATTGTTGGATTTATCGATTTTGCTCGCTCAGTACAAATTGCGGATCGGTTGAGCGACAAATCCGACTTCTCATCTCTCAGAATACAATAACATACTTCAACGAAAATGTGTTAGTGTGCGTATTGTGACACTTGTCACTCGTCCGTACACAAAAAGAGATCGAGGTTTGCAAGATTTGTCTTTGACGTGTGTCATTTTCTATGTATTTGTGTCGTCATTACAGATTGGATTCTGTATGTAAGTGTGTGAGAAGTGCGACTGTGTGCACCTTTCCCCCCGCGAAAAATGGCAGAAAGATTTGTACGGTGAGATATCGCTTGGGCCCCTCCCTTCCGATGTGTCGGAAGCCGGTGTTGCTCGAAGATCTAGGAACTCAAAACAAAAACGGCCGTTTTAACTTTGGACGCATAGATTGACGAATCCAGCAGCATAAAAACTAGTTTGATGTATTCAAAAGGTACTTAAATACACAATACAGTACGTAGCGGCCCTCTTTTTTCAATATCTTTCGTTAAATTTACATAATTACGATTATTTAGCTGTGGCGCTAGTGTACACGTTGATGGGCTCTTAAGTTTATCATAATTTTGTGCGCCGTAGTATGTTTTCTGTTCTTATACAGGAAAATGATTACTGTAAACTCATGTAACTATAGTCCTATAATACAACAAAACTATGGTCTAGTTTTTAACGTTGATTATTAACGAGTCTTTTAGATTTGTACAATGTACTCATTACACTTATTTTGGAGCTTAGATCTTAGATATACTGATGCTTTGTCTGTATTACATACCTAGGCCTACTCAATGGTGTACCCTTGTTTTGCCGACAAACTTTTCATCGAGTATTATTTCATCGACACCGATTCATCGAAACGTTAGTACTAGTAATATTGTTTGGCGTTATTTTGTTTCATATACTATTTATTTAAATTTTTCTTCCTGCGTAGAAATACTATTCAACGAATATTACTTGATCGATAATTCGTTTCAAATTATTTTAATTGGCACAACTACAAAACAATTCAATTCATTTGTTCGACGTATTACTTAAATACATTTTTATATGTCTTACTACACATTTATACATTTTTCTGTTGTAAGAATTTTAGATTTAGGTTAGGATAGAACTGCGACCCCACACAGAAACGAACGGCTATCAAAGTCGGTTTAGGTTAGGTTACTTAGAACTGCGACCTCACACAGAAACGAACGGCTATCAAAGTCGGTTTAGGTTAGGTTAGAACTGCGACCCCACACAGAAACGAACGGCTTTCAAAGTAGGTTTAGGTTAGGTTAGAACTGCGACCCCACACAGAAACGAACGGCTTTTAAAGTAGGTTTAGGTTAGGTTGGAATTGCGACCCCACACAGAAACGAACGGTTTTCAAAGTAGGTATAGGTTAGGTTAGAACTGTGACCCAACACAGAAACAAACGGCTTTCAAAATAGGTTTAAGTTAGGTTAGAACTGCGATCCCGCGCAGAAACGAACGGCTTTTAAAGTAGGTTTAGGATAGGCTAGAATTGCGACCCCACACAAAAACGAACGGCTTTCAAAGTAGGTTTAGGTTAGGTTAGAGCTGCGATCCCACACAGAAACGAACGGCTTTCAAAGTAGGTTTAGGTTAGGTTAGAACTGCGACCCTACACAGAAATGAACGGCTTAGTAAGTAAAATTATTGTTACCAACCTATTTATAATTTGCTCAAAATGAAAATGGCAGCCTTGTAAAATTATATCTTCAAAATTAGAGTGCGCACATAGCTGTAATCGCGCAGAGTGAGCCGACTGACGTGATTGCGTTTAGTTTCGATAACGAAATATTACAAATTGAAATAATCTTACGCGTAATAAATTTTATTAAATACAATCCACAATGAAATAAGAAAACCCGTAAAGAAATACCACGATATAAACTGTATACAAAATAACTCAAGTATCAATTAAAAGTCCCCGATTTAAATTTACTAGTATCGATTCTGCGAAGCAATAACTTGTCGATGAAATGAAAATACTTGAAACGTTGTCTTCGAAATAACATTCGATGAAATGTCTGTCGGCAATTCAAGGATAAACCCTACTCAATATCTGCTATTTTTTGCTGTAGGTACCTATTGTAGAATGACAAAAAACAAACTAAATATCCAAGTGAACAGAGTTGCAGGCAACAGCTAGTATGAATATATAGGTAGAACTTATAAGTATTGAAATTAAAAGTAATAATATCTCAAATCGGTCTTAAAATTATTTCCAGCTTGCTGGGAATTAATTCCTCAAAACGCTTTTTTGGATCTAATTTGACTAGCCTATCACGGAATAATCGGTGAACATGCTTACATTTAATAAAAAAAAACAACGGGTTGCACTCCGGGAGTTCCGGCCGAAGTGAAAACTCATTGACATTGTAATTCAAAATATTAACAACAGCGCCATCTAGCGCAAAATGTCTGCAGCACTATGTATAATTGAGGTTAACGCCATCTAGCGTTATTTCGTCGCATTACTTGAAACTCCTAAGCACATCATTGTGAGTACTAGAGTTATATTAGTACCAGTTTGAGGGGAACTCACTAGATGGCATTTAAATCAAAAAAGAAAAACTCAATGACATTGTAACAGTGTCCGTCACACGTGACGTCACGTATTACGTCTTACACTCTCGCGAGTTTAACATTTTTTCCCTATCACAAAAAGTGCTCAGCGCCGCTAAAGAAGTTTTCACTTCAAAAAAAAAACAACGGGTTGCACTCCGGGAGTGCCGACAGAAGTGAAAACTCAATGACTGGTTTTCTTTTAGATTTGGGCGATTATAACCCTAAAGGACTAGTTTTTGATAGTGCATTCTCAGGACGTTTTTAAAGTGGACTAAATTTGCTACAATACGAGACTAGAATTGTCTTTGTACATCTAGTAATTTCCGAAATAAAACCTTTCAAAATTTATAATTTTTAGAAATTCTATTCTTAGGTTAAGTAAGTGCAGTGAGTATGCTCTTTTGTCTCAGGCGATGCAGCTTGGCACGATTGTTTCTAAGGTCAAACAAAGCTGATTTGGCCAGGTAGCTTAAGAGCGTACCGTGCCTACCCCCTAAAAAGGGAGACGCAAGGGTCGGATCACCAGGTCCAATCTATGCTATATTTCTTCCTGCTCTTAGCAACTAGGCCAAGTAATATATCATTTTCATATAATTTAGGGATTTCTTATGCTATAAAGTATCACTTCAAAGAAGTCAGGCAGTCAGTCAGGATGGAGTGACGATTTCCATAGAAATGTAATTATGGCCGAAGTCAAAGGTTAAAAATGTAAAAAAAAACACTTAATTTGGCGTTTTAAAAGTATGAATATAATGTGCTCATCCTTAAATTATATGAAAATGATATATAACTTGCCCTAGTTGCTAAGAGCAGGAAGAAATATAGCATAGATTGCACCTGGGGAGCCGACTATTTCTCCCCCTTTTTTGGGGGGTAAGCACGGTACGATCTCGTGTCTACCGGCTCAAATCAGCTTTGTTTGACCTTAGAAACAATTGTGCCAAGCGGCATCGCCTGAGACAAAAGTGCATACTTACTGCACTTACTTACCCTACGAATACAATTTCAAAAAATTATGAATTTTGAAAGGTTTTATTTTGGAAACTACTAGATCTACAGAGACAATTCTAGTCTCGTATTGTAGCAAATTTAGTCCACTTTAAAAAAGTCCTGAGAAGGCACTATCAAAAACTAGTCCTTTAGGGTTATAATCGCCCAAATCTTAAAGAAACCCGAAATTTTCGCGGGTTTTTCGATATTTGACAAAGTTGCGTTCGGCGCTCGAAGTCACAAACTTGTATTATTCATTGGGCCAACATCATAAATAAATCTGCAAAAAATCAGAACTACCGGATTTGACGCAAAAGAGCCAGGTTACAAAATTCGACAAAGTTACTGGATTATAAATCGAAAACTACGAAAAATCGGCTAACATACATGGGGTATATTCTGATAGCCCACGACGTGAGGAATCACAAAAAAATTTTTGGACGGCAAGGTTTGGACCACCCTGTATAACTGTAATAAAAAAATGCCGACGTCATTTTGCGTCCAATAGAAGCCTCTAATATGTCCTCAGCTGGCTTCGCTCGATAGCGATTACTTACATAGTGTTTTGTTCTCGATCGCTCAGCGCAAATAGACATTTAACTGCGCTCTGTGATTCACTTGAAAATTAATTTCTGTTCAGATGAACGTTGTCGTTTCTACTTAATCATAGTAGTTTTTCATTAATTTCGAACCAGCTACTGAAAATGTAATATTCGTAATTATAATTACATTACCTACACACGTACTCAACACACTTTTTTCATATGCAACATGCTCGCTCGAATGCCCCTTGAATTAAATATAAAGCTTGATAAAATACGTGCTTATGCGCGGATTTACTACGAATTTGTTATCAACTTATCATACTTACGTATCATAGGATTAGATGGATATGGTGTTATGTTTTGTAATTAATGATTAATTTTGTTTTCCAGGAAACCTGCTAGTAATCCTTGTGGTGACTCTGTCAAGGCGGTTGAGGTCCATCACCAACTTTTTTTTGGCTAATCTGGCTGTCGCAGATTTATGTGTGGGAGTGTTCTGTGTCTTCCAAAATCTGACGATATATCTCATACCTAGGTAAGTATAAAGATGTGAAGAAAATATACCTACGGTTAAATAAAGCATATATTGCGTTATAACGGTTATATTATTATTATCTATTAATTATACGTTCAGTCAAGCGGAAAACCTATTTACATTGTTTGCATCAGTCGGATGTCGGGACTAGTGCCGGATCAGAACACAGCAAATCACTCAGGATTACTTCCTCTCCCATCCTCACTGTCATTACGGCACGGCGATCATTATTTCCGTACACGGCGGAAGAAGTTGATAACTCGAGATATTCTACTGAAGCAATTTGAACTTAAAATAAAATTACATAAGGTTCAAATTTCTCCAATTTTTTCCCGCGAGTTATCAACTTCTTCCCGCCGTGTACGGTTTCTTATATACGGCATATTAATTACTTTTATTAAACTAAATCAATATAAGCTAATTCTATTAGCTTAAACAATATACAAAATAATAAAAGCCAGATATAATCATAGGCCACTACAATTGGCATGCAAAATCTAAAACAGACAATTTGACGAGCATAATCGAACTTATTTTAAAACCGATCTGCCTGACTTCTCTCGAATTTTCTTCCCACTCATTTTCTCATGAGGAATTTCTATTTTTTGCCACGTAAAACGTAGGCGGAAATGTCTAATATACAATGCATGAATTATTAATCGTATAGGTAATGGAATCCATTATATGGATTATGAAAGCAGGTGTTAGAAATTATTATATTTCAATCGATAGCAGTACACGTTCCCACTTGGTAAGAGTGTACCTACCAAAAATAACAGAAAAGTTAAATTATCAGAATAGATTAATAGAGACTCAGAATTTATATACTAAAGTATTTGAACAAATTAAATTATTTCTGAAAAATATTTTAATTTGTTATTTCAGTTTAGAATTTATATAGGTACAGACTTTGCTATAACGACTGTGGTAAAGCCAAAAAAAGGAAGGTTATGTATTGAACTCTCTCTCTACTCTCTCATTTTAACGTTTTTCACAGTTGCATCCTCAACTCCTCAGTTAACCGGAGTTCGAAGTCTGCTTTCCGATAATTAATTTATTTACTATGACTTAAATAGATAGTAGGTATTTACATCAACATTCCATTAATTTGAAAAATCTCGTATTATTGGTTACTAGAGAAATTCTTAAGAATATCAATGTATGTATTTATATATTTAATAATATGCCTTGTCATATAAACGTATTCATACCTTTTACTTTTTTCAGCTGGGTATTTGGAGATTTTTTGTGCAAAATGTACCAGTTTGTGCATTCACTAAGTTACACAGCATCTATATTTATCTTGGTAGTAATATGCACTGAACGATATTTTGCTATCATACACCCTATAACCTGCAAGCAAATTCTAACGTCTACCAGACTTAGGGTAAGATTACTTACTTTTGTTTTCAATTATAATTAGTTTTCTGGAGAGCTTCTTTTTATTTTCCATTTACAGTATAAAATTAAATAGATTAGATTTCTTTATTTCAAGATGAAAATTACTTTATAAATTTGCTACATTCGTCAATATGATGTTTATAATCTCTTTATGATCGTCAAAAATTACATTATAAATTTATAATAGGTAATAAAATTATTTGTATCTCCCAATGAGGATCGTCATGTACAAAGGTATTCGATTCGAACTTTAAGATAACGTCTAGATACAATATTTTTTTGAAGAAACGTCATATTTGACACTGACATATCTAATCTATATCGTAATATCTAGCCGTAATATTTGACGTATCCCAAAGTTCGAATCGGGCCGGTAGGTACTTATCTATATATAACTTATTATCGGTATACCCAGACTAGTTATAGTCGAGGTAATATCAGGTAAACTCTTTTCGCTCTACCAGCCCATGCCAAACACTTCTTGATATCTGTGAACTCCGGTTTGAACATATTTCAGTGTAAGAAGGCTAAGTTTAATAAAAGTTTCCAAGGAAGTAGCCCATTCAGACACCATCTTTCCATAACTATTTATTGAATAATGGTAATTAATGAAGTAACGATTCCGCTCGGGAAACTTCACAAGTCTGAGACTCAAGTATTACTTAGGTACTTCACAAGAAATATGGACCTAGAGAAATATAATTGAGGAAAGAGTGGTAACTCCATACATCAGTTTTCTAACCAAAACGCGAGTTATTTCATAGTCGTCATCTAGCGTCAATTAGCGGAATTTATCAGTAGGTACTGCTAGTTGACAATATTGCGACGAACGAAAAGTCTAATGCTCAACAATTTTCAGCTACTATTATAACCGGATCTGTATTTTCAACTCCTTCTGCTTGTAATATTAGTTGTAAATTGTTTTACCTACATTTTTCGTCAGTAGCGACACTTGTGACATTTGGTGTCAAGTAGCGGTACTGATAAATCCATTATTTGACGCTAGATGTTGACTACGAAATAACTCTCGTTTTGGGAAAACTGATGTATTGGCCCATAACCTAATAGGTATATAAAGGAAACGCACGGATCATGGGCCACGACTGACATAATCTTTATTGGAACATATAAATTCAAATAGAGAACTACTAGGTACAGACCATAGAATACCTAAAATACATTGAAACCTATTTGGTATTCAAGCACAACAGAGTTACCACTCTTTCCTTGTTTATATTTCTCTATGATTATGCTAACTACATTATTTTTTGGCAGATGGTTATCATGGGTGTATGGATAACGAGTGCAGCATACAGCGCGCCGAAGTTTATTTGGGTTGAAACAATAACGTACAACCTCGACAATGGGCACATGGAGACAATATGCATACAGCATCTAAAGAAATACAACTCGGAGATATTCGATTTGGTGAATTTCGGATTCCTGTACGTGACGCCATTATGTGTAATGACGGTAAGTGGCAAAACGTTCTTATTATGACTGTCATCTGTTTCTTTCGCTTCGTATTTGTCATGCTACTTCTGTCAACCTCAGTACTTATTGTACTGAGTCTGACTGAAATAGCATAACACGTTCGTGAGTTTCCGTTAAAATACGATGGCAAATAATTATGCACTACATCTGTAGTACCTAATATATAGTCTGTATCTTTAGGTATTTAAATAAAAGTAACCAAACAATTTGTACATTTTCGGGTAGTTATAACATTTATTGGTTAACCAATCAAATACAAAACCGCCTGGATCAGTCACTGAACGACCTGACTTTAACCTACATTCATGGGCGCCGGCAGCGGGGTGCAAGGGGGTGCACTTGCACCCCCTGTCAGGAAAGAAAATATCTACATACATAGAAAAAAATACATATTTTTTACCCGACTGCACCAGTATTATCAAAG
Source organism: Cydia splendana (assembly GCF_910591565.1). Taxonomy (NCBI): domain Eukaryota; kingdom Metazoa; phylum Arthropoda; class Insecta; order Lepidoptera; family Tortricidae; genus Cydia; species Cydia splendana. The sequence goes on along the minus strand of NC_085964.1, from coordinate 12,553,520 downwards.
GTAATTTGAAATAGAGGAATATTGTCAAAGTAAATTATGTACTCAGTACATTTACTGCCATCTCTCGACACAAATGATTAAAACTTTTAGAACGCCATTTGACTTTGATCCTTATTTTTTCACTGATATGTGTTAAATTTGCTAAATGTCAAAAAGTATCGCCATCTACTCGAGAGTAGGCCAAAGGTATGGCGCCATCGCTCGAAAAGATGGCACCATACCTTTGGCCTATCGTTCAAACAACACATTCAAACATTCAAAGATTTTTTTTAATTCTCATGTCTTGCACGGGAATGGAACCGACTAAAAACTCCAAAAAATAAACACTCGCTATTTTATTCTACTAGTCGATACAGTTAATGTTAATGATAACAATTCTCCAAGAAACATTCGTTTATCGTACACAATATTCATAAAATCGAATATTTAGTACTTACTCAAGAATAATTTTAAAACAAGTGAAATTGAAGAAAATAGAAAAATCTTGAATGCAGTTTTGTTTATTAAAAAAAATAAAAGAATCTTTCCTTTAAGTAAAATGAGCTTAAGGTTTTACAGGCACTTTCCCTCCAGGGCCCATTAATTTTTCCAACCTGTAGAGTTAGTGTCCAAATGAGAATAAAAAAAAAACATCAAAACGGCTCAGGTAAAGCATCCACATATTTAAAATTGTTGCAGTGATATTTCTGGAAATTTTACTATAAGTACCAAATGACTTTTCGCGTTTCTATATTATAAGAAACAAATTAAAAAATCTTATAACAACCGATACAACCCACGTTACAACGTTTACAAACAACAAGTAGTACAAGTTAATTCACTTTATTCATGCCTACAAGAGTAATAAACTACCATAGTCTAATAAAACATGGTCTTCTATTCCCAGAGTGACACAGGCCTACGTCACAATAACATGGCCGCTATATATAGCGTGAGAGTCAGGATCGCGGGTGTACCTAAATAAAAATAAACAAAAAGCATACCATATTTTAGTACCTAATTTGTACTATTTGGTACCTCCTTTAAAAAAATTAGTACCTCACGGTATTAAAAGTTATTACCAAAAAACATTACACCCGCCATTCTGACAGTCAGAATGGCGGGTGTATTTTATTACGCAATGATCCCGCGATTATTGATAAATTCTATAAAAGCCAAATTTTAGTACCTTTTTAGTACTTTCATATTCAATTATAAATTGAGCTATTTTATTTGTGGTTTCCGAGTTTTACTCATTTTACACTTTACATTGCTATTACAATTTTGCAGGCGCTGTAATTTTCCACCGTATCGATTTCATTTTTAAGAAAAAACGCTACGCTACAACTATTGTTATTACGCCAGGATTTAGTACCTTTTACGTTTAATTTGTTACCTTTTCACGATTAATCTGTTAAGTTCAATTAACTATGAAAATTACGTCTTACAAATGGCCAGGCGCCATGTCATAGAATTCTTCATATGAAAAAATTCTGCTCTTCATTGTGCTTGTAATTGTGTACCTAATACCTACTTTTAAGTATATGGTGATTAATGAAATAAAACCCGCAAATTATGTCTGTTTGTCGGTATATGACTTGAGATCCCGTTGATGTCCTTTTTAGGGTTCCGTACCAAAAAAGTACAAAAGGAACCCTCATGGTGCGACTCTGTCCGTCTGTCCGTCCGTATGTCACATCGCTAAATATATCGAGAACTACGGAAGCTATCGATTTAAAATTTGGAATGATTATTTGTTTATGAATTTTTAATAATTATGGAAAATGCCCAATATAAAGAGGGGGCAAAATTTACAAGTCTATAGTTACTAGGTCGAGTAGGATATCATTTGAAAGCGCTCGAATTGAACATTACAAAACATTTCTTTTTCACACTGAAAAATAAATTTATATTTGAAGGAAAAATCTGAAAAACAAAACTATTAAGGTCAATGTGGCCAAATCCGTCAGAGGAGTAAATCCGTCCAACAACATTTGCGACTATTCTAACAACAGTATACACTTGCTGACTCGATCGCTAAAGCAGAGAGCATATTTAATACCAGTAGTCAAAAACAGATCACAACAGTAGTCAGAAACAGCGCTCAGTCGCCAGTAAATGAAAAAAAATAACGCTATTAAAGTTCAGGTGCGCTCCGAACTTGATATCGAGCTAAGTGTGCTGCTCTGTTTTGTGAAGTTGGGATGAGACGATGTAAGTTAGGCCTTAATAATGGCTTATTTAGAATTTTAGACGATGCGAGTTTCATTACACTGCGGTTTTTGATCGGTCGGTTGAATTGGACGTAACCAACAGTCAGCAATGTAACTAAAATGCATGCGAGTTCGCGCGCAGTCTAAATCAGCCCTTAGTATGTTTATTATTGTTCGGTATGCATGTTTATCGGTCTTTTTATCCATTTTACATTATAATCTCTTGGTGAGAAACCATGGGTGGTTAAAATTTGTGTTTACAAAACTATCGAGCGGACAAATCCGTCAATTACGAAACGGGAAAAATCGTCATGTGCCGGAATTTCCCTATTTCATATATTGCCAACCTTTTTTGATTTGACTCACTTAGGTAAGTATAACTCATATCATACTCATGCAGTGATGCGAGATTTTTACTGAATTGTCAAATTTCTCATATAAATTCGTGGTAGCTTTCGTACATCAATCTAAGATACCTGTGCTGTATTATTTAAAATTAAAAAGTAGATTTTATTTTGAAACTTTTTTTAAAGGTTTAATTTAAAAATAGGACGGATTTGCCCCAAAAATATATTTGGGAATAAAATCTAAATTTAACCTTAAATTGAGTTCACTAAGGTTTAGTTTCGATTAAGGGTATAGTGGTATTTATGTTCACTTGACGTAAGTACCTACATGTTTGTAATACGTCACGATACAAGAAAAATCGTTGGTTGACAGAAATGCCCCAAACCCTAGGGAAAATCCGTCAACTGACATGTCTTTAAAAAAAATCATATTTAAATAACCAGCAGTACTAGGAGTTTAATATGAGTACCTTTATATAAATAAATAAAATATATAAATAATTAATATTGGGGACATCTTACACAGATCAACCTAGCCCCAAACTAAGCAAAGCTTGTACTATGGGTGCTAGGCGACGATATACATACTTATATAGATAAATACATACTTATATACATAGAAAACACCCGTGACTCAGGAACAAATATAAGTGTTCATCACACAAATAAATGCCCTTACTGGGATTCGAACCCAGGACCATCGGCTTCGCAGGCAGGGTCACTACCCACTAGGCCAGACTGGTCGTCTATATCTCATAGGTTAAATAAATGCTTAATCTATTACAGTGATAAGGTTTATTACAAAGTTAATATCATCATAGTTATGACCGGCCAAAGTGAACTTAAACTATGACGGAAATGCCCTCATTGACCTTAAATCCCCCCCCCCCCCCCCCTAAGTATCCCCGAAAAACCAACATACATAGAGTATTTTAGTTACTAAACGTGTCTGAACACCAAAAATTTAGTCGAGAAGACTAGTAAGAGTCGTGGTGTGAGGCCACGGGGAGGCTCACTCGCCAGAAAAAATAGAACAAAATGGATCCATTCGACTAATTTACTGACTAATCTACTCGACTAAATTGTTGGTGTTCAGACACGTAATACTCGCAACTCGCCACTCGACTATGTAGTCCGAACTAGGCTAGACATTGATACTCAAGGCGGTTTGTGTACAAGTGGCTTAACTACGAAACGCAAAAATCGAAACTTCGTTATCTGCCTCTCTATCGATCGAATATGCAAGAGTGATAGAGAGGCAGAAACCGATCTTTTGATTTTCGTGTTTCGCGGTAGGCCCTGTGTTGGTGCTAGTGACGCCCTCTACGCAGAGTTTTGCGTAATATTCCCTGTGGGGTCGCTTTCCGTGCCATATTCATACTCAGACACAGCGACCTTGTCAGAAGAAAAACTGTACCAAGACGATAGAAAAACATCATGTAATAGTTAAATGAAATAATTGCTTGTATTTCTAAAAGGTATGTATTTCAATCGTATGTCTTCTTAGCAAAATCAACGGGATCCCACAAAGAAGTATATTCATCACACTAATATACCGACAAACAGACATCATTTGCGGGTTTTATTTGATTAATCAGTAATCACGATATACTTAAGAGTAGGTATAGGTACACGGTACGCGGAATTTTTTCATAGGAAGAATTCTTTGACATCGCGCCTGGCCATTTGTAAGAGGTAATTTTCATAGTTAATTGAACTTAACAGATTAAACGTGAAAAGGTAACAAATTAAACGTAAAAGGTACTAAATCCTGGCGTAATAACAATAGTTGTAGCGTAGCGTTTTTTCTTAAAAACGAAATCGATACGGTGAAAAATCGAAGCGCCTGTAAAATTGTAATAGCAATGTAAAGTGTAAAATGAGTAAAACTCGGAAACCACAAATAATGTGGCTCAATTTATAAATGAATATGAAAGTACTAAAAAGGTACTAAAATTTGGCTTTTATAGAATTTATCAATAATCGCGGGATCATTGCGTAATAAAATACACCCGCCATTCTGACTGTCAGAATGGCGGGTGTAATGTTTTTTGGTGATAACTTTTAATACCGTGAGGTACTAATTTTTTTAAAGGAGGTACCAAATAGTACAAATTAGGTACTAAAATATGGTATGCTTTTTGTTTATTTTTATCTAGGTACACCCGCCATCCTGACTCTCACTATATAGCGCTATCGCATATTATCATATAGCGCTGTCGCATGATGACGTAGGCTTGTGTCAGTTAGGTGACCTAGAAAAGACGGGAATGGAGTACCAGGCGGAGTATATTATTATACCATGTAAACTACAGTCCGTCGGTAAGTACCTACCTACCGCTAGGCTGGCGTGATTCTCTAGCGAAGCCATCTCATTGCGTGTCACGTCACGACACAGACAAAACGCGTTTAGGGGTTCTATTTTGGCAGTACGTGATATATTTTAGGCTACAATTGTAATGACCACCAAAAATACTTGGGTACCCTAAATAAAAAAATCTCTATTTGCAAAAAAATATACTAAACACCAAAAATGTCTTAGAATTTAATATTTATTGAAAGACGTTTTTGCTAATAAACATTTAATTAGTGAGATGTATGAATCATCCGTATTTGCTATCGTTTTATGGCGTTATTCATAAACGCGTTACTGGCCTGAATTAGCTATGAATCGTTTGTCTTTTTCTGTCATTTTGACTTATGTATATGTAAGAAAGGGATAAAACATAATTTAACTAAATCAGGCCCTTAAAGTTTGTGAATAAGGGTCTCCCCAGATATATCGACGCGCATTCGGCAAAAGCCGATAGGAAAAAGCTTTATGTCCACGCAATAAGAGCGAAAAAGTCATCGTTCGGCTCGGCTCGCATCGGCCGGCGCCTGCCGACGCGTCGACGGCTTTTTCGCTCTTATTGCGTGGACATGAAGCTTTTTCCTATCGGCTTTTGCCGAATGCGCGTCGATATATCTGGGGAGACCCTAAGGGGGCAATATAGAAGTAACGCTCATTACTGAGATTGAAAGTGCTCACGTAAATGGTATTTATATTTTACATTGGTTAGGCACCATCATTTATTGTAAAAGCACGTAGAAGCAGGCAGGAATTCAAATACGTGTAGGTATGATGTCACAATTGGTTCTTTAATTAATATAGACGTGACAAGACAAACACGGGGCTCCCCAAGTTATTTCATGTAAGTTAAACTGTGCTAGACTACATTCTGCCAGAAACTTACTTATTCTGGCAGAAACATCATGGACATGTTTGATTTAAGTAGTTTAACATTTGATTTGTGAATGCAGTACAATTTACTAAAATTACTATTACATACATTACCTAATGGCGTCATCTGTAAACCCATACTAAAACATAGTTTCTGGGGTCTCAAGCCAATCCCTAAATTAGGTAGTATACACGCTTTGAGAACTAAAGCATTTATTCAACGTTTTCTTTTGACGTGATAACGTCTTATAAATCGATGAACACCGGTAGCATGCACGAAAAAGTGTCACGTTGTGGACAAATCTCCATGGTAACGTTATGGACGGATCTCCATGGTAACGTTACGTAATGTAATGGTAATGTTTTCTTATGACGTTATCACGCAAAAATGTCGTCCGTAAACCGACTTTACAGGCAACCATTTTTTTTAAAGAAAACAGCCATTTACTTTGATGTTGTCCGTAGCTACTAAGTTTAATTTTGTTAGAAGTGTTTATGTGATTGAGCTTGAGAACTTCTAACACTCTGGTCATTTATTTAACAGAAATTAAGACTAATTCCAATAAAGTAGGTACTTAAATTGTACGTCTTGAGTTGAAAATTTACTAAATTCACTTGAGCACAATAAGTATAGTCCGACAAGAAATTGTAGAAAATTATTGAGGGCGCCACTTCCTACGTAACTGTCACATTTTTGACGTAAAATGCACATGGCAACAATTTACTATAGAACCTTTTTAGTTCCATTTTATTTAATTTCTACTATTTTATGTCGCACTATAATAAAATTGAAGAATTCGATTGCTAAGCAGATACACTCCAATACAAAACATGAAGATGTAGGTACCAAAAAGACACTAAAAAAGGCGAATAGGTAAAACATTTTCTTCTTTTATTTTATTAAAACCTCAGATTTAAGTGATGTTTATTTGTGCTGGCGAATATTAAGACATTAACAGTTCCAGTGTATATTTTATACCAATTAACTCAATTGATCGCCGTCATTCTTAACTGATTAAAATTACTGACAAATAGTGACTATTATAAAGCAATACTTACAAAAATAAATATATGAGTCTAATGTAAATATCTCAATAATCTCAAGTGAAAACAAATAATAATGAAATAGTTTTAATCACTAACCGAAACTTACGTCAATCATTAAACAAAGTTTGCAAAACAAATTAAAGTTTTACTTATATATCAATTTAACTCGCTACGTTAAAGACAGTACACGATGAAACCCGGCCACGCATGATGTGGTAAATCTTTTAAATTACCTAATGTATTAAGTACATTTTCAAGCAGCATTTTTCCCTTAATAATTTCTGGTTATCAAACTACATAATAAAATTAGAAACATAATATAAAGTTAGGTTGTCTGTGACTTTGAGCATTAAATATTCCACAGTGCCTACCTATATTTTTTTGTCCACGATCTTCTGACAATCTTTACCAAATTTACCAAATAAAAATATAATAGACAGAACGGTGAAACGCAGCACCCGAACCGACATTCGGAGATTTTTTTCCTTACCTTTACCTTCCATAGACAAAAGTCTGGGGCGTTTGAACGAAAACAATAAATTGAAGAATAAACTTTTGTAATTACAGTGGTACAATCCATCTGTTGATTGCTCAAGATGCCGCGAAGTTATCAAATACGATAAATTAACACTGCGAGACGATTTATTTTAATCAGTGTCAATCATGGGTACATCAAACCGAAACAAGATCAGTATTCATTTTCATTCTAAATGGTACCTTCGTAATACGTATTTGATTGCTTCATCAAATTGATGTATTATTATCTGAATCGAATGTTGTCTTCAGATGCTTTAATTTAGTAAGAGAGTCAGATGCTTTAGTTTTTATACGTGACAAGTTACCTATACTATAATAGATCGATAATTGATCCAAAAGTCTCCTAGATGTCGATTTTTGCTTTGAGCTAGAAACAATTTTATGAATGAAGTGTCAAACGATTAATCTTTATGGCTCAGGTAACACATGTTGCCTGCAGGTTTTGAATCGATTTTATTACACCTTTGCTCTGACTGTTACTGATGAACAGCTGCCAGGCGCCTGGATTACATACTAAAGACAGTATAAGAATACTAAAGTGGCTTCGTTACTCTTTAAATAGTATACCTTTTTCCGGGTCTAGCTCTACTGTAAGTCTCAGTACTAACTCCACCAAGAAATACATTTTACATAAAATCGACATCTCATACATACAGCAACAACTTTTATGATTTACTGAATGCACGTGTAATAAATACCTATGTGGGCTCCTGGATATAATTTATAATACATCTACACGAAAATACGTACTTTATTTTCCAACAACAAATGCTAGAGTTCGGTAAATATTTCGTAGTGCTACTTCATTCACATAATAACTACCTATTTTGTCTCAAGTGCTGTGAGCTTATCACTAGCATTAAGGATGACTCACGCTAGAACGGCCCGAGTCCGGGCCGGGGCAACCGGCACTTCGTTTTCTATGACAGGTGACCGGTGATTACGTGATGCTTTCTATAGGAAACGAAGTGTCGGATGTTTTCTAATGTGAGTCAACCTTTACTAAACCTGCGAGCCTAAGATGGTTGATCTTTTTTCGCCTGCCATCGTGGCCATCTCTTTGTAACAAATAAGTAATTGATGCGAGAGTGACGCATGGCATGATGGCACGCACGATATAATATGTGATGTGATTGTGATTATAATCTTGCAGTAAAAGATGCTGATGTAGTTTATTTTGAGTCATATTGTACTAATGTTTAATACAACGCAAAATAAGTTATTAATTTCAAATGAATAAGTAATCCAGACTTACCTGCTGAAATTTACAATTAACAACTATATCTACTGACGAATAAATGGCACTCTTGCTTAATACGTTAATGGAGCAGAATGTGGAACGTGCTTGAACAAATATTGACGCAGAAATCCCGCTGTATTCCCGGTAACTGTGTTTCAATTCAATATTCTCAACATATTATCGTATAAAATTTTACGAGTTTCAACAAGTAAGTAAATACTTTTTCGGGGAATGTTTTTTTAACTCATTTCGATGAATTGTCTAAAAGATTGAAGCTGTAAGAATGTAAGTGTATACTGTTGTCTGGCTAACCAATTTGTCAGTAACAGGAGAATAAAACAACTTTTCTCTTTCCTCTTTTTGGGGTATAACACTAGGATAAAAAAGGCAAAATAGTTTTAGGTACCTACTGTAGTCTGGCAAACCAATTTTTTAGCAGCAGTAGAATATAAACACCAGCCAAGTGCGAGTCGGACTCGCAAACGAAGGGTTCCGTACCAGTATCTATAAAAATGGTCACCCATCCAAGTACTGACCCCGCCCGACGTTGCTTAACTTCGGTCAAAAATCACGTTTGTTGTATGGGAGCCCCACTTAAATCTTTATTTTATTCTGTTTTTAGTATTTGTTGTAATAGCGGCAACAGAAATACATCATCTGTGAAAATTTCAGCTGTCTAGCTATCACAGATTACGAGATACAGCCTGGTGACAGACGGACGGACGGACGGACAGCGGAGTCTTAGTAATAGGGTCCCGTTTTACCCTTTGGGTACGGAACCCTAAAAACTACACTTACTCATCCCATTTTTGGGGTGATGATACTAGTGTAAGAAAAATACAGTATGATTCTGTCTGACTTATGCTCCAGTAATAAGTGACTCTTGCCAAACTATAAGCAGAAACACTTATTGCAATAACAACTTAAAATTGACGTTTTTTAAATTACTAGTGATTTCTATTCTCAATTCGACTACGGACTCCTTACGATCAATATTATATTAAGCGAAGATTGAACGTTAAGTACGACAGAGTGATACTTAATAATTTCTTACGCTTGCTGTTTTGAATCGAAATTACTGGCGCAACATAACACACACCCTATTTTATAACCGTACCCTACCTCCCCATCAACACATGGCGGCATAAGACAGAAACTCTGCCTTGAGTTAGCATTATATTATGTTCTTGGTTGGTTAAGTGGATTTACTACATTACTCTTAATAACTCAATAACTGTTGGGTTTAGGTTTAAACTGTTTAAAGACATTTATTCTCATAAAGATAATATAAGTACATCACATAGCTGTAAAAGGCATAAATATTTACGTCTATATTCATCGCCACAACATAACAAAAACAAGTTACTTATTTTATTAAGTTTATTACATTTTTTAATTATCTCCCCGTTTCAACTAACTTTGCACGTTAATTCAATGAAACAGAGTAAAATGACGCAGGTATATATGGTTAATTAATAATATTGATACTAGTGGATTAACTACATTGTTAGCTGAAAGTTATGTTCAAAGGATATACATCAATTGTACCAATAATTGGAATTATCGCAATGAAACCCTCTCGGAGTCGAGATGAGAAGTATGTTTGGGACTTGAGTTATAATCGTCGTAATGTAATCAGGAACAACATTAAAACTTGAGAAGCTATAAATGTACCTATTTTGAAGTGTGTTAACATTATTGGACGTGAGTCCTAAAAATAAAATCTAGATAACTAATCTACAATATGAATTCTATACATTTTCACTAAAAGTACTGTAGATATGTTTTTGATAGTTCTTACCTAGTTTACTCTACGTGTTTTCTTATCACATTGAGAGGTCATTCATTTAGTTAAATGTCATGTAAAGAATTATTTTAAGTTAATTTGAACCTCAAAAAATTAATTTTGTTTATTTAGGAAATTACCATAATTTTTCAATTGAATTTTCCAAAGTTTTCGAATTTTATAAAGTAAATGTAACGTTCTGTTCGGGTGTTCTATTTTTGGGTATTATTGATAGGGGTTTTCCGAAGTCTATTTTTAGTAGGTGTTTCTGGTGCCATACTTATACATATAGATAGATTCGTGCTCAGGGAAGCGGTGTACTGAGGCCGGAGGCCGGTGTCCAATATGCACAATAATGAATAATTAATCTAACACTTCCTTATCATCTTAATTGGAGTAAACCCTTGGAGCTAGGCAGAAAACACTGGAGCAGAGCACAAGCAATTTTTTGCATTAATTACTCAGATGCCAGTTTTCTATTAAATTGCTTTTAAGTCTTTTTTTTTTTACTTTTGAATTGCATCTACTTTGATCCAAAGTTCTGGGTCGTAACTTTAAGTTAAGTTGTAAGTAAAGTATCCCAGTCTCGTAATGAAGAAAATCAAACAATTTGTAAAGTTTGTAAAATTCGTTTTTTATCCCGTAAAATAAAAGTTAGTTAAGCCGCAAATTACTTAATCATGATAGAACTTAGCAAGCCACGAATGTGGTTCAATTTCGGTAAGATTTACACCAATTAAATTAGTGTTTACTTACGAGCATCTACAAATTATGAGCTACCAGACCTGAACTAAGTATTCCTACGAAATTACACTTCCAAGAAACCCTAATACGAGCAGTTGAATATTCATCTAATATGTTTAGGTTTCCCATGAAACCTAACTTAACAAATTAACAATATTATTTTTATTACCAGAAGTGGATGTCCGGGTATAATGGACAGTTTTACGTTTTACTGGATATAACAGAAAAACTTTAACAAGAAAGAAAAGAAAAAAGTATCATTCTGTATACAATAATCTCAAAAAATAACATGTTAATTATTTTTTGTAAGTTTGAACAAAAAAAAAGTTTTATTCGCATTGCCGAGGATGCCGGGCAAAGTGAAACTGGCCCCCGGGCAAAGCAAATATCAGTCATTAAATCTTGACAAACTCTACAGTTAAGTAAATTTTAATCAACATGAGAACATTTCAATTTAAAAAAAAACAGATATTATAAGTAAACTTTACATTGGCTTCATAAGCTGTAAGTATAGTCTCCAACTCTCCATGGCAGTTATGACTTTTACCACAACGAACCACGTTCTGGTAGCCATATCAATTACGACGACTATTGACCAGGAATCAATATTTCAAATTTTAAAATCCATATTGTGTTTAGTCTACTTACATCACAACTTAAAAATGTAGATGTTAGTGCATGTGTATTATATTATACATATACATATTATACATACATCGGCGTGAACAGAACGAACTCTATTAATTCTTTTTTACATTTCTCTGTGCTCTATGCTCTAGTTCTATTTTTGGAATGCTGTTACCATGTAAACGGGATAAACATACACTTCACATTTCCACCTAAAATATGTACTGATTGTGCTTTTGGTCAAATATAATTATTGTGTTTACAAGACGCTTTTGACTTCTGCGCCCATACGGAATCAGCCCAAATCCACCTCTACCGCTGATCAAAAAGGCCTCACTACGTTCTGCCGTCTATATACATTCGGCCGGCAACCCCTTACTTCCCAGCCTCTGTAGTAATGTACTATTAATTGATGTTTGTATCCTAACAATAAAGGTATAAAAAGCGCTCTATTCAAATGAATATTTGCCGCTTCTGATCTTAATAAATTTCTCAAATAACAGATTTGCCTAAGAGTCAGATTTTAATAAGACCCGAGGGTTGTTTGCATAGTGATTATGCAGTGGAATAAATCTTTCGACCGGCGGGCTCTGTCGTTCCAGCCCGCTGGGTTCTCGAACTACAGCCAGACTTAATGTGGAGAAATCTTCTTATTGACTAACAACGTATATTGTTTGCTATTACGGAAAAACGATAGGTCCTATTTCATTCATTATTCCGGGCCAAATTTAAATATATGATTCAATATAAGTCTATTTACATATGAAATTCGATCGATTAAACACAAATAATTGCACCGACTTGAACAGAACAAAGTGTGGGAGTGTCATTAAAAACGTTAAATTTTCATAGAAATTTGACATTAATGATGACATGGCCACACTTTGTCATTGCAAATGCCATGCAGAGTTAGCTTGGCCGACTCTCTCTATCTATGCTTAATAGTTTTTAGGGTTCCGTACCCAAAGGGTAAAACGGGACCCTATTACTAAGACTTCGCTGACCGTCCGTCCGTCCGTCCGTCCGTCCGTCCTTCCGTCCGTCCGTCCGTCCGTCCGTCCGTCTGTCTGTCACCAGGCTGTATCTCACGAACCGTGATAGCTAGACAGTTTAAATTTTCACAGATGATGTATTTCTGTTGCCGCTATAACAACAAATTCTAAAAACAGAATAAAATAAAGATTTAAATGGGGCTCCCATACAACAAACGTGATTTTTGACCAAAGTTAAGCAACGTCGGGAGTGGTCAGTACTTGGATGGGTGACCGTTTTTTTTTTTTGCTTTTTTTTTTCGTTTTTTTTTATTATTTATTTTGATTTATTTACATCGATACAGCTTGAATAAAGAATAACGTTCGTAAGCGACATCAGTAGGAAAGTAGTCGATTCAGCAACTATAGGCCTTTTGGATTAGAAAGGAAACGTTCCGAATAAACGACCGTTTTTTAGGGTTCCGTACCCAAAGGGTAAAACGGGACCCTATTACTAAGACTTCGCTGTCCGTCCGTCCGTCCGTCCGTCTGTCTGTCACCAGGCTGTATCTCACGAACCGTGATAGCTAGACAGTTCAAATTTTCACAGATGATGTATTTCTGTTGCCGCTATAACAACAAATACTAAAAACAGAATAAAATAAAGATTTAAGTGGGGCTCCCAAACAAGGGGCCGGTATATGAGGTTTTCGATTTAGATCTCACTTTGTAACCATAATTCGTTCAATAAATGTTTAATAATTGCATTAAATTACACGTAAATTTGTTCACGAAGAAACCGAGTACCGACTCTTCATGCCATTATATTTTTAATTTGCTGTTATTATCTACAATTACAGTCGAATTTAAGTATTATGTTCCTTCAAAACTCGCTTAAAATGAAAAAAGTTTAAAGACTCATCTTTAGTTATGTATACCTATGTATCAAATGTTTTATAAATTACCTATAAAAAGCAATGTTTTATTTCGATTAGGTCTACATTTTGTGCATATTGCATATCTGAAGTATTTTCGTACTAAACTTGAAACTTTCGTTGAAACTAAATAAAATAATTATTCCAAATGTGCAGTCGCCTGCAATTTATGTTACACAACGAAGGCCACAAAAATATCTGACACGATCTTATTTGTAGAACCATAAGACCATGTCACATATTTTTGCGGCCTTCGAAGAGTAGGTACCGTCATTATCACCAACTTTGTCCGCTTTTTTTTTTAAACGAATTTCTCAAAAAACTTCACATCATATGACTTTTTTTGCTCAGCACGTCCATTGTGATCAAACGCATCAGTTTATTTGAAAAAAAAAAATATTTTTTATCGTGTTTTTACCAATTTTTTTGCGTTTTAGAGGGCGGGCAAAGATATCCGGGGTTTTTGCCAACATTGCCCACGTCAATTTGGTATTCAAATACAGCTCGTATGATGATGATGTCTAAGGATCACTTAAAGGTTTTGGGCAATCCTACCATTCCCTGTTAATAACTTAGCACATAAGTGTAAAAACTTTTAAATAAATTTGCTGGGCAATGTTGCCTACCCGTTTTTGCCCATTTCCAAATAAGGCTCACCTAAGCATTTTACAAAGGCTAGGGTTGTCACTTTTGAGAAAATATGTTACAATAGTTTAATAATATGATTTTTGTTGTGTTTTTCATTCGTTAACGGGATAAAACATCTAAATAAAGGATAATAAGACAAATAAATACAGTATATATTTATAAACTTATTTTAGTGTACAAACATAACCTTCTTTTACTTGCGAAGTTGGGTAAATTAGATGAAAGTGACAACCCTAATCCGTTTTTGGTGGTGGGCAATGTTGGTATGGATGCCAAATTACCGGATTACTTTGCCCACCGCTAAAACTTTTGTGTATTTAGGCCTTTTTAGTTTAAATCTCAGACATAATCTATGCTTCATGTGTTATAACTCAAACCCGGAAATATTTGTCAAAGGGTTCTCAATTTTTTCTACTTGCATTCATTATTTATAATTTTTTTGCCCGCCGAAATATACCCTATATTAGGCAACTCGCTCAAACTCAAAATTCCCAAGTCAAGTTATGCACAAGTTTGGTATATAGTTTTGTCAGAAATATAACCTATTTTCTACTAAAAATAGCAGGGTGGCCATAACTATTATAATTTTTTCTACATTAACGAATTTGTTTAAATTGTCGTTAAGACAAAGTTTCCCTGGAGGCAAAGTTGGCGCTAATGACGTAACATATTATTGCAGGTGACTGTACATAAATGTTTCGGTGATTTTGAGATTATTTTCCAGGTTAGTTTACTAACAATCAAGTTATGCAGATAGCGATTTCGTGAACGTATAAGTAGTTTAGTACCGCTATTGTTTAGCGATACCGATTATTTTTGAAGGTAAAACTGTACCGGTTGAAATATAAAGATATTAAAATTACAGCAGGGACAACCATTTTTTATAGGTGTACCTAAACCATCATTGGCCGAGCGTTAGCAAAGGTCTCCGTTTCAGCTTGGGCAAAAATGCTTTTGTATGTTCTCCTTTGCAGATCACATTTCTCAACTGATTCTCGTGAAAATTTGTAAGCAGGTTCGATAGAACTATTCTGTTTCGCTTTATCCGCCAAAATGGAATTGCCACCCTGCTGAAACTTTATTTATTTAAATTCCTATTGAATGGATTTTGCACCTTATGAAAAACATCTGACTTAATGACATCTTGTTTTATTCGCTTTAATTGTACAAAACGCGTATCTCGACAAAGCAATATTAGGTAATAAAACAGTCAACAATCAAATGAATTAAATAGGTACGTCACGTGTGACATGAACAGACAAGGAAAGCAAGATTAAATGCATTGTTTCTCTTTCATCTTTCAATGGAACGCTTTTACCCTCAAAGGAGGCTAGTGGTCAATACTAAACTAAAAGTCCAATCTTAAAAAAAAACCGGGCAAGTGCGAGTCGGACTCGCGCACGAAGGGTTCCGTACCATAATGCAAAAAAAAAAAACAAAAAAAAAGCAAAAAAAAAACGGTCACCCATCCAAATACTGACCACTCCCGACGTTGCTTAACTTTGGTCAAAAATCACGTTTGTTGTATGGGAGCCCCATTTAAATCTTTATTTTATTCTGTTTTTAGTATTTGTTGTTATAGCGGCAACAGAAATACATCATCTGTGAAAATTTCAACTGTCTAGCTATCACGGTTCGTGAGATACAGCCTGGTGACAGACGGACGGACGGACGGACGGACGGACGGACAGCGAAGTCTTAGTAATAGGGTCCCGTTTTACCCTTTGGGTACGGAACCCTAAAAAACGTGATGAGTCACTGACCTGTCCCAGTAAAGTGAGGTAGTGTGCGTGAAGTGCGCTTGTGTGTGAAATGGGGTAAATTGACAGAATCTGAAATTTTACCCACCGCTACCGTCGCCTTAAGCAACGTCGGGCGGGGTCAGTACTTGGATGGGTGACCGTTTTTTAGGGTTCCGTACCCAAAGGGTAAAACGGGACCCTATTACTAAGACTTCGCTGTCCGTCCGTCCGTCCGTCCGTCCGTCCGTCCGTCTGTCACCAGGCTGTATCTCACGAACCGTGATAGCTAGACAGTTGAAATTTTCACAGATGATGTATTTCTGTTGCCGCTGTAACAACAAATACTAAAAACAGAATAAAATAAAGATTTAAATGGGGCTCCCATACAACAAACGTGATTTTTGACCAAAGTTAAGCAACGTCGGGAGTGGTCAGTACTTGGATGGGTGACCGTTTTTTTTTGCTTTTTTTTTGTTTTTTTTTTTTGCATTATGGTACGGAACCCTTCGTGCGCGAGTCCGACTCGCACTTGCCCGGTTTTTATAGATAATGGTACGGAACCCTTCGTTTGCGAGTCCGACTCGCACTTGGCCGGTTTTTTTTATTATTTATTACTGTCAGACAACGAATATTACATAAACTGGAACTAAATATTTTATATTTGGCATCATCAAAGTTATTGACCACTAAACAGACACCGCAATCCACTACCAATACCTACAGCTCTTATTAGCGGATGGTGCTGGGCCTCACATACGGCGTTGCATGAACAAGAGATTTCCTTTGGCAGGATTGGTCCTTAGGACCCAAGGATGGATTCAAGAAGTGGAGCTGGGATTTTTGTTACAGGTGGTGGGGGGGGGGGGGGGGGGTGTTAACTCAAATCAGTTACTTTAATATACAAAATAGTACATTACTACAGAGGCTGGGAAGTAAGGGGTTGCCGGCCGAATGCATATAGACGGCCGAACGTAGTGAGGCCGGATAGTTATGAGGCCGACAACCCCTTTTCACGCCGAGGTATGTATAGTGCTTTTCTTAAACATGCAATGAAATAATAATAAAAATTGATGATGATGATTGTTTCATGTCCTAATGTGATAGGTTATTCAGTGCGTGGGGTTCATAAGGGGAACGAAAATTTTATTATTTTTGCGCTACGACGCACGGTTTAAGAGCATTATAAAGTATTTTTAGTTTTTTTTTTTAATAATAATTAGGGGTTTCTTACAGAGGAACGAACATTTTATTATTTTTGCGCTACGACGCATGGTTTAGGAAATACAGCCCTATAATTTTTTTTGTTCTTTTTTTTTCTTGTGTTTTTTTAAATATTAAAAGGTTTCCGAAGGGGGAACGAAAATTTGATTATTTTTGCGCTACAACGTACGGTTTAGGTGATACAGTATTATAAAGTTATTTTTTTTTTCGTTTTTGTTACAGAGAAACGAACATTTTATTATTTTTGCGCTACGACGCATGGTTTAGGAGATACAGCCCTATAAATATTTTTTTTTATTTTTTTTCTTTTTTTTCTTTTCTTGTGTTTTTTTAAATGTTATTAAGGGGTTTTCTAAAGGGGAACGAAAATTTGATTATTTTTGCGCTACGACGTACGGTTTAGGAGATACAGCATTATAAAGTTTTATTGTTATTTTTTTTTTCTTTTGTGCTTTTTTTTAAATATTAATTAAGGGTTTCTTGCAGAGGAACGAACATTTTATTATTTTTGCGCTACGACGCATGGTTTAGGTGATACACCCCTATAAATATTTTTTTTTGCCTTTTTTTCTTTTCTTGTGTTTTTTAAATGTTATTAAGAGGTTTTCTAAAGGGAACGAAAATTTGATTATTTTTGCGCTACGACGTACGGTTTAGGAGATACAGCATTATAAAGTTTTTTTTTCTTATTTTTTTTCTTTTTTGTGTGTTTTGTTTTTAATATTAATTAAGGGTTTCTTACAGAGGAACGAACATTTTATTATTTTTGCGCTGCGACGCACGGTTTAGGAGATACAGCCCTATAAAGATTAAAGAAAAAAGAAATCGTACCATAAACCATAAAGCATAAACTGCCTATAGTTTTTTTTTAAAGCGGTGCGATAGTGTGTTATCACTTTAATGGCAGAATGCCACGATGGTGTGTCACACATATCTGTGAAATAGAAATTTAAAAAAAAATTACTTCCCGGCCTAGGCCTTAAATTTTGTATGAAATTCCTTTACAGTTCTCTGGTGTTGCTCCGCCCTAAACGTGATACTTCGAAGCCTGATATAACGCCCGGAGTGACGACATTTCATTGCATGTTTGAGAAAAATATATAAGTATATGTGTCTAAATGCGCTGCGCTCACTGGCGCCCTCAATTATTTTTTACTCTTCTTTTGTTGGACTACCTTTATTTTTTCGACTTAGCTTCTTTTTCATATTTAGAGTTTATTTATTAGAAGTGTTGATGGATGAACTTCCCTTTCTCTTACTATTTATCGAAGTCTATTATCATTAGGCCATGTTTGTAGTACTTACATTCATCAATAAATAAGTCGCTCACTGTGGAGTGGTCTGGTATTGATTCCTTATAAATACCTATAGTACAAATGAAACATTTATATTTAGTCTGTTTGACAGACTAAATTGGACTAAATATAAATGTTTCATTTGTTTTCAGCATAACGATCACATTTAAATGGAGATACGATTTTTTGTCTCCATCTGTCAAGTGCACAACTGCGTAAATATGAGGCTCCGAAATAATTTGCCCATTAATAGAATGAGAGAAATATTAATCTTTAATTAATGTTTGCTGCACGATAATTATCAGTGGATAAGTCTTTGTATCAAACGGCTTATATAATGAGAAAAAAACGAATAAGAAAACTGTTTGCTGGAGTTCATGCGAAGTGTTGAGCCTTAGATTACCTTAATTCAACTACTACTACTACTACTAATATGGCTCAGCGATCCAAAGAGGATCTTGGCCTCCGAAACGAGAGCACGCGATTTTTTCCGCTCCTGTGCCGTTTCCTGCCAATTATCGGCTTGAAGCTGACGCAGATCCGCTTCCACACTGTCTCCCCAGCGGTATCTGGGCCGACCTACCGGGCGGCCACCAGTCGGTCTTCCCAGGTACGCCCTTGTTAGATAAATGAATATTATTTTTAAAATATTAAATATTAAAAATAAACTCAAAAATTGATAGTCAATATTAACTTTCAAGGTAAAACTTGTCAGGATGTTATTTATTTACCTTGATTCATAATTATGTAAAACTGCTAAATCAATAACTGGATACTATTTAAGTTTTAAGCAAGATAAATAAAATAATAAACAGATGTAATTGAAAATAAAACTGTTTTATTAAATTGAATAATACAATTTATTCACCTTATCATCAACAACTAATATATACAACCACTATTAGTTTATAATTCAGTAAGAGATTATTTAATTAATTATTAATTAATTAATCCATCTAATTAATCAAGTAGGTACATAATTATTACAATAATTACCAACATAGTATTTACTTAACTTTCAATATTCCTTTGGCGATGATTAACCCAGCGCTGCAGGGCAAGGCAGAATGCAGAATGCTCAAAGCAGAATGCAGAAATCAGAATGATCAATAATGGATCGGTCGGTCCCTTTTATACCCATTTCTACCTGGCAACTGGTTGATCATGCCACTTGTCATTCGATAAGTGACGTCACAGAAGTAGTTTCTCATGTACCTCGTCCATTTATCGAATCATGCAGAATAAAACTATTAGAATATATTTTCAATAAACTCCGTTATACATAATTATTAATCAGTAATATTAATTCAAAATATAATTACTTCAAAGTATTTTACAAATTTAAGTAGTAAGTTAACAGACTTACTGTTTCTCTTGTCAACGGTGGTTTCGTATCGTACCTACCCACATAAATAGCAAATTCTGTAAAATTCAAGTAATGTTGTGTTAAGTGTTTAAATAGTGTAATATATTATCAACATTGAACGTCAAAGAGAAACAGGTCAGTTTTATACGTAATACAATTTGTACATAGAATAACAATATTCTAACACGGCCATACTGACATGTACTTCGTTCCCGAAGTACAAACTAAGATCAATTTATAAGGATAAAAATTGTACTTATTTATTGCCACACCCGATATGGGTATCATTTATTGAGACAATTTTATTGCTACTTAAAGTCCTGACAACTATGTACATATATAGTAAGCAAATGAAATTACGAAGTATATAGATAAATAATGCTACCTCACGCACAATTTACTTTGTGTAATCAATGTATGATCTGCTTGAATGTTAGCTCCATAATCGACCAGTGAATGTGTGGGTATTGCCAAATACCTAGACATGCCAATTACATTCACCCGCTGCTAGTGAGACAATTGACACCAAGTATATGACCGACCAGCGGATACCAAATAAGTGTTGTGAGGGTATTGCCAAATACCTAGACATGCCAATTACATTCACCCGCTGCTAGTGAGACAATTGACACCAAGTATATGACCAACCAGCGGATACCCAATTAGTCTATCAGAAACAAAGAATCATAAATGCCAAAATAAAATACCAAAAATAAAACATTTACCTACATAACATGTACATAGTTTACTGTTTGATAAACTTTCCAAAAATCGCTCGGCCAATCTGACGAATCATTGCACATTGTTTTAAACATATAACAGTTGCTACATATCTTTCTGCTTGACGATAGCTTCGTGGTACACCAGGAATCTGCTCCACTGTCGCTTGTAGCGGGGTCAAAGGCGGAAAAAGCGATGTTCTTGTCTCTTCCGTGAGCACCGGAGACAGCTTTCAGAAGGATCCACATCCGTGCTGCTGTGGAAAGCCACAGGTTCCATATTCGTCTGAAATTATATAAGTATATATGTAAAGTGTAGCTGGATACAATCCCACTTCTGATGTTAGATAAATGAATATTATTTTTAAAATATTAAATATTAAAAATAAACTCAAAAATTGATAGTCAATATTAACTTTCAAGGTAAAACTTGTCAGGATGTTATTTATTTACCTTGATTCATAATTATGTAAAACTGCTAAATCAATAACTGGATACTATTTAAGTTTTAAGCAAGATAAATAAAATAATAAACAGATGTAATTGAAAATAAAACTGTTTTATTAAATTGAATAATACAATTTATTCACCTTATCATCAACAACTAATGAAATGAAAATCTTTATTTCAGGCAACTAATGGCCCATACATAAATACCTTAAAACTAGCATACATATTATATAAAAATATATTTTATAACTAAACTAATATATACAACCACTATTAGTTTATAATTCAGTAAGAGATTATTTAATTAATTATTAATTAATTAATCCATCTAATTAATCAAGTAGGTACATAATTATTACAATAATTACCAACATAGTATTTACTTAACTTTCAATATTCCTTTGGCGATGATTAACCCAGCGCTGCAGGGCAAGGCAGAATGCAGAATGCTCAAAGCAGAATGCAGAAATCAGAATGATCAATAATGGATCGGTCGGTCCCTTTTATACCCATTTCTACCTGGCAACTGGTTGATCATGCCACTTGTCATTCGATAAGTGACGTCACAGAAGTAGTTTCTCATGTACCTCGTCCATTTATCGAATCATGCAGAATAAAACTATTAGAATATATTTTCAATAAACTCCGTTATACATAATTATTAATCAGTAATATTAATTCAAAATATAATTACTTCAAAGTATTTTACAAATTTAAGTAGTAAGTTAACAGACTTACTGTTTCTCTTGTCAACGGTGGTTTCGTATCGTACCTACCCACATAAATAGCAAATTCTGTAAAATTCAAGTAATGTTGTGTTAAGTGTTTAAATAGTGTAATATATTATCAACATTGAACGTCAAAGAGAAACAGGTCAGTTTTATACGTAATACAATTTGTACATAGAATAACAACATTCTAACACCCTCTTGGCAGCCCAATCCTCTCCCATTCTTAATAGGTGACCGAACCAGCGAAGTCTGTGGGATTTCGTTACGCCGATGATCGTCGGCCGATGGTCCGGCCACTAACTCCTCGATTTCGGCGTTCTTCCGAATCCTCCACGTGCCGTTGTCTCTCTTGATAGGTCCCAGGATCTTACGAAAGATCTTTCTTTCCGCTACCAGGAGCTGACTTTCCTCTTTTGAATTCAAAGACCGTGTAATTAACTGACGTATTTATTTATTTATATGTAATAATTATTTTAAAGCAACGTTTAGCTTTAGTGACTTAGCGGTAAGGTGTGCGACTTTCGGGCAAGACGGAGATTGCGGGCTCGAACCGTGACTCATACCAACACGTTTTTCAAGATGTATTATGTAGTATGTACGGAAGCATCACTTGATCCGGCCTGGAGAAAAGCTTTGTGATGAAACCGTACAAATTCCAATGAGGCATCATTCTTTTACCGAGTTGGAAGGTCATGTGGCAGTCGCACTCGTAAAAACTAGTGCCTGCGCCAATTCTTAGACTACTCGAGCGAACCCCAGGCCCTAAGTGAGCGGTGGCAAAAACTGCGCCTTCATTCATTTATCTAATGGTTCTGATCACATTTTGCTGGAACCAAAGCCTAATATGTAACTACTACACTTATTTAAATACATCTTATCCAAATCCACAGTATTTAAGGTTTAACGGGGCAATTCGACTGCGGGGTAATTTCAACTACCTAATCGAAATATCTTCCATGTTTTACATTATTGACTAGAGTGACACACAACACACACAACACATATTTTTCGCTATCTGGACATATATGGCATTCTAGTTAATAATGAAAAACATGGAAGATATTTCGATTAGTTGAAATTATCCCGCAGTCGAAATTGGCCCGCTGCACATTAACAATAATTTTAAGATAAAGCTTCAGCGATCTAGATAAATCGCAAGAAACAAAGGATAATCCGGTTAATATAAGTTTATAATTGAACGGACAGGGATGTTAACCGCTATTAAGGTGCACGGGAAGTTCCAAACGTTCATACAAGGATATTGTTCCAATCGCATAACGAGAGTATACTGTTCACAGGAATTTCCAATAAAATTTTATTAAGTACTTACTGCATGCCTCTAGTTTAGATGAAACTGAACTAAGGAGTCATTACCTAAACATTAACATTTAAGTCATGCTCATACTCATTTTTATTTACCTTTGCTTTTAAGCAATGTCTGGCAAACCGATTTGATAGATGAAATAGGCGGCAAATTTCAATAATGAACATGTTACCGTAAAAACCCGTTTTAATCGAAGGAGCGTCTTCCTCAGGTTAAAAATAGTTGTCCGTATCATCTCAGTGAAATCGCGTTTTCACTAGTTAAAAATGTTAAAAAAACTAGTTTTGACTTAGTAAAATCCCTGTTTAAACTAGTTTTCACCAAAGCTTTACGGAAAACTAGTTTAAACTAGTGAAAACGCGTTTTCACTGAGGCCATACGGAAAACTAGTTTTTACCTACTAATGAAAACGCGTTTTCATTACAGACACCCTTACGGTAACATATAATAATATATTTGGTACTATAGTTAGGTTAGCAAGGTTCAGCAAGAACACAAAAACGACGTTTTCTCGGAAACCAGCACCTACGGTCCTACGCTGAACATACACGGGGTCAAGTTGTATTGTTCTTTAATAAAACGATATCTGAGGTCATCAATGGTAGTTTATTTTATAAAATATCCCACTTTATATTTAGTTAACATTTCAGTTACCGAGATAGATCCTATCCTCGTAGCTGTCAATAATAGAAGAGGGCGGGGCTGGATGTCATAGGTGTCAGGCTAGTCTTGTTAAGGCAGCGTTACACATATCACTGTTAATGTTCCTTTACACAAGTAGCTAGCTCTCAAGGTCCTATATGATTGGCCTTCGGTTGAACCCTGCTGAACGCGCCACCTTTTATTGAGATGATTAACTGTTACATATTTCGACTTAACAGTTTCACTGGTTGCCCTTAATTTTCTCTTTAAGCAATTTGAATTTTAAACCAGGGCTCTCTGCCCTAATCTTCTAAATCCACATATTTTACTTGCCTTGTTTTACAAAAGAATTTATCGTAGGTTCTTTTTCTTATTTTATGCTAAGGTTTTTAATGGTACTTCCTTAGACACATACATAATTGAGAATTTGATAAGTTTTATTTAGTATTCAACGAAAAATACATTTCAGGAGAAGCGAAATCCGTGGTACATTTTGTAGAAGTTACAAAATAATAAAATATAAAAACTTTTTACAAAAAAAATGAAACCGACTTCAAAAAGGATGAAATAAAATATTATCCTTTTTTATGTCTATGCGTTACCAACTGATATGTTTGAAGTCGGTGCCAAGCTAAATTTTGAAGCATACCATGACTTTGGTGCGATTTGATAAGGATTTACCTACGTTGGATTGCCTTACACGACAACAATGAACGTACTTTCTGTAGGTACAGTCGACGTTAAAAATATGTTTACACTTTTCGCCTTATTACAAAGGAGTAAGGTGCAAAAGTGTAAATATATCATTGACGTCGACTGGACCTAAGAACACACCTCAGAACACACGATCAAACCTTCTTGGCGCAGTCCGTACCATGTTTGTTGGCACATTAGTGTAAATATAAATGCATTTTTTTGCCGTCGTATTTTTTAAAGAGCATTTCTTACTAATACTCGAACAGTCTATAGCAGCGGTCGGCAACCTTTTAGGAGCCAAGGGCCACATAGTAGTTAACGAAGTTATCGTGGGCCGCACTTTCGTATTATTTGTGACTTTAGTAGACATTGTCGTTTGTCAATATTACATACAAAATAACCAGGGAGGCTCGCGGGCCGCTTGTTGCCGACCGCTGGTCTATAGTACTCTGGTGTGGGATTGGGACTGAGTTATTTCCCGTCCCTTATCCAGAGGACTACATTTCAAAATATAAAACAATTCAAGGAATTTACCTTCTTGCCAAATTTCACCTAAAGCGGTTCAGTTATTTAGCCATGAAAAGGCGACAAAGAGGCAGACAGAATTCTTTACACAATTATAATAGTTATTAGTACAGTTCAAATGGGAGTTATAGCCATAAAGCTGATTTTTTTGACTGGTATTGTTACTACTTGGCTTGGCACCGACTTCAAACATATCAGTTGGTAACGCATAGACATAAAAAAGGATAATATTTTATTTCATCCTTTTTGAAGTCGGTTTCATTTTTTTTGAAAAAGTTTTATTTTACCATTTTTAGTTTTAACGCATTGTTAAGAGCGCGACGCATGAATGAAAAACAAGATCATGTTTAACACTAAATTCGTGTACCTATTACTTTAGTAAATATGTAATCAGGAATTTTCTCGAGTTGTCTGGGAAATTATAATTCCTGTCAACTAAATCCATCCGCCCGCCCCGCCACTGACCCAATCCATCAGCCCCCCGATCACTCAACCTCACAGCACATCAACCCCTGATCCAGGAACCCCTCGATCCTGAACCAGCAACCCTTCAACCGCCATTCCCCGACCCCTTAATACCTGACCCCTTAACTCCTTATCCTAACCCCCGATCAGTAGCCTTACCAGCTTACCACGAGTTTGACATTGATATATTCGCTAGCATGTGTGTAACTTACTTCCTATGCCTCTCGCTCGTACTAACCTTAGTGTGAGCGAGATGCATAAAAAGTTACATTTAGATGCATAAGACGTTAGCGGATATGTCAATGTCAAACTCGTGGTAAGGCTACAGTTGCAGTACATCAAATTGGTGGTTTTCGGAAGCAAATGCTCGAGTTACTTTAGAAAACCCCGAAATCACTTAACACGTGCCTTTAAAAATTGAGGAGTTCCCTCAATTCCTCATGAATTCCATCATCAGACCAGAACCAAAAATAATACGGAAACATCTTGGAGGTAACTTCTTCCAAACAAAAAAAGAATTACTCAAATCGGATCACAGGTGCCGGAGTAATCGCTGAACATACTTACATTTAAAGAAATCATCATCATTATCATCATCATCAGGTCTACTTCATCAAATTGGTGGTTTTCGGGAGAAAATGCTCGAGTTGCTTAAAAAAACGCCCAAAACACCATGCATGTGCCTTTAAAAATTGAGAAGTTCCCTCAATTCCTCATGGATCCCATCATCAGAACAGAACCAAATTAAAATGGGACCAACTCGGAGGTAGCTCCTTTCAAACAAAAAAAGAATTACTCAAATCGGACTACGGATGTTGGAGTAATCGGTGAACGTACATAGAAAAAAAAAAAAAAAAAAAAATAGCCACAACCGAATACAGAACCTCCTCCTTCTATGAAATTGAAGTCGGTTAAAAAATAGAATCAATAGATAGAATAATAAGAATCTTTATTGCAGTTGGCAACCCAATCTTTTGTCTAGGATGTTGAAATCACGTCCGCTGAGTGCTTTTGTAGAATACTTCTCACTTCTACATATACAGTGTGGAAAAATATGTCGGGCCCTGGAGGGAAACTACCTTAAATCCTTAAGCTGGCTCATTTTACTTAAAGAAGACATTCCTTTATTTTTAAAAAGAAACAAAACTGCTTTCAAAGATTTTTTTAAATTCGCTTGTCTCGACCGGGAATCATAGACTTATAATATATAGAGACGGTGTCTCAGCGAGCTGTCACTGTTGCCACTTTTGTTTAGTGTACGATTAACAATGAGGCCCACCTTGCTGTAGCCATGTCGATAAAGTCATATCGATAAACTATCGACATTTCTTGCAATTTTAATTTTACTTCAAAGGCTTAACGATACCTAAAATGACCAAAAACGCTTTTATTCTTTATTGTGGTTATCAGATCACAATTTTAAAGTCACGCCCCAGCAGGGAACCAAGGGAAAGTTCAGATATTTAATTAAAATACATAAATACCTCCTAAAATAGGTGTTCCGCAATAATTGAATTATATGATTATATTATAATATATTCATTATCCATTAGCATTTCAATTATGTTTATGTTTAACGAAGATATTGAAGCTTCAATTAATCGCTATTTCGTTCCGCTGTGTAGTGTTTATCGATATATAACATGATTAAAATCGACTTTTCACATCCCTAAAAGAGCACACATATACGCTTTTACGCACACATACACAGCCTGGGCGCATCAAGAAAGGCAACACTTGATTTGAAGTTCACCTTGTCAACAGTATGGTTGTCCTTTTTTGACAAACGGCATTTTTAAAAGAGCGAGGAGAGAGAAATGATACTAGTTGCTGCGCCGTGAAAGAGAGCAGAAAACGTTGGGCCCTTGCCGGGAATCGAACCGAGTAAAACTTCCAAAAAATAAACACGCTATTTTTTTCTACTAGTCGATACAGTTAATGTTAATGATAACATTTCTCCAAAAAACATTACGTCTTACACTCGTCTGTCGTACAAAATATCCATGAAATCGAATATTTAGTACTCAAGAATATTTTTAGTCAAGCAAATACGAAGCAAAAAAGAAAAATCTATGAATGCAGTTTTATTTCTTTTTAAAAATAAAGGAATCTCTCCTTTAAGTAAAATGAGTCGACTTAAGGGTTTAAGGTACTTTCCCTCCAGGGCTCGACTTATTTTTCCACCCTGTATATAAATATCAATACCCTACTTACTTTCAACTCTTTCATCAGTATTGTATGCAACTACAAGTAGGTACATTAACTGCTCTGCACCTGCCTAATTTGCACGCATCGTGGACGCAACGCATTAATATCAGATTGAACTCGTTGCTTTTTTTATACCACATCGGTGGCAAATAAGGATACGTACTTACAACATGTTTTATTTTTTTATTTTCTTTATTGGGGAAAAAAACAGATACAGGCCATTAATATTTACAGGCAAAATTACTAAATTTAGATCTAGCCTACATCCTAAGACAATTCCCACTAGGATGTACGACAATAGTTTTAGGATAGCAGTGTGATCGGGACTAAACAGACTTATACTATACTTACACTAAAAATTTACATAACGACACTTAACACGTTCCAAGTATAAATATGTGAACGCATACACACGCATAGTTTTATCATAAATATAAATTACAGCTATTAGGTACTATATGAGATACAAAAGAAACAATCAAAGAAACAAAGGAAACAAGGCTACACAATATAATAGAAGCTTAGAATTAAAGTTATAGTAACGAGCTGACTTTGCGTTTAAATTTAACTCTAGTATTATTGAATATGTCAACCGAGACTAGGCGTTTGTTGTAATTATTACATATCCTACGCAGCGGGGCTCGCACCCCAGCATTAGTGGCAGCTATCGGGACCGCGAATAGGGACAGATTTCGTGTCCTATAGGTAGAAGCTCGGAAACTAATAGCCTCAAGTAGCTCAGGGCAGTTATACTGACCTGTACATATATTGTATAACACTGTGGCATCTTGGGCGTGGCGTCTGCTTGCCAGCGTCTTCACTTTATACCTGTCAAGTAGTTTGTCATATGACATTGTTGTATGTTCGAGTCTGTAGTGGAGGGCTCTAAGAAAACGCTTCTGCACCGCCTCCACAGCATTAATGTAGACGGCGTAATGTGGGTTCCACACCTCTGATGCATACTCGAGGTAAGGACGGACAAGAGCATTATAAAGTAACATATATGAAGAACATTTTCTTAAAGGTTTAGCTGATCTGAGAACAAATCCTAACATTTGAAAAGCCTTAGCCGTTATTTTGTGGACATGTTGGTCAAATGTTAACTTTTCATCGAATGTCACTCCCAAATCCTTTACCAGTGAAACTCTTTGGACCGCTTCCCCTCCTATGTGGTAACTAGAGAATATTTTATTTTTATTTTTAGTGAATGTGATTTGAACGCACTTATCGTACGCCAAGTATAGTTTATTGTCTAGGCAATAATGATGGAACCGATCTAGGTCATCCTGAATGAGAGTGCAGTCATGTTGGTTTTTTACTGTTTTATATATTTTCAGGTCGTCTGCAAACATAGCAAAATTACAATTCAGAAAACAATTTCCAATGTCGTTAATGAATAAAGAGTACAGAAGCGGTCCCAAAATTGATCCTTGAATTACCCCAGACGCTACGTGAGTTGCTTGCGATTCATAACCATTAATAACGATTTTTTGGGTACGATTGTCTAGGTAGGAAGCAAACCACCTCAGTAGGTTACCTTTAATCCCATTAAATGCTAACTTACGCAATAGTAGCAGGTGATCCACTTTATCGAAGGCTTTTCGGAAGTCTGTATACACCACATCTACCTGAGCACGTCTATCCATGGAAGAAAACAGGTAGTTCGAGTATACAAGCAGATTGGTAGATGTAGACTTATTTTTCATAAAGCCGTGCTGTTATGGTATTATATTATTTCTGACAAGCGGATATATAATATCGTGAATGAGAGACTCAAGTAATTTCGATATACAGCATTGAATTGATATCGGTCGATAATTATTGACCTGGGCTTTGGACCCAGATTTATGTATGGGAGTGACGAGAGATAATTTCCAATATTCGGGGTAAGTTCCCTCTCGGAGACATTTATTAAATAATATTTTAAGTGGGGTAACTATTGCTGGTGAACTATGTTTCAAGAATTGAGGGCTGATTCTATCCGGGCCAGGCCCTTTATTAGTGTCCAGATGGCGGATCTTGTGTTTGATATCTGAGTCGCTTATAAATATGTCAGGAATAATATTAGCCGACTCTGAGCATGGTAAGTTGTCCAAGTCGCGTACATTGCAACTGCTTTTGGGCTCAAATACGGAACTAAAGAATTTTGAAAAGAGCTCGCTTACGTCCTTAGGGGTATTCGCCGAACTGTTTTCAAGGAACATAGTTTGGGGGTAGTTCGACTTTGTATTTTTTAACGAAGATATATAAGCCCAAAATGATTTTATATTTGCCCTCATTGCATTTTCAGTGTTTTCTGTGTACTTGCGAGTTTGTTATAAGCGATTTACATCGTGAACGTAGCAGCGAAAATTCACTATAATCCCTAAGGGACTTATATGTTTTCCATTTTAGCCATACCTTTTCTTTTCTTTTTAGGGTTTTTATAAGAGCATGCGAGAACCATTTAGGGTAGGTCCCGGTATTTTTCTTGCATAAGGGAACATTATCATCAATTATTTTATGTTGCGGGATAATTTTCCATTAGAAGGTAAGCTGAGTTTTAGGACTGACGGCGCGATTCGGGAAACGAATTAGAGATTCACTAGATATGAAATAGTAAAGATATGTGACGTTCCACGGCAACAGATACCATTGCCCCGGCTGAATATTGGAGCGGTGTTAATAATAGCGTAAGCGCCAGCCGCCATAAGGTACCTTTTGCCGTGCTCTAATTCATTTACCGAATCGCGCCGTGAAACTAGTTTATATATTACATATTATATTTTTACTACGGTACTTAACATATTACAAATCAGCTTCATGCAGCTAAGCCTTATATCAGTCCGTAGTTGATTAACTTCTTACCGATTGCCTCAGTTAAACGTTAGACCTATACAATAGGTACACATTATAATGGAAGTACATGGAATCTAAATTGGGTGCAAGCGATGGACTTATATCGGGCTATAAATTTAGCATTTTATTATATATCTTCAAAATGCTCTATGAAACTACATAGTTAATTAGGATTAAATATCTGAATATTCACTGTATCTCGAAATTTGACATTGAGAGGGTTATTATACCTTATATTTATATATTTATTTATACCGTATAAATTAAACTCTATTTACTGCCTAAACAACCGGTCGTCAACCAAATATTGTAGGCCGTAGTAACGTTTATTCCGTTCCAGTGCTTATCATGTAGGTACAGCGAGAGGTCCCCAGGCGAGTAAAGCGGTCGTTTAACGACCTAGAACTCAGTTCACGATACATTCGAGGCCCATATTAGTGCAGTAATGAAGCGAAAATGAACGTGAAACCTAAACCAATGTGCCATATCACTTCATTTATAGCCTTTTAAAATGTTGTACTTAGGTACTACATAGGTGTTATTTTAAAAAGTTATAGGTGCGATTCGCACGTTGTAATACGCAAGTTAAGCTGACGCTATTTAGAGCGTATTGTCAGACGTTTTATACGTGCGGGCTGTGGGCAAGTTTTACACAAAGGGCCTACAACACGTTGCGAGTCCAATACAATAACATCCTTAGGATGCTGTTAAGGCTGCCGAGGCACTGTAGTGCGTCAGGCATGTTCGCCGAGACGCGAACGGACGACTTTTATGCCATTAGACGGAAAAGAGTGGCGTCATTACTACGACGTGTGCGCGGCAGCACTAACAGCATGCTGAGGGCGTTAGACGAGCGCCTCGACTGCCCGCTCACTAAGTACTGGGCAGAACTAGTCATAGGTAGGTCTAAGTAGATATAGGTTACTAACATAGTGTTAAGTCTAAAAATGTTACTAACAAAATATGGATCGCTTTTGGTCTGAAATAAAGAATTTTTATTTTTTTATTATTTTATTTATTTTATTTGCTTGAAGGTTAAAATAAGTTTTTGGCAAAAATTTCATTTTTGGTACAAGCTTTTATCGCTGACTGTACTTTTCTTACTACAGGCAACTAATACTCATCGAGACAATTCTAAAAACCCCTAACACAATTAGGTTGCGCTGTTTCATCACAGAGTTCTTATGGCCACCTCCTGTCTCCATCATCAGATCAGCTCGATGGTACCATAATATTGCATTGTCATCCGATTTATACATGCATGCAAAATTTCAGCTCAATCGGAAACCGGGAAGTGGATCAAATTTAACTTGCAAGATTTGATTACAGAACAACAGACAACGGTCAGGTGAAACTAAATAAAAGCTTGTAAAATAGCTAAGATACTCCATACCTACCTACTTTCTCAACGACCCTTAAACTTATCATTAACAACCTCTTTTGGCGGACACCTTCAGTAATATTATTTTAAATTAGATCACGGCCAATAAGTACGTGACTTTGCTACGGGTCGACAGGTCCTAATATATTAGAAATAACGTACCTACACGAATAATACCAGCTAAAATACACATCCAATACCAATTCTTACTCTATATTTTACCAAAAAAATTGACATCTCCGTAATTAGACTCTGCCATCAGGCTTTAATAATCAAACTCAGTTTATTAGCGAATATACCTTTAGTTTGTTAGAAAAATGAAGATAGTAACGATATTGACAATATCATCAAATCTACTTATGTTTGTTTTTTACAACGCTTACAAAACTTAACTGTCTAGGTATTTGATGTATCGCGAGATCAAGTCAATACCTACTAGGCTTGAGACAAAATATTTCGTGAAATATTTAGGTGGTTGATCTTTTGGTGTTGCAATTTATAGTCAGCTGGACGTAACACAGGACATAAATAACGTTCATCTTGCATCTCGGGAGCACGTACGAGTACGTAGCTATGCTAGAGCACCCGTATATTTTGCAAAATGCAACTTCCTCCACGGTAAATTGCTTTTAGGCTTTAGAACTGAGCACTTCCTGGGGCCCGTTTCTCAAAAGCTTGTAAGTTGAAATACAAGTGGAAGTCCTTTTCCAATAAAAGCTGTCAAAAATGACATCTGTGCCCTGTTTATCAAAAGCTTGTAACTTGTAATACAAGTGGAAGTCCCTTTCTAACAAAAGCTGTCAAAAAGGGACTTCCACTTGTATTACAATACAAGTTACAAGTTTTTGATAAACAGGGCACTGCTTGTATTACAAGTTACAAGCTTTTGAGAAACGGGCCCCTGGTATATATTTAATAGTAATTTAAATCACAGTTTCTATGCAAATTGATATTTAAAGCAAACAACATTTATATTTCTCTTATAAGTAAATAACATATCTCACGTCTTATAGAATATGTACGAGAACACTAAAATATATGCTTACTTACTTTTACGCCAACTGTTTACTGTAGAAATGTCGCTAATACCAGACGACCGGCCTCCCTTCTCCCTTCCCTCTAAGGACTTCTCTCTCATTAATATTAAGCTCCTTAGATACCAGGAAGACCACGATTTGATCGGCGACCACCATTTTACGATCTCTACAGTAGCTTGATTGGTGATTTTCTTGTGTAATATCTACACATATTGTATATTTAAGATTTGAAGTAAGTAAATTTAATATTGTGTACTATTAGTGCTAGCGGTACGGCAAAAAACGCTGCAAATTGTCTTAAATCCATGAAAATCGGTACGATTGAGATTTAGGCCATTTGAATCAATTTGACCCGAAGCACCAAAAATAATTAAAAAAGGAGAGGAGTTATGACGTCATCTTTTTTTTTGTATGAGGGAAAAAACAAATTTTGTTCAGAAACCTATCGTGTGTGGTATTAAATGAAAGGGCTTTTTTAAGTTGATTCTAAAAATATATCAAATCATTACATTTTAGTCTTTTTTTAAATTGGAATAAAAGTTTTCAAAACATACCAAATAACACGTATCATTTGATGAAGTGGAACTTCTGATGATGATCAGAACGGAACTCTTCAACGACGCATAGTTCACATTTAGCGATATGTCCTCTTCGTTATGTTTTTTAAGCAAGTTAAGTTTTTAAGCCACATTTTTGTCAAGCTCGAATTCCAATGATGGGATCCATGAGGAATCGAGGAAACTCCTCAAACCTTAAAGGCATGCATATAGAGATTTTGTATTTTCATCAGAAAATCAAGCATTTACATTAAAAACTGTTGCATTTGATGAAGTGGAACTGCTGATGATGATCAGGACAGAACTCTCCAACGGCGCATAGTACCTACACGTTTTGGCGATTTCGAATTTCGATTTTGACTTGGACTGGGACCCGGACGCGGACCCGGACCCGGACTCGGACCCGGACCCGGACTCGGACCTGCAACCGGACCTGGACTCGGACCCGGAGCTGGCCCTGGACCCTGACCTGAACCTGGACCAGGACCTAGACCTTACCTGGACCAGGTCCTGGACTCGAAACTGGAGCCGGACCCGGACTCGAACCCGGACTCGGACCCGGACTCGGACTCGGACCCGGACCCGGACTCGGACTCGGACCCGGACTTAGACCCGGAACTTGACCCGGAAAACCACTATGATACCTAAACTAAATAAACCACTATAATTACTGGTATAAAATATAGGTATAAAGTACAATTATGCCAAACTTACTAGCCCCTCCCGCTCAAACCCCCGTACACCGCACCGCACGCGCCGTTAAGTGGGTTAGGTTAGGTTTGAACTGCAATCCTCATAGAACCGAACAAAAGTGGGTTATGTTAGGTTAGAACTGCGAGCCTTACAGAAACGAAATGCTACTAGAAAAGTGGGTGGTTTTACCTCCTTTTCTACATAGTGTACCATCTACAATAATCTTTCACCAGCCTCCATAGAAGTCGGTTTTTTTTCTTAAAAATTATTTTTCTTATAAAAAAATATGACATAATTCTTCTCCTTTTAATTTTTTTTAAGCTTGGGTCAAATTGATTCAAATGGCCTAAAGATCAATCGTACCGGTTTCATACCTTTCACATCATTTGCAACATATTACTGAATTTCGGGGTGTACCGCTAACACCATATTGTAATTTTGAAATGTTCAAAATTACCCTCATTAGGACATTATATTATAATTTTGATATACCTACTTTAAATAATTTTAATTTTTAATTTGTAATGTTTAAATGTAAATTTTGAATATTTTATATATTAATTTGAATAATTTTAATTTTATATTGTTGTGATTGAAAATTTAATTTAATTTATTTGACTTGCTATGTCTTTTCTAAAGAATTTATGATTTTTTTTAAAGCTATTTGTAACTGTTGTGCATATAATATTGACTATTTGTCTGCTATAAACGTTTACAATTAATTACAATTACAATATCACATACAGATGGCCAATGAGATTGATATAGGTAACGAAGACGTTATATCCACGCTAGCTACAAATGCGCGAAAGGGTAGTAAAAATGGAGCGCCACCTTTTTGTCTGCTAGAGCGGCTAAGAGCGTGTAGGGTTTCATAATTACCTGTCAGTCACAATAGGCCTGAATGGGTTTCATCGGGTATCATGTTCATACAAAACAAGCAAAAGGGATTATTTGCAAAATCTCATAAACGGCCCACGTTCTCTATAAGTAGTTCTCATTGAAATGTATTTTTCATAATTTTTGGACTCGGACAATTTTGTTTACCTTTCGGGGCGATTTATTTGGCAGACCTACATATTTAACCAGTCTTCCCACACCGTAGGATTAAAGTGAAAAAAAAAATGTCTCCTGACTTTCCGTGCCCTAAAAAAGGTTCAAGTACTTTTTCGGCGTGATTGATTTAATACACCCATAACAAATTGCAGCTTCGGACGGATAGTAGGGCAGACGGACTGACAGACGGAAGGACATGGTGAAACTATAAGGGTTCCTAGTTTAGAATACTAAAAAGGAGTGTACATGGATTCAAAGTATCGTCAATGCTCATGGGCCACCACTGGAGTTTTGAGGTCCATTTTATAGGCTACGTCGTACCCATTAGGTCAACCGCTTTCCATCAGCCAAAACTATAAGCTTGTTTACCACCGAACCTGGTTAAAAAAAATTAAAATGCCGTAGTTACTCACGTTTCTATTAACTTATTATGTGCACTAGCTGCCGCGTAAGTTTCCAACATCTCATTGAAACTAAAACTGAGTCGCGATGCTCTGCAATCTGTGCCCTTTGCTAAGTCTACCTTAACAATGGAAGTTTCATGATTTCACAGTAAATTGCTGTAATTTTAAGTAAGAAGATGTTTCGATTCTTGCTTTAAATTATGTACCTATACCTAAGCTTAATACAAATTTGAATCTTGTTATTTACCAAGTAGTTATATATTTAACATCAAATAGATGAAAACCCTTATGTTGTCATATCAAAATAATGAGATGACAACATACACCCATTTTTTATGAACTCTCTTTACTTACATGACATAACTCGGCCAGACGGATTAATTACCATTTAATAGTAAAAACGGACCCATTATAGCTTCGTAATGTTTGTCTGTTCGTCCGTATGTCACAGCCGTTTTACTTGAAAGTTTAAAGTATATTTTAATGAAATTCGTAACATGGGTATAAATATTTTGTGCCCCGCAACTAAGTTAAGAAGTTAAAATTTATAAAATATAATTTTAGGTTACTTTATACATTGTGGCACATGTGACTAGTCGTATGCCTAATGCCTGGTATTAATCTCATTTTTCATTACAAAACACAGAAAATAGAAAGAAGATACCTTTTTTTCAGTCGCATATTTCATTCATAATTTCATCGAATATTCTAACGATTGAAGCTTGAAGCACTTAAATTCATGAATTATTACTTATCACATGCGTCCTTGTTTGATTAATCTTTATTTTAACTTAGAAATAGACAAAATAAACCTAAATAATCAACAACAAATTGGTATTGAAGTTGAAAATGACATTGATAGCTCAACGTTCCGTTACACTAATGCCCTAGTACAATTTTGAAACATAAAATCTAAAATTCGTAAGATATATAACATATTATAATAATGAATTCTCTAAATTCCGTATGTCTTAAATAATATATTTGATACTAATAAACATAAAAAACTTCGTACAGGAACGTTTCTCAGAAATAAACTAAAAATATCTCAAAGTAAAATAATGCTTACAAATTCGTACGTGAGAAGTTTTAGAGCGTTCCCTTTTTTTTCATAATTTAGTCTACTCAAACTGACTCGACTCGACTAAGATTTCATTGAAAATAGCTCCGTTTTTCTCTAAACTGCGTGAGTAAAAAGGACATGATTTATACTCTGCAGTAAGCAATTGTGAACGTTAATATTTAAGGAATATGGCTTAGTAAACAAAATAGAGCTTATGATCTTTCTCCTTGAATCGAACGTCGTTACATGCCAAGAGGTTAATGACTTTTTCCTTAGTTCTGGTATTACTTGTGGTAAACGTTTGTCTTAATAAGACACCTGTTATCGGTTATATGTCACTAATAGGTTTCGAGGCAAACGACCTCTTCCGCAGTTCTGGTATCCTGGTATCCAGTCGCCGGTTGCCAGTCGCCAGTCGCCTGTCGCCAATATTCTATTGTTATGTCGCCAGTCGCTAGTCGCCAGTCGCCTGTTGCCAGTCGCCAGTCGCCAGACGCCAGTCGCCAGACGCCAGTCGCCAGACGCCAGTCGCCAGTCGTCAGTCGCCAATATTCCATTGTTATGTCGCCAAACGCTAGTCGCCAGTCGCCAATTGCCTTTCGCCAGTCGCCAGTCGCCTGTCGCCAGTCGCCTGTCGCCAATATTCCATTGTTATGTCGCCAGTCGCCAGTCGCCAATATTCTATTGTTATGTCGCCAGTCGCCAGTCGCCAGGCGTCAGTCACCAATATTCCATTGTTATGTCGCCAGTCGCCAGTCGCCAGTCGCCTGTCGCCAATATTCCATTGTTATGTCGCCAGTCGCCATTCGCCTGTCGCCAGTCGCCAGTCGCCTGTCGCGAATATTCCATTGTTATGTCGCCAGTCGCCAGTCGTCGGTCGCCAGTCGCCTGTCACTATTAAAAGGTATAAAAGGCCGGAGCGGAGCGCTGGCTCGGATTATTCATTCTTCAACCATCGGACTAGCAGTGACTCTGGTTTTCGGGCGTTACGTAGTGCGGGGAGGTGAAGTTTCACCGCGACTTTTTCTGTGTTTGTTTTTACTTGGAATTATCCTGGTAAATTTAAACTTAGAATTTGTGTCTGTGCTTCGTTTTACGGGCATTGTGATCGTCGTAACGCTGAGCTTAGACTATTGAGGAGATTCTTTACTGCCAAGTATGGGGTTTTAGTTATTGTGAAGTTTTCTACACTGTGTGTTCTATGTGCCGTCATATTATGCAGAGACAATGTCGTTGCATAGCCGGGGCTTGGAATTGTGTCTGTGTTTGATTTTACGGGAAGAAATTCTCGTAACGTTAAATATAGATAACAGTGTTTAAGGGAATGTCACTTTTCTGTTGAGTTCGTTTAATTTTGTGATAACTTAGTTATTTTAGTATTTTTCTATGGGGTATTTTTGCAATTTTAAGGCCAGATCATTGTTTGGACTGACAGTTCGTCCAGCTAAGCATTCACTCCGCGTAACGATGCCAAAGGATTGGATGGTTAGGAGTCTTTTGCTCCAAGTGTGAGAGAACTTGGCATCTCTTTTATATCAACATAAGAGATGAATTATCTCACTAATCTCAAGGCCCAGCTGTTTAGATGGATGTGGATTGTGGGGACGTCACGTGCGCGTCATTGGGAGTAATCCCTGCCCACTGAAGTCGACAGTAATTGAGACTAGGTCTCCTATTAAATATATTTATATATTTCAGTGCTCCGGTTCATACTAGTGCTGGTTGTGGGGAAAAGCTTCTGTCGTGACTTACAGTCTTTGTCGCGGCAGAGTTTTCCATGTGATCAGTATGTGTGTGTGTACTAGGGTACTGATCCTCTTATATACACAAATAAGGCGGTTTACTTCGTACCACCATGCCCGCGGGCGTAGGAGGGGGAACCAAATACACTGGCATGTAGGTTGCCTTATGGGATTCGCCTGCCGAACTTTACAGCTTCTCGTAGGGACAACACTTGCGTATATTACAAAGCATTAGGTCGATGGTAAGAACGAACTATGCTTTGAATATAGTAGATTAGGGACAAAGGGTAGAATTAGGGTAGAATCACACACTTATTTGTTGTCTATTAACGTTCTTTTTTTGTTGATATGTTGATATATATTTCTCTTTAAGGGTTTAAAAATATGGTTTCTCAATCCTAAAACACGTGTGTTTAAAAGGTAAAAGGTTCAACTGCCTAAATATTCCTAATTTCTAATTTATATGGGGAAAGAATTAATGTTTCTTTATAATTTTATTTCTATTTTTCATTTCTGGTTGTCTGGTGTAGGAACGGGAACGAGGTACTGAGTAATACAATCAGGTATTTACAACATAAACTCTTAATTATCAATCTGAATTTAGGAACGCAGACTATTCTGGGATTGAAGAACGGTTTCCTTTAAGGAACCTTTGTCAGGCAAGAGCAGTACAAAGGATATTTTGAGTGAATACTCAATTTTGGCCTCGACTAAATATAATCGTCAGCAAATAAACTCGGTACTTCGTTTATACATCTAGAGAACTAGGAATTCTGTCTAGATTATCAGCTCCGGGGAATGGGACTAAGGGATTAGCATCCCTAGCTTTTAAATATAAAAAAGGTAAGTGATTTGAAGACTGCTGGATACTTTGACACTTCTTTTCATCATCATCTAGGTGCGCTTAGGTTACGAAGTGTTGGTCATAGTAGACATGTGCGCCGATGGCAAAATCATCGTCGGCGGCGTCCGATGATTTTTTGACCGGCGGCGGCGGCGTGATCGGCGTGAAATCGGTGTGGCATAATTTTTGATACTGCATGAGAACGTGGCTGTAGAAACTCTACATTAAAGCCTTCTGAGTATTTACTAGGCTATCCAAAACATATTACGTGTGTTTTCTAAATTATTGCCGAAAATTATATACCATCATGTCACTTGGCAACCATTTCTTACCAACCTAACGGTTACCAACGGTATTTTTAAATATCAATATAAAAAAGACACTTTAAAATGCTACATTTTAGGTAGTATAATAACTTTGTAATACAAATAAAACACAAAAAGACTTCTTTAGAAGTTAAGCGCAAGTTAAAAAAAATCTATATTGTCTTTTCCCAGCCGCTGTCGTCTCACCTATGATTTGTTATGAAATAATGATGAACTACTTTAACATTTGTCTGAACTGAAGTTCATTAGAAATGTATGTTAGAATAAAGTTTTCGTCGTTTTGATTCAAATGATTCACTTCGTCAGATTGATTCGCTCAACTCAATAGAATGTCTTAGTAGTGTCTCGTGTCGCATGGCACTTGCAGGGGAAAACCCGCGTGTCTTCTGACCTACATATACATACTGTGAGCGATTACCCAAAGATTTGATAGACGAGCCCTCTGACGGAAAATTTAAAAGTCGCGTGAGATAATATATTGTAGGTATTTCATTAAAGAGTTTCATGGAATATTAAGGTTTACTTTGTTTTCTTTGTTGCTAGCTTAATGAGCTTAATGATGACCCTTGGTGAGATGCTTACTACAGTAAAAGAAAATGCGTTCTATAAAAAAAGCTGTGTGATAATACCGATATCAAATAATAACCTGTGATCCAGAACCTAGGCCTTGTTTAAATTAACGCTAAATCGTTATCACAGCTAACACCGTGACGACAAAAGTGATGTTAATTTGTTTCACTGGCAAATAATAAGCGAAAAAGCATAAGGATATTTAAATTATATCTCTGACACTATCTACTCACTATGCAATATACAATAAGACACGATAGGTAGGTATAAAAGTTTTCCACGCCGATTATACGCCGGTCAAATTTATCGGCGGCGGCGGCGTGGAAAAATCGTCGGCGGCGGCGGCGCGGCGCACTTGTCTAGGTCATAGCCCTTCCGGCTAAACTGGTAGGGTAGGTGTTCCGATTGATAATTGCAAATCGGACTAAGAGCTTCCAGACCTGTATCGGGCGTACAGAGCAGCACGTGTGAATAAATCACACATCGTTTAGAAGATGATAGTTAATTATAATTAACCTTGAAATGCTAGGGTGTAATAGAGCTTATCTCTGGAGTGCTGCTTCTATGTTATCCCGGAAGCTTAATAGGTGTTGCAGGATTTTACCAAAAATATTTTTATATATTTATATCATCATATACGCTGTAATACTTAAATACATTATAGTAAATTTTACACCATCATTTACATTACACTAATCAATTCTAAATGGTTTTCTATTTTTGTAATTCGATTTTCCTTAAATTATTTCCTTCTTTCATAAATAATTAATTTATTACCATAAATATCTGTTCATAAAATCTAGGTAAAAATAAATAAAATCAGAGTCCAAAATTTAGCTGATACTCATTAAAGAATTTGAGGTTACCGCGGTCCACTTCGAGGGGTCCTAACTACTAACTAGACGATCACATGGGCATATTTTAGGGGTAAATCTAGGGGGTATTTATAGTACGGTTAGTTAAGTAAGTAAGGGGCGGGACTTACACACGTCATTCTACTTTCAAACTACTCTATTCTACTTTTATTACTAACCCAACTTTTATTACAAATATGATCGATTGAGCCAAATAATGAGTATTTTTTCTATAAGGTAATTCGCCAGTAACTGGCCACTTTTAGTAACTGGCCGCCCCAAACTAAAATTGAATTATATTCACCTATAAATAGAATTAATTTTAGTATAAGGTGGCCAGTCATTGAAATCTTATACTAAAATGAATTCTGTTTATATGTGAATAGAATTCATTTTTAGTTTAGGGCGGCCTACTAAAACCGGCCAGTTACTGGCGAATTACCCTACAACTTAAAGACCGAAGAAATGCCGCGAGGATACCTTCTTTGCTTGTTTTTTAACATGTTGCTTGTTTCGTATCACATGGTATATTTCTTAGGCATGGAACCTTATGTGTGGTTCAACACACACTTGGCCAGTTTTTATTTTTCTTTACCGCAATGTTTACATCGCCGTCTTAATAGTCTTAAAAGTACGGAAAAGAAATTTTTTTCAGCGATAATGTAATAAAATTAATTTTTACTCAAAATCGTTTATCTTTTTCTAAATAATCTGGCTAACTTTCCTTAACAATAACAAAACAACAATGAATTACACAACAATGAAATGAATGAATGAACAATGAATAAAACAATTTTGGTTAAACATGACTTAATCTATAGTTAAATAATGTGTGAAATTTGTATTTCTAGGTCAATAAAAACCAATAAAATCAAAGTTATCTTTAAGCCTCATAATTTTACGACAAGGAAAGCCACTGTTTATATTAATCTTAAATTAATTATTCAAACAAAATTGAAAGCTGAAAGCATATTTCCACCAAGGTCGCCAAAATGTCGTTCATAAACAGGGACCTAAAATTAGTTTCAGGTGTTGTTTAGCGCTAAGGTAAAAGCTAATGGTGGATGATACGGTAAACTAGCGAGTCAGTAACTAGGTACAAGGGATGAATTCA
Organism: Cydia splendana; assembly: GCF_910591565.1. Lineage (NCBI taxonomy): Eukaryota > Metazoa > Arthropoda > Insecta > Lepidoptera > Tortricidae > Cydia > Cydia splendana. The sequence goes on along the minus strand of NC_085964.1, from coordinate 12,511,360 downwards.
AATAATTCACAACGCGTATAAACTATTTAATTTACTTCCATTTATTGTGGACCAAACAAAATGAAATACCAAACCAAAGGCTACTAAAAATTGGAATCAGACAATAGTGGCATAATATCAGCAAATAAATACCGCCATTCGTGCACTGCTTAAAGTAAGCCTAAAAGTGTTTGTACGAAAGCGACGGTATTATATCACGTATATCGAAGCCAGTTATTTCCTTAATTATCTCTCACTAGCGTTAATCCACTAGACGTGTCGCAAACCGCACCCTAAGCCTCACAAATCCGTTAACTTTAACTTTATTCGTGTGCGCTTCGAAACAAAGTGGTACAAGTTAGTCCGTGAGTATCATGACTGATTCACCGTGCACCTGCCAGAAATGGGTGAAATGTAATCGGTTAAAGAAAATGAATAAGAAGAAAACAAATGAATATAATTATTGAGTACCTATTGTACCTAACGGGAAATTGTTACGAGAATAAATGATTCATACAATGATTACGCTTAGCCAATTTATCGGAAAGTGACAACCAGGGACCGGAACCGGTTACCTTAACCGGGGTTTTTAATAGGGTTATTTTAAAAGTGGTTATAAAAACCCCTACCATAACGGTAACCGGCTGATATGGTAACACTTTGATTCGGTAACCGTATCAGATCGAGTTAACCTCGGTTACCGGTAACCGAAATAAAAACCCAGTCGATTCAGTTACCTCATAATAAGGTTTTGAACCAGTCCAAACGATTGTAATCTTTACGCACACTTAAATTGAACTTATTATTGAATAACCGTGGTTGGCATGGGCGGTCTATTAAGTCTCCAGCACAAACATGTTTTTTGTCGGTAACTTCGCTTATTGTCAATTCAAACAATATTGTACTTTGAGTCCTTAAGCTAAAATTGAAAACATTATTGAGCGATTACAGTATTACTTTGGAGCGACAGCCGCAGCGCGGCCATTCCTTTGTTTATCTTTATACCTGTGTGTTCTTATTGTTTTTGTTCATTTCGGAGCAATTCTAGTTTGGATTTTTTAGAAAAGGGCTTGCTGCAAGTAAACACCATCCTATCCTAGCAATATCTGCTATTATTTAGTTATATTTTTAATGCTACTTAGATATTATTTTTCTATTTTCGGGTTCAAACTTGGTATGTACCTACAGAGTAAAGACTGATTTAAGGAAATATTTTAACCTAACTAGTAATTTTACTGGTAGGTATAGTTTATCTTTAGATAGAGTGATTAAAAAAATCACTTTGTGATAAAGATACATGCGTTAGCGGATTGTGGTAGTGTGGTAGATATTTAACCATTGTTGACAAATGACATAATAGGTAGTTATTATGGGCTTATTTTATAATAAGCAACTACTTTTAAACGTTTTCAGATGCGGTGAGTTGTGTCAGCTAAAAGTCGTAATTTACCTTGTTTTGCTTAATGCAGCGAGCAGAAAAAATATATATTATCTATAGCAGTGATAACCTTATTAAATACTTCAAATCTTTCATTAATACCAGAATTCATTATATTTATTGAGTATCTGTAACATTGGTACCTAGGTGAAATAATTTTGATTAAATTAAATAGATACATACTTAGTAAGCAGTGTTGGGCATTCAAGAATAAAATCATTATTTGAATAAGAATTCCTAAGAATAAAATCATGTTGATTTTATTTCCGTCAAAATTATTCCAATAATTTTGATCGGAAATAATAAACGTATGTGAACAAATTTAATAAGAATAATCTCATTCTTAATCAAGTAAATGTAATCATGATTTTATATTCTTAATAATATTCCTGGATTAAAATGCAGTCTGGGTGCCGTATAGATAGAAGTAAATAATAATAGTTTCTTGTCTAATTTATACCTAATTTTATTACTTTAATTTACTGCCGCATAGTCTTTGTATTGGTCGATACCCGTATTGCTTTTAATGTGATAACTAAATCATCAGGTACAATTCAGCTGATCTGACCGGATGGTGGATAGCGAAACACTTCAATGGCTCACTGTGCCTAATTTAATGTAAATAATAAAATACCGGCCAAGTGCGAGTCGGACTCGCGCAGGAAGGGTTCTGTACCATTGCGCAAAAAACAGCAAAGAAATCACGTTTGTTGTATGGAAGCCCAACTTATATATTTATAATATTCTGTTTTTAGTATTTGTTGTAATAGCGGCAACAGCAAAACATAATTTGTGAAAATGTCAACTGCCTAGCTATCACGGTTCATGAGATACAGCCTAGTGACAGACAGACGGACAGCCGAGTCTTAGTAATAGGATCCCGTTTTTACCCTTTGGGTACGGAACCCTAAAAAAGGTGTTTTTAAAGGTATAATAAGGAATAGCTCGATATGGTGTATTCCTATTTCTCTCCGCCGGGCACAGATGGGAATAGGCATTAGTATGTAGTTTCAGTGTCCGAGTTACTACCGAGACTCATTGTGTTTTTAAAAGTTCAGCTGATATTTAAAATTTGCATTCATTATTAGACGGAAATCAATAGGTATTAATATCGTTTCACACACTGCCTACCGCACGTGTCTCAAATCACAAATGCTGTCAAAAAGTTCACCACGCCACGACTAAATCTTATTGTTATTGCCAATGAGTAATAAATGACGGTCTCAAGTGGAAACACGCCAAATAATACAATACAATAATTCATGCTGCGATCTGCGACTTTCTGCAAATCTAGTGATAAGCGTAGGACTCTTTTCTTACCTGCTGTAATTTGCTATCTCATTCACTTTCCGTATGTGTGAAAGAGATAGCATACGTAAGACCTCAAGGCTGATAAGAATAATAAACAAAATACATACTTAATTGGCAAAGGAATATACATTGAACCATCATAATTATAATTTCGCAGTTTACTTTTTATGTAGCTTCATTATCAAATTATCATCACCGTTTCGAAAGCTCCTAAAAAAAATGTACCTACCTATCTATCACAATCACAACTTTTACGCTAAAAAAATTCAAATCAATCCGACCATTGAAAAGAGGAGTGAAATTTATTTTACAAATTATATACATTGTACTACAAAAGTTAACTTAATTCAGAATAACATTCTAATTGAATATAATGCAGAAAGTCGCAGGTCGCAGTATGAATAACTCTGTCACTGAAACCACATACTAAATAATACATGAAATGAATGAAATGAACGAAATGAACGAAATAAACACAATACTTAAATACAATAAACAAAATAATCAAAATAAATAAATAATATTAATCATATAAATAACATTAATAAAATGAATATTATTAATAAAATAAATTACACTAATAAAATGAATATCATCGATAAAATAAATAACATTAATAAAATAAATAACATAAATGAAATAAATGAATTATAGTAAATAAATAAACAAAAAAGTAAAAAAAAAAACAAAATTAAGAAAGTTAACAATTAATAAAACAAGTATTTTATTTAGTATTTTACTGACGGCACATCACTAAATACGGATGTTGCAAACGTATAAGCAACCGATAATAAAGGTTACCATAACCGAATAAAAACCTGTTAAAAACCCCTAACAAAAACCCTATCGCGACGGGGTTTTGAGATTAACTCGGTTAAAGGTTAAGGTTACCGTTTCAATAAGCTTACCATTACAATCAGGTAACAGTATGATAGGGTTACCGAATGATACGGTAACCGAATCGATTGGGTTACCGAATGGATAGGATTAAGCGTAAAGAGGGGTTTTCCGGTCCTTGGTGACAACATAATTTGTTTTTCACCACACCAGCTCGGAAAGGCTTACTTTGCACTTCAAAAACTGATAGCAAAGTTGCATTTTATTCACATGTGAGGCAAAGTAATCAAATGCAAATTTTGAGTTGTTTTCTTATGTTTGCTGGTAGAATTGACTTTTAAATGATGATTTTGGATGATAAATATTTAAAAACATTTATTTGGATTTGATTTGGTTTAATTTTGTTTGATATATTACATTAAATATTTGCTTCGGGTTGGTGTGGTGAAAAATGTTGTGTTTCACTCGGAGGCAAATTTTGTTTAACCCTCGTGCTTTGAAACCCTCGCAACGCTCAAGATCCCATTTTCGAACCACTCGCTACGCTCGTGGTTCAACTTTGGGATCTTTCGCTTGCTCGGGTATCAATATTAGCACGAGCGGTTAAACAACAACTTTGCCCCCTTGTAAAACAAATAACTATTATCTTATTTATCAATAATAAATTAGGCACGTTCACGTGTCTAGGTACTTGCGTTTGTTATTTTGGTATCAACGGCAAATCTTGCATCTGCAAAATACGGAAAAAAGCTTTATTTTATACAAATATTGAATGTGTTTCTTTTGGCGGCAGGTTTTATATACACGGATAGCTGTGGGGTTGTGGCAGAGCTCGCATGCGCTGCAGCACCTAGGGCGCGCTCAGTGTTGTGCGGCGCCTAATCCGCGCCCCGAGAAGCAACCGCTCAACTACGAGCCACAACGCACATTTGTTGGCAATAAGGAAGCAAAGGTAAGATGCAATTTATAAAGTGCAGTTCAATAGAAATTGCAAATAATGTAAGCAAATATGACAGAATTTGTTAGCATTTGACATACCTATAACCTAAAATTCTGACGAAGGTGAAGGTTGTTTTCACTGAAATATTAATACCTAATAATAAACATATATGATATTAACTAAATGATCGCCAGTAATGATCTTTCATAGTGCGAGATTGCGAAGTAATGAAGGTAAATTGTTTTGTTTACATTATTTGCAATTTCTATTGAACTTCAATTTGCATACCTATAGAATAGAGTATACACAAATTATACATACATCATTCAAAATAAAAAAAAAGCTAGTAATAATCAGAGACATATTTTATTATCTACATACATTCTACACGTTAACTCCAAAATATGTTTACCCCGAGGGTTCATTTGCTTTGACTGGCCTTACATATCCTATAGGCTTGTAAAAGCTGTTATGTTACTTATGTATAAGTATTATTACGTGTAGGTACTTACCATGAAGTTACGCGAACGCTTAAAGAGATTTCAAGCGAGTAAAGGATGACTCACATTAGACCGGGCCGTGTCCGGGCCGGTGCTTCCACCGCATCGTTTTCTATGGAAAGCATCACGTAATCACCTTTCATGTCATAGGAAAGTAAGGAAGCTCCGGCCCGGACGCGGCCCGGTCTAACGTGAGTCATCCTTAAAGAGGTGTGAATTCGATAGCGTGACCACTTTTGAACTCCCACATAATTGTATCAACCTGTTAAAATACGAGATACTAAATTTATTTGATGGTTACAACAGATAAAAATAATCTTTAAAAGCAATAGTGGGAACTATTGTTTTAAAAGAATATTTTTTTACATAATGTATTAGTTTTGAATCAAAAGTACCAAAACTTTTGACAAATAAAACAATGTATATGTAGTCACTGTAGTCAGATTAATGAGATTAATAGCAGAGCTAGCGGTGTATCCCTAATTGTTCCCGCCCCACGTGACGGCAGCTCTATATGAGGCGGGGACAAATGGGAATTAATTCACCGAGCTAACTCAATTTCACTATCCCGTGACTTCATGTCATATTATAGCGTGCGGTTTTACCTAACCTACCATTTATTGAAGTGTGAGAGAAACAGTTGATTGTTTCACGCCACAGGTGATATGACCGTCAGATATGTCAGCCGCAGTTATTCAATTAAGCAGTAATTCTAGCCGTGATTCGGGTTTTACGTGCCTCATTAGGTAAATTGTTCTATTGATTCGAAATTACAAGCGCGTGACTGGGGCACCCGAGCACAAAATAATTACAGGAGTCAGATACATTCACAGTACTGACATGTATTTCATTATACAAGTACCTTATGTTACCACAATTCTTATTTTATCCTCGTAGGTATGTGTGCAAGTGCTATAGGTATGTTTTTTAGAAATGCCACTTTGCACTGGTTCTTTGCACTCATGTATATGGCATGTGTTATTATTGCACAATTTATCAATATGGAAAAGACGGATTGAATGCAATGCTGTCGAGGGAACAAGGGTAACGAAAGCGTGGAACACAAAGGCAGCGCCGCCGCCCGGCGCGGACAGTTAGTTCCAATAAGTCCTGACAGCGATCTGGGAATTCGCTGCTCGCTTTTGGAGCATTCAATATACATTCTCGCATCAAAACCTTACTCTAAACTATAAAATGTCTGTTGGTACGTGATCAAACGTGAGAAAAACTATGTAAAAATTAGATAGGAGCTAGCATATCAAAAAATAAACTGCTCTAGGTTCCATGTGATTTGTTTAATATACACGTCGAATTTGATGTTTATTAAGAGCCCAAAGTTAACCCTTAATCAAACGGAACACTTTTTATGAGATTTTTTAAAAACTAAGAATGGTTTTTAAGTAATGTGGGTGCGTAGATTACGAAAAAATATATAAAAAAATTTAAGTGGGGGGAAAGGGGGGTTTTGCGGTGGGAAATAATTTCCCGTTATCCGTCACGGAAAAGCAAAATTTTGAATGAAGTGGGAAATAGTTTCCCATTGTCCGATACGGTTACGAACTTTTTACTAGTTAGTAGCTCCTCCCGGATTTGCTTGGAATTTAAGTATGTTTTTTTGACGTTATCTTCAAAAATCAAAGAAATAAATAAAAGAAAAAAGAAAACAAAAAGAAGGCACATTTTTTTTGTGTAACAGACAAACTGTAATATATTTTTATTTATGGAAACAAACACTGGGAAATAATTTCCCACTTGATAAAACCTACCAATTTTTTTGTAAATCGTAAGTTCAGGATCAAACAATGGGAAATAATTTCCCATTTACTAAAACCTTAAAATCTTGGCTAAATCATATCGTTATCATAATTCTTTTCAAGCAAAACACAGGGAAAATAAGTCTAGTTTATGATAGTATTCAGTGTATGCACTTACCAGATTTTTTTTCGCACTTAAGTGCCTAAGTGTGCTTAAGTGTGTTAAGGTTAACCTCAAAACTCTAAAAAAAACAACGGGTTGCACTCCGGGAGTGCCGACAGAAGTGAAAACTCAATGACTAGTCCAAAATGTCTGCAGCACTATGTATAATTGACCCATCCTCCTTTCTATTGAAAAACTTTAGTTCCGAAATTGCTGGTCAGTGATCTTGTTTAAAATTCGAAATTCAAATTTGTAGCTTTAATTGTTTAAAACTCGAATAGAAATTGTAAAGTTACCTTGCAGTCCTCGCATCTAAATATATTTGGTCATGATATTTTGAGTTTTATTCACCAGTACTAGAGTTCACTTTTATTAGCGATTTCATCAAGATGTAGCTTTATTGAATTATATTTGAGTGATATAAAGTTAGAATGTAACTGTGAGATCCTCGTATATCAGCGCGTACAAGATTTGAACATTGAGCTTTATTGCTTAATATAAAAGCCCAGTTTTAAATAATTGACCTGATTATGATACGTTATGACTAAACTCCTTTGGTGAATAACATTGTCCGTGACACATGACGTCAGCGTTACGTTACGCGTTACGCGTTACGCTGAATCGAGTTTATCATTTTTTCCCCACCTCATAAAGTGCTCAGCGCCGCTAAAGAAGTTTTCACTTCAAAAATTGTCATCATTGCAAAAAAAAATCACGACAACTGACATTGACTTTGACGTATGGTCACAAATAGCGGCCATTAGAAAAGTGTTGCCACTTTTCAAATTTAAAATGTTACTAAGATTTAAAATCTGTATGGTTGGTATCGCTGATTGCTGCCATTAAAAAGATAAAAAATATTTAGTAAATTAGAATGAAGTGGGAAATAATTTCCCGTTATTTGATTAAGGGTTAAAACGGCCGTTTTTGTTTTGAGTTCCTAGATCGACGAATCCAGCAACATAAAAACTAGTTTGATGTACTTATTCAAAATGTACTTAAATACACAATACAGTACGTAGCGGCCCCCTTTTTTAAATACCTGTCGTTAAATTTAAATAATCACGATTATTTAGCAGTGGCGCTAGTGTGCACGTTGATGGGCTCTTAACAAGCTCAAAATTTCTACACACTGTCGGTGTATCTTGGTATTTTCTTCGCTTTTCCTTGTCTATATTTTAAAGTCCGACAAGAAATTGTAGAGTTAGACCAAGACAAGTCTGCAACGACAGCATACTTTGATAGCACACGCAGTGCAAGTGTTATTTTTAACGTCTAACTTTTATGAAATTATGACGTAAATAACACCTGCACTGCGTCATTGCTATCATAATCGTTGCAGACTTTTCATGGTCTAACTCTAGAAAATTATTGAGGGCGCCACTTCCTATGTAACTGTCACATTTTTGACGTAAAATGCTTAAACATGGCAACAATTTAGTATGATTTTTTAATACCGTTTTATTTAATTCTACTATTTTATGTCGCACTACTTATAGACGTAGACTGTACTGACCCGATTCACCTTTTTATGCTTTGCTTGGAAAGTAAAGTTAGACCGAGAAAAGTCTGCAACGATTTTGATAGCACACTCAGTGCAAGTGTTTTTTTAAACGTCAACTTCTATGAAATTATCACGTATAAATAACACATGCACTTCATATGCTATCAAAATCGCTGCAGATTTTTTTTGGTCTAACTTTACTTTCATAAGTTAAAGTGACAGATAACCGATAAATTTTGTACCTAGTTATATACAATGTATAAATCCAATACGGGCGATATATTAAATGATAATTTATCCGTGTAATCATTAATTAAGAAAATTTTAATTTGTGTTTTTCTCAGCGAGCGATGAAGGCACTTAAAGCCTGTCGCGACTCGGAGTCCCGCAACTGCCACCACCTGAGTCACCTGTCACGCAACGTACTGCGTGCGCGGCGCGGCGTAGTGCGCATGCTGATCGTGGTGGTGCTCGCCTTCGCCATCTGCAACTTGCCTTTCCACGCGCGTAAAATGTGGCAGCGCTGGTCCAGCGGGTACCATGGCACCGGTAACTTTAGCACGCTCTTCACACCGCTCACCTTCCTAATTACGTACTTCAACTCTGGCATCAACCCGCTCCTCTACGCTTTCCTATCCAAGAACTTCAGGAAAGGTATGAGGGAGCTGGTGTTCTGCAATTGTGGCGGGAAAAGGAAGAGTGCTAACTTAATATTGTTAAATCCAGTGGGGGTCGGGCTGCGGCGTAGCTCGACGCGATCCACGCGCGCTAACTGCAGCACCGTTACTGTGGCACCCAACGGAGACTCATGAGAATACCGACGCCGGAGGTTTCTGTATAAAGTCGAAGATATAGACATCTCTTGATTAACGGAAAGCACAGATGAAGTGACCGATAGCAGCGGTCTTTACACCATCTCCAAACGAGATCTATACGACTAATAAGGAACTCTATTACATACCTATTTGGACGCTTTGACTCTAGTGTAGTGAAGTCAGTAATTTACGTCTGATAATGTTATATTATATGTTATGTCATCAAGTGATCTCCTGAGCTTAAACGAGTACATATTTATTTTTAGTATAATTAGTACCTAAATAATGAAAGTCAAAGCTAAGTTGTACCTACCAAAAAGCCAACATATCGTGTCCATGTATAATATAGATCCATGATAAGCAGTTTTCGTGCGAAAATACATATAATTTCAATGTATGTTTGAATAAATCAATATGGGGCGCATAAACTTCATCACACCAGGCCTGACTTAGTAGGTAATTTGTAAGTTAAATTGATACAGGAAGTAATTGAATGGAAAGAGGACGTCATACGATACGGGTAACATACTTTGATTGAAGTTAATGTGCCAAAATTGATAACTTGTTCTTAATTGAATCACGTTTACTGAATATTTTTTGTGTATATATTCATGTCTCTATAAATATGAAAATTAAAGTCGTTCGTTCTATTTTGGTGGCGTTTTAATGAATCTAATAAACTAAAAATAAACTGATCTCGTATTTAATGAGATTACGGTGTAATGGCAGGTATGAATCTTATAATTTCTCATGAATTGATATTTTCATGTTTGTGGTTCTACGCCTTCTGATTAATATTTTTGCGTGAGTACCTAAGTAGGTAAGTATTCCTGAATCAAGTATAATCTCAAAATCTAACTTACTCTTTCTAATTCTGGATACGAGTAGAGCATATTGAGAGCACCTACCTACAATATTGGACACGTAGGTATAGGCTTAGCACAGGAGCGCCGCGACAGTATCTCGGGCGCGAGATAACCTACCCGTCTCTATTTAACTGCATTATTATCTGTATTAATCTCACGCGCAAGATACTGTCACATCACCACATCACGGCCCTCCCGTGTTAAACCTACAGCGCACAGTAAGCAGTCTCATTTAAGCTTATACGTAGTAATATGTAGGAAAAGTGTCAATAACCCGCTCAACTCAACTCTCTAAAATGTCTCCGGTTCCATTATATTTTAACCCCCTTATTCATAAACGCGCTACAAACCTCAATTAGCTAATAATAAATAAATAAATATTGGGCACATCTTACACAGATCAACCTAGCCCCAAACTAAGCAAAGCTTGTACTATGGGTGCTAGGCGAAGATATACATACTTATATAGATAAATACATACTTATATACATAGAAAACACCCATGACTCAGGAACAAATATTAGTGTTCATCACACAAATGAATGCCCTTACTGGGATTCGAACCCAGGACCATCGGCTTCGCAGGCAGGGTCACTACCCACTAGGCCAGACCGGTCGTCGTCGTCATAATCGTTTATCTTTATCTTTCATTTTGACTTATGCATTTGAAAGAAATATAACATAATTTAACTAAATCAGGCCCGTAAAGTTTTAGGAAAAAGGGGGTTAATAGTTACAAATCAAAATTGCATTTATCTGACGTCCGTGCACTGAAGCAACCTGAAGATTTACCGTCCCTACTCGGCCAAAGAGTGATTTGTTCCGGAGGCTCCGGGCTACCGACCTAAGCTAACTTCGGGCTCACAACGCGGTGGAGCCGATAAACCCTCCCAGTACGCATGACCTTCATACGAGCCAAGGTGCTACGACGTCAACGAGAGTTAAGTATAGATATTTCTTTATTTAAAAATGTTCTTGCGCGTTCTGAATTTAAAAGGACTTCTTAAAACGAGGTTTTTCTAATGCCTAGTTTAGTTTAGTGACACAATTTGACCAAGAAAAAATGGTTAAAACTAATTTATCCATGGCATTTAGGGCAACATGTTTCCGCTGCTTACATCGGATTTTTACAGTACCTAACATATAAAATATTGGAAAGCCTTATGGGCGAGTAATATTCATATTCATATATTCGTATATTAAGTAGAAATGACTATATTTCTTATTTTAGACAAAAAACGTGATTTTGTTCATTCACTGGGGGGTGTTCATTCAATAAGTCCAAATTTGTGCAGGAATTCAAATTTCGCCAAGTGGATGAAAACTATAGCTGGACGAACACTTACCTACCTACCTAATATTGGAAGTTTCAAGTTGATACTTTTGTTTCACTAAAAGTGATTTTAGATAAGGATTCAAACTGTTAGTCTGACTCAATAGTACTAAGTACCTTCAGGCGAATTTTCCTTCATTCCTTTCCACACGGCCGAACTTGATACCACCTTAAACCTCTAAGTATTCGCATCTCGAGAGGCTGGCTAGACAACAGGCTTTAAAATGACGTCTTTAAAGTTTGCGAACTTACTCGACACGTCGTCGGTCACACACGAAAACTTGACACACATGAAAACTTGACACACACGGTGTAGGATTTCGCGAATCACTAAGCTCATCATGTCACCAACAAACGAAGTTGTTTGTTATTTGTATTAAACTTTGATACATAATTAACACTCTATTAGTACTTTTAACAGTGACAGCTAACGTTACTTGATTAATATTTTCGTATCATTAACGTATATATTTATGGACTGGCCTTATGGGCACTAAAAATGGTACTACTTTAGCGGTGTGACTCACGAATTCCAGCCAATCGTGCAGTCTAACGCAACTAGTTGCGACCAATAGCGCGCGTGATGCGAACTCATCAACCAATCGCGCGCGTGATGCGAACTCATCAACCAATAGCGTTGTACCGGCGTCACACCGCTGTACTGGCCCCTGTCATGCCTCATTATTATTGTCCGTAAAGCCGGTCCCTAGATATCTATGTCAATGTTTCGTATACTGTAAAATCTGTCTCTCTTTTCTCGAACGTTATGTTATGTTAACACTTTCGCAACCAGGCAAAATTTCAAACAATACCCCAGAAACCGATAGTACTCGCTAGTCGGGCAACGACGTGCAACTCAATGCCGCACGCCGCGAACCCGCTAGTCGGGCAAGCGGCGGACGCTCAGGGCTGTGCCAAGTAACTTTCGTATAAGTACGTGGATAAAATTAAATCTGCTGTCTCATCAGTTTAGGCTCCCCGTTTTATCAATTATCACAATGCATTCAGTGGGGCAGTAGGAAATGAATAAAATCACACAAAGCCAAATCATCAACAGGCAAAACCACAAAGTCCAGTAAGAAAGCAGAAATCACAGTTGTCCAAAAAACAAGCCGAGTCGTCAAAATGAAAATTAACATAACACAACAACGTCCGAAGCACATCACAAACCATTACGGAATGGCTCCGATTGCAATTTTACACCGAGACCGGGTTGAAAAAAAAACCCGGGTCGCAAACTTCAAATAGATAAGGGATGGTAAACAACATCTCCAGGGTTAAGTGTATGATCACAGTAACTACATTCTTTTGTCAAAGAAGTTGCGACTTTATTGTATGTGTACGAACGTACTAATTATCGTAACTATTCAAAGCTACTTGTTACGTTTTGCTTCCACGCAGTTGCAGTGCAGTGCTGTTTTATGATGACTGACCTATTGTCTTTTTCTGAGAACTGCCGCTTAGAAGTTAGAATGTTGTTATGTACTTAGTTGAATTTCTTGGTTTATTTTTCTCCGAATTTTGTTTCACAAAAATCATCCTATGAGTACTCATGAAATAGATGTATACCTATACTTACTAAATATTCGTAAATACAAATTAGGTTGTACGATTTACGAAAATTCTAACTCCTATTGATACATACCCGTGTATGCAATTTCACGTAACCACTAATAAGAATTTTTATTTTGTAATCGCATTAGGTAAAGTAAATAAAAATACAAAGTGAAGTAATAAAATATAATAATCAACTGTACCAACTTTTCGACCACATAATAATCAGAAGACTTACAATTTTTTCTGTTAGTGGCAGTGGCAGCCCTGAGGTAGTGAAGATGCAATGCTTGCCCGCCTGTCGGGCACTTCGGCGTCGCGTGTAGGTTTATAGCTCTTGCCCGACTAGCGGGTATGCCGGCATCTGAGTAAAGTTTACGAGTGCCCGAGAGTCGGGTACGCGGTGTCGAATGTGTTAAGGAATCGGCAGCACCGTCATTGCGTCAGATCAGTAGGGCTACCGCCAATACCGAAAATCGTCAATTGCGGGCATTTTTCTCTGTCACTCTAATTACGCCTTCATTGGAGTAAAAGAGTAAGATCCCCGCAATTTGCGAATTTCGGTTTTCGCGGTAGCCCCTCAGACCCACCGATCCTTTGCTATAGATACCGTCTGGCCCGCATCAAAGTTTATCCGTTGGTAATAATTGTGCTATCTGTTCACAGTCAACGAATCGGTTCCCCCCATTTAAAGGCTTATGCTTTTGTTATGGCACGTATTTAACCGGTCAACTAATTAATCGAATTTGGGTAGTAGACTAGACATAAAAATTCAAAATCGCTCTCCTTCTTGATTCGACTGGCAAATCATATTACTTTTTGGCAACCGGGTTTTTTAACCTAATTAGACCCCGCTGAATCCGAATTTGCCGGTTGCTTGATCGAATTCTTGACCGGAAGTGAGATATTTGATACTAAAGGTCCCTTTTTTAGTTTTTCGTAAATAACTCCTAAACGGTGGCGCATAGCAAAAAATGTTCTGAAACATAAGTAATCTGCATAAAATTGTCTACAAGAAAGATTCCGTACAATTTTTCGCTAGGATCAATATTCAAAGAGATATTAACGCGGGAAATTTAATTATAATCACTTCTAAGGCCCCTTTTTTAGTTTTTCATAAATAACTCGTAAACGGTGGCCAATATCAAGAAATATTGTGAAACGTTAAGAGTGTAGGCAAGCATGTGATGGGTCTGTAGTTCTTCGCTTCCGTGGTACTACCGGACTTATAGAGCAGGAAGGTGACACCAGTTGTTAAGGAAGGTGGGAGAGAACCAAGCTCGAGGGCTTGTTGAAATTGTACTGCCAAGCGCGAGTGAGAGCATCGGAACCACTTTAGCCAGAAGTTGTGCAATCCATCCGGCCCAGGACTTTTCCAGTTCTGGGCCGTGCGGATGGCACAACTGACGTCATCGGGGCTGATGGTGACTGCCCCCATAGGTTCGATGGACTCGCACTCACGCTCGACAACACTCATCCAACCCCCCTCGGTGTGTCCGACAGGCACCGACCAGATGCTACGCCAGAAGTCGGTCATGGCAGTAGCATCCGGCGGCTGCGTGTCGGGCGCACGAAGGTTGGCTTCCTCCCACTTTCGGTACACCTTCCTTTGGTCACTTTGAAAAAGGCGATTCTGCTGAAATCGATCCACACGCTCTCTGTAGCGGCGAATACGGTTTGGCCATGCATAGACTTTCTGCTTTAGAAAGTCGATGCGCTCTGTGACATTGGCCATGTAGTCGCGGGGCCTGATATCCGTCCCCGCGAACGCCTGGTTCACAAAGCGCATTACTCGGGGGCGATTGTTGCCCCCCCTGAAGCAGATTAGTTTTGCGATGAGAGTCCTAAACGAGCCGATACGTCGCTCGATCCGCGCTTGCCATGCAGGGACACCTCCGACGGTCCTAGGTGCACGTTCAGTGTCCGGGAACTTGACGCGAGCAACACGGCACGCCGCGATGGCTCCGCAGTACATGATCGAGTGCGTATCATCTAAATCTTTACTAGTCCGCAAATGTGGTTCTAGTAAAGCGTTTAGGGCTCCCATTAGCGCTAGATTGCGTCTATTCATAGGCAGACGTGGTAATCGGGGCCTAGAGTTGGTTGTGACGCGATACTGCGTAATCGCCTCTTCCAAAGTCCTCCTCAGTTGCTCATTAGCAGTTGTATTCACATTCTGACTCGCGAAGTCCCCCTCGTCGGTATAGAAATCAACCCGCGGCGCCCCCGGTGCCAGGTCGGGTGCGGGCACCGGATCCGGCGACGTGGCGGGCAGATCTCGCACCGAGGTGGAGTCCGCGCGAGCAGAGAGAGCCTCCTGGCGAAGCCGATCAAGTGTCGCGTCATCCAAGCGTTTTAGCCGCTGAATGACGCGCACCTGATCCGATAATCGCTGCTCCGACACGTTGATGGTAGGTTCAAGAGCCTGAAACAGAGGAAGTATTCTCGAACGATAGGCGGATAGCTGTGTTCCCCCCTCTGTAGCCCCATAATAGGCGCGCATGACATTCTCGTTCATGTTTCGAGTCCATCTCATGCGTCGCACTATACCACCGGCAGCGGGAGCCGTGGGCGGGGCAGGATGTCCCGCAGGCCCCAAGCGTGCCGGCAGCGGTGGCCGCCCTCGTCGCGCAGGTTCAATAATAATAAATAATCGACATAAAAAAGCTATTAAAGAGGGAAAGTTAAATAATGTGTAGATTTGATTATAATTAACTTTCCCCCTTTAATACCTCATTAAATATTGATCCTAGCGAAAAAGTGTAGAGAACCCTTCAGTACACGGCGGGAAGAAGTTGATAATTCGAGATATTTTATTTATAAGAACATTAAGAACCTATTTCGCTATGGGCCACCATTTACGAGTTACTTACGGATAACTAAAAATAGGGACCTGGAAATTGATTATAATAAATTAACTTACCCCCTTTAATACCTCATTAAATATTGATCGTAGCGAAAAAGTGTACAGAACCTTGTTTGTGGACAATTTTATGTTCAATATTTATTTATAATATTGTTTTGCAACGGGCCACCGTTTAGGAGTTATTTACGAAAAACGAATAAAAGTGACCTGTGAACTGATTGTAATTAACTTTCTTCCTTTAATATCGTTTCAAATATTGATCCGAATGATTTTTGGAGAAAATTTTATGTAGATAATTTATTCTTAAAAACCTATTTTGCTATGGGTCACCGTTTACGAGTTATTCACAAATAACTAAAAAGGGACTTTAAAATTGATTATAATTAATTTTCCCGCTGCTTTGTCTTTTTAGATATTGATCCTAGCGAAAAGTGTTCTGCATGTTTCTTATAGGAAATTTTATGTTTATTATTTATGTAGGTATAAGATATATTTTTTGGTATGAGTCATACTTTACAAATTATTAACGAAAAAATTAAAACAAGGAACCTTAGAATTTATTATAAGTAACTTTCCCTCTTTATTATCTTTTTAAACATTGGTCCCTGCGAAAAAGTGTATTGAATCTTTTTTGTACAAAATTTTGTGTAGATTATTAACTTCTAACAATATTTTTTGATATTGCCCACCGTTTACGAGTTATTTACGAAAAACTAAAAAAAGGGACCTTAGAAGTGATTATAATTAACTTTCCCGTGTTAATATCTCTTTAAATATTGTTCCTAGCGAAAAATTGTACGGGATCTTTCTTATAGGCAATTTTATGCAAATTACTTATCTAGTAGAAGATTTTTAGCTATGAGCCGCCGTTTAAGAGTTATTTACGAAAAACTAAAAAAGGGACATTTAATATCAAATATCTCACTTCCGAACAAGAATTCGATCAAGCAACCGGCAAAATCGGATTCTGCGGGGTCTAATTAGGTTAAAAAACCGGTTCAGGCGGAGTATGTCACTTTCTTAGGACGTCACATTCTGAGGACGTCACATTCTGAGTTCGTCACTTTCTGAGTACGTCACTTTATGAGAACGCCACTTTCTGAGGACGTCACTTTCTGAGTTCGTCACTTTCTGAGTACGTCACTTTCTGAGTTCGTCACTTTCTGAGTACGTCACTTTCTGAGAACGCCACTTTCTGAGTACGTCACTTTCTGAGGACGTCACTTTCTGAGAGCGCCACTTTCTGAGGACGTCACTTTCTGAGTACGTCACGTTTTTTAGCATAGGTACGATATCATCATCATCATCATATTTCCAAGCAGATGAAGTCGCGGGTCGAAGCTAGCTCAACATATTATCTACAGTCCGTTAACTCTCAGAATGACCTTCGGATTTTAGAAAGATACATCGGGTATCGGCGGTAACACGCGAAGGTGATACTGCTGTTCTGCTTTCTTACTTGGACACACAGCCGTCCCCAAAAAGACGTGCGATCGACCGCCCCACAAGGTGGGGCGCGACCGGATACAGCCTCCGCAGCCGGAAGGCGGAAGAGGCCACTCGCACCCCTTCAAAAGGGTGCCGAATGACAACACATCATCATGCTTTCTTACTCACTCGCCAAAAGTTAGGGATACCTATTGTCTCAATGTAAAACAAGCCCTAATTTAATGACGTTATGCTTAATATTTGGTTGATGACTATATTGCGATTTGACTTTTTGTCATAATCTAAGTAAAATAGAATCAGAATTTGAAAGCAGAACGTCACACTGTCATTTGTCATTTACAACTTCTCGCTGAAATTATACAGAGTGGTAATAATAACAGTCACATATTTTTTTGTAGGTAAGTATATTTTTTATAGTTTGTTTTTTATTTTATCTCTAGTTTTAATTAAAATTTACTTTAACATAAAAAAATAAATTAAAACAAAAAATTTAAATTTTATTTGTAAATAATTACACAGTACTTAAAAGTCACATATTTTAATATGAATTTAAATATTTACCTACTAGTTATGGTGGTATTAACTACTCTATACAGGGTGGTACAAACCTCGATGTCCAAAATTTTTAAGTGAAAACTTCTTTAGCGGCGCTGTGCACTTTTTGTGATGGGGAAAAAATGTTAAACTCGCGACAGGTCACGTGACCGTAAGATTCGTAAGACGTAAGACGGACACTTGGCCTGATCGAAAAACTGATACAATGTCATTGAGTTTTCACTTCTGCCGGCACTCCCGGAGTGCAACCCGTTGTTTTTTTTTAGATTCTTCACTATTTGGGCTATCAGATTACTAATTTGGGAACTTTCCACCTCGATTCCTTTGACCGGTGACTCTGTCAAATTATGACTATTGTCACTTTTTTTTTACCTTTAAAAAAAACTTAGGGACTAGCAGTTTCTAAAATAACCAAAAGTCGTTGAACTCGCTTGTTTTTTTTTAATTAGGTAAAATCTAAACTTGACCTGCTTGAACGTAAAACTTTGACTTTTGTCTTTTTTTCCAACTCGCAGCCAAGTGAGGATGCTGATTTTTTTAGCAACTGCGTCGTTTGTAAAGGATTATGTTATAAAAAGAAACATTCAAAAAAGTTCAATAGTTTTTAGGGTTCCGTACCCAAAGGGTAAAACGGGACCCTATTACTAAGACTTCGCTGTCCGTCCGTCCGTCCGTCCGTCCGTCCGTCCGTCTGTCACCAGGCTGTATCTCACGAACCGTGATAGCTAGACAGTTGAAATTTCCACAGATGATGTATTTCTGTTGCCGCTATAACAACAAATACTAAAAACAGAATAAAATAAAGATTTAAATGGGGCGCCCATACAACAAACGTGATTTTTGACCAAAGTTAAGCAACGTCGGGAGTGGTCAGTATTTGGATGGGTGACCTTTTTTTTTTGCTTTTTTTTTGCATTATGGTACGGAACCCTTCGTGCACGAGTCCGACTCGCACTTGCCCGGTTTTTTTTAATAAATTAATTGGTTCGGCCCGGAATTTCTTAACAAAAGTTAAAAGTTCAAAAATTCATAACTTGTAAACTACGAAAAACCGGCTAACATACATATTCTATAATTGAATTGAGGAATCTAAAAAAATTTTTGGAAGTCGTGGTATAGACCACCCTGTATAGTTTTGAGTGTTGGATTGCAAGTTGCAACTAAATCAGTACGACGCTGTCATTTTCTATTACGTGAATACGTCCGATTTTACCCGAAAAACGAAGTTCATTCTGAGAGTTAACGGACTGTAGGTAAGTGGTCAAACAAATTTGTCATTAAATAAGAACAATAAAAACTACACTCATCCTTTTCTTTTGGATGCTAGTACTAGTGTAAGACAAAGATAGTATGTTTATCTCTGTCTATGTTTCAAATGAGACAGTCCTTTGACAAACTTTATAACCTTCTTGTAGTTTTGGATTTTAAATAGAAAAAAATCAGCGATGTCAAATCGGCGACATGATAGATTTTTATTGTCAGGCTAAAAGTACAATGTAATATTAATTTAAAAATTCATCGTGTAACCTATATAGGAAGAAAACAAACAAATAAATTACATTAAATATATGCAGAACATGAGAACTATGAGAGTATGGGAGTGATCCATACGCAGAAGTGATTGATGGCTGAACATATATTCTGAATATGCCGTTGCCGATATGAAGAAAAAATCCTTTGACGCCTATTCTCCACAGGTGACATGAGAAGAAATATTGTCTGAACCAAAACTGCAAGAGCTGATTTTTATACGCAGATATCCAAAATTTACACCATCATCAGAAAAAAAGACGTGAGTTTATGGGGACATGACAGAAGACGCGGTATGTTGAAGAATATGTTGTCACGAAATGAGCGGCAGTCCGTTTAAATGTAAATATGTGGGAATGACCTTCTACTGGTGTCAGCGAGCTTGCCGTGATACCTTCACCAGCTAATCACAGCGGCGAATGGTTCCTACTGTGCGAAACATTTATGTGTATTGAATCGAAGCTGTTGCCGGCCTAACTCCAATCTGTGGCTAAATGTTTTGGTGCTTGTAGTTTCTAAGTATTCTGAATTAAATAATGATTTAAACATAATTAGATTGTTTTTATATTATTTATTTCTCTATTTTCACTTTATTGCACGAAACATAGGACGTTTTGCCAAATGGAACTCTCTACCAGTCAGGCGTAAGGCAAACAGAGATTGGTATTGGTATGAAATATATAAAAGCGACCGTATGTCGAACAGCTAATCTGGTTGCTGGCAGTATACATTTTTCGTGCAGGTATATTATACTGTTAAATCGTACCTATGCTAAAAAACGCGACGTACTCAGAAAGTGACGTCCTCAGAAAGTGGCGTTCTCAGAAAGTGACGTCCTCAGAAAGTGACGTACTCAGAAAGTGGCGTTCTCAGAAAGTGACGTACTCAGAAAGTGACGTCCTCAGAAAGTGGCGTTCTCAGAAAGTGACGTCCTCAGAAAGTGACGTACTCAGAAAGTGGCGTTCTCAGAAAGTGACGTACTCAGAAAGTGACGTACTCAGAAAGTGACGTACTCAGAAAGTGGCGTTCTCAGAAAGTGACGTACTCAGAAAGTGACGAACTCAGAAAGTGACGTCCTCAGAAAGTGGCGTTCTCAGAAAGTGACGTACTCAGAAAGTGACGAACTCAGAATGTGACGTCCTCAGAATGTGACGTCCTAAGAAAGTGACATACTCCGCCTGAACCAAAAAACCCGGTTGCCAAAAAGTAATATGATTTGCCAGTCGAAATCGAATTTTACAAAAAATAGACCAGTCTATAGTTTAAAAAAATAGAAATGGGTACAAAAACGAAGCCTTAAAATATATCAATATGAGTTGTATTTTAATGCCGTTACAGCTTTTGATTATTTTGAGGCAGGTACCAAGTATTTATTTGGCAACTGAATTATTATTTTGGAGACCATTTATGAAGCACATTTTAAAAAGAAAACGGCTATCTATTAATTCAAAAATGAAGATCTTTTAAAATATTTTGTTTGGTAATTACTTACACGGTCAACCTAACACGCTCCTCCTCGCTTTGATCGTCGTCGCACCTATCTGTTGACTCTAGCAGAACACAGTAGTAACTATTGAAATGAGTAATTAAAAATTTAAAGATCTAATGTTATAATGGCCATTAGACGTTTCATGATTAGAAATTTCGACTATAAGTATACTGACCATTACGTATTGGTAAATTAATTTCAGGTGTTTTGTGTAAAAAGTGACCAATATTCATTAAATTTAACTGCTTTCGTGTTATAAATACTACCTAGCTGAAACGACATGCTCAGTTATGACTATAGTTGATTACTTAGGTGTGAACATGGTATAATAATGCCTGGTACTCTCTTCCCGTCTTTTCGAGGTCACGTGACTGACACAAGCCTACGTCATCATGCGACAGCGCTATATGATAATATGCGATAGCGCTATATAAAGTGGCAATGTTATTGTGACGTAGGGTTGTGTCACTCTGGGAAGAGAAGACCATGTTTTATTATACTATGATGACAACTAAATTTTATGATCGCTTTACAATATTAGTTGCCAATTTATTATTTTAGTCGCCAACCTATCACTTTAAGTTCCCTATAATTTTTTTGGGTAGCTTGATTTTGCTGCCACTTTTTTTAATAATATGATGCTTATATTTGAGGCTAATATATATTTTTTTGGCGCTAAAATATTAATGCACAGCCAAATTATATTATTATATGCCCAATGAAAGTTCCTATTTAATATTTTAGTTGCCCGGTTAATAATAAGCCTTTTGTTATTTTCAGTGGGCTCAGCTGAAATATAACTCGTTAAAGCATTGAAACTTGTTCACTCGCGCCGACTGGTAACAAATCGATTAGGTGCTCAGTTTCCGACTCTCAGCTATAAATCGAAATGTCAGCATTTTGAGCCTTGCATATTATTAGCAATATCTGAACTATTTCACGAAAGTAAGCAAATACATTTTGTGCCAAAACTACCGCAAGGTTTTACTTACATTTAGTTACTGCTGCGGGTGTACCTAATTAGTTTCTGCTATAATTAATTACTACAATTCATTAAGAAGACTTGGTTCTGCCCACGACTTCGTCTGCGTGGAAGTATGATTTCCCCTACCTATAAAAACTTGATAAAAACTATCTAAAAGCGGAGTTCAGTAGATATGGAAAATAATGTGAACAAATATAACAGATTTAGTTAGCATTTGACATTAACCTAACATTTTTTACGAAATATTAATAATTGACATACACGGTGTAACATGAGGAAACCGAATAATTTTAACAGCGTATTCCTGATCATATTAAGAGACAAAAATGTCCTATAGACTTTTTTGAAATTCGCCTACTTTCAGAGATAAGAGATAAAAAAAACAAGTTTTTATTGTTACATAGTGTAAAAGGCCTTTTTGATGGTGATGTTGCTGCTATGGGACGTAGTCTAAATATCCTTATTGATAGATGTCAAAAAGTGACAAGTAACACTTTGCAAAAAGTAGGTTTCACCACAGATCATATAATACTAGTACAGATACCCAATCCCATACTAAAAAAGCGCACCGTCCTAAGTATCTTATACTTGTAGCTAATTTTTTAGTTCACAGTGACAAACTAGATGGCGCATGGAGCTAACAAAACTCTTACAACAAACATGAGTTGAAATAGCGTCGAAACACCTCTCTTGCGACATCTGTAGTAGCTTTCACGCACTAAACCTACATATCACATTCATTTTAAGGTTCATTGTTACTAGATGGCGATTCAGACATCGGCGACAAAATTAAAATCTATTTACATACTTTAAGTCAATTTACGATTATGAAATCAATTTGACATTTTTGTTTTTTTTGGTTACATTTTTTGTATTGTATTTTTGTTTGATTGGGTACTTTAGTAAGGGGTCAAAGTTTCCTTACAAATCACAGGTCATGTTCTTATCGCTTACCTTGCTTC
The DNA here is from genome assembly GCF_910591565.1 of Cydia splendana. Classification (NCBI taxonomy): domain Eukaryota; kingdom Metazoa; phylum Arthropoda; class Insecta; order Lepidoptera; family Tortricidae; genus Cydia; species Cydia splendana. The sequence continues at coordinate 12,488,530 of NC_085964.1, read as the reverse complement.
GGCACGACGAGCGTTCGAGTAAACCAGCATAACTGTGACTTTGAGATACACAATAATGCATAATCAAAGCTCAAAGAGCGACTCTTATGCTGGATTGAAGTTATCTAGTAGGTACCTACGCATCACGTTAGGGCAAAAAGAACAAGGCATTGCGGTACGATCAGTTTTAATAAATAATTCTGGGCGCTAAGCGTTGCATTGGTTGCCGTGCACATGGCCTTGAGAGGCCCAAGGTTGCGCCGATACAAACTATTTGAAACGTTTGTTAAATAAAATCGTAAGTTAAAAATATACGCATATTAAATTAAAAAATTATATTGGTACCTAGATATATAATTATAACGCGGTATTGTCTTAGATTTATTATCAAATAGAAAAGACCATGACCATTTTGTGTCAAAAAGGAAAGGCCAACACTTACAACAAATACCTAAATACCTATGGCAGTGTCTCCTTAGACAGTTTACACACTCTTGCGGTTTCAGTATGTGGGTATAGTGTCATAAGCGCTTAATACCTAATCCCAATTTCAAGTGAAATAATCAGTTATCAGGCAAGTCGGTGCCACACGGGGTTAATGACCTCAATCATTCTGCTGATACGGATATGCAGTGGGCATTCCGGGATTCGTGTTATATTTTATATTAGGTACTTCCTACTACAATGTTTCTGATTTTAATAAATTAATGAAATATTTTTATATTACAGTACCCATAATAAATATATTAATGAACGTGGGTGAAGGTTCTAAAATAAACACTAAGCAAATAAATTTAAAATCACAACATGCGAACGTAATGGTCCGAGGAATATAAATAAACATATTTTCTAATAGAAATGGGTTAACAACGAATTCCTTATCATTAAACTCGAAAAGGATACACGACTCAAACAATAGAAAATCTCACAGTGACCTTCGACAAGCCAGGTAGTCGGGTAAATGGTTATTTATCACTTTAGATAAGTATATTTTGAACAACACTATACCAAGGACCATAGGCTAGTCCGTGACTATACTTATTTAAACTTTCACAATTTATTCATGTACCGTAAAACGGGGTGAAAAGACACGATTTTCAACTTCAAGGACGATTTTCGCCAATAATCCAAATGAGAAAAGTAATAATTTTGATATCATTTTTTGAGTCTTGGTTAGTTCTTATAACGCGCCAACCTCAAACGTCGGCCCGGCCGAACGAAACTCGCGGATTGGACGACTTCCCTGCTGCACCGCATGAGCCAATCACGGCTCCGAATCATGACGCACTGCGCGTGACCGACCGTATACAGATACGTTCTCGCCGCTCCCGCGCAGTCCGGCAACCGACGCGATACGATTAATATGTGTCTAATGATAATTTGTAAATCACTACAGTATTTAGTGCTTAATTTCTAATAAGTTTCCCATATGTACGTTACCAGTGCAATTACTTTCAATATAATACACTTTTATTCAGTTATCGGTGTCGTTTTCACTTTTAAATAGCCTAGTCATCCGAACCCCGAGCTAGCTGGCGCTACAAAATGGCTGCCCAAGTGTGAGGCTATAGTGAAAAAGTGGACTTTTGTGCCGTGATTAGGGTTTGCAATCCGGATCCGAAATGTATGAAATTATCCGGATCTGATTCCGGATCCGCGGATATTCACATACATTTCGGATCCGTCGTGCAAACCCTAGCCGTGATTCATTAAAATAAACAATATAGTGTACTAAAATGCCGCCTAAATCAGGGAGAAATCGACGTGTGTCGACGCCGACGCGAGATGACCTCGAGCCCGCTCGAGAAGGTTCTTTCACGAGAGATGACGTCGCGACGCTTGTGGATTCGTTGCAACGGTCGCAAACCAACGCCTTCAGGGAACTGCTGGAAAGCGTCATCACAACCTCTAGGCACCCGTCGTCGTCTACTACATCGACACCGTTTCCTGTAGAAGGAGGAAATTTCTCTCGCTGCAAAGCTCGATTCGCTGGAAATGCAGAAGAGTCCATCGAAGGTTTTATTGACGCCATTGAAGCCTACAAAGATTGTGCAAACATCTCGGACGATAACGCCATTCGAGGGTTATCTATGCTATTAACGCATTCAGCCGCAGATTGGTGGCAGGGCATAAAACCGGAGACAACTTCATGGGCCGAAGTATTGGACAGCTTGCGCCATACCTACGGCGACAATCGAGCTCCGCCACGCATTTACCGCGACTTATTTGCTACACCTCAAGGCGACGAAAATACTCATATTTTCGTCGCAAAGTGCAGAGCGCTGTTGGCAAAATTGCCGCGTAGCGAGTTGGCTGAGAAGGTACAATTGGATATGGTGTACGGACTGTTAAACAAACGTATACGTAAACGTGTTAAGAGGGAAGAGTGCGCAACGTTTAAGATATTGTTACAAAAGGCGCGCGCTGTCGAAGAATCGTTGAACGAGAGTACGAACGATACAAAGGCCGCCGCCGCTTCCAAGAACGTGAGCTACGCCTCGCCGAGTCGTCCCGTCGCCGTGTCAAAGCCGCCGCGCGCTGCCGCGAGCGCGAGCGCCGCGCCGCCGTCCCGCGAGCCCCGCGCGCCTCCGCCGCGTCGTTTAGATGATAACAGTGATAACAATACAGCGTCCGCGTCCGCCGCGAAATCTAAGTCGTATAGTAAGAAGTGCGGGTATTGTAAACGTTACGGCCACGTAAAAGAAGAATGTAGAAAACTAAATAAAGACTAGTGGTACGTCTAACGATAATAATAATAACACATCAGATGTTAATGTCTTACGTTGTTATGGTTGTGGTCAAGTAGGTGTTATACGTGCAAATTGCGAAAAATGTAATGCTACTTTCTGTACTGTCAACTGCAGCATGGATTCGTCCAATCCAGGGTTAAAGGACACTGGTAAGCAGACTAAGAAGCTCTCCCCGGTGAGTAGTACTCTTAACTCTATACCTAAAGTTCAAAATGATAAGCTTGACGAGATCTTTTTGTCTCCCACTGATTTTCGACATGCACTTCCTGCAAAATTTCTTTGGTGACGGTTTAGTAGCAAAGCCGGTGATGCCCCGCGCCGCCGACAGCTCCCAGGACGACCCCATAGTCGTTCAACAATCGTGCACACTTTTTGCAAAGTCCTTTATTGATAACAGTGATAAGCAAGTAAATAGTTCCCATAGTGAGGAAATGTCATTTTGCACCGTGTCAAATAATATTAGTAACATTCCTGTGCTGCCAGATCAGGTCATTGACGCCAAATCTAGGTTGACTACAGCTGATTTAGGATCAGCTGATAACAAGAATGGTCACAATATAACTAACTACAGTATGTCATCTTCGGGTCACAGTATAGATAATTCCAGTAACTCAACCACGCCTTGTGAGGGAATTTTATTTTCAGCTGTGGACTTTTCAGGGACAAACCAGAAGGATGAGGACTCCAAGGAGCCTACACCTGGAGCCCTAATGGACCAGAATGACTCTGAGGACCCCGTGTTGGATTTATTTGACACATATGAGGAATACACAAAAAGGCGTCAGCGGCCAATTTTAGGGATTGGAATCTTAGACATGCAAGGTATTGCCTTAGTGGATACAGGCGCAAAGAGAAGCTTGGCAAGTCGGAAGCTCTACTCACTGTTACTTGAGAGACAGCAACAGTTCTGCGAGAAGCTAATGAGAGTGACATTAGCCGATGGTATAACTCAAATTAGAAATGTGCTCAAAATTACCTTAGATGTCAAAGTGAAGGATAGAGTAATACCTCAAGAGTTCCTGATCTTACCTGAAGCTGAAGAAAATGAAACTTTACTGGGAATCGATTTTCTAAAAGCATCTAGGCTCGACCTGGACTTTGATAACCATACTTGGTGTTTCCCAGGTGGTGAGAGATATCCCATACAGTATGAATCTGACATGCCAACGCAATTGTCAATTGCTGCAAGCAATATACTTCATGCTGAAGAAGGATCAATGCTCAGCGAAGGTGAAAAGATGAAATTAGCCGAAGTGTTAGAGAGGAATAGTGCAGTCTTCAGTCTAGGGGGAGCGCCCACTCCAATTGTTGAACATCATATCGACACAGGAGACCATGCACCTATATCTGTACCTCCATACCGGCTCACACCTGCAAAGAAAGAAATAATGAAAGCGGAGATTGAGAAGATGCTCCGGGAAGGGATAATAGAGGAATGTGAATCTGCATGGACCTCGCCGGCAGTTCTTGTCCCTAAGAAGAATAATACTGTCAGATTCTGTGCTGATTATAGAAAGCTGAATAGCGTCACAAAGACAGATAACTATCCCTTACCCTTAATTGATGAGCTGCTGCAGTCGACCGGAAGACATTGCTACATAAGTACCATAGATCTGAGATCCGGATACTGGCAAGTAAGTGTGAATCCAGCTGATCGGGATAAGACTTCAGTGATCACACCATTCGGTACCTACCGTTTCGTACGAATGCCATTCGGTTTAAAGAATGCACCTGCAACCTTCCAGCGGTTGATGGATAAGTTTAAATCCGGTGCCAGCTTGCAAAATACTACAGTTCTAGCTTACCTGGACGATCTCCTGGTTATATCTGACAGTTTCGAGAAACACCTGCAAGACCTGCAACTTGTGTTCGACCGACTACGTCAGTTTGGCTTAAGAGCAAACCGAGAGAAATGTGTTTTTGCCTGCAAAGAGGTCAAGTACCTTGGACACCTCATCACCCCTGACGGTATAAAGCCAGATAATGGGAAAGTTGAAGCTATATTAGCCATGAAGGAGCCAACTAATCTCAAGCATCTCCGGACATTTCTCCAAACCTGCGCTTGGTTCAGAAAGTTTGTTCCAAATTTCTCAGCGGTAGCTCAGCCGCTTACCAAGCTTACAAAGAAAAATGAACCATGGAAATGGCAAGACGAGCAACAACAGGCTTTTACGGATCTCAAAACCAGATTAACTTCTGCTCCAATCCTGGTGCAAGCGGATTACAGCAAACAATTTATTCTGCGGACTGACTCGAGCAACTATGCTCTTGGAGGTTGTCTTATGCAAGGCGAAGGACATGATGAGCGTCCCATTGAGTATGCCAGCAGGCTGCTCACTCCAGCAGAACGCCGTTATAGCACAACTGAGAGGGAGTGTTTGGCTGTGATCTGGGCGGTTGAGAAGTACCGGCCCTATATTGATGGTCATACAGTTTTAGTGAAGACGGATCATCAGCCGTTGAAATGGCTGTTGACTCACAAGTCACCAAGTGGTCGCCTTATCCGGTGGGCACTTAAACTGCAAGGTTTTGACATCAAATATGAATACACACCTGGAAAAGCCAATGTCATAGCAGACACATTGAGTCGACCTGTCTGCGATGAAAACTCCAAAGAAGAATGTGGAGTCTGCTCTATTATTATTGATATTCCACAAGTTAACCCGACGGAACTACGTACTGCAAAGCTCGAAGATCCAGAAGTCGCCAAGATTATTCAAGACCTGGAAGACTCTGAACCTATTAACTCGACCAGATGGCTAGAGAGAGGATATGTCATGGCCCAAGGGATACTCTACTATTACAATCCCAACTCTGAGTCGGAGGACGCTCAGCTGGTAGTACCTAACTCTATGAAGGAGGCCGTCTTAAAAGAGTACCACAACGCCCCAACAGCTGGTCATCAGGGCGTAGAAAGGACTCTCGCACGCATCTGTCAAAAGTATTACTTTACAGGAATGCGCAAATACATCACGGAATATTTAAAACTATGTGAAGAATGCCAACGTTACAAGATAAGTAACCAGAAGCCTATGGGACTACTACAGACCCCAGTGCTTAATCAAAGAGGAGAGGTGCTTGCTATAGACCTCTTTGGCCCTTTACCTGAAGGAGATAATGGAGAGAAATGGGTGCTGCTCATCGAGGACACGGCTACACGCTGGGTGGAGCTGATAGCCCTCAAGGACGCCACAGCAGAAGTCTGCGCTCCAGCCCTTATCGAGCAGTATTTCCTACGGTATGGATTCCCAAGAAGAGTCATTTCTGACAATGGAGTTCAGTTTGTCTCAGCTGTGATGCAGCAGACCATGTTCTTGCTGGGAATCAAGCAGAATTTAATACCACTCTATCATCCTGAGGCCAACCCTGCAGAACGCAAGAATAGAGACCTCAAGATTCAACTATCTATTTTAGTGAAGAACAATCATCGTGCGTGGCCCAAGTTCCTGCCAGCGATCAGGTTCTCGATGAATAGTGCTCTTTGTGCCACCACTGGATGCAGTCCAGCTCACATGATGTTCGCTCGAGAGATGAGGACTCCTTTTGACGCTCAACGCGATTTAAAGGCTATTCTGTCAAAAGAAAACTTTCTGCCGCAAATAACTCCTTACTTGAAGAAGTTTCTCGAAAACTGGGATGTTATAAAGGAGAAAGCTGTACGCCAGCAGGACCAGAAGAAAAGCGACGCTGACCAGCACCGACGGCAGTCACCTTTGTTTTGCGTTAATGACCTAGTTCTGGTAGACACTCATTTGCTTAGTAACGCTTCTAAAGGTTTAACAAAGAAATTCATGCCAAAACGGGATGGTCCCTATCGCATTAGTAAAATAATTAGTCCAACTTCTTATGTTATAGCTGACGTACAAACCAATACCGACCTGGGTAAATACCATAGTTCTGATTTGACACCATTCACACCAGGTCAAGGTATTCCTTCGGTGCCTGTCCAACCACGGCGACTACGTGGTCGCCCTCGTAACTTAGCGCGAGATGTTACTGTTACCAAGTCCCCAACGGGTCGTTCTGGGAACTTGGAGGGGGAGTGTATAACGCGCCAACCTCAAACGTCGGCCCGGCCGAACGAAACTCGCGGATTGGACGACTTCCCTGCTGCACCGCATGAGCCAATCACGGCTCCGAATCATGACGCACTGCGCGTGACCGACCGTATACAGATACGTTCTCGCCGCTCCCGCGCAGTCCGGCAACCGACGCGATACGATTAATATGTGTCTAATGATAATTTGTAAATCACTACAGTATTTAGTGCTTAATTTCTAATAAGTTTCCCATATGTACGTTACCAGTGCAATTACTTTCAATATAATACACTTTTATTCAGTTATCGGTGTCGTTTTCACTTTTAAATAGCCTAGTCATCCGAACCCCGAGCTAGCTGGCGCTACATTCTTTAATTTTGCATTTGTGAAAAAAATGTTTACCAACCTAATTCAGAGAAAATCAAAGAAAACTACCTGTTTTCTCCATATCCTTAAAACGGGGTCGATAGACACAAGAAAGGGGTGAATAGAAATATTAAGTTTTAGTTGTCATAGGCATCGAATTTGGTCATTATTATGTGGATACTCTATTGGCAAATGGTATATATATCTGTTAAACAGCTATTTGACAGAAAATTATTTTCTCGTGTCTTTTAACCCCCAAGGCGTGTCTTTACACTCCTTTGTTGTATCTAATCACCCCCTATGGCGTAACTGTTCACCCCATATGCGTGTCCACTGACCCCTTTATCACGTAAATTTGCTTGTTATTGGTTTTTTGCAAAAAAATGCTTTATTATAGAGAAAATTAGTGATATTATTTATTATTTAGGTACTAGGTACAGATACTATATTACCAGGTTAGCTAACTTTTACTTCGTTAATGTCAAAACATTTACCGCTAGAACAAAGTTCAGACAGGCTTCATTTCTTACCACGGCGAGACCTTACTTTAGAGTCAAAAAAATCTAACTTTTAGGCAGTTTGATTAAGTTCTTTTGGTATTTTGGTATCAATGTAGATAATAAATAGTCTACTATATACGCATTCCAAAAAATCTAATTTTAGAGATGTATGTTTTTAAATATAACAACTTGAAAGAAAAAGTTCAAAATTTCTCTATTCACCCCGCGATTTCTGTTGACCCCGTTTTACGGTATTTAAGTTTTAAGATTTACTTACGTCCGAAGTCCGAAGAGGACGGCGTTGACGGCGGCGACGGGGCAACGCCGTCCTCGAAACGTCGGAGGTAAATCTTGAATGACTTATAATTTATACGGAAAATTGAAACAATACGGTTAAAGTGTATCAATGATTTAGGAAAGTTAGGTTATTGTAGGTACCTATTTAATTTGTTATGATATCAAACATCAGAGGGACTACCATAACGAGCGAAATTTAAAGAAATTTCGATGTCGATGATAGGGCCTCCCGAATCAGAAATTAGGTTAGTTTAATTTGTATACCTACCTACTTATTATATGTTTAGTAAGAGGACGTTCAAAAAAGTAACCTTGACCTTCTTGAGGGGTCGATTTTTTTTATATTGAAAATTAAAAAAGAGTTTTAAGTGTAATTAGGATTTCTTTTTAGAAAACAATCAACTTTTAACTTTCGAGTTCATTTCATTATGCTCAGCTCAACTCACCGAAAAATCTAGGTATCGGAATAATCTTAATGCCCCTTTTACTCCATTAAATAAAGAAAAAATATTCTTGTTCATTAATTGTTCTGGTTCTTGCCAATCCATTCAAACTATTAACCGATTTCTTAACCCTTATTTTGGCATCGTAACACCCGTGATACGTGGAACTTTAAAAAATCTAGCAGGTTCACTTTATTATCTAATAAAATATTTTTCCATTAATATGTCGAGCTACCCTCCTTTATGATAGAAAAAAATAATGGACACAAGTGTCATTTTAAATTAATTAGTAATAATCAACATGGCGCCGCGGAAACAACAGATTTCGTTTCGCACTGAAAGTTTGGCACTTATTTCTTAGATACGTACTTATATATTTTTCCATAATCTACATTTTGATGCTAATCTAAAAACATTTAATACACAGAATATTTACATGAAACTGTTATGTAGTATATTTGATACATTGCCAAGAACTCAGAAGTCATATCAAAAGTATTGTATTACATTTAATACATTGCCAAGTTGTCATCAAAATAGGTTTACTACGCCGTAGCCTGTAGCGCGGAAAAATATGTTTATGGCAAAAAATGCTTCCTAAGTATATTTTTTTTTTACTCTTTAATTATTTGTTTACTTTTCCTATTTTACACAACTTTTTGTTGGAGACTTTTTTGTAACTTTACGGGATCAAATTTTTCTTCCATGAATGTGTTCAGGTATTCGTAGATATAATTTATATTTACAGGTGTAATAGTCATCTGATGCTTTAGATTGGGTTTAATTAGCAATAAATGATGATTTCTGATGCATTACATGTTTTATTTTTATTAAAACCCACATTTTTCTTCTAAATATTATGTCGAGGGATTGGCATTGTATCAAATATGATACATATGATTTTCCGAAACTGGAAAATATTGGACTTTTTCTTTATTTTTGAATAGTCTAGTATGCTCAATAGGTGACCAAAACTAAAAAAAAATACATATTTAAGATATTTTGATCCCTGCAAAGATAAAGGTTAACGATCTGTCTGGCTTAGTGGGTAGTGAGTAGTGACGCTGCCTATGAAGCCGAAGGTCCTGGGTTCGAATCCCGGTAAGGGCATTTATTTGTATAATAAGCACAGATATTTGTTCCTGAGTCATGTATGTTTTCTATGTATTTAAGTATTTGTATATTATATGTATCGTTGTCTGAGTAGGTACCCACAAAACAAGCCTTCTTGAGCTTACCGTGGGACTTAGTCAATTTGTGTAAGAATGTCCCTATAATATTTATTTATTAAAAATTTACTTCATGTTAAAAATTTGCATTTTCGTACAAAAGGCAATAACACAATTTATTTCATAGTATTTTAAAATTCAAAAACACTATACTCCTATTTGCTCTAAAAACAAATATTTACAGGCATATAACGTGCTTAAAAATTTTCCGAATGAATATACAACGTATGTACCTACTTAATAGTTAGTTAATGTTTTAAATTTGACGTAAGTCGCAGGTATCAATAAAGCCTAAGATACAATTGTAAGTTTAACTTAGGTAAGTAGGGACAAAGGTATTTGGTAGAATGCGATAACAATATTTATATCTCATTCTGTAGTATAGCTGTGTCCCTATTTACGTAAGTAAAACTTACAAGTGTATCATAAGCCTAAGGATCGGTCTTTCGCGGTGCACCACTAACCGACTCCAGTTTCATTTCAAACCGTGCATGCTGTTCCTGTCGCCCCTATTAGAAAGAAGTCTGGTTAGAATAGGAGGGCACATGACGGCACCACAGAATAACTAATAGTACTACCGTACAGAAAATTCACTCGTTCACAAAAGTCACATTTATGTATAAAATTATACCTATACTCGCCGCCTGCAAGCAAAATTGAAACTTATATACCTACGTAACCGCGCACGAACCGTGAATCTTCCTTGCGCGTCGCAGTTTTATGACCGAGCTGTGAGCGTCGGCACAGGGTTGAAACTTGACAAGTTTTTGTACCTATACCTACCGATTTATTATTTTTAAGATTAATATGTACGAATACTACGAATTACAAACGTTGATTCTGTAAACATATTTTTTTTATCCGGAGAGAGTATGTCTGATTCTTACGGAAGTGGGTAGGTAGGTATGCCACAGCCGTATTCCTTTGAAAATATGTTGGTCAGTTCCTAATATTGTTTTGGGCAACCAATAATCATTTTAAATTGGTCTAAAGTGCTTTAGTTTTATGCATCAAAACGAATTAGTTATCGAATCGAATTTGATTAAGTACTTACAGGGTTGGGCAAAATACTGGCTTCCACGTATTTCAAATACAAATTACAAAATACATTTTTAAAAGTATTTGAAATACCAAATACAAACTACTTTGGTGACTGGTATTTGAAATACAAAATACAAATTACAGTGTTTAAAATAATGTATTTCAAATACAAAATACAAAATACTTATCTTTTTTTTGTTTAATCATTTAGTTTTTTTTAACGAATATCCTTTCCTAAAATCTTATAGGGTCATTGCGCTTGTTTTCGTCCTTCTCTAGTTTTCGTCCACTTGACGAAATTTGAATATAAACCTACATTGCTGCACAAATTTGGACTGATTTCAATCCTTAGCTAAACAATATATCTGTCTACATATAAAACATATATTTCGCAAATAGTAAATTAAAAATGAAATATATTATATGCTAATCTGTCAAGTGGTCGAAAACTAGAGCATGGACGGAAACTACTACAATGACAGGGGATAGCCCGATGTTGACGAAAAGTTCTGCGCAGAATAGCTCGCGCAATGTACCTATTTGCGCTCGTACAAGTCGTACATTATATTTAAAAAACCGGCCAAGTGCGAGTCGGACTCGCGTTCCAAGGGTTCCGTATATTACACAATTTTTAACAATCAGTGCCGGATTAAGATATGTTGATGCCCTAAGGATTTCTAGGTGCCCCCTCTCCCTCGGGTGATCAAGATTACATTGATTTTTTGGTAAATTGAGAGAAGTTCATTGCCGCGTTACAGCTGAGAATGGAAATCAGTCACATCATTTTATCACGAAAATTGACAGTGCCGCAGCAGTAATGTTGCAACAGAGTACCTAATGCTGTTGCAGTCGCCACCCGAATGTCACCTTTATCATAGCTTAGAAAGTAATAGAAACGCGAGCGAAGCGAGCGCGGAAATTTTTCGATATAAAAACGCAATATGATAGACAGTTGTAAATTTTTACTTTTAGTATGGAAATCACATCATTTTATCACGGAAGTTGACAGTACTGCAGCAGTAACGTTGCAACAGAGTAATGTTGCTGCAGTCGCCACCCGAATGTCACCTTTATCATACCTTATAAAGTTATTGAAAACGCGAGCGAAGCGAGCGCGAAAATTTTTCGATATACAAACGCAATTTTACTTTTAGTCCCAACCAGGCGCGAATCCAGGATTTCATACAGAGAAGGGATGGGACAGTTTTCTATCAGCCTAGCTTCGCATAGGGCCCGATATTTCTTAGGCTTCGATATTCGAGGTTGTTTTCATGCATAAAATATGCAAGAAAGCAGAGCTTGGAATTGAATTGGCGAAGTGTGAGAAAGGCAGTAGGCCTAGCTGCGAAAGAGGAAAGCTTGGATTTGGATCCACGCCCAAGTGTAATTAAGGCAGAAGGCCTCGCATAAGACCTAACGCCGAACCGCAAAAGAGTGGGTTGAAATCAAATCTATGCATGTAATCACGACTCTTCTACTGCTACCGATTGTTTCCCAAAGAATTACGCGGCATTATTTTTGCAAATTAGCTTTTGGACAGCTAAAAAAAATCGTGTGGTAAAAACGATGTGTCTATCCCTAATTTTAAAATTTGTTCACCTTTTTCAACCTGGCATTTTGGTGCCCCTCCTGAACGTGGTGCCCTAAGCACGTGCTTGTTTTGCTTATTGGTTACAAAGTCTTTATTAATTCAACCATTAAAGTCGACGAGTACAAAAAAACTTTAAGCTAGCTCTCAATTTAACATTTTTTTTAAACATTATTTTTAATTTGACCTTACAATTACTCGTAAGTAGGTTAAATATTAGGTTAGACCGTTAAATATTTAAAATGATTATCTTATCAGAAAATTATCAACAATTACTCTAAGAAAACTACTACTCTAAGTAATCCGGCACTGTTAACAATGTATTTTTTATGTGAAACGTGAGTGAAATCTCTTTAAAAAATCCGTAGGGGTCGGATTAAAAACTGTAATTAAGTCCGACTCACACTTGACTGTACATTTCTAATAGGTTTTCCTGTCATCTATAGGTATAGACCTATTTTATGAATGTTTTTCAAAATTTTAGACCTAGTAGTTTCGGAGATAAGGGGGGGGAATGGTCATTTTTTGCCTATTTTCTTGAATAACTTCTAAACTGTTGATTCGAAAATTATAAAAAAAAATTATTTGAAATCCTTACAATAAGCTCTTTCATTTGATATGTAACATGATATAGTTTGAAAAATTTTTGGTGGCCCCCATGTTTAAAATTCATTTGTTTACGTTACATGTCCGTATTCGGGTCACAAACTTACATATGTGTACTAAATATCAACTTGATTGGTCCAGTAGTTCCGGAGAAAATCGGCTGTGACAGACGGACAGACAGACAGACAGACGCACGAGTGATCCTATAAGGGTTCCGTTTTTTCCTTTTGAGGTACTGAACCCTAAAAATGTTCCATTTTAGATCCATTAGTTCCATTTAGATCATAGAATTTAATAAAATGTATTTTGTAGAAATGTATTTTGAAGCTTGAAGTATTTGAAATACAAAATACAAAATACATGTGAGTGCAGTATTTGAAATACCAAATACAAAATACTTTTCCAGGTAGTATTTGAAATACAAATACAAAATACTAAAATGTATTTCAAATACGTATTTCAAATACATGTAATTGAAATACTGCCCAACCCTGAGTACTTAGTATTTATGTTATGTTTTAAAGTTCACCTTTCAATATCGTCCGGAATTTAATAAAATGTTATTTCTACTTCCTTCTTCTTCAGACATCCGTAAACAGTACAATAACAACAATATATTTTATACGGATTAGATCGAGATATAGGTTTCGAAGCCATTGTGTATTTTCAATTTTGCGCGAGCGCCACATCGTGCGAGCCGAGCGGCAGCCCACTGCCATACGCCGGCCCGCGCGGCGCGCCGGCCAAATGTACCTAAACTGCGTAGTGACACCCCCCTGACGGCACGCATGACTGGCGTTCTCGCCTATGTATGTACCTAGTTGTATAGTAGTTTACTTACGCACACAGACGCACCTTATAAATCTGAGTGTGCAGTATTGGTCGCTGTGCAGACGCGGCCTTGAGAGGCTGCGCAAGGTTGCGCAGGCGGCGATACGAACAATTTGAAATCGAAAATAAGTACATATTAAATTAAATATAAATACAAACCTATAGACATAATACGCCGTATTGTCAGTTCAATACTATTACCACTAAAGGACTAATAATATAATCATATAATCGAGTGATATTGATCAGTCGTAATATTCGTATCACTTAAGATTCTTAATTTCGCTCATCTATTTCATAAATAGCATGTCATCGTTTTGAGAACCGGTCTGATATAGTAGGTAACCCTGCCTATGAAGCCGATGGTCCGGGTTCAAATCCTGTAAGGGCATCTATTTGTGTGACGAGCACAAATATTTGTTCCTAATTTTTGGGTGTTACGTACGTATATGTATTTTAGTATTTATAAAAACATATTTATATATTAAATACTGAGGTCTTATTGCTGTACTGTGGGATTTGACTTGGTCAATTTGTTAAATGGTGATCTATCTAAGATATATCATTTTCAACAGACTATCGAGTAACAAAATCATGCGCCATAAATGTGCTCAAAATTAATAAATCGGCCCGTACTCCCCGTCGCGTCGTAGTCATGAGTGCAGTAAGTAATTGTCGGAGTCCGTCCGTCAAAAAAGTTCGTCTGAATACCAGCGGGCCCAGCGGTAGGCAGGCCCCGCGACCCGCGAACACCGAATATTGCATGGGCATCTTTCTATTTTACTCATCGTAATTAGAGTGGCATCAGTCCTACCAAGCTATTTTATTAGTGTTATTTAAACGTCAAACTTCTATTAAATTATGAATTAAAAAAAACTCTTGCACAGTCTGTGCTATCAAAATCCCTGTCAATTTAGCTTGGTCTAACTCTCGAAGTCTTACAAACTTCGATTTTCGCGGTTAAAGCCGATCGTTGTTTACAACCTAAGGAAATTAATAAACTAGTGGCGCTGTGAGCAACGTGGTTTCCGGTAGGCCCTCTGTAGACCTCGCGAGCATATAATTTGGAAAAACTAAATTAACAAAAAGTTAAATAAAATATTGTATGCTTTGCACTCGCTTGATCAATCAACAATACAAAATTTACGGTTGAGAATGTCTTTAGGCATTAAGTCCGCCATTTGTACTTTATTTCTGCAATAAAGATTTAAAAAATAAATAAAAATAAAATAATATAAAATTTAAGTGTAAAAAATTACAAAAAGATCACACACTTTACTGGGGATCGAACTAGGTACCTCTATGCATCAAAGCAATTGTTTGCCAACTGCGCCAATATAGCACTTAGCTAAAGTTACGAAATTTGGCTACTTATTCTCGAGTACTACATACCTGCTTATCTAAATACCACCTACACGCGTTACTAATTTTTACATTTTTGCCAAACACTGTAAATATCTCTCAAAAAGAAAAAAAAACTCTTATTATATTGATACGACTATTTGTTTCCGCCATTTTGAAAAAAAAATCAATAATCGAATCGAAAAAGAACTATTTTATTCTAGATTTTGGTCACAAAATTTGATAAGAATCAGTTGAGAATTGAACCGAGGAGAACGTCCGAACATACGAAATTTGGCCCGAGTTAAAACGGAGACCTTAGCAAACGCTTCGGTCAATAAAGGAGTAAAATGCGCGTTTGACTTGGACACCAAGCGAAATAAAAACTTGCATTATGTTTAAAAACAAAGCATTCATGTGTTTTGAAAGACATCGCCCTGTGATGTGAGTTTATTAATTTGTATTTTAACGTCAGGCAGGCCTACTTTAAAATAAGTAGGTACTCATTTAAATTAGGTATGTTTATTCACCGATCCATTTTTTTTACATTTTATACTAAGTACTTAAATTCCGAAATTTATAACTCAAATGTAATTATTCTAATCTAAATCAAACTTCACATCATGTCTTAAAACGAAAATCAAAACGTAGGAAAAGAAACCCACACTCGTTTCGTTTTGGAATGATTAGGTACTAGAATCGTAGGTCTTACTAGAATCGTAGTGGCTCCATCTAGTGACATTATTCAATATTACTTCGACAGCTCGACATAATTGTCCTGCGCTGTTGCTCATAACGTAGCCAGTCGCAATATAATTGTGGTTTCAAATTTTGTAAATTATTGCATTGAATTCGTGTTGTTATTAATGTTTGTATTTCATTTATAATGATTTTAATTTATGACACTTTAAATATCTCTTAATCCATCTTAATATGTAGTATAAAAATTTCATAATGGCTGATTGTGACATTTAGCGCCATCTATGATATCGATTTGAGAATAATTATAACGCCTTCGGGATGGGAGGGCATGCTCATAACGTAGCCAGTCGCAATATAATTGTGGTTTCAAATTTTGTAAATTATTGCATTGAATTCGTGTTGTTATTAATGTTTGTATTTCATTTATAATGATTTTAATTTATGACACTTTAAATATCTCTTAATCCATCTTAATATGTAGTATAAAAATTTCATAATGGCTGATTGTGACATTTAGCGCCATCTATGATATCGATTTGAGAATAATTATAACGCCTTCGGGATGGGAGGGCATGGTTTCACGAAAAAAAAATGTAAAAATCAATTTTAAGTGACAAGTTTACCAATAACATTTATTTTTTATGTACAAATACATTCAAAAAATTGAAAAAACAACAAAATATTTTTTTTTTGGCGAAATTGACCTAAACTCATATAACATTTTTTCCTTCTTTTGACCTCAGAAATGCGTGGTTAAAATTATTCGGTTTCGTCATGTTACACCGTGTATAGTTTGGATTTATTTAAATTAAAAATAAAATAAAAAAACTTTGAGAATACGAAGTACCTAAGTAAAATAAATTAGTTTATTTGCATTGCAATTTCTTTTGACCTCCATGGCCTTCCCCGGGACCAACCGGGACTCAAACTAGCTATCAAGTCCGCCAATTTCACCTACCCATACAAACGGTGTTTCGTTCTCATTTTAAAACTACGTGTTGGATTGTAATCAAACTTTGCCCATACAATGACATGAGATATAGGTATCTAGTCCTGTAATTAGTACTTATAGGGTAACTTGTTGATCAATGAAACACCAAAAGTTCAAACCTTCCTAACTCTGGTGTTTTTAAAGTTATGAGTGTGATATTTCGTATGAAGATAAACAATTTGGTTGGCTATCGTATGGCATTCTTGGTTTCTACTTAAGTATCTTTAACTGTTTTTGTATTCTGAACCTTTTAAAAAAAAATGAGATTCTCGATTCACAATGAAACTCAAGTTGTGTACAATGAAACAAGTCTTTCGCTTTTATATATTTCTGCAATCTTATGATCATTTCATATGTCGGAAACCTTTTAAATAACCAATTTCATACCACCACTATTTTCTCCTTTCTTCTTCTTCTTCCTGCCCTTAATCCCAACTTCATTTGGGGTCGGCCCTTCTTGTGCGTTTGCGCCAGGCCGGTCTGTCCTGGGTTGTCAACAATGGGATATTCTGAGTTTTTAGGTCCCTTTCGACAGTGTACCACCAAGTGGCGGGCGGATTGCCTCTGCCTCTTGATCGCTGCGTGCTAATGTTCAGCACTGTTTTTACGGAGTAGCTATCGTCTCGCCTCATGACGTGCCCGTACCATCTTAGTCGCCCCTCCTTGACCTTCTCGGCTATTGGTGCAACTTTGAAGGAACCTCTTACATATTCGTTTCGTACTTTATCCAAGCGCGTCACGCCTCCTGCCCAACGGAGCATTTTCATCTCTGCTGTGTGTAGCTTTTGTTCGTGCTTCTTCAAAGTTGCCCAGCATTCGGAACCGTATGTCATGGTAGGTCTGACGGGGTAAGTAATAGAACGTATACAAACCTATAATATATTGCTCAGAATATATAAATTCAATTAGTATAATTTGGAATGGCATAACGTGCAATTAGTATAACGTGCGATACGTATAACAATGAATTCTATAATTTTATATTGTATAATGTACTTTACATATAATATCGTTTATGATAAGTAGGAAAATGTATAACATTGAAATATAATGAAATATAATATACAAAACGAATATCCCACAATAAATATAAGCGCCTACCTAGTTGCTCCATAAAATGTTTTTCTAATTATGTGTGGGTAAGAAGAGAAATTATATTCACTCTTCAAAATCAGTTTTTTTTTTTTCTCTGAGGGGTCACAGTTCTAACCTAACCTAACCCACTTTTCTGGTAGCAGTTTTTTTTCTCTGAGGGGTCACAGTTCAAACCTAACCTAACCCACTTTTCTGGTAGCAGTTTTTTGTCTCTGAGGGGTCACAGTTCAAACCTAACCTAACCTACTTTTCTGACAGTTATTATTAGTTAAGTACTATGAACTTTGAAATTCTGAGCTATCCTATCCAAATAATTTTACCAATGTTTTGTTCAGATAATTATATGAGATTTTATTAATTATTTTAATTTATATGCGTAATAAATGTTATATTAAATATAGTTAGTTTATATGAATAGTATACCAAACAACGATATGTATATAGAATATTATATTATTTTTATGTTATACTAATTGAAAATATACATTTAGTGCATTATACATAAGATAATTATACTTTTTGAACGTTTATAAACTGAAATTATACCAAAAGTGCATATTCATTATGATACGCACCCGGTCTGACGGCCGCCTTATATACTTTTCCCTTAGTTTTTATTGGCACTTTTCTATCACACAGAACGCCGGACAGCGTTCTCCATTTAAGCCAAGCCGTATTAACTCGATGGTCCACATCTCGATCGATTTTTGAATCATCTGTTAGCATAGAGCCGAGGTATTTAAAACGCGAAACCTTTGGGATTTTATTGCCGTCCACTACAAGATTGCAGCCAACCTCCTCAGTTCCTCCGAAGTCGCATTCCATAAACTCCGTTTTGGTGCGGCTCACTCGTAGACCGTATTTTTCGATTTCAGCTACCCATCCTTCTAAAACTGTTTGGAGCTCTGATGCGTTGTTCTCCACCAGCACTATGTCGTCTGCATACAATAAACTCCATGGGATCTCTTTTTGGATGTTTCTTGTGATGTAATCCATACACAGGTTAAATAATAATGGGCTCAGAGCTGATCCCTGATGAACTCCTACTTCGACTTTAAACGGGTGGGTTATACCAGCGGTGCTACGGATCTGGGTGGTGACATCCTGATACATGTTTCGGATCAAGTCAATGTAAACTTCAGGCACTTTCTGCGATCGGAGCGACTGCCATACCAGCTTTCTCGGTACCCTATCGAATGCCTTTTCGAGGTCTATGAAGACCATTATAAAGATTTTCCTTATTTATTTTATATTTGTCCATAAGTATTCTTAAAGTCTGTATAGCCTCTATGGTAGATCTTCTTGCAGTAAAGCCGAACTGGTTTTCTGTGGTTTTAGCAATCGCTGTTATCCGTGCTCCAATTATCGTTCCCACAGCTTTAGGGTGTGCGATGTTAACTTTATACCCCTGTACAATTAGCGACGTCGCCTTTATTTTTGTATATGGGACAAAGATAGCTCCTGCGCCAAGAGTGTGGTATTTGTCGCTGTATTAAAATCCTATTGAAGATATTTTCTCCTTTCCTTTCTCATTAATTGATTGAAAGCATATATGAATTAATGTCACTTATTTATAACACCGTTTTAATGTTTATTAACGATGTTTCATGGTAGACTAAAATTATTACATTTGTTTAAAAATTAGAGTGTTTAATTGAAAACATGCACAAGTACACAATGAAACAACACTCATTTTTTTTAAAAAAGGTTCAGAATACAAAAACTGTTAAAGATACTTAAGTAGAAACCAAGAATGCCATACGATAGCCAACCAAATTGTTTATCTTCATACGAAATATCACACTCATAACTTTATAAACACCAGAGTTAGGAAGGTTTGAACTTTTGGTGTTTCATTGATCAACAAGTTACCCTAGATTAAAACATTGGTTTCTATATATATTACCTACTTTATAGGTACCTATATGTATAGTTTATTGATATTTAAATTTGTATGTACCTAATGACATTAATAAATTTTATTTTTTATTAATGTTCAACCAAACTGCTATTTTTTTCTGTACAATTTTCGTGCAGAATTACAACAACCAATATCAAAATCAACGCTAACGAAGTCGCGGGCAATAGTAAGTGTCAAATAAATATCATATCAAGATGACATTCATGAATATATCTAATGGTGCCCGTCTTGATATATTTTAAATTAACTGTGGAATGTCAGTTGTTCCTGCCAGTAATTGTTTTGAAACTACAATGGCTGACTGGTATTGACTTTCAGGCTGCAGTGCTCAATTATTTGCTAAGCTTTTCTCAGAAATAGAAGCTCCCACATTCCCACTAGAACCAGATTGCGCCGCGATTTATTTTAAGTGCAAATACTACAAAGCTTTCATTGTTAACAAGCCACTTGAAATTGAACTGGTTTGGGAGCAAAGCCTAAATTTTAGAGCTATCATGGTTTTTTTGCCTGCCTGGTTCGATCAAAAGTTTTATCAAGGTAAGCAAATATGATAGAATGAGGAGGCACACTGAAAGGTTAGGACAGATGTCGCCTCTGTAATCTGTCATTGTTTACGATTTGTGACAAGCGTATGGTTGCGATTTTTTTACTAATACCTACTTGCGATCTATCAAGAAAAATGTATTCATTTATGACTGTACGGGAACTACAAACCGAGCTTCGAAGGAGAAACGCTACAGTTGGTGGAAAAAAGGCTGATTTGATACAAAGATAATCACTTAATATATTTGAGGTTATCTTGTGTATTTTACCGTTTATTCAAATTTTCGAAGGCTCACGTGCAGTTTTTCCTCTTATATTACAAGTGTTCGATCGAAAACAAAGCTTTGGTGTATACCTGGATCACCTGGATGTACAAGAAGGCGTTTCATATACGCCCGCCCTACGACAGGTACACAAAGTCGTGATGCGTATGGAGTATAGCATGTGGGGCCAAGCCATTATGCCCTAAATTATGTACTACTTCATTAAAACTTAGCTCACCTGTGTATTTACTCTTTCCAAAATATTTATCTTCCTTAAAATGCAGGGCTATAACCGCGAAAATCGAAGTTCGCAAATTGCGGGGATTTTTCTCTGTCACTCTAATTACGCCTTCATTGGAGTAAAAGAGAAAGATCCCCGCAATTTGCGAATTTCGGTTTTCTCGGTAGCCGCTCTGCCTATACAAACGGTCTTTGTTATTTGCCTTAGTTTTTGATACTCAAAGCTTTTTCTCACCGATTTATGCATATCGGGTCCTTGGGAAAAAAGGGAGATCCTATATTTCCACAATTTGTCGCACAATATTGCAGTATTTTGAAGAAAAGGGAGAATGTTTACAATTTATTTAAAAAAAATCACAGATTTCGTGCCTCACACGACTATCGAGCACATTGGAAATGAATCTACGGAATTCGAAAAAATATTGTCGCTGAGCGACGAGAAAGTCTGGATAAGGAAAAAGTTACAAAATAAAACTACAACGTTGAATGATAATTATTTTATTCTTAGACTAACACAAGTATCCTGGACATAACGCATGTGAACAAACAAATTGCAAAATTTCCACACGCGTATCCAAGTTTGAATAACTGTCGCCGTGGCGCATAAGTATAGGTACATATTTCATTTTTCGATTAATAAGCAGGATATATTAATGTTCAAAGTACAAGAAAATTATTACACGGCAAATCCGTAGTCAACTCGAGAAGTGGTGATCGGCAGCGGCCCATTTGCTGCAAGATATGAAATTTTCTTGACAGCAGTTTGACGCGACGAGAGATGACCATAACAGCGTTTGTCTATGTTGCACCAAACCTGAGTTCCAATAGGTACTACCAGGGTTCAGCATCAGCTATCTTGGGTAATGCTCATCATGACGAATCGGGTGTCGTCCCGTGAGACGACATGTCGTCGTCCCGTGGGACGACATGGCGTCGTCCCGTTAGACGACATGGCGTCGTCCCGTGAGACGACATGGCGTCGTCCCGTGAGACGACATGGCGTCGTCCCGTCAGACGACAAGCGTCGTCCCGGGAAATGACATGGCGTCGTCCCATGAGACGACATGGCATCGACCCGTGAGACGACGAGGCGTCGTCCCGTGAGAGGACAAGGCGTCGTCCCGTGACACGACATGGCGTCGTCCTGTGGTATCGTCCTGACAATGGTATTGTCCTGACAGACGACATGGCAGCGTCTTGTAAGACGACGAGCATCGTCTCGTTAAAAGACCTTGTGACATTCCGCTCAGTGCCCAGCGATGAGACTAAGTGAGCTCTAGCCATCACCATAAATAGAATACCTACGGGTATAAATGGCACACGGCGTCGTCCCGTTGGACGACAAGCGTCGTTGCGTGAGACGACATAGCGTAGTCCCGTGACATCGTCCTGTGGGACATCAGGCGTCGTCCTGTAAAACGATAAGGCGTCATCCTGTGATACGACAGGCATCGCGATGAGTTACGTCATCATGTGAGAAGACATTGCGCCATCCTGTGGTATCGTCCCGTGAGAGAATATTGCGTCCCATAGGACTACATTGCATTGTTCCATAAGACTACATTTTGTCGTATCGTGAGACATTAATGCGTCGTCCTATGAGACGATATCGCATCGTCCTATGAAATGACATTGAAATGACGTTGTCTTGTTATACAAAAACCGTTGTCTCATGGTCTACCATTAATACGGTAGCGAACGTCTTATTGGTCGCTTTATCGTTCGATGTCTGCACGGTGGGCCTCGCATTTAAGATCTGCATGGTCATGAACAATGCACGACTTAGTTAGTGGCGTCATCATCAATGTAGCCGACCAAATGGTGTGTCACCTTTTAAACCGACGAGCAGCAGAATTTCTATTAGAGGGTTTGGCGCGAAATTGATAACGAAATGCAGTTACAGTAATTGTCGCAACCTGCCAGGAAAAAGGAAGGTTTCCGTCTTGGTCGTGTACAAATGTTGGTCTGGGTCGATAACAAACAATTCTCGTGAGATACCAAACAAACCAAAAATATACATTCTGAGGATCATAAACTGTATGACTAACCGGCCATGAAAAATAGCAGTTAAGAAACTGTGAAAAGGGAAAAGTACGAAGTGAAAAACCTTGTGTTATACTTTGCCCAACTAGATCCTATACCAAAAAGAGAGAGGGGGAGGCAAGAAAATTGACGTTAGCCTTAAAGAAGGAAAGAAAACTAAAACTCTCTCTTCTGAATAGGAATACCAATACAAGTTTATACTTGTTTATACCAATTCATTTACGGCTCTGTCATAGGCTAACAAGAGATATCTCTTTATTGCGGCTCTAAACCTGAAAAGAATAGAGTTTATGATATTCATATATATTAGTGAAAAATCATCGCACTAAATCCCTCTTTTGAACGATGAATGACTATTCAGGTTGATAGTATCTTTGGGAATACTGAAGCATCTCCTGTATACTCTCTAAATATTGACCATTAGCTAAAAAATTGCGGCCTGTTACAAAGACAAATCTTTTACTTACTTTAAATCGTCTACTATGTAGCTGTGAAACTGAGACCACTAAACTAAGAGTAACACGTAGAAAACAGCAAGTACCTTCCATCGCATTCCGTCCAATAGACCGAACTGACAAAGGCATTTATAATTTATTAGTGCTCTATTCACATCAGTCAGGTAGAAACTTGTGAAATTAGGTTCAAAATTCAAGTAACAAGCTCCACTTCGGAAGATTATCTAAGCAGTGGGTTGTCAATCGACCTGCCATTGGTATAACAATCATACATCATAAAACGTTGACCATAAACGTTACATAGTTCAATTTCAAAGGAAATGAACTCTTACTGGTAATATAGCTATCGGAAACAGACGGTATTTGTAGGAGGTGCTTTCACAGAATGTCTAAAAGGACCAACTAGTAAAATGTTAAATTAGTATGGTAATCCGCATAGTTACTCATGATTGTTCAATAGGTGAAACATCGGTTTCTTTAGTGGTAAATGTTATGCCTATGTAGAAGATGAAGCGCCCCTTCAAGTTATGTAAATAAATAAAGAATTTATGAAAAGATTTTTCGGTAGTTTAGTTAGAGTGGAGTTACTGATTCTGTTTCGAAAAATCGCGAATTGAATTAGAGGTGAAGCCGCCTAAGAGAACTAAGGTGTCGAACCAATAGCCACGGTCCACGGCTTTACATCTAAACGATGATTGTTTAATTTCTCCAAATAGACAAATTAAAATGAAGTCACTTCAGAAACTTTGAAACCATGTGGACTGCGGGGCAAGCCAACGTACATACAAACGTACAACGTACGTAAACGTACACACATGCGTAATATGTAGAAAATATTTGCAGGCAGTCACCGATAGCAGATACCGGATTCTGAAAGAACACGGATCAGAAATATCCTTCTTTCGATTTCCAGATGAGAGGTTTCCTTTGCAGATAAGGAAGTACTCACGTGATTTTATAAAAGAACAACAACATACGGTGGTTCAGGAAAAAATGCAAGATCTAAGTGAAATATGATCCCAGTAGTGACTCATGACTACAAATATGTTCGCCGGTTAAATAGAGCCTGCAATTTACTCTGAAAATCAACACTAGTTCTGCTGTCATTGCCGGATCTAAGTACAATAAGCTTAGCTGAAAGGTAGTAGTCCAGGGTTTACAGCATACTGTTGTAACAGGTCTCGTAGGGCATGTAATTGGAAACGTCATCGTCAATGCAATCAATTAGAGTTCCAGGTGTAGTACCCTACAAAATCATCGTGTCTTGGTTATAGGGCAGATGCGCTGCTAATCGAATTACAGCATTAGTTGTGAAGACAACTACAATTCATATATTTATATATTCATGATAATATGCTTATATCATTAAATACAGTAAATATGAGATGTCAGTAGACATATATCAACGTTACGTCAGGCGTAGCTCACTCCGCGATTTCGTCGCGTCGCTACAAGTACATGCGGCCCACACCAATTTTGGTGTCTAGCACTAGTAGTTACCGCGCACCGCTATGGAACGGACGCGTGCTCGCGCTTGCGCCACCTTGCGGTCATAATCTGTCGTAATAGTACATACTATTATTTATTCTATGGTTACGTCAAGGTAGTGACATGAATATAATATGTCGCAGAAAGGCCTAGATCATCAATTAATTGTTTATTTGTGGGCATCATGATGCCTAATTAACCCTAGGGTTCCATTAATAATAATAACTAGTGGCTCTGTGAGCTGTAGACCTCGCGAGCAGAGCTTAAACTGAATAAATGTATGGTTCCGTTGTTTAGAAGAATTTAGAGAATCTAATTTGACCATAAAAACTTAACTATCAATTGCTTACAAAATTACATTACATTACATACGAAACAATATTTGGCTAACAGGCCAATTCAAACTTACACTGATATCAGAAAGACATCTAACTGATGTCATTTAGTTATCGTGCATTTCACTCGTTCTTGTCCGTACATGTATTGGCGCAAGCGAGACGCACGTTGACTACTAAATAACATGATAAAAATATCATCCCGATGTCAGTGTACGGTCGATGCCCCTTAAGTATCCACGTCGCCATACTAATTGTATAGAAAAGTGGATAGAGTTAGACCAAGAAAAGTCTGCAGAGATTTTGACAGCACACGCAGTGCCAATGTTATTTGTGCCAGTGTCAAAACCTCTGCAGACTTTTCTTGGTCTAACTCTACTTATGTTAGGAAACCAACATTACCTTTGAATTAGCCTGTAAACTGCAACTAAGAAGCTTCGTGCGCGAGTGTGGCCCATAATTTCCGAAATCATTTTTTCTTCGCGGCAATTACTCCGTTCTCATATTTTGCGTTGCCCATAATTTCCCGAAATCATTCATTCTCCGTAGCAATTACTCCGTTCCCATATTTTCCCAATGGTTTTTTTCCGCAATCGCCTATTTTTAATATTTTTAAATTAATCTTTTCCTTATAATTTTCGTTCTTTTAAATATCTAGGATAATATTTTCTTGTTACTGTATGTTAATAGTGTAGTAATTATATTTGTTACTTGTAGGTATTTCACATACAACAAATATTAAAAACACTAAAAATAAAACATAATCTAAAAAAATACAAGTAAAAAACCAAACGGCATCAGCCAATAACTCTAACCTACCTATCTCTGGGAGCAGATTCGTTTTTAGGGTCATCAAAAAAAATAACCCTAACCTACCTATCTCTGAAAGCAGTTTCGTTTTTAGGGTCATCAAAAAAAATAACCCTAACCTACCTATCTCTGGGAGCAGTTTCGTTTTCAGGGTCATCAAAAAAAACCCTAACCTACCTATTTGAAAAAAACCTGGTTATTTTTACCACTAGCATTAAAAAAAAGAGAAAATATGGAGATAGAGAATATTTAGTTAGTGAAAAAAAAACCTACTGGTTATTTTAACTACTGGGATTAAAAAGAAAAGGGAATAAATTGAAAAAGGGAAAATTTAGTCTATGAAAAAATGTCCACGAAAAATAAAATAAAGCGAAGAAATTCCACTGGGAAAAAATGAAAACGGAGTAATTGCCTCGAAGAAAAAATGATTTGCGGAAATTATGGGCTATTTTAGCGAGGCAATCCAAATTAAAAGGCTCTAGGATAATGTTAGTTAGACTTTGAGCCCGGGAAAGCGCAACGTACGAGCAACCTACAGCTAGTTCCCTGAGTCCAAGGTCGACCACTACCCTAGGCAATGTTAACCCCTGCGATTTATGGATGGTGACCGCCCATGCTAGAACGTAAGTGGAAATTGACTCCTGGAACAGCCATGCCCTTGAACTTAAACCGCTAAAAAAATGTTCAAACAAAAACTCAAACTAATACGCTTACCTCGCGCTTCGCGCTCGCTTGATCAATCAGCAATACGATGTTTAAGTGCAAAAAATTAATAAAAAAAGTTGCATTTACTGGGGATCGAACCGGGTACCTATCCCATATCCTTGCTTGTAAGCGTCTTTCCAACTGCGCATTTAGATGAGCTGACGAAATTTGGTTACTTATTCTCGAGTAAGAATTTAAATATCTAATCTAAAGAGAATAGAGTGTAAGAATTTAAATATCTAATCTAAAGAGAATAGAGTGCATAGGGCACGTGCATGAACTATAGGGGGCAGCACAGGAGCCGTCAGATCTTTGGCGCGAAGCGTAGATGTGTAGTTTATGATTCCGATGTAGCCCACGAGATGGCAGAACCTACTATGCACAAGGAAACGTACTTACGAGAACGGTAGATGGTAGCACTTGCTTTGGCAATATACATGTGCACATATGTTTCCGATTCATGCCACAAGATGGCAGGCCCTCCAACGCGCACGGTCCCTATAGGGGCGTGCGTGAACTATAGGGGGCAGCATAGTCATATTTTTGGCGTGAGGCGTAAATGTGACGTTTATGCTTCCGATGTAGCCCACAAGATGACAGAACCAGGCGTGTCTCACTCCGCGATTTCGTCGCTTTGCTACAGGTAGTAAAGTACATCCGTTCGGCCCCAATTTTGGGGTTTGCCATAAGCCGCGCGTGGCGCTGTCGCCACCTAGCGGCCATATCTGTGCTGATCGTAACAGACGCGTTTTGTTAGAGAGTGAGTCTTCTGTACTTAGTACTATTATTTATTCTGTGACAGAACCTACTATGCATAAGGAAACGTACCTACAAGAACGGTAGATGGTAGAACTTGTTTTGGCAATGTACATGTTTCCGATTCAGGCCACAAGATGGCAGACCCTCCAACGCGGACGGTCCCTATATGTAGTAGAGGGTTATTGTCATACTAAATTTTGTAGTCACAGTAAATTTACTGCCATCTTTCGATACAGGATTAAAATGAAAATGAAAAAAAAATATCAATAAATGTATATATGTATGGCTAAAAGTTTTTTTTATTTTTAAAACGCCATATGATTTTGTCCCATGTTCTTTTACTGATATGAGTAAAAATTGTTAAATATAAAATGGTGTCGCCATCTAGACAAGCATAGGCCAAAGGTATGGCGCCGTATATTCAAGAATCAAATTTTCTTTAAAGCGCAAAAAGCCATCATCTCTTGCAAAAAATAAACGAATACGCTTAGCCCGCGCTTGATAAATAAAAAATACGATTTTTTTTCATTTTTTCAAAATAAAAAACAACAATTGATACGAAATTTAAGTATAAAAAAATACAAAAAGTTATGAAGCAGCATACAATTACTGGGGATGGAACCAGGGACCTCCCTATGCAAACAAAAAAGCGAACGTTTGCTAAATGCGCCATGATAGTTCTTACTAAAGCTGACGAAATTTAGCTACTCATTCTCAAGTAAAAACTAAATATCTAAATACCGCCGAAACCAGCGATACAAATTTTCTGAATTTTTGGCCATTTAATCTATAAACATATATCAAAAAGAAAAAACTCTTATGATATCGATACGACTATTTGTTTAGGCGCCAGGTATCACGACCCCGCCATTTTTAAAAATTTCCAAAAACCGGATTGACAAAAAAATTTTATTTAGTCATAGAATCTGGTCACAAAATTTCACGAGAATCGGTTAAGAATTGCGACCTGTAGAGGAGAACATCCGGACATACGAAAGCAAAATGCCCGAGTCAAAACGTAGACCTTCGCTTCGCTTCGGTCAATAATTCAGCCTATATACGTCCCATTACTGGGCACAGGCCTCTTGTCACTCGCGAGAGGGCTTGGGCTATAGTCCCCACGCTGGCCTAATGCGGATTGGGGCTTCAAAGTACAAATTAAATAATCAAATTAATATTTGGTAATGAACGCGTCTACACGTGTTAAGGTTTGACAGGAATTGTGCCACAGCATCGCCCGCGCGCGCCGGTGCTGGCAGCACTTGAGATTAGATGACATCATGAGACACCCGTGGTTTGTGCCACTGCAATGGTGTAATGCCAAGAACTTACTGGTTCAGACCAATATACAAATAATAATAATGTTTTAATTTGTCTGGGTGTTACGAAAGTTCCGCAATTGGTTTGAAAAGGTTGCACTACAATTTAAAGTAGATAGGTCCACCTCCACTACTCTTACTCAAAGAGTATTTCATCGTCAGTCAAGAGGTTTTACACTCTTATTAGAAGATCGTATGTATACGAAAGCATTAAATACTCACAAATCGTGCTAAGTCTAACAATAAAGCAGAATCCATTACCAGCGCGCGAACCATAAAATCTTCAGTTTGGGAATCAGCTTGCCACCGGAAAGAGTGAACATTAAACAACCTACAATTACAAGCCTTTATTATAATTAGCCTAAAAATTATGGGTGAAGGCATTGGAATTATTCAAACATTAAAAAATCTTCTAAAATATCCTACTTGGTAGACGGATCTTCAGTCTACGCACAACATCATGGTGAGATGCCATCCACAACAACTGGAGTTGTCAGCATCACTTTAAATTCATAATCATCGCCTCCATACGATTGTAACCTTCGTGACAGTGATTCTGTTCATTCGTTACATTCGCTTGCATGACTGACAAGTGACAAGCATATAATATAAGCTTGGTTGACCCGGCACCAGCCTAATTGGCAAGTTTTCAGTTATCTGTGGGGAGTAATAAATTTAGCAGCATAATTGACACTTAAAATAGGTAGGAGCCTACCATTTCATATAAGAATTAATATCTATTCATGGCTTACTATTAATATGGTTGTTTTTAAAGCAACCCTCACCTAAAACTAATCAGTAAGGAAGGATGTATTATCGCCTCAGTTGAAACTACTGCTAGGTTGTTGAGAGTTGTTACTTGTTAGTAACGCATACATTAAATCATGAAGTGTTGTATTTTCTTCTTCACTTTCTGACGCTACTTTCAGGCAGAGGAGTACTTGATTCGAAATAAATCTCAATTGCTTCCACAAATAAGAACATCATGTTTATAATTTTTAACACATTTACGGAATATGTTGTCCTTATGTAATGATAGCCCATTAACAAATAAACCTGCTATACCTAGTCAATAACTATGTATTAATATCTAAATAATGTCAATATCGTATTGTAGTGGGTACCTATACAAACCTTTGGTTATTTGTCCACATTAAAAGTCATATTACATTACATCTGGCCTATGATGCAACTTACCAATTTACATTAAATTGTTGGAAAATACGATAAATCAGAGAGGACCCAAGCTTTTCCAATTAGTTACAAAAATTTTAAACAGTGGATGGGCCGACAGTGCTTTATTTGTGTTAAGCAGTAGATAAGTAGTAGTAATATCATGACATCATACAACAAAACCTTTTTATCACCTAGTGGGCTATTGTAAGGAAAGAATCAGGTAATTTGGACGGGTTTAATGTAAAACTCACTCGATGAGGTTCACGTTACACGCATCAGAGCTACTACTTCAGATAGTGGTTACACTTAAATTTGTACGACCTACAAGTACCTACTTATGTCTTTAATTATGTTTTAGGGACAGTCTTTCAACTAATAGTCACACAGTTTTGTTTTATATAAAAAGTTAAGTAGTTTTATAGTCGCAATGGATAACTTATGTTGCCAGTCAGTGCTAACAATTGTCTCGTCTATCGGTAATTACAAATAAGGAAAATCTAGTTAAGGTTTGACGTAAACAATCCTTTAGTATATCAATACGGAATAAATTTCAAACCCATATTCTTATTAAGTGATTTTTGCATAAATTTAAATATTATCAGTCACAGTACGCCCGGGCCAGCGCCGGCAGAGGTTTAAACACGTCTCATAATGTGGTTCAAGCGAAGGCACGGACACCTAAATAGAACCGTTTTTCCCCCGAAGGGTAAAAAACGGATATTTAGGTTCCTGCCGAAGCTTGAACCACACCTAAGGGCCTTGCCGGCTTATGTGGTACTGAAGAGAAAGCAGCCGCGCGCTGGCAACCGAGCGACATTACTACTTGGGTAGCGCGATAGATGGCGCTACTAGTTGATGAATTCGCTTGATTAGGGCTGAGTTACAAGGGTGTTATCTCGTAATGTGGTTCAAGCTTCGGCAGGAACCTAAATATCCGTTTTTTACCCTTCGGGGGAAAAACGGTTCTATAAAAAATCATACAAAAATAACTTAAATATATATCTAAATATTAAAATATATTAATTTGTATAACAAAGGATAATAAACCACGTAATGTGTAATTTAGTTGTCATATAGGTAAGCGTGTTTACAAAGGCTAATGCAAGTGCCATAATAATTCACACCGATTATTATTTTGCAAGAGCACACTCCAACTTTAAACCTTACTCGTTGGCTCGATAAAAAATCTCTTTTTTTTTATTTGAATATCATTAAAAAACCACGAAAACAAAAACATATCTAATTTTCATTTAATTTCAATGATATATCGTTACCCTGCAGTATAATTTTAGTATAAAATAGCTAGTGATAAGCCGAGGGACGTGACAAGCATAATGCTTTGCGCACGTTGGAAGCCTAGCCGGAAAAAAACTTAAAAAAGATAACCTCCACTTCAGGCAACTTTATTTTTTATTGACATTTTCAACTACTGTGTAGGTCTTGGAGGATATAACCAAACGGAGTAGACATTAACAGGCGTTCCCCTCTGGCGAAACTCGATGATCGATGGTCATACACATTGTATGGACTGACGTTTATCTGACATGGCTATTTTTACGTTACATATACCTACATTTGACGTATCCCTCCCCCGCAAAAATCGGCAGACCGTTTTGTACAGAAAATTACAGACAAGGCGCCTCCATTTGGTTATATCTTTATATTTTTATTTATTTTCCGCTAAAAGGAAATGCCCGACAAGTAATCATACGTCGAAAAATGTTGTTATTAAATTATACTCAAACGTTCACTTTATAGCAAAACATTCAAGTTATTTTGCTATCCCCCGCCAATAACATAACATAATTATGAAGCTATTTATTTTTATTTGAAATCTCATAACGAGATTTCCTGCACAGATTGAAGGTATTTATTGGACACGCATTTTTTCTTTACATTTTTAAAATAGGTATGTTGCTGATTGATACTGAATAGATGAAATAAAAAAAAGAATTACTCAAATCGAACTACGGATGTCGGAGTAATCGGTGAACGTACATAGAAAAAAAAATTGCCACAACCGAATACAGAACCTCCTACTTCTATGAAATCGAAGTATGTTAAAATCAACCGGCCAAGTGCGCGTCGGACTCGCGGACGAAGGGTTCCGTACCATTACGCAAAAAACAGAAAAACAAATCACGTTTGTTGTATTCCCGGAACCCCACTTAAATATTTATTATATTCTGTTTTTAGTACCTATTTGTTGTTATACTGGCAACAGAAATACATCATCTGTGAAAATTAAAAAAAACTATCACGGTTCATGAAATACAACCTGGTGACAGACAGACGGATAGACAGACAGACAGACGGCAGCGGAGACTTGTAATAAGTAGAGTCCCGTTTTTATCCTTTGGGTACGGAACCCTAAAAAGCAAAAAATAAGACATTTTATACGACCATAAAATCTGTGTTACGTGTTTAGATAATTTGATAGAAAAAACCGTCTATGAGCACTCGAACTCACTAGATAGACTAGATAGTCTTTGCCACAAACATTCGGCAACTATATTCGTTATTCGGCCTGCTTGGCCACATTTTACGTTTTTCCTATATATTATACCTACATATAAATTCATCAAAAATGTTAAATTATAATAAAAACAGAATGAGTAACAACAAAAACATGGCGCTAGTGCAGAGTGGAGGCACATGTAAATTGTTATAGATTATAGGTTTACCCTTTAAATAAAGCGATTGGTAAGAAGAGTAGGTATTATTACAGTTATTATGGTTAGGGTTGGAATTAAAATGTCAGGGATGATCCTCTAAAACCAATTTAGCGTAGCAAAAAAATCCACCCTTTATGCAACATAGTGTTAATATTATGTTAAGAAACAAACATAATTACTACTTGATAGAGATCAGAGGCAGTAATGTTGGCTTTGTTTATAGGTACACAATGTTTCTTCGTCGTCTAGTCCGCGAAATATAAAGATAGGTCATACTGAACGACTGGGGGCAACAGAGGTCAACACCAAGTGTAGGTATACATACACATTACATTTCATTTATGTAAAAATGAAACTAGGTAATATGTATATACATAATATGACTCCCACTTAGCGGGTAAAATTGGCTTAAATCCAATAAAAGTCACACATCACGAAGATATTAGCGTTAATTCAGATCATATAGTTAAACATTTTTGGACTATTTAATGTTGGGACGATTTATACTTAATAATTAAAAATACCTGCCCAACCTGACCGTGGTTAAATCACGAAAAGTTTGGCTTCGCGATGGAGTATGTATGGATGTTGTATGTATGTTCGTGATGGTGATGTAATTTGGCTTTGCACGTACCCTTTACGAACCCGTACGAGTAGCTGAGTTCAACTCTCAGATATTAATTTTAGACCATATTGTAATTAACAGTAAAGTTTTGTGTTTGGTTATTTGTGTTAGGCGTTACATAGCGAAACCCCATTGTAGCAATTACATTGAATAGATTTCCTGGGGCCTGTTGCATAGTAAAATACAAGCTAATTCCTGGTACTTAGTGATTTTACATACAAAATCAATAAAAGTATTAGTATTAACTTACAAATTAGTAATAAGAGCCCTCACGTAGTAAATAAGAATAAGTATAAGAAATGTTTATTAGCACAAATAATAAAGAACACAAAACTAAAATTCATTTAGAACATAAACATTTTTGCCAAAAGGTCCTCACTCAGCTTCTTGTCACGTTGTGTATTCTAAGACACACAACGTGACGCTGATTTTCAGTGAGGCCTGGTAAAAGACTTAAGCTAAAACTATAACCAAAACTAAAACTAATGACTATAAGAATGTATAATTACCTTCCAAAAGAAATAACTAAAGAGCAAACTTACACAAAATTTGTTAACAAGCTGAAAAGTATTATTCTAAGATTATAAAATAATATCTTACTTATTTTTAATATACGTAGAAATTGTTGTTGTTTAAGGATTAATTGAAAGATTTATGTGTTTTATATGTACATGTAATATGGGATATTAGGGATATTAGGGTTCTGCCGGGAATGAGGCAGATTGTTAAATCCTCCTTCCAACTCCTAGGTGCTCCCATATTCTCCGAGGGTGTCAGCTCTGTACTACAAAGCAAAAGGCAGGCACTTTCGGGAGTACGGGAGCACCTGGTTAATCTGTCTCGGCACGTCTCCCTCATTCTTCTGCGGAACTGTTTCGCACTACCTTGTACCGTGTACACCCTACGAACATCTCCGACTTGGCTTTCGAACAGGACCTTGTACCCTTGACGACACATTAAAACTCATCCTAGAAACAGTACTGAACGTAAGTTTGAGCGTAGATCAGTGGCGTCAGGCGTCCTTACCTGTTCGCTATGGCGGCCTCGGTATCCGTCGAGTCCAGGATATCGGCTTGGTGGCGTTTTTAGCCTCGATACACGGTTCAGCTGATCTAGTTGGTCGCATACTTGCAATAGAGAGCACAAATATCTGCATACCTTTCGCATCCGATGCCTTAGCAAAATGGGCCACATTATGTCCATCCAACGAACATCCGGATAGCCCGGCCGTTCAGAGGGGCTGGGATGACATCCTCTGTAGGCTACGTCACGCAAATTTACAGGCTGGTGCCTCGGGAACTGATCTGGCGCGTCTCAAGGCCGCCTCCAAGCCTGAGTCGGGTGCGTGGCTGCACGCCTTGCTATCCCCTCAATTAGGCACACTGTTGGACAACGATTCTCTTAGGATCGCAGTGGCCTTAAGGTTGGGGTGCAAGGTGTGCAACCCGCACCGCTGCATCTGCGGAGTGATGGTGGAAGAGAACGGCCACCATGGGCTCAGCTGCCAGAGATGCGCCGGTCGTTTCCCCAAGGCACCATTCTTTAAATGAAATCGTACGTCGAGCTATGCTGTCGGTGGGTGTTCCGTGCCTCCTTGAACCACCAGGGCTGTCTAGAACAGACGGCAAACGACCCGACGGGCTGACGTTGGTTCCCTGGCAGAGAGGGCGGTGTCTTATATGGGACGCAACTTGTGTGAGTACATTTGCTGCGTCCCATGTAGGACACACCGCTAAGTCGGCAGGCTCAGCGGCAGAGACGTGCCCGTTGCCGTCGAGACAGCCGGGCCCTGGGGACGGGAGGCGCGTGAGCTATTTAGAGAGATCGGCAAGCGCCTAAGGGAAAAGGGAAATGACCCCCGTTCTGAGTCATGGCTTGTCCAACAGGTCTCCATCGCCATACAGCGGGGTAACGCTGCAAGTGTGATGGGGACCTTTGGACCCGGCATGGCTCAGAACGGGTCTTAGTTCTTAAGTTTTGTATGTACCTACGCATTTATATTTTCATAGTAAAGGATTTTCATAGTTTTCCACTAAAGACTAATTAGCTTTATGAACCGAGCTATATACATTTCAACGTGTTCAGTGCCAAGTTAGAAAGTTTTAATGCTCATTATCCTTACATAATGGGCTGCGTGCTCATTGCCAGCTTTTGGGTCACGTAAAAACCTTTTTTAACAAGATAAAGCCTATTAGAGTCTGTGCGGAAAGAGAAGAGTCGTGAAAAGTATATGGGCTCCCTTACATCCCACGACTCTTCTCTTTCCGCACAGACTCTAGGGTCGTACACAGATTTAGTGTTCACATTTGTCTTCTCTGCACACAAAAGTAAGGAAAATTGGTGCCTTTGCATTGTATGCCCACAATTTTGATACTCCCGAAAATTACGTCGGGTCGGTTTTAAGTAACGACCAGCGGACATATGATGAACGGTGTTGTCCACTTGATGGAACGGGCATTACTTTTTATCACCGCACGATTAGGCTGCGTTGCCACCAGAGACGTCCGAGTAACAAATATGGGCCGGATATTTCAACTTCGAAAACGACACCTTTCGAATGTTACAATACCCCGTAACGCAAATGACCATGCCATGTAACGCAGCCCAAACGTTCTAAAGATTAATGGACGGACTTCTTCATGGATTCCACTTCATCTACGGTTATCTCTAGGTACTCATCCTCAGAAATCGGACACAAATATCACCTGAGCCAGCTTTTCCGAAGACTTCAAGACTTGATCAACACTTCGAAGTGTGTTTTCGGACAGTCCAAGGTAAACCTTCTAAGCAAGATATAACGTTATATAACAGCCCGTGTGGGACCACCATTAGGTATAGATCAATTCTGAAAGCATTCACTGGTATTTATCCGTATAGTAGGGATACAGTATTTTAAATGCGAAAGTAACTCTGTCTGTCTGTCTGTTAACTCTTCGCGCTTAAAACCGCTGAACCAATTGAGATGAAATTTGGTTTCGAGAAAGTTTGAAGCCCGGGGACATAGTAAACGATAGGGTGGTACCTATACCACAATAGGGGAGAACATAGGATAGTTTTATCAATCTTCAAGATTATTATCATTTCGCGCACACGAAGCCGCGGGCAGAAGCTAGAAAATATATACATAATTATGTTCTCACCCCTCTGACGTTTGGACTAGACGTAGAAAAATATTTAAAAAATTGAAGATAATACGTAGATAATACATACGTTTAAAAATATACTAGGTAAATAGTATCAGAAAAATACGCAATTTTTCTTGTAGGTAAGTACAGTTACTTCGTATCATTTGCGTGGTTCGACACGCATTTACCCAATTTTTTGCTCCTGCATTACGTGCCTTTACTGCACAAAAAAAACATTGAAATCCCACCATAAAAAATCGATACCGGGGCAAGTTGGTTTTACGGCGGGAGGATTCCGTATTTAATACTTAGAGGTTTTATAATAATAAACTCGACAAACCCTATAGGTAAGTACATACAAGGTCGGCAACGCACATAGATATGTGGTTCTTGATTGCCACTATCGTAGTACATTTTAGAATATATCGCCCTGAGCTGAGCGTATTTCCAAATTCCTATTTTATCAGCTTGGTAAATGGACCGTGACCATGTATTTAATTTTTTTATGGTCAACTGATAAGGACGAAGAATGTACAACATTGATATCACGATTATATTCATGATTCTATCTTCCTTCCAATTTTGTACAAGCTGTTATTTAATGTTTTTAGTATTGTAGGTTGTGTTAAAATTTGCAAAACAAACAACTGTACAGGTCCAGACCGCGCGAGGCTTTTGGCGGTCGGAGCCCGGGAAGCCGGTTACTGGCTACATGCCCATCCTTCGCCCAATACTGGTACTTTCTTGGATCCGGCCTCCCTTAGACTGGCGACTGGTTTGCGACTCGGGGTTTCGGTGTGTACGCCACACATATGCTCTTGTGGCACGGACGTGGACCGACTGGGACACCACGGATTATCTTGTCAAAAAAGTGCAGGCCGTTTTTCGAGACATGCGTCGCTTAATGACATAGTCCGTCGGTCTCTTGCCACCATCAATGTGCCTGCTCTTCTTGAGCCGACTGGCATTATCAGAGATGATGGCAAGAGGCCCGATGGAGTGTCCTTAGTTCCTTGGAGCTTGGGACGGATGTTGGTGTGGGATGCTACCTGCGTAGACACACTGGCACCGTCCCACCTCCAACGGACTACTTACTGTAAAAGCGGGCGGAGCGGCGGAAAGCGCCGAAATTCTAAAACGTAACAAATTTAAGAGCCTCGGTAGAGAGTACCATTTTGTACCATTTGGTGTTGAAACTCTAGGTCCATGGGGTCCCAGCGCGCATAAGTTGTTCGCAGAAATCGCGAAGCGTCTGGTTGACGTAACTGGTGACCGAAGAGCTGGCGGCTACCTCGCACAACGTATCAGCATTGCGATACAGCGAGGAAATGCCGCCAGCATCCTTGGTACAATGCCTCAAGGGCCTATTTTAGATTTAAGCTAGTTATTAATTTCGTTTAGTAGTACCACTGTATATATATTGTATGTAAATAAATGACATTGATACTAACACATTTAAAAAAAAAAAAATTTGCAAATATTTTAAATTCACTGAGTATTCAATAAGTGAGTACAAAGGGTATTTATTGAAAGCAAAAGAATATTAACAAAATAAATGAGTAGGTACTAATAATTTGTTCTTGTTAATCGTGGCCAGCAAAGATCGATGGAGAAAATGTGAAAAAATGTATACCTACCTATATTTATAGTTATAGTTTTATTTAAAAAAAATCACTAATGTTGAATGCTAAATAATGTAGTTTCATTTTATATGGAAGTATTCAACAATACTTAATTTAATCCAAATACAAGAAATACCATTTGTACTGAAATAAAAAAAATACGTTTTTATTTTTTCAGGTAGGAATATATTATATAACAGATGTAAAAAGGGCTATTTGCTTCGAGACCAAGCAGAGCCAGCAGAGGTGCTGTAGAAGAGGACACCATAATTTAATCAATTTTTTAAAAGTTAATTTTTTAAGTTTTTTGCGATAACTCAAAAAGCAAAAAGTCTTCCCTTCTTAGTTCCCTTCTTATACTTGTTATGTACATGATAACATGATAGGTACTTACCTACTAATACCCCCCGTTCAAAGCATTATGACGGACGGATTGTGATGGACGGATAACCACGGAACCCCACACAGGGCATGGTCCGAAATGCTCTATGCCGGTTTTTTACAGAGAACCTTAATCAACCGCTAGCGTGCACGTGACATTTCAGGTGGCAGATATGTGACTGATTTTATTTATATCGAATTTCCAACAGGCATAAGCAATATCGACAAATCGACTATCGCGTTTTGTCGACTAAATAGTGTTTAGTTTTAAGTTTATAAAATATATATGTTAGTCTGTAAGGTATTTGTAATATGGGCCTTGTTGCCTGATTTAAATTACTAAATAAATAAAATAAATATCACATACTAGCTGGTCTAAATTATTGCAGGTTTAGGTTTTGATATTTAGAAAAAGTTTTTCTATAATATCCCTAAAAAACTAACAAATCACAGTTAGAAACGACACATGACCATAATAACCAACTCAAAAATACATTTGAATTATTTTTTTTAACTTTTGGGCACTTCTGCCTAACGATAATTTTCGCATTTAAAAAAATATTAATAATACCAATCAAAATAAATACTCAATATAAGACAGTTTCCCTGCATTTTAAAGTTAAAAGTTCTTAAAGACCCCTAGAGAGACACCTAGTAAGTAGAAGACACCTAGTTTTGACATTGTAATAAAGGGTTTTTTTTAGCTTTAAGTTTGCATGCCATATTTGGCTAAACATGTGATACTAAATTAATTTACTTTTGACATCTGTACGCATTTACCATGTTTAAGCAAATACATATTTCTATTTCTATTTCTAGAGACAAAAAGATTTTAAAAAAGGCCCTGGAGACTATATTTTAAATGTATACGTTAAGTACCTGAACCAAATAAGGCCCGGTAACTTTCATACTTTTATGTATTCACATACAAACTAACCACGCACGCATTCGCGTTCAAATTTTGTGTCTATATCAAATACGCTAGTATAGTTGAATTTTTTTAAGCTGACCGTTTAGAACTATGAGCTCTCATAGTCTTGAAGCAAGTTCATATAAAACATAAGAATAAAAAAAATAACGATGGCCCTTATTTGGTGTAGGGTTTAGGTGCCTTACTCTTAAATCGATTGGAATGCTCTTTGGTGAAATAGATGAATCATAAAAGAAAATTTTATAAATAGGTAATTCTGACTTTAGGTTTAAGTACCTTTGTCTAAAGAAGCCCCTGTGTTAGATCACCATGCCTGTCCCGAGGCGATACAAATACAAACGCGACCATGCTACCACCGCTGATGAGATTGCTCAAAGCTAGACAATTTAGTAAAAATACCCAAAAATCACTAAACAGTATGTAATAAAAAAAATCATAGAGAAATCCTAAAACCATGAATCCGTTTGGATATGATCGACTGAGATTTCTGGTATAATTTCTGTTCCCTGAATTTTCGGAGAGAACATGTCGATTTGGAAATTTGGCCCATTGTAATTGAGCCAGTAGCTGATGATGGGATCCTAGTGTAATTAAATTATTTTAATGTTATTTATTGTAGGCACGTTTCAAATATTATCGAACCTTTTAAATATTAAATAGACACACCTGCTTTGGGTATTTTTATAGTTACTCGTTCGCGTTCTTGGAAAGCGACATTTGGTGTGATGGATTTGACCTTAAAATGATGTCCGTGTTTTCGAACGTATCATCCACTTAGAATTTAGGGTTCAGGCGGAGTATGTCACTTTCTCAAGACGTCACATTCTGAGGACGTCACATTCTGAGTTCGTCACTTTCTGAGTACGTCACTTTATGAGAACGCCACTTTCTGAGGACGTTGCTTTCTGAGTTCGTCACTTTCTGAGTACGTCACTTTCTGAGTTCGTCACTTTCTGAGTACGTCACTTTCTGAGAACGCCACTTTCTGAGTACGTCACTTTCTGAGGACGTCACTTTCTGAGAGCGCCACTTTCTGAGGACGTCACTTTCTGAGTACGTCACGTTTTTTAGCATAGGTACAATATCATCATCATCATCATATTTCCAAGCAGATGAAGTCGCGGGTCGAAGCTAGCGCAACATATTATCTACAGTCCGTTAACTCTCAGAATGACCTTCGGATTTTAGAAAGATACATCGGGTATCGGCGGTAACACGCGAAGGTGATACTGCTGTTCTGCTTTCTTACTCACTCGCCAAAAGTAAGGGATACCTATTGTCTCAATGTAAAACAAGCCCTAATTTAATGACGTTATGCTTAATATTTGGTTGATGACTATATTGCGATTTGACTTTTTGACATAATCTAAATAAAATAGAATCAGAATTTGAAAACAGAACGTCACACCGTCATTTACAACTTCTGGCTGAAATTATACAGAGTGGTAATAATAACAGTCACATATTTTTTTGTAGGTAAGTATATTTTTTATAGTTTGTTTTTTTTTAATATTTTATCTCTAGTTTTAATTAAAATTTACTTTAACATAAAAAATAAATTAAAACAAAATTTTTAAATTTAATTTGTAAATAATTACACAGTACTTAAAAGTCACATATTTTAATATGAATTTAAATATTTACCTACTAGTTATGGTGGTATTAACTACCCTATACAGGGTGGTACAAACCTCGATGTCCAAATTTTTTAAGTGAAAACTTCTTTAGCGGCGCTGTGCACTTTTTGTGATGGGGAAAAAATGTTAAACTCGCGACAGGTCACATGACCGTAAGATTCGTAAGACGTAAGACGGACACGTGGCCTGATCGAAAAAATGTTACAATGTCATTGAGTTTTCACTTCTGCCGGCACTCCCGGAGTGCAACCCGTTGTTTTTTTTTAGATTCTTCACTATGTGGGCTATCAGATTACTAATTTGGGAACTTTCCACCTCGATTCCTTTGACCGGTGACTCTGTCAAATTATGACTATTGTCACTTTTTTTTACCTTTAAAAAAAACTTAGGGACTAGCAGTTTCTAAAATAACCAAAAGTCGTTGAAATCGCTTGTTTTTTTTTAATTAGGTAAAATCTAAACTTGACCTGCTTGAACGTAAAACTTTGACTTTTGTCTTTTTTTTCAACTTGCAGCCAAGTGAGGATGCTGATTTTTTTTAGCAACTGCGTCGTTTGTAAAGGATTATGTTATAAAAAGAAACATTCAAAAAAGTTCAATAGTGTTTTTAAATAAATTAATTGGTTCGGCCCGGAATTTCTTAACAAAAGTTAAAAGTTCAAAAATTTATAACTCGTAAACTACGAAAAACCGGCTAACATACATATTCTATAATTGAATTGAGGAATCTAAAAAAAATTTGGACGTCGTGGTATAGACCACCCTGTATAGTTTTGAGTATTGGATTGCAAGTTGCAACTAAATCAGTACGACGCTGTCATTTTCTATTACGCGAATACGTCCGATTTTACCCGAAAAACGAAGTTCATTCTGAGAGTTAACGGACTGTAAGTGGTCAAACAAATTTGTCATTAAATAAGAACAATAAAAACTACACTCATCCTTTTCTTTTGGGTGCTAGTA
The DNA here is from genome assembly GCF_910591565.1 of Cydia splendana. Lineage (NCBI taxonomy): Eukaryota > Metazoa > Arthropoda > Insecta > Lepidoptera > Tortricidae > Cydia > Cydia splendana. The sequence goes on along the minus strand of NC_085964.1, from coordinate 12,446,715 downwards.
CTAGTGTAAGACAAAGATAGTATGTTTATCTTTGTCTATGTTTGAAATGAGACAGTCCTGTGACAAACTTTATAACCTTATTGTAGTTTCGGATTTTAAATAGAAAAAAATCAGCGATGTCAAATCGGCGACATGATAGATTTTTATTATCAGGCTAAAAGTACAATGTAATATTAATTTAAAAATTCATCGTGTAACCTATATAGGAAGAAAACAAACAAATAAATTACATTAAATATATGCAGAACATGAGAACTATGAGAGTATGGGAGTGATCCATACGCAGAAGTGATTGATGGCTGAACATATATTCTGAATATGCCGTTGCCGATATGAAGAAAAAATCCTTTGACGCCTATTCTCCACAGGTGACACGAGAAGAAATATTGTCTGAACCAGAACTGCAAGAGCTGATTTTTATACGCATATATCCAAAATTTACACCATCATCAGAAAAAAAGACGTGAGTTTATGGAGACATGACAGAAGACGCGGTATGTTGAAGAATATGTTGTCACGAAAGGAGCGGCAGTCCGTTTAAATGTAAATATGTGGGAATGACCTTCTACTGGTGTCAGCGAGCTTGCCGTGATACCTTCACCAGCTAATCACAGCGGCGAATGATAAAATCATGGTTCCTACTGTGCGAAACATTTATGTGTATTGAATCGAAGCTGTTGTCGGCCTAACTCCAATCTGTGGCTAAATGTTTTGGTGCTTGTAGTTTCTAAGTATTCTGAATTAAATAATGATTTAAACATAATTAGATTGTTTTTTTATTATTTATTTCTCTATTTTCACTTTATTGCACGAAACATAGGACGTTTTGCCAAATGGAATTCTCTACCAGTCAGGCGTAAGGCAAACAGAGATTGGTATTGGTATGTAGGATATAAAAGCGACCGTATGTCGAACAGCTAATCTGGTTGCTGGCAGTATACATTTTTCGTGCAGGTATATTATACTGTTAAATCGTACCTATGCTAAAAAACGCGACGTACTCAGAAAGTGACGTCCTCAGAAAGTGGCGTTCTCAGAAAGTGACGTCCTCAGAAAGTGACGTACTCAGAAAGTGGCGTTCTCAGAAAGTGACGTACTCAGAAAGTGACGTACTCAGAAAGTGGCGTTCTCAGAAAGTGACGTACTCAGAAAGTGACGAACTCAGAAAGTGACGTCCTCAGAAAGTGGCGTTCTCAGAAAGTGACGTACTCAGAAAGTGACGAACTCAGAATGTGACGTCCTCAGAATGTGACGTCCTAAGAAAGTGACATACTCCGCCTGAACCGAATTTAGTAGGTACCTACGTTTATTATTAACAAACGGCTCCTTTTTTTCACAAGCTTCTTCTTATTATTTGGTTACCTTATAAAAATACATAGCAAATACTAAATGGCTTAATCTCAAAAGAAATACAATATTTTCACCGTAAAAACTTATGACATCCCGTACAGAGTCAAGTGAGGAATACTTTTAGACCTTCATTTCTCTTTTATGAGCTATAAAAACATCTTATCATTATCAAAATAAATACTTATTACATTTTGCCCGGTAATTCAAATCATACCGAAGAAAGCGGAATAAACCTTATATGTATTTATTTAGACGGAATTTTCAAAGGACATTGAACATTTTAATGACGCTCGAACATAGGTAAAGAAACAGAAAGTAGGCAGATAAGTCTGTACAGATGTAGTGCATAATTTTTTTCCAACGGATTTTCTCGGAAATCTTCGTATTTGTCATGCCAGATCAATCAACCTGACTGAAGTAGCAAGACACATTCAGACGTTTCCGTGAAAATACGATGAAAAATAATTATGCACTACATCTGTATTCTGATTAGAGTTTTTTCCAATGTCTATCATAATTGACATACGTTGTACATTATATTTTGGGTTCATGTTTGGAGATTTAAATTTATTCAGAACAGTACCATATCGTGCTCCGAGTGGCAGATTTGCCCTAAGGCCCAGTAGGCCCGGGCCGGCAGGAGATATTAGGGGCGGCAAATTGTGACAAAAAATTCGCTAAAGATAACAAGAAATAACTCGAAATTAGGCCAGGCAACGAATTCTCAAAAAAGGTAGTAAGTATAGAGGGAAATGGGTGGAACACAATTTTGACTTCGTAGGTAACTTTTTTTGGGTGTTAGGAGGTGAACACATCAAAAGTCTCCCGCCGTAGCCCTTGAGCCGGGGGGTTTGAAGGTACCATTTTTCGGTTTTCCGCTTATATCTCGGAAAATATCTATGCGTCCTAAGTCACAACATAAACAATGAAATATAATGATATCATTATAATTTATAAACAATGAAAGCTGATTAAATTTGCTACGAGTTTTATTTATTCAGTCAAGTTTTTCGATATCTATCTATCAATATTTGCAAGCAACGCCAACCTTAAATAAACCTTATTTCAGTTACAAGTGGTCAGTTACTAATCTGTTCACCTGATCTGTCCTTAGAAAATAAATACAATGATTTATAAACAAGATCAAAATATTACTTTATATGAGAACACGCTACCAGATTCATTAACATGCCAGATTTTGTATGTTTTCTTTATTTATTGTAGGTATAGGCCGCCGTGTAGCCGGGTAGCCGTGTCAAAAATGCCAGGACAACGCGAGGAAGATAACGATTGATGATAAAAAACCCTTTAAAGAGTTGGTATTCATAGCGTGTATAAACAAAAAGTTGAGTAACGTGCAGTTCGCAACATTAATGAGACAACTTTTATTGCAGGCTCCCCATGAATAGCCGTGTTCCGGTGCTTCCGCTGCGCTGTATAATCGGTTTAACGGCCGCAACGCCAACACAAGCAACACTTTCCAACTTGCTTCCGCTCCTAAATGAAATCTGAAAACATTCTCATGCATGATATTTCATGAAAATCTGATAATGCAATGTAAAAACAAATGAGATATTGCCTACTTATTGCATTAATTAGAGTCAGACCAAAACGAAAACGTGTGGAATGACCTGTGAAGTGTGAATAAGGTTAGTCCGAATGGCGTGAGGAGATGCCTTTACCCAGCGGCTACTATTTATACATTAAGGATAATCTTGTTCTAAAATATGTACATGTACAGAACCGTAACAACGTCTTAATTAATATAGGTAATCTTCTGAATAGGCACTTAGGAAGTTTGGAACTTATCAATTTCATTAACGTTTTTGGTAACTATTAATCAAATTAACGAGTTCCTTGTAATTGCTTTAATGTTCAAAACCATTGTCGATTATAAAGTCTTATTAATTCTCGGTATTGGTAATTTTAATCGTAGGTACGGCTTGCTTTTGTTTATATAACTCGAGTCGATTTGCATGATTTCTCGAAATACAATTACAGAAATGAGATTTCTGTTTAATCGGAATGAATAAATAACTGTTGTACAATACAGTAAGTTGTTAGCTTAGCATCTCTGCATATAAACATGTAGGTGGTAGTGGTGTTAAGCTAATGGTTTTGCTGTCTGTACATTAAACGTGTACTATATGGTATTGAAATTCAAAGCATAATAAAACATCAGTCAGACTGACACAAACATTTTGAGTTGGCTTAGCCATCGGCGTTCGCAGGAGGTAGTAAGCCAACCAAAAAGGTTCACCACACGATAGGATGTAAAAACACGAACTAAATGCATAATCTCGCGGACCATTTCACCGGATTAAGCTCAGGTGTGGTGAAATGTACCTATCCCTAATGGCTCCTCTACAGTTGGGCCAGCGCCGGCCACTCCAAGGGACGCATTTATTAGAGGGAGCAGGTGATATTGCTATCTCATTCTACCGCATGGCTGCGTCCCTTGGAGTGGCCGGCGCTGGCCCATCGTGTAGAGGAGCCATACTGTATCTTTATGTACCACGTCGGAATTTGAATATCGGTAGGTACAGTCACCTGCAATAATATGTTACTCTTCGAAGGCCGCAAAAAAATGAGACACGCTCTTATGGCTCTACAAATAAGATCGTGTCAGATATGTTTGCGGCCTTCGTTGTGTAACTTATTATTGCAGGTGACTGTACATCCGCAGTTTGGCAGATATATGTGTTAAAATTTTGGAGTGGAGACCCCGGCTAGGCTGAAGAAGTGTATATAGGCAGACCACCCGCCCGTTGGTCCGATGACATAAAGGAGACTGCAGGACCAGTCTGGATAGGGACACTAACAACCGCTCAAAATGGAGAGAGATTGGAGAGGTGTATGCCCAACGGTGGGCGAATACGCGCTGAAGAAGAAGAAGAAGATGTGTTAAAATGGGATCCCGCAAGGGAAAATCACGCATCATTCTCTTTAAACGAATAAATTGTACCTTATACAACAAATATGATGAATAATTAAAATTGCATTACATAGAATGTTTTAAACTGGACAGCGCAGTTTCTGTACCCTCACGGCATCGGCAGCCGGAACTGCCAGCCACCAACATTTTAACACAAACCTAGTATTGATTGAAAATACGTAAATTTGGTTTGAACTCAAGCGTTTCCGAAACGTGTTTTAACTTTATACGGCTTTATGTTCGGATAGTTATTTGTTATTTGTCACGTTTAGCGCCGGTCATAAGGGGTAGAGTGGGGTAGAGTCGGTCTATTGACGTGACGCCGGCTTTATGTTGGCACATTGGTGACGTTAAGCGCCGGTCATAAGGAGTAGAGTCAGTCCTAGTTAACTTTGCACCGACTTTAATGAAATAAAGTCATGTAGTGTCATTATAAACGTCATATTTTCATGGAAATTTGACAGTAATGATACATTGTCATACTTTTTCATTGCAAATGGCATGCAGGGTTAGTTTGGTCCCACTTTAGATTCATGTAGGGAACGTTGAGATTCAACCTGGATTAAATTAACATAGGTAGGTATATTAAAAACAAAGGGATTAACATGTCTTTAGTTCGTAGTCTATTTACTTTTTTTTGTCAGAGGTGGAGGTAATCCTAAGCTGGCACTCTCAACTAAAAAGTCTTTTAAATATTCACTTAACTTAAGCACACTGATAGAATAACTTCTTTAAATGCAGGATAGGTTGAATGTAGGAGGATTGGAGGTTGAATTGACGACCGGTCTGGCCTAGTGGGTAGAGATTCTGCCTATGAAGCCGATGGTCCCGGGTTCGAATTCCGGTAAGGGCATTTATTTATTCCTGAGTCATAGTTGTTTTCTATGTATTTAAGTATTTAAATATTATATATGTTGCAGTCAAAAGTGTGAACTGGTCAAAAGAACTTTTAACCGACAAAAACAGGCAAAACTGCTTTTGACTGAGCGTGTTGGTCAAAAGTAGTTTTACCTGAAAATCATACCTATTTCTGGCAGCAGTTTCGTTTTTAGGGCGTAGCAAAAAAAATAACCCTAACCTACCTATCTCTGGGAACAGTTTCGTTTTTAGGGCGTAGCAAAAAAAAATAACCCTAACCTACCTATTTCTGCGAGTACTTTTGATTTGACTGATAGTAACAGTCACAATTACTATTAACCAATGATTTTCAGGTAAAACTACTTTTGACCAACATGCTCAGTCAAAAGCAGTTTTGCCTGTTTTTGTCGGTTAAAAGTTCTTTTGACCAGTTCCAACTTTTGACTGCGACATATACACGATGATTTTAATCGGTGATCAGGAACATTTTTTTCTAACTCAGTAATTGATGTAGATAAACGTTGAAGTAGTAATTACGTGGAAAGAAACTTTTTTTTTTATAACATAATTTTAATTTTGAGATCAATTTTATCCTAAAATCCTTGTCACTGTACTAATCGGTATCTATGAGTTATAGCCTCTTTACAAACTTAATGGCAAATAATATTTTTTGAGTAAAACAGTGAAACCTAGATAAGTCAGACTTCAAGGGACGAGCAGATTTGTCTCACTTAAAGAGGTATTCCATTTACCCAGGCTCTTAGTTAGCCGGGTACAAATAAATTTCTGTCTCATTTACAGAGGGTCCCATTAATAGAGCTGAGAATAGAGGATATTTCAGTTATAGAGGTGGTTAATAAGGTATTTTGTAATTATCTTTAAAAATAAAGGAGGTAAAATAATATTTGTCCCTAAATATTTTTAAGTCTGTTAATTATTTCTTTAAATTTATTTTCAAATGATAGATTATTTCAATTAAATTTGATACGGACTTCATTGCCTCTTAGAAAATTATTAAATGAAAATGTGTTTATTCGTGTTACTTATCAAGATTTCAGCTTTCGTTTTGATAGTTTTAACTATAAAGTAACTAAATGAAACTTGAAGTCGTTTAGACACAAGCAAATGCGGAATTTGTGGATAGACTAAGAGTTAGTAAGAATACGGAAATTGATCAATAAAGTCCATTAAAGAGGCCATAGACTGACTTTATCTCAGATACAGAGGTCAATTCCTATAAAATTCTAAAAAAACAATTAGAAAAATGTAATCTTTGAGATGTTTCAGGATAGGTTTCAGAATAAAACACAGCAATAGCAGTATAGCGTGTACTGGTCGGTTACAGACTGACTTGCTTAACTAGTTTTAAAACTACCCTTTATTATAAACACTACATCCCTCCACCAATAGTTGTAAAACTATCCATACACCTAATAACAAATTGTAAGTAAAACACTGAGGCGACTTTTTGTATTAATAATCGGGGTTTGGATTTCTTGTGCTCCTTAATGGAAATCGTCGCACAAAAACATCTGGTTCAGCCGGCTCGTCGTCATATACTCCGGGGGGTGTAATTGAAACAGGTGGTACTTCAGGGGCAGCCGTGGTACCCTGAAGCCGCGGCGATGACGTTTGTGAGACGACACTCGAAAACGAGCAATCGGACATGTCGGCGTCGTCGTCCTCTTCCCCCGCAGCCGCAGGCAGCGGCGCCGGCGGCGGTGCTGCGGTTTCGGAGGGCACCTCCTCACGTTGCTCACTGGGTTGTAGAACGGGCACATCGCCATCGTAGCCGTCGTCTTCCAAAGCCTTATTGCCTTTGTACATAAGCAGCTGATCAATATGCTTTTTAGCTGTTACTTGAAGACTTTTAATGTAAACATTGAACATTGACGAGCCGATGGTACTTAAAATTGTTCCTTCTAACCATGTATGTTTAGTGCCATTTTTAAAATATGATTTTACGAGTACACAGTCTCCGACATTAAATTAAATTTGCCTCCTTCCATTGTAATATTTACGCTGTGAGATCTGTTTTTGGAGCACGTTTTTATCAGCCGAGGATACTGACGGACTGACGTCGGTCACGTCGTCGGATGTCGGCACGAGCGAATCGAAACGACAGCGCAGCGGCCGCCCTAGCATCAGTTCGGCGGGGGAGTGTCCGGTCGTACCGTGGACAGAGTTTCGGTACTCAAAAAGAAAATAATTTATTTTATTGTAAAAATCGACCTTAGATAGATTTTGTGCTAAGATTGTTTTTAAACCTTTTTTTATGAACTTTACGCTATTTTCCGCTAGACCATTAGACGCGGGATGGTAAGGCGCAATTGTTACGTGCTTTATGTTATTACTTTTGCAAAAGTCCTCAAATGCCGCCGAAGTAAAATTGGTAGCATTATCCGTTACTAACGTTCTAACTAAACCGAATCTAGCGAACATATCGCATAGTTTCGCTATAACGCTCGCCGAGTCGGTACTGGACATAAAATAAACCTCCACCCATTTGGAGTGCGCATCCACTGCTACGAGCACCCGGTGGCCTGCCAGCTCCGCCATGTCGAGGTGCAGGCGCTGCCAGCGCGCGCGCGGCCGCGGCCACACCGCGAGCGGTGCGCGCGGTGGCGCAGCGCGGATCGAAGAACAAATAGCGCAAGAACCTATTTTTTCCTCAATCTGTTTATCAATATTTGGCCACCACATATATTTACGCGCGTTACTTTTTGTCTTAACCACTCCAAAATGTGAATTATGAAGTTCATTCAATAAACGTTCCCTATAGATAACGGGTATTATGATTTTATGACCCCTCATTAGACAACCTTTTTCTAAAAATAACTGCAAACGGCAATTAAAATATGGCTTAAGGTCTCTATCAACTACTTTCCTAGGCCAACCATGCAAAATATATTTTGATATTATGCTCAATACGGGATCATTAAGAGTTTCTTTTTGTATATTTTCCACAGAAATAGGATGAATGTCGTGATACATGAAGTTAATAAATAATGCTTCATCCTGCACTAAATTATCCTCATTAGCAACCAGTTGCGAGTCTTTTATTGCGCGTGATAAGAAATCGGCTACGTTATCTGCGCTCTTAATGTACTCGATCTTAAAATTATACGCCGATAAAAACAGAGCATATCGTTGTAATCGATTAGCCGCGAACTCCGGTACGCCTTTCTTGCTGCCAAAAATCGAAATTAAAGGCTTATGGTCAGTCCTTAAAATAAAAGGCTGAGGCCTACCGTACAAGTAATGGTGGAATTTTTTTATTCCAAAAATTATAGCAACCGCCTCTTTTTGAATTTGAGCATAATTTTGCTCACTCTTAGATAACGACCGAGATGCGTAGGCCACGACGCGCTCGGTGCCATCCGCTTGCGTTTGAGCCAATAAGGCTGCCAGACCCTTGGGACCCGCATCCACAGTGACAATCGTTGGCAAATCGGGGTTATAGTGAGCCAATACCTTATCAGACGCAAGCTCCTTTTTTATTGCTTCGAAAGCTTCGTTTTGAGCCTCGCCCCATTGCCATTTGCAATCTTTTTTTAATAACAGATTTAATGCACTTAACATACTGGCAGCATTAGGAATAAACGTCCTATAATAATTTAGCATACCTAGAAAAGATTTTAATTCCGTGACGTTCCTAGGTCGTTGACATTCTAGAACAGCATTTACCTTCTTTTTAGACTTGTGCAACCCATTTTTGTCAATAACAAATCCTAAATACTCTACGGAATCCTTAAAAAAATCACATTTTTCCTGTTTCACGCGTAACCCGGCATCCTTTAGTCTACTTAAAACTTGTTCCAACCTAGCCACGTGAGATTCCCTATTTGGCGCGGTAATTAATAAATCATCTAAGAATATACACGTGCCCTCAATGCCAGCTAGCAGTTTGTCCATGCATTGTTGAAAAATGCACGGAGCGTTGGATAGGCCAAAAACTAAACGGGTATACCGGAATAACCCCTTATGGGTATTTATACAGGTTAAATTTCGCGACGGTTCGTCTAGAACCAGCTGATTGTAAGCTCTGGAAAGGTCTAATTTGGAAAACTCCACCCCGCCATGCAATTTAGAAAACAAATCTTCTATTCGTGGTAACGGATAATTGTCAATAAATAAAATGTTGTTTAAGGTTACCGAGTAATCACCGCAGATTCGAATATTTCCATCCGAACGCAACACGGGGACAATTGGCGTAGCTATATCGGAATGTTCGACTTTCTCCAAAATGCCTAAATCTAGTAACCTCTGCAATTCAGTTTCAACTTTAGGTTTTAACGCTAAAGGTACCGTCCGAGGCTTACAAAACTTAAACACGGCATCTTTTTTAATTTTTAAATGAATTTTATAGGGAGTAAATGTGCCAAGTTCCCCCGAAAATACCTCCGAGTACTTATCGTGCAATTTTTTTAACATCGGATCCTCTTTTATACTATGACAATTAAGGTTACACAAATGTAGGTCAAATTTGCTAATAAAATCGCGTCCTAGCAATGGCAATTGCGATATATGCGAATCGATCGTGGCAATAATAAAAAATTTAATCTCAATTATACGATTATCAAACTTAACCGGTAATAAGATATAACCCACAGGTGTGATTTTATTACCATCGTAACAATTGAGCCTTACGTTACACTTGCATAGGGCATAATTAGATGATCAAACGAACTTACCTGAAGTGAAGTTCGATCTTAATTGTCATGTCTTCGCTGAAAGATTTATATTTTTTTTTACGAAGGTAGTTGCCCTGCAACGTTCGGACGTATTCGCACCTAGTTCATCGGTATCGTAGAAAGAGAAAAAAGATACCGCTCTTCTTCTACGATGCCGGTCGTGGTCATCCTCATTCTTTTCAGAGCCTACATATTTCAACATTGTGACAGGGCCCGAATAGGGTGGGAGGGAACTTAAATCTTTCAGCGAAGACATGACAATTAAGATCGAACTTCACTTCAGGTAAGTTCGTTTGATCATCTAATTGTCATGTCTTCGCCTCAAGATTTATATTTTTTTTACGAAGGTAGATGTTTAGAGCTAGGCAATGTTGAAATATAAATAAAAATCAGTAATGAAATCAACAATTGTATATTTGAGAAAAAAAAAATACTTTAAATACAGTAATATCACATTACTTATATGTATTAGGAACATATCAACATAATTATAATCTAATTAGATTAATCAGTCAAATAAAGCACTAGCAAAACTAGAAGTAGAGTTTGCAAGAGGCAGTTTATAAAAATTTGCAAAGACCAAAGATTGGTCTGACCATCCTGCTGTCTTTCTAATGGTATCGACATTAACACCAGCTCTCTCGGCAGCTGAAGTAGATGCGTGTCTCGTGCTATGTGCACTAAATATGTTGGTGTCGATACCACTGGCCGACAGCGTTTGCTTAATCCAACGTGCTATAGTTTGAGAGGTAACTCCATGATAAGGCCCTTTTGATGTTAAAATCAGTTTATCCTCATTTATTGGCCTAATTGAAGATGTGACCTTTAAGTAATCTATTATTATTTTGGCTGGACATATACTCGGTCGCTGATTGAAAAAAGGTAATTCTAAGACAGGCTGTTTCCTACCTACACCAGAGGTCTTAACTAAATCTTTAATGTGTATTACAATCCGTTCATTTGACATGATTATATTAGGTACTCTAATCAGCGAAAGCGTTTGGCATCTCTGGCCAGTGGCAAGAGCCAATAAAACTACTAATTTCTTATTAATAATATCTAGACTCAAAATCTCATTAGGGTAATAGTTACTGAGGTGATTTAATACTATACTAGGATCCCATGTATAGGAATACTTGGGGAAAGTTGGTTTTAACTTAAAAACTCCCTTAAAAAACCTTTTCAACCGATCGTCTTGAGTCAAATTATTTTTAGAAATAAGAGACAAAGCCGAACGATGGGTATTAAGAGTACCATACGAAGCCCCTTTCCCCAAGCATTCTGTTAAAAAATCTAAAACATTGTAAATTTGTATATCCAGTGCGTCAATGCCTTTTCTGATACAGTAATGCCACCAAAGTTTTAGACTCGAAGAATATTGCGATTTAGTATTCTGAGATAAGGATGAAAGCATAACCTTTATGGCTGATTCCGGTACCTGCCGCCTTACGTACGCTTGCCGGATAATATACTCGCAGCCAGGGAAAGGCGTTGATGCATTGGATGAGTCTCTCTGAAATTAGAAAATAATAAATTTTTACTCGGTGTGAAAATTATACTTTCACCTATTATTAAAGATTTGTATAAGGGGAACCATGGCTGTGACGGCCATAGTGGCACCACAACGATTCCAGTGGCTTGTTCACGAGCAATTTTCCTCAATATTTTAAGTATTAATGAAAATGGCGGGAATGCATAAAAGAAGAATGTATTCCATTTCAGCGTAAATGCATCGGTATTGAATGCGAAAGGATCTCTTTTCCAGGAAATGTACTTCGTACATTTTGCATTTATTCTGGATGCAAATAAATCAATTTCGGGCTTGCCGAACTTATTAACTATTTGATTGAAAGCCTTTTTACTTAATTCCCATTCAATATCGATGTTCCTAGATTCCCTATCCGCATCAGTATTTTCACAGGATCTAATATAAGACGCAAATATATGTATATTTCGAGTCTCACACCAGTCCAAATTTTATTTGCAATGCTGTTTAAATGAACGTACTGTACTCCGCCCATTTTATTAATATATATTATTGCGGTGGTGTTATCGACGCGTAATAATATGTTACAATTACACAAATCTTTGGCAAATGATTTGAGACCAAATAAAACTGCTAATAGTTCCAGGTAATTTATATGGTTATTTGACTCGTCATGATTCCAAGAACCACCTATGCTTTCACCATTGCAAGAAGCTCCCCAGCCGCTCATGGAGGCATCCGTGAAAATCTCAAGTTGATAATCGTTGACTTCTAATGATTTGAATGTCGTTGAAATATTATTTTTCCACCATAACAAATCATCATGTAAATTACCTGAAATATTCATCATTTTGTCATAATCGTCGTTGTTATTTAATAAGGCCAAATATCTCGCTCTTTCTAATGTTTTAGTATGTAACCATCCATAAGTGACAGCAGGACACGCGGCTGTAAGGGTACCCAAATATTTCGCAAAACAACGTATTGACATTGTTTTGGTGGCTAGTAAAACATTAGTGCGGGATAATATGTCATGTTTCTTTTTTGGGGGTAGCTCTAAAGTCATATGCTGTGAATTTAAAATAAATCCTAAAAATTGACAAAATTTTTTGGGGACTAATGAACTTTTTGAATAATTAATTATAAATCCTAGACGCGTTAACATAGTAATCGTCTCATTAAGATTTTTCAAGCAGTCATCAAACGTCTTAGCGATAATTAAACTATCGTCTAAATATTGTACAGAGTCAAAACCACGTGACCTCAACAACGTTGACACTGGTTTCATTATTTTAGTAAAAATAAACGGCGCTGAGCTCAGCCCAAACGGCAAAGCTATAAATTCATATAAAATATCGTTAAAATAAAACCTTAGGTATTTCCTGTGTCCCTCATGAATTCGTACAGCAAAATAAGCTTCTTTGAGATCCAGATTTACCATGTAACAATCAGGTGTTAATAATTTTATAGCATTATATCTTCCATTTTAAAATGATTTGATCTAACAAATTTATTTAAATTCCTTAAATTTAAAACGAGACGCTTATCACCGTTACTTTTAGGAACAAGAAAGATGCTGGATACAAATTGATTATGTACGGGTTCGCATCGTCTTATAGCCTTTATTTTACATAAGCGGGAAATTTCCTTTTCAACTAGAACTTGATCGCCCTTCGATAGCGATAGTCTCGGCAAAGTGCCCACGGCTTGAAAAGGCTCGTTGATAAAGGGAATTTTATAACCCGAAATTGCATCTAAGACGACTTTATCATTTGTAATTTCCCGCCAATTATCAATAAAATCTGATAATCGTCCAGCGCGTACCTCGATGTCTATCGTCGGTGCGACGCGGGCGCCGTGTAATGGGGATGGCGCGCTGTGCGCGAGGACGGCGCGGGCGCCGTGCGCGCCGTCGTCGTCGGCAGCGTCGATGATCGGCGGGGCGCCGGGGCCGGCGGTCGACGGCGCACCGATGTCTGCGGGGGCGGGGGGGCTCGCGGCCCACCGCTGTGGTTCAGCGGCGTTCTTGTGTTGCGCTGAAAATAACGGGGCGGTGGGCCCCTCCAGTTTAAATTAGAAGTCGAACTCGAAGGGGCCTGAATTAATTGTCCAGATTTTTTTATTCCCGTCGAGTTTTTGATAAATTCTCCGAGTTTATCTCCAAAAAGATGCGAATCTCGTTTGCGGTCCTTAAAAGAATCGATAAAACTTTTTTCCAACATTGGCGTTACTAAAGAACGCCTGGTCTCAGTCTCGGTAAAGTGAGAATCTGCCACTAACTTAGACGCGTCACTAAGTAACTTAAGCGCGTCCTGTGTACTCAGAGATTTCTTTAGCATACCCGTAATTATTTTACCGTGTATCGATAAAACACAGCCTAACTGGTTTTGTTTTTTTGATATCCGGGAATCCCTGTTTCTGGCATTTTCCAGTAAAACTGCAGCTATTTCGGCGTTAAGAATGGGCGACTTAGTAAATGGGCAATTTACTGGCAGTAAATGTTTTTTCGAAATTTCTTCCCTAACATCTTTTTTTAGTCCATCTCTTAAAATGGGCGTCAATATTTTTGACAAATTCTCGTTCATTTCTTCGCCCCATTCCGTCGCCTCAGGAACAAAATCACCTAAAGCCTGAAGTAACTCCGGATCGATCTGCTCGGGTTCGAGCTGTTCTGGTGCAGGGGTAGCCTCGACTTGCACGACAGGTTCCGCAGGCTCCGGTGCTGACGAGGGTCCTGGCGCTGGTTCCACTGGAAGCGACGCTGACGAGAGTCCAGGTACCGGTTCCGGATCCCGTGATCCGGGAGGGTCCTCCGGGGCCTCGGCTGATACACCCAATTGTTCATCTAGCCCCACGGTTTGCGGAGGCGGCGGCGGTTCATCTTGAACAAAGACAATAAAACAGGTTTAAACCCGCGTTGTTTTATATATAATGACGGTTAACATCTCGTGTTAACGCTATAAAATTGCTACTGGTTATTATCTCGTAATAACTCGGAGCTATATTTTCCACTGCCTAACATCTCGTGTTAGATCGGGGAATAGGTATATACATGTGTAAGTTTCAAATCACTTTTCTATAGTCACAGCAAAAATGCACTAAGTAGGTAGGTACTCACCTTGTAAAAACTCCTCATCACTCGAATAAATTATTCGTGAAGAATTTCTTCTTAATTTTGCTTCATATTTCTTAATTTTCTTCCTCCAACGCTCCTCTTCTGATCCTGATTTTCTTTTAGGCATGACGCTTGACTAAGTTTCACAATATAGGTAGATAATTTCACAAGACACCAAACGAAATTAATATTATTCACGCTTGGGCCTAACCAGGTGCGTTCGCCGCGCGCGCACGGACTAGAATGAGGATGACCACGACCGGCATCGTAGAAGAAGAGCGGTATCTTTTTTCTCTTTCTACGATACCGATGAACTAGGTGCGAATACGTCCGAACGTTGCAGGGCAACTACCTTCGTAAAAAAAAATATAAATCTTGAGGCGAAGACATGACAATTTACTTTAAATGTTTTTGAGTAAACATCGGCGGGTAAGACGGACACTGCGCTACCGGTGTCAACTTCGCACAAAATCGACTTGTTATCAATCAACACAGATTGCATCATAGGTTTCCCGTTAACCGATCGGATAGGAAAAAAATCATAAATACCTTCGCAGATATCGTCAGTATCCTCGGCTAAGAAATTTGTGGTCTTAATTTTAGATTTACACACTCGGCTCAGATGGCCATTCTTTCCGCACTTTTTACACGAATACTGAGTAAATTTACACTGTTCTTTGGAATGTCCGTGATATCCACATGCACTACACTTTATTTTTTTCTTATCGCCTTCCGCGGCGGGGCGCAGCGCGAACACATCTGCAGATGCGCCGGCGCCGGCGCTGACCGTACTGTTGTTGCCATGCACCGCCAGCCGCGCACAGTGCACGCTTTGCGCCAGTTGCAGGGCTTTATTGAAAGTCAACGAAGTTGGGTCTTCGGAAAAGAGTTTTTCTTTCTCCTTCCTGTTTTCTAGTCCAAGCACAAAACGGTCTCTTAGCGCGGAGTCGAGCTCCGTAGTGAACGAACAATATTGCGCCAGACTGCGCACACGCGCCGCCCAGTCGTTTAATTCCTCTCCGGGACGCTGTTCCGCTTTGTAGAATAAATATCGCTCGGCGAAAACACATCGCTTAGCTTCAAAATGTCCGTCTAATTTCGCAATGAGGTCATTATAGCTGATCGAATCTAGGTCAGCTGGAGACACTAGGTCCTTTGCGATGCGAAAAGTGTCCTCCACCAGGGCAGAAAGTAGTACCGCTCGACGTGTAGCACCAGATTTATCCGTCTCCTCCGTAAATTTGTTCGCCAAACAAAACTGAGCAAAACGACTTTTAAATATGGCCCACTCCTGCGTGCGGTGGTCGAACGTCGGGCTGTTACCTAACACCAGATTCGTTGCTAACATCTTCTCACTTGTGTATAACTGACTTTTATCATAAAAACTTCACTTTTTATACGCGTATGTTCGTTTTTCGTCGCCACTGAGATGTTTCAGGATAGGTTTCAGAATAAAACACAGCAATAGCAGTATAGCGTGTACTGGTCGGTTACAGACTGACTTGCTTAACTAGTTTTAAAACTACCCTTTATTATAAACACTACAATCTTATAAATATAGTCTCAGTAAAAGAGGTAAAATACACTCTGTCTCAATTATAGAGGTAAATTTGACTATAAAATCACAACAACTAATCCCAGTTATAGAGGTTCGTTTTATCTCACTAACAGAGGTAATTCAGTGCTAAAGTGTCAGGACCGCACCATGATTCCCAGCTGTAGAGGTTTCTCACTTATCCAGGTCCCACTTAACCAGGTTTCACTGTAACTTGTCATTGTCATTGTCATATGCATAAACAAAGTCATAGATCCGTCAAATTTTCCGCCATATCGATGGCACTTGACGTACCGTAGTTACTTCATGTAGGATAACCATGTATTTAGTGGTTATTAGTATTAATTATGTTTTAACTTTTAATTAATTAAACAATGAGATAATTGCGTGAGACCTAGCCTAATAAGTTTAATTTAGCCTAGATATTAATATTTTTCTATTCCGCTTTTTTTTACGATTAAAAATCATCGTGTATATTGTTGTCTAAGTACCCACAACACAACACAAGCCTTCATGAGCTTACCGTGGGGCTTAGTCAATTCGTGTAAAAATGTCCTATAATATTTATTTATTTATCTATCTATTATCTATCCATATCAGGACACGCGTGCAAACGTCAGGATCTGGACACAAAAATTTATGTTAGATTTCGTAAAAGCCTGTTAGCTAGTTTGTTAGTGCACGACACCTTGCACTTTGTGACTATGCGCTGAAACTTGGCACAGTTGATTCTTAGCTGGTCATGAGCAGATACAGACCGGGAGACCTCGAGAGCCACGTCTCATTTAGTAGGGGGGAGGGGGGAAGTTCGACGCCGCCGCGCTTGACTTGGAGCAACATTTCTCTAAAACTGTACCTGTTAGGGCATGTAATATATCATTTTCGAATAAATTAAGGATGAGGAATCTAGTTTTGGAACAAAAACAATGCACTTTCTAACAAAAAAAAAGCATAAAGTAGAAAAGACTAAAAAACGTATTTTTGATTTTTTCATAATTACCAATTTTTTTTTAAAGTGTAGCAGGGATCTGAAAACAAAAAATACAATCATAAAGTTACACTTATTACGTTTAAGAAAATATATATTTTATTATACAAAACTGTTGATAAATGGGAGATAAAAAATAATATTAAGCGTGGGTCAGAGTGATCTCAATACAAAATATTATGAATGTGGGAAAGTTACCTATAATTTGTTCTACAATCGTTTATTTTTCTTGTTTTTCGTAAATAACTCGTAAACGGTAGCCCACAGCAAAAAAAATTCTGTTACGTAAATAATCTGTTTCAGATTTCTTATAAAATAAGTGCTACTTTTTATCGCTACCATCAATATAAAAAAAATATTGAAGGGAGAAAATAAATACTTAGGTCCCCTTTTTTAGTCATTCGTAAATAACTCGTAAACGATCGCCAATAGCAAAAAATTTTTTAGTACAGGAATAATTTACATAAAATTTCCTACAAAAAAGGTAATTCAAACTTTTTCGCTAGAATCAATATTAAAAACGATATTAAAGAGAGAAAATAAATTCTAAGGTCCCCTTTTTAAATATTGATCCTAGCGACCTAAGTATTTATTTTCTCCCTTCAATATCTTTTTTAATATTGATGGTAGCGAAAAAAAGTAGCATTTATTTTATAAGAAATCTGAAACAGATTATTTACGTAAAAGATATGTTTTTGCTGTGGGCTACCGTTTACGAGTTATTTACGAAAAACAAGAAAAATAAACGATTGTAGAACAAATTATAGGTAACTTTCCCACATTCATAATATTTTGTATTGAGATCACTCTGACCCACGCTTAATATTATTTTTTATGTCCCATTTATCAACAGTTTTGTATAATAAACTATATATTTTCTTAAACGTAATAAGTGTAGCTTTACGATTGTATTTTTTGTTTCCAGATTCCTGCTACACTTTAAAAAAAAATGGGTAATTATGAAAAAATCAAAAATACGTTTTTTAGTCTTTCTACTTTATGCTTTTTTTTTGTTAGTAAGTGCATTGTTTTTGTTCCAAAACTAGATTCCTCATCCTTAATTTATTCGAAAATGATATATTACATGCCCTAATAGGTACAGTTTTAGAGAAATGTTGCTCCAAGTCAAGCGCGGCGGCGTCGAACTTCCCCTCCCCCCCCCCACTAAATGAGAGGTGGCTCTCGACGGCTCCCGGTCTGTATCTGCTCAAGACCAGCTAACAATCAACTGTGCCAAGTTTCAGCGCATAGTCTCAAAGTGCAAGGTCCCCATACAACGGTGTGCAGTAACCAGTGTTGGCCGAACGTTAATGCAATTGACCATTAAAAATTAACCATTGAAAAGGTTAATTGCCATTAACCATTAACCATTGAAGGAAAATTAATTATCAATTGCATTGATCATCAATTTGCATTAATATTAATTTATTTCGAACCACTAACAATTAAAAAGAATTAATGGTTATTGCTTTACAAACCATTAAAAATTAAATCAATTTTGAATGAAAATTAAAAATGTGATTGATAATTAACAATTAACAAGAATAAACATCGTAATTTTTGTCTCTGTATTTTTATGCAGGGTTTTCCCATCTGTTCCCCGCGAAGACAAATGGGAATTCACCCATTATTGGTAATTATTGGTAATAATGGGTGCTTATTGGTGTATTCCCATTTGTCCCCGATTCGCGTGACCTACGCCATGCATGAAGCTGGGACAAATGGGAATGTTTTATGTGAATGAATATGAACGGCGGGGAACAAAAGGGATACACCCGATATTAGTGTTCCCATTTGTCTCCGCTCCAATGAGATGGGGAAAAATGGAAATATTTCTATGCAGCGTCTTTTCCCATATGTTTCTATACACTCATTATAGGTGCATTCCTATTTGTCCCCACCTTATTGGTGTGGAGACAAATGGGAAACGGGGACAGATGGGATTTATATGCAGCGTCTATTCCATCTGTTCCAGGTGGGAATAAATGGGAAAACATCGGAAAATGATGTGTTCCCATTTGTCTCCACACCGAGAAGGTGGGGACAAATGGGAAATATTTATGTGCAGTCTTTTCCTATATGTTCCCCGAGGGGACAAATGGGAATACACTCATTATTGGTTATAATGGGTGCATTATTGGTGTATTCCCACTTGTCCTTTATCCACGTATCCTACGCCATACATGAGAAAGGACTAATGGGAACACATCATTTTCCCATGTTTTCCCATTTTTTCCCACCTGGAACAGATAGAATAGACGCTGCATATAAATCCCATTTGTCCCCGTTTCCCATTTGTCTCCACACCAATAAGGTGGGGACAAATGGGAACACTTCATTTTCCGATGTTTTCTCATTTGTTCCCACCTGGAACAGATGGAATAGGCTCTGCATATAAATCCCATTTGTCCCCGTTTCCCATTTGTCTCCAACTCACATATGGCAGGGACAAATAGGAATACACCTATAATGAGTGTATAGAAACATGGGAAAAGAAGCTGCACAGAAATATTTCCATTTTTCCCCATCTCATTGGAGCGGAGACAAATGGGAACACTAATATCGGGTGTATCCCTTTTGTTCCCCGCCGTTCATATTCCTTCATATAAAACATTCCCATTTGTCCCAGCTTCATGCATGGCGTAGGTCAAGCGAATCGGGAACAAATGGGAAAACATCGGAAAATGATGTATTCCCATTTGTCCCTTCTCATGTATGGCGAAGGACACGTGGATAGGGGACAAGTGGGAATACACCAATAATGCACCCATTATAACCAACAGTGGGTGTATTCCCATTTGTCCCCGCGGGGAACGTATAGGAAAAGACTGCATATAAATATTTCCCATTTGTCCCCACCTTATTGGTGTGGAGACAAATGGGAACACATATTTTTCCGATGTTTTCCCATTTGTTCCCACCTAGAACAGATGGAATAGACGCTGCATATAAATCTCATTTGTTCCCGTTTCCCATTTGTCTCCACACTAATAAGGTGGGGACAAATGGGAACACATCATTTTCTGATGTTTGCCCATTTGTTCCCACCTGGAACAGATGGAATAGGCTCTGCATATTAATCCCATTTGTCCCCGTTTCCCATTTGTCTCCAACTCATATATGGCAGGGACAAATAGGAATACACCTATAATGAGTGTAGAAACATGGGAAAAGACGCTGTATAGAAATATTTTCATTTTTCCCCATCTCATTGGAGCGGAGACAAATGAGAACACTAATATCGGGTGTATCCCTTTTGTTCCCCGCCGTTCATATTCATTCATATAAAACATTTCCATTTTTTCCCAACTGGAACAGATGGAATAGACGCTGCATATAAATCCCATTTGTCCCCGTTTCCCATTTGTTTCCACACCAATAAGGTGGGGACAAATGGGAACACATCATTTTCTGATGTTTTCCCATTTGTTCCCACCTGGAACAGACGGAATAGGCTCTGCATATAAATCCCATTTGTCCCCGTTTCCCATTTGTCTCCAACTCACATATGGCAGGGACAAATAGGAATGCACCTATAATGAGTGTATAGAAACATATAGTGTAGAGTCTCATGCTAAAATATGTATCACGATCTGATAATTCACTGAAGCTTGTATTAATGGTTATTTTTATTTATAATTTTAATAGTTCCAAGCAAAAGTAACATTAATTATTAGTTTATGAAAAAAATTATTTAATTCCATTAAACGTTAATGCAGATTGACAATCAATGTAATTAAACGTCTCAAAATTCAATTCTAACTAATTTTAATTATATTGATGCGTAATGCAATTGATTAATTGCGGAATTAATGGTTAATGCAATTGATTAATTGTTAATTAGAATTAACCATTACGGCCAACACTGGCAGTAACAAACCAGCTATGTCTGCCACATTCGAGAACACCAATGTAAGCTAGACAAGCGAACTTAATGCGAGAAATTGGTGTTCACCGATGTGACAGTATAAAAGATTAGTTTAGAATAAAAGGAAATAAATCTAGCACAATTTTTGCTATCAACTTTACGTACTCGTACAGGCCTATTCGAACGATATCATAATGATATCTGAAATTATTTAGCTATCGTGCGCCTCGCACGTGCCAATACATGATACAGCGAAATGCACGATAAAACTACTAAAATGGCAACTATTTTGTACGGAAAATTTTGAGTTAAATTTTATTGAATTTCCGCTTTTTTATGTCACACTGAATAAGTACTATTCCTGTCACGTTCACTCTAATAAAAAATAAAAAATAAATACAAACGTTCGCAGTTTCTTTGAAAATGGAACTCCGGAAGTGCTTAAATTTCATCTTTTTATAAAAAGTTGAATAATGTTTAAGTTTTCAGTTTAAAATAATGTAATGAAAATCCATATTTTCCCGCTGTGTTAAACTTTTCAAATTTTATACGCCCTTAAACCCCTTGTCAAATGTCACCTGTCACCTAATTTCGGAGGGCATTCTTCTTTGTACGTAAAGGGGCCCACTGATTAACAGTCCGCCGGACGATATCGGCCTGTCAGTTGTTCGGAGCTGTCAAATTTTTGTTCTAACGGACAGGCCGATATCGTCCGGCGGCCTGTTAGTCAGTGGTCGGCTTTAGAAGGATTAATAATAAAATTACAAAATGAACTATAACAAATTGAGTTAGGGTGGACCGCGGCAATTCGATGGTGAATAAATATAACATTTCAAGTAGGCACTGACCGAGGTACGGAAAGGCAGGTATTTCTGACGAGGTAGTTGCCAGGGCGACCTTTACGAAGCCATTGCTAGGCTTCGTAAAGCTCCGACTCCGAAAATGACTATTTCCTTTGATGTAGCCTTTCTCAATTCAAGCGAAGAAACAAAATAAAATACAATGCAAAAAATATTTGGTATACCTACCCGAAACCGTGCCGTAACTATAGTCCAAATTCTCGCAACTATGGTCCAAACCTAACTCGAATATCTTGATTAAAATGTGATTATTTTTTGAATAAAGTCTTTCCGAGGCAAAATATATTCAAAAAAACCGGGCAAGTGCGAGTCGGACTCGCGCACGAAGGGTTCCGTACCATAATGCAAAAAAAAAAACAAAAAAAAAGCAAAAAAAAAAACGGTCACCCATCCAAATACTGACCACTCCCGACGGTGCTTAACTTTGGTCAAAAATCACGTTTGTTGTATGGGAGCCCCATTTAAATCTTTATTTTATTCTGTTTTTAGTAAGTATTTGTTGTTATAGCGGCAACAGAAATACATCATCTGTGAAAATTTCAACTGTCTAGCTATCACGGTTCTTGAGATACAGCCTGGTGACAGACGGACGGACGGACGGACGGAAGGACGGACGGACGGAAGGACGGACGGACGGACGGACGGACGGACAGCGAAGTCTTAGTAATAGGGTCCCGTTTTACCCTTTGGGTACGGAACCCTAAAAAGGAAGAAAAAACCTAGAAATATTAAAAGAACAATGTTATTGTCACTAAATTAAATATAGAATCTGTATATTTACCATAGGTGTAATATTAGTGGTTATACAACAAAAACCGGACAAATGCGAGTCGGACTTCGGAAATGCGAGGGTTCCGTACTTTTTAGTATTTTTTGTTATAGCGGCAACAGAAAACATCATCTGTGAAAATTTCAACTGCCTAGCTATCACGGTTCATGAGATACAGCCTGGTGACAGACGGACGGTCGGACGGACGGACGGACGGACAGCGGAGTCTTAGTAATAGGGTCCCGTCTTTACCCTTTGGGTACGGAACCCTAAACAGTACGTATGCTTTGTCGAATTTTGTAACCTGGCTCTTTTGCGTCAAATCCGGTAGTTCTGATTTTTTGCAGACTTGTTTATGATGTTGGCCCAATGAATAATCCAAGTTTGTGACTTCGAGCGCCGAACGCAACTTTGTCAACCCTGTTTTGGGGGGGGCGGTACGATCTTGTGGCTACCGAGCCAAATCAGCTTTGATTGACCTTAGAAACAATTGTGCCAACCGGCATCGCCTGAGACAAAAGTGTATACTCACTGCACTTACTTAGCCTACGAATACAAGTTCGAAAACATTATACATTTTGAAAGGCTTTATCTCGGAAAATATTAGATGTACAGAGACAATTCTAGTGTCTTATTGTAGCAAATTCAGTCAGAAAGTTACTATCAAAAGCTAGTACTTTAGGGTTATAATCGCCCAAATCTAAAAAAAAATGCGGTTTATTCGGTTTTTGACAAAGTTGCGTTCGGCGCTCGAGGTCACAAACTTCGATTATTCATTGGGCCAACATCATAAACAAGTCTGCAAAAAATCAGAACTACCGGATTTGACGCAAACGCAAAATGTATAATTTTACTGTATTATTAGCGATAAAATATTTTTTAGATAATTTTGTGTAAGTAATCGATATTTTATTTCACGTCACCGATCATATTCAATTAATTCAATTACAATAAAGAGTTAATTCCATTTACAAATAAGTACCTAATGTAAACTGTCGACATTTTATAACTTTTTATTTTTTCTTCTAAACAGAAACTGAGAAAAAACGCGCTTCAAAATTAATTTCGGTTTCTGAAGTGAAAAAGTTTCAGTGAATTATGTAATTCAAAATTCAAAATTCAAAAATGTTTATTGCAAATCACATTACACATTATTAGGTGGAGCTTATAAGTAGGTGAGTTTACATGTGACACCCTGCAAGGGCACAGCAATACTTAAGACTAACATGCATATAGATTAACATTATTAATCGTGTTTATCGTTAAAAAAATCATTCACATTGTAGTAACATTTGTCGACTAAGAATGTTTTTAAGTGTTTATTAAATATCGGCTGTTTTTGAATATTTTTTAGGGAGTTCGGTAGGTGGTTGTATATTTTAATTAGCATGTAGTGAGGGCTGGATGCGACTATTTTTAGTGTTGAGAGGGGTAATTGAAGTTTATTTAAGTTTCGATTGTTCCTTTTGATTTTTGGTGCTGTCGGAGTAAACAACTCTGTATGTTTCCTAACAAATTTACTTGACTCGAGGATGTACATTGACGGTAGAGTAAGTATTTGGAGTTTCTTAAAGAGAGGTCTGCACGACTCCATTTGATCAGTATTTGTTAATATTCTAACACATCTCTTTTGGAGAATGAAGATCTTATCCATGTCAGTGCTATTCCCCCATAAAACGAGACCGTAAGTCATTCTTGAATACGCGTATGCATAGTATACAGAGAGGGCAGTTTGGAAGTCTGTCGCCCGTTTGATGTGTTGTAGTGCGTATAAAAAGGAGGACAGCTTTTTTGACAGTCTCTGGATGTGTGATTTCCAGTTCATGTTAGTGTCTAGATCGATACCCAGTACGGTAGCTGAATTAACAGATTCTAATGTTGTATTATTGTAATTAAAAGTGATTGGTAATGCTGATTTTTGGTGGGGTTTAAATTGGATTATTTTGGTTTTTTCTAGATTTAGTTGAAGATTATGTATATCCAACCAGCTTTCAATTTTTTCCATTGTTATAGTCAGTTTATTTTCAGCTTCATTTTTATCAGAACACGAGAATAACACCGACACGTCATCTGCGAAGAGAGCGCATTGGTCTTCTATTGCATTTGGTAAGTCGTTTATATAGATTAAGAATAAAATACAAATGTAGAATGATTTGATTCTTTATTTCAAGATGAAAATTACACTATAAATTTGTTACAGGCGTCAAAATTATGTTTATCTTCTCATCATGATCGTCAAAACTTTCATTATTAAATTTAAAATAATAAATAATTAGATGACAGAAGTTAAGGACAAAATTCCGGAACTATACAATTACCTTTTCTTTTGCTATTCAGACTCATCTAAATTAATGTACAAGTCACATGAATTATCTTCCGAGGTTGGCTGTCAGCAGGGTGACCCTCTCGGGCCAGCAATTTTTAGTTTGGCTATAAATCCAATTATCAAAAATTTAAAATCAAAATTCAATGTGTGGTACTTAGATGACGGAACCCTAGGAGGTGACGTGAATACTGTACTCTCTGATTTGTCTTTTATTAAGAGTAGTTTCGAAAATATTGGTTTAGAACTGAATTTCAGTAAATGCGAACTCTTTATTCAAAAATCTTCTTGTACTTTGACCAACTTACAACCCAAATTTGACGATCTGACTCCCAATATCAAATCAGTAGACAAGTATTCTCTTTGCCTCCTGGGTTCTCCTATATTCGAAGAATCTTTTCCCGATTATATTTCTAACTCCATAACTAAATTCAAAAGTCACACGGATCGCTTACTCGAAATTAGCCCTCATTATGCTCTTGTGATTCTTAAATTCTGCCTTTTTGTCCCTAAATTTACGTATGTGCTCCGCTGTTGTCCTTTCTGGAAACATCAAAATGTATTGTCGCCCATAGATGATTTGATCAAAATTAGTTTAGAGACGATTCTAAACATTCAGCTAAGTGAGCCTTCCTGGTCTCAAGCGTCCCTCCCCATTCGGTTTGGAGGTTTAGGAATTCGCAAAATTTCCAGTGTGGCTTCCCCAGCCTTTTTGGCGTCCACTCATAGCACGTCTGGTCTCATAGGAAATATCTTAAGGGCTTTGCCCACAAACTGTGAGATTGCGGGCTTTGAGGATGCCAAAAATGCTTTTAAAATTGCTTGCCCAGGCAAACAATTTCCAGACAACCCAAATTCACAAAGGAGTTGGGATAATGTTTACTGTGATTTAACTTACAATACTCTCCTAAACAACTGTACAGGTCCAGACCGCGCGAGGCTTTTGGCGGTCGGAGCCCGGGAAGCCGGTTACTGGCTACATGCCCATCCTTCGCCCAATACTGGTACTTTCTTGGATCCGGCCTCCCTTAGACTGGCGACTGGTTTGCGACTCGGGGTTTCGGTGTGTACGCCACACATATGCTCTTGTGGCACGGACGTGGACCGACTGGGACACCACGGATTATCTTGTCAAAAAAGTGCAGGCCGTTTTTCGAGACATGCGTCGCTTAATGACATAGTCCGTCGGTCTCTTGCCACCATCAATGTGCCTGCTCTTCTTGAGCCGACTGGCATTATCAGAGATGATGGCAAGAGGCCCGATGGAGTGTCCTTAGTTCCTTGGAGCTTGGGACGGATGTTGGTGTGGGATGCTACCTGCGTAGACACACTGGCACCGTCCCACCTCCAACGGACTACTGTAAAAGCGGGCGGAGCGGCGGAAAGCGCCGAAATTCTAAAACGTAACAAATATAAGAGCCTCGGTAGAGAGTACCATTTTGTACCATTTGGTGTTGAAACTCTAGGTCCATGGGGTCCCAGCGCGCATAAGTTGTTCGCAGAAATCGCGAAGCGTCTGGTTGACGTAACTGGTGACCGAAGAGCTGGCGGCTACCTCGCACAACGTATCAGCATTGCGATACAGCGAGGAAATGCCGCCAGCATCCTTGGTACAATGCCTCAAGGGCCTATTTTAGATTTAAGCTAGTTATTAATTTCGTTTAGTAGTACCACTGTATATATATTATTAGATGAATAATTAGATTATATAGATTAATGTTCTATTTATTTTAAATAAATTGAGAGGTCGCGTAACATCCTTCTGTGTAGGTTATTATTAGCGACCCTTGACTCGTCCCCCATTAATCCGGGCTTTATTTATATTTTCGTATAAAAAATATGTAAAGTTACTTTTGGGGCACATCCATTACTCATTTTTGATTTCGTTAACAATGGTCCCCAAACGGCGATCTGGGAGCCGATTTTTGAATCTCAAGCGCTCGATTTCGTCACTCGAAAATGTGTAGGAATCGGCGAATTGATATTTTTGAAGTACGAGCAATAGAAATTGGGAATTTAGTGGTATTGACCACTCGTTTTCAATTCTATTAATAGTATAATTTAAATGCCTAGTAATGGAGATAATTTATGGGGGCCACACGTAATCGAGCACTCGGAATTAAAAAATCGGCTCCCTGCCTCGTTAAATCCTATCACGTAACAAGGGTGAAAAACGTTTTTAAAACAGAGGCTAGTAATAGGTATAAAAGACTAACAACAAAACAAGTTCAAAATAGATGGCGCTATCAAATAAAATGGATGCTTTAAATACGTTTTTCTACTCGTCGACTGTAATTCTTGAATTAAGATTTCTTATACCAAACTGCAATTGGGTATTTTTAATGTATGGGCTCCCAACTCGACTATAATATTAATTTCGATACAGTTTAGTCAACTATAATGACATTGACCAATCACAGCTCGCCGCGATCAAGAGGACGAAACAAAACCATAGCTCAAATTAATTATTTATTTTAGGTTGTATAGTAGAAACAATTGCTTCATAAGTCAGAAAGGCGCATGTGACACCCTTAATATAGTAACATCCATAGACTACGAAAACCACTTAGCGTTGCTTGTTAGTCTCCATAGGCTACGGTGGCCAAAATCGAGAAAACAACTGTATAAAAATTGAATTTAGCGCGGAGCAAGTACCAGGGCCTTACGGGGCCTTACAGGAGTTACGAGAAGGTGTCGTTGACCAAACCCGGCGGCCGCGGCGGCCGGGGCGCGTACTAGTATAAAGGTATCGCGGCTGCTCGCGTATCTTAGCTGTATACTTTTGGTTTGGTTTGTTTGTATGATTCTACTAGTTTAAAGTATTATTTTTGTTGTCTCGTAGAAAAAGTATTGTAGGTACCTATACAATAGTTGTAACAGACTGACATCGTACGTTCAGTTATTTACTCTCTCGGAAATTACTGAATCTGTTAGGATTGAATTTCCCGCGTTATATTGGCACTGTTAATGCGACAGTGAACTCGGAGCGCCATCTGGCTTTAAATCTGTAAACTTGTAGGTAGCTTTGTTTTGATTCACGGTTTACTACCCTGCGAGATTATAATATTATTATAAAATTTAATGTTTAAATAAAAAAATAAATAATAATATTCATTTACTTTAAAGCAATATTTATTGTTTAATTAATTGAATATTACTACTACTACATTGTGCTTTTTAATTTATCCATGTTATCCTTAGAGACGCCATCTGTTGTAAGGTAGATGAATCAAAATACGCGGGAATGAAGTAGACTAATCATATGCAAGGGTAGTAAATGTTAACCAATCAAAACTTGGGATTTTGGTTCGACCTATGAGGAACTTGCATTAACATGGCGGTTTAGGGGTTCTCATAGAACCCGCGAGGGAGGTTATTTAAGGAATCGAAAAGAGGAATCGAGGCTTTTCCCGTCAGCAGAGCGTCGAGTCAATAAGGAGTCCTGTGAGTGTTAGTTTGTAAGGAAAACCATGTGTTTAAGCTTGTTTGCAGATATGAAGATTAGCTGCCGTCTTCACGAGTTCAAGATTTGGGCAAGAGCCAGCAACCACAATGGGCGAGACGCTGCTTACAGCACCCTGGTACCATGGGCATGAAGACTGGGCGTGTGATCACCACGGGGCAGCTACCAGAAGCAATACATGTCGCAATCATCGAGCGAAGCTTCACCGGGACCGTGGGCGTGTAGAATTACACAAATCCATCACGTGACAGCTGCCAATCAAATACTTTTCACGGTACGTTAATTCATTAATACCTAATTATTTGCATGTCACTTTATCTTGAGGAAACCTACATACATGTTGCATTCGTCCCTAGGCTGCAGTGATTGCCTACTATCCGTAGGATTGTAGGCTTGTTTGATATTGGCGAGTTAAAAATAGAATCATTATTTTTATATGTTCGTCGTATGAATAGCGGGTAGTTTGCATAGACCGCGTTAGATTATACCCTTCATTGTGAAACAAAAGTACAATTTTATTCATGGTCAATGTAAGTTCGATCCTCGTAAGTTAGTGTATTTTAATACATATAACAGACTGGATTGCAGTGTAGTCTATTCAATTATATTTGTGCAGTGAATACCTTAATCATATATGTGCTGGTGTGATTCTATTAATTCAACTTGAAATTCGTGTAGTGAACGAGCGTTCTTAAGGTTATGGATTAACCGACTATGAAGGGAATAGGAACGATAATGCGTTAGTCATCACCTATGAGTGTATGTAAGTGTATTTTATGTAAGATCGTACTCCCATCTTAGATGCTTGCAAGGTGCTTGCAATCCTTCAGGTGTTGAGGTTAATTCGTCTGCACATTTGCCTTCTATATCATTAGCATACTTAAATTGTATTCAATTTACGAATACCACATTATAATTAGATTGTTCAGTAGTTATCCTTAATCGAATTATCTATTACTATCGACAGAGAATTAGGAGTGTGTATGTATGTATTTTCCCCGTTTTATTTAAATGGTAATGTAGAATGTAGAACGCGTCTTGATTTATATATAAATAAAATAGGTAGATGTATTAGTGTTGCATTCTGCGACTATATCTTTATCGTTTACTGTAAGTAGTTAATTACTTTAGATATCAATATCAGTCATAAACTTCCATAAATAGTATTGGGCATAATTTTAACGAACATTGTAGGTTAAATCATATTCTTGTTACGATAGTAAAACACTAATATTTTGTAGCAATAAATTTATAGTTTATTTTCGTTATTAGAGATCCATTAACCTTCATTATTTTAATGATATAGAATATATCAGCAATTCTAATTAAATTTTACAATTTGTAAATTCATAATTGAAATGATTGTCCCTATACATGCTTCTGTTTTTGTCCATATAGGTCATTAGCTCTGTGGGCGTAAATGTTTAGTTAGATTAAAATGAGGTACTGGTTTAAACCAATTACTTAATACTTTATTAAACACTATTTTATTTGTCAATTTCCGGTTCACGAGTGGGTGTGGCAGCGAGCGTTGTTCCATCAGCGGCTTCGGAGTGTCTGTCTCAGAGCATCCTCGTCGGAGCCTGAACAAAGCCACTACTACGGGCGCCAGATGCAAGTCCTACCTTCTACATGAAGAAGCGACCGGCAGCGCTACGCCACGCCTGAACCTTCACTTTACTCATTGGATTCGGTGCAGTATTCGCCTGCGAGGGACGAGGCTTCTCATCACGACGTGAGAGCATCGAAGCCCCGCCAAGCAGATCCTAATACCTAAACGGTGACGTAGATCATTACCAATTATGTTAGGTGTACTAAAACGGTTAAATAGGATTATTGATTTATTACGGTGTTTATCTGTAGGTAGGATTATGTAGGACATTAGCCATATAGGTACGTTTATATTATTGCGGTTTACATACATGAACCTTCGTAGGTACGTTTATATTATTACGGATTCTGGTTTAAAATGTAGGTACGGATTATATTTATTTACGATTTAGAAATCTAGTCTATGATTCTTATGACTATTTGAGAAGATTTATCTGAAAGTAAATGACTCTTTGACAAGGTGAGATTTCTAGGACTTCCGGTAATGCCATCTGTGTAATAATTGATATCTATTTAATTATCGTGATTAAATATTCATATTTTAATGCAAGTATTCACTAGTTCATACAAATGTATGACTTTGAGTTAATCATATACATATATGTATCTGTCTCCTACGATCTGGTTCAGCTTTAGCTGGTTGCGAATCATTATATCATTTGTAGAGCATTATAATTACATTGCTAATGCGTATCATTTATCTTTTACTATTGATAATATTTGCTAAACAGATTGGTATATTTCTTATGGTCTTACATATTATACTTGAGCTACGAGTCCGTGTGATTCGCAAACAGCTATATGCAAGGTTCAAGAGTCATGAAATGCTATTGTGGGTGTATATTTTGATTATTTGGTATATAGTTTGACCTATATCTAGCCAATATTTTATACTTGCCCCAAATTCATTTGTCATATTGAATCGTCATTTGACTAGTGTGGTTAATACCTACTACCATTTTGGATTACGTCCAAGTGAAAGTATATTATATTTATTTACTAACTAATTGTAGTTGTTGAAACTTGTCACATATAAGTGGCTGTTTTAACAATGAGGTATTTAGTTATATCTGGAATTGACGTCACATTTGATTTTTCCAGTTATGACAAAAGGTTTCAGTATTACCCAAGTTCATTTATTTAAGATATCGCTAAGCAATGGTTTTATACCAGGTTGATGAAATACGTCCATGTGTTTTATTATAGGGCCTGTCCTTGTTTCTATGAAGGGTGTCCAGTCTTTGGTCACACCCACTGAAGGTAATCTTTGAAAAGGGCTTGCTTCAGTGGTGTAGCACGGTCAGTGGAGCATGCTAAGTCTATTGATTGTATTAATCTTATGATTCATGCAATACGTTTACTAACCTCAGTAGAAACTATTCCCCGATTCTGGCCCCACCTCTCAGTGGTCACCGATCCTGACCCCAGGGCCGATCCACCGCCCCCGCTGAACATAAAAAAAAAAAAAAAAAAAAAAAAAAAAACAAATAGCCCCCCATTTGAATTGATTGCGCTAGGTCTCAGCAGTGCCCGGCGCCTCCTTCAGGTACTTACGAAATACGCTAATTAAACAATACTCCTTGCTCACCACGGTAACAATAGGCTTATCGACCCTTTTCTATTGTTCGATCTCGACTCGGGCGCGTTATTGTGTTACCGAGTATACTACCTGGATGGACCCTTCACCCACCGACGTCTTCATTCATGCCTTCTTTATGTGTGTATTATACTGTAGGTGTTTGTGATAGGTATTAGCGATAGGTATTTGCAATAGGTATTACCGATAGGTATTTGCAAAAGGTACTTATTTGCGATTCATTATCTTATTATCTTACAACCTCTTGGAGCTATTTCGATTTATAAGGAATACAGTTCTAACCTAACCTAACCTAATTAGAATTTACACAAGTAATCCGTCGGTAGCCTAAACTAACCTAAACCTTCTTTTACCAAACCTAACTTGACCAAACCTAACTAAAATCAACCTAACTTCTCATTTCAAACTAACCTGCTTTCACCTAGTCTTCGTTCAAGTTATGTTTTAACCTAAATACCTAAACTTCTTACCTATCCAAACTAAAGCATCCTACATATCGTATACATACTTACCTATATTGTGCATATTGTATTATGTTATTTTATTTAGTTTTACCTATTTCTAACTCATTATTTTTGTCTGCGATAAATGCAATTCTACCTAATGTAGCCTTTTTTATTCTTAAACTTAGTATGTAAGTATGTCTCATTATCTAATACTATATGTTTATTTTCACATACATTTTTATGTTCTTTGTAACACGATAGAAAGTAAACTCGTAGCTACTTGTTTCTTTGTATTATTAAAATAATAACTAGGCGTGTGAGGCATTTCTTGTGCACTTGTTTTCATTGTTATAACAGCTTAATTGCTTTATTGATAGACGTCTATTATATTTTATGCTGACAATGGATTATTATGTGGATATAATTTGGGTTTGAGTACAGGGAGCGTCTGTTTAGATGAACTTGTTGAGACATGTTACTTTGTATGATTTTAAAAAAATAACGAGACGTGTCAACTGGTTTCAACATGATTTAGTCTAATACGTCGGCATTTCTTGTGTGTTGGTATTCATTGTTATAACAGCATAATTGCTTTATTGGTAGACATCTATTATATTTTATACTGACAATGGATTTATTGTTTCCTATTATGCTTTTGAATTTGGGTTTTAGTAAAGAGAGCGTCTGTATTAGATGAACCTGTTGAGACATGATTTGAACGATACTGTATCCTGCTCACTATCACAGTATAAAAGCCGAAGAGAAATGGCTTTGAGTAAGTATTACTGTCGTGGCAGTCCTCTGTATCAGAGCTCCTTGTATCTACTGCAGTATATAGAAATATAGTGTTAATTCAACAGTGAAGTGTTTAAGTGTTTATAGAAAGACCCAACAATGGATGTAAGTATGTCTTTTATTACCGTAACTTACTTTGTTTTGTTTTCACTTGTGTTCTTTGTGTTTTAATTATCAAGATTGTAGACAGTGTGTAAATTATTGTTTTATATTGTTTCAGTTCACTGAAAATACTTTCAAGAACTATTACTACCCGGATGATAATAAAGACGAATCAAGCGATGAAGAGGGTACGCTTGGTCTCAAAGTTAAACAAGCCATCGCAAAGAAACGTTCAGGAAACAATATCGATAGCTTCTTTGAACGACCTAAAAAGCAGTCTAAAGTTGTGAAACGGTCTTCAAATGTGAGCAAAAGTTCACCAGACGGTGTTGCAAACTTGTCATCCGGACAAGACGACGGGGCCTATGCATCACATTTGATTAAAATCGAGATATATGATATGCATAAAATCAAAAACGTCCCACCCATGGAACACTGGAAGCATGCGGACTTCAGATTGAAATATTTTGCGTTGGAAGACGATTTGGAGCTACAAAATACGCGAAATATTATTTATAACATAACAAAGCAATTAGCTTCTAAGGACAGTAGTGTGAAATATTTTATAGATAATAAGAAACAGTGATAGTTATAATTATTAATGATAGTAGTAGCTTAATGATTGTGTTAACGTATTTCTCATTTTTTACCTCTCCTTAAGTACATTTTCCATGTAACAGATTTTTTTGTGTCGTCTCGTTTTTTAAGTAACAAAGAATGTTAAGAAATATTTTGTAAATAATAAAATTTAAAAAAAAATGTGTGGTTTAAAAGGTCTTTGTATTATATGAAAAAATAAAAAATCTTATTCAAGTACACGTATTATTTTATTTCACAAAAAATGTTTTAAACATATTCCTTAATATAAGGTCATTACATACAGAATTATCAGAAAACAAACTTAGCATATCTGTCATAGTTTTTCCATGATATTTAAAATACAAATAAACTAGACAATATTCACCACAAACTGAAGTAAAATGGTTTTGAAGAGGTTTATTGTTATAAAACCACTGTCTGGTGTTTCTTTTTAAAAATAAGTTATGGTAACCTGAAGGTTTCCGTCCGAAGGAATCAAAATATTCTCCTATACCAGTAACATCAATGTGTATGGCAACCCAGTGAGAGCCTGGTTTCGTGTCAGGGTCCAAATTACTAACAATAAAGACAGGTAGATCGACCCAAATAGGTATTTTGTTAGCAGCAAAAACATTTGATTCAAAAAGTGGGTTTAATTTCTTCATACAAAATTGAATCTCATTAGTATCCATAATTACTTAATTAATAACAATTTATGTCTTGATGATGCTGCAAACAATGACTACAACAAAATAAAGTAAACGAAAGAAAACATTGTATTTATATAATTATGTTATTCAACTATTATAATCTACAGATACATCACGGTTTTTGTTTATTTCAATAATGTTGTCAAATTCTGCATACACGATACAATTAATGGTGCTAGTTAGAGCCGAATCAAAGCGTACTTCTATTCGAACACTTCCATGTCTAACCAGATTCCAGTGTGAAGTTGAACTAGCAGATAAATCAGGGGTTAAATCAAAACATAACAAACAATATCCTCCACCATAATCTGTTCTACTTATTCCATTACCTTCGTTGTGAAAATGAATACCAGTTCCAGAAAATAAGGTGTGATATGCCGCCGCTATTAAACCAGAACTAAATGACGGTTGTAATGTTTTAGAAGGAATTTCATGACCATCTACAAACAAACTAAATGAATTCATATTATAATTTTGAAAATTAAATGGATTCAAAGCTAAATTTCCATTAAAACCTGAATTTGATACAAATCCAATAATACAGCGTTTAGGAATTTGCCCGAGAAATATATTATCCAATGTTTTACCCTGGACCCCTGTTGGTATTGTGAGAACCTTAACTTCTGCTCTCGTAATGGGGTACTTCGCAGTCGTTGTTGCCAATACTTTTTGATGGGCTAACAAAACGCTAGGATTGATTTTTGTTCTTCTAACAATGAGACTAGCATCTGTTATTTGTACTTTAAGTTTTTTATCTTGATGACAAATTAAATTAAATGATTCTTTTGATCGGACTAACTTAATACGCAATTCAACACCATTTATCAAGAATTTCTCTTGGTTAAATATATCGCCATGCAAATGTCCAATCATTTCCACTTCCTTACTCTCTTTGATAAATTCTAGTCTTTTCTGAAATCCTTTGTTGTTGGCGTCAACGGTATCCATAAAACCTGGGGTATCCTCATACCATAACCCACAAGTAAGATGGGTTTTTTTGGCTGCCGGTCCATAGTTGAGAAGATTTTCCATATAAGCACGGTAAGCATATGTATTGTTTGGGGGTGATATGAGTTTTTGATTTAAATATACATCAAGTTGGTTGAAAAGGGAATGTAGCCAGTTATTGGTGGGTCCAACTCCGGCATCTGCTTTTAATTTTGTCCCATCTTGATTCAATACTTTAGCAGTAATATGTAACATTGTGTGTGATAGATCAATGTAGTCATCTCCTGATCCAGGTACTTGAAATTCAATGGGGCCATCATCACTTAAAGATGAAATTGGTTTGTAATGAATCCAATGTCCGCTTTCAATACTTGTTTGAGTTGATGGAAGGGCAAATATATCTAATTCAGATTTTGCACATTCACATGAATGACTGTGTAGAAATGACATTATTTAACTTGAAAATATATCGTTATTTTTATTATTATTTCTACTTCCTCTTCGTCGCGATGCTTTTCGAGTAATGAGTGGTTCTCTTCTTTTATTCGACATTTTATACCCAGATCCTGACATGAGAGAATCAATTTTTTCATCAGCCTTTCTTTTTAGGTTAGCGCTCGCTTCCTTAAATCGTGATCGAATGGAACTATCCATAGGACGAGAATTTACCATATCAGTTAACAAACCAACCCCTGCCCCTAAGGTTTCTTTTCCAATGGTTTTTAAACCGCTAGATAACAAAGGGAGCACTGATCTAAATAGTCCACCCAAAAAACTGCCTATACCATGTCCTCGTTGATATGGAACTCCCTTATAGACAATACCTATCCCAGAGCCGGCTTGGTGTGAATAATAATGTTCGTAAGGACAAGAGACTGACGATCTGTTGTAAATCATTTTACTCGTTGAAAGTGTAGCTTCACGCAAGAAGATCCAAATTGAAATGGTACTCTGACACCAGTCGTTGTTCTTATATCTATTTCAATGGTATCGAACTCTCTTCGTAAAACTGGTACATAATGAGCGGGTGAGAAGATGTGAGTTTT
This sequence comes from Cydia splendana, assembly GCF_910591565.1. Classification (NCBI taxonomy): domain Eukaryota; kingdom Metazoa; phylum Arthropoda; class Insecta; order Lepidoptera; family Tortricidae; genus Cydia; species Cydia splendana. The sequence goes on along the minus strand of NC_085964.1, from coordinate 12,410,617 downwards.
ATAAGCTCCATAAATGAACTTAGTTGGATCTAAAGGTATTATTCTGAGTAATGAAGTAATAACATCTCCGACTACTTGTGGGTGTATTATATCAGTATAAACAAATATTTGAGATGGTAAACCTAAATATAAATTTGCAGGGCTTTTTCCTAATGTATTTTGTTTTAAATTTGTTTTCGGTTTAAAACCCAATTGCAGACTTAGTATCGGAGTTGTAATGATAGATGTTATTTCTTTATTTGTTGTTGCTATTCCAACCAGTTTTGTTAATCCATCATATCGAAATTTCACGTTATTTTTTAACTGTGGGTTTTCATTAAACGCTTGAAGAAAATGATCTATATTATCATATGTAGTGGCTGGTATATGAGTTTTTATATCTACTATTTTTGTAGTTTTGTCGGTGGGTGATAACACCTTTTTCTTTAAATAAATGATGTTTTCGTGCTCTTGAACATTATACATGGAACAAGGATATTGAAATTCCACCAACCCAACTACCCATTCTCCATCCAATTTAATGGTCTTTGGTAATTTAGTTAAGAAATGTGCAGTCGTGTTATCCGTGTAGTAATCTGATGAACTATTACTTAACAAAGTTAGATAAAAACTATTTTCACTCATATTTTCTTTAAGTTTGATTCAGGTATCCAAGAATTAAATTTATTAGGATAACCTTGCCACTTAACTAGTATTTCCTTTCTGCCAGCAACTCGACGCGAGCGTATTATTTTATCAATTTTATACTCGTTGGAGGGGAGGTAAGTTACCTTTTGTAATTCTTTAGAATAAAATGTACCAATGATGGGTTCACCTTCTAAATCCTTTATTGTATAAACAACTCGTGGCGATCTGTTAATAATCGAATCAATAGTAAATATTTCATCACTCCAATTACTTTCATAACCTTTTTGAAACACATGCTTATATTTAGTGATTCTAACATGATCACCTACATTTAGTTTTTTAGTTTCTAATGAAATTTGCCTATCTTTTTTGCGATCATATAAATTACACCAAACAGTCATAATATTATTAGAGCTAACATCAACTGGGCGCATTTTAATGCTAGAATGATAGCTATGGTTGTAAGAATGTAGAAGATCTTGTAATATATTTGTGTAGTTATATGTATTCTCATGAGTGAAGTAACGCCACATTTTCATTTTAAGTGTTCTTTGAAACCTTTCTACTATACTTGCTTTAATGTCGGGGTTATTAGTGGTATAATAATTAATATTTTTGCTCTTAAAGTAATCTCTAACCGCCTTTGAAACAAATTCTGTACCTTTATCAGATTGGATGTGACGGGGAACAGAGCTGGCTTCAGTAAATATGCTTTCAAAACATTGTTTAACAGTAGCTGAATCCTTCTTCTTCATGGCTCTTGCAAAAGCATATTTACTGAACACATCAATAACACAAAGAATATATTTATACCCATCATTATATTGACTATAAGTACTCATATCACTTAAATCAGCTTGCCAAAGTTCATTAAAGTTCGAGAGAATGTATTTATTTCTAGTAAATCGTCTATGAATAGGTTTATGCAGCGTGTGCGTATCTTGAGATTGTAACCATTTTTTCACTTCCTCTTTGTTCATTTGACCTTTCATTTCCTTTGATAAATTATTTAAACTGCTATAGCCAGCTGGATTAGAGACGTCATAATAGATTCTGTTAATATCTAATAAGGAGTCCATCTTTCCCACTCTATTTTCTTTCCGGATCGCTTTTGCTCCCGTGTAGCAAGAGGCGTAGAAGTATTATTATCTTTATCTGTTGAGGCTCTCGTCTTCACAGATGTGGAGGGGGTAAAGGGTTCAATCAAAGGAGTACCATTAATAAATGCTAAATTTGTAGGATTACCTATGCATGACCTAGGAACTTCGATATCTTTTAAAAGTAAAGCAAACACTTCCCATCCAATTGGCTTAGGACGTTTAAGACATCTAACAGTGTCGCTTACCAAATCAGTAATATTACTATTTTGAATGGTTTGGTTATTTATAACAACTTCACCAGTCTGTTTCCACCAAATTTTCGGTTTACTTGAAACAATGTAATCTAACAACGTTCGAGCTTTTTTTTCATAAGATTTAGGTAATATGTTTATAATTTTTGACGGACTAATTGGCATTAGTTCTTGATTTATTTCGCCAGGTGGTGTATTAAACGATGACGGTGTGGCTGCTTCAGTTACATTATCTGTAACTGACTCATTATTTTCAATCTCCTCCTTTTTGTTCACTTTTGTTTTTATAATATCATTACTTTCGTTGATGACTTGATCTACCCCCTCCATCACGATGGGTATTCTAAACGGTTTTCGATCTGTTTCAATAAAATGTAGAAATCTTTGTAATGCTTGAGAATATAACGTCCACTTTTCGCGATCATTCATTTTACTTTTAAGGATTTTTTGCATCTCTCCATCTAGCCGAGATGAGGAATTTTCGGGTGGACTCTCATTCCTTTTCAGCCTTTCAATAAAATCTGATTCAACTAATAACATTTTTTTTGTGTTTTCCATTTTGTTTATGATAAAGAGTTCACTAAAGCACTTAAAACTGCACCTAAAATAATAGGTAGAAATGCACCTCCTTTTTGAACTATAACAGTTTTTCTTATTTTATGTTTCCCTTTCGAAACTAATTTTCTTAAAATATCTTTATATTTTTTTAGTTTCGTCTTTTCTTTTTTTTCTAATGGAATTTTCCCATTTAGGACGTTATAAATGCACTCACAAATAATGTTGATCTCTTCATCGTCACAAGATTTAAGTAATGCAGTACGATATTTGGGTTTAAGCAACTGCAATGCTTCAAGTAAATGTTTATATGTGTTTACTCTTGCATGCATCATGTAGAACTGACTAAAATATGGTGATTTTTATCATATTTAAACCCCTTTTTAGGTACATACACTGTGCAATGCCCATCAAACGGAAATATTTTTGTTTTAAAACGGCATATGTCATTTGTATTTTGTTTCAGGTCAATCATGAGGTAACCATGAGCCTCCTTTGTAGCATCTTTGTAGGCTTCGTCCACAAACTTTGAGTTTTCTGGGTAAACTTGTCGTGACAGGTAGCGTATTTGAGTTTTATCCCTGGGATTTTTAAAAAATACAATGTAGCTTGTATTCAATGAAATATCACGTTGACCTCTACCTTGATGAAATACGTTTTGTGTAATATAAAAAACACTTAAGTTTCTATGATGACTACCTTTCGTAAAAATGTCAACGATTCGTCCATCTGATTCTCTCATCAAATCATCTATAATAAGAAGTTTAGGTTTCTTCCCATCAAACATTGAAAAATCTGGTATTCCTTGACTATAATTTACATTTTCCAGATTGTAGAGAGGTTGCATTTCATCATAACACCAAATAATTTCACCAAATTCAACATTACATATCTCTTTGGAGTTATTCAAAAAGTTTGTAACAAATTGCGTTTTACCACACCCACTAGGACCTGCGACAATGGTGGTGAAAGGATGATAAAAGTGAATCATTATTAAATATCGTAATCTATGTGTATGTGTGTATGTGTGTGGGTGAGTGTTGATATGTTAACGGATGGACTTTAAATGGTAATATTCAGAAAGATGATTACTATTTAAACAACTCAGATATAGTAGACAAAAAAACAAAACAAAATGATTACGTAAATTTTTTTTTATTATTTATGATCACACTTTTAACATTATTTTTTTTGTTTCATATTTACAAAAATACCTTAAAAGATACAATAAAATAAAATTCATACATTTTTTTACATGTTTACAAGTAATACCTTAAAAAATATACAATGTACAAACAATAATTTGGAATTCGAATGTTCTGTGTGATTATATTACAACTTTGAAACTTTTTCATTATTGCGGTATTTTATAATGACCCCACGCTAGAGTGTCAGAAGAGTTTTCTAATAAGTACCGTTTTGTATCTTCATGCGATAATGATATTTTATTTATTTTTTGAGTGAATATTATATGTTTTATAGACTTAAATCTTAGCATTTGAGCGCGTTGCAAATTTTTATTAAATAAACACGTTTTGTAATTGTCAAGAGTAAATTTTTTTGTAACACATTTATTGACTCCTTTGGCTTTTGATAAAACACCGTATTTTTCGGTTTTCTCATCATTCTCGTCATATTTTTCAACATCTAAGGTATACATTTTAGATCTCAGACCTACAAACTCTTTTAAAATTCTACCATTATTTTCATCTTTGAAAAACCCTAATCGCTTTTTATTTATTAGCGGCAAATCATATTTATTGTTAGGAGGATAGTCAGATGTATCAAAATATAAATTAAGATCTGATTTTATATCTGCGTAATAATTTTCCGTGAAAATTTGATATACTAAGCTATCAGTATCTGTATAAAGAAGCTTAAGATTGTCTGGATATTTGGTTTTCATGTAGCTGTAGTGAAAGTCATACATCAAAGTTTTCGATATATCTAATACGCAAAATCCCAGATAAATCGGTTTATTATAAAATATTTTAGTTTTATTCAATTGAACGGCCACTAAATTCTCAGAGAATATGGATAAACTATGGAACTCAGGTTTCGCTATCAAAGATTGAACCCCCTGCGTTTTTCCTCGATTTTCCCAGTGATTTAATAATTTGACATTTACGCGTTTTGCAACATTTTCCATGGTTTTACCGAACACTGAATTATTCATTAGTTTAAAGAAATCTTTTTCAAAATCGGATGATGCCTGTGATCGCATGTGGGTGTTCAAATCTATGTAACTTTTTAACCACATAGACTGCTGAAATTTAAGAATGCGATGGATTTTACTCAATTTCAAACCATTCTTCAAACACTGTTTTAGATTTCTATAATGAATGACATAATTCGTTTTTTTATTTAAATTAGGAATTAATTTTTTTTCTTTGGAATTACCCAAACAAACGTTTTCAGGACAAAATGGCAAATCTGAATGAGAGTCATGCAACTCGTTAGGGTATTCGAGATCAACTTCTAAAATTAAACCATGATCAGCGTCATCAGATATATTAAAGTCAGTATCTGTATTTACCCATTCAAATTTACCGGTAGGAAGACATTGAGACATAGCCCACCCGTAAAGGTTATTTGCATCAAAGTACATAAGAAATGACGATGGGATATTTTGATTATAATCTTCCAAAAAAATATTATTAGCCTTCGCGTATCTATTACTACATTGTGATATGCCACCTCGAATATTTTTTGATATAAAAGCTATTTTATCGATATCAGTTAGGAGTTCGAGTTTTATTTTTGTAGTTCTTAACATTGCATCCCAACTTAATCCCGGAGCAGTATAATAATGAGCGGGGTCTAATCCATACGTCTTAAGACAAAGGTTTCTAAAATTTTCAAATATATCAGTTAGTAATAGAACATCAGTTTTTAAATATAAATCAGAATAATCACCCATATTTTTGCATTGAAAATGAGACCAAACATCTTTTGCGTGATCATAATCCTCTTCTGAGATGTGACTATCAGACAAGGAACTAAAGAAATCATCTTTAGAGGGAAGAGCTGTTAAGTTTAAAGAATCGTATGATGACATGTGTTCATAGGGATAGACACCCTTTCGTAATAAGCGTTTAAAATCCTCCTCGCATGAAAAATTCAATTTTAATTCATGAAATTGTTCAGGCAACAAGTTTTTTGCCAATTTGTCAAGACTACTAGACATAAATTTAAGTGAATCGACAAATCTCAATTTAATTGTGCGATTATTTATTTGTAAGCTCTTAGAAAATGAAATGTATTTCTCTTTGTTCTCTGGAATCAGTTCAATGTCGCCTTCCGCCAAACCAAGCCCATGCACTATAAAATGACTATCATAGTTACACAAATTATGGAAAAATACAGGTACAAAATTAGGTGCCCTGTATTTTTCAGAACAAAATGTATGTGCCACTCCTTCATAAAGACCAGTATGGTAATTATAGGAAATGACTGAATCCTCGTTTAAATTTTTATCACAAATATAACATGTACTACTCTGAGCAATATGCACATTATTTGCATTAGATAAAGGCAATGGAGTTTTTACAAAAGTATTTCTCCTACAAATGGCCTTTAAGTCTTGTTCCATATACTTCATAAATTCCTGGGTGCAATTTTTGCCTTTATATGTTCTGTACACTGACAATTTATCATTATAAGAACATTTAATGTAGTATCCAAAACTATATACCTCATGTTTTTGTACATTTGTTGTTGAGGATGTAGTAGGATTAATTGTACCTGTTTGAATCGGGTTTAGAAAGGCCTCGAAATCAGCATAAATAACAAAAGGTACCCTTAATTTACGTTCATAATTATCGAAAGTAAGTATATTGGAGGAAACGTTTTCATTGAACCAGTTTTTCTTTTTATCCTGTTCTGAAGGTAAATGTGTACAAACATGGAAACAATCGTTTCTTTGATGATTCATTAAATTGTTGCGAGTTGTAAAGTTCGACAAACAACCATCACAAATATGTGCAGCATGCTGTGTATTTGATAATTGTTTAGATACTAACCTAGATAAATTTTTGATATAGCAATAATGCCCCTTACTGTCTTTGGATATGTACAATAAATTCAAGTGGGTAGCTTTTTTGCACTTTGTTAAGTGTAATGGGCCTACTACGTCATGTTTTTTACTTTTCGAATTGTATTCAAGACCAAAAACGTTTATACTTATATCATTCATTTTTTCAAATTTTTGAATATCTCCAACCTTAAGTGGGAAAGTTAAATTTCTAAAATTTAATTTATTTTTATGCGCTATATACGATTTCGCAGTGTTTGAACGATGACTTGTAGGTGGATACAAGCCTGACAATACAGCCCATCTAAAACATTCATGATCATTATTTTTTACATTAATAACTGCTTTTCTGTTCTGAATATCACGTGGTAATTCGATATAGGAAGAACCACGCAATGGATTAAATTTGTTTACATTGACATCTAGATAGTTAAATTTTACTAAACTCCATCCACTGTCTTTTCTCTCAAAGTTAAATAATTTTGTTAATATATCTTTAACAACTGACTCGAACATATCATCTTTGTCGCTGCTAACATCAACTACACTGTTACATAATTGGAAATCAAATGTATTATTTACTTGTTTGCTCTCTTGAGTAAAATCCGCATTCAAAATAAAGTTTACTTTTAAAGCATGGTGATCAGTGAGGGAACGATCCAATAATGCAAAGATTTTCTCTTTATTTCCTAGTAAAATGGATTCGGGAGTAAATGGTTGGTGAACATTTTCATTTAATAGTATTCTGTAAGTGGCCACCCTATTCTTAAAAGCATTTTCAATTAACTGAACATTAACCCATTCAATGTCAGCCCTTAAAACATTATTTTTGTGAAGATTACTATTTAAATGATTTTTAAAATATCTTTTAGAAACAAACTTATTACACACAGAACATTCAATTTCATGATTATTATTTGTACTCACAATGACATCGGGAACTGGTTCGGATGATGTTGATGCTACAGGTTCAGCAGCTGCTGAACGGTTTTTCTTCACCAAGAATTCTTCGGTCTCCAAAACTGCAGCTGTCCTTTTTACTCCCCGTCCTATTTGAGAAGATCTATAACAATACATAATAAACATAAATATCTTAATGTCAGATAAAATAAAAATAATTACTAAAACGGTTGGTTGTATATACTAACGTAAGTCTTTTCGACACTGCTGGCAATAGGCCCGCATCATCAAAACTCCATCAATCACATCTGATGACTGAGTATTCCCCTTGGAATTTTTGATATGCCCATCACATGGTGTATAATACGGTATAATATCAGAATCTTCCAGTAACGAGTGAGGTAATTTGTTTGATATATACCACATTCTTATATTTCTATGAAAATATGCTAAAATAAATTCTTTACTTAATTCCTCAATCTTATTACGAGGCAAAGTGAGACCAATATGATAGTAAGTAAACACCATTATGGAAAAGGATGTCACAGTACAAGCACGGCACCAAAACACTGAATGATATGAACTCGAGATACCCCGCTTATATAACCAGCACTCTCCCACCCCACGTTTATCCTAACAATAAGTTCTGGTCACAACAAGTTAGGAGGAACCCATCCTTTGTTAAACAGGTACTGGTTAAGAGTTATAAACATGTATGAACAGGAATACTTTTACTTACGCCTCTCGATGTAGTTGGCTCACAAGACGGGCAGCCTCGCATAGATCTTCATTTTCTTCTATTTCTTCACAGAGTCTGATAAGTTCAAGATCGTAGACATCACAACTCAAAGAGTCCATTATGAAATGAGAAATCATACAGTGCTTTCTTTCATTTAAATAGTTGACTACAGGTATAAGATTTCTAAGAGTGGGGACTGTAATCTTTACAAATGAGAAGTATTAAATTAAAACTTTTTGTAATGTGATACAATAAAAATAATCTGTTACATGGAAAATGTACTTAAGGTAAGGTAAAAAATGAGAAATACGTTAACACAATCATTAAGCTACTACTATCATTAATAATTATAACTATCACTGTTTCTTATTATCTATAAAATATTTCACACTACTGTCCTTAGAAGCTAATTGCTTTGTTATGTTATAAATAATATTTCGCGTATTTTGTAGCTCCAAATCGTCTTCCAACGCAAAATATTTCAATCTGAAGTCCGCATGCTTCCAGTGTTCCATGGGTGGGACGTTTTTGATTTTATGCATATCATATATCTCGATTTTAATCAAATGTGATGCATAGGCCCCGTCGTCTTGTCCGGATGACAAGTTTGCAACACCGTCTGGTGAACTTTTGCTCACATTTGAAGACCGTTTCACAACTTTAGACTGCTTTTTAGGTCGTTCAAAGAAGCTATCGATATTGTTTCCTGAACGTTTCTTTGCGATGGCTTGTTTAACTTTGAGACCAAGCGTACCCTCTTCATCGCTTGATTCGTCTTTATTATCATCCGGGTAGTAATAGTTCTTGAAAGTATTTTCAGTGAACTGAAACAATATAAAACAATAATTTACACACTGTCTACAATCTTGATAATTAAAACACAAAGAACACAAGTGAAAACAAAACAAAGTAAGTTACGGTAATAAAAGACATACTTACATCCATTGTTGGGTCTTTCTATAAACACTTAAACACTTCACTGTTGAATTAACACTATATTTCTATATACTGCAGTAGATACAAGGAGCTCTGATACAGAGGACTGCCACGACAGTAATACTTACTCAAAGCCATTTCTCTTCGGCTTTTATACTGTGATAGTGAGCAGGATACAGTATCGTTCAAATCATGTCTCAACAGGTTCATCTAATACAGACGCTCTCTTTACTAAAACCCAAATTCAAAAGCATAATAGGAAACAATAAATCCATTGTCAGTATAAAATATAATAGATGTCTACCAATAAAGCAATTATGCTGTTATAACAATGAATACCAACACACAAGAAATGCCGACGTATTAGACTAAATCATGTTGAAACCAGTTGACACGTCTCGTTATTTTTTTAAAATCATACAAAGTAACATGTCTCAACAAGTTCATCTAAACAGACGCTCCCTGTACTCAAACCCAAATTATATCCACATAATAATCCATTGTCAGCATAAAATATAATAGACGTCTATCAATAAAGCAATTAAGCTGTTATAACAATGAAAACAAGTGCACAAGAAATGCCTCACACGCCTAGTTATTATTTTAATAATACAAAGAAACAAGTAGCTACGAGTTTACTTTCTATCGTGTTACAAAGAACATAAAAATGTATGTGAAAATAAACATATAGTATTAGATAATGAGACATACTTACATACTAAGTTTAAGAATAAAAAAGGCTACATTAGGTAGAATTGCATTTATCGCAGACAAAAATAATGAGTTAGAAATAGGTAAAACTAAATAAAATAACACAATACAATATGCACAATATAGGTAAGTATGTATACGATATGTAGGATGCTTTAGTTTGGATAGGTAAGAAGTTTAGGTATTTAGGTTAAAACATAACTTGAACGAAGACTAGGTGAAAGCAGGTTAGTTTGAAATGAGAAGTTAGGTTGATTTTAGTTAGGTTTGGTCAAGTTAGGTTTGGTAAAAGAAGGTTTAGGTTAGTTTAGGCTACCGACGGATTACTTGTGTAAATTCTAATTAGGTTAGGTTAGGTTAGAACTGTATTCCTTATAAATCGAAATAGCTCCAAGAGGTTGTAAGATAATAAGATAATGAATCGCAAATAAGTACCTTTTGCAAATACCTATCGGTAATACCTATTGCAAATACCTATCGCTAATACCTATCACAAACACCTACAGTATAATACACACATAAAGAAGGCATGAATGAAGACGTCGGTGGGTGAAGGGTCCATCCAGGTAGTATACTCGGTAACACAATAACGCGCCCGAGTCGAGATCGAACAATAGAAAAGGGTCGATAAGCCTATTGTTACCGTGGTGAGCAAGGAGTATTGTTTAATTAGCGTATTTCGTAAGTACCTGAAGGAGGCGCCGGGCACTGCTGAGACCTAGCGCAATCAATTCAAATGGGGGGCTATTTGTTTTTTTTTTTTTTTTTTTTTTTTTTTTTTTAGGTTCAGCGGGGGCGGTGGATCGGCCCTGGGGTCAGGATCGGTGACCACTGAGAGGTGGGGCCAGAATCGGGGAATAGTTTCTACTAACCTCCCCTCACTTGAGGGCCGTGTATCCCGGAGTGCCAAATGGCTGCTTATCGAAATCTGTTTGGATGCGTGTAAATGACGTATATATATCCTTTTAGATTTTTATAAGACGTTTATTAACCTCCCGTGGCGAGAAGTCTGTATTGGTCGTTTGCTGGTGCAAGCCATTAAAGACTCTCTATACCATATATAGGACGAGGTGGTTTTGTAACAGAGTCAACGTTGATACAGATTATTGGCGGGGCGCTAACCCCTTTGCCTTTTCATAGAAATCTGAATCATTATTGGGTCTTACTTAGGTAATGCTCAGTAATGAGGACAACTTAGATGTAAGTGTATTTATTTAGTATGATTCAACCTGGTTTTGAACCTGTATTGCGAATGCTTAGCCTTTTATTGTATATTGGGTAAAGGTATCAAATCCTATTTCCACTGGCTTCTACTCCACTTTTAGTAGATCTATTTTACGTTCGAATAAGATTAAAATAAAATAATAAAATGACTGATCTCATGATATTAGGGGCGACTCTTATATCATTGCTGTGTTTATGGTCTCTCTTGGGCACTATTTGTCTACTAATTAATTACTAGGGCCTATGTCTCCGTATCTGCTTGTTAAAAGTCAGTGTGAAATACTCCAATACGCAAATATATTGGTTGCATTGCATGAGTGGTTGGTTGATAGGGTTTACCAGAAGGTAGTACAGTCAAATACACGTCTAACGCATAAGTTGCATAATATGACGAAACCAATTTGGTTAGCATGTTCGATTTTATTTACCCAAGGACAGCATTTTATGCCGGTCACTAGGTGACTTCCTAATTGGGTTAGTTGTTAGGGGCCCAAGGGACAGTATTTTATACCGGTCACTAGTTGACTTCCCGCGGGATGGTTAGGGACCACCAAAAGGGTTGAGTATTTGAATGTACGTCTACGTGACTTTTACTTCTCTGGTATTGCGTGGAGTGAATCACATTGGGACTCTGTTTGACATAGTTGCCTATAGTAGCGACGTATGCACAGTAATTTTGTAAGGCACACAAAGTGGCCTTATGGTTGATTGCAATCAGTTATTTTATTTTACAATGCTATTTCATTGCAGATAAAATCGTAAGACGCCAGACCCCTCCTTTGTCCATTTCTAAACTTATTCACAACATAAGCTAATTTATTATTAAATATTACCTATAGGTATATATATTCTAATATTTAAAATATCTTGACTGGAATCCCTTTGAACCTTTAATCTGCTTTCATAGTTTCAGACACCCCCCTTATATTTTAATTTATGATTATTTTGAATTTAATAAAACCGACAATAGCATTTTATAGGAAGAAGGTAGGTTTTATAATATTTGTGTTTTAATAAATAATACTTATTCAATTCTTTCGATAGGATTTTATGAATTCTACCATCCTCTAGGAGCGTTACCAGTTATTTCTAGTTTCTTGAGGTTTAATTTATTAGGTAATACTTGAGGTTTTATTTATTAGGCAATATTCAGGATCCTTAGGATATATTTTAATTTCGTCTTATTATAGGAGGGTTTTCTGTTAAATCTCTTATTTTAGGTTGTTAGTTACATATTAGGAAATATTTAAAATATGTATTGTGCTTGTTGGAACATATTACTGACTTTGTCCTGTTGTAACATGCCTCACACCTCAGAGAGCTTTGGTTATTACTTGTCATAACGTTGGTCTGTAATTCCCAATTAGATGATCTTGCCGTACCTTGCTTATATATTTACATAAGGTTTTATTTCCCACTGTGACATATTTTATTATGTTTGTGTACAGGTTAAACTTGGGCAGTCAGGTTTTGGTCCCGTCTTGTTTTCCTGACTTAGGTATTTGGCCCTAGCAATCAAGGCGGTATATCACAATGTGTCCTAATCAGACTTCATTGGTAAGGTCCGACCGAGATCTCGGTCTCGGTCTCGGTCTCGGCAGTCTCGGCCGAAATTCGGGCCGAGATCTCGGTCTCGGTTCTCGGCCAAATAAGGCCGAGATTCTCGGCCACGGCCGAGACTGTGAAACCGTTCCGATTTGCGAATTTAAACTTTCGCGCGCGGGTGGCGAGCTTGTCGTACGATCTCATTGGCTGCCTGGTGGGTTTCTGCGACACTTCGTGTCAGTTCACTTGATTTCTATTGGTGTTTAATTTAACATCTAAACCAATTAAGTAGGTGAATTGGCGCCATTGGCGGTATTGCAGGATTATCAAGTAACCACTGTTGTGTTTGTTTATGTTTTGGTGTACTACTAAAAGAATAACATTAAATGAGATACATAAAGGCACATTAGGCACAGTGCTTAAAAAATTAAGAGTTATTTGCTAACATTGTTGTGTGTTGTGTTGTGTACGAGTGAACTTTAAACCGTAGGTAAGTACGTAAACTAAACATTATTTTGTGTTTTAGGTTATTACGATAGATTTTGCGACGACTTTTAAAGCTTTTTATTTAACGATAGGTGGGTTGGGTACTAATATTAAATGATTGAAAGTAAATGACTTATTTGAACTTTATGCCTACTAGTTAAAAATCATATTCAAATGGCAGTAGCGATATTAGTAATAGTAGTAATGGTGGAGACTATTTGGAAATTAATTTAAATATGAAAACTAAATACTGTTTTCGTGGGTTCGTGTTCGTTCAACAAAGTTCGTGTTGCTTTGGATCTAGAAATTGTTGTTATTTTATTTGATATGAATTGTTAAAAAGGCAAGAACATCAGAAAATTACTTAGTTGACTTACTTTTTACTTCGTTGATTTGATTTGATTTCCTTTTGTTTAATGTTTGATATTTAAAATGAAAATTTTATTTTTCAAAAGATACCTACTACCTTGTTACAGGTACATTTTGCATTTGCAATGCCTAAAGTAATAAACCCTATTTGGGAGTATTTTGAAAAAAAAAATTCACAACCATCTAAGGCAGAATGCAAGCTCTGCAGGAAAACAGTGTCTCTGGGAAGTTTGCAACCTAAGCTTCAAACTATTAAAGGGTTAAAACTACATTTATCGAAATATCATTTGACAGAAAACGAACATTTTTTAATACAAATAGATGACCTGAAAAACCAAGCAGCTGAAAAGCAAAATAATTTAAAATCAGCGGGCCCTGTACTTCTTGAAACAGACAAGAAGACTCAACCTACGATGCAGCAATTGCTGGCGAATCCGCCAAAAGCCCAATGGCCCCATGACCATGACATAACAAAACGCATAGATAAGGCTATCATGGATTATATATTAGTTGACATGCAGCCTTATAACACTGTGTCAGGAAAAGGATTTAAGCGCTTAAATTTTGCGGACCCTGCAGGACCAAAAAAATATAAATTGAAATCTGAAAAATTTTTTCGCACCCAACTAATGCCGGAAACTTTTGAAAAAGTTAAAACTAAAGTAGTCAATTTGCTATGTGAGGCCGAGTGGATAAGTTTTACTACAGACATTTGGTCAAATCCTACTAAAACTTGTTCACTTCTGAGTTTTACGGCCCATTTTGTGCACAATGAACAACGACCAAAAGTAATCTTGGGTGCATCAGTTTTAGAAAATGACCACACGGGCGACTATATCTCCGAGAAACTGAAAGAAGTAGTCGAAGATTATAATATAGGCTCTAAAATCCACCTTGCTCTTCGCGATAATGCTGGGAACATGGCCCGTGCTACAAGGGTTGCGGAGTACGATTCGTTGGGCTGTGTGTCTCATACACTACAACTGGTGATTCATGACGCAATTTTATCGGTGCCAAACATAATAACAATACTAAAAAAGTGTCGTAAAGTAGTCGGACACTTTCATAGAAGTGAACAGGCACGGAGGTATTTAAATACTTTCCAAAAAACTTTAAATTTACCAGAACACACCCTATTCCAAGACGTGGAAACACGTTGGAACAGCACGTACTTAATGTTGTCACGGTTGATTGAGCAAAAAAATGCGATTAATCTATACCGTGTCGAAAGGGGCTCAATCAATGAAATTAATAACGAAGAATGGACGACGATGCAAGATGCTGTCAGTGTATTGGAATGTTTTTATGAGGCCACATTAGACATGTCGTCAGATGCATCATGTGTCTCCTTGGTGATACCTTTAGTAGCCATGTTAAGTGGAAAACTTGCGTCAACTAGCGGGCAAAGTCAGTTTGTAGCGTCGGCAGATACTGCAATGTCAGCAGATATAGAAAACAATGAAAGTGATGCTCTTCAAAATTGTGCTGCTGCTGAGATGAAAAGCAAGTTGTTGTGCTCACTCAATCATCGCTTTTCATTCATACGAACATCGAGCCCCTTAATTTGTGCAACATTGTTGGATCCCCGATTCAAAACAAAATATTTGACCGAAAACGAGGTAAACGGAGCCAAGACTAAAATTTTTGAAGTTTTACAATTAGGTACACCGGCAGGACTTGGAGAGCGTCAGGGTGGAGCGTCAACTTCAGTTAGATCCGTCAATGAGACAAGTTTGTGGGCAGCTCACGACTCCATCGAGTCTGATGACGACCCAATGACGGACAACTCACTTGAATCGTCACTTGACAATTATCTGAGAGAGCCAAGGCTGCATAGGAATGCAAATATCTACGAATACTGGCATTCATCGCCTTACCAACTCCTGCGCCCTGCAGCAAAAAAATTTTTGTCGGCTCCACCAACAAGTGTGGCTAGCGAACAGCTTTTTAGCAGGGCTGGTCAATTGTACGACGAGCGGCGTCACAATTTAACTGGCCACAACGCTGAAAAGTTATTGTTTTTGTGCTATAATATAGAACTATTTAATTTTGATTATTAATGTCTTTTCGTCGTCTTTTATCAGACCCACTTGCACCAACCAGAGTTAAAAAAATAAATGGCAAACCTCGCATTTACTTTTCAGTTTCGTACATGGCGTGATGAATCCTAAGTTAGCTGTTTAATTTTTTAACCCTGGTTAGCGCAAGTGGGCCCGAGAAGAGTTTTGTATGTTTTTAGTCAGTATTTATGAAAATACAGTTTTTTTTTGCAAAATACGTATTTTTTCTTTCTTTTCTCAAATTCTCGGTCTCGGTCTCGGTCTCGGCCGAGAATTTCATTTTGTCTCGGTCTCGGTCTCGGCCGAGACAAAAAAAGTGTTCTCGGTCGGACCTTATTCATTGGATATAGAGCTTATAAATTATTGAATTAATTTAGCTTACATACTTAATCGATTCGAATGCAATAAATCAAATTCATTAGCATTCAATACCTTGTTTATTTTATATTTCATTCCCTCTAGCTTAGACCCTTATTTACTTAGTATTATTCTCCAAAAGTTTCAATAATAGAAAAGGTTGAGGAAAGTTTCAGTATTTCAGGTTATAAAGCTTCTATAGTATAGCTTAGGCTGGGGAAGACATTACAATATGGTTTAGGCCGTGACCAGGATGTTAACTTTCTAATTTTTTTATTATCGTGCCTTTCTTAAGGCACATAGTGATATAATCAAGTTTTTAATCTCGTACCTCACTTAGACAACTCAGCAAGCTTCGTTGTCTAAACACGGTACTCGACTGAAAAACTCTCTATTATATCACGATTGTATAAAATAGTAGTAAAATAGTATTGTATGTTGTGCCTGTGACAGTGGTTGGAAAGTCTAATTTTACATTTTCAGTTATAAATAGCAGTGAGGTATTAATTCATATACGCAAACTAAAGCTAAACGAAACAACGACGGCCCCGCGCCCCGCGGCGCTGTAATTACTGCTCTTTGATTAAATTATCTATGAATATGAAACAACAATTTCTATATTAACAACTCTGCCAAAGTTTAAAATTAAATAACAGATCAAGGCGTTTCTGTCTGGGCCTAATATTACTTCATAAATTTTGCTTGATGAAATTCCTAATTTGGGTTTAAGTATTTTTGCTAAGAATAAAAACAGATTACGGATAAGTACGATCTGTGTCAAAAGTGATATTTCTGGTTGAAGAAATTTCACTTAAGCCTGTTATTACAATCAGTATACACCTGAAGGGCTTATCGATAAGGGAATGACATCGGATACTAATTTTGTTGTAATGGTGGAATAAAAGCTTATGGTTCGCAATGGGGGCGTGGGCTGTAGCGAGAGATTATAGGTACAATGGAATCCGTTTATTATGACTCCGCTTATACTGACCAACCGCTTACTATGACGTAATTACGGTGCAAAGTTTGGTTTCCATACAAAGTTCTTTGTGAAAAAGTCGAATAAGATGACTTCGCTTACCTATAGTGACAAATCGCTTACTATGACCTATAAATCCTATTTTCATGAAATTATGTCCGGTTATTGGCTGGTTTTCGTGGCCGCACCCACGTCTTTCCCTGCGAGGACGTTTGGGGCGTGCGTGGCGTGTAATTTGTTTTAGTTTTGATTCTCAGTGACAAGTTGATAATTGGTACAAGGTAATAAAACTGATCTCTCACAAAGGAATTCGAGATTAATTTGGAATAAATATCAAAAATAAGAAGTTAATAAACTATGCTTTATATGACATCCGCTTAGTATGACGTATTTGTGTGCACTTCCCTTCGATGTCATTATAAGCGGATTCTGCTGTAGATAAGGTTTGCTCATAATTTTCGAGCGTGCTTGCTAAACCGTATATAATAGGTAGGAGCTTATATAATAGGTAATTATTTAGGTAAGCTAGTGTATATCCCAAGAACTAATTACTATCCAATTAATTATCATACTTGAAACGCAAATTACTCCGTCTATTATTGTAGGGTTAATTATCCCATTAAAATGCTATGACATAAGAAATAAAAAGGACAAGTCTCGAATTAAACCCCGAATTTAGGTTAGGTACCTACAATTCTTTTTCCCATTTTGCTCTTCATAGAAGTCTGGTGGGTGGCGACATTTATAATTCCCTCAAGGGCAAAGTTGGACGGTTCCCGCCTCACTAATTTGACAACTGGTATGTTATACAATACACCACACCTCAATAATGGAAAGCGTAAATTCCCATGTGTTCATAATGAAAAAGTTGGTATTATAAAAATAGTGAGTGATTTAACATTTATCTACAACAGAATAGTATATAGAGTAGAACTGTACGGATATAATGGTCGTTCTTGTCCACGTGACAGCGTGATAAAACGGTGTCCGTCACTTTCTATCACGCGGTGTTAAAAAGTGACAGTTATTTAATCACGTGGATAAAGATGGATTTTTATTTATTTTATTTTATTTGAAAAATGTTTACATGACCTTACAGACAGATCCAATGCGCCATGAAACTTAACATTAAAATATACCAAAGGTACATATAACAATCAGGTACAAACAAACAATTACAAATAACACAATTACAAATCACTAGTCCCTTATCACATCCAATATTACACCTTAACGGATGTAGGCCTCGCATCCATCACCTCACAGAATCTCATGCATTCATTTCTCACAGACACCCAACGCCACGCAAACAGGTCGCACTCGGGTACTGATGCCAAGAGTACATTCAACTGTGTGAGGGCACGGAGCAGCGGAGAGTTCAGTCGTGACACGGTGCGTCCCGCTGGCAAAGCCAACAGATCGCGTCGCCGCGGTCTGAGGGCTATCCTGGGGATGTCTGGCACATGTAGTCGCACAAGTCGACTCACCAATTCTGGACAGTCCGAATCACCGCGCAGGGTCCGACACGCCAACGTCAATAAGCTAAGGTTACGTCTCACCTCCAAAGAGTTGTAACCTAAGGCCCCAAGGAGATACTTTGTCGGATAAAGAAACGGGTAATATCCAAACATTTTTTTGTATAAAAACCTTAAAAAGGCTTTTTGTACCTTTTCAAGAAGCAAACTGTAGGTAGATTCGTAGGGATGCCAAACGATCGATGATGTCTCAAGCTTGCTTCTTACAAGTGCATTATAGACAAGCCTGATAGCAACAGGATCGTTAAACTGACGAAGGTTGCGTGTAACGAAGCCCAGTCTTCGAAAGCAGTTGGCAGCAAGCGTCGAGATATGCTCATGAAAAGTGAGCCGCGTATCGAAGACCACACCCAGATCTTTAATAGAACACACGCGGTTTATAGGCTCGGACCCCAGCACATATTGTGCATGCAACGGCATATGAGCACGGCTGAAAGTGCAGACGCAACACTTAGCCGGGTTGAACAGTAGCTTGTTTTCGGTGCTCCAGAGAAAAACCGAGTCCATGTCCCTTTGTAACGACTCACAGTCAGTACTTTGCTCCACTCCATACACCAACTTAAGGTCATCTGCATATAGAAGACACTGAGCCGATTGAAGGACTGAACTGAGGTCGTTTATCATGATGCCGAACAAGAAAGGACCTAATATGGAGCCTTGACTGACCCCAGACCGGGTATGGTATGGGGCCGAGACAAAACATCCATGCTTGACGTACTGCTGCCGATCGCGTAGATAACTAGCGAAGAAAGACAACAATGCGGGAGAAAAACCAATCCGATCTAGTTTCGCCAACAACACATATATGGATAAAGCTATCCACTAGCAAAAAGCAGAGCTTTGTAAGGGCTCGCGGAGTTTTTCTACCTAAACGTACCGGACCGCGACTTTGATCCAGTCCGAGGCTGGTTCCATGTTCGATCGAGTGAGTACGTAATAAATCCGTTAAGGACGCAGCTATAAGTGAGAGCAAGAAAGAAATATACCTACTAATTGGACCTCGGTCGCTGTCCGGTACGTCTGTCTGTTACCGCTTTTACCTTGTCCGTTAAAAACGTGTCCAGGCGACAAAATATACAATTTCATAAGCGCTTATTACATCCTACACGATCACCCAGTACTTTTTGTACTTTCGGTCAACTACCTTAGCAGCCTACAAATACATTAACGACATTTTAAATATTTTAGACAGAAAAGAATATGCAATTGGACTACTGTTTGACATGACAAAAGCTTATGAAAAAGTCAAGTTTAACATACTCCTTGACAAATTATACGGTATCGGAGTGCGCGGAATAACACACAAATGGTTCCAATCTTATTTAAATAACAGAAAGCAATGCGTTGATATTGAGTATAGAACGAAACCTCGAGAGAAATTAGCATCGTTAGATCTGATGTCCAGCCCGTGTTAGACTCAATCCCCCAGGGAAGCGTTATGGGGTGCGTGCTTTTTATTATTTACATAAATGACCTCCCTAGATCTTTTTCCGAAACTTGTGTCATGTTTGCAGACGATTTCTCCCTACTACTATCAGTAAAAATAGTTTCAACCTGAATGACAGAATACATCAACTAGTTACAAACATTGTAGGGTGGATGAACGATCACAATTTAGAAATAAATTTTACCAAGACAAAAATAATGCAATTTAGGCCCCGTCAAAAAACCGAATTAGATATGAATTTTTCCTTCAACGGCATTGAACTAGAATGCGTCCCCACGTTCCCACTTCTCGGCATCACTATCGACACCCATATAAATTGGAAAGATCACGTACAAAAAATAAAAACAAAATACAGCCAATTTAATTATGCACTAGGGCAACTAAAAAGGACCACCGACCTACAGACCACCCTATCGGCATACTACGCCTTCGCGCACGCGTGGCTTAGCTATGGCGTGATCTTATGGGGCAATAGCACTGACGCACCAGATTTATTCATCTTACAAAAAAAATCTATCCGTATTCTTTCAAACACTAAACACCCAGAAAGCTGCAAATCTTATTTTAAAAACCTTGGCATCCTAACCTTACCTTGTATCTACATTTTAGAATCATGAAAATTCGTTAAAAATCACCCAGAAATGTTCACTAAAATCGGAGATGTACCTCGTCGTTTTGAATCTCGTTCCAAAAGTAATCTAATACAAATATCATCTAATTTAGCGATACATAAAAATGGACCTTATCCCACGTCAATAAGGATTTTTAACAAATTACCGAATCACATAAAAACTGAATCTGATTATAACAAATTTATACGTATATTAAAGCAATTTCTTGTGGAAAAAAACTATTATACCGTCGCGGAATATCTACAAAATGATGAGTCAAGATATTGAAAATGGTCATAGATATTGTCACCTCTCTTTAATAGCAATATATATTATATAAAATTATCATAAATCAATGGAAATTATATTATTATCATATTTTTAAATCTTGTTTATTTTGCTATTTAAACTAAACATAAAACTAATTAAAAACTAAACTTAAATATAAACTAAATAAGTATAAAAAATTGCCTACTGAAGCCCGTCCCGGGCTGCCCCCGACGCAAAGGTGCCCATCACGCTCGCTGCGTTGCCGCGTTGGACTGCGAATTTTTAAATTAATTTAAATTGTAATTTTAATGTCTAACTAATTAGATTTGTATATTAAATGTTATTATGTATTGGTACTTTAGTTCTTAGCTCTTAAGTGTATTGCAATACCCTCACAGGGTTGTGTTGAGACATGTAATGATTTACACATAAGACCTTTTGTACACACACTAAGCAAGGAATAAATGAAATGAAATGAAATGAAAGGAGCCAACTGGCTTTCCTACATAATGTTGGGTCAGCGAGCCAATGTCCTTGAATTTATTTATGCGTCCACACCACACAATTGAGCGTAAAACTATCCCGTCTGGACACCTACTGGCGGTAATCATGCTGCTCCGCACATAAACTTACGTATAATTTACGTATGCCTATATTGTATAAAACCCGAGCTCCACTAGGTACTGCCAGAGTTCAGCAATCAGCATCGGCTGTCTTGGGTACTACTCTACCAAGTGATCATCATGACGAGTCGGATGTCCAAAACAGCGTGTGTCTATTTTGCACCAAACCTGAGTTCCGCTAGGTACAGCCAGGGTTCAGCATCAGCTCTATCGTACTGCTTTCCGAAGTGCTCATCAAGACATGTCGAATTACTAAAACAGCGTGTGCCTATGTTGCACCAAACCTGAGTTCCACTAGGTACTGCCAGGGTTATGGGTCATTTTTTTGAATGCACGCCGACGTTGCAATTGGCCTGCAGTCGGTGTGCAGTTCCCATACAAGTTGCAGTCGGGTTGTAGTCCGTCTGTATCGGCCCTAAGTCACTGAAGTTTGTTAATACAAACTTCAATGATTTAGGACCGATACAGGCGGACTAATCTGGGGGCACGGCCGTGCCCCCGCCAAGACGAGACAAAGGGCAAAAGGCAGTGCATATCTTTTCTCGGCACGTTTCGTCGTATTTTCGAACCCTCGTAGTTTCGGCTTGGATAATGCTAGAGAGCTGAAATTTTTTGTAGACTATGCAGTTAGTGGACTAATCAAAAACACCAAGTTTTATTAGGCTACCTATTATGCTTTAAATTTTATAGGTTCTTTAATTTTCACTGTCCGAACCATATGAAATTCGTGTCATAGAAAATACAGACTACTTCCTGAAGACCTAGAAGGCTGAAATTTGGCATGTAGAGATAGGTCTGTATACTAACACATATGGTGATGAGAAATCTGTAACTTTCGCCCTGCAACCCCTTGAAATGGGGGTACCTAAAAACTGCTGTAAACCTGAAAACATTGGTTCCTGAAGTCCTAGAATCGTGAAATTTTGTGTGGTAGCAGTGATTGGAGTGCTAATAAAGAAACAACAATAAAAAAAAAACAAAAAGTTTTCGAAGTGCAGATTTGAACCAGCTTCACGTAAACCAGCCAAGTAGCGCCCTCTATATTGGCACTGTTTCTTGTCGTAAACTTTTCGAAACCTTACTTACCTACAACACAACTTTAAACACAAGGGAGGTTCTGTGGGCTGTAGAACCTCGCGAACATAACCTAAATAAGTGTACCTAGCCTGTATTGATACTAACATTGCTTTATTAACATTTAAACATTTAGGTTTTTATAAAAGTTACGTACCTATTGCTAGCGCTCGCGCGTAGGGTCTATATAAATTATAAGTCAGGAATTTTATGTATTATAAATTGTAAATTTCTATGTATATTTTAACATTTAGGTTTTTATAAAAGTTACGTACCTACCTATTGCTAGCGCCATCTATGTACGGCCTATATAAATGTAAATGTTAATATGTGACAGATTGATAAAAGATGGATGCGTTTCGTTGTATAAAAGTAGTATATAATTTATCATTATTCTGAATACATTTACATCTCTAAACTTTAAACCAAAATGCAAAGACAATTAAGTATTTTTCTAAACTATGTACTTATGTTAGTTATTTTGATAGCCGTTTGTAATTTAAACGTAGATACAAAAAAATATATGATACGTACTGTGATATTTTTAATAGTATCGAAACGCTCGTATGTCAGCTATGAGGCTATGACAGACAGTGGCAGTTAGTGTCAAACTATAATACAGACTTGGCTATCCACCACAAAGCTTAGTGCAAAAAGAATATATAGCTCCTTTTAGATAAAACCCAAATAAAACCTCACGGTAAAGTCTAATAAAGATGTTGACGACGGCAGAGCTCTTATTAATAAATATATTTATTAACGGAAATAAATACTATAATATCTTGTTATTATGTATTTCTAATTCCCGTTTCATTTACACCCAAGATTATATCTTTTTCCGTAATAAAATCCGTATATAATTACTGTAATAGTCTGTACCATATACGCGATGGTTTTTCCTACGGGCCCAAAATCGACGATCTCCTTGGGCATAGAGAAAAAAATACATAGAGTGCTTACTCCATATACATCAGTTTTGGTACCAAAACGACTATTATTTTTCGTAGTCGACATCTAGCATCGAGTAGCGGAATTATCAGTACTGCTACTTGACAATAGATGTTGCAACGACCGAAAAGTCCGGAACTCTATTTTCAACTCCTTCTGCTTTTAATATTAGTTGTAAATTGTTGTTCAATACAATTTTCGTGAGAGCGACACTAGAGAATTCTAGTTTCAAGTAGCGGTACTGCTAATTCCGCTACTCGATGCTAGATGTCGACTGCGAAAATAATAGTCGTTTTGGTACCAAAACTGATGTATGGAGTGAGCACTCTATTCTTACTATATTTCTCTATGCATTTGGCTACTTATTCTCCATTAAGAATTAAAGATCTAAATAGATGAAATTTCTGCATTAGATGTAAGCATGTAGATAGCTAGAACACATGTATCAAAAAGAAAAAAATGTCCAATGATATTGAAACCGCTACTTCTTTAGGTGCTGGTCTACAATGACTCCGTCATTTTGCCAATTTTCCAAAAACTGAATAGGTACCAAGTCAAAACACACAAGAACACAAAATACACAAAAATCGGTTGAGTAAGCTGAATCGGAGACCTTCGTTAACGCTTGGGTCATTTAAAAACCCCTATTGTGATTATATTTGATTATTCTTTAAAATTTCTAGAAACTTACAATTTATAATACATAAAATTCCTGACTTATAATTTATATAGGCCCTAAATAGATGGCGCTAGCAATAGGTATACGTAACTTTTATAAAAACCTAAATGTTAAAATGTTTTAAGATTATGCCTGTTTATATGATCTTGCATTATCGTTTCTATAAACAAATGTGTAATTTTTAGCCTATTTCTAGCTGGTATATCAACTCTTACAAAAATGAATGAAATCCCACCAAAAACATTTCATGTAAAGTGTTGCCAAGACTAGGCGCATAAAGCTTTTACACTAAAAAGTTATCAGATCCCGTAGTAGGTACCAAGACTTTTACTCTGTCAGTCCTAACTTTATAAGCTCTAACTGTATAAAGCCAACATCTTGGTCAAGCAGTACGGCTTGGCCGTTTCGTTGCAGTCACATAAACACTCTCTCGGTGGACTTGTTGTACAAAGTAGTAACACAGGTCTTTCAAATTCTGAAAGTGTCATTATGGGATTATCCATATGACAGCAACGAAACGGCCAAGCCGTACTGTTTGACCAAGATGTTGGCTTTATACATTTAGAGCTTATAAAGTTAGGACTGACAGAGTAAAAGTCTTGGTACCTACTACGGGATCTGATAACTTTTTAGTGTAAAAGCTTTATGCGCCTAGTCTTGGCAACACTTTACATGAAATGTTTTTGGTGGGATATGCTTATCTTTATTTATAATTTTGGCAGTTCCAAGCAATAGTAACACTGAAACTGTTTCTCGAACTGAAAATACCCGATTTAAGTTTGCTAACACAACATGACTGATCAGTTTATCGGCGTCACAGAACAGAATATGGGTCAAACAGATCACTGTGTTATGTCTTTCCTGTAGACATACACACGAGTTAAGGGCTATAAAGGTTAATTTTCTTATTTAACCCTTATCCACGTGAAAAGGTCCTCCTTTTATTTAGAGAACTATGAAAGAAGAAGAGAAAAATGTACTGTTCGCGATAACACACTAGTTTTCTCTCCTGTGGGCAATAGTTAACAGCTTGTGGGCATGTAAGTAATGATTTTATCATAGTTCTTTAAATAAAAGGAGGACCTTTTCACGTGGATAAGGGTTAAATAAGAAAATTAACCTTTAGAGCCCTTAACTCTTGTGTATGTCTACAGGAAAGACATAACACAGTGATCTGTTTGACCCATATACGAGTAAATTGACCTCCGCAGTGAATATACAGCAAGATTGAATGTTACAGTATTCACAGAAACTTAATTGCTAAATTTGAAATCAAACCGAGCGAAGCGAGATGGGTCAGAATCCAAAATTTTAACCCTTTTTTGTATTCATCGTTGTTAGCACATAGTACATTAGCACGAATTTTAATTCATATTTTTTCTAACAGATGGCGCTAGTAGTAATACAAAGTGTTATTCCTTTATTAATTTTTTTTAGGTTTATAAAATGATATTTTTATGTTTGATAACACATCTAGACATGAATTTAAATTACTATGTTAAATTTCAAACCTATCAGTGCGATAGTTTTTCCGTAAAGTGTACCACAAGAATGCATAGTTTGTCGAATAGTGATAGGGCTCGCTTCGCTCGCCCTAATAATAAGTACGCCGGCTGATTGTGTATAAGTACAAGCATGGCGACAAACAACAATCTCGGTACCTAAATAAATGACGATGACGGCGTATTCCTATGATAATGACAGTTGTCACGTCGATGACAACAGCTACTCTCATAGGCCCGCTTTGTCAGAGCGTCGATGGACACATTAGTGTTATTTAAACGGTTATTTGTCATATTTTTAACATCGAGCCAACGCGATGCCTAAGAAATGCAAAACACGATATTTTTCAATTTACTTGAAGCGGCGCGATTTTTGACATTGGAAATGTCTTTTCGTTCGCTCCAGTATAGGCTCCGATTTCACGAAAAAGTGCGATCCCCTATTATCTCGGAAAGTTGTGAAGATATGATATTAAAAAATAGGCTCAAAAGACGCATAATCACGAGAGCTGTAAGGTGCAAAAATAATTATTCGAGAAAGTCAAAAACAAAAAAAGTTATGGTCGAAATAGTGAAAATAAAATTAAATTTTTTCCGAATTTTTGATTTTGGTGCTCGATAATTTGGAAACGAAGAATGATATCAAAAATTTGAGAAAAACGGCTCTGGACAATTTAGTCAGCTAGAATTTGAGCCTAAAACAAAGACGATCGGGTTAAGGGTTTGCCCTGTAGCCTAACCTTTAAATAGTCAAAAAGTCAGAACGACATTTTTCACATGACATTTATGACTTCATGTTTCGCAGAGTTCGTTATCGGTGTTTGTTGTGAATTATTGATAGGGAGAGGGAGAGGGAGAGGGAGAGGGAGAGGGAGAGGGAGAGGGAGAGGGAGAGGGAGAGGGAGAGGGAGAGGGAGAGGGAGAGGGAGAGGGAGAGGGAGAGGGAGAGGGAGAGGGAGAGGGAGAGGGAGAGGGAGAGGGAGAGGGAGAGGGAGAGGGAGAGGGAGAGGGAGAGGGAGAGGGAGAGGGAGAGGGAGAGGGAGAGGGAGAGGGAGAGGGAGAGGGAGAGGGAGAGGGAGAGGGAGAGGGAGAGGGAGAGGGAGAGGGAGAGGGAGAGGGAGAGGGAGAGGGAGAGGGAGAGGGAGAGGGAGAGGGAGAGGGAGAGGGAGAGGGAGAGGGAGAGGGAGAGGGAGAGGGAGAGGGAGAGGGAGAGGGAGAGGGAGAGGGAGAGGGAGAGGGAGAGGGAGAGGGAGAGGGAGAGGGAGAGGGAGAGGGAGAGGGAGAGGGAGAGGGAGAGGGAGAGGGAGAGGGAGAGGGAGAGGGAGAGGGAGAGGGAGAGGGAGAGGGAGAGGGAGAGGGAGAGGGAGAGGGAGAGGGAGAGGGAGAGGGAGAGGGAGAGGGAGAGGGAGAGGGAGAGGGAGAGGGAGAGGGAGAGGGAGAGGGAGAGGGAGAGGGAGAGGGAGAGGGAGAGGGAGAGGGAGAGGGAGAGGGAGAGGGAGAGGGAGAGGGAGAGGGAGAGGGAGAGGGAGAGGGAGAGGGAGAGAGGGAGAGGGAGAGGGAGAGGGAGAGGGAGAGGGAGAGGGAGAGGGAGAGGGAGAGGGAGAGGGAGAGGGAGAGGGAGAGGGAGAGGGAGAGGGAGAGGGAGAGGGAGAGGGAGAGGGAGAGGGAGAGGGAGAGGGAGAGGGAGAGGGAGAGGGAGAGGGAGAGGGAGAGGGAGAGGGAGAGGGAGAGGGAGAGGGAGAGGGAGAGGGAGAGGGAGAGGGAGAGGGAGAGGGAGAGGGAGAGGGAGAGGGAGAGGGAGAGGGAGAGGGAGAGGGAGAGGGAGAGGGAGAGGGAGAGGGAGAGGGAGAGGGAGAGGGAGAGGGAGAGGGAGAGGGAGAGGGAGAGGGAGAGGGAGAGGGAGAGGGAGAGGGAGAGGGAGAGGGAGAGGGAGAGGGAGAGGGAGAGGGAGAGGGAGAGGGAGAGGGAGAGGGAGAGGGAGAGGGAGAGGGAGAGGGAGAGGGAGAGGGAGAGGGAGAGGGAGAGGGAGAGGGAGAGGGAGAGGGAGAGGGAGAGGGAGAGGGAGAGGGAGAGGGAGAGGGAGAGGGAGAGGGAGAGGGAGAGGGAGAGGGAGAGGGAGAGGGAGAGGGAGAGGGAGAGGGAGAGGGAGAGGGAGAGGGAGAGGGAGAGGGAGAGGGAGAGGGAGAGGGAGAGGGAGAGGGAGAGGGAGAGGGAGAGGGAGAGGGAGAGGGAGAGGGAGAGGGAGAGGGAGAGGGAGAGGCTGCTGTTTTGGTCATCGGACTCATCTCGATGAGCACTTAGGAGAGTAGTAGTACCCAAGATAGAGCTGATGCTGAACCCTGGCTGTACCTAAAGGAACTCAGGTTTGTTGCAACATAGGCACACGCTGTTTTGGTCATCCGACTCGTCTTGATGAGCACTTAGGAGAGTAGTACCCAAGATAGCTGATGCTGAACCCTGGTAGTACCTATTGGAACTCAGGTTTGTTGCAACATAGACAAACGCTGTTATGGTCATCTCTCGTCGCGTCAAACTGCTGTCAAGAAAAATACATATCTTGCAGCAAATGGGCCGCTGCCGATCAAGACTCGAGTGACGATAACGGCGATGTGGCTACCACTTCTCGAGTTGACTACGGATTTGCCGTGTAATAATTTTCTTGTACTTTGAACATTAATATATCCTGCTTATTAATCGAAAAATGAAATATGTACCTATACTTATGCGCCACGGCGACAATTATTCAAACTTCGATCCGCGTGTGGAAATTTTGCAATTTGTTTGTTCACATGCGTTATGTCCAGGATACTTGTGTTAGTCTAAGAATAAAATAATTATCATTCAACGTTGTAGTTTTATTTTGTAACTTTTTCCTTATCCAGACTTTCTCGTCGCTCAGCGACAATATTTTTTCGAATTCCGTAGATTCATTTCCAATGTGCTCGATAGTCGTGTGAGGCACGAAATCTGTGAATTTTTTTTTATTAAGTTCCGTGCAAAGCTCTTATTTAGCCACCTACTCTCCTATACCTTCTCCTGATTATCGATATCGGCTTCACAGGGAAGGTTACCCACTAGGTCAAACCAGTGGTCTACTTCTGTTCTGTTTATTTTTTTGTCACGTCCATCGGCTATATACTTATACTGCTAAAGCATGCAGGGTAACGATATACAACTGAAAATAGCAAACTTTAATGTAGAAAAGTTTTGGTTTTCCCTTGCAAATATAATCTAGTTACCGTGTTAATTATTTAAAGACATTTTTCCTCAATTAAAACGGGTAAAAAATCATTATATAAACTACATTGCGTAGTTATCCATACTCGTAAAGTACTAGAATATCAATCATATATTTCATACAAAATATAGCTCAGTCATAAAATCATCCCCTTCTTCACCATTTTCACTTATTAGGGGATGATTTCTTGGAGCGCTCACCTGTTTTGGGGTGGTTAAGTTGATCAATAAATATATTATAAACTTTCAAACAGAAACTTCTATTATGATAACGATAACGCTTTTATAATATGATTAGTGACTGCTAATGTATCAAACGCTCATTTAAGCATACCTATAGGTACCATTGATTCGCTCCTGGCGGTGGCGACAAATGAAATTACGACACCAATTTAAACAACACGTGATTTCACTTCCAAATACAAAGCATGAGTGTTTAATTGTTTCCGCGCATTTAAAGCGCTCGCGGCGAGACACTTTCACTTTACTATGTACGGAAACTTTACAAATTGAAAATGTTTTCTCTCTTAGGTACAGTCGGAACCTTAAGGTCCCACTTAAATTTTCTCACACTTGTTGCAAGAGATACATTAAATTTGCATTTATTTATTTTTTTAATGTTTATTGGTATGAACGATTTTGGTAGGTAGGTACCTAGTCATAATCAGTTATTAATTTTATTATATAAAGCCAGAAAAAACGTATAAACAACATCAAGTACAACATTATATACAATTCTGTAAAATCAACTTCTTCTTTTTTCTCGCGTTATCCCGGCATTTTCGGCTCATGGGAGCCTAGGATCTGCTTTACAACTCATCCCAAAAATTGACGTAGGCACTAGTTTTTACTAAAGCGACTGCCATCTGACCATCTGCCAACTCAAAGGGGAAACTAGGTCTTATTGGGATTAGACCGGTTTCCTGACGATGTTTTCTTTCACCGAAAAGCAACTGGTCAATACACATATATATATATGTTGGAACCTGACACCAGAAAGACGTATTGCAGCTTTATAGTTCATTATTTTAAACGCCTGTACAAAATAGATTAGCAATGTTGAGCTACGTATTATTTGGTTGTAACGAAATAAATAAAGTTGCGTATTGAGTAACGCCGTCTATTGGCGCATTGTTGAAATAAAGTTGCGTAGAGAGTAACGCCATCTATTGGCGTGTTGTTGAACTAAAATGACAGGTAGAAGGCTTTGGAACGTCAAGAGGTTTCTCTTGGGTGAGCGTAAGCACGAGTTGGCGTTTTTGTCGGTATGTTGGTAGACTGGTCGAGCAGGTTTGCCAACTTGACTGAGGCGGGAGCGGAGAGGCTCCGCCGCTGGTAGTTCTTCTTGATCGGACCGCGCTAGAGATCGGACGTACTCGTTAGCCAACCTCGTGCCTAACTCGCCGCGTTCCTGAAGGCTTATACCTGAAGGATTATTCTGATAGCTTATAGAATCCCGCGTTCTTTAACCATTTAGCTAAGTGTTATTTTGATTTCTTATGTTTCATTAGAAGCTTACTTTTGTGAAATAAAGAAAGGATGTGTTATGTGTTGTTTTGAAAAGATATGTCCCTCTTGAGTTTGTTGCCGGTCCCATATTGGGCTAAATCTTCTCAGGTCAGGGGTTAGGGTATGAGCCGGCCTAGTTTGACTTAAATAAAGATTTTAACGGTTTCATGTGATCTTTTTATTTTCAATTTTACCAGTCAACATCTTAATAGCAATTAGTTCTTTTTATCATTTAGTTCTGAAATATAGTAGGCACTAGTATGGTTAACGAGTCAGTATGTTTATTTCATGCACTGGTAGCAATGGTAGCATACTGGTTTAGCTGTGAAGTAATACATGTAGGTACTACCCCCACGCGCCCACCGCCTTTAGGACCATCGGTATTCGACATCAGCAAGTGGGATGGATGCAGTTTCATGTATTGCTTACACAGCCACCTGGGAGCGTGGTGTATTTCCGTGTGTTTTGGTGACCTACATTCCATAATCTGGACACGTGGTAATGGTAAGCTCACGTGTCTAACCTTCATTGAAAGGTGAGTGCAATTCATTATGTTATTTGGTGAGAATTATTGTGAAATTGTGAATTATGATTGAGGCAGTCTAGCATAACGGTTGTGACGTGACGTCATCTCTGGGATCGTTACGTTTCTTTGTAATTAATTTTTGTAATCCATTTAAATCGAAGCGATCTTGAGTTATTTTGATGTGAAATCCATATTGTTAATTAAAACCAAATATTGGCTGTCGCGACGTGATATTATTTCATCGCTCACTTGTGCATCTACCCTCATAAAATATTTTTTCATGAAAATACAATGCACCGTTAGAAATTGATTCTGCTGATTTGTCAATGCATAGGATTATATAATCTTTACTAACGTTTAGTAATTCATAAAATTGCGACAAATTATTGCCCGTAATGCCGTGATAGATCACAAATCGTGCATACTATGGAAACATGAGCTACGCATATGAAAATTAATCTTACAGTGTCCTGCAGCCCGAGCCGAGCCAACTTACAAACGCCATTACGCCTGTGACACAGAAGAAGCTGTGCAGTATCATCTGTGCTGGAGATTTGGAAATAAAAGGACAGGTTTCGTTCTAATTGTTTATTAGGGAAGTTTATTTTGAGTGTAATGGCGAAGCAAAGTCGAACGTAACTAATAAGCTGTCACTTTTCGTATTGGCCCATTTTACAGAGTTACTTATTTTTGGAACAAGTGTTTGTTTGTTCATAGAAGGAAATAAAACGCACTCATTGAAGTTTAAATTTTATTCTGAGATTATTAAAGTCCCGTATCCTATGGCAACATGTCTTTTGTGTCCGCTACTAGGGCACATTCACAAACCCTGAAGTTTAACCTGCATACATGATAAACCTGATAACGTGCAAATGATGATTTCAGTAATAGCCAGCTATGATGAACCACCGCTCTGTCAAGAGTGTCCTGATCAAGATGATAAACCACATCGTGCATCTCGCCATCTGCCGCAGCAACGGCAACTGCAAGTCGGAAAGCATCAGCCTTCGTGCTTGGGTCGGACTTCACCACCACCACCTTTGACTTGGTCGCGTGCATCATGCTTTATTAATCTGGTGAGCAGTTCCCATTTCGTTGGGATTATTTTGAGATGTTTTACTTCTGTATAGAAGTGTTGAGCGAGTTCCTGTTGTTAAAAGCTAAAGTAGAGCGACCTTTAGTGATTTTGATCAGTAATGTTCAGTTTCAGTCGATCAGTTGACGCTGATAGGTACAGTGGTTCTGAGTAACATGATTTAAAAGCCTGTTTTTATTTTATTTTTTGGAATTCACTCTTAATATTGTTTTTGCTTTCGATGGACTGAAAGCTTGTACTTTCGAAGGACTGAAAGTACGCCCGATGGACTGGGCACCACTGTTTTGCTTTCGATGGACTGAAGGCAAGCCCGATGGACTGGGCCCTACTGTTTTGCTTTCGATGGACTGAAGGCACGCCCGATGGACTGGGCACTACTGTTTTGCTTTCGATGGACTGAAAGTATGCCCGATGGACTGGGTATTGTTTAGTGACCGCATCAGAAGTGCCGGAGCATGTAAGAGGTGCACGTGGTCTGCTTTTTTATGTGCAGTATGCTCTTTGCGAGGAGTAGCACTTACGCGGCTGAGATGGTTACTTCTGACGAGGGTCTGGTATCTGCCGAAGGACTGGCAATGCACCGAAGGACTGGTGTTGTTTTGTTAAAAATGAATTCCCGTTGATGTACTGGGTTCATATGAGTAAAATTGGCATTATTAAGTCAGAGTGCTATTTATTTTACGATGTCCTACAATGATTATTATCACATATGACCAAAGATTTTTTTTTAATGCCAGATAATTTTCCCGTAAATTGATATTGATGACAATAGTAGTGATACTGTCGAGCAATGAATTAGAGCTGTTGCGATTGGTGTTGTTGTTGTTTGAGATTGTTCTCTTTTCACGTAAATTTGAGAGTATCCGCCAGATGGAGGCGATGATTATTGAACTGTATCCGCTAGATAGCGGCGATGATTACTGATGACTATTTTTATTTAGTCGTTGCTCGATGGACTATTTTTGACTAGAGAAATGAGGATTGTTTAATGACTTTGAACTATTTTCTGGTTTGATTGATAACAAAGTTTGATTTTAATAGTAATTTGAGTGAGACCTAAATTGTGGGTCAGGAATGACCGAGCGATGAGATACTGTGCTGAGTATTTTGTTACAGAATCAAATGCATACACCCACACACGAGGACGTGTGTAGCGCAGGACGGCCGTGTTGGAACCTGACACCAGAAAGACGTATTGCAGCTTTATAGTTCATTATTTTAAACGCCTGTACAAAATAGATTAGCAATGTTGAGCTACGTATTATTTGGTTGTAACGAAATAAATAAAGTTGCGTATTGAGTAACGCCGTCTATTGGCGCATTGTTGAAATAAAGTTGCGTAGAGAGTAACGCCATCTATTGGCGTGTTGTTGAACTAAAATGACAGGTAGAAGGCTTTGGAACGTCAAGAGGTTTCTCTTGGGTGAGCGTAAGCACGAGTTGGCGTTTTTGTCGGTATGTTGGTAGACTGGTCGAGCAGGTTTGCCAACTTGACTGAGGCGGGAGCGGAGAGGCTCCGCCGCTGGTAGTTCTTCTTGATCGGACCGCGCTAGAGATCGGACGTACTCGTTAGCCAACCTCGTGCCTAACTCGCCGCGTTCCTGAAGGCTTATACCTGAAGGATTATTCTGATAGCTTATAGAATCCCGCGTTCTTTAACCATTTAGCTAAGTGTTATTTTGATTTCTTATGTTTCATTAGAAGCTTACTTTTGTGAAATAAAGAAAGGATGTGTTATGTGTTGTTTTGAAAAGATATGTCCCTCTTGAGTTTGTTGCCGGTCCCATATTGGGCTAAATCTTCTCAGGTCAGGGGTTAGGGTATGAGCCGGCCTAGTTTGACTTAAATAAAGATTTTAACGGTTTCATGTGATCTTTTTATTTTCAATTTTACCAGTCAACATCTTAATAGCAATTAGTTCTTTTTATCATTTAGTTCTGAAATATAGTAGGCACTAGTATGGTTAACGAGTCAGTATGTTTATTTCATGCACTGGTAGCAATGGTAGCATACTGGTTTAGCTGTGAAGTAATACATGTAGGTACTACCCCCACGCGCCCACCGCCTTTAGGACCATCGGTATTCGACATATATATATATATTATATATATATATATATATATATTTATAATATGTTATTATATATATTTTATTAATATATATATATTTGGTGTGAAGTTCCGAAAAACTCATTGTAGGGGAGCTGGGGCCTTAACAGGGGTAAGTAGTAACGCTCAAGTTTGACGGGGAATTAAAAACATTTTAATTTTTTTTTTTGCTGAATGACTTTCATATAACTCGAGGAATAACGTAAACACCGCCATTGCCCCGCCAGACATCGAAGCGAGTGGATGTGCACACGAGCACTGTTTCGAACAGGTATTGGAAAAAAAATACTTACAAAAATATTGATTTTGGCAATTGAACTTAAATTAATTGTTCATTGTGTTTTCATTGCTACAATGTAAATTTAATTGGCTTTCATTTGCTTTTATTTAATTACTTCTATAGCTTATAGTTTTTGACATATTTAATAAAATAGACAGAATGGGCCCATGGGGCAAGTACTAACACTAAGCAGGGGCACGTTGTAACATATTAGTGTGCGTGTATTTTTTATTGCTCTCTAATAATTGTGCATATTTTTGCATATATAATATTATTATGACTCGTTGTATAGTGCATTACAAATTACTTGCGGTTTTTTGTGCATTCTTTTATTCTTCGTTACTCTAGCATTGCCCAAGCGCTGCTGCTTGGTGAAGCGCTGGTGGCCTGGCGGTAAGAGCGTGCGACTTTCAATCCGAAGGTCGCGGGTCATAGGATCGAATAACAATGAATAATGCAAGACTGTGAACCAATAAAAACTTTTTGATTCTTATAGATGTTGCCATTATTTTAGTTGTTACTACTTGCCCCGAGCCTGTTACAACTAGCCCAAAAGATGGGGTAAGTTGTAACAACTCCCATTTTTTCAAAAAGTGTCTGGTGTAAAAGATGTGTAAACATTTTAAATCATTTTTTTATCGGAATTAGTGCCAAGATAAATAGGTACTTTACAAACCATCTTACTTAAAATCATAAAATTATACATATTTTAGACAATACAGGCCTTTTTCCAAAAACTGTTACAACAAGCCCCCTCCTCCCCTACTCGCAACCTCCGGTTACCGCTTGGCCACCAGCGCTTTTTTTTAATCAAAATATGATCCAGATAAAATAACATTGAAATTACGATTACGCTTGCTTAATTTTCCTTGATGATGAAAGATGAAGATACCCAATAAGGCCTAGTTTCCCCTCTGGGTTGGGAAGTCAGATGGCTATCGCTTTCGTAAAAACTAGGGCCTATACGTCAAATCATGGGATTAAGGATGACTCACGTTAAACCGGGCCGTGTTCGGGCCGGGGCTTCCGGCGCTTACTTTTCTATGACATGACAGGCGATCACGTAATGCTTTCCATAGAAAACGATGCGCCGGAAGCTCCGGTCCGGACACGGCCCGGTCTAACGTGAGTCATCCTTTAGTTGTCAAGCGGACCCCAGGCTCCCATAAGCCGTGGCGAAATGCCGGGATAACGCAAGGAAGAAGAAGAAGATGATATAGATACTCCAAAATAGGACACAAGTTGTGGTTAGTGATGGTGGGAAAGTGAGGTCAGATCCACAGGAAGGACGTATGGGCGTCGCGCAGGGATCGTCAGTTTCAAATTTGCTCTTTTCACTGCTTTTAAACAACCTGCCTGATGCCATAAAAGCCGGTGAGGTACTAATGTATGCTGATGACGTTGCTGCGATTGTTACTGCTCCGAATGGAGACGGCGTTGAGAAGGCGTTGAACGAGTCAGCGGCGCAGATTGCTCATTGCTTGCTTGCTGCTTGCAACCAATGGCTTGGCTCTCAACCTTAGGAGAACGCACTTCATGCAATTTAATTTATCTGGTCGCCAAGCAGCGCCGCTGGCTGTTGAAATCGATGGAACGCTGCTGGGACAAACCACTGGTACCTACAGGTTTTCTGGGTTTTGAGATAGACTCGGGCTTGAAGTGAGATCGGCATGTAGACAAACTGTGCAGCAGAGTAGCTACCGCGTGCTTTGCCCTAAGTCAAGTCGTCAGGTCTGTGACTCCGGAGGTTGCCCGCACGTGCTATTTTATTTTGCCACAGTTCACTCCCTAATACCTACAGTACGGGGCAGAACTCTGGGGTTGCCGTGCCGAGTGGGATAGAGTTTTTGGCCTCCAGAAATGCGCCGTACGAACCATCTCACGAGTACCGCTATCTAGTATCTACTCCGGCGAAGCAACTGTTTACAAAACTGGGCATTCTCACATTACCCGCAGTAGTAATAATGCACGTGGCTGTGTACGTGCGTGAACACCTTACGTCCTACAAAACGAACGACTAGGTACCATTGGTACCTACACGAGTACAATACGCGAAACGCTAACAAGCTTGTAGGTATTACTTAGCCGCAAACTTGTGAAGTCGTCTAAGTTAACTCACGTTATGGGCCACACGCGCGGTCTACAACAAGTTACCAAGCATTGTAACTGAGGCCACAAGTCTGCATAGGTTTAAGTGCCGTCTAAAGCACTGGCTTATATAGAGCACTCGTTCTATGTATAACTACGATGAATTCTTAATTTATAAAGGCAGTTAGTCCATATACCTACATCCAGTTAAGTGTAATATTTATTTATTATTTCGGTACAGATTTCTATATTACTATTATTAGGTACCTATGTGTTATATTTTATTCGGATGAATTCGCGAAGTGCCTAATAATGGTTGTATACCTAGTTGCATATTTTTACTAATGTTTGATTTTTATCATATTGTGATATAATTTCAACTCAATCATTTTACAATACTGTAATAATCTGTTGGCAATCATTATTATTATTATTTTTGACATGTAAACCGGTTTTATAAAATAAATTACTATGAAATATTAAGATTTTCAAAGCACTCCATCCTTTAAAACGTAAATTACTAGAATGTTTTTTATAAAAAAAAAATACAGGGAGTTTCTATTACCTACATTTAGTTATCTCCAGAAACTGTTTGCGCTTCTTGAAACCTACACCTAGCTCGGCTTCATAAACTAGGTAATAGTTTAAATGTGACCCTTCTGCCTACACTAACACTAACGCCAGTTCGAGACAACACTAGCAAATGAGTATTTGGTGTTTGTAACCAATAGTAGATATACTCGTAATATTGTACCTATTCGGTTACTGCGATAAAACTAATTAGACGGATTATATCGCGACGTTTTGAACCCTTTACTCGACGAACGTCAGGATTTATTTTAAATTCATTATACACAATTAATTCGTCTAAATATTCATTTCATTCATAGTAAATAGTTATCAAGGGATTAATGGAACCCATTTCAGCCGATGTATGATGGGGCTCGGGCTCGAACGAAGTTAATTTTCATTTCAATTAGAAGGAAAGGAAACTAAATAAGAAATTTCTTCTTGCTCCCTGGAATACCTTTAATTTGGACTAAGCTGTGGACTTAACTGCAGTACGCCTCTCTGTGAGGTATCATGTTTGGATATTGTAGGTTAGAACAGGTAAAATACACGTATAGGAATACAAATATAGGTACATCATGTTTAGACCAATCTATCTCTAATTTGATTTCCTTTTGTAAGGTAAACGTACTGGTGCTCGACGCGGTCCCAGTATATGTGATCTTGAAACTTAAGTCACTGTCAATAGAGGTGACAGCAAAGTGTCATCTATTGGGCATTAGCATGTCGAGTACTAGTACGTTTACCTTACCTA
The DNA here is from genome assembly GCF_910591565.1 of Cydia splendana. Classification (NCBI taxonomy): domain Eukaryota; kingdom Metazoa; phylum Arthropoda; class Insecta; order Lepidoptera; family Tortricidae; genus Cydia; species Cydia splendana. Next base: position 12,372,888 of record NC_085964.1, on the reverse strand, counting down.
TCTCCAAAAAGAACACGGACTTTATCTCATTATTTGTCATTGATCATTGAAGTAACGCGCTTGCCTAAAAGTAGATCAAGTAGTCTAAGGCATATCTAGGTAACCGTACCTAACCATTCTTTGTTACAGTTATAAAGCGGTTAAATGAAAGTCTCAAGTGAATACACTTGAGACTTACAATTCATAATCACAATGAAACCAATCCAAGTTCTTACTTAAATTTATTGTATTGCCAAGGAAAACAAATCTAATTGTTTGCTATTTCCAGTTCTAATTATTTCCAGTTGTTAAGTTTAGAATCCTACCAATTAATTAAAAAAAGTAGGCTATAATTTAAATTTACAATCACAAAAGGTCATTAGTCTGCAGCGATTATGACAGCCCACGCAATGCAAGTGTTATTTTAATGTCATAATTTCATAGAAGTTTGACGTTTAAAATAACACTTGCACTGCATGGGCTATCAAAATCGCTGCAGACTTTTCTTGGTCTAACTCTAAACAATAAAGTGATTTCAATGTAGGCTTTACGTACTTTTTTTGAATTAGGAGACTGTCTAATGAAAGAAGAGACTAGAAAACAGCTGCAAATTAAAAATAAACAGCGGTAAATTAAAAAAAAAACAGCGTACACACATAAGCTTATAAAGGAGTCATCCATTTAAAAAGGTTTAAATAAATCTCATTATATACATTCATTAGACAGAGTTCGGCATTGTTTACTTTAACTTTTTAACTGTAAACAGTTAAAGTTTAAACAGAGAACGGAAAAAGAAAGAAATACGAGTTCATTTCACTTGCCTGCAAAACCCAATTGTAAGTAATTTTAAGATTAAACAACACAAGTTTAGTAGGATCAGGTCGATTTGCGTAAAACTTTTCAATGATATAGGTAGGTATGTATTATTATATACTATTAACTATAAACTATAAAGGGACGGATAGTCTACCTCGCGCGCGAGATACTATCGCGGCGTTCTCGTGCCCTCCAGTGACTATAATTAGAACATCGCCATCACTGCCATCAGTACAAAAATATAATATTACCTATAACGGCTAAATACGTGATCGCCAGCGAAGTATTAAGTTTTATTGTAAGTGAACCTGGGCAAGTCAGGCTATAAAACGGTTCGAGTAGGTACTTACCTAAATAGCAGGCCTATTTGGATTTCGAGATAATCACAAGATCTTGAGACGATTTAGAGATCAACTAGATCTACATTAGATATCGACTAGATGTGACTTGGATATCTAAGTCATAACCTGTCGAAATCGTTCAAGAGGGCCTCCAGAATCGCGGAAACGTCAAATTTGACATATATATCTTACAAATATCTTTAAATTATCCGTATCGTAACTTGTTGAAGTCTAGTAGAAATCTAATTCATTTTCCGAATCGAGCCGTAGCTTTTCAATAAATGGAGTAATTTGGTACTAAAGTTTGCTTCTCAGTTATGTAGGGATTCATAACTAAGAAACAAACTTTCGTACCAAATTACTCGCAATAAGCTCTGTTCCGAGAATAAGACACAAGAGTGATGGAAATCACTATTCCAAGGTTATTTGCCATACTTTCCTATAAACAAGCCTTTTGAGAAATTCTGCTATAATGTTCGTGTTCATTTCTAAGAAGAAAAACCACCTACCTACCTACCTACCTAACGACTAAACACAGATTTGCCTAATACGCATCATATCATTCATATCGATATCTACCCTAGTTCACAGTCGTACGGTCAAGGAATATAACTTCAGTACCATTTCGTGCCTTGTCACAGTGACAATAGTATGAGGTCCCAAGCGACAAGGTACGAAATGAAGGTACGAAGGAAATCTAAATTCCTTGACTGTACTAATTACGCCGAAAATTTGGTTGTAATTTAGACTTTTTTCGTACACATTGGTACTAATTACAACAAAATTGTGGCCGGAATTAGTACAAATGTAAGTCTGACTGCCTGAAATACTTGTTGAATAGGCCCTGTTTCATATAAATGGCACGTGCCTTAGAAGGTATAAACATTTTCACATTTTGAGCGGAAGACTCAACGCGTTCATTACGCACTGAGACTGTTGGCAATTTGTTCAAATGTAGCGACGCCGCCCTAAAATACGAAAAGCCGGGAAAACCCAATTTCAACTAAGATCACTGTGCAAGCGATTGAAATTGATTCCTTTTAGTTCTATTCAAGTTCAAAACTGCGAAGTAGATTCCAGCCGCTGTACTTGCGGCTGAACGGCCTAAAGTAGTGTAGGTACGTATCTATAGTAGGTAAGTTCCAACTGAACTCCATTGAAAATCAAATGAAAAAAGTTGGTTGAAACTCTACGCTCGGCAACGAGTGTTTGCAAATAATCCTACTTGACCGCATTGCGAGTGTATACCTACTGACTTCATGGAGGAACTTGTGCCGCTTGGGGTCTAAACCTAGTTCTAAGCAAACTACTATCTGACGTCTCGCTTGAGATCGCGCGTCGACTGTACGCCGCGCCGCGCTGCCGGCTATCATGTAACTGTGGACAACTCTATTTCAATACCTAAGAGATTGGACTTTTTAATAAACGCTTTAAATAAACTTTATAACGACTTCCCGTTTGTATCATTTACATAATACTTGCGTTGAACTTTTTTTACACATTGTAGAACGGTTTTTAATAAGTTGTTGTCATTTACACAACCACCGCATCTAGCCGCATTCGACCAAATCCAAAACCATTATAACTAGTAGTTACCCCGAACTGAGAACTCGCGGTTCGCCAAAAAGATCAATTGAATGCAGTGCTACTTAGTCGTCAAAGGATCGAAAACCGCCGCGTGCGATTTATTGTATGATCTGTGGAGCCCTTAAGAGCCCATCAACGTGCACACTAGCGCCACTGCTAAATAATCGTGATTATTTAAATTTAACGAAAGATATTTTAAAAAGGGGGCCGCTACGTACTGTATTTTGTATTTAAGTACCTACCTTTTGAATACATCAAACTAGTTTTTATGTTACTGGATTCATCGATCTATGAACTCAAAACAAAACGGCCGTTTTAACTTTGGACGCATAGATTGACGAATACAGCAACATAATAACTAGTTTGATGTATTCAAAAGGTACTTAAATACAAAATACAGTACCTACGTAGCGGCCCCCTTTTTTAAATATCTTTTGTTAAATTTAAATCATCACGATTATTTAGCAGTGGCGCTAGTGTGCACGTTGATGGGCTCTATAATTGATAAATTTAAGTCACCATAGAGATTAACATAAACTGTATCTGTGGTAAGCCGTAATCTTTCTTGTCAAATGTCAAATACTAATATTGTGTTTATTTTTTTTAGTTTTTATCTTGCTAATTATTTATGCTAAAATGACCAGAATAGCAAGACCCCTCACAATTAGCTTATTAGCATTTTAAGCTCTTCTAGCTCAATAACCTCTTGAGAGCCTGCTCAAAATTTAATGACCAAATATAATGCCCTCAACTATACGTTCACCCAATTTCATTTAAATTAGAACATATTTACTTAAATTATTGTGTTCAAACTATCCCCTGATAGTTCAGCTTAAAAACATCGAAATGCCGGGACGTGCCCCTAGCCAGCCGTGTGTTCCAAGTTGAATGTAAGAACTTCACTTCGCTTCGCTCGCTCGTTCGAAAAGTAGAGAGGCTACGAATATTCGGCAACTATTCTTTTGACTGTAAATTTGTAATATTTATTACAACCCCTTTATGTAAGTACATAATAACAAACTTTACTATAATTTCTTGCAACTGCAACTATCCTAAGCACACCAAGACATATTATATATTCAAGACCACCGTGGTCGATCCTACTCGTCGAGAACGAAATTTGTATATGCCAACAACTGAAATTATCCTAAGACAAAATTCCAAAACAAAACCAAATTATGTACCGATAGATGTGCCAAGGTTGAATGTAAAACCTGTGTTTCGCTTAGTTACTTAATTAAAGTTGTATCAAAAGTATTAAAGCAGACGCTTGCCGCTTTACATTAATGAATCCGCTCAAATCAATTTGAGCGGATTCATTAATGATCATTTAACATGTATGTTACGTATATATGTTAGGTACCTACCTATTGTACCTACAATAGTTGTAAAAGCGAAAACTAAGGTTAGTTGATAGTGTTGATACTCTTTTTGAATACGAGTACCTACATGACAGTCTTCTTTGTCCTCTATAGGGACTTTTAACATTAAATATCTACCTAGGTATAAAATATTAAATACAATAAATTACAGAACCACTTTACCGAATGAAAAACCGTCAATTTGAAAAAGCCATTTGAATTCAATTTATCGGCGTACTTAGAAAGGTATTAAAAATCTCGAGACATTCAAGGTCCTGACAAACTTCCTACCATTTAACTTTGCTCGTTAAAATACACCATTGTTTAAAAGTTTTGTATTTGACCGTCGTGGGAACCGTTGTTTATAATTACAAGAAAATTAATATGAAATTGATATATTTTTTTATAGAATATTTCTATAGTCGATATAGTAGTGTATGAGTTTTCTCAGTTAACATTAGAACCCCCCTCCCCCCTGTTTCATCGCAATCTTTGTGCAATTTCTCAATTTGTTATGCAGTTTTATCTCGCATAATAGTCTTGGAAGCCAATTCGAATCAGAATGATGTCATTTAGTTATAAATGTGTGATAAATGACATCATTTGGATGTAACATTTATGTCGATGTACGTTGAACGTATCTTACCGTAAGGATAGGAATGACTTGTGGTATCTATATAAGACTAGTAACGATGAGTCTTCTTAGGGCAAATAGAGCAAAACTAATTATCTACGATAAAAATACAGGAAAGGTACCATAAAAGTATGTATTAAGTACCTTCTTCTTTTTCCTGCCCTTATCCCACGGTATGTGGGGTGGGCACAACATGTTTTTCTCTTCCATTCTCTTCTATATTTCGTCACCTCAGCACTCACTCCTTTCTTTCTCATAGGTATCCTCTTTCACACAATACATCCATCGTTTTTTGGGTCTACCATCCGCTTTCCGTCTATCAATTTACATTCATCCCTAACATTCTTTTACCTATAAGGCATTCATTCCTCCTCATTACATGCCCATACCACTCTAACCTACTACTCCTCATCTTCTCCGTTACCGGTGCTACTTTCAAAATTCCCCTTATATAGGTACTCATTCTTAATCCGATCCTTTCTCGTCACTCCACAGTTCCATATATCTCAACATTCTCATTTTCGCTGAGTGCACTCTTATTTCATCCGCAACTCTCGTCGCCCAGCATTCTGATACATAGATTACAACACGATTGTCCTAAGAGCTATTTCATCCATCCCGCATTTATTCTAGTACCTACACATGGAATACTTTGCAGCTCAATGTTTCCATTTTTGAACACTTATTTAGAATTGATCGCGCTGGCGTAAAAGTAAAAATACGTCACCAACACAAACATCGTGTGATTTCGCTTCCAAAGACAAAGCAGTGGAGTAATTGCTTCCGCACATTTAGGGCGCTAGCGGCGAGAGACTCATGCTCCACTACGACAACTTTACGAATTCAAAATAAACGTATGGTTTTTAGACCAAATGCAGTTTCAAGTCCAATAGTATGAGTAATATCCTTAATTATTAAGGAAGAACGAAGTGTAAACGTTTAAACTAGTAAGGCATTAATACGGTTTGAGACCACTGTATACCCTTTGTGGCCATGTATTGACTCGCGCTGGACCTTGCAAGCCACCTGGAAAGGACCTGAAGGCAAACGACGCTCCGGGAAACCAAATACTTTAGCCGTTGGACTGATTACATAAATAAAACAGCCAGTACAAACTTGAGATATACAGGGTGGCTAAAAAATAACTACATTCCCGTTACCAGGGAGGTTTTGGGATTATACTGAGCAACTTTTACTATGGGACCAATCCTGAAATCGCGAAAAAAAAATTGTTTCGTAGGGTCAAAATTCATGAGTAAATTTTTTATTCTTATAACAATGATTAGGCAAGCTTTGTTATTGTTTTATTTATCGATTCTTTAAATTAATGAAATACTGTAATACAATTGAAGCAATACATTACAGTTTACGGGGCGTATTCTGCGTACCTGTTGTAAAGTTATAATAATAGGGGGTTTTCAGAAAAAATGTTCCCATTTACTTTTTTTCGAACAACCAACAACTTTTGGGTTATTTCGACTCAGAATCTCGAGGACCATTGATTACTCGTAAAACAAAGACAAAAAGTGTCCCCAGTTTTTCATACGAATGCTCGACCTTCAGCCTCACTTTTTACCTCAATTTATCATTGGTTTGTGTTCCACATCTCCTCTACTTCAGATTCGCCTTTGGCCTCGCTGCGCCAAGCTCGGCCTACGGTCTCGCTTTTTAATACAATGGTTCGTGTCTGTGCTCAACTACTGTGGCTCGCCGTTTGGTCTTATGGTCGGACAATCGCAGTTCAACCTCGCAAAATATTAACTATTGAGAAAATCAACTTTGCGGCAAATTGAGCGTAGCCTTTAGCCTCGCTTATAATTTGCCATTAGATGTAGTTAGGAAAGTGATGCACAAGCTCACAGCTTTGGTATTCCACTGGGAATTGGCCTTAAGGTGGATGTCTAGGGATGGGATGCCGATTATCAGCCAAAAGATGGCGTCAGTGTGCACGAATTGTGGATTTTCACCGTTTCTCCCAAAATATAAACAGTTTCATAAAATGTGTTGATATTGGCGAAAACAATAAAAAATATTACGTCCAAATCGAAACATGTTATACTCAACAGTGTCTAATCTAAATAATCAGAGAATAAAACTGCAAAATATTGCAATATCTTGCATTCACGCACACTTACATACCTAAAGTCAGTGTCAAATTACAGTAGATTTGTAATGTTACAGTAAAGTAACCTAGAGGGCGCAGTGCAGCGCATGAATATTTTTAGGAAAAACAATTTACAAAACTGTCACGAGCTGTCACGTCAAGCGGTTGACAAAAAATTTTCTTGCTTAATTTTAAGATTTCAGGGGTATAGGGAAACACTATATAATAGGAGTTCGTAGCCAAGAAAGTTTGTATGAAATTCGAGCAAGTAGAACCACCTTAAGCCTAAAGGGCTCTCCCCACACTTGACGCAAAGCGGAATCGGCAAAAACCGATTTTAGGAAAAAGCTTTATCGGACGGTCTAACGATCGGCCCTCGGCTACAGCGCTGACAGCGATGTATTGCGCCCGCCTTCCGCAGGCGCAGTGAGCCCTTAGAGATGAACGTTGTTATCGTGCTGTCATATTAAGTTGCTTTTTCCCGTTAAATTTGTATTCTTTAATAATTGTTTGGCTTTCGCTCTCGCTCCTTCTCTTATATAATAGATATATGTGCATTGTGTGCCGTAACGGACAATAAATTGGTGTGTGTGAAAACGAACGCTTGGCGCTTATTATTTGTCCCTGCATCTGCACCCGCTTACCACGCCTAGCACAGCTTTACCTTCCACATCTTGTAACGTAGACATTATCTTAAATTTTTAAATTACTATTTTGGGTTGAATTCCTTTTCTTATTTCAACGATTTTAACAATATCCCAAACTAACTCGATTGGTTGCACTGCTATGCATAATCTTAAAACGTAGTGATTTAATACTCTTTGCATAATCTGTTGCACTCAGATGCACCTCTTGATGCTTATCTGTTGTCGGGGTTGTCATATGAGTAAAAATAATTAAATCTTGAGATATTTAGGTTGTCACTCCAGGAAAACTTTGTATAATTTCTAGGTATGATTTTTAGGTAAAAGATAATTTGGATGTAAAACAGAACATAGAAATTACTGAGTTACAATGGGGCTCTGGAATGAAACCCTATTAGATTAAATAATTAAAATATATTTCTTAGGCTCAAGAGTGGTTTGTTTAAATAAATCAGTCAGAATTTTCGAAGGATTTGTGTCTTCAGGGGATTGTCACCCTACTTTTGTTTTGGCCCTCTGTACTCAACATATGAGAAGGTCATTCTGAGATGACATGCACATTTGATGTGTGGACCCCTCCGGGGACGCACGCTCGCATGAGCCCTATTTGTGGTGAGACCACACATTCGCCATGGAGGTCGAAATGGTGGAGGCAATTCGAGTCCTTCAGTGTGCTCCACTGAGTAAGTACAAATGGAATTTAGTTGTGATCAACTCCACAATGGCGCGAAACGTTGTGGGATTGTTCTTAACCAGGTTTTTGGTTCTTTACAGAGTTGACTCCTGCTCGAGGGGTGGGAGTGCTCCGCGAGAAATCCTAACAGCTTTCAGTGCGGTGAGCTCAATGTCTAATTGTTTCAATTTTTCTCTAGCGGCCATAGGGGCGTCGGCTAAAGTATCCATTTCTCGGTTTACAGGAGCCGGGATGTCTAAATTTCTTTTTGAAGATGTTTTAAGATGATTAGAAGTTTTAAAATGAGGCTGTGGAATCTGTTCCACGCCATATGCAGCGGCCGGTTCCAACCAGGTTAGCAGTCAGCTTCCCGGGGAAAGGCGAGTTCGCTCCCCGCTGCTCCAGTTCCAGCAGCAGTTTTGAGGTCGGTCCGTTGCTTAACTTTTGAGTGGCATCTGCGCTCAACTACAAATTTAAAATGGTTAAATATAATTGAATATAGTTCATTTTTTATGTTTTGAAAGTTCTGGTGCATAAAGTTTAAAAATACCCAAATTTTGTATTTAGATTTTAAACCATTTGTGAAAACCTTTTATCCTGGACCCTTAAAGCGTCCCAGCTTTACCACTGAGCTTTTGATAAAAAAATATTAGGTTAATAAAGTTTGTTAGATATAAATTTGTTTAATTGTTTCTTCTCCTAGCTTTCCTACAGCATGGCTTCGATTTAATTTATTTAATTTAATTTTATTTTGTTAACATGGCTGTTTCCATTTTAGACAAGCCGGAGCTTTTCATCTCATTTATTATTTTACCCACTTTCAAAACAGCCGTGTTACAATCTACAAGAGAAAGATCGTTACCTACTGTTATAGTTTTTAATAATGAACAATAACTATACTGTTTTAAAGTATGCATAATTATATTAATTTGAGGCGCTCAAATAAATATATAGAATAGAATAGAATAGAATAGAATAGAAATAATTTTATTCGTAAGCACAAACACAAAATAAAAACTTATACTAAACAGAGAAACATAAAAAAGAGAAAGTGCCACGAAATGGTCTCACCTCAGCATGTTGCTGGCGACTTCCAGCGCTGATCTTCCGATAAGACCATCCGGTGAAACAATCACGACAGGTAACATGAATAACAAGAGAATTAACAACAAAATTAATACATACAAAATACAAAGATAGTAATAAGAATGCAAAAGACAAAGATAGCAATTAGTATAATATATAATTATATATATGTTGGAAACCAATGGTCCTAAAGACGGTGGGCGCGTGGGGGTAGTACCTAGATGTATTACTTCACAGCTAAACCAGTATGCTACCATGCTACCAGTGCATGAAATAAACCTTAGGACTCGTTAACCATACTAGTGCCTACTATATTTCAGAACTAAATGATGAAAAGAACTAATTGCTAGTAGAATGTTGACTGGTTAAATTGAGAATGAAAAGATCACACGAAACCGTTCAAATCTTTATTCAAGTCAAGCTAGGCCGGCTCCAACCCTACGCCTCTGACTTGAGAAGATTTAGCCCTATATGGGACCGGCAACAAACTCAGAGGGACAAATCTTTTCAAAACAACACATAACACATCCTTTCTTTATTTCACAAAAGTAAGCTTCTAATGACACATAAGAAATCAAAATAACACTTGAAATAAAACACTTAGCTAAATGGTTAAAGAACGCGGGATTCTATAAGCTATCAGAATAATCCTTCAGGTATAAGCCTTCAGGAACGCGGCGAGTTAGGCACGAGGTTGGCTAACGAGTACGTCCGATCTCTAGCGCGGCCCGATCAAGAAGAACTACCAGCGGCGGAGCCACACTCCTCCCGCCTCCAAGTCAAGTTGGCAAACCTGCTCGACCAGTCTACCAACATAACAAAAATGCCAACTCGTGCTTACGCTCACCCAAGAGAAACCTCTTGACGTTCCAAAGCCTTCTACCTGTCATTTTAGTTCAACAACACGCCAATAGGTGGCGTTACTCTCTACGCAACTTTATTTCAACAATGCGCCAATAGACGGCGTTACTCTCTACGCAACTTTATTTCAACAATGCGCCAATAGACGGTGTTACTCTCTACGCAACTTTATTTATTTCGTTACAACCAAATAATACGTAGCTCAACATTGCTAATCGATTTTATACAGGCGTCTAAAATATTGAACTATAACGCGCAATACGTCTTTCTGGTGTCAGGTTCCGACATATATATATATATATATATATATATATATATATATATATATATATATATATACTCTATACTTTATGTACCTACGGTCCTGTTTTAGACTCAACTTGGAAAAAAAAGCATTGGTAAAAAATAATTAGGTATACCGACACATAAACCGAAACATTACATTAAATATATAGTCATTGAAAACAAGGCAAACGAATTATCTTAAATTTACTTATACTCATTGCTCGTCGCGTTCCAAGTCTATCTTTGCGCTTTTTCTGCATCACTTATTATTAGTCTTATTACTTACTATTATTAATATTTTCACGACATACATTTATTATGGTACAGAGAAAATGGTAGGCAACAGACGGGTTAAGTTACATTTACTGACTTGTCTAGCTGGGTCCGTTTGGCTCTTGCGCTACTCGGAGCAATAAATAGCGACGAGCGCTATCATCATTCAGCAGGCTCCTGCTACACCGCAAGCTGCGCAAACTGCTCGTCTCTGGGGAACCTAAAGAGAAATGAGTTATGGTCATGGAGGAATAGCTAATTCACTTATCAAAAATTAAAAAGATAACATTGTCCTCTTTGGATATTGACATAATGAAAAATATTTTAACCATAGGTGGCATACCGCTGCGATAATGCGCGCATATGCTGCGAGTATGCGAGCATATGCTGGGAGTATGCGAGCATATGCTGCGAGTATGCGAGCATATGCTCTCCGCCTTCGACCCTGCCGCCTGCGTGTCAGCGTGTCAGCACCAAGCAAACCCCTGGCGCTCTTAAATGAGCCGTGGCTAAAGGCCGGGACAAATCAGAGGAACGTGTAAGAAGAAGAGGGAAGAGCTAAACTTAGCTCTTAAAATAAATAAAAAGTCAAACGAAAATGCAAGCTGTGGTTAATAATTATATATATATAGGTACATCTAATTGTGTAAAAATATTTTCTAAGTATACCTGGGTAATGTTAATATCCAAAGAGGAAAATGAGGACTTCGTATGGAGAAGTTGTCGTCCACTTTCTCTGTATAAATGTCCTAGTGCGCAACTATGTATACCCCACCTGGCACGTTTAAGGATGACTTACGTTAGATCGGGCCGTGGCCGGGCCGGAGATTCCGGAGCTTCGTTTTCTATGAAAAGCACCACGTGATCACCAATCAGCCGTCATAGAAAATGACATGTCGGGCGCCCCGGCCCGGCCACGGATCGATCTAGCGTGAGTCATCCTTTAATCTAGCAATAGAAGTGACATATGTCTTTAACTATTGGGTCCATACCGCAAGAACTGTTTGTTATATCTTTGTGTTCAATAAATATTATACTACTTTAATAATTATAACATAGTTTATGTGACACGCTCAACAAATCCATAATATCCAGAATTTTATCATAGCAATCATGCACATTATGTTCATTGCTATTATCTTTAAGTTTTAATTCTAATTTTAATTCGAAAACCGAATCTTCATGATAAATGTACAGATTTTATGGTCCAGAACGAAGACTTAAGTGGTCTTCATTCTGGGCCATAAAATATTCCTAGGGATTATATTATATTAACGTAAAAATATAGGCTTTTAACTGCGGCTCAAGAAGGTATTTACTAAAATTTACGATGTCAAGCTTTAGGTAAGGAAGACAATTTTAAGCCGGCTAACTGATGGAAATTCCTTGAGAAGTTTGAATATTCTCATCATTTACAGTAGATCCAAACCGCTAACCCCGTTAGCAATGCGTACCTACATACCATGTACCTATACTTACATACTATCAAAAAGCAGAGCTTTGTAAGGGCTCGCGGAGTTTTTCTACCTAAACGTACCGGACCGCGACTTTGATCCACTCCGAGGCTTGTTCTATGTTCGATCGAGTGGGTACGTAATAAGTCCGTTAATGACGTAGCTATAAGTGAGAGCAAGAAAGAAATATACTAACCGGACCCCGGTCGCTGTCCGGTACGCCTGTCTGTTACAACTTTTACTTTGTCATCATTAATATCATTTAATATCATCCACACGTAATATACAATTTCATAAGTGTTTATTACATCCTTCAAGGTCGCCCAGCACTTTTTGTAAGGAATCCGGCTTTACGCTATCGTCTTGGGTCGTCCGATTCGTTTTTCGTCAAGTTCTTAAATTAGTCCTATTCTGCTTTCGTCACTCATTCTACATTCGTCACAATCGTCGGTGGCTTTCAATGTAGAATGCGTGACGAAAGCAGAATAGGACTAATTTAAGAACTTGACGAAAAACGAATGGGACGACCCAAGACGATAGCGTAAAGCCGGACATAATGTTGGGTCAGCGAGCCAATGTCCTTGAATTGATTTATGCGTCCACACCACACAATTGACCGTAAAACTATCCCGTCTGGACACCTACTGGGCACATAAACTTAAGTATAATTTGCTCTCTTAAGTGAGACGAGTGAAATGCCCAAAACAGCGTGTGCCTATGTTGCAACAAACGTGAGTTCCACTAAATACTGCCAGGGTTCAGCTACAGCTCTATCTTGAGTATCTCCCAAGTGCTCAAAAAGATGAGTCGGATGACCAAAACAGCGTTTGCCTATGTTGCACCAAACCTGAGTTCCAATAGGTACTGCCAGAGTTCAGCATCAGCTCTATCTTGGGTACTGCTCTCCCAAGTGCTCATTCTGACGAGTCGGATGTCCAAAACAGCGTGTATCTATGTTGCACCAAACCTGAGTTCTACTAGGTACAGTCAGGGTTTAGCATCAGCTCTATCTCGGGTAATGCTCTCTGAAATGCCCATCAAGACGTGTCGAATGACTAAAACAGCGTGTGCCCATGTTGCACCAAGCCTGAGTTCCACTAGGTCCGGCCAGGGTTCAGCATCAGCTATCTCGGGTACTACTCTACCAAGTGATCATCATGGCGAGTCGGATGTCCAAAACAGCGTGTGCCTATATTGCAACAAACCTGAGTTCCACTAAATACTGCCAGTGCCAGGGTTCAGCTACAGCTCTATCTTGGGTATCTCCCAAGTGCTCAAAAAGACGAGTCGGATGACCAAAACTGCGTTTGCCTATGTTGCACCAAACCTGAGTTCCAATAGTAGTAATAGTAATATGGGCCTTGTTGCCTGAATTAAATTTCTAAATAAATAAATAAAATAAATAGGTCCTGCCAGGGTTCAGCATCAGCTCTATCTTAGGTACTGCTCTCCCAAGTGCTCATTCTGACGAGTCGAATGTCCAAAACAGCGTGTATCTATGTTGCACCAAACCTGAGTTCTACTAGGTACAGTCAGGGCTTAGCATCAGCTCTATCATGGGTACTGCTCTCCCAAATGCCTATCAAGACGTGTCCAATGACTAAAACAGCGTGTGCCTATGTTGCACCAAACCTGAGTTCCACTAGGTACAGCCAGGGTTCAGCATCAGCTCTATCTTGGGTACTACTCTCCTAAGTGCTCATCAAGACGAGTCGGATGACCAAAATAGCGTGTGTTTATGTTAGATAATAAGATAAGATAAGATAAGATAATATTTATTCATTTAAAACTTATGCTAATTTGATTTATACAATGGTAATTATACAATTTATACTTAAATACTAGTTCATTCATGGATTCAAGTTAAAATAGGTAAAGATCAATTTAACAACTTTAATACCGATACAAATGTGTATTTTATGTCTCTAATGGAAATTTGATAACAATACCTAAACTAAGTAAACATTTACTTGTATCTTAGGTATGGACGTTTTGTAGGTCAGTGTATAAGTGGGAAAGTGCTTACCAAACAAGATGATTATTTATTTATAATAACAATAAACTAGATGACTATGACTATCTTCTACTCTTAAGAACGTTAGGTGGTGACAAACTTAACAATTTGTTTGTGCTCTCCAACTTTTCTTAACTTCTATGTGACTATTTCTAGTAGTCTTTCTGTGCCCTCGTACGTGTTGTATTAAACCCGAGCTCCACTAAGTACTGCCAGGGTTCAGCATCAGCTATCTTGGGTACTGCTCTACCAAGTGATCATCATGACGAGTCGGATATCCAACCCAGCATGAGTCTATGTTGCACCCACAGAACACCGCCTCTAGAAACCTAATATTGGCCATTTTGTTCCCGACGCAAATCACCAAACTATGAGGTGCGGGAGGGGTGCCCACGGCGTTGCGATTGGTCGTTTTAAACATGGCGCGCTGACACGTGTAAATGTAGGGATGGGACATGTTCATTACAGGTAGTGGGTACTGCTACCAGTGACATCGAAATTTATTGTGGTAAAATTGTTACCAATTTAGTATACTTAGAGTAAACTTACTTAATAATTATACTTATTGATTAATTTAATATTTCATTAAGTAATTTAACAATGTACCTGAAATTTTTACTTAACATATTAGGGCATTTCTGTTTAAAGTACCCAGAACTTGAATTTTAAAATTTAGAATTTTTATATTATTTTCACTCAGAATCGCAATCTCTTTCGATACGAGAAAAAAGTGTCGCCAAAATCTCATACAATTATTCTTATCTTTTGTCCGTTTTATTAAGGTCATAGAAGGTTGTATTGAAAACATATTCAAATGGACCAATAACATATGCCTATTACAAATCAACTCCGAGTTCTCTCGCACTTCTTTGAAGTTCATCATCAGGTCCATCTCGTGACATGAGACCTAACTGCTCACCTAGAGGATTCTAAAAAACCCCTACAACATATGTCTATCACAAACCAACACCGAGTTCCCTCGAACTTCTTTGAAGTTCATCATCAGGTCCATCTCGTGACATGAGACCTAACTGCTCACCTAGAGGATTCTAAAAAACCCATACAACATATGTCTATCACAAACCAACACCGAGTTCCCTCGCACTTCTTTGAAGTTCATCATCAGGTCCATCTCGTGACATGAGACCTAACTGCTCACCTAGAGGATTCTAAAAAACCCATACAACATATGTCTATCACAAACCAACACCGAGTTCCCTCGCACTTCTTTGAAGTTCATCATCAGGTCCATCTCGTGACATGAGACCTAACTGCTTACCTAGAGGATTCTAAAAAACCCATACAACATATGTCTATCACAAACCAACACCGAGTTCCCTCGCACTTCTTTGGAGTTCATCATCAGGTCTATCTCTTGACATGAGACCTAACTGCTCACCTAGAGGATTCTAAATAACCCATACAACATATGTCTATCACAAACCAACACCGAGTTCCCTCGCACTTCTTTGGAGTTCATCATCAGGTCTATCTCTTGACATGAGACCTAACTGCTCACCTAGAGGATTCTAAAAAACCCATACAACATATATCTATCACAAACCAACACCGAGTTCCCTCGCACTTCTTTGAAGTTCATCATCAGGTCCATCTCGTGACATGAGACCTAACTGCTCACCTAGAGGATTCTAAATAACCCATACAACATATTTCTATCACAAACCAACACCGAGTTCCCTCGCACTTCTTTGAAGTTCATCATCAGGTCCATCTCGTGACATGCGGCCTAACTGCTCCGCTGGCCTAGAGGATTCTAAAAAAACCCCAAGTAGCATGGAAGTGTCGGCAACATCAATATAGCAGCCAATTAAGAACTTAGAGTGATTTAAGGGACGTATAAGAGTGTCAGAAAAGATTTAAGCTGTATAAAAGTTACTTTACTGACATTATACAGCTCAAGCTGTATAAAATCATTATAAAGGATTCTGCGGAAGCATGGGGTGCTTTATCAGAATATAAAAAATCTACTATAAAACTAAAAGTGTTGTGAGAGACTACAAGCTAATTCTATCGTAAAAGCTGTATACAGGCTGTATTGTAGTAACACTTGGCACTTTTAGCTGTACAAAAATATTTGTCAACTCCGTTTTAAAACATTAAGTGTTGTGAAACACTACAAGCTAATTTTATCGTAAAAGCTGTATACAGGCTGTATTGTAGTATCACTTGGCACTTGTAACTGTACAAATGTATCTGTCAACCCCGTTTTAAAGCTATTTCTTATGGCGTAATCATACTCTCCTATAAGAATAGTAGTTGTATAACTTCTGTCTGTAAGGGTATTATAAAACCAAATGAATAAATGGCAGCTATAGTACAGCTTTTTTCTGTATTACTGATAGAGTCGCTTATAACAATCTTTTGGCGTAATTTTACACTCGTATAAGTATAGTAGTGTAATGATTTCTGAAAATAAGTGTATTATAAAACTAAAGGAATATATGACAGTTACAGTACAGGTTTTTTATTTGTTATACGGATCTCTAAAGAGAATTATAACATATGTACGGAGAACCGAAATACAGCCAAACGAATACAAATATTCTATTATAAAGCTGTTTTAATTACAAAAGCTGTAAAAGACACTCCATTTATTACACAGCACAGCTACTAAGATTATAATGCTCTCCAACTATCCTGTAGGCTGTTTAAAAATTGTCGCCATTTTACAATAAAAAAAAAACGTATTTGTAAATATAATAAAAGAAATACTTGCAAATATTTAGCAGACTAACGCCGTGTTATGATTACCAGCTAAAATAAATTGTTTAGCCTTAGAATTAATATTTATAAATATTTTTGATACTCTAACCTTAAAAACAAACAGTAACTTTACCGATTTTTGATATTTTCCTTATGGTTTATCTTTGTTATTTTGCAGGCGCGTAAATATTTTGCCAGAAAAGATACACAGGTTCACAATAAATAATAATCCGCACTTACCAATAATGTAATATTCCATTCAAGTCCTGTATAATATTTACTTTTACTTTTACCATCCACTATAACACTTTATTGTCGCCATTACTATATTACGAATGAACAAGATTAAGACATTTTAGTTTCTTAAATGATTATTATTCTCTTGTAATTCTTTCTTATAACTCATTTAAAACTTATATTCTTATATCGTACTTATAAGAGATTATCTGTAGTGTTAAGGTTTCCTGTTACACCGAAATATAGCTGTAATGCAGCTATTATGCAGCTTATGTATTGCTTATACAGCTACTCTACAGCTCTAATAACGCCAAAGGCTGTATAATTTGGGCCCTTTTTTTACTTATAAGGGCTGTATAAGCGCTTATACAGCATTTGTACAGCCTAACTGTACAGCTTATAGTATACAAATAAACTTTAATACAGCTTATATACAGCTTGCAATGCTACTTGGGACTTACACAACATGTTACCTATATATTATGTCTAAAATGGTACAATACGGTATGACGAAGCACGAAGTTTCCGCAACTGAAAAACCATCATCGTCACATCACTAGTCGAAAAGGAAAGGGATAGCGCATTGCATTTTCAAGTTGACGAAAAGGGACGGACATACTTCGCCTCTGCTTACTGACCAGTATAAAATGAACCCCGCGGACAAGAAACATTATTCCATGAAATAATGAATTTCGCTTTCCTGTGGGATGTTATTCCATCTGTTTTGTAAGTAGAAGTCTTAGATGACTTGCCACACCATTTTACGCTGCAATATCCCATGATTTCCCAATGAATTCAATAGTTTACGATTTATTTTCTTCGACTCGTGCACACTGCTAACAGGTCGTAACCTTGGGCGCAACTGATCGGAGCGGCGCGCGAACAATCTTATATTTGACCTATACACCATACGGGCGGTGACCGCGAGTCGTCCTATAAGCTCGGTCTATAGGGGTTGGTCTGTGGTTGCACCAAACCTGAGTTCCGCTAGGTACAGCCAGGGTTCAGCATCAGCTCTATCTTGGGTATTGCTCTCCCAAGTGCTCATCAAGATGTGTCGAATTACTAAAACAGCGTGTGCCTATTTTGCACCAAACCTGAGTTCTACTAGGTACTGCCAGGGTTCTGGGCCATTTTGTTAAACTGCACGCCGACGTTGCAATTGGCGTGCAGTCGGCGTGCAGTTTCCATACAAGTTACAGTCGGGTTGTAGTCCGTCTGTATCGGCCCTAAGTCGCTGAAGTTTATATTACCTAATATGCTTATCTTTATTTATAATTTTGGCAGTTCCAAGTAACACTAAAACTGTTTCTCGAACTGAAAATACCCGATTTAAGTTTGCTAACACAACATGACTGATCAGTTCATCGGCATCACAGAACAGAACATACGAGTAAATTCATAAATTGACCTCCGCAGAGAATATACAGCAAGATTGAATGTTCCAGTATTCACAGAAACCTAATTGCTAAATTGGGAATCAAACCGACCGAAGCGAGATGGGTCAGAATCCAAAATTTTAACCCACTTTTGTATATTCATCGTTGTTACCACGAATTTCAATTCATCATATTTCTAACAGAGGGCGCTAGTAGTAATACAAAGTGTTATTCCTTTATTACATTTATTTAGGTTTATAAAATTATATTTTTATGTTTGATAACACATCTAGACATGACTTTAAATTACTATGTTAAATTTCAAACCTCACAGTGCGATAGTTTTTGCGTAAAGTGTACCAAAAGAATGCATAGTTTGTCGAATAGTGATAGGGCTCGCTTCCCTCGCCCTAACAAATTACTGAAGCGTCTGCCTTAATAAACTCGGAATGCGAGAAAGCAGTTAGAATCTACACGTTAAATGAAAATAGCTTCACTGTCGTAGCTCAGGTAATAATATAAATATAAAATAATATAAAAATATAGGTCCATAATTTTCCCTTTATCTCTTGCCAGTCGTTCCTGTTTTGGGCCAGGCGGGTCCAGTGGTTTCCGCCAACTGACACGATGTCATTTTTCCAGCGGCGAAAAGGATGTCCATGTTTCCGTTTGCCCTCTGCTCGTCCGGTGAACCAGTGCAAAACACGTTGACTCCATCGGTTGTCGTAGTCTTGCGACGTGTCCGGCCCATTTCCATTTAAGATTCGCAGTTATAGTAATTTATAGTGCGTCGATGATCTTTGTTTAAGTCCTTATGTCGCTGCTCCTGATGCAGCCATTTAGTTTGTAACCTAGCATACTACGCTCCATTGCTCTTTGGAAAGTCCTTACCTTTTTTCTACAGGATGCTGTTGGAGTCCATATCTGCCAACCGTATGTAAGAGTTGGTAATACGTTCGAGTCCATTATTTTCTTTTTAATACTTAGCGAAATTTTGCCTTAAAATATACTTTTAAGTGACCATTATTTCTTCCAACTTAGGTTGATTCGTCTTTTTACGTCTTTTTCAGTCCTGTCTGTAAAACTTATGTTCTGACCTAAGTAAATATAGTCGTCTACATATTCTACGTTGTGGTTATCGACGCAGGGTGATTTTTTTATTGCATTTGTCATTGCTTTAGTAGGTAATAATAGTAAATATTAATACTATACAAGTATTTTGACTTAGCAAGGGTTACTTGGGTAATTCTTATTCTTATGCATTTTTTGTGTAACACGTAAGAATAGCATGTATTTTTGTGAAAATAAGTAAACTCTATATCAATATACTTAGCAATTTACCTCTAGTTTTATGTCAACCTAAATGTATCGTCCTAAGAGTATTAGAAATATATTTAAAAAAAATTAAAAGTGCGAAATGTCACGGACCGTGTAGTGTGACTTCCCCAGATTTTGTGAAATTTGATTTTTTTTTTGAAAAAGTATGAAGTGATTTTGCAATAATTTATATCAAATATAAAACACTAATCCTTATTCTACAACACTGTTGAAAAATTTTATGGATTTATAACGTTTTTATATAATTTTAAACAACATACATTTTGTGATTAGTTTTCGCGTCACCACCGCGCGTGGTAATATAAACATGTGGTACTCGGTAGAAAATTATCTTTACTACTGGCAGCCTTATTAAAGTTTTTTTAGAACAGCAACACTGTGTTGTTGTCAGGTTTACAAATGGATGAAGGGAGAAGTTTTGTCGAAAATTATTTATTTGTGTTCATTTGAAAAAACGGTCAACCTTAACGCGTCACCGCCGTGTTAGAGTTTTAAAAGGAAGTTGCAGTTTCACGTTATTGTTTGTAACATAAGATATCTCGCAGCCCCCGGATTACCTAAAAATAAATATTCACACATGCAACCCAATTAGTAATTATCAACAATGTAACTGCTTAAAAATCAACAAAGTCACCTCTACCAAATACCTTGGAATAATACTGGATCAGCGACTCTCATGGCATAAATATATTGAACACATTAATTGTAGGGTTAGAAAACTTGTCTGGATTTTTAAAAAAATAAGATACATCGCCTCAAAACCCTTACTAAGCCAAATTTATACCGCACTTGCTCAATCTATAATAACGTACTGCATCACGGTCTGGGGAGGAGCCAACAAAACGAAAATTCTACAGGCAGAACGAGGACAAAGGTGCCTACTTAAAGTCATGTACTCCAAACCCTACCGATTTCCAACTTATGAACTGTATAAAATCTCAAATAAACTCACTGTTAGAAAACTATACATCCTAAATTCTATCTTATATCTACATAAAACACTTACATACAAACCACAACTTTCATTCCGTCGACGAAAGCATAATGCTGTCCCAACACCATATGTAAGATCTTTGTTTGCCAAAAGACAAAACACGGCACAATCTGCTCACTTGTATAATACTATAAACAATAAACTATCAATTTATCACTTGCCGCTATCTAAATGTAAAATTACTGTAAAAAGATGGTTAGAATCCCTTAATTATAATGAAACTGAATTACTTATAAACTGAAACGCACGCACACACACACACACACACAACACACACAAATACATACACACACACACAAACACACACACACACGCACGCACACACACTATCGTATAGTTAATATTAAACAACAATAAATATATTTAATAATTAATAAAAATATAGCATACCTAAGCTGAATTAAAATGATGTACATACATTAATAAAGAGCGGGTTCTCCTGATACAGGTATACATATACTTACAAGGAGGACTCAAGTCTAATTGTATACAAATTGTACTGTTTAACACAATAAACATTTTTCATTTTTCATTTTTCATTTTCATTTTCATATACCTCATACATTGCAGATTAAGCTAATTATTTAACATTTGCAAAATCAAAGGACATGTTTATGTAATATCGAACATGTTCCAAATTATCACGATCGTGGCCTCCAAAATCTGTCACCGCCACGGACTTTTGAGTCCACGTTCGTGGTATATAGACGCGTGGTCGTGTCATTCTTAATTCGTTTGATTAATTTAGAGGCACATGCACTTTTCAGAAATGCATTTTTATTAGACAGATCATTTGCTATTATTGCCCGACTGCCAAAGCAAAAAAAAATGTTTTTCGCTTGTATGTATGTATGATGTGTATCGAATTCTTTGTCACGCTCTACAGCCTTTATAGTTTGACGGATTTCAACGTCTGAGCTGTCATTAGGTTTGTCGTAGTCATAGGAGTGATTTAGACTATGTTAAAATAACTATATAAATCAAAATAGCCGAGTTGGCCAACAAAATGCCGAAATGTTACAACTGAGGGACACTTTGTCACAACCGTGTTTATGTACTCATTTTATTTACCTTTCCTGAGGGTATTAAGCTTGACCATATGCATCAAAAAATTGCTTTTTGTATGTACTTTTGATATATGTAATAATATGTTAAAAATAAAATGTTTATGAAAAAAAAAATTTTTTCAACACAATTTAAGAATCACCCACTTGAATATTGTATATTGAAAGCTATTTGCTCGAACTTTATGTCCTCCAACTTACACACATATTTGGCATTCTATTATTAGTCATAAAATTCAAACTAAGCATAATTTAATATTTGTCAAAGGAGTCTTTGATACTAAATGAAATTATTTAATTTGACTTTATTATTGTACTTTACATTTTTATTTAGAAGATACCATTGCTTCGTTTAATAGTTTTCAATACAAGATCTTTTTGTGTCAAGACCTCTTGACCTGCTAATTAGCACCTGCTAATTTGACGTCATTTGTGCAGTAAGCAACGAGTTAAATAAAATAAAAGTTAAAAAAAATGAATGAATGCATGCGTCACGTCCCAGTCGTAGGAAAGTTTGTTTGTTACCCTTGAACAATTCAAGCAAGAGTTATACATATAAATACATCGCTTAAATTTTCGTGATTCAGACCTAAAATTATATTTCGGATTCCTTTAAAAACCTTATATTTAGGCAACGGTTATAATTATAACTCCCATGGGAAGTGAGAAATATAATATGAAACGCACGAAATTTTCAAATATGGCGTAACAACTTGCGTAAATATCAAAGTTTAAAATAGTACATTACGATACAAGTTTGAAATATATTCTCTTTGGTTTGAAAGTAGGAAATTCGCAACGAGTGGCGATAAATTGAAATACGACCGAAGGGAGTTTTTATCGACGAGAGTTGCAATTACCTTTTCGCACGTGTAGTTATTGTTCAAAGTTAGGTATACAGTACATATTGCCCTTTAAATTTTTGACATAGGCACGTACGTATTCTCCTTAATCCCGCCCTAGGGCAGTAAAGTAGCACCATATGTACTGTAAATGATATTTGCATGTACAGGCCTCTCACCTCAGAACCTCAGACACAGTACATATTGCCCTTTAAATTTTTGACATAGGCACGTACGTATTCTCTTTAATCCCGCCCTAGGGCAGTAAAGTAGCACCATATGTACTGTAAATGATATTTGCATGTACAGGCTTCTCACCTCAGAACCTCAGAAAATACGTAAGCTCGTAAAAAAACAAATGTAGGGAAATGTAACGCGCGTGTAAACTCGTAGCGCCGAAACGACCGTATACGCGCAGAAAAATACGCTAGTCTGAAACTGGCTAGGTTAAACGACTTTATAAATAGTAGATTGTTAACCAAGGGATGAAAGGCACTCATTTCTGCCGGGGAGTTTGGCGCTCGAACGCAGTGAGAGCGCTATAATAATAGTCCTAGGCTGAAATGATGGCTTTCACCCGAGTTAAACACTCTACTTTTCATTTCGAATACGAGGAAAGGGGCTGTCCATAAATTACGTCATCGATTTTTGACGATTTTGGACCCCCCCCCCCTCCCTATAATCATCCAAAAATCATGCTTCAAATGACCCCATTTCCTCCTACTTCATGCTACCGTCATCCGATGTCCAGACCCCCCCCCCCTAATTTGAAATGACGTAATTTATGAATAGCCCCAAAGTAAAATGCATGTGTTTTTTAAAAACGTGACTAAGTAATAATTTTTATAGTATTTTTTTAGGGTACTTTCAATTAACAATTTAGGCAATAGTATCGTTATTTATGGAATGGGGAGTCAAATATTTATCAGAAAGGATGTTGTATAACAAATCCATTTATACCCAAATTTCAATTGCTTATCGTAAAAAAAAACCGGCCAAGTGCGAGTCGAACTCGCGTTCCAAGGGTTCCGTACATTACCCAAATTTTAACAATGTATTTTTTATATGGGAAACGCGCGTGAATTGCCTTTAAAAAACCCGTAGGGGTCGGATCAAAAACTAAATAATTAGTCCGACTCACGCTTGACTGCATATTTCTAATATGTTTTTCTGTAATCTATAGAACTATTTTGTATATTTTTTTCAAAATTTTAGACCCAGTAGTTTCGGAGATAAAGGGGGAATGGTAATTTTTTGGCTATTTTCTAAAATAACTTCTAAACCGTTTATTTAAAAATTACAAAAAAATATATTTGAAATTTTCAAAATTAGCTCTTTCGTTTGATATGTAACACGATATTGTTTAAAAATCATTATTTTTTAATTTTCTCGTTTACCCCCCAAAAGTGGCCTCCATGTTTAAAATTCATTTGTTTACGTAAGATGTCCGTCTTTGGGTGACGAATTTACATATGTGTACCAAATTTCAACTTAATTGGTCTAGTAGGTACTTTTGGAGAAAATGGGCTATGACAGACGGACACACATCAGACAGACAGACAGACGCACGAGTGATCCTATAAGGGTTCCGTTTTTTTCCTTTTGAGGTACGGAACCCTAAAAAATCGTACTTGGAACCTAAAATGCTCTAGTGCAGAAATGTATCATTTTCTGCACACCTTTTAGAACAACAACCCTCTTTCAGAGCATGAGAAATGAAAAGTATATTTTATAACGTTAATTTAGAAAAAAAAAAAATATTTGTTGGATGGATTTGGATGGATATAAATCATTCAAATTTCATCTTTGTTTCCAATTAATTCTGAGACTCGCGTGCGAGAAATACACGTGACATACAAGTATCTACTTTAATATATTAGGGTGGTACCTATTCCACATGTCCAATTTATTTGTCCAATGTGCATTGCGAGAGTGAGCTTCTCTCATTAAGCAAAATGTGAGACGCAAATACACATCGGACAAAGATATTGGACAGATGGAATACCACCCTTAACTAGGTACATTAAGTAATATATATTATAGGCAAGAAGACTAGGCTAAGCTTAAGGCGCAAGAGCCGGTCACGCAGATGAATGCGTGACTTACTTCCATTATTTCTAGGCTCTAAAAGTACGACTCGCATACATACATACAAAACATAAGAGTGGGCTAAGGGCGGGAGACTACGAAGTGGTTGCTTTAAATAAAATGAACGACTAGGCCCAAACAGAATAGAAGGCACAACTTAAAAACAATTAGCTAGCGGCAGTGAAAAAAAGCCTTGAAGGCGGACGTGCCCTTTCAGTGAGATATTTACAGTCTGCGCACGCGCTCCTAGCATTTTCGGGGGAAGCAGGGCCGGGGATGTGCGGCGCGCTGTATGGGTAAGTGGTGTCTCCTTGCCATTCCCAAGCTGTACACTTACTTATTATATCATCATCATCATCATCATCTCAGCCATAAGACGTCCACTGTACGTGCACTTATTATATACCTAAGTAATAAAATTGTAAAGAAATATTTTATACTACATCTAAACAAAGTTCCTTGTGAGTAGGTAGGTATATTAAGTAGGTCCGATTCACCAAAAATATCAGTTCGGTTTACTTTTGTCCGCTGTGGTGGGGGTTATACCTATTAAGTGATGTTATATAAGATAAAAAATTAACAGGTACATAATAATTCATAATTTTAATATTTTTGTGGGACTCCTATTTTAAGATAAAGAAATAATTAATTCCTGTAAAATCTAAACGTACCTATTATATTTATTCTGACATTGAAAAGAATATATTACAAGCTTTTATTTAGTTTCACCTGACCGTTAGTCTGTGTGTAATCAAATTTTGCAAGTTAAATTCGATCCACTTCCCGGTTTCCGATTGAGCTGAAATTTTGCATACATATGTAAGTCGGGTGACAATGCAATATTATGATGTCATCGAGCTGATCTGATGATAGAAACCGGAGGTGGCCATAGGAACTCTGTGATAAAACAACGAAACCTAATTGTGTTTGGGGTTCTTAGAATTGTCTCGATGAGTATTAGTTGCCTGTGGAAAAAAAAGTACAGTCGGCGATAAAAGCTTGTACCAAAAATGAAATTTTTGTCAAAAACTTATTTTACAAGACAGTTCAAGTGACACCAAAGTATATAATCTACTTAGCGGCCTGCTTTCGCAGGCGGACGAAGGACCCGGCCACATGTGCCGCCCGGCGGCGCCGCTAAATTTGGCGGTGCCGGCGCCGCGTGCGATTCCGCGCTGCATAGTAAAGAATAAATTTCGACTACCAGTATTTGATCAGACATGGATCGGGTTATTTCCACTAGTTACCACCAAGTTCTTACCAGTGGTAACTACTGGGAAAAATTTTCCCACCTTTTACCACTGGTAACTACTGGGAAAAAAAATCCCACTAGTTACCACCAACTCGGCTTGGTGGTAACTACTGGGAATTTATATTCCCAGTAGTTACCACCTAAATATTGTAAGAATTCAATACTAATAAAAACAGTATAAATAGTATAGTATAAATATAGCGTGCTGTAATAAATAATTATGTGTCAGATAGTGATTCAGTAAACTGCTTTAAAAGTGATCAAAATAATTAAAACAGTTTTACCGGTTTAAGTGTAAAAACTAAAATAGAAGAGTCTCATTCTAGTTAAGTAGAAATTAACTGGTTATCCGAATTAAATTTATCTTATTAACTGTAAATTGAAATACATATTTATACAAACTAACAAACATATCAGTCAAAAACCGACAATGGCGGCGCCTCACCGCTGACATGTGGCCGGGCTCTAAGCCGACCAAAAAGGGTTCGCCACATTTTTGTTTACACTTTTGAGCGTTACGTTAATTTAAAACTGCTTTAACATACAATATCGAGATGAAATCCGAATTTAAACCTAAACTACCTACACGCAAGTTGATGATGACAGCTAGCAAGCTTGAATTAATCCGTTGGCGTTAAACCGACACAGATATACTTGCCCATTAATTGGTGGACTACAGTCGAACCTCAATAACTCGAACCTCTATTTATTATTACTATAGGTAGTATTTATTATTGTACTAACAAATTACCATGATTGCATTTGTGCTCGTGTCGTACCATTTTTCTTTTTCGATCCATGATGCTCAAACTCTTAATCTTTATCTTACAAGCTACCCACAGAACCAACCACATAAATTTAAAATGAAACGAGTTTTTAAAGAAAATCTAGGGCCTGCTCTCCGACAGAATCTGTAAGTAAATGAACTGGAATAGTAAAAATAAAGGGCCCGAAAGGATCACTCTTCTGGCATCCGACACATGACACGATGTACATAATTCTCTTTCTCACCAAACATTAATTTTGATGGAGCGCCCTAAGCAAACCTGGGATAACTCGGGGCACTTATACTAAAGTGACGTAGCAAAATATTTTATCGACAATTAAATATTATCGATGTTACTGTCAACATCTAAATGTTCTACAAAATAAATGTATTTATACAAAATCGCTTTGTATACTGCTTCTTAAATTCTAAAAATCTGTTTTTTCGTAGAATTTATTTTATTTTTAAACCAGGTCAGTATTTCCACATTACCACTAAATGTTTTATTCTAATTATTTTATATCGTTATTTATTATTTCTTAAACATTACTCCATCTTCATTTATTGCTAAAAGTACATAAAAAGTTTACCTTATGTCATAAAGTCTTATACATATGTATGTATATCGACATCTTTCTTATCGATATCAAATCCCTAGAATGGTTTAGCCATATTAAGTGCCATAACACCGTACTAAATTCTTACTCAAACATCTCCGGAAGCTCTTTGTAAACTGCATCTAAAAGCGTACTTCGGTCGATACAGTTAAAGGCGTTCCTAACGTCATCGTCAAGCTTAGAAGAAAGTGAGATAATTAATATTTAATAAATAGGCCCTATATTTGAATTGGTATACCTACTGTATTGTTTTTTGTTTAGCCTTATAATTTGATCTGTTTATATTTTCTACCTATTGTTATGATTTATTATAATTTTACTGCATTGTGCTTACTTATAGCAAACTTCAGTGCTTATAATACCTGTATCCTGAGATACGAATTCTCATTAATTTGTGACACACGGTAACCCAGTAAGTAGATAACTATCGGTAATGTTTAGGTACCTTTAAAGAATGAAGTTCTACTTTATTTTGTGAATATAACATACCTAATGTTGCACCGCTTACAAATTCTCTGCTTTGATCTAAGGTTGACTGGTAGAGAACGCCTCGCCTTATAGCATTAAGTCCGCCTTTTGTACGATTGTATTTTCTTATGTGCAATAAAGATTCAATAAATAAATGAATAAAAATAAAATAATTTCACCCCAATATCTCGGTAAATAGTAGATTTCTATCTCTCATTCCTAATCTTAACAATTCACTGTTGCTCTTCACTATAATAGCGGGTTCTATGTTAGTAGACGCTTTTTGCTACAAAGCGGAAAAAAGTTATCGACTACACGCATAGCTCGGGCTGGCAGTGAATAAGTTCGTAACATAATAGAAACCTCTCTAAGTCGATACACGCGTAACATTAAGTATTATAGACGGAGAGCTAGCTACGGAAATAGGTTTGCAATTTATAGAGCAACGAAATCCCTCTAGTTAGTCTGCCATACTATCATTATTAATTAATTCTTGCGCCTGGCAGCTGTTCAGCGGTGGGTGTGAGAGGTGTCAAATAAATTGAAGGTGTACAATTTATAGAGCTCTGAGTTTGGTGTGATATAATAGCTAATTATGTATTTAATTCGAATATAACATTGCCAGGCGTTTTAATTGGGCGAAAAGTAGAGCCAGGTGAATTGCAAACCTCTTTGACCATTAGGTCATCTGACATTTCTCTCATTCCCATATCTCGTGACATTCGTGTTTCCGAAGTTTCATGATACTTTCCGGTACAGTAAACAAAGTTAATAACTCTCGCGCATCTCTGCATACATGACTGTAAGTAATATACGAGATTCAATCCACTCGGTTAGATCTAGGTACCGTAAAACGGGGTGAGTAGGGATTGCGTGGAGAGTTGAGTTATGAATGGGGAGAGAAGGGATGCCAGGGGGTGAGATGGTTTTTAGGGTGGGTTCCGTACCCAAAGGGTAAAACGGGACCCTATTACTAAGACTCCGCTGTCCGTCCGTCCGTCCGTCTGTCACCAGGCTGTATCTCACGAACCGTGATAGCTATTTGAAATGACAGTTGAAATTTTCACAGATGATGTATTTCTGTTGCCGCTATAACAACAAATACTAAAAAGTACGGAACCCTCGGTGGGCGAGTCCGACTCGCACTTGTCCGGTTTTTAAAGGCTACTGCTACCTAAATAATGTATTCGTATTACAAATGGAGCTATAGTGATATTCATAAGAAAATAAAATCGATCCAACAATGTTCCAAAATCACACTTGTATGAAATTTCATCTCACCCCAACCACGAGGTACTACGGGGTGAGGAGGGATTTTGTGTTTATGGATAAAGTTATGAAATGGAACTGCCCAAAATCATAAAAAAACTAAAATACAAACGTCCGGAACATTTATTATATATACCATTCAGTTTACATATGTAAAAATAAAATGTTATCGAGGTTTGAATGTCAGTTTTCTCCCTACTCACCCCATTTTACGGTATTCAATGTTTTCCTACCGCCAAAGTTTACGTAGGGACACTGTGGCACGATTAATTAACGGAAATATAGCATACTACCTATATTATATGTTAGGTACCGACATCGCGTCCATAGTTAATTTTAGTAGTATGTTTTATCTTTATATCAAAAAGTAAGTAAATGTGAACGCACCTTATTAGTGGGAGACCTTTTTAAAAACTTAAGCGCGATGCGCGGGAAATGTGACAGATGTCAGAACTGGAAAGGCTATTAAAAAAAACAGAAGACAATGAAGTAGACGATGCTGTGATAATTTAACGAGTTTTGTGATTAAACTTATGTCGGCATTAGCTGTAGACTAGATGGATGGATATTGTGTAAAGCGGAATTGAAAATGTAAAACCAATAAAACAAGGAAACTAAAGGGAGTATTTCATTGGAACCCGAGCTTTCCCAATATATATTACACAAACACAGGATGATTACTTGGTTCGCAATCACGTTACATAATTTTGGGGCTCTGTCGCTGTGAAAGATAAAGGAGAACATCGATTTTTTTAGGCGTTTGGGCCCACTCGCAAACTGAACGTATACATGTGAATCGACGCCGCACTTTTGTTGATATGTATTTAACGGAATGGAACAATAAAACGATGTTCAACAGTTCACAATTATATTGACAATAAAGTATTCTTTACAATCGACCGTTAGGATTCCAAACCGTCATACGACTGAACTCGTTTCAAGTCCGATGCCCGTTCATTCTCCAATCCACCCTCAATATCGAATAATCAACTGTCAACTTATTAGGTCCGTCTACCTACAACTAAAATGTTAGTGGGTAGTGAGTGGTTACCTTCATTATAAATTAATGTTACAGTCGGCCATCCGATTTTAAAACGAGTCCCTTCATTTAAGAGATAACTCATTGAAACAGAATCACTCAATTATACATCATTAGAATCGTCATTTATATGTATATTATTTTTCATGAGATAATATTTGAGCAAATACAGATCATGTAACTTTTTCATTTACGATACTACATTAAATCTACATGTTTTTAATCTAAGTTAAATAACAAAAGGAAACAACATTTAACATTCATAATATAAATCAGCCTTAAATCTAAGATGTCAAAGATCGGTCTTTAACATTCAGACATAACTCATTATGAGCCATGTTCAGTCATGATAACCTTAATCATGCTCCAAACGATTACGGGTATTGATTCAACATCTCATCCTAAAGGTAATAAATCTGTCTAACGTATGGAATCTACTCTTCCGAAGAACTGTCATCAGTAGTAGATTTGCTAGTAGGATCATTATCATAACTCATCCACGGGAATATCTTGTCAAGCGAGACTATACCTTCATAACGCCTACCTTTCTTCGTAAGGGGTGTGTCTTCAATTACAAAGCGGTCATGGGGCATGACTTTTTTGATTCTATAGGGCCCTTGACACTTGGACTCAAGTTTCTTCGACTGACCTGTTCCTCCAACTATAGCTCTAACTACCCTAACTAGATCTCCTTCTTTATACCGTGTACCCTTTTTCCTACTCCTATCAAATCTTTCTTTATTCTTTTCTTGGTTTTTCTCTATTGAATCTCTTGCCTGCTCCCTAATTTCTTCTAAGTTTGGTTCTACTACATCTCTATCTATTTCCTCTATCACCTCGTTTAAAATTCCCTGAGAAGCGTTGGTCGCTTTCATGCCAAAAAGTAACTCGTTCGGCGACTTCTTCGTTACCTCATGCACCGTAGAATTAATTCCAATTTGAACGTCTTGGACATATTCATCCCATTTATCAGGACTTTGGCCGTGAGACATTGTGCTAAGGGCAGACAAGATGGTGCGATTATAGCGCTCCACCTGGCCATTTGCACGTGGCGTGGCCACTGCGTTCAATATATGTTTGATTCCTAACTTTTGGGTAAACGTTTTGAACTTTTTACTCGTAAAACTTGTACCCCTGTCAGTCACTAATCGCGTAGGGGGTTTGAAATAGCTGAAGTAATTTTTGAAGACCTTTATACTTTCCTTCGACTTAGTGCTACGGACAGCAGTTAGATTGACGTATTTGGTAAACGCGTCCACAATCACAAGTAGGTACGAATTTTTGCGCTTACTTCGTACGAACGGTCCTAAATGATCGGCATGTACCGTGTGGAATGGCACCTCGACTTTTGGAATCGGGTGAAGTTCTCCCTCTTTGGCCCCAGCCGAAATTTTGTGGTGGGCGCATTCTAAACAAGCCGACACATACTTTTTGGTAAACCGACGCATTTTGGGGAACCAATAGTGTGATTTTAGCCGCTGCAAGGTTTTCTCGAAGCCAAAATGACCCACGTCATCGTGGTTGGCTTTCCATATTTGCCAACGGACGCCTCTAGGAACCACCCAACGCATCGTGTTCTCGTCAATGATACGATATACTCGACCATTTTTCAATTTATATTCTTTATGTATATTTACAATTTTTGTAGTTGAAGGGTCTTGTAAAATATCTTTGATATGTTTTATTTCCGAATCACTAGATTGGACAGTCGTGATCCAGTCTTCAAGGTTCACTGAAAGGACATCGAGTACGTGTGGTGGCTCCTCATTTTCGTTGATGGGACTACGGCTAAGCGCATCAACGTGCGCCATTTTCTCTCCTGCTCGATATTCAACTTCACAATCGTACTCTAAAAATTGTATCCACCATCTTGAGATACGAGGAACAAGGTCCCTCTTTGTGAATGTTGAACGTAGGGCATTACAGTCGGTGACGATTGTGAACTTGACCCCGAGCAGGTATACTCTAAATTTCATAAGTGAGCTTACGACAGCTAATGTTTCAAGCTCAAAGGAATGTAACTTTTGTTCGTCGATAGTCGTTTGTCGACTATAGTATGCTACGGGGCGCCAAGGGTCGGAACCTGAACGCTGCAGCAAGATGCCAGCTAAACCCATTTTGCTTGCGTCTGTATGGAGCTGCGTTTCAGAAGTATGATCATACAGAGCAAGTACAGGCCTTTCGATGAGACGTTTTTGTAGGCTCTCAAATGCATTAGCCTCGTCTGAAGTCCATCTCCAAGGGGTTTCCTTCTTCAAAAGACTCGTCAACGGCCTAGCTATTAATGCAAAATCCTTGACGAATCTTCTAAAGAAGCTTGCCAAACCCAGAAACCTTCGAACGTCATGCTGGTTTGTCGGAACAGAGAATTTTGAAACGGCTTGCACTTTTTGCAGCCCAGGCTTGACACCCTCTTTACTTATTTCGAATCCCAAAAATTCAATACTCTGTTGGAAGAAGTTACATTTTTGCTTCTTAAGAGTAAGACCACTTTGTTGTAGTACACTAAGTACTTCTTCCAGCCGAGTCAACTCTCTTCAAATGAGGCCGCTGGGATCAAAATATCGTCCATGTAGATAACAACATATTTGATCTTGGCCAGGACCTTATGCATTACCCTTTGAAATACTGCTGGTGCGTTTGCCAGGCTGAATGGCATCTGGGTATACTCGTACTGCCCATCCGGCGTGACAAACGCAGTCTTCTCTATGGATTCTTCTGCAATGGGTATTTGGTGGTACCCTGACGCGAGATCGAGCGTTGTGAACACCGTCTGTCCAGACAACTGGTCCAGCAAATCTTCAATCCGCGGCAGGGGGTAGTGGTCGCGTTTAGTTTTATTGTTGAGTGCGCGATAGTCGACGCAGAGTCTCTTTTCACCAGATTTCTTGTGTACCAAAACAATTGGACTGGCATAGGGTGATTTAGACTCCCGCACTATCCCGCATTCAACCATGTCATCTACCATACCCTGTACAAGTTGCCGCTCTGAATGTGACATCCTATATGGTCTGTAAACAACAGGTTCCGAGTCTTTAAGCTGGATAACCATTTCAGCTTCGGTTGTGAACCCTAAATCACGTAAACCAGTTGAGAAACAGGTTTGATATTTATCTAGTAATCCATTCAGTTTATGCTTTACATCGGAAGGCAGATTATCCCCACATCTAATCGATTCATCTGAAATGTCCTTTTGTTTAACTGACAACTAACATTAACTGTTGTCCACTCTAGTCCTAACGTTTCAGCGTCTGACTTACGGATAAGAGTAGTCTCAGAACCCAAATCTACGAGACTACCTATCGGTTTGCCATTAATTTCAATTACCATCTTGTATTTACTACTGGTATTGTCATTTGATGAGTCATGCAGATTCTTGTCATCTTTGTTCACATGGATAACTCTCATAACGCTTTTATCCTTTACTTCAGGTTTAGTTGCCTTTTTGGGACAGTCACTAATAGCATGACCTATAAAATGGCAATACGAGCACTTAACAATGGGTTTTGGGCATTTAGAACACGGGTGACCCTTCTCTTTGCAATTAAAACACACCACACTATCTGAACTTTGTCGTGGTTTAAGAGGGGTTGTGTCGCTACTGCTAGTTCTGTAACTTGATTTACTAAACGTGCTATTATTATTAGAAACTTTTCTATCTTTCTTCAGGTCGGTGCTATTATCTTTATTCTGAACTTTAATGGTTTTAAAGAATTGCAAAACTTGTTCTGTTTTCTCAAAATGTGCCGCTTGAGCGCCTACCCTAATCCCTCTGTTGTCTACACCATGGATAATGCAATCTATAGCTTCCCTACCGAAAATTTTGCAGCGATTTAATAAATTTATTTTCGAGAAATAGTACAATTCTAAGGATTCGCCGAAACGAGCTCTCTTAGCTAGCATCTCTGTTAATAAATCTGCATAATTCTCGGTTGCAGGGAATGATTCCGCTAGAAGAACTTTCCATTCGGGCCAAGTTCGTTTCAGGGATGGTAACCCTTGGTACCATAACTTAGCATGACCAGTAAGTTTAGGCAAAGCATAGTGGATAGTTTGCCTGTCGTTCCATTTATACATTTCGGCACATTCATCCACTTTGCTTAGCCAAACAGTAATTGGTTGCTCCCTACTCAATGGGTCAAAGTCCGGAATAACATTGTTTAAGACCGGAAAACTGTTATTTTGCTCATTACTCTGTCTCTTCATAACCTTTAAAAACTCTTCAAAGAAACGAGATGTTGAATCATACCTGACCTCGTCGTCCCTTCCAGGGCTCAGTCTTCGATCACGAAGCTCCAAGTACCTCCCGGTACTCTCATTGTCCCTTGCAGGGCTCCGTCTCCGATTCCGGAGCTCCATGGACCTCCCGGTCTCCACGCTGTCCCTGTCCGGAGTTCGTCTCCGAATAGCAAGCTCTGTGAACCTCCTGGTCCTCTCACCTTCTTCAGGGCTCCGTCTAGAACTGCGTAGCTCCGAATCTCTAAGACGTGCGCGTTCCTGAAGTTCCTGTCGATCACGCTCGTTCCTCAGTTGACTTTCTAAAACACGTAAGCGCTGTCTCTCGAGCTCCAGCTCCTCCCGTAGCCTCTCGTTGCGCAGAGAACTACGATTACGAGTACGACTTCGCGTGCGATCATGTCTCCGATTGTGAAGGTAATTTTGTTCGTCGTTAATCAAACGACTACGACTCCGACTATGCCTTCTAACGATTGAGCCAACACTAGGGTTTCGAGTACGACTGCGACTCCTAGCCGTTCGAACACTACCGGTACGGCTACGGTGACGACTTTGCCTAGGAGTGGACAAGATTCTCTCTTCTCGGTGACCAGCAGTCTCATTCGGCAGACGGTGTGCGGCAATAGTAGTCCTTGGTCTTTGTAGCACAGGGCTGCTTGGAGCTGGCTGGCCATTGTCATCATCATCCTCCATTATTTGCTTTTGTCTGAAACTTGCAATAACCACACTTGTATATGTTATCAACTCTATTAGAACTAAGAAAACTAGAATGGTTTAGAAAAATAAGTAATACTTTAATGACTCAATGTTCATAGATTCATAAAAGTACAATGCATAATATTTACTATTACTGGAGGGTCAAACATGTAAATGTTCACTTTATCTTAACATGGGTTCATTCAACATTATAACCAGCACAACTCGAACAATTTTTTATTTTTTTTGTCAATTATTTTAATGCAATCACATGTCTCGTCAAATGAAGGGTCAATTGTAGCATATTTGCTAAAAGCGCTTGTGTACCATTACTTACTAAAGCTTTGCTAAAGCCATGCATTTTTGGTAGGTTAAAATGCCATAGATGTAAGGTTGAAGCAGTAACCTAGAAACATATAACTAAAAATTCTAAGTAATTACTGTGTTTAGTTTTAACACAGTATACCTATAGATAACGATCAACCATTTAAAATTATTTCGTAGGTCATGTCATGTCAATTCATCTTTATTACAGTCAGAACAGAACGCTAGTACCATGGAATATAACATTTTATAAACAACACTATTTTGTAATAAGTAGCATAATACTACTGCATTTCAATGAGAATTAGGCAAAATAAAGTGTCAAATCTTATGTAGGTACTCCAACAGTAATATGAGTATTTTTTTTTTATATAATTTGGTATACGTCGGTTGCAATGCAAGCCTACGTCTTCGAGAATAATGTAGGAAGTGACATGTACCCTTAGTGATAAACTACGATCGCATAATTCGGCCTTTTTATGATTTGGCTGTGCATTAAGTTGACATTGTTCTATTACAAATCCATTTATAGCCATACAAAATTATTTAACAGGTTTAAATTCTAATAAGAGTTCACCAAGTCAAATTCAAAACTAAATCAACAAACAGATATGAAATATAATTAAACCCGCATAAGTAAAATCGTAATTAACTATATTCACTTTTGTTTTAATATGGTTATCATACTACAAGATTTTAAAATTGACGGTAATCAGTAATCAAGTTCTATTCTAGACATACTAGATAGACTATATTTTATAAGTCTCTATAATAATTCTTTATAAGTTTAACAAATCTAATTTCCCAATGAAGTTATTTTGTATAGCAATTATAAATTACGAAATTCATTTCATTTGAATGAACAAAGGTACCTATCAATTATTGTCAAATCATCTTTATGGACTAATATTTTCATAGTTATTTCATAGTAGTTTCAATAAATACCTTTGATTATGACCATTCGTTATCCAAGCGGAAAAGAAAAAAAAATTAACCGAATTAACGGTAATTTACCTTTTCGTGGGCCTGTGTTTTTATCCCGTCTTCTGAAGTTGAAACGACGCCGCACTTTTGTTGATATGTATTTAACGGAATGGAACAATAAAACGATGTTCAACAGTTCACAATTATATTGACAATAAAGTATTCTTTACAATCGACCGTTAGGATTCCAAACCGTCACACGACTGAACTCGTTTCAAGTCCGATGCCCGTTCATTCTCCAATCCACCCTCAATATCGAATAATCAACTGTCAACTTATTAGGTCCGTCTACCTACAACTAAAATGTTAGTGGGTAGTGGGTGGTTACCTTCATTATAAATTAATGTTACACATGTAATATATATAGGAAATTAATCGTTATAATTGCTAGATCATGATGATAAAAACAGAATCACGAAATATAACGAGAATTTTGAGAAATACTGCAATAAAAACTTGAACATGACTTTTATATACAAAAGCGTATACTACTCACACTATTCTGTAAAAGTGTTTTGACTTTTTAAAAGAAAATAGACAAAGTCTGACATGTAAATGAAACTGAAATCGTATCCGCGTTCAATAAAAAGTTATATTTTGATCTTATTCTACGGAGAGTGAACAGATTCATTTTAAATCTTCTTTCAATGAAGTAAGGTTTATTTAAGGTTGGCGTTACTTGAAAATATTTGACAGATTGTTAAAAATGGTTGCGTTTAGTTAAATAATAGTAGCATGATATCGTCGTATTCTGAATTCGTTTAAATATCCAAACTATGTAACGAAATAAAAAGTCAGATTACTATATGTGACGTCCAGGCTCCGTTGTGTACTGGGTGATCAAATGAAACAACTGTTATCACTTGTGCACTCCGCCAGCCACCCACTCGCCATGACACTTCTCCACGGAGTGAAGCTAGCGGGTAGTTGCGTCGTACTGTTTATTGTGTAATCGTCACATCTCTCCCTTTTTATAACGATTTATTTATTTTACTTTATATATTTATCATGCAACAATAGTTCAGTTTATCCTATTATCTTATACTCGCTAGGTTAATTTATTTTTCACCACACCAGCTCGGAAAGGCTTACTTTGCACTTCATAAACTGATAGCAAAATTGCATTTTATTCACATGTGAGGCAAAGTAATCAAATGCAAATTTTGAGTTGTTTTCTTATGTTTGCTGATAGAATTGACTTTTAAATGATGATTTTGGATGATAAATATTTAATAACATTCATTTGGATTTGATTTGGTTTGATTTTGTTTGATATTTTACATTTAATATTTGCTTCGGGTTGGTGTGGTGAAAAATTTTGTGTTTCACTCGGGGGCACATTTTGTTTAACCCTCGTGCTTTGAAACCCTCGCAACACTCAAGATTCCATTTTTCGAACCACTCGCTATGCTCGTGGTTCAATTTTGGAATCTTTCGCTTGCTCGAGAATCAATATTAGCACGAGCGGTTAAACAATAACTTTGCCCCCTTATAAAACAAATAGCTATTTCCAATCTAGGTATACTACCACCGGTTCGGAAAGATTAACCTCAGACCCGAGAAGAACCGGCGTAAGAAACTCGGCGAGGTGTGGATGTATTCATTTTACAACAGTTAAATAATAAATATTTTCCAACACTAGCAAGCCTTTAAATCTGTAAAACTATTATTTTACTTTTACAATTTCTTCTTAGGTGTCAGTCCCTCTCCTTCTCCTATTTGCAGTTTTGAGTTTTTTATTCAATTGCTTATACTCAAAGATTTACTTTAAATGCTTTAATTACTACATTTTCCTTTTGATGCTTACACATTTCCAGGTATTTCCATTAGCATACAATATAATATTTTACTAATTAATACCTATTTCATGATTTAGGTACAATAACATTGTAAGCTTGCCAAGCGTCTTGGACATTAGTTACTTATTGGCAATAACTGATTGACTCAGTTTTACTTGTCTTGTATGATGTTAATATATATAATGCAATTTAAAATACTTGTAGATAATCCAAGGTCAAATAAAGTAGGAATGTTACATTCGTTGTAGAGGTACCATGTCAAGTATGATTAGTTTTACTTATGAATAGGTTAAGCAAACAATAATCTATATAAATATAATATAATTAATAATATATAAATAGATTTATATATTATTAATTTGTTAGGTACCTACTAAGATTTACCTGCCTATTTGACCATTATTATTATTAATTGCATTGCATACATATCTAATTATCGTTCTTTAATTATAATACTTGAATAATATAATCTTGACATCAATTAATCCAAATATTTATTTTATTCATTTTATTGCTCAAAAAGTAACACAGCAAATATAATATCGAATGTAATATTATTCTAGCAACTTACTTATGCGAAGAATCATAATTACAATTTATGTTATGAAAATAACGTAACACCTTACTAATTGAAAGCTGACCAGTAAGTATTGTATTATTATTTCCACAATAATTAGTGTCAGACTGTCACATAAATATTATTATTTGTACTTATACACTTTTTCTTCGGTTTATTTCAATTACTTGCAACATATTTTATAAACCTGAAACATAGGTATACACCTTGTATGTCTGCTTCCTATATCCTGCCATTGGTAAGTATGTCATTTAACTTCAATAAACATCTTCCAACGAACCAATGGAATTCCATTATTCTAACCATGATCCCATGAAATTCTGAGTACACCAGAGTACAGTTCGAATGTTTAGGTACTTTACCATTTTATCGTTACGTTTAACGTTTCTAAATGATAAGACCTAGGTTTTTGGTCTTTTGAGTCTTAGTGCTCAATTAGTACAATAAATGTGTACTCTTGGGTAGATCAATGAAGTGGTTCAAGCTACAACTTTGATCTACTAGTTTTACTTAATTAGTTAGCCTCAACAAATTAAACATCAGGCAAACTATCATTGAGAGCGATCAAAATCACGGTTAATTCGAATACTTATTGTTTTTATTTTATAATGTGTAGGTACCTACACACAGTATTTAGTTATTTGTTTCTGTTTTGATTTAATGTATCGGTTCTGAGACTATGTATAATTTCTAATGTATGTATTGTCTCAACCGCATACCTAAGAGTTTTGGCATCCTTAATTAGTTTATGCATGTGACTGAAATAAGGAAATATATTTTCCGGTAAAGTGCCTTTTTAATTACACTTAATTATAATTAGTCATCACATCACACACATCACTCATCTTCATCTGAGTAGGTGTACCTACTACCTAGGTAGTTAAAAAGGGACTTCGTCATCTACACTGTTAACCGACAAAAGTCGTATGTCTATTTACAAGACATTAGGTTAACTGCTGGTCACTAGAGTTTTTGCTGTTAGTACCTTAGTCATGGTTGCCTTGGGTATAGTTTCGTAGTTTAGTTAAATAAGCAGTGCTTTCTCACCGTGTAAGGCTCCCCGCATCGCCACTTCAGTTTTTACAGCATTGACTTTAGGTACTACATGACATGATGTATTATGACAGGCCCAGCGTCTATTTACGTACCTGTTGTACTTGGGTTTGTAATTGAGCTTTGCCCTGATTATTATTCTATAGAATCATGTATTCCGGCTCTAAAATAGATTGGGATTGGGATTTATTATATGAAATCTGGGTCATATACGATTTTGAATAATTGTATATCCTCATCTATTTATAGGTTTTATTTGGGCAGTTTAGGCATACCTCTGTGTTCCATAATTTCCACGGCTACTTACGCAGAATGCATTATTATTCTTATCCTGGTCACCTGCTTGTTTCTCTTAAACTATAATTTAACCTGTCTTCTAACTGTTCCAACAGGATTGCTACAACAATCTTTAACCGGAATACCGTCTAAGTCGTCGTATAATATATTTTTATATATACTTTGTTCGTTTTTATTTAAGCTGATACATTAAGTTCTGACCCATACGAACATCTGCAAAATGCAGTAAATTTATGATACGGGTATAGGTTAGAAGAAGGTTAAATTGTAATACTTTACAGGAAATGTTTTCCAACTGGCGTCTTTTTTTTTTTGTATAATTGAAATCTACCCTGAATCTTAATTAGTAGATATGCCGATTCCCGAGGCCATCCATCTATACCTACGCCTTAAGTTAACTGGAACAGTAGGCAGAGGCACTAAACTGCTTATTATATAATTTCGAATTCAATAAATACATTACATAATAGGAGGTCACTCTATACTAACATAATGTCAGTTTATGACTATTTTACCCACCTATTAAGTTTTGGTGGGCTAAAGAATCCGTCTAATGGTGGTATCTAGGACATTTTGGATGACCTAAAACAAGATACTATCGTTAGTACCAACCAACACTATGTCGCGTCAGTTTACTTTTAAGTACTATGTTGTACTAATTTGGACGACCTATAACAAAAGGTCCTATCGTTAGTACCAACCACCACTATCGCGTCTACTAGACTAGTTACTAGGTACATTTGACTCTTTTGGTTTGTTAGTACCAGTTGAACATTCAACTTACTAATTATTATCTGTTTGTATCGTAGGTAAGTGTTATGATTTCGCTTATCATTTCTTTTATTTTGCTAGTACTAGTTGAACATTCAACCTACTACTTATTTATTTTGCTAGTACCAGTTGAAAGTTCCAACCTACTAATTATTTGTTTTGCTAGTACCAGTTGAAAGTTCCAACCTACTAATTATTTGTTTTGCTAGCAACAGTTGAACAATCAACCTACTAATTATTTGTTTTGCTAGTACCAGTTGAACAATCAACCTACTAATTATTTGTTTTGCTAGTACCGGTTGAACATTTCAACCTACTAATTATTTGTTTTGCTAGTACCGGTTGAACAATCAACCTACTAATTATTTGTTTTGCTAGTACCGGTTGAACATTTCAACCTACTAATTATTTGTTTTGCTAGTACCGGTTGAAAGTTTCAACCTACTAATTATTTGTTTTGCTAGTACCAGTTGAACATTTCAACCTACTAATTATTTGTTTTGCTAGTACCGGTTGAAAGTTTCAACCTACTAATAATTTGTTTTGCTAGTACCGGTTGAAAGTTTCAACCTACTAACTATTTGTTTTGCTAGTACCGGTTGACAGTTTCAACCTACTAATTATTTGCTTTGCTAGTACCGGTTGAAAGTTTCAACCTACTAATTATTTGTTTTACTAGTACTTACCAGTTGAAAGTTTCAACCTACTAATTATTTGTTTTGCTAGTACCGGTTGAAAGTTTCAACCTACTAATTATTTGTTTTGCTAGTACCGGTTGAAAGTTTCAACCTACTAATTATTTGTTTTGCTAGTACCGGTTGAAAGTTTCAACCTACTAATTATTTGTTTTGCTAGTACCAGTTGAACGTTTCAACCTACTAATTATTACTTATACCAACTGCAGCATAGATGTGATGTACAGTTTACTTCTTGCAATTTATTTTTCTTGTTAGTCCGACTCCGACTTACTACTCAATTCATTTGATGCTGAGTTTACGTGTCTACTCCTACAGTAAAACAATAACAAAGCCCTCGGCATTCATCAGTCTAAGTACGCTATCTATGTTCTTGACTCACTTGACATCGTAACGGTCCTTGATAATTTAACTGGTCCGTTACCTGCTAGCATTGTTTATTATCATAAACAGCACATACCTATGTATATATAAATACATGTTAAGTCGACACTAAGTTAACATCGATTCATACCCATATCGTGCTATAAATAGCATTTCAATTGATTATAACTGGTTATTTTAACCGAACAATATTTCTTTTAGGACATAAGGTCCATAAAATGTATACAACTATACCGACTTAATATGCAGGTTTCTCTATACGTTCCCTCATGTAAAAATATCTTAGTATTTGATTACACGACTAAGTAGGTCGGTATATTTTAAGTATGAACGGTAAATACACAACTCATAATAATTATGATTTCCGCGAAGGTAGTTTGATTATTTTTACCCTTTATATCATATGAATTCTAATATACGATTTTGAGTCAGAAAATAAACCATGTACCATCTGTATTTGTAACACGCAAACCATCAGCATATTCGTTTCTGTCATTTCATGGAAATATTCATGGCTAATACGTCGGTGCCACATCATAGGAATAATGTAACATGAGTACATTATTTTTTGTAGTGACCCCAATTATTGATCTATCTTTCATTGATTACACTTTTGGATTTACATTTGGTAACTAGGCTCACGCACAGTAGCCATTGTCAAAGAGTTAGTGTAATAAGCACGCGTATATTTCTTCTTTGCTTAGTAAACATTCCTCCTGAGCTACGTACCATCAATTATTTACTCAATAATAGTTGTAAAGTTAACCACTGATCTTATGTAAACAGTCAACAAATTTTCGCATTATGTACAACCGTACGTCACTCGTTACACTGAATATCACCTCGCCCAAATTTTTGTATTACCTGAATACAATCGGCAGCTCGGGAGGAATTGGACAAATACGGTAGCTATTAGGTTAGGATTTCCATACCTTAGGTTTGTTTTTTTTCCGCCACCGTTACCTTTCCTTTCCGTATTTTTTTTTTAATATTTTACCATCGTCGCCATCTGTGACGTCCAGGCTCCGTTGTGTACTGGGTGATCAAATGAAACA
This sequence comes from Cydia splendana, assembly GCF_910591565.1. Classification (NCBI taxonomy): domain Eukaryota; kingdom Metazoa; phylum Arthropoda; class Insecta; order Lepidoptera; family Tortricidae; genus Cydia; species Cydia splendana. The sequence goes on along the minus strand of NC_085964.1, from coordinate 12,329,828 downwards.
ACTGTTATCACTTGTGCACTCCGCCAGCCACCCACTCGCCATGACACTTCTCCACGGAGTGAAGCTAGCGGGTAGTTGCGTCGTACTGTTTATTGTGTAATCGTCACACTATATTTCTTAACTCTTTATTTTAGGCATTTTTACAGTCGATTTAGAATTTAAAAGTTAATAATATTTTGAATAGTATCGAAACGCACTTATGTCAACTATGACTTATGGCTACCCACCTTATAGTTTAATACAATGAGATTTTATAACTCCTTAGTGAAAAAACCTCACGGTTTGTGTGAATTTGAGCATTTATATCAATGCTAATAAAGATGTTGACGACGGCAAGGCTTTTGTTAATATATAATACATTGATTTACGGAAATGAATAATATAATGTCTTTTGATTGTATATTTCTAATTCCCGTTTCATTTTTACCCAATATTATATCTTTTTCAGTAATAAAATGCGTATATAATTACTGTTATAGTCTGTACCATATACGTGATGATTTACTCTGGGCCCAAAATCGACGATCTCCTTTCGCTGTAGCGACTATTAATTAACCTTAGCTATATACTTACTGTGTGTACCAAGGTACAATTGTAGGATTGCTTGATTGATTGTCAATTCGAACGTATGCCTACTGACATCAGAATGATATTTAAATGATGTCATTTAGTTACCGTGCGTCGCTCGCGCCATGTATGGACAAGTTCAAGTGAAATGCACGATAACTTAAATGACATCATTTAAATATCATACTGATGTCCGTGCGTGTATGTTCGAATTGGCGAATAATGAGACTCTGACGCGTGTAGATCATTTTCCCGATACCGGCTCAAAAGAATGATAAATAGGAGCTTGTATTTGTAAGACTTTCCGCAATAACTTATACATGAGCTTTCGATAAAGTCTGCTGGAACTCTGGCAAATTGCTTGACATATAAGTGAGAGTCAGGATCGCGGGTGTACCTAAATAAAAATAAACAAAAAGCATACCATATTTTAGTACCTAATTTGTACTATTTGGTACCTCCTTTAAAAAAATTAGTACCTCACGGTATTAAAAGTTATTACCGAAAAACATTACACCCGCCATTCTGACAGTCAGAATGGCGGGTGTATTTTATTACGCAATGATCCCGCGATTATTGATAAATTCTATAAAAGCCAAATTTTAGTACCTTTTTAGTACTTTCATATTCAATTATAAATTGAGCCATTTTATTTGTGGTTTCCGAGTTTTACTCATTTTACACTTTACATTGCTATTACAATTTTGCAGGCGCTTTAATTTTTCACCGTATCGATTTCGTTTTTAAGAAAAAACGCTACGCTACAACTATTGTTATTACGCCAGGATTTAGTACCTTTTACGTTTAATTTGTTACCTTTTCACGATTAATCTGTTAAGTTCAATTAACTATGAAAATTACGTCTTACAAATGGCCAGGCGCCATGTCATAGAATTCTTCGTATGAAAAAATTCTGCTCTTCATTGTGCTTGTAATTGTGTACCTAATACCTACTTTTAAGTATATGGTGATTAATGAAATAAAACCCGCAAATTATGTCTGTTTGTCGGTATATGACTTCTCGTCCCGTTGATGTCCTTTTTAGGGTTCCGTACCAAAAAAGTACAAAAGGAACCCTCATGGTGCGACTCTGTCCGTCTGTCCGTCCGTATGTCACATCGCTAAATATATCGAGAACTACGGAAGCTATCGATTTGAAATTTGGAATGATTATTTGTTTATGAATTTTTAATAATTATGGAAAATGCCCAATATAAAGAGGGGGCAAAATTTACAAGTCTATGGTTACTAGGTCGAGTAGGATATCATTTGAAAGCGCTCGAATTGAACATTACAAAACATTTCTTTTTCACACTGAAAAATAAATTTATATTTGAAGGAAAAATGTGAAAAACAAAACTATTAAGGTCAATGTGGCCAAATCCGTCAGAGGAGTAAATCCGTCCAACAACATTTGCGACTATTCTAACAACAGTATGCACTTGCTGACTCGATCGCTAAAGCAGAGAGCATATTTAATACCAGTAGTCAAAAACAGATCACAACAGTAGTCAGAAACAGCGCTCAGTCGCCAGTAAATGAACAAAAAAAAAACCCTATTAAAGTTCAGGTGCGCTCCGAACTTGATATTGAGCTAAGTGTGCTGCTCTGTTTTGTGAAGTTGGGATCAGACGATGTAAGTTAGGCATTAATAATGGCTTATATAGAATTTTAGACGATGCGAGAACTCGCATGCGAGTTTCATTACACTGCGGTTTTTGATCGGTCGGTTGAATTGGACGTAACCAACAGTCCGCAAATTCCGCAATGTAACTAAAATGCATGCGAGTTCGCGCGCAGTCTAAATCAGCCCTTAGTATGTTTATTATTGTTCGATATGCATGTTTATCGGTCTTTTTATCCATTTTACATTATAATCTCATGGTGAGAAACCATGGGTGGTTAAAATTTGTGTTTACAAAACTATCGAGCGGACAAATCCGTCAATTACGAAACGGGAAAAATCGTTTGTGCCGGAATTTCCCTATTTCATATATTGCCAACCTTTTTTGATTTGACTCACTTAGGTAAGTATAACTCATATCATACTCATGCGGTGATGCGAGATTTTTACTGAATTGTCAAATTTCTCATATAAATTCGTGGTAGCTTTCGTACATCAATCTAAGATATCTGTGCTGTATTATTTAAAATTAAAAAGTAGATATTATTTTTAAACTTTTTTTAAAGGTTTAATTTAAAAATAGGACGGATTTGCCCCAAGAATATATTTGGGAATAAAATCTAAATTTAACCTTAAATTGAGTTCACTAAGGTTTAGTTTCGATTAAGGGTATAGTGGTATTTATGTTCACTTGACGTACTTACCTACATGTTTGTAATACGTCACGATACAAGAAAAATCGTTGGTTGACAGAAATGCCCCAAACCCTAGGGAAAATCCGTCAACTGACATGTCTTTAAAAAAAAATCATATTTAAATAACCAGCAGTACTAGGAGTTTAATATGAGTACTTTTATATAAATAAATAAAATATGTATATAAATAATTAAAATTGGGGACATCTTACACAGATCAACCTAGCCCCAAACTAAGCAAAGCTTGTACTATGGGTGCTTGGCGACGATATACATACTTATATAGATAAATACATACTTATATACATAGAAAACACCCATGACTCAGGAACAAATATTAGTGTTCATCACACAAATAAATGCCCTTACTGGGATTCGAACCCAGGACCATCGGCTTCGCAGGCAGGGTCACTACCCACTAGGCCAGACTGGTCGTCTATAATTCATAGGTTAAATAAATGCTTAATCTATTACAGTGATAAGGTTTATTAAAAAGTTAATATCATCATAGTTATGACCGGCCAAAGTGAACTTAAACTATGACGGAAATGCCCTCATTGACCTTAAATCCCCCCCCCCCCCCCCCCCCCTAAGTATCCCCGAAAAACCAACATACATACAGTGAGTATTTTAGTTACTAAACGTGTCTGAACACCAAAAATGTAGTCGAGAAGACTAGTAAGAGTGGGAGTGAGGCCACGGGGAGGCTCACTCGCCAGAAAAAATAGAACAAAATGGATCCATTCGACTAATTTACTGACTAATCTACTCGACTAAATTGTTGGTGTTCAGACACGTAGTACTCGCAACTCGCCACTCGACTATGTAGTGAACTAGGCTAGACATTGATACTCAAGGCGGTTTGTGTACAAGTGGCTTAACCGCGAAACGCAAAAATCGAAACTTCGTTATCTGCCTCTCTATCGATCGAATATGCAAGAGTGATAGAGAGGCAGAAACCGAACTTTTGATTTTCGTGTTTCGCGGTAGGCCCTGTGTTGGTGCTAGTGACGCCCTCTACGCAGAGTTTTGCGTAATATTCCCTGTGGGGTCGCTTTCCGTGCCATATTCATACTCAGACACAGCGACCTTGTCAGAAGAAAAACTGTACCAAGACGATAGAAAAACATCATGTAATAGTTAAATGAAATAATTGCTTGTATTTCTAAAAGGTATGTATTTCAATCGTATGTCTTCTTAGCAAAATCAACGGGATCCCACAAAGAAGTATATTCATCACACTAATATACCGACAAACAGACATAATTTGCGGGTTTTATTTGATTAATCAGTAATCACGATATACTTAAGAGTAGGTATAGGTACACGGTACGCGGAATTTTTTCATAGGAAGAATTCTTTGACATCGCGCCTGGCCATTTGTAAGAGATAATTTTCATAGTTAATTGAACTTAACAGATTAAACGTGAAAGGGTAACAAATTAAACGTAAAAGGTACTAAATCCTGGCGTAATAACAATAGTTGTAGCGTAGCGTTTTTTCTTAAAAACGAAATCGATACGGTGAAAAATCGAAGCTCCTGTAAAATTGTAATAGCAATGTAAAGTGTAAAATGAGTAAAACTCGGAAACCACAAATAATGTGGCTCAATTTATAAATGAATATGAAAGTACTAAAAAGGTACTAAAATTTGTCTTTTATAGAATTTATCAATAATCGCGGGATCATTGCGTAATAAAATACACCCGCCATTCTGACTGTCAGAATGGCGGGTGTAATGTTTTTTGGTGATAACTTTTAATACCGTGAGGTACTAATTTTTTTAAAGGAGGTACCAAATAGTACAAATTAGGTACTAAAATATGGTATGCTTTTTGTTTATTTTTATCTAGGTACACCCGCCATCCTGACTCTCACACATATAAATATTTAAATTTTCGAAATAAAGAATCAATAACCAAAATGGACAATAATATAATAAAAGCAGAATTGAGAAACAACAACAATTAACGCTTATAAATACTTACTTAACATTGCGTGCGTTCATGGTAGCGTGCCTAAATTAAAGCATTTTGCTCAGAATTCATGTATTGTGCTACATGCGGCTTATCTTGAGTGACGTAACAAGTGCACACAAACGGAGGTTAAGGTTTTTCGTTCAAACGTAGCGAAACTGTTCTCCAAACGCAAAAAAATGCACTAGAACATGTGAAAGCATACCTAAACAAATAAAATGCCTTTAGTTTCATTGAAGTTCGAAGAGTCATGAGTAGACTCTAGCCGCGAGATTCGCAGCTGGGTGGCTTTAAATAGTGTAGGTTCAGTACGTTTCAACCGAATTCCATTGAAAATCGAATGAATGAGAATATGCCTGAAACTTTATGTTCTGCAACGAGTGTTTGCAAGTAATCCTATATTGTGACTGTATGAGTCCATTGCCTTTGACGTTTAGAGTCTAAATCTAGTGTTATGAACATAAGTAAAGCCCCTCCTGCATGTAGCATAATAAAATGCATATAATAAATATATCAAAATTAAGAATTAATTGTTTATTTATACGCTTGGTCTCCATGGCAATCCAATCAAAAGTGGACAGGATTAATTAAACTTCTTATAAATTAATAAATAAGTTTATAAATAGTACGAAAGCCACTTAAAAGCGCACTGGAGGGTGAAATACCAACACTCTAAAATAATCGAATTTCTCTCTATTGGAATAGAAAACATTGTACACAAAAACAGGACAAAGCACTATTACTATTAAAACTCACCTCTTCGGCACACTAGACACGAGAAACACACACACAAACACACAAGTCAAATTCAAACGTAATTGCAACTTCCAGGATTGAGAGCTAGAACTGATCTGATAATCTAACAATCCATATTTCTTATTTTACACAATGCAATTTAAAACCGATCACCTTTAAACTTAGCGAGCCAACAGAATCCAAAAAAGGATTCCCATCTTCCTTATTAGAATATAAGAAAGCAAGCGACGCATTGTTTCCAGTAGTATATCTAATGTTACATAGGAATAATTATAAGTAAGACACATACTAAATGTCAATACCGCACTTATAGCTATAAGATAAATATAGTCATGTAACCTTTATGATAATTAATAGCAGAGTAAGCAAAATAATAAACAACGACACCAAGGTGTTTATTGTAATTTAATAACAAAGTAGAAATACGTAACAGGAAGTGAAAACCAAGTACTGTAATTACATTTAGAATATAGAGTAGATAATTTTAAGAACCTACTAATCTGTCATATGTTAACCAAAGTTTTTTATTATTATTATATGTTAAGTGAAATATTTTCAACATTGTTAAACCTTTAATTGTTTAAACTGTATTAACGACATAAATATATTATAACCTATTTTTGTCTCAAAAAAAAACGGGGAAGGTGTACTGTGAGTAGGCACATGACGCGATGAGAGTTACAGTCAACAGGTCATGTGACATTTAAGAAATAGAAAATATATTTTATTAAAATGAACAATAATTATGTAAAGGTCACCTAAATGCCACTCACGTAGACCACTAGTATATAAGCCCGATTTTACTTAATAAAGATGTTCATTATTCAGCAGACTTTCTAGTATTATTTTGAGTATTTACTACCCTTCAACGCCTCACATTACACTATAACACTCTCTCTCTGTAAAATAAGATAATAATTTTAGACATACTAGCTGTTGCGAATTCCCGTTCCGGCTCTTTCGTTCCAACAAATCTAACCTAGTGACAGCCGGAATGAGACATAAGTTTTTAGATTAGAAGTTTTATTTAACATAGCTACTTATATGACGGCCTCCCTTAGACTGGCGACTGGTTTGCGACTCGGGGTTTCGGTGTGTACGCCACACATATGCTCTTGTGGCACGGACGTGGACCGACTGGGTCACCACGGATTATCTTGTCAAAAAAGTGCAGGCCGTTTTTCGAGACATGCGTCGCTTAATGACATAGTCCGTCGGTCTCTTGCCACCATCAATGTGCCTGCTCTTCTTGAGCCGACTGGCATTATCAGAGATGATGGCAAGAGGCCCGATGGAGTGTCCTTAGTTCCTTGGAGCTTGGGACGGATGTTGGTGTGGGATGCTACCTGCGTAGACACACTGGCACCGTCCCACCTCCAACGGACTACTGTAAAAGCGGGCGGAGCGGCGGAAAGCGCCGAAATTCTAAAACGTAACAAATATAAGAGCCTCGGTAGAGAGTACCATTTTGTACCATTTGGTGTTGAAACTCTAGGTCCATGGGGTCCCAGCGCGCATAAGTTTTTCGCAGAAATCGCGAAGCGTCTGGTTGACGTAACTGGTGACCGAAGAGCTGGCGGCTACCTCGCACAACGTATCAGCATTGCGATACAGCGAGGAAATGCCGCCAGCATCCTTGGTACAATGCCTCAAGGGCCTATTTTAGATTTAAGCTAGTTATTAATTTCGTTTGGTAGTACCACCACATAGCTACTTAAGTTAGTTTTTAATGTATTTTATTTTGTGTAGTTGTTTCTAAATTATTAAAATTTGTAATAAAAAGTTAGTAAATAATTTTAGTTTAATTTATTAATCTCCTAAAGCAAGGTCAAGTCAGATCAACAAGGACTTCATTCATAGTATAAAATTCAAATACTTGTGGAACTTTTAGCCGAAGATCCGAACACATCACATACATGGGTCGTTCTCAAACTAATTGCCACAACCCTTTTGATTTTTTGGTTATTTTAAAACAATTAGGCTGAAAACGAAATTAATTCAATTCAATGGATTTAATCACTTTGGCATCATAAAAGTAAAAGCGGAAAATAAGTTATTTGAACCAACAATATTTCACGGTTGCGGTAATTAGAAAATTGGGAAAACCCTTTTTATTTTTTAGTTATTTTTAAATAATTAAAAAAAAAAAAACTAATAAAAATAATTGATAAATTTGATCACTGTGGCATTAAAATAGTAAAAGCGCAAGTCTTGTTTTTAGACCACATATATTTTACGGTTGGGGTACCTGCTCGTATATGTGTTCACAGAAGCGCCCATTGAACCCAATATTACATACCCCATAAACACAATTTAAGTATATTTCATAAATACATATATGTTATATAGCCTAATAGTTGGTTAGTTTTTAGTTTCATTTCAATAGCTTAGTATACGCAAAACGTCCCTTTGGACACAGAAGGTTTGCATAAATCTCCTCCCTTTTGAAATCCGTTAATTAAACGTAGCCCGAATCGTGGATGACAATTATTAATAGTTAGGTATTTTTATATATTTTAGAAATGTTTCATTGATACGGCCCCGAGAAGAATACTACTACCTTCTTACTTCACAGTGTGATTCAACTTATTTGATCCTCCCGCTCAAAATGAAAGCAAACAAATACATCGTAAAATATCTTTGACTGAAAAGAATCTGTTATAAATTAATTGTCTTTTAGAATAAAAAAATATTTTGTTAGCAGACTCTCCGCGCTCTTTTATCCCAACATAGTAATATCTTAAAATATTTTTAGATTTATCACATAAAAATAAATTATTTACCAAAATGGAGTTGATTATTATACCGGTGTCTTTGAGAAAGTACGTTAATTGTAGCTCAGGAATGTATCTACCCTTGAAATTAACGTAGTTAAAAAAAAACACGGTTAAGGTATTGGTATGAAACGTAAAATAATGTTTCGTACGTGTATTTCCACGCAATAGGCACCAAAAAATGGATCCAATATATCATTCAAACATAGGAGAGGTTCTTGTTCTTATATCAGAAAAAAGGATATCTTTTCTTAACACGATTCTTTGCATAGACAAGAGTAGGTAGGTAGCAGTGGCGGCGGCTTCATACAACCCGATTCCCACCGACTTGCCTAAAATTTATTGCTACATATATATCCTTAATGAAAAGACTACGTATTACCTTGGAATTGATAACACGATTTACTAATAAAGCTTCACTATTGATTAAATTTCAACTAATCATAGCGGGCGCGCGACTAAGTTTAAGCTTGCCCATTCATTCATGAGCCACCACAAACATACGAAAACTCATGCACACGCTCATAAAGTTCGCTATAGAAAGTCCGCTTAAATAAACTGGAAAGTAAGACGGTTTTGTATCGAGTTATTCATTAGAATAAAAACCTTAAACGTAACAGCATAAGGTTTATATTGGAAAAATGCACGCACACAGTCAAAGTCCGCGAATGGCGCAAGTATTGTACACGACACGGTGTAGTAACTTGCTGCTTCATTTGAATTTAAACCTTAAATACAAAGAAGTAAGATTTATATTCGAGTGTAATGTTCCACAATTTTGAATCGAGTGGCGCTATCCGCGCATGTTTAATGTTGCCATACCAAAACACTGAATTGAATTAATGGGTAAAATTTTATTGTATTTTGCTTATCATTAATACCAAATTTTCAAAATACCTTTAAAAAAATTTTTTTTATTATAAAATCCAAGAATATTATGGAGTCGCAAGTTTAGTTAAGGTAATTTGGTAACGAGCGTTTCTTCAAAGAATATGTTTATAAATTTGTAGTAATAGGTTTTGGAAGTCGTGGGTGAAAACGAAATAATATTATGACAACACCGGGAGTGTTGTCCCGGTTGTTGCCAAAACTTGTTAATGTTGTGAGTTTTATAGGTTTTAATGGTATTCTACTTAGTTTTGTGCCTAATTCTATTATGAAGACTAAACCAGTGAAATTTTGAGTGTTAAGTAAAGTGTTGCGTATTGTTCGTGCAGGTGTTTCAAGGTCAGTCCTTGTTTTTAGTTAGGTGTAGGAATCCGCTTTTGTCACTGTTTGACACAAGACAGGACAAGTATGACAAAGGTGGTTAGTTATATACTCGGTTTAGACTCTCGCGCGAGCCACGAGACGAGCCGCGAGCCGCGCCACGAGACGCGAGTGTGAACGGTAGGCTCGTGACTCGTCTCGTGACTCGTCTCGCGGCTCGGCTCGCGCTCACCTGGCTCGCGTGGAGGAGCGGTTTTTCGGGCACGAGTCAAAGGGGCTCGCGCGGGACGCGCGCTTGCGTTCACACTCGCGTTCGACTTGTCATTCGATTATAAACCTTATGCCGTGCCTTTAGTGTTTAAAATATATTAGCTCGACGAGCTTACGCGCCATGAGACGAGCCTCGAGCCGAGCCACGAGGCGAGAGTGTAATCATTAGCTCGACGGGCTCATATGCGCTCAAGGCCACTCGAGGCGAGCCACGAGACGCGCCGCGAGACGAGCCGCGAGCCGAGAGTGTAAACCGGCTAATACACTAACTGCAAAAGAACGCACCCAAGGACACACCTAGCGCTTTACTTTACCTTCACTTATCATGAAAAAATAAGTACAAGTAGGTAGGTGGCTTTAGGGTTCCGTACCCAAAGGGTAAAACGGGACCCTATTACTAAGACTCCGCTGTCCGTCCGTCCGTCTGTCACCAGGCTGTATATCACGAACCTTGATAGCTATACAGTTGAAATTTTCACAGATGATGTATTTCTGTTGCCGCTATAACAACAAATACTAAAAAGTACGGAACCCTCGGTGGGCAAGTCCGACTCGCACTTGTCCGGTTTTTTTTTGCTCCGAGTTGTCTAACAAAACATTCCACGCGCCGCCACTGGTAAGAATGTCCTATAATATTAATTTATTATTATTTATTTATCAATGAATTAACTGTTTTTTTCCAAAATATAAAACTGGACAATTAACTTGAAAAAATAGCCGTCATATAAGTATCTAAGTATGTCAAAATAAAACGTGCATATCTGCACTAAAAGCTAACTCTGCAGGGGCCTAATAAACTTCCTATTTTCATAGAAATTTGACGTTTTTGCTGATACTGCTATACTATATGTGCAGAATTCTAGCTTGGTCCGACTAGCGACTGTACCGCAAAAGCGGAAATCTTTAAAACGCCCTCTTATTAAAATTGTGGACGACTTTTGGCACGATCCGCAAGTCTTCAACAAATAATAAAAAAAATAAAATAAAATATCTTTATTTCAGAATATAAAAATTCCATACAATATTGTTATATTTTGTATGGTACTAATACCATAATACATTACAGCTAGATGTTAGTAAGTACATTAAAATTAATCATTAACACAATATGTTGACAATGAGATCAAGATTTATAATAAAATTAAAATTAATTGGAATCATGGATATATGTATAATAAATAATAAGTAAAATAAAATTGTCTAGAATTGAATTGAAGGATGTCACAATATTGTTATTCATATAAATAATGATTTCATGTCAAAAGTACAAATAGAAATAAATAAATGTCCTAAAAAATATTAAATATATCTTTTTAATTAATAATTTTGACCCAAGTGCACAGGATGGAACTATCTGGTCTGTCAGCGATTACCTTCAGTATCCTGTTGTCGCTGCGTCGGATGCGGTTTAGCAGGGATGCGACCCGCTTTCGCCTGATCGCATAAAAGTCGTCGGTACGCGCCTCTATGCGATATAAATGACTTATGCTTGCCTTCGTGAATAGGTACATAAGAGTACTAGCCTCAAGAATGCTAATTAGAATTACTTAGTTTAGTTAGTAATATGCTGTGGTCTACATTTGAAACAAATGCACGGCACTTACATGCTTTCGACGATTAACTTATTTAGTAGGTACTACAGAATCTAAGTACCTTAAGTAAGACGTATTTATGTGTCAAAACTATACATTAAATATTTCATCCTGTAGGTACCTACTAGTAATATTAAAATATCTAACATAAACCCTACCTATTTTCATTTTCCGATTTGTACGTTCACAGAAGATGGTCACGCTAAATTCAATCTCGAGGCAAAGATGAAAATAGTGCGCTTGACGAATCAACAATACGGCTTGTTAAGATGCATGGAGGAAAGTGGTCGTCGCCCGTGTTCGTAATGTGTTTAGTTGATAACCGTGAGCCGCGCGCGCCGCCTGTGCCCAGCCAGCGCCCACGCAAACTCGTAGCACGCCGCGCCTTATCAGTCGACAACACAACACCATTAACGTGCCGGCCGGGTACCCTCGGATACTCATAATCTTTAATGCAGGTTCAGTTAAAAGGCTTCTATAGTGTCACTGCAGATACAAGGATTGATTCACAGGAGAGGACGATCGACAGTACATTCCCAGTGTTTGCTAGCAATTATTTCAAGGTAGCTATTTCGAGTTACTTAGTGTTTATTTGTAACCATCATACATTATGTATTGGTAACTGAATTGAGTGCATGCATTGTCCGATGCTGACTACTGGTACTGAACGTTATCTTGTCTTAATATACTATATCCACACAGCACGGTTTAGCAGTTCAGATTTTGTTTACCTAAAGGCGATCTTTTTACCAAAATTGTTTTGTAAATTTTAGTTATAATATAAACTCCAAATAATTTACACCTATTTGAACTGAAGCAATACAATTATTAGGTATACAAGTAAGGTTATGTTGAGATAAAATCAAATCTATTTTACTTTGGTATCTTGTCAATGGCATATTATGCCAGTCGTGGTCTTTAGACTTAAATAATTACACAGTACCTACTTACCTAGTCAAATATACTGAAACGGAAATGCTTACTTACTTAAAATACTTTGTGTGTGAAATATGTATGCGTATTTTTTACGTAACACCAATACAAAAATCAGAAAAAACATTGAAAATACATTAAAATTAAATTAAAAATTAAAACTAATAACATAAAACTTACAAATACAAAAATAATAAACTAAATAATTTTACAGAATGCGTAATATTATGAGAAATTATTTGATTGCTTAGTTAAACTGCTAGGGCCAGTATAATTGCTCTAATTGTGTAGGTAAACAGCAATTAAAGGATTGCGAAGACCGTTCTTAAATAAACTTAATTAGAACCATACTTGCACTAGGTACTAATGTGTAATATCAGAAACAATGAATAAAGAGACAGGTACTATTGGTATTAATTGGTTAAAACCCGTTGTCTATCTTGCAATTTTAATTGAATACCAGATTTTGTACCTAAATGTTAAAAGTATTTATTTACTCACTTACATATAACTACTAAGTAAATAATGAACTAAGTTAAAATTTATTAACCTTTAGTTTTGCTTTGACTCTTTTATAATCTAATGTGGAGTGATTTATCAACAAATATGTTTGATATGCTTAAATTAAATTAACCGAATACAATGAACAATGACGATATGCGACAAAATCCTCGATCAATATTAAACTCAACTCAATGTAATTAAAATATTTTAAATATACATATGTTAAGTTTTTACTTTCAGTAAGTATTTACTTCAATAACTAACCGAGCGAGCTCGTAGCTCTCCGTTTCAACTTGGGCAATATGCTGTCGGATGTCCGGAGTCCGGACATACTAAAAATGTTTGTCCAAGCTAGCCGGATATTCAGCTGTTTTCCTCTACAGGTCGCATTTCTCAACCGATGTAAAAACAGTAGTATGTAGCTACTGTTTTCAATACCCTAATATGTCCTACAATTCAATAGTTAAATATTAGTTACCTGTATAAAATATAAAACATACAGTTAAATAATAATCATATTAGAGTTAAGATAAATATTAAATTGCATTTAAGATAAAATTTTGCGAGGTTAAGTATTTCACTGATTTAAGGTAGACGTCCACAGGGTCGCACCGCACGCAACGGATTTTAGGATTCTTTGTGTAGTGATCCGTTGCGTTCGATGCGACCGATGCATGCGAAGCGATGCCTTGTGGACGTCTACCTTTATGAGCCGTTTTATTTAGCCTTCGTTGCGAGGTTTTCTAGTAGAAAGTAGAGTTTTATTACAAAATTCAATTCTACAAATAAATATTTTAAATGCCTTCACGTAAAATACGAAGAAAATACTTAATTCTGATTCTGATTCTGAAAATGTTATAGAAGCGTAGCGATTTCGTTTGCAACATTTTTTATTAGATTTAACAGTCAGCTATTTCTAGAACAAAGTTCTTGGTGAAAAATAATAATATTTTCTAAAGTATAGATTTATCTGTCTACATAATTTCAATGGTAATGAATAGGGGAGGTAGGGGACCATTGGGTAGTCGGGAGGCTCGGGCAGCCCCTTGCAAATCGTCCTGATTTACAAGGGGGTGCCTTGTTGCCTTGTAAATCGTCCTGACTTACAAGGGGGTGCCTTATGGTTATCTCAAAATCCCTACCTACTAGTCATATATCGGTCTCTAAATCATATCACCGAATAGAAGATCTCTTTCACCTCTTAAATTTTGAAGTCGGTTAAGCCTGACCAAGAGGTGCCGGAATACATAGGTAGTGTATTCAGGAAATTACAGCGTCCTATGAATGGTGAAAAGCATAAAAGAGCTCTTCTATTAACCAGACTGAAGAAATCATGACTTAGGTACTTAAATATGCACACGAGCTGTTAAAGTGACTACAGGTGTGACAACCTGTGTATATCCCATTCCTACTTTCCCACATCAGACTAGAAAGAATGCATTACATTGGGTCGTTAAATATTGATTACGGTGACTATTAATACCGTGATTAATACAGTGCTAGGAAACTGTGATTTGGCTGTGTGAATTTGTGATTTGGATTTGATATTCATCAAGCTGAAAAAAATAAATTAAATATTTGTGGCTTTCCATTAGAGAACACTAAAAATATCATGAAATTAATAATATATTTAATATTATACTTATCTGTTTCGAAATAAAAGTAAAATACAGATTTCACAAGCGCATAAATGTAGGTACCCTCGACTTATATCAGCTTCGCCTGGCGGCTAGGACCAATAAATTTCCTCGGATAAGATGGATGGTTCTACATATGCTCTCATAATAGTACATTTACTATTATGTGGTAAGGGTAACCACGGAATAAAAAAGGCTTCTATCTGTCTCAATCTTTGCTGAAAGTGTTTTACATGTTGGTTATATTATTTTCGTCAGTAGATAGATGGAAATTGCAGTATTTGCTACTATTGTCATTGTAAACAATTAGGTATCTGGCTTGCCTATCTCTATCTACAATGTATTGTATTTGAAAACACATGTGACTTATTTGACGCCGTGTTTAAGAATATAGTCGGCACGGCAAGGTTGTGCCTCTTTAAAAAAATACTTTTCAAATACATCAGATAGTAGTAGTAGTAGTAGTAAATAAAGCTATTAAATAATTGATGCGGTCACTTTAATATTATCAATGATCACATAATACTTATACATTTATATTCTTTTATAATAGATAATTAGTTAACTAATCAATGTTAGGTAACAATTTATGACAGTTGAATGAATTTATGACAATGCATGTTCGATTCAATGAGCATTATGTTTTTTACTAACATTAACTTATTTTTTTAATTTTGTTACTGGTAGGCAAATTACCATGGACGCCGGCCCCAATTTCACCACGGTGACAGGTGCGACAATTGTAAAACATCACTGTTGCTGACGTCACAGGCATCCATGGGCTACGGTTACCGCTTACCATCGGGCGGGCCGTATTCCTGTTTGCCACCATCATTGTATTATTAAAAAAAACTTTATTATATCGAAAAAAAAACAGATATTTCTCTTGCTAAGTTTATGACAATTGTCACAAGAAACACGACAATTGTCACGAAATTCCGACATATAACTCATTTCCTGTCAAGATTCACCGACAATTCTACAAATATGTCGACTAAAAAAAATATTTCTTGTTTCACAACATAATTGTAATACATACAATTGTAGCAAAATGCCTGTCATGTTTGTAAGTATTTCTATAGAAAATATTTTATAAAATTGTAATAAATATGTCACCTGTCGCTTGACAATTGTAGCTCGAAATAATTATGTCACTGACAATTGTAGCCGTGGTGAAATTGGGGCCTTGGTCTCTGAAATACGTACTTTCATTTCATTTCATAAAGGCTTTCTCCACTTCAAAGGATTTTAAATCACAACATATTTAATTTGAAATGTTTCACTTGTTTTGTTCGAGAGTTTGTCTTGTTTGTTTATTCTTTTTTGTGAACTCTGTTATGTTTGTTTTCAATTCACTGCCAGTTTTCTTTTAAGAGGTGGGCAGATAGAGGATATTTTATTTGATGATTACCTACCTAATTAATTATAAAAATAACAAGATGTCGTTTTAAAATGCGAGAGCAATTATTTTATTTTTCACCTATAGGTATATTAAAAGTAAAATTTTGCCTAGCTTAAGTTTTTTGTCACAAATAGCTGAAAAAATTTCAGTTTCTTTCATAGTCGAAGTTTTCTAAAGAATTTCTCCCTAATAGCGGTTTTTTTTTTCTACGATCGTTTCGGCATTACGCGCGTATAAGCGTATAAGTATAATACACGCGCTCTATATTTCGTTACGTTTCGCCTAAACGCGCCTACACGCGCTTCCAAATACGAGCTTATTTAGGTATACGCGCGTATAAAACGCTTGTCTGTAACCGCCCTAAAATCTGAGTGAGGAGATAAGACGTCTTATCGGATAATCGCGTAATCTCGTTTCCATGGGTTCATTCATATAATTATATCCTACCTCTCGGAACTCTGCCCTCTTATCACTATTTTCTTGTCGTCGGTATTTTCCTATGCCATCTTTCCTTTAAATTGTGCCCCTACTTATTAGTTTTGATAAAGCTGGAATCCCAAATTAGTGAAGTTAGATTTAATATAAAGTATTTTTACGGTTACGTTCATGGCACGTACGTTCTTCTGTTTAACGATGACATTCTTTACATTTCTTTAGTGACTTCATCATCATCATCATCATCTCAGCCATAAGACGTCCACTGCTGAACATAGGCCTCCCCCTTGGACCTCCATACGTGCCGGTTGGAAGCGACCCGCATCCAGCGTCTTCCGGCGACCTTAACAAGATCGTCTGTCCATCTTGTGGGTGGACGTCCTACGCTGCGCTTGCTAGTCCGTGGTCTCCACTCGAGCACTTTTCGACCCCATCGGCCATCTTCTCTGCGTGCAATGTGGCCTGCCCATTGCCACTTCAGCTTGCTAATCCGGTGGGCTATGTCGGTGACTTTAGTTCGTCTACGGATCTCCTCATTTCTGATTCGATCACGTAGAGAAACTCCGAGCATAGCCCTCTCCATAGCTCGTTGAGCGACTTTGAGTTTTGAGATGAGGCCGATAGTGAAAGACCACGTTTCGGAGCCGTAAGTCATCACTGGTAACACACATTGATTAAAGACTTTCGTCTTGAGGCACTGAGGTATGTCGGACGAAAAGACATTACGTAGTTTCCCGAACGCTGCCCAACCGAGTTGGATTCGGCGGTTGACCTCTTTCTCGAAGTTGGACCTACCTAATTGGACTACTTGTCCTAGGTAGATGTACGAGTCAACAACTTCGAGTACCGAGTTCCCAACAGAGACTGGGATGGGCACAACATTGGCATTTGACATAAGTTTCGTCTTGTCCATGTTCATTTTCAAGCCCACCCGTTGTGAAACTCGGTTGAGGTCATCGAGCATCATGCTGAGTTCCTCCATCGACTTTGCCATGACTACGATATCGTCGGCAAACCGAAGGTGAGTGATGTATTCGCCGTTGATGTTGATGCCAAGTCCTTCCCATTCCAGGAGCTTGAAGGCGTCTTCCATTACGGCAGTAAACAGTTTCGGAGAGATAACGTCTCCCTGCCTTACGCCTCTTCGCAATGGAATCGCCCTCGTGCTCTGCTCCTGTACTCGGACCGACATGGTGGCGTTACTATACAAACACTTCAACACTTCGATGTACCGATAGTCAATATGGCATCGCTGAAGAGACTCAAGCACCGCCCATGTTGCCACCGAATCGAAGGCTTTCTCATAGTCCACAAACGCTAAGCATAATGGCAAGTTATACTCTTCGGTCTTCTGTATAACTTGCCGCAGCGTATGGATGTGGTCTATGGTACTATAGCCTTTTCGGAAACCGGCTTGTTCGGGAGGCTGGAAGTCATCAAGTCTGTGTTCGAGACGGTTCGTGATGACCCTTGAAAACAGCTTATAGACATGGCTCAGAAGCGTGATGGGTCTGTAGTTCTTCAATAGGTTGTTATCACCTTTTTTGAAGAACAGCACCACCTCGCCTCTACTCCATGTTTCAGGCGTTATGCCCTCGGACAAGACGGAATTAAAGAGCTTCTGGAGGACTTTAAGTACCGGTGTTCCACCCGCTCTCAGAAGCTCTGAAGTGATTCCGTCTTTGCCCGGCGCCTTGTTGTTCTTAAGCTGCTTCAGGGCCATCCTAATCTCGTACAGACTGATGTCCGGGATATCTTCGGTATAATGTCGGGACAGCTTGGCTCTTGGATCTCCTACCAAGCTGTCAACGGGCTTTGCGATCGAAGTGTATAACTGTCCATAGAACCTCTCGATCTCACCTAAAACCTCCGCTTTGCTCGACGCTATGCTGCCATCTTCCCGTTTCAGCTTTGTCAGCTGGCTTTGCCCAATAGACTTGTCCTTTGCGAACACTTTGGAGCCTTGGTTTCGCTCAATAGTCTCTTTAATACGGTTAGTATTAAAGAGACGCAGATCATGTCGCAGGGACTTAGATATACGTCTATTGAGCTGCCTATATGACTCCGCGTCATCGGGAGACTGCAACTGTAGCGAGCGTCGTTCAGCCATGAGGTTCAAGGTTTGCTCGGTCAATTTCTGAGGTCTATCTTTACGGCGGGATCTAAAAAACTTAGACCCTACTGTGTGGACAGTTTCCACTAGCCCGTCGTTGATTTCGTCCACTGAAGCCAAGTTCTCTAGGCAAGCAAAGCGGTTAGAGAGCTCGAGTTGAAAGCTTTCGGGGTTTTGAACATAGGCTCGAGTAGGTCGGAGCGTAGACTTCATCAGGCTGGACCTTTCAAGTTTAATATTGATATTCAGTGTGCCTCTTACGATTCGGTGATCACTACCGGTCTTTACCCTGTTGATCACAGAGACATCACTGAATATCCGTTTCTTGTCGGTCATGATGAAGTCTATCTCGTTTCTCGTGGAACCGTCAGGACTCATCCAGGTCCATTTCCTGTGAGGCGGCTTCTGGAAGAAAGAGTTCATCATGAAGAGTTCCTCTCTCTCCAGAAAGTCGGCCAGCCTTCCGTTGCCCATACCCAAATTGCCCCACTCTCAACTCATCCCCGCTTCTCTTGCCCAACTTTGCGTTGAAGTCCCCCATAACAACAGTAAAGTAGGTTTTAGAAGTATGTATGGCCCTACTTACGTCCTCATACATAGCTTCTACTTCATCATCGGAGTGTGACGAGGTCGGTGCGTATACCTGAATGACCTTCAGCGAATATCTTTTGGATATTCTGAGTATTAGGTATACCACCCTGCTCGACACACTGTCGATGGTTATTATGTTGTTTACGAGGGACTTGTGAACGAGAAACCCGACACCACCTTGGGACTGTTGGTCGCCCTCCCGGTGGTAGAGCAAGTTACCAGACTTCAGGGTTGTCGTGTCCTCCCCCTCTCTACGGACTTCGCATAACCCTACAATGTCCCAGTGTAACCTGCTCAGTTCCTCTTCCAGCTCGCAGATCTTTTCGTCAGTCCTCATAGTGCGTATGTTGTGTGTTACCAGGGCCAGTCGTCGTCGGGGCGGGTAGCCGGATCTTTGCCGGAGATTCTTAGCACCCCTGACCCCGCTAATGCCCTGACCGCTACCATAGCCAGAGCACCGGGGGTCGCCGGAACCTCGGGGCCGTGGTTCTATTGTGCTCATCATGATGGGGGGTGAATGCCATAATCGCCACGCTTGGCAGGCGGGTTGGCGATCGCAGTCGAGTACACCGAATTTGAGGGACGCTGCTGCCCGTCCACCGGTGGTCTTGGACGTAGTTTAAGGACATACCCGGGTCCATTTAGTGACTTGTATTAAATAAATAAATAAATATTACAGGACAATTTTTTTTCTTATTGACTGACTAAAATATAACCCATTAAATATTTTTTTTTCTTTTAACTGTTTTACGCTACTCCTTCTTCTTCATTACACTTTTTACAGAGTACTCTCTACTACCACATTAGAATAACGATACATTTGTATTGATTTTATAATTACCTAATATGTTTTTTTAATTACTTACCTAATAAATTATGTATATCTATATAAATTATTATATTGTTTGTTTGCAGTTTAGGGTGATTTTAATATGCGAACAATCGAACATGCTGCCGTCCTAGTCTAAAAGGCAGTTTTTCGACAAAAGCTAGTTTCGAGATAATCGCAAAAAACCAACCCAAACATCTTTCTTGAATTTCTACGAAACGGAAAAACTTTTTCCATTTTTTCTTTTTGTATGTGGTAGGTATATATATGTACTTATTTTAGGTATTTATAGTATGTTTCTAAACAGCTCAGTTTTTTTTTATTTTATAAAAAACACTTTAGATTAGTATTAAGCTTAAAAATGTGTAGGTCGTACTAGTCAAGAAGGCGGTAAACATGCGTTATGCGGCGTTCTAAGTTAGTTACGAAGTAGAAACTAGGTAAAAACGCCGTATATGTCACATGCTGCCTTTTTGCTTAGTAACAATGTATAATTCGCACTTGAAATCCTAAGTTAAAAGACCTTATAGTAGCTATTCGGCCTTTTTGGTTAGTATTAGGTCCTTACCTATGAAATTGGCGTTTTTGTTCATAGATATAAGTCTGATCCTAGTTTTTTTTTTTACAAAAGTACATACACAATTACAATAAAACTACAGTGCACTCAATAAACAACGATTTTACATACAATTCATTGTTATTTTTTATTGTTAAGTGTTCAGAATTAAGCCTTGAAAATAGGTCTTTTCATGTGCTGTCGGTTCGAGTATTAAAATTACTTATATTTTTCTAATGGTACCAATTTTCAAGAAATGGAGATATTGAAAACATACCTTAAAGGTGTCAAAAATTACTGGAAAAATTTTGTTTGGTTTGAATTAGCCATCAAAAAAATATCCGCAAAATTAATTGTATGGAAATTCGTGTTTCGTTGAAATTCTCCGAACAAAACGCCAATTTCATAGGTAATGACCTAATATACTAGGAAAAATTAAGATTTTATCCAGATTTTCGACTAGCGTGCTAGTGTAAAAAAAACGTATACCACCAAAAACACCGAATATACGGTTTTATAGATTAGTATTTATGGAAGAAATGGGAATAAAAAACAGTCACGTAGTTTAAATGTTTATTTATAAAACGAGGTCCAGCGATTACTTTTTGGATTATAATCTTAATTACCATACAAAATTAACACATAAATTGGGTTATTCCCACTAGTTACCATCAAGTTGTTACCAGTGCTATCTAATGGGATTTGTTTCCCAGTAGTTACCACTGGTAAAAGGTGGGATATTTTTCCCAGTAGTTACCCCTACAATTTTGTTAGGGTTCAATAAAGCCTCTATTTTTATGTGTTAATTTTGTATGGTAATTAAGATTATAATCCAAAAAGTAATCGCTGGACCTCGTTTTTTTAATAATAGCCTAGTAGTATAGTGTTTTTTGTTCATATAATAAAAGACATTTAAACTGTACTGTAAAAAAATGTTGGTGGTAACTACTAGGAAAAAAATCCCACCTTTTACCAGTGGTAACTACTGGAAAAAAAATTCCCAGTAGTTACCACAAAACCGAGTTGGTGGTAGCTACTGGGAAGAAAGGTGGAAAATAAATTCCCAGTAATACCACTGGTAACAACTTGGTATCTACACCTAACTAGTGGGAATAACCCCATAATATGTAACAAATTTTTAAAGTGTACGGTCTTTCTGATTTTATTTGTATCATAGGCTAGATTTACTCGACTCTACTAATAATTAATAAATAAATTACATGTACTTCTAATGAGCATGAGCAACGAAACTTAAAAGAGTCCGCAATAAGCTCAGCCGAATTTTTACTTCCCATAAAAACGGAGATTCGTACTCATTTTAAAACAACGTGTTGGATTGTAATAAATTGCACATACAATAACATGAGGTATATCTATACCAGTACCTAATTAGTTTATATTCCAACAAAACGAATGAAATAGAGGAAAAATAAGTTTTGTATGAAAAACTTATATTCTCTGTATTTTTTAACTATGGTATCTGAAGCTACACATTAATTACAGGCATAGATATACCTTATCCTTTAGTTAGTACAAAGTTTTAGAGCAATCTAGCTAATCGTTTTAAAATGAGAGCGTAACTACGTTTGTATGGAGAACCCAGCTTGCTGCTGACCTAAATCTTAGCAACCATTTACCTTTGTAGGTGACCAGTTTTCGCATACACGTAACTCAAAATAATACATAATGTTTTACCGAATTCGTGGCATCTCTAATAGTTATTTTAGTTTGTTATCAATATTATAGGCATCGAATCATCAAGAATTTCATCGCACGGTAAGGCGTTAGCGAGCTATGTAGTCTACATTAGCAATAAAATTAAACTCGTATTAATTCCTGCACATACTCTGTCATTTATTTAATTCTAAAACGCCTTTTAGCGGTTGTAATTAAAAATCAGATTCAAATTTGAATAAAATTATATTTCTATTACATTACAAACTCGTAGCTTTTACTATTTTAACATACAACTATTACCTAATACACAAACATACCAACTTATTTTAAGATACGTATTGTTTTTTTATAAAACGTAATAGATAATACTGCAATATATAAATACTATGATAAATAAAACGTAATATAATTTGCAGTAATTAATTTACTATATTTCTGTCCGAAATCTATTGCCTAGATAATAAGAGTGACGTCAGGTGACTTACTAGGCTACCAAAAGCATGTGAGTGGTTAGATATTGACAAACTACAATAAAAATAATTCAATTCCGCTTGAGGCATTGCTTGGGGCCCATGGTGCGATATACGTATGAACTAGATAAAACCCACTTATATATTAGGCCATTAAATAGGCCTAATATATATATATTAGGTCATTACCTATGAAATTGGCGTTTTGTTCGGAGAATTTCAACGAAACACGAATTTCCATACAATTAATTTTGCGGATATTTTTTTGATGGCTAATTCAAACCAAACAAAATTTTTCCAGTAATTTTTGACACCTTTAAGGTATGTTTTCAATATCTCCATTTCTTGAAAATTGGTACCATTAGAAAAATATAAGTAATTTTAATACTCGAACCGACAGCACATGAAAAGACCTATTTTCAAGGCTTAATTCTGAACACTTAACAATAAAAAATAACAATTAATTGCTGTCAAGCAGTTTGGCGAAATCATATTGTAGTTTTATTGTAATTGTGTATGTACTTTTGTAAAAAAAAAAAAAACTAGGATCAGACTTATATCTATGAACAAAAACGCCAATTTCATAGGTAAGGACCTAATATGTATATAACTCTCAGTTGGTTTTTGGATGGACCCAGGTTCCATACAAAGATGCCCAGGTCCTTTGTCCTGGTTATCTAAATACTTAGGCGGAAAATGTTATTTTGTCCATAAGAATTCTCATTAAATTTCCCTTTAAAACATTTTTCATTAAGATTTAAACTCTTCGTAATGTCAAATACCTACTTGGCTTATAGGGAATTAAACCCGATACAATTAGCTCTAATATAAATTTGATTTTATTTGAATAAAAGCAGTCAAATCGTCGAATGAAAAAATAAAACTTAAACAACGTTTGCTGTAGAAAAGTACGTATGAACAATTTCACCATCACAAACTACGCTAGAAAGACGTATTTGCTGTCGAGCGTAAGTATTTGCGAGGCAGTTTTAAAGTATATACCTTGATAAAAATGATAATACTCGAAGTTACTAATTGTAAACACTACATATTATTGATAACATATGATGGTAATGCAATAATAAAGTATTTTTCTTACTTTGGCGTTCGGTCAATATTTCGAGCGCAAAATGCCACCTCCGCTCGCATACCGGCAGCCACAAGCCTGCGCTTGCGGCTGACGGCTTTTACTTAGCATAAGGGTGTCTTTCGGCGCGCGGGGAGCATGACGAAGGTTGGAGCATATACTGCGTTATAGACTAGTTAGACGCATTTTCAACCTTTATAAAAATTTGTTTGCGTTTAATACGACGTCCATACAAAATAAGAAGAACGTATACCATTTATACGTTTCTAAAGACTATTATGGTGACGTAAAAAAGTTAAGTGATACTAGGCTTAAATGACGTATGAGACATTTAAACAAAAAAAATTATTATACGATTTTTTAGACTAGTATCAGATCTAAAATTTTGCTAAAGATCCTAATCTTAAAGCGCGTATAGCGTCTTTTACGTATTTTTAGCCTAGTTTTTGGCTTATACGTTATTTTAGGCTAGACACGGTGGATAAGATTTTACGCAAACCAGAGCGTAAAAAAACGTATAGCTGCATATACGTTGTTTTAGCCTGGCTTAGTCAAATAGTCGCTTTTTAGACTAGGAACGCTTAGAACATTAGTGCAAATACGGTCTTTTTACTATATTTTTCTCGAAAACTAAGCCACTTATCGGAAAACGGGCCAAAGTGGTCGATGCATCTCGATCTCTACATTACGAATATCACAAAAAGTCAATTTTGGCAAAATGTCGAAAAACTGCCTTTTAGACTATGACGGCAGCATGGGCGAGACGCACGATAGCTAAATAACATCATTCTGGGGTCAATTTTTGAAGAGGGTGTTTTTACGACATTTACTGGCAATTTTTTATTTATGGAAAATCTGATTTATAATCATCGTTTTAGGAAGGGTTCTTAACTACAAAAAATGTACTGTACGAGGCACCTCTCTACTTTTTATAGTTAGCTATATGGTCGTTTAAAGATCGACATTTGTATGGCACTATTTAGCCATTTGTAAGGCGCTTTTGACATATATAAGGCATTTTTTCGACATTGTATGGCAGTATCTAAATTACTATTTATTATTTTTGTTGCATTTGTAAGACCCTGACGACATTTGTATGGCATCTTCTCGACATTTGTATGACACTATGTCGACATTTGTATGCCACAATCGACCTTTTTTACGGTCAAAATAGCCGTATAAATGTCGCCATACAAAAGTCGCGACATGTTTCCAATAATATTTTTAGCGAAATTTCCTACACAATACAACCCTTTCATTTATTTATTTTACTATATATTTTAACACTGCGCTGACTGACTGCGCTGAATGACTGCGCTCAGTCATCGATCGAATGCGCTTGCGACCGGTTTAGTTGTTTACCTCTCCCGGATAGTTATCAACGCGACTCATAAGTTGTAGTAACTTGGACCTTATTCTCATACAGCTTAAGGCTCGTAGTGCCATGTCGTCCTGCAAACAGTGCTATATTCGTTTTGGGGACGATGAAGGGGTGCAGTGTTCCCGTTGTGGTGGTCGTTACCACTATCGATGCTGTGAAGTCCAGGAAACCATCTACAAGAAGTGGACAGCGGATAAAAAGTCCAGTTGGCGGTGCACTGCGTGCCGTGAGAACAATGACTCGCTTGCCGAACTCGTTATGGAAATAAAGGGCTTGAAAACTCAAATTAACTCCATGCAGGATGGTTTGAACCGGACCAACCAAGGAATAAATAATATTGAGACCAAATTTGCTGACATGGAACGGAAACTTGACGGTTTTGGTTCGCGACTCGTCCTCGTGGAAGATAACCTAGAACGGTTACCATCCATTGAGTCCGGCTTAAAAACGCTAGAAACTGAGTTCGCAGCTCTGAAGGCGAACGAAAACGGAAGGGACCAGTTCACCAGGTTAAATAATGTTGAGATTAGTGGGATCCCTCAAAGGGATGGTGAAAACTTGTTAACGGTGTTCAAAAATATCACGGTCACGGTAGGTTTCGAACTGCGCGAAACGGATGTTGACACTATTCACAGGGTACGTAGGTATCCCAATTCTACCAGTGGTGGACGTGCCGCGGACCCACGGCCCCCGGCTATCATCGTTCGCTTCTCTCAGCGGCGGCGGAAGGACGAGCTGGTGGCTGCCGTGCGAGCCCGTAGGAACCTCACCACTGCTGATGCGGGCCTGCCGGGCCCCGCTACTGCTGTTTACGTTAATGAGCACCTCACATCTAGCAACAAACTACTACTCAAGCGCGCCCGTGATCTCAAGGCCGAATTGAACTATACCTATTTGTGGGTTAAGCAATGCAAAATCTATATGCGAAAAAACGATAAGTCTAAAGTGTACGCAATTAACAGTGAATCTGATCTTGCTAAGTTAAAATGACTTCTAATTACTATTTCTCGTATAAGTTGCGATCTCTGGAATATATTATTATTTTTCGTTACTCTTTTAAAGTCATTATTCAAGTTAGCCGATGTCATTGTTTATATGCCTTTTGCAATTATCAACAAAACCGTAAAGTTTGTGCACTCGTTTGGAAATCACTTGCGAACTCACTTTGATTGTATTCCTAAAAATTATAAACTTTTTATTCTATCATAGCTTCTAACAGTTTAGATATTTACTACCAAAACGTAAGGGGTCTGCGGACAAAATCTCACGACTTTTTAAATAGTGTAATAAATGCTAATTATGATTTGATCTGTTTATCTGAAACCTGGCTTAACTCCGATTTCTTTAGCAGTGAATATTTCGATGGTAGGTATAATGTGTATAGACGGGACCGTGCGGGGAGTGGGGGACGGCGAGGTGGTGGAGTGCTGGTGGCGGCGCGCCGGGGCCTCTGCGTGACCCGCCGCGACGACTGGAGCGCTGCGCCGCGGCATGAGGAGCTCTGGATCACCGTTTCCCCGGCCCCCGCCACCCGCGCACCGCGCCACCCCAACATACATATAGCTTGCGTATACTTCCCGCACAATGATAATCATAACTCGTCACTAAGTAGTTTTTTCGATAACGCTTCTATTTTAATGCATAATAACCCGGATGATATCTTTGTTCTTCTCGGAGACTATAATATTTCGTACGCTATTTGGGGCACAAGTTCCGATGTAAACTACCTAACACTAGGAGCTAGTGATAACAGAACAGTGCTTTTTTTGTCCGATTTTATGGCCTTAACAGGTGTACGCCAATATAACTCTTGTACTAATGTGAACGGGCGGATCCTTGACCTTGTAATGTCTAATGGTAACTGTTCTGTTGCCGCGAGCCCTTCCCCACTCACCGCCGAAGACCCTCAGCACAGGGCCCTACATATCGAATTAGGTTTATCAATTACGTCATATTTGCCCGAACTGAGGCCAAATCTAGGTGTCAAACCAATTTTTCATTCTGGGGATTATGAATCTATTCGTAAAGCCCTTTCTGATACCGACTGGTCTTGTTTAGATAATTTAAATACTAACGATTCTGTGGGTTATTTGTATTCTGTTATAAATACGCTGATTTTAAAATTTATACCTCATAAAAGCATAAGTCACAACTCTAGTTATCCTCCATGGTTTTCACGCAGTTTAATTAAAGTTCGTAAACAAAAATTATTGGTTCACAAAAGATGGAAAATCTATAACAACCCCCTAGATAGGGCAGAGTTTGTATTTTTAAGAAAAAGAGAGCATAAATTAGTAACTGAATGTTATAACAAATATATCTCATTGGCCGAAGACATAATATATAAATCACCTAATTACTTTTGGTCATTTATTAAATCTAAATTTCCTGTTAATATTATACCCGACCAAATGTCATTTAACGGGGTAACCGCTAGTGATGGAGAAGCCATGAGCAATCTTTTTAATGATTATTTCAATTCTGTGTTTGTACCCGCCTCTAGTGATGGGCAGGGGGCGCTGTTGTCGCACTGCCCCAATGATAGCTTAATTGATATGTGTTCGATTCATATTACAGAAGATTTGGTCTATAAGCATTTGAGTGGGGTAAACGTTAAAAAAGGTAGCGGTGCTGATTTTATTCATCCCCTCTTCATTAAGACATGTGCGAAGGAATTAACCATACCCATAACAAATATTTTCAAAAAATCTATTTCGTCAGGAACCTTTCCCGAGTTATGGAAGAAGGCCTTAATAACCCCAATCCACAAGGGTGGCGATTCTCAATTAGTCACTAATTACAGACCAATCAGCAAATTAAATATATTTGGTAAGGTTTTCGAAAAAATTGTCACAAATGAAATAACTGCAACGATTTATCAGCACATATCAGAACATCAGCACGGTTTTTGCCGCGGTCGCAGTGTTGACACAAACCTTCTCAACTTTTCTGACTTTATTCTAAATAAAATTTCTTCCGGCTGGCAGGTGGACGCCGTGTATACCGATTTCTCTAAATGTTTCGATAAAATTAACCATTCCAAGTTAATTATGAAGCTTGAGAAGCTCGGTATTCACGGTGATCTCCTCAGATGGATTAAGTCCTATCTAAGAAATCGGAGCCAGGCTGTGGCGCTGAAGGGTTACACTTCCCATTTTCTTCCGGTACCGTCAGGGGTGCCACAAGGTTCGCACCTTGGCCCTCTTCTTTTCATATTATATGTCAATGACATGGCAACCTGCTTCAGAAACTCGGAACACCTTATTTACGCTGATGATACAAAGATTTTTAAAGCTATATCTTCTGAAGCTGATTGTCATAGCCTACAACAAGACCTTGACAGTTTTTATGAATATTGTTCAAATAATTATCTGTACCTAAATTTAGATAAATGTTTTGTGATAACTTATTCCCGTAAACAAAAAGTAATCAATTTTAACTATTCAATAGCTGGGAAGCATATAACTCGTGTTAGTTCTATTAGAGACCTAGGTATTACCATGGACTCACAACTTAATTTCAATATTCATATTGACAAAATTTGTAACCGAGCCTATAAAAATCTAGGTATGATACTACGGATGGGCAAACCCTTTAGACGCCCCTGCACTCTTAAAATACTATTTTATTCTTACGTCAGAAGTATTCTTGAGTTCGGGTCTGTGATCTGGTGTCCTCAATACCATGTCCATATTAATCGCCTAGAAAGAATACAAAATGTTTTCTTGAGAGCACTTTGTTACAGGACCGGTACGCCTCTGGAATCATCAGCCAAGTCAGCCAAACATTTCAATATGATTTCCCTTTGTAATAGAAGACTCTTTTTAGACACACTTTTTTTCTTCAAAATCCTCAAAAATGAAATCAATTGCCCAAATTTGCTACAAAATATTATGTTTAATGTACCGCATCGCTCCTTACGTCCGTCCTCGTAATTTGTTTTATGTGAGTTTCGCACGAACTAATTATTCTAGACATACTTTTTTCAAACGAGTATCAAGAAACTATAATGAGTATTTCTGTGACATCGATCCATTTATGCACTCTCTTGCAGCTTTAAAAGAACATACGAGATCCAAACTGCTGTTGATAAAATAAATTATCACTATAATTAATAGTAGTTAGTAGTAGGTAGTTATCAGTTATGTTTTACTTATTTTCTCATCGCAAAACGCTTTTGTATCTTTTGATGTTTACATGTTTACATTATGAACCTCCAGGTCTGTTTTTATATATTTTTGTAAGTTATATCTATATTTTTATGTATGACTGTATGTGTTCTGAACAATAAAAAAAAAATAAAAAAAAAAAAAAAAAAAAAAAAAAAAAAAAAACACTATATTTGCAACTATTATTATAAAATAAACATTTTTATTTCAATTATGTACCAACATATTAAGCGTCCATACAAATGTCATTGTAGTCGTATCAAAATATATCGAAAGAGATTCTTACCCGTTTTTAAATAAATTAAACTGTTTCCGCGTCCACACTCGATGTCAATCGATGCCTAACTAACCGCACTTATTGCGTAGTAAATTTAATCTAACTGTTATTCAATAGACAAAGAAGATTATAGGGGGTATATTTAAGTCATAACAAAACAGGTGCCGCGCGGGACAACGATAAAAAGGCTTCCCTTGTTTTATTAAATAACGCATTAATTTATGAATATGATTAAATCACTTCTCTAGAAAATGCTCTTTATAAAAATACAAAGTAATTTATAATACGTTGCCTACTTACATCCAAATTTATTAAGAGAATTATTTTTAAAGCTTATAATACATTGAATGAAAATATATACATACCGTAAAACGGGGTGAGAAGGTTTCGCGGGGAAAGTTGGGTTATGAATGGGGAGAGAAGGGTTGAGGGGGGTGAGAAGGGATTTTAAGGCTACTGCTACAAAAATAATGTATTCCAATTTAAAATGGAGCTATAGTAATACGCATAATAAAAAAAATCGATCCAACTATCTTCCAAAATCACCTTTGTATGAAACCCCCTCTCACCCCAAATACGAGGCACTACGGGGTGAGGTGGGTTTTCCTCTTTATCGTCAAAGTTATGAAATGGAACTACCCAAAACTAAAATACAAACGTCCGGAACACTTATTATATACACCATTCAGTTTTCATATGTAAAAATAAAATGTTATCGAGGTTTGAATGTCAGTTTTGACCCTACTCACCCCATTTTACGGTACCCAGTCTTTTAGTCCTATGAACTCCGAGTTTTAGCCGTGGGACAGCAAAAAATGCCTGTTTGAAAATTGACCCTCTGATGTCAGTGTACGTTCGAATTAGCCTGAAAATCAAAATTAAAGGATGTCCACGGACATAAAGTATTTTATTGTTTTTTAGGGTTCCGTAGCCAAAACGGCAAAACCCCAACCCTTATAGTTTCGTCATGCTCGTCTGTATATCTGTATGTCACAGCCATTTATCTTATCTCACCATCTCAACTAACTACATCAGCGGGCGCAGCATGGTTCCATTTTTATGGCCTATCACTATGCCCGTCACTTTCGCGTTTACATACTTGTTAGAACGTGACAGGCACGGTGACAAGCGATAAAAATGCGACCGTGCTACTGCCGCTGAGCTTTATTTAATCGATCATACTCGCGACAAAATCGACTTAGCCGATTTTTCTACACAATATAATGCCTAAATCACAATATATATCGCTTATACAAACTATTGTTGTTTTAATTATTCTCTCTCTCTCTCTCTGAATATCACTGTAAGTAGGTACGTTGTTATTTCTATATTAAAACGAGCTTATAGACAACAAAAAGATATCGATGAAGATATTTGATATCTTGATCAACGCCGTTAGGGACCACTTACCGAATCTCATATTTATCGGTTGGCTTGACTCGTGGATGCCGTGACACTGATACATGTATATGAGGATAATGTACTTATCCACACTACGTAGCTTTTGTGGGTTTGGTGACGCCTGTTCATGCGTGACGGCCTGTCGCGATCGATTCATTAAATACTCAACTACTGCCAAAACTGATGTAAGTACCTACTTACCTAATGGTCATCGACTGCGTAATATCCAACACCAACCACTAACAATGTGCGATGATGTGACACTGAGATTCATTGCCACACCAAGCCAATTATGTAGATATGATGTTTTTTTATTTCCAAAAGCAGAGCGTATCTACCAAAATGGAGTTAATAGTCTCCTTAGTGTCTATCAAAATATAAAAACCTCGAAAGCTAAATAGCCCATTAAAAACAATACGCTTTGTTTCATTTAGTAGGTACCAACCTAATTAGTAAATCTTGGTTTTAAGTGCTAACTTACTCGGGTGATGTTGAGTGCTATTTTACTTAGAATAAATGTTAAGTGCTTTATAACTTAAATTTAATATTCAATTCGTCTAGCGGCAGCAGCAACGCCTTGTTTCGTTTTAATGGTGTTCATAAATTTGTGACGTAAATTACGCATTAAGACAAGCATGGAAGTTACGAAATTGCTGCATGAAATTACATTTAAAGCCGAAGACGGATAAGTTGTGTAGGTATAGTATGTCAAACAACTTTGTCAGTAGAAAAAGACGCGAAATTCTAATTTGCTATGGGAAGATAACCCTTCACGCCTACATTTTTTAAATTTGCCGCTCTTTTCTACTGATGGAAATGGCTTTACAGACTTTATAATATACGTATGTTTTTACTAACATGACAATAGTAGTTTGTGTTACAAGGGATCAAAATGATATATTTCCGTCAAGGGCGTACATTGAATCCTGAATGAAGCGATGGATTCTACAATAGAATCCCGAACGTAGTGAGGGATTCTAAAGTAGAATCCTGAGCGTAATGAGGGATTCAAGTGTTAACGCCCAAGACGAAATAATTTTGATACCGTGTGACACATACTGCTTTTCACATCAACTATGAGGAAAATAAAAAAATCTTAGTGTTGACACAAATTATTATGTTTCAAAATATTATTCAAGCTAAAAACAGAATGCAAAAAATAACAAAAACAGTGTCCTAGAACAGAAAAGTGCCACTTTGATCCCCCCTAGTAGGCAGGAAAAGTGCCACTTTGACCCTCCTAGCGGGGAAGAAAAAGCCCTTTTCCGAATAGGTGATGTGAAAAATATAAAAGTACCACATATCACAATAAACCATGACTCGAAGAACTATTGTAGGAGTAGATTGATTTTTCCATTGATGGTAAATATAAAGAGGATGCTTAGATTCAATTTAAACACATACTATACAAACTTAATATCTATAGAGAGAGCTAAAGAACATTTAGATACCTAATCTTTAAACGAATTATATTGTGTAGGTACCCTTCTTCTTGTGTTGATTGCGAAATTTATTTTCGTTTTATGTAGATACTCATAAAACACTTGTATAGGTAATGTTTAAGTAATTAAAATATACACAGCAGACGACTAAGACAAGAAAATGGAGCTTCCCTTGCAATCAAGAACATTTACCTACGAGTATAGTCTCACAATACATAATAACATATGATCCATACTCGTAATAGACGTATCTATTTCATCGTAAATTAGCATGGAAATGCGAACTACATACAACTAGCAAATACCTGTATAAACAACAATTATTTCTATTTATGGACTTTTAATGCTAATTTGCTTTTCATAACAGTTCAATTATACAGTCTAGGTACTACTATGTGGTGGCCAATAACCATAGCAGTCACCCTATAAGTGATCCTCCCACTTTTTATACGTCAAACCAAATTGCCCCCGTCAAACCGGGGTATGTTTATGTTAGATATTAGCATACATCGGATTCTAGGGGGCAAATTGTATGACGGGATCCCTATCCGTCATACAATTTGCCCCCGAGAATCCGATGTTTGGGTATTAGTTAAGTTATTTTGTTTAAACTTCCTGAATAAACTTATTCCATTCTACGTCTAGGTACTCAATATAGGATAGATTATCATTATAATTCAATCCCAAATAACATCAATAGTGACGTTTTCAGCACACAAAAGGTGCCACTTTGACGGTTATGAATAAGATTGACATTTGTATGGCGAAACTGAAGCAGGGTTATTGTTAATGAAATGAAAAAATGAAATGAAAATATTTATTTTCAGGCAACTATTGGCCCATAGATAAATACCTTAAAACTAGCATACATATTATTACAAAATATATCTTAAAACTAAAAACACACAATTATGGCTGCGATGCAGTTCGCAACCCCGCAGTGTCAGGGAGCCGGCCGCGGAACCGCCGGAACTTGACACCCTTCGGCCAAAACTCCTCCTTGGTGAAGGTCGCTAGATGTTCAGTCGGAACGCTCAGCACAAAATTAAAATTCACACTGTGTCGAGATTCCAACTTCACGACACTCAGGATGAATCCGGACTTGACTCGACTCCGGACTCGGACTTGTTCTCTTGTTTTAATGTTGGCGATCAGTGTATCAGAAGATAAACGTAAGTCATTCATTGAACAGCCTTCAGTCGTGACCCTTTTTTGTTGTATTCTGGGCCCAGAGATATGAATATCAAGTTTTTGTTATCGTTTGCGGTTTCTTACTGTTCGAGATTTTATACGATCTCAATAAAGGATATGAGGATAGATAATATATAACCTATTAACGTTCTGTTTAAAAAAATAATGAAGGTGTCTGCTTATTTGGCTATTCACTCCTCTTGTCTATAGAGAATTTGACTAGCATGTCTAAGCAACATTTATTTTTCAAAATTCGTATAATTACGACTAATACCGAAATATGTATTTCATTTATTAATTTGTAACCTTTAATTTCAATTACTTATAGCACATATTATTATAATTATAGGTATGAAGTAGGTACTTCAAACACCTATTGCTTATGAATAAATAAATAAATATTATAAGACATTTTTACACAAATTGCCCTAAGCCCCACGGTAAGCTCAAGAAGGCTTGTGTTGTGGGTACTCAGACAACGATATATGTAATAGCTAGGTATATAAATACTTATAGAAAACAACCACGACTCGGGAACAAATATCTGTATCATCATACAAATAAATGCCCTTACCAGGATTCGAACCCGGGACCATCGGCTTCATAGGCAGGGTCACTACCCTTTAGGCCAGACTGGTCGTCTTTAATTCACACAAAGGTTTTATCATTATAATTGCTTTAATACTGAAGACTCTTGTTTTCATTCCTTCGACTAGACAAGTCTCACGGCAGTTAGCAACGACAATTACACATTTAGTAACTTAAGAAGTGTTTCCATTTACCTAACAGAAGTGTCTAATTATATTTAACTAGAGACAACAAAGACTTGAACGAAAACGCCTAACACCTAATTAAGTTTCATTATAGCAACTTCAAGGTTCCTTTAATGACGAATTCTCGTTACCAACTTTCAGTAGGTTACGTTGTTAACACTTTGTATAAAGTAAATCAATCAAAACGTCAGTAATGTTACTGACGACTAAGATTTACTTTATACAAGGAATGTTCCTTAAGACACACAATTAAATATATTGAAGATTAAATTGAATATAGATCTAATTACATAAATGCTTTCAAAGTTTCGAGTCATAAATTTATAACAAAGCTTCCATGCCTTCAATGCAGTTTGAAGGGTAGGACTAAATTGATAGGTTAATTGGAATTTCAAATTGAGTTCACTGGACCCTTTGCTTTGCGAATATTTATTTTGACTCCCAAATAAACCTTACATCCAATCGTGATCGATTTATCTCAATTTAAACCTTTGTGTCTATTCTGCTACTATTTGAGGTTTTATCATTATAATTTGGACAGTAATTTCGGTCTAAACGGTTAACCTAAGAACTTAAGGTAGGTACCTACCTACCTATATATTGGTTGGCCTACGAGTGTTACTGACGTTTTCAAAGATGAAATATATTTTAGTAATTTCAACCGTTACCGCCATGATCCGGGTGGCCTAGTGGTTATAATGTCTGCCGCGAATGCTGAAGACGCTAGTTCGATCTCAGCCCTGAATACCAGTTTTCTTTCAGTTGATAATTTATTATAATTTATTTATACAGCAGTTTGACTACTTGAAAAACACCAATATAAATATTTAATACAATTACGAGTATGTTATTTGTTCGCTAGTCCTGATTCAAATGTTGAATTAATACATTTATAAGTCAAAAGAACCGACTCCTATGAATGTTTATTAAATTAAATATTTTACATTATATTCATAAGCATCAATTTGGGGAACAATTATTGCATTACTTTCAATAATTAATTACTGACGCAATAAATAAATAAATAAATAAATAAATAAATAAATAAATAAATAAATAAATAAATAAATAAATAAATAAATAAATAAATAAATAAATAAATAAATAAATAAATAAATAAATAAATAAATAAATAAATAAATAAATAAATAAATAAATAAATAAATAAATAAATAAATAAATAAATAAATAAATAAATAAATAAATAAATAAATAAATAAATAAATAAATAAATAAATAAATAAATAAATAAATAAATAAATAAATAAATAAATAAATAAATAAATAAATAAATAAATAAATAAATAAATAAATAAATAAATAAATAAATAAATAAATAAATAAATAAATAAATAAATAAATAAATAAATAAATAAATAAATAAATAAATAAATAAATAAATAAATAAATAAATAAATAAATAAATAAATAAATAAATAAATAAATAAATAAATAAATAAATAAATAAATAAATAAATAAATAAATAAATAAATAAATAAATAAATAAATAAATAAATAAATAAATAAATAAATAAATAAATAAATAAATAAATAAATAAATAAATAAATAAATAAATAAATAAATAAATAAATAAATAAATAAATAAATAAATAAATAAATAAATAAATAAATAAATAAATAAATAAATAAATAAATAAATAAATAAATAAATAAATAAATAAATAAATAAATAAATAAATAAATAAATAAATAAATAAATAAATAAATAAATAAATAAATAAATAAATAAATAAATAAATAAATAAATAAATAAATAAATAAATAAATAAATAAATAAATAAATAAATAAATAAATAAATAAATAAATAAATAAATAAATAAATAAATAA
The DNA here is from genome assembly GCF_910591565.1 of Cydia splendana. Lineage (NCBI taxonomy): Eukaryota > Metazoa > Arthropoda > Insecta > Lepidoptera > Tortricidae > Cydia > Cydia splendana. The sequence continues at coordinate 12,293,645 of NC_085964.1, read as the reverse complement.
ATAAATAAATAAATAAATAAATAAATAAATAAATAAATAAATAAATAAATAAATAAATAAATAAATAAATAAATAAATAAATAAATAAATAAATAAATAAATAAATAAATAAATAAATAAATAAATAAATAAATAAATAAATAAATAAATAAATAAATAAATAAATAAATAAATAAATAAATAAATAAATAAATAAATAAATAAATAAATAAATAAATAAATAAATAAATAAATAAATAAATAAATAAATAAATAAATAAATAAATAAATAAATAAATAAATAAATAAATAAATAAATAAATAAATAAATAAATAAATAAATAAATAAATAAATAAATAAATAAATAAATAAATAAATAAATAAATAAATAAATAAATAAATAAATAAATAAATAAATAAATAAATAAATAAATAAATAAATAAATAAATAAATAAATAAATAAATAAATAAATAAATAAATAAATAAATAAATAAATAAATAAATAAATAAATAAATAAATAAATAAATAAATAAATAAATAAATAAATAAATAAATAAATATTAAATAAATAAATATTAGGGGACATCTTACACAGATCAAACCTAGCCCCAAACTAAGCAAAGCTTGTACTAAGGGTACTAGGCGACGATATACATACTTGTATAGATAAATACATACTTATATACATAGAAAACAACCATGACTCAGGAACAAATATTAGTGTTCATCATACAAATAAATGCCCTTACTGGGCAAAAAGTTTTTATGGTGAGTTATACTTCTACGGTAACTATTTATTTAATAACATTTTTACAACATAATAAAAACACTAAACCTTATAAATAAAAAAAATGCCCTAAGTCGATAGGTCTTACCTGTAGGCATCATAAAATAAACTGAATATAAAGCTTATTTTCTTGCAGGACCCTTAATAAGCTTATTCAAACTTTATAATTCCTTAAAGCTCTATGATGAGATCCTCGGTAAAATGTATGTAGGTAAACTGAGTAGTCGCTCGAGCGGCGGTGACCAGCGGGACATATCGCGACGCCCTTGTTAACAAATATAAATGAAAATACATATGAAATTGAAAAATCTTCATTTGTTGGCAACTAGTAACCCGTAGATAAATACCTTAAAATGATATCAATCACAAACTAGTAGTTTCGAAATACATTCAGTTTATAATAGGTAAGTAGAAATGCAAACGTTATCTTTCATAGCGATAGAAATAATCAAACTTCGAACCAACTCACATTTTTCATCGCTATACTTAATTCCCCACGTCCAAAAAACGAACGCACTTGCGCAGCGCATGCATATTCATTCCACACGTACCTACACTCCACAATGCTTTTATTGCGATAAAGAAAATGCTGACTATTCTCTCACAAGGCTATTCAGACTTGGAAGTATTCTATAATTAACCTAAACGGGTTTCAATGGTGTATTTACACTATTTACTTACTCAAATATTAATTTGATCCTGCATATAATGTTGGCGACCGCAGCCATAATTATTAACAGTGGTGCAACAGGCCTAGTTTAGTTTAGTTTAGTTTACCTACAACTTAAGTACCGTAAAAGTAATACCGGGGGTTAAGTACATGTCTCCTAAATGTCCGGATACCATTATCCCGTGTTAGTGAAAGACTATAGGTAGTATACTTATTATGCTTAGTTAATAAGGTAGATGTTTGCAACTCTCGATCGTCATTACGTTACTTTGCTTTAACTTTGGTGATTGCGATACCTATTTAACTGTGATGGTAATAAATGAAACAGTTTACTGAATGAACTATGACAAGAAGGAACTAACACATAATTGTAGTTTATACATTGAATTTTTACACAATTTAATCAAGGCCAAATGCCATGAAAAATAATACACAGAAACTAGACTATATTTGCAACGGCAGACTCTACCCAAAATCTTCTCGGCCTTCGGCCTCGCGCTTTGGGAGTCGGGGAGGAGGCTCCGGGCCTTCGGCCCTCCGCCGGGGTCGGCCTTCTGCCTCCCAGCCGAAGCTCGCCCTTCGGGCTCGCTTAACACACTTTTTGTATAGGATTTTGCTTTGTTCGTCATTCCCGCAGCTCGGCCTTCGGCCTCGCCCAAAATTACTGGGGGTGGGGCACGCTTGGACATTCATTCGGGATGAAGCTCCGGGCCTGACGGCCCTCCGCGGGGTCGGCCTTCGGCCTCCCAGCCTGAAGCTCGCCCTTCGGGCTCGCTTAACCTACTTGGAAATTTGAATTTTGCCCATGTCCGCCGCCATTTCGGATTTTTCCAAAAAACATTTTCACATGGTAATCTTGGGCCCCCAGGCTCGCCGCATGCCAAATCTCAGCGCGCTCGGACCAACTTTAAAAAAAAGTCGGCCATTATGATTTTTTTTTTAATGCAGTTTGTTTCGTCTCGGGGCCCTCTATGACATTTGGTCGAGCACCCCCCACCCATCTCGCACCGTTTAAAAGTTGCCATACAAAATAAAAATGACCATTATTTCCGCCATCTTGGGTTTTTTCCAAAAAAAATTTTTTTCATAGGAATCTAAAGGCCTCCATCTTCCGCCATGCCAAATCTCAGCGCGCTCGGACCAACTTGAAAAAAAAAATCGGCCATTTTGATTTTTTTTAATGCAGTTTGTTTTGTCTCGGGGCCCTCTATGACATTTGGTCGAGCACCTCCCACCTATCTCGCACCGTTTAAAAGTTGCCATACAAAATAAAAGTGGCCAGTTTTTCCGCACGTGTAGCATTATTCCAAAAAAACATGGGAATGGAAATTTTCATGGGAATCAAGGGGACCCGGAGATTCCGTGACCAAAATTTCAGCGCGCTAGGACAAACTTAAAAAAAAATATTTAAAAAAAAAATTGCGGCGTCAAAAACTGCCAGGGTTCCTCTATGACATTTGGTCGAGCACCCTCCACCTAGGTCTGACCGTTTGGCCGGGCCGTCAAACATGTTTCTGTATGAATCCGGTAGACCAAATGTCAGATTTTTCTGGAGGTCACCAGACCGCCCTCTATATGTAATTGTCAAAGTGTAACACCCCACGAACCTCCTTCTGGGAGATCGAGCATGTCAATTAATCTTCGGGTTGCGGCTTTAAATAATAGTTAAAAAAAAAAGGTAAAAAGCTGCGCGACGGCCATATCTTCCGTCGCAAGTTTTGCGCGGCGCGTCATAATCTCTTTTTAGGTTTCCGTACCCAAAGGGTAAAAACGGGACCCAATTACTAAGAATCCACTGTCCGTCTGTCCGTCTGTCTGTCACCAGGCTGTATCTCATGATAGCTAGACAGTTGAAATTTTCACAGATGATGTATTTCTGTTACCGCTATAACAACAAATACTAAACAGTACGGAACCCTCGGTGGGCAAGTCCGACTCGCACTTGTCCGGTTTTTTCTTTCTCATTTTCAGGCTTTATCTCTTAAATCAGAATATTTATTCGTTCCAAGAACCAACCAAGACTTATCTTTTGAATAAGTACATATTCTTGCCAATTAATAGGTACATATTTTTACTAATTAATAGGTAGGTACATATTTTTGCTGTAATGTCATTTAGGACTAGTCAAGGTTAGGGATTATTTTGCGATCACGAATTAATTAATGAATTCCAAATAGTATCAATCCGCAAAAGTAAACAGTGTTCCCCGGCCATTTGTTCTGCCGACTATGTTTACCAACTTCATTAATTTGCCAAATAGCGACGAAGCAGTTGGATTGGATTAATGTTTGGAGGTTCACTTGTTTTCTTGTTAACCGACTTCAAAAAAGGAGTAGGTTACTGGAAAGCGCCTGAACCTGGCCTGAACCGATTTGGAAATTTATTTTTTTGTTTCATAGGGTATATTTCCCATTTTATTTTAACGGCCGCCTAGTCTAGTCGGTAGTAACCCTGCCTACGAAGCAGGAGGTCCTGGGTCCGAAACCTGGTAAGGGCATTTATTTGTGTGTTTATCCCAAATATTTGTTCCTGAGTAAATATTTGTATGTCGGAGCATTACTCCAGAAGGACGTATTGCAGCGTTACAGTTCTTTGTTTTAGACGCCTGTATAAAATCGATTAGCAATGTTGGGCTACGTATTACTTGGTTGTAACGAAATTCATAACGTAGAGAGTAACGCCATCTATTGGCGTGTTGTTGAACTACAGGTAGAAGGTTGTCGTTATGTTGGTAGACTGGTCAAGCAGGTTGACCAACTTGCCTATGAGGTGGGAGCAGCGAGGCTCCGCCGCTGACATTCTTGATCGGACCGCGCTAGAGATCGGACGTTAGCCATACCGCGTGCCTAACTCACCACGTTCCTGAAGGCTTATACCTGAAGGATTATTCTGAAAGCTTATAGAATCCAACGTTCTTTAACCATTTAGCTAAACGTTTTATTTCAAGTGTTAATTTGATTTCTTATGTTTCATTAGAAGCTTACTTTTGTGAAATAAAGAAAGGATGTGTTGTTTTGAAAAGATGTGTCCTGCTGAGTTTGTTGCCGGTCCCATATTGGGCTAAATCTTCTCAGGTCAGAGTTGTAGGGTTGGAGCCGGCCTAGCTTGACTTGAATAAAGATTTGAACGTTTCATGTGATCTTTTTATTTTCAATTAAATCCAAATACATCCTGATAGTGATTAGTTCTTTTTATCATTTAGTACTGAAATATAGTAGGCGCTAGCATAGTTAACGAGTCCGAATGTTTATTTCATGCACTGGTAGCAGTGGTAGCATACTAATTTAGCTGTGAAGTCAATACACCGAGGTACTACGCCCATGCGCCCACCGCCATTAGGACCATCTCTGCGACATGTATATATGTGTATATTATATATATCGTCATCTAGTACCCAAATACAACACAACCCTTATCGAGCTTATTTGTATTTGCATTTATTTATTTGCTGAATATGGGTTTACAAATCTATGGGTGTACACCTGTACAATAACATATTTTAGTTCAAACATACCCTGCTTAGTGTAGCAAGCAAAATTTGAAGTACCTATAGTCGCACTATAACATAAAATTAAGATAAAAATATTAAAAATAACATGTCAGATTAATTATTAACATTAGAAAAGTCATGCAGCCATGAGCGAGTGATGATGCTTACTGTGGTATGTTTTGTCCTAATAATAATTATTTATTTATTTATATTTGTTTCCTGATGTATGTATGAAGTCGGTCCCCCGCTATATCCCCGACTTCAAATACATCAGAAAATCGTATATCAATACCAATTATTTTTTTACTTTTTAGCTCCTGGGTATTTTTTGAAGGCGGTTTTTTTTATGGTCCGCCTTGTAGCCCTTTCTGATCCTGTCCCCGGTGACTTCAAGGGCGTTTAAGTGTTGAATTGGTTCTCAAATAAAAACATGACATTAAATATGCGTATTATTTTGGTATCGTTTTAATTCGTACGTATCCACTTAAATCAATTCGAAATTAACTGAATGCGAGTGCGACGCACTGATATGGAGATTTAATTAGAAACTATTTTTATGACCAACATGAATGCAGAGATGATTGGAGGCAGTGTTTATTAATCGCCTCTCATTTCCAATTTACACTGCAACTAGAACCAATATATAGTTATCTCCCTTTTTAAGGATATCATTGATTGGATAAAGGTTCAAAGAAAATAAAATACTGGAGGTTGAAGTTTAATCAATTATTAAAATATTTAATTCATGATTAAACCAGTACTTTTTTGCATTTTACATTGTTTATCGATAAAATACCTATTCTGTTATCTTAATTAACTATTCATGATGCCGTACACATAAAAAAACTAACTTCGAGACCTTTCCGAGTGCACACTGGCACTAACAATGTTAAAAACGGTCAAAATTCTTGAAACACCTTAATTTGGCAATAACTCGAAAACCGTGCCACTTTTACTGGGGTCATGTTAAATTGGTTTGGGTCTTCTTGGCCTGGTCTACCTCCAGTGTCACTGTGACGTGTCACTTATGGGACACCCTGTATATTACCAGTACGTCCTCGCGTACCGTGCGAATGAGATGAGAGAGAGTAAACGTGCTTACACATAATTCTCATCCCAAATTAAGTCTAATTTAGATGTCTCTAGCCTATGGAAGCAGTGTAAATCCGTCTGCCATTCTCCATATGATAAAAATATGAAACAGTTTGGCAGGCTGTATGATGCAGGTCGTTAATTCAATAAATTCAATAATACATATTTAACCTACCGGTACACCATATGACTGTATGCCGCGTTTCCTTCGAGTGCCGTCTCACAGGCACGCTTGTGTGATTCGCACGCAGTCTGAACGCCGCACCTACAAGAACGTAGGTACCTGATGTGGTAATAATATGGGTACTGATTCCAGAAAACCAGCAGCTTTCAAATGCAACGCGTCGCCTCCCACAAACCTCCAGCAAAATAGTAGATGGCAGATCAGACGTCTGGCAATCAATTTTCATGTATTGCAAATACTTAAGGCAGTATATTCCTTATCAAATACTACCTACCTAATTTAATATATATCGTCTTGTTAACTATGTATTCGTAGGTGTGTATATTCAGAAAAAATGGTACCATTTTTTTTTCCAAAAACCATCAACTTTTGGTTATTTCTACTTAGAATCACGAGGACTATAGATTTAAAAAAAATGTGTCCAAAAAACATGTCAGTTTTGTAAGGCATTTTCAAATACAATTTATATGAACCGTTACAAAACTGACACCCAAAATTTGTATGAAAAACTGGACACTTTTTTTCTTTTGTCTCGTTCAATAGTACTCATGTTGTCAGTCAACCTAAAAGTTGATGGTTTTTCGAAAAAGAGTAAACTCCCAGGTAGGTACTAATGTAATAGGGTATTTTCCTACTAGTCAAATCAGTTACTTTTTTTGAACCGTCAAAACGATTTGCTAATATGGAATTTATATGAAACATTACATCGTGACGTCACGGTCAACTCGCCTACTTTTTACATTTCTATCCGATTTATTAAATAGAACTTGTGTTTAAAAATAACTCCTATCTGTGTTTTTCTAATAATTATGTGGTGCTTTATTTCATGCATGGTGTAAAATAATTTATTTTAAATACAGTATAATACCCTATTGTAGGCAGTAAATATTACGGCATGATGCTCGTAACGAGTCCCGTGTGTAAAAAGTGTGTATGATGTTGTTATCTTTATGCGCAGATAAAACGCATCAGCTTCCGTTTACGACCGACTCCTGCGCACTAAATAAACTCATCATCACATTAAACGAACAACAAAGAAACGTACTTTTGAAAATGAACATTATTACAGCATATTGTTACGGTGATAAAATGATAGCAGCGTTTTAACAGCGCAAATCACAGGCGTGAGTTACGACTGAAGCACAAATAATAACTCATAATGAAATGTTTTATTCCGTACGCTACCTCCAGTACTGTATATCCAGATGCTAAATATATTGTGTTTACAAAATTACCAAGCACAACACACCAATTTATTTGTTTCATAAATGTCAACTGTAGTTTTGTTTGAATCATTGTGGTTGATTATGGCTGTAGTCCACTCACATTAGACTTTACACGGATACCATTTGGAATTTGGAATTTGATGCACTATACAATACGGTAAACAATTGAATGCATTTTCCAATTGTTGTTACGGCTGTTATTATGCTGTATGCGCAATACTCGTGATGACGGCTTTAGTGATGCACGGACATTCAAACAAAATAAGCAGCAATACAGTAAATACCTATTTACAGGTAAACACTACTACACCGCAGCCATTTATTACCTTTGCTGGATAAACTGTATGTATAAGATGTAAACATGAATGATGATTTTTTTTGAAGTGAAAACTTCTTTAGCGTCGCTGTGCACATTTTTGAGATGGGGAAACTATGTTAAACTCGAGACAGCGTAAGGCGTAAGGCGTAACCCTCTCTTTCTACCGCGCGGCGAAAATGTATGCCTGAGCCTGCTGTTTCGTTTAGGCGGCGCAGGGCGCTTGCGTGACGTCACGTGTGACGGACAATGTCATTGTGTTTTTTTATTTAAATGCCATCTAGTGAGTTTCCCTCAAACTGGTATTAATATAACTGTAGGACTCACAGTGATGTGCTTAGGGGTTTCAAGTAATGCGACGAAAAAACGCTAGATGGCGTTAACCTCAATTATACATAGTGCAGCAAACATTTTGCACTAGATGGCGCTGTTATTAATATTTTGAGTTACAATGTTGTTGAGTTTTCACTTCTGCCGGTACTCCCGGAGTGCAGCCCGTTGTTTTTTATTACTAACGCACAGCAGATAGTGCTTAAATAAGATTTTCGTAAAGACAACGAGGTATTTTTTACTACTAACATTCAACACTGAACACTGAAAATTGTAATAGGTACCTATACTATACCGCGTTACGTACTAATTAAAACAAAAATGTTATTTAGGTATACATATTATTATAAAATTATGGAACAAATCGAATTATTATTTATTTTTGTCATTTTTAACTGGGTTTATAAATTGAAATATATGTCACATAGGTATTAAAGAAAAAGTGACCAAGCCCTCCGGTGGCCGAGGCCGAAATCGAACGCCCGTCTTCAGCTTACACGGCTAACGTCCTGTACGGTTACCATCAGTTTGTCACTGACATAAACGCCGTCGAGAACGTAATTTACTTTCTATACGTCCCGTTTGCACTAATATGTGAGTGCGAGCGAGATGTATAGAAAGTAAATTACGTTCTCGACGGCGTTTATGTCAGTGAAAAACTGATGGTAACCGTACTGACCGCTAGACCACCCGGAAGGATTGGTATTTTTTTTTTGTATATAACATCTATTTTAGTTTATTATTTATATTATTGTAGTTACAAACACTCGTATAGGTAGTCTTACAAACAACACCCGTACAAATAAGTACGTCAGACTTGTAAACGCAATCATGCTCGCCAGTCTGATTTCATTTGGCCGCAGTGTGCACTCGCGTAGCCATATCAACCATCTGATTGACATTCGATTTGTTTTGTTCAGCCATCAGCATTGACCCAATAGTATTAAGAAGGTCACATAAAACATACGAGGACTATCTAGACTTTACATACGTAGTGTATATAAGTAACATATGTACCTAAGTACTAAACGATATTGGAAACCTATAAGTTTCCTTCCACCACCTAAAATGATCGTGGAAATGATATGAACATTTTCACCCTAAGAACTCTTACAGCTGTTACAAAATTGCATTTTAGTGGAAATTGCACGGATGCTCATGACCTGGTTCCTTTACTTCCTTTACTCCAAAGACAGGTAGGTTTAATAATACCTACATACATAAGTAAGGTCATAGAAACTATGATATTCCAATTTAGGTGATTCTTAATTTATCTAACCATCGAAGATTTCACGTTATATCAATATCAATTAACTATCATTTATTTTAATGAGACAACACTAATTAATATATTTAACTAATAGTTTGAAATGCCAGTGATTGTATTTTTATGTTCATTACCGCTTAGGTAATGTAAGTACAAAGTTTGGCGCGAGAGCTAGTTTATTTTTTTCGTGAAATTGTATTGGTTGTTTTTATTGTCCGATTGTGTGTGTGTTTCATAAGTACTTTATCTGGTAAAAAAGGGATTACGACATTATTATGAGTCTTAGTGATGGAAAATACGACTGCAGCAACAGCAGTGACAGTGATGACGAAAAAAGAATCATTCGGGAATATAGAAACAGAAAACGGGTACGTACACTACACAAAAATAAAAATTTCTTAAATATTTTCTTTTCCTTAATGGGCAATTTGTATCCGGTATTTTTCTTCTTAGAAATATGTTTATAAAGTAATTATTTTGGTTGATCGTGTTTATAATTTAAATTTACTATGCAATAGCCTCAGGAACACGAGGTAAAAATCTTCTATTTTCTCACGAGCATCCTGCATGTATGAGAACGTTGGAAAAATGGTCGATTATTTTATGCTAATTAAGCTTTCATATCGCTGGTGGCCTAGCACTAAGAGCGTACGACTTTCAATCCGGAGGTCGCGGGTTCAAATCCCAGCTCGTACCAATGAGTTTTTCGGAACTTATGTACGAAATATCATTTGATATTTACCAGTTGCTCTTCGGTGAAGGAAAACATCGTGAGGAAACCGGACTTATCCCAATAAGGCGTAGTTTCCCCTCTGGGTTGGAAGGTCAGATGGCAGTCGCTTTCGTAAAAACTAGTGCCTACGTCATTTCTTGGGATTAGTATTTAGTAGTCAAGCGGACCCCATGCTCCCATTAGCTGTGGCAAAATGTCAGGATAACGAGACGAAGAAGAAGATTTAACTTTCATATTCCTATTAAGCTTTTTTGTGAAGTCACATAATATTTTACGTTAAAGATTATACTTATAGATGGTCAAGCAAATCTTGTCAGTAGAAAAAGGCGCGAAATTCAAATTTTCTATGAGACGATATCCTTTCGTGCCTACCAGGGACAGGAACCGGTTACCTTAACCGGGGTTTTTCATAGGGTTATTTTAGAGGTGTTTATAAAAACCCCTACCATAACGGTAACCGCTTAATAAGGTAACACTTTGATTCGGTAACCGTATCAGATCGAGTTAACCTCTGTTACCGGTAACCGAAATAAAAACCCAGTCTATTCAGTTACCTCATTATGAGGTTTTGGACCAGTTCAAACGATTGTAATCTTTACGCACACTTAAATTCAACTTATTATTGAATAACCGAGGTTGGCATGGGCGGTCTATGAAGCCTCCAGCACAAACAAGTTTTTTTGCCTTTCCTTTGTTTATCTTTATACCTACCTGTGTGGTGTGTTATTATTATATGTCTTTCCCATCACGAAACAATGGTGTTCCGGACCTTTGGGAGGCATGCGCGGAGCCGAAGCCAACACGTAGAGGCCCTTTTGACACTTTAATGAAATGTAAGGGGTACACCGAGCGGATGCTGCCCTTGCCCGTGTCATGGGACGCACGCAGAGGCAGCACCCGCCAGGGTGTAAGGGCTATTGAGAGTTGATGGAATCTAAAATGAACTAGGTTATTGGGTGAAAGCGATGGACTAAGTACTGAGCTATGGGGTAAAAAAACCGGACGCCTGCCTAATAAAACGGTATGCAATTTTATTTCCGGCAGACGGTGACTCGCACTCACAAGATGGGCCCTCACAAAAAGCGACATCTAGGATGGCTCAAGGGCAACACCGGTGTGAGCGGCTCAGGGGTGTCGAGAGGTGTGCGCCGCTTTCTACCCAGTGGCTGTTAACAGCCACTGTGCCAACTCGCGTCTTATGCATATTTATAAATATTATTATATTATAACTAAAATATGTAATTAAAATAAATAAATTAAATAAGTTTAATAAGTTTAATAAATTAAATAAATTAAATAAATTAAATAAATGAAATAAATGAAATAAATGAAATAAATGAAATAAATGAAATAAATGAAATAAATGAAATAAATGAAATAAATGAAATAAATGAAATAAATGAAATAAATGAAATAAATGAAATAAATTAAATAAATTAAATAAATTAAATAAATTAAATAAATTAAATAAATTAAATAAATTAAATAAATTAAATAAATTAAATAAATTAAATAAATTAAATAAATTAAATAAATTAAATAAATTAAATAAATTAAATAAATTAAATAAATTAAATAAATTAAATAAATTAAATAAATTAAATAAATTAAATAAATTAAATAAATTAAATAAATTAAATAAATTAAATAAATTAAATAAATTAAATAAATTAAATAAATTAAATAAATTAAATAAATTAAATAAATTAAATAAATTAAATAAATTAAATAAATTAAATAAATTAAATAAATTAAATAAATTAAATAAATTAAATAAATTAAATAAATTAAATAAATTAAATAAATTAAATAAATTAAATAAATTAAATAAATTAAATAAATTAAATAAATTAAATAAATTAAATAAATTAAATAAATTAAATAAATTAAATAAATTAAATAAACTAATTAAATAAATTAAATAAATTAAATAAATTAAATAAATTAAATAAATTAAATAAATTAAATAAAGTAAATAATTAAATAAATTATATAAATTAAATAAACTAAATAAATTAAATAAATAAATAAATTAAATATTTTAAATAAATTAAACAAATATAACAAATCAAACTAATTAAATAAATGAAATAAATTAATTAAATAAAATAAAGTAAATAAATTTTAAAATAATAAATATATTCAATAAATTCAATAAATTAAATAAATTAAATAAATAAATTAAATTAAATTAATTTAATAAATAAAGTCAATAAAATCAACAAAATATAAATAAAGTAAATAAAATAAACAATTTTTTTAGTATTTTTTTTAGTTCTGACGGCACATCACTAAAACTACTTTAATGTAGCAAACCAGTAAGCAACCGATAATAAAGGTTACCATAACTGAATGAAAATCTGTTAAAAACCCTTAACAAAAACCCTATCGCGATGGGGTTTTGAGATTAACTCGGTTAAAGGTTAGGGTTACCGTTTCAATAAGGTTACCATTACAATCAGGTAACAGCATGATAGGGTTACCGAATGATACGGTAACCGAATCGATTGGGTTACCGAATTGATAGGATTAAGCGTAAAGAGGGGTTTTCCGGTCCTTGGTGCCTACATTTCTCAAATTTGCCGCCTTTTTCTACTGACAATATCTGCTTGACCAACTTTATAAATTTATTGGCGAATAAATAGACTCAATGGAGTTTAAGGTTGAGCAAAATGCAGAGCAATTTCTTTTTTAATGATAGGTACTGTATAAATTATACCGGGCGTATGTAATTTCTTAAGCGAAAATACAGCGGTTGAATCGCTCCGTGGTCTAAATCGAGCACTAATAAATTATTTAAAAGGTGTACATAACGCAATTCTATTACTTAATAATACCCAAGTATAACTCAACTATTCTATTCCCAGTAATATAAGTGAATTGCATTCCTACTCAAAGTATATCATCATGAATGTTAAATCAGTTTACTTTTCTTTTACACTTTTACACGATTTAAAGGAGGATTCTAAGAAGCCCGCACATTTACACATTTATCTGGGTCGCTTTTGTTTTTTATTACCTTTAGATATTATTTTCAACATTGTTTACGAGGACCTACATATTATGAGTAATTTATTTTGTGCACACATGTGCAACTGACGGTATCCAGGGACGCAGACAACTGGAGATAAGTTAGAAAATTAAAATTTAAAACCTAACTACTTAATTAACATTAAAGTATGAACGTGACCCTTTGATGTATGTAGGTACTCGTTGTGCATCAAATTCAATAAGCTACGTGAGACCCTATTTCATTCAAGAAAGTGGCAGGGGAAGTGGCTATCGCATATCTGCCGTAGTACATTTGTGATGACACGGCCCAACTGCCAAATGTTAAAGGACGACTGTAGATAATGCAGAGATAATGGTTATTTCGAATGTAAGATAGTTCGGCCGTAACATGAACACTTGTCACAAAAGTTGCGATATGGTATTTCAAACTTTTTTTGCTTTAAAAAACTCTTAACTTAGGTAAGTTAAGAGTTTTTTAAAAGTATCATTAGGTAGGTACCTAATGATACTTTTTCCAGTAAAATTACGCTTTCAAACAATCACCGACGATTTTCGGCAGACAATACGTCGAAAAAGATTTCATTTACATCATTTAAAAGTCATCAAATACTGCAGTATAAGTAAATAATGTAAATTTTTTGGTGCGTCCAACGCTTGACAATGCAGTCAAGTGCCGGGGTGAATACCCAGGTTCTTAACCAAAGCCGTTAACTGACCATTACTTGTATCAGTTGTATCATTACGATTCCCCGACTACAGATAATGGTCTTGTGTCACGTCTGCATTAGTACAGGTAATATCCGTTTTACACAGTTTCCTTGTAACGCATTGTCATGCTAATATGTAGTTTGTGAAGGTGTACCCGCTTACTCGCGATCTATTGTTAGAAGAACATATGGCATACTTACTTGTTTAGATGAACCAATACTTCACTAACATTATTTTATACCTAACTAATAATAATAATAATAATAATAATAATAAAAGACGTTTATTCAAGAAGTTTGAACATAGGTACATAATAAAAGTACACGATAATGCTTACAAACTAATTGAAATGGAAAGTGGCTCAGCTTATGTCTGTGCCAAAAGGCTTCGGGGCACAACGGCCCTAAAGACTTGCAGCAACGGACGCTGTTATTCTGCCACCGCCGTATTTGTATCTAGCTAAGGACAGTAGAAACATTTACACTATTTATTACATATAGGACAAGATAGCAAAACCAAACAATGCGCAGTGGATAAAAAAGTATTAGCTTTACAAAAGTTAAATATCTATAGCTATAGAGCAGGTCACTCAACCAAAAGTATATGTTACATTCTTTTGGAGGTCCAGTAAATAAGCCTTGCAACGTAGTTTGAAAACCGCCAGGGACTTACTGTTAACTACTGGTGGCGGCAAATTGTTCCAGCATTTAGACGCAGCATAGCGAAAACTGCCTCTAAATGACTGAAGCCGGAGTAGTGGAAGGGAGATACGCTCTTGTTGTTCACGCAAACCTTTCAACTTTCGGTTAGGCTTCCATTCAAGTTTACGCGCGAGATAGGGTGGAATACCGGATTGTTTAAGCGTAAATACCATTGACGCAAGCTTTAATATTCGTCTGTGTGACATATTCAGTTTACCCGCTTTATTAAGGTAAGGGCTAATATGTGAGCGGCGAGGAATATCTTGACAGAAACGTATGCATGAATTCTGTACACGTTGAATCGCTCGTTCTGTTCTTTTTCTTATGCAAGGCCCATACACAATGTCTCCATAATCCAGTTGGGATAACTCGCTTAGAAGGGTTTCCCTATTGGTGGGAAAAGGTTATCAAATCTCCGATATGCAGACATCAATGGAAGATATGAGTGAACTGTTTCAAAGACTCGAATTAGAAAGTGGCAACGTAGGTCTCGCTGTGAACAGAGCGAAAACCAAAGTGATGGTAGTGGATCGAGCCGGAAAGTTATTAAATGTCACCTGCAACATTCCTGGCATTGATAAAGTCGACCGCTATATTTACCTGGGCTCCCAAATCTGCAATGATGGCAAATATGTGTCCGAGATAAGAAGGCGAATCGGGATGGCAAAGGATGCTATGACCCGTTTAAATAACATTTGGAAGAAAAGGGGAATTGGTATCAAAACCAAGATCAGATTGATACGAGCATTGGTATTCCCTATCTTCCTGTATGGAGTGGAAACGTCCTGGCCAGAGAGAGAAAAAGGATTGATGCATTTGAGATGTGGTGTTGGAGACGAATGTTGCGAATACCTTGGACGGCGAGACGTACTAATGCATCAATCCTAACCCAGCTTCTAGTGAAAACTCGTCTATCCACCATATGCCAACAGCGTATACTGTCATATTTCGGACACACAGTGCGCACAGGCGACGAAAGTTTGGAAAAAACTGATTGTGATTGGACACACCGAAGGCAGAAGATCGGTCGTTCACCAATAAGATGGACCGATCAAGTTAAGGACTTCTCATCCTCTGCTTTCTACACGGTTGTCAGAGACGCGTTGGACAGAAACCGCTGGAGACAGATCATCCGCTCCAGATGCAACCCTGATACTGACCACGGTCCTCAGACATGAGGGACCGACCAAAGAGAAACTCGCTTAGAATGCAAATTCCAGTGCTAAACTTATTAAATTGAACCTAACCAAATATACATTTCGGAGAATCAATGTCAATGTTTTCAATTGAACTGCAGATTTTTTTCACGATTTTGGTAAAAGTTGTTCACTATGACCAACATCCATAATATTCACCCCTCAGAGTATCGTAAATCGTCAGATATAACAAAAACAGCCTGTATATAGTTAATACACATACGATGCCATCGCGTAAAGGTTTTTACAGCTAAACCAATGAACATTTTATTAAAATCAGACTAAATCTGATTATACCACTACATCGTTCGTAAATGGCAAACGCGAGCGACCATCAGACGGGTTAACTATGGTTCGAAGTATAATTTTGGACAAGGATAATAGTGCCGGGTTTAACGAGCTCTGCTGGCAATATTGTAACGTTTTTAAACAATGATTTCATTGTGAAATAACAATCTCAGGGATTTTAGTGAAACCTATATAACAGAGCCAAACTAGGCTTTTGTAGTTAAAAAAAACCTTTTGGTGCTAAAAATAGACTTTTAAGGTACTTAAGATACCTACGTTAGTGTTGATCAGACGTAGAAGTTTTTGTGGCAAAAACGAGTGTTTGAGAAAATTATACATCGATAAATCTGTTATCGATAAGTCATAGATTAATATTTAAAATATGTAACTTCTACTTGCTGTAGGTAAGTTACCGAGAAATTTAATAGGTAATATAATGCAAATCAATTACAAAGCGGTATATAATTTCTTCATTACACATATTTAGTACTTAAAAATTAAAACGTATACTGTAGTACACAGTGCTAAAAGAATAGAAAACTACCAATATATCAAATGAGAAGAAGATAGTGACCGTGTTGTGTACCTATTTCGCGGTAGCTATCTTCTTATAAAATGTAATACTTAAATATCTAAGTATAACCTGAAGATATATACAGGATGATTTCGGGGTCGTGAGCCAGAACCACTTTTTCTGACTCTGTAAATGATCCACATTATCATATGGTAGTATTTGATTAAAATCGAATTAGTAATTTTTTCCTTATTCTTCAAGTAAAATTAATGTTATACAAAGTAATTATGGTCACCCTATGACTTTTGACAGACGCTGTATGGAAAGCGACAAGACGTCACATTGAGTAGGGTGACCAAATTGTATGCAAAAAAGTTTTTTCCTACTTGTCATCTGGAAAATAATCATCATTATTGGTGTTAAACAATAATTAACAACATCATTAGGCTCATCTTTGAATTCTGTATGATGTCTGGCTTGCTTGCTCCACGACCCCGAAATCACCCTGTATATATATATATATATAACATCGATAACAAACATGTCGATATTTTATTTTGTCAATCATTTTATTTTGCCACAAATACTTCTATGTCTGGTGTTGATATTAATTTATTTCTTCAGTTATTTTTTACCTTGCATAAACTAAAAGAAATAAGCAATGACCTATGAAAATATAAATATTTATTCAATACCTTTTCAATTCATAAAATATAAATATTTATTCAATACCTTTTTACCTACCAATGTAAATATTGATATTTGATACCTCGATTTCATCCACCCTTACTAGAAGCTAAAATAAAACTGTAGATCTTATAATAAAGCTAGGGATTCATAACTAGTCCGCAGTGCAGTGTTCTCGATGGCTCAAGTAAATATCTATCTACCTACGTAGTAGGTACCTATCTATGCAGCGGCAACCGACAGATATCGAAATGCTCATTTGGTAAACTGTACATTTTGGACACAACTATTCGAAAACTTGGTATCGCTCTCATAATGGAGCCCGACCGTCATTTTATTTATCATAAATACCTAGATAAACTACGCGTTCCATTAGTAGACTAACTTAACTGGTGAGGTACTACACGTTTTGAATAGAGAGAAAGGGACAGCTTTACGCAGGTAATATTACCTTCACTTTTGTACATCATAATAAATGAGATGCTAACGTTTGTTGGTAGTTGACGCTTCAGTGTTCTCTCACGTGCCAGCCTGCCAGGTATCCGTACCTATAGTTAAAATTATCTCAAATGTACTTTTTTAGCATAATTGGTGTATTCAAAAGACAACATTACTGCCTTAGACAAGAAGATTCTAATTCCTGTGGCAGTTTATGTAAATGATGAACATCTCAAGCAATATAGATGATACTCGCCTTTGGTGACGGGGCAAAGCCCTTGGCCCATTAATAGCAAAATCCGTCGCATTCCAATAGTTATGGCTAATGAGGAAATCCAATATTCTGTTAGATCCGGTCTGAGGAAACCATAAAAGTAATAAATTGGACGTAATTTTATGTTTGTAATTGATTGCCCTGTTCTGGAAGATAATCTATTACCTACTTATTACAATATTGACAAACACGGAAACAGTACCGGAATATTACGAAATGCGTCGTTTTGTTAGTAGGTATCGGATGCGACGCATCTGGCGCCTGTAACCAGTTTTAATATTTAGGTTTAATGCGTAAACTTAGTTAATATTAGTTGCATTTGTAATGTTTGCAGACAGCATATGAGTGCACGCCTGCTGGGTTATTTCTAATTGAAACGGGGAGTTATGTGCATAATTATATTATATTATACTTACCTATAAATAGTATACTCTTAGTACGGTCAGCCAAGAAAGTGGTCTACCACTTTTCGACTCTATCAATCAGATGATAGAGTCGAAAAGTGGTAGATCACTTTCTTGGCAGACTGTACCTATATGATGCGTGTCGGAAGATAATATAGTAATTAGAGAAGGAAGCACGACACTAAAGAGTTTTGGGTGAAGTTAGGGCCATCAACAATTTAATCTTTAATTTAGAGTAATTTTCGGATGATATTGGATGATCAATTTTTTTTTGCTTTACGGAATTGTTATTGGTAAAGTAAACGTACCACTGATTAGCAAAGAAAAAAATGTGCCGTTATTCTTGGATGTTATTATAGGATTATTTTTTTGAGAATTTGTTGCTTGCATTGTATTTAAATCATAGGCTATAATTTGTTACATTTTAACTACATATACTACTAATAAGCAACAATACCTAAATAAATTTAAAAGTGGAAAAATTACTGTCTTGGGTGAGACTTGAATTCACGGCCTCTGGATAGATACTCCAGCGCTCTGCCATCTGAGCCACCAAGACCTCATCCATAGCTTACAAATACATAGCTTTATAGCTTTAAATTTTACCCATAAGGGTCAAGGGGACCCTAGCGACAATTACCGTAAGAGTGTCACACTTCTTAAATGGCCACCGGAGTTCGAAGTCATATTGGAAATTCAGCAGTTACGATGTGCTACCCATACTCATTTTAATTTTTAACAAGCAGAAACGTCTGCGAACGATGCTATTAAGCTTAGAATAATAATAATTCAAGTCTCGCCCAAGACAGTAATTTTTCCACTTTTAAATTTATTCTAAGCTTAATAGCATCGTTCGCAGTCGTTTCTGCTTGTTAAAAAAACAATACCTAAATCTTAGCAATTATTAGCCAACAGTGTCCATTGTAGGCGACCAGTTTTCATAATAAATGTGACTGAAAAGACTTCACATATTTTACCGAATTTCATATTTTTCGATATTCGGCCAATACGCTATTCGTGGCATTTCTAGTATACAGGGTGATCAATCCAAATGGATCAGTATGGAAAAGTCAAAAACTATGAGAGATAACGAAATCTGTTCTTAGGAACCATGGCGTCGATTATATATTTAATATAAAAAAAAATTAACACATTTTTACAATAATAATGTTTAACATCAAAGGCAACACAAGCGCAAGATGAAATAAAAAAATAATGATTGCGAATTTATAAATAACATTTTACACTACACTTGCTTGTAAACACCTAGCAAATAGTCTAACCTGTTCACTTTAAAAAACTGCAAATGGATGTACAGGTTAGCCGTTTGGCACACGCATATTAGAGGTCAAAACAAAATTTTTGACCCGCAGTTCCTAAAAAAAATTCCCTTAGGAGGGGAGTGCTGAGTCATTGTTTTTTTTGTAAGGGAAAAATTTTTTGTTTTCGGAAACCTATCGTGTGTGGTATCATATGATAGAGCTTTTTGAGGCAATTCTGAAAATATGCCACATCATTACATTTCAGCCTTTTTTTTTAAATTAAAACAAAAATAATTTTCAAAACATACCAAGTTTGGGCTCCTCCAGATACGATATGGCTGATTTTTTTTGTTCAATATACCGCAAATGATAGGTGATATCCTCATATCTAACCCCAATAAAGCAATTTTGAAAATAATTTCATTAAGTTTTTTTTTTTCAATTTCACTAAGTGATAGTCCTATTTCAGTACCTATTTTACGAGACTTAATGTGATAAGACATAAAATGATACGTAATATCCATATATCCAACGGGAAATACCTCTTTAACCCTTTTACTGCGCCTTTTCATCAGTTGGTATAGTTTGTTTAGTTTTTCATACAAAACTATACCAGCTAATGAAAAGGCGCAGTAAAAGGGTTAAAGAGGTATTCCCCGTTGGATATATGGATATTACGTATCATTTTATGATTAATATACACCATATCTGCAGTACAGTTCCATAAGTCTCGTAAAATAGGTACTGAAGTAGTACTGTGTCATGTAATATTGAAAAATTTAAAAAAAAACTATTTGAAATTATTTTTAAAATTGGTTTTTTGGGGTTAGATATGAGGATATCACGTATCATTTGTAGTATATTGTACAAAAAAAAATCAGCCATATCGTATCTAGAGGAGCCCAAACTAGGTATGTTTTGAAAATTATTTTTGTTTTAATTTAAAAAAAATGGCTGAAATGTAACGATGTCGTATATTTTTAGAATCGCCTCAAAAAGCCCTTTCATATAACACCACACACGATAGGTTTCTATAAAAAAAATCTTTTTTTCCCATACAAAAAATAAAATGACTCGGCACTCCCCTCCTAAGGGAATTTTTTTTAGGAACTGCGGGTTAAAAATTTTGTTTTGACCTCTAGTATACGTGTGCCAAATGGCTAACCTGTACATCGATTTGCAGTGTATATATGAAATTGGGGTCGTACGGCTGCCGCTAAAACAGAGAAACAATACCCTGGAGTGGTCTGCTCTGTTTGCGAGCAGGACTAGGGTTGGAAATTCTCGAAAAAATCAAATCGTTTTTTTTTCAGGACGTTTTGAAATTATCGTTTTTTCCGTATTTTTCAGTTTTTTTCGGAAAGCAATGAAACTTTTTTAAACTAACGACAGCGTCAAAGTCAATAGACATTTTCACAAACGATCGCCAGCCAGCATTTAGATAACAAAACACACGACTAAGCACAAGCAGGTGTAGTATGGATTAAATATAAATGGAAAAATTCACAAGTTCTTTTCAAAATGCGTTTTTTTTTCGTTTATTTCCGATTTTTTTTGTTTTTTTTCGGAAAAATATATAAACTAAGTGCCATTGTTTTTTTTTTCGAATAAAACTTGAAAAAACATGGCTTTTAGAAAAAAGTGGGATTTTTTCCGGGTTTTTCAACCCTAAGCAGGACAACGCTATATACGACGGGCATAGCGCTGTCCCGCTCACACATCAGAACGGCTTTCGGATCCGCAACAGTGTGACAACTGCGTAACATACCCCTACGGGCCCGACTTTGAAAGTAATAGTCGTATCTAACCAGGGCGCGTAGCCAACGTGCCAATCGTTAACGCTCCGAACGAAACGCAACTGTCACTGTGGCACTAATGGGGAAGAGTGATAGAGATAGATGACTACGATACGCTACGGAGCGTTAACGATTGGCACGTTGGCTACGCGCCCAGCGTCTTCGGCTTTCGCGGCAGATGCCTCGACAACTCGGCCACCCCACCCGAGTCACGGCGGTAAAGGTCGAATTTTCTCGAGTAGGTATATGCAATCTCTTAAAGGCTTACGGCGCCCTTTGGCCAACTCTAACAATATTTGTTCGCACTTCCTATCCGAATCAACTCAGATATTTAGTATAAGTAGAGTAAAAATTCTTTATTCACATAAAATATGGTACAATGGGTAGTAAGTAAAAAAAACTAGTACAAAAACATATCTTGATATACAATAGCATGCAAAGTAATCTTAAAACTAGACTTAGATTAAACCCTAAAACTAGACTTAAAGTACCTATACGGTCATTTCATTAGTTGAATAAAACATTTGTTTCTTGAGCCATTGAATCAATTATTAATAAAAAGAGAATTATTTATTTAAAAAGTGCTGTTTGCTAAGTTCAATTTGTAATCAAAATTTAATTTCATATTAAAATAAAACTTAAAATTAATACAAATAAAATTAAAATACGTCTGAGAAATTTGGCCCCTTTGGCATGGTTCCGAGGTTGCTGGCAGCATTTCCCCGCTGCTGTTGCCAGCTCTTCGGTCACCAGTGAAGTCAACCAGTGTTTTCGATAGCTCTTCACATGTATAGGTACAAGGCTTTATTATAAATAGTATTGCATATGAGTTAATTTCGCTCGTACTTGTCCGTTTATGTACCTATTGGCGCTCGAGCAAAACGCGCGAGTGAATAAGAACAACATGACATCATTTAGATATAGGATCAAAACCATATCAAATGGTTACAATAGAATTGGCCTCTCGATTCAATAAAACAAGCGCAGCGCGGCCGTCTACGATGAAAAAGGCGGTCCCGCGCGATTTCATTTCGTACAGTGTTCGGTCTGAACCGGCGAACTCACAAATTGCCGGTCTCGGTCTACTGACAACATAAATCCCAAAATAAAACAACTTTTATCGTAGTAGATTTTCGTTTACCTACCATCTACACCTTCTAGCGTCGTTGCCGGCTTTTTGCCTAGGCTCATGGGAGCCAGAAATCAACTTGGCGACTAATCCCAAGAGTTGACGTAGATACTAGTTTTTACGAAACTGCCATCTCAATTCCCAAACCAGCGAGAAAAACAGGCCTATTTGAAATAGGTCTGGTTTCCTCACGATGTCTTATTTCACCGAGAAGCGACTGATGAATATCAAATGATATTACGTAGGGTAAAAGCACCAGTAGTCAGCCTTATAACGAAATTTCTATGTTCAAGATCGTATAATTTGCACACTTATGGACCAATAGGTATTATCAATGTTTTTTTCTGTTCAAGAATTTTTAAAGTTTATTTTTTCTAAAGAATAAAACTTAATTGAATTTTACTTTTGGAAATATTTCATTATATATAATAAAAGGGCATTTTTGCCAGTAATCAGCCCCCTGTATACCAATACACAGCCTTTAGGTACCCAGTGCCCAGCCATCCCATTCTAATGGCTGATTAGTGGGTTCGAGTAGAGCGAGCTTATTGTCCAGTAGTCAGCCACAGGCAGGGTGAAGTAGTCCACATTCTTATTACAACAAATCAAAATTCGGCTGCTAACGTCTTATCAAAATACCATGTGACACTCCAAAAAAAATAGCGCATATCTCATAACCCTTCATGCCAGAGGACACCACTTCCTTGAATTAGTATTGTGGATCATGGTAGAGAAATCTTTTAATAACCATATCAAATTGAAATCTTTTAAGGTATTTTTCAATTAATAGTTTATCATTCTATAATATTACCTAATCATGACATGAAAATTAGAAAAAAAAATATTTACAGCCAAAAATAGGCAAGAAAGGCTGACTACTGGTGCATGGCGGAGCACTGGTGCCTTTACCGCCTAACTTCCGAAAAAAATATTGGCTCCGGTTTGTGGATTTTTGTTGAACGTTTTGATTCTCCTATAAGGTAAACGTACTAGTGCTCGACATGCTAATGCCCATAGATGACACCTTTCTGTCACCTCTATTGACAATGACTTAAGTTTCAAGATGACATGTACTGGGACCGCGTCGAGCACCAGTACGTTTACCTATATTTTACCGCTCCACTTTCTCGGCAAAACAAATGAAGACATACGTAATATTACAAGTTACCTAAGTTGTTAGTTGCAAGTTAAATTGCGTATCTAGATGTAAAGTTAAATTGGTTTTGTGAATTTATATGAGCAGATATAAATATTTATACGACCATTGATCGAATAACGCGAAAGAACCGAGCTGACTCTAGGTATTATACCTAGCCGAGATACCTACCTAAACAGAAACGCCAAAACGAGAAAAAAATCATAATATTACAGTAATCAATTTGGCGAGACAATACACTTTTCGCCGAAGCGTGTAGGTCGTGCTCTTTATTGCCATAGGCCATAACAATTCTAAATTAAAACAAATAAATAACAACCTAACAACCTACCCAAGTCGTAGGTCGTAGTACGTTACAATAAATTTTATCAAAATAAATCATTTTCTTTACGGGGGTTATTTTTACTCTGTTATTGTTCTCTGTTAAGTTGATCCTAGGTGTCAATTGTGCTCATACTAAATTACTCTCGTCAGTAACCTAGCTGACCTGCAGCCTCAAATACTTCGCTTATTCAGCACTTGTCTTAGGTAAGTCCGATCTAGAGGTCCATAAGAACTGTGTGTAATGGGAGCTCTAACTTATACTGGTGTACCAAAGTCAAATTACTCGGTGAACTATAAAATAACAGCTCCGTCATTAGCGACAGGTTAATTAGGCTGGTCGCAATAAACAACCATTCTTACCTCTAGGCAGGTACTTTATTAATTTAACCAGTTTTATTTGTGGGTTTTCCGTTAGAAACGATAGTATGATTATTGCGTGACTGAATTAACTCTATTGAGGAAACTATCAATTTTATTATAGAGGAAATAACAGCTTCTTCCGATTGAATACATTTATAGAACTATAATATGAAGTGCCCGAAATATTTTTCGTAGGTCAATGTCATTTCTGTAAGTAGGTAATAATCATAATCATATTCCTTGGGTAGCAGACCATAATTACTATAATTACGAGGTATCTCTTAGCGATAACAAGAATGAAAATTAATTGAATAAATAACTTACTATTTACTAATTAATATGTACTTACTTGAGTACTTATTTTAATACAAAAACACCGGGATCTGTGAGAATCGGGTTTTCGATATTTATTTCTGAAAACGCCCATTATAGTGGCCTTATTGTTTCCTCGCGATGTATTCCTTCACTTAATAAAATGACTAAAGAAAAATTACTTTTCTCAAACATGCAATGAAATATTGATGTTATGTTCCTTATAATAGGCTGCGAAGTATGACGTTTCAGGTGCGGCTAGGACAAAAGGTCGTTAATGGAATTTCATACACATCTTGCAGGCCTAGGCCGGCAAAGTCCTCTTTTTTAATTTTCATTTCACAGATATTTGTGACACAGCATCGTGGCATTCATCCATTAAAAAAAACTAGAGGCAGTATTTGCTTTATGGTTCGCAATGACACACTGCCACTACGCCTATAAAAAAAAACAAAAAACAATGTTTGCTATAATTTGCAGTTTTATTTGTATAAAATCAACATGAACTTAATAAATAATACATTCTATAATTTTATAAATTTAACTACACAAATAAAAACATTAAAATATTTCATCTAAACGTTAGCGGTAAAAAGGTCTACTCAAACACGCGTAGTTATATTTTTGACTTTAATATGAGTTCCGACGAAATAATGAAATTAATATTAATTGTAATCGTAGGCATTGGAATTGGCAGCGTAAGCAGAATTGATTTTAATAACTTGCTGCCTCTGCCGCCAAGTCAAAGACGAAGTATGTATATGGTTGCTTATGGCAATTTTATTATTTGAGAAACTAAGAAAAATGGCTTACAGTTTATTAGAAACAGTTTTGTGGCATATTTTAAATGAATGTAACTACAAATTCGTCAACACTGTGGAAATTATACTTATTTACTCCGTGCATAAAGCAACGATGTATGTGAAACATGATATCAACATGAAAGACTATGTAAACTTATGTGAAAATATACGGGTAGTAAAAATACACGACTCGTGTAAAACATACGCGTGATAATGATATAGGTACGTGTTGGTTATATTTTGGGTGTACTTTACTTTTAGTTTTTTCTATAAATAAAACTTGGGTTTCGTGGATTTTTTATTTTATTTATTTCATTGCATGTTTGAGAAAAGCACTATACATACCTCGCCGGGAAATGGGGTTGCCCGCGCTCAGACCTATCTATCTATATATATGTCTTCGGCCGGCAACCCCTTTCGTCCCGGCCTCTGTAGTAATGTACTATTAGTAATAAATGATGTACCTAATAGCGACTGGTAAATATGAAATGATATTTCGCACAGAATGTCGTTAGATAACCTATACACAAATAATACCTATCTAATATTCTCAATTGGCCAATGCGGGAGAATTTTCACAAATTTACAACATTACGTTAGCAGTTTCATTCGCCGCGAACGCGCCGCCGCTCCAATATTGTTGCATAATTTATATGTCTGTAGTAAGTAGGTATTGAAAACTTGAGTATTTCCTGGAAATTGCTGACGTTACAGCGCAAGTTATTACTTTCATCACTGTACTTTGTATTTTTATTTGCAAATAATATGTTGTGGGTGCACCCATATTTTTACAGTCAACTGTAAAAATATGGGTGCACAAATCATCTCAAAAATATGTCCCATAGCTCTTATGTCAGCGAATTAGGAACTATGGGACATATTTTTGAATAAGTCGGCTACACCCATATTTTTACAGTTGACTGTACATAGTTATCGTCTGTCGTCCTTCGAATAGTGTTTTTAACTTTTCATATCTCATTCTCTGAAAGAGGGTCATTGTTTTTCTAAAAGGTGTGCAGAAAATTATACGTTTCTGCACTAGAGCATTTTAGGTTCGATTACGATTTAAGTACGATTTTTTTTTTATGATAAGCAATTGAAATTTGGGTAGAAATGGATTTGTTATACAATTTCCATTCTGATATTTGACCGCATTGCATAAGTAACCTTAAAAAATACTATAAAAATGTATACTTACCTAGTCATGTTTTAAAAAAACATATGCATTTTACTTTCCTCGTACTCGAAATGAAAAGTAGAGTGTTTAACTCGGGTGAAAGGCATCATTTCAGCCTCGGACTATTGGCGCCAAACTGCCTCAGCAGAAATGAGTGCCTTTCATCCCTTGGTTATCAATCTACTATTTCATTTCTCATACTCTGAACGTGGTCGTTGTTGTTCTTAAAAGTGTGCAGAAAATGTTACATATCTGGCCTAGAGCACTGTAGTTTCTAAGTACAACCGTATTTTCTTTTACTTATTTACGATAAGCAATTAAATTTTTGTGGTTTTAAATGTTATTTTTGTACAATTTGTTATAGACATTTCTATTCTAATAATTAACTCCCCATTTTATAAATAGGTCACGATATTTTTTTACCATAATTTAGGTTAACTGAAAGTACCCTCAAGAAATACTACGAGTATGTACTGAAGTTTATACTTAGCCGCGTTTTTTTAAATGCACATGTAGGTATTTTACTTTCCTCGTATTCGAAAGGAAAAGTAGCGTGTTTAACTCGGGTGAAAGGCACCATTTCATCCCTTGGTTAACACCTACTATTTCTCTTGCTCCGAGCAAAATAAACTATGTTTATCTTACCCCGCCTGACCTTAGAGAGTGGAATACCTACAGTGGATTGTGTGTCACACAGGTTTTTTTTTTGTTATAGCCTTGCTTGTATTTCACGCACATAATTTATATGCTTAATAAGTCTTCGTTTTACCAACCGCCCTTATAATAAAACCGTTGTGTCAAATAAAAACAGCGCGCGTTCGATCGCCTCGGTTCCAAAAACCTAAGTATAAAAAGTGATGGATTGCCTGATGTGCAAAAATAAATTTAATCACATTATTTGTTGCCGTTGTAAAGCTTTCGTTCATAAGATTTGCTTTATTCATAGCAACCCCAGTTCTCGGCGACGGACATGTGACGGGGGAGAGCAATGGCATTTTTTTTTTTCAGTGTTAAATTAAATAATACCTACTCAAATCGTTACTGTACTTAGTACCGACCTACCTTTACACAAATCTTATGGTCTGGGCATTATTTATAAATTTTTAAACCTGTAGCTTTCCACAGTAGCAATTCAATCAGTAGAAGGATTTTGTTCTATGCCCTCAGCCGCATTACATAATAACATTATGCCTGCCACCTTTGTCTTGTCTGCCTTTGATCGGTTCACTGCCATAATTCAAGTACGATATCTAATATAATACCTAGCTTACCCAAAAGTTTTAAGCTAGGCCGTGAGCCGTGATTACGTTTTCGTTAAGTACAGAGATAAATTGTTAAGTCTAAAATGTAATTGGATTATCTATGTAAATCGTAGTTTTTTTCATCACTTGACTGTCATTTTGTCTGCTTACCTACTAAAATGTATTGAACTACCAACCTACAGTATGCACCGCGCAAGCCAAGCGTGATATTGCAATCAACGATTTTTCTCGATAACGTACGGATGAGTTTATACAATTGCAGCTATAAAATTTCTATTAGTTCGCGAGTAGGACACAGTATAGGCAGTAGGTACTTTGTGAACTGCTGTTAGCGTGCAGATTGCTAGTCTTGCTCTTCCTGATGTGTACAAACCATTAGGCCAGAGTGGAACTAGTGTACCTGTGACTTCGTGATCCCAGTCCACTATATTTAATTGGGGTCTCGCTTATACTGGTCCATTGGAGGCTCTCCTTGATAAGGGATAGGAAATACGAGCACTGCAGCGGCCTTTCGTTTGCCGAAACTCGCTACAATGTCAGCTCTAGCTTGTATAGAAATTCTTTTTCGAGAGACAGCTGCCAACTCCTATTCTGCAAATTACGCCGCTTAATAAATCAAGAAATCCTATTACAAGATAGAGCACGGCCTATTCTTAACTCGGTTAATGCTATTCAAATTCTTGTGGATTTCAAAAGATTATGCCGCTGCCGGCGGTTTACGTTTGTCTATGGCTAATAAGAATTATCGAGGGTAAGCTCTCGGTCACACGACATAAGCAGGGATCGGAAATTCGGATGCTTTTATAAGTAAGTACCTAAACTTCGGCCTCAGTACCTACACCGCGTTGTGTTGAGTAGTATGGAGGCGTACTCAATTTAAGAGCCAACGGGAGTGGTCATTTCTCCATACAAACGTACTCCTCGTTTTCCTCCGTGGTTTTTGAAGCTAGAGCAATGATTTTTTCAACACAGATTAATATTGTCAATATCTGTGTCGGACCGTTTTGCTTTTTTTGATATTTTTGTTTTTTAAGGCGCTAGAGCCCTTCAAAAATGGCCAAAATGGCCTAATTGACTATGCCGCAATGAGAGGCGTGGCATTCAAAACTGATATCAATTAGCCAAAAAAGCAAAACGGTCCGACACAGATAATTTCATAATCATTTAGATTTCCAAATTTGGTTACGATTGGTTAAGTTTTGGAGGAGGAAACAGAGGAGTACGAAACCTCGATTTTTGAGAATTTTAAGCAGGATTTTTCGCCTTGTCCTTATCGCACTACTTTTAGGTGCCGCTTCCGTTAGTGAGACGGGTATATTTACGTAAAATATTTAAAACTCAGCTCCTGTTTCGTCTTAATTTTGCATTTCCCGTGATTTCCCGGAATACCGGAAATTAGGATACATATAGGTACACATACTAATTAAAGTATTTAAATAACATAATTATTTAAGTTGTTTCTTTTTACAAAATATGTGGTTTGTTGAACTAACAGCACTATTCTTTAACATCAAACTAAATTTGTTAAGTTACATATTATTCTAGCATAAGCTAAATCGGCGTTCTTTGTCTCAAATAAAAACGTGTCCCTTTTTACTGTATTTTTGTACGTTAAACAATCTTTATTAGTGAAAGTGTTGAAAAAGAAAAAACATGTTAATGTGGGTCTGAGTCGTATAGTTCAGAGAACGTGATAGGTACTACATGTTACAGCCTGATCAACCTTGGCAACAACTTGAAGAATTATTCGGGTACATAAATCTATTCCCTGGTCACGTAGCTTGGAAACATTAAAATGCCCAGCTTAGTAATAAAAGGCAGCCATAGGCAATGTACATCAATAAAATCTGCTGAATTATCATAAACGGTGAAGAAAATTCAGCAAATTTTATTGGTGTACATTATTATTTGAAACCATTGATCGATATACCTATGTGGTAATGCGAAGCTTTTGGAAATTACGGGTTAAATTGCCGGAAATTATACTATCGGAATATTTAGGTTCGTCTGCTTCTTTTCCACAACATGACATATTTTTATTATCAACACAAGAAAATGTTCAAAATAGTCGTAAGTGAATGCGTAGGTACTAGAGCTCCCGATACACGTGTTACACGCTGACACGGGTACCCGTGTTCTTAAGCCCGCCGGGCTTAAGAACCCGAACTACACGAACCCGCCCGGATTCGGAAACGTTTACACGGGTACCCGTGTACACGGGTACACGGATACACGAAATAACGGATCTTATTTACCCGCCGGTTCGACCCTTCACTCTCGTGTAGCGGAGATTCGTGCTATGAAGACATACGATTGAATATGTGGAAGGTTAGGAAGATTCGATTACCTACTTTGCAGTTTTACTGGATTGCTTTGTAATGTCAATAATAGGTAGGTAAGTACAATTTGTTTCAATAATCATAAGATTAAAATTAACAATATCTCAGTAACCGTTGACTTCATTGTTGGTATTTCAGTTTCTTCATTGATGTAGTTTTTTGATAATTAAAGTAAACCTAAATACCACCACCACCATGTTACCATTTGTTGGGACGTCAGTCTTTCCGTGACCACAGCTGGTGCAACTCAGCTGAAACGTCGGAATTAAAGGTAAAAACAATGAAATTATATCGCGGTAGACCCGTTTGTGTAATTATGTGTACAAAACGCGAGAGTTTAAAGTGTTATATAAACCTAAATGATTATTTAATACAAAAGTAGATAGTTATGCTTACTGAAACCAGAGTTGGGCATTATTCGAATCATTTTTAATCTAAATAATTATGGTGAGATTAATATTCGCGAATAAATTATTCGCGAATAAACCATTCGTTTATAATTTCGAATAAGAAATGAATTATTCGAATAAATTACACGAAGGATTTTTGTAATACACACTCAGATGGCAAATCTGAATAGGTATGCAACTGCAGCGTATTTTAGAGCCAAGGAAAATTTTGGGAAAGGCCCCAACTGACCGTCGCCATCCATGGTGGGGACAAATGGGAATTGTTTATATGCAGCGCCTATTCCCATTTGTTCCCGGCCGGGACAAGTGAGAATACATCCGATATTTGTGTAAAATATTATTATGTAGGGTCTACCCATAT
Source organism: Cydia splendana (assembly GCF_910591565.1). Classification (NCBI taxonomy): domain Eukaryota; kingdom Metazoa; phylum Arthropoda; class Insecta; order Lepidoptera; family Tortricidae; genus Cydia; species Cydia splendana. The sequence goes on along the minus strand of NC_085964.1, from coordinate 12,262,654 downwards.
GTTCCCCGCGGAGATAAATGGGAATTCACCCATTATTGGTAATTATTAGTAATATGGGAATACACCAATAATGGGTGCATTATTGGTGTATTCCCATTTGTCTCCAATTCACATGACCTACGCCATGCACGAGGCGGGGACAAATGGGAATGTTTATATGAATTTTGGTGTTCCCATTTGTCCCCGATATTGGCGTTGTCATTTGTCCCCACCTAAAAAGATTTCTATGCAGCGTCTTTCCCCATAAGTTTCTCGCGGGAACAAATGGAAATACACTCTTTATTGGTGTATTCCTATTTGTTCCTGCCCTACGTGACCGCCGCCATACGTGAGGCGGAGACAAATGGGTACGATTTATATGCAGCACCTATTCCATCAGTTCCCGACGTAGACAAATGGGAATACATCCGAAAATTGTGTTCCCAATTATCCCCACCCCAATAAGGTGGGGAAAAATGGAAAATATTTTTATGCAGGGTCTTCACATATGTTCCCCGCGGAGACAAATGGGAATTCGACCATTATTGGTAATGATGGGTGCATTATTTGTGTATTCCCATTTGTCCCCGATTCACGTGACCTACACCATACATGAGGCGGGGACAAATGGGCATGTTGTATATGAGTTTTGGTGTTCCCATTTGTCCCCGATATTGGTGTTCCCATTTGTCCCCGAGGCGGAGACAAATGGGTACGATTTATATGCAGCACCTATTCCATCCGTTCCCGACGTAGACAAATGGGAATACATCCGAAAATTGTGTTCCCAATTATCCCCACCCCAATAAGGTGGGGAAAAATGGAAAATATTTTTATGCAGGGTCTTCACATATGTTCCCCGCGGAGACAAATGGGAATTCACCCATTATTGGTAATGATGGGTGCATTATTGGTGTATTCCCATTTGTCCCCGATTCACGTGACCTACGCCATACATGAGGCGGGGACAAATGGGAATGTTTTATATGAGTTTTGGTGTTCCCATTTGTCCCCGATATTGGTGTTCCCATTTGGTGCCGATACAAAAGATTTCTATGCAGCGTCTTTTCCCAAATGTCTCTCGCGGCGTGGACAAATAGGAATTCTTCCGAAAATGGTGTGTTCCCATTTGTCCCCAACCAATAAGGAGGGTACAGATGGGAAATATTTATATGCAAATCCTATCACTTCTGTACCCGGCGGGGACAAATGGGAATACATCCGAAAATAGTGTGTTCCCTTTTGTCCTTACAAAAATAAGGTGGGAACAAATGGGAAATATTTATATGCGGCTTCTTTTCCTATATGTTCCCCGCGGGGACAAATGGGCATACACCCATTATTGGTTATAATGGGTGCATTATTGATATAATCCCATTTCTCCCCTATCCACGTGACCTACGCCATACATGAGGGACAAATGGAAATGTTTTATATGCAGCGCCTATTCCCATCTGTTCCCGGCGGGGAACAATAAGAATACACCCGTTAATGGTGTGTTCCTATTTGTCCCTGCTTCAATGAAGTGGGGACAAATGGGAAAGATTGTTTGTCTTTTCCCACATGTTCCCGAAGGGGACAAACGGGAATACCCCCATTATTGGTGTATTTCCAGTTGTTCTCGCCCCACGTGACCGCCAATACATGAGGCGTATTCCCAGTTTCCACACCTCAAATCAACCAACCAGATAAACCGATAGAAAACATTTTCTTTTTACTATTGGGATATAAAACAGCTAAATAGTTATTTTGTAAGCTAACTATTCGACAATATTATTCGCAAATAATTTATTCGTTGGCGAATAAAATTATTCGCCGAATAAATTATTCGCGAATGAATTGAACACGAATGATCATTCGAAAAAATTATTCGTCATTCGCGAATGTTTTGGTAATTCTCATTCGTAATTCGTCATTCAAATGAATTTTGCCCATCTCTGACTGAAACTACCACGAACGGAATATATATTTTCCTTTAACAAAATCGCATTTTGCTCACTGTTAGCAAAGTACCCTTGTTCGAGCTGCTGAGGTGAAAAATAAATTAAATTGGTACAACACATATCAATCACATTGAACATCCATATATACATTACTACAATCTCCGCTACACGCCAAGGACGGGTTAGGCCCGCGCGTATTTAAGGTCCGTTTCACCATGTACACGGGTACACGGGTACCCGGACACACGGATCTTAATTACACGTGTGCACGACTACACGTGTAGAACGGGTCAGAAAACCGTGTACGTGTAGTTCGGAAACGGGTACCGAACACGTGTACACGAAACCCGGACACGACCGCGAGCCCTAGTAGGTACCTTCTCTTCTTCCTCGCGTTGTCCCGGCATTTTGCCACGGCTCATGGGAGCCTGGGGTCCGCTTGACAACTAACCCATGATTTGACGTAGGCGACGTTTTTACGAAAGCGACAGCCATCTGACCTTCCAACCCAGATGGGAAACTAGGCATTAATGGGATTAGTCCGGTTTCCTCACGATGTTTTCCTTCACCGAAAAGGGACTGGCAAATATCAAATGATAATTATTTCGACATAAGTTCCGAAAAATTCATTAGGGGTTTGAACCCGCGACCTCCGGATTGAAAGTCGCAGGCTCTTTACTTACTGCTAGGCCACCAGCGCTTCTAAATCAATGCGTACCTATCTTAATTTATTTTAATATTTCGTTGTTTAATTAACACTAAATGTAAAACGGTCCTACTTCGCACCTCAGTGGGTAATTACGCTCTAATTCTGTATAATAACTAAATAATATAGGTATTCAAATATTATATGTCTATGTTATTATTTATATACTCAGATAAACGAAAATGTTTATATATTTTGCATTGCTACATTAGTCATAAACGAATCTCTCTTCTTGGCGTGGTAGGGTAACTTTAAAGACTAGGAGTAAAGATACCCCAAATAATGGGTATCGTTTGCACCTTATTTAATTGCTTGAGGTATACCTACAAGTACGAGTATAATACAATATTTCATAATGTTTATTTCCCGTTAAGAATAATGTTAGATAAGAGTTCTCCATAATATAAATTCCTCGGAATATTTATACTTAGTTTAAAAAATATTAATAATTTGGAGCAAATATCGGAGCAAAATAGGACCATTTTACGGTATATTTGAAATAATAGGTAGGTCGATCTCTGTAACAATTGTAACAAAATAATGTCTCAAATTATGTACTTTATTTACAAATTCATGTATTTAGCAGGTCAAATTTAATTAGCTTAAATAAGTTTTAAGTATACACATATCTTCTACTTCGTACCGCCAGCATTAAGATTTAATTCCAAAATTAATTCTTGGAAAAGGTAATATTGCTAACGGTAATGGTCCTTTACGGGGATAAAAGTACCTAGTCTACCTAATCTATCGTGCAACGGCCAATCTTGTTAAGATCGCTTTTACTGAGGAGGAATCTCATTTGAATCTCATTTCAATTGATATATGCGAATGATTGCAACGAGTATGATGACGCATATGGCTCTCAATTGACTCACATTTTGTTTACGGCCGTGTTATTGAAAATATTTGTAGCTATAGCCTAGATGGGTACTAAGTACAGTCAATGGGTGAAACAACACGCCAAAAGTATCTTCCATTCAATGATTTATTATAACCCAAGATACGTTATAGGCGTTCCAAAATTGAACCGCTTACCTTGTGACAAATTGTACAAGTTGCCTTTAGTCGTACCTGGGCAAGCGAGAAATGTGCACGTGCTAACGAGCTCCCACTCACCGACAGAGAAAGAGACAAGCCATGTTTAGCAACGAGTATGACAAAGATGAATGGAATGCGAAAATTAATCAAAAATAACAGATTGCTTTATAGGTAATATAAATAAATATGGATGTATTTTTTGTGTTCCTTATGTATGAGTATAACCTATCTATAGTTATATTATATAATATTATTGTTTCCATTCGGATTACTTTTCCAAATACGAGTAGAGTAATGGGTAACTCTACAGTTCGCGTTCAAAAGTATCTGCCATAGTCTAAAGGGGCCCTCTGATTATCAGTTCGCCGGACGATATCAGCCTGTCAGTTAAACGCAAAATTTGACAGCTCCGAACAACTGACAGCCGAATATCGTCCGGCGAACTGGTAATCTGTGGGCTCCTTAATTGTTCTATATATAGAGCCATGTCTTGTTAAGACTTTTTGCTAAGATGTAATGGTAGAAAATTTATTATTGTGTTTAATTTGGTTGTTGGTTTCTTTTTTTTTACGTTTATGAAAATATTTTTTTCAACTCTATGGACCTCAATAGGTCTTCTGGACATCTTGCCTTGATAGAAAAATATAAATCGCAAACTGAGCCCCGGTTTCTTGTTGTTACTGTTGTATAAATGTATATTCTTTGAGATTAGTTTCCACCAGACCAGGCCAAATGAAAGCTTTTGTCGCAGCCTGTGTCGGAATTTAATCCTAAGCAATTTAGATTTTGATGCTGGAAACGATGGCTTTGAAAACATACCGTTAGTTAACACCGCCATAAAAGCTTTTCGAAGGTCTGCCACTGCAATTTCTCTAGATTCTATTCTATTCTATTCTGATTCTGATTGTAATAACAGGTTATGAATTAGATCTGGATTTTTTTTTATGGCTTTCCCCTCTTGTGTGTATTGGCAGGAGGGATTTTGCCAATGACGACGTTTTAAGACGTACTATGCACGATAAGAATGTTGGGTGAATAATTTTGATTTGGTGATAGGAATTGTGCTGGGAACCTAAAACAAAAACATTTATTGTTATGGACATCACAGACACCACATGACATATGTACAGTTTATTAGAAAAAGAGCGGGAAAGGCGATAGTTTTGACAGTTAGGTAGCATGCCAACATAAGGAGAAAAATAAGAGATGGACAATAGATATAAGATGACAAGTATTATAGAAAGAGTAGAGCAAGTAAAGCCGTTAAAGTTTTATATTATTTTCTTGTATGTGTTTAAGAATAATTCCAGTGATGGGAGGATCCATGAGAACCAGAAGCGTTTGAAAATTGATAGGCCGCGGAATATTTTTCGGTAAAACATCATATAAAGAGTGGTTAAGTCTGTTGCAAGAAAAGAAAATGTGTTCCGTCGTTCCTTCGTCAAGACCGCACTCGCATAAAGAGCTATCCCGCACCCTAATTTTTGCGAGGAATACAGGAGTGCATACGCGACCCAAACGAAGCCGGCAAAGTGTAGACGTGGCCCATTTACATGCAGAGCGAAAACGGTAGAACCATGGTTTATGAGGTATAAAAGATGAACGAGCAGGTTGGGGAGTGAATTTACAGATTCTAATTAATATAAGACATATAGTTTGTCAAAGGACTGTCTCATTTCAATCATAGAAAGAGAGAATCATACTATCTTTGTCTTACATTAGTACTAGCACCCAAAAGAAAAGGATGAGTATAGTTTTCCTGGTTCTTACTGACGGACAAATTGGTTTGACCAACTATAGCACTATTAACGTGACGTCCAATTGCTGCACAAATAGGGTTCTATTACGTATATATACAACCTCATTTTATTAAATTCAATCTGATATTTTTTAATGGAAGAATATACATACGCGGCCGGCGCCGAGCGCTTCCCGCGCGAGGAGAGGTTTAACATAAATATATCAGTTTTTGGCAGCTGCCTTGAGTAGATAATTAGTTTTTATACCTACAAATATGTAAAGATGATTAGAAAATTATACAAGTATTCAAAGCATTGTATATTGTATATCCAAAAAAAATTAAGACATAATTACTCTTATTTAAATTGCAGTGTACCTATATTTAGGTACTCCCCAACTTACCGTATCTGACAGTACCATTGACAGCGCGACGGGATTACAGAATCTACTGATAAGGTCACCTTCTATCTCATAGCAGGTAATACGAGCCCTTGATGTTTGATATTCATTCATTCGAAATAACAAATACCGCGTGGAAAGCGTGGAAATGGCACACGAGCAAATATTTATACCTGATTTTATTTGTACAGATGTAGAAAAATTTTTTCATTTAGGTCTTTATTGGAAGACAAAGTAACGGAAATTGCAAACAACTCCGAAAGAAACAAATGAGAATAAGCGGAATATATAAGGCAAAAGAACAAAGCAATATTATCCTACCGACTGCCAATAAGCATTCAACAGTGATTTGCATTTCATTGCACAATTTGTGGGCTATATATCTATATCACTACATCTTATAAAACAAAGTCCCTAGATAGATTAATTCTTGAGGAAGGATTAAGTACATCATTTGTAAAGGTTTACCCGTGCGAAGCCGGGGCGGGTTGCTAGTAAGTTAAATAACATAGTTTTAGCCAGTGCTACGTACTTATTTATCGACGTCAGTCTTTCCGTGACCACAGCTGGTGCAACTCAGCTGAAACGTCGGAATTTAAGGTAAAATCAATGAAATTATATCGCGGTAGACCCGTTTGTGTAATTAAATATGTGTACAAAACGTGAGAGTTTAAATTGTTATTGATGATCATAATAAGTTACAAATTATCCCATTTTTTTTCATACCTATTCCATTTAAAATAAATACTCGTTAGTACCTACCTACGTGTGGTGGTGTTATAAATATAGGAAGGATATTTACTACAAAGCACTTCGTGACGACTTGTAGTAAAAATCCTTAACATATAGGTATTTCCAGGTCGTTAGTTTGCTCGGAGTGGGTTTCCATGGTTTATAGATGCTTTATTCCGGTTATCTCATTGAATATCGGTTCTATCGTTCGGGACCAAATGTGAAAGATAATCGAGAGATTCGAGCAAATGCGATATAGGTACTCGTACTCGTTATCATATCCCTATGACTCGATTGAAAGGGCATTTGCTTGGTGAAAAACAAATAAAATATCCTCTACAAGACACAAATTTTGAATCGTAGCACTCCCTCATCTTACATATGTTACATATACTCTCTCCCGGGCTTCCCGGCTGGTTTCGACCACGGCGACTGTTTCAGATCCGTTGTTGTATACGTTCGTGTGCTCGCATGTGGCTTGCGTAGCCGATTTTATTTGCGAAGACCCGTGCTCATGACGGACAGGAAAGCACACCATTGACGTAATTATACGTAATAGCCGCTGGTCCTATCCCTCATCCTATCCTTCATCTTAACGCTATAGGGGAGCGGGGGGCTTCTTGTAACAGTTTTAGGGAAAAGGCCTGTATTGTCTAAAATATGTAGGTATAATATTATGATTATGAGTATGAGGGTTTGTAAAGTATTTATCTAAGCACTAATTCCGATTACAAAATAATTTTAAATGATTACGCATATTTTACAACAGACACTTTTTGAAAAACTGGGAGTTGTTACAACTTACCCCGTAATTTGTTTTCAATACCTCTTTGGCCTAAACAGAGCTCGCACATCCACTCGCTTCGATGTCCGGCGGGGCGATGGCGGTGTTTACGTTATTCTCTACTCTATTTTATATATATTTCGAGTTAGAAGAAAGTCATTCAGCAAACAAAAATTAAAATGTTTTTAATTCCCCGTCAAAATTGAGCGTTTCTACTTACCCCTGTTACATTAAGCCCCCGGCTCCCCTACTAGATAGGTAAATACTGACTTTAATAAAACAAATATTCCTTGCTAATCTCTATTTAAGTGGCATTATAATGTAAAAGGAGGAGGTTAATTACTCGGTTGGTTGCATTTATACTTTTTATTATATGGAAGAATAATATTAAAATAAACAACACCAATTAGATTCAACAAACCAAAAAAGAGCCTGAATCCGCTCAGCTACCTAATCCCAATATTTGAGTAGGTACTACTTTTCAATACGGTGCGGGTTCTTAGTAGGAGGTCCAAAAACCTGCCGCTAGGATTTGAACCCACCACCGCCCTCCGCTCCCGTTGAAAGTAGCTTAATCGCAAATTATTCAAAATAGAATCATCTATGTAGGTACCTATAGGAAAATTTATATAAACCGTAAACATACAATATTATTCATTTAATCCTAATTATCATAACAAAATTCAAAAAAAATCTGACCGAAAATTAGCCAGAACTACCTACAAAACGTTATAATGTATTCGATAGAATTTTACTATTTTATTACTTTCAATTGTATCCAATTCAAATAGTGAGTACGTGAAATGTACACAACTTAGGTTTCTTCTATTCCACTCGTGCCGTGCAAGCTGAAGCGAATAGATCGATAAGATTGTACTGTTTTACGACCGAGACGGTCTAGGATTCAAATCTCGGCATGGGCATTTATTTCTGCAGGCCTATTATGGATGGCTTTATCCAGCTTTATCCACGTGACAAAATATCTGTCACTTTTTAACAGAGCGCGAATATAAATGACGGTTACCGTTTTATCACGCTGTCACGTAGACAAGAACGACCATCATATCCGTACTGCAATATGCAGAAATATATGGTAATAAAAATCTCTTTTTCTTTTTGTCAAGAATATTTTCTAGTATTTTATATCATATAAGAATTAATAATAAGTATATATAGGCTCGTACATTAGGCTCATTGCGTCAGTTCACCGTCCAGTGCCTGTTCCCGTCCACTTGGCGTAGTTGCTACAAAGAATTGGGTATCATTTGAAATATTTGAATATACCTACAGGTATATATTCAAATTATACACATTTCTTGAATATGTAGCAATATATTCAAATTATACCCATTTCTATATATTCAAATTAGTTATACGCAATTCTGTAGCGACTGCGCCAAGTGGACGGAAACAGGCACTGGACGGTAAACTGACGCAATGACCCTATGTGTAATTGTGTAAGTATTACTAATTTATTTATTTATATCTACTGATATATCGAAACTATCCACAATCACGTGTTACTTCGTCTTGTCAACTATTTACATTCGATTATTAATGTAGGTATTTTTATACCTACACACCAACTTATATGTATGTTATGTATTTACAAACGTAAGGTAAAGTGTACATACCTCTAAAAATAAAGCCTATAGACATAAATTGAAACATTCAACATAAATATTTTTAGATGTACTTACCGAGAAATTAAATATTTATTTACACCATAAAATAACCAGTAACAAAATAAAAACATAAAGATACTTTAGATGTACTTACTCAACCCAAAGCAAAAATGTAAACATTGCGTACCTGACCCAAATATTCACATGTGGATGTTTCCTCGTCCTCCGCACACAATTAGGTATTCAAGCGCGGCGCTGATAAACGCCGGTGGCAATGAAATGCTGAATTAACATTTCCAACGTGTGGCGCTCAGGGCCGGATCTTGCTCGGTGTCGCCATCTGTGTTCCGGGATACAACTTAGCATGTTTAATGCGCTCTCATCAGTCGATATACACATATACCACAGACGTATACCTATAGCTATGTCCCGCTCATACTCCGTCATATCAGTCTTATCAGAAAGTTCCTAACCACTGGCTTAGTACCTAATATATAGCTTCCAATACTGATCAAAAGGTATTAATGGTATCCAAAAGCCCAATCCCTTGGATTTTTGAAAATATTTTAATATAGTTTCAATGCAGTATTATAACTCTAGTCATTAATGTAATTTATATATTTTACCTATCTTCCTCAGTTTCGGATCCCATCCCATACTGGTATACTTGAAGGTTTTTCTATTCTTTGAAGTATACCTACTTTACAAGAACAGACTACTTCAGTTACTTATGTAACTTATAGTCTAACGGCCAGCGAACGAAAAGTCTTCGAGAAATATATTTTTGAAATGGTCTTTTTCCTAGCTTTCATTTGGTACCCCATATTGGTATGCACTTGAAAGTCAACTGTGGATTGTGAAATTTTTGAACATTTTCTAATAATATATTTCTGATCTACTCACAAAGCCCTTTCATTTGGTACCCCACATGGTATGTTTAAAAGAAAATAAAAGAAAAGTTTGTACTGCCGAATTTATGACGTCACAGCAACTACCCCCACCACTTTCGCGCTTGTCATCTCATATACATATTTGTATTCAGGGCATTATACTGAATGCATCGGTAGCGTATTCACCCATATCCGAGACGACATGAGCGAAAACTAACCTAAAGCCTGTGCGGCCGGGGTACTGTAAGTCAAAACGTTAGGAAAATGATAATATAAATAAACTTTCCGTGTCTCTATTACCTTACTGTTGCAAACCAAATCTTGCCATAGAACTAAATTCTAAAGCTAAATTTGTAATAGGGAATATTAGGCAAAGCTCTGCGTAGGTGGCACCTTTGTGGCGGGACTCCCTCTGGTCGCATAACAACTTTTGTCATATTTTTAACTGTCATAACACTTTATGTATAAAATTGTAAGTCATAAAAATCTTTAGTCAGAATTATTCCTGAGCATAACTGGGTTTTTGTCATAAATTAGTTGTCATAATTTTTGTAGTCATCAATTTAATTCGCATAAAATTTTAAGTCATCTGCTTGATATCCATAATTGTTTTTCGTTCGAAGTATTGCAGTGCATAGTATTAATATAGACCTAAAAAATTAAGTCATATATTTAGTGGTCATAAAAGAAACTAATCATAATAGGTAGGTTAGGTTCGTTAGGTTGCTTTAGATGCCCGAAGGGCAAACTACACAGAAATAGGAGCCCCGCGTGAGCGGGGCTACGTCGAATTAAGTGTTTGGACGGACATTAGGGAAAAGGTTTTTTTCGAGTAGTTGTTGAGAGGCTAAAATTAGTTGCTTAAATTATTTATGTAAACCATTATGGTTGAAAATTATTATGCTACAAAACGTTATACGTAAAAACCTTATAAATATCGATAAATATGCTTTTATCTGGTATGACATTTGATTCATTATAATCAAAACCTATATGCACAAAAAAATTATGATAACTGCTGAGTATGTCATCAAATATTATGGCTAAAAATGTATGACACAATATAATATGACTTTTCATTTGTATGCACAATGATGATTATGACACAAGTTGTTATGCGCATCAAAGATATGACCTAAACTTGTATGCAACCCAATATGGACCCCCTTTGTGGCACATACAGTAAACAAACCATATTGACACATCACACGTCACGTCAATCACATGGCCTACCGCGAAACAAGAAAATCGAAATTTCGTTATCTAATCTCTCTATCACTCTTGCACATTCGAGCGATAAAGAGGCAGATAACTAAATTTCGATTTTCGCGTTTACTGGTAGGCCCTTGTTAACAAACCGCCTTGATGCATCAATGTCATATTTTATTATCTGTGAAAATTTGTGAAAAAACAGTTTAAGGCACAGTATGTATAAGTTAGTCTATGAATTTACTAGAGTCGGTAGTGCTGCACTCTGGCGGCAGAACATTGCAGTAATATCCCCTATAGGACTCTGTCAAAAGCCTCACCAAAAGTATTTGTATTACAGCACATTACCTACACATAAGTAGGCACCCGACGTTATTGTTATTAGGGCGAGCGAAGCGAGCCCTATCACTATTCGACAAACTATGCATTCTTGTGGTACACTTTACGGAAAAACTATCGCACTGTGAGGTTTGAAATTTAACATAGTAATTTAAATTCATGTCTAGATGTGTTATCAAACATAAAAAAATCATTTTATAAACCTAAAAAAATAAAATAAAGTAATAACACTTTGTATTACTACTAGCGCCATCTGTTGGCAAAATAATCAATTAACATTCGTGCTAATCTTATTTATTTATTTCTCTAACAGATGGCGTTAGTAGTAAATAAATAAATAAATATTGGACATTCTTATACAAATTGACTAAGCCCCACAGTAAGCTCAAGAAGGCTTGTGTTGTGGGTACTCAGACAACGATACCTATGTGGTGTTTTCAATTTCAATAATGTCGACGGCGCTTACGCCATCGCCATTAACAACGATGAATACAAAAGTGGGTTCAAATTTTGGATTCAGACCCACTTCGCTTCGCTTGGTTTGATTCCCAATTTAGCAATTATGTTTCTGTGAATACCTACTAGAACAATCAATCTTGCTGTATACTCACTGCGGAGGTCAATTTACTGGTATGTTTTGTGACGCTGATGAACTGATCAGTCATGTTGTGTTAGCAAACTTAAATCGGGTATTTTCAGTTCGAGAAACAGTGTTAGTGTTAGTATTGCTTGGAACTGCTAAAATTATAAATAAAGATAAGCATATTAAGCTTGCATGCAGAGAAGATGGCCGATGGGGTCGAAAAGTGCTCGAGTGGAGACCACGGACTAGCAAGCGCAGCGTAGGACGTCCACCCACAAGATGGACAGACGACCTTGTTAAGGCCGCCGGAAGTCGCTGGATGCGGGTCGCTTCCAACCGGTACGAATGGAGATCCAAGGGGGAGGCCTATGTTCAGCAGTGGACGTCTTATGGCTGAGATGATGATGATGATGAAGCATATTAATACAAACTTCAGTGACTTAGGGCCGATACAGACGGACTACAACCCGACTGCAACTTGTATGGGAACTGGACGCCGACTGCACGCCAATTGCAACGTCGGCGTGAAGTTCACCAAAATGACCCAAAACCCTGGCAATACTTAGTGGAACTCAGGTTTGGTGCAACAAAGGCACATTATGTTTTGGTCATTCGACTCATCTTGATGAGCACTTAGGAGAGTAGTACCCAAGATAGAGCTGATGCCGAACCCTGGCAGTACCTAGTGGAGCTCGGGTTTGGTGCAACATATATAGACACACGCTGTTTTGGATATCCGACTCGTCATGATGATCACTGGGTAGACCAGTACCCAAGATAGCTGATGCTGAACCCTGACAGTACCTAGTGGAGCTCGGGTTTTATACAACATAGGCACACGCTGTTTTGGTCATGCAACTCGTCTTGATGAGTACTTAGGAAAGTAGTACCCAAGATAGAGCTGATGCTGAACCCTGGCTGTACCTAGTGGAACTCAGGTTTGGTGCAACACAGGCACGCGCTGTTTTAGTCACTCGACACGTCTTGATGAGCACTTGGAAGAGCAGTACCCAAGATAGAGCGGATGCTGAACCTTGGCTGTACCTATAGTGGAACTCAGGTTTGATGCAACATAGACACACGATGTTTTGGACATCCGACTCGTCATGATGAGCACTTGGGAGAGCAGTACCCAAAATAGAGCTGATGCTGAACCCTGGCAGTACCTAGTGGAACTCAGGTTTGTTGCAACATAGGCACACGCTGTTTTGGTCATGCAACTCGTCTTGATGAGTACTTAGAAAGTAGTACCCAAGATAGAGCTGATGCTGAACCCTGGCTGTACCTAGTGGAACTCAGGCACAGTATAAGAACAGTAGTGAATCTTCATAGAAATATGCCGCTGCCGGCTTGAATGTGTGCGTGCGCGCCGGGCGCCGTGTACGCACGCGCTGCCACGCACACATTAGCATAATATACGGGGGAATACGGTGGCGGCAGTGTGGGCCGTACCGCGACTGTCATCGCGCGCAATCGAGTACGCTACCCGCCCGCTCGCATTTGTCTGCTCTGACGGTACGCCTTAATTTTTTTGATCATGACTATGAACAGAGGCAATAGTATAAGTAAGGTACTAGATTGAAAAGTTTGATTATATCACTATTGTATACAATACTTTTTCTACGAATCAACAAAAATAATACTTTAAACTAGTAGAATCATACAAACAAACCAAACCAAAAGTATACAGCAGGGGTCACCAAATGGCGGACCGCGGTCCGGATGCGGACCGCCGGCCTATATAATGTTAATACATATTTAATAAACTCAAGTAGAAACGGACCGCGATGGTCACATTATTTTAAAAAATCGGACCCCTGAAGAAACTAATTGGTGACCCCTGGTATACAGCTAAGATACGGGAGCAGCCGCGATACCTTCATAATACTGGTACGCGCCCCGGCCGCCGCGTTGGTTGGTCAATGACACCTTCTCGTAACTCATGAGGCCCTGGTACTTGCTCCGCGCTAAATTCAATTTTTAGACAGTTGTTTTCCCGATTTTGGCCACCGTAGCCTATGGAGACTAACAAGCAATACTAAGTGGTTTTCATAGTCTATGGATGTTGCTATATTAAGGGTGTCACATGCGCGTTTCTGATTTATTACCCAATTGTTTCTACTATACAACCTAAAATTAATAATTAATTTGAGCTATGGTTTTGTTTCGCCCTCTTGACCGCGGCGAGCTGTAATTGGTCATTTTCATTATAGTTGACTAAACTGTATCGAAATGAATATTATAGTTGAGTTGGGAGCCCGTACATTAAAAATACCCATTTGCAGTTTGGTATAAGAAATCTTAATTCAAAAATTACAGTCGTACAGTAGAAAAAAAATATAGTGTCTCAATAACGACTCCTCAAACCCGGACTTGTCATTCTTCATAATACCTACTTGCCCATGCTTCCCTAAAACCTTTTTACTAAATTTATACGTAAGGATGAGAATTTACTTTAATTTAACCGCTAACAATAAAGCGTTCCGAACATGCAGAAACCGGAGGATTTTTTTCTGTATCGAATTTATAATTTTTTTAATAACCGCCATTTCCTAATGTTAATATTTAAAAAGCGTTTTATTTATACTTCATTTATGAATTGATAGAACATTTCATTATATTATAATAAATAGAAACGTAGTGCTACTCATAATATGCAAATAATATTTAACTAAAAATAAAAGTGACAACCCTAAGCGCCAACGCAAGAGTAGGCAAATAACTTGCCGAGCGGCCTTAGATTCACTACTGTTCTTAGTGTACTGTGACTCAGGTTTGGTGCAACACAAGCACACGCTGTTTTAGTCACTCGACACGTTTTGATGAGCACTTGGAAGAGCAGTACCCAAGATAGAGCTGATGCTGAACCTTGGCTGTACCTAGTGGAACTCAGGTTTGATGCAACATAGACACACGCTGTTTTGGACATCCCACTCGTCATGATGAGCACTTGGGAGAGCAGTACCCAAGATAGAGCTGATGCTGAACCCTGGCAGTACCTAGTGGAACTCAGGTTTGTTGCAACATAGGCACACGCTGTTTTGGTCATCCGACTCGTCTTGATGAGCACTTAGGAGAGTAGTACCCAAGAAAAGCTGATGCTGAACCCTGGCTGTACCTATTAATTATTGGAACTCGGGTTTGGTGCAACATAGGTACACGCTGTTTTGGTCATCTGATTCGTCTTGATAAGCACTTAGGAGATTAGTACCCAAGATAGAGCTGATGCTGAACCCTGGCTGTACCTAGTGTAACTCAGGTTTGGTGCAACATAGGCACACACTGTTTTGGTCATCTGACACGTCTTAATGAGCTCTTAGAAGAGCAGTACCCAAGATAGAGCTGATGCTGAACCCTGGCTGTACCTAGTGGAACTGTGTGTGTGTGTGTGTGTGTGTGTGTGTGTGTGTGTGTGTGTGTGTGTGTGTGTGTGTGTGTGTGTGTGTGTTTATGTACGGAGCAGCGTGATTACCGCCAGTAGGTGTCCAGACGAGATAGTTTTTCGCTTAATTGTGTGGACGCAAAAATAAATTCAAGGACATTGGCTCACTGACCCAACATTATGTAGGATGTAAAGTACTGGGCGACTGTGTAGGATGTAATAAGCGCTTATGAAATTGTATACGTGTGGATGATATTGGCAATTTGATTTTGTCGTCTGGACACGCTTTTAATGGACAAAGCTGAAGAGCTGTAACATACAGGCGTACCGGACAGCAACCGGGGTCCGGTTGGTATATTTCTTTCTTGCTCTCACTTATAGCTGCGTTCTTAACGGACTTATTACGTACCCACTCGAACGAACATGAAACAAGCCTCGGATTGGATCAAAGTCGCGGTCCGGTACGTTTAGGTAGAAAAACTCCGCGAGCCCTTACAAAGCTCTGCTTTTTGCTAGTTTTTTAATACGTTATTTTATAACGTTAGTTATTTTTATTACGGTACACTGTACGTAGGCACCCAATACGTGGTTGAATTAATGAAATGAAAATATTTATTTTCAGGCAACTATTGGCCCATAGATAGACCTTAAAATCGGTTTGATAGTATGTATAAAATCGCAGTGCTTATTACATTTTTTGAGCCTTTCTCCCGTTCAATACGTAACTCATATCCAAAACCCATAGCACCCATTTAAAAAACATTAGGTTTCAGATTTTTCTTACCGGTGCACAGGGGATATCTTTCACTTGTACCTGTAAAATCTTTTTTACTATCTTTAAAGAGCACCGAGACCCGAAACCTCACGGTCATTGGCTATTGACAGTGCCTTAGCTTTTACTGTGAAATAAATATCGTGAACTAAACTTGAATGTTGTATGGGTTTTGATACGGCCGGTAACCGGTAACCCGCCTCTCTAGTTAACCAAAAATGGAGAAAACCATAAAGAACTATATTATCTTCAGTGCCTATACTACACGTTACGTCTAAGATCTAAGTAAGTACGTTACAGATACCTAGTACATATTCACAAATATAGGTACAATCAAATATTGCGTATCTATCAGACCATGCGTCAAAAGTACCTCCCATTCTTCAGAGAATAACTTAACAAAAAGAGATATGTCTATAAATATAGAACAAATCAACTCTTGCAGATACCTTTGAACACAACCTGTCGAGTTATATTAGGCTAATCAAATTAGATCCAATAAAAGCGTTTGGAGGAATTAATTCCCAGCAAGCTAGAAATCAATTTAATACCTTCATTAGGTCCTAAATTTGTGTAATCCGAGTTTGCTCCATCCCAGGAGGTGTGGATACATTTTGGGGGCCTTCGGAGATACATTTTACTTTGGATTAAAACCACTCGATGTAGAAGGGACCCACCATCAATTACAATGTCACTACCAGCAAGGTTGTTGTGGATCAGATACTGGTGAAAAAAAAATCGGATTTTAACACGATTAGGTATACAAAAAAAAATCAAAGTGGCGGCCATTTTTACAATCTTTGACTACGAACTCATATTAAGGTATCTTTCGGATCCTCAGATGTCAATTTTTATCATGATTAGAGCAAATTTTCCGTCGGACGTACCGTTTTTGAGATCTCGTCCACTTTTAGCAAAATTAATCTTGCTCGCTAAATCGTGCGCGATCTCGCAAGATTTGCAAGATTGCGTATATGCATTTTATTAGCTACACTCGCCCAAATCTAGATGTTTTCTTAAATTCTACTGTTACGCACCATCTGCACGTTTGTGTTTTTGACATAACTGTCGTATTGTTATGCAATACGCCGTTAGCCAAATTTTTTTTGTGTTTATTACCTACTCTAGGTTTTTTGTTTTGTCTAATATCTTTTGTCGGGTCCTTATCGGCGTGAGAATGCGATGCCATCTGCTTGATTGACCGTTATGGACCTCGGAGTGCGAGCTAATAACCCTCCCAGATTTATTTGCAGTCAGTTACTCCACGCCTTTCTAGTTGAACTTGAGTTGAGGAATTTGCGCGCGTATCTTAATGTTTACTTACGCGAAGTATTACGAATTTTAGATTGTTTTTATTAGTAAAAATAGAGTTTTCAGCCCATAATTGATTTAAAGTAGTGTATAGGTGAAATTGATTACGCGAAGTTTTTGAAGTACAGGCAGAACGACCCTTTTCTGCCGCAACGTATCTGGTACGAAACTGTTTTTTCTCAGAAGCTATTTTCAAAATAACCCGTAATTTTCTTTTTAAATAAATGATTCCGTAAACCTTATATGCATATTATTTCATATTTTCGTCCCTAGAATAGTACTATACTCAGTTTCAATAGAATAATAAAAATTATTCGTAGATTTGCGAGATCTCGCGAAATACCGAGATCTTGCGAGATTGGACCTCTTAAATCTTGCAAATACCGAGATTGATGTTTATGCTGCAAGATTGCACTCCCTAATCCGTTCCACACCAATTTTGGTGGCTAGCCATAAGCCGCGCGTGGCGCTGTCGCCACCTAGCGGCCATATCTGTCCTGATCGTAACAGACGCGTTTTGTTAGAGAGTGAGTCTTCTGTACCTAGTACTATTATTTTATTCTCTGGCGGTCTATAAGAATAAATCGACGGACCTGATAGATTGTAGGTTGTAAAGGTACCCTCTAAACTCGGCCGTCTGCTTTATCTCTATAATCTGAAAATGAAATGGCCGACAGCGATACATAAAATAAAACTTGCTTCAGTTAGCTCATTACAAAAATTGCTAGTAATCAAGAGTGTGGGAATTAATGTACCCTCAAAGTGTGGATAAAATGTGGATCACTTCCAATTTAGGTACTTAATGATACGTTCTGAATACAAATACCTACTTGATTTGAGACTGAAAATACTAGAATTGTTATAACTACGTAGACCAATAGAATGATAATGCGTAAAAGGGTACGAGTAGGTACAGGTACTGACATCGTAGTAAAGCCAATTTTACTCTAATGTCATTCTGACATACATTTCAGTATCGGTCTTTCACTTGGTAAGGGCTAAAGAAACACAGACGTTCAGTTTGTTCAAGTAATTTTCCTTTTGACGTGATAACGTCTTATAAATCGATGAACACCGCCGGTAGCATGCACGAAAAAGTGTCACGTTGTGGACAAATCTCCATGGTAACGTTGTGGACGGATCTCCATGGTAACGTTACGTAATGTAATGGTAATGTTTTCTTATGACGTTATCACGCAAAAATATCGTCCGTAAACCGACTTTACAGACAACTATATTTTTTTATGGTATATCCATAGTAATGACTAGAGATGCACCGGATATTCGGTTACTATCCGGTATCCGGCCTATCCGGCCATTATTTTACTATCCGGCCGGATACCGGATAGTGACCTACTATCCGGCCGGATACCGGATAGTAACATTGCTTGATTTTGGAGTAAACAAATTGGATTTAAGAAACACACACGGTCATAATCGTACTTGTTTATTATTTTTAGACAATTTAAACATTCCACTGCTTGCACGCGCACTCATTTCGAACCTAGAAATGTGTCCGCGCGAACGTTCACTAGGAAACAGGTCAAACCTGCAGAATGCGCACCTGAAAAACCGAAATGTAGGTATAGTTCCGCTGGCCGAATATTCGGCGGCCGGATACCGGATATTCGGCCGATGGTCAGGCCGAATATCCGGTATCCGGTATCCGGCCAAACAGCTATCCGTTGCATCTCTAGTAATGACTATAGCAATATGAGGTCTTAAAACAAGTATATTATTCTACTAACGCCCTCCTAATTTCTATTTAGATGGTAGTTAAGGCGCTAGCACAGGCTTTATTACCCTGAACAAGATAAAAGTAACATATCGTATATATTCTTACGACTTCAGCGCCACGCCTAAACTGTTTGTACAAAACTGAATAACCTTTTGGACAAAGGTGGTGAATATAAGCCTTACAGACCAATTAGAGTTTTACTTATTCGATCTGTTTCCGATATGATACTGATCTGTCAGTGTCTCAAAAGTGACGTTTTTGGTTGAAGAAAATTTTGACACTTTGACAGATCAGTATCATATCGGAAACAGATCGAATACGAACGTATCGCAATGAAAATCCGGCTAATCGTCGAACCGCCGCATTTCAAAACGCCCCTGTTTTTGAAAACGGCTAGCCGTAATGTAATACGGCGGATTATACGATCTGACTACGACAGATAGATATGGAATATGGAAAATGGGAAAATAGGTGTTATCAAGCGAACAAAGAAGTATTCACTGCTAACTTGTTTGTTTGTTGTCTTTAGATTTTCATTTTATTTTTATAGGTACCTTAAAACCTTATAATTATAAAGTAGTGTTTAGATAAAATTTACATTGTTTAGTAAAAAAATAGAAGTACCTAACCATGAGTTTTAAAGTGCCTGCAGGACTGTACTAGCTAAAAACACCTCTAAAATAAAGCTCTGAGTTGAAGTTCACTACGTTCAGTTCATAATGCATACCTATCAATCTATCATATTCGGAGTGTCCTACACCAGCCTAATATCTTGGTCACATAATTAATGAACGGCGCATTACAAAAACATCCCGAAATAATTTCCTAAGTAGGGCGACAGTCGAGGTCGAGGCTTAAGTATACTTACAGCAAACCTAAAAGTCATACTCGACACTCAGCATCAATAGTAGCGAATGAAACAACGCGTCAAAAGTACCTATAATTAATCTCAATCAAACTACAATTTTTCACTGAAAGTACTCAATTGTATAAATATTATTTCGAGCATTAGAGTAACAGCTGCGACGGAACTTAACGAAAGTGGAAAACTTGGCTTATTTTGCTAAATGTTTGTGAGCTTTTTTGACGTATTGTCTTGGCGCGAGTCTCGGTCGTACAATCTGGGTGATTGCCGCGTCCGCCTCCGCCTTTGACGACGTCCCTAATGTATTTTCAGTTTAAAGAGCCCCTTCATTTTGTTTAGGTTCGTAGGGATTAATTTTTCATAGGATTGATGACTTTTTCCTACAGTTTCGTTCGCTTAACGCTTTGTATTAATTAAAATAGATTCCTAGTATTCCTCGTCAGCTATCAACTAATAGATAGCTGAAAAAATAAGTGGGTGGAAAGATATTAATATAGCATCACGAATGTGTAAATAATGAATCCTTCGTTTCGTCCACAAAGAGACCGCATTGTATGTAAAGTTACAAATGGGCTGGATTCCTTAACAATGTGTGCGGGTGACTAATAGCGATAGATTTTAATTAATCACAAGACTCACAAGTCAGCGGTCATCAATTCAAATTATTATTTATAGCAAAACGACAAGTAGACTCGGGGGTTTTCAGCAAAAAGTGTTGTGTTTTACTTTTTGGCTACAGACTTAAATAAAGAAAATTGTCCCCGATTTCCCATTCTTATTCTTTTAAGACGGTACCTATATACCTACTACGTGAAAATATTAGGACACTTTTCTATTGTTTATAGTACTTATTCGAAATTTAAACCTCGAATAACACGGTGTGTACAATCAGTGGTGTAGCTAGGGGGGGGGGCGGCGGGGGCGGCCCGCCCCGGGTGTCACCCAGTTAGGGGTGACACCCGACCGTGAACATCAGTAGTGTCATCTATAAAAATTCGTAAAACTGTGGCAGATTGCACAATCGCCATTAAGGAAATAATATACAACATGCCCAATTGCCCACGACGAACCCGAGAGATTTTGACAGTATATTCCTGATCATATTTAAAGACTAAAATGTCCTATAAACTGTTTTGGAATTCGCCTAGTTTCAGAGTCCTGTACTAAAAACCGGCCGGCTAAAAAAAACATCTTTTTATTGTTACTTAGTGCAAAATGTTTTTTTGATGGCGATGTTGCTACTATGGGACCTAGTCCAAATATCCTTATTGATAGAATGTAAAAAAGTGACAAGTACACTTTGCAAAAACTAGGTTTTACAAAAAAAGTTAAAATTCTTTTTTAGTGATAGTTTTACAAATAGCATTTATATTTTATGCACAAAACCTACAAAAAATCGAAAAAAGAGTTTTTTTGTTGGCGAAATTGACGTAAACTCTTTTAGTATTTTTTCCTTATTTTGGCCTCAGAAATGCGTGGTTAAAATCTCTCGGGTTCCTCGTGGGCACCTGGTATGTAACAGTAATATGTTGGCGCCTCGTAGGTTTTTTTTTCAGAAAGGTTTTTTTTTATTATGTGATTATTTCTGTAATTGGGAAACTATGTCACTGTTTCTAATGGGGTGACTCTGGACTATTTGAAATTCATTGTGAAATGGGATTTTACAGAATCTCTTCCAAATCTCGCACTTGGCAAAAAAACTTTTTTAATCTTTTTTTTACATAAATTATTTGTACCTATGTCTTTCACGGGACAATGATGACTCGGACCTTTGGGAGGCGTACGCGGAGCCCAAACCAACACTTAGATGCCATGTTGACACTTATGAAATGTGGGTTACACCGAGCGGATGCTGTCCTTGCCCGTGTCATAGAACGCGCGCAGAGGCAACACCCGCCAGGGTGTGGACTATTGAGAGTTCATGGAATCTAAAATTAAACCGATGGAGTAAATTGTGAGCTATGGAATATTAAACATAAATTACTATTACTTTTTTAAATAATTCTATTTGACAATTTTGATTGAATTTTGGGTGTCACACCCACAATTTCCGCCCCGGGTGCCACCCATGCTAGCTACGCCACTGTGTACAATGCATAGATAGGTTGATCCTGAGAGTAGAAATTTAGAAATTTCAAATGTATTGGTTTTTAGGGTTCCATACCCAAAGGGTAATAAAGGGACCCTATTACTAAGACGCCGCTGTCCGTCTGTCTGTCTGTCACCAGGCTGTATCCCTGAACCGTGATAGCTAGGCAGTTGAAATTTTCACAGATGATGTATTTCTGTTGCCGCTATAACAACAAATACTAAAAACAGAATAAAATAAATATTTAAGTGGAGCTCCCATATAAAACAAACGTGATATTTTTGCCGTTTTTTGCATAATGGCGGACCTCTCATGCGCAAGTTCGACTCGCACTTGGCCGGTTTTTTGTTTTTGTTTATTTATGTAATTTTATGAAATTTTCATATTGTACATTAATAGTTACATTGTTTTGATTTAACACATGAATATGACAAAAAGCTATTACCTTTGTGAACGGAGACGAAATAGAAGCGTTCCTAAGTCACGTTCGTTCATATCCCCATTGTGATGTATATGTCAATATCTCGACAAGGCAGCAGAGTGGAAAGCTTGGCTTTGTGATTTTTAGATTGATGGTGCGTGTAAACGGTTCAATCGCCTGTCGTTAAGCTCATACGAGTAGACGATATTAATGCAGCTGTCTCATTCTTAACGACATCGCATTACTCAACAACCTCTGCCACATAATAGATACTTAAATAGTACATATGTATAGCATTTTCACTGCCTAACAAAACAGATGTTCGACAGAGTAAAGTCATATCATATCCCTTACGCTTGAATAGAATATAATAGAATACAATAGAGTAAAACTTAATTTTATATAATTTAAGTTACAGAATTATGGCCTGCCAAGTGCAAGCCGCCACGTTATTTTTCTTTCTCGCTTGATAGTTTTGGGAGAAGTATCTTGGTAGCTTCGTCCCTGGCAAACTGTCAATTTCTTATGATATGAGTAAAAGGAGCGGAATCTCTTATGGTAGAACAGTTTTACAGTTGTAGAAGTGTCCAGCAGTCAGCTGTAAATAATATGTTAGTAGTTCCAAATCTCTCCAGAATAGCTAAGGATGTAGGCGTTGTTGACGGAGTGAAGTGTGCTGCCAATGATTTGAATTTTCTTATCAAATATTCTAGGTATTGTAGCGCCACCTATTTAAGGTTTTTTTATGGACACCTTTTGATACATGGAGATTGTTTTCCTTACCTTTACCTTCCATAAATATGGTCTTAACTATTTATAAGTCACGTCACTTGTGAAATGGAAATAAAATACTAAGGTGGTTCGCTTTGCATACAAAAAACAATTGCGTTATATTAAATAATTACACACTATTACTACATACATACGTATATACGCATCTGTCTACTTTCAAATGTTTATTTGCGCTAAATTGATAGTAACACTTTGTTTTATACAGAAATCACGCAAAAAACGTTATTTTGGTATTGAATTGATAAAAAATTTAACGTTTTTTTTTGTATGGAAAGCGGACCATCCCAGGAGAACACTTCCGAAAATCATCTCACAGAAGTCCCGAACTTTTGCCTTCTGTAAGATATGTTTCCTCTACGTATGTACGGCGTACGCGTACGCGGTATTTCCAAGGTATCCGTCTAGTCAAGGTTATCTCAGGAATTGATGCGGGTTGTCAGGAATTGATGGTCGCATTATCGACGCATGATAACGGTACTCAATCGTTAGAATTCATGGTCACGCTTAGTTTTTCAACATTCCTCTATTTCGGGATGTCTATAAATGAAGGTATTTATTAATAAAATGAGTGCACCTATTTTTAATGCTTGGTTATTAATACCTGTGTGACTAGTCGTATGCCTATTGCCTAATATTGGCCTAATTTTTCATTACAAAACACAGAAAATGGAAAGAAATACCTTGTAATACTAAAGACCTCATCAGTCGCATATTTCATTCATGATTCCATCGAATATTCTAACAATTGAAACTTGAAGCACTTAATTCCATGGATTATTACTTATCACGTGTCTTTTTTTTTAATCTTTATTTTAACTTAGAAATAAACAAAGTAAACCCTCAGGAAATAATCATCAACAAATTGGTATTGACATTGACAGTAAAACTGACATTGACAGCTTGTCGTTCCATTACACTGACGCCCTAGTACAATTTTGAAACATAAATAAAATATTATATAAGTTGGTCAAGCAGATCTTGTCAGTAGAAAGAGGCGGCAAATTTGAAAAATGTAGGCGCTTAGGGATATCGTCTCATAGAAAATTTGAATTTCGCGCCTTTTTCTACTGACAAGATTTGCTTGACCATCTTATAATAATTAATCCTCTAAATTCCGGATGTCTTAAATAATATATTTGATACTAATAAACATAAAATACTTCAACAGCACAGATGTGCATGACTTGTTTGTCATGCAAAAAAAATGCGTTCGTGTGCTAGTCGGAATCCGAAATTGGGATAGCTGAAAACCTTATTTCATCAAACACGGCATACTCACTCTTCCATGCCTTTACATCTTAGAGCTATGCATATATGTAAGAAAAAACATACATTTGTTCAAAGAGATACAGAATAAAAGACAAAAATACAAAGTTGAATTACCCCAGCCAAAATTAGAAATATACCGCAAAAGCCCTCATTATGCGGCAGTAAAATATTATAATCACCTCCCAAATTATTTAAAATCAGAGGAAAGTGACACCTCGTATACAAAGAAGTTGAAATCGTTCCTTGCTGAAAAAGCATATTATTCAGTAACTGATTTTCTCACTGACAGTTTTGTTAAATAATTTAGTTAATAGTAAATAAGTAAGTTTTGATCTCCTAAAATTATAAAGCTAGTTTGTAGTTTTTATTTGTTCTTAATATGTACCTACTTATATTAAGGAAATGTTTGCCATACCCTATTAGGGTCCATGAGATACCATTATTTTGTAACAACTTGTTTTTACCATGGTGCAATAAACGATATTCTATTCTATTCTATTCAATACAGGGACGTTTTTCAGAAATAAACTTAAAATATCTCAAAGTAAAATAATGCTTACAAATTCGTACGTGATGAGTTTTCGAACGTTCCCTTTTTATTATCATATAATTTAGCCTACTCAAACTGACTACTCGGAGTACTCGGCTAATGTCTATGTGTGCGTAGATGTCATTAAAAATAGCTCTGTCTACCTCTAAACTGTGTGAGAGAAAGGGACATGATTTTTGATCTGAAGTAAGCAATAGTGAACCTTAAAATTTAGGACATATGGTTTAGTAAAACAACCTGGAACTTATGATCTTTCTTCTTGAATCAAGCGTCGTTACAAGCCACGAGGCAAAAGACCTCTTCCTTAGTTCTGGTAGCCTGGTACTTTTGGTAAATGTTTGTCTTGATAAGTCAGCTGTCGTCAGTTGTGTGTCGCTAGTAGGTTACAAGACAAACAACCTCTTCTGCAATTCTGGTATCCTGGTACTTTTGGAATAATGTTTATCTTGTTATGTCGCCAATATGTCGCCGTTATGTCGCTATTATGTCGCTGTTATGTCGCCAATATGTCGCCATTATGTCGCTGTTGTGTCGCCATTAGGTCACCAGTATGTCGCTATTATGTCGCCAATATATCGCTATTATGTCACCGTTGTGGCGCCGTTATGTCGCCGTTAAGTCGCCCGTATGTAGCCGTTATGTCGCCGGTATGTCGCCGTTTTGTCGCCATAGTAAAAGGTATAAAAGGCCGGTGCGGAGCGTTGGCTGCGCATTCATTCTTCGACCGGGCTAGCAGTGAATCTGGTTTTCGGGTGTAACGTAGTGTGGGGAGGTGAAGATTCTCCGCGACTTTTTCTGTGTTTGTTTTTACTTGGAATTATCCTGGTGAATATAAACTTAGAATTTGTGTCTGTGCTTGGTTTTGCGGGGATTTTGATCGTCGTAACGCTAAGTTTAGACTGTTGTGGAGGTTCTTTACTGCCATGTGTGGGCTTTTAGTTATTGTGAGTTTTCTCTACACTGTGTGTTCTAAGTGCCGTCATGTTATGCAAGGACAACGTCGTTGCATGGCCGGGGCTTGGAATTGTGTCTGTGTTTGGTTTTACGGGAAGAAATTCTCGTAACGTTAAATATAGATGACAGTGTTTGAGGGAATTTCACTTTTCTGTTAAGTTAGTTTAATTTAGGGATAACTTATTTTAGTGTTTTTTTATGGGGTATTTTTGCTATTTTAAAGCCAGATCATTGTTTGGACTGACCGTTTGTCCAGCTAAGCATTCACTCCGCCTAACGGTGCCAAAGGATTGGATGGTTAGGAGTCTTTTGCTCCAAGTGTGAGAGAACTTGGCATCTCTTTTATATCAACATAAGAGATGAATTATCTCACTAGTCTCAAGGCCCAGCTGTTTAAATGGATGTGGGGACGTCACGTGCGCGTCATTGGGAGTAATCCCTGCCCACTGAAGTCAACAGTAATGAGACTAGGTCTCCTATTCAATATATTTATATGTTTCGGTGCTCCGGTTCATACTAGTGCTGGTTGCGGGGACAAGCTTCTGTCGTGACTAATATTACACTTACTGTCTTTGTTGCGGCAGAGTTTCCTACGTGATTGGTGTGTGTGTGTGCTAGGGTGTGGATACACTTATATACACGGAATAGGGCGGTTTACTTCCTACCACTATGCCCGTGGGCGTAGGAGGGGGATCCAAATACACTGGCCTGTAGGTTACCTTATCGGTTTCGCCTGCCGAACTTTACAGCTTCTCGTAGGGACAACACTTGCGTTTATTACAAAGCATTAGGTCGATGGTAAGAACGAACTATGCTTTGAATGTACTAGATTAGGGTAGGATTAGGGTAGAATCACACACTTATTTGTTGTCTATTAACGTTCTTTTTTAGTTAGGGTCTATAAAATTGATATGGTTGATATATATTTCTCTTTAAGGGTTTAAAAATATGGTTTCTTAATCCTAAAATACGAGTGTTTAAAAGGTGAAGGGTTCATCTGCCTAAATCTTCCTAATATCTAATTTATATGGGGAAAGAACTAATGTTTCTATAAAATTTTATTTCTATTTTACATTTTTGATTGTCTGGTGTAGGAGCGAGGTACTGAGTAATAAAATCAGGTATTTACAACATAAACTTTTAATTATCAAGCTAGATTTAGGAATGCAGACTATTCTGGGATTGAAGAACGGTTTGTTTTAGGGAACCTTTGTCAGGCAAGAGCAGTACAAAGGATATATTGACTGAATACTCAATTTCGGCCTCGACCAAACATAATAGTTAGCAAACAAACTCGGTGCTTCGTTTATACATCTAGAGAACTAGGAATTCTGTCTAGATTATCAGTTCTGGGGAATGGGATTAAGGGATTAGCATCCCTAGCTTTTGAATATAAAAAAGATAAGTAATTACTAGATGAAAACCCGGCTTCGCTCGGGTAAAATAAATAATAGTAATAGGTAATACTCATTTTGAATTAAGTAATTATTTACTTTTAGACTTCAAGGGGGTTACAAACCTATCTCATCTCAGAAAACTTTAAATCCGTAACATACAATCATAACTCGAAAAATTTACTATTCCGATATATCTAAAAACAAATATGTAATTAAAAAAACCTAATCCGCTTTTCTGGTAGCAGTTCGGTTCTGTAAGGGTCGCAGTTCTAACCTAACTTACTTCTGGTTGCAGTTTGGTTCTATAAGGATCACAGTTCTAACCTGACCCACTTTTCTGGTCGCAGATCGGTTCTGTGAAGGCCGCATTTATAACCTAGCCCACTTTCCAATCTCAAAAGAGGGAACCCTTTTGTACCTACCCTTCATGGCACTAAAGTGAAAGTATGGAAATTATCACTACTATTTCATTCTTTAATATTAATGCCTATCCGTTAATATTAAATTCGTTTACAAAAAAAAACTGAAGAAGTGCGAGTCGGACTCACCCATCAAGAACGGAACACTTTTTAATATTTGTTGTTATAGCGGCAACAGAAATACATCATGTGTGAAAATTTCAACTGTCTAGCTATCACGGTTCATGAGATACAGCCTGGTGACAGAGGGACAGTGGAGTAAACTGAAATTGGTTCCGTCACACCGGCGCGATTTCAGAGCCGGGCCTGAGCGTTTTATATGAAAAAGCGGCGCGCCCCGCTCACGCGCCGCACGCGAAACGCGCCTGTGTGACGGAGCCTGAAATGTCAAACCGGGCAAGTGCTCGCGCACGAAGGGTTCCATACTTTTTAGTATTTGTTGTTATAGCGGTAACAGAAATACATCATCTGTGAAAATTTCAACTGCCTAGGCCTATCACGGTTCATGAGATACAGCCTGGTGACAGACAGACAGACGGACAATGAAGTAAAACTGAAATAAATGTCATATACCTACTAAGAAAAACCGGCCAAGTGCGAGTCGGAATCGCTAATAGGTTCCCGTTTTTTAGTTACCCTTCAGGTACGGAACCCTAGTATGAGTGTAATAGATTTGTAACCGGTCAGCAATGTGAGTCCCTTGGAGAAGCAGAGGTCTAGTCTAAACCCCCACTTACCATCGGCATTAACAGCCTTGTATTCTTGTTTGCCACCAACATGTCATATTAAAACATATTAATAAAAATTTACTCGGTCAACAATGTGAGTCCCTTGGAGGAGCAGAGGTCTAATCTAAACTCCCACTTACCATCGGCATTAACAGCCTTGTATTCTTGTTTGCCACCAACATGTCATATTAAAACATATTAATAAAAATTTACTCGGTCAACAATGTGAGTCCCTTGGAGAATTAGAGGTCTAGTCTAAACTCCCACTTACCATCGGCATTAACAGCCTTGTATGAGTTGTATGCTTGTTTGCCACCAACATGCCATGTTAAAACATATTAATAAAAATTTACTCGGTCAGCAATGTGAGTCCCTTGGAGAAGCAGAGGTCTAGTCTAAACTCCCACTTACCATCGGCATTAACAGCCTTGTATGCTTGTTTGCCACCAACATGTCATATTAAAACATATTAATAAAAATTTACTCATTTCATCAGTCATATCCAGCCTAGCATTGCATTGGCCCCGCTTAAATATTTCTTTAATTTGTTTTTAGTATTTGTTGTTATAGCGGCAACAGAAATACATCATTTGTGAAAATTGAAACTGTCTAGTTAATCTAGTTATCACGGTTCATGAGATCTTGAGATACAGCCTGGTGACAGACAGACGGACAGCAGAGTCTTAATATTTAATAGGGTCCCGTTTTTACCCTATGGGTACGCAACCCTAAAAAGTGACCAAGGCCTCCAGTGCCCTAGGCTGGAATCAAAGCAGCGTCCTCTGCTATTGCAGCAGGTGCCTGTGTCATTCTGCCACCGGGCCACCCACGGCGGCATAGGTCGAATTTTTCCAAGTATACTTATGCACTACTTACTGAAGGCTTATGGAGCCTCGCCATCCCTAAGCCTAAATTAAATATTTTCTGAAAATAATTTGTTTTGATCTCATAACATATTGGAGTCCTCGTAATAGGGGTCCCGTTTTTACCCTTTGGCTACAGAACCCTAAAAATTAACCTTGTTTTGGTACTATGTACTACGCTTCACTATGACTCTGAAATTTTAGCAGGAATTAATATTTTTTTTGTTGTCACCTGTCAAATTAGAATAGAATAGAATAGAATAGAATAGCCTTTATTGACCAAAAAATTAAATTTCAGCACATATTACATTTAAATAAATTCACATTTCATTTATATCTTTTAGTTTCAATATTTTTTCCTTAGTAACTTTATTAAATAATTTTTATGGCATTGCTTTTTAATAATTATTTCAGTCTGCCTTCTTGGCATAGGCCTCCCCCAGCTCTCTCCACAGCTCTCTATCCCTTGCCGTCCCTATCCAATTAGGTCCCGCATGCTTCTTTATGTCATCCGACCACCTCATTATTGGTCTCCCTTCTCTCCTTTTTCCATCTCTAGGATACCATTCCGCTTCCTCTCTATCCCACTTATCTTTACCTTCCCTTGCCATATGTCCAGCCCAACCTGTTGCAGTCAAAAGTGTGAACTGGCCAAAGAACTTTTAACCGACAAAAACAGACAAAACTGCTTTTGACTGAGCATGTTGGTCAAAAGTAGTTTTACCTGAAAATCATACCTATTTCTGGCAGCAGTTTCGTTTTTAGGGCGTAGCAAAAAAAAAATAACCCTAACCTACCTATCTCTGGGAACAGTTTCGTTTTTTGGGCGTAGCAAAAAAATAACCCTAACCTACCTATCTCTGCGAGTACTTTTGACTGATAGTAACAGTCACAACACAATTACTATTAACCAATGATTTTCAGGTAAAACTACTTTTGACCAACATGCTCAGTCAAAAGCAGTTTTGCCTGTTTTTGTCGGTTAAAAGTTCTTTTGACCAGTTCACACTTTTGACTGCGACATATATACTATCTATATATCTTATTATATTTAATCTTATATTCAACTTACATTGACTCCGGAGATAACTTATTAGCTTTATGCAGTTGACTTTCCAATTCACCGATACACCTCAAATTTGATTCATAGTCTAAAGCACAGTTATTAAATATGTCCACAATACACTGTAGCTTTTTGCACTGATTCACACTGGCAATGTAATTAATTAGAGTGAGTTACAGTCAGCTGGCACTTAACTCAAAGTTTCTTTGAACAACGTCATTTTCATCTCGCTCACTTATTAGTTTATCACAGCTGCTTCAAGGTTGCTTTCACTTGCATTTCCAGGTAGCTAGTAGTGCCTCGACATGTAAGAATATTTGGAATCATTCTGAAATATTAAAATACAACTGAGAGACCGATGTTTATACTAAACACAATACACCCATGGAACGCTTTGAAGTTCAAATCTCGTTACGTTACGATGGCGTTTGCACTTTGCACTATGTTCGGTGACTATTTTTTATTGTTAACACACACAATACACTATTTAACAGGTTTTTATCACGTCTGGAGTACCGGATAAAGTATTTTCGAATAACAGCCGTCGTTGACGTCTAGGCAGTGTTGCTATCGTCTTAAAAGCCGTAACAGACTATCGCACGTTCTGGCTTAAAAACAAATTTATTTAATAATTATACCGGTATACATATCCATATGAAACGAAACTTAATGCAAATAATAACCATTATACATACCGGAAAGTCATCAAAATAAACAGTAATATTCGTCTTGCTTTTTATTAAAAAAAAAACGACCAACCTAACTTGTAAGCATGTTTGCAGTTTCTAAACGCAACGCATAGCTGTCAAATGTCAACCAACAAATTGAGCCTTTAGTATTGTTTGTCGAAATTTTTTCACTTTTAAATGCAAAATACGCGACAATACGAATTTTGCGGATATATGTTGTCGATTCAAAAGTGTTATTTTTTTACGCTCTTTTGTTTGAGCATAATTTAATTTGTTTCTACCGTCAAAGCCGCTCGCGTTTATATATAAGGATGATGACTGATGGATACTTTGACACTTCTTTTCATCATCATCTAGGTGCGCTTAGGTTACGAAGTGTTGGTCATAGCCCTTCCGGCTAAACTGGTAGGGTAGGTATTAGGGCTTCCAATACCGGGATCCCGTCTGATTTAACGCATTTTTCAATACCGGTATTTTTTTATGCAATACCGGGATCCCGGTATTTTCAAAAACAAGGAAAATGTGATGATTATAACGGTTAAAATCCATTAAATTGATTAAATTCGGGTGTATCAAGAAGATTACTAGCCCATTTAATTAAAGAAGAACATTTAATTGAAACAAGATCAGTGCATATGCGTTAGATACATATTTGGTGATGAATTCTGAAGTTCAGGATATGATATTAATATAATTAGTTCTTAAAATTATACCAATAAATAAAGAACGTATCATTAATTATGGGGACAACATTACTAAGCCGTTTTTTTTGTATTATAATTTTATTGTAAACCATGGATGCAATAAATGATTATGATTATGATTATGATTATTATTTCAAAATTACACATGTGTTTAATTAGTGCTTTCTTCTAGCTGAGCTTATTCTTGTAGCTGTCTCCGTCATTTCGCTTGCATCGGAAATTGAAGGGATTCCAAAACGTGGGGTGAAAAAACGGTTTTATGTAAAAATAAAAATTCACCACATTTATTCCGCAGCTGCTTAATTGAGCAATCATGAAGAGGACACTTAGATAATATGTTTTGGCGGCTTATTAACCTTTTGCTACTTTAAATCGTACCAAAGAGTCGGTGAAATAGTCTCAAATTCAGCTCGATAGGCTTGTCCGGACTATATTTGCTATACGGTATTAAAAGCATCATAAAGTCCCTAAAATAAAAAAATGTCAAACCTTCTTAAATCAGATATAGCTTAACACACACACTTAAAAATACCCTCAGATCATACTCTAAGAACATAGTAATACAAAATAATACACATGCCAACAGTTAGACCAGGTTTTATCTGTCCCTATAATTAACGATACGGTCTCGGCTCGGATTAAAGAAATAAGCAAGGAATTGTAGTATGACACTTTAAACTCTCGCGTTTTGTACACATATTTAATTAAAGGTAAAAACAATGAAATTATATCGCGGTAGACCCGTTTATGTAATTGAATTGTAGTATGGCAAACGAACCAGGCTGGTTTATTAGGTTGAACTAAACATGTAACTGGTGAAGTCAACAAGGCGGATAATATGATTGCCAACCTGGAGGGTGAAATGATAATTATTACAGTTGGCGATTATTGTTTAATATCCTAAGCCCTAAGCTAAGGACATACATATCCAGTGTTACAGTGAGCCTTATTTTAATAAAACTCAAAAAATTTAAGCGATTCATAATTCATAGTCAATACCGGGATCCCGGGATCCCGGTATTGATGAAGACAGTTTCGGTATTAATACCGGTATTGAAAGAGTTCCGGTATTTGGAAGCCCTAGTAGGTATTCCGATTGATACTTGCAAATCGGACTAAAAGCTTCCAGACCTGCATCGGGCGTATGGAGCAGCACGTGTGATTAAATCACACATCGTTTAGAAGATGATAGTTAATTATAATTAACCTTGAATTGCTAGGGTGTAATAGAGCTTACCTTTGGAGTGCTGCTTCTATGTTATCCCGGAAGCTTAATAGTTGTTGCAGGAGTTTACCAACAACATTTTTATATATTTATATCATCATATATGCTGTTATACTTAAATAGATTCATTCATTTACATCATCATTTACGTTGCACTAATAAATTCTGAATAATTTTCTATTTCTCTAAATAATTTTCTTTAGATTATTTTTTACTTTCATAAATAATTATTTTATTATCAAAAATATCTGTTCATAAAATCTAGGTAAAATTAAATAAATCCTGAGTCCAAAATTTTGCTGATACTCATTAAAGAATTTGAGGTTACCGCGGTTCACTTCGAGGGGTCCTAACTACTAACTAGACGATCACAAGGCCATATTTTAGGGGTAAATCTAAAGGAGGTGTTTATATTATGGTTAAGTAAGTAAGGGGTGGGAGTTTCACCTGGTAATTTTTTACATTGCAATATTACATTGAAATTATTATTGTTAGAACCAAAAGAAGTGCCTGAAACCGGGAAATATATATATATATATATATATATAATATATATATATAAATATTTCCCGGCTATTGTTTAATTTAAAGTTGTAGCTATCCTTGAAACAAGTAGGTACAGTCAGTCAGGTGTTGCAGGCTGGCGATAAGCCGGGGCTGCCGGAGGTGGAATGTCATCAATCCCAGTGCACCCTCGCGGATTGTCCTTCTGAATCCCTAACAACGTTTGTCCTAAAGTCACTTGCCCTAACTGGTTTGTCCTAATGGGCACATACCCTAACGATCAATTTTATTGTCATAATTTGCTTCTTTTACATAATAATTATAATTTTGACGTCTATACATACCTACGACTAACTTAATAAATATGAACGAGAGAATTTTCTATTAGACAACATAAAGGCAAAAGTTAACATATTAATTTTATCAAAGGTTGTGCGGTAACGAGAACCCTGCGCGTCGCTAATCTATTTACTTAAACGAACGCTACGCCAGTGAAAACACTCTTCTCCAACTTTTCAAACTTCATTAAAACTGCATATGCGCACACCAAAAAATTCAAACAAATTCGAAGAAAGTAATCAAGATTCAGAAAGTCGTACTGCAACTACTGCGCCTTCCCAAAAGTTGTTATCTAAGCAACAACAACTAGATTTTACAAAGTTCAATCCTGCTCTTGCTAAACTTTTCGACTTTTTCGACTGCTTTTGAAAAAGTGCATTACGAATTTCACGATATATTTAATTCAGGAAAAATCTATAATAAGTATGTTGGTATATTTAGTTACCAACGATAATACAACACGGAATAAAAAATATAAAGTAAGGATAAAACTTAAACTCTGAATATTTTATATAATTTAATATTATAATATCATAATTTTATATTTAAGATTAGTTATTATTGTGTTGTTTTTTTTTTATTTTGTATTGACGTGCTTACATTAAATTTTAATTCAGATCAAGTCCAAATACTAAATTTAAAATCTGATTGCATTACAACCAATGACCTTTTATTTATGTAGACGTGTGACGTTCATAGTTGACAAAACTAAAATTTGATCCAACTATTTTGACAACTTGACAGGTTGCCGTCACCCATACGACTAACTAAATATAGGTTCCGGAACCTATATTTCATGGCTCACGATCGTGCGCCTGGTACCATATCTACCTCTTTTTACTTACATCCATGATTACAACGAATTTTGTCATTGTCAGAGTTGTTTTGTGAAAACCTAAATGATACCTCTAATCTGTGTTCAAAGTTATTTTACAAAATGTTTACTAATGGTGTAAGTACCTAAGCTTGAATTTATGCTCAAATACGCTTTCAACTAAGTAATATAAATTCATAAATAATTGATGAGCATTGATGAAATTGGGGCTGACTCGCCCCCGTCTAAAAATAAAGTTTGAATTGCAGTAGTTAGAGCGGAAATTCAAATCCCGCCTGAGAATACATATTGGCTGTTCGAAAAATAAATGAAAGCGAGCATTTTTTTACGTTTAATTTAATCCATTAGCAGTATTGCCTACTCAATTTTGAATGATATTTATCTTGCATTTCATTTCTCAGCCGACTTCTCCAAGAAGATGAGGTTCACAATTTAGATATCATCTTGTGATACTAAATATACGTTGTAAATAGTAATCGTAATCGTAAGTACCTAGTCAATAGGGATCGCAGAGTCAGACCAAGCTAGTTCTGAATGCCATTTTGAATGACAAAGTGTGGTAATTTCATCTTTAATATCATTTGTTATGAAAATAATTATGATGTTTATAATGACACTCCGACACTTTGTTATGTTCAAGTCAGTGCACTAAATAAAACTGTTAAGTCTGAAATAATTTATGTGCATGATTAAAAGTTAGGGACGTATAGGTACATTTTAATTTTTTTTATTTAATTTTATTAGATCCTTTAAATACTTCCTCCTCCTCCTCCTCTAAAAAAAAGTCGAGGGTAGACGATTGTCGTATTTGTTAATTAGCTATATGCATAATTTAATTTGAAGATGTCAATCGATTCTACTTCCCGTGAGATTCCAATGATTCTAATACACCTGCTAACTTATTGTTCCACAGATACTTCCAAATTGCGAAAATAACTGTGGCGCGCGCCGCGAGTATAAACGCCCCATACAAAAAGCACTGTGACGTGCCTACGGCACATTTTTTTTCTCGTTATACTTAACATAAGGAATCTAATGAAAGTGTTAATTACGCATTAGGGCAATATAAAAATATGTTGATAATTGCACAAACATTACCTATAACGGTATTTTTCATGCAAGTAGCCCATTGTTTACGTTATATTAATGCCAATTCATTTCATTCCAGATAGGGCAACTAACAGAGCTACGATGGCAAACGACTGGTCAAAAAACACAAGAGGGCAACAACATCGCAATACATGTCATTCCACCCGATGGCGAAGAAGACGACGAGTTCGTGCCGCCGCTGCGCGCGCGCACCCGGAGGAAGATGAGCACCCCGCTGAGCGCGCTGCCCGGCGCTGCCGACCGGCTGATCGGCATGCCTAGTAAGAGTGTTTTAGGGTTCCATATCCAAAATGATAAAAACGAAACCCTATAGTTTCGTCATGTCCTTTCTACACGTCCCGCCATCTGTCTGTCATGTCACAGCCATTTTAAGGTTGACTCACGCTAGACCGGGTCGTGCCCGGACCGAGGCGTCCGACATGTCATTTTCTATGACGGCTGATCGGTGATCACGTGGTGCTTTCCATAGAAAACGAAGCTCCGGCCAGGCCACGGCCCGGTCTAACGTGAGTCATCCATTTACTCGAAAATTTGTATACTTAGTAATTATGTGGAACAAAATAAGGTCAATACTAGGGCTTCCAATACCGGGATCCCGGGATCCCGAAATACCGGGATCCCGTCTGTTTAAACGCATTTTTCAATACCGGTATTTTTTAATGCAATACCGGGATCCCGGTATTTTCAAAAACAAGGAAAATGTGCCGATTATAACGTTTAAGATCCATTAAAATGATCAAATTCAGCTGTATCAAGAAGATTACTTGCCCATTTAATTAAAGATGATCATTTAATTGAAACAAGATGCATATGCGTTAGATAAATATTTGGCTCGGAGTATATTTGGTGATGAATTCTGATGTTCAGGATATGATATATAAGTCCGAGATATAAGTAGTTCTTAAAATTTTATCAAAAAGTAGAAAGATATGAATTGTAGTATGGCAAACGAATTTTTGGTGCCAAATTTGAATATTTATTGGCTGGTTTATTAGGTTAACTAAAAATGTAACTGGTGAAGTCAACAAGACGGATATAGTTGGTACATAACAAGGGATCAAAATGATATATTTACGTCAAGGGCATACATTGAATCCTGAGCGTAATGAGTAATGATGAGGGATTCAAGTGTTAACGCCCAAGACGAAATAATTTTGATACTGTGTGACACATACTGCTTTTCACATCAACTATGAGGAAATTGTTATGTTCCAAAATATGTATTATTTAACCAAAAAAAATAGTATGCAAGAAAGAAAAAATCGTGTCCTAGAACAGAAAAGTACAACTTTGATCCCTCCTAGCAGGGAAGAAAAGAGCCACTTTGATCCCTCCTAGCGGGGAAGAAAAAGCCCTTTTTCGAATAGGTGATGTGAAAAAATCATTGCCAACCTGGAGGGTGAAATGATAATTATTGCAGATGGCGATTATTGTTTAATATCCTGAGCTAAGGACATACCATACATATCTGGTGTTACAGTGAGCCTTTTTTTAATAAAACTCAAAAAATTTAAGCGATTCATAGCCAATACCGGGATCCCGGGATCCCGGTATTGATGAAGACAGTTCCGGAATTAATACCGGTATTGAAAGAAGTCCGGTATTTGGAAGCCCTAGTCAATACGGCTCAGTAGAGGTAAGTATGACGGTCTTCTCATTGGAGCCTGTTTACACATTGATTAGTGCTTATTGGGAGTTCATACATTTTCTACTTGCGTTTAGTGGCAAATGTATGAACTCGTAATACCTATCTAAACACTAATCAATGTGTAAACAGGCCCAATGTGAAGTCCAGACACACTTACCCTTCCACACCCGTAATGACTATAATTGAAATTATTATACTTATTTTTGAAAAATAAGGAATATCCCAAAAACTCAGCATTTTCACCTATGCGTATATAATATATATATACATATATACACTAAACAAGCCATCAGGGAATTTATTCTTAAATTTATTCGGGTATAATTAAGCGCACAGAAAAATCTAAAATAAATAATTTAAACTTTAAGGAATATAAGAGTGTATTGTTGAATTTGCCAAAGAAAGGAAACGCAAGTTCTATCCGAACAAATACCTCAAAGCAAATTGAAAATAAATAATTCGCGCCACTAGCGCCACAATAAATAGCGCACATTCTGGCCCGCCTCACAAATTGTCACAGGGGTATGGTTTTATAGCGCTACCAACGCGGCGCGGAGCGAACCGCGCGATCGATCGATGAGAGTATAAATAAGGCCAAATCCCATCCGAAAATACGACTGCAAAATATAAATGTAATCCAAAATAATCAACCGGCGTCGCGAAACATGGAATGAACGAAATAGAATCTCTTAATACGGCTGATGTCCTACCGGCGGGGAATGGCAAGAGAATCATTAGCGAAATTTTTCTACACAGGCAACTGAAAAAAGTACCTATACTCGCTGGCAGTTTAACCAGAAAAACGATATTTTTTTAACGATTCTCTTGGGTGAACAGATTAGTTAAATATGTGGAATTTATGGTCGATTTAGTTTTACACGACATCTACAAATATACAATTGAACGTAATTTCTTGCACAAGAGAATAGTTGTCCGGTACTCGCCTTCTCATCGCTGATCTGGCAGCTGCCTATAATAATACTCGCAATGATAAAGATAGTTTATTATTCAAGTAGGCATATTACAATGCGCTTATGAACATCAAATAAAGCTACACCGGCTCCAACTCTACACCTCTGCCTCGAGAAGATTTAAATCCCCCCTCAATTGGAGGAGGGTATCCCAATATGGGACCGGCAACAATGAGTATGAATATTATGAATAAATTGCAATTCTCCTGCATAACTATAATATAGAGGAAACTATTTCCCCGACCTAAAATGCAATATCGTCAGGTGGTATTTATTAAATAACTAATATGCACTGAACTACTAACTAAGTAGTGGTTAAGGCGCTACGCGCCGTTTTTGGCCGTAAACTCTTACTTTCTAGAGTATATATCTTCTTAACGGTTCAGCAAAAAATTATGAAAAAATATATATATCTACGTTTTATGTACAACATTTGTAACGTTTGACTTTTTTCCTGTGACTTATAATTTTTTGAAAAAAGGAACATTACGAGAGGCCGTTTTGCGACTAACTTTGCCTGTTTCTACTAAACGGTTTATTCGATTAAAGTTATTTTAAAACTAAAATAAATGTTTTAACCGACACTACAAATGCAACGTAGAATAATGTTAATCAATTTTTTTAAAGAAATCGAATATTTTTCGACATTTCGTGCGTATGTAGCTCGAAAAAGGCGTGTTTGCACCTTCGATGATGAATGTAGTAATCTCATAG
Source organism: Cydia splendana (assembly GCF_910591565.1). Lineage (NCBI taxonomy): Eukaryota > Metazoa > Arthropoda > Insecta > Lepidoptera > Tortricidae > Cydia > Cydia splendana. Next base: position 12,223,335 of record NC_085964.1, on the reverse strand, counting down.
GCTGGCGTCGTTAGACTTCTTCTATTTGTGCTGAACACTTTGAGCTTTGATTTTGGTTTTTATATAGCTCAAGCTTTCGGAGCGATCAGTCAGCGGCGGCGTTTCGATTTTGATATCGTTAGGAATGTTCAAAGTTTTTTCCTACTTGTCATCTGGAAAATAATCATCATTATTGGTGATAAACAATAATTAACAACATCATTAGGCTCATCTTTGAATTCTGTATAATGTCTGGCTCGCTTGCTCCACGACCCCAAAATCACCCTGTATAATAATAATATAATTTTTTTGGCGTATTAAGCGGGACGCGAGTCGTATTAACCGTGAAATGTAATTTACGACCTCCATGCATAAATCTAAATGCATGATCTACTCATACTCAAACAACAAAATATCTGCAAACAAAAGATTATACGAGTATAGCGCCAACTGCGCGCCTCTGGGCTGTATCTTATTCTTTGAACCTCGTGGCGGTGCAGCGATACAAAATTCACGTACGATCGCAATGAGCGGGGTAAGCGGGTGGTGCGGGTACAGAGCGCTTAGCTCCACCCAGACGCTCAAGGGCATTGGGCCTATCTATCGTCTTAAAGTAGACAAACAGGCCTATTCGGATTTCGGCATAATCACAAGATCTTGAGACGATTTAGAGATCAACTAGATCTACATTAGATATCGCCTAGATGTGACTTGGATATCTAAGTCATAACTTGTCGAAATCGTTCCAGAGGACCTCCAGAATCGCGGAAACGTCAAATTTGACATATCTATCTTACAAATATCTTTAAATTATCCGTATCGTAACTTATTGAAGTCTAGTAGAAATCTAATTAATTTTCCGAATCGAGCCGAAAGAGCACATAGCCGGTAAGATTGTTCTAAGATAGCCCTTATACCTACCTCTCGAAAATCTTACAAAAATACGAACAGTCCTCTTTTCTCCTCAAGACTTCTGGATCCTTCCCGCATGAATTTTAACCAAAGATCCTTATAGTCTGCCACAGTTATTGAAAATAACCCGTAACGGTAACACGAACCGATAGAATTACTAATTACATTTGGATTGGAACGCTTCGGTATCTCATATTAGTCATAATATCTGGGAGACCGAGCTTTGCGCGGAAAACATATAAAAACTCAAAAATGCGCGTTTCCCCAGAGATAAGACCTAGCTAGATCGATTTATCCCCCGAAAACCCCCATATAGAAAATTTAATCGAAATCGTTAGAGCCGTTTCCAAGATCCCCGAAATATATACCTATATAAATAAATAAATAAACAAGAATTGCTCGTTTAAAGGTATAAGATTAGATAGATAGATAAGTAGGTATGTACATAACTGGTTGTCGCTGAAAAGTCACATTGTCAGAAGTCATAACACAATGAAGTACCTTAGTATAGCCGCCATCGGTAAAATCTGTAATTTAACCGAAATGTGTAAAATAATTAAGTATATAAAATAAATTAAGTTTTTTTCAAAATGCTTTAACATTTTGGAATGAGTTTGCATTTCTTATTGTTATCGCTAGACCGAGGACAAAATTATTAAATTTACGGGCGATTTAACAGCGACAGGGGACGACCAGGATCTAAACTTTTGCGAAGGTTAAATGAGATTCGTCTACTTGAGGCCTTCAGGCGATGGATCAAAATATTAAGAAGAAAAGAAAAAGTACTTACGGGTTTCAGCAATAAAGTTTTACGAACCGAATGATTTGAAAGTGGCGCCTGCGTCTAACAAACATAACTGTACATATAGATGCTATGAAACCCGTGTGTACGCCACTTAAGACAGGAGCGAAACTTTTCCTTAAGGGCATTCTCGGCTCTTCGGCTCAGGCTCATTGCTCTGAGCAATTATTAGGGTTAGCACAACTTGACGTCCCTTTGCGTGTACGACCACAGATAAGGTAATTACTTGAATTTTGACCCTACAACCCTAAATAGCCGAAATGGATAGTGCCATACATTAGAAAGGGACAGCATGATTCGTCCCTGAACCGCTGTCAAACTTCGGTTTTGTAGGAAGTTTATTTTCTGTACGGTAGTACTATTACTTATTCTGTGCTTAGAGCCTAGTACAGTTAAGGGGCTGTCAACACCCAATGTCCTTGAAATCTATGTCTGAGAAACTATTTGTTTTTAGTAAATCAAAAAAAATATATATAGGTATGCTAATATTAATTATATTTCAAAGACCGTGGCGGTACTCGATACATGATTGAACGAAATCGGCTCGATGGAAAATAATTGCAAAGTTTGGTTAAAATCACCATTAAACGGTTCTATGTCTTTATTTTTTTGACTTACCGGTTTGCAATAAACATCGAAATTTCAAAACATTTATACCCTAGTACCGCTAACGAGCAATTTACATTTTTTTATTTCAATAGTTTTCTTATTATTCCCTTGCCCAAGCCCAGTAACATGCTATCTTATTTACTCCGATACAAATAGACAGTGTGCGGCTGTGCGCGCTTTAGGTTACATTGACAGCCTCTTAAGGTTAAAACTGTGATTACACTTTGTCACCTATGTATAAATATTTATGACCTTAACTGACTGTGTAATATCCGGTAAAGGTACCAATTCAGACTACACCGCATTACTGCTGCAGTGATGCGGCGCGCATTACTGCCGACGGCATTGCTCAAAATCGATGATTCTACCTGGTGTTATGTCATTTGCGGCAGCAAATCAGTCAGAACATGCTGCGAATCCGGTACCTTGACGTTTTCTCATCGTCTGAAGCAGCCCTCAAATAAAATTCTCTTCTCGTTTCACACTGTGTGTTTTGCTCGGCACTCGTTGTGCAAGTGGCATACTGATTCTCGTATATGCACAGATAAAATAATATTAAAAGTAGTTCTTAAAATTTGAATCGTTTATTATTCAAGTGTTGTAGAGCTCCACTATGAAAGGATTGTTTAAATTCTAAAGAGGTGAAAATGGGGTTAAAATGGTGGAGGCTAGTATTTATGTAGGTATCTATGTCTACCAATTGTATGTACAGTCACCTGCAATAATATGTTACACACCGAAGGCCGCAAAAATATCTGACACGATCTTATTTGTAGAGCCATAAGAGCGTGTCACATATTTTTGCGGCCTTCGAAGAATAACATATTATTGCAGGTGACTGTACTATGTAGAATTATCAAATTTCGCACATTTTCCTAAAGTCACGTTCTTCACCGTCTTGGTGAGCCTGAATGGATTCAATTAAGAGCCTACAAATATGATAGCACCTACCTCAATAGATACCTACTAATAAGTATATCATTCTTTACTACAATAAGCAAGCAGATGGAACATAACACACCGTTTTAAGCCGTTTATCTTCATCATGAAGCGTAAAAATGGGCAAATTTACCTAAACCTACCTATATACGCTAAAAATGGGCGCCGGTAATCAAATAATCACATAGGTATTCCTTTTATTTATTCAAATATACATATATTTGCTCAGTTGAAGTAACAACTCATGGTACTTTGATACTTAATGTGTTTTCCATTTCATAACGACAGCAGGCACTCGCGATTACGGATGAAACATGAAACGCATTAGCACTAATCGGCTTATCAATATAAAAGCAATTGCCGAAACCCGAAGCGCTTATGTATTGAAAGCGAAGTCAATCCCCGCAAAGTAGGGTTACCAAACGTCATGAATTTTGGTGATATGCCAGTACGAGGCTTGAATATGGAATCGCTAAGGTTTTTTATGAGTATTTTGTAATATTAGACACTAAAGTAACCTACTATTATCTATAGTACAGGGGATTATAGATAAAAAAACAATCAGAAATTTTATCAACAATTTTTAAAGTATTCTGGTAAATAAACATAAACCCGATCGGATCCCATCGAGTAGGTAGGCACCTATATAAAGTTAAAGATGACTCACGTTAGACCGGGCCGGCCGTGTCCGTTCCGGAGCTTCCGGCGCATCGTTTTCTATGGAAAGCATCACGCTGGCATCACGTGATCACCTGTCATGTCATAGAAAAGTAAGCGCCGGAAGCTCCGGCCCGGACACGGCCCGGTCTAACGTGAGTCATCCTTTACTCGCTTAAATGAGCCCCGGCTGAAGAACTCGGAAAATATTTGGTGCGTGAGATCTTTACACATGTATTTTGAAATTGGAGGCGCCTGCTCTTTATCAATATTAATTATAGTCACGAGGTGAGTTACGAAACGGGCGTTGGTTGTCTCATTTTATTTTTTGTTAGATCTATTTTTTTTTGGAACGTATATTATTTTATTCTCTTACTGTATTCGGCAAAGCTAGCATACCAAATGCCTTGAAGCTAATTTATGAGTTTTATGACTATAGATGGTCAAGCAAATCTTGTCAGTAGAAAAAGGCGCGAAATTAAAATTTTCTATGGGACAAAGTCCCTTCGCGCCTACATTTTTCAAATTTGCCGCCTTTTCTACTGACAAGATCTGCTTGACCAAGTTTAATACTGGAATAGTTAGTGTAGAGGCCTAGGACTTTGTGAAAGATTTAGGTCGATGAGTCGACAGATATTATATTGTGGTCCATATTTCGGATACCTGGTCCAAAAGACAATCTTCAGCTTCGACACAGGGCGGACACGGCATCAAATTTTTGAATTTCTAAAATATAGATCGATGAAGTGTCTGAAACTGTCCCTCATTAATCGCAAGACTAAAACTCATCTGTATCATGGTCTAATAAAACATGGTCTTCTATTCCCAGAGTGACACAGGCCTACGTCACAATAACATGGCCGCTATATATAGCGCTATCGCATATTATCATATAGCGCAGTCGCATGATGACGTAGGTTTGTGTCAGTTAGGTGACCTAGAAAAGACGGGAATAGAGTACCAGGCGGAGTATATTATTATACCATGATCTGTATCATTATTGAGTCCGAACCATTGTCCCTAAAATACACTCAAGAACAACTAAAACTAGTCACTTTGTGTAGGTACAATTCTCATACGAAGTGACCCGTTAAAAATGTTCTTGAGTGAGTATAGGTAGGCAGTTGTAGCACTTTGTTAACAATGATTTAGAATACAGAGAAAAATTTGAGTCCCTATGGCATTCAATCAGTCCGTCTACTTATGCGTCGCGAGCCATTTCGCTTTACTCAAAGTGAGTGGAAGTTATAGAAAGAAAAGGGTCCTCAGCTAAAGTTGAATTGCCTAGGGATTTCAATTGACTGATGACCTCCACATACTGTCTTAACTTTGCAATGCAACTCATGGGCAAAGTATTTGGTAAGGTATACGTTGGAGTTGAAGACGAGACCCGGTCAAAACCGTAATTCAAATTCCGAGCTTGTCGTTTGATGGACGCCATATTGCACTCAGTACTAGGGTTGCCAACTTTTTTTGAGTGAAATATAGTATTTTGCAAAATTACACATAAAATAATATAGTACACTGAAAGAAAATATAGTACAGTTAAGGAGATGGTTTAAAATAAATGAAAAGTAAGCGAGTTCGATTAGGATCGGATACCGGGTAAGATCGTATGATTCAAATTTCCTTTTTTTTAATGCTAGCAAGGTTTTGCAATGACGGCGTTTTACACAAAAATAAAACGCCAATTAAATAACTTACCCTATTCGGAACCTAAGTATATATATTTGAGAATGGCAACACTGTAGATGATCGTTATCGTCCTTTTCTAGCATATACGTCCCACGCTCCCACTGCCATCACCACCGCAGTTGCTCAGTCTATTATTTTTTACCAGCAATTTATTCAATCATTGTCTCCAAATTATATTTATACCAGGCAGGATTTAAACTTTAGGTTCCGAATAGGGTAAGTTATTTAATTGGCGTTTTATTTTTGTGTAAAACGCCGTCATTAAACAACTGTACCGCTATTCGGAACCTAAGTATATATATTTGAGACGTGTTTGTTATCGCCTGGTGGTGTGGCAAGCCAATGTGATAACTTTATAATAGTTTAATGTTTACCTTATTTGTTTTTTAAAAACACTCGGGATCAGTGTGGAGCGAGCTAGTGTAAATCTGTGCATGTATGGTGATGGTATCTGTGTTACAAGCTATATGATAACCTCACCATTTCTTGAGGAGTGAGCAAAGGTGGATGAATTGTAACCTCCTCCAGGCCAAATGTAGGCTATAAATCTATAAATGGTCTTTAAACATACAATGTAACATGTGAAAACACCTTTATTTATGTGTTGTTAACAGGTTATGGAAATAAAATAAAATAAAAAGTATGAATCAAATCATCAGTTTTTTATTTATTATCACAGACTTAATCACTGTTTTCTTTACACATACATAGTGTTCTTATAGCATATTAATAATTCTTATTCTGACTTTGTAGAATTACAATTACAATCTTATATCTGTAATGCCTTAATAAATCCCCGAGTTAGCAGAGCTAAACAATAGCTTAGCTTCAATTAACAAATTTAATGTTGAATTTTGTTTATTTGATCTATCTTAGGCACTATTTCTTGATTAATTTAAATAGTCAAACATGAGCTGTTTCAGAAGCTTATTCTTACTTTTACCCATAGAGTATTAATTAGTTGAATCAAAATGACAAATTAGATATTTGATTATATTTCTATCTAGGTCTTAGGATTATTAGTCAGATCCTTGTATGAATTTCATCTCAGATTGGTCAATAAATTACATACTTTTATATCTTACACAGGAAAAAATGAACTTTGGACTGAGCTGGGCCTAGGAACACTAATTTCTTTTTTATAGAACCTTGTAAATGTAGCAGAAGATCTCCAGTTTCCACGGGATAGGATGTCATCCAGGGCGAGGTTATTTGCCCAGTTCTTGGAGGCCACTGCATATCGTGTACTCCCAGCTGGGGCTGTGATACCGGCCTCCTGTAATAAAGATTTTACCCAATTTGCAATTACTGTTCTAGATGCATTTTTAGCCGGACCCCGTACTGTGAGAAAGAGATTGCTACTGTTGCATACATCTCTTCTTTCTTTTGACATTTCAATAAGGGTCTTAACCCAAAACACTGGGTCAATTGACTGATCTTCTAGATTAGACTTAAGTTTCCAGCCTGACTGTCTATGATTATGACTATCTGTTTTAGAACCAAAAACAGGCCAGAATACAATTTAATTATCTGTAATTTGACATAAATTTGGGTCAATGGACAAGAGAGTAAGATCATGTACTCTGCGGCCTGAGCAAAGTAATAGAATAGATGCTGTTCTCCGGGAACAATCAAAAAGGGTAGTATCACCTCTAAAATTTTGCTTGAGCCAGTTTGAGACAATATCAACGTCCCAAATAGGAGGTTTATGTGATTTAGGGTTTTTGTTTGCTATAGATTTTAAAACCCGAGTCACTAAGGGATGTCCACTAAGGATGTCTTGCCTATATGGGTTGCATAGTGTCGAAACTACTGACCTATGGAATATTATGGTATTATATGATAATTTGGTTTTTAGATAGAGGTCTGAAAGAAATCTAGCTAAGTCTGAACCAGATGGAGTGTGACAACTAACCTTGTTTTGCGAGGCCCAAATGCACCATCGTTTCCAGGCACTTGTGTATGACTTTTTTGTTGAATCCCTCCAGCTTGAGCCAAGTAGATGGAGTTGCTCAGGTGTCCATGTTGTTAGTGCTTGGCACCACCCCCACATTTCCATATCTCCAGATGTAGGTCCTGTGCTTTCGTTGGTGCTTTGTTGGTGTTCATGTCGATCAGCACTTGGGTTATGTTGTGTATTGTGAAGGGTGCTGCTACTGCACGGCACTTCAGGTCGGGTCTCCAAAAAGCTTTCTCCCAGCGGGGCGCTACTACTAGGTATATCCCCTTTGCCTCATTTAAATGTGACAGGACTTTCGGCACTAGAAAGGGAGGTGGGAATACCCACGTTAGTTTGTAAACCCACTGTCGGGAAAATGCGTCCGTAAACTCGCTTTCCTTGTCTGTCACGTCCAATGATACATATCTTTTCACTACATGAGCCTTCTTGGATGCAAATAGATCTATTTGGGGAGTTCCCCATTATTTGAAGACAGTTTTGGTAAGTTTTGGGAGGAGATGCCATTCTGGTTGTGCCGAACCTCCTGATAGGTGATCTGCCTCTGCATTGTACCTCCCGGGTATGTGGTGTAGGTTCAGTTGAATATTGTATTTTTGTAGAACAAGATAAACTTGATAGGTCAAGTTCATTAAGGGCTCTGACTTTGTTCCCCCTTGGTTCCGTAAGTAGGACAAGACCGTCCTGTTGTCGGACTGTACGGATACTGTGGAATTCGCTAGAGTTTGACCCTGCCTCTTTAAGACTCTTAGTATTGCTGTCATTTATTTCGTGTTTGAATGTTGGCATACTTCCTGGGGCTTCCATAAGCCGCTTAGGCTTTGGTTGTTCAATTGTGCGCCCCAGCCTTTGCCCGATGCATCTGTCGACAGGTAGTGGCTCGCGGTTTGTATATGGAGCATGGAGTAGGTCAGGTAGTGGCAGGACCACCACTTTAAGTCTTTTATCACCTCCCTTTTCAGAGTGTGTATCTTCAACGGAGGTTCGTTCAGTATTTGATTTGTGAACTTCAATAGTCTTCTGAAATTCAGTCGTCCATGTGGCACTACCAGGCTTGCAAAGTTCAACACTCCTATCAAGCTTTGCAATTCTTTTAATGATAGTGCTTCCGTCCACAGAGCTTGTTGTATTTTTATTTTTATGTTTATCAGTTTTCGAGTTGGCAAGTATTTGCAGTTATTTAGAGGATCCCAAACTATGCCCAGGTACTCTATTTGTTGTTGTGGGTTGAGCACTGACTTTTTGTAGTTCTCTTGCCAGCCCAATGATTCTAATAGGCTCACTACAAATTTTGTTTGCCTCTTTAATTTGTTTTGGTTCTGGTTTGCAAGCAGAAAGTCGTCTAAGTAGACTAGAGTCCGTATATTTTTGCTGCGAATGAACTGGGTTATCCAATTTGTGAACGTTGCAAATATTTTTGGAGCTGTTGCCAGGCCTTGGGGTAAACACGTCATTTGGAATAAAGTGTTTCGAAACGTTAGTCTCAAAAATCTCCGATGACTTGTAGCAACCGGTATATGAAAATATGCGTTCGATAAGTCTATCTTTGTTAACCAGTCGTTGGGTTGGAGGAATGATGGCACTTTTTGTTGGTTTATCAGTTTGAATTTCGTTGTGCAAATAAACTTGTTCAGACCCCTTAGGTTTAGTAGGGGTCGAAATGTGCCATCGTCCTTCTTCTTTAGGAATAGGTTTGAAAGGAAGCTTGGCGAATGCTGAGCTTTTTCTTAAACGCCCATCGACTTTAGAGACGTTATTTGGACCTCCATTTCTTGAGAATATGGCACTGTCACTAGCTCTTTTGGTGTCATAATTAGTGGAGGTTTTGAGGAGAATGGGGACTTCCGGTTCGAGCGCCATCTTGATGGCATGCGGCGAGATTGATTGATTTGTTTTTTGCTCATTAATATTGTTTAAAGTGTAATATCGATAGCCTATTATACAGTAAACTAATGTGGTAGTGTGCAGTGAATGGAGAATTTATCTTGAAGCACGTTTAACCATCATTTTGGAGTCAACGGCCGGTTGTCCACGTGTTTCTTGTAAAGCCTGCTATCGCTTTACAAGAGCTAAATCACCGTACACTGTCTTGTACTAACCGTACAATTTCAATCGTTTTACCCTGCTACTACGACCTTGACACTGGCGAAATAGCCCCAATGGGCTGAAGCCATAATTTTAAAAGAATGAGGAGAATGGTATGCGGTACCCATCTTTTATTATTTTTAAAATATAGTGGGGTGCTTGTAGCCTCTCCCACATTGCAAGGCACTTCTGTAGGCGCCCTGCTTGGAATTTCGAGTCAAAACTTTCTTGAGCGGCCCCTTCCGGCCTGGCCTCCTCTGTTTTGTTTATTGCTATTTCTTGGCACTTTCGCACGAAATATTTGCCCAGGTCGAATGGATATAGGCATAGGCGGTATGGTAGCCTGATTGTAAAACGGTACTCCTTGCGCAGGAGGTAACACAACCGGATAATAAGGATAAGGCACTCCATGCGCTGGGGCCATTTGTTTTTGTTGTGTAATTGTGTTACTAGTGTTTAAAACACTGTCATTAAAGCTGCGCGCTTGTGATTTTGTTTGTGTGGGCGCAGTGGCGCTACCACTACTTATTGTATTTAATTTACTGGCATTCTGCTTTAAGGGCCAAAAGATTTTGCTCATTCCTCCGTTCTTTTCTATGCTTGACGTGAAAGCTTGGGGGCTAAATAAATATTCACAATTTGGGGGTATTTTACGAAGGCTAGCCTTTATGAATTTGTCTTTGACAGATCGTAAAATTGCCTCTCGTCGCTGCTGAATTAGATCAGCCCGGTGCCCGCACGTCATTTGTAAGAGATCATTTGAAATTGTTTTGAATTCGTCAGAAAACGTTTCTTTAATTTTATTCTCTATTGTATCTATATCAACTATTTCAGTGGTCTTAAGCCATGACAGAAGCGAGCGAATACCTTTTTCTACCGCTTCTTGTTGTTTAATAAGGCCTTGCGTGATCGCGGCGAAACCTTTTTCTGTGGTACTTAAATGATTAAATTTATCGCTTTGATCTCTTCATTACACTCAAGATCGGTAAAACCAGGAGTTGAGCAAAATCTTTTTTGGGTTTCTGCATAACGGACCCCTCGGCCATTCGTTAGATTCAAAAAATTGAATAGTTTTTAATTTGTCTAAACGAGACGCGTCTGATTTTAATATAGTCGGCTCTTTTACGCTAGTATGTATGTCTAGGGAGAAATCCTCCTGCTTTGGTGGAGCAAGTGGAGCAGTATCGTTTTCATACAGGTCTCCACTAGTGTCTAAGCAAATCTCATCTTCGTTATCATTATAATTATTATGAGGGGCCGTTACATTCTGAGCTACGTTATTGCCACGTGTGAGCTGTTGTAAGACATTTTGAATATGGCTGACCTGTTCTGCCAAATTGTTTAGCATTTCATTGTGGCTATTATCAGACATCGCTCTTTTTGGTTCGGGTCCAAGATCTGGAGACGCGCAACGCTTGCGTGACTGTTCCATTTCTATGGCGGGTAGTACTCTAGTAGCGTTTTCACTTGGTACTGTATTTAATACTACGTATAATTCTCCAGGTTCTAGATCCTCCATCTGTTTAGACAAATTATGGGACTAATAAGTTAACAATATTATTACGAACGGCAAAAGCCGTTAAGTATAACTGTTTTTCAGAACGATAGCTAAACTGGAATAGAAAATATTCAAGACTCACCGCAGTTTAGTTGTACGACCTTCTCGTAGGAAAAACAGCAAGCCAATGATTGAATAAATTGCTGGTAAAAAATAATAGACTGAGCAACTGCGGTGGTGATGGCAGTGGGAGCAAGAGGGACGTATATGCTAGAAAAGGACGATAACGATCATCTACAGTGTTGCCATTCTCAAATATATATACTTAGGTTCCGAATAGCGGTACAGTTGTTTAATGCGCTATTTTGTCCCGCACCCCCCTTCAGGCCCCACTTCTCGCTCCGACTAACAAGTCGCGAGATATATGCGATTAAGTGCAAACGTCAAAAAAATGAGATACAATGTTTTGTCCGGAAATACCCTCCGCCAGTTTTTCTTGAGTAACTGGCAAGTTGAAACGTTATTTGTTTCTTTTACAGATTGCATGTTATTTTTATTAAATTTGTGACAAATCTGTATATTTGGAATGTTGATACTATGCCTGTAGGCCGAGATCCGGTCTAACCCGAAGTGGTAAAAGATCGGATGCTAATCATCCGATCTTAAATTCTCAGGGATGCTCAAACTTTATTCGTGTCACCACCGTGTTAGGTAAATGTGATTAATAGTAGATATTAAATCACAATAAAGCTCCCAGATCATCTTGTATTCAATCAATCAATCAATCAAAAATATTTATTTGCATAAATAAGGGTACAATGGGTGGTATACAAAGTTTTCAGTCTCATTCCTTATTTTACCATAAATATTATTATTTTTGATATTGATATTTGATATTTATTGATCTCTACACTTAACTAGTAACACCACATACTTAAATGATCTCTTATACTTAATCAAATATGTTTCTATCTTTATAAATAATAAAAACGCAGACTGTTTAAAAATGGTCGTATTCACTATTCATTCCTCCACTTTCATATTAATTTATCCGTAAATCCTCTTTTATCACCTTTTTTCAGCCTACCTTATGGTATCAATGAATCCACGTGGTTTATATTGACCCTACACGGGTTCATTGACCCCACATCTAAAGTTTGACAACCATAATTTATTGAATATTGAGCGCATGGTGTAAGATCGAACAGAAAAAATGCAAAAAACTTAAAATCGGGTCGGATATGATAGCCCGAATTACTGCTAGGCCAATTCTTCTATATATTAATCAGTGGGTAAAACCGGTTATTTTGCAATAGTAAACTCTTTAGTACCGGCAATAGGGCCGAACTTATACCCGTCCGTTCTTACACCAAAATGCAAAAAAATTATGTTGTCCATTTATTTTATTTCCTATATTTAAACACTCATTACACGCTCATTATGGCGTCTAAAAACATAATAAAATTCAGTTATATAGAGCATTTCATTATTATCAATTCTGTACTTGAATCATGTCCGTACCCTATCAACAAGCTGAGAAACATTTGGACATTTGTCTGACATTATTTTCTATATTTAATTGCCGGCCCTAAATACTATATTTAACAAGAAATACTTAATAATTTTTATATTTCATAGAATAAAAATACAAAAACTAAAGTGTATACTTTAATTTTGGCCATCCTGTAGCTTAACTAAAGAGTAATGATCGCGAAAACCAAAGAAAACGTTATACAATCCGATCATTTAAAAGTAAATGTTAGATTTATTATTTCATAAACGGTAGTTGAGTGAATTTCAACAGGTCCAAAATTTACCTAATTTTGGTGGAATTTTTAATTTTTGAAGTTTATGTCTAAATTATGTATCGATAATACGTAACTAGTCACAATCGATATTGTGTAGTAATGGCCTTTCATTATACATAGTAGTTTTCGAGATATTATGATTTTAATAATTTGGTTGCCACCAAAATTAGATTTACTGGCCACCATCCCTATTATAGTCTGTATCTTTAGGTATTTCAATAAAAGTAAACGAAATCTACCCTCAAATGGCTCCTTAAGCCAGTTGAGGGTAGATGAAAACATTACACGATCAAATAATGTAGGTTAAAGTCAGTGCAATTACAAAATGTGAAATTTTGTTTTATTGTAAAGTATTTATTTTTTACTGGTAATCAATGCACTTAGTCATTAGTGCTGTGAATACAAAATATAAATTTATGACAGCAAATACAAAATTACTTAGTTATGGCTCATAAGTATCAATTTTGGTGGCATTAAGCAATTTTGGTGGTTTTCAAATTACCACCAAAACCACTAAAATTGATGCACCAAAATTAGAACCATTGCATAAAAGTATATTTAAAAGTAAACCGTATCACTCACATCAGTTTCAAGTTTATATTTTAAAAAAGAAACTATACACATGCTTTAAATACAGTTCACACAAAAACAACTACTTTTCGGTCATTAGTTAGATACACCACCAAAATTGCATTAAAAAATATTTTAATACACCAAAATTAGATACTTACGCGTTTGCTGGACAGATTACGCGTCATACGACAAGTGCATCATCGTTCAGTGCCAGAGCAGACCTGAATTAACAGGTTACTCCACGTTTGTTAGCCTTGTTGCGTTTCGTTTGACCGTAAAATTCATTTTCAATATTTACCACCAAAATTTACTATTTTACCAGGACAACTAGTAATGCTTAGTTTAGAGTATCAATTCATGTACTAATCTTCACTTTTATTTTCTTATAATATACGTAGACTAATAACGAATAAAAGTTTGTGAAGTTTTAGTTAAATCAATGGATGTTATGGTTCTACTATAGAAATCATTCAAGAAAAACGGATTCGGGACACTACACCAAAATTATAATTGCGGCGAAAAAAATTTTTTAAATAAATAACAATAACTTTTATAACATTTTGCGATTTGGCTTAAGATAATAATTTGTGTAAAGTTTTCAGAAAAAAAATACCATTGTGAAACAATTAGTCTACACTGCCATTATCAGCTCCGCCGCAAAAAAAATTCGTTGAGATAATCACCCAGTTTTATTATTTTACTACAGTTTATTATCGCAAATAATGAATCTCAAGCAGTTTTATCTCTTACGACACTGACGTTCTTTGAAGAGTGAGTCGTGGTACTAAATGTATGGGAGGGTTTGAAGTTAATGTTTGGGATATTTCTGCTTTTATTAAAAAATAGTAGATTGTTAACCAAGGGTTGAAAGGCACCCATTTCTGTCGAGGTAGTTTGGCGCTCGAACGCAGTGAGAGCGCCAATAGTCCGAGACAGAAATGGTGCCTTTCACCCGAGTTAAACACTCTACTTTTCATATCGAATGCAAGGAAACCAAACAAGACAAGGCAATTTCGCAAAATCAGTAATTGAAGTACCTAATAGACCTACGGCCATGATTTTTTTCCTTAGGAATTACTTGCAATCGGAGACTTTACATGTGCGAGGATTAATATAACCTCTAGCGAAAATCATTTAGATTGAAATATTTACGAAAACACACATTTTTTAACAAACTGCAGTAATTTTAAAATTATTTGTTCATTATAATATGAAAATCAGCGGGATTGCCTCTTACTTTTTAATTTTATACTTTTTCGTTCTAAAAGCCGCAACAGACTACCGGACCGCACCGCGACCTTGGTGCGCCGCACCACGTAATATAACATAATAAAAGTATTTTAAATATTAAATAACAATTTAATTAATAATATAAGAATTTTTTATCTTGTATTTTATTTTATTTTATTTTCGTGAATATAGTGCTAAATAACTTTAAAAACCAATTTAATATCGTACAAATGTTCAACTGTGGCTGTATAAGATTCTGCCTTTGCTCATTTACGCAAGTGTAAGGTTTAAAAAAATATTTTTGGTGTATTCCTTTTGGTTCCCGCCTTATGAAATCGAGTAAATAGAATTCAACGAAAGAAATCAAGAATAATTTGTTTATAACAATTTACTTACATCATTTTTTATAAAAAAGTATCGACGTGGGATTAGTAAAATTAAACAATTACCAATTGTTCCAGACGAGGAAACAAAGACACTATTTTTCCATTTTCTTTCCACCCAGTTGTTCGTGGGACGGGGACGCAGAGGAGTACACCACTTTTCTGCGCTAGAGCATAAACGTATCACTTTCTGCGCACCTTTTAGAACAACAACGACCCACTTTCAGAGCGTGAGATATGAAAAAGTTATTAATGTAATTTTGCTCATTGGGTAACGCACTTTCGATATCAATTTGAAGTTTTCTGATATCTGTTATATTTACGGAATTATCGCCTGGCTACACTTAACAATTACACGATGTATAGTACGGGTGGCAACCCTACTCAGTACCGTACTACATGATTTAAAGCGGTATGTTATATATGTCGGGGCGTGACTCCAGAAGGAAGTATTGCAGCATTACAGTTCATAGTTTTAGACGCCTGTATACAATTGATTAGCAATGTTTGGCTACTAGCAATGTTTGCTGTTTGGAAGTTGTAACGAAATTCATAACGTAGAGAGTAACGCCGTCTATTGGCGTATTGTTGAACTAAGATGACAGGTAGAAGGCTTTGGAACGTCAAGAGGTTTCTTTTGGGTGAAGGTAGGCACGAGTTGGCATTTTTGTCGTTATGTTGGTAGACTGGTCAAGCAGGTTGACCAACTTGACGTTGAGGCGGGAGGACTGGAGCAGCGAGGCTCCGCCGCTGGTGGGCAGTCTTGATCGGACCGCGCTAGAGATCGGACGTACTCGTTAGCCAACCTCGTGCCTAACTCGCCACGTTCCTGAAGGCTTATACCTGAAGGATTATTCTGATAGCTTATATAATCCAACGTTCTTTAACCATTTAGCTAAGTGTTTTATTCCAAGTGTTATTTTGATTTCTTACGTGTGATTAGAACCTTACCTTTGTAAAATAAAGAGAAGAAGTGTTGTTTTGAAAAGACGTGTCCCGCCGAGTTTGTTGCCGGTCCCAAATAGGGCTAAATCTTCTTGGGTTCTGACCCACCTCTGGGTGTACGGTTGGAGCCGGCCTAGCTTGACTTGAATAAAGACTTGAACGATTTTATGCGATCCTTTTGAGTGCAATCCAAATACATCCCAATAACGCCTAGATATTTTAGTAGGCACTAGTATGGTTAACGAGTTCGAATGTTTATTTCATGCACTGGTAGCAAAGGTACCATACTGATTTAGCTGTGAAGTAATACATTGAGGTACTATGCCCACTGCCATCGCCCGTGCCTCCGTCATCGTCATCGTATTGTGATCTATGTATTTACCACAGAAATAATGGTATGTTTACTGATAGTTTTACACGTAGATATACGTAATTGACGTAAAATCAATAAGATAAGATTTAATGAAACAACCCGATATTTTATGAATGACCGTCATTATTTCAACTATTAAGAATCACTTCAAAATAGGTACTTTTTAGACAAACATCAAACAATTCGAAAAATCGTTAAAAGAAAAAGAAGGTATTACAAACGCATTAACATAAGGCATTAAGTAAGTTTAGTAAGGCACTTTACAAACGTTTCGCCGTTTGCAAATTGCCAAAGGCAATTTCTAAAATGTCGGCATCCTTACGCATTAACGGCGCCGTTTGTAATTTGCCGCGGCATTTTGGTCGAATTGGTTCTTATTTTACCACGCGTGGCGCTGCACATCAAAACTATGAAAAACGCTGGGGTATCCATCAAATCTGGAGTTCTTGGATTGTTCCACCGCACTGTTTCTTTTCAAAAAACATTTCCTTCACAACTTAACTAGACGGAGCCCCGCTTCGCAGAGCTCCTAATTCTGGGCGGTTTACCCTTCGCTACCTATCTACCTATCTACCTATGCTTTTTTTCCTCAAAGTGTATATTGTCTTCACGGACGTCACACTAAATCAATAGGTAGGTTCGTTAGGTAGCTTCAGAACTTCAAGAATTAGGAGCCCCGCAAAGCGAAGCGAATTAAATTTGAATCCCATATAAGCTAGGAACTAAAGACTTTGTAAAAAAGTATTTCATTAAAAGAAAAGAAAACCTATTTCTGCGTTTTTGATAATTCATCCCTTAAGGTGGTGAAAAACGGGTTGAAAGTTTGTATGGAGGTTTTAAGTGCGGGACTTGAATCGTTGTAGGTATAAAGGCATATTAGTAGAATACAAGAAAACCAATATCAGCGTTTTTTAAAATTCATCCCCTAAAAGGGTTAAAAAGGAGCTGAAATTTTGTTTAGGGTTCAAATTTTATTTAAATCTAGGAACTTGAAACTTCGTAAAAAGGTATATTATTAAAAGAGAAAAAAAACTAATTTCAAAGTTTTTGAAAATTCATCCTCCAAAGTGGTGAAAAAGGGGTTGAAAGTTTGTATGAAGGTCAAACATTTTTTGAGTGCGGGACATGAATCTTTATATAAAGGCATATTATTAGAATACAAGAAAAATTATTTCAGCGTTATTAAAAATTCATCCCCTAAAAGGATTAAAAAGGGGTTGAAAGTTTGTATAGGGTTCAAATTTTATTTAAAGCTATGAACTTTAACCTTCGTAAAAAAGTCGTATTTTATTATAAGAGAAGAAATAGTAGTTTGTGTTACAAGGAATCAAAATGATATATTTCCGTCAAGGGCGTACATTGAATCCTGAATGAAGCGATGGATTCTACTTTAGAATCCCTCACTACGTTCGGGATTCTATTGTGAGCGTAATGACGGATTCAAGTGTTAACGCCCAAGACGAAATAATTTTGATACCGTGTGACACATACTGCTTTTCACATCAACTATGAGGAAATTGTTATGTTCCAAAATATGTATTATAGACCAAAAAAAATAGTATGCAAGAAAGAAAAAATCGTGTCCTAGAACAGAAAAGTACAACTTTGATCCCTACTAGCAGGGAAGAAAAGTGCCACTTTGATCCCTCATAGCGGGGAAGAAAAAGCCCTTTTTCGAATAGGTGATGTAAAAACTAAATTAAATGTTTTTGAGAATTCATCCCCCAAGGGGTTGAAAGTTTGGATGGAGGTCAAATATTTTTTTGAGTGCCGGACTTGAATCTTTGTAAAAAGGCATATTATTAGAATACAAGAAAAGTTACTTTAGCGTTTTTAAAAATGCATCCCTTAAAAAGGTTAAAATGGGGTTGATAGTTTATATGAGGTTTAAAATTTAATTTAAGCTAGCAACTTCAAACTTCATAAATAGGTACCAGGTAGCAGGTAGGTAGTAGGTTTTTATTAAATAGTGGACTTGAAAATCTTCCAAGGGGGTTGGGAGGGATTATATCGAGAACAGTATAAAAATTAACAAATGATTAACCGTCACCAATATACAAATGCACGCGTACGAAGTCGCGGGCAACAGTTATAGTTAATCAATAAATTTGAAAAAGACATTACTAGGTTTAACGACTTACCAAAAGGTGACGACGCTAATGGATTTCTTTCTACCAGCTTTTGAAATTTCTATTTAAGTCCGATATTAAGAAGGCATGAAATTTATTTCATAATCTTTAATCCATTTTACTAAATAGTACTCCAGGGAGGAAGGCCCTTGCTAGCATCTAATGCATATTAAAATCATATCAGAATACCTACCTCTGTAGAAAAACAATGCAACCCGATATTAATTAAAATCGCCCCCGGGAGTTGTTGACTGTGCGAAAAAGTACCTACTTGAATCTGTTCAAACACTCAAAAGTAAAGCAATAAGCAAACTGATCAAAAGCTTGTAGTGAAATGAGTTTGCCGCAAAATTGTGCGGTTTGTGTTTATAGATTAATATTTAGCTATATGACTATTATTTTCCCGATGACCATTTCGAAATGTAACGGCCCGTTACTAACGGGTGTTTTTTTAGAGGTTTGATTTTTAAATTGGCAACACTGTTTCTAGTGATTGTCAATTTAAAAGTTGGCGAGATATTTGTGGTCAGTACGTTTTGCCATTTTCACAATGAATAGACTTACTTCAGAACAACGATTGAAAATTGTGCAAATTTACCATCTAATGCATGCCGCACAGCGCGCGACACCATCAATTTATTGCGGGAAACATTCGATGAGCACATAATTTCCCGTAATGGACCTGTGAACTGGTCTCCACGATCGTGTGATCTCACACCTATGGATTACTTTCTTTGGGGATATGTGAAATCACAGGTTTACGCACATAAACCATTGACGTTGGACCACTTGGAAGCCAACATTCGCCGCGGCAATTGCTCGAAAAAGTGGTCGAAAATTGGACTTCCCGATTACGCTTCATTCGAGTCAGCCGTGGCGCCCATATGCCCGAAATCATTTTTAAGAACTAATGGCATAAGAATATATTTTAAAGAAAACCAATACCATGATAATAAAATTAATTTTTACGTGTTTTAAATCATTTTGAATTTGTATGTGTTTTAAGCTCTGGTGGGGTGAAATCAGATTCATAATTTGAACACTGAGACAGTTTACCCGGCAGGAAACTTAGGTGAATAATACCTAATACTTACACACAGCAACATATAATAGGTAGAAAACATTTTGAGCTAAATCTTTCTAGAACTTTTTAATCTTGCAGTTGGCTGTTGAACTTTCTTTTTTAATTCTTTTATAGTTAAATGTCCTTTAAGTAAACTGAGCTAACTTAAGGTTTAAAGGCACTTTCCCTCCAGGGCCCATTAATATATTCCACCCGGTATATATCCCCGAGCAAAGTGTGTGCTTATCGAATCCTGACTCAGGCAACTTTGCTATGATGAATGCATCAAAATTGTAGTGAACTTATTTACACTGACACTGCGGGGTTACGACCTGCATCGCAGCCATAATTGTGTGTTTTTAGTTTTAAGATGCCCGAAAATAAATATTTTCATTCATTCATTTACTCTGCAGATGCTCAGCGCAGTACGCCATCTCGGTCTCTCTCGCCGCTGGACCGCACGAAGCGGCGCTTCAGCACCATGGTGTCGTCGGCGGCGGCCGCGGCCGTGTCGCGCCGGCTGTCCGCGACCATCGGCTGGTGTCTCGCGACGCCCACGCACGTCAAGCCTCAGATCGTGCGGCAGGGTCGCGCGCTGTGTCTACAGTATATTAAGACGCAGATTAGGAGGTCGTCCATGTGTGCTAATAAGGTATTTTTATAGTAACTTAGTGCTTCGGCATTGAGCGAGTTTAAGTATGTTACGCGCTGCTGCAGGCCGTGCGAACTCAGTATACCGGCCTTCTACCACATTTTCCCTCTCGCTCGCACTACAGTGATGGATTAAACAATCTTGATCTTTCGTGAAGCATATTGAAAACAACAATAACAATACTAACTAAATAGTACTTAGTGAATAGAATCAGGCGTTACTTTGCGGAAATCCATCATATTAATTAAAACGAAAATATTACTTTGCTAATCCGCGAAAAGATAACGTGCTAGTCAGTCAGTGCTAACCAGGTGCTAACCCGTTATACTTACTTGCGTATTTTTACATGCAATTAATATTCCCACCCTCCCACCGCAAAAATAAATACGCAAATAAATATAACAAACCACCACCAAAAGAATAATCCTCGACACGTGTTTCGCCTCTCTACGAGGCATCCTCAGGAGTTGTTGACGGTCTGCCGCCCGGCAACGGAAACGGATTCCGTTTAATTAAATAGTACTCAGTAGTAGTAACGGAAACGGATTCCGTTGCCGGGCGGCAGACCGTCAACAACTCCTGAGGATGCCTCGTAGAGAGGCGAAACACGTGTCGAGGATTATTCTTTTGGTGGTGGTTTGTTATATTTATTTGCGTATTTATTTTTGCGGTGGGAGGGTGGGAATATTAATTGCATGTAAAAATACGCAAGTAAGTATAACGGGTTAGCACTGATTGACTAGCACGTTATCTTTTCGCGGATTAGCAAAGTAATATTTTCGTTTTAATTAAATAGTACTTACTCAGGGTCTGATGATGGAGCTGGATGGTGGCTACGGGTACCAGTCAGCCATGAAACTAAACCACTTCGTGTTTGGGCCGTTTGATTCGTCTCAAAAGATCTTTGACACATAGTGGTATTCAGGGTCTGATGATGGAGCTATTAGGTGGCCACGGGTACTAGTCAACCATGCAACTAATCCACTTCCTGTTTGGACTCATTTGTTTCGTCTCAACAAAATCTTTGACACAAGGTGGTACCTATTCAGGGTCTGATGAAGGAGCTGAGTGGTGGCCACTGGTATCAGTCAACCAGCTCCATCATCAGACCTGAATACCACCTTGTGTCAAAGATCTTGTTGAGACGAATCAAACGAGCCCAAACTGAGATCGCATGGCCTGCTGATGTCGCAGCGCGTAAAATACCTAAACTCGCTCAACGTCGAAATGTATCAAGAGCGCACTTAAGAAGATTTTCGTAGGAACATACCTACACTTGTTTCGAAGAAAAAATTGAATAGGGACCCAAGTAACAATTTGTGGTTCTATAGTAGTCGATAGAACGTTTCCCAAATACCACCTAAGGTCCTATAAAAGACCAAAGAAGATTGTATAAAGCCGAAATGGCGCATCTTATGTGCCATTCAGTGATATAGTAGACCTGTAGCAGTGTCAGTCGTGACGTTTTAGGTCTATAAAAGTGATGTGATGATCACTTTTGTGCTAATTTGTTGTCAGTAACGCCATTATAGTGTTAATTTATACTATAGTGGCATTTGAGATTCCATTATAGTGCTTGTTTTATACTATAGTAGTATTTAAAATTGTATTATAGTGCTTTTTTATACTATTGTAGAATTCATAGTTCCTTTACTACGAAATTTGCTATCAAGTTTTCCATCAACTGTTGTGAGTGGTTTTGTTGTGTGTTTACTTCACAAAAACGGTACTAAGTAAAGACTTTATATTAATATGCGCCATTTAGATGTCGAATAATTCGGTCCTTAGTGCAAAAAGTATATGGGACGGAAGTTTTACCGTTAGAATAGTATTAGTTTAATGAGGAATTTTAAATGCCCCCTCGATTTATTTATGTTTTTAATAAAATAATTTAATAAAATATTTTGATATTCACCATAGTTACTACTATACAGCCAAGAAGTAAATCCGACGCTTTTATAGGCTAACTATAGAACTTACGACGAAATATTCACCGCCATCATGATTAAAATTAGGGTTCCAAAAGAATTTTGCTGTGACCCAGTTACACCTACAAACTCTTTAGAAAGATATAGGATTTTTTTATTTATTTAGATGTAGTCATTACTGTTGTTTCCTTTTTCAGTGTCATTGGTAAAAAAAATGTGCTAATAATGGATGTCGATAAATATCTAAACCGTCACGATTTTATGCTTGTATTAAATCATTGATGATAAATCTCACCTACAATATCACTGGGGTCTTTTTTATCAATTCATTAAAATATAAAAATATTTTGTACGGAACCACATTATGTGGCTTAGGCCTGAACTTATATAAGCAAGATGTAAGTAGCCATTACAGATCAAATTTATCATTTACAAGTAGTCGTTTTCTACCTTTATGTATCTAACTCGGTTTATAAAAGACATAAAAACTCAACTATAACGCTGTTGTCTTTTAAAAGAAAAAACAAAACCACTATACAACAGTTTTGTGATATAAAAGAGTCATTGTGACGTTTACAGCGATGAGATATAATAGGGATTTAAAAACTACTAAAGCGCTTTTTAACGCTATAAATATGTCCCAAAAACGCTACTATAGAGCAAAACAGTTCTATAATAGTGTTCATATGACTACTAAAGTATTATGTACTATAGCAGTGATCTCTAAAGCCACTATATCCTGAAATCGTTGTATAGCTGGGTTTTTGTCACTGTTAGAACACAAAACTATAGCGGCTAGCAGGGAACCTTAATAGCGCAAACTACTAAAGTATTATGTACTATAGCAGTGATCTCTAAAGCCACTATATCCTAAAATCGTTGTATAGTTGCGTTTTTGTCACTGTTAAAACACAAAACTATAGCGGCTTGCAGGGAACCTTAATAGCGCAAACTACTAAAGTATATGTACTATAGCAGTGATCTCTAAAGCCACTATATCCTAAAATCGTTGTATAGTGGGGTTTTTGTCACTGTTAAAACACAAAACTATAGCGGCTTGGCAGGGAACCTTAATAGCGCAAATTAGTTGCATAAAAGTGATTCCAAATACTATTATACAGTAATATTGCTCTATAGCGGTTATATTTGAACCTGTTATAGTACACGCCTATAACGGCTCTATAAAATGATGAAATAAACCTTTACATCAATTGCTTATAGAATATATTAGCTGTATAAGCCTATAGAGCAAAAAGGTGTTGCCAAGCGCTTTTATACGACAGGTGGTCACCTCTGAAACCTTAATACGACGTCTATACAAGCTTTTAGCGATAAATACTAAAATTATAGGACTAAAATGTTACTTGGGGAGTATTACTGCAATGTTCTGCCGCCAGAGTGCAGCACTAATTTGTTTAGTAAACCATACAGTAACTTATACATACTAAGCCTTAAACAGTTTTTTGGACAAGTTTTCACTATGACATTGATGCATCGAGGCGGTTTGTTTACAAGAAGCCTACCGCGAAACGCGAAAATCGAAATTTCTTTATCTGCCTCTCTGTCAATCGAATAGGCAAGAGTGATAGAGAGGCAGAAACCGAACTTTCGATTGTCGTGTTTCACGGTAGGCCATGTGATTGACCTAGTGACGCCCTCTACGCAGAGTTTTGCGTAATATTCCCTATTCGTTTTATTTTGATTTTCTCTTTCTTTAAGGGATATAGCCGATATAGGTAGGAACAATATCAACTATAACTATACCTATTCCTAAAGTACAGGGTATTAATAATACAAAACATCCTAAATACAAGAAGATGCTCTTACTGTAACAAGTACCTACTCATTGTTACTAATAATGAGCGTAAAGTCCTGAATTTCATCGAGGAATATTATGAATTTTGCATTATTTCGACTTTTCTAGTGAGAGCGCTCTTAACCGCTTCAACCGCTTGGTAGTATCATCAATATAATTTAGTGCTTATATTGAAAATAAAATAAGTTATATTATATTGGAAACGGATAAGACGAGGAGTTGCAATGATAAAACTTAAGACAATATCAATAGGTTCTAAAGCAAGGTAGATACCTAAACAAACATTCTCTGGGCTGGAATCCAGAGATATTTGTGTGTCAGGGCCAAACACAAAACGGAGACGCAAAACACGGAGAAAGCAAAAGTCTTCTGAAGCTGTGAGGAATGAGGCTGTAGCCATTGATCTGCGTGACGAAGTTGGCGAGGCTGAGGCGTCTCAGGTAACATCGTCCCGGGATAGTAGTGTGGTGCGGACGAGTGCGACTCCTACAGATGGAGAAATAGATACCGCTCCTATGGAAACCGAAAGCCCCGCCGCAGTCAAGGATAAGGAGGCCAGACCCGCTAATAAACGTTTCTCCTCTCTGCGATGTACTGCTGGACCCGAAGTCACGTCACTAAAGGCGGTAGAGTTCCAGAAATACATACACCTGGGGAATATGATTTCGGGCGCGGACGAAATTCGTGATTATTTAAAATCTATGTGTCCCGGAAAAAATTGCACGGTTCAGGAGCTCAAGCCTAGAGGGGCTTACAAATCGTACAAGATTGGAGTCCCGCGAGAACTGTACGAGAGATGCCTTTCGGCGGAGCTTTGCCTGAGAACGCCCGCTTGAAGGCCTGGTTTTTTCGAAAATCGCTCAACTACCGTACCGACCCAGGTAACTCCGATCGCCCGAGAGAAGGCACCGTCGGCGATAAACATCGTGTACCAAAATGAAAGGGGACTCAACACGAAGCTTAGCTTCTTTAGACAAAACCTACTATCTTTGGAATGCAATGTGGTTGCAGTAACTGAGTCGTTCCTGACTGATGCTGTCAACGATGCTGAGCTCATGTGCGGCGGGTGGAGTGCGTTGCGCCGGGACCGCGCCACGGGCGCGCGCGGCGGCGGTGTGCTTCTCGCTGCGCGACCTGGAGTCCTTCTTCAGCGATGTCGAGACTTCGAAACTCCAAGCGGAGAGGATCTATGGGCTTCGTGCGTTATCGACCAAGTTACATTCTATTTGTGCGTGGTGTACATTCCTCCTAATGCAAATGATGAAACTTATTTGAGATGGTTCCAAAAGGTAGAGTCAGTGGTTGAGACATTAAAGAGTGTAGTACTGGTAGTCGGTGACTTAAACTTGAATCCGGCTTATACATCCCAAAATGTCCTTACTTACTATTGTTATTTTTTAGCTGTATGCGGTTTAAAAGAGACGAATGAGGTGATGAATGCAAATGGTGGCAAGTTAGATGTTGTGCTGGTGTCGGAGAGCATCCCGAGTACCGTGAGTGAGTTGTCGGGAGGAGGTCTGGTTCCAAGATCTGACGCGTATCACCCTCCTTTGGAGATTTCAATCCCAACAAACTGTTTAACGCGCCGTCCCTCGGCTGAATGGTTAGCTCCGAGCAATGTAGACATGGAGCGGGACTGGAACTTCGCTAAGGGTAATTACAAACTCTTATACAGGTGAGCTGGAAGGAGGTTCTCAGTGCTGGGAATGTCGACTGTGCTGTAAATAGCTTTTACCAAATATTGTACGGAATCTTTGACACTTGCATTCCTAAACGAAGTCGTCCGAGAAAGGCTAGTAGACGCTATCCTGTTTGGTTCACCGCAGACCTCATTAATGATCTGAGACTAAAAAGTGACCTGCACCGAGAATGGAAAAGCACAAATAACAAACAGTCTTATAACAAGTTCGCAAAATTGAGGTCTGAGCTGAAAGGACGAATAGCCTCTGCCTACGACGACTATATAGTTCGAATTCAGAGCAAGGTGAAGGACAATCCGAGGGCATTTTGGCAGCACTTAGACAGCCTGAAGTCGACGGGAGGGTTCGTCAATAGTGTGAAGTTGGATGGAAAGCTGTTTACTGGAGCTGAGGTAGCTAATGCGTTTGCGAGCTATTTCTCTGGGGTATTTTTGCCTGACACGCCGCTTCTTGATCCCAACGTAAGGGGAACTGTCCATCTCAACCGTAGTGCCAACTACATCCATATAGATGCAGTATCGATGGAACATGTTGTATCTGGGATAAAGCACCTCAAATCCAATTGTGCTGTAGGCCCGGACAACTTGCCAGCGTACGTTGTAAAGGGATGCATGGATTACCTTAAAGCCCCTTTACACTACATCTTTAATTTGGCACTGAGGACTGGGTCGTACCCTCTTCGCTGGAAACTATCGAGGGTGAGACCTATACCAAAGGCAAATGACGCTACAATCGTGGAAAATTATAGGCCCATTTCCGTCCTTTCCACTCTGGCCAAGCTCTTTGAGTCAATAGTCCACCGAACTCTATGTGCACAGGTAAAACCGTTTTTATGTGACGCACAACACGGATTCAGACATAGTCGCTCGGTTAACACATACCTATTAATTTTGGCTGATAGCATATCTGAGCACCTGGATAGAGGTATCCAAGTCGATGTCCTTTATTTTGATTTCAGTAAGGCTTTCGATCGCGTGGATAACGATGTGTTGTTGGCGAAACTAGATCGGATTGGTTTTTCTCCCGCATTGTTGTCTTTCTTCGCTAGTTATCTACGCGATCGGCTGCAGTACGTCAAGCATGGATGTTTTGTCTCGGCCCCATACCATACCCGGTCTGGGGTTAGTCAAGGTTCCATATTAGGTCCTTTCTTGTTCGGCATCATGATAAACGACCTCAGTTCAGTCCTTCAATCGGCTCAGTGTCTTCTATATGCAGATGACCTTAAGTTGGTGTATGGAGTGGAGCAAAGTACTGACTGTGAGTCGTTACAAAGGGACATCGACTCGGTTTTTCTCTGGAGCACCCAAAACAAGCTGCTGTTCAACCCGGCTAAGTGTTGCGTCTGCACTTTCAGCCGTGCTCATATGCCGTTGCATGCACAATATGTGCTGTTATATGTTCTATTAAAGATCTGGGTGTGGTCTTCGATACACGGCTCACTTTTCATGAGCATATCTCGACGCTTGCTGCCAACTGCTTTCGAAGACTGGGCTTCGTTATACGCAACCTTCGTCAGTTTAACGATCCTGTTGCTATCAGGCTTGTCTATAATGCACTTGTAAGAAGCAAGCTTGAGACATCATCGATCGTTTGGCATCCCTACGAATCTACCTACAGTTTGCTTCTTGAAAAGGTACAAAAAGCCTTTTTAAGGTTTTTATACAAAAAAATGTTTGGATATTACCCGTTTCTTTATCCGACAAAGTATCTCCTTGGGGCCTTAGGTTACAACTCTTTGGAGGTGAGACGTAACCTAAGCTTATTGACGTTGGCGTGTCGGACCCTGCGCGGTGATTCGGACTGTCCAGAATTGGTGAGTCGACTTGTGCGACTACATGTGCCAGACATCCCCAGGATAGCCCTCAGACCGCGGCGACGCGATCTGTTGGCTTTGCCAGCGGGACGCACCGTGTCACGACTGAACTCTCCGCTGCTCCGTGCCCTCACACAGTTGAATGCACTCTTGGCATCAGTACCCGAGTGCGACCTGTTTGCGTGGCGTTGGGTGTCTGTGAGAAATGAATGCATGAGATTCTGTGAGGTGATGGATGCGAGGCCTACATCCGTTAAGGTGTAATTGTGGATGTGATAAGGGACTAGTGATTTGTAATTATGTTATTTGTAATTGCTTGTTTGTACCTGATTGTTATATGTACCTTTGGTATATGTTAATGTTAAGTTTCATGGCGCATTGGATCTGTCTGTAAGGTCATGTAAACATTTTTCAATTAAAATAATAATAATAAATAAAATAATTTTGGACACGGCGCGTATAGTACGTCGGTTCCTCACTCTGCGGCCCTGACCACCGGCAGCTTGGGCCCTGCCCCGCTACCGGCGGCACCCTAGGTTAGGTTTTTTTATAATGTGTTTATATGTATTTTTTATTGTTTTGTAAGTGTTTTTATATTTTACTTTTATATTCATATTATAAAAATACCTAACTTAAGACGAAAAATAAATAAAGAGAATAAAATAATAATTCTCGTCACTTTCCGAGTACATGACATAATCAAACTTACGTCATTTACAATAGAGGTGTAAGCAGGGTGTCATCTATTTGGCATTAGTAAGCCTTACTTTCTTGAAGAGTCTCATATAACCTACCTATATAGGTAAAACAGGGCGCTCAATATACAGCAGGAACGTTCGCCGAAGGAAATGCTTCTAAAAATGTACAGTGTAAAGGTTTATATTCCAAGGTTTGAGGATGTACGTCCTGTCAACCTCCCCGCCTACTGTTATCGAAACGTTCAATACAAATAACAAATAAATGAAACAAACCGTGAAGCTAATATCACGACAGAAATTTATTATTAACCACGACAACCGATAAACTGATTACAAGCATCATTGCCTTTCCATTCCATTATTTCGTATGTAGGAAAGTACATACTTACCTACATAAGTAACTGTGAATATATGTATGTTGATTATGATTTCGCAAACGTATAATATGATTCGTCAAATTGTTAAATTAAATCAACCGTCTGACAATCGAGTCTGATAGCGTAATTAACATAATGAACGAATTGACATCGCTGTACATACAATCTGTTTTTGTTTATTTTGGGTAAACTAAATAAAGGCCGTTAGGTATTAAACCTATCCATCTAGTAAAGTAATTAAAACAATGTAAATTCAATATATTTATATACTAGTCGAGTAGCGCCAGGAATTTAGATATTATTAGAGTACCTAATATCACTTTCTTTATTTTGAAATGTTATAAGCACGTTGAAAGGGTCGACACAAATAGGTAAACCAATAAATATAGATAAATATTTGTTTCAATATATATTTACAATATTTATATAGGTACTTAATCAATTTTCGACGAACCCTGGGGCATGTTATAAATATTTGGGGACAATTTTACACAGATCGCCCTAGCCCCAAACTAAGCAAAGTTTGTAGTATGGGTCTAGGCGACGATATATAAATATATAAATTTTATATACGTATATACATAGCAAACAAATATCTGTGTTCATCACACAAATAAATGCCCTTACAAGGATTCGAAGCCGGGACTATCGGCTTCATAGGCACACTACCCACTATTAGGCCAGACCGGTCGTCTAGATTACCTATACGTAATACCTATTGTAAGCTGCTAATTTTTTTAAGTAAAGTTACGAAAATATATTGTAATTAAATTGAAAACAATGTGGGATGTTATTTGCCTATTATGGGCATATTTTAATACCTCACATAATATGGCTGTATTCTCAGAAGCACCAAATTAGTATACATATATATAATGTAGTAATAATAGTACGCGAGAAAATAGGTAATTTTAGACAAAATTCTATTGTGTAAGTAGCCACCAGACAAGTGTATACTTAACAAGTACTTAAATAAGTAGGTACCTAATAACAACATCTAGTTTAGAATTCCTAAAAACAGAACATTAAACCTATTCTTTCTCATGTAACAGCAAATCGTGGTGAAGCGCCTGCAACGAATGCTCGAGACTGAATGTGGAGAAGAGGCGAATTGTAACGCGGAGACCGGCGTGCTCGCGGGTCTGCGGGCGCTGTGCGCCGCTCTCGAGCGCAAGAGACCAGACGCCTTCCGACATGTCGCGCGGCAGGCCACGCGAGCTCCATGTGCCATGCTACGCTCTGATACTGCTTTAGCGGAGTTGGCTTTGGCACTTGCACGCAGGATCACGAGAGATAACATTACATGGTCGAAGGTAAGCTTTACATAGACAACTACAGTGCCAGCCACACCTCCCGGAGACTCCGAAGAACACTTTGCACCCTGACGCGGGGCTAACAGAGCTAGCTTTGGCACCTGCACGCAGAATAAAGAGTAGGATTTACCATTGGCCCTTTCGCCAGTTTTCCCTTTCCCTTTCGGCTCCGTTCGGCTCAGCATTGCTCCGAGCAAAGACGTCCTTTTGCGTGCACGACCACAGATAAGATAATCACTTGAATTTTGACAGCCCTAAATAGTCGAAAGGGATAGTGACATATATTAGAAAGGGATAGCATGATTCGACCCTGAACCGCTGGTGAACTTCAGGTTTGTAGGAAGTGTCCTTTCTGTACGGTAGTAGGAGAACTGTGTATAAGACAGGGACGCTAAGGTAGAACAACGAAAAGACAGACTTATTATAGTAGTACAATTATTATTTATTTAAGGCACATTCTCTATTTAATAGACTATCATTTGGCACAAGTTTTAATGAGATCAATAATCAACATATTCTAAAAAAAAACAATTTAGCAAACAGTAGAAAAAACCCGTCTTGCCCCACATATGGGATAAGACGGGGACGTCAAGTGGGGGCAAGATGGGGTCTAGCCTCTACTTGCGTGTCGGCTTAATTTGCTTTCCCTGTTTACTACTCCTCACAGGAAAAACAAATTAAAACCTCTTCCGGGTTCTCGTCATCCACTCCGGCACAAGCTGTATGTGCCCAGCGGCCACATTTCTGGCACTGCACCCAATTCTCAGACGATTTCAAGTATGAATGGTTCTCATCAGTGCAATAGAAACATATAACATTCTATTTACCTTTGCCGCTGTCTTTGCCTTTGCACTTGCTATTGCTCTTGCCCTTTCGTTTCGGTTTTTTAGCCAATTTTTTATCAGCCGGTGTATTTTCTGATCTCTTACGGTGTTCCAAATCAGTTTTGTATGGCGTAGAAGTAATTATTGCCGTTTTACCCCTTCTGTATTGCTTTCTCGGTTGGTTCGCCTCAGTAGAAACCGCTGGAATTGGGATAATGTCACGGGGAGAGGCATTTTGGAAATGGGACGTAAGATTGCGGCAAGCTGCTCGAAGAGAATTACCTTCAGTGTCATATGAACACGAAGCCACAGGTGACGACATAACTTGCATCTCAATTTCTGTGTCTAACTGCTGGAGGGCTGGCTGAGTCGTCGAACCATGAGAGTTAGTAAGATTCGGCGTTAACATTTGCGGTGTAGTAACAGGAAAGTTATATGAGGCAAGATGGGGTACTATCCCGTCATGCCCCAAAACTTTTGCCCCGTCTTGCCTCGAACACCCATTTTACAAAAACATAATATTAATAAAACATTCGTCAATATTCAAGTGCCAAGCGTCACATAAAACGATGCTCAATAATATCTTAAATACGATTCTAAAACACCAATAAGCACAAACTAATACTTACAATTTTATGAGTATAAATCCAGCCTTGAAAAATTAGATCGCGACCACCGCAAAACACGTTTCAACCTGTAGCTCCGACACGCGCTGCACTCTCGCCTGCTGTTGACACCGGACTAATGGCGGCTTGCAAATGGCGTCCTGGCGGCGGTTGTGGTTTGTTTGTGTGGTTTCTGGTTTGGCGTATGTGTGCGTGGCCCCGTCTTACCCCGTGTCCCCGTCTTATACACAGTTCCCCTACTATTACTTATTCTGTGCTTTCCCCCACATATCACTAATTCATAACAATATTATTTTGTGATCCTTCTTCTATTTAATTAATTATAATCATGAAATTTATCCTTGTTCTAGATAGCAGCAGTATTTTGTATTTGCGGGGCACTATCCCGAGAGGCAGCCGAGGCAGCAGACGGTGAACCAGCTTTAGAATTAGTCGCAGCGCCGGCCGCGGCGATCGCAGACCTTCTACACGAGGAGACAGGATCCTGGATAGCAGCTAACGGGGGATGGGTAAAAACTAACAACATACAAGTCATCGTCTGGACTATAACCGCGAAGAACTTCTTTCGTTCATTTGTCTATTTGCCTCTACATGTATGTAGATGCAAGAGGGATAGCGATATTTATTTTCGATAAAAACAACCCCGATGTTGGGCAGAGACAGCTTTAAGAACATTTTCGAAAGAAAGAAAGAGCCGTCCTCCACACTCAGTTTCTTCAGCCTGCCCGCGTGACTGTTTATATCGTCAATTATGTGAATATCCCACTATCAAAATTTCTTTATTGGATACCAAGTAAAACCCACTTTACTGGATTCGACGCATGTTTATTGTTGTTTACCTGCCAAAGTCCTACTTTGCCAAATTGGAATGAGGACTTTGGAATTGGAATTCACCGGACGTGTGTTGCATGTAGACTGTTTTCATCGTTGGTTAGTGCGAGTCTCTACTTTCAACCTCTTAAAACCTCTGTTTCCCCTCGTTTTAGTGCAATGCTTCGTGTATAAAACAAGAAAAGATCAGATTAATAGTTACTGGTCTAATCAAGTCTTTAGTTTTATATTGTGTACAGTTAAAAACTTTGAATATGTTTAAAATTTTCCATCGAAGAGAATATCTACGAACGTCCATAAAGATTGAGTAATTAAATTTGATATTATTTTTCTACACTGTCTGATGTTAGGACGCTAAACACGAATAGTTTCGTACATTGACCTGTCGGATGCCGGCGCTCAATGACACTGCGAGCGGGACAGCAATATAATTATGCGCGTGTGGTGAAGATAGGAACAGGTGGGTCAATGTACGAAATTCTTCGTGCTTTGCGACCTTACTTCAATGTAAGTTTTTGTTTATTTTCAGAACGGGTTAGTGGAGCGACTGCGAGCCAGCGAGCGTGACCAACGGTCCGAGAAGACACTGCGAGTCATGGTCTCGTTCTTCGCCATGGCATTCGTTATCCTACTGCTGCTGAGATGGGTGCTACATGGCCACCCCGCGTACTACGATTAATAACCAAAATCGTCTTGTAACTTTCTAAATTTCTACGTCAAATCCATAATAGTGCCTAGTTAGAATGATGCCATCATTGCCTAAATTTAATTTGTTAGGTACAGAAACAAATACCGAGCCGAGCATAATATAATTAGAGAAATAGGATACCTAGTTAGCTCAATATAAATAGCCTACAATTAAGTTAAGGTTAAACGAAATGGTTCACCTGAACCTGACACGCTGCTGGCGTGGAACCTAATGTCCAGACAACAATTAAATCAATTTGAATAAATTACGATTTTAATTAGAGTAATGGATTATGTCGAGTTACGAAATATAATAAATAATAACATTCAGCGTCTGCGCAGGTATATTTCTCGGGGCACACAATAGTCGGTAATGGATAGGTTAATAAGTATTATTAAACATAATTTATTTTTATTAAACATTAAAAAATATATTCGTGAATTGTGTTTTATTTAATACCTAGGCAAACGACAAACTATGCATTCTTGTGGTACACTTTACGGAAAAACTATCGCACTGTGAGGTTTGAAATTTAACATAGTAATTTAAATTCATGTCTAGATGTGTTATCAAACATAAAAATATCATTTTATAAACCTAAAAAAAAAAAAAGGAATAACACTTTGCATTACTACTTAACTAGCGCCATCTGTTAGAAAAATTATGAATTAAAATTCGTGCTAATGTACTATGTGCTAACAACGATGAATACAAAAGTGGGTTAAAATTTTGGATTCTGATCCATCTCGCTTCGCTTGGTTTGATTCCCAATTTAACAATTAAGTTTCTGAGAATACTGGCACATTCAATCTTGCTGTATATTCAGGGGCGTATTTACCATAGGGCCAAGGGGGCCATGGCCCGGGGCGGCAGGCCGCAGGGGGCGGCGAAGCCGCCCCCTTGCGGCTTTTTCTGGGCGCCTTTTATAATCAAACTTAGCTATTTTTTTATTATATTTTAATTGACATTTAAATTAATAAACAAACGAACGCTTCAAACCCCACCAATTGCTAAAAATATCTACCAACAAGTACCTAAATTAAGCAACATTTTCGTTCAAGAAGTATTAGTACGGCGCAGTGCCGGATTTACCACTAGGCTGAGTAGGCTGAAGCCTATGGCGGCAGATTTTAGGGGGCGGCAAATTTGGGTCAAAAAAATATTTTATTAGCTGTTCAGATAGGGTCGACCAGAATTTTGTCGCTCCCCTATTTATTTGTAAAATTTAAATAACAAGCCTTGTCGATTTTGCCGCCCTCTGTCATGTCAGGACCCTTTACATTGAGACAGACAGACGGCCGGACGGACAACAAAGTGATCTTATATGGGTTCCGTTTTTTTCCTTTTGAAGTACGGAACCCTAAAAATTTACCTACTATTTTCTCGAAAAAATTTCGCGCTCGCTACGCTCGCGTTTTCACTTACGTACCTAACATTATTTGTGACCCATCTGACTATATACATACGGGCGGTTCTTGTGTCTTAGTGGTATTGAATCTCACTAAATTGTTCCGATCCCATGCCGAAACTCAGTACAGATAGAGTGCTCTCGATATCAGATACAAATACAATACTTTTCATGACTTTCCAGCACCACAGAATGAGGGATAATGGTACGGCCTGTGTAATACGCATCCCTACTACTGTCGTCTGCATAGCAATGATTATCATTGATATGCAGCAATGACAGCACAGAACCTAGTGCAACGCCAGCGGTAATGTCCACACTATCGGAGCAGCTTCCGTCTACTATACGGCTCATGTGTGTCTACCGGAAAAAAAGCTAGCGATCCATTTGTATAACATAGTCCCTCGAGCAGACTCGATGCCAGACCCGACCGAACTCCTTAGCTATATCCAGCCTGACTGCCATGTCTCACCTTGATTCTCAATGGCCAAAACCCAGCAGTACCCACCGGTCACCGATCAGATCAGGCCAATATAACGAGGTCGCATCGTCATTGAGTGACAAAAACGGCCCATATAAATCTGTATCTAGAATAGTGACATTAGTGACGTCACCTTTCTGCACTCAAAAGAATAAAAAATTATCTACGTTCCACTATCAGCGAAGAGCGCCTGAATAGCTTAGCTCTTCTTAATATAGAAGCTGAGCTGACAAACGTTTTAAATTACGACAACGTTATTGATGATTTTGTCAACCAATTTGTACATAGGAAAACAATGTAAATGCCTATGTGAGTAAATGGTAAATGTTTAGTTTTTTTTTTTATCTCACACCCCAAAGGTACTTGTTGCAGGTTTTTTTTTCTTAAATAAAATACTTTATCGTCACTGATGAAGGGGGGCGGCAAATCAAAATGGCCCGGGGCGCCAAATTTGTAAATACGCCTCTGTGTATATTCTCTGCGGAGATCAATTTACTCGTATGTTCTGTTCTGTGACGCCGATGAACTGATCAGTCATGTTGTGTTAGCAAACTTAAATCGGGTATTTTCAGTTCGAGAAACAGTTTTAGTGTTACTATTGCTTGGAACTGCCAAAATTATAAATAAAGAAGATAAGCATATAAGGTAATACAAACTTCAGTGACTTAGGGCCGATACAGACGGACTGCAACCCGACTGCAACTTGTATGGAAAATGCACGTCAATTGCAACGTCGGCGTGCAGTTCAACAAAATTACCCAGAACCCTGGCAGTACCTAGTGGAACTCTGGTTTGGTGCAACATAGGCCTACGCTGTTTTAGTAATTCGACACGTCTTGATGAGCACTTGGGAGAGCAGTATCCAAGATAAAGCTGATGCTGAACCCTGGCTGTACCTAGCGGAACTCGGGTTTGGTGCAACATAGAGACACGCTGGGTTGGACATCCGACTCGTCATGATGATCACTTGGTAGAGCAGTACCCAAGATAGCTGATGCTGAACCCTGGCAGTACCTATTGGAGCTCGGGTTTAGTACAACATAGGCACACGCTGTTTTGGTCATCCGACTCGTCTTGATGAGCACTTAGGAGAGTAGTACCCAAGATAGAGCTGATGCTGAACCCTGGCTGTACCTAGTGCAACTCAGGTTTGGTGCAACATAGGCACACGCTGTTTTAGTCATTCCACACGTCTTGATAGGCATTTGGGAGAGCAGTACCCAAGATAGAGCTGATGCTAAGCCCCGACTGTACCTAGTAGAACTCAGGTTTGGTGCAACATAGATACACGCTGTTTTGGACATCCGACTCGTCAGAATGAGAACTTGGGAGAGCAGTATCCAAGATAGAGATGATGCTGAACCCGGGTGAGTTACAATAGGTATTGGAACTCAGGTTTTGTGCAACATAGGCAAACGCTGTTTTGGTCATCCGACTCGTTTTTAAGGTTCCGTACCCAAAGGGTAAAAACGGGACCCTATTACTAAGACTCCGCTGTCCGTCCGTCCGTCCGTCCGTCTGTCACCAGGCTGTATCTCACGAACCGTGATAGCTAGACAGTTGAAATTTTCACAGATGATGTATTTCTGTTGTCGCTATAACAACAAATACTAAAAACAGAATAAAATAAAGATTTAAGCGGGGCTCCCATAAAACAAACGTGATTTTTGACCGAAGTTAAGCAACGTCGGGCGGGGTCAGTACTTGGATGGGTGACCGTTCTTTTGCCGTTTTTTGCATTATGATACGGAACCCTTCGTGCGCGAGTCCGACTCGCACTTGCCCGGTTTTTTTAGCACTTGGGAGATACCCAAGATAGAGCTGTAGCTGAACCCTGGCAGTATTTAGTGGAACTCAGGTTTGTTGCAATATATAGGCACACGATGTTTTGGTCATCTCACTCGTCTTGATGAGCACTTAGGAGAGTAGTACCCAAGATAGAGCTGATGCTGAACCCTGGCAGTACCTAGTGGAGCTCGGGTTTGGTGCAACATAGACACACGCTGTTTTGGACATCCGACTCGTCACGATGATCACTTGGTAGAGTAGTACCCAAGATAGCTGATGCTGAACCCTGGCAGTACCTAGTGGAGCTCGGGTTTTATACAACATAGGCACACGCTGTTTGGTCATCCGACTCGTCTTTTTTGAGCACTTGGGAGATACTCAAGATAGAGCTGTAGCTGAACCCTGGCAGTATTTAGTGGAACTCACGTTTTTTGCAACATAGGCACACGCTGTTTTGGTCATCTCACTCGTCTTGATGAGCACTTAAAAGAGCAAATTATACGTAAGT
Source organism: Cydia splendana (assembly GCF_910591565.1). Taxonomy (NCBI): domain Eukaryota; kingdom Metazoa; phylum Arthropoda; class Insecta; order Lepidoptera; family Tortricidae; genus Cydia; species Cydia splendana. The sequence continues at coordinate 12,186,244 of NC_085964.1, read as the reverse complement.
TTATATGCGGAGCAGCATGATTACCGCCAGTAGGTGTCCAGACGGGATAGTTTTACGGTCAATTGTGTGGTGTAGACGCATAAATAAATTCAAGGACATTTTGGCTCGCTGACCTAACATTATGTAGGAAAGCCCGTTGGCTTCCTTACAAAAACTACTGGGCGACTGTATAGGATGTTATAAGCGCTTATGAAATTGTATATTACGTGTGGATGATATTAAATTATATTAATGATGACAAAGTAAAAGCTGTAACAGACAAGCGTACCGGACAGCGACCGGGGTCCGGTTAGTATATTTCTTTCTTGCTCTCACTATAGCTGCGTCTTTAACGGACTTATTACGTACCCACTCGATCGAACATGGAACAAGCCTCGGACTGGATCAAAGTTGCGGTCCGGTACGTTTAGGTAGAAAAACTCCGCGAGCCCTTACAAAGCTCTGCTTTTTGCTAGTTTAATACCTAGTGTAGCGAAACGCTACTACATCTGTCTACATCTGTGTGGAACTACCGCCGTGTCTTCTTGGCTTCAGTTTTTTTTGTCAGGCCGTGTCTCGCTGTTGTTGAATCACGCGAATACGCGTAGATGGCGCTTATATCAAAATTTCGAAAAAGGCCGACCTTTTTACGAATAGTTCCTGGCCGTTTGTAATAAATAATGTGCATATTTGCGCTTATTTTGAATTTAAATCTTTATGGAATGTTCGAGAAAGAAAAGATTGAAATTGTTTTTAGGCAGATGGTTTGTGAATTTTGAGCAGGGACCGTATAACCGGTTTTATTAAATACCTGTATAAAAACTGTCAAACGAATAACGGTTAAAATGTTATACCTATATTCGCATTAGAGGTATTGCTGTCATTACGTTTTTGTCTTTATCGCTATTTGTACACTAATTGACATAATGAAATACCGGTATTCATTAATACCTCAATAATAACAGGTATTCAGTATACCGGTAATGGTTTTCGTATTTAATACCGGTATTCATTGCACTTGATCAAAGAGTAACCAAAAACTTTGCGACAAGAGGTTAAAGTTGTTGTTAAGTCCTCATGCCAAAGACATATGTAACTTACTATCTATTATTTTTGCTCATGCTTATATTGATCGCTGTACAAGCGAAAGATTTCATGATTTAACCACGAGCGTAGCAAGTGGTTCGAAATCTGTAAAATTGAGCGTTGCGACCGTTTCAAGGCACGAGGTTAATGAATGAATTAATGAAAATAATTAATCCCAGAAAACATGAGCAAAAGATATGAAATATGAGCGCCGCCGCCAAAATTCTGCGCTATCGGTGTGGCATCGGCGTGACCTTGTCAGATACTAGAGTCTGTCTAAGCTAACTTTGCACCGATTTGAACAGAACAAAGTGAGGGAGTGTTATTATAATATAAACGTCATATTTTCATAGAACTTTGACATTAACGATGATATTTACACACGTTGTCGTTGCAAATGCTATGCAGATTAGTTTGATCGGGAATTTATTGCTTTTATATAACGTGCTAACAAATTAGGTACCGATATTTTAAGAGATGGTACTTTATATAAAAACAATTAACTTTAAATAGAAATCAAGAAAACTTTTCATATCATATTTTTGTTTTATTTACCGAACAAAAATATAAATTAAGATTATATCTAAAAATAATCATTACGTGCATTTAACCACATAAAGAAAAAAATACATAGAGTGCTCACTCAGAAAAGTCTAATGCTCAACAACTTTCAGCGAATATTAAACAAGGATTAACTGGAACTTTATTTTCAACTCCTTCTGCTTTAATATAGTAGTAGTAGTAGTAAAACACTTTACTGTACAAAAATCAAAACAAAACAGGAAAAATAACATTCGTCATTAGTACAAAGGCGAACTTATGCCTTTAAGTGATCTCTTCCAGTTAACCTTTCAGGCAGAAGTCTTCGCCATCAACAAATGTGCGGAGATCAACCTGGATAGAAACCTAAGACACCAGCATATCTACATCAACTCAGACAGCCAGGCTGCTCTACTGGCACTAGAATCTCTTGAGTCAAACTCAAAACTAGTCCAGAACTGTAAATCAAACCTAAATGCACTGGCTTATTCCAACAAAGTCATACTTAGATGGGTACCAGGGCACTCCGACATTAACGGAAACGAAGAAGCGGATGAACTTGCTAGAAAGGGCGCAGACACACCCCTGGTCGGCCCAGAACCGTTTTGTGGAACCACAAAACGGGATGCATATTCTCTGCTCAACAACATAGAAAAAACGAGAGCAATCGATTGGTGGAAGTTCGTAAAAGGACAAGAACACTCGAAAGCTCTAATCAAAGGGTTCAACAGCAAAACTGCTAAGGAGCTTCTAGGGCTCAAAAGACACAAAACTTGTGCGGTGACTAGAATTTTGACTGGACACTGCAAGTTGAACAAACACATGTTTCAAATTGGGAAAAAACAAGATGCGACATGCAGGTTCTGCCAAGAGTCAGAGGAGACTGCTATGCACATCCTCTGCTCCTGCGGACCACTAATGTCCAAAAGAAGTGCCTACCTAGGGCGACATATACTGGAACCCTATGAGGTACAGAGCATTACGGCCCAAAGAATCTGGAATTTCCTGGATTCAACGGGCATTAGTAATGAACTTTAAAGGGCCGTCACAATAGATCACAGCTTGGTCGAAGCGACAGTCAAAGGCCCACATAAAACATAATAATAATAATAACCTTTGAGCAATATTAGTTGTAAATAGTTGTTCAATACAATTTTTGAGACATTTTTGAAATTAATATTCTTTTTAGGGTTCCGTATTTCGTACCAATATCAAGTTGATATCAACTGCAAAAAAATTTCTTGAAGGGGTTTTTATAGGCTTTTAATATCGTACATTTAAGTCACATTCACTCATTGATTCATTCATACTATTTTTGCGATTAGTAGGTGGTCTGTGCGAGCAGTGTGTGTAATCATTCACCTCTCCTGGCGATACGTACATATAATAACTATTATATTTGACTATAGCTACCCGCACTGACTTCGCACGGATTACACAAAACCTTAACAAATTGTACACCTAAACTAAAGCTTCCTCAAAAATCTTTCTATTGATAGCTGAAATCCGCATGAAAATCAGTTGAGTAGGTTTTGATTTGAGTTCATCGTGAACATACATTCATATAGTTACAGACAGACGCGGCGGGGGACTTTGTTTTATAAAGTGTAGTGAATTAGTGATAGATTCAATTAACAGTAACCTCACAATATAAAGAGATGTTCATTATGCTGCTTATCTACAGTTAATGCCATGAAAAACTTTTTTCCTACCATAATTCAATAAATTAAATGAAATGAAATTAAATGAATTAAGGTTTGACTTCTCTTCGCATAAACCAAGTTTTCAAGGCTACGCCGCCGATTCGCCGCCACCGCCAACCAATTTTGACCGGCGAACCGCCGCCGGCTAAATGCCTATTGGGCGGCGCTAGACGTGCGCGCCGGTCGAAAAAAATTGGGTGGCGGCGCGCCACAAAAAAATCCACGGCGGCGGCGTGGAATTTTTCAACTTTTCAATATTAAGACGTATAATGAAAAGCCATGCTTAACCCTTAAATCGACAAGGGATAAAAATCTCAAAAAACTGTGTTAGTATCATTTTTTTGGTGTTATTATCTTATTATGTGGTTGTTTATTGTAGAAAAATCATAAAAAAAAATTATTTATAATAGTTTCGAAAAAAACATAGGTATGTCAAATATGTTGGATGTTGCCAGGTTCGGTGTAAATAAAAAGATACGCCGCATAATGAAAAGACGTCTAGTATTTTGGACGTTGCCTAGTTAGTATACAGTACTTTATATGCATAAGGTTTTTTTTGTCAAATTCATGTTTTTTTTTTTAATAAATATAGAATAATTGCATTTTTAATTACAAATACACTTACTGATAATGTCAACTTATGTTATGAACTAAAGTAAAACCTATTATTTTTTTATTTTTCCAAAAGCTTTATAGCTCGTAGGTGGTAAAATTTTACCAGTCATTGGCGTCATTTTATTAACATTAAATCAAACTTATCGGGGGATGCAGCAACATCTGAGCAATGGTATACAACAATGCATGCAATTTTATCAATATTTTCGTAAGAAATTTCTCAAATGAAATCGGGTCTGTCTCTTGATGTCTTGATGAACGCACAGGAAAAAAAAACCGTAATAATATTTTTTTATCTATTTGGTTCATTACGTTGCAATACGACAAGTAATGACTTTTTAAAAGGTTTTGAAACACCTAAAATCCCTCTGTTTAATTCATATTCATATTCATAAAAACTACCAGAAAACGTGATAATTTTACTCTTCGCATACTTGGCACAAGTGCCTTGTAATCGACAACGGTTAAAACACTGGACATTATACTTTGTAAATGTGTTTTACCCATAGGTACATGGTACATACAACACATTTTTATGTAAATCGTACTGCCACATAATAAATAGTTAGTATGGTGTTGGTGCGACATAAAATAGTAGAAATTAAATTATATGACCAAAAAAATTCCGTAAGTACGTAATTATTGCCATGTTTAAGTAAGTATTTTACGTCAAAAATGTGAGAGTTACGTAGGAAATGGCGCCTATTTCAACTATTTCTTATCGGACTATAACCTATTACATATTTTAACGCTGCATAAGACTGTCTTATAAAAAATATTCGGCGCGTATTTTAATCTACCGGCGGCGGCGGCGGCGCGCGGACTCCTTATGGCGGCGGCGCGCACGTCTAATTTGAGATTATAAACTACATACATAATAAAATACAATTAAATCAACAAAAAAAAACAATTAAATGAATCAAATGAACGCTATTAAATATTTATCATTCAAAATCATCACCTAACAGCTAATTTTACCAGCCAACATGAAAACTGGCATTCTAAGATCCGGATCTTAAGTATTTACAACTTTACAAGCGGGCCGGACAACGTCCTTGACGAGTAGCGAAGGAACGAATCGTGGTACTACTACAACCGGTATTGGCACTTACTTATTACCGGTAATAGCTTTAGGAGTAAACTATCAAATAGTGGTATTTGTTGTCAATTGGCTAAACCGATAACACTATTGAATACCGGTATTCGAATACCTCTATTCGGAGCTTAAGTGATATAAATACCCAAATTCAAATTACACCGTTTATACCTCAATAATAACCTGTAGTCAGAATACCGGTAACGGTCCCTGATTTTGAGTGGAAAAGTCGTTTTGAGTTCCCGCGTTGTTTTTTTAACCAGATTTGCAATTTATAACCAGTTTGATATTTAATACGACGTTTTTAAAAGTGCGCGGAAATCCACGTGAGGAGAGGCTCCTCATAAACAGTTGGCCACCAAAGGCGCGCGTTGGTCGGCGCTAAGCACTGGTGGAGTGAAGAAACCTCATCGTTACCGCCCGGTCTGCTGCCATACGCGCTCGCCAGGAAGCGAGTGAGGCTTACCTCGGGTCTGCTGCCATACGCGCTCGACAGGAAGCGAGTGAGGCTTACCTCGTCGGCCTGTTTGAAGACACCAACTTGTGCGCCATCCATGCTGTGACGATTACACAATAAACAGTACGACGCAACTACCCGCTAGCTTCACTCCGTGGAGAAGTGTCATGGCGAGTGGGTAGCTGGCGGAGTGCACGAGTGATAACAGTTGTTTCATTTGATCACCCAGTACACAACGGAGCCTGGACGTCACAGATGGCGACAAGGGTAAAATATTACAAAAAATTACGGAAAGGAAAGGTAACGGTGGCGGAAAAAAAAAAAACAAATCTAAGGTATGGAAATCCTAACCTAATAGCTACCGTATTTGTCCATTTCCTCCCGAGCTGCCGATTGTATTCAGGTAATACAAAATTTTGGGCGAGGTGATATTCTGTGTAACGATTGACGTACGGTTGTACATAATACGAAAATATTAAAACTGCAACGATTTTGTTAGGCGGTACTTACGTAAGTAGGTTATGAAATTCCAAACTCACGTAAGAGGAGTATTAAAGAAACTAATGCAGAATTTAAATATTACTGTAAAAACGTAGATCTAGTACCTATACCTAATTTTATAGTTTTGTTTACAATCAATGTTAATAAAAACAATTATGTATATGCACAGTTGATTTTGTCGACTGTTTACATAAGAACAGTGGTTAACTTTACAACTATTATTGAGTAAATAATTGATGATACGTAGCTCGGGAGGAATGTTTACTAAGCAAAGAAGAAATATACGCGTGCTTATTACACTAACTCTTTGACAATGGCTACTGTGCGTGAGCCTGGTTACCAAATGTAAATCCAAAAGTGTAATCAATGCAAGATAGATCAATAATTGGGGTCACTACAAAAAATAATGTACTCATGTTACATTATTCCTATGATGTGGCACCGACGTATTAGCCATGAATTTTTCCATGAAATGACAGAAACGAATATGCTGATGGTTTGCGTGTTACAAATACAGATGGTACATGGTTTATTTTCTGACTCAAAATCGTATATTAGAATTCATATGATATAAAGGGTAAATAATCAAACTACCTTCGCGGAAATCATGATTATTATGAGTTGTGTATTTACCGTTCATACTTAAAATATACCGACCTATTTAGTCGTGTAATTAAATACTAAGATATTTTTACATGAGGGAACGTATAGAGAAACCTGCATATCAAGTCGGTATAATTGTATACATTTTATGGACCTTATGTCCTAAAAGAAATATTGTTCGGTTAAAATAACCAGTTATAATCAATTGAAATGCTATTTATAGCACGATATGGGTATGAATCGATGTTAACTTGGTGTCGATTTAACATGTATTCATATATACATAGGTATGTGCTGTTTATGATAATAAACAATGCTAACAGGTAACGGACCAGTTAAATTATCAAGGACCGTTACGATGTCAAGTGAGTCAAGAACTATAGATAGCGTACTTAAGACTGATGAATGCCGAGGGCTTTGTTATTGTTTTACTGTAGGAGTAGACACGTAAACTCAGCATCAAATGAATTGATTAGTAAGTCGGAGTCGGACTAACAAGAAAAATAAATTGCAAGAAGTAAACTGTACATCACATCTATGCTGCAGTTGGTATAAGTAATAATTAGTAGGTTGAAACGTTCAACTGGTACTAGCAAAACAAATAGTTAGTAGGTTGAAGCTTTCAACCGGTACTAGCAAAACAAATAATTAGTAGGTTGAAACTTTCAACCGGTACTAGCAAAACAAATAATTAGTAGGTTGAAATGTTCAACTGGTACTAGCAAAACAAATAATTAGTAGGTTGAAACTTTCAACCGGTACTAGCAAAGCAAATAATTAGTAGGTTGAAACTTTCAACAGGTACTAGCAAAACAAATAATTAGTAGGTTGAAACTTTCAACCGGTACTAGCAAAACAAATAATTGGTAGGTTGAAACTTTCAACCGGTACTAGCAAAACAAATAATTAGTGGGTTGAAATGTTCAACTGGTACTAGCAAAACAAATAATTAGTAGGTTGAAACTTTCAACTGGTACTAGCAAAACAAATAGTTAGTGGGTTGAAACTTTCAACCGGAACTAGCAAAACAAATAATTAGTGGGTTGAAACTTTCAACCGGTACTAGCAAAATAAATAATTAGTAGGTTGAAATGTTCAACTGGTACTAGCAAAACAAATAATTAGTAGGTTGAAACGTTCAACTGGTACTAGCAAAACAAATAATTAGTAGGTTGAAACGTTCAACTGGTACTAGCAAAACAAATAATTAGTAGGTTGAAACGTTCAACTGGTACTAGCAAAACAAATAATTAGTAGGTTGAAACTTTCAACTGGTACTAGCAAAACAAATAATTAGTAGGTTGAAACTTTCAACCGGTACTAGCAAAACAAATAATTAGTAGGTTGAAATGTTCAACTGGTACTAGCAAAACAAATAATTAGTAGGTTGACACTTTCAACTGGTACTAGCAAAACAAATAGTTAGTAGGTTGAAACTTTCAACCGGTACTAGCAAAACAAATAATTAGTAGGTTGAAACGTTCAACTGGTACTAGCAAAACAAATAATTAGTAGGTTGAAACGTTCAACTGGTACTAGCAAAATAAATAAGTAGTAGGTTGAATGTTCAACTGGTACTAGCAAAACAAATAATTAGTAGATTGATTGTTCAACTGTTGCTAGCAAAACAAATAATTAGTAGGTTGGAACTTTCAACTGGTACTAGCAAAACAAATAATTAGTAGGTTGGAATTTTCAACTGGTACTAGCAAAACAAATAATTAGTAGGTTGGAACTTTCAACTGGTACTAGCAAAATAAATAAGTAGTAGGTTGAATGTTCAACTAGTACTAGCAAAACAAAAGAAATGATAAGCGAAATCATAACACTTACCTACGATACAAACAGAGAATAATTAGTAAGTTGAATGTTGGACTGGTACTAACAAACCAAAAGAGTCAAATGTACCTAGTAACTAGTCTAGTAGACGCGATAGTGGTGGTTGGTACTAACGATAGGACCTTTTGTTATAGGTCGTCCAAATTAGTACAACATAGTACTTAAAAGTAAACTGACGCGATATAGTGTTGGTTGGTACTAACGATAGTATCTTGTTTTAGGTCATCCAAAATGTCCTAGATACCACCATTAGATGGATTCTTTAGCCCACCAAAACTTAATAGGGAGGCAAAATAGTCATAAACTGACATTATATTAGTATAGAGTGACCTCCTATTATGTAATGTATTTATTGAATTCGAAATTATATAATAAGCAGTTTAGTGCCTCTGCCTACTGTTCCAGTTAACTTAAGGCGTAGGTATAGATGGATGGCCTCGGGAATAGGCATATCTACTAATGTAGATTCAGGATAGATTTCAATTATACAAAAAAAAAAAATACGGCAGTTGGAAAACATTTCCTGTAAAGTATTACAATTTACTGCATTTTGCAGATGTTCGTATGGGTAAGAACTTAATGTATCAGCTTAAATATATTATACGACGACTTAGACGGTATTCCGGTTAAAGATTGTTGTAGCAATCCTGTTGGAACAGTTAGAAGACGGGTTAAATTATAGTTTAAGAGAAACAAGCAGGTGACCAGGATAAGAGTAATAATGCATTCTGCGTAAGTAGCCGTGGAAATTGTGGAACACAGAGGCATGCCTAAACTGCCCAAATAAAACCTATAAATAGATGAGGATATACAATTCTTCAAAATCGTATATGACCCAGATTTCATATAATAAATCCCAATTCCAATCTATTTTAGAGCCGGAATACATGATTCTGTAGAATAATAATCAGGGCAAAGCTCAATTACAAACCCAAGTACAACAGGTACGTAAATAGACGCTGGGCCTGTCATAATACATCATGTCATGTAGTACCTAAAGTCAATGCTGTAAAAACTGAAGTGGCGATGCGGGGAGCCTTACACGGTGAGGAAGCACTGCTTACTTAACTAAACTACGAAACTATACCCAAGGCAACCATGACTAAGGTACTAACAGAAAAAACTCTAGTGACCAGCAGTTAACCTAATGTCTTGTAAATAGACATACGACTTTTGTCGGTTAACAGTGTAGATACTGTAGATGACGAAGTTCCTTTTTAACTACCTAGGTAGTAGATACACCTACTCAGATGAAGATGAGTGATGTGTGTGATGTGATGACTAATTATAATTAAGTGTAATTAAAAAAGCCACTTTACCGGAAAATATATTTCCTTATTTCAGTCACATGCATAAACTTACAATAATTAAGGATGCCAAAACGCTTAGGTATGCGGTTGAGACAATACATACATTAGAAATTATACATAGTCTCAGCACCGATACATTCAATCAAAACAGAAACAAATAACTAAATACTGTGTGTAGGCACCTACACATTATAAAATAAAAACAATAAGTATTCGAATTAACCGTGATTTTGATCGCTCTCAATGACAGTTTGCCTGATGTTTAATTTGTTGAGGCTAACTAATTAAGTAAAACTAGTAGATCAAAGTTGTAGCTTGAACCACTTCATTGATCTACCCAAGAGTACACATTTATTGTACTAATTGAGCACTAAGACTCAAAAGACCAAAAATCTAGGTCTTATCATTTAGAAATGTTAAACGTAACGATAAAATGGTAAAGGACCTAAACATTCGAACTGTACTCTGGTGTACTCAGTATTTCATGGGATCATGGTTAGAATAATGGAATTCCATTGGTTCGTTGGAAGATGTTTATTGAAATTAAATGACATACTTACCAATGGCAGGATATAGGAAGCAGACATACAAGGTGTATACCTATGTTTCAGGTTTATAAAATATGTTGCAAGTAATTGAAATAAACCGAAGAAAAAGTGTACAAGTACAAATAATAATATTTATGTGACAGTCTGACAGTAATTATTGTGGAAATAATAATACAATACTTACTGGTCACAATTCAATTGAAAAATCAGCTTTCAATTAGTAAAGTGTTACGTTATTTTCATAACATAAATTGTAATTATGATTCTTCGCATAAGTAAGTTGCTAGAATAATATTACATTCGATATTATATTTGCTGTGTTACTTTTTGAGCAATAAAATTAATAAAATAAATATTTGGATTAATTGATGTCAAGATTATATTATTCAAGTATTATAATTAAAGAACGATAATTAGATATGTATGCAATGCAATTAATAATAATAATGGTCAAATAGGCAGGTAAATCTTAGTAGGTACCTAACAAATTAATAATATATAAATCTATTTATATAGATTATTGTTTGCTTTTTAACCTATTCATAAGTAAAACTAATCATACTTGACGTCCCAAGTAGCATGGAAGCGTCGGCAACATCAATATAGCAGCCAATTAAGAACTTAGAGTGATTTAAGGGACGTATAAGAGTGTCAGAAAAGATTTAAGCTGTATAAAAGGTACTTCACAGACATTATACAGCTCAAGCTGTATAAAATCATTATAAAGGATTCTGCGGAAGCATGGGGTGCTTTATCAGAATATAAAAAATCTACTATAAAACTAAAAGTGTTGTGAGAGACTACAAGCTAATTCTATCGTAAAAGCTGTATACAGGCTGTATTGTAGTAACACTTGGCACTTTTAGCTGTACAAAAGTATTTGTCAACTCCGTTTTAAAACATTAAGTGTTGTGAAACACTACAAGCTAATTTTATCGTAAAAGCTGTATACAGGCTGTATTGTAGTATCACTTGGCACTTGTAGCTGTACAAATGTATCTGTCAACCCCGTTTTAAAGCTATTTCTTATGGCGTAATCTTACTCTCCTATAAGAATAGTAGTTGTATAACTTCTGTCTGTAAGGGTATTATAAAACCAAATGAATAAATGGCAGCTATAGTACAGCTTTTTTCTGTATTACTGATAGAGTCGCTTATAACAATCTTTTGGCGTAATTTTACACTCGTATAAGTATATATAGTAGTGTAATGATTTCTGAAAATAAGTGTATTATAAAACTAAAGGAATATATGACAGTTACAGTACAGGTTTTTTATATGTTATACGGATCTCTAAAGAGAATTATAACTTATGTACGGAGAACCGAAATACAGCCAAACGAATACAAATATTCTATTATAAAGCTGTTTTAATTACAAAAGCTGTAAAAGACACTCAATTTATTACACAGCACAGCTACTAAGATTATAATGCTCTCCAACTATCCTGTAGGCTGTTTAAAAATTGTCGCCATTTTACAATATAAAAAAACGTATTTGTAAATATAATTAAAGAAATACTTGCAAATATTTAGCAGACTAACGCCGTGTTATGATTACCAGCTAAAATAAATTGTTTAGCCTTAGAATTAATATTTATAAATATTATTGATACTCTAACCTTAAAAACAAACAGTAACTTTACCGATTTTTGATATTTTCCTTATGGTTTCTCTTTGTTATTTTGCAGGCGCGTAAATATTTTGCCAGAAAAGATACACAGGTTCACAATAAATAATAATCCGCACTTACCAATAATGTAATATTCCATTCAAGTCCTGTATAATATTTACTTTTACTTAATTTACCATCCACTATAACACTTTATTGTCGCCATTACTATATTACGAATGAACAAGATTAAGACATTTTAGTTTCTTAAATGATTATTATTCTCTTGTAATTCTTTCTTATAACTCATTTAAAACTTATATTCTTATATCGTACTTAATAAGAGATTATCTGTAGTGTGAAGGTTTCCTGTTACACCGAAATATAGCTGTAATGCAGCTATTATGCAGCTTATGTATTGCTTATACAGCTACTCTACAGCTCTAATAACGCCATAGGCTGTATAATTTGGGCCCTTTTTTTACTTATAAGGGTTGTATAAGCGCTTATACAGCCTTTGTACAGCCTAACTGTACAGCTTATAGTATACAAATAAACTTTAATACAGCTTATATACAGCTTGCAATGCTACTTGGGGTGGTACCTCTACAACGAATGTAACATTCCTACTTTATTTGACCTTGGATTATCTTCAACTATTTTAAATTGCATTATATATATTAACATCATACAAGACTAGTAAAACAGAGTCAATCAGTTATTGCCAATAAGTAACTAATGTCCAAGACGCTTGGCAAGCTTACAATGTTATTGTACCTAAATCATGAAATGGGTATTAATTAGGCAAATATTATATTGTATGCTAATGAAAATACCTGGAAATGTGTAAGCATCAAAAGGAAAAGTAAATCTTTGAGTTATAAGCAATTGAATAAAAAACTCAAAACTGCAAATAGGAGAAGGAGAGGGACTGACACCTAAGAAGAAATTGTAAAAGTAAAATAATAGTTTTACAGATTTAAAGGCTTGCTAGTGTTGGAAAATATTTATTATTTAACTGTTGTAAAATGAATACATCCACACCTCGCCGAGTTTCTTATGCCGGTTCTTCTCGGGTCTGAGGTTAACCTTTCCGAACCGGTGGTAGTATACCTAGATTGGAAAAATAAATTAACCTAGCGAGTATAAGATAATACGATAAACTGAACTATTGTTGCATGATAAATATATAAAGTAAAATAAATAAATCATTATAAAAAGGGAGAGATGTGACGATTACACAATAAACAGTACGACGCAACTACCCGCTAGCTTCACTCCGTGGAGAAGTGTCATGGCGAGTGGGTAGCTGGCGGAGTGCACGAGTGATAACAGTTGTTTCATTTGATCACCCAGTACACAACGGAGCCTGGACGTCACACATGCGATACAAGTAAATTTGAATCCAGCTGCCGGCACCCTTGCGTGTGCTTCCACATTTGTCCCCTTTACCCTTTTTCCCCTGAACTACAAGACCACCTTTATCCCCTTTCCTGACTGAAATTCAAGACCGTAATATTTTAAAATTTTAACGTTAGTTTTCCAATTCCGATTTTTATAACCAGATAATTATTTGTTGTGTATTTTGTGCCATATTTTTGTTTTGCCATTTATCATTTGCTAAATAGAGTCTGTGCGGAAAGAGAAGAGTCGTGGCAGAAACGGGAACTAACATTTTAAATTTTATATGGCAATCAAACCTTTGACACCTGTCTTGTAAAAAGTAAATAAACTTCTGTCATTGTATATTTTTACTAGCAAAAAGCAGAGCTTTGTAAGGGCTCGCGGAGTTTTTCTTCCTAAACGTACCGGACCGCGACTTTGATCCAATCCGATGCTTGTTCCATGTTCGATCGAGTGGGTACGTAATAAGTCCGTTAAGAACGCAGCTATAAGTGAGAGCAAGAAAGAAATATACTAACCGGACCCCGGTTGCTGTCCGGTACGCCTGTTTGTTACAGCTTTTACTTTGTCCATTAAAAACGTGTCCAGACGAGAAAATCAAATTGCCAATATCATCCACACGTAATATACAATTTCATAAGCGCATATTACATCCTACACGGTCGCCCAGTACTTTTTGTAAGGAAGCCAACTGGCTTACCTACATAATGTTGGGTCAGCGAGCCAATGTCCTTGAATTTATTTTTGCGTACTGCTCTATCTTGGGTATTGCTTTTCTAAGTGCTCATTAAGACGTGTCAGATGACCAAAACAGCGTGTGCCTATGTTGCACCAAACCTGAGTTCCACTCGGTACAGCCAGGGTTCAGCATCAGCTCTATCTTGGGTACTAATCTCCTAAGTGCTCATCATGACAAGTCGGATGTCCAAAACAGCGTGTGTCTATATTGCAACAAACCTGAGTTCCACTAGGTACAGTCAGGGTTCAGCATCAGCTCTATCTTGGGTACTGCTATTCCAAGTGCTCATCAAGATGTATCGATTAACTAAAACAGCGTGTGCCTGCGTTGCACCAAACCTGATTTCCACTGGGAACAGCCAAGGTTCAGCACCAGCTCTATCTTGGGTACTACTTTCCTAAGTACTCATCAAGACGAGTCGGATGACCAAAACAGCGTGTGCCTATGTTGCACCAAACCTGAGTTCCAATAGGTACAGCCAGGGTTCAGCATCAGCTTTATCTTGGGTACTACTCTCCTAAGTGCTCATCAAGACGAGTCGGATGACTAAAACAGCGTGTGCCTATGTTGCACCAAACCTGAGTTCCACTAGGTACTGCCAGGGTTCAGCATCAGCTCTATCTTTGGTACTGCTCTTCTAAGTGCTCATCAAGACGTGTCGATTGACTAAAATAGCGTGTGCCTGTGTTGCACCAAACCTGAGTTCCACTAGGTACAGCCAAGGTTGAGCACCAGCTCTATCTTGGGTATTACTACTTTCCTAAGTACTCATCAAAACGAGTTGCATGACCAAAACAGCGTGTGCCTATAGACCTACATGGACACACGCTGTTTTGGACATCCGACTCGTCATGATGAGCACTTGGGAGTGCAGTACAGTTTATTTGTACCTGTACAAAGGTACTTGAGCTCGTCATAATTTCATAGAAAAAAAAATCGCATCTTTGTGATCTTACGTAAGAACTATGAAAACCCCCTCCCCCCCTTTGTAAGAAAAAGTAAGATATGTTCGACCCCCTCCACCCCAAAATCGTCTTACGTAATAAATGAATGGCGCCAAAACAGTTTCTCGAACTGAAAATACCCGATTTAAGTTTGCTAACACAACATGACTGATCAGTTCATTAGCGTCACAAAACATTAGAAGTAAATTGACCTCCGCAATGAATATACAGCAAAATTGATTGTTCTAGTAGGTACCTATTCACAGAAACTTAATTGCTAAATTGGGAATCAAACCAAGCGAAGCGAGGTGGGTCTAAATCCAAAATTTTAACCCACTTTTGTATTCATCGTTGTTAATAGCGTAAGCGCCATCGACTTTATTGAAATTGAAAACACCACATAGGTATGGTTGTCCGAGTACCCACAACACAAGCCTGCTTGAGCTTACTGTGGGGGCTTAGTCAATTTGTATAAGAATGTCCAATATTTATACTACTAACATTTGTTACAGAAATAAATAATTAACATTAGCACGAATGTTAATTCATTATTTTGCCAACAGATGGCGCTAGTAGTAATACAAAGTGTTATTACTTTATTGTATTTTTGTAGGTTTATAAAATGATATTTTTATGTTTGATAACACATCTAGACATAAATTTAAATTACTATGTTAAATCTCAAACCCAACAGTGCAGTAGTTTTTCCGTAAAGTGTACCACAAGAATGCATAGTTTGTCGAATAGTGATAGGGCTCGCTTCGCTCGCCCTAATTAACAAAAACCGCAAGTTTTACGTATAAATTATTTTCAAAACACGATAAAACCGTTTTATGTACGGAAAATTATAATTAACATTGTTCGGTTTTGTCAGCGGGAAGAAAACGGCTAAAAGCCGACTATCGACTTACAAAAAGTCGCGGAACGTGTTTCCGCTATTCACTGTATTGATGTTGTATTTAATATTAAATAATTACCTATTTAATAAGCCCCCTAAGTAACTTGTCTAAAGTACATAATCGGTAAGTATATTCATTCAAAATATATTAATTTTCATAAATTATCATTCATTCATCATCTTGATCATCATGATCATCATTGATGATCATTCATGATCTTTAAAATAACTGACAAATAGTCTTGATACTTGCCATTTTATGCATATTTATATGTAATTTTTTTTTCAGGATTGTGTAATCCTACCTACCTTCGATAAAATACCGCTAAGTAGGTGATATGCAAGAATTCGTAATCTACGTGCCGGATTCAAGCACATCCAGTTCAGATGATGATAGTTCTATGAGTGTCCCTGGTTGTTCTGAAGCTATCTCAAACATAAGTGACATTGAATATTTTAATTCAGACTTCGATTACAAAGAATAAAACTTTTTCTTATAAAATATTTCTTTATTTGTAGGTTCGTTTACTAGGTTCTGAATAAAACATTTTCTAATAAAATATTTCTTTATTTGTAAGTTCGTTTACTAGGTTCTGTTAGTTACGAAATTATATTTCATTTAGTGACTTTTCGGCGAAGTAAAATATCGTGAGATAAGAGAACCGGACATATCCCAATAAGGCCTACCTACTTATGCACTATTTTTATTCATATTTATTATTAATAATGTACACATACATTACAAGTCAAGTTTACAATGGGTGAAATATATCCCAGATAGTAAAATTACAGTTCTATTGCCCAATTTCTACCCGATCTACCCGGTTTTGTATTAAAATAACTGTTGAACTGCACAGATTAGGCAGTACATAAATGAGACTCTATCTTGTTTGGTACTAAAATTACAGTTGTATTGGGCAGATTCTTAACTAGTTTTAGCAGTTTTGTCAATCGCACTGTCACTTTTTAGTATCTGAGACATAAAAACAAGAGTGTGTTTTAAAAAGAAAACTAATGCCTGCGCTAAATCAGAGGATTGAGTTGACGAGCCGACACCACCACCAGGGTCCGTTTAGTAAGCCGTGGTAAAAAACCGGAACAAAAGGGATTCATGTATCATGACCTTTAGTTTCGTACTATAATCACGTGACCAGTGTTGTCAGCATAGTAAAAACCATAAAATAGCACTGGCGCGCCCTCAAATCCCACGACTCTTCTCTTTCCGCACAGACTCTATCTGTTATCCGCATATTACAAATCCTCAAAATTCAAATAGCCTCTTTTGACGGGCGGTATAAATAATCGGTTTAAAATTTAGGTAACATTCATCCAACGTGTCAACCATTATCATCGTCCATACTATTCGCCACATTAATACATTTATTATTTCCAGCTAAATTTTCGGCCGAATTCTTTTTTTTCCTTCTTGTTTACCCCTTATGCGGAAGGCAGACAATTAATACTGTGTTTTAAATAAGTTCAAACGATCAAAATAGTATTTTTGGTGAATTTTGTAAATATTAAAATTTATACAGGGTGTTACCGCAAATTCATTTTTTTGTTAAAAAGTGTTTAAATTATACGTGTTCAGCAAATTATATTGTTTTACTGCACTAGGTATAGTAGGTATAATAACTTTGCAACCCCTTGTTTTTGGGACAAAGCAAAAGTATCCATACCATGTTACCATGCCAACTATGTATCTCGTAAGTGTCCTCAAGCACGTCAAATATTTAATATCGGTTACGCAGATCCCTTCAACTTGCCTTCAACCTCTTGTCGGGTCGGGCATTGAGAGAATCCAATTGTACATGAAGATACAACTGAATTCCCTGAATTTCGATCGACTTCGTCGTTCGAGCGTCGTCGCAAACAAATTATTTACACGTCAACGACTAGAAGTATCAAATAATCAAGGTACCCTTCCCATTTCCCATTAATTCAGCCATGCAATAGATCATCGGTCGGCAACCTTTTAGCAGCCAAGGGCCACATAGTAGTTAACGGACGCTAGTAAGCCGACCGATGATCTATTGCTGCGGTCGGCAACCTGCGGCCCGCGGGCCGCATGCGGCTCGCGAAACTGTCACTTGCGGCCCTAGAGGCGCCTTGGCTATTTTGTTTTGTATATAATATTGACAAACGACAAGGTCTGATAAAGTCATAAATATTAACAAAGTGCGGCCCGCGTCAATTTCGTTAACTACTATGTGGCCCTTGGCTGCTAAAAGGTTGCCGACCGCTGTGATAGATGATCGCGCAAAGAATGTATATCCTACTACGATTTTTACTTGCCATCCGATTGTTATGAGGGGGCTCCAGCAAAATTGTGGTTTATATTTTAAATTTTTACACGTTTTAGTGAAAGACAAATGCAATAAAAAAATCACACGGAAACAAGACTAAGTATATTTCAGACGGCACAATCCAAGAAAAACCTTAAAAGATTATAGTTGGCTCGATACAAAAAAAAAACCGGTCAAGTGGGAGTCGGACTCGCCCACCGTACTTTTTAGTATCTGTTATAGCGGCAACAGAAATACATCGTCTGTGAAAATTTCAACTGTCTAGCTATCACGGCCTGGTGACAGACGGACGGACGGACGGACGGACGGACAGCGGAGTCTTAGTAATAGGGTCCCGTTTTAATTTTATATTTGAGTTCCTTTCTAATTTCCTGGCTTTACACGCCCTCATAGACTCCTCCTCCAGCTTCCAGATTATACCTACAGCTCTGCTGTGGAATGGAACAGGAGGAACGCGTGCGACTTTAAGACGCTACTCTTCAAGCTCAATCCAAAACTGTATTTTTGGTAGATCAGAGCATAGCCTATCATAGCGGCTCATGGGGGTCGAGAGGTGTGCGCCGCTTGTGGTTTTTAACTGCCAATGTGCTTGTGCGTCTTTTACTGGAGCATACAGCTCTAACGACTCGTCTCTCGACGGCAAGCCAAAGCTGAGAGTCCTGCGGGTCGCCTTGGGGTTCATCTCCGACCGACGAAGACACGCCGGGGACGGAGACCCTGCCCAACTCTCGGGAGTCGGGAGCCCTGCCTCGTCTCGTAGGGTCGTTACTCCTCGACAGGCCCAAAGCTCGGCACAAGCTGCCCTGCTGGCTTATAATTATCGCAAAAGGGCGAACTAGAACGAGAGAGGGTCTTAATGGTCTTAGTCTACTCGACAAACTTAAGAACGGTGAAAAATAGAGATACTACTCCTAAAATTACGTGTGATACCTTATTGGATTCGGTTCGGAATGATGTATGGAAAAATGTATTCGAATTCGAAGCGTTTATTAGCATGCAAAAATTTCAGAATATATAGACAAAAAAAGGCGGAATAAAGAATATATTTCTCTTTTCGCCAATAACTCAAAAAGTATTAATATTTAAGAAATCTAAATTAAATTTTATTAACGAGGAGAAAATTACCAGTAAAAGAGTACCTACTACCGTACAGAAAGGAAACTTCCTACAAAACCGAAGTTTGACAGCGGTTCAAAGTCAAATCATGCTATCCCTTTCGGCTATTTAGGGTTGTCAAAATTCAAGCCATTATCTTATCTGTGGTCGTGCACGCAAAGGGACATCAAGTTGTGTCAACCCTAATAATTGCTTGGAGCAATGCTGAGCCGAACGGAGCCGAGTTTGCCCGACGGGAGGAGTTTCGCACCCCTGGTAAACAAACAAGGTAAGTAAACAAATGCAGCAAATTAAAAGTAAAAGTAGGCGCGAAGGCTTGTTGTGGCATAGAAAATTTGAATTTCGCGCCTTTTTCTACTGACAAAGACGTTTGACAGACTATACGAGTAAATGGGTAGGTATAGTTGGTCAAACCAAGTTTGTCAGTAAATAAGAACGAAAAAACTATACTCTACCTTTTCTTTTGGTTGCTAGTACTGTGTAAGACAAAGATAGTATGATTCTCTCTGTCTATGTTTGAAATGAGACAGTCCTTTGAACAACTCTATAGATCTTTTTTTTTTTTTTTTTTTTTCGCTTTATTTTTAGAGCTTGTCACCGAGGTGAACATGTCGCTCCATAAAAAAACCACAAATTAACACATTCTTACATCTAACTTATTCTACATACTAAAGCCTTTCGTACAAGCTGCAATAGCGCCATGGCGGAGTCCGACAGAGGAGCAGCCAGAACGCTATTGCAGCCCCCGACATCAAACATAGTATTATGGCTTGAAAAAGCAAGTTGTATCCGAGCAGCTTCATTCCGGACACATTCCATTATAACGTGGTACACGTCTTCTAATATATCACATTCATCACAATTAGGAGAAGGAACTTTCTTCATTAAATAACCGAATTGATTCAATGGGATATGTCCAGAACGTAGTCTCATCATCAATACAATGTCACTTCTATTAAGAAAACAATCAATCCACGGTGTCATTAGAGGATGAGGTTGGATCGTTCTATAGATCTTAATATTGCCTTATTCTTCATAAAATACGAAAGTCATCCAACAAAAGAGAATACCTACTTTTTTCTATTTATCGGAGGGCGGATGATCTCTGGAGAAAAACAGCTGCTTAATGCCCTACGGAATCAAATCATTTTATTTACATCAGGTTAACGCTTTGTTTTGAACAACAAACAATAAATCGGACAATGTGTAAGCGCTAAGACTTCAAATCCAGGTGTCCCCTTTTTAAGTAGCTAACACACTATCGTACCGCACCAAGGTCATTGTGGGACGCACATGGAGTTATAAGAAGGAGTGAACTGTCACTTTTTTTGCCATACTAAATTGAACCTTATCACAGAGCCAGAAAGACGTTCGTACCAGTACAGAGAAAACGGTCCACTTGAGATAGCAAAGGTGGGTCGCGGTGTCTCACTCGCACATGTTGCCAATGTTAAAAATATACCATTGTGGTAGTATTTATATCAATATACTACTAAAATTAAATACCTTCTTATATTATTTAAGTGCTATATTCAGAGTACGGTTCTGATATCTTTTAGGAAATTTGTAAATAATTATGATGTCAATATTATTAACTGATTTAACCAAGCATGTGCACAACAATAAAAAACACTAATTTTGATATGGTAGACATTGTAGTAGTAAGTTTGAATATTAATTGGTATCCCTAACCTGATGACATATTTACAAACACGTGAATGCAAAATTTCTTAAAAATAGTGAAGAAATGTTGCGTTAAAGGTTGTGGGAGTGAAATAATTTCTAATTGTGTAATATCGTTTCACAAGGAAGCCACAATTATTACATTTTACGATAAAAATACAAGTTAGACATTGTCAAACTCATTAGGGTGACCATGATGTCGGCACGATGAGAACCAGTTTTACCACTTCCTTTATGGTTTTACACAATTCTTATTACGTACTTAAACGTAAGTTATATCATATATAAATAGGTATGTCTTTATTTCGGCATGTTTAAATTGGTGAAATGAGAGCCAATACAGAATAAATAATTGCAAAAATTGAAATCCAAAGTCCTTAAACATTACAGACACATTTATAAATTGTTATAATAATAAAAAAACACATAGATAATAAAAGAAAAATAGAAGTTTGTCGTAATTTACTGACTTTTGGGACGATACCAGACACGTTATTGGGAATTTAGCCCTCATAAGCACGAGCGCTTTTTCAACGCGCGTAAAGCCCCCTCCAGACTATCCGCGTGAATCGCGGGCGAAGCCGCGAACGCGAGTGTAGAGTCGATTTCGCTGTCTGCGAAAATCGACTCCACTCTCGCGTTCGCGTTCGCGCACGCGCATAGTCTGGAGGGGGCTTTACAAAAGGGGTTGAATCCGTTCACACGCTAAATTCGATTTAACGACCAACGCTTAAAGTCGAAAAAAAAAAACAAGGCTTGATAAAAAGCGCCACCACCATCGTGTGAACAAATACACATGTTTCCATTTATTTCATTCTAACGGGCTTTTTTAACGCGCGTTGAAAAAGCGCTCGTGCGTATGAGGGCTTACCCTCTTTGGAAAATTTACTGCGAACGGCACATCACTAGTTTCTTTACATTTCACGACTCTTCTCTTTTCGCACAGATGGCCTACCACCGTGAATACCGAAGTTCGCAAATTACAGGCATCTTTCTCTTTTACTCCTATAAAGGAGTAATTACAGTGACAGAGAAAGATGCTCGCAATTTGCGAACTTCGGTGTTTATGGTTTTCGGTGACGCCGAAATAATTTTTAGCTTGTAAGATTTTTACTATTGTACGTATGTTAGTTTGTAAGGTATGTATCTATGGGCCTTAGTCGCCTGATAATAAATGATATTTTTTTTTTATTTAATTTATGCTCCAGTGACAAGCGTCCTAGTTAAAAACTATAACAAACGGGCGTAGCGGATCCACGCGACCCTGAGGCAGTGGCGGATTTGCTCTAAGGCCGAGTAGGCCCGGGCCTAGGGTGGCAGTCTATATGATGGGTGCTGAGAAAGGGGCGTCTAGTGCTTGCTACAGGGCCTGGGGCCTAGGACGGCAAATACTGTAAATCCCCCACTGCCCTGAGGGCCTACCCCAAACCACTTTCGACATTTTGTCTCTCTGTCGCACTTGTAAATTCGTACGTAAGTGTGACAGAGAGGCAACACGTCGAACTTGGTTCGCGGTAGACCCTCTGGTTCTGTCACCATATCTGTCTCTCTATCTCTCTCACTCATACCCGTGTTCTTGACAGACGTTACGGCGGACCACATTCCTGACGATCCACCATGTTCGTGGTCCAGTGCGCCTATTAGCAACAGCTTTTAGAACAACTAAATTAAGTGCCTAAGGTTGTGTGAAGCGTTTTACAGAAGAGAAAAAAAACTATATCCATCCCTTTTCAGGCCATAATACTAGTACAGCGAAAATACAGTATGATTCTCTATAACTATGCACGAATAAGAAAAGATCCTGGCCAAACTATATATTCAATGTTATCCTAATATCCCACATACATATGACTTATGGTCACCCTAATTAGAAAGAGATGCAACGGCCCACCTTGACTTCTCATGTGGACACACTTTTTGGCTAATGTACTCTGTCCGGTTTACTCTCTAGGTCCGTGGGGACGCACCCATAAGTAAGAGGGAGACAGCGATATCTCTTTCTCCCTCTTACTTATGGCTGCGTCCCACAATGACCTTGGTGCGGTGCGATAGTGTTTTAGCTACTTAAGGCCCCGTTCGCACGGCAGCTTTTTCAACGCGCGTTAAAAAAGCGTTTGAATGACACAAATGGATAACCATGTATGTATTCACACGAAGGCGGTTTTAAAGCGCGGCGCTTTTTTATCGAGCACTGTTCGATTTTCGGCGTTGAGCGTTGGCGTCAAATTGAATAGACCATACGGAAATCCGTGTATCTGTTCTCACAAACGTTGAAAAAGCGCCGGCGCTGCTGTCAGTTGGCTGTCAAGTCTCAATTTTTGGTGTCAATCGTCAAGATTATTATTAGTTTCACCTTAAAAATGTCAACTTATGCTTACAAATTCCTGAAATATTCAAGCTATATTCAAATAATACGTCGTAATAGCAAATAAAGTATGGCTTTGCTGAGATGCGTACGTGGCAGTACGACTCACAAGTGATTTTTAAGCGTTCATATGAACACAAATATTGGAAACGGTAAAAAAGCGCCAACGTCGGGTTTTAACGCAACGCTTTTTAAGCTGTCGTGCGAATGGGGCCTTAGGTAGACCCAGGTTGTGTATGTGTGCGTAAAAACGTATATGTGTGTTCTTTTAGGCATGTGAAAAGTCGATTTTAATCATGTTATATATCGATAAACGCTACACAGCGGAACGCAATAGCTTCAATATCTTCGTTAAACATAAACATAATAATTGAAATGCTAATGGATAATGAATATATTATAAATAATTATAATATAATAAAATAATTCAATTATTGCGGAACACCTATTTTAGTAGGTATTTATGTATGTATTTTAATTAAATATCTGAACTCATAGATTTAATATATAGAGATCCCGTCTCAGCGAGCTGTCACTGTTGCCACTTTTGTTTAGTGTACGATTAACAATGCCATGCTGACGATTACAAGTAATCTTAAAAAACCTTGCATTCTTAAGGCCGTAACACACTATCGCACCGCACCAAGGTTATTGTGCGACGCACCAATAAGTAAGAGCGAGAAAGAGATGTCGCTTTCTCGCTCTTACTTAATGGGTGCGTCGCACAATTGCTGTAAAGAGCAAATCAAGGATGATGTTGTAGACCAGCGGTCGGCAACCAGCGGCCCGCGGGCCGCATGCGGCCCGCGAATCTCTCACTTGCGGCCCGCGAGCCTCCCTGGCTATTCTGTATCTAATATTGACAAATGACAGTGTCTGATAAAGTCATAAATATTAACAAAATGCGGCCCGCGTCCACTTCGTTAACTGCTATGTGGCCCTTGGCTGCTAAAAGGTTGCCGACCGCTGTTGTAGACAATTGTAGATCATAAGCCCCCTCCAGACTATGCGCGTGAATCGCGGGCGAAGCCGCGAACGCAAGTGTGGAGTCGATTTTCGCAGACAGCGAAATCGACTCCACACTTGCGTTCGCGGCTTCGCCCGCGATTCACGCGCATAGTCTGGAGGGGGCTAATTATGTATTCTAACTCCGTCATAGAAGGTAGGATCGTATAGAAGCGGTATACGCGTGCCTCCGTGAGGGACAAAACATACGCAAATGCGACACTGTGATTGGTCGAATTTATTTGTTGCCCCCCATTATCCATACTAAAAAAAGGTGGGGAACAAAAAATATGTGAGACTGTGATTTTCGCAGACAGCGAAATCGACTCCACACTCGCGTTCGCGGCTTCGCCCGCGATTCACGCGCATAGTCTGGAGGGGGCTAATTATGTATTCTAACTCCGTCATAGAAGGTAGGATCGTATAGAAGCGGTATACGCGTGCCTCCGTGAGGGACAAAACATACGCAAATGCGACACTGTGATTGGTCGAATTTATTTGTTGCCCCCCATTATCCATACTAAAAAAAAGGTGGGGAACAAAAAATATGTGAGACTGTGATAAGATGTGATAATGAACTCCGTATATGTACACTATCGTGTGTTACCACTATTACCACTTTTTAAACCTGGTAACTCTGGTGAAAGTTACAAGGGCCCAACGTTTTCTGTTCTCTTTCACGGCGCAGCAACTAGTATCATTTCTCACTCCTCGCTCTTTTAAAAATGCCGTTTGTCAAGAAAGGACAACCATACTGTTGACAAGGTGGACTTCAAATCAAGTGTTGCCTTTCTTGATGCGCCCAGGCTGTGTATGTGTGCGTAAAAGCGTATATGTGTGCTCTTTTAGGGATGTGAAAAGTCGATTTTAATCATGTTATATATCGATAAACACTACACAGCGGAACGAAATAGCGATTAATCGAAGCTTCAATATCTTCGTTAAACATAAACGTAATTGAAATGCTAATGGATAATGAATATATTATAATATAATCATATAATTCAATTATTGCGGAACACCTATTTTAGGAGGTATTTATGTATTTTCATTAAATATCTGAACTTTCCCTTGGTTCCCTGCTGGGGCGTGACTATAAAATTGTGATCTGATAACCACAATAAAGAATAAAAGCGTTTTTGGTCATTTTAGGTATCGTTAAGCCTTTGATGTAAAATTAAAATTGCAAGAAATGTCGATAGTTTATCGATATGACTTTATCGACATGGCACAGCAAGGTGGGCCTCATTGTTAATCGTACACTAAACAAAAGTGGCAGGGTGGATTTCAAAATCCTGCGAAAACTTATGGTTCGGTCTTTATAAAAAAAACTAGTAGGTTGTGCTAGTTGCAATTTTTTTATATGTTTTTAAGAACTATTATCTTAATGTTCCTTCAATTACCATCTCCAATAACTTAATAGTTTTTTTTTTATATAAAATGTTTTATGTGTCTAAAATCATCACCGTCTACCGGAAAAATCTGAACCTTTTTGTTTGCAGTGAAAATTATAGCATACCTATCGTACGATTACGATTTTTCTTTTACTTATATCTTTTCCATGTTGTTGTTTAACACATGAAAAAATATGCAGTAATTCCTTCACCGAGAAAGTACTTTTAAAAATATTTAAAATTTTGTCACGAATATTCGTCAACACCGTCATGGTAATGTCAATGTGAGCTTATCTCCGTGTATGAACAACGAAATACCGCTAAAGGTCCTTGCCCTATTTTTCACTTTAATATAGAATTCCAAAAATTATTTCACTATAAAGTCACATCATTGAATCGTGAGAAATATTACGAACAAATTTGTAAAACGTAGTTTGTCACAACAGAGCATCATCACCGTTATGCATTGGTTTAAAAAAGTTACAAATGATATATTAGAAATAATTACTGAAATGAATGACAAACTGCACGAAGTTTATTGTGTAGCATAGACATTAACTACTATTATTCGTATTCTAGAAATAAAAACAAGAAACTCTCAAATCGTCAACACCATACCCATCATCACCGGGAAAAAATGACGACCGGTGATGATTTCATGTGTATGGTGATGACGGTTCTCAGAAACTTTTCTAGTTATTTTGCTATAATTCATTATGAAATTAAGCTGTATGTTTGAAAAACGTTCTCTATGTCTTCTAACACTATATAATGTCTACCTTATAAATGTAGAATAAATGTAGAAGAAGATATAACTATTTCTTTCACACTAGAGGATGGTTAGTTTTTAAATAACATTTTGACTGAAGTAGGCAAAATTTAGGTCACTTAGAACATACAAATGTTTATTTTATAATATAATAATGTAAATCGTGCAACTTAGAGTCTGTAATTGCATGTTAGTCGTGTTAAAACAAAGTATTTAAACAAGCAACATATATTAAGTTTTAAGCGACCATAGGCTACGGTATTGGCTCACTATCGTGATGGCCTTATGTTTTTTGATGATATTATATTAATTGATGTATATAATTACAGCAATTAATAATTATACCATTGGGTAGTCACCGGACCCAATACCTAACATTTTGTAACTTATGACATGCATTACAAGTAGGGGTCTTGCAACTTATAAAACACTGATAATATATTAATGTTTAGCTATTAAACAACATATATATGGATTTAAATCATTATAGCTATTTTTAAAGTTAATTTATAAAACAACAAAAATACAAACTTATGCAATGAATCAAATTATCAAAAAAAAAGTAATATATCATAAAAATTAAGCTCATTGGTAAGCCAGGAATTTTACAATATGATATAAATACCAAGTTATGCAGTAGATAAAAGAAGATGCGGGTTTAAACTGATAATAAGAGTACAATATTGTTTATATGAGTTAACATTGAAAAAACCCAAAAAAATAATACAATACATAAATTGCCTATTTCGGAATATAAATTATTTAAAATTATACAATTAAAATACTTGTTATATATTTATTTATATGAATAAAATGTATTTTTTATAATTTTCTAAAAATAATTTATGTAGCCAGTATAGCGGGCGTGGGTATAGTAATAGTCGTAGTAGCGTGATATCCCTTTCTAACGCACGCGTGGGCGTGCTGTCCCTGTCACACGCTATACTAGTCTTATGTTCAAAAACATGTTATTTGTAATGTTTATTAAAGTTCTAAAAGCCTTACAATTAAAAAAAGTTTTTGTTTTTTTAATACGTTTTTAATACATATATAAATTAGTTCCCAAATCGTCATTACCGTACATGCAGTGTCATTACCGTCTATAAAAGAGTCATTACCATACCATGGTTGTCATCACCATCTTGCGTTTTAATTTTCCGAAAGCGATAACTTCAAATATAAGCCACAAATGATTGTATAAATACCATAAATATCCTCCATATACAGCCCCCTATTACTTTACCCAGGTAGAATCGTGTTAAATTAAACATTAAAAAAAAAAATCGGGCAAGTGCGAGTCGGACTCGCGCACGTAGGGTTCCGTACCATATAAAAAAAAAACAAAAAAAAAAGCAAAAACAAAAACGGTCACCCATCCAAGTACTGACCACTCCCGACGTTGCTTAACTTTGGTCAAAACTCACGTTTGTTGTATGGGAGCCCCATTTAAATCTTTATTTTATTCTGTTTTTAGTATTCGTTGTTATAGCGGCAACAGAAATACATCATCTGTGAAAATTTCAACTGTCTAGCTATCACGGTTCGTGAGATACAGCCTGGTGACAGACGGACGGACGGACGGACGGACGGACGGACGGACGGACGGACGGACGGACGGACAGCGAAGTCTTAGTAATAGGGTCCCGTTTTACCCTTTGGGTACGGAACCCTAAAAATATTTTTTGTATGGTGAAATTTTTTGTGATGAAATCCACCCGGCAACAGTGACAGCTCGCTGAGACACCGTCTCTATATATTATAAGTCTATGGAAAGTTATTATTTTATTTATATAATAGCCGTAACACACTACCGCACGCGACCTTGGTGCGTCGCGGTAGTGTGTTATGGTTTTATGTAATCAAAATCGTAAATCTGATAGGCAATTTACATTCTCGTGCGAGCCACGAGCCGAGCCGCGAGCCGCGCCACGAGATACGAGAGTGTAAGCGGGGGGCTCGTGGCTCGTCTCGCGGCTGGGCTCGCGTGGAGGAGCGGTTTTTTGGGCACGAGTCAAAGGGGCTCGCGCGGAACGCGAGTATAAACGCAGGCGCGTGTCCCGCGCGAGCACATCGCGACGCGAGCCCCTTTGACTCGTGCCCAAAAAAACCGCTCCTCCACGCAAGCCGAGCCACGAGCCCCCCGCTTACACTCGCATCTCGTGGCTCGGCTCGCGGCTCGGCTCGTGGCTCGCAACGTAAACGCCTATCAAGCTGATCGCTGATCTGCGAAATCGACTCCACACTCGCGTTAATGGCTTGGCCCCGCGATTCGCTCACGAGCGTGGAGGGGTTTCAGAATAGTTTCAGAAATATTAAGTTTTTTGCACAAAAACCGAACATACTATTTTACATTCGTAAAAGGTATGAAATAAATAATATAAAAGTATTCAAACCTGTCTTTTGCATCCATAGGTATTGTTTTATTAGGGCGAGCGAAGCGAGCCCTATCACTATTCGACAAACTATGCATTCTTGTGGTACACTTTACGGAAAAACTACTGCACTGTTGGGTTTGAGATTTAACATAGTAATTTAAATTTATGTCTAGATGTGTTATCAAACATAAAAATATCATTTTATAAACCTACAAAAATACAATAAAGTAATAACACTTTGTATTACTACTAGCGCCATCTGTTGGCAAAATAATGAATTAACATTCGTGCTAATGTTAATTATTTATTTCTGTAACAAATGTTAGTAGTATAAATATTGGACATTCTTATACAAATTGACTAAGCCCCCACAGTAAGCTCAAGCAGGCTTGTGTTGTGGGTACTCGGACAACCATACCTATGTGGTGTTTTCAATTTCAATAAAGTCGATGGCGCTTACGCTATTAACAACGATGAATACAAAAGTGGGTTAAAATTTTGGATTTAGACCCACCTCGCTTCGCTTGGTTTGATTCCCAATTTAGCAATTAAGTTTCTGTGAATAGGTACCTACTAGAACAATCAATTTTGCTGTATATTCATTGCGGAGGTCAATTTACTTCTAATTTTTTGTGACGCTAATGAACTGATCAGTCATGTTGTGTTAGCAAACTTAAATCGGGTATTTTCAGTTCGAGAAACTGTTTTGGCGCCATTCATTTATTACGTAAGACGATTTTGGGGTGGAGGGGGTCGAACATATCTTACTTTTTCTTACAAAGGGGGGGAGGGGGTTTTCATAGTTCTTACGTAAGATCACAAAGATGCGATTTTTTTTTCTATGAAATTATGACGAGCTCAAGTACCTTTGTACAGGTACAAATAAACTGTACTGCACTCCCAAGTGCTCATCATGACGAGTCGGATGTCCAAAACAGCGTGTGTCCATGTAGGTCTATAGGCACACGCTGTTTTGGTCATGCAACTCGTCTTGATGAGTACTTAGGAAAGTAGTAATACCCAAGATAGAGCTGGTGCTCAACCTTGGCTGTACCTAGTGGAACTCAGGTTTGGTGCAACACAGGCACACGCTATTTTAGTCAATCGACACGTCTTGATGAGCACTTAGAAGAGCAGTACCAAAGATAGAGCTGATGCTGAACCCTGGCAGTACCTAGTGGAACTCAGGTTTGGTGCAACATAGGCACACGCTGTTTTAGTCATCCGACTCGTCTTGATGAGCACTTAGGAGAGTAGTACCCAAGATAAAGCTGATGCTGAACCCTGGCTGTACCTATTGGAACTCAGGTTTGGTGCAACATAGGCACACGCTGTTTTGGTCATCCGACTCGTCTTGATGAGTACTTAGGAAAGTAGTACCCAAGATAGAGCTGGTGCTGAACCTTGGCTGTTCCCAGTGGAAATCAGGTTTGGTGCAACGCAGGCACACGCTGTTTTAGTTAATCGATACATCTTGATGAGCACTTGGAATAGCAGTACCCAAGATAGAGCTGATGCTGAACCCTGACTGTACCTAGTGGAACTCAGGTTTGTTGCAATATAGACACACGCTGTTTTGGACATCCGACTTGTCATGATGAGCACTTAGGAGATTAGTACCCAAGATAGAGCTGATGCTGAACCCTGGCTGTACCGAGTGGAACTCAGGTTTGGTGCAACATAGGCACACGCTGTTTTGGTCATCTGACACGTCTTAATGAGCACTTAGAAAAGCAATACCCAAGATAGAGCAGTACGCAAAAATAAATTCAAGGACATTGGCTCGCTGACCCAACATTATGTAGGTAAGCCAGTTGGCTTCCTTACAAAAAGTACTGGGCGACCGTGTAGGATGTAATATGCGCTTATGAAATTGTATATTACGTGTGGATGATATTGGCAATTTGATTTTCTCGTCTGGACACGTTTTTAATGGACAAAGTAAAAGCTGTAACAAACAGGCGTACCGGACAGCAACCGGGGTCCGGTTAGTATATTTCTTTCTTGCTCTCACTTATAGCTGCGTTCTTAACGGACTTATTACGTACCCACTCGATCGAACATGGAACAAGCATCGGATTGGATCAAAGTCGCGGTCCGGTACGTTTAGGAAGAAAAACTCCGCGAGCCCTTACAAAGCTCTGCTTTTTGCTAGTATTATACAAAATATCTATTTATTTTTTCCTGCATAATAGCGTATCCAGATTAGTCAATTTTTCGCCAATCTGATTCAATTGCCCGATCGAATCAGGAGGTGCGGCCGCAAATACCAATTTTGCTCGCCGAATTCAACCGCCGATAATGGCCGATATTACCGATAAAATTAGGTGCGCAAGAATACCAATTTGTGAGGCCAGTATTTTAGTTCTGGGGCATTTCTTCAATTTAGAGTGCTCTAATATCACCATAAATCTAAAATTGGAGATTGACGCCAATTTCATCAGTCGATTTGATCAGTCCCGTCTGGATAGTCTCTTTCCGCACAGACTCTACCAATTAACAGCCGAGCCTTCGTTTTTATATTTATTTATTCAACTGGCAACCTCTTACTTGGTTTCTGTCATGTCGGAAAGAGAAATAAATTGAAACAATTGAGAATATATCAGAATAAAAATACATAATTATTTTACGCTTGGGTGTAATTTTGTCGATCTACTTTACGGCTAAAAGTCTCATTACGTGTAAGTTTCGTGTGCACATCATTTGATTACGAACGATTATATTCGTGGTTTACAAAGGGAATAAAAATTAGAAAAAGAAGTTCCTCTTTTTACACGTGTAAGACAGAGATAGACGAACGGAGTAGTCTGTCAATCTTCAATATTCTAATTTTAATTGAAATATTCGTAGCAATATTTATCATAATGCTATTCGTAATGTATGAAACAAACATTTATAATTATATATCTTATATATAAGTGTTAATAACTACACATAAAACACAACAAATCACGTTGCAAAGTGGCCTCTGCAGCTGCACTTTAGTATGGAGTCCCAGTGTGTTTATCATTCTAAGTGACGTTTGCTTATTCGCAATGTTTAATAATATTTTAATTTCAGATGTTAATGAGGAATCACAATGAAGAATTTCTGCCTGTGTAAATAAGCCATCAATTGAGGAAACCTTATAGGTGTCTGTTTTGTTTGTATAATCACCAGCATTCGAAATGATGAAAAGTACTTTAACTAAGGATAAACCAGGCAAAATGAGGATCCGAGCCTTTCCTGTGAGTAACCCTGTGTTTATTATGCTGACATTGACTGCATTATACATGCTTATCAGGCACAATCTTACAAAAATCAGCTTAATCGCACAATAAGCTGTTTTAGGCCTCTCTTATAGGTATTAAACAATGTAACATGGTCACAAATAGATAAATAGTACAACAAATATCCGTATTACAGCCTGTCATATACTAACATACATTAACTTGTTTAATGTGGCCATTATAAATGTATGTGCTGACGTTCATTGAAGAGGTCATTAGATCACCTCCATAGGTAAAATTGTTTACAACGAAGTAGTAACAATTAGTCTGGTAATTGATTGTATTCAGTAAATCACATTATATCAATATGCCTTACAAGATTTACATTATCACAAATTAGAGATCAGCCGAATATGGACTTTGCCGAATGTTCGGTTCAGATCATACCAAACCGAATATTCGGCCGATTATTCGGTTGGGCTAAAACAGTGAAAACAAGTTCATACAGGTCCTCAATCTGCCTCCCCACGTGTTTTTGACCTTTCCCCTCTGGACTGGCCGGGAATGTTTATGAAAAGAAATGGAACAGTCTCATGACTGATCGCAAAGCTCACACGCGTCAGCTAGCGGATGCCCTTAAATAAGAATTTATTTATTCAGTAAATATTCGGTAGTTCAAATCAAACTATTCAGCTGAATATGAACATTGAAAAATATGCCGAATATCGAATATTGGACCCAACTCTATCACAAATACTTTTGTAAATTTATCTTTAATTATAATAAGGACATGCAACAAATATGCACTAATAATACCATGAATGAAATGTCCTATTAATTTTCTGTTTAATTTTTGTACTTCCACTTGTCTTTTGTAACATTGTATCATAAAATAATGCTAACAGTTAAAGTTTGAACTCAATAGAATGAACAAGCTTTTTGTTTTATAACTTGCAAGCACAACTCTACTCAACTCAACAATGTCTGTTCTCACATTGTAATGCTAAAATTCATTTACCTAAAAATAATAAGTCCACATTGATTCTTCAGTTAACATACTATACCATGAGCCTTAGTCAGTTGCATTATATCAGCCATACTGTAACATTTTTTTTGTGGAAAGAGATTTATTTTCAACTCATGGCTTGCTTTGAAAATATATAGATAGATTTTTTTTAAATGTCCTAATATCATAATATTGAGACATTTAAAAAAAAATCTAGTGTGTCCCACTGGTGGGCAAAGGCCTCCCCTCTTTCCCGCCACTTGGTTCTGTCCAATGCACAGTGGGACACAATAATAGGCTAATTAAATATATATGTAATATATATATACATATATATTGTGAAGAACTCTTATGTAACATTAAAACGCCTTGATTACAAATTCTAACTATACTATAGATCACTTTGAGTTACTTCTACCTAACTAAAGGTTCCGTCACACAGGCGCGTTTTCCGGGCGGGGCGTGAGCGTTTTATATGTAAAAGCGGCGCGCCCCGCTCACGTCCCGCCCGGAAAACGCGCCTGTGTGACAAAGCCTTAACTATTGTGGCTCAGCGATCCAAAGAGAATCTTGGCCTCCGAAATTCTTCTTTTGCTTCTTTATTTTTTTCTACAATGGAGATCGAGATTACTATATGTGTTTGAAGGATTGTTTCTGTTTAATATGAATTGACCTACATATTTATATAATAGCCAAATAAGTCTGGGAACAACCCCAGGACAGTGATTCTAAGAACACCTTACATTATCTTCTTACCGCACAGAAGCCTATAAGAAGTCCTTCCATTCCATTGAATCTTTATTTTGACTTATCTAAAAAAAATTGTCCCGGTTGCTGTCGAGACATTACCTAATGCTGCCAGTATAGTTGGCACATTTGGTCTGGGGAATAATCAGAGTGGGGGGTAATATTATATTTGTTTTACTTATTCTTAGGTTTATTTTAATTTATAAGTAATTTGTATGTTTAATTACTACATTTCTATCTAAATTTGCATTTTTCTTGGCAAATTATAATTTGTTTGCGGCTAGCAGTTAAGGCAATAAAATGGATAACTGTAGGTACAAGAAATTAACAAAGTTTCCATGTTTGAAATGTAAATTTATATTTCCCATACAAAAGTGAGACATTTCCAAATTTTTACTATGTGGGAAATTTCGCAATTTATAAATATTTCCGTCTGTAGCGGCACATCACTAAGTTTAACCCAAATGATATTATGTGATGAAATCTTGCATTTGTGTTGCTTAGCTTCAAACTCGGGTAAATCCATTCGACCCTCTCAGCAAATATCTACCCTATTACCTTTTCTCATAGTCTAATAAAACATGGTCTTCCATTCCCAGAGTGACACGGGCCTACGTCACAACAACATGGCCGCTATATATAGCGCTATCGCATATTATCATATAGCGCTGTCGCATGATGACGTAGGCCCGTGTCAGTTAGGTGACCTAGAAAAGACGGGAATGGAGTACCAGGCGGAGTATATTATTATACCATGCCTTTTCTTAATACCAAAATCGCATAATCTGACAGATGGATTTACCCGAGTTTGAAGTTAAGCAACTCATTTATCTACATCTACAGGATAGAGTTGGGATAGAATTGAAAAGCAAAAAAAAATAGGCTGATCAAATGCAATTAAAAATAAAATTATGATTTCTAGTCTATTGGCATGGCTTTATGGTTATTACTTTTTAAATTAACAAATGTAACAATATTTCAAAATTGGAATGTCAAGTTGATTTTGGCTTGAAACTAAATTATTTGTATTCAATATGTCATGAATTATATTTTGACAAGAGGGAAAATTTAATCAATAGCAAACCATTATTCGTATTTTCGTATTAAACTGTTTTATGTTTTTGTTACTTCTGTTTTAATTTTGTACAATGCCTGTTTAATGATTTAATACATATGATAAATTCAAGATGACACGAAAATTTCAAGTATGGAATTACTCAGAACCTTACTATCAAATGTATCCAGACACATGGGTCTGTAAAAGACAATGCTAGTAGAATAGTGCTTATTGTGTTGTGAGTTAAGGTTAAGGTGAACACTAACACTCTGTGCTGGCATCAAACAAGTTATTTTATTTTAGTATGGAAAAATATAAATTTGCTCAGAATACTTTTAATGTTGGCAGCCTCAAGGCAAAATCAATCCATCTGTACTTTAAATATGACATACTTTGAGAGTCTTTAGTGTTTCGCTGTACCCTAACTCATAATTAGTAATATCTATAAATTATACATGTAATTTGACCATAATGTTTGTTCTTCTGTTACAGATGACTATGGATGAGAAGTATGTGGAAAGCATATGGAGTTTACTCAAAAATGCAATACAGGAAATACAAAAGAAAAATAATTCTGGACTTTCATTTGAAGAACTCTATCGTAATGCATACACTATGGTCCTCCACAAACATGGCGAAAGGCTCTATACTGGCTTGAAAGAAGTGGTCACGCATCACCTTGAAACAAAAGTAAATTCTTCCGCTTACTTTATTATTTGAGTATCATTGTCAGTAGATTTTATCCTCTATAACTTGTCTCAAAATAACGTCAATCGATGCAAGCACCATTTGACGAAATTTACTAGAGAACCTCTCTTTAACCACCATCTCTTTAAACAGTTAATCAACTTTCTATCAAACCTTATAAATCATTACAGACTTCTTAACACTTAATACATATTTATACAGTCCAGCTGGTTGTCTTAAAGTTTAGCAAAGAGATTATATTTAATTAAGTATAACTCGTATTTTGCTTTTATAGGTCAGAGAAGACGTCCTGCACTCATTACACAATGGTTTCCTGCAGACATTAAATAATGCATGGACAGACCACCAGACCAGTATGGTGATGATACGTGATATACTTATGTATATGGACAGGGTATATGTGCAGCAAAATGAAGTGGACAATGTTTACAACTTGGGACTTATTATTTTTAGAGATCAGGTATGTACCTTCATTAGCACAAGTTCATGTATAACTTACCTCATGTGGAACTAGACTTGAGAACCAGTCTTAGTTGGTTATCATAAAGCACAATATACATTTCTGTACAGTTCAGATTTTCAAATAGCTAGAGAACTCTTAAATCCTCGTAAGGCAACCAATTACAACATAAGTTTTGTAACAGTGTAATGTCTATACCTACATATCACTTAGCAGTGAATAACTATTTCAGTTATGTTCGTATGTTAGGTAATGAAAGTATACCCTGTGGGTAAACAAAGTTAATCCTTTGTATGACAAATTGTTCCTAATAAATAGAAAAAAAAATAGTTCTAAATATATAGAAATTCTCGCTAAAATAATGTATTTACTTTTATATTGGCATTTGTCGATAAAGCATTGTCTAATTGGCCACGGCCCGTCTGAACGAAACTCTTTCTCTACCTAAAACCTCTACCAAGGGTCCAACTGATTTGTCTGCTGAATCCAGGTCGTCCGTTACGGCTGCATCCGCGACCACCTGCGGCAGACGCTGCTGGAGCTGGTGGCGCGCGAGCGGCGCGGCGAGGTGGTGGACCGGCTGGCCATCCGCAACGCCTGCCAGATGCTCATGGTGCTCGGCATCAACTCCCGCGCTGTATACGAGGAGGACTTCGAGAAACCGTTCCTGCACCAGTCTGCTGAGTTCTACAGGGTTAGCTTTAGAATCTACTATTTGAAACAGTTTGCTTGCTGACACAAGGCGGTTGGTACCACCCTTAAACCTAGCTGGTGGCGCACGAGCGGCGCGGCGAGGTGGTGGACCGGCTAGCCATCCGCAACGCCTGCCAGATGCTCATGGCTCACGGCGTCAACTCCCGCGCTGTGTTACGAGGCTTCGAGAAACCGGTCTGCTGAGTTCTACAGGGTGAGCTTTGGAATCTACCGTATAAAGCAACTGATCGCTCATTCATGAAAATTTAAATTGCGTAACTATTTCAACCGAAACTACCGAAAGACTATGTATACTGGACCTTCCGAAATATTAATCAACCAATTTGGGTAAATCTTTAAAGTATGGTCCCATCCGGCAGAAAACATGAAACTTAGCAGGTATGTTTATACAATGACTACAACAGGATAGTAAATACTTAAGGAATAACTCGTTTTTTTTTTCGATCATTTCCGTTATTTGATACGTCGCTTTCGGGAAGAACCTATACGCAGTAGGTATATAATATCGATTAGTCACTCGCTAGTTGGTGGACTCCCCGAATAACGTCAATATAATCTGACTTAGCGACCGACCGACCCACATTTGTAGGGGATCGGTGTTTTTATTATACTGGGATTCCCCGCAGCGGTCGGTTGTTCCCTCGGCCGGTCATTAACCCTTTATTTTAGTGGTGTTATTAATTTAATAGATGTTATGCCTTTGCTGAGGATGCCATATCATACCTTTCACCATCCGATTTATCTGAATTAGCACGTTGTTTGTTATAGATGGAATCTCAGAAGTTCCTAGCGGAGAACAGCGCGGCGGTGTACATCGCGCGCGTGGAGGCGCGCATCGGCGAGGAGGCGGAGCGCGCGCGGCACTACCTGGACGAGAGCACCGAGCCGCGCGTCGTGGCCGTGCTCGAGCACGAGCTCATCGAGCGGCACATGAAGACCATCGTCGAGGTACGCCGACATTACACGCTCGACACCTATTTACTATTTGTAGACATTACAGGTACACAATAGTACATCACATCCAAGTCTCGAGCGCGTACATTGTCCAAAAACAAATATGTAGTTTGGTTGGCCATACGCAAGGAAAAGCGCAGTACTTTAATTTAAATTAACAAATTCGGCACGGTATAAATAACATAACTATTCATCAGTAAATACAAAACGAAATGTGACCTACTAATTATGAGGATATTGCATTTTCAAAAAGAAATGACTTCCTATCATTTTTGTTTTCGAGATAATTTCGAAGATATATAGTTCGGGTCGGTACGGTAGGTATTGTTGGTGCATTAAACCATGTAATGTGTCATGTAAACTCGTTCAGAACCAAAAAAATATATTAAATTCGCACTTCATATCATCACAGTTACGAGTTTAGCCGACCTGTTTACGACGCTTTTCGGACATTGCTAACATGTAGATATTGTTATCCGGTGCAGATGGAGAACTCTGGCGTAGTGCACATGCTGCTGCACACGCGCACGGCGGAGCTGGCGTGCGTGTACAAGCTGCTGTCGCGCGTGGCGGAGGGGCTGCGCACCGTGGCCGACGCCGTGTCCGCGCACCTGCGCGAGCAGGGCCGCGCGCTGGTGCAGGAGCCCCACCACAACACCAACGCCATCGCCTATGTGCAGGTATACTATTCTTATAAAATGCCGCCCGATTTCTTAGCATTCATCTTCTTTCCATCCTGCTGGCAGGGGCCCGTTTGTCAAAAGCTTGTAACTTGTAATACAAGCAGATTTCACTTTTTGACAGCTTTTGTTAGAAAGGGACTTCCACTTGTATTACAAGTTACAATCTTTTGAGAAACGGGCCCCTGGGGTGTAGGGCTCGAATCTTTTTCTTCCACTGATTCCGGTCCTGGACAGTTTGGGTTGCCGCCTCCCACCCCATCCCCAATACACCCAGCTCTTGCTCCACAGAACGGCGCCAAGTCGATTTAGGGCGACCATATTTCCAGTTGCTGGGCATCTTCTTAGCATTAATGAAAATAAATGTCCTACATTTGGTTGACGCTGACACTCAGCTTTTCACCGCGCACGAAAGCCCGCCGCGGTCGAAGGCTCCGGGATTTCAACTGGTCACGGAGCTCGGTCTCTTAGCCTCGATGCTTACTGCCGTTAATAATAATAATATTAAATTGTACTCGCACTAATCAGATTATTTTCATTGCAGAATCTCCTTGACTTGAAGGACAGATTTGACCACTTCCTACATAACTCGTTCAACAATGACAAGATATTCAAGCACATGATCGCCTCAGACTTCGAATACTTCCTCAACTTGAACAACAAATCACCAGAGTTTTTGTCTCTTTTCATTGATGGCAAGCTCAAAAAGGGCGAGAAAGGCGTAAGTATATTAACACGTTTATTTTAAATATGTCATTGTTATTACCAAACAAAATATAATTTCAGTTTTCAAAGCCTCCTAGCTTAGGGTGGTATTCCATCTGTCCAATATATTGGTCCAATGTGTATTTGCGTCTCACATTTTGTTTAATGAGAGAGCGAGACGCAATGCACATTTGACAAAGAAATTGGACAGGTGGAATACCACCCTCACAAACTAAGCGACATACAATATAAAAGAAAATTAAAAAAAAATTGTTACGTGATTGCTGCAAATACTGCTGCTGATTGCTGCGAAGGATGCCTATTCTGATGTAGAGTTCGACAGATTGCCCCGGTACCACTGAAAATGACACCCTACTACCACAGGTGGTAGTATCACCAGCAACCATGGCATTTAACACATTCATTGCCAACCAGGCAAACAAGACATCCGCGCCAGGCCACAACAAATTCGTCATATAAAGTTGTAGTACCACGATCCCGACTATCGGGGTTATCCAGCCTGGGAACGAAATCATAAAATACCCAATAGTCGGGTTTTCGGCACTGAATGTGTTAATGATTTGTTCAAAATACAATAAATATTGGCCCCGCTATACTAGAAGTTGTAACGCCAACAATGTGATGAGTAAAAACTATTTTGTGGATTCCTTCAATAGTACGAAATTGTAAATTTTTGGCCACTTCTATTAACACTTTTACTACATTACAGATGAGTGAGCAGGAGATCGAAGGCGTGCTAGACAAGACGATGGTCCTGTTCCGTTTCCTTCAAGAGAAGGACGTGTTCGAGCGCTACTACAAGCAGCACCTCGCCAAGCGGCTGCTGCTCAACAAGTCCGTCTCTGACGACTCTGAGAAGAACATGATCTCCAAACTTAAGGTAACATTTCAAACGCAGACGCCACTTAAAAATCTTCAAGCTGTTCGGTACCCGCGACTGGTGCAGTCAGTCTTTAAATTTCAAAAGCTTATGATATTTTGACCAAAACGCCGAATGTTTGCATTAGGCTGGTAAAAGCCAAGACACCTAAACATTTGGTCCCGAACAAGACCGGACCGGACTGGCAACCTTACCAGCGTAGTCATTGTATGTAAAGTTCGAGATACTGGACTTATGAACTTGTGCTCTTAATCCTTTTTACACACCCCTAGTAAATAGTAATGTTATTCTGAGTAATAAAGAGAAACACTGACACCATAATGATTATTTAACATTTTAACCGCCATAGAATTTAATAGAGCGTGCTCGTGTCACCGGCGGTAGGTACGAAGTTACACGAAGTTTTGTCTTATTTATCAGACCGCGGCGAAATGAGCCCGATTTGTATGTCTTATGTATCAGCCTACGGCGGTTAAAAGGTTAATTGACTTTGACATACTGTTTTTGTATCCAGCGAACTTATCATGTCCACAAGGAGAAGATTCGTCACTTAATAGCTGCAAATTATCTGTTCGCAATTTGTACAGTATAACTTAGATTCCTACTTTGGTTCTTACCAGAATGAAGGCTTGCTAAAGGACGTAGAGCCGCGAGACTTCCACTGTATAATCGGAGATGTGTCGCAAATAGAAAACCCCGGCTGCTCCTAGTGCCGCGTTGCCCTGCCCTGTCCCATCCCTCATATCTGCAAAATTCTTTACCTATCCTAAGGACATTCGTAAGTGTCCCCCTAAGAGCCTATTTACATTGTCGAATAGGGCTTGACTTTCGCATTCTGCGAGCTATTTTCTCTATTGAGGGAGGCGGGCCCTATATATTGTAAATGGGCCTACATTTCTTAGTAGTCTTTTAGAGGAATTCTTGCTTAAAGTCCAAGAATGTAAAATTCTTTGCCTTGTTCCTGCCTTCCTCTATCTGATTGCGAAATTTTTCAATTAGTCCGCTGATAAACTGAACAAGTAAAGAATTTTGCAGACGTGAGACTTTAAGCTAGCCCGTGAAAATGTATGTTTTTTTTTTTTATATTGAAGTCAAAATACTTATTTAATAAGTTAATTTTGACACTTGTCAAACAGTCCATCGAAATCTATATCCTAAAGGGGCCCACTGATTAACAGTCCGCCGGACGGTATCGGCCTGTCAGTTGTTCGGAACTTTCAAAACTTTGTTCTAACTGACAGGCCGATACCGTCCGGCGGACTGTTAATCAGTGGGCCCCTTTAAGCTTGATTAAACTTGAGAATGTGTTAACAAAACCCATGGTATAATAATATACTCCGCCTGGTACTCTATTCCGAGATTCGCGTATGACCTAACTGACACGGCCCTACGTCATCATGCTGTTTACAGGTTCTCAAACTTTAAAATGCGGGAGAATTTTAACCAACGGTGAAAATTATTTTAATGGCATTCATTTTAAGTTATTCATGTAGAAACATAGTAAAATAAAACAAATCTAATGTATTAAATTAAACTTTATTTATCTATACAAGACAAACGTTTAAAAAACTAATTCACAGTTACACATTAATTACCAAGCTTACGACGTGAAAAGTTTGGAAAACACTGCGACTGCTGACACTGAGCGAGAAGGAAATAACAATTAACACGCGTTCGACAAGGATGACGGTCAGGGCATGAAGTTATCTAGATCCGAATCGTCAAATATGTGACAGCGCTATCCTGTGTTGCCAGTAATGTAAACAGAATTACCCGAACGTCTGAAATTTCTTTCGTGAATCGGAAGATATTGCTAACGAATAATTAAAAATGACGTGTTATTTTAAAATTTAAGATAAAATACATTATAAATGAAAATTATAAAATTATAAAGAAATATTTTAACTTATTAACCATAGCTATAATGTACCCATGTAACATGTTATGTTGAAATAAAGTGGCAATGTTATTGTGACGTAGGCCCGTGTCACTCTGGGAATAGAAGACCATGTTTTATTAGACCATGACAAAACCTAATGCAGTTTTTATATTGCACGAGAAAATTATGAAAAAAAATGTGTACATTTCCTCATTACTTGATTACTTTACGTTTTGTTACATTTTTGAAGTGTGGAACTTGGACACGTACAAGTAGCTGTAAGTAGACAGAAGTAGTTGACAACTGCCTGCTGTTGAGTTGAACGAACTCGTTACCATATGCCTTCGGAAATATGAATATCAATGTAACCCCAAAATTTCCTAAGTCTCCCCGTTTTACGTACTTTCCTTTTGGTACCTTTATGAATAGTTGTGTTGAGCACATGAATGGGTGTTGTGTTGCAGACTGAGTGCGGGTGTCAGTTCACGTCGAAGCTGGAGGGCATGTTCAAGGACATGACGGTGTCCAACACCATCATGGAGGAGTTCAAGGAGCACGTGCTCTCCTCGGGGGTGAGTTTATTTCTTTGTACGGTGAAAATAAACAGGAGATTGTGTCTGATGTTAGTATGAGGCCTTTAATTAGCGCGCTGGTTAAATAATGACTTGGACACTCATTTCTTGTAAAAAATTGTGGAACGACAATTTTCAGTCAGTCCGTTAATTTTCGTTGGTACAACTCAGTCGTATAAAGTTGAGTCTAGTGCTAGCCATCTAGTGACGTAAATCTAAGCCACAAACATGACATTGACACTCGACTCCAATGAACAGGGGGCTCCCGTGTCCAATTAGTAAGTTTGTGTCCCCCAGACGAACCTCCACGGCGTGGACCTGTCGGTGCGCGTGCTCACCACGGGCTTCTGGCCCACGCAGAGCGCCACGCCCAAGTGCAACATACCCACGCCGCCCAGGAACGCCTTCGATGTCTTCAGGAGGTGAGCATCTAGGGTTTACACGTATGATACTGAAGATATGATACGTTCTTATGTTTAGGTCTGTCGTCTCCTACTCCTTACAGTCATACACACACACACATACACACCCTCACAAGCACACCTCTCACACCTTGTCAGCCACTCTCACACATAATTTTTAAGTTAGGCTTAGTTTTTCCAATGTCCCAACTGTTGCATACTCTTTTTGGTGAGTCCCGAGAAACAGGCTCA
Organism: Cydia splendana; assembly: GCF_910591565.1. Lineage (NCBI taxonomy): Eukaryota > Metazoa > Arthropoda > Insecta > Lepidoptera > Tortricidae > Cydia > Cydia splendana. The sequence continues at coordinate 12,143,113 of NC_085964.1, read as the reverse complement.
GCCTAGTTTGGGGCTTCCCGGACACCTTTTGTGCATGCTACTGTATTTTTAGTTATTCTCAATAAATTTATTCTTATTTTTCATTTACTTCAAGTTCTAGAGCTCTGCTAAGCTAACTTTTGCATCGATTTGGCAACCAATAGCATTGAGGTATTATGTAAACTAGAGTCGACATCTCGAACAAAATGTATCCGCACTTCACAGAAGTGCATGCACTTCTCTGCTTTTAGTACGTCATCGACCACTGACAAGACGCCACACATGTACAGGAAATTAAAAAAAAATTAAAAATTAAAAAAAGCCTTCGTGCGTCTTGAAAAGTTGTAATAATAGCACAAGAAAATATAATAAAAGCGATGGAATAACATTTCACCGGTAAGCAATCGAATAACTGTTGATTTACGATAATTTAGTTTATCACGAAACGTCACTTTCGAACATTCGCGGCTGGAAGCCATTTTCTTCGGCGCAAAGATTAATTTTCTCAGACGTGACATATTGGTACCTACCTACGAAATGGTTGTATACGTTATTGGTTAATTGCACAAAAGTTACGAAATATATATTTTTCACGTTATTTATTGAATGTTTTAGTTATAATAACGTATTTTATAATATATTTATGTTGCATTAAGGATGGTAAGTGCAAAATTGTTACCGAGAATGCGAGAAACAAATAGAAAATGTGATGAATTGTTAAAAAAATTAATATAGCCCGTGTTACAAGTATGTACTTAGAATATTGTACAGAAATAATATTTTAGGAAAGAATCCTCGTTTTCACCCGTGCGATATATAATAAAAGTTATAAAAAAGGTAAATTATATTCAAGTTTGCGTTTTAGTAGTTGTTCCCATTAGAAAAGTTGCTCGGTATCACCTATATATTCACGTCGTATAATATTGCAGGTCATTAAAAAAATAACCCTGTACGTAGGCAGAATATGAGCAGTTGTCATAACAGTTTCGTCTCTGGCCTAGAAACGTTTATTCTTCACTTTAGTGACAGACGTCAAACGCCGAAAATGGCGGACACAATTTGTTCGAGATGCCGACTCTAGTTATATACCTCAATGACCAATAGTGTTGAAGTGCCATCAAAAACAAATTCCTATGAATGCTTATGGGTGGGCACTTTCACATATTGTCATTGCAGAGCTGGTGCAAAGTTAGTTTAGTTCGATGGATCTTATGTAGGGTTGGTCAAATTTGTTTACTGCTTTTAAAACTTGAAGGGCAAACAGGACCAGGTTTCATTCATGAAACTCGGTCCAAAAGTTAGATCAGTGTCAGGTCGAACTTGCCTTTATCTGGCACTTATGCTCTGGTTTTTTAGGATAGCGGTGCCGACATATAGCGGCCGTCTCCATACAAATCTACGACATCCATATTTAGCCGTATTATTTAGTATGGAGACGGCCGCTATATGACGCCACCGCTATTCTAGGAAAACCGATATTTAGAAGTATAGCCATAATTTGTTGACAGTTTGGCGAATCCAGCATAATTTTATTGGTATATTTCATACCTATTTACATGTCGGATATGTAATTTGAGACTTCAAACTGATAATTTTTAATTTTAAAAACATCACTCTCGAAGTCGATCTCAGCTAATTTATAAAATGTTACCATGCTAAATATCGGCTCCTTAGCTTTATTGGAAATATTAAAAAATATGGTCATCAGTCACTCAATCGATACTCACGGTGAAATTGAGGGCAAGAAGCGAGTCGATGGAGGCCGTAACCCTCTCTCGTGTTCCAGCTTCTACCTAGCCAAGCACTCGGGCCGGCAGCTGTCCCTGCAGCCGCAGCTCGGGTCCGCGGACCTGCACGCCGTGTTCCGCGCGCTGGACGCGTCGCCGCCGCGCTCGCCGCCCGCCGCGCCGCAGCCGCCGCCGCAGGCCCGCAAGCACATCATACAGGTCTCCACGTTCCAGATGTGCGTGCTGCTGCTCTTTAATAAGAGGGAGCGACTCACTTATGAGGTATGTAGGAGCGAGATGGAGATAAGTTTAATTTCAATTGGTTGAATTTCTTCCCAGGTCGGCACAAAAGTGTTGTTCCGACTTTTTACCATAACTCTTTCCTACGACTTGGAGCAGGCGTTCATTTGCACAAAAGCGACTGACGTTCAGACTTCAAGGAATACCTTATTGTGACGGGCGATGAACGATCCCCGAGGCGTTTTCCCTCACCTAAAAGTGACATCTTATACTTCCAAAAAGCTCACTAATATAGTGTGACAAACCGATTTGGCAGTTGAAAAAGGCCCAAAATACAAATTTTCTACGCAATGGGAAATCGACCCTTCCCGCCAAAATGTACCAATTTTGCCTTTTTCTTATGTCAAAGTTAGTTAGTTCTTCTGTGAACCTCCTAAAACCGCATTCTTTACTGCTAGCCTATCAACGTTTCTAAGCTACTTTTTAAACACCCTTAAACCGCGTTTGTTTGCAGGAAATCCTGAACGAGACAGACATCCCCGAGAAGGACCTGGTGCGAGCGCTGCAGTCGCTGGCCATGGGCAAGCCCACGCAGCGCGTGCTCATCAAGCAGCCCAAGACCAAGGACATCGAGCCAGCTCACCACTTCTACGTCAACGATGCCTTCACCTCCAAACTGCACAGGTAACCTTATCTCTTCCTACAGGCAGACTCACACTATCAAAGCGACCATAAGTCATCAAGTGCGACCGTCATATCCGTACTAATGATACTTATTCAGAAATTTCGGAATTTCGGCCTTTACCCTTGTTCGGAATGAGCGAATCCATCTCGCAAACTCCTATACACGCCCACTTATCTTACCTTTTAACTAAATATGGCGGGATAGTTTCTGACTTCAGATTTCGCAGATACATATATACATATATATGTATATATATACTCATTTATTTGATCGGCTAGAAACTTGATTACGCGCTTATTTTCGAACGAGATGACCCACTAGTTGCATTTGAATTTGAAGAGCTACTTAAAATTGAAAGTTATTCGATCAAAATGTGGAACGGTTTCCGAACGCTTGAAATTCTAAATAATTTTCCCAATTTCAGAGTAAAGATTCAAACGGTGGCAGCGAAAGGGGAGTCAGAGCCGGAGAGGAAAGAGACACGCAACAAGGTGGACGAGGACCGCAAGCACGAGATCGAGGCGGCCATCGTGCGCATCATGAAGGCGCGCAAGAAGATGCCGGTGAGTACTGTCCATGGAATAACGCGCTTGTGACATTTCTCTCTATCCTTCACATGCACTTCCGAATGAAACCTAACCGGACGTCGCAGGATCGCCATGTGGAGCGGGAATTGCGGCGCAAATATTATAATCGCTTTACTCTTCGAGATTTCTAAGAATTTATTTTTTATATTCTCAATCATTGTCACTTTTAGCAATGAGGATGGATGAGTTAATTGTCACTTATTCCATAGACTTTTCGAGATTAAAATACAGTAACGTGTAACATTTGTGCAGCACACGCTGCTGGTGGCGGAGGTGACGGAGCAGCTGCGCGCGCGCTTCCTGCCGTCGCCCGTGGTGATCAAGAAGCGCATCGAGGGGCTCATCGAGCGCGAGTACCTGGCGCGCACGCCCGACGACCGCAAGGTCTACACCTACGTCGCATAGGTGCGTACTCCGCGCACGCTGCGCACTGCCCGTGCCGGCGCCAGCGCCAGCGCCAGCGCGCCGCGAGGCCCGACCCGACCCGACACACCGATTTTGCCATTCCCCGTCACCTATAAAGCCTATCATTCACGTGCGAACCCGTACGATTTGACCCTGTCGACAGCTAGAACGTTCGGATAGTGAATGAGCGGAGGGTTTGTACGGGTCGTGTGGCGAATGCTAAACTTTAAAAAGTGAAGAGCGGTTCCCGGTCCGGTTACCTTCGATTGTAACGTGGACTTAGTTGTTTTAAATGAAAAATATATTTAGTATTTTGGAACTGCGTTATTTGATTGGAAAATTTTATTAATGGCAAAATTGTCGTGCACCAGAACATGTCTTACTGTCGTTTGTGTCATCTTTCTTCGCGACCGACGGACCGTTTGTTTCTCTTATGTTGAACGGTCGGACGGAACCCTCCGGCCGGCCCCTATCGAAGCTGAGCATGATTGATACTTTCACATTTCACCGACCACTTAATGCATTATTTATTTGAATCTCCATCATGCCAGCCCGACAGAAATAATAAGTATGTATCCCATTAGAAATCTTATTAGCATAAAATGTGTTTCGGGAAATATGTTGTAATGTTCACCTACTAAGTCTTGGAATAAAGCTGCCCCTACTCGGGGCTTTTCGATTGCAATGTTGTGTAATCTGGTTGCCCGAGCTAATGTTAAAATAGTGTTATATTACATACATAAACGCCTCACGAACCAGCATTCTGCGCCGACCGATCGGTCGATAAAGAACTGACCTAGGTAATAATTTTAAACAGGATCACACTATGTTAACTGTTATAATAAACACGTATGAAGCATAGATTCCAGTGTACGTCCGCTTTAGTTTATTTAATAGGATTTTGTTATTACGGATGGAAATATGTCTTAGAGTTATTCTTAACACATTGAGATTTTAATCAATGTAAAAATATTGTAAATACCATTGTAGGTTTAGTTGGATCCTTTCGAAATGTATTATGATAGTGTTCCTCATAATTTCCAGAAGCAAATATATTAAAATTCTCTTTTGTAACAGCATGTTTTATTGATATCTCAGCTAAATGAAAACAAGGTAAACCCATCAACTTCCTTTTGCCTTAACTCGTTTTTGTTGATATTGACAACAATATAAATATCATTTCTATGGAGTTATCTTGGGTTTGCTTTGTTTCATTTTTATGTACCAACTTATTGGGAGGCCTTCTGCTTATTCATGTTTAATTGAAATCATAAAAGCCTCAATTGGGTTTTATTTTCAGGGCATCGCACTTCAAGATTGTTCATTCCTTGAATGGCAGGTGCAAAGTTATAAGTGATAGAAGTAACAAAAGTAATTAAATTATTTCAAAATAAAACTTATTAGTTATTATTTAAAGTTATTTTATTGCGATAAACATTACTCCACAGATGTACATAAATTGCATTGAATTGCATCTATTAACGATAGCTTTATTTGGAAATGGGAAGAAAAAATCTGCAGGTAAATGAATATTGAAATCTGGGCTTCCAGCAAACTCGTACACAGGTGGTTTAGTGACATCAACAAAAGTCACATCCACAGTCAACACAGTGGTGAAATCATCCACTTGCAAAGTAATATTTCGCTCTGTCATTTGTACAGTTGCAGTAAGAATTTTATTTTCAATTATATCATTCGTCGCACTTAGGTCAGCGTATGTTAACATTAGAGACACAGCTGTCACTATATTGTGACATACTAAAGTTGATTTTCCTTCAAGATATTCACCGAAAATGGCGTCTTTTTCAATCATCTGCACTTGTAGTGGAATCCACTGGCCGTCTTCTAGTCCACGTGGATTGCCATATGGAGAAACAAATGATGTATAATTAAATCCTAAATATTCTTGAATACTAGCATGAGTCATCCTACATGCGTGCGTGCCATTATAGGACAAAAACTTATGTTCCAAATACAATCGGCATTTAGTCCTCTTATTTGATCCGAATTTCAATTCATCTTTCACTGTATTAGATAGGGTACATTTTCCGTTTTCATTAACAGGCAGTATGAAATGGTTCTGCATTGAACTACTGTTGAAAAAGTTATCAGTGTGATTGCTTACAACGTGTGACACAATGACTGGACGATTAGGAATGTAACCTGGATTGCCACTAAATTGAACAGCTTGTTCAATGGATGTGTTTGCTAGGTAAAATCGCACACTAATATCTTGAATCATCAGTGGCACGTTCATTGACACGTTTTGAGTGAATAATTTGACTGTAGCGTTAACAATCTTTAAATTATGATAGTAAAACATGTAGTCAATCTTCAGTGCAATATGAGTGCATTGACTATCTGTGCAGAATGGCTCGTGTATAGATTTGTTATAATTTATGCATGATGTATCATTGCAAATAATGACTGTCCAATTGGTGCAATGAACATTAGAACAATTCTGTAACAACAGAAACATATTTTAAAAGTCCATTAATTTCAAACTATGAACATTAAAATAAAAACATAACGTGAAAAATTATGAATAAAACATGATTAGTAGTATGTAAATTTCGTACCAAGGTTGAAGTGTTTAAAGTGCGATTTATAACACTGACAATAGTAGTTTCTTCAATGGTTTTATAAAGTTGTATCATTTCCAAGTGCGTTATTTTAACATTGCATTGAATTATTTCATCTTTTAAGAATTTAATCATTTTTCTACCTGTACAATAGTGGTTTACTTCCGGAGTCGATACATCTGTAAGAAAATAAATAAAGTTACCTAAGTATTTATGTGATAGCTACAAATTCCAGTAAGGTACCTACTTGGATAAATATTAGCTTGTGTTAGGAAGGTAATGAAACTTACCTAAATAACCGATCGAACCGTTTTTCAGTAGCCATATTGGATCACCAGATTTATAAAGTTCCTTAGTAAATTCTATATTATCCTTTGATGTTTTTGTTTTTTGCCATTTTAAAGTCACGTCCATAGTTCTAGAAGCAAATTCTAGATCATACTGAAATCAAATTTTGAATCAGTGTGGAAAGACATTATTTAGATTAATAATAATTGTGATATATTACAAAATAATACCTTATTAACATTCCGCTTCTCAGGTAAATTTGTTTTTGCTATGCAAAACAAGTTACCAATAATGTTGCTTGGTTGCGGTTTAATACTGAATTGAGGATAGCATACATCATTTCGTTTTCCATCGAAAGCTGCTTTGTCACAATTCTCAAACAAATTAATGTCTGTCTCAGAACAATCACTGTCGCAACAGCAATTAATATCACACACTTTAAACTGCAAAGGAAAACAAATTTTTTTTTTTGCTCTTATTTTGCAATTTGTATGTAATTTGCATATAGTTCTATAAAACTTACCAAGAGATTGCAATGACACCTGTCTTTGGTAAAACTCCTCTTTGGACTAAAATTTGGTTTATTAATTGTTTTATTTTTCTTATCAAATAATGTAAACTCTGTCACATTCTCAATTTCCGTGCTGGTGTAAAAAGAATCTGTTGTAGTTTCAACATCTGACATGGAAGAACTTTCATCAAACAGGTCTTCAAATGTAGTGCTTAAAGTATCTGTGGTTGTCTCAAATGTGCTACCATTTAAAGTATCATAATTTTTTGGGGTAGATGTTAGGTTTTTGTATTCTTGTAATTGGTTCAGAGTACGGTAATATAGTGCATGGGGTTTCTTAGAGTATTCTTGCAGTATATCTCGAAACTGTTTCCTATTGCTTGTAATGTTAGAAATCAGTGGTTTTTCGTCCGGCTGTAGTCTTTCTTGGATAAAATCCATAACACCAAACTGTATCAGTATGGAGAGCAGTGTAAACCCAAGGTAAGTAATAACCTTCATTTTTACTTATACTCTATACCAAATTGGCTAAAGTTTCTTAAGATAATGTCTATTTGCAAAAATATGTTGCCTTTTGACTCTGTGTGTAATTTGTACCTGAAATAAATAATGATTTTAAAGGTTAATAAAAATACTTAGCATCTAAAACTATGAAATATAACAATGGATAGACTTACCTATCTAAGCCTAGATTAATTAAGTCAGTTTGTAAAAGCTGATGTGATCCACCAAGAAAGTATTGTTTTACTCGGTCAGAGAGGTTTGTGGCGGCAGGAGCCCAACATGGCACCTTTATGGTGTGATAGCCTGGGACTGCTGGTAAGCTGCAGCAACTATAGCCCACTATCCAGGAGCGATTCAATGAATCCAAACAACTTACTTGCAAGACTAGTTTTGGCCAACCTAGAAACATTACAGATATAAGCTTATCAAATCAGAAACCAGTACCTAAGCTTGCTAAATTACTCATTTTAACTTAACGAAGAGAATTTATTATGATAACTTAATACGTATATTAATTGATCAAACTCATAGTTACCCTGGATACCCTTTGTTATGTAATGAATATCGAGCGGTTGAGTCCAAACAACTTTGTCTTCGTGGTCACGTTTTGCCGATACCGTTTGACCTTCTGAACAACCAGAAATAACCGTCCAATTTGGACCTGAAATATCAATACATATGAACAATAGCCCATTCAATTTTAAATGATGTGCAATAAAGCAATAAATGCAATAATATACCCACCACCACCACAAATAATAATAATATACTCACCAGACTGAAAACTATATCGGCAGAATAATGAAGATCTTGTTTCAAAATCCGATGCACCATGCAATTGTCCTAATATATGCAATTCAGCCATGGGATTAATTTTGTCGCAAGGTGGTATTGGTTTGGCATGAATGCAGTTATGCGTAAATGTAAGGGAAACATTTGAAGCATATTTTAATACTGAAATGTTGTTATTCTTTGTTACTATGGCAACTAACCAAAAATCATCAGCTGTCAAAGTGACAGTGACATTGCATGTTGCGTTTCGTTTTTAAAACTTAATTAGGTATCAATATTTGCACACGGTGCAGGTAACTAAAGCAGGTATAGACGGTCAAGCAAATCTTGTCAGTAGAAAAAGGCGCGACATTCAAATTTTCTATGAGACGATATCCCTTCGCGCCTACATTTTTCAAATTTGCCGCCTTTTTCTACTGACAAGATCTGCTTGACCAAGTATAATAACCCTGACTAGATTTGGGCAAATAGGATGAGCTTGTATTGCCCCGCAAAGCTTTCGAAAAGCAAATTTTATTAACTTTGCCTTTTCAACGGCTTATGACATCCCACCTCACCACTGGTGTGCAATTAGGATAGAAAAACTAGAAAACTCTCTTATGGGAGAAAAGTCTACGCAATCCACTAGAATAAATCTAGTGGATTCGGTACAGCTTACGAAACAGTTTATCCCTGTTTACTGTGGATAAGATTCGAACTTGCTTCGGACAGCTTGAGGACTCCCTTTGAACGCCACGTCTATCGCGCGCGGCGCGTCATCGTGAACCTTGACGGAATGCACGAAGATTGATATTGGTGTGTTGCCGCGCGCGTCAGTAGACGTCTTTAGCGGTCAAAGGATTAAACAATTAAGATACCAGACAGAACTGAGGGCCTACCGCGAACACCGAAGTTCGCAAATTGCGGGATTTTCCTTTGTCACTCTAAATTACGCCTTAATTGTTCGCCCTCAGTTCTATCTGGTAACTTAACCCGTCAAATGACCACCATACAACAAATTGATGCAAAGCAATTCGATCCATATTGATCTGTAGTAACACACGTCTGATACTGAGTCGCTGCGACCCAAATTGTGTGATACTAGAGCGCTCCCATTGGTTAATTGTATAGCCTTCAACAAACTTGCCCACCTGAATTAAACGGCCAACTAACGCCAATCTAGGGATTATTTACTAGGCATGCAATGAGGAGCACTAAATGAGCAGTAAAATAAAATCCGTATTTATTCAACATTAATCATAATAACGAACATAAAGAATTACCTACAGGCGGCTTTGTCAACCGAAAGGCGAAAACGGGGCAAAAGGTTGATGGGTTATTTTAAATTATAATTTACAAGTACAAAATTATGAGTTAAAAATGTATCGCTTACATATTTGCAGTTTGCAGTTTTAAAAATTATTTCACAATTAAAATCGAACAATACATACTTTAATTTTAATTAAAATTAAACATTGGTTGGTTCTATTGAAACAAAAAAATAATGCTATAACAATAACGTATCACACATAATAATTAACACTTAACAATCGCAAGTATTTAAGTTTAAGTTTTCCCGTCGAACGGTAGCTTAACCTACACATATGGATTTAAAATCGACGGTAATGCACACCTACGTGATAACATTTATTCAGTAAGTCACGATAAACAAACGCAGGTAAGTTTGCCAGTCGAAGAGTAGCATAGCTACACAGGGATTTGTAAGCGCCTCAAATCTAATCAACTATCCTACATCGGCACAACAGATTATGAGAGAGTAAGTTAGAACATAAACGATCAGTACAATCACAAGTAAGGCTGCCAGCCGTGGAAGAGCCGGCACAGGTTAGCGGGGTCGGTGGCGGAGCGTATGAGCCGCGCGACCTGCCCCGGCACCGCCACGCCGCCCGACGCGCCGTCCTCCGTGCCGTGCAGTTTGCTGCCCACGGCCAGCAGGGCGCGCTCTGCCAGGTCCGCCACGGAGCCCGTTGGACGCGCCACTAAAGTTCAAACAGAAAAATAAAAGTTAAAAAGTAAAACCAGAACGTGAATCATCAAACCGAAGTAAACGCACCGCACGGCGCAATATCTCGGCCAAAGCATGTCTACACAGATGTCGCGCGGTAACTTCTTTACCACTTTCTTCTTCCTTATTTCTTTTCCTGTGGGTCCAGTGTGGGCCGTGGGCCTTGGCTTGTACAGCGAGGCCGGGAATTGCCCATATTAACCTTTTCGCCGCCACGTCAATGAAGTAATAAAGTGTCATCAGCGCCATGTCAATAATTGCTCGTATACAAACCTGACCAAAACTACGACTTGATATCAAGTCGTGGCGTGTGGGGCACGAAATGTTCGAACTTCATATCAAGTCAATGGCGGCGAAAGGGTTAAACATATTGAATCTTGTACTAAACGGGACTAAATTGCGTACAAAATAAATAAAAACAAGCACAAATAAATAACTTGACAAATGTCAGTCAACTCACCATTTGCATCTTTTTGCGTCGTTCGGAACTTCTTCGTAGTCCACGCGTACAACGGATCACAAAGCAGAACCTCTAATATTGTCAATAAAGTTTCATGGTTGTCGCGCAACAGTTGCATGGTTTTTTCACAGGATCTGACAAAAAAATATTAAATAGATTATAGGGTATTGGCTAATAGTAGGTAGATAGCTACGTGTACGTGATTTGTATACAACATGAGGCATTTTCCCCGCGTAAAATAAAAAAAAATGTTTGAGTTGTTACCAATAGGAGCCGTGCGTATATAAGAGTCTGCCACCATATGGCTTGCATCAAAGTCCATAACTAGGCATTGACACTTCCCATCTACAATCAAGAACCTCTGCTCAGTGCGGCCCTATACAGTCCCCTATACGAGTTTTCGCATCCATTAATAATAAATTATTGATAATCACTTTCTAAAGATCCCTTCCACTCCACTGGATCCAAACCCAGCGATCATGTCCTGCGTCAAACGGAACGGTATCGTTTCGGGCGTTGGAAGCGCTTTCCCTTGGTCGAATGCGATTCCTGAAAACATTTATTCAAATTAATATCGTGTATAAGAACCATAAGAACTTAGGAACAACTATGGTCCAAAAGTTTAGTCTTCTTTTGATTTTGTCTGATTTTTTCAAGCAAATAATTTCTTCTGAAGCTTTAGAGTTCATTTTAGATGTTATATATTTAATATTATCTTCGGTGTTCGGTGTTTCGGTGTTGGTTCGGTGTTATATATTTAGTTTGGAGATTTTACGGTAATGGTAGTAGTTGATGTAAAGAGTATTTACCAAAATCGATGTGCACCACTTCAGCGGTATTCTTGTCAATCAGAATATTTTGAACGTGCCTGTCTCCCAAACCTAAGATATACCCCATCATCGACGATGTTGCCACACTGAAATCAAGAAAAACTTAATTAAAACAAATCAATGAACGCAAAATTATAAATTTTTTTGACAAAAAACGACTGTGAATGAATATCGTGGCCGTGACTCGGTACTTTGGAAAAAAAACTCGGATCTTATTCTATCAATCAAAAGAAAAACGTGATAACTATGTATGGGATGCATACAGAGTTACTGCGTTTCAACTTTGAGTAGCAGCGTGAGATACGAGATTTTACAAAGTAGTGACGAATATGTAATTTCCATAAATTTCGCCACAACGTTTCCAAAATGATGGAATTAAGAATGTTCAGGTTACCTTTTGGTGTAAGCCAGGCGCCGTTCATACCAGGTCACAGGATCTAGATACTGTTCAGTAAAGAAGTTGTGGAAAACTGGCTTGAAATTCTTCAGTATGCCCATGAATATTGCCAACTTCTCTGACAACGTCCTTTTGTTCTGAATAGTGGTGAACTTGGCACGAGCAGCGGTACATGAGATATCCTGGAATAAGCGAAGCGACAAGGCGTATTTTAAATTTGACTTGACACAACAAGGAGTAATTAAAAAGGATTTATCTAGCAATTCTAGCACAATCCTTTGTTTCGCACTTCAAAGTTTATGTACTATTTATGTACTAGTACTAAAATTTAATTAGGTCATGTAGGTCAAGTGCCTCTACCCTGTGCAACATGTAGAAAGGAAGGATAAAGGCACTTGCGCCATGAGTGCACCTTCCTAAATCAACTGTTGGAGAAAGTGCGGTATGGGCAGTCATATAGTAGTTTAGGGTGAGATTTGAGGTAGAGGTATTGCCTCTATACCCTATTTCAACACGCACTTACATGCCATGCCATGTAAGTGCGTGTTGAGAGAACTAAAAGTTATGACAATGCTAGCCGCGGCAGAAAAGTGAGCTTTTGTGGGATATACCCAACAGCATGTCTTCTATATGTTAATAATTAACTCGTTAATTACCTTCGGCCGATAACGCGCGTGAGCACCCGTAGTGCCAGTGCCCACTAAGTATGCACCCAGTGGCAGGGTACCTTCGCACCATTCCAGCACTCCCGACTGACGAGACATCGGCACAACCTTTCAAAGAGAACATTTTTTTTAATTGGCTATGTATGTTAGCTACGTATCTATACAAAAAATATCTATATGTGGAAAAACAGAGACGGAAAACACATGTTACTCAAAAATATCTGCAAAATAAATGTCTATAAAAATATGTTCCATTGCTTTTATGGTCGGCCAATGGTAAGTATACCTGCCTTGTATGTTCGTATAAGAAGCTTATTTCGGCTGGTGACGGAGTTCCTTTCCAACAATGTATTTACAATGTTGAACACTTGTTGCATGACGGCATCCTGCCTCAGATCGTCCTCGCCCTGAATAAAATAAGACATGTACCAAACTTTATGGTGCATAACATAACAGAATGATTCAGTATTTTATTTCTTTGGGCATACATATTTTTATTACGAGAAACCAGCAGGCTTAGTCAGACAGGCAGGTTTTAGTCTCGTTGATGTGTACATACAGTCGAAAGTTTTAATTTATGACCCATTCTGTATCTTGTCACAGTAACAATATCATGAGGTTTCTAGCGACTTTCATATTGATTGCGACTGTGACAAAGTACGGAATGGGTCATAAATTAATACTTTCGACCGTACGAACTAAATTCTAATAATATATTGTTGACTTTACTGTAGTAACATCCAAATTATGTGATTAAGTAAATATATAGGGCGTCGTACCTTTACTAATACGATCCTTCTTCTTCCATCTGAACTTCTACAGATGATTTTCTTTGGGCAGTTTATCCCTCCTACTAGTTCAAAACTGTTCTCGAATGAATCGATTGCTAAAAAACAAATTAAATATTTTGAATTGCATGCAGCTTATAATTCATAATATGTATTAAATGAACGATTCTTGGAAAATATACAACAAATGTATTGAGAATTCTTCAGAGGAGTTTGAATGCTGTTAGAACTACGTCGCAATCCATGAGCGAGTCAACAGTTTTGTATTTAATTTTAAAGTCAATATGAAAGAATAAAAGGTTAAATCTGATTCGTTTCTTAATTGCTAAAACGAACACCACATTGACTTACTTGGTAGATACGAATAGTTACAATCATGCCTCACGGGTATCGTATCAATCGGCACGGGTATAGCGTCCAGTCGGCCGAGTCGGTGTATCAGTTCAGCGGACGGTATCATTTGTTTTTGAGCTTTCTCCTTTGTTTTGTAGTTTGCGAAGCTTATTGTAGCTGGAAAAAACATAAGGTCAAAACTACGGTAGGACCAGGTTATGCGTTAAGCGGAGGACGTAGCGACATGGGTACCATACTTCTATACTATTAGCCTAAGGCCCAAGGTCCTACCTATAGTACCTACTTATTCAGTTCGGTAAAATTTTAATCATATTCAATTGGAACAGAGTTGCATTTGTTTTGTTTCGCTCAATTTTACAAAACCAAAATCAACTCTATTCCCTGCACTAAGGTTCAAATTACAGTGACAAATTCTGGATTTTTTCATTTGTATGGCTGGGCCTTAGGAGGACAGTACTAGGTACAGAAGGTTCACTCTCTAACAAAACGCGTCTATTAAGAGAGATACAAGCGCAAGCGAGAGCAGGAGTCCGTTCCATAACAGTGCGCGGCAACTATTACCAGGCGTGGCTCACTCCGCGATTTCGTCGCTTTGCTACAGGTAGCTACAAGTACATCCATTCCACACCAATTTTGGTGGCTAGCCATAAGCCGCGCGTGGCGCTGTCGCCACCTAGCGGCCATATCTGTCCTGATCGTAACAGACGCGTTTTATTAGAGAGTGAGTCTTCTGTACCTAGTACTATTATTTTTTCTGTGCTATTACTGCTAGACACCTGGTGTGGCTGCATGTACATCTACAAGTACATATACCGACGCGACGAAATCGCGGAGTGAGCCACGCCTGACTAAAGTCCGGTTGCATTAAAATATCCTTTTATGAAAAGTCTGAGTTTGATAGTAACTGAGGACAATAGGAAGATTATGGTATGGTAGTACTAACCATCGCACATACATTCCATCTGTGCTATAATTTTAGCTAGAGCCGAGCTTTCAGCCGCCAACGCCGATATCAATGCCTCAGTCGCTCCGACGCGCGGCTCCGGAGGCTCTTGAGTCGATGTCGGCGCATCGCCTGCCGCGTGCCGACTTGCGTTCAGGATGCGCATGTCTTTGTCTGAATTCTTGAGACTGAAGAGGATGGGGAGAGTGTGGTGCGGGTGCTCTTTCGCGCAACGTTCTGATGAAAACAGAAAAAACGTTAGCTGTTTCTGTGCTAACCGCCGGAGTTGTTAACGATGAAAAAGATGGGGAGAGTGCACTCTCCCGATCCTTTGTTCTTCCCCGCATATCGAGGAAAAAAGAATGGGTAACGAAAGTTTATAAAATATAACGATATATATATATAGGTTCGAACAACAACATGCGAGCGGGAACTACGTGTTTATTTCCACAATACTACCAACACTCCCACCGTCACGATATCGTTTTGACAGAAAAGTTACCTCCACACAGGGCCATCTTAAACTATGCTGGGGCCCTTGGGCACATAAGAATTTGGGGCCCTTTTGGAAAGTTAAGAAAGCGAATTAAACTAACATCTTTCTACTATGATCTTCTATTTATTATATATGGGTAATCAAATATACTGTTACTGTCTGTCCTTCAGGGCCCCCTGAGGATGGAAGCCCTGGGCACGGGCCCCGTATGCCCTTATGGTAAAGACGATACTGCCTCCACCTCCCGAGTTACAAGTTTGTGTTTTGAATGGCTGGGAGTTGGTGGAGGAACGCTAAAAACTTGCGCGACGGCATAGTGCGTAACAGCGTCTCAAA
Organism: Cydia splendana; assembly: GCF_910591565.1. Lineage (NCBI taxonomy): Eukaryota > Metazoa > Arthropoda > Insecta > Lepidoptera > Tortricidae > Cydia > Cydia splendana. Next base: position 12,127,539 of record NC_085964.1, on the reverse strand, counting down.
GCTACCGGCATCTTTGTCTAGCTCTAGTCCCGGGTTAGCAAATAGCCATAGAGAAAAGATCTACTTTGTTAATAATGTGTCAAAAGTCACGGGAATCGAGATCTTATTCAACGTATTGTTCAAGTTTTCTTGTTCCTTCTCTTGCGTCTTCTAGACTTGCGGGTCCCCGGATTGGCTAGCCAAAAGAGCTTATCTACATTGCGTATTAAAGGGTTGAAAACTTGTAAATCTAAATCTTACTCAAAATATTGTTCAAATTTTCAGCAAAAGCCCCGGTTTCTTGTGCCAGCCGAGGCGCCAACTGTGGAAGCGATGCTAGGAACTTGCGTGAAGGCAGCGCGCGTAACAGCGCCTCGAAACTGTCGCCGTCCGCGTCCAACTCTAAACCTGGGTTGGCCAGCCATAGGGAGATGACGCGGAACACTGATAGGTTGTTCTCTTCGCTGTGCTTTAGAGATAGCAGATAGTACCTGTAATAATGGTAAAAATTAGATTTCAAACCTGATATAATCTGAAGAATTTTGAGTAAAGAATTACATAGTTGTTGTGCACCATCATGTTTAGCATATATATAACCCTTTGAACATTACGCCTATCGTGCGCGGTGCCTCATCGTGAACCTTGTCACAATGCGCGAAGGTTGATATTGGGTTGTAACCTCGCACGTCAGTTGCCGTCCTTGGCAGTCAAAAGGCTAAACTAGTTGATTGTACAGCTAATACTGCAATGTGTAGATGTTGGGGTTGTAATATTAAATGCACTAAAATTTCTACTCAATTACCTCATAGCTAGTTGCAAATATCGTTGCTTCTCAGCCTTTGTATTTGCAATATCTGCCTCGTCCAAGTTACTCAATCCCCTCGTAGTCGCCAGATATTTTTTTTCATCCCTTATAAAATACAAATATAACTTTCATTGAAATTATCTAAATTATGTGAAACAATATTTAGGTTCATATCCCTAATAGTGCCTACCTACCTGGTCAATTGCTGTTGCGTTGATGTTGTTCTCAGGGAGTCTGCCGCATCCTTCATATTTTCCATACATTTCAATTTGTGTTCAAATATTGAAGAATTCATATATGAAACTACCTGAAAAACAATATTAGTACAAGTCATAGAAGTAAGCTATAGACTGTAACAAATTGAAATGGGGATGCTTTTAAACCACCTTAAATTGCTTTAAAAACTAAGTTAAATAACCATATCGTCCAATTTTATTGTCCCCGATACCCAAAGGTTGTGTGTAAGGGATGGCTCTTAAGTGATAAGACCGCCTGTTTTTACCTCTATCCAATAGTCTTTATTTATGTTTTTGTACATTTATTGTAAGCTATATGAGGTGTGCAATAAAGAGTATTGTATTGTATTGTTAAGTGCCCTATAAACGGTTACTCACTTCACTAGCTCAGTGACCCAAACAGGATATTGGGCTCTGACACAAGAGAACGCTACCCTGCCCTGTTCTGCGCCGCTGGTGTACCATTTGGTTAAACAGAGGATATTACATTTTCTCAAACATGCAATGAAATATTGATGTTATGTTCCTTATAATAGGATGCGAAGTATGACGTTTCAGGTGCGGCTAGGACAAGAGGTCGTTAATGGAATTTCATACAATTCTTGCAGGCCTAGGCCGGCAAAGTCCTCTTTTGTAATTTCCATTTCACAGATATTTGTGACACACCATCGTGGCATTCAGCCATTAAAGTGGTAACACACTGTCGCACCGCGCCGCGGCCTCGGAGCGTCGCACCCATGGGTGAGAGCGAGAAAGAGATATCTGTTTCTCTTTCTCGCTCTTACTTATGGGTGCGACGCTCCAGGGTCGCGGTGCGGTGCGATGGTGTGTTACCACTTAAAAAAAAATAGGCAGTATTTGGTTTATGGTACGATTATTTTTCCTCTGTAAGAAACCCCTCATTAATATAAAAAAAAATTACAAAAAAAACTTTATAATGCTGTATCTCCTAAACCGTTCCCCTGTATGAAACCCCTAGGTCATATTTAAAAACACAAAAGAAAAAAAAAAGAAAAAATGGAAGAAAAATATTTATAGGGATGTATCTCCTATAAACCGTGCGTCGTAGCGCAAAAATAATAAAATGTTCGTTCCTCTGTAAGAAACCCCTAATTAATATATTAAAAAAAAACACAAAAAAGAAAAAAAAAATACAAAAAAGCTTTATAATACTGTATCTCCTAAACCTTACGTCGTAGCGTAAAAATAATCAAATTTTTGTTCCTCTGTAAGAAACCCCTAATTAATATAAAAAAAAAACAAAACAGAGAAAACAAAGCTTTATAAGGCTGTATCTCCTAAACCGTACGTCGTAGCGCAAAAATAATCAAATTTTCGTTCCCCTTTATGAAACCCGTAAGTCATATTTAAAAAACACAAAAAAAAGAAAAAAAACCGGGCAAGTGCGAGTCGGACTCGCGCACGAAGGGTTCCGTACCATAATGCAAAAAAAAAACAAAAAAAAAAAGCAAAAAAAAACGGTCACCCATCCAAGTACTGACCACTCCCGACGTTGCTTAACTTTGGTCAAAAATCACGTTTGTTGTATGGGAGCCCCATTTAAATCTTTATTTTATTCTGTTTTTAGTATTTGTTGTTATAGCGGCAACAGAAATACATCATCTGTGAAAATTTCACGATTCGTGAGATACAGCCTGGTGACAGACGGACGGACGGACGGACAGCGAAGTCTTAGTAATAGGGTCCCGTTTTACCCTTTGGGTACGGAACCCTAAAAAGGAAGAAAAATATTTATAGGGCTGTATTTCCTAAACCGTGCGTCGTAGCGCAAAAATAATAAAATTTTCGTTCCCCATAGGAATCCCACGCACTGAACAACCTATCACATTAGGACATGAAACAATCATCTTCATCCATTTTTATTATTATTTCATTGCATGTTTGAGAAAAGCACTATACATACCTCGGCGGGAAATATGGGGTTGCCCGCCTCAGACCTATCTATATGTCTTCGGCCGGCAACCCCTTTTGTCCCGGCCGCGAATTTACAAAGCCTATACTGATAAGGTCCAGATGCAAACTGAACTGGATTAGCTTTTGTTTGGACAAAACTTGACCAAACCCTAATCCATTACAGTACAGAAATTTACTGAAATCGTATAGACTTTGTTGGCTAAATTAATATGGATATTGTTGCTACAAATGCTAGTTTGTTGCGATCTAAACTTGAATAATATTTTAGTAATGACTCCGATTGTATTGTATTAATTAACCGTTCGTGCTAATTACTTAAAAATGCCTAATTTTTTTTTTCATTTAAGAACTATATCAGGTGAGATTTCTTATTAGGACATGTTTAATGTGAAATCGTAATACAATTATAAGTCGACTGTATTTTATAATACATTGGTACATAACGAAGTAGATGATTTATTTAAGGACCAAGATTTACTACGGTGTTCTGCCTTTTCTCCGAAGTTTTATTGTCCGAATTTCACTTGCCAGACAACTTTTCGCAGATGATTTACTTTGGCAACCAACATTCGCCAAATTTTCATCATGACAACGTTTTACATTATAGAATTATTGTTAAGTAGATTATTACTACATAGTACAACGTTTGGAGTACATTTCTTTGGTCAAATCATTCAACTTGCTAGATATTTATTAATACGATATCGTCTAGTCATTTGACGGAGTTCAAGATAGGTGCGACGACGAGCGAAGCGAGGAAGAGCGTGTTAGGTGAACTGCGACCAAACAGCGACCCGACTTTTTTTTTACATAGAACGACTTTTCTGGCAACAGTTCATTTTCCTGGGGGTTGCAATTCTAACCTAACCTAAGCCACTTTTCTGGCAACAGTTCATTTTCTTGAGGGCCGCAGTTCTAACTTAACCTAACCCACATTTTTGGTAACAGTTCGTTTTCTTGGGGGTCGCAGTTCTAACCTAACCTAACCCACTTTTCCAGCAACATTTCGTTTTCTTGGAGGTTGCAGATCAAACTAACCTAAACTACTTTTTTGGCAATTTACATGAATACTAGGTGAAAAGTAATTTAGTAAAAAAATTATTGTTGAAATCAATATTCAGTGAACTTTAGTGTCATACAAATAATACTCGATGAATAATATTGAACAATGACGGCGAGACTCCGCTCGACTAGGTATTGTGAGAGCATTAATGTTTAAATATATCGCGACAAAATCTAAACCATTTGAGTAAATGAGTATTATTGAAATTTAGATATCACATTCAAACATGCCTGAACTTACTAAACTCGACTAGGTTTTGGCGTGAATATTATTTGAAAATATGTATGCAAAAAGCTAATCCATTTCAGTGACTACTTTTTACCGAAACGGTATAGATATTGTCAAGTAATATGCATAAACAAAAGCTCACCTATTAAAATCTGCGTCGTGACTGAAATAGTATAGCTTTTGTAAATTCGCGTCCCGGCCTCTGTAGTAATGTACTATTATTAGGTACCTGTTTATATTCTGAGTCTGCGAATTTTGCAATGTCGTGGTAAACTTTAAGTCTTGTTTGCCTGTGGTCGCTTCCAGCCAACACATCGAGACTTTTCTTCAAAAATTTGTTTATTATGTCTCTGGGATTATCAAATTTCGATTCTGCCATCCACATTCCATATTGTCTGAAACGACAGAGTAGATTATGCACCTTATTTAAGTACAAGCATTTACTTCTTGTCAAATTAACGATTTCTTTAGGAAAAATATTATAGGGACCGTGCGCGTTGGAAGGTCTGCCATCTTGTGACCTGAATAGTGTGAATAGGAAACATAAACTGCAGATTGATATTTCACGCCAAAGCAAGTGCTGCCCTCTACAGTTCACATGCGTTTTCTTGTGCATTGAAGGTTTTGCCATCTTGTGGGCTACATTGGAAGCTTAAACTTGACATTTACACTTCGCGCCAATAAACAGGGGGCTCCTGTGCTGCTTCCTATAGTTTATGCGCCTTCCCTATTGTTTTCTTTGTTGTTTAATATTAGCTGTCATCTGAGTACAATTTATAACTCTATAAAATTATAATTAAGTTGTACTGAAAAAACAGTGATTAATAAAATTTAACAAACCAGTTTTAACTGAATTATACTTTTAAGATATACTTAAGTCTAGTAAAATCAGAGTCAACTCCCTGTATAAGTTAAAATACCTTAACGACGCAGCATGTAGTTCAATGTCATCAGTGCGGTCTCCCATCATGCGAATAAGAGAAAGTGCGATTTCCCTGTGCCCTTTAGCCCAGGACACTCGGCTCTCTACCAAAGACACCGCGTCACTATTTTGCAAGTTCTTGGCGACAGACAACAGACGTTGAGCCATTTGAAGTCTTCCATTGGACAGTCCCAATTCTGGAACATCATATTATGGTATTATTTAGGTATTTATATAAGGTGGAGTATTGAGAGTGTAATAAGGTACTCGGTATCAGAATGCTTGATGTAAGTTAACCAATAAAAAGAAGGGAAGGTAGATAGATGGTCCAGGCATACTGCACGTCCTAGGCTAACGGATGTTACGATCCGTGGACAGTCAGTCAGTTCAGTCCATCATTGGAGTAAAGTAATTAAAGCCATAAACGTCATATATGTACACGACCCGCAGACCCGCAGATTTGTACTGGATGCAATTAGTAGGAGAAAGAAAATCATTAAAAATTATAACAGAGTTGTGACTTAGGGCTGTGTTTTATAAATACTCGTGCAGGCATATTGTTTCACTTGATAAGTAATAGATACTGGCGTTTCCATACCTGCGTATTGCAACTGGAGCGATACAATATCGTTCAAAAATGTTTTGTAATTTTTCCCAGCATGCTCAAGTATCAAACTCCTTTGCGATATCAATGACTCCATGTGTTTAAAATCATGAAACGAAGGCAGTTTCTCGACTTTCCAGTTACTCAATAAACTATTTACCGTTAGTTTATTGCTTCTGACTAAAAAGTATTCCTCAATATCACTAAAAAGTTGCAAATTCGCTACAACTCTGTACACGTTCTGACAGTTTTCCATATTGAAGTTCTGGCACCATTTGGCAACAGCCAGCTTTGCTCTGTCCAGGGGTAAAGTAAGTTTAGACCCCAAGTTCTGTTCTGCTTGCACGTTTAGACAGTCTTTGAGACAGGCGTAGCGCAGTGCTTTTATTAGCGACAGAGGAGTTTTCATTGAAGTCTTGCACTTCTCTTCCAAATCTTTTGTATCAACGAAATGGTTCCAATCTCCTAAAACAACAATCATATTTTTTTATGGCTGTAATGATGTAAATATTCCACACCATACCTTACATCTGAGACGTTTTCAACCAAAAGGTACCACATTGTCGGTTGTCGGTAAGGTTGATTTCAAATTGAAGCTATATGGAAATAGCGCCTTATTGACAACCGACAATAAGTAACCTTTTGGTTGAGAATGGCACATTTTATGATAGACGTACGTATTTTATCAATTAATATGAATGTAACATTTATCTCTATAAATATTAATAACATCGCACTATGTCGTCGTGATTATTATGGAGGAATGTGGTGAATTAATGTTTGCAACTTTGTATAAAGTACTTTTAAACCAGAACTCATAACAAGTCACGATCATACTTCTTGCTTGACATCGTTAAGCTGCCTTCGGTAAATAAGACGAATTCGTGAGAGTAGGGCCGTATATTGTAAAAACCCCAAATATTATAAACCAGAACAGGCCAAGCAATCATACTTGACAAGTTGACATCGTTAAGTTGATCATTCTCCGGTAGCGACTTAATATACTGCAGGCCTAAATATACAGTGACCTCACTACTCCTCGCTGTAGGCCTATAGGTCTATTGAATAAGGCGATATCATAAGAGTAGGGTTTCCGCACATTGTAAAACCCCAAAATATAAACTAGAACTCACCTAGACAAGTTAGACAATCAAACTTAACATCGTTAAGCTGATCATTTTCCGGTAGCGACTTAATGTACTGGAGAGCCAAATGGTGCATGCCAGACTTGTACAGCGACCTCACAACGCCTAACTGCAGGTCCGTTGAAGGACTGCCAGACAAGGCGATGTCGTGAGACAGTAGAGCGTCCGAGTATTGGCCCGTGTTGATGAGGTGGTTACGCTTCTCTTCTTCGCTTGTCAGATGCGCTGTGCCGCAGCCGTCGACTGCATCCATTTCGCCGATAGATACGAAACACTGGAACGGGAATTCAATGGTTAATTTGGCGACTGCTGCAGATCATGCTGCATAATATCGGACTATTGACGAATATACCTAAGGTACAGAATTCTGAAATGTCAAACAAGTTACGAATAGACTGATCTCTAATAACGATAAGCGACACCCCAGAGACAGTTTTGTAAACCGAGCCACAAGCGAGTTTCACAATAAGATAACGCGAAGGTTTGATCCCAAGTTATGTACAGATGTAGCCTTATCTATGCTGATAATTGACATGGTCTTCCATTTGTTCTTCAACCCTATAATATAAAAAGTTCAAATTTGACCATAAGTCTTATCTTCCATTATGATTACAAATTTCTATATTTTGAGACCATCCCGCCCCCCGTACGCTATCTCAGCTTCACGTTTAAAATGGGCGTAAGTCAAACATTTCAAGCATGAAGTTTTAATCAGTATTCTGTCGTACCTTTCTGAAAATCCTCTGAATATTGTCACCACCATCCAGATTGGTAGTGCGTTCAGGTGAAGGCGGAGGAACGCCGGCGTTCTGGGCGACGGCCCAAAGCTCCCCGTAATATATCGCCACCAAGTTCTGGTCGGCCACGGAAGCCGCCCAGGCCACCTTGTCGTAGTCCAGCCTCAAGTAGTTCAGTGCGTCCACTGGGGTACGGTCAGGGCTGGAATAAGTTCACTTTATCAAAACCAGGGCGTCATTCGAGAATCACTTGCGCATTGCAAGTACGTCTATCATAATAACTACATAATGCCTTTCGTAAATAGGCGCATTAGTGACGCATTCGCCAGATCTGGACGTATCTTAATACATTTTAAGGAGATTATATTTTAAAGTACGCAATTTTTCGCACATTTTCGCCTTTCCCGTACAAAAGAACTTTGCCAATATAGAGTAAAGTAAAGCGAACAGGCATGTCAAAAGTTGTTTGTCAGGTCATAATAATGTTGTGCTCCAAGCCCAACTTCAAGTAAACGTAGCGCAGCTGAACCGATTCTTCCATATAATAACAGACTGCCGCCTTTTGTATAGCGATACACGTAGTACGTAGTGGCGGTTAGGTTAAAATTTTCCGTCAGTTTTGTTTTGACACTTAGATACATCTAACATAGTAACGAACAAACACTTACCGCGACTTATAATGAGTCCTCTGAAGACGTACGAAATTAACAATATCAATCATATACCGAATAATCATTTTGCGATCATGGCCAATCACATTTGAGCTGCGGTTACAGCGATCACCACTGTTGTCGATTTCAGCATCGAAGTTCATGTTCCAGATGTATTTAAAGAAATTGTTTATTTGATCGCTGAAGATCTGTATGTGTGTTTCGGGCGATGAATAGAGAAGTAATCCGACCAAGCCTGGCAGTATGTCCTGGCAAATTGTTGGCTAAAATGAAAGAAATACAACTGTTGAAGTAGAGCATTATATACAAATTAGTAAACAGGTTCTGTTGATACAATACATCGCTTATGGGCTGATTGACTGCCAAAAAAATACTGCCTTCGTGTTTTCAAGTAAAGTTTATATTGGCTGACTTGCCCAAGTAATTTTGGCGTACGTGACATTTTTAAACAAGCAAGGAATATCGTAAGCTATTCATACCTTAATTTTGCATACTTCTTTCAGAGTTTTTATATAATTTGTATCTGATACCAGCACATCAAGTAACGCAGTGGTTATCCTAGCCAACCACTGGATGTGATCTTCCTTGTCTTTTGGGATCCAAAATCCTACATCCGAGCAGTTTTCTAACATACGGCTGCTGAGTTTGAAGACTGAGTTGGCGATACCGCTATTAGGCGACAAGAAGGGCTTCAGTAGTTGGACATTTACGTCCCCTAATTCTGTAAATAAATAAGTAGAGATACACCATTTTACAACTGCATGTCAATGAAAGCAGATATGAGCATGAACGGGCTCACACACAAGACGACGCCCAGGATCGCGCAAAGTGGAGGAAAGAAAGTAGGAAAGCGGACCCTGGCAAGGGCCGGGATAACGCTATAGAAGAAGACACAATCTTACAACTGCGCACCTCTCCGAGTCACTCTTAAGACGCAACGCAAGAAACTTCGGCACTTAGGCCACATTTGTGTACGTTATGTCTAATGAGTAATGTGACTAGTGCACGTTATTTATATTTAAGCTTGAATTAAATACTTTGGTCAATGTTGCAGTTGGCTGTTGAACTTGGTATCGGTACGAAAAAAGGCCATCAACTCCATAATTCGGCTGTCATTACATGACATGTGATATCTGTATGTACGACAATTGGTTCAAACAAAACTAGGGTTTCTCGAGAATTCTCGAGGCGAGAAATCTCGAGAAATTTGACTTTCGGCGAGGCGGGAAAAAAAGACTCAATGCCTCGAGAACTCGAGAAATAAATCTCTTGTCATAAGTAAAAAGAAAACACGCGTATAACACTTGATGTGTCTGTAGTGTATTTCTTTGGGTAGTTAAATAAATGTAAACAATGTTTTTTTTTTACATTTATTAGTTAACCAACTAAATAAAAAACTGCCTTGATCCGTCGCCTATCGTTCTGGCTTCAGCTGATTTTCATGTTTTGAAACTTTTGAACTACTATTATGTGTAAATAATTCGTCTCGTTTTAGGTTCATAACTATACTTCGTTTTTTTAACATTAGAAAAAAGGTAAACAATCTTAAAGTGTCTTTTTATTGAAAAACGCTATTAATACTATTAAAAAAATCGTTAATGTAAATCAGGGGTCTCCAAACTTTTTTACCTGAGGGCCATATTGCGCCTCAGGCCGCGGGCCGGATTGGACCGCTGTCGGCGGGCCGGATTGGAACGCTTCGCGGGCCGGATTTGGCCCGCGGGCCGGGGTTTGGAGAGCCCTGATGTAAATGATCGTATATGATTTAATTGTTACATACCATTTGCCGTAACTTATTCTTCATAAGTTTTTCAATAAAAAGAGACGTCAAGATCGCTTATCTTCTATATAATGATAAAAAAAACGAATTATGGGGCCATTTAATAACAAATATTACAAAACTAGATTACTTTTGATAAATCTAATCATCTCGATATAGGTATTATCCTATTAGCAAAATAGCACAATTTTGCCAGCTTCATTGTTACGTTGAGTAAGTACCGGTGAAGGGGTGGGCAAAACCGTAAAAAAGAGGTGTCTTTGTCGAAATAGTTTGGTCATATTATGGCATATGGAGGTCTGGAAAGTGATTATTCCTGTCGAAAATACACTCAAGTATTGGATATTGTAATCGTTATGTGTCTGTCTGTTATAATGAAGTCTAGAAAGTACATTTCATAACTAGTTTTAATAAATACTTATATGCATTTTATTCCATCCGGACAGAATTTTACGACAGCATTTTTTTTTAACTTACTTGTAAGACCTTTGTCTATTTTCTAATATAACAGTTTTCTTCCAAATAGTTGTAATAGGGGTTGTAGACCCAAAACCACCTAGTGCCTACGATTATTCGTCGGACTACGATTGCTCTGTCATATTGCGCAGGCGCTTTTGTAGCGTAAGGATAAAATTATTACACGAATCTATACCATGACATAGAATAGTGTACTCTTTTAAAGAAAAATCTAATATAATGCTTAAATTATTCTAAAAAAAAATAAAAAATGATCTAAATTAATTTAGTAAATTACATGGATTTCAACATACTTTGATTTTAAAAAGTTTTAGATTCTAGATAAAGCATTTTCTAGCAAAGAAAGCGACGTTGCAAGTTCGTGCATTGTTCGAAATCGCCACGAGCGCTTTGCACTGTTGCCAGACTGGTTCGTTGTTTGTTGTTTGGATATTGAGAAAACTTGTCAATCTTGCTTGACATTGTGTTGTCTATCGTTCCACGATTCCGTATGAGTTAGCGTGTATTCCTTATTGTTTTATTCCTGTTACTTGTTGTTATTTGTTATTGAACTTAGTGTTTTGTGTGATGCAAGTCGTTTCGTACTAACGTACGTGTGCGTACGTACTTTATGTTTGAAAATCCCTTAGAATGGGGAACAAGAAGGGACGAAAATCTAGTGCATCAGTGAGATTGAAGCGAAAACGAAAGCAAACATGCTCCGGAATGTCGTTACAAAGCTGCTGCACAGTAAGTACCTACCTACAATAACATACTTTTACCTCTCGTGACATGGATCCGTGCGTGAGAGTATTGTTTTGATTATCAAGGTTACTTTCAATGATCAGTTTTAACAGGCCGCATACTAGGGGTTTAGTCTAGCAGGCCACGTTTCATAGAATTAGACCAAAAAAAGTCTGCAGCGATTTTGATAGCCAACGCAGTGCAACTAGTGCAAGTGCTATTTATAATTACATATTTTCATAGAAGTTTGACGTTTACTGATCAATAACAAGGTACAAAAGAAGAATTTCCTTGTCATCCTTATGTCTTGCCTAACGAAATAAGAATCTAATGATGTCGTTAATTGCATGGAATCTTTATAGTATAGCTCAACTACACTTTATTCTTCTTCCAGGCCACCTGATGCACATGACCAAATTGACAGTGAAGTGTGTCAATCTGCTAAAGAAACCACAAATCAACCTGAACCGTAAGTTTTATTTGGATGAGTAATAATATTAAGTAAGTACTTATGTTTAATTTTACCTCACAGCCAGCTTAGCCTGCTTTTATGCTGGCTTGCTAGCTAGAACCAAACTGGTGGTACCCGCAGATCATCATACCTTACCCACATGTCAATATTTAACAAATTCCTTCCAGCATGGATACAATTGGAACCATACTAGTAAGCCTCCGCTGTCTATTTTGTGTGTCCATCTGTCCATGTGAATGAAAGCAGTATGTCATGAACCATAATATGTTCATATTTGAAGTTTTCAGTGCGTTTCTTCTGTTCTTACTTACAAATGATAATAAATTGCATTAGGTACCATAGTGTCTGTAGTCAATAAGTCGGTCAGCAGTTAAAAATTTCTGTAAGGCAGATACAGATGGACTGCAACCTAACTGCAATTTGTGTATGAACTGCACGCCAAATGCAATGTCAGCATGCAGTTTCCACACAAGTTGCAGTTGTGTTGCAGTCCGTCTGTACCGGCCCTAAGCAGTTTGTTTTAAGTAATACAAGTAAATGATTTTGTGAAATAGGTCCATGTCTGGTGGCTATGTAAATACCTTCAGTCCCAATATCTATCTGTAATTTAATTGAGTTGACTTGTTTTAAGCAGGAAATTGTAAATAAGTCAAATTACAAACATGTTTTGGTTTGTCATACATGGAGTCGGACACATAATGGAGCATGATGGTTACTTGTTTGATTACGGCTTGTTTATATTTTTCATTGTTACAGATCTTTTTCTGCTTATGTAGACTATTTGAGTGAAGACACTGAAGGAAATGATTTTAATATAACACATGAAAATATACCTACTGGCCCTGAACAGTAAGTAAAGATTTTATTTTATATTTATTACATGGGTTCAAAACATTGACATATATCTAAAGACTGGCCTTACACGGGCGATAATTTGTGAGTGACACTGCTGAACAGCACCATTCTTAGTGTAATGCCCGTATGGGTCTTTAGATATATTTAAATGGTTCAAAATAAGTGAATAATTGTATCCCAACAATAACATAAATGTGAAATGAGAGCCAAGTCCAATATTAAAAATATGACTGTCGTTTTTAACTCGCCGACAAAATAATTGAGATCTATATGGGTGCCAAGTTCTGTGCTGTGTAGAAAATCCTGAAATTATAAAGGATTTGACTTGGCTTTGATTTTGTAACCTTCTCTGAAAAAAGAGAACCTATTACTTACAAACTACTTAGTACATTTTTCTTCCTCACTCTGTATAGAATATGGCCGGTGAGAACCTTTAAGTTTTTGTGATCTCTAAAGCCTCCTCTCCATATCACGATATGAAGACGGGGCTTAAGATGTGCCTTGACTCCCTTCTCCCAGTGAAGCGATATACATGTGAAACTGTATTTGTATGAAATATTTCTATAAATTTATTTCTAAAAGGTAGGTTTAATTAATTTGTTGCTTTTTAGGGTTCCGAACCCAAAGGGTAAAACGGGACCCTATTACTAAGACTTCGCTGTCCGTCCGTCCGTCCGTCCGTCCTGCCGTCCGTCCGTCCGTCCTTCCGTCCCGTCCGTCCGTCCGTCCGTCCGTCCGTCCGTCCGTCCGTCCGTCTGTCTGTCACCAGGCTGTATCTCACGAACCGTGATAGCTAGACAGTTGACAATTTTCACAGATGATGTATTTCTGTTGCCGCTATAACAACAAATACTAAAAACAGAATAAAATAAAGATTTAAATGGGGCTCCCATACAACAAACGTGATTTTTGACCAAAGTTAAGCAACGTCGGGAGTGGTCAGTACTTGGATGGGTGACCGTTTTTTTTTTTTGCATTATGGTACGGAACCCTTCGTGCGCGAGTCCGACTCGCACTTGCCTGGTTTTTTGTTAATAATTTTCTATAATTTCAGTGGCCATGAAACAAAATATGGCAGGAGGATTGTAAATGTGGACCAGTTCTTTGACAAGTTGCAAGAAATATCATCTCATGGCCCTCTCAATTGCGGATTAAAATCAGTTCAGATCATATCATATTAGAGACCCAGCCTACATAAAAGAAGCCATTCATGAGAAAGAGAGGAAGAAAACATCTGCGCCACCAAGAAAAAGAAAACTAGCCGCTGAAAACAGTGAAAACATACGCCCCCCCCGCCGTCGTCGTAGAAATAAATAAACGATGAAAACTGGTTTATTTGTATTATTCCAAATATAACATAATAGTGTTCAAAATTACACAAAGAAAACCGAGATGTTGGTTTTTATTTTAATGGTTCTGCTAGGTAATGCAAAAATGTCATTATTAAATATTTTTCCAAACTGCTTTTATTATGTGTAATTCTGAACACTAGGAACTTTTTAGGGTTCCGTACCCAAAGGGTAAAACGGGACCCTATTACTAAGACTTCGCTGTCCGTCCGTCCGTCCGTCCGTCCTTCCGTCCGTCCGTCTGTCTGTCACCAGGCTGTATCTCACGAACCGTGATAGCTAGACAGTTGAAATTTTCACAGATGTATTTCTGTTGCCGCTATAACAACAAATACTAAAAACAGAATAAAATAAAGATTTAAATGGGGCTCCCATACAACAAACGTGATTTTTGACCAAAGTTAAGCAACGTCGGGAGTGGTCAGTACTTGGATGGGTGACCGTTTTTTTTTTTCGTTTTTTTTTTGCATTATGGTACGGAACCCTTCGTGCGCGAGTCCGACTCGCACTTGCCCGGTTTTTTATTTTATTAATTGCCTTTCCATGCCCAGTGGCGAATTTGCAGTCTTGGTCGCCCTAGGCCCCAGGCCCTGAAGTAAGTACAGTCACGCTTTGTGATTGTTGAGCCATTTAGGCTCCTAATGGTCTAAGATCCCACATATATGGTCGACCTTCACTAATCTGTCTGGCGGATGAAACTATGAAAATATGAAAGAAAATATGTTCCAGAACATAAATAAATAGGGTTGCCTAAAGAAATATGGTCAAGGCTATTTTTAATAAATTTTTGAAAAAAAAATTTTTAGGCAAATTTCAGCGATTTGTCTGACGAACGAAATAAGTTTCAATGGAAAGTATACAACTTGTACAACATGATTTATGTTACCTATCTTTTTCCGGTCACTATTATGTGGTTGCCGTGTTTAAAGAGGTGATTTTATATCTATAATTGCACTCATCTGTCTGACGCTTGAATTATACATCAAAATGATGGTAATTTTATTGCAAATACAATGGTATAGGGTTGCCAGGCTTTTAATTAAAATAAGAAGGGAAGACTTTTAGCGATAACTCATAAACGGCTTAACTGATCAAGTTTGTTTTAATTTTATTTGATTGAGTTTTTTAAGCACTATTTTCAAGATTTTTTTCATATTTTTTGGACAGGTGGTTCAAAAGCTAGAAGGAAAAACCTTTTTTTTTTCTTTCTAAACTATTATTTCCGAAATCATTCACTTTATCAAGAAATGTTGTTTAAAGACCCCTATTTATTTTGAAAGGCCTATCCAACGACATCCCACTCTATGAGGTTGAATCAATAAAAAAATTGTCACACACATTTTGTTTCTTTTTTGTTTTACAGTACATTTGAACATTAAGACAGGCTCGTAAACTGATATTTACATTTACAATTATGAATTCATCCGGACTAAGTTGAAATGAGAACCAAGACATATTTTCGGCAAATGAATGTAGGATCTTTTAATTAGTGGAAATTTCCATAGAACATGAAGCTACAGGAATAAAAGCTTCAAAGTCCTGATATGACATGATAAATGCATCATCTTTTTCATATTTACAGTTATGAAATGAGTAAACAACTGCGACCTTTTCCATATTTTCGGGGGTAAATCGGGTTCTATGATGATCAAATATCCACTTGTGACTAGAAAACGATCGTTCTACATCAACTGATGTTAACGTCGCGTATTCTAATATTCTTTCGAATTGCTGAGAATTTGCCATGGCTCTAACCTCTACGAGGTCCGGATTTCTATAGAGTACTTTATCCAATTTATCTTGAACTGTTTCAGGGCCGAAACATGTAAAATACTGTCTAATTTTGTCTAATATACGGAAAGTTTGCTTTATGGATATGTTGGTACATTCTAACATTGTAATCGACTCGACAATAAGTTCATAGTTATCCTTTCTAAAACTTAGCTCTCTTTGGATATTTACGCTCGACAATGCGGCTTGGGCTTTCGATATTGCGATAGCTTCTCTGCTATTTAATTCAAATATAACTCTTCTTATTTTTTCATAATAAGTTTAATAATAGAAAGCAGCACTCAGCCACGTACCCCACCTCGTTATTACTGGTTGCGGGGGTAATGGCACATCGGGAACCATCTCTTTAAATAGCCTCGTTCTTTGTGGCGATTTGAGAAATATATTTTTGACGTTTGAGACCAAAGTGTTAACTTCGTCATGCTCAGATCTTATTTCTTCTGCAACTCGATGGAGTGCGTGTGCTAAACACGTAACATGTTTCATATTATAAAAAGTTCTTTTTAAAATTTTGCCAGCAAGAAGCATGTATGCAGCACTATCCGTGCAAAATATCAAAAATTTATTAATGTTCTGTGTATAGTCATTTTGCCACAAAAAAATTAAACTATCTACTACTAATTTAGCAATTGAGGATCCATTCACCTTTTCTATTACTTTACACGACAGCAAATACGGTCTGGATGGAAGCCCTTGCAGTGATTTTACAATTACATTAACGACACAGTTTCCAGCAACATCCAAAGTTTCATCTACAGAAAGCCACAGGTACGAATTGTTTAATGCGATTCTTATTTTCTCTATGACTGGGGTATAAATTTTTTGCAGATAATATTTTCTTAACAGAGATTCATCTGGTAATTTTTTATTTGAGCAATTACAGCAAATATGCTTTTCCATAAATTTACGAAAGTTAGGATTACTGAGTCTATTCCAAGGGATGTTACAGTTGATTAGAAATAAACAAAGGTCTATATAGAAGTCACTTGCAATTCCAGATTTCTTTTTATGCTGAGCACTTTTTATCACTTTGAGCACATTGTCTTTTTTGAGCTGAGTAATAGAAAAATCACAAACAGTACATTGTATAACTGACCGGTCGGGATCATATTTTAGTTCCTCGTGGTCTTCTATCCAGTTCTGTACAAAGTTCCAGTGGATTTCGTTTGATGAAGAATACTGTTGATATGTTTTAAAATAAATGTATGTTTCAATTGGGTGAGTTGTACTTCACAACTCAAGCACACTATAGCAGATTTTTCATAGTCATATTGTAAATCGTTGTATGGCTCTATCCATGCCAAAATTGCAGCTATTTCTGGGTTAGGCATACCTAATAATTAATTATGGAATATTCCACGACGTATTTACCACTTACAGATATAAATAACTACTACGTTTGCAATCACCAGTGATTGACACATGATGACAAATATATTAATCAATTTTATCAGCGGTCAGTACCTACATGACATTAGGTCTTTCGCAGCGATGTAGTTTGTATAGTTGTATGTTAAAATAGTTGAAGTTATGAATTCATAATGTAATAGAAAAATATTTTTTTATATAATTCGATTAAGATAATATACACGACCGACCGCTCTAAAGGCATTTTAAGATAAATTAAATAAATGAGTATGAGTATGAATATGAGTTTACATTTATGGCAAATGTCGACTCCATAGCTTGCTATTAGTCTTACCATGCGATAAAAACTCCGATGCCTGCAAATGACATCTTACAACGTAGGTATCACACGAAAAAAAAAGAAAAAAATGTATGTGACCATTTTTTTCGCTTCAACCCTGTAATGTGACATGTCGTTGGAATAAATACGGTTTTTTAGAAAACATTTTTTGATAAAGTGAATATTTTAGGAAATAATCGCCTCAAAAGAAATAAAATGTACGGAAGGATTTTTTTTTCGTGGTAACCCTATAGTGTGGGATATTCTTAGAAAGGTCTTTCAAAATGAATACGGGTTTTAGTAGAACATTTTTTGATAAAGTGAATATTTTCGGAAATAATCGCTTTGAAAGAAACAAAATGTGTGTGACAAATTTTTTACCGTTTCAACCTCTAGTGTGGGGTGTCGTTGGATAGGCCTTTCAAAATAAATAGGGGTCTTTAAACAACGTTTCTTGATAAAGTGAATCATTTCCAAAATAATCGTTTAGAAAGAAAAAAAAAAGGTTTTTCCTTCTAACTTTTGAACCATCTGTCCAAAAAATATGGAAAAAATCATGAAAAAAATAGTGCTTAAAACTCAATCAAATAAAATTAAAACAAACTTGGTCAGCTAAGCCGTTTATGAGTTATCGCTAAAAGTCTTCCCTTCTTATTTTAATTAAAAGCCTGGCAACCCTTATTTATTTGTGACCGGATTTTCGCAAGCAACCCTATACCATTGTATTTGCAATAAAATTACCATCATTTTGATGTATAATTCAAGCATCAGACAGATGAGTGCAATTATCGATATAAAATCACCTCTTTAAACACGGCAACCACATAATAGTGACCGGAAAAAGATAGGCAACCTAGATGATTTATGTTGTACAAGTTCTTTCCATTGAAACTTATTTCGTTCGTCAGACAAATCGGTAAAATTTGCCGAAAAAAATTTTTTTTTCAAAAATTTATTAAAAATTGTCTTGACCATATTTCTTTAGGCAACCCTATTTATTTGTGTTCTGGAACAGATTTTCTTTCATATTTTCATAGTTTCATCCGTCAGACAGATTGGTGAAGGTCGACCATATGTGGGATCTCCTACTATAACTAAATTGCTTATTCAATACGTACATGTCCAATTTAGCTAGATCCCTAAATGGATCAACAATCACGGAGCGTGACTATACTAGCCGCCCCTTTCTCAGCACCTATCATATTATTTATAAACTGCCGTCTCTAATACCTGGCCACCCTAGGCCCGGGCTTTAGGGCAAATCCGCCACTGACCATGCCTGATATAGGGGACAAATGGGAATAGTATTATTCTCATCGGTCGCTTATACCTACAGAGCCGAAAAAAATATGGGCTCTGAAGGGAATCTACCTTGAAATGTTGAGATAGCTCAATTTAGGTACAATTAGTACCTTTTTAACATAAAAAAAAAACTGAATACAGTTTTACTAATACCTACAGCAAAATTAAATAAAAGAATGTTTCCTTTACGTAAAATAAGCTAAGTATTATAAAGATTTAAAAGGTACTTCCAGGGCCCATAGATTTTTTATACCATGTATAGAGTTGACCTAGGGAAGTCTGCAACGATTTCGATAGCATGCAGAGCAAGTGTTATTTTATACGTCATAATTTATTTCATAAAAGTTTGACATTTAAAATAACACTTGTACTGCGTGTGCTATAAAAATCGATGCAGACTTATCTTGGTCTGACTCTAGTTGTTAGATCAGCAGTCGATGTGGAACAGAAACATTTTATTTTATTTCACATTTATTTATATTATCTTACCTGTATAAGCGCCATCTGTTCATTGAGCCGCGCGACTGTTCAACAATAGTCGCAATAGCGCTATGGATCTTAACTCTTGAATAAATACAGAGATGGCGCGCAAATCAAAACCAATCGATACAGACATCCAAGGACACTTGCTTTACTCTACACCGTATTACGTAGTAAAACTTCTGTAAGTTTGTCACATCGAGTTAAATGAATTGCCTAATAAAATACTATATTGTGGTTTGTATACATTTTGTTAAATAAAAATAACTAATGAAAATAATGAAATACACTATAGCATAATATACCTATCACATCGCCGCGCCGGCGCAAGCGCCTGCACCTATAGTTTTTCTTGTTTGTTGTTGAATTTTTGATCATTTGTAGTAACAATAAAATTACCATTTGTTTGATTGTTGATCTAACCTACAACTCCTATGAGTCTAATTTGCAATAAAGCAAAAATGAAAACAAAAAACAGTGTTTTTTAAAACTTTCAAAATTTCTCGAGATACTCGAGAAACTCGAGAAATCGTGGTCGAGAATTCCCAAAGTCAAAAAACCCTAAACAAAACCTTCCAATTTCTTGTCTTACCTAAAGCATCTTTTCCTTCGCGATATTTAAATATATCACTCAAAGCCGCAACAGCTTTATTAGTAGCTGCTGGATTGTCATCACAGAGAGCCTCGGAAAGGACCGCCATGACGGCGAAAGCGAAGCGCTGTTTCGGCGGTAGATGTATCACCCGCTTCGTGTCCGGTGGGGGCACTGTGACGATGGTTTTTAAGTCGTATGTGCCGATCTCTGCCAAACAGTTGCAGGCTTCGATTATGATCTGTAAGAATACCGATTTACCTATTATGTCATAAAAAAAAATTATGTGTACACTGAAGAACTACTTCTAGTTTAAAATCAAGTCTTAAGTCTTTATACGGCAGAGGGAATATATTTCCCACCAGATTTTGAAATTTATTTCAAAGTGATAGGGTTCAATTTTGCATAATTCCTGACAAGGGTGTCTTACAAAGAGTTAAATGCGGAAACCCTCTAAAGCGTACTCACTACCTATGGCGAAAGATACATAACATATTTCAACATCAAGTGGTTGGCTGGATTTTTGACGTGATTTGAGTAAGCTGTCGCCATTATTTAAATTTCATTTACAGAAATTAAACCTGATTCTCTTCTAAAGTTTTAAGACTAATAAAGAAATTTGGTACTCCTCAAAAGTTAGTTTGTGTGTTAATAAAGTGTTAGTTATGTTTTGCCAATAAAAATGTTTTACAACAATTATCGGATACCTCTAAAATGTGAAATGCACTCGTCGATGGGAATCCCCGGAAAAATTGACTAACATGATAAAGTGATTACAAACCTTATCATCAGACGAAGATTTCATAATGTTGGTGAGAGCGTAAATGACTTGATGTATGACGCTCGTTTTGCATTCTTCAGAAAAATGCTTGGTATTTAATTCCTCGCACAGTTTGTTGACGTGATTTTTGTTCAACTTGACGAACTGGCGTAGGTTGCTTAAAGCTTCATGGCTGGAAAATGGCGTGGGATTATAATAAGATTAAGAACCATTGATTGATAAAGGAATTTGAATCAAAAGGGTAGCAAATGTCATTGCGCCAGTACTAGACTACGTTGTATATAATACATAGATATATATAAATAATTATAAAACAGAAGACTTCCATAAGTCAGAAACAAATATTTGTAATAAACACACAAGTGAATGCCCTTACCGGGATTCGAACCCAAATATTTACAGTTACACTGTCTCATTACCCTTCACGACAAAAGAGGGCGATTTCTGGTATTATTTTACACATAGTTACAAAACATTATCAATACTAGGTACCTCGGGCAAGTTAGAGTAAAACTATACGCTTTGAGTCTTTCAGAGAACTCCACACTTGAAGCACAAGACAATACCGCTCCATGAGACGCATTGCTGAAATCTACCACGTCTTCATTCTGTCTGAGAGTCTCTTTCATATCCACAGGTAAGTATTTTAACAATCCTTCGCATTCTTTGTCGAAACCTTCTTCTTTTTTGATCAGCAACACTGATAAAGCCTTTAGCATCGGTTTTCGGATCAGATCAGCAGATTGCGGCGAAAGTCTCGTTAGGACAATCTTTAGCGATTGCGTCAATACGCGCAATTCGTCTTTGTTCGTGGAAGATTTGATTGCGTGAGTGAGATGATTGCATGTAAAGTTGGCAACAAACGCGTCCGAGTCAAACCCTAGAGGAACAAACTCGACAAATGTAATGAATGAGTATAAGGACATCACTCGGAATTCGAAAACTTTCGTTTTGAGAACATTTTCCCATAATTTGAGGAGTATGTCGAATATCGTGGTGGCTTGGTCTGTACACAAGTACTGCATTATATTTCCGTCAATCCATTCCTGTAAAAAAAAATATGCGTCTAACATTGTATTGATAGTGAAACAAAGGGTTTAACTAAGAATTCTGAGCTAGGACAAAAAGCTTAGCTGAAAAGCGTTGTGCTGCTTCTGCTTCTCTATTTTCAGAAAATCGGTTTTCTTCCTGAGTTAGGCTACGGAGGCTATCTCTCTAAGGCAATAATTAACTCTTCACTGAATAAATGTAAAACATATAGAAGCGAACTATGAAACGGGTGAAATAATATAAGTAATATAACTCACACCAACACTTCTCAATATCGAACTAAACACAGCCTTCGGATACAAGTAAGACTCTGTATTTGCTGGTATATTCACTCCAAACATCTCTTCGACACCCGCCTGGTCGCGCAAATGCATCGCACTCATCAGTAGTAGCTCTGGCATCGTATCCGCAATCAAGCAACTCCATTTGTCACTATCCAGTATATTTCTCGTGGTTTTGAACATTTTATCGGCGTGCTTCGTATATTGACGGAAGGCGTGTTGGTCAGGTCCCGAGAAATTAAGACTGTATTTTTCCGTCACAATGTATGGTAAGCATAACACTATCATGTTGGGGAAACACATCTGTAACAATGACGTATAATACTTGTTAGTAATATTTCTTGAAAACGCTTAGCAAATACCATATATTCATCATGAGACTTAAAAAATTACGAGTACTACTTATGTACCGTCATTGACACGTTTAAAAAAAACCATTGGTAAGCCTTATTGCAACGCGATAAGATCTACCAATGCTCAGTTATACGTGTTAGTGTTTTTATAATTAAGATATATTTTACCTCTATAATGCTTTTTTCACTTTTGCGTAATTTGAGTTTCATCTTATTTAAAAATTTGCTCTTCAGCACATCACCTTCATTGTTCCACAAAATATCTGCCGCTATTATCCATTTCATGTGTTTTTCCAGAAAACTGTCTACATTTTGAAAACCTAACACTTCGAACGGCAATTCTTCAATCTTTTTGTTTTTCGATATCCAGAAATGAATGACGGAAACTACGTTGTCGTCAAGGTAGGCATCAATGTCTCCGCACGTCACCGATTTCGTAATTTTATTCAAAAATGTTTTTACTAATGATGTATCCAACGATTTCTCCGTCTTTATAAATAGAAGACCAGTAATCACTCTATGGATTGATGAGTGTTTTGATTGCGCTAGAGCGAGGAAATTATGCAGAACCGTTAAAGTACGATTTATTGATTCATCTTTTATTATCTGTTCATTTGTATCAGATACCTGAAAGACGTATTAAGTTAAAAAAAAATTATAAAAAAATGTACACAAGATTTATAAAATAAAAAAAACATACATTTATAACAAAGATCTCCAATAGCCCCGTAAAATAAGCTTCTATATCAGTGTCAGTAAGGTTATTCGTAATCACGTCCAACAGATAGCAGGTGTACAAACGTAAGCTGTGTGTGATGCCTTTCATCTGGTCCACTAGGGCATCTCGGAAGATGTTCCCCATGTCGTTATTATTATTATTATTTAATTCAGCCATTCTGGCGACGCATTTCATGATCAGAGCGGCAACATGGGGAGGGTAGTACAACTTTTCGCAGCGTTGCAGGTACCCTTTGACCATAATGAAGCAGTTTTGCTTCATATTGTTGTCTAGCGTCCACACGCGGTCCAGAATGTCGAATAAGATGTGTAGTATTGTCTCAGTTGCTTGTGAATTTCGAAATAACGCTCTACACATATTGCTCAGAAGAGAAAATACTGAGGCTACAAAAAAAAAGAAAAAAAATTAAACAAATAAAATCAAATTGAAATCCTTGTGATAGACATGCCTATTTAATTCACTGTAAGTACAAAATAAAATATCATAAATGAACCTACCGAGGGGACATTCTTCCACGCTTTCTTCAATCAATATTCTTATGCACTGGAAGGCACATTTGACGTCCCAAGGAGACGTTAGCTCATACAACGCCGGGTCTAATATAAGCTCGAAAATATCATCTCTATATTCAGAACTCTTCCGACAATATGCTGCTAGCAGCCAGATACAGTTGTGTTTTGTAGCGCTAGGGTTATAATCAGAGTCATTTTCGTATTCGTCTTCATCTTTAAGTTGTTGTGCGCTCAGTATTTCATTTATGCTCGCGAAAAACTCTTGATCGGCACAAGAACGAACTAAAGAGTTCACTATTGGATGATAGTCTGTAAGCCAGAGATCCTGCATACATTGCAACAAATTTGTCTTATCTCTGGCGTCTTTGCTCTCTTTAAGCATTTTAGCCAAGGCCCGAGACATGGTTTTTAAGCCAGTTTTCAAACAAATATACAACTGGCTTTCTTCAATCTGAGATTGCATAACAGGGCTAATTTGCGAAGTAACGTCCATGTATGCGATAATTACCCGGGCATACTGGATAAACTCCAATGGGCCAATCTCGCGTCGATTTAACTTTTCAATATCACCAGTAATTTCTCCCTGTAAATGTTCTTGTACTAATCTGGCTATTTCAATGTTCATTTCCAAGGATTGGAGAACGTTTTTAGGAGTTTCCTTTTCCTTTATTATATCAAGATCTCCTATACTAAATAGAGTATCTTTTCCCTTGGAATTGAATAGTATTTCATATAAAGGATCATTGTGTTTCTTAGGGATACTTTCTTGGAAAATGAAATTCTCGTTTGCAATAATGCGTAGGAAAAAATGCCTTACGCGTTTCACTTCTAATGAGCTTATACTTCCCTGAAAAAGCCAAGCGAGGCACTTTTTCCTCTCTTGTTCGTTACTACATTTGCTATAATATTTGTGATACACACAACATAATGTTTTTATGCTTGAGTCTGTGACCGGCATTCCTTTCTCAAAATATAATTTCAATAATGGCTGCACAGTTTGAAATTCAAAGTTGTACAATTCAAGCAATGTTTGCATTATAGTATGTGTCGCTTTATGAGCATCGTTAATAGATGAGGAGTTCCTGTAAAAAAATATACAGTAAAATCTCGATAATCCGGCACTTCGATGGTCCGGTATACCCAGTAATTTCGGCACTAAAATTGGGGTACAAATGATCATTCTATAGTATGTCCTAATTTACTATGTGCGCTTACATTATCACACTTCAATCTCTTTATAAATGGCTAAGTTCCAGATAACAGTAAAATTTTATATTAATTTTGTGTTATAGTTATATTTCCACGACATACTAAAAAACACATCAAAATACCATAGTATAATAATATACTCCGCCTGGTACTCTATTCCGAGATTCGCGTATGACCTAACTGACACGGGCCTACGTCATCATGCTGTTTACAAGTTCTCAAACTTTAAAATGTGGGAGAATTTTAACCAACGGTGAAAATTATTTTAACGGCATTAATTTTAAGTTATTCATGTAGAAACATAGTAAAATAAAACAAATCTAATGTATTAAATTAAACTTTATTTATCTATACGAGACAAACGTTTAAAAAACTAATTCACAGTTACACATTAATTACCAAGCTTACGACGTGAAAAGTTTGGAAAACACTGCGACTGCTGACACTGAGCGAGAAGGAAATAACAATTAACACGCGTTCGACAAAGATGACGGTCAGGGCATGAAGTTATCTAGATCCTAATTGTCAAATGTGACAGCGCTATCCTGTGTTGCCAGTAATGTAAACAGAATTACCCGAACGTCTGAAATTTCTTTCGTGAATCGGAAGATATTGCTAACGAATAATTAAAAATGACGTGTTATTGTAAAATTTAAGATAAAATACATTATAAAAGAAAATTATAAAATTATAAAGAAATATTTTAACTTATTAACCATAGCTATAATGTACCCATGTAACATGTTATGTTGAAATAAAGTGGCAATGTTCTTGTGACGTAGGCCCGTGTCACTCTGGGAATAGAAGACCATGTTTTATTAGACTATGCAAAATACTATTCAGATTTGCTCTAACTTCCAGTAATCCGAATTTTCCAGTAATCCGGCTCTCTTGTGTCAGCATTAGTGCCGAATTAGTGAGATTGTACTGTAGGTGTAGCATAAAAATTCTACTAAAGTACAAAAAAAATTAGTCATTATGCCCATTCAATGCTGATGACGCAATATCGTATCCTCAGACTAAGCGGGCGGGGGTTATTTTATTATTGTTGAACTTTCGGCGATATTTGTTAATTATGATGGATGCTTGTACCAAGCAATTTGGTGGGATACCCGGTTACAGCAATATTGGTCCAAATAATAATAATTTGGTAATTTATTCTAAGCTTAATATTGGTCCACTTAGCGGCAAACCATATTCTGGGACTGTATTCAGGCAATATTACGGAATTATAAAACACTTACAACATGGGATAATATCAAGCAATAAGCTAGTGTCCGACCGAAACATGTTTTTTTGCCGAAACCGTAACCGAAACCGAATGTTCGGCTTTGGCTCTAGTTTCGGCCGAAACCGAAACCGAAGCTTTTGTAGATTTGTTAAAATCGTTGAAAAAATGTCATAAAACCGCTTTTACACACATATCAAGGGGCTGTCAACACACAATGTCCTTGAAATTGATGTTACTTAAGCAGTTTTTTTAAGAAAATTACTAGAGTTAGACCAAGATAATTCTGCAACGATTTTGATAACACATTATTTACACGTCAAAACTTCTATGAAATTATGACGTATAAATAACATTTGCACTAGTTGCACTGCGTATGCTATCAAAATAATTGCAGAATTTTCTTGGTCTAACTCTATTCATTCACCAGTCAAGTCAACATGTAGATACAGGGTCAATCAAAAAAGCGAGCGCAGCGAGCGCGAATTTTTTGATGACAATATCCCAAGGCCGGGTACCTATCTTCACCTGGGCTTAAACGTCCGAAGTGCCTCAAGTGCCCCAGTGAGGCGAACTTTCATGCGAAGTCAAAGCCGTGCTTCAGGCTTCAGGATAAGTAGTTGAGCACAGACTCCAACCAATGTCCATTGTATTAAAAAGCGAGATATTTCCTTGAGCGCTGGTGGCCTAGCTAGCGGTAAGAGCGTGCAACTTTCAATCCAAAGGTCGCAGGTACAAACCCCGGCTCGTACCAATGAGTTTTTCGGAACTTATATACGAAATATCATTTGATATTTACTATTTGCTTTTCGGTGAAGGAAAAATATCGTGAGGAAGCCGGACTAGTCCCGATAAGGCCTAGTTTACTCTCTGGGTTCGAAGGTCAGTCTGATGGCAGTCGCTTTCGTAAAAACTAGTGCCTACGTCAATTCTTGGTATTAGTTGTCAATTCGACCCCAGGCTCCCATGAGCCATGGCAAAAATTCCGGGATTACGCGAGGAAGATGATGAGTTTTTTTTATTATTCCATTGCCCAGGCCCAGTAACAAGCGACAGTACTATCTCATTTACTCCGATACAATTAGACAATGTGCGCGTTATAGGTATTAAATTAACAGCCTCTTAAGACTGCGTGGACCGTCTAGTGGCGCCCTCATTAGTGGAATTGTGTTTTATAATAAACCAATTAATTTCTGTACCTATACATGAATCAGTATATGTAGGCACATATTAATATTGTTGTGCTACTTATTCCTCAACTTTTGGTCTTTGTCACATAGGTTAGTTTCATAGTACGAAGTACTATTTCGTAAGTTTCGGCCCGGCCGAAAGTTTTTTGGCCGAAACCGAAACTACAGCCGAACCATGATTTTTTGGCCGAAACTGGCCGAAACCGAAACCGAACCTTCGGTCGGACACTAGCAATAACAAAAATACTGGAGAAATAAAAACGCAATGAGGAGTAATATTTTAGTGGTCCGATAGATGGCGCTGCCAGTTAAGGGCAAAGAACTTTATCAGTTTTATAGGGAGCGTGCATGAACTATAGGGGGCAGCACAGGAGCCGTCAGATTTTTGGCGTGAGGCGTAAATGTGAAGTTTATGCTCCCGATGTAGCCCACAAGATGGCAGAACCTACTATGCACAAGAAAACGTTCGAGAACGATAGATGGCAGCACTTGCTTTGACTATGTACGTGTTTTATGTTTCCGATTCAGGCCACAAGATGGCAGACCCTCCAACGCCCACTGTCACTGTCACATATCGTCAGGTGACAAGCAAAAGTCACTAATTACTAAAAAAATTAAACAAAAATCGACCTTCTTTTAGTACTAATAGGGTTCACTATGGCTATGAACTTGTGGTGGTACTTAGTGAGTTTTGCTTTTCACCTGACGATATGTTTCAAGCGAAGGCACAAACACCTAAATTAATGTTTTCTCACCTGACACAAGAGTTCCACAACGCCACCAAAGGCTCGGTCGTCAATTTCTCGTTGTTACCTGGCATGTTAACTAAATTCTTCAAAATTAAACAAGCAAATTGCTCAAAAATATTCCAATAACTCTGCATATTATTGTTTGAGACTAAATATTCAGCAACACCCAGTAAAACCACATATTCCGGTGCTGTTACATGCCGGCCATAATCTTGTATGTAGGAGCATATAATTCCAAGCCTGAAAAATTGTTTTCTAACTTTTCTCAATATCAAGTATACACGGTGGCCAAAAAATAAGTGCATTGCCGTTGCCAGGGAGGTTTTGGGATTATACTGAGCAACTTTTACTTTGGGACCAACCCCGAAATCGCGAAAAAAAAATTACCCTCCCATAGAAAATGGACTAGCCAAAATGTATAAAACACCCAAATAATTTTTCGCGATTTCGGTGTTGGTTCCATAGTAAAAGTTGCTCAGTATAATCCCAAAACCTCCCTGGCAACGGGAATGCACTTATATTTTGGCCATCCTGTATAAGAACTTAATATTTTACCAATTAAACAGGTCTAAGATTGTAAACAATTCTAAAAAAAATAATCCTAATACTTTGAAATAGAGTTTAAGTTTGGTGGGAATATGATTTGAAATTGTACTTATAATAGCTAAATCACAATTCCTTGGAGACAAAATATTTTTCATTATTATCAATAAGCCATAATTTTCAATTAAGTTTCCAAGACAGCTCAGTTTTAGGAACAATATAAGTAGGTAATAGATTGAATATTGGGTAACTTGGGTAACTCTAACTCTACTAAAACATAAGTATTATAATTAAAAATATTTATAATTAAAAAAAATATATAAAAATTATAAATTATATATTATCCTGCCTATCCTAACCTATGGTGCTCAGACATGGTCATTAACTGAGGCTTTAAAGTCCAAACTCAAGGTTTGCCAGCGAGCGATGGAGCGCAGTATACTGGGTGTTCGCAGGACTGATAGAATCAGAAACACGGAACTGCGCTCCAGAACTAGAGTTGTAGATGTAGGTGTCAAGACCGCTAAGCTTAAGTGGGACTGGGCTGGACATGTCTGCCGCATGCACCCTGAAAGGTGGGCCAAAATGGTTACGGAGTGAGATCCACGGAACACCATAGATGGTGCTAGCCGGAGTGCAGGCAGACCGAAAAGGAGATGGCGGGACGACTTGGACGCATTTTATCTGGATTGGCGGGAAACTACAAAATACAGGGTTGAGTGGAGGAAGCGAGGGGAGGCCTTTGCCCAGCAGTGGGACACTTAACCAGGCTAATAAAAATTAATAAGTAATCATACCATGGCACATGATTGGTCCGTAGCTCATCTATCAGATCAGAGAAGCATTTATAGTTGTTCAATGAAATTCTCTGTCTCTTTGAGGAATTCATTGTTTCATCAGCAGATTGTGAAGGCATATTCAAAATCTAAAAAAAAATATTCAGTCGAAAATGAACCGTTGGATAGGGAAATTGTCACTTCTATAGAACGTGAAGTTGTACGTACAGAGGGCCTACCGCGTACCACGTTCGACGTGTTGCCTCTCTGTCGCACTTGTAAATTCGTACGTAAGTGTGATAGGGAGGCAACACGTCGAACGAGTTTCGCGGTAGACCCTCTGTTCTATAGAGCGTCAATCGCAGACCAAGGTCTTGCTAATAAAATATATGCCTTCGAACGAAACCAAAATTCAAGATAATTTCATTAAAATTTATACAATGATACCTAGACGTAGACGGTTGGAGACAAATCATCAGGCCTACAAAAGCAAGTTCCGTGAAACTTAAGGAATTATTGATTAAGGGTAAGTATGTTTAAAGAGAAAATGGAGATTTGTAAATACTTACCTGAAAATATACTGATGCGGCCAACGTATAATAGTACTCGCAATATTGAGTTGAGTCATTGTGCTTTCTTAATTTTTGCAAATAACTCGCTTCCAAGCAAGTGATCTCCATGATACTGTTCAAATATTTGTTCCAAACGTTCCAATTATGAGCAAGGCTTCCATTCTCTCCTTGATGTTTCCCTTCAGGATGATGTAGAAGTACTATGAGATGTAAAACCTTGAAGACAGAAGCCTGAAAATTAATTTGATATAATTTTAAAATAGAAGCCAGATTTAGACATTTTCATGTACAGTCAGCAGCAGAAGTTGCTAAGCGAGCGAAGTGTTCATAATTACCTTGACGCGCTCTTATTCTCTTAACAATAAAGTCGCGTCAAGTACATTTTGAACACCTCGCCCGCTTAGCTACTATTGCTGCTGACTATATACGTTTTAAAGTATGTATTTGAGTCCTACCTTCTTCCTTTGGTCTGCATTTTGATCATAATATTTTAAGAGTAAGGGTAGTGTAGCCTCTGTAAATTCACACATAGTCAGTCGGCCCTCAGATGAAAGCTAGAACATTAAAAGAAAGTGTATTCAATAAAAAGCACATCAGGGTGGTCCCGTTGTGCTGACCACGTTGCTATCAAATACATCTAAAACAATAACAACTGTATTATAGTGAAGTTAGACCACACTTGAAAAATATGTCAACGCGACAAGACAAAACATACGCCAAAATATCTACTCTATTTCGCATTGCATAAGATTCTTTGACCACTGGCACACTCGCAGTTATCCTATCGTACCAATGCTATAGAGTATAGTGTGTAGAATTTCTTGATAGACCTTTTAGTAAACATGATAAATAATATGTACTGTTATATCTAATTGCAAAATAAATATTCATTATAGGTAGGTAGGTACTGATAGTTGTCAAATAAACAAAAACTTGATATAATACCTTTTCTAATAGTATACTTGTGATCTCAGTCACAGTCTCCTGATTTTTTTTATCACTCTCTATTCTATGGAAGTATTTCTTCAGTTGTGGCAGAGCATTTCTCAATGGCACATCGAATTGGGTACAACTAGCTGCCTTTTTGATGACACTACAGGTCAGTCGCAACAACGTGTAAGTGTCGAGTTGTGTGTGATTTGTTAGAGATGACTTGACACTTATTTCCAGCAAATCTGCAATCAAGAAATGTAAAAAAAACACGCGAAATACACCACACGCCTGAGCTATACCTAATTACTGTTTATGGTTTCATTGGTAATATTCCTATTTCAAGTTTTGTAATTGCGTCTTTACAACAAAAAATAAAGTCATTATTAGCCGCCGCCCGGGACTGCGTCCGTGTAGAATTTGTTGAACTGCCCCCTTATTCCCCCTTAGGCCCTTAGTTTTCTCCTATTAAATTATAATCCTGATTACACCCCTCTCGGTGACGTTTTCCCACTAGGGTAGAAATTAGTTCAGGCAATTATTAATAAACTTTAACATTTGTAATATTAGTACGATAACAAGTATCATTACGATTGAGTGGCGTGTTTTAATTCACGACTTTATTTTGTTCAGATTAAGGTAGAAATTGAAACAAAATTAACTAAATTAAATATGTATGCTTGCCTAAGCAGTAAACTAGGAAAAAATTTTTTAATTATTAATTACACTGTCTCTTTGTATTTTGAAATTTTTGATAGGCCATATTTGACTGAGTGAAGGCAAATAATTCCATTTTAACTTAGAAAAATTCTTTGTATGTCCAGAATCCAGATGTTCTCGTCTATACGTGAAATTTGTTTTTAATACCACATCGGTGGCAAACAAGCATCCGGTCCGCCTGATGGTAAGCAGTCACCGTAGCCTATGAACGCCTGCAACTCCAGAGGTGTTACATGCGCGTTGCCGACCTTTCAAAATCCTGTAAATTCCTTTTTTGAAGAACACCATACTGTAGATGTAGACCCTCGGGAAAACCTCGGAGGGGAGCTCATTCCACAGCCGGAGCGTCCGCGGGAGGAAATTCCTCTTAAATCGCACAGTAGGTACGCGACCATTTAGGTTCTAGTGAACCGATAGGGAGCGAGTTTCCAAGCCGATTCTCGTGATTTTCGGTAAGCAGATAATTATTCAGAATTATTTTGTCGCTACAGTTTTAGGGAATGAAAGTGGCGGACCCATGGGGCTTCGCAAGGTCTACAGTTCAGAGAGCCACTAGTTTAATCATTGTCATCAAAACCTGATCCGCATACAAGTGGGCAATAATTGCGTTCATATTTCATGTCATTGATTGATTGATTGATTAAATAAAAATGTGTTTGACAAGCATTCACTTGTAATTTAAACATATGCTTATTTAATATGCAGTATTATAATCCAACAGGTCAATAATTTAATTCAAATGAGTATTCCTTATAAATTCACACTTTTGTTGTCTCCTTTATTACTCTTGGCACTCTGTCAAAATGAATTTGTTTAAAAATTCACAAGTGAATGCACACAACATGATCATGATGATCATGTTTAGTTTATTTTTATTTTCGAGATGGAATCTTTCGTATCTGAACCTTGTAAAAGCCCAATGGGTATTACAATGTGCAATGTATCAATCTAACTAGAACCTTTCTTAAATTAAGTAAAATACCTTTTGTTTCAGTGTTCTCTCAAACAAACAAAATTCATCCCAATTTACTATACAACAATTTCAAATTAAAAAAGAAAAAAATTGCATGATGTATGGTGGGCCTTACAAAGTTCGCAACTTTAGAAATTTTACTACCATTAATTTAGTTATAGAGAAGAGAAACATGTGTGTTCTTACCTTCCCATGTTGCAGGTGTTATAAAACTCACATAATGTTCATATGGCAATACATGTTTGTACAGCAACTGTAAATACGCATCTCCGATGGCAGTCGCCATGCGTTTGTCTTTCAACACAAACAAACATGCTTCCATTACTTTCTCACAGCTGATGTATGCCTGGCCTGCCAATTTATTAGTACATTACAATACAAGTGCAGAAAGTAGGAAATTCTCAACGAGTGGCGATAAATTCAAACACAACTGAAAGGAGTTTTTTAAATCAACATGAGTTGTGAATTACCCTTTCGCACATGTATTGTACGTTTTACAGTACATATGGCCCTTTAAATTTTCGACATACGCACGAATACCGCTAGTTACCGGACTAGGGCGGTAAATTAGCGCCATATGTATTGTAAATAACTTTATAGGAGGTAAAATATTTCATAACCCTGTTTAACCTGTTTTACATAAATTATGTAATGCTACCATAACTTTTTCCATAATACTCTGAGTTTTTTTAAGATATATAGTAAAAAAGAAATTCAAAGTAATCATGAAATCAGATATTTATCTAATATAAAATAAATAAATAAACTAGCCCCCTTAATATTAGCCTACAAAAAAGACCTTTGTATAGGTGATTGAAGTAAGGATAGTTACCATAAAATTTGAAGAAAGTGTATGTCCATCTCTATCACTCTACTAACTACTATACAATATACATATAAGAGACAAGGATGAAGATAGACAATTTTCAAGCTATGATTTTCCTGGTAGCCCCCAAAGGCAGCTTACTCTATTAATTTTCATAGTTGCGAAAATAATAAATTTTTACCTTTATTGGATCCAGCCAAGCACAAGTGCAATAATGATGTGCAAAGAGGTGCTGTGACATTGAAGAAAGTTTTTGAAGTCTCATATTTCTCCAATTCCTGTTGTCACATAAACATAAACAAATTTTAAAAGTAAATACAATGTAAACACCATATAACATCACTTGATATAACGATTCACTCCCTATAACGTCGACAATTGTTGTCTATAGTTAGAGTAATGAATATGAAAGTAAAGACTTTCATATTCATTTCTCTCTATATAACGAAAACTCTCTACATATAGGGAGAGTCTGCCATCTTGTGGCCCGAGTCGAAAACATATGTGCACATGTACATCGCCAAAGCTAGTGCTACCATCGACTGTTCTCGTCGGTATGTTTCCTTGGGCACAGTAGGTTCTGCCATCTTGTGGGCTACATTGGAAGCATAAACGACACATTTACATATAGTTCATGCACGGGGCCTGTAGCGTCAAAAAACGTGCAGTCCCTTGAGTGTTGCTAAATAAATTACACTGCATTAAACTTTAAAACTGTCAATAAATTTACATGCGGAGCTCAAACTCCATCTTAATTTACAAAGATGCTAGTGATGATGCCACTTTGCTTCATACATTAGGGGCTGTCCATAAATTACGTCATCGTTTTTGACGATTTTTGACCCCCCCCCTAAAATCATCCAAAGATCATGCTTCGAATGACCCCGTTTCCGCCTACGTCATGCTACCATCATCCGATGTCCAGACCCCCCCCCTAATTTGAAATGACGTAATTTATGAATAGCCCCTTAGATGACTGCGGTTAAAAATGAAAGGTTAAGATCAGGTGAGTGTTTCTTTTATTTTGTGCCAATTTTATATATTGTGACCTTTTTTGTCATTTCTACTCACAATCACAAGCTCTTTTGATCCTAATGGGATAAAAAAATGTCCCAGAGTTTTTGTCGTATTGTGTCACCCCATGTACTTTGTATGGTGGTAACAAAAAGGAAAGTTTGAAAAATGTATGGAAATTTGAGGTCAATTTTTTTCTCCCTTAAAGATAAAAAGGGCTTTCGATCCTGGCTAGAAATAACACAAAAGTGGGAAAAAAGGTCATAATATACAGGGTGTCCCTAGCCATTGGACAATGCCGAAATGTACATATGCATTAGGGTATTTAGAACCAGTATACAATGTATCATAACAATCGGTGTAGCTGTTACGAAGAAATTAACATTACGATTTTTTTACTTTGGAGCAACTGTATGTGTTAGTAGCTCCTGAGGTAATAAATAGTATGAAACCTTCTTCAACCGTTTTGATTATCTTTTTTGTTTATGACATTAATAAGATTCTGACTTTTGACAAATGTCATCATTGCCGCACATTTTCAAACAAATTATCAAAAGCACTGCCAATGATTAATACAGTATGTTTATTTTTGTTGTCGATTATTGGAAATAACTTTTGTTTGATAATTTATTTTTTTATCTTTCGTTCTAATTTAATAAAATTTACCGTTAGAGCATTTGTGAGAAGTAACCCTACGTGGGATTTCTGGGTTTGTCCAATGGCTAAGGTCACCGTGTATAAAAATGGCAAAAAATAAAAGAAACGCTCAGCTTGGACAGGTTGCCCCATGAAATTAAAGTTGAAGGTAGAGAGTATGTGTAGAGGGTACCTTATGGGTACACCCATAAGGCATTTCCCAAAGTTATTGGAACTTAACTCTCTACATGTTTTGTATGGGGGAAGTATTTGTTTCATAAGAAACAGCCACAACTTTTTTATAATATTATAAAGAGTACTAGTACTTATAAACAGCTAGAGTCTATTATAGTTGTTATGAAAATATTTATATCTCATCCATGATTAAAACTTACAATAGTCAGTTTATTTTTTACAATTCGAATTTCTACATAATATGTTCATATTACCTTTAAGATGTACTCGTGGACGTCATCGAATACATTATTCCAATTATATCCCTTTTTCTTTATTGTATTATTGCTAAGAAGTGCAGGAACTGCATTGGCGGCAAGGAAGGTTTTCAAGGACTCTGCATTTTTCTTTCTCTCATTTGCTCGAGTGGAAATAAGTCCGGCACCTATTTCTTGTAAAGTATTCTCAAGAGACATTCCGATAACCTCATGTGTGCTCAAATTATGTAATCCTCTATCTTGAAACTCTAAAATAAAAAGCAAGTTTACAGTTTAAAAGCTAAGAGCTTGAAAATGAAACGCTAAGCTTAATTCCCGGTTCACCTGACAATGACCTGACATAAACAATGTCAATGTCAATATCAATACTGTCAATATTCAATCTCAAAAAAGGTGCATTCCGATATTACCATAAATTCAAAACCAAATGCCCTTTCGAAATATGCTACTAGGACCAACACCAAAGAATATAATACTCACTAAACATACACATGATTCCATGCAAAATGCAATAATGAACATGATTTTGATTAGCTTAAAAAAACTCGTTTTAGTATATTTAATTTATGAATTCATGATAATCATGACCCGCGGTCTTGCTACACGGTAACCATCCAGGTTTCCGACGATTCAAGGCCACCCTGACCCTGATCGTGATCAGCCCCTTCTGCTGTTGCTTTCATGGTAGCTCCAGACATGTAGTTATAAGGGCTAAAATAATCGGCCGCCACCTATGGCACCTATTCGTTGTCTTAAAGGTATTGACGGCTTTAGACAAAAAACGGGCAATGTGTCTAAGCGACGTTCCCTTAGTTATAAACAGTGTATGTAAATTTGGTATAAACATAACTAAGATCTTATCATCTTAAGCCCCATTTTTAACCGACTTCCAAATCTCAAAGGAGGTTATCAATTCGGTTGTATGTTTTTATGAGTAATAATATTTTGTTTAAAATATCTGGGTGCGGCATACTCAATATACTCATGCATTTGTAATATAAGAAACAAAACAATTGATATTGGAACATACTAGGTATAATATTTTATAAAACAGTGTAAAACAAGTCAATTATACATCAATATTACTCTACGGATACAGTATCACGGGCACTTGCGTACAAGAGTCTAACAGAATCGCAGTATCCTACGCCTCGACGAGATCCTGTGACTGCAACAAAAGCGTCACCTGCATGCAAAACGCATTTTGCCTTGCAATAGTTTAATCCAGCGTGAAGTCTAGCGTCTACTTCAGATATCCAGTTATCTTTAGGAGTTTCGAAGTAGTGCACCGAGCGAACACCTCGCCAGAAACGTAACTGCCTAGCAGCGTGGCACATTCGGGTGACAGCCACTACAGGGCAGGATGGTCGTGCGTGTGAAATAATTTTTGCAGTTCGCCCAGAATTTGTCAGGCATATAATTACAGACGCATTGGAACGCTCAGCTAATTCTACTGCAGTCACGCAGATTGCTTGAGTTGGTTCCTTGAGGGGACTTTGCATTAGCTCTACATTTCCATAAGTCCTTGGTTGCCACACTATACGTTCTGCGTGTCTACCAATAACAGAAGCAGCTGCAACACAGTGCTCCGCCATACGATGTCCGTCGTAACACGGAGCAAACTTTTTCAATGGAGATTCATAATTAAATTCTAAGGAAAGGACATCTGCACCGTCCAGTACGAGATTTGCTATATCATTAACGCATAATGTAGGAATCTGCTCATTTATAACAGCTTTGCAAATACACGGCTTGCCAATATTGTTGCATTTTGCAAGAATTACTTTCTGTGCAATAAATATTTTTTCTATTGGCAAATCTGTGGCAAGAATGCTTCGATCTAAGAAAAGTCCATCAGCTTCATCTATTATTTCATCAATATTATCTAATCCTAAAGTTGTATCAATGCTAGCAAACAAAAGTAAATGTTTGCCTTTATCCTGTATTAGGTCTCGTACTTGTCTGATATCGTTTCTTTGTTGAGTGTTAGAAACTAAAATCGCATCAACATCATAAGCAAGAGCCCAAGCAATTTGTCCTTCCATATGTTCGAAAAGTTGTTCTCCTATGGACTCGCCACATGCTAATGATTCACGACTCTCATTTTGATTTACAAAATTGGCAAGGGGTACCGACGAAATGCGGACTGTCATTTTAGCACCAATAGTTCCTCCTACTGCGATTACGCATTCCACAGAATCATCGCCCACTTTGGACACCACTAATTTAATTTTATCTGGTGTTAAACTATCTATAAATATAGTGTCTCCTGTTGTAAGATCAGTAAGACGATCATATCCAACAAAGAGGCATTCTGCCGTACCGCTTTCGCGCCAGCTGGTATCAGTAGTCAAACGTATAGTATTGCTTTGGAATAGTTCCACTGTGGTACGTGGACCACTTTTTAGATCACCAGTTACAATATCAGGGCCTCTAACATCAACAATCACCGCTAAAGGATATACATACTGCAATTCAGCACTAAAGTTATATACAGCTTGTCGGATGCTCTGAATTAGTTGAGTACATGCATTTGGTTCCATATCTCTCATATTGAGACGAGCTACAGTCATACCAGAGGAAATAAGCCTTTGAACGTTGCTAGGGTCTCGATTGTTAATACCAATGTCACACATGATACCTGTTTGTAATTCTTCACAAGGATTTGTATGTACATCTAATTTGCAATAGTGTTTTAACAATGATGTCTGGTAAGGAAATTTGTCGTTTTTTAACGTTGGGGCATCTTCTAAAGAAATGTGCCAAGGAAGAGACATATTTTCAGACATTCTGTTAACAATATAAATAAAATCAAGTAAATAAACAAATTCTTATTAAATCAAAGTAAACACACGCCAAAGACACATGCTTTCTGCCATTGACAAGCAAATATTTTGACGATGTCAATCTTCATTTGTTTGAAAACTAC
Organism: Cydia splendana; assembly: GCF_910591565.1. Taxonomy (NCBI): domain Eukaryota; kingdom Metazoa; phylum Arthropoda; class Insecta; order Lepidoptera; family Tortricidae; genus Cydia; species Cydia splendana. The sequence goes on along the minus strand of NC_085964.1, from coordinate 12,089,243 downwards.
AAATAAGTTAGTCCTCTTTACTTAAAGTTAAAAATAATTAATACTAGTAGTTCGCCCCGAACTGAGAACTCGCGGTTTGCCAAAAATTATATAGAGCGATTGACTTTGTTCCTACTTATTATACTCATATAGTTCGACATAAAATAGTAGAAAATAAGTTTCAAGAAAAAAAACCGACTCCTATGGGGGCCGGTGAAAGATTATTGTACATATATGGTGCACTATGTAGAAAAGGAGGTAAAACCACCCACTATTCTAGTAGGTAGCATTTTGTTTCTGTAGGGTCGCAGTTTTAGCCTCACGAATCCACTTCTCTGATAGCAGTTCGGTTCTGTGAGGATTGCAGTTCGAACCTAACCAAAACCACTTTTCTAGTAGCATTTCGTTTCTGTAAGGCTCGCAGTTCTAACCTTTTTTTTTTTTTTTTTTTTTTTTTTGACGCAGGGGAAATGCATTTATGCATCCACCCCGGGCTGGAGAGGCCCATTGTGGGGGTGGTATGTGGGACTCGCTCCTCCCGTAACTCCCTCTGCTAATCAGAGGGAGGGGAGGAGAATACCCACTAAAACCCCTGCGGCGTTACCCTCTCTGCCGTTATAGGGGAGCACCGTGAGGTCACTAATATTCTACCACGATGCTCCCCCGGCCGCCCCGGCTGTTCACCGGGGGCACCCTCAGATTGGAGGAGGAGGGATTGTGTAACGCTACAACCCCTCCTCGAGCGTGTAGAGCTTTATTTACGGGTCCCCAGCCCGCAGCTCTACTGGGGAATCAAGGCATTGACGAATTGCCGCCGCCTGACTCCCCTCCGTCTTTGTCGTAGCGGATGCGCATCGGCTCTGTCCTCGCGCGCCCGCTCCGCTTCTTCCTTCTTTCTCATTACTTTTTCGGAAAAGTTATGGAACGCCGCCCAGGATCTCTCGCTGACTAGGATTCTTGCTACTATATTGTGCAGCGAGAGATCATCCACGTTCAGGGCCATTTCCAGCTCCCATCTCTCAGGAGCCCAGGTTGGGCATTCCACCATCGTGTGATAAGCAGTGTCATCATCGTACCCGCAATGGTGACAAACCGGCGAAGGTTCCCTCCTTATTGTGTACAGGTAATGACCGAAGCAGCCGTGTCCAGTCATTACCTGCACTTGTCTATACGTAAGAGTACCACTTTTTCGGTCTAGCCAGCTGTCAAAAGATGTGAGGAGCGCCGCTATGGTATACGTACCATAGGGCTCGTCCTCCAGCTGGCTTTTCCAACGATCCCTCGCTCTCTTCTTTTCCGCATCAAGCCGAGCCTCCAACTCCCTGGGAGCCAGACGCTCATCGGCGATGCGTAACTCCGTCCGCTGGTTGTACCTCTCGGCCAGGAGTCGGGCGTCAAGCTCCCACGGTATGGTGCCGGCGAGGGCGCAAGCGGCTGCGTGCCCTATTGTCTTGTACCCTCTTATGATGCGTTGCGCAATCACTCTCTGCGGCCTTCGGAGGAGGGCCCTCGTTTTGCTGTTAAGCCTCCCGGCCCATATAGGTGCCCCGTATAGTGCCATGCTGCGAACGACGTTCGCATATAGGCGTCGGCATGGAGCTTGGGGGCCTCCTACATTGGGCAATAGACGGCTCAGCGCCGAGGCGGCACCAACAAGCCGAGGAACCAGGTTGGCAAAATGTTCCTCGAACTCCCACTTGCTATCCAAGACTAGGCCCAAGTATTTGATGTGGGCCCTCAGGGGGACCGCCTCACCCCCTACTGGGATCACATCGTTGGGCCGCAGTTTCCAGCCTCTTCTTTTGAAGACCACGGCGTCAGTTTTATTGAGGGACACAGCAAGCCCTAGGAGGTTGATGCGTCCCACCGTGAGTTCGGTTGCGACAGCGGCTCTCCTCAAGGTTTCCTGGAACTGCTTTCCCCTCACGGCCACCATTGTGTCATCGGCATAACAAATGGTGACCATGCGGGGAAGCTGCTCTCCTCGTATTGCCCAGTCGAATCCGATGTTCCAGAGCAGGGGCCCCAGAACCGACCCCTGTGGAACACCACATTCCATCCGTCTTTCAAAGCGGTCGCCTCCCGATTCATAGAGCACTACCCTATCAGTAAGGTAGTGCTCCACGATCGTCCTTAGATAGAGAGGGACGCCGTGGTACCGGAGCGCCTCTTTTATAACTCCGTAAGGGAGAGAGCCAAATGCATTGGCAATGTCTAGAGACACTGCTATTGCTCCCTCCTTTTTCTCTGCTGCCAGATCGCTGAATTTCTTCAACGTGCCTACTGCGTCTATTGTAGACCGCCCCTCGCGGAACCCAAATTGCCGTTCACTAATGTTTGGGCCCGTGTCCTCCAGATGCTTAGTGACACGCTTTGCTATGATGCGCTCCAACATCTTTCCAGTTTCATCTAGGAGGACGATGGGGCGGTATCCCGAAGGAGAGTCAGCTGGACGACCCTCCTTTCGCAGCAGGCACAGCCTACCCTCCTTCCAGCAACGAGGGAAAATTCCCTCTTTGAGGCAGTCATCGAATAGCCCGCGAAGTCGGACTCCGAGGTGTTTCAATGCCAGGGAGAGGACTCTCCCTGACACACCATCCGGCCCAGGAGCCTTTTTGCCGGCTCTCATTCTGAACACTGCTCCCATGATTTCCACGTCCGAGATTAAAGGGACATCCGGGAGGCCCTCCGGTTGTTCCACTGGGAGAGCCATGACGGGAGGCGTAAAGTCCGGTGCCACCGGGAAGAGGCCCTCAACAACTATTCTTAGTAGTTCCGGCTCTAAGGAATCCATGGGTGGAGCATGTTTCATTTTGTTCCTCACAATTTTATAGGGTCGCCCCCATGGGTCCCTGTCTAAGGTTCTCAGGAATTCCTCTCTGGCCTCATCCTTCCGTTTGGCTATGGCCGTTCTCAATGCCCCTTTTGCAGCTACTAGGGCCTCCCGGAGTATCTCTTCCTCTGCCGCTGTGTGTTGTCGGCGTCTGCACCTTATGAATTTACGGCGTGCAGCATTGGCGGTTACTCTGAGGGCCGCAATTTCCTCCGACCACCAGTAGACCTGTTTTTTGCCAGTTGGTTTCTTTGCCCTCGACATGCCAGCATCGCACACCGTGGTGAGCGAGGTACGGAAGCAGGCTGCCCGTTCTTCAACCCCGAGGTCTACTGGCGGGGGAGCGCACCAAGCCTATATCAATGCAGCCTCCTCAATCATCTCTTTATCTAGGCTAGCCAAGGACCACCTAGGGAAGCGGCCATTGGGACGACGCCTACCCGCTGTATGCGGTAGACCCTGTGGTGGAGCCGCTGGAGATGGAGTCGCAGTTCTAACCTAACCTAACCCACTTTTTTCGGTTCTGTGAGGATCGCAGTTCAAACCTAACCTAACCCACTTAACGGGGCGTGCGGTGCGGTGTACGGGGGTTTGAGTGGGAGGGGCTAGTAAGTTTGGTATCATTATACTTTATACCTACATTTTATGGTAGGTAATCATATATAGTGGTTTATTTAGCTTAGGTAACAGTGGTTTTCCGGGTCAAGGTCCGAGTCCGGGTCCGAGTCCGGGTCCGAGTCCGGGTCCGGGTCCAGTTCCGGGTCCAGGACCAGGTCCAGGTCGAGGTCCAGGTCTAGGTCTTGGTTCAGGTCCAAGTCCAGGTCCAAGTCCGGGTCCAGGTCCGGGTTCAGGTCCAGATAAGAGCCCGGATCTGGGTCAGGCCTGGCTCCAGGGCCAGCTCCGTCAAAATCGAAATTCGAAATCGCCAAACGTGTAGTCATTGAAGAGTTCTGTTCTGATCATCAGCAGCAGTTCCACTTCATCAAATGTGACAGTGTTTAATATAAATTCTTGATTTTCTGATGTAAATACACAAATCTCCATAGGCATGCCTTTAAGATTTGAGGAATTCCCTCGATTCCTCATGGATACCATCATCAGACCTCGAGCTTTACAAAAATGTGGCTTAAAAACTTAACTTGCTTAACAAACATAACGAAGAGGACAAATCGCCAAACGTGAACTATGCGTCCTTGAAGAGTTCCGTTCTGATCATCATCAGCAGTTCCACTTCATCAAATGCGACAGTTTTTAATAAAATGCTTGATTTTCTGATGAAAATACAAAAATCTCTATACGCATGCTTTTAAGATTTGAGGAGTTCCCTCGATGCCTTGTGGATCCCATCATCAGAACTCGAGCTTGACAAAAATGTGGCTTAAAAACTTAACTTGCTTAACAAAAATAACGAAGAGGACAAATCGCCAAACGTGAACTGTGCTTCGTTGAAGAGTTCCGTTCTGATCATCATCAGCAGTTCCACTTCATCAAATGTCACTTTTTTGAATGTATATGCTTGATTTGTTGATAAAACACATAAATCACTATATGTATGCCTTTAAGATTTGAGTAGTTCCCTCGATTCCTCATGGATGCCATCATCAGAACTACAGCCTGGCAAAAAAGAGTAGAAATTAAAAAGTGGCAACACTGTAATGTCGGCCCGTTCTCTTATATATATTGATTTGAAAGGGACGACACTACAGTGTTGCCACTTTTTAATTTCTACTCTTTTTTGCCAGGCTGTAAGTTTTGACAAAAACGGGACCAATCTGTATCCCTTGTGGTCCCTTCATCGTCGTTATATCCGAAATCCACTGTATATGCATACAGTGGATTTCGGATATAACGACGATGAAGGGACCACCGAAATTTCGTCGTTATATCCGGAAGTCGTTATAGGCAAAGGTAAAAATATAAAGACATATATGTATAAATTTAAATCCGAAACGTTAGTACCATCGCCCACACTGTTATCTGTACATCGGTGGACCTTATGCCTTTTGTAATAAGGTCCACCGATGTACAGTTAGGAGTGTTGCTGTTTGTACGTTTCGAACGAGTGAATCTAAACAGTCAATATCTACCTAAAAACAAAAGGTCACCACATTAGCTAACCATCTGTCGATGTAAACAAAAGATAAGAAAGTAAAGCTCTATTGTCCTTTGACGACCGACTCCGGTCGCAATATCTGCATGGGATTTCTAAGAACTTGTTACAAAAATGGTTCATTAAAAATCGTCGCTACACCCGAATTCGGCGCTACACCCGAAGTCGCTATATCCACATGAATCTTGTACTAAAATATGCTTTAAATTCATGGGACTTGGATTTTACGTCGCTATAGCCGAATGGTCGCTACAACCAAGGTCGTAATAAATGAAATCCACTGTACATACAATCAAAAAAATAATTTTCAAAATCGGTCCAGTAATGACGGAGATATTGGAGTAACAAACAAAAAAAAAATCACAATCGAATCTCCTCCTTTTCATAATCTAATAAAACATGGTCTTCCATTCCCAGAGTGACACAGGCCTACGTCACAATAACATGGCCGCTATATATAGCGCTATGGGGCTATTCATAAATTACGTCATTTCAAATTAGGGGGGGGGGGTCTGCACATCGGATGACGGTAGCATGAAGTAGGAGGAAATGGGGTCATTTGAAGCATGATTTTTGGATGATTATAGGGGGGGGGGGTCCAAAATCGTCAAAAATCGATGACGTAATTTATGGACAGCCCCTATCGCATATTATCATATAGCGCTGTCGCATGATGACGTAGGCTTGTGTCAGTTAGGTGACCTAGAAAAGACGGGAATGGAGTACCAGGCGGAGTATATTATTATACCATGCTCCTTTTGAGATTTGGAAGTCGGTTAATAAATGAGGGCGCCACTTTCTACGTAGCTGTCACATTTTTGACGTAAAATACTTACACATGGCAACAATTTATAGTCTGTCAAGCCATTTCCATCAGTAGAAAAAAGCGGCTAAAAAATGTAGGCGTGAAGGGTTATCGTCCCATAGAAAATTTGAATATCGCGCCTTTTTCTACTGACAAACTTGTTTGACCGACTATAGTATGAAATTTTTAGAGTTCCATTTTATTTAATTTCTACTATTTTATGTCCCACTATAGGCGGCAATGGATCAAAAATCGGGTGGATATATTACAAGGTCTGTGGAGCCCTTAACTGATACTGTAGGTATCTGTGGCAAGCCGAAATATTTCCTGTCAAATGTCAAATACCTATATTATGTTTATTTTTATCTTGCTAATTACTTCAAAATGGTAAATTTAAAAACGATATTATAAAAGTGCAAGCCGAGCACTTTCATTTGATACCAAACTCGACCATACTTTCTTGCAAAAAGATGACCAGAATAGCAAGACCCCTCACAAATAGCTTTTTAGCCTTTTAAGCTCTTCTAGCTCAATAACCCCTTGATCGAGCCTGCTCATAATTTAATGACTAAAATATAATGCCCTCAACTACACGTTTACCCAATTTCATTTAAATTAGAACAAATTTACTTAAGTTCTTGGGTATCAAACTATCCTCTGATAGTTCAGCTTAAAAACATCGAAATGCCGGGACGTGCCCCTAGCCAGCCGCGTGTCCCAAGTCGAATATAAGAACTTCGTTCGCTTCGCTCGCTCGTTCGATAATAGAAAACTAGATTAAACAAAATGGGCACATCAAACCAAAACGGAGCGTAATAATAATAAATAACCTTAAATAAGTTTACCTACCTAAAATAAAACATAAATTAATAGCCAGAACTAAAACTAAACACAGAATTTTAAGTTAATTTACCTTTTGGACGCCAATGACCGATATATCCGCACCGCAGGTTCAACGCCAAAGACCGATTAATCGGTCACAGACCACAGAGCAACATAGACCTACGTGCATATGCATAAAGTTCAATTTCAGTTTTGACACTTCGGTGACGTGGCGTCTGAGTGACAGCTTTTGTGTTTGACACGGCGTCGAAAAGGTTAAATCAATAATTCTTGTATAAATAATTAAATAAGCAGATTATATGCTTTATTGTGTGCAATGATGTAAAACAATGCATATAAAATGAAATATAATTTTCAGCAAATAACTAAATTCTAAAACGTATCAAAAATAAAATCATTGTGCCCTTAACATTTATAATTTAAGTTGTATATAGTTCTGGGTACTTAGGTAAGTATAGGTGAAATAAACTCAATTATAATAATCATGCATGTATTTAGTATATGCATTTGTTTGACAATCATAAGAATATTGACATAGAATTTAAATGTTATAAAACCAAAGAGCTAAAAGGAGGCCAGATCACCACATTCGTCCCATCCCATCCCTGATCACATCTCTTCGATAAGTCGTCGAGGTGGTCTTGTTGCCCGTTGACTACGGCGCTGCGTAGGTGAATTTGCAGGTGAAGGGGTAGGATCTGGGTCAGGGGACAGGCTTTCGTTGTTTCCTGTTTGAGGTGGAGGGCTCATCAGGGTGGAGTTAGGAGTGGCAGATGAGATTCGCGACGCACCAGGACTTGAAGTGGCATCGGGCGTACGAAACATATCTGTTGGGGGGGATGAAAGAGATTTGTATGACGAGGAGGTTTGAGGTGGTTCATGGTGACTTGGAGGGTTATTAGGCGATGGTAGTCGAGGTCGAATATGATCAGCGTGTCGCCTGATGACGTTTCCAGTAGGTGTTGAAATCGTATAAGAGTAGCGATGTCTCCGCTCTGCTATAATTCCTGGTTGCCAGGACTTTTCAAGCCGGGTTCTATGGTATACTGGATTGCCGGGTGTATAATTTGGCTTATCCATTGAGGCCTCTATATTGGCCTTCACTTGCTTGTACTGTAATTCTCTCCTTTTGCTAGGTCGAATATTTGACAATAAAGTATTTATTTGACGTCCAAACATCACTTCTGCTGGTGATTTGCCCGTAGTATTGTGGGGTGTAATTCTGTACGTGAAAAGAAACTCTCGTAAACGCTGGTGTTGGGGTTCTGTGCCAGACGCAAATCTTGACTTAAAGGTCCTCACGAGGCGTTCCGCGAGGCCATTGGTTCTTGGATGGTAAGGTGATGATCTAATATGCAAAATGCCTTGATTTTTACAGTATTGTTTGAATTCGGATGACGTGAACTGTGGGCCGTTATCAGATACAATTATTTCTGGGAGACCAAACATGCAGAATATGTCGTCTAACTCAGCACACAATTTCGACGTGGTAATATTCTTCATAGGTTTGATTTCTATCCATTTCGACAAGGCATCGCTCAAGACTAACCAGTAAGTACCTTCAAAAGGGCCTGCAAAGTCGATATGGATCCTTTCCCATACTTTTTCTGGGATAGACCACGAGTAGACTGGAAGTTCAGGGCAATGAGGTCTATTTTGTTGGCACCGACAGCATCTCTTGACATATTGGTCTACGTCTTCATCAATGGATGGCCACCAAACATAGAACCGTGCCAGTGCCTTCATTGCTGATATTCCAGGATGCCCCCTATGGAGATATGCGAGGACTTTAGGTTGTAGTTTTTCTGGAATTACCACTCTGCCTTGCCACAATATTATTTTATTTTCTATTGAAAGTTCGTTACGCTTTTTGAAGTAATGCTTAACGTCATTGGTAAAGTGCATCTCTCTCCAACCGGTTTTTATACATTTTAAAACCTCTGATAGTATGACGTCTTGCTTGGTTGTCTCTTTCAAAAATTCCTCAGAGAGATGTAAATCTGCCATTCTGGTTCCTAGAAGACGTGACTCGATTCGATGTACTGCACACTCTATTTCTGATGGCTGTGTTTCAGCGTTTGGTAATCTGGAAAGGCAGTCGGCTAATATGTTGTTTTCGCCTTTCTGGTAACATATGTCGTAGTTATAGCAGCCGATTATTAGTGCCCATCTAACGAGTCTGTTGTTTGCTACTTTAGGAAGATTACGCTGAGATCCCAATATATGAATTAATGGCTTGTGATCAGTAAGTAAAGTAAATTTGGTTCCTCGTAAATATTGGTCGAATTTTTTAATTCCAAACAGAATTGCAAGTGCTTCGCGGTCAATGACTGAATACTTAGTTTCCGCTGTTCGAAGTTTCCTTGAGGCAAAAGCTATGGGTTGTTCTGTGTTTCCATTTTTGTGATATAATACCGCTCCGACGCCTTTCTCTGACGCGTCACATGCAAAAAAGATTGATCTGTCTTCGTCAAACGCGGTAAGTGGTTTTGATAAAGCAATACATTGCTTAGTAGTTTCGAATATTTGATTTTCGTGTTCTGTCCAACGCCACGGTTGTCTATTCCCAGTAAGTTCATGGAGATCGGCGCATAGTCCATGTAAATGTGGTATAAAACGTTCATAGAAATTTACAAGGCCCAGAAATGATCTTAATTCTTTAGAGTTAGTAGGTGCCGCAGCTTTCGAAATTGCTTCAAGTTTTTCTTTTGTAGGGCGTATGCCGTTTTTGTCTATCGAGTGGCCAAGATATTCTATTTGATTTTGTAGAAATGAACATTTTTTTAGATTTACTTTTAGGCCTGCTTTCTGTAGTCGCTCGAAGATGACACTAAGGGTGCGTAGGTGTTCCTTCACGTCTTCTCCGGCTATTGCAACGTCGTCAAAATACACTGCTGTGTTAGGAATGTCCCTAAGTAGTTCGTCTAAGTAATGTTGAAATATAGAGGGCGCTGTCGATATTCCAAAAGGCATTCTGTTATACCTAAAATATCCTAGATGTGTCGAGAGTGTTAGGTATTTCTTGGATTCCGGTGCTATTTCAAATTGTAGGTAGGCGTCCTTGAGGTCTATTTTTGAAAAAATTTTGCCTTGTGCTAATTTCTGTCGTAGTTGATCGAAAAGTGGAACGGGGTGCAAGTGCTTAATTAAGACAGGATTTAACGTACTTCTGAAATCTCCGCATATTCTGATGTCGCCGTTCGGTTTCACCACGTTAACGGTGGGTGTCGCCCACTCTACTGGTGTTACATTTGGGTCCACGGGGTATATAATATTGTCAGCCACAAGGCGCGCAATTTCTTTTTCTATGTTCTTCTTCATTCCAAACTTGATAGGTCGTGCTGGTAAATGTACAGGTACTGCTCCTTGTTTTACGTGAATATTTACAAAGTAGTTGTCCACTTTTCCAAGCTTTCCGTCAAAAAGTTGCTTGTACCGGTCAATGACTCGTTCTAGTGTCGTCGGAGTTACTTCCTTAATGGAGTACACAGGTTTGGGGAACTCCATTCCAAAGGTTTCACTCCAGTGTAACCCAAAAAGCATCGGATCTGCGTGTTTCATGACAACCACGGGGGCGACTTTCTGTTTCCCTTCGACTTCTACCGTGACGTAGGCGAGCCCCTCTGATTTGAGCTTGTGATTATAGTACGCTTTTAACTTAGGGGGTTTCGTTAATTTTGGTGCACCTATTTGCCGCCAAAGAGATGTGCTTATGATCAAGTAAGCTGATCCTGGGTCCCAGTCCATAGTACAGCGTCTTCCGTTAATAATAACATCTATTCTCTTACAGTCTCTGTTTCGCGTTGGAGTGACGTTACATACTAGATCGTCTTCAGTGTCACTATCTTCCGAAGAATCATCATTCGTGTTAAAAGATGATCGGGACGATCCTGTGGTGTTTGTTACACGTTGTGTTTTGTACCTGAGTGTTCTAGGTTTGTGTTTAACTAGATAAGCTCGGCCAGTTTTTATACAGCAGCTTTCATAGTGTCCTTCTGTGCTGCATTCTTCGCATATGTGTTTCTTTGCTGGACAATCTGTTAGGTTATGTTTGTCGTGCTTGCCGCAACGTAGGCATTGGCTAGAACGTATTTTTCGGGGGCTTTTGTAGTTCGTTGATTCTTGTTTGTCAGATCTAGGATTAGCTTTCTTCTTGATTCTTTTAACGTTTGTCGATGGTGTGTCGTTTTCGGCTTGTTCTCGTGATTGTGCGATTGAAAACAATGTGGCAAATGTCACCTCTGTTGCCTGGCCGTTAATTAATTCTGTTAAGTTAGGCCACTTTTGTTTTAGATCTGTTTCGAGTTCCGTGTGATTAAGGCCTGTCGCAAAACGATCACGAAGCTGGCGCTCTAATAGTTTGTCATCGTAACTGCAGTCTATGCTCAACGCCTTAAGACGGTTTGTGTAATGTTCCATGGACTCGTCATTTTCTCTAATGCAACTCCAGAATTCTATGAGTGCGCGGTATCGTGTTTTCTTGACTCGGTATAGGTCTAAGAGCTTTGTACGAATGTCGGTGTATGTGCTATTTTCAAAGTTAGGGGTAAGTGCTGTCTTCAGTTCCCTAAAAATGTCAGGCGTCATACAATTTAGTAGGAGGTCTTTCATCATACTGTCATTTGTGCGTACTGCATGTATTGTGCACTTGGCTTCAAAAAAATCTATGTAGTCACTCACCCTGTAAGTGTCGGGGTTGAATTTGTCCATGTTGAAAGCTTTTAGTATAGCGACTTTGTTAGGGGACTGTTCCTGTGCAGTCGTGTTAGCGCTCGTCACGCTGTTGTCTGCCTGTGTGGAAACCGCTTCCGTTCGTGTTGCGGTAAGAGCCATACTTAATATTTTCAATATTTGTTCTTGTTGCGTTTGTTGCACGCTCAGAAACTGAGCGAATTGTTCGGCGTCCATTTCGTCGCCAATGAAATAAACTCAATTATAATAATCATGCATGTATTTAGTATATGCATTTGTTTGACAATCATAAGAATATTGACATAGAATTTAAATGTTATAAAACCAAAGAGCTAAAAGGAGGCCAGATCACCACAATAGGTACTTATATCTGTTTTATAGGCGGAGGCAACTTGTTAGGGTGGGTTCTATCAAAAGTAATCTAACTCTATATCAACTACGTCCACAGCGTCCCACAAGGGAGCATTATCGGGCCCAATCTTTTTATAGTTTATATAAATGACATGTTAGACCAAGAAAAGACTGCAACGATTTTGATAGCACCCGCAGAGCAAGTGTTATTTTTAACGTCAAACCTCTATGAAATGATGACGTATAAATACTTAACACTTGCACTGTTTGTGCTATCAAAATCGTTGCAGACTTTTCTTGGTCTAACTCTACTAAAGTTAAGCATCGAAAATACTGAAATAATATGTTACGCCGGAGATAATATTTTAATATTTAATGTCTTTCTAATATTTTGAGGAGGGAAAATCTAAAATCATGGTGTTTTAAACTAAAAACTAAAATAAATGGAAAGTATAAAAAATATAAACTAAAAAATGCCATAACCGTACTAAATTTACGGTGGGGAATAAAGAAATGTAATGGCTCCCTTCACGTTGGGCCAACGCCAACGCCAACGAGGGACGCTTTTATGCGTTAGAGGGAGCAAGTGATATTGCTATCTCATTCTACCGCATGGCTGCGTCCCTCGTTGGCGTTGGAGTTGGGCCAACGTGAAGAGGAGCCTTTATAGTGGTAACACACTATCGCACCGCACCAAGGTCAAGCAAGAAAGCGATATCTCTTTCTCGCTCTTACTTATCGGTGCGTCGCACAATGACCTTGGTGCGGTGCGATAGTGTGTTACGGCCTTTATGATTCATGCCGGGCCGTGATCGGACCATTTTGTCCTAACAGTTGGCACCTCTACAATATTTTCACAAATTTTACTAGTCTGTGTACCGATATGTTTATTGTTTCGACATTCTGTGGCTTGAGTTGCTTGACTGCGTGTCACGTTTGTTCTTTGGCATAAATGCGTTTGATTTTGCTTTGACAAATTAATTTGATGTACGTTAACGCAATTTAAAATGTAATTGAACTCTAAAGTGTAATTAATAGTGTTTTGCATACAACGTACCTAAGTTAAAATAACAGATTTTTTTCATAATATGTACTGTGCGACCGTGAAGGTTGAGTATGTTACGTCATTTAGTTTTTAATGTGTGATATACAATCATTTATTTTGCTGTTGTAGTGAAAAGTGATTTTTTTGAGCGAAATTTTCACCAATTGTGGAGTGTGTCTGCAAGTGTATTATTGTTATCGATGGATCCGTTCTTTTACCGGCTGCGATGAGATGCCGCCATGTTATTTAGTTTGGCTGTCAACCACTGATCGTTGTTAGTCTACACTTCCAACTTTTTTTACCATAGCATTGGAAACATTGTGAGTATACTTTTGTTATTATTCTAATATTATGGGGTTTATTGTTATTTATGTGGAACGAATGCTCTTTCTAGTAAGGTGTTACTGTAAAAAATATGCTATTGTTTACCGTGGTTTATTGACTGTCAAAGTAATGACGTCATTGAATTGGTACTTCTCTTCTAAATTATGGGGCTCAGAAATCAAAACACAATCAAAATCACTGATAACACTAATATTTATGTAATTTATATCACAAGTTACATATTCAGAACAATGTTTGTGAAATTATCTCAAGGTTTTGGTATAGCCTTGATCACCTGCCTGTTGGAGGTTATTTTTTGTTCTATCAACAATCGCTAACCTACTGTTTTCTATACAGTGTGAATTCGGCGTAGATGCTCTACGTGATATCCTATTGTTCTCTTCATTTATCTAATCTGTGATTTTAAATTTCACTATTTTAATTATATTAGTTAGCTTATTCAAAATTGCTGCCTTTATTTGTGCATCACAATATTTTTAACAAAATCAAATTAGAACGAAATAACCTTATTTACCATAAGTATAAAATTCTTCTTTGGCCTAGTTATATATTTTGAAAGCTACTTGACATAAATCTAGGGACGGGTTCTGGTATTTTCTTCTAGGGTTTTTTAAGGGGTTTTTATAAGTACAGTGTAAACTCTACAAAGCGACAATCAATAAAAGGGACCGGACACTTTTGACGTTATAGAGAGTTTTCGATAAATAGAGAGAAATTAATATTAAACCAACTAGAGGCAAAAATGTCAACATTACACTGTATATAATCAAAGAAATATACTAATACTATGGTAGAATCTTACACAAATCAACCTAGTTCCACATTAAACTCAATAAGGCTTGTGTTATGGGTACTAAACATAGGTTATGCAATATTTATCCCTTTTTCTAATGATATAAGAACCAATATTGTGAGAACTTTCATTTACATTTTCTTCGAAGGCTTGCTAATTGTTCCTGTACAAGTTTAATTTATGAATTGGCTTGATTAATTCGGAAATTTCTTTAATTATTTGACTGTGGCTTGGTCAATTAGGAAGAATATTTTTTATTTGAAAGCATCATCATCTTTAGAATAGAATAGGATAGAAGATATTAGAAATAATTTATTTGTGAGCACAAACACAAAATAGAAAATTATACAAAACACGGAAACACTAGCTTAGCCCCGGGTTTTTGCCAAGGTTCATGGGACTATAGGCTGCGCTTTGGCAAATAATCCCAAGAATTAGTTTTTACGAATGTGACTGCCATCTAACCTGATAACCCAGAGGGAAAATCTAAGCCTTTTAGGGACTAGTCTGGATTTCTCGCAATGTTTTTCTTCACTGAAAAGCGACTGATAAAAAAATACTCTAAAGGACTCGACCAAGTTTAATAAGTGCTAAGCCTCTTAAAGTTGAATTCTTCAAATTTTGACTCAAAACACTCAAGTCTACCAACACTACTCAATATACCTACCCATCACCCATAAAACTGGGTAAAGTTGTCTCTCTAATACTGAAAGTTAATAGAAATTATGATTACAATTCTTATATTATTCTTATATACGATAACTGTCAATGATTACTGGATACAGGCAATATCAGTTGTCACAACTGCCTGCCTGCTTACAGAATAATAATAATATATTTCAGAAAGGCACTGACTAAAACTTACTGAATACAATGTTAATTCATATGAATAACCATATGAATAACCTGTGCCAGATGCAAGATCTCTAGTAGAGTGAAAGATCTCCATATTCTGAAACATTTTTCTGTAGCTCGTAACTTTTGATTGAATCTGCCATTTTGCTACATTAACATAAATCTGCACACTCTTTAACTCAGTGGTTCCTAACCTGGGGGTAATTACCCCCGTGGGGGTAAAACTGGTATTTTACGGGGGTAATAAGCTAACCTAATATAACAATACAACAAACATTTTATTTTTTATTACCATTGGGAGGAGGGGTAAAATCAGGTTCCTTAGTCATAGGGGTGACCGGACTGAAAAGGTTAGGAACCACTGCTTTAACTACTTTATGGTTAAGACTTTACTTTGCATATTGTATCTGTATCTTCAAAATCAATTCTGTCAAAATATATCAGATCTGTCCCTTGTCACTCTTATCAGGTATATGTCTAACTATACTACACTAATTATCTATTAAAATCATGTACTCTATAGTGATTTTATTATCAGTAGTGGTAGTAGGGTATTTTTTAGGGTTCCGTACCCAAAGGGTAAAAACGGGACCCTATTACTAAGACTTCGCTGTCTGTCCGTCCGTCCGTCCGTCCGTCCGTCCGTCCGTCTGTCACCAGGCTGTATCTCACGAACCGTGATAGCTAGACAGTTGAAATTTTCACAGATGATGTATTTCTGTTGCCGCTATAACAACAAATACTAAAAACAGAATAAAATAAAGATTTAAATGGGGCTCCCATACAACAAACGTGATTTTTGACCAAAGTTAAGCAACGTCGGGAGTGGTCAGTACTTGGATGGGTGACCGTTTTTTTTTTTTGCTTTTTTTTTTGTTTTTTTTTTTTATATGGTACGGAATCCTTCGTGCGCGAGTCCGACTCGCACTTGCCCGATTTTTATTTTAAATATATTAGGGGACACAGACAGTGTAAAAACACCAAACTAAGCAAAGCTTGTACTATGGGAGCTAGGCGAACAATATACATACATACTTATATAGATAAATACATACTTATATATTTAGAAAACACCCAAGAGTCAGGAAAAAATATTTGTCTTCATCACACAAATAAATGCTCTTACTGGGATTCGAACCCAGGACCATTGGTATCACAGGCATGGTCACTACCTACCTACTAGGCCAGGCCGATCCTCAAAATGTATAGTAACTTGTGTATTAAATTTAGTCTTGAAAGTGGAGTGGAATTGCTGATGAAGACCATTAAATAATGATGGTATTTTAGTGTAGTTCTTTCTAAAAAGAAAACCCTTACATAATATCAAACTGCACAACGGGACTTAATCGCCCTTACACAATGTTTGTCTGTATGTTTAATATTTAATCTACAATTTCATCTTTAGCTGCTAATGTAATTTAAGCGTTTTCTGATGGTTTATTAGAATGATACAGATGAACCTCATAATTTGGCTGAATATTCGTATCTCCCATAGTATAAGTTGCTCATCACTACACCTTATAAAACAAAGCCCCCCGTCGCGTCTGTCTGTTTGTGTGTATGTATGTTCGCTGTTTAACTCAAAAACTACTGAATGGATTTTAATGCGGGTTTCACCTATCAATAGAGTGATTCTTGAGGAAGGTTTAGGTGTATAATTTGTTAAGGTATTGTGTAACCCATGTGAAGCTGGAGTGGGTCGCTAGTTTATATTATTTATCTCGCAAAATAAAACATCCCATATTAGTAGCCAGGGTACATCATTGTTGCTTACATATGTGACGACAATTGGGTACCATAGATGTTTAACTTTGAATGTAGCTACCTATTATTTTTCAAGTTTTGGTTTTATTTGAGATGTTTTTATTAACACGGACTATTATTTTAAACATCAGTGGTGGGCAAAGTACGGCTGGATAATGGATTTTATCCGGCCCGCCGCCGGTCCTATGAAATAATTAGTATATGACATTGGCCCACGATTATCAATTTACCACAAATCAAAATAAATTTTGGCTACAATTCTGGCCCTCCACTTAAATTTTCTTAACTTTCTGGCCCCCCATGAAGAAAGTTTGCCCACCACTGATCTAGATAATGATTTAGAAAAAACAATTTTTCTTATTAATTTTGCACTGTTTTATCATCATCATCATCATCATCACCAGGCCTTGTACATCCTTACAGATGATTGAAGCAGCATCTATGTTTTTAAAGTTTTATAAAGTCTTCATTATCTCAGAAAGTGACCAACAGTGGCAAGAATGTACCTTTAAAATTGAAACCGCCAAACATAATACAAATCAGTTTCATGCAGCCGCAGTTGACTTAAATTGTTTGAACAAAAGTACAGTTGTAGATGCAAAGTTATGTTTTCATCTGTAGTCACTGGTAGTAACAACTCAGAATAAGAAATCACCATAAATGTGCCTGTGGGGTTACACTGACAAAGAGAGAGAAGAAAATTTCTGGATTTTCAGGAGTAAATTATTTTTATTATGAAACAATGTGAATATATTATTTATTTACATACAGATGTATCATATCATAAGATTGTCAATAAGCTACCAAATTGCTAATAATATGTAAATAATAGCCATAATTATTAATGTGGCATGTAGCCCATGTTGTTTGAGACCTATCAAATCAAAAGAAATGTGATCATTGATTAATTGACACCAACTTTTTTCTTGAAATGATACTAACTCAACATCTTTTTGACATTAAATGATATTCAACTTTAAAATGATTTCAAAGTAATCCCTCATAAGCGATCAAAGACACCCCACCCCAAAGAAACAAATTACTGCTAAGCTTATGATTTGTATAGTACTGAATTTTTATTTCTCCAAATTTTTTACTAACATGGGTAATAACCCTATGACTCCTAATCACAGTCAAACGGACATGCAATGCAGTTAATTCTAAAAAAAAGAACAACGGGTTGCACTCCGGGAGTGCCGACAGAAGTGAAAACTCAATGACTAGTCCAAAATGACTGCAGCACTATGTATAATTGACCCATCCTCCTTTCTATTGAAAAACTTTAGTTCCGAAATTGCTGGCCAGTGAGCTTAAAATTGTAGCGTTAATTGTTTAAAATTCGAATAGATATTGTAAAGTTACCTTGCAGACCTCGCATCTAAATATATTTGGTCATGATATTTAGAGTTTTATTCACCAGTACTTGAGTTCACTTTTATTAGCGATTTCATCAAGATGTAGCTTTATTGAATTATATTGGAGTGATATAAAGGTATGTAACTGTGAGATCCTCGTATTTCAGCCCGTACAAGATTAGAACATTGAGCTTTATTGCTTAATATAAAAGTCCAGTTTTAAATAATTGACCTGATTATGATACGTTATGACTAAAGTTCTTTGATGAATAACATTGTCCGTGACACGTGACGTCACCGTTACGTTACGCGTCTGAATCGAGAATATCATTTTTTCCCCACCTCAAAAAGTGCTCAGCGCCGCTAAAGAAGTTTTCACTTCAAAAACAACGGGTTGCACTCCGGGAGTGCCGACAGAAGTGAAAACTCAATGACATTGTAACTCAAAATATTAATAACAGCGCCATCTAGTGCAAAATGTCTGCAGCACTATGTATAATTGAGCCATCTAGCGTTATTTCGTCGCATTACTTGAAACCCCTAAGCACATCACTGTGAGTACTAGAGTTATATTAGTACCAGTCTTACGCTCTCGCGAGTTTAACATTCCCCATCACAAAAAGTGCTCAGCGCCGCTAAAGAAGTTTTCACTTCAAAAATAGTTACCACTACCAAGGATGCAAAGAAGGATAACTACTAAACTGTAATTATTTGTTTACCTTTATTTCCACAAGCTGTATAGTAATTAATTTGAGGGATATATTAATTTATAGAGAGGTGTATATCTCATACAGGGTGTCCAGTGGCAGATTCCTGATTTCAAAATTTTATTTTATTTCATTTTACCCATTAAAAACATAAATGTGAAATGAGAGCAAAGTTCAATATTAAGAATATGCGTCGTTGTTGACTTCACCGGAAAAAGAATGGAGATTTATATGGGTGCCAAGTTCTAGTTTGCTTGGGATGTAATTAAAGTTCAGGATTTGACTTGGCTAGTTTTAACGTACACGCTATATTATATTTGTCGATGTTACTTTAAAAAAATAGTTTGTTGGTATAAAAACTACAGTACAGTACATACAGTTACAATTATTAAATAAATCGTGTCTATTTACAATTCATTTACAATTTAAAGAAAATAATTTATAATTTTTCAATAATACCTATAATCATAATACATAATTGAGCCTAGCTTAACCGTGTTTCTCAAACAGAAACGTGTGCCTTGGCTAGGGCATGTGCACAGGATGGAACCCTCTCGACTACCTCGCCGGGTTCTTATTGGTGTGGTTGCGAATGCAAAACCTAACGTTGGGAGGCCATTGCTTCCCTTAAAAGATTGCGCAGAGGAACATGATTGCCTTCCATATCGACCACCAAGACTGGGAGAGGCTCGCTGAACAGCGGACGGAGTGGCAAACGTGTTGTAGAAGGTCGCGAGTTTTGTGATGAGGCCTGGTTTGCCGCACTCGCTGACAAGAGGCAAAAACGATGATAAGGCGTTTCATTACCGTTTTCCGCAAATCTCTCTGGTCAGGCCTGTGGTAGAGTTCAGCCACCAAATACGGCGTCCCTCCGGTTGTTCACCATAGATCGTCTGCAATAGATGCAAAGGGCTATGATGATGATGAATTGACCCTATTATTAATAGAAATTTACGATACAAGTGCGAAAAATAGGAGTATTTTAAATCGAATTACCTATTCGCACATGTATCGCATAACGTTTTACAGTACATACATATATATAACAATCCCTTATGTTTCACGACACTCGTAAATTTACAAAAAAAAACTAGAATATATAAACCAAAAAAAATTTTTATTATAAAATGAAAATTTTCTACCGAGCTTTCAATCAGTTTAGTTGAGGGTATATCACAAAGGCCTAAGTACCTTTATAAGAAAATGACCTACCTTTTTATTTTTTTGCCACTCGATTGGATCAGTCCGACATACCTGATCCAAAATATTAATGATCTTGCAAACACTAGTCCTAATGCGTATGGTCAATCTACTTACGGACTTTCTTCCTTACTTCGTATCGTACGTAGGTCACTCGATAAGTTTTGAGATGCTCGAAAACTAAAAATGGATCGCACCTGTATTATTATGTCTATAAAAAGCAATTTATTCAAAAATGGAAAAATAATCGTGTTTTACTATGACCTTTCCCGCGGTTTTTCTTTGAAACGATGGAACTCTGTTCCATCTCGAGCAACAGTTATTAGATGGTTTAGTGAATTTAAAAGGGGTAAAACTAACCTCGGAAGATGACCAAAGGTGCGGTCGCCCGCAAACAGCAGTAACTGCAGAAAACGTGTCTATTGCTGAAATGTTGGTCCGAGAAGACCCACGAATTATATACGGACATTGAAAAGATCCTAGGGGTTAGTTCGGGGAGCGTTTATATCATCCTACACTAACATCTTGGAGTGAGGAAGCTCTGTTGTCGCTAGATCCCGCGTTTGCTCTAACAAACTGATGAAGTTGCGATTTCTGCCCTATCGGATCAAGACTGGCAAAAATGTTTTCTAAGTTGGTTTAGATGAATGGAACTTTGTATAGAGAATGATATAGAGTATTTTGAAAAAAAAAAAAAAATAGTGCTAATATCTCGAATTGTTTTTCTGTATCTCAAAACTTATCGAGTGACCTACGTATGAAGATAACGAATCTTCCATTACGCTTTCCGTGTCCTGCATCCTGCACAAAACACTTATTTTTCAATCACAGCATATCATATTCATAGAAAATAGGTTCTCTGCGTATCTACGTTCGGTTAAGTGCTTGAAAGTAGTTGACAGGCCATTGAATGCGCACCCCGGGATACTATGTTATCAATGTTATCATAAGCTGAGAACTCACTTAAGGTACAAACGGACAGCATCAACCTTAAAACGTAACAGGCTCCAGTGTCTACTCTACACAGTTTTGAAATTTAATACCTGATAACAAAGCACAGTTGTATTGAAATTATTTTAAGCGGGACACTCACGTATTATTAAGTTGAATAAAAGATCATCTTAAATTGGGTCGAATCGAAATCGAAACATGTCGAGCGTTTATTCGACTTAATAATACGTGAGTGACCCGTTTAAAATATTTTTTTCATCACACTTGTTCGTAAGCGTGCTATTTCACGCAAGTACAGCGGGAGCTAAAGTCCATTTTACTCCCACGGTAGTTATAGCTTTTTTTATTATTTCACTAACTCATACGTGGTGTCATACTCCTTGGTGGTTCTAAGTAAAATACTTGTTAAAAGTCAAGGTATAAAATGGGTATAACTTTCAAATTAGAGTCTGTGTGGAAAGAGAAGAGTCGTAGAATGTATTGGATCCCATACTCTACTAACGTTTATAGAATTAGACCTAGAAAAGTCTGCAGCTATTTCGATAACCCACGCAGTGCAAGTGTTATTTATACGTAATAATTTCATAGAAGTTTGACGTTTAAAATAACACATGCCACTGCGTGGGCTATCAAAATCGCTGCAGGTGCAGACTTTTCTTGGTCTACCTCTAATTTAATTGTTATGTTTATGTTTAAAAATATTTAATATTCATAGCCGTTTAATAGTTATTTGTTTTACAAGGGGGCAAAGTTGTTTAACCTCTCGTGCTAATATGTACTGCTAATATTGATACCTGAGCATGCGAAGGATTCCAAAATTGAACATGAGTGTAGCGAGTGGTTCGAAAAATGGAATCTTGAACGTTGCGAAGGGTTTCAAGGCACGAGGGTTAAACAAATTTTGGCACCGAGTGAAACATACAATTTTTCACCACACCAACGCAAGGAAAATACTGACTCAGAGTGTATAATATCAAAAATTAACCGGGCAAGTGCGAGTCGGACTCGCGCACGATGGGTTCCGTACCATAATGCAAAAAACGGCAAATAAAAACGGTCACCCATCCAAGTACTGACCCCGCCCGACGTTGCTTAACTTCGGTCAAAAATCACGTTTGTTGTATGGGAGCCCCACTTAAATCTTTATTTTATTCTGTTTTTAGTATGTATTTGTTGTTATAGCGGCAACAGAAATACATCATCTGTGAAAATTTCAACTGTCTAGCTATCACGGTTCGTGAGATACAGCCTGGTGACAGACGGACGGACAGCGGAGTCTTAGTAATAGGGTCCCGTTTTACCCTTTGGGTACGGAACCCTAAAAAACAATTCAAAATAAATATTTATCATTCAAAATCATCATTTAAAAGTCAGTTCTACCAGCCTAGATAAGGAAACAACTCAACATTTGCATTTGATTACTTTGCCACACATGTGGATAACATGCAACTTTATTATCATTTTTTGAACAATCATGAGAGCCTTTGCCAGCTCGTGGGGCAAAAATATTTTTAAACAGTTTTCAATCGTGGCTGAATGCCGGACGGGTCCGTGCCTTCGATGCCTAACCACTCCAAAATTGACAATATGGCGGACGAATGTCTGAAAAGTCACCGTATTTAAAAATTAATTCGCTTAAAATTTAGTTTTTTCTTTGCATGTGTGATGAAAAACAATTGTGTGTAACTCCAGGGTCGTTCGTCGTCGTGAATCTATAGACCTCATTTGCAAAATTTTACTTACGCCCCTCGTTGCACAATTTACTTTTCACACCACCTATTCGGAAAAGACCTTTTCTTCCCTGCTAGGAGGGATGAAAGTGGCACTTTTCCTCCCTGCTAGGAGGTATCAAAGTAACACTTTACTGTTCTAGCACACTATTTTTACATTTTTTGCACATTATTTTTTTAGCTTAAATAATCTGTTTAAGCATCAGATTGTGTCCGCACTAAGATTTTTTTATTTTCCTCATAGTTGATGTGAAAAGCAGTATGTGTCACACGGTATCAAAATTATTTCGTCTTGGGCGTTAACACTGGAATCCCTCATTACGCTCAGGATTCTACAATAAAAGCAAGGAAGCGATGGATTCTACAATAGAATCCATCGCTTCATTCAGGATTCAATGTACGCCCTTGACGGAAATATATCATTTTGATCCCATGTAACACAAACTACTAATGATATGTTGGAGTCTCCACGGGAGTTTTATAGTTAAAATCACAGTTATATTATTGCAGGATGTCACAACTGCAATATTATCAAGAAGGCTTTGTACCTACTTGTTGCGCGTCGGTAAGAAGCGCCTCACTAAACCAAGATATTATAGGTCTATATACTCCGCCAATAATACTCTTAATCTTTATCTAGAGAGGTGCATCAACCTGTACAAGTGTACAGCGTGGTCTGTAGTATAGTCCTCAGTCCGACTCTCCGAAACCAGCGTTTTAAGCTCTCTACG
Organism: Cydia splendana; assembly: GCF_910591565.1. NCBI lineage: Eukaryota > Metazoa > Arthropoda > Insecta > Lepidoptera > Tortricidae > Cydia > Cydia splendana. The sequence continues at coordinate 12,066,154 of NC_085964.1, read as the reverse complement.
AGTTTTCCTGTCCACGGGGCCCAGCACTGATGTGAATAGTACCTAATCACACTTTGTGGTTTAAGGTTTTAGAGCTAAACGTAGCTATCTTCATTTACAAGGGGATTTTAAAATAATTAGAACACGTATACGCATAGGGAATCAGACTATAAAACATATGTCTTGGAAGGAAGGGTAGTTCGAGTGTACATTCTGTCTATTTAATTGGTACGGTCACAGACATCAATTATTGATCCATTTAGGGTTTGCAATGTCAAATCTAACGGTATAAAATGTCGAATGTAAAGTGAACCCTAAATGGCTTAACAATTAAAGTCCGTGGCTGTACAGTCACCAGCAATAATATGTTACACAATGAAGGCCGCAAAAATATGTGACGCGCTCTTATTGTACTACAAATAAGACCGTGTCAGATATTTTTGCGGCCTTCCTTGTGTAACATATTATTGCTGGTGACTGTACATTTGTAGTCGTAACTCGAAACTGTTTGACAGATTCTTCCATTACTAGCAATGAAAGTTGCCTTCTCAAGTTAGTATTTACCGAATCCATCTTTTACAAATTTATACTTCGCTATAAGCTTGTGCTCAAATCACGCGAGGTTTTTTCGGCTACTTGTTGACCCCCCTCCCCCTTAGGGTGGTTCACGTTTGTATGGGAAAAATTCAACTCTAGCTAGAAGAAGCGGCACCCCCTCATTTTGTTACACTTGTTATGTTGACAAAATACGCCAAGTTTTGTAATCTTATCTCAACTACAAGGGGGTGCTCAAACACTGAAATTTTTCAAAGTTTAATGAAATCCAAAAAAATCAAGTTATTATTTTTTAATTTTTATGTAAGTAGTAGTTTTCACATTATTTGAAAGTGTGATTTAAACGTTATTATGTAAAAAAAAACATTTTTATTTCTATTTTTATGATTTTTTTAGGTGAAATTAAAAAAATCTTACTTTTGAAAAATTATAAAAAATAGAAAAAAAAATGTTTTCTACTTCAAAACTTATAAATCACATGTGCAAATAGTGTGAAACCAGATCCTTAAATAAAATTCTGAATAATATATATATTTTTTTTGGATTTCATACAACTTTGTTAGTTTGTTTGTTAGTTTACTTTTTCTAAATATTACTGTACATCCCGTAAGTTTGTCTATCTGACCTGACTGGAGTTTTCCTCTCATCTAATCGAAGGTTAGCTGGAAGAGATCCCTTATAGGGATAAGTTCGCCTTTGTACTTCCATTACTGTAATTTATTTTTGTAAACCTGTGTTGTGTACAATAAAGTGATTACTACTACTACTACTACTTTGAAAAAATTCAAAGTGGTTGAGCACCCCCTTGTAATTGAGATAAAATTACGAAACTTGCTGTATTTTATCAGCATAATAAGTATAACAAAATAAGGGGGTGCCCCGTAGGAAAATAAAAATAAATGTTTTTTGAACCACCCTACTCCCCCTTGGTGATATTTGGTGAGGTTCTTGGCTAACAGCCTGCAAACACGGAGCTGAGATCCGATGAGTGATGATGCAACCGGCCAGGGATGAGCCAGGGTTAGCCGATATTTCTTAATTAAGCGTGGGACAGGTACGAACGTACGAGGGCACATCCTCCAGTAGAACGCCATAAATTTCCAGCACGGTTGGTCCAAACTACACAACTGATAGTTGGTGGACCTTATCTCGATGCAATACGGTATAAGAAAGGGCATTAATTGTTTCGACGATGCTACTATACGTCTTTACCTTCGATAGCTGTATATCTTCTTGCTCGTCGATCCGAATTTATAACAGTAAGGAAGGACTTATGCGAAAAGCGAGACTAGACTCCTAAGCCCACATTTATGAAAAATCACAGTAATGAAGTGGATCGATGATTGGTACATATAAACACCCATAACTCAGGAAATGTTCACAAAATTATATGCCCTGGCCAGGAGCCGAACCCACTTATGACTAGAGTAGTCGTTAGTTAGGTGAGTTAGTTGCTCGTCATCAGTGCAGCCGTATTAACGAATTATGTATTTACGTCGCCGACACAGTTATCAGCCGCTGGCAGTAAAGTTTATAGCTGTTCGGCTTGGTTGCTGCACTAAACTGTCTGTCAACATCATTAAAATTCGTTAAAGTGATTGTAACTGGATTCTTTTAACGGCCTCCAAGCCTAGTCGGTAGTGACCCTGCCTACGAAGCAGGAGGTCCCGGGTTCGAATCCTGGTAAGGGCATTTATGTGTGTGTTCATCACAAATATTTGTTCCTGAGTTATGGATGTTTTCTATGTATATAAGTATTTCGTCATCTAGTACCCACAACACAAGCCTTATTGATAGTGTAACCTGTAAGCTTTAAAAAACCGCAAATCGATGTACAGTTTAGCCGTTTGGCACACGCATACTACAGGTCAAAACAAAATATTTGACTCGCAGTTCCTAAAAAAGTTTCCCTTAGGAGGGGAGTGCTGAGTATTGTTTTTTTTTGTATGGGGAATTTTATTTTTTCAGAAACTTATCGTGTGTTGTATCATATGAAATGACTTTTTGGGGCGATTCTAAAAATATACCACATCATTACATTTCAGACATTTTTTTTAAATTAAAACAAAAAAAATATTTTCTAATCATACCAAGTTTGGGCTCCTCCAGATACGATATGACTGATTTTTTTCTTGTACAATATACCACAAATGATACGTGATATCCTCACATCTAACCCCAATAAAGCAATTTTAAAATAATTTTATTTGGTATTTTTTATTTATTTGATAATATAAAACAAATACATACAAAACTTTTTTATTTTAATTTTAAAATTTTACTAAGTGATACAGTCCTATTACAGTACCTATTTTACGAGACAATGGAACTATACTGCAGATACGGTGCATATTAATCATAAAATAATATCCATATATTCAACGGGGAATACCTCTTTAACCCTTTTACTAGGGTGGTTCACGTTTGTATGGGAAAAATTCAAACTCTAGTTAGAAGAAGCGGCACCCCCTCATTTTGTTACACTTGTTATGTTGACAAAATACGCCAAGTTTTGTAATCTTATCTCAACTACAAGGGGGTGCTACAACACTTTGAAATTTTTCAAAGTTGTATGAAATCCAAAAAAAAAAGTATTTATTATTCAGAATTTTATTTAAGTATCTGGTTTCACACTATTTGCACATGTGATTTATAAGTTTTTAAGTAGAAAAACATTTTTATTTCTATTTTTTATAATTTTTCAAAAGTAAGATTTTTTTTTTTTTTTTGATTTTTATGTAAGTAGTGGTTTTCACATTATTTGAAAGTGTGATTTAAAAGTTATTAAGTAAAAAAATATTTTTATTTCTAGTTTTTATGATTTTTTTAGGTGAAATTCAAAAAATCTTACTTTTGAAAAATTATAAAAAATAGAAATAAAAATGTTTTTCTACGTAGATAAAATTACGAAACTTGGTGTATTTTATCAGCATAATAAGTGTAACAAAATAAGGGGGTGCCCCGTAGGAAAATAAAAAAAAATGTTTTTTGAAGCACCCTACCTTTTACTGCGCCTTCTCATCAGCTGGTATAGTTTTGTATGAAAAACTAAACAAACTATACCAACTGATGAAAAGGCGCAGTAAAAGGGTTAAAGAGGTATTTCCCGTTGGATATATGGATATTACGTATCATTCTTATTACGAATCCTAGTAAACTGGCGATATTATTGTGAATATGCTTATTAGCTAATAATGATAACGTATTGTTGTTGCAGGTTTAAAAAGTGGGGAACAACGTACAGAACCCAAGCAACGCTACGGATCGTCAAAACTCTGAACGCCCTGGCGCGCATCTCTTCAATGAACCATTTATGCCAGTTCTGGACTTTGAAGATGCAAGGTAAGATAAGACCCCCGCGTATTTGTTAATCATCTTTTTTATCTTGATATTATTCAACATTCGGCTCCAAGGTATAATAGTTTATCAGATCAGTGAATCATTCACAATAACTTGATGACGCTTGTTTGTCTATGAGCGCCTGCTCTTATTTTTATATTTATATTTACATTTGTTTATTAAATATATTTCATTAGGTTAGTAGTAGGGTCAGTAAGGTCATTTAGCATGCACTTTAGTCTCAGGCGATGCCGCTTGGCACGATTGTTCCTTAGGTCAAACAAAGTTGATCTGGCCCGGTAGCCAGGAGATCGTACCATGCAGACCCCCCAAAAAGGGGGGGTGAAAGGGTCGGCTCCCCAGGTCCAATCTATGCTATATTCCTTCCTAGTCTTAGCAACTAGGTCAAGTTATATATCATTTTCGTATAAATTAGGGACGAGGAATTCATTTTTGAAAGAATTATTATGCCTTGTCATACAAAAAAAAAAATGATTTTAGGATAAAACATGAAAATGTTATGTAATTTTTTGTGACAATTTTGGATGGTACAATCACAGTGTGACGATTTGCACTAAATAAAAAATTGGACGATGTAGCCCATGTATTCTTTATTTTCCAAAATAAAGAATACATGGGCTACATCGTCCATGTATTCTTTATTCTATATTCATTTTTATCTAGTGCAAATCGTCACACTGTGATTGTAACATCCAAAATTGTCACAAATAATTACATAACATTTTCATGTTTTGTACAAAAATCATTTTTTTGTATGGAAAGGCATAATAATTACTTCAAAAATGAATTCCTCGTCCCTAATTTATACGAAAATGATATATAACTTGCCCTAGTTGCTAAAACTAGGAAGGAATATAGCATAGATTGGACCTGGGGTGCCGACCCTCCCCCCCCCCCCTTTTTTTGGGGGGTCTGCATGGTACGATCTCCTGGCTACCGGGCCAGATCAACTTTGACCTAAGGAACAATCGTGCCAAGCGGCATCGCCTGAGACTAAAGTGCATGCACTTCCATACATTTGTGTTCCTTACTAACCCTACTATTAGTTGCTTTTGTAAATTTTAAACATATAGGTACATATGTATTAGTGAACTTAGCAGTATAAGCGATAGGTATCCTCACTAACATTTATTTTGTAACTTAGTTTCATTTTCAAAAGGATAGTGTCATTAATTGTTTACGTATACATCATTAAACATATATATTAAACATAAGGTTCTTGAAAGATATTCTGTCCAGGTTAATTAATTCTGGGCTAAAGTTGAAAATAGCTGTGAGGTAGACATTTTAAATGAATTTAAACCGAATGGTATACGCCCACGGTCACGGTCATACTCCCGTAAATTATTTAGGACAATCGTGCCCAAGTCGTGGACTTAAAAATATGTACTTAATATCCAAAAATGATATTTGTAAGTCAGAGTAATATGAGCACATTTAATCTCGATAAACAAATAAGACATGATTGCGTGATACAATTTACAAATCAGTAAAATGAGACGTAATATAGTCGAGAATATAGTACTGTGTGAGCGTGGTTATCATGGCGACGCAGCGGCGGTTGGCATGGTTACGCGAGCTACGCTCCGGCCGCCTCCGCGGGCCCGGCGATCAATCCGGCCGGAGGAAGCGGCTGGTGCCGCCGGCTGCGCATACCATTTCGCGCAACACCCCACTGCGCTAATCAAGCCCCGGAAAAATCATTTCCAAGATACTCCCGGCGAAAACATTTATACACGTGCAAAAGGATTTTAAATAAAATCTCTAGTAAATAATTTACTCTCCGATTAAGGGGATTTTGCCGGAAAGGGATCCGTTACGGTGGCGTACAAAGTACCAGCCGGGATAATGTCAAATACTCATTTAGTCCGTAATAAAATTTTTTTTGGTACCTAATTATAAGCTCAAGCCTTTAATAAGCTTACTGTGAGACTTACAATTAGTCAATTGGTGTAATATAATGGTTTTATAATAATATTTAAATATTTGTAAATTGATATTGGCTAAGATAAGCGCAAAAATATTAGAATATTTTAACTACTGTGGATTTAATTTTATTTATCTCGTTTTAAGGGGAATAATAAACTTTTTCGTCATGATATCCTTAAGCTTGATTTTATATTCTATGATTTTGTACCATAATCACGCGTTCCTTGAAATAAGATCGTAACAGTCGTAACAAAATCAATAGGAGAAAAAACAGGACAAGTGCGAGACGGCCTCGCCCACCGAGGGTTCCGTACTTTTTAGTATTTGTTGTTATAGCGGCAACAGAAATACATCATCTGTGAAAATTTCAACTGTCACGGTTCATGAGATACAGCCTGGTGACAGACAGACGGACAGACGGACAGACAGACAGACAGACGGACAGTGGAGTCTTAGTAATAGGGTCCCGTTTTTACCCTTTGGGTATGGAACCCTAAAAAGACCACGATGTAGGTATTTATGCTGTCTCTGAATTCGTAATGTTAAGGTTGCCCGTCTCATTGATAAGTGATAAAAATTAAAACATATTAGCTCTCCTGAATGGAGGTTATGGAAATGTATTGCATTGATCGCCAATTTTACACTAGCTCAGCTAGCTGGTCTCAAAGTAAAGAAATGTATTCAATAACATTACGTCATAAATAGGCAATACTTAGTCCAGATGAGACGTACTACGTTGTGTATTCAATTAACGTCCCTAAATCTAGGAGATCTGATTCCAAAACGCTTGTAGCAATTTAAACGAGATAGTCCAGTAAACCGAGCTAGGAAGGAGCGTGACCTTGACCCCCGAGCATAGGCCTAACCTGCCCCAAAAGCGTTGTCGAGTTAAAAGTTACGGTCGATATAAGAGAGGATCGAGTTCGCGCACGCGCTCACGCGTCGCCGCCCATCGATCCGCCCGCCCACGTGACGCATTACATTTGCGGGGATTCCTTGCGGACAACTTGCTATGTAGGTACTTGACATCACAATAGTTCTCCAACAATATGGTCCCATGAGAGTCAAAGAAAAGTCAAGGAACGGTGGTCAGGGAACGTTGGACAAAGGGAAATGGCAGGCAGGCCTAGCTTTGCATTGATTGGCAGCTCTTGCCAATCAATGCAAAGCTAGGCTTTTCAAAAAGTATAAGTCTACGTGATTAGTTATGTATGCTTTACTTACATAAAATGTTTTGGAAAAGCAAAATAAAATAGTAAGGAATGTAATTTCCTTATTCCTCCATTTATTAAAATTGGGTGACTTTGGACCTTCAAACACGCAGAGCTCTTGACCTTCGGTTACACGTGTACGGGCTGTTCTCTTTGAAACGCGTCAGAGTTTGGTGGTGAGAGAGAGGAGGGAGGCATAGGGCCCGGGAGGCCCGTGCAACAAATCCACAAAATGCGTTAATGGAAATTATTTTTAGAACAGCTCTTGGAATTTAGGTAGGAAAGGTAGGTTTTGATTACATCATTTTTTTTTTTGAAAATGTTTATTAGGTATCTCTTTCGCTCAGTGGTTATGACACAGCGGTACATTTATCTTCGAAATAGGGATAGGTTAGTGTAAAGCAGATTTCGGAACTTAATATTATTTTAATCTTGATTCCTTTTTTTTCCTAGTAGGTATTAGATATAAGCGCCGCGCCTGCGCGCGGCCGCCGCCGACAAAATTTTCGCGCCGCCGCCGCCGATGCTGCGCTATCGGCGTGGCATCGGCGTGACCTTGTTAGATACTACTACTTTCAGAATCAGATAATTAAATATTTTATCTAGTTTAGATCTTTAACGGGGCCAGCCTGAATAGCTTATAGACATTCAAAAAGTATTTTAGGTCCATATAATTCAAAAATATCGATGGTAAATTCAAACTTTTCTGTTTGGTAGCCGCGCTACTAGTGTTAGGGCAACGAAATGACTAATTTTGCCAGCTGGCTAGCTCATCCATCATTCACCGCTAATTTAACAATTGCAAGCATGGTTGAATATCTTTAAAAGGTGTAAAAGGGGGTTAATTTCAGATATTAAGTGCTTTCACGCCCAAAGGTGGCCGTTGGCTTCGCACGGAAGGCATCGGAAACGGAATCGGGTCTCATTTAAGCTTGGCCATTGGGGGTCATCCATTAATTACGTCACACGAATTTCTAGGTTTTTTTACCCCTCCCCCCTCCTTGTCACACTTGGTCACATTTGGCAAACCCCTCCCCCCTGTTGTGACGTCACATTTCTTCAACGAAATCGGCAAATATTCATTTAATATTTTATCAAAATATTTTTGACAAAAGAAATATTAGTAATTTTATAACTGATTAAAAAATAAAATTAAACGAATAAAAACGATTATCGTTTCAAAAACTTGTTATTTAACTGTATAGCAAATAAAATAATTTAAATAAATTTTCGGTTACTGATGAAGTTAAAGTGACGTCACAAAGTTTGTGAGTCCCCCCTCCCCCTTGTCACAACATGTCACATTTTCTTGACCCCCTCCCTCCCCCTAAACGTGTGATGTAATTAATGGATGACCCCTTGTTCAAATTTCAATCTTTGCTCTCTCGCAGCCCAATCTTTGGCCTCGCATAGAAGTAAGCCGCTATCTGAACCTCCAAGTTTTCGGCCCTGTTTGGAGCCTAACTTTCGGCCCAGCTTTTAAAATGTTTGGTCATTGGTTCTTCTCCGATCTTAGCTCCACTGCAGCACGGCCTTTGGCCTCGCACAAATGCACCTGCTCCAGGTCTTTAACACTATGGCCTCGGTCTTTATCGGACTTGCTTACACTGGACCAATAGTTCAATTCCAAGCTCTGCTCTCTTGCAGCTTGGCCTTCGGCCTCGCACAGAAGCGCGCCGTAGTCGGCGCTCCGCGCATTCGGCCGTCAGCCAAGCTCACACTTGGCGTTCGATTCTAAGCTGTAAGCTTACCTGCAGCTCAGCATCTGGCCTCGGAATCAGGTCTTCGGTGTTAGGTGGAGCTCGGCCTTGGGCCTCACTTTTTGACATAAATCGGTTTGTTGGGTCGATATTGGTTACTGACGGAGTTTGATTATCCTCACTTCGGCTGTTCTAGACTGGAGTGTCGACCAGACGTTTCCCTGATACAGTCAATCCGCTACTTTTTACTTAGCACAAAAGATAAGGGCCACGCAAAGATCTTCCGGCCAGGGCCTCGCCAAGATCAAGACCGCCTCTGATGCTGCGCGATACTATAAAAAAAATTCGTACCTTTATTCAATGCTGGATGCGGGTCGCTTCTAGGGCTTCCAAATACCGGACTTCTTTCAATACCGGTATTAATACCGAAACTGTCTTCATCAATACCGGGATCCCGGGATCCCGGTATTTACTATGAATCGCTTAAAATTTTTGAGTTTTATAAAAAAAGGCTCACTGTAACACCAGATATGTATGTCCTTAGCTTAGGATATTAAACAATAATCGCCATCTGCAATAATTATTATTTCACCCTCCAGATTGGCAATCATTTTATCCGCCTTGTTGACTTCACCAGTCTAATTTTTAGCTCAACATAATAAACCAGCCAACTATATTCAAATTTGTCACCAAAAATTCGTTTGCTATACTATAATGCCTTGCTCATTTCTTTCTACTTTTTGTTTTAAAAACTAATAACATATCTCTTTATTCATATATTATATATATTACAAAAACATACCAAAATACAATGAATAAAAACAGGAACCATATAAAAGAACTAATGAGGAGGCACACTGAAAGGTTGGGACAGATGTCGTCTCTGTGATCCGTCATTGTGTACGATTTGTGACAAGCGTATGGTTGCGAATTTTTTACTAATACATACTTGCGATTTATCAAGAAAAATGTATTCATTTATGACTGTACGGGAACTACAAACCAAGCTTCGAAGGAGAAATGCTACAGTTGGTGGTAAAAAGGCTGATTTGATACAAAGATAATCACTTAATATATTTCAGGTTATCTTGTGTATTTTACCGTTTATTCAAATTTTCGAAGGCTCACGTGCAGTTTTTCCTCTTATATTACAAGTGTTCAATCGAAAACAAACTTTGGTGTATACCTGGATCACCTGGATGTACAAGAAGGCGTTTCATATACGCCCGCCCTACGACACAACAGATAGGTACACAAAGTCGTGATGCGTATGGAGTACAGCATGTGTAGCCAAGCTATTATGCCCTAAATTATGTACTACTTCATTAATACTAAGCTACCTGTGTATTTACTCTTTCCAAAATATTTATCTTCCTTAAAATGCAGCCTTTACAAATGATACAAACAGTCTTTGTCATTTGCCATAGTTTTTGATACTCAAAGCTTTTTCTCACCGTTTTATGCATATCGGGTCCTTGGGAAAAAAAGGGAGATCCTATATTTCCACAATTGGTTCGCGGTAAGCCCTCAGACAGAAACAGTGACAGTTTGCCTCCTCATTATATTAATATCATATCCTGAACATCAGAACACATCACCAAATATTTATCTGACGCATATGCACAGATATTGTTTCAATTAAATGATCTTTAATTAAATGGGCAAGTAATGTTCTTGATACAGCCGAATTGAATCATTTTATAGGATTTTAAACGGTATAATCGGCACATTTTCCTTGTTTTTGAAAATACCGGGATCCCGGTAATGCATTAAAAAATACCGGTATTGAAAAGTGCGTTTAAACAGACGGGATCCCGGTATTTCGGGATCCCGGGATCCCGGTATTGGAAGCCCTAGTCGCTTCCAACCGGTACGAATGGAGGTCCAAGGGGGAGGCCTATGTTCAGCAGTGGACGTCTTATGGCTGAGATGATGATGATGATGATGATTCAATAAATTTTGCTTGAAATTGAAAAATTCACTTATTTTTTTAACTTTCTTACAGTAAAAACATGTATTTTCGGCAAAATTTTGGTTTGAATTCTTTTTTCATTAATCAAAGGTGTTTCAAGGCCACGCCGCCGATTCGCCGCCGCCGCCGACCGATTTTATACGGCGCGCCGCCGCCGGCTAAATGCCTATCGGCGCTCATATCTAGTAGGTATAAACGAACAATGAACATAATAGTTCTTTTTATCTACTATAACTCCATCACGTATGTTTTTTTTACCTGTAATGCACACTCACACTGCTATCAAAGGGAACATATTAGACGACATTCAATTTAATAAAAAATGTAAAAATGAAAGTGTAATCGGAAACTCCGTCAAACCACCCATCAGCACAATGTCACAACAATAATAGTTACACAATGGAATGCATCGCCGCCGATGATGCCCGATTGCCCGATGCCGAGTGCTTATTACACCTGTTGAGCTATTCATATTAAACCAACAGCTCACCCGGACAGCGAGGACTTACAACACCAATATTGCTAACGTCACAATATTTGGGAATTTTATAATGAAAGTAATAAAAAATGTGACGTTTATTAATATAAAATGTTATTTTCAAGTAAGGAGCGGCGACCTAGCGGTAAGAGCGTGCGACTTTCAATCTGGAGGTCGCGGGTTCGAACCCCGGCTCGTACCAATGAGTTTTTCGGAACTTATGTACGAAACATCATTTGATATTTACCTGTCGCTTTTCGGTGAAGGAAATCATCGTGAGGAAACCGGACTAATCCCAATAAGGCCTAGTTTACCCTCTGGGTTGGAAGGTCAGATGGCAGTCGCTTTCGTAAAAACTAGTGCCTACGCCAATTCTTGGGATCAGTTGCCAAGCGGACCCCAGGCTCCCATGAGCCGTGGCAAAATGCCGGGACAACGCGAGGAAGATGATCATTTTCAAGTAAATATTGTAGATTGTGATTATGAAGATTTTGATGCTATTTTAGTTTATTATACCCACAGACGGGTATTTGATTTTGTGTTTTTTTTTTCATAATTTATAAACGTTAAAAAGCATCCAGTTCCCCAAACGCTCTGACTGTAACTTAACAGATAATGTGAAACCCAGGACCTTATTCCATTAATCAGGATCATCTGATCCTTACTGGATCAGCAAGGGTTTATAAACTATGATAAAATGTCTGTCAAGTTAGCGTGGAAACGGATTGTCGACTACTATAAATAAGCTAGATTATTACAGAAAGATTTTATATTAGACATTTTTCTGTAGGATAATAATCGAAGTTGTCTACTAGAATAATTATTATATGGTTAAAAATTACATCTATAAAACCATAGTCTCCGAGTTAGTTATAAAGTGGTGCCTCCAGTTGGCAGACACTTTTGTCTAAAGGCCTATTGCCACAAACCGTCTGTGATCATTTTAATGTTCCCTAAAAATTTATTGTTGGAGAAATTTCATAGTTCTCTGCTGAGTTAAAGTTAATCAGTTGGTGAAACTGCGCCTTATTTCAATGCCATCAACAGATACACGCACATCGCACAACACTCGCACCAACGCAATTATTATGTTTATGACGGGGTTATTAAAAGCTAACAAAGTACTAGAAACTTATTGATTGCGAACTGATAGCTCACAGTCGACGGGGACAGCCCACCCGGTCCCCAACCAATATATTACGCCATTTAAGATTCTCATTAGTTGTTTCATTTGATTAGATTACTTACGCTCCCGCGGGATTGCATCTCATCATATCTTGTCAACACATATTAGAAGAGTTATATTTAAACTCGACAGAGCGTAAGATCGTTTGATTTTCAAATTTGTATGATCTAATAATTTATTTCAAATATTATGTTTATGATTGAAGATGGGACTAATTTATATTCTCGTTCTTACTTTTCACGTGGATATTTATACCTAATAGGTCCTTCGTAATATAATTTTTCCAAAGAAATACGATGTAAACAAGCCATCTACATATACTAACTAATATGTATTATAAATTCGAAAGTGTGTCTGTAACTCTGTACATGTTACCACTTCACATCTAAACCACTGAACCGATATGGACAACATTTGGCATGGACATAGTTTGGGACCCGAGAAAGGACATAGGGTAGTTTTTTATCAATCATCATCATCATTCCACGCAGACGAAGTCGCGGGCAGAAGCTAGTTTTAAATAATTTATAGCCTCAACGTTTAAATTAGTGCAATAGTCATAATCATAAACTCTACTTGTATGGGGGCTCATTTGATTATGATATTTTATTAAAGCGGCAATAGAAAAATAAAATTTTAAAGGTCTACCTACTTGTATCGTATTACGGGTCATTCATGTTATGCTCCTCATTGATTGACCGCTAATGGACAGCGGTAAAGCGTTCCATGTAAAGTAAAAGATTAAACAGCTACTTGCTACATTTATTACTGTCCTAAGTTATACGAGTGCTAATAGGGAATATTACGCGAAACTCTGCGTAGGAGGCACCACTACCACTATCCGTCACAATCTGGGGGTCTACCGCGAAACAAGAAAATCGAAATTTCGTTATCTAACCTCTCTATCACTCTTGCTTATTCGAGCGATAAAGAGGCAGAACTAAATTTCGATTTTCGCGTTTCCCGGTCGGTAGGCCCTTGTTAACAAACCGCCTTGATGCATCAATGTCATATTTTATTGTCTGTGAAAACTTGTCAAAAAACAGTTTAAGGCACAGTGTGTATAAGTTACTCTATGGTTTACTAGAGGATCTAGTGCTGCACTCTGGCGGCAGAACATTGCAGTAATACCCCCTATTGATTTGTAGTTTTTTCTAACTCAGTTAAATTTGGCAGTTATGTAATGATTTTATGACTTAGTTTGCGAACCAGTCTTGTCCTTTCTGAACTATCGTGAGACTGCTTAATTTCGGATGTAGACAAGGTTGACTGACGTCTGTCGTTGCCTCATAATGACACGATGGAGCTAGTTTTATCAACTAATAAAAAGATTCCCTCGCTATTCAATAGGTCGATTAGTTTGTTTAAAGATACAGTACAAAAGACATTTTCATCTCTCCTATTCGGAAAGTTTACCTTTCATAGACTGAGAGCCGGGTGGAAAATTGCTTTTTCCACCCTAGGGTGGAAAGTATTTTTTTTTATTTGTACTTCGAACAACGGGTAACAGCCATATACGCCATATTATTCAGTTAAAAGCTCTCATAATTATTAGATTCTGCATTTTCAGACCAAGTATGTATTATCTAAATTAAATGTCGATTGCATTGCATTATTAAAAAAAACTTGTTAATAAATCAATATAAATGACGATATATATTCATAATATTATCATTACATTTATTCAGTTTCTCTTTTTTTAAGGCCGTATGCATTAAGGCCGTTTCAGACACATCCCAATTTAAGATCTAATGGTTTTAGAATTTTTTTCAGATCAAAATGTAAATGGCGCCAATTCCAGTTCCTAGTTCTCTTAACCGTTAAAAGAAATATAATTATACCTATAATAAATCTACATTTCTTGTGTTTGACTTGTTTCCTCATACTCGAAATAAAAAGTAGAGTGTTTAACTCGGGTAAAAGTAGCCATCTCACTTGACTTTCCACTCTTGGTTAACAATACGATATAGTAGGGTTAGTAAGGTCATTTAGCATGCACTTTAGTCTCAGGCGATGCCGCTTGGCACCATTGTTCCTTAGGTCAAACAAAGTTGATTTGGCCCGGTAGCCAGGAGATTGTACCATGCAGACCCCCCAAAAAGGGGGGGTGAAAGGGTCGGCTCCCCAGGTCCAATCTATGCTATATTCCTTCCTGGTCTTAGAAACTATTGAAATAACTATTATGCCTTTCCATACAAAAAAATATATTTTTGTACAAAAAATTAAAATGTTATGTAATTTTTTGTGACAACTTTGGATGTTACAATCACAGTGTGGCGATTTGCACTAAATAAAAATATGGACGATATAGCCCATGTATTCTTTATTCTGGAAAATATCACTTTAATGTAGGCATTCATACATTTTTTCGTAATAAAAAAATAATTTATAGCGCGTGGCGGTAACGATTTCCATACAAATGGAACTATGCCCAAAGTCAAAGATTAAAAATGTTTACTAAAACACTGAATTTGGCATTTTAAAAGTATAAATATAATGTTTTAATATTTTTTTCATGCGTGTTTGCCCTTTTTTGGTACAAATTTGTTGTTTTTATTTTTCTTAATTTTGAAATTAATGTTTCGCTGTGAATTTAATTCAAGATTAAACCAGTACTTTTTTGCATTTTACATTGTTTATCGATAAAATACCTATTCTGTTATCTTAATTAACTATTCATGATGCCGTACACATTAAAAACTAACTTCAAGATCTTTCCGAGTGCACACTGGCACTAACAATGTTAAAATCGGTCAAAATTCATGAAAAACCTTAATTTGGCAATAACTCGAAAACCGTGCCACTTTTACTGGGGTCATGTTAAGTTGGTTTGGGTCATCTTGGCCTGGTCTACCTCCAGTATCACTGTCACTTATGGGACACCCTGTATACAGCTAATGCTCAAAATCTTAATGAAGCATACTAATAGAATTGTAAGTGTGCTTTGGTGTGGTCCGCAATTCGGTAAATATTATAAGTGTGACATATTTCACATATTATATTACGGATGAGCCGAACATGGACTTTGCCGAAAACGAATATTCGGCCGTATCATTCGATCCACCTATAACTATACGAAAACGCTGTAATCCCTACAATCAAGAATCATGAAAGACAAAGGACTTACGAACAAAATTTCAATACCCGTAAAATTATCAAAAATAGTAGATTCTATTAGTTTTAATAACAACGGAAAGAAGTCAAACTCCGTAATTGGGAGAGGAGAAGCTTGGGTTGTCCCCCCTAAATCTTCAATCTGAAAATGAAGAGGTGATCAAGAATGACCAGATTCAGAACGTGATGTCTCAGGTGAAGAGAAAGGTGCGTCTAAAACGTCTCGGAAAACCAAAATTAGGCGTAATCGCCAGTGATGGGATTTCCCGTCGCAACGCGACCTCAAACATTATGCTAATCTGGATGTGCCCCGTGAATCCGGGTCTGAATATGTTTCTGATTTTGTTCAATCAAATAAATTTCAAAAACATTAACTGGTAAAATTAATATTTCTACTCGATTTCCCGCCGTGCTGCATCATGAGATCCGATCACTCGTAATCACCTATCTTTCTCTAGTTAAGTATGAGTTTAAAATTACGAATTGCATCCGCACTATTGACTATTGAGTGTTGGCGGAAAATGCTCAGTGCTTTTGACAGAATTGTAAACCAGTCCTTATCTAAAAATCTGGGCATACAAAGGACTACACGTTATCTAACTACACTAAATGTTGGCTATAAAACATGACACTGCATTTAATTCCGCTAGCCTAGAGGGCCTAGGAGTCGCGGTCCAATAAGAAACACGATACGGGAGGGGGTTATTGTATTTAAGTAAGCAAAATAGCTATAGTCAAAGAATTTAATTTCCTACCCATTATGTACTTTGTCACTGTGACAATAGTATGAGGTCTCTAGCGACTTTCATATTGATTGTCACTGTACGAAATGGGTCGTAAATTAAATTCTTTGACTGTACATCTAGCAGTGTAGATTGTTAAATTTCATGCAGAATTGCATGTAGCAACAAGACAAATATATAGGGTACCTAATAATTATTAATCGGCATTTTTACCGGTGCAGAATTGACATTGAACAAATGAACACCGAATAATTAGCGAATATTCGGCGCATCTATATATTATATTTTTGGATGTTTGTTGCTCAGCAAAAGCGGCTAATCGAATTTGGATGAAATCTGGAACACAAATAGTTTCTAATCTGGAATAAGCCAGGAAACTTTCTTATCCTTAAGGGGCCCACTGATTATAGTAGGGGGCCCACGATGCTAAATCGGGATTTACTCGAGCGTCATACAGACCTAATGGAATCGAAATATTAGATGATAAGAAGAAAAAAAAGTTATATAAAGTTTTTTATCCAGCGAGCCGGAAAGCGTCTACAATTTTTTTTTATTTCCGGGGGTTGGTGGAGGGTTAAAAATCGTTAAGCAGGTGGGTTTGGTCGTTTTTGTCCACTTTAATGCTATATTTTTTCTATAACTTAATATAACACTTATTTGTAGGCATTTTCTTAATCTGACGAACACAAGTTTGACGCCTAATTTATACATTGTAACCGTCAGATTAAGGAAATGCGTGCATATAATTATCAGATTTAGTAATAGCACAATTATAGCGTTAATTTAGACTAATATGACCAAATCCACAATCTGCTTAACAATTTGTTGAACCCCCCACTAACCCCCCACCAACCAAGGGCTCAACATAGATGGCTAAAAGGGGTAAAGGTAGACTACACGGGGTAGCAAGATATCATTCATATCTTAATCTGACGCGCTCGAGTAAACACAAATATTCCCTCTTGGGCTCCCCTACCATTAACAGTCCGCCGGACGGAATCGGCCTGTCAGTTAGAACAAAAATTTGACAGCTCCGAACAACTGACAGGCCAATATCATTAGAGCTGAGTATTAAGGAAAAAATATATTGACTGTGTAGTACTACTACCTAAATTTATTATTGTTAACAACAGATAGGAGAGGGTAGAAAAGGGCTTGAACACTTGACGCTCAAGGTTCACACTTGACTGCTCATATCAGGTGTTCCTCTCGTTTTCGCAATTGAAGATAAAATAATGAGGCAGCAAAATAATTGAAGGCGTATTCATGTTGTTGCATTGCACGTCTATATTTCAACTATTAATAGGGATTTTGAATCGTTCCCTGTATTTATAGTTTATTGCTTCCATGTAATATGGCTGTTTCTATTTACAAGCTTTTATTTAGTTCCACCTGTCCCGTTGTCTATCTGTCGGTCTGTAATCAAATCTTGCAAGTTAAATTTGATCCACTTCCCGGTTTCCGATTGAGCTGAAATTTTGCATGCATGTATAAATCGGATGACAATGCAATATTATGGTACCATCGAGCTGATCTGATGATGGAGACATGAGGTGGCCATATGAACTCTGTGATGAAACAACGCAACCTAATTGTGTTAGGGGCTTTTAGAATTGTCTCGATGAGTATTAGTTGTCAGTCGTAAGAAAAGTACAGTCAGCGATAAAAGCTTGTACCAAAAATTAAATTTTTGCCAAAAACTTATTTATCTCTCTAAAATAGTTAGATGTTTTTTTTATATAAAGAAGGTACTTATTCAGAAAAGGTTTAAGTAGAAATAAATCTTATCAAAAACAGACCATGATCACATGGTCTGTTTTTGATAAGATTTACCTTTACTACCTTCAGCTTGAAAACGTTAAAAATAATAAATAAAATAATTTCAGCCTATACACGTCCCACTGCTGGGCACAGGCCTCCTCTCATGCGCGAGAGGGCCTTGAAAACGTTATGTATAAAAAAACCTCAAATTTCGTTTCAAATTGCACCTTATTGCTGGAATCTTATAAGGCGTTGCTGCCATAAGAAGCAATTAAAAATTACTTTTTGATTGAACACGTCACGTTTAGTCCAGAATTGTCTACAAAGTATTGCATTGCTCACCCTAGTTTTTAGGGCCAAGCTGTGCAAAAGAAGAGCCGATAAAGTGGGAGGACACGTATTAGGTGGGACAAAAAGAAACGAGTGTGGGTGTGGGTGTGTGACGTTATTATTTCTACTAAGTCCGATAATAAATATACTTTCTTGTTATATAATAATACAGAGGAACCTCGATAGTACGGGACCTCAAGGTAAATGCCAAAACCTTCGTGCTAACGAGGTTTCGTCTTATCGAGGGCATCGACATACGGAGGTTCTTGTAGGTTTTTGTTCGTCTTAAAGAGGTTTCGAGTTACAAAGGTAAAACGCAACGAGAGGTACGAGTAATTATAGACATGCAAAAATTTGTCTTATTGTCTTTTTCGAGTTATAGAGGTTTGGTAGTAAATAACTTCGAGTTATAGAGGTGGTAAAACAAAACGACAATTTTTTAGAGTTGTAGAGGTCACTTTCATTTTTCGAGTTATAGAGGTAAAAAATGTAGTTACTGAATAGTCGTGAAGGGAATCGGTTACTTCGTGTTAATGAGGTTAAATATTTCGAGTTATGGAGGTTTTGGGCTCTGAAGGTAAGGGAATAGCATTTTATTTCGTGTTAACGAGAATTTCGTCTTATCGAGGTTAGAGTTATAGCGAGGTTCCACTGTAGTCGAACGAGCGAGCGAAGCGAAGTGAAGTTCTTACATTCAACTTAAACATTCGGCTGGCTAGGGGCACGTCCCGGGATTTCGATGTTTTTAAGCTGACCTATCAGAGGATAGTTTGATACTCAATAACTTAAGTAAATGTATTCTAATTTAAATTATATTAGGTAAACATGTAGTTGAGGGCATTATATTTTAGTAATTAAATTATGAGCAGGCTCGATCACGGGGTTATGGAGCTAGAAGAGTCTAGAAGACCCAAAAGCTATTTGTGAGGGGTCTTGCTATTCTGGTCAACTCCTTTGCAAGAAAATATTAGTGGCCATAGTTAGATACATTGGTAGGGTAGGTGGATTGTTGTCTGGTCAATTGTGGTGGGGACGCGAGGAAATAGGCGTATCAGCCATCTTGAATTTAACATATTTTTTATTCAATCATGTCGAAAATGAAATAGGTGTCTATCTACAATATAGTTTTTAGCGAACCGCGAGTTCTCAGTTCGGGGCGAACTACTAGTAATAAATTTAATGAAACTGTCCACAATACAGGAGAAGAATTGTGTATAATGTATATATTATACTAGCAACCCGTCCCGGCTTCGCACGGGTTAACAAATTATACACCTAAACCTTCCTCAATAATCACTCTATTGATGGGTGAAAACCGCATGAAAATCCGTTCAGTAGTTTTTGAGTTTATCGCGAACATACAAACACACAAACAGACAGACAGACATTTGTTTTATAAGGTGTAGTGATACCTATATCCTGCTGCTCTGTGACGTGACACAGCTTTGGTAAACAAAAGTGACGAATTCGGCAGTTCTCATTGGTTGTATTGTAGATACATGGCTCCGTAATAGGTAACCCCTAATATTCCTTAAGAGTAGTACTCGTGAGTGCTATAATTCAGCTCTTTTCTTTGATTTTTGATATTCTTTCACTGCCCCATTAAAACTTGACAATTTGTGTAACAATATTAACAATGTCAGGTGCCTTTAATTTATGGAACCATAGAAAAGTCAGGGTGCCAATCAACAACATCATTGTGTACGGTCAGTTTTAACGTATTAAGTAAACAAATGCCGAGGAAACAGTGACACTTTTAGTCGGAATTCGAATGTGGGTCACGCGTAGTCATCATTGGCCGTAAAGGAAAACCCAACCGCTGCTGAATTTGAGTTCTGTGCTTGCTGTACATAATGATCAGTTACGCAATTTCTTCCTCAAAAATAAAATTTTGAAAGTATACCTTCTTAATCGAAAACAAATGCTAAAATTAGCCAACCCATCAGTCTTTCGACCTCATTAATTGATATGAGGTCCGACGTGTAGTACCTATATTAATAAATAATGTATCTCCGTTTTGAGACTTTGGTATTGACACGTTATCAGGGTGCACAGTAATGTTTGCGTCGATTCCGATAATAGCATGTGTTGTATGATTCGGTATGATTAACTCATTTGAGCGTAATGGCGAGTGGTTACGAAGACACCGGCGAAGCGGAATTAGAATGAAGTGCGCGGCGCGACTCGCCGCGGCCGTGTGCCACGTCATTGCCGTGACCCACTGACACAGATCCGCGGGGCCGCCTGCACCGATATCTGCACGCGCTGCCACCTCTTCCTCTCGCTCCTACCCGACCACAAATATCGCTTGCACTCTTTTTAACATGCATATTTTTGATGCATTTCTATTTTGTAATGCGTATACCATTGCCACTTACGTCACGCGAATTTTACTATCATTAAACGAGTCGAGTTGCTTTTATACTGAACTTGTTTCATACGCGGCTTATAAAAAGATGTGCACATGCGTACCTCACCTAGACCTTAACATAATTTCACCATCCGTGTCAACTGATGCTCTACATACACAGTTACATATACATGAATGTTGCTTTAATGATAAATTAACGTAGGTAACTATATTGATATATTTTGATGCGAATACTTAATTAAAAGTATTTTAAACATTCACTGTATTTGTTTGAAATAATTAAATTGAATAGTGCAATAATGGCCTTGTTATCTAAATTGTGCACTTGACACGAATAAGTACTGTTCCATTTCACTTTCATGTGTGCGTCACGGAGATTGGTGTACGTATGTTTACGCAGATAGGTAATATGCACGCACATACCGATATCACGTGTACCAAGTACCCACTTACATGCAAGATTCATTAATTACAGATTTAAACTCCGTACAAAACTATTCAGCCATCTTAAGTAATCCAATAAGAAAAAAAAAACAATAAATTTGAAAATTCATTACAATAATGTACGTGAAAAAAAAGTTTCTCGTAATCAGCGTCCTCTCATAATCTGTCTTTATTTCGCAACAAATAGTTTAGCTAAATGGCTAATAAAAAACATCTACCTGTGTCTAGCCATTCGTTTTAATTCGTGTATGATCGGTTTTATTCGCCAAGTTTGTGAATGTGTCGTCACGGCGAGCGAGATCGCTACAGAGGTTCATAAGATAAAGGCAACGGGTGTGACCGTAGCAGCGCTATCAGGTCCAGTCCCGACTTCGCCTCCCGCGACCGCCGCCGTCAGCCGCCGTTCTGCGTCGCGTCGTGTTGATATTATGTGAAGTGGCGAACGAAAAGGATGTATGTATACATACGTCTCGTCTTTCAGTTGACTTTCATCGTCGTTTTGTAGCGAACGTTTCGCACGGATATTGATAGGAAATTGCAATATCGCTACGTAATATATTTGCTGCAATCAATCCTGAAAAAGACGTTTATACGTGAAGCTTTAGGATTATTTTGAACATTGGTTTACAAGTGCTAGAGAATTCTCTGAACAAAAAATAGCGTTGGGAAAAAGCGTGGCGCAATGCAGTGTATGTTTGGATGCGAATTTAAACAGTGTTGTGCGAATTTAATACTGAGAGCGCGTGGTCTAGTGAATCGTACTACAAAGTTGTGGTGTTTGCTGTAGCCATGCTGCCAATGGTGCATACAGAGCCGGTGCTTTTCGATTTTGGGGGTCCCAGCATAGACGGAGCCACAACTCCGTCACCCTCGGTGCCGTCCTCACTCACGCCGCACTCGGATGTTGACGAACTTGTAGACATTTTCTTTGACGTCGATGTGGCCGTCAACACTTTTTCAAGGTAAATTATTGCATTGACGAAATGATAACGATTTTTAGGAGAGCGAACACATCTCGCGCCCTTGACCCTGACCATTAATATCGTAGTCAATACTAGATATAGCTAGTGAAACGCTCTCCTCGCTACATTTATCGAGTGCTCATGAAAATAACATGTTGTTTTTTGCTGCGCATTTCGCAAACGTTCAATTTTCGTAAAAACATGCGTTCATAAGTATTTACAGAAACACGTAAACGAACGTAAATTGATTACATGGTCGCCAAACGATTTCGCAAAGGTTTCCAAGTCGCTCATATTACGCCCAGTGTGCGAAGAAAGTCAACAAGTGGTAGCTTCATGAAATCGAGCGTGTCAGTGTAATGATTGGATCACATCACGTCATGCCTGCTTGAACATTAGAAGTCGTATCAGATAGTCGACTTGATACTTAGGATCTCGTGTTAGAAAACTAGTTTATTTCTTCACCTGGGAGTCGAAGTCGAAGTATATTCAGACATTTACCTGTGATATTTCCTCATTCAATTGACTTGTTAGTTGGTGGTGTGTTTGTCTTTTTCCGCGCTCAATTGAATAACTCGAGGTAAACGATTATGAAATCTGCTGTAAGCCTAAGAAATCGTTTCAGGTGTGACGAGGAGTGCGCAGTGAAAGTATCAGCTTGCGGTCTATTCACTACGATAGCGACAGCTGGCTGCTACTATAAATACAATTTTCAGTGCTAGTTTGTGGATGTGATTATTATTTTTTAGTCGTACTTGTTAGATTTCATCTTTCTAGTAGGTACATACTAAGAAACTATAAGCTGAGCCGCGGATAGCCGAGCGGATATGGCGAAACTATAATTAACAGACTAAGGAGCCTTAAGAGCGCACAGCGGCAAGGAGGACCGACGGCATGGTCAATATCAAGCAACCAACCTGTTCCCTCCTCGTCCGGCCCTCGTACAAGAGCAGCGCGCAACCTGGCCTTTGTAAATGTCAAGCAGTGGGTTGCTTTCACACTTCTATAATAATCACTAGTATCACTATGAAGATTAAACATATAAAACTAAGACGCGAATAAAATATTTTTTTATCTTTAGCACTTCTTTTTTTGTCATTTTCTGTACAAAAAAATCTGCCAATTTTTGCGGGGGAGGGGCACGTCAAATGTATGCTTATTTTTACGTAACATACAAATAGCCACGTCAGATAAACGTCGGTCCATACAAAAGTAAGCACAATTGTGCAAGGTTTACGGCAGACGGGTAAGCTCTTAAAGGCGACTCCGGTTATAAAATGCTCTATAAGTTAGCACTGCTTAGATTGCATACAGAGTCGGTGCTTTTCGATTTTGGGGGTCCCAGCATAGACGGAGCCACAACTCCGTCACCCTCGGTGCCGTCCTCACTCACGCTGCACTCGGATGTTGACGAACTTGTAGACATTTTCTTTGACGTCGATGTGGCTGTCAACACTTTTTCAAGGTATATCTCCATTATTTGTATATTAGTCAACATATTATTAGATTATTACAGTTATTTTATAATTTATTGCACAATATAATCCTAGCCTATTTGAGTGCCAAAGGCCTCTCTCCTTAATTTCCATGACTCCCGGTTTGGTGTTTCCTCCGGCCTGTTATTCAGGAAGCTGTCCAGGTCATCCCGCCATCTCCGTTTGGCCTGCCGCGTCCACGTCCCTCTACCGGCATCCACTTAGTGGCTAAGCCAGCCCACCTCTACGGATGCATGCAGTAGACGTGACCCGCCCAGTCCCATTTGAGCGTAGCGGTTTTCTCCCCTACGTCAGCAATGTGGGTTTTAGAGCGCAGCGTGGTGTCTCTTATGCGATCCGTTAGTTTAACACCTAGATACTGCGCTCCATGGCGCGTTGGCAAACCTTCAGTTTGAACTTCTGAATCTCTGTGACTGACCAAGTTTGGGCGCCGTAGGTTAGAACAGGCAGAATACACATGTCAACGAGTTTATAATTATTATTAGTTATTGCACAATAATGCAGTTAAATTGACATACCTCCAGGCATGCATAAAGATTAAAGAGTGAGCGCAAGTGATAACCAAAACGGCACAAATGGACATAAAGATTGTAGGTCACGACGGTGACCCGCAGATAAGGTAACATTGACTAAAATACTTAGTTACCAAATGCATTTATAGTTTTATACGCCCTTTATGCCTGTATGATAGAGTAGTTTTTAGGCTTGCAATTCTTAGATTGCAAAGAATTGTGTGCATTTATCACTTAACACTATCAGTTACCCAAAAGCAGTCCCAATAACAAGTCATACCTATTTGTATTTTTGTATAAATAAATATCAATGTTACCTCCCTGATCGCTCCGAAATGCGGATTGACGTCATTTTTCCCTAATTACCCCGAAATAATGAGGTTGTAGATACTGGTGAAAAAAAGGCTTCTTATTGTACCTATTATAGTTTCCCGACATAATAAGGAACCATCTTATTTCTCTCTCTTTCTCTTGACGTATGCAATTTAAAAGAGCGGAATTAGCTTCCATCGCCTTCCCCTTTATTTCAGCGCATGTCAACAACAGGTTTACACTTGTAGCTGTACAAAATAGAGCTCTGTGGTCTCTACCGCTACCCTGCCCTTGTCGACACCCATTCGGCAACTTGTTTCATCTATCTCGCACGGTATCCGTCGCCATTTCGCACCACATGACCTATCCACCTCAACTTGAGTTATGTTCTCTGTTGGTGACGTCAGTTAGTTTTGTCATCTGCGCATGACATTGCACACATGATTCGGATTTTAAAGATATATTGACAAATAACTAACCCATAAATTATTATTTTTTGTTATTTTTATCACTTTCTCTTTTAAATGCATTTTTGTGTATAATGTATGTGTGTTTCTCAGTAGGCTCTGTAGTGTGAAGAGTCCAGGCACCTACTTCACTAATTCTCTACGAGTCTAAATCGACATGTAAATGTATGTTTTATTGAAGAAAATGCATACTGCTTAACGTTTGATGAATTCCCAAAATTTTTAATGAAACTTATAATCAGAAATGGATTTCGACAAATATTGAAAAAAGCCTCCAAGACTTTTCAAACAAGAGATGTTTTCAAATCAGTTCAGGTTGACGCAGTTGAGGTAACCGACATTTAAAAAAAGGTAAACTCTAAAATCTTTCTTCCTCCTACTTAAATTGTATAGAAGAAGAATTCTCAATTTCAGTGTCAGGTGATAATTGTAATTTGTGAAACAGGTCGCAGGAAAAAAGCAAAAAATAGAAAATTATTTGCTTTGAAGTTTTCTGGAGTATCATTTATTATTTCCATTATTATTTATTATGTCACTAGCAGGCGAAAGGTTAAGGAATTGGCTCCAAAAAATCTCCCTTTACTCTGACGAAGACGATCTTTTACCTAAATAAAAGACTTAATCTGCGTATCTATCGACCCGATGGTGTTAAAAAGTGATTTTTTTAGAACGTGAAAAACGCCACCCGGTATTATGATCAGACTATAATTAAATGACTGCTTAAAGTGCTAGCTAGAACTAGAAGTTCGCAAGCCGTGTTAAGGCCTTTAACTCTTTTTAACATTGATGGAGTATACCAACATTACCAACCAGTGTCAATGGCTAAGAAAATTACGATAGCGACTAAATAACGCAAATGGTATATATTATCAGGGCACGAGCACTTGGTTTCTTTTAGTAGCCTGGAGTTCGCTCGGCTACCTTGTGCAGATTAAACGTAGACACTAGTTTTTCCGAAAGCGAATACTATAACTATCTAACCTTCCCGCCCAAGAAGGAAACTAGCCCTAGTTGTGCTACAGTTCGTTTTTTTAGCATTAGAAAGAACTTGCAAGAAGGTAAGCGATCTTAACATGTCTTTTAATTGAAAATCGCTTTTTATAAATCAAAAACGATTACTTATGAAAGAAGAAGAATATAAATGATCGTATTAGATTCATAATTGTTACATATTTGCCGTAACTTATTTTTAAAATGTGTTTTTCAATTAAAAGACACATCAAGATTGTTTACCTTATTTCTAATGCTAAAAAAAACGAACTATACTTGTGCTCAATAAATTCGTACAAGTTCGGAGAAACTTACGGCTGCATAATTAATTCATACTACGTTACGCTTGTAGCTCTACGTCGTAGCAGAATTCCTGAGTTTTCCCGAAGTTTTTTTCGTAGCCGAATTTGAGTAATTGCAGTAAAATAAAAATGCATCGTAGAGCCGTAACCGTAACGACAACATGTCGTGATAAATGCTGAATTGGTAAGAATGAAATCTTAGGAAGTGCAAGGACAAACGGCAGCTAATTTTTATTATGAAGCATCATTGTTGCTTGTTTGAATAAAAGGATATCTAATCTTTACCTAATCACTTTTACTTGACACAATCTATACCTACTCCTATATCTCAGATGTTTATTAAACTAACATGTGATAAAATCAAATGACAATAAAGGGGAGTACCACCACAGAATAGATTATAGATAATAGTACTATGAGCAGAGGTCAATATTTTTTGGAAATAATCGCCGAAAGTAATAGTACATTGTGCAACATGGGGCGTAAGTTGAATATTGCAAACGAGAGTAAGTTTTTTATAGACTCGAGTTTGCAATATTATTACGCCCCGAGTTACACACAATGTTTTTCATCACATTTGCGATACAAAAATTAGGTATAAAGACAAAAAACTGTTAATTAGTTTGTGTTACAAGGGATCAAAATGATATATTTCCGTCAAGGGCGTACATTGAATCCTGAGCGTAATGAGGGATTAAAGTGTTAACGACCAAGACGAAATAATTTTGATACCGTGTGACACATGCTGCTTTTCACATGAACTATGAGGAAATTGTTATGTTCCAAAATATGTATTATTTGGCCAAAAAAAATAGTATGCAAGAAAGAAAAAATCGTGTCCTAGAACAGAAAAGTACAACTTTGATCCCTCCTAGCACGGAAGAAAAGTGCCACTTTGATCCCTCCTAGCGGGGAAGAAAAAGCCCTTTTTCGAATAGGTGATGTGAAAAAAATATTGTCCCCCTCCCTCTAACTTTTGAACGAAGCTTGTAAAAAATTATGAAATAAAAATCAGAAATAAAGCATTAAAAAATATTTTCCACCAAAATGATTTTGAATATTATCGGTTGGGCCATGACTGACTGAGCTTTTCCAAAAACCTATATTTCTTATTAACACGACATAAGTGTGGCGAAAAACTTTGTGGTATGGCTTTTTGTATTGAATGAACGTACGGAACCCTCCATTATGCGTGAATTGCGTGATCCGACACGAACTTGGCCGGTTCTTATCGAGATATATATATTTTATGATATAGTAGGTAAACGAGCAGACGAATTGCTTGATGGTAAGCGATTACCGTCGTCCATGGACAGCACAATGCCAGAGAGATTTAATTACGTAATGTCTAGTATTTTCGCGTCTCGCTTCATTGGTGCTGGTGAAAAAGAAGGAATCTCAATTATGGAGTTTTCTACTGCTGCTTGTATGCGTATACCTACGAATTGATCAACGTAATACATACTTACGAATTGATCAACGTTAAGTAAGTGAAACCTTCTTTAATGATGACCAGTTTTAGTATTAAGCAGCGGGCATCCAACAGAGAGCTGTCAAACTTCATGATTTAGATTTATTTATTTCATAATATGAAATTACAATATAAATTATTTTACACTAATCTATACGAATTTATATTATGATCGTCAAGTAGGAAAATAACAATTGATTATAATTATACAAATTTCAAGCAATCCACAATTTAAAAACCATTATAAGCATTCGATTAATTAACTAAATTATTAACAATGTCAAATAATATAAATTAAAAAACAATGTCAATATGGCTAAGCTAAGCACGGATATCTCATAATGATCGTGAAATTAAAATAAAATAAAATAAAATGAAAAACAGGTCAATAGAAAACGTCATGTCATGTCATGTTTTCTGACAAGCAATTTTATCTAACTACTCTGACTTTTACAGATGGTTTTGTGAAACCTGCCTATAATTGGTAAAAAGTCTTTTGGATGTGGGACCCATGACTTATACCGCTGTGGGAGTTGCGATACGGATTTTAAAACGAGTAGAATGCTGTTACACTGGGACTCACACTTTTTAAATTAAAGTACATCTGCAATCACATAAGCTCTCGCAACTTTAGTATACATATTCATATTGTATGTGCAATGATACATACTGTTCCTTGTTTTTGAAAACGCTGTCGCTCTCTTACCACACTAGTTTCTTATTTAGTCGCAAAAGTGCGAACGCATGCTAGTATCAATTGTTTGAAAGCGTAATTTGTCATAACATAAAGCACCATCACGTATTCACGTCTGTATTAGGCCAACTATTCCTACTACGACTCTATATTTAGATTATAAAAAGATAAAATGTAGAACAAGACATTCGCGCAGCGAGGAAAATAATAACGTTGCAATACCCTTAAAACACTTAAAGATGTTCATAAATTGAGCTTTCATGTTCCTGGTGCGTGTCATCGTTAGTGCTCTTACCAAATTGGAAACTCACCACCTTCAATATTGTATGCGAAAAGTAAATACAAATACATACGTAGTTTACAGTAAACAATGGGCGGAAAAATGTTTCAAATACCTACCACGAATAATCGAATATATATCCACGGCAGTAAGTTGGTACCGTGTCTCGTCGACTCGTCGTGGCTCTGTTGAACGAAGCCATGACACTGACCGCGATACAATGAACTCATCGAAATGGCTCGTAATGGACGTCAAGAAATTATACTTCACTAAACATTCAATCATCAAAGTATTTAAAAGTCAATACACTTTTAAATAATAATATTAAATAATATCGTCGGTTGGAGTGTATTAGTAACAGATAATAGGATAGTTCAAAAATAACTTTAGATGTTGTTCGCTATGAAGCGTGCATGCATTAAACAAACATGATCATAAACACAGTCGCGAACTAAATAAAAATAACCAATTAAAACTTACATTGTTTAAATTTCTACATTCCCATGATGCAAGTTATAAAAATGAATATCCTTGACCGGGCTTGTGACGAAGCTCGGGCTTCCGTTGGTGGCCGTGAACGCATGCGTCACCTAGTATAGCAGCAGAGCGGGACAGAGCATATACCTATCTGCAACCATCGCCAAACTAGAGGTCTGCAAAAACATAAATACTTTTAAACTATTTGCGTTGTTTTATTGGCAGCATCGTGAGACCGTTTATAATAACCAATTTATGCATGTTATGTGGTTGTATCACTCGATTGAGAAGTGAGCTAACATTGTGTCGTTGAGATTGGAATGAGATACGATTTTCATTTAACTCGGATAATAATGAAAAAGTACTTACATCGTCAACAAATATTGATTTGTATTACGTTACACGTAATAAGCCTACCCTATTCATTTTGGAAAGTATGCTGGTTGCGTAA
The DNA here is from genome assembly GCF_910591565.1 of Cydia splendana. Taxonomy (NCBI): domain Eukaryota; kingdom Metazoa; phylum Arthropoda; class Insecta; order Lepidoptera; family Tortricidae; genus Cydia; species Cydia splendana. Next base: position 12,036,607 of record NC_085964.1, on the reverse strand, counting down.
TCCGGATATCATAAGTCGATGGTGCAAACCGGTCTAAGTTTTATTTCGTCAACTATGTTTCGTCTCCTTTACTATTAGTAGGTATTAGGTACTTACCTAGCAAAAATACAAACCTTATCCAGGGGAGTCATTTACAAGATATTCGATCAGCTTTCTGAAATGTCTAAGATACCACGACACCAACTTTGCGTTTTCCAATTCGTACGTGGTCGCCATTTTATGTCCTAAAACTAGGTACTTCTAAGTTCCAAGCCAACTCCCCAAAGCACAAACACCAACAACTTTGTTTATTATAGGTAAACAGGCTCTGATATAACATATATCGCGCGTATTATCATTATTTACGCCACTTACCCGCAATAGGTAGTTACAGTGCGTGCATTTAATTTATTTGAGCACTAAATAGCACTTAGACAACCTGGTCCAATCGTCATTGCATATTTTAGCATCCGTTCAGCATACCTGTTCATTAAAATAGTTCTCGTCTTTTATCAACGGCCATAATAAGTTTTTATGAGTCATTGAAGTTCTTTGTTGATCGATTCTTCAAGTAAATTCAAATAAGCAAGATATCCCGTAAAACTCAACGATGTCGGCCGGGTAAAGGCGTTTTTCAAGATCGCATACAAAGTTGCTAGACAATTTCGCACATTATGTTGCGCAATAATTAAAAACGTTTGTCACGTAATTTTGGTCGTGTAGGTGTAGGATCATAGACATGTGCGCCGCGCCGCCGCGCCGCCGCCGCCGACGATTTTTCCACGCCGCCGCCGCCGATAAATTTGACCGGCGTATAATCGGCGTGGGAAATTTTGATACCTATCGTGTCTTATTCCTTGTTGCGTAGTGAGTAAATAGTGTCAGAGGTATAATTTAAAGATCCTTATGCTTTTTCGCTTATTATTTGCCAGTGAACCAAATTAGCATCATTTTTGTCGTTGCGGTGTTAGCCGTGATAACGATTTAGCGTAAATTAAAATTTGATATTTTATCGCACAGCTTTTTTGTAGAACGCATTTTGTTTTACACCAAATTAATAGTCTCTTGATTGTCAATTTAATCAGTGAACTAAAGTCAAGAAAATAACAGGTTCATATCCTAGGACATAAACATGCTATTTTCTTCTTAGAATCTCCAGCAAGCTGTCACCACGATTATATTTGCGTATTTTATGATTTCTCGTATGATGCTGGTGACACGCATAAGGGTCATCATATGATAGATATGATTTGATTTATTTATCACACAATATACAATTTCATTTAAAATTACACACGATCAATTCTTAGTCATTTTATGGTGATTATCAGCTTCTTTTACTTAACAATATATATTTCAATCTAAATTATAAAAGTCAGGTTAAAGCTTCGTAATGAGCTACACCTAAACAATTATACCTACTTATAGGAACTGAAATCACCAAGTATCTGATGATGCAAGCTAGGATCTAAGCTAGCAGTAAAGAAAACAAAGTAGACCTTAATATTCCATAAAACGGGACACTTCAAAGACATTCTGTTGAGCGAATCAACCTGCCACAGACGTTTACTTTCGAAAACGATGCCATCTTTATTCTAACATTTCTGTTAAACTTCAGTTCAGACAAATGTAAAGTATGTAGTTTATCATTATTTCGTAACAAATCCTAGGTGAGGCGACAGCGGCTGGGAAAAGTCAATATAGATTTAAGACTTAACATATAAAGATTTTTTTTGTGTTTTATTTGTATTCCGCTTACAAAGTAAGTAAAACTACTGCCTAAAATGTAGTGTTTGAAAGTATCCTTCTTATTTTAATATTTAAACAAACCGTTGGTAATCGTTAGGTTGGTATTGGTAATAAAACTAATAAATGGTTGCCAAGTGACATGATGGGATATAATTTTAGGCAATAATTTAGAGAAGACACACATAATATGTTTTGGATAGCCTAGTAAAAACTCAGAAGGACAAAAATGTGAACATCAAATAGGGAATAGTAATGATGACCCACAAGGCCAGCCTCTGTCCCTTCGCGATGGTGGATCCGGTGCTACGAAGTCGCGCCACGTTACCAAGATTAGATAACCATCGACATAGGGTGTGGAATAAACACCGGAAGTTAACAAAGGATATCATAGTATGTAAATGCCAAAATTATTTCTGCAAAAAACGTGTTGCTTTAACAGTTTCCTAGTGAGTCTTAATATTTTACTCTTTATGTACCAGCTTTTATTAAATTCAGCCAGTCTGGTGATAGATCCGGAATTCTGTAATTAAATAAAGCATAATTACTTGTTGAGTTTGGGCTCGTTAGGATTATGTTGATGACACTCGAAGCTTGGGACATAATTTATTCTAAAATATGGTGTCACAGTTTGCGATGATGAAGACAACACCTCTATGTTAATTTTCCCCAATTTCAAAATCGTTGATAATATAAGTACTTAAATTGATAATTATATGAGAGATTTAAAATGTGATGTGATACAACTTACTTGCTTACCGGAAACTGAGCTATTCAAGTTAAATTTTTAATAGACTTATTCTTATTACATAATCGGTATAACTCCGTCTGAAGCGCACAGAGTGGCGTGTGATGACTACACTTTCACACGAGCATTCATTTATGGTTACATTATAATCAACGAAAGTACTTTTAAGAATGTCTGCGATTGAAACCTGTTAGTTAGCGAATATGACATCACAGTAAATTTGGCTAACTTGAATTCTGAAACTGCATTAAAGCTCTTACAGCTCATAGCGTAGTAGTTCAGTTATTCCTCAACTGTAGGTAATGCCATTAGTCGCGACCCGAAGTGGATCTCGGCCTCCGACACTAGATTTCGCCATTCGTTCCTGTCCTGTGTGAATCTTGGATCTTGGATGTCACACAGGTCTTTCTGGACCTCATCGATCCATCGGTACCTAGGCCTTCCGATCGGACGTCTCCCAGTTGGTCGCCCCAGATAAGCTCTCTTGGCCGCACGATCCTCTCCCATCCTCTCCACATGGCCGAGCCAGCAAAGTCGAGCAGCCTTGCTCTCGCCGATGCCGATCGCCGAAGGCTGCTCGCCCACCAGTTCTTCGATCTCCAAGTTCCTCCTCACTTTCCAAGAGCCATCCACACGTCTTGTAGAGCCTAAAATCTTTCTAAAGATTTTCCTCTCTGCCTCCAAGAGCTTGTTTCCTCCTTCAGGGTCAACGTCCAAGCTTGCATCCATGTACCAAGATCGGTCTTATCACGGCCCTGTAGACTCTAATCTTGGTTCTCCTGCTGACGTTAATATTTTTTGCGTAGAGCTGCTGAACATTTTAAGACATTGGTGTTACAGGTCCTACCACTTATCTAATCTGAATATGTACCTATTACTTTTTTATCAGTAAAAACCTTTGTGACAGAACTTATGGACTGACTTAGTATACTTATAATTATTATTTTTCCTAGATAACATAATACAAGTTACCTTTAATGAACAAACTTTAATAAAAAAAAACTAACATGACCGCACTAAGTGGAGAAGGTGTCTCAAATGGAGCCTGGTTCCGTAGCAGTAGTTGAAAATGCCAGGATAAAGGCTAACACGAGAGAGAGAGAAAGTTAGATAACAAACATGACTAAAAAAGATCTCTAATTAGGAGCTTGAGATGACGAAACTAGTAGTCGAAATACTCTTAAAACGAAAGAGTTACGACCGGTTAAAGTTATTTTGTATGAAAAATATGACAGCTCTTTAAGGGAAGACAGTTGCCGGCGCCGCTTAAACGGTAATCAGATCGAAGGTTGTGCGTGGTGCAATCCATTCGATTACTTTGACGATTAATTTTTGCCACAATAGTTGAAGCTACCTGCTTATTAAGTTTTTGAAGTGAAAACCTCTTTAGCGGCGCTGTGCACTTTTTGTGATGGGGAAAAAATGTTAAACTCGCGACAGGTCACGTGACAGTAAGATTCGTAAGACGTAAGACGGACACGTGACCTGATCGAAAAACTGTTACAATGTCATTGAGTTTTCACTTCTGCCGGCACTCCCGGAGTGCAACCCGTTGTTTTTTATTTGAAAAAGTTAAGTAGTTATGCGAAAAATTTGATATTTCTAATAACTCATCATAGTCCGTTATCTAGGTACTTCTTTTGAAGTCAAACACAAACGAAAGTTTATTTGAAATAAAAATACTCGATTCTCATAAATATTTACAAATATTGATATTATTTAATATGGTAACACGACATGTCTAATGTTCGGTGGGATAAAATAACTCTGACGTCTGCCTTACGTTTCAACGTATGTACGTGGACGGGTGACGAATGCGTTGAGTAACGATTGAAAAAGCGAAACCTTCGGCGACTACCAACTTTCACCCATTTGAATGCGAGTGTCAACTGAATTTATTTGCGGTAGGTTGTGTTACTCAAAGGCGTTAACAATATGGGAAGGTGAGTGCTTAATTAGAATTTAAAAGACTTACGTTATTTTTGTATTTGTCGTTACCTGGGATTTCTTTTGGCGCATGCGCGATGCTTGGTGGGGATTTGATGTTTTAACACAGGATACAGGAAGAGGATTTGAATAGAGGCTTCAAAATTCTGAAGAAGTATTTTATATAGGTACTATTTCTGGTCACGCTTATGGCGCGTTGTTGTTATTCCGTACATTATTATTTCAAGGTTGCGCGGCCGTCGCAGTGAGGTTGCGTAGTGGGGCTCCTCGGTAGGCGTCATTCGTCGGCTAGCCCTGTCTCTCTTTCGCACCAAGCTCCAGCCAGTTCTACTTGGCATTTGATGAATATCGCCGCAAAGTGAACATTACTTTATGATTGTCATTTATTTAGTTGATGTATCTCTTATTAACTTATGGTAATCGTCGGAACACACGAATTTATTATCGGCTATTTACTTAATAAAGACTTGTACTAACAGCCACACTCCTAACTGTATATCGGTGGACCTTATTACAAAAGGCATAAGGTCCACCGATGTACAGTTAACATTGTAGGCGATGGTACCGTCACATTCTATGCTCCATGTGCGTAAGGACACTTCTCTGGTGCAAAGCCACATATTACTTAGGATGGTATTCCATCTGTTCAATATCTTAGTCCAGTGTGTATTCGCGTCTCACATTTTGCTTATGAGAGAGTGAGACGCAATGCACACAGGTGGAATACCACCCTTAAGCAAGAAAAACACTAACTATGTATAAAAAAGTGCCGTCCAATCTACTCAAATATTAGTTGAAAAAAAATTGTATTGTAGTGGTTTATTAGTTAATTTACTACGAGTTTCTTTAATATTGTTGATTATGATATGAAGAATGCAGTAATGTTAACATAAAATTAGTTTCAACGACAGGCGAAGCGAGAGCGTGAAATCAATTAACAACCAGATTGTTGAAGGAAAAAAATGTGACGTAACTAAACGGAACTCTTTCTTTTTGCTCAAAAGTATTCATATTCAATTGTACAGCAAAACTATTGTAAAATGTGATAAGCTTTATACCGAATCGTAAAGCTTGGTTTTTAAAGTTTTGAAGTGGCAGTCTATATGACACGCTTGCGTTATAAATTTTCGACGTATTGTGAGGTTAAACTATTTTTAAAATCTAGGCAACCCCTCTTGCCAGCAGACAAACGACAAAACGGACCTTCCGAGTTGACCCTGAAATAAGAATTAAAAACACCAAAAAACAGGAAATTTGATAACACATAGTAGTTATTGAGAGAGTTGAGATAAACATTACTATACCTATGGAAGAGAGGATGCATCACAAGACTCATATAATAAACTTATAATACAAAAGTAAATGCGCATCAATATTATGTTAGTGCGACGATATAAGATCGCATATAATAATGACCCTATCTATTTCAACAAAAGGTACCTACTTATTACAATTTTTATCAATGTAACTTAAACCCCGTTTAAATAAGTTATGAATTAAAAATAAAACAATTGGTCGCGTTCTCTATTATTGTACATAGTAACATATTGAGAAATATCTAAATCTATTAATGACCCAAAATTACGTGTCTATCACTACATATGAGCTGCTGAGTGTTAAGTTTAAATTAAACGATTAGGCTCGTCAGTTAAAGCGATCTGGGAAAAGACATGTGTATCATAGTAATTTAACTAATTTATAACTATCATGCCGAGTTTCAACCATATTGACAATTTGATTATGTAAGAAAAAATGCTGCATATGTTAAACACGTTGTGATCATGAGTCACGCTCATTGTGTACTTAAGTAATCGAAACTGCATAAAGTGTTCTTGTAAATGTTTATCGAGGTTGATGTGCAGAGAAGGCCGGGCTAATTGAAGAAAGTCGAGCCTATGGTTATACACTTACATTTTGTTTTAGTTAATATGCTTTTATTACATTTTTGGTTAAGCAGGGACGAGTAATATTAGTCTGCTATCCATATAATTGTGATGTTCCTATTTTTATACATTGCGTCAATTTAGCAAGACGTAGATATGTTGTGTGATACTATAATATAAACTTAAGCAGATTATGTATAACGCTCTTTGACACTTACTTACTAGATAGTGTTATAAGAGAAACGGAGGTAAACATTTTCATTAAAAAAGGGTTATTTTCATATGTCATCACTTTTAATTTACCGGTGAAATGTATGTAATTGATCTAGTGCTCGTCGGTAAATCTCAAGCGGGGACAAATGGAATAGCCCCAGGATATTTATTATCCTCCTTAAATCTCGCTAAAGTGACGCTATCTGTAACAAGCTCTGTATCTCGAAGGAACACAGTATAGAGGTAGCCGTCATTATTATTTGGTCTCCTGTTCACGCATATGTAGCTTCGTAATAGTGAATGATAATTAATTTAAAAGTTGTTTGTTTGCTGCTTCCGTAGAGTCGATTCCTGTGACCTCCAACTGGGAGACACATGGAGGGGGATGCAAGGCAAGATGAGCGTGACAGCGCCGATTAAGAAGATAAAGAGAAAGTCAGACAGTAAACCACAGTCGCAAGTGTACGTATCCAGCGTTAAGTGCTCGTTCACCGATACATCACCGACAATAGGGTTGCCATCATGAACATGCTATATTCATATTACATTCCGCTAGAACTCCTATCGATCAATACCTATAAATTCTTCATGAAACATCAATTGTCAAGCAAAAATTATGTGCCCCAGACGCTACGCGCTATATAATACTGTATAGCCGAATGGTATTAAACAATTACCAAAGTCAAAGCTTAGAGGTAAATGAAGAATTACCAGTAGATAGTAATACAGAGCATTATAAGATGATAAAACATGAACATTCATAATTATTGACGTCAGATGATGGCGTGGCGTTTTGGGCACGGGTTTCCTTCGATGTAGTTGGACGTTTTTGGTTTATTGCTCAATTATATTGTAAGGCATTTATTTTAGTTGTTAATATAAATATTCTCCCAAGACTTCATATTAAATTCTGGAATTACCGGTCCATAGTTTAGTTTGAAGTCTCAGTCAGAGTCGGATTCACTAATGCACCACTGCGTCTGAAAAAGTTCAGCTATCTTTTTGGGTCTCAGCAGTTCTATTTACTATTATAATTTGTTGAGTTTTTAAAACGCTAATTTTCATACGCATTGACGCTCCGCAGGTCGGTTTTGCGGTCGGCCTCGTAACACTGGCCTGGCCGTCAGGAGGCAGCTCAGACTTGTCTAGTCATTTCATATAAATGCGTGAACGTTCAATTAGAATATAAATTTTTTGATTTGACGTTTCGAATAATTTATTTTATTTACTGAAATTGAGGTTAATTCTTACAAGGATAATTGAATACTTAATTCTAACAATGTATTTCTTTCTCACTTGTAGCTTGCTCCATTCGCTTATTTAAAGAAAAAGTCTTTAGATTATTAATTTGAATTAAAAACTTGACAGAAGACAAGTGGCCTAATGCATTAATGTGAAACTCTCATTAAGTGCGTATATGTTTTTGACTAGGTATTCTTTCCATTTCCAAACAGTCGAAAAAAAAAGGTTTCAGGTCTTAATTTTCACTTTTAAATAAAAGTAATATTAGCACCTAGTTACTAAGAGTAGAACTACCAAGGATATCGGATACCAGCCAATGCACACTAAGAGCCACATACTTATCTTTAGCATACTAATTATCAACAGAACAGTTTACCCAGAAACAAGTCAAATGAGTTTAATAACGTCAACGCACCCGTAGGGAGCATGTTGTTTGAAGAAACCAGATAATGGTCGCTATATAAATATGTTAGCTAAATAATTCGTGGCCTATTGAAGTAACTATTTCATTTAACTTTAAAATCGCGTAATAGTGCTCTAATTAGATACTTTGATTCCAGGTTGTCATAGGTTTTGAATCCTACCTTTGTTACTGTTAGTCGTAATTTCATAGCAGACGGTCCTGACAACATGTTAATCGCTATCGCTCCGTAGCGAACGAAATGCAACTGTCACCGTCACACTAATATGGAAGAGCGATAGAGAGACACAAAGCGATTCGTTGGCGAAGCGCAAGCGATTGTCACCTAGTCTATAGGCCGCCTGCTGAATAAAACATGATTAGTATAGGGTAGCGGATTGTTACTTAATATTACCACGTAACAGTAAGGGTGGGATTCCACCTGTCCGATTTCTTGGTCCAATGTGTATTTGCGTCTCACATTTTGCTTAATGAGAGAGTGAGTTGCAAATGACATTGGACAGGTGGAATCCCACCCTTAGGGCCGTTAAGCCCGGTAAGATAGTTTAGTCGGAATGTGTCTCTTAACGCCTGCCTGAGGGTGTGAAAAGAAGAAAATAATCGATGCAATCGCGTAAGCTCCGTCAGCTTAAGTGGTAAAGCTGTGGCGTGTTCGATTTTCGTTACTTCGTAATATTCTCGTTTACTCTAAGTAATGGAATGACTTACATATGTAATGTTCTGTGTACGTATAGCTAGTATTGATATTGTTGAATGTTTGAATATCAACTTCCGTTTCCGCATGATTCGCGTAAGTTTGTACATATCTCGATATCTAAAAACACCTCTTCTTTTCCAGAAATAAGTGTATCAACGAGAAACGGCGTCGGGAGCTCGAAAACGAGACCATAAATCAGTTGGAAGAGCTCCTGGGCACGTGCCTTGCGGAGGTGAAACAGCCAGACAAGAACGGCATCGTTCGCGAGGCAACTCGCCAGATCCAGGAGGTGCTGAACCGGCGCCGCGAGTGCCCCGGCGAGTGTCCGTTGCGCGCGCGCCTGGAGCCCGTGCAGGCGGGGGAGGTCAGCTCCACGCAGCCGCAGCCACCGCCTCCAGGACACCACTACTCTGAGACCACTACACTTATTGAGGTACGAGTACTACTTGCTATTTGCAATATTACGCAGCTGTCCGATCGGCGGCGCGCTAGAAGCGCATGGGCGAGGTTTTCTTTCGCGGGCGAGAATTGTAGGCAAGTGGTTAACGAGGGGTTGGCAATTTCTTACATTTACACACAGCACAGCATAGCACAACACAGCATCATTTCATTAAAAAATAGTAGTCGCTACTGGATTGGGCGTCGACGGTCGGACAACTGGCTTTTTCTGGGTCTTAGGGCCCGTGGCACCTAACCGTGGTCTGTAATCGTAATTAAACTTATTAAGTTCGAATATAATTTATTGAATAGAAGTTCCCTTTATTGACTAGAAGAAGAAGTTTTGGTGCCACAGGAATTTACAGCCTTTTCTTTATATGATTTGTAATTATTGGACTTATTGGGCACACTTTTGCTCTGTGTGGCCAATGTAACGAACATCTCGTCTCCCTTTTTCTTATCATGTGTTGTATCTAAATCTTATTGTTTTCCACTATTTGATGCCACGTGCTATCTACACTGGGTTCCCCACTGCGAAGTCATTAACGGAAAGTACGTTTATTGTTGTACATAAAAAGTTAGGATCGGTCCGCGCACCGAATTAGTCAAAAGTTTTAATTTCATGTGAGTAACAATATATACATAATGCCAATTTTTTCCTAAATAAAATATCTGTAAAATGCATGTGGCGTTACTTACTAAAAACAATGTTTACACCACTGTGTAACACAATCTGTGCAGCACAATACTCAATTAAAGGTTAACGTATGCCGCATAGTTAGCAGGCGGATAGCCTCGTAGCTTAGTATCATAGTCACTTAGAGAAAACCTAGGATTAAGAGGTTGTATTTGCCACGCACTTCAGAGGCATCCGTTGCACTGACGTTGTTTAACGGACTTCATGTTACCGATACCTATTATTATGCGACTCATTTATTTTCTTCGAATGCCATTGGAACAATATTACCTTGCTTATTCCTCGGATTCAAGTCGGGGCACGGTTCGGCTTTAGATGTTGACTAAACAGGAAAAAGGAAAAGAAACGGTCATGCTTACTCGTCATATACCCTGTTCGTGGAGCTCAAGTTGTTGGGTAAATTGTCTATTAAACACCTCCTAATAAATAGAGATATCTTAAAACACGTTAAAATACTGTTTCGTAAGTTGCCATCCGTTGGATGATCTATGACTGGCAGGGCGAGTCTTTGAAAAATAATTAAATATTAGCCATGACTGAATATTGCCGTGTATGAATCTTGATGGCGACCAACCGCATGACGATTCAGTTTGGAACTCTTTCAAAATGGTGAAGTCATGGGGATACGCGAGGTTACAGCTTACACCCACTTATTTGTTAGGTAATACAAACTAAGACTTAAAAACATTCGGGAATGTCAAGATGACCGATAAAGCTAACTATACAGTACAGGGAAAAATACTTATTACATTACAACATCGGTTAATCATCTGACCTAGAGAGTGTCTGTGTGTTAAATTGTGGAGGCTCCAGTCTGTATTTAGGGTAGGCAAGGTCACGACCGCTATCGATTATCGGGAAATATATTTCGATGGACTACAAAGATACGGATGGAAGTGACATTCAGGCCCTACTTAACATGCTTCGATCATGCGCTGTAGTTTACAATAGTATTTGTAAATACTGGATTAGGCTTCTCGTATGTTCAGATTAAGAATAAAATTTCATCTGGGAATACTTTTTTCAAATAGCGAATTTAAACTTAGCGCAAAGCTGCAGTTAGGTTATGTTTTCCTTACTTAGTTATTTATTTTCGACTATCTATTGAATTTGCTTTTTAAACATTATTTCATATCAATAATTTCAGATGCGTATTGTGAAAACTTATTGTACTGACGAAAATTCAATGAAAATGGAATGGAATTAAAAAAAAAGACTAGTCCGAAATACTAGTCCGAACCAATATTTAGTTTAGTGCACTCTCCAATCTTTTTAAATTGGATATTTTTGTAATAACTTATATTTTCTCTTTTCAGGCTCTAAAGCACTACACGAGCAGTCTTGGTTGGGTTTTACTGGAAATTAATTCAGAAGGCAAAATCGTTTGCGTAACCGAGAATATTAAAGACTTCATTCTGCAGGACAGAACCGAGTTATACAAAAAATCAATCTTCTCACTGTTGCATGCCAGGGACCATGCGAAAATAAAGCCCTTGTTGAAGAATATACAAAGTTTCGGTTGGTCCGCTGGAGACAGTGACAAGTTTCAAGCTATTCAAGCCCGACTCGCCATCCACAATTCGAATGGGACAGACGACGCCGAGTAAGTACTAAGTAGACTTTAAGGACATGTTCACAATAGGCTCACAGTCGGACTTGAAACTCTCTTCGTACTCTCGTGTATGTTTCTATAGGGGCAGTGCGCGTTGGAGGGTCTGCCATCTTGTGGCCTGAATCGGAAACATAAACTATACATTGAAGTGTCACGCCAAAGCAAGTGTTGCCGTCTCGTTCGACAGTTCACGTTCGTTTTTTTAGGCATTTAGATTCTGCCATCTTGTGAGCTACGTTGGAAGCATAAACTTGACATTTACACTTCGCGCAATAACCAGTCTATGCACGCTCCCTATAGGAATGAGCAGTATTTCTATAAAACAACGTTCTACGCAGCCTTCAATCGCCATCAGATCTTGAGAGGTCTCCTAAATATCTGGTCGTGCATCCACGTCCAGATATTTGTAATCACTGTAATTAGCTTGTATACTACAGGTATTTGAGGGCGACTGAACGACATCAACATAAGACAGGAATCAGGCTGGCCGTCAATGTCGTACTATCGCTCAACGTGAACTGCAAACTAAAATCCTAATGTAAACGTGCATGTGTATGTATGTTTAAACGTAATATTCAACATAGAAACAACTTTTCAATAAATTGACCTACATTATTTAAAGTTCTAGTAGCACCCATTCATAAATTTGCGTATTGCGATAAGCACTAGGGCTTCCTATGTCGATGATGGTTGGTTTTGTATGACTATCGATTATTTTGCACTTTCATTCTGATGTACGAGGGGCGTTCAAAATATTCTCGGTATTGATATCTTACAACCTCTTCTAAAATTTCTTTCGTTACTGGCCGCTAAGGTTTATTCGTTGACATTAAAAAAAAGTATAATTCGAACCGAGATGTTCTTTTGTTTTTCTGCAATTGCTGAACAAACACGGACATCATGTGCGAATTGACAATGTTAACAAAATTAGAACATCGATGCGTCATAAAATTCTTGACAAAACAGGGTAAAAATCAAAAAACCATAAAAGAGGAAATGGATTGTGTTTACCGCGAGTCTGCTCCTTCTTTATCTACCATTCAAAAGTGGTCAAGCGAGTTTAAACGTGGAAGGGAGAGTATTGAAGATGACCCTAGACCTGGCCGGCCTGTAGTAGCTACTTCACAAGAAAATATAGATAAAGTGGAAAAACTTATATTAGAAGATGGTCGAGTGAAAGTAAAATCTATAGCTCAAGTAACCAATCTCTCTATTGGTACCGTACATGATATTATCCATGACCATCTTAATATGTCAAAAGTAAGTGCAAGATGGGTTCCGCGAATGCTGACTCGGCTTCAAAAAGACATGCGTGTTGCTTGTTGTTCCGATTTTATTGACCTGTGCGGTGAAAATCCTGATGAGGTGCTGCAAAGAATAGTTACTGGAGATGAAACCTGGGTTCATCATTATGACCCAGAGAGTAAACAAGAGTCCATGCAGTGGCACATTAAGGGTTCAGCTCATCCCAAGAAATTCAAGGTCATGCCTTCAGCTGGCAAGGTCATGGCCACGATATTTTGGGATTGTGAAGGAGTATTACTAATCGACTATAAAGAAAAAGGTGTCAGTATCACAGGACAGTACTACGCTAATATTCTACGTCAGTTAAAGGATGCAATCAAAGAAAAGAGGCGAGGAAAGTTAACCAAAGGTGTTCTGCTTCTGCATGATAACGCCCCCGTCCATACTGCTCATATTGCCAAGGCAGCTATTGTTGAATGTGGGTTTGAAACTGTTGCTCACCCACCGTATAGCCCGGACTTAGCCCCCAGCGACTTCTTTTTGTTCCCCAATCTTAAAAAGGATCTGCGTGGAAATAAATTTTCTGACGATGAAGCATTGAAGGCGGCAGTGGAGGAGCATTTTTACACCAAAGATAAAAAATATTTTTATGAGGGATTAAAAAAAATAATTGATCGATCTCTTAAGTGTATGAACATAGGGGGGGAGTATATTGAAAAATAAAAATATCAAACTTTTCGTACTTGTTTGTTTTCATTCTCATACCGAGAATATTTTGAACACCCCTCGTAGTTGAGCGATAAGCGGTCGATTACGTTTTAGTCTTGCTAAAGTAATTTTCAATATTCTATTTTTCTACTCGTCGACTATAATTCTTGAATTAAGATTTCGTATACCAAACTGCAGTTGGGTATTTTTAATGTGTGGGCTCCCAACTCAACTATAATATTCATTTCGATACAGTTTAGTCAACTATAATGAAATTGACCAATCACAGCTCGCCGCGATCAAGAGGACGAAACAAAACCATAGCTCAAATTAATTATTTATTTTAGGTTGTTTAGTAGAAACAATTGGTTCATAAGTCAGAAACGCGCGTGTGACACCCTTAATATAGCAACATCCATTGACTACGAAAACCACTTAGCGTTGCTTGTTAGTCTCCATAGGCTACGGTGGCCCAGATCAAGAAAAAACTGTCTAAAAATTGAATTTAGCGCGGAGCAAGTACCAGGGCCTCATGAGCTACGAGAAGGTGTCGTTGACCAACCCGCCGTGGGGCGCGGGGCGCGGCGGCCGGGTCGCGTACGAGTATAAAGGACATGAAGCTATCGCGGCTGTTCGCGTATCTTAGCTGTATACTTTTGGTTTGTTTACCTAAATGATTCTACTAGTTTAAAGTATTATTTTTGTTGACGCGTAGAAAAAGTATTGTATACAATAGTGATATAATCAAGCTTTTCAATCTCGTACCTTACTTAGACAACTCAGCAAGCTTCGTTGTCTAAACACGGTACTCAACTGAAAAGCTCTCTATTTTACCACGATTGTATAAAATACTATTTCCTCTCTTGTTTCTACTGATTTTTTTTAATAGCCCCATTTATTGTATCCCACTGAATTACCAATTTACCATATAGAAAAATGCCAAATGCAAAGAAATGTCGGATTTAAAACTTCAAGGAATGTTAAAAATAAGCGCAATTAAAATAGGTCTGATTTTTAAAATCGAATCAGACGCTATGAAATCAGAATCACCTCGTAATTTGTCAGGATTGTTGCTGGGACCTGTACAAAAAGCTAGTTTTAAATATTATATGTATAATTGCTGTAAAAATTCCGAGGCCGATTAGTCATTAGGCACGGTTACTAGTTTTATCGCAATTTTCGTAATGCGTTACAAGAGTTGGTCGGTTGAGCTTCGCTTTTCAAAACGCTTGCACAACGATTGGCAATCGCGAGACAATGACTTGGTCAATCCGAGGACGGTGTAAATGATCCGTCCTATCTTTTTGTTGTGAGCGATAACGTTTGGAGACCGCGTGCTCACCATGATTATTTGATTATGAACTTTTAGAAATGAAATTGAAATTAAATGAAATTTATTATTCATAACATACAGTTATAGGTCAATACATAATGGGATTATTTTACATTTTGTATATTTGATAAATACTTAATTAATTATTTTTTTAGGTACGGTTGTGAATGGTTGAAATTTACGTCATGTGTATGACTTCAATTAAAAGTATTTCAGTGAAAGTTTACTTTTCATAAATCTTTATCAAATTGTAGTTACGAAACACGTTGGTTATTAAAGCATAATATTGGTGATATGGTGTTACTATTGTGTTTGTGTTTTGGATACAATTATTTCACCCAATAATTTTTCACATATTTTATTCCAGTTTTTATAGAAAATATTGGCAATTTTTTGGTGGATCACTTGAATTGTTTTGGTTTACGCTTTTTGTTTTATAAGTTTCCTGCCTTTAGGGGCATATAATTATGTCCAAGTGTCAAAATGTCCAAAGTCACAATGTCCTACTGCCAATGAGTCCATAACACGCCGCACCGGTGTGCGAGAGGTACATCGTTATATATAACGGCGTACGGATCCGCAACAGATAACATAATCGTTTTGTGTGGTGCAGCTACGTGGAGGCAGTGATCCACGCGGCGCCGGTGCGCGGCTCGCCGGCGGAGCAGGCCGGCTCCGTCATGTGCGTCATTCGGCGCTGCGAGGACGCGTCGGCCCTGCTCCCCGCGCCCCTGCCCACCGACGGCCCGCCCAGCCGAGCCGACATCCACAACGACCAGATCGTCTTCAGATTGGACTCCAATTTGGTTATCTTAAGTAAGGCTTTGTTATCGATACCTAAACACTTAGAAGGAGTACTACGATATGTTAGTGACTTGTGTCCCTCTGTCGGCACTTCAGATTGTTAATCATTAGAGTTAAATCGGTTAGTACCAGCTTCTATTTTGTTGCCAAGGCTAGCAGTACTCTTCTCTGGATTGAGATGGTTGGATTTATTTGATTTGTTTCGAGTCACTACTGGTCGTCTCCTCAAACGGCTTTGAGAGTTTTAATAATTCCTCTTGAGATTGAAAATGACATAAAATGTTGGCTAAACCAGTTCTATCCTACCGACTGCGCCACGTAAACAGTACATCAGTTAAAATTTAACTAATACATTTTTATTGTTACAGCTTGTGATTTAAGTGGTGTGGAAGACTTAGTAGGTACACGTTATTTGGAACTAGTTGATCAAAGTGATCGCGTTCGCGTAGCCGCGCATCTAAAGGGAGCCCCGGGGCTGTCCGCGCCGCCCTCGATCAGCGACCCCTTCCGGCTGCGGCTCCACGAGCGCCGGCTGCGGGTCATCGCGCAGACGCGCATCTTCCGCGCCGAGGCCGCCTCCGACGACCACGACTTCATCATGTCCACGCACACCGTGCTCGACGACGACGCGCCGCTCGACGCCGGCCCCGCGCCCGCCGGCGCCGGCGGCCCGCTGCTGCCCTCCGCGCCCAACGGCGAGCCCTACCGCCCCACCATGAGCCCCGCCGACTTCATCGCCATCAACGACTTCGACCACGACCAGTGGTTCTCGGTGCCCAACTTCCCGATGGGCGACATGTCCGAGGAGTCGAAGGAGACGAAGGGCAGCCCGTCCCCCGGGCCGCTGACGCCGCTCACGCCGCGCACGCCCGCCACGCCGGGCGACGCGCCGCCGGGCCCCGCCGGCCCCGCCGACGAACGCCTGCGCTCGCTGCTCACCAAGCCCGTGTCGGAGGCCTCCTCGGTGGCGTCCGAGAACCGGCTGCTCAAGAACCTGCTCAAGCAGGAGGAGGAGGACGGCACGTCGAGCGAGACGTCGGCGCCGCACACGCCGCTGACGCCGCACACGCCGCACACCCCGCACACGCCGGCCGCGCTGTCGCCGCACCACTCGCACACGGCGGGCGCGCGCGCGCTGCCGCACCACCCGCACGCGCCGCACGCCCCGCACCCGCAGCACGCCCCGCACTCGTCGCACATGCTGCAGTCGCAGATGTCCATGTCGAGTGCGGCGCTGCACACTCTTCAGCCGCCTATTAATAATGGTTCAGAAATTTTATCACGGGTAAGTTTTGCATTAGAACCGTTAATCGACTTGAAATTTTATATTATTATTATAAACACACTAACGTATTTGTCCTCGTCAGATATTGCACACCAATTCAGACGAAGACGCTGAAGAAAATAGGAGAAATAGTCAAGACGGGAATCGGCCATCACAAGTGTCGCAACCTAGTGCGCTGCTAACGCAACTTTTGGCAAACGGGCCGTCGAATAATGGCCGCTCCACAGACCCCGAGCGAGATTACCTCCACGAGAGGCTTCAAGGGGTTAAACGAAAATTTGAGGAGAATAAAGGTTGTCCTACGAGTAATGTTAAAAGGCCGACTTCTGAGGCTCAACAGGTTAGTCCATTTCTTATACGATTTCGTACTAATTTGTAATCCAAATGTAGACGACTAAACATGGTTTAAATGATTGTTTCCTCTATATTCATTCTTACCTTTCTTCGTAGTTAGGTACACTTCACACGGTCGATTTCTCTACAACGTTAAGAGGAAAGGGGACGAAGTCACGTGACCGTTTTTCCATACGTAGGCCCCATTTACCCCTTCCCCCTCTACATATTAACATTATAAAAAATTAATATTATTTCCTTTATTTAACTTGGGTCTTAGGTAAGGGTTTTACAATGTGAGTATAAAAGTACAATATAAAAACACTTACAAAACATTTCAAAAAATATATCAACACATTATAAAAAACCTAAGCTAGGGTACCGCTGGCAGGGGCAACGCTGCCGGTGGTCAGGGCCGCAGAGTGAGGAACCGACCTACTATACGCATAGTACACATACTACACCATCACCAAAATATTCTTATTATTACGCAATTTCATGTACATATTTATCTATCTAATACCTTTAAACGAGCAATTCTTGTTTATTTATTTATATATATATTTTGGGGATCTCGGAAACGGCTTTAACGATTTCGATGGGGGTTTTTGGGGGCGATAAATCGATCTAGCTAGGTCTTAGATCTCTGGGAAAATGCGCATTATTGAGTTTTTATATGTTTTCCGAGCAAAGCTCGGTTTCCCAGATATTGTATATTAACCGCATCTATGCTCGCTCGTTTCATTCCTTAATAATTATAAGAGTTAGGTGCTTTTAACAATTGGCCCGATGACAAATTTTTAAATCCCTTTTAATATTATCGGTACACTTGTATTGGTTCCGAAAAACACAATATTTCAGCTATACTCATAAGATTTAACATAAATAATTGCATTTTATTATAGCTAGTTTAAACCTCGCGCGAAAACGCCTCACACGCCATTTGTGACGTCATACATTTTGGTGGTAGACATTGTTTACATACTTACAGTTACGAATTTCCCTTGAATCCGAATGATATTGTTAATTCAGCACCATATATTACGATTAGGGGTGATAAATACATTACAAAAATTGTTCACAATAAGTCATTTTATACAAAGACTCTCATACGGTTGCAATTTAAGATGAATTATTTAGATACATGTAAATTTTGAGTGAAAATCACCGAGCGTCGGTTTTACTTTTTAATTTTTAATTTTTTCTAGTTACGACAGCCAACATGGTAATGATAGTTCCATTCAGCCAAATAATTAAAAAAGTTTGTTGGTGAAATATCGTATTATTTAGCATTTTATTTAGATAATAACAAATAGATATCTCCTTTATATCGTGTAATAATATTTTTTGGACGTAATAAATGTTTAGTGGCAAAATAACATTTTTTTTGCACCTTCGAACTCTTTGGTGAGAACGTATGGATTTCGGTCAATGAGGTTGTTTATGTTGCTCTAAGAAATATGTTATGGATTGATGACGTCGCTGTTTAGAACGCTTCTGATTGGCGTTTCAGTAATAATGGCCGATTGGAGAATTTTGCAATTTTATTTTATTGAATATATTAATAATCCTTCAGTTTATACTGAGATTGGGCCATTTTTTAGAATCATATTAACATATATGTTTCTTTGAAACCATTATTTCCGTGATTCTTTGTTACTTGCTACAGGCCTATTGGTATGGAATTTTATTTTCGCTCCTAACTCTTATAATTTATAATAATAAAAACAATTGAAAAATGTCAAATGAAGGGGCATAACTATGGTCAATATGTGATATGGGACTATGTTTGTATGGAGAAGAGGTCATCCGCTATCGTCTTAATTTCTTTACATATTCGCTTTGATAAGTAAGGTGGATCCCTTACTCCTCTATAGGCCCTTTTATTACACAGGTGAGCTCTAGTGCGGCGTCGGCGTCACCCACCTGCACGTCCTCGGCGACGTCGCCGTCGACGTCGAGCGCCGGCATGAGCCCGCTGTGCGCCAAGAACCAGATCCTGGTGTCGCTGCTGGCGCGGCAGCAGACGTCGCCCACCACGCCCATGCCGCTGCCCAACGCGCTGCGCGGCTTCCCGGCGCAGCGGCCGCGCGCGCCGCCGCCGGCCTTGCCGCGCCACCAGGCCACCATCACCAACATGCTCGCCGCTAACAAGTCAGTACCACTGTCTCATTATCATGAGCCACAGCATCTTTGCAGATAATATTTAGAGGAGGTAGTCTAGTCTACATCGACTGCGATGACTGTATAGACCGATGGCCGATCGGCATTTCTTGCCGCATCGATCACAGATGTTACCGGAGTGGCGTCGTAACCTGCCGGAGGGCATGGCAAAGTACGACGAGCTCTGGTTGTACCAACTTAAGCAGACACGACGCTATCTACTCCTCCACTAATAATGTTAGGGTTTTCTTTTTAGTCGATCCACTTCACAGTGTACTTAAGAGTACAAAGCAATAGTCGGGTTTACCGCAAAACACGAAAATTACCTAAGTTAAAAGTCGGTAGAACCATCTTGAAACAAATAATAGATGGGCCACCCCCGGTGTGTGCCCGACTGCCTGACAATTGAATTTCGCAAAATTTTACTGTATGGAATCTTCATAGTTCACTGCCGAGCGATGTTGATCAGTCCGTCAAGTGTGGTTGGTGCGACTGGTCCATTAACCCCCATTAACCATTATGGTCCATTAACCATTAAGTAACGAGAATCTAAATTAAGTAAATTAAATATTATCGTTTTTTGGCTGACAAATTAGAGTTGTGGGATTAACGGATCATTAAATAGGTCCAGAACAAACTGTTGCCCATCCGCAGGTAACGACCGTTGAGTCGGGAACGAATTTTCACAAGATGGAAATCTGAGTGGGCCGTTTATTTCCAGCAACAGCCGGGCGAGCAATGTGAACGGCGGCGGTGCGGGGTCGGGGCTGGAGATGGCGTCTGCGCCCAGCCTGGGGCAGAGCCACCTGCAGCTCGTGCTGCAGGGCGCGCCGCGCGGCTACCCCGCGCCGCCCGCCGCCAACCCGCCGCCCGACCCGCTGCACTACGGCAACACCGCGCCGCTGCACGTCTACAACAACCAGCCCATGTGAGTCACGACTCTTCCGACGTCACTATCGACTGAGGGTCGAGACCACAGGAGGTCATTGTTCTGTGCACCGAGGATCACCATTCTACATTATTTCCGCCGTCCTAATAATAGGTGCCTGACTCGCCTGAGTGTGTTCCTGGCAGATATGTATAATTAAACTGCTAAGCTAACACTCCCTCTCCAGGAAGAAAATCCCTTAAATCCCATACGCAATAAGTAAATAATTATTGATTGTAATAAAGATGTAAAGTCAAACAAATCGTCCCCTATTTGTCAGCCGAAACAAATGGCGCTGTACTACGACTACTACGCCACATGATTTTTGGCTACTGATTACCAAACGTCAACTTATGACTAACAGAGTTACGGCATAATGTACGGAGCCGAACAACGCCATTTACATCAGCGTCAAATTCAAAGCAGGGATTTGTCTTAGATTTGAATCATCTTACACATTCAACGAATCTTTGACGATAAGCCAGCCAGCCCTGTGTTGAAAAACTCACACTATAGTAGACCCAAACCAATTATACATAGATGGAGTATGGAGTAGTTACTGAGCACATCTAGTTAATCCTTAATGTGTGCATAGTCTTAAAACTAAATTGCCATCGTTGTTGAGGCTTACTCACTTGGAGATGTGTTTACAGGAGCGGCAGTAGCCGGCAGGGCGAGCGCGGCGACAGCGAGGTCCCCTGCGGCGACAGCATGCTGTCGGCCATCCTGGACGAGTTCATCGAGAACATGCCCGACGCCGACCGGAACGCGCCCGACGTAAGCGTGCTCTTGGACCTGGAGACCTATCAGCTCAAACCCGACAGCGCGGCAAGTCGATACGTGGCGTACCCTGTTGTCGTTGTTAGGCGGTCCTACCACTGGGGTCGTCCACAAATCATGTGATCGTTTAGAGGGGGGGGGGGGGGGGGGTAAGGAAAATATCACTAATGATCACGATGGGGGAGGGGGGGTCAGAGATGATATCACGTGTAATTTTTTTTTTCAAAAAGCGAAAGCCAAATACAGCGATATTACTCAAAAATTTAATCAGATCAAATAATCCGCTCACTTAATATCACCAAGGGGGAGGGGGGGTCAAAAATAGGTCAAATATGATCACATGAGTTCTGGACGACCCTACTTCCGCGATTGGATGCGGTGACGGTGTGAAGCGAGACAGCGCTATTCATGTCTATAGCGATGTCTCGCTCGCACGCCGCCGCCACATCTGGTTGCGGCGCCTGTATGATAACCGCGTTAGTTGCTGCCTTTATTGGTTGTAGAATTGTAGTCAGCTCCTTTGGTTCTCCATTATTATTATTATTTTTTAATTTATTTATTTATTTAAATCTACAACTTACGTACTAAACATTTATATTCTCGCCAAACTGTTACGTTTGATGGCGAGATGCGCTCAGTTTTTATACACTTAACCTATTTAACTAATTATATATTTAACGTAGGCCACACATGTATGTATATAATATACAAAATACAAACTATTGCTTCATAGAAATGGCAAATAATGTAAACAAATATGTCAGGTGATTTTCACAGAAATATTAATAATTAACATATACTTTAAAAGGAAATATATTCTAACAAAATATTTAAGTGTATAAATTGGTTTGTTTACATTATTTTTTCATCGCAATAACCGATATATGCTATGCATGTTCTTATTTACCTACCAATGAATTTGAGATTTGATATCTTATGTCTTATACTTTATCAACTTTATGGTATCATTATCTTATCTTCCAAAGAATTAAGTAACAGGAGCAATCAAAAATAAATAATATATCCATAGTAAGTTGTTCAAGCTTTTTAACAATTTTATTTACTAAGCTTAGAATAAATTTAAAAGTGGAAAAAATCAATAGACCACGGCGCAATAGGCTATTGATTGGACGCAGACGTTTCTGCTTGTTAAAAATTAAAATTTTATTTACTATTTCATCAACGTTTACAAAATACAAATTATTTATTTGCCAGAATGCAGTTATTTCTAATTAATTGTATTTTGTTTTAATGCATGATAGTTGACGTTTTGTATGGTTGTTTCATATTTACCATTGGAATAGTTATTATTGTCGTCACGTCATGCTATTTTTCAATCAATGCTGGCAATTTCCCATTTATCTACTATCAGATTAGAAAATAAGTTTATGTAACATTAAAGGCAAATACTGTTTGCAGATACGGCAAAATACCGAGCAACTTTAATATAAAAAAAAAATGTTTGACATTGCAGGGTATGAAAGATAGCAAAGCTATGATCAACGCAATAAGACAAAGTCTTATGCAATGTGAAACCGTCACCAAGAGCCCAGTGTCGACCAGTCCCGGACCGCCGCCGCCTGTGTACTCCGTACAAAATTTGGTAAAAATATTTCATTTTACAATGTTCCACTAAAATTCAATAAAATATATTTAGGGGACTGGGGACATAATATATATTATGTACTATGTGTTCCGTTCTACGACCGAGATCTTACATGAGAGAGCAACGTCAGTTGTCCGACCGATAGATGCTGCTAGTTGTCTTACATATGTAGTCACTCCGCCTAGACGTGGCGTAGTATAATGTCTTCCACGCTTTGTTCTATCAAAATCGATGTGGAGTTTTAATTTAGACGGACTCACACCCGAAGCGATGCTGATGTAAATTATCCACGTCACCTCTTTTACACAAAGAAATACTTTTAATGTTACTATACTGTCTATGATAGTTATTTTTCTCTTTGAATCCGTTGAGTCATGTGTTATTCACAGTACAGCAGTATAATAATTCCACTACAGGGCGGGGGGAGCATGAGCGGCAGCAACGCGGCAATGTACAGCATGAGCGGTGCCGGCGACCCGGCGCGGCGCGTCGGCGAACAGCAGCAGCAGAAGGCGCGTCTGCTGCAGCAGCAGTTGCAGCAGCAGATGCTCGTGTCGCGCGAGGTGAGCTTCGTGTCACACTACAGGGCGGGCAGCATGAGCGGCAACAACGCGGCAATGTACAGCATGAGCGGTGCCGGCGACCCGGCGCGGCGCGTCGGCGAACAGCAGCAGCAGAAGGCGCGTCTGCTGCAGCAGCAGTTGCAGCAGCAGATGCTCGTGTCGCGCGAGGTGAGCTTCTTGTCACACTACAGGGCGGGCAGCATGAGCGGCAACAACGCGGCACTGTACAGCATGAGCGGTGCCGGCGACCCGGCGCGGCGCGTCGGCGAACAGCAGCAGCAGAAGGCGCGTCTGCTGCAGCAGCAGTTGCAGCAGCAGATGCTCGTGTCGCGCGAGGTGAGCTTCTTGTCACACTACAGGGCGGGCAGCATGAGCGGCAACAACGCGGCACTGTACAGCATGAGCGGTGCCGGCGACCCGGCGCGGCGCGTCGGCGAACAGCAGCAGCAGAAGGCGCGTCTGCTGCAGCAGCAGTTGCAGCAGCAGATGCTCGTGTCGCGCGAGGTGAGCTTCGTGTCACACTACAGGGCGGGCAGCATGAGCGGCAACAACGCGGCAATGTACAGCATGAGCGGTGCCGGCGACCCGGCGCGGCGCGTCGGCGAACAGCAGCAGCAGAAGGCGCGTCTGCTGCAGCAGCAGTTGCAGCAGCAGATGCTCGTGTCGCGCGAGGTGAGCTTCGTGTCACTCCACAGGGCGGGCAGCATGAGCGGCAGCAACGAGGCAACGTACAGCATGAGCGGAGCGGGCGTGAACATATTGAAAAGTTATCTTTGAAATTAACCGCAGAGATGCCAACTTCTAATATCTACTTGCATAAACAATCCATTTATTTAGTGGGAGCTTCTTCAATTAGTGAATATATGGAAGACAGATAACTAAAATAATAACATGTTTGTGGTGAATCGAGCGTGTATTTTGCAGGCGTCTGAGCAACCGCAGGCGGATCTCGGCTCGGCGCTCGTGACGGGCGCGCCGCCCAACGTCACGCTGCAGCGAACCCCCGACTATCACCGATTGTATATATCCCCCTCTAGTAAGTATTACCACATAATAAATAAACATACTAGGTACAGAAGGGTCACTCTTTGATAAAACGCGTCTATTACGAGAGATACAAGCGCAAGCGTGAGCAGGCGTCCGTTCCATAGCGGTGCGTGGCTACTACTACTGCTAGACACTAAAACTGGTGTGGCCACATGTACTTGTAGCGACGCGACAAAATCGCGGAGTGAGCGACTTCGCCTATCGAGACTTGGCAGCGTGGCCGGCCAAGTTCGAAGAAAATGGCGCGCAACACTGCAGTGTGTAGATTCACCGCACCGACCGCACGAGCCATTTGTCGACCCTTCTAACTTTTTCCAGAGCACCCGAGGGTCTGATATTTTGATATTATATCAAACTTGCAAAATTTTAGAGTCCGATGTATAATGTTTGTTTTTATTTCAGATCAATTGGGATCAAATTATGGTACAAATAAAATAACTTCGACGCAACAAAACCCAATGTTATCGCAACAACTAACCGTAAGTTATTCTTTCGTATTAATCGGATAGAATACGTTAAACCTGATTAATATCGCCAGTTGACTTTTTAAAGTAGCGCGAGTCGTAACATAAAATATTTAGAAAACTGTAGTGTATTATTTCTAAAGTGACGGCCGTTTTACACGTTGATTAGTGACGAGTGCGAGTTAATACATTTGCTACAAGCGTTTGGTAGCAAACGTATGAACTCGCACTTATCACTGAAACACTGATCTATGCGTAAAGCGGGTGTAAGGTTCGTTTCCTGAATAGTTAGTGGTAATGTGATATGTCCGCAGGGGTCGCGGTACAGCGCGGCGCTGGCGGCGCACTCGGCGGCCGCGCTGCACACGCCCATGTCGCAGCAGCCCTACCACCGCGCGCCGCGCCCGCAGCCGGGTAAGTCACACACCGTTCATAGCCCCCGACTTGTTTACTAACCGTCTTCCTGTGTTCATTTACCGCCGCCTCTCCACTGAGGCGGAGACCGGACGCGACGAAACGACACGGATCACGAACCGACCGTTCGTCCCCGCCTCAGTGGAGAGGGCCTCCTTCCCTTTCGCATTAGTCTAAACCAAAAGGTCCCGCGAGGTATGTATGTGTTTTGCGAACGATGTCGCAACCGAATTGTTGAATAATCCGTTCCGTGTTCAGTCTGATCCAATGGTTTCGTTCTTTGTGACGGTATGCTTTTAAAATACTAAATATTTTCTTAGGTAGATTATAGATTAGATCTTCTCCGATATTGTTTTTACTTCGAAGCATGCCCCTCCCGAACCCGACTCTTCAGCATGCTCCGTAGATTTAGATCCTATCGGTTCGGGGACCAGACTCTCGAAACCACGATACGAATTAATTGCATGTTTATCGCTTAGTAATCTATTCGATATTTTGAATAATATTAATACAAAGGTGAGGTAGTTCCGCTTCCTAGAGCCGAATGTTTTTTTTTTCTATTATACAGTCGCGTCTTGTAATAAAATTGCATTTTTTCGCAAGTTCGACGTGATTCGTGACTATATTGTCGGGACACGACGGACCAAATAATTTTATTAGTCTCGCATGCGTTCGAGCCGAACTAATCCCTGTAATTACACTATGGTATTTATATACTAGTTTTATTCGACACGATCGTAAAGTTTTAGATCGAAGCCGCGCCCCTCGGCGTATCAAACGCGCTTCGGCCGATCCCGGTCGGGGGCTCGCCTCTCCCCGAAAATAAAACTGCGATTACGCGATCGCTCGTTCGGTCGTCGACGCCGAGCTCCGGAGTAGGTAGGTCCGGGTTTCGCCTTAGCTATGTGGGTACTAACGCGGGTGTGTGGCAGTGGGCGGCTACTACGACGAGGGCGCCGGCTACTGCGGCGAGTACGCGCACGCGCGCCGGCCGCACGCGCCGCACGCGCCGCACGCGCCGCACGCGCCGCACGGCCCGCACGGCCCGCACGGCTCGCACGCCCCGCACGGCCCGCACGCGCCCATGTCGCCGCACACGCCGCACCAGGTGCACCCGCCGCCCCACGACCAGGTCTTGTCATGTGAGTATTCCGCGCCGCGCCCCGCCCTCACCGCACCCTCATGATCAACATGTAAATAACCAGTCTCGTTTAGCAGTAGCTGGACGGTCCCTTATTGTCGACGATTAAACTTATAATAAAATGTTTTTAAAAATTTGTGTGCACTGATTAACCTTTTGTTCAGAGGACGACATTGTGGTTACACAATAAATTCGAATATAGTAAGGTAAAGTAATCGTAGAAAATATAATAGAAAATGTATCGTATTAGTATTTTTATAACTTTCACTCTGCATGATACTTATATCTAATAATGCATTTTGCGCTTCGACCGACTTCGCTTGTGTAATAATATGAACTTTCCTGATATATATAAGTTTTTCGATTTGGATCAGTCTGTAATGTCGTTCGGTTTCTCGGGCGTCAATTTTCTTTCAGATATATTTATGGCCCGACACGGGGTTTAGTTTTCAATTGACATGTGAAAAGCGATGGACAACATAAAGATTTCGAATTTCTAATGTTATATTTAATCATACGCGATTAAAATTACAGCACCTATATTAAAACGTTTTTCATAATCTATCGAGTTTTGATGAATATCAGTTTGAATTGACCGGCCGAAGTCCGGCAGGGCAATACAATCAGCCGACAACAGGACGAGTGATTTACGAGGCGGCACGAGAAGCTATCGCCCCGTCGGAAAGACGATATGAACCGTGTTGTGAGATAATTGTCTCCATGCCCCCACGGCTCCCGCTAACTTTCGGTCGCTGGTATTGCAGGCGCAGGCAGCGGCGGGGTGGGCGGCCTGGGCGGCGCAGGCGCAGGCGCAGGCGCAGGCGCGGGCGGCACGTCGGAGTACGTGCGCAACGAGCTGCGCGCCGTGGTGGGCGCGCGCTCGGCGCGGCCCGACCCGCACCCGCACCAACCCCCCGACCTCGACCCGCTCATGAGCTTCGACATGTCCACGTCGAGCGGTAAGCATGCCTCTCCCTCTCCTATACAAACTTATACTCTAGTAGTACGGCCTCACACTTAACGGTGACCTAACAAAAGCTCCCTACCTCGAGGCAAAAACAAAACGAACTTTTATATTTTCATTTAGTCTACATATATTACTACTCGACTTAAATTTAGGTGTTTGAACGTTGTGTTAAATTTAGGTGTGTTTCCAGGGATAGATTAATAGATTGACCGGACTTGTGAATGCGATTGATCGATTTTGATGTTTCAATCCACGCATCTTTAACCGTATTCCACTTTTTAATGTGTCGAATTGCATTCGTTAATTTAGGTTTGATAATCGTTTTACGTTTTACCATGATACAATATAACAAGGTATTTTCTTGCCGGTGATGTCTCAAGATTACGTCACATCAGTATTACACACACACACGCTTTCAATATATGTGACGTTATCTATGAAAACAGACCTTATTGTCGATGGCGCTTACGCCATTGTTAACGATGCACTGATATAAATACAATGCCGCGCGACGCAGTGCGGCGTAAGCGCCATCGACAATAAGTTTCCATTTCATACATAATGCCCCATATTCATGATTATCATGAAGTTTTGATAATGTACGGTTAATATTCGTAAAGAATTTAGGACAAAGGACCATGGGCAGAAATGTCCCCACCCACCAACAGAAATGAAACATGTCTCATTTAATAGATCTTAGCAACCTGATGATTTTTTACTATGACGAGGATCGCCATATGTATGGGGTTTTCTTGGAAAACCGTGTTTTGTTTTTACATATTTTTTGCTCATTTCATTGAAAGTTTTTGTTTTTTTATTATACTAGTTGATTGATAAACAAGCATGCGGGGCTGCGTGATGGTAAACAGTCACCGCAGCCTATAGACGGATGTAACAACTCATGGTTATCACGTAATACGCGTTACCGACCATGTGACGTAAAGATCTTATGCCACAATACCCAGTAATTGCACTGCCATGTCTCACCCTTCAAACCGGAACACCGCCATGAAAACATAACTGCTTAGGGACAGAAAAAAACCCCATACATAGGGCGATTCTCGTCATAGTAAAAAATCATCAGTTTGCCAAGATCTATTAAATGAGACATGTTTCATTTCTGTTGGTGGGTGGGGACAGTGCCCATACAAATTTGCCCATGGTCCTTTCCTTGACATATTGCCATGTTTTATTACAGTGCTGAAATGCAAAGTAATGCCAATTTCAAATATAATTTTGCCGTACAAAACCATAAAAGGTGAACCACATCAAATTGAGTCTTAACACAAACTTACGTTGTTTATTATGAAAAATATACGTGTAATCACATAAGTACAATAATCGTGAGTAGTTGTTCAGATTTATGTCAAAGTTCTGGAATTCGAAATCTAAGAATTGCACCCCACCATGATGACGTATTGTGGAGGCCGATGATACTTCACGAGATGTCACGGAAAGAACGTACCAGATGAAGATAAAACGCGTGATATTATATAATAAACTTCGCCTGCGGGCGTATTCTGGTCGCGACTATCGCGCACGACTAGCCTTGATATAGCGCTCGTCTCTAACCACCGCGCGGTCTTAGATAGTCACATAAGCTGTAACATCATAACATGTCGCGCGATAAG
The DNA here is from genome assembly GCF_910591565.1 of Cydia splendana. Taxonomy (NCBI): domain Eukaryota; kingdom Metazoa; phylum Arthropoda; class Insecta; order Lepidoptera; family Tortricidae; genus Cydia; species Cydia splendana. The sequence continues at coordinate 12,007,572 of NC_085964.1, read as the reverse complement.
CGCAACCAAAATGACTTCAGGCGAAGTATATTTATTATACCACGCGTTTTATATTAGTTATGCCTGGTTTTTGAATGAAATGATTCTTCTGGCAAATAATGCGAGCTAATTTCAGACACAAGGCATTTTATGTACATATAACTTGACCGCAACCTGTATCCGATATCACGATGGTAATTATCGGTTTGGGTCATGTTGTCTAATGATATAGCGCAAGTGACAAGATCGAATACGGGCTGAGCTTTGTTATTTGTCATTATTAATGTACTTACACTTAATTGACTGTTGCATGAACATATTGTCGAGATTATTTGATGTACGTACGATGTGAACATGAAACGTGATTTCTCTCTGGTGTCAGTCTGGATTAGGTAGTATTATGTTACATTTCTATTCGATGTAAGAATGGACAAATTACATATACAACGTGTCCCAAAATTCAACGATAAGCTGGCACCAGAAGATGGACCTGCTCATGACTACTCCAGGAAAAATAATAAAAAAAATATTTAAAAAAATATTGAAAAATTGTAGACATGGTCGTTAAAAATACCACTAGGGGTGTCGACTTTAATTTTTTTTGTAATTCCATAATAAATTGAGATATATATTTTTTCTTTTTTTTCCTCGAGTAGTCATGAGCAGGTCCATCTTCTGGTGCCAGCTTATCGTTGAATTTTGGGACACGTGGTATATAACGAGTGCCACAACTGAAAATACCGTGAACTTGTAATTTTAAAGTGTTGTTCTTGATTTTTGAAGTTCCAAATAGAACCCTGATTTACAAAGTCCGTCCGTCCATCAAACTATTGCAGTCTTTACAACACATGAAATATAAGTACTATATGTTGCTTGAGGTGTAGATTTCATGTTTAAGGATGTCTCAGTGTACATTTTTGTGTCATGGAAAGCAGATAGTTAATGAGTTAGTTTGATTAGACAGGATGAAATGTTACTACGTAATCTTTCTTTATGCGCTTCCGATCCGACACACACTTGTCCGGTTTCTTGTTAAAGTCTCGACATAAGGGATCTCACAAAATCTTATAACCCTCGTTAAAGTGGAGTGTAATCTGCGCGCGGTTCCATAGAAATGTGTGAATCGCTCGTATTCACTGGCAATGTATGCGTGTGTACGTACGTAGGTGGCGGCAGTGTGGTGGGGGGCCGCGCGGCCTCGGCGGCGGGCCCGCAGAGTGCGTGGGAGTCGCCCCAGAGCACCCCGGTAAGCACGGGCCGCGGACTGCGACTCCGGCCAGACATGTAGTCACTCCACTACTTTTGTATCGGTTTTCATTATTTTTGTAGACTTATCTGAATACGTATTGAGTCTGCCCCGCAGCGTGTGTTGTGTCGATTCAATCATGTTGATGAGTTAGATGCTGAATTAGAGAAATGTGCCAAACTGCTGCTATAAATACTTGTTGCCTTTTCTGCCAGAATTCGCGGTCGATCGAGACGAAATTAAATCTCATGTTAAAATTATATAACGCGATATTGGTACATTTCTGAAATTACTAAATTACGCTTTTGTGATGTGTTATCAATTCTTAGTAAAACCATGATATTACCTACTTCTGATAGTGTCAAACCTTCCAATACTTGAGTACTGTACTTTATTTCCATAAAAAATAAATTGTAATGAAATGCGCTTAATTGTTATGTTAAAAAAGAAATGAAAGCTTTATGTTGAGTACGTGGGGCACGAAGCATGCGCGGAGTGTGGTGAAGGTTGTGTGGTGTAGCCGAGCCGCCGCGGAGCGTCAGTAGGTATACTGTTGTGCGATAGAAAATGCTTATTTGTCTGCTTCTGAAATGTTCTATAGCATACGAGCCATTCAGTTTATTCCATTCTGTAGTAAAAGTGGTTTGAAATTGCATGATAAAGTTGTCGAACGTTTTTAACTTATTTTTTAATAGAATTATTAGATAAAACATAAAACATATTTATTCATCTTTACAAATTCAGGTTAGTTTCAGGTACTTATGATAATCCTTAAAATCCTTTTTATAAACTTTGATACCTATGAATATCGTTGACAGTTCGGGTAAGACACCTACATACTTAAAATAATATAGGATCTTTGTGCAAAATAACAAAAATAGTAAAATTAATCATTTTATAAACAATGGTCTCAACAAAATTTACGGATTTCGAGAACAAATCATGGTCTAATGAACATTCTACAACATAGTAAACTCCAGAGGGCCTATCGCGAACACCGAAGTTCGTAAATTCCGGGTATCTTTCTATGCCCGCATATTACGAAATTCGGTGTTTGCAGTAGACCATCAGTTTCAGTCATTGCGACAGGACTGTATGGGGTAAGTTGGTAATCAGTAGAGTTTACCTTTTTGTAGAATGTTACCAGCGAAAGAATTGTTCTAATGCGTCAGTTTTGTCAGAATGTATAATCATAAAGCCGTTGTCAATTTTTGAGCAGCATTTTAAAATAAAATCTTGTCACTCTTACAATAGTTACCTACTTGTTGAAGTTGTGGAAGAACTATACAATAAAAATACATGTGTCTGTTATTGGAATTCAATAATATATTTGTCTTACAAATCATTTTAGGCAATATTTTTTTTCATTTAGCCTCTTTAACTGTGACTTGTAACAAGATAAGAAAAACATTATATAGATTAATTTTAGTATTAATGTGTTAAGCGTATTTCTAGTATTGATTGTATGTTTTTTTTAATAATTATTGCTCTTCTAGTATATTATATAATAAAATTATGCTGAGTAAAACGTTTAAGTATAGTTTTTATGTAGATTTTTTTATACATATTTAGGTATTATAATAAATATTTGTTTAAAAATATCAAGAATTGGATTAAAAGCGTTTTGAAGGCAAACATTTCCGTTGCAATTTTAAACGAGTTCCCTTGATCGAGTCTCCACTTGTAATCAACTTTTGCAATAACTATATTTTTTATCTCATTCAAATACAGAAGAGAACGAGGCTCTATTAATATGTGAGCAGGGTTGTGGTGTATGTGTATGTCGGGGGGTCGGGGCCGATGGTGGGTGTGAGGTGTGAAGTGACCGGTGTGTTGTATGTGCAGAATACTACGGAGGCGGGCTCGGCGGAGGCGGCGGCGGCTCGCGGTGATGAGGCGCCGGCGACCTCGGGCGGCGGGCGCACGCCGGCGGCGGCCGCGAAGGCCTCGCTGCTGCAGAAGCTGCTCTCGCAGTGACTCTCACTCGCTAAAGTTGCATTTATTACTTTATCGATCCTTCGGGTGGACGATAGTCGACGATACTTAAATTCCATCGTAACGAACGTCGTCGTTCCCGGTTACGGTCTACGCGGTACCTCTACGGCTGTAAATCTCGCGGCGCGAGAATAATCATAGTACACGTATTTATAGAACGTCTTATAATTATGTCGATATGTAGTCTAGTAGTGCTAGTTATATATGGAGTTGTAAAAATCGTTTTGTTGATGAAATATTTTTGTCTTGAGTTCTTTGAGAACGTTGTTTAAGATTGATCTTTACATTTCTATGAGTAGTTTTTTTTTTCGTACGAGATTTTAGTTCGAGACGAATTATGATGGTAGCTTTCTGCGACGGAAGATAGTTTTACAATGTACTCGTACGCCTAGTACATACATCATGTACAATAGAAATGTACCGTGTGCAATATGGTATAGATTTAAAATCATATTAGGCGTTGTGAACGTTTATGTAATATAGTATGAAAGTCAGATGTTACCTGTTATGACAAAGTAATTTGTATTATAGTATACTAGAGACGACAGAGTGAGTTTTAGGATATGGAATTAGGTACACTAAGTTTGTATAGTGAAATTTACTAGAAATGTTACATAAGAAACCTTCCTTGTGGAGTAGCAAATTACAGAGACGTGACTCCAAATGATTAAAATAAAATATCGTTGGTCCTAAAACTCATTCTGTATTCATAATGAGACATCAAGTGAAACAAAGAATAATAATAATAATGGCGTGTAAATACTGTGTTGTTAAATTAATTATATAATTATGTTGCTTTAATGTAAATATTTTTTTATTTCTTTGTGTTTCATGTGCCTATGGTATATTTAATTTTATGTTATTCTCGTACATTGTTTTCTATAGCATTGCATTGCTTTATTTATAATTTGACAGTTATTCAGAATTCTATTCTAATAATGTTTTTATTATATTGGTTGGTAGTCTTGTGCATGTTTATAATGTAAGTCTTTCTGGAAATATTGTTAGCCCCCTAGTACAAGAGCGTCTATAGTTTACATTTAAAACATCGCGAGAGTGTTATATAACAATAGTCGCGACGCTAGCAACAGTGTTGGCCGAAACGTTAGTGCAATTAACCATTATTGGCCATTAACCATTATAAATCGTACCGTAAACTGTAACCGTCCGTTACGATTTACGGTTCAATTTATAATGGTTAATTGCAATTAACGTTCGGCCGACACAGGCTAGCAATCCTAGTTAGATCTATAAATTGTTAGGATGGGAGGACACTGGGTAGTGGGCAGGATGTATTAAACGACCGGCGTGCCGCACTGTTATAGATAAATGTGCTGAACGATGTGTCGAAGCGTGAACAACGTCCATATTACTTGTCAACTATTGTATGTACAGCTCCTGTTAAATGCACACATTTGATGTGTGGACTACGGCTACTTCAGATAAGGAATTGTAGACCGTGTAGACTCAAGCACACATTGGCGAAAGTTAAAACTTCCATTTTAACTCAGTCTGACCTTCTTTCATCGAAAATGTAATCAATTTTCATTTACCATCAAAATTTACAATTTCTTCAATTATAGTGCACAATAACAAAAAGGGCACTGACTATTTTAGTGTTTGTAAAATATAACGTAGTGCTCATAATAGCGGTATCAAATGTACAAAATATTAAAATTACATTTAATGACATTTAAGATAATTTTATTCAAAATTGTACAGACGTTATTCACTAACTCGAACACTCGGGACCATAACAGGCTGGACGATGCAACCATAGTTCCGCTCCCCGGTCGTCGCCGTCGGCTCCGACTGGAAGCAAACCGACGACTCTAATCTTACGAACTAAGTACTTTAGCTCAAGCGGCTCAACTACTAGTCTTTGATGTCTTATACCCGCGATACAACATTGGCGATTGACAATAAATCAAACGAATATAAATAAGGTATGTACTTAAATAGACTTGGGGGTACCAACATTTCAAATGCATAAATCCTACCGTTACTTTGAATACCTACTCTTATAAAGCGACACACGAGTAGTCAGTAGCACATAGAATCACGACAAAGAGTATTGTGATGTTTTAAGATTTTACCTAACTAATGAGTAACGTACAAATAGTATGTAGAAGATATCCATAAACCAAAACGAGTAATATGTATAGGATAAGAATATTTTTCTACCAATGAAAAGTACCATAGTTTGGGAAATGTAGACTACTGACCAATTTGTTTGTGAAAGTAGTTTTGGGGAAGGGCACACCGGCTCGGTTAGCGTAGCGATCATCGCACTACACCGGCTCACCATAGCATACCATAGCTAGCTAGCTGTAACAATATCTACATCTGGAACTATGATTACTGCAAGTGATTTTTTATTTCCTCATAAAATTATTAGATAAGATTTGTTTTATGTACTAAAGATAAAAGAATATAGCAATATTTCTATTCATTCCATTTATTTTAAGGGGGAAATGTCAGATAGATAAATATCAAATCAATAAAGTACAAGTGATGGCCTTTTAATATGACAACACTTTACCGTAATAGATGAAGATTAGTCAGTCCACCTACACATGCATATATTTACATACGGAATATATGGACTTATTATCGGATCGCTAGAAGGAACTGCATGAAATGCCGTCACTTATTTACGTCATGAAGCGAATAATTGTACACTAAAGTTATATTTTTTGCAGATTTACGCTAACATAGTGAATACCTCATATTGTCTCATAAATAATCCGAAGACACGTCCATACACCACAAGCAGTTGAATATGTAAATTGAAAAAATGTAAATAAATAGATGCAGCAAATACATGAGTAACATAGGTGCCTGGAATTTAAAATATATAAAAGATATTTTTTCTAAGCATCCAAACAAACGATAAATTTTGATATCGAATAGCTACATTAATAAATTTACGTACTTGTATCAAATACGAGTAAAATTATAATAAGCAGCGATTAGGCAAAATTAAGATTTTCATTCATAATCTATATCTGTAACTCTAGGTTTATAAACTCCGAAAAAGTGAGAATGGGCTTAATAATTATTATACGATTGTCGGTGATTTGTATGGAAATTGGTAATAGGTAATATAAACGTTAGTGCCCATCACACGTGAACCAGGGGAACCTGTCTTCCAGTTCTTAGCGATGGAAATTAATTATATCACTTGCGTTGAACGGGCTTCATGCCCAGAGTTACTTCAAATAGCTTTGTTTTCATTCTTCACATAATACTGAAATAATTGGCATCTAACCAAAGGTCATCGAAAATATATTCCTAACATATAAATAATGTATTTTGGTAAAGAAGATTTTAATGTTTAAATGGGCTTTAAGAATATATGATTATAACTAGTAATCGTGTATAAGCAGTGTTAGAATGTTAATTGTCTTGGTGTTTTGGAATGAATTCACTGCATAAAATATTCAATTTGACTAAATATACAAATCCTTTCACAGCTGTTTAAAATACAAAATTAAGTCTGTACTACAAATGTTATAGCAATTGATCTAGTTTATGCACTTAAACTTTTGTTTCTTTCGATCCATGGCCGTTTACAGGATGATGGTCCCTATTGTAAAAATATTATATGCCATTTTGTGAACTATTTCACTTGAAAGGTATGTCATATATGATGCTTTTGAATTGGGATATATTATAATGTTTTCTCAATTTAATCTAGACTAGGCACCATCTATTACCACAGAGTAAATCTAAATTAGAGATGCAATTAATAGGGTCCAAATTTCCATCCAAAATATCAGAAATATAAATTCGGATTGTAAGTTAATGACGTCATCGTTAATAGACACGTTGCTGCAACTAATTTACTCTGTGGAAAAGACCTCTGTTTATCACTGAGCATATTGCGTCCTGAAACATTGATGAGTACGGGAATCTTTGTTTCAAAGGGAAAACATAATTAGTTCTTCAGATTTTGATTACTTACATGTTATGTCCGTTATTTATTTATTACCTACTTACAGTGTGTTCTTTTATCACTATTATTTATAATCAATGAATAAGAAGTTAACACGCGCGTGATAATATTTATAATATAAAGGATGACAGTTGCTAACACAATGAGGTGTATGTTCCCGTACAAGAATGATTTTATTTTTTGTATAAAATCGTACCTCTTGTCTTGGCCTGTCGTCTGCGAACAAAGGATGTTTCCTACCGTTGTGGATATTTCTAAGTTTAATACGTTAGTGTAAAAAGCTAATTATGTTTTTCTAAGAATACGCAAAGTGGTTTTAGGTGTTGGTCAGTCGCAGAAAGGATTATTGCGAACGTGAGCTTTAGTTTATAATATAAGCGCACTGCATGCGGCAGTGAGGAGCAGCGCTCGGGCGCGTCGGGTACGGTCCTGTCCGTCCTGTACAGCTCGGCGCGGCAGCACTACATTTCTAGTTTGACATTACCCTCTTAGACGACTAGTCTTGATCGGGCAATCATCATTTTTGCGAGTGGCCGTAAGTCTGTGTTATTTAGTTCTTCAGATGTTAGATTAAGGCCTCTTGTGTTGCTGTGCATTTCTAAGCATTGTATGTATGTTTATAATATTGTAAATAGCTAAAATACATTATATTTTTACGACTAGCATACGCAACCAAAGTTGTTATAAAGTGATGGTTGATTAAATAATAAATTTAAATAGGTCGTTATGTTTATTTTAGGAAAAAATACAAATAAACTGTACAGTTGTATATGGGTACATCCAATGTCTCGTTGAAGCCTTTTACACAACCGCCCTGATATTAGTAAAATCGAATTTATTATTTTTTGGTATAAAAACGGTTAAATCTAAAAGGAATATAAATTATAAATAAAATTAACGGAAATAAGTAGTGTATGAGTGTGGCTTAAGCTCGTTTTGTTCCTAGTGTCTACCTAGCTTGTTCCAAAACATATTTCTTCTCGGCATTTGTCAATTAATGAAACTTGACGCATTTTGCTGTCTCCGAGATAAAAAAATCAGTGAAAATATAATTTTATTCCTTGAAAAGATCAGGCATTATGAGTACATTACATTAATTTAAGTTGTATTTTTTGTACATTTTAGATTCGAAATATATTAATATCTAAAAGGAAATGGTTGTTTAATTTTTTCGACTCTACCCGCAAGATCCCGCGATTTCGGGGTTGGTCCCATAGTAAAAGTTGCTCAGTATAATCCCAAAACCTCCCTGGCAACGGCAATGCACTTATTTTTTGGCCAACCTGTATGCATACCTACACAAAATATATCATAATAGGTAGGTAGGTAGTAAGACAATCATTACAGTTCCGGTTCCAGTAAGTGTACTTACTGCACTATAATATCCCTAGATAGATAACAAGACAAGATTGCTCTGGCTCTGCAACAAATGCAAATTGAAAGCCTTATATTATGATTTTCGTTCCCGATGTTTCCCGGGTGCAGATTTCGAAAATGTTAACTGTTTTGGAATCCAACGGTGCGATTCGGGAAATGAATTAGAGATTCACTAGATATGAAATAGTAAAGATATGTGACGTTCCACGGCAAAAGGTACCTTATGGCGGCCGCAATAATATTGGAGCTGCATTAATAATAGCGTAAGCGCCAACCGCCATAAGGTACCTTTTGCCGTGGAACGTCGCATATCTTTACTATTTCATATCTAGTGAATTAATTCATTTCCCGAATCGCGCCGCAAGATACATTTTTCCTCGAAATTTGTCATGTTACTTGTTTAGGATGTTTCAAAATTTCAAAAATAACTACAATTTTCAAATCCATCCACTGACATCCACCTTGGATTCCAAAATAGTCATTTTCGAAATCCGCATTCCAGAATATACGTGTATCATGGCGACTTTCACGCTAATAGTTTCGCTGACTGTACTTACAGGCGCCATTTTTTAGAATACCAAACAGACGTTATTTTTGAAAGCTGTACTTAGTATTTTTTGACTTATTTTCATTGAATTTAAACCGTGCTAATAATGGATAATTAGCGCAACCCTATTACTCGTTATATTACGCACAAGTTTGTGGCTACTAATTAGCTGAAGCTTGGAAGCTGAACATCCGCGCTGCCATTCATTTGTTTACGAGCTACCGCGGGGCTAGCAACTAATGGCCGGGGTCATGTCTATGCCTGATAATCAACGATCGGTCCTATTAAGACTATGTTTACCGTCTGGGATAATGGGGTCCTAGAAGATTGGTCACTCGCGGTATTAATTCTTGTTATAGGGAGTGTTGTGCTCTTAGCCGTTAAAACGAAATTTTTGGAGGTCATGAAATGGTTTTGGCGAATCCGTTCAAGAGAGAAACATGGTGAGATTGATGAGGTAAGTGTATTAATGTACCTAACCCTAGAATAGTTAGGATGTAAGTTATAGCAGAAAGTGTTTAGGCCTGAATAAATTAATAACGGCCTCCTAGCCTAGTCTAATCGGTAGTGCTAGTGACCCTGCCTACGAAGCAGGAGGTCCCGGGTTCGAATCCTGGTAAGGGCATTTATTCGTGTGTTCAACAGCATCACGAATATTTTAGGGAGTCATGGATCTTGTCCATGTATTTATTTATGATTTGTGATATACGTCGTATGCATATCGTTGCATGGTTAGGTCGATTTAAGTATGTAAGATTTTCCCCAAGATATTTAGGTAGGTATTTATATTTAACCTTTTCGCCGCCATTGGCTTTATAGGTATAAAGTTTGACATTGGAAATGTCTTTTCGTTCGCTCCAGTATACGGTCCGATTTCACGAAAAAGTGCGATCCCCTTATATCTCGGAAAGTTGTGAAGATATGATATAAAAATTGGCTCAAAAGACGCATAATCACGAGAGCTGTAAGGTGCAAAAATAATTATTCGAGAAAGTCAAAAACGAAAAATGTTATGGTCGAAATAGTGAAAATAAAATTCAATTTTTTCCGAATTTTTGATTTTGGTGCTCGATAATTTGCAAACGAAGAACGATATCAAAAATTTGAAAAAAAACGGCTCTGGACAATTTAGTCAGCTACAATTTGAGCCTTAAACAAAGACGATCGGGTTAAGGGTTTGCCCTGTAGCCTAACCTTAAAATAGTCAAAAAGTCAGAACGCACTATTCGATAATCTATGCATTCTTGTGGTGGTGGAAATAGAAATAGAGGTAGAGGTAGAGGTAGAGGTAGAGGTAGAGGTAGAGGTAGAGGTAGAGGTAGAGGTAGAGGTAGAGGTAGAAATAGAGGTAGAGGTAGAGGTAGTGGTAGTGGTACAGGTACAGGTAGAGGTAGAGGTAGAGGTAGAGGTAGAGGTAGAGGTAGAGGTAGAGGTAGAGGTAGAGGTCGAGGTCGAGGTAGAGGTAGAGGTAGAGGTAGAGGTAGAGGTAGAGGTAGAGGTAGAGGTAGAGGTAGAGGTAGAGGTAGAGGTAGAGGTAGAGGTAGAGGTAGAGGTAGAGGTAGAGGTAGAGGTAGAGGTAGAGGTAGAGGTAGAGGTAGAGGTAGAGGTAGAGGTAGAGGTAGAGGTAGAGGTAGAGGTAGAGGTAGAGGTAGAGGTAGAGGTAGAAATAGAAATAGAAATAATTTTATTCGTGAGCACAAACACAAAATAAAAACTTATACAGAGAAACATAAAAAAGAAAAAGTGCCACGAAATGGTCTCACCTCAGCATGTTGCTGGCGGCTGCTAGCAGATAGCTGATGCTGAACCCTGGCAGTACCTAGTGGAGCTCGGGTTTAATACAACATAAGCACACGGTGTTTTGGTCATCGGACTCGTCTCGATGAGCACTTAGGAGAGTAATACCCAAGATAGAGCTAATGCTGAACCCTGGTTGTACCTAAAGGAACTCAGGTTTGTTGCAACATAGGCACACGCTGTTTTGGTCATCCGACTCATCTTGATGAGCACTTAGAAGAGTAGTACCCAAGATAGAGCTGATGCTGAACCCTGGTTGTACCTAGCGGAACTCAGGTTTGGTGCAACATAGGCACGCGCTGTTTTGGACATCCGATTCGTCATGATGATCACATGGTAGAGTATTACCCAAGATAGCTGATGCTGAACCCTGGTAGTACCTATTGGAACTCAGGTTTGGTGCAACATAGACAAACGCTGTTATGGTTATCTCTCGTCGCGTCAAACTGCTATCAAGAAAATTTCATATCTTGCAGCAAATGGGCCGCTGCCGATCAAGACTCGAGTGACGATAACGGCGATGTGGCTACCACTTCTCGAGTTGACTACGGACGGATTTGCCGTGTAATAATTTTCTTGTACTTTGAACATTAATATATCCTGCTTAATAATCGAAAAATGAAATATGTACCTATACTTATGCGCCACGGCGACAATTATTCAAACTTCGATACGCGTGTGGAAATTTTGCAATTTGTTTGTTCACATGCGTTATGTCCAGGATACTTGTGTTAATCTAAGAATAAAATAATTATCATTCAACGTTGTAGTTTTATTTTGTAACTTTTTCCTTATCCAGACTTTCACGTCGCTCAGCGACAATATTTTTTCGAATTCCGTAGATTCATTTCCAATGTGCTCGATAGTCGTGTGAGGCACGAAATCTGTGAATTTTTTCTGTAATTAAGTACCTCTTCCATACACAAGTACCAACCTATTCACTGAAATAAAACGTATTTTTATGATTTTTATCGCAAGGCTACTGTTCAATTACCTATAACCACTTCACAAGATAGCGTTCAGCATAGTGATGTGCCGTTACCGGTAAAATACCCAAGGTGGTAAAATACCCAGTAATGTTACCGGTAAGATTACCCAGAATCAGTAATTTACGGTAATATTCAAATTAAGTAAATGTCAACATAAGTTGTTTTACATTAAATCATTACTTGTCAACAAATGCATCATACGAAGTGCAAACAATCAACATAGGTTTACTTTTCTAGTAAATTCCCAAAACTACTGGTAATTTTCCCAATGTTACTCGGTATTTTACCAATATTACTAGGAAGTATTCCCCTTGTCTGGGCAAGTGGGCATAGTCAAAACCAGTTTCAGTCAAAACCACTCAATAAATAATACTAGAATTTTTGTAAAACTAAAACGAAAATGTAAAAATCACATTGATTTAATAATAATCATCACATTTTTATGAGTAGGTAAGGTGTAGTACAATGCCATTGTTTTTATACGTTTTTAAGTGGTAATTTTTTATAGCTTAATTGATATAATTATATTCTTATTTTGAGCGTGTATATTTGTTTTTTTTTATATATTTATTTTATATTTTTTATATAATTCATTTGTTTTATTTGTTTTATTTATTTTATTTATTTTATTTATTTTATATATTTTATTTATTTTATTTATTTTATTTATTTTATTTATTTTATTTATTTTATTTATTTTATTTATTTTATTTATTTTATTTATTTTATTTATTTTATTTATTTTATTTATTTTATTTATTTTATTTATTTTATTTATTTTATTTATTTTATTTATTTTATTTATTTTATTTATTTTATTTATTTTATTTATTTTATTTATTTTATTTATTTTATTTATTTTATTTATTTTATTTATTTTATTTATTTTATTTATTTTATTTATTTTATTTATTTTATTTATTTTATTTATTTTATTTATTTTATTTATTTTATTTATTTTATTTATTTTATTTATTTTATTTATTTTATTTATTTTATTTATTTTATTTATTTTATTTATTTTATTTATTTTATTTATTTTATTTATTTTATTTATTTTATTTATTTTATTTATTTTATTTATTTTATTTATTTTATTTATTTTATTTATTTTATTTATTTTATTTATTTTATTTATTTTATTTATTTTATTTATTTTATTTATTTTATTTATTTTATTTATTTTATTTATTTTATTTATTTTATTTATTTTATTTATTTTATTTATTTTATTTATTTTATTTATTTTATTTATTTTATTTATTTTATTTATTTTATTTATTTTATTTATTTTATTTATTTTATTTATTTTATTTATTTTATTTATTTTATTTATTTTATTTATTTTATTTATTTTATTTATTTTATTTATTTTATTTATTTTATTTATTTTATTTATTTTATTTATTTTATTTATTTTATTTATTTTATTTATTTTATTTATTTTATTTATTTTATTTATTTTATTTATTTTATTTATTTTATTTATTTTATTTATTTAGTAATAACATAAGCGTTCAAGTACGAGTATATTACCCGCTTTTGGGAATATTACCGGGAAGAATGGTAATTTACTGGTAATATTCCCAAATGGTAAAATACCGGTAATGGTATTTTACTCTCGGCACATCACTAGTTCAGCAGCAGCTAGATAAAACATTGACTTCAAAATTGTTTACCTACTTAGGCATTTCTGAACTTACTGATTGGTCTAATGAACGTATTCACCGTCGATAAAGTAAATTAATTGACGAGGTCAGTTGGAATTACACGTAAATTGGCCTAAATTTGTTGTATGAGCATCCCTGCTACTAGTATGAGTAATAGGGAGGCATATTATCAACGTACAAGTCAGGGAATTACAATATTTTACTGATATGAGAGCCCAAATTATGTAAATAGGTGAATTTAATCCTCGAGCTGGAAACTACAAAATACCTACCCTCGGGAAACCTTTCCACTTGAACCTATGTCAGCGCTCGGAATTATCAAGAGTGACATGACCGCCAGATTATCATAATTATGTAGGTAATAGGTATTGCATATTATGAAGATAGAGCTACGGTTCAAGATTATATGTTATTCTGCGATAAAGATGGAGGTCGAGGGCATTGATGTTCGGGTTAGAGTACCTATCTCTTTGGTTATCGAATTACCGAAATACCTTTGAAACGTTCGTGATGGGAGAGCCCTCGTCGTAGATTCCTTGGTTTGCTTAATAAAGGTCTACACTTCTACCATTATTTATAAGAATAAGTGATTACCGCAACCAGTATCTGCAAACATAAAGGTTTTCTGGTTCATATTATTTTTGATACCTATTTAGGTAGGTAGGTACATAGGTAAGGCCGCCTGTTGTTTACCTCTGTCTTTTACATTTATTCTGAGGTTGTGTAATAATTAATAAAGAGCATTTGTACCTATTGTAGGTATAGGTACCCGAAAATTCAAATGACTGAGCTTACGTTGTTCGACCGCTGTCTTGTCTGTTAGGGCACTCTATTTCAAATTAAACCATTATAGGTAAGAAGACATTTTACATTACCACAGTGTTTTATGTTATTCTATCGCCGCTATAAATAACAAATAATAAAATTAGAAATTACCCAAATAGGTAGGTAGGTAAGGTACCCAACCCATACAAAGTGATTTCCGACTCTATAATATCATATATGCATTTGTAATTAGAATTTCAGCAGGATTTTACCGTTGTCATAGTAAATTATAACAGGTTAACAAATAGATCTAGATTAGATATGGGTGTAATTTTTAACCTATTATTAAAATCAGAATACAATGCAAAATTTCAATTAGAAAATGACAAGGTTCTATTCTAAATGTGCTCAACATTTTCATGGGCTGACCGCATATCAGTCATAATCACAACAACTTATTAAAACAATATGGTTCCATTGTATCTTGACAAGTGGCGCGCCCTCGAAAGCCGAGCCCGGGGCGTCGGGAAGGTTTGGGTTCACGGTAAGTCCCGATTCCAGAGTCCCGAGCCTACCTAGTCCCGAGGTAGCCGGCCGGCGGCACGCACGCATGCGTGCGTACCGATCCTGTTGCACGCGTATACTATTAAACTCGCGCAATAAACCTTAAAACTGATTACGTAATATTTACAAATAAAGCTTAGGTTTTGACATTACCATGTTGGTGCATAAAATGTATGAAAATTGCCGTTATTGTGTTTTTACGAGGTTTTTAATGGCTTGCTATAAAGTGTAAAAACAAATTAGAAATAAAACTTCGAGGAGGTCAGAAAGCGAGAAGTTAGCGAGTTATTAGGAATGCCCTGGAATTGTCTGTGGTCGCAGGAGCGGCAGCGGCCACCGCTTGCTGTCCCGCCACATCACTATGAGGTTTGTTTTTTGTTTGCAATTATCTCGCGTTTTATTTACTTCGCCGTTTGATAGAAATTTGAGACTTGTTTTTGGGTTATAGAGAGCTACATTTTTATTAATATTTATCAATCATTTAAAATACACATAGATTAAAAATACTTACCTACACATATTACCTATATACAAACTAAAATCGCTCGACAACGGCGATCGGGACCTAGGTACATGTATGTTTTTTTGGAATAAGGTGTAGTGGGGTAATTTCAACTAATCGAAATATCTTCCATGTTTTACATTATTAACTAGAGTGCCATATATGTCCAGATAGCGAAAAAGATGTATTGTGTGTGACTCTAGTTAATAATGTAAAACATGGAAGATATTTTGATTAAGTAGTTGAAATTTTCCCGCAGTCGAAATTGCCCCGCTGCACCTTACTGTATTTTAAGTATAAGCATTGTACGAAATTCCATCAAATCAGTTCTTAATCCTTCATTCCCACCAAAGCAGGTGTTTGTGTTTTTTATGCTCAAATTGGCGTTGAACATTAAATCCGCTACGTTCAGTCAGCAGTCACGTCACGGCAAACAAACACTCGCACTAATGTTTAGTTAGTAACTTACCGAATTTTGATTTTGCATATTCATATTCAAGCCAAGGGGACCAACAAAAACTACTTACATTGAAGTAGCTAAGAGAGTAACTATAAAAAATAGTAAATTAGTAAAACAATATTAGTAAATTAGTGTAATAAGTTAACAATTAATTTGATTAAAATTGGAACCTACCTAGAATATGACTTGTTTTAGAATATACAATTATTGTATTTTTGCATTAAGTAGGTAACTAACTGGAAACTGAAACATAATTTATGAAATCATAAAATTATAATAAATTTTATTTTAAGATCAAGAGACAAATATTTGGTCATGTGAGTCATGACATGTAATAGCTGTAACAGTGTCTTCTCATCTGAAGTATCCTACGATTCAAATCGAAAGCTTGACTTTGAGAGCGCCGAGATAAAGCAAGTAGTCGATGTAATCCTCCAGATTTGTTTAATGGACTTTAAGTGCTGTATGCATGTTAATGTCATATCCATAAAAGCCATATCGTACAGAATAGAGCGCACGAATGCGTATAGCATAAAAACATAAACATACCTCTAAGATAACGAATTTCATGTTATACCGTTGCGACACGATTGATTTAAAAGTGTCCGTGTCACTAAAAACTTTGGTTTTATTTTTTGGTTGACAATGGATCTTTATTTATGAGGGTCCGGCGCGTGAAGGAAGTGGCACCGATTGAAATGGCAGCTTTTGCCAATTAGCCTCTTACCTGTAGTTTCCGCCGTCACCATAGGGTGCCATCAATCAGTTGATAAGCAAAAAGTTCCACTGTTTCAATCCCATTTGTGCAAAAGTAACTTATCGTTTCCTTTCTTTTGCAAGTTTCAACACAGTTACTTTTTGTGTATATAAGTATTTCGAATACACAAAAAGTAACTGTGTTGCGTGTGCAAACAAAATACAATTGTTGGAAAGTCGGGAATAGCACAAACTTAGGTATACCTATTTCTACCTAGTACAAAATACAATTGTTGGAAAGTCGGGAATAGCACAAACTTAGGTATACCTATTTCTGGTAAGAAAGTACGAAAACTGATTAAACTGGGGCTCTGACTCTCATAGCCCGTTATGGTGACTAATAATCACTGGATGGCGGTATCTCAATTAATGTAGAGTTCCTCAATACGAGTATACCTATAAGTAATAATAATAAGGGACCAGCTTGGATGAATTAATCTTATCATTAGGTACCTAACTCTAATCTTTTTCTAACTACTAATACAATTTAATCTTAAAAATCATTGAAAAATCCGTAAAAACTTGAATTCAAACACGGGTAGAGAACCTGAATCGCTATTTAAAAGAGATTTTCCTTCTTACTTGTAGTTATCGAGAGCTGGATTCAGGTTCGATTATTTTAATCTGAATACACCTCAATCTTCTACAAAGAACAAAGTACCCACGCGAAATTGAGTGCAGCAGTTAAGTTAACAAGGTAAAGTTAGTGATATATGGTATCAACCGCGGAGCTCTACCGGCCCGACTCAGTTAAAATACGCCCGTGCTCCCGATCGGCCGCTCCTAGCGGCGGGCGGTCCATCGAGGAACGAAACATCCGATAGTAACTGCGATATCGTCTTCAACAACAATGCCTCTTAAATTTTAATCACTTCGGTGATTGAAAAATAAATAATCTAAACGATATTTCTGAATATTTATATCCAAAATGTAGTTAAAATTTAGTGGGAAAAGTGCGAGTTAAGAAATGCTACAAAATGCCGTGGAATTGTTTCTGGGGATACCAACCTCCAGCACCGACCTGCAGAGTCAGTGGGCCGCTGCACCTAATTCAGGTGAATATGCCATCCCTATTTCCGCTTAACCTAAGAGTCCTAGGCGATTTAACCTGCCTTTTTCTTAAAGTTAAGTTAGTGCGGCGTGCGGCTGACATAAAAAAATAGAACAAGTACATGAATATAAGTACATATTTATTGTATTGATAATTAGCTAAAATATAGGTAGTATATCGATATCGATCAACGTTTGGAAATTAAAATAATTGGCGAGTAAAATAATTCGGTTAAGTGTACATTAGGTCTCACTTCGCTTGTATCTGTTGTACCATTATTGACTCAAGTGTAAATTGGTTATAAAGCGGCTATACCCACATGGACAGTAAAACGGGATTAGGTACCCGTACTACTTACTTACCCATAAAACATTTTACATCTAATCTGTAAGTATATGTAGGTGTTCGCAGTCTAAATGAACGCTTTCATTGAAAGTATGTATGTATAATAAATTTTGAGTTTTAACGAGCAAGTGAATTGTGGCTAAGCTACCTTAACTAAAAACTATCTTATCAACCCTTAAATTAAACACTGTCTACTCCACAATTACTACCTACTATACGCTACGTTACCTACGTGAGAAGGTAGGTAATAGAATAGCGAAACTGTAAACATGGTATATAACATAGTAAACACTTAGGGTCTGCTCAAACTGCTGCTGAAAATTTTAGATATTGCTATTATATTAAAATCGTTTTGGTCCATGCAGGTAAACTCTACAAATGCTAAACCAAATGCGTGCGAATGCATTGCGCTGAATACCGTAGAGTTATGATCAGATTTGGATTAGATCAAGAGCAGAATGTAGGCTCTTGCCTCTTTTTCTATTTTGAAGGGATTTCTAGGTCGGGGTATCCTGAATTCCCACGCGAGCTCCAGCCCTATGGACACAATGAGATATAATTGGTGCAGGCCGCGAGCGACCACCGCCGTCGATCCACATTAAGCTCGGTGCTGCACGCTACAATGCCTACAATACAATCTTTGTACAACTCTTTTTGTCTTCATATTTTCCGTGACTAAGCATGAATGCCTTTTCAATTTCAAAATGAGTTGTATATTTTTCCTTTGGTTAATTTGAATAAGACAATTCATATTAACTCTTGCTTATCTTGACTATTTTTAAGGGATTTTTTTTAAAGATTATTATTAATAAATTAAATTTATTACAAATCTATCTCGACAGCGACGTTATTGACAATGTAATAGAATCGTCGCTAAGATATTTTTGAGAGTTTTAGCGTTGTGATATATAGGTATCTATGCAATCATGTCAGAGCATTCGTTTTCTAAGGGTCATCATCATCATTTCAGCCTATATACGTCCCACTGCTGGGCACAGGCCTCCTCTCATGCGCGAGAGGGCTTGGGCTATAGTCCCCACGCTAGCCCAATGCGGATTGAGGACTTCACATACACCTTTGAATTTCTTCGCAGATGTATGCAGGTTTCCTCACGATGTTTTCCTTCACCGAAAAGCTAGTGGTAAATATCAAATGATATTTCGTACATAAGTTCCGAAAAACTCATTGGTACGAGCCAGGATTTGAACCTGCGACCTCCGGATTGAAAGTCGGACGTCAGATCCACTCGGCTACCACCGCTCTAAGGGTAACCACAATGTATGGTTAACTTCATGTGGGTAGGCCAGTATTGTGATATAGGCACCCACTAATATAGACTACCTATGCTTAGACTTAAGTTCGGTAATTATTGTACTTGTTTCAGGCACTACGAGTAGGCACTTGCCAATAACAACTTCGTCTGCTCTGACAGTCACTTCATTTAAAATTCATGTATAAATTAGCGACACAACAATAGCTTGTATCAGGCAGTAGGCAAATAGCTACCAAGTAAATAGTACCTATGTACTTATGTAAAGAAATAGTAAAGCGTAATTCCAAATAGCAGTGCCATTCTATTCGCTTATCAAGAGCTGGTTATTAAATATTTATTGCTTGCCATTAAATAGCTACCTATTGTTCTAGGCACTTTTAACGTAACATGTACAGTACGTATGTACAGTACCTACTTATTAAAGTGAATAAATCTAATACCTTTAAACGAGCAATTCTTATTTATATATATATATATATTTCTGGGATCTCGGAAACAGCTCTAATGATTTCGATAAATTTTGGGGTTTTGGGGGGTCGAAAAATCGATCAAACTAGGTTTTATCTCTGGGAAAAGGCGCATTTTTGAGTTTTTATATGTTTTCCGAGCAAAGCTCGGTCTCCGAGATATTACTTATTATAGGCAAAGTCTCTTTACTGGATCCCATTAGGTGTCAAACAGTGTTGATTTTTGTCTTAGGGTGTCCGACGATATACTCACATAACCATGGTCCTTGACCAATTGGCCACTACCAACAATCCTGGTTAAAGACAGACGAGGATATTACTTAGACATATGAACTGATACCTTTATTACGGCTAATTTGTTTATTTCTAGGTGAACAAGTTTGATGTTATACAGTCAGTTGTGACTGACACACCATTCGCGACGTCTCATATACGATTAATATGTACAATACACTAAAATTAAATACAGCGTCTTAAACGAGCTGAAATAACCTGAAAGTAGATAAATAATGTCAGTTAATATTTTCAGAGGAGCAGCTATATCAATACTGTTAATAGGTACCGATAGTTGAGCAAGCTAGTTAATGTGTTATGCTTATTAAAATAAAATTATAATTTACAAGCCTTAATCGAACGGGGATAGATTGCCATAAGTAGGCTGCGGCCATTTTAGTACAAGCGTTAAGTCTAGGGCGCCCTTGGATGCAGCGGAGTTAACGGTAGAATGCTAATGCGACTAGTGTGATGTCGCATGCCCGGCCGCTTCCCAAACGCTTGCGCAAGCACAAGTGCAGCGCCCACGGCGCAGGCGCCGCCGGCAAGTTCATTGTCACCAACATTAGGTACATACCCACTGACCTGCCCACTGCTTGTCTACTGATTATTTTATTAAATACTGGCTTCTTTATTGTTCCATATTTAACTTTCGTTTAACCCAGTTGTGTAAATTATGATTGTAATTTGTTGTTATTCGAGTTCTTTGCACGGAATTACAAACTAAGTACATATCTACATTAACTTGTAGAGTTGTTTTTTGAAAAACGTTTCTCATTCTATTAGAGGAACCCTACTTGGCTGGCTGTTGGTTTATCTATAAGTACATTAAGTAGGTCTATTAGCTTAGTGCAGTGGCCAAAAATAATAATATGTATTTTATCGCTTCAGAGTGTTTTAGGATAGGTATTGCAAAAAATATCCCATTTATAAAACATTTTTCAATGCATTTAAGAAATATTAGGCTGGAAAATGCTATTTTGTGTCGTTTTAAAATAAATTAATTAATGAATTAGCTCGCGTTCTTTTCTTTGCCTAGTTAGCTTTGATAAATAATCTCCTCCTTAAAGGAATAACTTCTTGAAAACCACTCTTATTAAATTAAAATACCTACTTACAACATTTTTATATGAGTTTGTAGCTGAAAGTTTTCGCTTATTTATTGTCTATAGGAATTTATATAAAATCCTGTAGGCACCTACCTACTCCGTTCTTTCTATGTAAGTTGTACAAACTGTTTTTCACTACATTAAATTTTCTAACAAATCCATTACAGGTTACGAAACGAGTAAGTACCTGAAGGAACGTACTGCATGAGCTATATTTATATAATATGGCCCACATTAAAGCAATCTGCTCTGTTCAAATACAGATGCCGAGTGTTCACTGGACGTGGTGTTCTTAACCGGGAGTGCGTGCATCTTATTTACTCACGTACCTACTTGGGCCACTGAGCAAATACTAAAGGCACAGTACAATTGCTGTAATCAGTATCTTGACCCCGTTTGAGAGTTTGGCACAGCGTAAATGCACAAGTGTGCACTGTTTACATTATCTCGAGAGCACAGCATCTTTCGTCTCATGTTGTTACCACTACAAGCTGCTGATCGTGTTTCATTTGTATGTCACTAACATAATGTAGGTCTCGGTTTCGCTAATCGCTACTGTGCTTAGAAATCAACCTTAACTATACCGGTTAAGATGGCTGATTGTTGGTTGGCTTTTGTCTAAATATGTTAAATTTGCAAGTTAAAATACTAATCGCTGTGATACTGCTGCCGTGCTCAAGTCTTGTGCTGCATGGCGCTATTGTGTTAGTGTACGCACTCGTACTTTATCTATCCAACGTTTATAAGTTAATTAGGAGCATCTGCGTGCGCGTGCGCCGCCTGCACAATGGAGCCTTTCAGCGGCGGCGCTTTTGACGCATCCACCTAATTAACCCCGCTATGTATTAGACGTTATTGTTCGATTCACAATTGCCGATGGATGAGACTGTAGCGTTATTGATTCAGTTTGACAGATGTCATGCTGTGTTTAAACTAATTATTATCGATTCGTTATAAAATAATATATTGTTACTATAATATGTCTTCAATTCACTAGAAGGCGACGTGATTATAAATATTTTAATACGGTGGTGGTCCAAAAATACGTTGATAAACATTTCTATTGCGGTATATTGATGATAATTTTAACAAAAGTTTGCGTTTGTGTATCAATGCTAAAAGAATAGATTGTGAAGATAATTCATTTTGTGTTAGTTGAACCATGGTAGTTTTAATTATGTAACGACATTTTTGTAAAAGACGATTAAGAAAAATACTTATTCCTAAAAATCTAACGTAATAGGTAGTATTATATTTTGTTGTTTACAATATTTAGATACCTATTTTCCATAAAACCTAATACCTATCTGTGTTTTTAAGGAAAACGTTATAATTGCGTGGTTTGGAGGTACGCACACGAGTTAGAGCCGCGTGTTTTTATTCTTATCTGGAAATGCTGTGGCCGTTTCGGATTTCATTGCCAACCACGATTGTTGCGTTGACAATATCGACATCACGCCGCGCCGCGAACATTGTAGCTGCTTAAAAATGAAAACAACCAATAAAATCCGTAAATCCAATGAATATAAGCCATTTCGGATGATAGAGCGGTAATATAATGACACGGTCTCGCACCAACGCCACCACACCAATCGGAATAATACCAAAATTGCTTCATTACACAGAAGCATTGATCCGTTGGCCGGGCGCAGTAACAAAATGATTTCGGTGCAGCCTGTCAAAGAGAGTAAAATAATACGGGCGATAGCCAGTTCAGATAACCTTCCTTGTCAGTTACTTAGGTATATTGATTACTGTGATAGATAATATTAATTAATGATGTAAATTCGAGTCAAAAACAGAGCATTCTGATTATGTATAAACAATGCAAATAATGAGCACGTTAAAAGTTGTCGCATTAAACTTTTTTATACAAAGTCAAACAAAGGGGCAAAGCACAGCTCATATATTATGGTTATTAATATACGCCAAATTATGCAAAAATATTTTCCATAATGTCAATATCCAGAGAGGAAAATGGGACCTCCTATTAAAGGTAACTAGGACTCCATCGAGTACCTATTTAATTCCGACAACTGACATAAGCAATTTGTTTATTTAGGAAAGCTATTAGAGAGTGTTAGAACTTCCATTACAAGTTTTCAAGCTGCCTGAAAGCCTTTAACTGGGTTAAGGACTGGAAGAAGAATCACCGGTTTTACGTGCCTTCTAATCCAGAGAAGCATAAACTAAGTAACCACTCCACCAAAGTTACCCATCCTGTGACCGGCGGTTGTTTTTTAATCTAGGATAGGCGTCACGAATATCTGGGCCAACCAACATGCAACATGCAAAAGTTGTATTAAAATAAATATACCTACTTATTACCTACTATTGTTATTCGAATCACAGATACGACTGTCACCCCGCGCACTTTCAATATTGAATCGTCAACTATTTATAGGAACTCGTAAATCTGTATACAGTTTCTATATTGCATAAGTTTTAGACGGCGTTCTGTTTGTTTATTGTCGTCACGTGTGCCGTGAACTGTTGGAAGTCATGCTGGTTTCTTACGTACAATGTGCAATGTGCATACAGATTAGCCTTAACGTCAATACTTACTAGCAAAAAGTTTTATTAAAACTTTATCTTGCTTTTGTAATGGCTGATACCTATGCGAGTATCAGTTAATCTGATTTGTTTTCTTCTGTTTGCAAATGATACTACTTATAGTTACTATGTCTCTCAATATGGGAAGAGTAAATGAAATTAAATTGCCCATTGATATGATATGGCTGAATGCAACGCGATGTGAGTGCAGCTATGCGGGAATCTATTAGGGCTGCCACATTCCAGAAGATTTATTACTTATGTAGGGATATTCTGTAGACAAAGTTTCAAATCAAGGATGTAGGTAGTACAATTGATATAGGTAATTAATGCAATTCTTTTTAAATACTACTTAATTCAAATAAGTACACAAGCTAATGAAATTGTTTACCTCACAATAAATGAGTAATGTTCTTTCAAATGTTTTACCAAACACCTGAATGCTATCTTCAACATCGGCTACTTGAAGCCTCGACTTCACAAATAACGCCGACAACCCTAGCGCGTACGGATAAACGAGATGATTTACGGCACATTCCTGCGGCTCCAGGACCACTGCGCCTGCGCCGGCCGATGGGAACGAGATTACTTCACATTCAACTGATGACAGACTGAGCGCTTTGTCGCTCATTGTTCGACTCAGAGCGAGCATTACTCATCATAGCACACATAGTGTACATTTGACGGAATGTTTGGGCAGCGTTAGTGTACTGCGTACTTGAAAGGAATCCGATAGCATTGATGCCCAATTTTGATTCATTCATTATTGAATATTGATGGACACGTTGGTTTGAATAACAATTACGACAAAATGT
This sequence comes from Cydia splendana, assembly GCF_910591565.1. Classification (NCBI taxonomy): domain Eukaryota; kingdom Metazoa; phylum Arthropoda; class Insecta; order Lepidoptera; family Tortricidae; genus Cydia; species Cydia splendana. The sequence goes on along the minus strand of NC_085964.1, from coordinate 11,983,081 downwards.
GTTTTTAAACTTGGTTATATGAACGTTAACCTAGCGAATTACCTTTAAAAAACAAGTAGAAACTGAAAAATTTAATTAACAGCAAATTAAATCCATAGAAATAAAAATTTACAAGAAATTATATTCTTAGTTCAGAACCGATCTTCTCATGCCAAACACGATGCATCACAACAAACGAGTGCTATATTCTATTCGTGCTCTATCATCTAATTCGTGAATTAATTGTTAATGCATGGTTTAGAATCGGGAGCGGATGTTGCGCAATACGAGTGTAGGAACCGTTTGTTGTGCGGAAGTGGTCCGGTCAGTTCACAGGTACTTAATGGCGGCCCTAATGAACAACATGCACTCGGCAGCGGCACAGGAGCGGCAGCGCAGCATCTAATTATATGCGTAATGCGCAATACAAACTGCTCTATACAATGCCGTACATATATCACTTTGATTAAGGATACGCTGTCTAGGCTAAAGTACCCACACATCTTTGGTTGAATGTTGATTGCTCATGAGACCTCGTTTAACGTCAAAGGCTTCTATCGCGTACTAAGTTTGTGGGAAAATCAAGCTACATTCAGAAGTTTTTGTATCGACAAATGTTGACCGCCCGACCGAAAGCAATAAACTTTGGTTATCCATATCATCTCACAAATTAACGCTCGAACTTTATTGTCCTTGCTCGTATTTCACTCCAGTAGTGATCTAGTTTTACGACATTTTAGTATTAACAGGTTGTCACCTTTTTAATGACGACGTATTGGATTACTCGGGTGTAGGTTTCATCACTGAAATTTTAGCTGTGTCCGCGCAAAAACATCTGGCCCAAACAAAAAACAGTACGCTTCGCGGAACATGCTCAACAGCTGCCTGGTGTTACTTTGGGTGATTAAAAATGTTTCGCTTGTGTTAGGAGTCACTTCGGTGACGCTTCACGACGTGACCGTAACGCGGCCCGTGCACAAAATAAAAAAAAAAATATTGAGAACTATGATCGTTCAACGATAAAGAAACGGCATGAATGGAAGTAATAAAGTTTTATTCCTCATATTGGTACATAAAGAGCCTAAATATAAGTTCCGCCACCTGGTGCTGCCGCTCGTAACTTTGCTTCGAGTGCAGGGAACATTATTTATGACACTTCAACTCGACACAATGAAGCCGCAAAAATAACCCTTGACTATTTTTCTATTGGACAAATTATAGTCATAATATGGCTATTCTTAGTTACTGCGGGTATTTTTTTTTTATTATTGTGTTCTATTATTGACTTTACCCCTATACCAAACAACTAGCAACAAACGGGCATTGTAATGAATGAGAACCTTACCTACTGCCAAACTATCCGTTCAATCCTTCACAAAGGTTTACTTCAATTGGTTTATTTATTTAAATATAATTTATTTCTTTAAATATAATCTTCTTTTAAAGAAAACCGATCTAAGAAAGGATTTTACGCTTCGGGTAGGTACGTTTCAAGTTTCAAGGTGTGGATTTGAATCCATCACGGTTTGAGAAGTTCCAGAACTGGACCTTGACACAAATGTTCCTTAAAAATTAATCATACTTGCTTTACAAATCGCCAAACGTGAAAGCGTCGTTTATGAATGCATTTATTTTTTTAGACATAAATATAGACATAGACATAGAAAAACTTTATTTAACATCACAATTTATTTTTGAATGCAAATGCTTGGTTTGTTAATAAATATGGCGCACTATTCGACGGACATAAACTTTGGTTACCTACTTTTTATGTACTATTTTAAAGTGTTTATGACTACCGTAAAATCGGTGAGAATGTTATATATTTACCTATATGTACGTTAGTGACGAATTGAGCAAAGTATTATTCACTGTCCAGCGGACGCCAATTATCCCAAATGCCCAGCATTTAGTGGGCGCGTTGTGTAGATGGTAGTTCCCTCAGCCGGCCACGTGGGTGGTCTTCTCAGATAGCTATCGATTATTTCCAACTGAATTAAATTGATTGACTATACGCGATATTCATCTTTCTGTTTCACTAGGACCGGCAACTTTTGTTGTTTTATTGAATTGATTCTATTTAGATTCTTAGGAATTAATTTGAACGTGAAGTATCTACTTAGCTTAGTATTTTAATCAGACTAATATGTCAAATGGTGCTGAACGAGTCCTGTTTTCGAGCCATTAAGATTTCCTTCCTACAAGTTATGCCCGTTAAGGTAAAGCCTCTTATATTTGTCATTTGCCCATAATCCTTTTGGGATAATACCTGCTCGAGTGAGCCTCTCGTCTTCCTTTTAAACTGGAATTAGAAGTTATAATAACAGCTCTAACGCAAGTAACATATAAACAAAGACAATTGGATAAAGGTGGAACAGGCGGTCTTATCGCTTAAGAGTAATCTCTTCCAGACAACCTTTCCCTTTAGGTGGTGTATCTATAGCTCGAATGTAGTTCTTTGTACAATGACGGTTTATTATATTGATGTAATACCTAACCTTATTTATCTCATTATACAGGGCGAAATCGGGGTCGTGATTCAAATCTATTGTACTTAACTCGGTAAATTAATGCGATGTTAGGTATAAAGTTAATTTTTAACTAATTGCAGCTATCCATTAATTAATCAGCAATTTAAGTATCCCAGTTGAAAACACAAATTATGGTTACCTTACAATTAATGTTAAAACCTACTTAATAAACAACTGATTAGACGAGTAAGAAATGTCAACCGTCACTGTTATGACAAAGTCAAAATTTTAAAATAAATAAAATCATTCAAGGATTGTACATTGAGTTCATTAATTCTGGCAATTCTAAAGATAATTAAGCAGAAAAATGCCCGCGGCATATCCGTTTTCAAATGTTGAGCGGTCTGACATGGTAATGTTTTATTACCAAGCACGTCGTGCTACCACTGCTCGAGATTTATTTATTTATTTTCTGCGAGAAGTGCCGGAACATTACTTGCATAACTTACACTATCAAAACGATGGTGCTTCGGCTCATTTTGAACATCGAGTACGCAATTACCTCGATGAACTGTTCCCGGGACGTTGGATTGGCCGCTCGTAGTACCGACTGATGCCCTTGAATTTTTTTCTCTGGGGCGAAATCAAAAGATTGGTGTATGAACAAGAGTCCAACACTATCCTTCGATAGTCCGATAGCTTCGTCAGCGAGTTATTGGAGCATTTGAAAGTGTGAAAATGAATCACTTTGCTCTCGGCAGATTAAAAGATAACCTAAGGCGACGAGCCGAATTGTGTCGACAGCAAAACGGATCACACTTTGAGCAGCTCCTGAAGTAGGTATGTTTAAGTTTTGGTCGTATTTGTTAAAAGCTTGTGGAGTCTCCGTCCCAGTGATTGTAATATTATTTTAATAAAGTCTTTAAATTATTTTTTAAACTTTTTAATTGCTTTTACACTGAATGTAAAACCGAAGATAAGTGTTATCAATTAATTATCGTAAGTTACCACTACTTTCTTTACTAGATGTTTGTCTTATCAAGTCTGTACAGGGTGACCATGACTCTAAATAAGAAATTATTTTGTATTTAATTTTTGTATGTACGAAAAAGATACAAATTAATGCACTCTAATCTACAGTGTTGTATTCCTAATTAAGTGGCAAGTCTTATTTTTCTTTCTTGCTACACGACCCCGATTTCACCCTGTATAGGTAATCTAGCTTCTAAATAATTCTTTTTTACCTGTTTGTAACGAGCGGAACACTTATTATATACACCATTCAGTTGTCAACAATGTTAAAATAATACTTACACAAAACCTTAAACTAACAACTAAAACTAAATACTTACTAAATATAAAATATCTCTCCCAACTTGGGAGTCCCAAGCTACCCGCTTCTGGAATGGACCCTAGAATGCTGGCGGCGTTGCCCCTTTGAACCGCCAGACTTAATCTTTGAGCCAAGAAGGAGCCCGCCCTGTGGTCGCCCGAGACGCCTATTAGCCTGACCGACACTTCCTTTATTAACTGTTTGGTGTCGGTCGACCATGGGCCCAGTGTTTCAATGGCGAGCGCCGCAAAATCGTATGTGTCCGTTAGGAACGCATATTTGCGGCGCTTTAGTGTCTGGGCCTGGTCCGCGGCAGTCCCGGGCTTCCGGGCCGATCCCTCAACGTGGGACGGTGCTAGCGTATCGACGCAGGTAGCGTCCCACGCTAAAGGGCGGCCAAGGCTCCAGGGCACAAGAGTGCAGCCGTCAGGTCTCTTGCCATCTGTGGCAGAGAGGCCTGACGGCTCCAGAGTTGCGGGTAAAGAGGCGGTGCAAAGGGCGCGGCGGATCAGGTCGTTCAATGTGGCGTGTCTATATAGTCGGCCTGCGCTCATTTGGCAGTGTAAGCCGTGCCGTCCTAAATCATCAACAGCTTGAGCGCATCGACTACAGGCGTGGGGCTCGCATATTTTTAAGCCCAGGCGGAGGCAGACAGCGATGCGTAGGGCTGAAGGATCTAGAGTGGAGCCAAGGTTTCGCGATGGAAGCGCGTGCAGCCAATGTCCTGATTCCTTTTCGGAAACGGCTAATAGCCTCGCCCGTTCGTAGTCGTTATGGCAGTTTTGTAGTAGGAGTTGGTGTTGCGATTTTATATTTATGACGTCGCATATTGCTTGGCTAGATTTTTCCTCTGGTACCCGTTCGACGGGATGGTCTGCACTCCAAGCCGATTCAGCGTCCGCCAGGCACGACACCGACACATTAGCGGTTGAAGGGGTACGTAATATACCACCAATGAGGGTGAGCGTGCTATAGGCAGACGACAAAAAGGCCGGGAGAGCTAAACTGCCCGTCAAACGGATACCAAGACCGCCGTATTTGATCGGGAGGGTAGCTTGGATCCAACTGGGGGATGTGAAGGTTACGTTCAGAATTTTACTAACGGTGTCCTTTAAAATTTGGTCGATGTTTGCAGTAATTATGGGGCATTTCCAAAGTGGGGCGCAGCGGAGGATGTACAAAAATTTGGGCGAGAAAAGGCATAGTCGTAAGATGTAGAGGGCCATGTGTGGGTTGATTTCATAAAAAAGGTTGGAACACTTCAAGAATTTTTCTATTTTGGAATTTATGCATAACGGGATGGATTCGTCTAAAATGGGGGCTCCTAAAAGTGTGAGGGTTTCGCGGGTTAAAAAGGAAATATTTGGTGTGAGCTGGTTAATCTCGTTGATAATAGAGGATCGGGTATTGGGCGGAATGGCTTCTGAAATGAACATTTCACACTTATTAAAATTGATTGAAAGACCGATTTCTGCGAAGCGGTCGATTAAAGTTTTAAGGTCTGCCAACACAGATGACTTACTGCCACCGATGGTGCCGTCGTCTAAATACCAGAGATTTAGGTCCGATGTGAGCTGAGTGATGACGGGGTGGATGGCTAGGCTGAAAATTGCGGGCCCTAGTGGGTCTCCTTGCTGACATCCTACACAAGAAAGTATTTCATTATTTTTATACATAAGCTTTGAAGTGGTCCCGTAACATTGCCAAAGGTAGCTATAAATTTCTGGCAAATCATTTTCAATTTGGTTCAATAAAATGTCTCGGTCTATGGAATTAAAGGCGTTTTTAACGTCAACTTTCACGAGAATTTCGAAATTTTGGCTGTCTAAAAAAGAGCGAGTCGCATGTACTGCCGCTTCACACCCTCCTTTAAGTCCAAAGCCCAGCTGGGTAGGTTTAAATTTGCTTGTTAGACGGGAATGAAACTCACGGCAACAAACTTTTGATGTGAGGCGCCGAAATGTGTTTCCGACTGCAATTAGATATGAGCGTCGATAGGCATTTAGCCGGCGGCGGCGCGCCGGTCAAAATCGGTCGGCGGCGGCGGCGAATCGGCGGCGTGGCCTTGAAACACCTTTGATTAATGAAAAAAGAATTTAACCCAAAATTTTACCGAAAAAACATGTTTTTGCTGTAAGAAAGTTATAAAATAAGTGCATTTTTCGATTTCAAGCAAAATTTATTGAATAAAGGTAGGAAATAAGTTTTATATAGTATAAACGGTATCGCGCGGCATCAGAGGCGGTCTGAATCTTGGCGAGGCCCTAGCCGGAAAATCTTTGCGAGGCCCTTATCTTTAGTGCTAAGTAAAAAGTAGCGGATTGACTGTATCAGGGAAACGTCTGGTCGACATTTCAAAGAGCCGAAGTGAGGAAAATCAAGCCCCGTCATTAATCAATATCGACCCAACAAACCGATTTATGTCAAAAAGTGAGGCCCAAGGCCGAGCTCCACCTAACACCGAAGACCTGATTCCGACGCCTTCCCATGCGAGGCCAGAGGCTGAGCTGCAGGTAAGCAAGCATACAGCTTAGAATCGAACGCCAAGTGTGAACTTGGCTGACGGCCGAATGCCCGGAGCGCCGATTACAGCGAGCTTCTGTGCGAGGCCGAAGGCCAAGCTGCAAGAGAGCAGAGCTTGGAATTGAACTATTGGTCCAGTGTAAGCAAGTCCGAAGGCCGATAAAGACCGAGGCCATAGTGTTAAAGACCTGGAGCTTTCCTGCAGGTGCATTCGTGCGAGGCCAAAGGCCGTGCTGCAGTGGAGCTAAGATCGGAGAAGAACCAATGATCAAGCATTTTAAAAGCGAGCCCGAAAGTTAGGCTCCAAACAGGGCCGAAAATTGGAGGTTCAGTCTTACTTCTGTGCGAGCGATGCGAGGCAATAGATTGGGTTACGAGAGAGCAAAGTTTGAAATTAGAACAAGGGCCAAGCTTAAATGAGACCCGATTCTGTTTCTGACGCCCTTCCGTACGTAGCCAACGCCCGGACCTTTGGACGTGAAAACGCTTAATATCTGAAATTAACCACTTTTTACACCTTTTAAAGACATTCAAACCATGCTTGCAATGATTGAATTCGCGGTGAATTACGGATGAGCTAGCCAGCTGGCAAAATTAGTCATTCCATTGCTCTAACACTAGTAGCGTGGTTACGAAACAGAAAAGTTTGATTTACCATCAATATTTTTGAATTATGCGGACCTAAAATACCTTTTGAATGTCTATAAGCTATTCAGACTGGCGCCGTTAAAGATCTAAACTAGATAAAATATATATTATCTTATTCTGAAAGTAGTAGTATCTATCAAAGTCACGCCGATGCCACGCCGATAGCGCAGCGTCGGCGGCGGCGGCGCGACAATTTTGTCGGCGGCGGCGGCGCGCCGGCGCGGCGCTCATATCTAACTGCAATTGGTCGTATTCCGCCATCTTTTTTCATGAGCGCAACAAGATTAGCCCCATATAGTACGGGGACGATGTCTTGGCAAACTTTACCCGTAAGCATAAGGTTTGTGAGTGCGGTTAGCTCATCCAGTAAAGTCTCACCGGCATCTCCTGCAAGCGGGCTAGTTAAATCTTTTAGGTGTTGCGGAGAGATTCCGTCTAGTCCGCCTGCTAACCCTGTTGGAAAGGAGAGTATCGCATGTAAGATTGCAGTTTTCGATACTTGTAGTGGCTGGGAAGAGGTGGCCGGTGGGTTGGGTTGCAATGAAGATGTTGAAACGGAGGGGTGTTTCTCTTGCAGGTCATTGAGCACGGCAGGAGAGCAAGTCGCCAAGGTATCGCTGGAAAACAGTAATCTAGTTGCTCCTTTTATGTTGCCATCGGATAATTTATTTTCTATCGATTTGCATTTGTACTTTGGGTTGGTTGATAATAAGCGAGTAGTTTGGTCTGTCGGGTTGTGAACGGAATGAGGTATGGGAAAGGAGGGGTGAGTTACGTTACTTTTGATAATTGATGTTAAGCTTCGGTTTGATTTCATGTGTGGAATATGTAAATTTTGATAGGCAAATGTTAAAAGACGTTCCCAAGAAGCATTGCTGTTATCTGCTACCACTCTGGCTATGCACTCCGCCAAACTTCGTGCTACAGAAGAACGAGCACCTTTAGGTATACGTTTAGTCAATTTTGTTTCGTTCTTAAGGGTGGCTAGCAATTGAGCTAGGGATATAATTGAGCTAGTAGCCGGGTGAGTATTAGCGTTGCTGTTGGTTGCCACGTTGTTAGTCGCTGTTGGGGGCAGTTGCGGGTCGATTCGCGGGCTATGAGCGCGAACGCAGTGAATATTGAGGCCGCGTTGGCCTTTGTACCGTTTATGGTCGCAGCAGATAGGACATTCCAGGAGCGGGATCTCAGGTAGGGCATTTTGATTAAACATTGAAAATTTACATAAAAATACAAAGAAGTATAGATACAAATAGCAAATGAAAGAGAATTATTTACAACACATTTAAATGTCTTCATTCGTTGGAACGTTTCCCAAAAGCGAAGTAGATTCCTCCAACTGCAGAACTGGTATACACTTGAAGCACTTAAAGAGCACAACGTTCAAGGCTGACGCACTCACAAGACTCGGCCACGGGGATCGGTAGTAATAAGTAACACGATAGAAATCACTTGTAAACAAGAAATTAAGGATTTCGCTGTTGTTGTTGATGTTTTTACACTGACATACTTGTCATGTCAACCGGGTCGGCGGCGCTCCTTTTGGTTTAGGCCTGCGGACTCCGGCCTTCGCGGAGAAATACTTTCCGCTGCACTGTATAACTTTGTCTACATATTGTATATTGTATCGAGAGATTGGATTAGTAGATTGAAAATATTTAAATATTTTATTTTCCACCAAATTTATTTTATGTTTGTAATGTAATAATCGTAAATACGTAATCCCTATAATTATAATTTCGACAAGTCATCAACATCAGCGTCACACATTTCACGAATGACTGTCAGAACATTTGTCAAACAAAAGTGGCGGTGGTTTGAATCTTAATTCATTTAATTGATGGAGCTAGCTATTACCAGACAGGCCGGTGCTCTATGTGGCTTTATGCATCGCCATACGGCCGAGCTGACAGCATGACGTACGACCAATACGACAGACGAGCCAACCCCTCGTCACGTTCCGTTCTTTTCACTTTGTGAGCAAGCCGCTGACAATTTAGGCAATTAAGTTGTCGCAGCGCTGCATAACGCGAAGTGTTAGAACTGGATCTAATTATATCTTATGTAACGATTATGGTAAGAAATACTCTGGACACATTACCCTTGTCACTTTAAGGGTAGGTACATTTTCGTTTTGAATTGCAGTGTTGTAGAGAGTTCTGGGGGTGCAGAGTCTTGAAATTTTTCGAAGCTGAGATTTACATATTATACAGTCGGAAGTCAGATTTACACTGGATGCCTGTAGCGAAGTGTTCGGTAACCATATTGTAGTAGTTAGTAGTAACTTGCATTGTTATTTTGCACAAGTTTTGTGTGTCGACAATGTATGTCGTGTCTATGAAAAGTACATACTAAGTAACTAGAATATAAACAATGCCTGGGTACATTAAATTACTTCAAGCATGGGGTTATATATGATAAGTTCACTTAACAACATACTTACACCTTAGAAATAGGTGGTGGAACAGCATTAAATAAAAACATGTTTCGAATAATTGCTGCTTAGGTAAGTTAGGTGCTCTACTTATAATTCTAAAATCAATAAAATTAAGGAAGTTGTTGAATTTAATGTTTCGTGTAAGTTGGTTCCTTCATATATTAAATAAAGTACTAACTGAAAACGTTTAAACGGTCTCTGGAAAAGGCAATGACTCCTATTGTGTTGGAAGTTGTTATCATTACGACTGATTTAGACATGATAATAAGAGGTTTCGCCAAACACTCCGGCGAGCGGGCGCGGTGAAACCAACAAGAGCAGCGCCGGCCATTTGTATACCATTTAAGGTGTCCATTTTAACGACATTTAATGTCTTTTAAAATTTATTAGTCAGAAACGTTGATGAGGTTACTGTAAGTACATTGTGTGAGATCTGTGTTTGCGGCAATTGCGCGTTAGGTCGTGTTGCGTCAGGCATCTGGGTGTACAAGTTGACGTCACATAAGTTTCGACACTGGACAAACAATGCTGCAAGACACGAGCACGGGCATCGTGTATGTCCCATTTTGAGACAAAAGAAAATAACGTTTGTACGAATTAAGATTAGAGGTGAACTCATTTCGTATGGATTGAATTAGTTGCCTAAGCACGGACTAATCCGTGACCAGGTTTTGATACAGTAAATTTCATATACCTACTATTTAACTCTTCCGTTCTGCGAATGCTAACAGTAAATAACATTGATATTACTTAAGGTACTTTACTCTAATTAGTAGTAGAAATTGACATTGTCCCATTTATTGTAGAAATTTATTTGTCTCTGGTCAGCTAAACGACGGTCTACTTAATGTAAACTTTCGTCCCTTTATTTGGTTAAAGTACCATTAAACTAGCGGTCTGTTTTATTAACCCGTATGAGATCTAATTTAATAAAAGCCGCCGTGATAAGCACTAGTTAATGAAGATAAATAGAATTTTGATCAAAAGCAGAGAATGCGGCGGCGGGATCTGTAATTAACTACCAGTGCGATTAATGGACACGACTTACGGATAGCCAACATTTAATGTGCTCAGGAGACTAACTCGTAGTCAGTACCTATTCGATTCTGGAATTAGTATTCAGGTTACGTGCAGCTAATTTGTTATAGTGTTGTGAAAGTCTTCATTAGCTACATAACGCGAAACTACCTGTCTATTTGTACAGGTTAAGTAGGCTTGTCAATTTTACAGCTGCCCATCGTTGAACCATAATAATTGGGCACCTATTTTCCATAAACTGTTATGCTTTAGGTTATGAGGTGTGGAACCGGTGAGGACGGGTCAGGGGTCGGTATGTTCGTGGGCCACTCGGTTCGGGTGCTCCACCGCTACATCCGTCACACCAGACGCATATTGAGCACAAGCCTTATAAATGCGCCTGCACATGAGTTATACGTAAACGGACTGAATTATCCACGGCGCGGGTGGCCTCCCGGAATCTGGAGGAGTACTGAGAAGCTGTAAATTAAGATTTAAGAAATTATAAACCACTTGAAATTTGACCCGTTGCCACACTTTATGATCTCACAAAAATTCCAATCGATCAATGCTTAAATATTAAAAAGTGTAGGGTGACTCATTGAGTGTGTAATGATTTACAAAATGTACGTGTTATACCAGGCAGAAGTGCTAAGTGATTATGACGCATTTAATTCCGTCCGATTTTCATTCTAGGGGTCATGGCCGTTATAGGCGACGGAAATGCGAACCTTTATGCTGCTCGTGTGTTTCGTAGTATACAGGACAAAGGTGTGCGTACTGTATACCGATGTTGATCAAGGAGATGTAATATTTTGCTCGACAGACAAAATCTCTAATAAAAGTTGTAACTTGCGTGGATAACATCTAATAGATCATGTGATCATGTTTTATCATTATCACACAGGTTTTAATAGAAGGAAGGTATCCCTTTGTGCTGATAATTAGATAAGGTTTCAATTAGAAAATTTTAACGTGACGTACGGTACGCTAATTGTTGTACATATATGGCACATTTCTTATTTTTTCTGTCTTCGAAAGTTAAGACAGTGGCCGACGTTGTATACATATAGATAGGTAGGCCTGTACCAAAATTGTGAGCGATTATATGACCGATACTTACGGAATATACACAATACAGATTAGGCATGTCTCAAGTAGGTACCTATGAGTCCTATGCTATGACCCTCAACGAAAGTTAGGTTGAAACGACATGGAAACTGAGGAAGTTAGACATAGAATTCCTTTCCATTCCGAGACATGTAGGTACAGGTACAGGTATCTAGACAAGTCATGTCGGCGAGTGTATGGTGGATCGTGATTCCAACTTTCTCCGTGTACCTGCCATAGATGGATGTGGCTGAGTCCCTGTCATTCATCCGTAAACAGCCAGGGTTGCACACGAGTGTGATGCCTTTGGTACGCAAACAATTCAAGTTGGTATAGGTACAGTCTGTTTAAAAAGGTAAAGTTGAGTAAGTAATATATTTTAAGTATTAATAAAAAAGTAGGTCTATTTCAATTTAACAATCATTTCAGTTTCTTAAGCGTAGTTATAATCTTAACATATCTAGGATTTTTTTTAACTGGGGCTTTTAGCTTAGTTAAGGCACATTATTAATTTCCCTTTTATTTTTAGTGTTTATTTTTCTAAACATTAATGCCCAGAAGCCTGAACGCTTGTAAGGCTGAAAGCTTGTACCCCAAAGAACGACTTTCAAAGCTGAAGATCTCGCAATTGTATGGTCTTTGGCTGGGTCAAATCCCTTTACAAAAACTAAGTAAGTTTACATAATAAAGAGACCCAACGCAAACCAAAATTCTAAAATTCAAGTAGTGTAAACAACATTACTTGAATTTTAGAATTTTGGTTTGCGTTGTAAATATCAAAAGCCATACAGAAATTATTATGACTGTAACCTGAAATAGGATTTATTCCCAATGAGTTTTCTTAGACTTACCGTTTAGGATGAATATAAAAAATAGTGTCCTAGTGAATGTAATTAATGCTAACGCCCCAGAATTTCCATCCGTCTAATCTATCGTCTTCTGTATCTATTGTATGTAAAATGTAGTTTCTTACTCTAGCTACGTAGACCTTAAATGTATTTCTTTGAAATTGTAATTGAATAACGCAATAAAAACAATCGATTACATTAAAATATTAACGAAGTGTGTAAACAACATTACTAGAATTTTAGAATTTTGGTTTGCGTTGTTTTATCGGAAAAGGAAATGAAAAGGTTTAGTCTTAAGCTTAAGTCACATAAAATACTCATATATTTATGGTTGGTGTACATTCATAATATATATGGAAGAGTACCTATTTAATTGAAAACATTGTCAGTCAACATTGGTCGAATCAAATTAATTAAATAATAGGCTGCTAGAAAGAGGCCTTGACCCCCGCTCCGGGTTTTTCCTGATGCAAATGCTGTCCATCGCAGTCCAACGCGGCAACGCAGCGAGCGTGATGGGCACCTTTGCGTCGGGGGCAGCCCGGGACGGGCTTCAGTAGGCAATTTTTTATACTTATTTAGTTTATATTTAAGTTTAGTTTTTAATTAGTTTTATGTTTAGTTTATGTATTATTTTAATTATGAAATAAATATATTTTTATATTAAATAATTCAATTGAATGCCGGAATTCGTTCATTATTCACGATCAAGACCGTTTGGTAGAATAATTTGATAATTTGCGTTTTGTTTGGAGTGAGGGGAGCCCACGGGACCGGAGCCAGACACGAACACACACATACAGTGACATACACACTGCAAACGGGACACCTCATCTAACCATCCAGAAGTTATCTGTCCAGTCCATAATAGACACTAACAAAACCTAGTATATGTAGTTCATTGTTTGCAAAACGCACGGTCGGTGATAATCGGTTCACAAGTTTATCAAAAATGATCTCATAACTTACGCCATCGCTTATCACGTCGACTATAATAAGTAACATGATATTAATATACATTATAGGTTCACCTTTACCACGTGCCATTACTTAGCCGGTGCCACCCTCATACCTGGCATGAGGGACGGACCCTCGTATAACCCGAAAGTGAGGGAGTGTCCGGTCATCATCATTCGGCTGATGGGCAACGTAGGTTATATTAGTTTAAAACCCCTAGTAAACTCATGCAACCATAAATTTTACGTGGCATCGGGGTACAGTCACGAAATGATTGCATTTCTTTTCTAATTTAATCAATACTTAAAAGATACTTTTGAAAGTCATAACTCATCACGCATCAAGTAAGGTAAATAAACGTACTAGTGCTCGACATGCTAATGCCCACTAGATGATACCTTGCTGTTACCTCTATGGGACTGCGTCGAGCACCAGTACGTTTACCTTACAGCATTAAAAAGAGGAAAAAAATAAAAATTAGTCTAGCAGAGCGTGGTTTCGATCCACGGACCTCTGGGTTATGGGCCCAGCACGCTTCCACTGCGCCACTCTGCTACTTCAGTGCTCGGACGAAATTAGCTACCACATTGTGCACGGTGTCTGATAAGATATTTCCACCGTTACTAAAAGAGCGTATGTGCATGCGACAAGATTATAGGTCATAATGGCTTAAATAAGTCATTTTAAAGATATTCCTTGATTTAACAATGACAGTCCACTGATAACCATATGCATTTTAAGAATAATTTTAATACAAAAGGGTGTATCTTCGCGGCACTTACGTCGTTTTAATAAGAAGATAAGTTTAAAGATCTATCGAACGATATACAACTGATGATTTCGCCTCAATTTTTTAGACACATATATGAAGTAAAAATATATTTTTAATTTTTACTTCTAAACTAAGAAGTGGCGCACAAATGCACCTAATTCCAAATTTCATTAAAATGTACCTTACAGTTTCCGAGTAAAATTTGCCATTTTGACTATGGAATTCTAAAAACTGATTTCAATTTAGTATTCTGAGCCAAAAATGATAAGAAAACGGGAGTTATGGAATCATCGCATCGATGTGACTCGGTCCATCTGTCACAGTCTTTATTACTTAACTTTATTTGAACTTAAATTCTTTAGGGCTGTAATTCTTTTTTTTCCAAAAAAAGGGATTTTAGAAATGTACTAAGCGAGTCACTCTGTTTGAAAAAAGAAGCAGACATCCCGGTCTTGTAGTCAATTGCTAGACAAAATACCTATTAATTCCACACGTTTTGTTGATTGTGCAATCCCTACTCTGAACCAAATAAACTGAAACTGTTACGTAACTAGAAGCACTTAATCGAAATATTGTTTATGGTTAATGCAGCGCACTAGACGCGATCGGAACCGGAAAGCTGTTCTACTCCAGAAGGGTCAGATTGTTTTAATTGGCCCGAGTTGCTCGCGTTAATGAATGTGACTGACCGAATAACTGCGCTCTTTCATTGAAAATAATTAAACTTCCAAATGCTGCTATTACCCTATTAGAAGTTTAGACCACGCATCTACGTTAGTAAATGAATGGGATTAGCTAATAGTTAAATCATTTAGTTCAAACATAAGAATATTTTAAACTAAAATTATGACCATGCTTTGTGACAGAAACATCAAGAGATTCACGAGGCATTAATAATAGCCGAATAAAAACATAATTATATTTTGGTGACTCGTATAAAGTAACCCTAGTCCCTCAATTTATTAAGCGTGACGGTAAGGCACCAAAATAGACACAAATAGAAAACCACGACAAATTACAATCGCTCTACATTCTCGACCTATATCAAAGGAGACAGAGGCAACATCCTTTCTTTTGTTTTTCGATAAGTAATTTTAAACTGTGTGTGAAAAAAGATGATACATGTAATTTGATTTTGATTTATATTGATAACAGAAATTTATATTGGTAACAATTCTCGTACCGACGATACCCGTAGTTATGGTAATCTGCATTTTATAGCGTCAAGACGAAAAACACTCTCGACCCTAAATTAATCGTGGCATCCCAAGACAATGGTCCTTTAGAAATACTGAGCATCTATTGTTTCCACGTAGAAGTAATTAGGGTCCCGCTATCGCTATTGCGTTGTCATTTTACCAAAAGGCGATGGAAGCTTTCGAGCGAGCGTTTCGCATTTTTATGCAAATTTCTAGTGCTACGATCGCTACGCCGTAGCTAAAGAAATGTTTGCCCACGCAAATATGATTTACGTCCCTTCGTCACGTGCTCGTAATGTCATTATCGAGTTATACGAACCGCGGTGTGATCGATGGATATTACACGTCATGTCACCACCCTGAGAGTCGCGTCGACGTTAAGAGGATGTCACGTACGCTTTGAGCGCTCGCGCCCCGCGGAACAGATGGCTCACTCACTAAATTGTTGATTTGTTTCAAAGGAAGCGAAGGACGGCAGGTATCGACTAAACGCCCCGTCATGAATACAAATGTTCCGGATAAAGGGAAATTCATGAAATTGACAAAATCACGCCACGTGCGCCGCGTATCTTACGAAAGTTATATACCTAGCTGTGTCTACAGAGATAACGGTGAAAATGGAACATCGTGTCGTATGGGAGATGAAATATTTGCTCGCCCTGTTGACACGTGCTATACTTATGCTCGAAATAATTATAAGACCAGTACCGTAAAACGGGGTGAGTAGGTTTCGCGGGGAGAGGTGGGTTATGAATGGGGAGAGAAGGTTTGAGAGGGGGGGTGAGAAGGGATTTTAAGGCTACTGCTACAAAAATAATGTATCCAATCCAATTTAAAATGGAGCTATAGTAATACGCATAATAAAAAAAGTATCGATCCAACAATCTTCCAAAATCACCTTTGTATGAAAACCCCTCTCTCACCCCAAATACGAGGCACTACGGGGTGAGGTGGGTTTTCCTCTTTATCGTCAAAATTATGAAATGGAACTACCCAAAATAAAATAAAAACTAAAATACAAACGTCCGGAACACTTATTATATACACTATTCAGTTTTCATATGTAAAAATAAATTGTTATCGAGGTTTGAATTTTAGTTTTGACCCTACTCACCCCATTTTACGGTAAGTAGTGTAAATACTTCGCAGTTTTCACATTTATTTACACATATGTATAACTTCCATTCCAGAAACGGGTAGCTTTGGACAGATATTTTATATTTAGTTTTAGTTCATCGATATTAAACTTTCGTGAGACATATGTTTTAAATTGTTTATACGACAACGGTTTCACTCACTTGAATTTTTACTAAAAATTCAAGTGAGTGTAACCGTTGTCGTATAAACAATTTAGTTTTAGTTGTTATTAGTTTTAGGTTTTGTGTAAGTATTGTTTAAAATAACATAACTAATAAATAACCTAATATAAGTACTAGATACATTATAAAAAAAAACACAAAACATTCTATTAAAGGATATTTTAATAGAGAATCTCTACCTATCCAAACGTAATTGCCCAAGTCCGGTTCCGGCAATTTTAGTCGATTCTACGCATGTAGGTTTAAAATTTACAATTATAGTGAAACAATACAGTAAGTATTAGGATCAAACAAGTGCCGCTTCCGTTGAAGTACGTTCCATACCTAATTGAACCCTTTACTCCGCGCCACAACGGGCACGTGCCCTTTGATGGAAACTTTGATTTGGTACAAACATCCGCTAAGAATATCGCATTTTACTTTACCGTATTACCGATTGTTATAAATATTTTCACCGTGTAATAGTAATAACAGTTTCAGCTCGTAAAGTCTCTATTTGCACTTCGAAAAGTGATAAGCAAGCAAGTTGCATTTTATCCACATGTGTGGCAAAGTAATCTGATGAAAATTTTGAGTTATTGGCTCAAAATTCAACCTGCCAAAGGTTGGATTTTGAGTGATAAATATTTAATAACGTTCATTTAAATTTGATTTGTAATATTTTACTGTTAGTATTTTCCCTGCAATGATATGGTGGTGAGAGGCAGACCGAGAAAGAGATGGCGGGACGACCTGGATGCTTTCCAGCGGGATTGGCGGGATCTTGCTCAGCACAGGGAGGATTGGAAAGGGAGAGGGGAGGCCTTTGCCCAGCAGTGGGACACACACATAGGCTAATAAAAAAAAATAAAAAAATGAATGGTGATAAATGTTGTGTTTCTCTCGGGACTCGGGAGCAAAGTTTGTTTAACGCTCGTGCCTTGAACTTGAAACCCTCGCAAAGTTCAAGATTCCACTTTTCGAAATCTTTCATTCATTTTTTAAATCTTTCATTTGCTCGGGTATTACAATTTACACGAGCGGTTAAACATAACTTTGCCCCTTTGTAAAACAAATAACTATTTATATACAATCGTCTCTATTGTTAGCTTTGATAGAGTTAGACCAAGAAAAGTCTGCAGCGATTTTGATAGCCCATGTAGTGCAAGTGTTATTTTAAACGTCAATCTTCTATGAACTAAGACGTATAAATAACACTCTCACTTCGTGGGCTATCAAAATTGCTGCAGACTTTTCTTGGTCTAACTCGATATGCAAGTTATTACGTGTACTTCGCTTGTATTATTAATAACTAAAGTTTTGAATAGGTTTTCCGAACAAACAAATTATACCTAGATTAAAAAGTGGGTACTTCGTTAAGCACTTAGTTTTTTTATAACTGCTACAAAATATAGCCCACACTATAGCCCCGGCCGTGCGGATAACTTTTCCTCTTACGAATAATGTATATACGTATATATACTACGTATAGTTATAGATTTGTGGGTGAAGGTCGCCGCGTAGACGGTCGGCGCGACCCTTTCTTTAATAAGTGCTCGTTGGGAGTCCGGCGGCCGGCGGCGGTCGGCGCGGGGGATGCTGTAATGACTGGACGGGCGCTGTTCGCATTGCAATGTAGTCTTTATATGATTGTAGCCGGCTCACTATAGTGGAAGTAAAAGCTTGGTAAAACATGGAACTAATATTATTATGACGGATATCCGTCAGTAGGTAGGTACCTAAGCCATAACAAAATAAGACATCGTCACAGCTTTAACATCCATAAATCTAGATCTTCGTTCACGGTACAGAACGATGAATATCAGCCTCGGGTGTAGGAAGTAGTGGAAAAATTCAGAAAAATAAACAGCGGTAGTCATGTGTCATGAGCTTTAAAAAAATAGAAGAGAGGGCGATATTACCTGCATTAGAGGCAGCTCATTATTGTGCTCTGCAATCAGAGTTGTGTGATTTGCAGTCAAATTGCCGAGTAAAAATTGATCAGCAAAAACAAAAGACGAGCGGTAAAGGCATGCGTTTTTATCACCGGCCAATACGCAGAGTGGCTGCACCACGCAGGATTACCATTTTACATTATTGGGGTGTTCATGCCCATGCATATTAGGCTGGTCTTATTTTTGTAAAATTCGATTTCGGCTGGCAAATCATATTACTTTTTGGCAACCGGGTTTTTTAACCTAATTAGAGCCCGCTGAAACCGATTTTGCCAGTTGCTTGATCGAATTCTTGACCGGAAGTGAGATATTTGATATTAAAGGTCGCTTTTTTTAGTTTTTCGTAAATAACTCTTAAAAGGTGGCTCATAGAAAAAAATGTTTTACTAGATAAGTAATCTGCATAAAATTGCCTACAAGAAAGATTCCGTAAAATTTTTCGCTAGGAACAATATTTAAAGAGATATTAACGCGGGAAAGTTAATTATAATCACTTCTAAGGTCCCTTTTTTTAGGTTTTCGTAAATAACTCGTAAACGGTGGCCAATATCAAAAAATGTTGTTAAAAGTTAATATAATCTCAGTTAAAATAATGTACACAAAATTTTGTACAAAAAAAGATACTTAGAGATACACTTTTCGCAGGGACCAATGTTTAAAAAGGTAATAAAGAGGGAAGGTTAATTATAATAAATTCTAAGGTTCCTTGTTTTTATTTTTTCGTTACTAATTTGTAAAGTATGACTCACAGCAAAAAAAAATCTTATACATAAATAACAAACTTAAAATTTCCTACAAGAAACATGCAGAACACTTTTCGCTAGGATCAATATTTAAAAAGACAAAGCAGCGGGAAAATTAATTATAATCAATTTTAAAATCCCTTTTTAGTTTTTTGTAAATAACTCGTAAACGGTGTCCCATAGCAAAATAGGTTTTTAAGAATAAATTATCTACATAAAATTTCCTCCAAAAAACATCTTGATAACTTTTCTCTAGGATCAATATTTAAAATGATATTAAAGAAAGAAAGTTAATTACAATCAGTTCACAGGTCACTTTTTTTTAGTTTTTCGTAAATAACTCCTAAACGGTGGCCCGTTGCAAAACAATATTATAAATAAATATTGAACATAAAATTGTCCACAAAAAAGGTTCTGTACACTTTTTCGCTACGATCAATATTTAATGAGGTATTAAAGGGGGTAAGTTAATTATTATAATCAATTTCCAGGTCCCTATTTTTAGTTATCCGTAAATAACTCGTAAATGGTGGCCCATAGCAAAATTAAATATGTATCTCGAGTTATCAATTTCTTCCCGCCGTGTACCGAAGGGTTCTCTACACTTTTTCGCTAGGATCAATATTTAATGAGGTATTAAAGAGGGAAAGTTAATTATAATCAATTCTACACATTATTTAACTTTCCCGTTTTAATAGCTTTTTTATGTCGATTATTTATTTACAAGAACATTAAGAATTTATTTTGCTATGGGCCACCGTTTACGAGTCATTTACGAAAAACTAAAAATAGGGACCTGGAAATTGATTATTATTAATTTACCCCCTTTAATATCTCATTAAATATTGATCGTAGGGAAATAGTGTACAGAACCTTTTTTGTGGACAATTTTATGTTCAATATTTATTTACGACGATTAATAGCTAATTCAGGCTTGTAGCGCGTTTATGAATAATGCCATTAATATCATCTTAAGATAATTAACAGTTCAAATTGTGTTTTTTTCATCACATTTTTAAATTATATATCACTGTAATTCTTGTGAAAATTTATCTAATACTTAATTATTTTTTATAAATCCGTGAGAACAAACACAAAGTTATCTATGTGTATTTGCCAAAGCGACGTTTGAAATACGAATGAAAATGAACAAAGTAAGTAGTCAAGTGGTTTTGCTTTACTGCTCCGTTCGCAGAAATCTACCAAGACTCAGAGCAACGTCCTACTCCTTCTGCAAACTTCGCTAAGTGTTCCCGGTAAGCCCGACTGAATACCGCAGCTCGTATACGTGGTTGTGTACAATTTGATTGGGTACTACCTCAATCACGAAACAATTCGATCGCTAAATTATGGGGCATGATAAACAAAAATCAAACTCTCGTAATGACGACATCGACATCGACCGCTCTCGTGAGCTTCGGCTTTATGCTTCAGATATTTTTCACTTTGTTTTTGTTCGTGTCCTAAGGGCACTGGGACTGGGAGGGATCGTCGGAAGAAATAACTCACCGCTTAACTCAACAGAGACACTTTTTTAGAGGAACAATATATTTTTATAAGTAAAAAAACTCAAAGACAGACTAATCTAAACCCTAGCTTGTTTTTTGGAACTAGTTATATGTTTCTTCACGTGGGATGTTAGTTACATTATAATAACAAAACTTGGAATAAGTGTGTTTGTGTTTCACTGCCGTCCGCGCTGCACCCCGTGGAGGGGCGGTTGCCACTCCCGAGTCCCGAGTCCCGACCCTTTGCGATTTATTGTCGGGATTTGTCGAATTATTCAACAATGAATTGGATTCCGAGAACCGGCGCCTTGTAACCTACTAAAGTATCATTGTGCACGTAGATTTCGATACACCACCTACTTCCATTCATGCACATTTTATAGGCGCCCGACATTGGAGGGCATTGTTATTGATTGCATCGCTTTATGTATGAGCCGATTGACGCGTGCAGGCCTGCAAAGCCCTTGTTCACTAGGCTTATCGACCACATAGTCTGAAGTGGACCAGTAAATATCTGACCTTAGATTACGTATAGTAGCTGTGAATGCAGAGGCCAAGTAATTCTAGGAAAGAGTCGGGTGAGCTGAAATACCTAGAGGAATAACTGAAGTTTAAAATCAAAAGTGGGACCGCTTCGTTTAGAATGGAGACATCTATTTGTCGGACAGTTGGATTCCCTATTGTTTGAATTGGCTATAGAACCAGCTGTTCAATGTAATTTGATTTGGTTAGTTAATGGAGCGGGTGTGCTCCTTTGTTGGAGTGAGCTTGTGAGCCACTGTGCTACGCTCGCGCGGCTCCCGGCGGCTGCATCCCTGGCAGGAGCAGGTGCAAAAAACTATTACGCCACGTGTGTGAGACCGCGCACGCACGCCTTGTTATTCGGCTGTTATGCATTCTCAAGACTTTTTTGTAAGTTGGGAGAAACCTGTTGAGATACATTTTTGTTTGTGGTTCGAAAGGATTAGAGAACCAAATAAAAATATACCTATGTACCTAATATGTAATCGAATCACCTTTGTTCTAAATTTCAAAGCACTCAGACGGGTGTTTGAGCATTGTGTGTAGATAAGAACAGAGGAGTGATTTATTTCGTATCGCAGCGACTGTCGATCATGTGCGCAGCAAATGTGGCGCCGGCGCCGGCGCAGAAACCCGTGACGTCATCGGGCAGACTCTTCCGCAAAATGTACAGGTGCTCATAAAGTCCCCGCCATTACCCCGTACATGCCATTTATAGCGTAAGACCGGCTGAAATAGCCCATTTCCTCTGCTCGCTACAAACAAGAACGGACGTAACGAGATCTGATTTGTGGCTGTCAGTTACAATTTGCAAACGAGTGTAAAACATGTTAGAGCTTTAAAGAGATAAGATCAAGCTGTGAGTGGTTAGTTATTGAATGCAAATTGCTCGACTATTGCAGGGCTTCGGAGCTTGACTGAGTGGAATATATTTACTTATTTTATTGACACGATAATGATCTAGCTGAATGTATTTTATGCATAGATAATTTGACAGATAAACAGTCTGCATCGAACCATACCTATAGGTACAAACGAGAAAGTATTTTTACGACTATAAGCTTGAAATGAAACTTATAATACAATGCTGTAGAGCCCAATATTATACACACGTAGGTATTAGGTATACGTACCTGCATATTAACTTTTTCAACAAGATATAACGTCTTCCAGGGCAAATGCAATAATAAATAAACTTTATGTGACACACAATAGTAATTCATGTACATTGAATCTTTATGCGGCTAAACGAAAATAAGAAAAAGTAGTTTGGTAATTGCTGAGCGCGTTGTTGAATGGATCGCCTCCCACCGCAGCGCGCATTGTCAGTGGAGCTCGGCTCGGCCAGGTACACACAGCAACACACTAAACTGACCGAAACTGGACTTTACCTCGTTGTAATAAGCATCAGGAATAGTCGAATAACAGATCGGGACTGGGTGGCCAGCATCGCCAGTACCTGCTACACGCGCTTCTTGGGTCTGTTTGATGTCTTTAAAATAACATGAAGAGGAATTTAACATTGTTGATTTAAGTGGGAACTCTTGTGTTTAGATCAACTGTATTCTTGGGTTCAGATCTTCTGGTCTTATTTACATGTGTATGACCTAGGTTGTACAATATAAACTAATTAGGAACATAATTAAAAAAAAAAACATGCAATAGGTGACATACGTATCCAAGGTCTAGGCACCTTTACAAGGTTCAGACAAATCAATAAGTAAAACTTTAAAACCGTCTGAAATTCATTAAGAAATTTAATAATCAATGTGTGTAATGGTACAAAATGCTTTTTACTCCCTGAAAGAATTTTTAGATTATATGCCACATATTTTATAGTATAACGTAGTATTTGAAGATCATGACTGTATTATTTATGCATGCTGCATGATAGGTCATAAGAATCTAGTCATAGTTATAGGTAATATTCAATATTTCTATGCCTATCAGGCAGGATGTGCTGTTTAAAAATTGTTTTTATTTACATCTTTATTGTACCGCATTCTAGAATTAAATAAATGATTATGATTATGTGTTTTTAAGCGCAACTTACTTTTAGTTATTTTATTTATTTCCTGAGTTAAAACTTTTTAAAACAGTTTTGTAGGTTAAATATTGCTACTAGACAAGGGGAGGCCATAAAATGGAACTGCATTGCAACATAAATAATATAAGATTATGTTATATTGTTTCAGAAGGAGGGCGTGGCGCAGGCGCACGCATTCCGCAGTAAATCGTTCCGCAAGCCGCAGCCCTGCCACTGGTGCCACCAGCCCGTCGCCGGGCAAGGCTCCTGCTGTCGAGGTACGATCATTTTTTGTGTATTTTGTCTTAGGTATAGAGAAGATTAAGCATTAGTCGGCCTGCCAGTCGACTAATGCTTAATCTTCATAACAATTAAATAATAAGTGGACAATATTAATTATAGACAGGTAAGTACTTCTTAGATAGGTAAGTAAATAATATGCAAATCTTACGTCATATTCATTACTATAGGTTGCTATAGGCTCTACTCCATTTTTTTACATAAAGGTATACTTATTAGATACTCTACAACTAGAGTAGTACACACTTTTTACATTTGGTTAGACTTTTTGAATTGTAAGTACCTATGTACATATGTAAGTAAAACGTAGGTAAGTAGCAATGTTAGTAACATTAATGTTAGTACTTACATTGCTAGATTATTTTTAAAATCTTAATTTCGGTAACTTTCTGGAGAGTAAAGAGTTTCTAATGGGAGTTTTTACTTTTTTATTAGGTAGGTACGTAGGTACGCAAGTAATTTAAAAGTTAAAATTGATGATCCTGTGAACTTTTGCCATGATTTCGATGTTTTAAGATGTAGGTCTACGAAATCTCCATAGAAAGAAAAGGAATACCGAAAACTTTTCTTCAGTATATTTCTACTTAATTTGTATTGCTTGCTACATATTGTGTATGAATATGGAGTCGAACTCTTAATATTTTGATTACAAGCTCTCACACCTTCGTGCTTGGTAAGTGATTTACGGAAAATGTAGGTTTTTATTATACTCAACTCTACTGTTTCTGGAGATCGTTAATTATAAAGATACCGACAGCCAAGTATTTCTCTCACAATATTATTCACTTAAATGGGGATGATTATGATCTTGATAGCAATTTAATATCGTTTAGTGAGTTCATTATAAGGTTCAAAGGAGATTTATGAAACATATAAGCACTCTCGCCGGGGTTCCGTGTAAACTTGTTACAAACTTGCGTTGCCAGTCTGACATTCAAAGGTCATTGACGACAAAATTACTAGAAGCCAAGACGAATGTTTAAATTAAATGTCACGTTTCAAATTCAATTGCTCGTAGATGCTTAGACATCAACAGGCTGTGAAATGTGCGGTAAATATCACGAGGGACAACGTCGCTACGTTTTATGTTCAATACAACAGAAGAATTCCAAAACATAGCTAGAAGTACCTACTTTTAGCTATGTTTACCTGTACCACAGAATAACTAATAGTACTACCGTACCTGTAATACCTATACTTAAGGTTTAGGAAAGGTAAACATTCGAAAAAATATTTGCTTATTCAAGGAATGTTTTTATACGTCGTAGGCAGCGGCCGCGTTTGTCTGCGTTTGTGTCATCTTAGTCACTGACATTGGCGGTGACTATCATAATTTATAAACTGTATGCATAATCCAATGATCTCTAATCGACAAATTGAATGACATATGCATATAGAATTTTAGCTAAAACATCGTGCTAGGTTGGCCCCTAAAGATGAACAACCCGCAGTGTCAATTATTAAGATAAACGTTTATTGGCTTTAAAATTGAAATACAAATAAAACATTTGGAATTCTTTCCCGAGGCTGACATTGCAGTTCTAAGATATGTACCTAATCATTTCCCATAGTTATGCGATCTTATTAAAAATAATGAAAAACTAAGTACCTACCTACCTTATATAATTTCAGTACTTAAGGATTATTTAAATGGTTAGGTTAGTTACTAATATGGTGAAATAATAGTCAAAAAACATAGACGTTGAGAAATAACTGACTGATACTTAATTTAATCCTCATTATACCTAATAAGAACTACATTCCTTACGTACCCAGTTTTGGCCCCGTTTGGTACCGAAATTGTGGGTTTTAGTTCCAATCCTTAGGGTGGTAATTGGTATTCCATCTAAGTATACAATTACTTGGTCCAATGTGCATTGCGTCTCACTGTCTCATTTTGGAAAATGTGAGACTCAAATACACATTGGACCAATAAATTGGACAGCTTTACCAACCAGCCTTAGCCTTAACCTACCAGAAACCGGAAAGTCAAATTAAAAGCCATAGACGACACTAAGTATGTTTTATGGGGCATAAAGTATGTTAAGCTGAAGGAATCGTAGCAACGATAGCGCTTATTAATTAGGTAACTTCGTCGTGCCGTTATTACATATATGTATGTTTTTGTTTCAGTTTGCAAATATGTGTGCCACACGTCCTGCGAAAATAAGGTAAGTTTACAATATAAATTATAACGCTTAAAATAACCGTTGTAAGTTTTTAAATTTATGTAGAATCTACTTGTACCCTACTTAGTATTAATTTAAAATATGAAATAATTTTATATTACATAGGTAAGTACATAAAATTAATCTTAGATTCCAAGTTGAAATATTTGGATTGGTTCCCCTAAGAATAGGGTATTATACTGTATTTAAAATAAATTATTTTAGACCATGCATGAAATAAAGCACCAGATAATTATTAGGAAAACACAGATAGGAGTTATTTAGTTATTTTTATGCGTTATTAGTTTAAGCTTCACCGTCTATAAATTCCATATTAGCAAATCGTTTTGTCAGTTCTAAAATAGTAACTGATTTGACTAGTAGGAAAATACCCTGTTACAACCTGAATGGACAGTGCTGCCATCTACCAGTACGATGAGTAATATAGCTAGTCACAGAGATGCGTAGCACGCATGCGCGCTAAAAGCGTTGTTCCTTATCTGATAATGTCACTAGATGGCGTAAACATACACAAATGCCGAGGCTGAAACATAGCCGTGGCGTGGAGAAGTTTGCTTTACCTCTTCCGGAAGTATAAAACTGGCTCAAATTTTACGAAATATGAGCGTTTCTTTTATTTTTTGCCAATTTTATATATTGTGGCATTTTTTGCCACTTTTATGTTGTTTCTAGTCAGGATCGCGAGCCCTTTTTATCCTTAGGTACGAGTATAGGAGAAAAAAAGGGTCCTAAAATTTCCATACATTTTTCTAACTTTCCTTTTTGTTACCGCCATACAAAGTATATATGGGGAAATGGTAACACAATAGGAAAAAGCTCTGGGACATTTTTTATCCCAGCATTAGGATCGAAAGAGCTCGTGATTCTGAGTAGAAATAACACAAAAGTGGTAAAAAAGGTCACAGTATATAAAAATGGCAAAAAATAAAAGAAACGCTCATAATAATATATGCATTTTACAATGCTTAGATAAGCAAATGTGAATAAGGAGGAGGAAAATATCAATTAACGTTAAAGTATAGGTCAATAGTTATTTGCATTGACAAAGTGTGACTATGTCGTATCATAACTAGTGGCTCTGTGAGCTGGCTGTTGCGACACCTCGCGAGCATTAACTTAAAACTGAATAAAATGTATGACTCCACCATTTTGAAAAAAATCCAAAAATGGAAATGACAAAAAGAATCTATTTGATCATTGAACCTGCTCACAAAATTTCACGAGAATCGGCTGAGAATTGCGACCCGTAGAGGAGAACATCCGGACATACAAAGCATTTTTGCCCAAGCTGTAACCTGAAACGCAGACCTTTGCTAACGCTCGGTTAATTAATGTCAAATTTCTATAAAAGTATGAAGTTTAAGTAGGTATAGGTAGTCCCTCATTTTGTTCTGTTCAACAAATTAGCATAGACGGATTCTAGGTACCTATATTTGTTAATTAAAAAAAATATATGATATGTTATGGGTTACAGATGTGGAAATATTCATGTAGGTATTCTAATATGTAATTCAAACATCATTAGCGACTTCCATAATAATATAAACTTCTTTACTGTCAGCAACGATGTCCGTCACGTATTTATCTGTGAAGCGGTCACACAGGCCATTTCGCGGTCGTTTATACGGTCTTTATTTAAATTTATTCACGAAACAGATAATATTCCGGTTCTGCTGTCCATGTTTAGCCAGGGAACATTTGATGACAATCGGCCGGCCGGTGGTTACGCTTCCATTGTGTGCTAGCGCAAACTTACTAGACCGACTTCTGATTAAATTGGATCCTAAGACGTTTTTGTACAATGATCTTCATGTACAATGTGTTCATACTGTGAACAATTGGCCTGAGGCAAAGTGTGATGTGGGTTCAACTGAGACCAATGTTGGGTGGTTGCAACCGTACCTCCGTTGCTGGCAGACCTAGCTGGCAGTAGGAGGAACCCATTCCGATATCTCGTGGACAACTAATATTAACTAAGATTTATCTCTAATCGTGACATGCAAATTTAATGGCGTTCCAGACTGCGTTCAAGCTTATAGTTATTAAACATAGGTACCTACGTAATATGAGTTACGGGTAATTTATATTAATTAAATGTCAGTACTTGATATACCTAATGTAAATATAGCGTAACTGGACTTGCATTTTCGCGAATCTGCATCGCTAATAAAACTCGCCAGTTTCGCTTTGACTACTAACTTTGCTCGCTGCAAAAGTTAGAACACATAACTAAGACAAAGAGATAATAAAACATGGATGAACATTTTAACTTTACACTTATTTTTGCTTATTTTAAGTAATTGTCCAAATAATTAATGGTTAAAGTAACACTACAAATTTAATACTATGTCAGGAATGAGTACTAAACTACTAAGTTAAGAGTGTAGATTTAATTTTCTCCCTCTCAAACTCTACCTACAAACTCTCCGTTTATAATCTCGGGCATGGAGGTGTTGTAAATTATTCTGTATTGCTAGGGAACAGTTAGGCTACTGCTCTGATGTTTAACTATACCTGCTCGTCACTGTATGTAATAAAAGTTGAATGCCGCTTAACATTAAGCGAGGGGCGAGATTGTGATTGAGTACGCCGCACAAATCGAAGACTAATGATGGCGATATATCGCGCGATATTTTAGGTGCCAAACGAGCTGCCAATGCCAACCCGCGTCTTATCAGGCACGATCAGCTATATACCCAATATTCGGGGTATAAGTACGTGTTATGTTCATTTTTCGCTTGGATTCCGTTTGCACACGCGCCGTGCGATGTCCACCGGAACACCGATGTTTTGCGAGATACATTTTAATTCCACCAAATTGTATTTGAGTTGATGACTCAGGCAATCAAATTGTTTTAAATACAGTAGGTTATTAACGAATAACCCTTAAACGGCAAGACTTAATAAATCCTCAATTCAAGCCTTAATATCGCCAAGGTAGTCCTAATAATTCTGTATATACAAGAAAAAAATACAAAAAGATTATAGGGTGGTCTTTTCAGAGACCTTTGCCCTATAGTTAAATTTTCGAAGTATTAAAAATGGAACTCTCGTACGATACGCTTAATAAAATGTAACAGAATGCAATTTATACAAGACACAATGGTCAATGAGCTCGAGTAAAAAGCCCGCGCTGTGCCGTTATACGTGACTCAATGAATGACGTATTCTACTTGCTAAAACAATTGTGCACACAAGTCACAACACATACATAGCATGTTAATACCTACTTTTCCCTTTTCTCTCGGAGCTTTTATAATAATCATGTCTAACAATGTTGTACCTATTACTTAGTTCGTTCGCGATTTTCCAAAACGGGATTTAGCTTCATTTTTACCATGTTTGTGTCGTGTGTTCCACCGTAGCGTGAATGTGACTGAGCCGATTTTGATACATGAAGTTTTTATTCTGTCCGTTTTATGACCCGAATAGCAGCGTATAAAAACTTTTGAGTTGCCTAATATTTTAAACATTTTATTTGTAACAAATATGGTCTATAGTTCGTTTTTTTTAGCATTAGAAAGAACTTGAAAGAAGGTAAGCGGTCTTGACATGTCTTTTAATTGAAAAACGCTTTTTAAAAATCAGTAACTATTAATTATGAAAGCAGAAGAATATAAATGATCGTATTAGATTCATAATTGTTACATATTTGCCGTGACTTATTTTTAAAACGTGTTTGTCAATTAAAAGACACATCAAGATTGTTTACCTTATTTCTAATGCTAAAAAACGAACTATAAATGAAATGTATGGTAAATAATAGTGGGAGTGAGGCATATTTAGTTATTTACTGAATTTTACTTAGTAGATATATGCATTGAAGTGATAATATTTGTAAAATATTTTTTTAAAGTAGGTAAGAACTTTAAGGAAACTCAACGTCAGACGATGTAAGTAGGTAACTACGTAGATTCATTTTAATTTCCAGTAGTCACTATCATGTTTGGCAAATTTAAAGGTTATTTTATTTCGATAACGAAGTATGGTCGTTTCTCCAATTACATATATAGCAGTCCCTCGCTGACCTCTTTATCAATTGACAATGATGTGTTTTTAAAAGGCAGTTACACTAATTTGTTTGACACTTTACCATACACTTACGATTAATTAGTGTTTAAATATGGTTAAGTAGAGCAAGGAAAACAATAATTTGTGGAATGTTCACTAGAATAGAGACAGAGAAGGCTTTCGCGGAGTAGGAAGTTGTCGTGAGTGAAACCCGGCCGGCGGCGGCGGCGCGGGCGCAATGCAAATGAAGACGCCGGGATGCTGTCCGACATTGTTTATTCAGAATATTCACACATTCTTGTTATATATCTATATATATTGGCATAAACTTGCATAATATGTTTCACGAGTTTGCAGAATGTAGAAAACCGAAAGTCCTTTGGAGATGGATTTACTGAAATAAAAAAACACTGTGGAATCGACGGGTCTAAATGATTTAGAGTATTTAGACAAAGATCCTGATATCACAAAGGCATCATCTGTGATCATTTTAATCCTACCCTAGGGATCGTTTTACCCATGCATATGTATAAAATGATCCTTTACTAGACTTTTAGAAAACATAACATAAATAATAAACTACATGCAAAATATGAGAAATGAGTATGCAGTTACTTAGATAAGTAAATGGACTATTCATAAATATCTAAATCTTGTGTTTATCTCTTCAACTTTGAACACAGTAAAGTTTCTCCCCCTTAAGGGGATCATTATACCCACATCTCCCCTATAGGTAAAGTACTTTTACATAGGTAAAACGATATATTCGTCTTACCTACCCACACGAAGATAATAATTATGAGGCAAAAATGAGAAAAAAACTGTTCCAGTTTTTAAATGTTGGCAGAGAACCATTTAATAATGAGTTATACTTCCTAATTCGTCATGACATGTAAGCACGCACAGCGTGGATTATTAGAGTTCAACGCATCTGAGAAGTAGGCATGACAAGTGGGCACGTGGTATGTGATCGAAGATCGTTGTACAGCTTTTTGGGAATCTTGGGATCTGGAGGCGGCGGGCAGGATCAGGTGCAACGTACGCGGCGGGTCCCGCGCCGTTCGCGCCGAGCGACGCCGGCGCCGCGCCGGGCAGTGCCGCCGCGCGCGCCGACCGGCCCACGCGCACGCGAAAACGCTTTCGCGATACCAATCCAACTATCTCGATCACCAATTTCACATAAAACGCCTTTTAAAGCTAAGAAAGCTATGCCTTTCTATAAATACACTTAATTAGCGCGCGGTCGTGGTCCTCTGGTGTTTACCAATTAGGTAGTGGCAAGTTACGCTTACGATTATGAAGGAACACTTATTTTGATCTTAAAACTGAGTAAGTTGAGATAAATGTTTACCTTTGTTATGAAGTAGGTATACGTATAGGAGAATAATAAACACAAGTTTATGTGATGATTTATGTTTATGAGCTAACTAAGCAAATGCTTAATTAACTATGTAGATACCTAAGCACCAAAGGTGTCTACAATCGATGTTAACTCTATTATTAAGTAGGTATATTAAATTAAAACTAATGTACCTATTTATCGTTTAGTTTTGTTTTATTTAAGGTGTATTAAAGTTATCCAGTTAAATTGATTATCCAAATAATACGAAGCAAGCATGATAGGTACTTATTCAAATTAGTCGTTTATCAAAAGACAGTTTTCAAGGTGACAGCGATATTCCCTTATCAAGTTATCAACAAAATTGTGGCACGATTATATATTGCTGCCAAAGTCGATAGTAAGCGAAGCGATAAGTCGGGGCCACTATTTCTCGTGTGCTCAGTGATCGATAAAACAGCTCCTTTGGGTCACGTAGACGCTAACAGGTGTTAAATCTCCTGGCTTAGTTAACAGATTATTATCGCTGTGCCAATAAATAAAGAGAAGTGCTTATTATAGATTGTCATTACTAACTGCCAGATTTCGTTTTCGTACTAAGAACCATCCTAACAGCAATAACACCATTGCATTACAAGCCGGTTAAAATAGTTAGCAGAGACAATGTGCGCAATCCACCTGCTAATGATTGTTAAGTGAAGAAAGCTTTACGTAAACTCAGCATAGGTGAGCTCGTGATGTGAATGTTACAAGTGAATACAGACTCTTGACCAACCGTTTAGTCCAGGAGCCAAACTTGCCTTTCTTCGGACTTTAGTCAGTTGAAAATGTACCATACCGGGCGACTCGGCAGTGGCAGCAGCACCTCGACATCCTCGGGAGGATCGTCGGATCTGCGGGTAAATGATACATTACATTATTTAAGAGGAAAGGGGACGACCGCTTCCCCATACAAACGTTCCTCATTTTCCTCGCTATTGATCAAAATAATTGTGTCAAAATATTTTCAATTATCTTAATATCCAGAGAGGAAAACGGGGACTACGTTTGTATGAAAAGGCGGTTTCGGGTCGGTCGTCCACTTTTGTCTTAACTACTATTAAAAACACATTGAAATCTGTGGGCGCAGCACGGTACCGTGCTACGCCGCCTGTAATCTATATGTTAGGAACGTTGAAGATAAGATCATAACTTGCTTCTTCAAGTTCTTTATTACCTACTTACTTGACCTGCTTACATATTTTTAGGTCTGTGGTATCTTCAAAAACCTTTTTTTTACATATTATATGTATAAATAAATTTGCTTCTTCTCAAAAACAACGTTGTTGTTTATAAAAAAATATAAAAAGTCATATAATTCTACTATACAAGTAAACCAAGCACCTCAAGTGTGAAATATCGTATCAGATGACCTCCTTGACATCTATTAAATTCCGTACTTTTACGAACACAGTAAATGTATCGGAACAATGTCAGCATTGATTGTGCGTGCCCTTACGGCGCGGGTCAAAGATTTCTAGACAATGATATAGAAGGGCCGCGCGCGCTCAGCGTGTGCTGCGGACAGTACCGGTACGATACCGCGGACCCGCTCGCCTCGACCGCACCATCTCACAGTTCAATACACTAAGCAGTTTGCCCGACGAACAAATAAAATGGCAAGACCACGATTTGACTTTGAAATACGCGGGTCAGGTGACACTTGACACCGGCAGGGTGGATGTTCTCTTGTGTTGCATTCTTAGAATTGCGCATCGCAGTTGAAACACGGTACCTATATGAGTTGTTTGCTAGATAATTATTAGTTTCACTGTAAGTACTACATACTCATTTAATTTCACACACCCACTGCTACAATCGTGACATATATTTACATATTTCTATATTATATTCAAGGATCTTTTCAGTTTAATTATAATTATACGACCGGTCTGGCCTAGCGGGTAGTGGCCCTGCCTGTGAAGCCGATGATCCTGGGTTCGAATTAGGGTTGCCAGATGGTCGGGATTTGGCGGGATTCTCCCGATTTTTAGCATGTGTTCCCGATTCCCGACAAAGTGAAAATTGTCCCGAAAAACAGTTTCACGGTATAAAACAATAATTTCAAGTTCCGAACTGTCGTCGAGCGAGCGAGCTGACGTAGTAAAATATCGTTGTTTTTAATACAATTACTTTAATTTGAATGTATTTTTTTCCCGACTTAAGTCCCAAAATCCCGAAAAATTGATATTGTTTCCCGATAATAGCGCCATTCGATCTAGCAACCCTAGTTCGAATCCCGGTAAGGGCATTTATTTGTGTGATGAACACAACTATTTGTTCCTGAGTCATGGGTATTTTCTATGTATATATATGTAAGTATGTATATCGTCGCCTAATAGCAACCCATAGTATAAGCTTTGCTTAGTTTGGGGCTAGGTTGATCTGTGTAAGATGTGTCCCCTAATATTTATTTAATTAATTTAAATAAGAAGTTACTTAGTGGAATTTTATCAGAATGACTAAACATAACTAAAAAATCAAAACCGCATCTAGTATTATGGGATGAAACATAGAAGAGCTACTAAAGATACCGCAATTCGCTCCAAAGATGCGTGTGGGGACGGACCGGATCCAAAAATGGCAACAGTGATTCAAGTCTCTAGCATCCTGGAATGTGCTCGCTCCGTCGCCCTTATAGCTCTGACGACTACCGCTTATTAATTAACGAACGTGATATAAATCAAATACATAAGTACTTAGGTACTTATTTTTGTTTTAAAACTATGGTGATATTCTCCCTAAGAATAACATTAAATTAAACACCACATAACTCAATTTTAACTAATTAGAATCTATTGGAATTTGCGTAACTAAATATTTCGCCTGTTTCAAAAATGTCTCTTGGAAAATGTTAAAGACCTTATAATGAAGTGTTAGCAAACAAATTTATATGCACTGGGTTACTTATCTCTGCAGCTTACTGTACAACTAAATAAAATAATCAATACAACAACAACAGTACATTACGATACCGATAGGGAGTGTTACAAATCAACGCGAGTTGCGAATTACCTATTCGCACGGGTATCGTACAACGTTTTAGGGATGTAACATAGGCACGTGAAGTGCTAATTACTAGTGCGGTAAAATAACACCATATGTACTGTAAAATTATATTTATCACAAGCGTAAATATGCTAAATTATTAGCTAAAACATACAGGAAAACAGGTAACTATAGGTAGGTACAGTAAGTGTTCGTATCTCGTCTAAAATTGCACGTTCTAAGATGCACTTATTGCTAGGCCGGGCCGTTCGCGCCTCATTTGACAAGTTCATCAGTGAGATGCAAATTGCAAATTGCAGGGTGTGGGTGATATCTGTTCCGGTAGGCGGTCGATATCTTAAATGTCACCTAGTTTCCGGGTACGTTGCCTTCTGCCGGAGATTAAGTACGGTGTCGACCAGTGTTGCCAGGGCTCTGGAGTCATAAGTTACGTTTCGTTTCCCTAAAAGTCACGTTTTTGCTGCTCAAGTCACATTTTTATATTATTGTATTGTATGGGTAGGTAAATCGATTTTGTTAGAAGAAATTCAGAAAATAATATATTTCACAAAAAATCTACTAACCTTATATGATTTTTCCTCAAAAGGAAAAAACGGAACCCTTATAGGATCACTCGTGCGTCTGTTTGTCTGTCTGTCCGTCCGTCTGTCACAGCCTATTTTCACGGAAACTACTGGACTAATTAAGTTGAAATTTGGTACACATATGTAAATTAGTGACCCAAAGACGGACATGTAAGTCATGTAACGTAAACAAATGAATTTTAAGCATGGGGGCTACTTTTGGGGATCAATGAGAAAGTTAAAAAATTAAGATTGTCAATAACCCAAGCAAATTAGAAAAATCTGCGGAAATAATTCGTGTAGTTTTGAAAATTGGTACAGGTATACCTTGTGGTGTCCAGATAAACATACTAAAAGTCCTCGAGGGTAGGGGGTGTGCTGAGGGTGCAGGGAGGGTTAAAGGTACCTATTTCATATTTTTGCTCATATATCGAATATATGTACAAATAGCATTATAATTACTTCGGACAAAAGTTTTATCATACAATTTCCTACAAATTTGGTTATGTTTATTTTTACTCTACGATCAATACTTTAGGAGCTTCAGGCTGTTAAAGTTAAATTAGAGATAAAAAATAAACGATTTAAGAAAACGTCGTTTTTTTCGTAATTGATCATCATAAATAAAAAAATTAGTTTGGAGTAAGCAAGCTAAGTGACCTGCTGATAAAATATAAAAAAAAACCGGCCAAGAGCATGTCGGGCCATGCTCAGTGTAGGGTTCCGTAGTTACCCGTCTGTCAAAATGGACTATTCGCAAAAACTCAAAAACAGCTATACCGATTAGGTTCGCTATATTTTTCCTTGAAAGTCTTTACTAAGTATTGTTTTTATGATTTTTTTCATATTTTTTGGACCCATGGTTCAAAAGATAGGGGAACTGAAGGGGAAAACACAACTTATTTTCTTTCAAATCGATTATTTCCGAAAATATTAAGTTGATCAAAAAATGGTTCTTGAAGACCAGTATTCGTTTTAAAAGACCTATCTAACGACATCCCACACTATAGGGTGGAAGCGAAAAAAAATTCATCCCCACTTTAATGTAGGGCAGCCACCATAAAAAAATATTTTTTTCTAGTTTCTATTATTAAATTTGGCATGAATATATAAATTTGTTACACTGACAAAGTCGTAAAATATAAACTAGAAAAAATATTTTTTTAGGGTGACTCCCCTACATTAAGTGGGGATGTATTTTTTTTTCGCTTCAACCCTATAGTGTGGGGTGTCTTGGATAGGTCTTTTAAAATGAATAAGGGTCTCTAAGGACCATTTTTGACCAACTTAATATTTTCGGAAATAATCGATCTGAAAGAAAAAAGTTGTGTTTTCCACTTTAGTTCCCCTAGCATTTTAACCATGGGTTCAAAAAATATTTAAAAAATCGTGAAAGTAAAACTTAGTAAAGACTTTCAAGGAAAAATATAGCGAACCTAATCTGTTTAGCAGTTTTTGAGTTTTTGCAAATAGTCTATTTTGACGGACGGGTAACTACGGAACCCTACACTGAGCATTGCCCGACATGCTCTTGGCCGGTTTTTTTTTATATTATATCAGCAGGTCGCTTAGCTTGCTTATCCTAAACTTTTTTTCTTTTCTGATGAACAATTACGAAAAAACGACGTTTTCTTAAACCGTCTATTTTTTATCTCTTATTTAACTTTAACAGCCTGTAGCTCCTTAAGTATTGATCGCAGAGTAAAAATGAACATAACCAAATTTGTAGAAAATTTTGTGATAAAACTTTTGTCCGAAGTAATTATAATGCTATTCGTACAGATATTCGAGATATGAGGCTAAAATAAATGAATCATACACTAAAAAAAACTACTACTATCAAACTAAATGACACCGTCATGTCAAGGTAACAAGTCTCATCTTGCCACGACTATTATAATAAACATGATGGTGGATGTGTCTGACGTCAAGGTGTCAGTGCAAGTGTCAACTTGGGTGCGTTCACCGCGTTCCTAAATAATACAAATTGCAGAACAAAACTTGTCCAAAATTCGACTAGCTTAAAAAGTCACAAAAATTGCCTCAAGATCGTAAGTCACGCACATGTCACACGAGAAGGCGAAAAGTCACGAAAAATGTGACTTTTGTGACCATCTGGCAACACTGGTGTCGACCGGTCCGGGCGACGCGACGCGAAGGCATGCTGACGCTACGAGCTCTACTTTACAGCTATCTACCTAATTCCATCCCTGGATGTTAAAGCGTTCTTGACACATAGTGTCTTTTATACTTAGTGTAACCATAATACGTACTTACCCTTACTTCGGTCGGTATAACTTTCCTCGTGGATTATTGACACAGAAACCACCATAAACCACTAAATAATATATAATTTAAAATTTAAACAGTTATTATATTAAATTGGGCTAGCGTGGGGACTATAGCCCAAGCCCTCTCGCGCATGAGAGGAGGCCTGTGCCCAGCAGTGGGACGTATATAGGCTGAGATTGATTGATATTAAAATAAAAAAATACATATATATTATATGCGATGTTTATACTATAATTTAAGGCTTTAGTGGATTCTCCCGGAAATTAACCACGTGTAAGCAATAAATTTAACTAGCTTGGATGCAATGTTTTGCAAAATACCTATTTTCAGATAATGGATCGGTCCATTTCATTTATGGTTCATTAATAATCGGCATCATAAGCAATATATTGTTAACTCGGTTATATTTACGTAAATGTTTGCCTTTATGGACAATAACAAACAAGATCTGCCCGATCTTTCATTGACATTTACTTATTCATCCAAACCGAGAGCCAGGAACGGTAACAATGCAAGGTCGTTTCGCTTGTTGGGGAATTTGGCGAGGCACAGGGCACAGGGGCAATCGATCTGAAAAGAGCGGCGAAGACGAGAGAGCATTTATACATTTTAAAATCATGAGCGAGAGTTATAAACAAATGTACAGATACAAGGATAAAACAGCGTTAGTAAGATAAATCCGTACCTAAAGATGGGAAGGAGCGCTGCAGCTGGTTATATTTATGTTCGCCGGCATTCTTTACGTCTGTGGTATTCGTCGATTGTGTTAGTTTATTTGCATGATTACGAGGTGGATGCAGAATATGTTATTTTTACAAATGTTGCAAATGCAAAAGTAACAACATATATCATAATTATATCTCTCTCTCTACTTGATATCACTCTACGGCTAAACGGCTGAACCTACTTACAATTTGATACCTATGAACATTTGAGTTAATCACAGAAAAGTACCTAATACTTTACAATAGGAATTAGCTTCTTAAAATCTATCCCGATGGAAATATGGCTCTAGGAAAAAAATATTGCTCGCAATAAAAGCTCTAATTCACTTAAACATATCCCATTCATAGTTAAGATAAAATTAGAGCCTAAATATTTACCCAGATTAATATCAATAATAAGAGATAATATGAGAAATGCAGGTGACTAGCATTTTCTCGTGTCTTTGCTTTTTGTTGTAAAAGCAATTACCTATGTCCAATACCTAACAAAAGTAGATACCTAACAGTCGGGAAATCCCTGCTAGTCAACAACTATCGTAATTATTCATTTTTTATTATTAAATAACCGCGTGTAATGCTTTTATTTTGTATAAGTTCTTTTAGACTTGACGTCTGTATTGGTAAAGCCTTATACTAATCACTTTACAACAGGCGTATTTTTTGCTCGTTCACATCACGACTTCGACGCCAGAGACATAGATTATAAAAGCACGATAATCGATTTCTTGTTAGCAATAACGTTTCTGATTGACACCGAACACATTCCCGCTGTATTATTAGTAATAAATTTGATTCGAAAATGCTGTCAGGTAATAATTTATCACCTAATAGCATTTTCAAATCAAAGATTCCAATTGTGACGATAGTTTTTACACTAATTCATTGGAAGCTATAGGTACCTTTAGGTACTTGTAAACTCCATTATACTCTTTGACGCTGCCCTTAATCTGAATATGTAATGACTAATGACGTAAATATGTTACGTGTATGTTAACAATACTAATCGGAGTATAATTGACGTGATTACCATATTTTTGGGCAATCTACCGAAATTTGATCTTGCTAAATGAGCATCGTAAAACTTGTGTTAGCCTGAGCACCGGAGCGTGCAGCGTGCGTAATGCCGACTACTGTAAATAAAGATTTAACGCAAATGAAATGACAATAGAATTGCCGGTATCTCCTGTATAATATTCCCATGAGCTGAATTTACGACTTTCATATCCTAAATGTCTCTCGAAAGTCTCGTAACACATATCTCATAATTAAATTGTAATGGCTTGTAATGGTTTATTTTGGGACGTCGTTACAGAGGTTTCACCCAAATTGAAAATATAAATTGTGTATCAACAACCTCCTAAATTATTTGTTATTATGATATATTGATATACCTATCGGAATATTATTAGCAAAGCTACGTAGCGTTTAGCAATACTTTAAGAAAAAAATTAAATAAACCCATTACAAGTTGAAGCTGTTTTCGTGCACGCAAACGGGTAGGTACTTCTTTTGCATTTTGTTTTCACTTAAAGTATTTCGTCGTACCCTTCTCGATTTATCGGGACAGGGCCGAGGAAGTGAACGTACGGACGTGTCGGTATCTGCGCAGTTTACACTTTAATTTGTAAAGACAGCCGATGTCATCTTGCGGGGATATTAAGCCGTTATTGGAGAATGGTTAAGGAAACACGCACATTCCGCACAACCAGTATTCTTGTGAGTTACTTTAAATTTTACTTATATTTTTCCGAATAAGTTATTGTTAAATATTACCGCCGCCGTCTTTTTAGTACCAGCCTATCTATTGTTAATATGAGAGTTCTATTTTTCAAGTTAAAATAATTTATTATTTACATTTTAATTTTAAAAATATATGCTTTTTGGGCTTATATTTATCTACATAGTAATTAGTACATAATTGCTACAAATGTGTCACGTTTATCTCGTTAAAAACATCGTTATTAATGCGGAACTAACGTGGACAAGAGGGCTAAAATAATGTTTTTAATTCAAACGCAGATCGTAACTAAAATAATCTGGCAATTCCGCCCGTAAAGTTAAAAAAATGCATATCAGGTAAGTGTGATTAAAGATTTCTTATAAGTAATGTAGATATATTGTGTCATTATTTGTTGCATAAGCTGGTGGTAGGAATTAAAGTTTTACCCCACTGGCAAGAACCTTTATAACAATAGTACGATAACATACCTAGTTTTAACTTTTTTTTTTATTTGTCTTTTGAGCGACGTTATTTTGTATTTTTACATATATATAGAAGGTAAAAACCTTGGATTGCATAAGAGAACGTTTCGAAATTGGTTTGTCATAATGTGAATCCGAGGGCTGCAGGACGGCGGCGGTGGGCCTGCACTTACCGTGTAATTAATAACAACATTAACAACATGCTACAAATTGTGCCTTAACTGCCGACGCATGATAGGACAAGCGGACGGAAATGAAAATTATACGTTCGCTTTAATTACTTACAGACAAAAAAAATGACGACTGTATTACATAAAAACCTTATTATCACCGCCGAGTTTGTGATCTTAATAATAAGTGTGAACTGAAATTCCTAGTAGTGAGAGTTCAAAGTGTAGGTTTTATTTCACTTTTAAAGCGTTTTATTTTGCTTTCTTTGGATAAAATAGGCTAATCAATACATGTTGTTATAGATAACACATACCGCCTGCGTCTTCTTCCGCGTAGAACTCGTTACAAACTTTACCGTACTGCGTAGCTAATCCATACACTTCTAGTCTTTGATTCGTCATTCGTCAATCGCGCTCTGGTATAGCCGCCTCGCTTCGTGCCATGC
Organism: Cydia splendana; assembly: GCF_910591565.1. NCBI lineage: Eukaryota > Metazoa > Arthropoda > Insecta > Lepidoptera > Tortricidae > Cydia > Cydia splendana. Next base: position 11,942,450 of record NC_085964.1, on the reverse strand, counting down.
GTAACCCGTAAAAGCTTCAAGAACTATGAAAATAAACTGGCCGGTATTAACTTCGCGATTTCCTGATTGACCTAATAAACAATCAGTAAGTGGGGGTCTGCAGTCGATCAACAGAAATGGGGCCGTACCGAACGCCTCATGGGACTAGGAGTGGTTCTTAAATAGGTTTATTTTACCGGCAATGCGGCAGACAACTGGAGTGCCCGACACGAGTTTTCTAATACGGGGGAATGGAATGCATTTTCCTGCAGTCGTAAGTGTCGTAACGTAACTTGTCTTCAACGAGTGGAAACTTTAACCCAAGCCCATGCTTAAAGTTACTGCCAAGATACTGTAAAGAAAAAAGACACGGTGCTTTTATTTTGATGGCATTCATATTCTTTTGTTTTTAAAATATTACTTGAAATTCCTTCAGTTTTATAAACCTTGAAAGAAAAGCTTTTCCTGACATGAAAATGAAAGGATTGAATTCTGCTTGTTGAAAGTAAGATGTTAACATTACAACCGAAACTGTAGAAATATAGGAAATCTATGAAACCATTGTTTCGGAGAGTTATTTTGTAGGTAATTATAATATGTATTTATAACGTTAGTAAAATTATTTTTTTACTAAGCTTTTTGGGTAGCCATATTTATAAAGGTTTCATTTCATACTGTCAAATGTTAAATACATTGTGTAAATAAAAGAAGGGCGATATTAAAATTTAAAAACTCAAAACATATAAGGTCTTAAAATGCGCCTTCGGTCGCGTTTCTAATTTGGCTCACGGTAATAATTTAGGGTAAATCGCCCTTATTACGTACATAATGTTCAATTTATCTACGTTAGTAGGCAGGTACTATACATTGGATAAGCATTAGGTGTTATTTAAATAAGAGCGTAGACAAAAAAATGTAAATAATAAATTAAATAGATAGGCGGTAAACCAGGTAAATGGCACAAGGATAGAGTTAAAAGGTCCATGTTAGAGAATAAAAAGCATAGATCGAACCGAATTGGTATTTAAACATAAAAATATTAAAAATATGTTACTGCGATACCGTTACCCATCATTAAGCATTTAGGTAGATTAAATTTTATGAATAAAGCAATTGGGGTTTAAACCCACACACGTCGCGCCAAACCGGCGTAGTGGTATAGTTAAAATTTAACTTGGGATTGGGCAATACAAGTATGTAGATAAGTATTGTCACTTTCTACTAGGAAGGGCGTTTCATTAAGTTCACGCCTTATCTTCGTTAAAGTGCCATTCCCCGTAATGATAATATACAGCATGGTTTCTCATTTCGGTGAATGTTATTAGTGGCGCGATTTGTAAATGTCCGGCTGTGAGAGATGTCCGTAATACGTTTCGTCCACATTTCTAATAGTTACGCTTTTCTCATTGTTAGTATTCAGTCGTAGGCTGATCAAGTTCACACCATTGCTTCATCGGCTAATGGAATGAAGTAAAACGGCTGCCGGTTCAGACGACGTTAAATATGTGTTTAGGTACACTTTTGTAAAATAACATATCTTCGACTGTACATAAAAACCTCCAAATGCAGTTACAATCTGACTATCAGATGGGAAATAAAATATAGAAAATTATTTCGGTGTTAAACACTTTGTGTAATCCTAAATGGTCCTCGCAAAGTCTATTGTTAGAAATAATTAGGTATAGGTACTTGAATTAACTTCAACCGAATCGTACTTGAGTCTATCTTTATAGGCTCAGCGTCGCTTGTGCAAATTTGATTTCGGAACTTTTAGAGATTAAACTGAATTATGAATAAGTTTAAACGGAAAATATTAGTTTTGAAATATTTTCACATCATTCGCCCCGATTCGAACTTCACGCAAAAACGTCACTTTTGACACTGACACATCTAATCCATATCGTTTCTAGATCTATTAATTGACGTATCTTAAAGTTCGAATCGGGCCGATTATATCGGTTGTGGTAACCTAGTGGACTACGTGTTTAAGATGGAACCGTACTGTTAGTTACGTCAGATATTTCACAATCTTTCAGACACAAAGGTTCAGTTCCTGTTTTACATTTTCAGACAAAAAAAAACTTTAAAAAACAATCAGTTAAAAATTTTGTTCCACTGAAACGTGCAAGTTTAATTGTAGTAATATGTAGATATGTACGAGTATTGGTGGAAAATATTTTCCGTTTCCGACTGTTCGGTATGGAGCGAGTAGCAATTACCTGCCGTGTTGTAGCTCGCTGAACGCGGGTGGGTGGATTTCATCACCAAAAATTTCACCATACAAAAAAATTTTTTTTTCAAATGTTTAATTTAACACGATTCTAGCTGGGAAAAGTAATAGGGGGCTGTATATTGAGGATATTTATGGTATTTATACAATCATTTGTGGCTTATATTTGAAGTTATCGCTTTTGGAAAATAAAAACGCAAGACGGTGATGACAATCATGGTATGGTAATGACTCTTTTATAGACAGACGGTAATGACACTGCATGTACGGTAATGACGATTTGGGAACTAATTTATATATGTATTAAAAACGTATTTAAAAAACAAAAACTTTTTTTAATTGTAAGGCTTTAGAACTTTAATAAACATTACAAATAACATGTTTTTGAACATAAGACTAGAACATAAGACTACATAAATTATTTTTAGAAAATTATAAAAAATACATTTTATTCATATAAATAAATATATAACAAGTATTTTTATTGTATAATTTTAAATAATTTATATTCAGAAATAGGCAATTTATGTATTCATTTATTTTTTTGGGTTTTTTCAATGTTAAATCATATTAACAATATTGTACTCTTATTATCAGTTTAAACCCGCATCTTCTTTTATCTACTGCATAATTTGGTATTTATATCATATTATAAAATTGCTGGCTTACCAGTGAGCTTAATTTTTATGATATATTACTTTTTTTTGATAATTTGATTCATTGCATAAGTTTGTATTTTTGTTGTTTTATAAATTAACTTTAAAAATAGCTATAATGATTTAAATCCATATATATATTGTTTAATAGCTAAACATTAATATATAATCAGTGTTTTATAAGTTGCAAGACCCCTACTTGTAATGCATGTCATAAGTTACAAAATGTTAGGTATTGGGTCCGGTGACTACCCAATGGTATAATTATTAATTTCTGTAATTATATACATCAATTAATATAATATTATCAAAAAACATAAGGCCATTACGATAGTGAGCCAGTACCGTAGCCTATGGTCGCTTAAAACTTAACATATGTTGCTTGTTTAAATACTTTGTTTTAACACGACTAACATGCAATTACAGACTCTAAGTTGCGCGATTTACATTATTAGATAATAAAAAATAAACATTTGTATGTTCTAAGTTCTAAGTGACCTAAATTTTGCCTACTTCAGTCAAAATGTTATTTAAAACTAACCATCCTCTAGTGTGAAAAAAATAGTCATATCTTCTTCTACATTTATAAGGTAGACATTATATAGTGTTAGAAGACATAGAGAACGTTTTTCAAACATACAGCTTAATTTCATAATGAATTATAGCAAAATAACTAGAAAAGTTTCTGAGAACCGTCATCACCATACACATGAAATCATCACCGGTCGTCATTTTTTCCCGGTGATGATGGGTATGGTGTTGACGATTTGAGAGTTTCTTGTTTTTATTTCTAGAATACGAATAATAGTAGTTAATGTCTATGCTACACAATAAACTTCATGTAGTTTGCCATTCATTTCAATAATTATTTCTAATCTATCATTTGTAACTTTTTTAAACCAAAGCATAACGGTGATGATGCTCTGTTGTGACAAACTACGTTTTACAAATTTGTTCGTAATATTTCTCACGATTCAATGATGTGACTTTATAGTGAAATCATTTTTGGCATTCTATATTAAAGTGAAAAATAGGGCAAGGACCTTTAGCCGTATTTCGTTGTTCATACACGGAGATAAGCTCACATTGACATTACCATGACGGTGTTGACGAATATTCGTGACAAAATTTTAAATAAATTTAAATGTACTTTCTCGGTGAAGGAATTATTGCATATTTTCCCATGTGTTAAACAACAACATGGAAAAGATATAAGTAAAAGAAAAATCGCAATCGTACGATAGGTATGCTATAATTTTCACTGCAAACAATAAGGTTCAGATTTTTCCAGTAGACGGTGATGATTTTAGACACATAAAACATTTTATATAAAAAAAACTATTAAGTTATTGGAGATGGTAATTGAAGGAACATGAAGATAATAGTTCTTAAAAACATATAAAAAAGTTGCAACTCGCACAACCTACTAGTTTTTTTTATAAAGACCGAACCATAAGTTTTCGCAGGATTTTGAAATCCACCCGGGTCCAATTACAAATCGCCTTTTATTAGTTTGCTGCCGGTAATACCTACTATAAGTATACATCGCGAAGTCTGATGTGTTTCGATATTAAACTTTCGTGAGACATAGGTACTTTCTGATGTGTTTGTTTATATATTTTTGACATAATAGATTAATTACTGGAATTATATTTTTTTTATTCATCTTTATTGTCTTAAGGCATTATCTTAAATAATTTATCAAAATAATAAATTTGTATACAATATTCCTTACTTATTCTAAATTTCAAGGTTACGTGGAGCCGGGTATATAACGTTTGCCAATGTGGAAATGCGACTGCATTGGTCGGTAAAGTATCTGTGCCCATTTCCTACATTCAAAGTTTGTCACTAAATATAAAGCATACGATAAGAATCTTTCTAAGTACACATTTGATAAACTAAAGAAATATTTCTTTGAATTAATAGTAATTTGCTTTAAATTTGACAGTCAATCAGATTGTGACACAAGCCCTCCCAGTTTCTCTTCTGATGCTAGAGTCAGACCAAGAATAGTCTGCAGCGGATTTGATAGCCCACGCAGTGAAAGTGTTATTTTAAACGTCAAGCTTCTATGAAATTATGACGTATAAATGACACTTGCACTGCGTGGGCTATCAAATCCGCTGCAGACTTTTTTTGGTCCGACTCTATAAAGTTTTCTCCGCTTCACCCGTCATTATGTCATTAATAGCAAGAACCTTTCGCCATCATCAGTATTTACGGAAATACCTATAAATATAGTAAGTACCTATAACTAAACGGCTACATACCTATTTCGTATTTCTAAAGCTGAAAATCAAGTCCATAATTTGCATTAAAACAAACTGGTGGTCAGCAACGGCATTCGCGATACCGTACAACAACGTACTGTTTACCATAAACAATGTGTTTTTCAATATGCATAAATTTCCCGAAGTTTCACCTACAGAGCAGACGGCGAGTAATGGCGTTCCATAATGTACCGAGCGACTAGCGAATGCCAAGCACCTGCGAATACTATAATTTATTCTGAATATGCCTTTAGAAATTCTCCCGCAGATTCCGTGAAGGATGTGTTGGATATAAATCTCAGGTACGGTGATGCAGTGATTGCTTATAAACCGGTTGTTTACTTATTATTCTACAAGAAACTCTGAATTAAGTCAAACGGCTATAGAGAGTCGCTTCAGGCCAAATAGGAAAATGTAGAATAATAATACCGTTAGGTGTTTGTTTCTTGTAAAATCCGATGATGCGATTGTGATGCGATTGATATGTAGATTATGAAGTTATTGGAGAGGTGCGGTTGAAATCAACCTAAACATTTTAACGATATACGAGAATGCTGTAACATAAACCCATAGAGCACGGTATTATGACTAATGGAGAGATATCGCGATAATAGACAATAGCTACAAATTGCAGCCCTTGGGCGAACTGATTTGCGCACGCGCAATCGAGCCCGATTCGGATTTTGAAATAGACATCTATTAGATATCTTTTAGACATCACCAAGATACGATAACGATATGTTTAAGATCTAAGCTGTCAAATATGACATTTGCGCGATTCTGGAGATACTCTTGAACGATTTCCTCAGGATATGACTTAGAGAACCAATTCACATCTAATAGATATCTTACGGCTCTTACGCTATCTAACGTAAAAGTGACATTGGTTGGCCGAATTGCGCTGCAAAAGAGAACTAGTTGATATCTAAACTATAACGTATCTAGAATGGATCTAGTACGTGTCGTCTCTTGTGAATATCTTGAAGTTCGAATACGGCAGATCTAGCCGTATAGGTAGGTATCCTTGTTGCATGCGCGAGTAGGGCGAGCCGTTCCAGGACCAACTAGTGGAACTAATATAAAATACATAATCGGAGAGTACTCTTATAATGGTTTTCCTCTTATCGTGATTTATTAATTATTTATGCAGTCACGGTAAACAATTTATGAACACGTTGTTCAATGCAAGGAAAGGTTCTGTGCATTTTCCAATCATGTACCGATAATTAAATATGTACCCCAATCCGATATTTAACTAATGTAAAACTACAACACATTAAACTTGATGTATCTAATCTATCTGTCTTAAATATTAAAGGTTAATTGATATAATAAATAATATCTGGGAGACCCAGCTTTGCTAGGAAAACATATAAAAATTAATAAATGCGCGTTTTCCCAGAGATAACCTAGCTAGATCAATTTACCGAAAACCCCCATATAGCAAATTTCATCAAAATCGTTAGAGCCGTTTCAGAGATCCCCGAAATATATATATATATATAAATAAATAAATAAACAAGAATTGCTCGTCTAAAGGTATTATATATATTATTATATAGATATTAAATAGATTATAGATTTAAACTAATCTAATAACACATCACACTTTCAAACTTGTCAAATACGAGTACATGCATTTAGCATTGCTTGCCAGTAGGGTGCATTATCAGTGTTTATTAATATTCCACAGATGATATTGTAAACAGGATTTTTTACGGACCGACCGTAAACTTTGTACGACCTAGACGATTCACGAAAAATACATTCCAAATTCAATACCATACCTTTTAAGCGTAATACAATATTCCACTACAGGAGAGTTTTGGCAAGGCTGAATCGCAAATAAGAATAGTAGAGCAAGGTCAGTTCAGCGGCAGCGTCTGTTGTGCACCTACATATTTGATACATCTGCAGATCTATTTGCGGTGATGATAGCTGGAGTCGGCGTGCGATGTCATCTGATTAAAGTAAACGAGCAGGTTGGCATTGATGACGTAATTAATGACATCATATGGGTGCCGTGGTTAATACTTACTTAGGTACGTAAGTTTATGTAAAGTAGGCATACGTTTACTGTGAACTGTTGAAAGCGTTCATAAATTGAAAAGAGTTGAATCACAACTTCTTCGGTATAGAGAAAATTAGCTGAATTTTTTCATGCTGTAATAATGTTTACCGGTCCACAATCTTAGTGCTTTTCTCGAAAAATGCGAGGAAATAAGGAAAATAATCATTATTTCATCAATCATCACGTAAATCGAACCTTCACATCAATAACGTCAAAACCAAAATCCCTCTTTAATTCTTTTTTAATAAAACCGGCCAAGTGCGAGTCGGACTCGCGTACGAAGGGTTCCGTACCATTACGCAAAAAAACACATTTATTGTATGGCAGGCTTACTTTAATATTTATTTTATTCTGTTTTTAGTATTTTGTTGTTATATCGGTAACAGAAATAAGTAGTGTCTCATCATCATTATTTGTGAAAATTTCAACTGCCTAGCTATCACGGTTCATGAGATACAGCCTGCATGGTGACAGACAGACAGACGGTCAGACGGACGGACGGACGGACGGACGGACGGACGGACGGACGGACGGACGGACGGACGGACGGACGGACGGACGGACGGACAGACAGACAGACAGACAGACAGACAGACAGACAGACAGACAGACAGACAGACAGACAGACAGCGGAGTCTTAGTAATAGGGTCCCGTTTTTACCCTTTGTGTACGGAACCCTAAAAATTAACGGCACAACTTATTCTGCCATTCAGTACCATTCAATATTCGTTCATTCAATATAATTGTGCAATATAAGCTGTATGTGCACGCATGAGATCCTTAAAAAAAGTATATATAGTCTTTGATTTTATTAAGCAGTATTCGCACGATTATACACGACGGTCTTGTTAGAACGAGACATGTAAGGTGGTTTATCTGACTATCTCACTCTATCCTATAGATTGAAATGATAGCTGACCGGGTCGTGTAGACGAGGCCTGCGACCTGCGGCTATAATAATTGCCTGTTTGCATTTTTCTTAGTGGATACATATTTTTAAAAAGTAAATAACAATACAGTAATAAGACTAATAAGTTATTATTTAGGCAGTTTGGCTTAGAGCTTTAGCCTGTCCAGATGGACGAAAAAAAAAGTTATTTCATTGTTTTTTACTTCCCGTCTGCTAAAAACTTTGTCAGAAGAAAAAAGCTCGAAATTCAAATTTTTTATGGGCTCGGTGGGACGTTAATTAATCCTTCGCGTCTAGATTTTTTTAAATTTGCTGCTCTTTTCTACTGCTCGATAAAACAGGACAATTAATACTGCTTTGAATTTTTTTAATTTGTATTTGACCATAAAGAAGAACTTCCCGTACTATTTTTGCTACAATAAGGTGAACATTTCCGAGTATATTGGAGAAAGACATACAAATTAAGTAACTTACGATTAGGAAAAGCTAAGTACAAAGGAGAACTTATCCGGTATCGCTTCCAGTTTACCTTAGGCTCTATGTCAATAAGTAAAGAAAATGAAACAACAGTTTACAAGGCATACGGTGCACATACCCAGATATCTTTCCGTCGTGTTGTCCCCGTAGGGAGCAGTTGACCCGTTTAATAGAGCGAGGACTGTTTGTTCCAGGTGTCCGGTGCCGTGGAGTTGGCAGACCCCGCCAATACTGCGCAGATACTAGCTCAACTGCAAAATCCTGTAAGTAATTACACCTCTTTAAAGCTAAACTCTGCGTATCGGTACTACAACACTACCCGGTAGCGCGTTAAATGAATAAGGGAGTTAAAAGATATGTAGGAATCAACTTTATTTTTTCATCTCAGAAATGATCGCACTGTGATCGAGATTTTTTCCTTGCTCAAAAAAAGTCTTGATATAAGAAAATAATAGGTGATAGGTTCGTATATTTTTGGCTGACACAATGCCTATCCATTTTCATTATAAATTCGACATTGATTAATGATTATATTAGTGTAAAAACTTAACATTTTCGTATAGTTTAACTAGTACCTTATAAATAAACCTTGATTCATATAGGTACCTATACATAATTATGTTATTATGTAAGAATACATTCTTTGGAAGTATGCTTTTGAGGCTTAATGAAACCAACCGTTATTCACCATAAGTACCTGGTTAATTATGTAAAAATAAACGCACCTAATGAAGTTTTAAAGGGATAATGTACAAGTAAACCATGCTCTGCCTTACCCGACCATAAAAGGCATTTAATCACCAATTATTCCGTCAAAATGTCGTATAAATGAGTCTGCAACGACTATTATCGGAGGCACCTCAAAGAGTGAGGTTATTAACTTTCGGCTCAAATATATTCGCAGATACGAGCTGCGCGATATGGCTGATATAAGGGGCTGTTTACAGCTGGAAATTGCTGATATTACTCCCCATTATGATTATGATTATGGGACGTGAACAAGAAAGCGGCACGACCGTCCGGAGTCGGCGTAGGCACTCACGCGTCGGTTTAATTTTCACACCACTCGGGAAAACTCCTGGCCGGTTCCGACCATTATTTCACATTATTTTCGCCTTACCCGTTAAGTAAATTGCTTGGAAATCACGGTCGAGTGTTCATCTGTAATAATGTTTTATCGACTGAATAATGGTACCATTTTAATGTAATAAGTAATTATGTACTTACAGTACTTAGGTACTATGTGTTCGCTTAGATTAAAATTGCTGCCGCGACCAATGCATTTAGTCTATTCTAAGTCCCAATCAAATTGTTTCAAAATGAAGGTATGATAATAAACGTGATTTTTTTAGTGAAACTTGCAAAATTGGACCTGTTTTCATAAGGCTCCTACCTACCTTAACAAAAAAATTACTAAGGTCAATGTGGCTAATTCCTTCATAGGGGCTATTTTCACTAGCGTTTTTCTCGAACAACGAACAACATTGATAGTTTCGTCGACAAATCAGCGATTACTTTTAGTTTCAGCTTTCAGTAATCAAAAGCAAATGGTTTTTTTTCCTACGATTGTAAATCAAAGAACGTGGACGGAAAAGTCATGCGAGGTCTTTTGCCTTATGGCAAAGTTGATCAACTGCCTTAGGTAATTACACTTGGGCGTGGATCCAAATCTAAGCTTTCCTCTTTCGCAGCTGGGCCTTCTGCCTTGCTCACACTTCACATTCACTTGGTCAATTCCAAGCTCTGCTTTCTTGCATCTTTTCTGTATGAAAACAACCTCGCTGAAACCCCTATGCGAAGCTACGCCGATAGAAAACTGTCCCATCCCTTCTCTGTATGAAATTCTGGATTCGCGCCTGGTTGGAACTAAAAGTAAAAATGTACAAGTCTATCAAATTGCGTTTTTTATATCGAAAAATATTCGCGCTCGCTTCGCTCGCGTTTACAATAACATTATAAGATATGATAAAGGTGACATTCGGGTGGCGACTGCAGTAGCATTACTCTGTTGTAAGGTTACTGCTGCAGCACTGTAAATTTTCGTGATAAAATGATCTGACTGATTTCCATACTAAAAGTAAAAATGTTCAACTGTCTATTAAATTACGTTTTTATATCGAAAAATTTTCGCGCTCGCTTCGCTCGCGTTTTCAATAACTTTCTACGATATGATAAAGGTGACATTCGGGTGGCGACTGCAGCAGCATTACTATGTTGCAACGTTACTGCTGCATCACTGTCAATTTTCGTAATAAAATGATGTGACTGATTTCCATACTAAAAGTAAAAATGTACAACTGTCTATCAAATTGCGTTTTTATATCGAAAAATGTTCGTGCTCGCTTTGCTCGCGTTTTCAATAATATTCTAAGATATGATAAAGGTGACATTCGGGTGGCGACTGCAGCAACATTACTCTGTTGCAACGTTACTGCTGCAGCACTGTCAATTTTCGTGATAAAATGATGTGACTGATTTCCATTCTCAGCTGTAATGCGGCAATGACCGTCACTCAACTTACCAAAAAATTCAATGTAATCTCGATGACCCTACGGAGAGGGCACCATGGTCTAGAAATGCTTAGGGCATCAAAATATCTTAATCCGGCACTGCCTTACCTACAGTATTTTCGATGCTGACCTTTTGTTAATAAATTTAACTTATAGCAAGATGCACACTACTATTTTTACTTAAAACTGAAAGAATACCTAGTATTCGACCTGTTGACGTGATTAATAAATAATTACAATGCTTTAAGCTGATCGGAGTATGTGCCCCGTGTTATTCACGCTGTGGCAAGGATTTAGAAAGTGCTAACGACACTTCAAACATTTAACTGTTCCGCGGCTCGGCGCTACATTCCGACCTCCGTGGTTCTCTCTTCCTGCTCTTAAACAAATATCACTAACCCTTAACTTTAAACTTGACGCTTCGGAATTCTCATGTCCAGTTTAGAGATAGTACTATTTTAACTTGGCCCACAAATATTTTAAGCATTTTATGGAAATCGACTCTACCAATTTTGAGACCAATAGTTATGTATAACTATCATTATATTTAAAGGCGAGAGGTCGCTTTGTCACACTAAAAACAAGGGACACCGGCAATTGTTACAAAAGCTTTTTTTTATTTATAAATATTAAAGCACAACTCATTATTAGGAAAATCTAGGTGCCTAGAGTAAATTCAAACCTAAGATAAAATCAATTGGCGTCTTACAAACTAGGTATATTATCAATTAAGTGAACGCATTATTTCTTCTTTAATTTAACCTCCTGTGCTTACAAGATCATTTTAATTGAGATAAATGTCGACGTTTTGCCCTTCAGACAAGGACTTGTTAACCATTATTCATTAGCTTTTATTGATTATTGAGACGTTTTGCAGCTTCGCCAATTAAATAACGATCAAACTAGCTTTTTCGTTGTAAATTAATCGAATCTCAATATTTTATTTAAATGTTACCTGTTCGATATTAACTGCTTATAGTAGTAGCGGTTGACCAAAATCAGCTGCAAATGGTGTTAAAGGTATGAAAATCGGCACGATTAATCTTTAGGCCATTTTAATCAATTTGACCCGTAGCACCAAAAAAAAAACAGAAAGGAGTTATGACGTCATCTTTTTTTTTGTATGGAAAATAAAAAAAAAATTGTTCAGAAACCTATCGTGTGTGGTATTAAATGAAAGGGCATTTGGAGCCGGTTCTAAAAATATATCACATTATTATATTTCCGTCACTTGCATTCAATTAAAATTAAAATAATTTTCAAAACATACCAAGTTTGGGCTCCTCCAGGTACGAAACCATTGAATTATTTTATATAAAATATACCTCAAGTAATACCCAATATCCTCATATCTAACCCCAAGAAATTAATTTCGAATATATTTAGTTTTAATATTTGTTTAAAATTTTTTATTATTACAAATTGTGATCTATCAATCTATCAATGAAACGGCCTGCTAGCCTAGTCGATAGTGACCCTGCCTATGAAGCAGGAGGTCGCAGGTTCAAATCCTGGTAAGGGCATTTATTTGTGTGTTCATCATCATCATCACACAAATAAATGCCCATATACACATATATACAAGCCCTGGTAAGGGCTATAAAAATACTAAAACTAAATATATTCGAAATTAATTTCTTGGGGTTAGATATGAGGATATTGGGTATTACTTGAGGTATATTTTACAAAAAATAATTCAACGGTTTCGTATCTGGAGGAGCCCAAACTTGGTATGTTTTGAAAATTATTTTTATTTTTATTGAATGCAAGTGACGGAAATATAATAATGTGATATATTTTTAAAACCGGCTCTAAATGCCCTTTCATTTAATACCACACACGATAGGTTTCTGAACAAAAGTTTGTTTTTTTCCATACAAAAAAAAGATGACGTCATAACTCCTTTCCGTTTGTTTTTATTTTTTGGTGCTACGGGTCAAATTGATTCAAATGGCCTAAAGATTAATCGTGCTGATTTTCATACCTTTAACACCATTTGCAGCTGATTCCCGGATTTCAGGGTGTACCGCTATCACTATTAGGACATTGTTAGGATATATTTGCCTGTATTTTTTGCTTTCCCGTATTTGTTTCCTTTTTATAGTCAATGAGGACACATACATACATACATACATACATCACTGGCTCAGTGACCCAAAGAGGATCTTGGCCTCTGACACAAGAGAGCGCCACTCTGCCCTATTCTGCGCCACTTCACGCCAGTTGGGTATTCCGAGGGCGGACAGGTCTTTTTGGGCTTCGTCACTCCAGCGGTATCTGGGACGCCCCGACGGACGTTTTCCGCCCGGGTGCCCCACATATGCTCTTCTCACAGCACGATCCTCCCCCATCCTCTCCAGGTGACCGAGCCAGCGGAGTCGTGTGGCTTTGATCTCGCCAATTATATTGGGCATCGCAACAAGCTCCTCTAGCTCCCTATTTTTCCTTCGCCTCCAAGTCCCATCTTCCTCTCTGATAGGTCTGATAGTCAATGAGGAATGAAAGTAAATTTTATTAAATTGTACAACGGGACTTAATCGTGTATTTAAGTTTTAAGATTTACCTCCGACGTTTCGAGGACGGCTTTGTCCCCGTGGTCTCGAAGAAGACCACGCAAATAAATTTAAAATAAAGAAAATAAATTTAAAGTAAAGAAAATAAATAAAAATAAGTTTATTTTAGTTTTATAGTTTAGTTTTAAGTGTTTAGTTTTATAGTTTATAGAAAGTAAATTTTCTTTAACTCGGGACACTCTGTAGGTATAAATGAATGAGCAGCTAAAGTAAATTGATTGCGGTCGATTTAATATTTAGGAGTCCATTTTTATACGAATATAATTGATAGTATCTAGTCTAGCACACGTATGGTACAGTACAGGTAGTAGAACATATATAAATTATGTTATAGATACCAAAGCAAAAGTTATCTCTTATTGGTACATACTTGTATGCAACAAACAATAAAAAGCCTTAAAATAGAAAATACAAACTAAAATTAAAAACTAAGCTTAAAAAATAAACTATAAATAGAAAATTTGCCCCAAATCGCCGTCTATTGGGCAATAATTAAATTCAACGAAGATCTATTTAAAAAAGAAGTGTGTTTATATACCATAACGCAGTCATAACTATTTATATTTAAATATACGTGACATAAAGAATTAAAGATCAGTAAATTAAAGTATTTTTGTAACGTATTTAATTCAGGTCTAAGGGTGACTACAGATTAACCTCTGCAGCCGCCATAGACCTAGGATTCGCTTGCGCTTGACAGACAGCTGAAGTGTGCGAAAGGGAAGCCATCACGTATATGTACATCCCATGAGTGCGAAAGAGTCAGACTACTAAAGAGAAAACGTAACCACTTTTGAGTTTGACGACGGCCGCGGACGGCCAAGAGCTTATCACGGTAATTTTCAAATTGAAAAATATACACGGATTAGGACGAAAAGTATAAAATAAAGTAATTCAGTGAAGATGGTGTCTTGTAGTGTGCCGGATTGCAGTGTCACAGGGCCAAATAGTCCAAGCAAATACTCATTTCAGAGGATTTATGATATTCCGAGCGAAATTTTCATAACGATATTTTGTCAAATTAACAGCGTAAAAAGTGTAAGAAGCCGGTTTATACAGTTCATTATAAGTTTTTCTTCCTTTGTGTGCTAATATTTTATCATATTAGTCTATAATTTAAAATATTTTGTGTAAAAACATAATCTGTTACTTTACGCTAGGGCTTGACAAAATGTTCACATGACAGTATCGATAACTTGTCGGTATATTAATAGCTATGTAATTATTTCTTCACAAGACATCATTAAGATATTAGCTTTCATAACCGACTTCAAATAATAACGATTTTTATACCTTTTTGAAGGTGTTCATGTATAGCGGTAAACTTAAACTTCACTTTCCAACATAGTAAGAGTTACATTAAGATAAGTCTGCAACGATTTTGATGGCAAACGCAGTGCAAGTGTTATTTATACGTCATAATGTCGTAGAATTTTAACGTTTAAAATAACACATTTGAAAAAGTAGTCGATAAAGCAATCAAACATCGACAGATTATTAATATGTTGTAACATGACATCACTATTTTTGATCTCACATAGACAATTTACGCACACACTTGCATTTCATTTTTGGTCACACTTTCGAAGATTGACAGTTGTTCTTTGTCATATAATTCTTTGGCAGCCGCTCGTTCACTTTAATCCCATTACAATAATATTATTACTCCGAGCACGTTTCATGCGGGTAATTGACATATGTCAAACGCAGGTCGACTTTGATTTGTCCATTTTAGAACATTGTTTATAGAAACAACGGATGCTGGGTTCATTCAGTCTAATATAGAGACGGTTTGCGCAAACCGGTTGCTTTGATTGGCTAGAACATCAAAACAATCTGTTAAGGTTTTTTTAATCAACTTATGCAACGTTATTTTCATGGATTGGTTAATCGTACCTAAAAATATACGTGCGTGAAAAATGTGGTGTGCATAAATTTGAATAGGTACTAATGTTTAGTCGCTTATTTAAAGTTAACCGTTAACTGGTGATTATTATGACGAATCGCATTTTACATGAATTCATATTGCAACCTTTACCCGTTAAAGTGCCTTTAAGGACCACGATAAATGCAAACAAATTGGTGTTGATGTTGATTAATGTGCAAAAATATTGGAGGGCGGGAATGCCGGTTCCTGTTCGCATGGTGCGAAGTGTGAAGGTGACGCGCGCGGCGCGGTGACGGCACTGCGGGCTTCGGCAGTGCGCGGCGGGCGCGCGACTAGGTCGTACCCTGCAGCCACCCACGCGCGTGCTCGCGCATCTACCCGCACTCCGCACGTGCGGCAACATAAAAGGCGGGAAAATACAGGCAGTATAGCGGTTTTACAAAAATCACTATTAACTCGCCAAAACTCTTCAAAATTAAGTCACGAGTATTTTCTGTACGAGAAAGTGAACTCAGTGCATATTAAGTGATGTTTTCAAGTTTCAAAAATGTTTAAAGTGGCTCCACTGCAAAATAATGAGGTTCCCCGTCTGAAGTGACGTTTGCGCAGCGCCGCCGGCGACCACGTCTAAAAGATGAAGTTGTTCAAGAGGAGGCTGTCGTTCAGCGGAGATAAACAGAAACGGGTTTCCCGCACAGACGACCCCTTTGAGCACGAGGTACCTAGCATAGCCACTCGACCCACACCTTTGGACAATACACCTTGCTGTATCTACCCTACCGCTTGTTTGTTTTTCAAAAGCACGCGCCGACGTTGTTTGTAACTTATCTCCCGAGATTAATTTTAAATTTGTCCCTCGTCAATCTTACCTAATCTATTAAGTTGAAGATGATGAAGATGGCTCGCGGTAAAATATTCCATAGACATTCGGTTTGTTTTAAGAGTACATTAATAGGAGTAACGTGTATAAATCAAGCTCTTATTCTTAGCTGATAAGGTGATAAGGAAAGGGCTCGAGATTGCACGCGCGTTTGGCTGACCCGCGGAGTGTTTCAACATGGAGTTGATAAGAGTTTTATTACAGTTAGTTTTTTTAGTGTGCAGCGTCGCTGTGCTGTGCGAAGTAAATTGAAAGGCAAGGTTATCTTATCGGAGTCGCGACGCTCCGGGGGCCGCGTAGCGCGACGAGAGTTTACCTTCAGCTATTTAGCCTCTTGCAATTCCATTCTGCCATTTCTGCTTCAGCCTGACAGATTTAGCTTTCTGGCACTCACTGATGCGGCCTGGGGGTGTAAATTGCATCACATATGTTTCATATGTTTTTTGAGAATGAATTAAGTCCATCTTTCCCACTGCCTAGCAATGTTTGGCAATACCTATTAAAAAGTTAGTGTACACCTATCTTAGGTGTATAAATATAAGTTCACCAAATGTTCATTACATTATCAGAGATGAACTTCAGTCACTATTGTTCTCTAGGTAAAAGACTCAAAGTAGTAGGTACTTTAGTAGTAGTAGTAGGTATCTACGTAGTACGTATTATTTTAATTCTTAGCGAGTTCGGTAACGGTCACAAATTTTTAAAATAAAAACCTAAATAGACGATGGAATTGATGGATGTTATTCTGTTTCAAAACATGTAGTCACGATACCAACACCAAATTCTTAAATGCACAACAATAACATTTCGTACATATTACAAAATCATAAAGTTTGACCTATGTACGGTACGGCACTGATGTAAGATATTCATCAGATGTTAAACCCGTTCGTCAATGTCAAACGCAATAAACAGAAGTCATAGTCCATACCTACCCATCAGTGTAATTTTATGTTACCGCATTTAAAACAACATGAACATGACGCATATATATACAGCTGTCCTACGTTACTAACTATACAAACGGACGAACTATTGTATTTGCTTACCTACCGAAGGAATACCTAATTACCTACAACCAGTCATTGGTAGGTACTTATTTTTTAGGAAGTTGCGATTGCTGCCTTTAAATAATGTTGAAGGTGCCAAACATTGGGGAGGTGTCAATAATCCACTGCTGAGCTACGGTTGTAGCGCTACGTCGTAGCCAATAATATGGATTTTCCGGTATGTAGCGGAAATGCTTCGTAGAGGCAAACGTGTCGTGATTAGCGCTGAATGGGATAAGTACATCACTTTGCATAACCCCAAATTTACATATGTATATCGCGCAAACATTATTGAACCTGCTAGTAGTAGGCATTGATTTCTTAGTCTAACTGTGGTCTAACTTTACTTAAGTTAACGCACAGTCTTATTTCTACACCTATAGTTTTTAATGATGATAGCAGATATGGCAATTACAATCACAAACTTGATAAAAATCTTAATATTAAACCAATGTGTCCCATACCCGCTAGGACAATGCACATACCTAGCGAATTGTACTAAATTATTGTTACTAACATTTGTTACCTTTAGTACAATTCGCTAGGTATGTGTATATTAAACGCAACATCACGAATAGGCAACTAATATACCTAAATTACATTCTAACTGCTAGTCAACTTTTTAGGTGCAAATACAATGAAGCTAGACATCTAGGTATCTTAAATTTTCATGGAATATTTAGCTTCTAACTCTCACCAAGTCTTACGATTTCTCCGTAAAAGAAAACATAAGGCGCTCCAGTGTCCACCTGCCTACATACATTCCGATTATCGACGAGCTTACATGTGTGTGAGCACCGTACCTATTACAACATGATATATTAGTGTTTACAAGCGCATTACGAATACCTATAGCACATTCAAAACACTGAAAATCATAGTACTCTTTATTGTAGCAGAATCTGGCTGGTATCCAAGACATTATTCTTTCATAAAGCAAAAAGTTTTAAAATGTTTCCCAATTCGATGCCAATTCATTCAACAAAGCTACGAAGTGAGTGACCACAAAAGTGTGAAAGGAGGATAATACGAGATGACGTTCGTTTTCAACAGTGTAACAAATCTAATTTGGCGTGTCTAGGAACGGTGCGGTGAAGCGGTCGGATGGAGGCGTGGATAACTTTATTAATTCCTCGAGGTGGCTTATCACGCCGCTACGTGTGAAAGTAGTAACGAAATGTTAAGTGCATGTGCGCGCCTACGCGCTTGATCACAAATGTACCTACCATCGACTCCATGTTATCCAATCATGAATCCAATCGTACACCTTATAGCAACTAGGTAAGGTCTATCGGTGGCTAGTTAAGAGCGCTCTTACAAGAAAAGTCGAAATAATGCAAAATTGATGATACTAGTCGACGAAATTCAGGACTTTGCGCACATTATTAGAAACAATGAGTACTTGTTCCAGTAAAAGCGTCTTCTTATCTTTATAAATATCGTTGTAAATATTAGAAAAAGGACTTATTAAATTAGTAATGATTTTTTTTCTGATGGTCGTTTCCGAAAAACCCCGTGAAGCACTGAATGGCGAGCTCTTATTTGGAAATGTTGAGAATTTTACTCTGCTAAACCTGGCTATTTTGTATTACTAATACCCTGTACTTTAGGCATATCAAACTATATTTTTCCTACATACCTTTGAGAAAGAGAAAATCAAAGTAAAACGAACTCGATTTTCTCTCCGAAACAAGTGTCAATTCCTACGAAAATCTACTTAATATCGAAGTCATTTTCATACTCAAGCAATCTGCAACGTTTGCTTATACTGTTGGTATACATTAGTGTTTATAAAATTCTACTATAATTTTTTGGCAATTTTTTGAAAACTACTCTATATTACCGAAGACGCGCGCTGCGCCAGCTCAGTGCCGCGGCAGAGCTTGTAGAGGCAGGACGTGTGTCGGTCGGCTCCGCACATTTTCAACGACGACGACGAGGTTTTTTATCATTGTGTGCGGCGGGCGCCGTGTAAAACGCTATACTGTGTGCGTGTAAACCGCAACGAGAGACTTTGATCCTAGCACTGTTTTTATAGTATTATAATTTATAATGGTACAGTTTAATAAACTACCGGACAGGATTAAAAATATTTGAAACGAACATACATTCACACACATTCATTCATTACATTCTATATGTATTTATTTGACTCAAGATAGTACTCAGGGTCTGATGATGGAGCTGGAAGGTGGTCACCGGTACCAATCAACCATGCAACTAAACCACTTCGTGTTTAGGCTCGTTTTATTCATCTCAACAAGATCTTTGACACAAGATAGTACTCAGGGTCTGATGATGGAGCCGGAAGGTGGTCACCGGTACCAATCAACCATGCAACTAAACCACTTCGTGTTTGGGCTCGTTTGATTCGGCTCAACAAGATCTTTGACTTAAGATAGTACTCAGGGTCTGATGATGGAGCCGGAAGGTGGTCACCAGTACCAATCAACAATGCAACTAAACCACTTCGTGTTTAGGCTCGTTTTATTCGTCTCAACAAGATCTTTGACTTAAGATAGTACTCAGGGTCTGATGATGGAGCCGGAAGGTGGTCACCGGTACCAATCAACCATGCAACTAAACAACTTCGTGTTTGGGATCGTTTGATTCGTCTCAACAAGATCTTTGACTTAAGATAGTACTCAGGGTCTGATGATGGAGCCGGAAGGTGGTCACCAGTACCAATCAACAATGCAACTAAACCACTTCGTGTTTAGGCTCGTTTTATTCGTCTCAACAAGATCTTTGATTTAAGATAGTACTCAGGGTCTGATGATGGAGCCGGAAGGTGGTCACCGGTACCAATCAACCATGCAACTAAACCACTTCGTGTTTGGGCTCGTTTGATTCGTCTCAACAAGATCTTTGACACAAGATAGTACTCAGGGTCTGATGATGGAGCCGGCAGGTGGTCACCGGTACCAATCAACCATGCCACTAAACCACTTCGTGTTTAGGCTCGTTTTATTCGTTTCTATAAGATCTTTGACACAAGATAGTACTCAGGGTCTGATGATGGAGCCGGAAGGTGGTCACCGGTACCAATCAACCATGCAACTAAACCACTTCGTGTTTGGGATCGTTTGATTCGTCTCAACAAGATCTTTGACTTAAGATAGTACTCAGGGTCTGATGATGGAGCCGGAAGGTGGTCACCAGTACCAATCAACAATGCAACTAAACCACTTCGTGTTTAGGCTCGTTTTATTCGTCTCAACAAGATCTTTGATTTAAGATAGTACTCAGGGTCTGATGATGGAGCCGGAAGGTGGTCACCGGTACCAATCAACCATGCAACTAAACCACTTCGTGTTTGGGCTCGTTTGATTCGTCTCAACAAGATCTTTGACACAAGATAGTACTCAGGGTCTGATGATGGAGCCGGCAGGTGGTCACCGGTACCAATCAACCATGCCACTAAACCACTTCGTGTTTAGGCTCGTTTTATTCGTTTCTATAAGATCTTTGACACAAGATAGTACTCAGGGTCTGATGTTGGAGCCGGAAGGTGGTCACCGGTACCAATCAACCATGCAACTAAACCACTTCGTGTTTAGGCTCGTTTGATTCGTCTCAACAAGACCTTGGACACAAGATAGTACTCAGGATCTGATGATGGAGCTGGAAGGTGGCCACGGGTACCAGTCTACCATGTAACTGAACCACTTCGTGTTTGGCTTCGTTCGATTCGTCGCAATAAGATCTTTGACACAAGTTAGTACTCAGGGTCTGATGATGGAGCTGGACTGTGGCCACGGGTACCAGTCTACCATGTAACTGAACCACTTCGTGTTTGGGCTCGTTTGATTCGTCGCAATAAGATGTTTGACACAAGATACTACTCAGGGTCTGATGATGGAGCTGATGATGATAGACAGGTACCCGTCGCCACCTTCGCGCTCCATCATCAGACCCTGAGTACTACCTTGTGTCAAAGATCTTGTTGAGATGAATAAAACGTGCCTAAACACGAAGTGGTTTAGTTGCATGGTTGATTGGTACCGGTGACCACCTTCCGGCTCCAACATCAGACCCTGAGTACTATCTTGTGTCAAAGATCTTGTTGAAACGAATAAAACGAGCCTAAACACGAAGTGGTTTAGTTGCATGGTTGATTGGTACCGGTGACCACCTTCCAGCTCCATCATCAGACTCTGAGTATCACCTAGTGTCAAAGATCTTGTTGAGACGAATCAAACGATCCTAAACACGATGTGGTTTAGTTGCATGGTTGATTGGTAATGGTACCTTCTAGCTCCATCATCAGACCCTGAGTACTGTCTTGTGTCAAAGATCTTGTTGAGACGAATCAAACGAGCCCAAACACGAAGTTGTTTAGTTGCATGGTTGATTGGTACCGGTGACCACCTTCCAGCTCCATCATCAGACTCTGAGTATCACCTAGTGTCAAAGATCTTGTTGAGACGAATCAAACGATCCTAAACACGATGTGGTTTAGTTGCATGGTTGATTGGTAATGGTACCTTCTAGCTCCATCATCAGACCCTGAGTACTGTCTTGTGTCAAAGATCTTGTTGAGACGAATCAAACGAACCCAAACACGAAGTTGTTTAGTTACATGATAGACTGGTACCCGTGGCCACCTTCCAGCTCCATCATCAGACCCTGTGTATCTTCAGTGTCAAAGATCTTGTTGAGACGAATCAAACGAGCCTAATCATGTTACTACATGGTTGATTGGTATCCGTGACCACCTTAATCATCATCAGATCCTCAGTACCAGTTCGTTTTTAAACCCTCGTTGATACAAACTTTACAACCTATAGGTACCAAATGCAATGACGAAACATGTAAATAAGCGAGTAGGTACCTATAATTTCTTTCGAGTAATATACCTTCATAAGTACGAGTATGGGGCTATTCATAAATTACGTCATTTCAAATGGGAGGAGTGGGGGGGGGGGGAGGGGGTCTGGACATCGGATGATGGTAACATGACGTAGGAGGAAACAGATTCATCCGAAGCTTGATTTTTGGATGATTTGAGGGGGGGGGGGGGGTCAAAAATCGTCAAAAATAGATGACGTAATTTATGAACAGTCCCTATGTACATTTGCACTGCATTTATGCAAAAAATGCAAATGATTTTTTAGTATTTAAGTTTTTTATTATTGTATATATATATGTTAGTTTGTAAGGTATGTATCTATGGGCCTTAGTAGCCTGAAAATAAATGCTTTGATTGATTGATTGATTGATTTAGTATTTTCGTACTTACCAAATAACAGTTTTAGAACTTTAAAAGTTAAGTACAGTTAGTGTTGTTATGGTTGATTTCAATATGCTTCGCGAAGGATCAAGAATGTTTAATCCATCATTGTAGTGCGAGTGTGGTAGAAGGGATCGGCATACTGAGCTCGCACGGCCTGCCGCAGCGCGTAAAATACCTAAACTCGCTCAACGCCGAAATGTAATAGCGCTCTTAAGTGTGTTGCTGTTAATATCGATGGATGTACCGACATACTGCGACTACGATGCAGGCTGCGGCACACGTGGGATGTTTATTATCTTATCTACCTGCTCGTTAATACGCTGTGCTATTTTCACACAATGTAGAGCAGAGATTTTGAAACTTAACATACGTATAAGTGTTATTATGTAAGCTATAAGCCATGTAGAATGCTGTCAACTCCAGACTACCGTTTACTTAATGACCCTAATATAAGAAGAAATGAAATTATGTTTTCTCATTTATTGATATGTACTAGTATTCCTATAATTAGGTAGTAAAGGTTTAGCTTTCATAATTATGGGTACTGGTTTCTGAAGTAAATTTAAAGTGATGTTAATGTATATTGTAGGTACCTACATGCTATCGTAAGATCTAGGTATGTCATGAGGTTACTGAGCCTGGAAGTCATATCACTAGCGCCTTATTGCATTATAGTTCTTGTGTAGAACGTTTTGTGCTGTAGAAAAGACGGCCCGTGCATGACA
Source organism: Cydia splendana (assembly GCF_910591565.1). Taxonomy (NCBI): domain Eukaryota; kingdom Metazoa; phylum Arthropoda; class Insecta; order Lepidoptera; family Tortricidae; genus Cydia; species Cydia splendana. The sequence goes on along the minus strand of NC_085964.1, from coordinate 11,918,992 downwards.
AGCATTTTTATAAAGACACTCATAGCCTTTGGATGCTCTGCCGTAACTGCTTATTTGTCAATGCAAATGTTAACGTAGATACACATAATTAACATGCAAGCGGCGGTTAGCTGTATAGGTAGGTAGATCAGTTGTTACTAAAACGTTAATTTAATGGGTTTAGGTCTTCTTCTTCTTCTTGGGTTTAGATGTCCCAGTAATTAATGGAGGCACAGTTCGCGTCCAATAACTAAAAGAACTTACATAATAAAAATTTTGGCGTAGATTTAACTTACTTAGCCTACCTACCCTTAACATAAAGCACTAAATAAAAATAATTTAGTTTATGACTTTCACATGCGAGCCCAAGTTAACCCTTCCCATGAGAATCAACATGTCTTACCGTTACAATACACATTTGTTACGTTTTCGGGCAAAAGGTTGTCGGGTGTCGATACGGGACAGCAGTGACGCCTTACTATAAGTAAACTTTTGCTAATAAAATCCACAGTTATTTATTATTGCAGGATATTACTTTATTTGTATTGAATACATATCGTTATTTTATCATTAGATAAACACGTAGCTTTAAAATAGTGTCCATTTCAACCCGGATCTGAAACCCTATTGTTGACATGCAAAGCTCTCAGAATTGGCTCCGAGTACATCCGGCTGCTTAATGGCATGTCTAATGTAATGATGTTTGTTAGCTTTTTATTCTAATTGAAATAGAGTAAGTATTAGAGGAAACTTTACTTAATTGTCAGATTCATTAAAGGCTTTATTCATAAACACTCATAAACAGCCCTTGATTATCGTTTGTCCTTGTTCGCCAGTGAGAAACACAGATAAGATATTTATTGTTATATATAAGAGAGGCGCGCATAAGTTGTTCGCAGAAATCGCGAAGCGTCTGGTTGACGTAACTGGTGACCGAAGAGCTGGCGGCTACCTCGCACAACGTATCAGCATTGCGATACAGCGAGGAAATGCCGCCAGCATCCTTGGTACAATGCCTCAAGGGCCTATTTTAGATTTAAGCTAGTTATTAATTTCGTTTAGTAGTACCACTATATATATATTGTATGTAAATAAATGTTTTCAATAAAGAGAGGGTTATATGTACATCTTGTTACAATACATATCTGCTCTCGGACTAGCAAAAGGAAGAGGCCGATAGTCTGTCACTCTCGAAGCTGACGTGAATACATTGATAAATTACTACTCTTTATTTGTAATCAAGTGAAGTTCAACCAAACCAATAACTTTAATTTTCCTATTGTTTGCAGGATCGAGCCCGATTCTCCGACACCAGCTGGCAGATCCACCGGACCTGGCGGCGCGAGGACTCGCTCCCGCTGTCGCCTCCACCGCTGCGCACCGCGGCAGCTACGTCAGCACCCGCTCCACAACTCCGCAATGACCAGAATGGCATCTATGACACCATTACGGTATGTTTCTTGAAAGTCTGTTTTCCGACGCCAACCGGTATGCCAGCACCCGCTGAACAACTCCGCAGTGACCAGAATGGCATCTATGACACCATCACGGTATGAAGTATGTATCTGGTACGACGGTTCTCTGACACCAGCTAGCTGATCCACCGGACCTGTACGGATATGATGGTCGTTCTTGTCTACGTAATAGCGTGATAAAACGGTGTCCGTCATTTTCTATCCGCCGGCAGGACACGTGAACGCCCGTTGCCTTGTCGTCTGTTTCTGCACAACTCCGCAACGTATTTCTGTGTGGGTCAAACAGATCACTGTGTTATGTCTTTCCTGTAGACATAGACAAGAGTTAAGGGCTATAAAGGTTAATTTTCTTATTTAACCCTTATCCACGTGAAAAGGTCCTCCTTTTATTTAAAGAACTATGATAAAATCATTACTTACATGCCCACAAGCTGTTAACTATTGCCCACAGGAGAGAAAACTAGTGTGTTATCGCGAACAGTACATTTTTCTCTCCTGTGGGCAATAGTTAACAGCTTGTGGGCATGTAAGCAATGATTTTATCATAGTTCTCTAAATAAAAGGAGGACCTTTTCACGTGGATAAGGGTTAAATAAGAAAATTAACCTTTATAGCCCTTAACTCTTGTATATGTCTACAGGAAAGACATAACACAGTGATCTGTTTGACCCGTGTATCAGGCAAACCAGCGTCCCTACCTGTCTTTGCTACAGAACATTGCATAGAAGTAAATAACACTATAACATCTATGTATGTTTCGTAGAGGTTTTCTTGTTTACCGCACAGATAAACGTACCTACCTAAGCTTTTAGATTTCATTAATACTTTAACTACTAATTAATTTCATGATCATATTTAACTGGGTGTCTTCATTTGTGCTACTCAAGGTTTGAGTTTTTATAATTGGCCCAGTAATACGGTGTTTAAAAGTCTATACTTAAACATCTACAAACTCACGTACCTACTTTATGTTCGTGTACTAACAAACATTAGATATACAACCTGGCACCGAGTCAGGTAATAAGAGCTCTATATTTTACTTCCTGTGCTTGAAGCACTTATAAACTTTCTGATAAGACTTACTCTTATTGTTTACTGGAATTTAAACTAAATAACTTCGGCTTTATATCCTTATTGTAACAATAATATAATTTAACTCTAGAAGGCTGGTAGAGTAAGGTACTTGCCAAACGGAGTAGTTAAGTAAACTATGTATACCTTTTACAGTCGAAGCGTGCATTGAATTTTGTTCTTATAGGTGTTTATAACGGTTATCTCTTATCTCGGTGTACTGATTACATAATCGCATTGACGCGGTTCTTTGAATCTTCCTGTGGCCTCTTTAGAATCCATTATATTTCAATCTAGTTGGCCATCGACGGAAACGTAAATAGAAGAGTTAAAAATCATGTCATCCACAAAACGCAATAAATTAAAAACTTATTAAGTTAACGAGCGAGTTAAGATATCGTATTAAATTTATTAAAACAGGTTTGTAAATGTGATTGTAAGTTTAAAATTCGATTAAGTGTTAAATTAAATAAGTAAGCTAGGTATATTGATGGCACGTCCAGTAGCTGAATGTGGTTTAATAGGCTGTTAGACGAGCCTTTCCAACTCTCGAGCAAAAATAATTCATTTTATGTACGTGGTATTAGAAATGTACATTAATGCCCTATAAATCAAACTATGGTGTGGTAAGGCAATTGTATAAATTTATATACTGCCACATAAATGCTCGTATTATTCCAAACAAAGCGGTCTACATTCACTTTAATAGTCATTCATTCTGTTAGTAATGTATATGTAGGTACTTATGGTCACACATAGCATATTTTTTTTTTGCCTCGTTTAAATATTATTTAGGTGTTCAGTTCAGAATCGGGATCATGGTCGTATTTTTATCACCTGTCAGGCCATGCGTCACTTTCACACTTTCACACTTACATATTTGTTAGAATGTGACAGGCATGGTGACAAATGATAAAGAGCCGACCATCATAGCCCTACAGGTCGGTATATGCAGTAATCCTAAGAGATGTAGGTACTTAAATGTAATAATTGAGTACGATGCCCATTTAGATTCAATTAGTGCACACCGGGTAATAGTCTCCAACCAGGTACAGCAGCATTACAAAATAAAAGTACATACCTATACTTACTTATATGTTACTAAGCTTGTCACTCGTTGAAACGAAAAATAGGCAGTTGTGCAATCAAAGAACTCTACAAAAATGTATTATGCTTATCTGCCTACTTATATATCAACTTTTTCTCAAAACTGTATTCTAATTTCTAATATGTACATTTCATGTAGGTATTTCTCAAAACTGTATTCTAATTTCTAAAACATTTCATGTAGGTAGGTATATATTTAACAGTCGAAATAATTATTTCTTGATTTGAGTAGAAGTAAAAGTTTCAGCTAAAATTCGTTACTCTAATATCAGACATTCCATTTGCTGAATGCGTTTTGTCCTGTAATGGAGTATGAGCTTTAAGAGTAGAGAGACGGGCGTTAGAGGCGTAGCCGCGAGCTCGGAGTTCCTGTTGTTTAGCTAATGTACCTTTGTGCTAGCTCGCTCGTAAACTAAGGGTTAGTGCCCGGGCCCACCGAGGTTTGTCACAGAAATCAACTACACTTACTCTCCGACAAGTACCCAAACGTTGTTCACAACACAAAATCATTACTACTCAACAGATCTGTTGGGTATCTAACTTAATAATTCTGATGTGATTTATGAAAATGAACGCTCGATTTTAGAAAGATTGATTGATACTATTGTAAGTGTAGTTTGCAGAGGGTCGCCGGCTTGACACGATCTGGGCCGGATACTAGGGTCATTTATCGTGAGACTGCTCCGGGGACCATAGAGCATGGCCATTTGTTTCGAATCTGAACGCCGGCGCCCACGCAACGCATGTTCCGTGATTTCACTAGTTTATTCCTTAACTAGAATTCCGTTACTTGCATTTACTTTATTCATAATCCTGTTAGTAATATGTACTTATACTTGCAATAATATATTACACAACGAAGGCCGCAATAATATCTGACACGATCTTATTAGTAGAGCCATAAGAGCGTGTCACATATTATTGCGGCCTTCGAAGAGTAACGTATTATTGCAGGTGACTGTACAGCATAAAGTACATAGAAACTATGCAAACTCAAGTTTCGATAATTAGATACAATTATCACTATTTAAATATTGTATGTAAATCATAATCAACGTTTTTCGTATTCCATCTATATCGGTCCTCGGCAATTTAACGGGTGACGTCATTTGTTTAATATTTTTTAGAAAATCTTAAGTGTCATTACAATAATTATTTATTTAAACTACTTAACACACTCATACGTACGAGTAAACAGAGTCGTACCTATTAGATAACCTTGGTATTTCATTGATGACTCCGCAATTGACTCTAGCACTTAAGTGTCTATTTTATATATATATTTACTCAATACTGGCGGGTTATGGATAGCATTCCTTTTGTAAGCATTTATTATCAACGACATTTTCCGGAGAGTGTGAACACCGGCAGTGTACCCTAATGGCGCTCTAGTCGACTGTAATGGAGTAATTGTGCCATTGGTAATTGATGGACTGGCTCGACGGGGCTTCCTTCCGATCAGCTAATGTCGTCAGCTACCGAGCGACCCGAACATTGCAGCTACTATCCGTATTTACTTGCACAACTAGGTCAGTCTAGAACTCTAGGCGATCCGGTAATATTGCTAAAGTTTCGGAACAAACTGACGACATGCAATGCAACAGTAAAAATACAAACAGATATATGACGTAAATTCGACGTTAACTTGTTTTGGTAACATTGTGGTCTCTTTGTTAAGAATTTGTTAAACATAAATAGAATGTGAAGCCCCCACTCTGGAAGGTTCTATTCCAGTAAACTTTATTTACTAGCAAAAAGCAGAGCTTTGTAAGGGCTCGCGGAGTTTTTCTACCTAAACGTACCGGACCGCGAGTTTGATCCGAGGTTTGTTCCATGTTCCATCGAGTGGGTACGTAATAAGTTCGTTAAGGACGCAGCTATAAGTGAAAGCAAGAAAGAAATATACTAACCGGACCCAGGTCGCTGTCCGGTACGCCTATCTGTTACAGCTTTTACTTTGTCCATTAAAAACGTGTCCAGACGATAAAATCAAATTGCCAATATCATCCACACGTTATATAGGTACAATTTCATAAGCGCTTAATACATCCTACACGGTCGCCCAGTACGTTTAGTAAGTGCTCATCAAGACGAGTGAGATGACCAAAACAGAGTGTGCCTATGTTGCAACAAACGTGAATTCCACTAAATACTGCCAGGGTTCAGCTACAGCTCTATCTTGAGTATCTCCCAAGTGCTCAAAAAGACGAATCGGATGACCAAAACAGCGTGTGCTTATGTTGTATAAAACCCGAGCTCCACTAGGTACTGCCAGGGTTCAGCATCAGCTATCTTGGGTACTACCTACCAAGTGATCATCATGACGACTCGGATGTCCAAAACAGCGTGTGTCTATGTTGCACCAAACCCGAGCTCCACTAGGTACTGCCAGGGTTCAGCATCAGCTCTTTCTTGGGTAATACTCTCCTAAGTGCTCATCAAGACGAGTGAGATGACCAAAACACCGTGTGCTCATATTACAACAAACCTGAGTTCTAATAAATACTACCAGGGTTCAGCTACAGCTCTATCTTGGGTATCTCCCAAGTGCTCAAAAAAACGAGTCGGATGACCAAAACAGCGTTGGCCTAATATGTTGCACAAAACCCGAGTTCCAATAGGTACTGCCACCAGGGTTCAGCATCAGCTCTATCTTGGGTACTGTTCTCCCAAGTGCTCATTCTGACGAGTCGGATGTCCAAAACAGCGTGTATCTATGTTGCACCAAACCTGAGTTCTACTAAGTACAGCCAGGGTTTAGCATCAGCTCTTTCTTGGGTACTGCTCTCCCAAATGCCCACCAAGACGTGTCGAATTACCAAAACAACGTGTGCCTATGTTGCACCAAACCTAAATTCCACTAGGTACACCCAGGGTTCAGCATCCGTTCTATCTTGGGTACTACTCTCCTAAGTGCTCATCAAGACGAGTCTGATTACCAAAACACCGTGTGCCTATGTTGTATTAAACCCGAGCTCCACTAGGTACTGCCAGGGTTCAGCATCAGCTATCTTGGGTACTGCTCTACCAAGTGATCATCATGACGAGTCGGATATCCAACCCAGCATGTGTCTACTGCTATCCCAAGTGCTCATCAAGACGTGTCCAATTACTAAAACAGCGTGTGCCTATGTTGCACCAAACCTGAGTTCCACTAGGTACTGCCAGGGTTCTGGGTCATTTTGTTGAACTGCACGCCGACGTTGCAATTGGCGTGCAGTCGGCGTGCAGTTTCCATACAAGTTGCAGTCGGGTTGTAGTCTGTCTGTATCGGCCCTAAGTCACTGAAGTTTGTATTACCTAATATGCGTATCTTTTTTTATAATTTTGGCAGTTCCAAGCAATACTAACATTAAATAAAACTTATTCTCGAATTGAAAATACCCGATTTAAGTTTGCTAACACAACATGACTGATCAGTTCATCGGCGTCACAGAAGTTCACAGAACATACGAGTAAATTGACCTCCGCAGTGAATATACAGCAAGATTGATTGTTCCAGTATTCACAGAAACTTAATTGCTAAATTAGGAATCAAACCGAGCGAAGCGAGATGGGTCAGAATCCAAAATTTTAATCCACTTTTGTATTCATCGTTGTTAGCACATAGTACATTAGCACGAATTTTAATTCATAATTTTTCTAACAGATGGCGCTAGTAGTAATACAAAGAGTTATTCCTTTATTTTATTTTTTTAGGTTTATAAAATGATATTTTTATGTTTGATAACACATCTAGACATGAATTTAAATTACTATGTTAAATTTCAAACCTAACAGTGCGATAGTTTTTTCCGTAAAGTGTACCACAAGAATGCATAGTTTGTCGAATAGTGATAGGGCTCGCTTCGCTCGCCCTAATAATGCTAAATAAAATGGCAAAGAAAATCACACGGAATTCATGAATAATGCATAAGTTCAAAGAAAAGGATACGCAGATCAGGCGGTGTTTTAGCTCCTGAAGTCTCCAAACTGAATAATTTAGACTGGCGAGGCAGCTTCGTGTAGATAGTGGTACGATATCCTGAGACCTTTTTTATTTGTTATTAGCGTGCGTCACGCCAGGATATCCACTGGAATAGTGGCAAAACAGTTTTCACCTTTAGTATAAATCGTATGAGCGAAATAAAACGAATGAGTGCTGCCTATACATCTTACGTAATGCGAAACTCAAGGCAAATGCGTGATCTAAGACTTATCTGTATGCGGCGACTTGCAAATTACGTCGACAGCAACAATATTTGTTTGTTCAGCGCAACACTCGGGGAGTTTATGGAATTTTAATGGTTTAATATGTCAAGCGTGAGAGGTCAAACACTTTGTCAATAGAAATCTGCGAGTGATTTATGTTTATTTGTTGTAAACCATAGCTCTAACTAGCGTTTGCATTGTGTCATTAGCCTGGAACGTTGTAAATTTAATTTACTCAAATGATGTCATTCTTTAGCTAAGAACAAAGGATCTTCTTTTGTTTTATATGGCATTTATAACAGTTTGTTGCGGTTTAGGAATAATTTTATTCACATGTCTTGAAATAATTTGAACACTGTTAAGTCTTATGTGCATTCGTTGCAACGCAGTGCTGGTATCAATATATAGTAAAAATCACGAGCGTGATTATTGTTAAATATGTTAATGATTATTCTTTATAGTTATTATATTATCTCATTGTACAGTCAACTGTAAAAATATGGGTGTAGCCAACTTATTCAAAAATATGTCCCATAGTTCTTAATTCGCTGACATAAGAGCATCATTTGTGCACCCATATTTTTACAGTTGACTGTACCTACCTACTTGTCAACCCATCGGCAGTTACAGAGACGATGCAGAAAAAATCGTAGGCTTTCCGTTACATGAGTAATTTAGTGAGACACGACCACCCGCCGGTGACGAGAGATAGCCATCGGGCATCAGGTGTCGGGGCAATAGGCTACGCCATGGCAATCGTCGCCATAAATAAAATTCGACACTCAAACAATGGGAAGGCGGCCCTAGCGCGATCGCGCGATACGGTGGCGTCATTATAATCGCATTCCAAGTACGAGCGAGGGAAATTCCAACCGGTACAAATGGGTATGTTCTCCTAGTTTTTAGGACCAGGTTACGTTGGTTCGGTTCCCTGTCGCTTGTGCAATCGGTGGGAACCCACAGCCTGTCCATCGCGTTACAGCAATCAAAACAATACAGATGCGATCCGGCTCCCGGTTAGTAATTTGATACGTTTCATATTAATGCTCTAAAATATTAATATTTATGAAATAGGTAGGTAGTTTGTACTCTACAATATTATCTGACTTCAAGATCTAACGCGCAGCAGGGCAAATCTAATTCTTAGATAAAATAGGTAGATATGTTATTAAAAATATAGCTTAATATTCATAATTACCTTTATCAGACAAAGTTATAGATAGGTACTTTGCGGTTACTCCCTGTAATTAACATGACCATAATTATGCGCAAGCAAACGCCACTTATGTGCAAATGTAAAATATAGGATGTTACTCTTATTTGAACACAATAACACTATATGTAGAGACCTACACCTACGAGTATAAATATTTGTACCTATTTCGGTTCTACTATTGTATTAACTACCTAATAACTGCGTTGCGAAGGCATGCCAAATCATGGGCGGCCGCTATTAATGAATAGGGAAAGGATGTGAGGAATGGGGTAAACTGTATTTATCAGGTACCTAGAATTATTTATTATGCTTAAGCCGCACTATCTCGCTACTAGCATATTTCCCCGTACCGTCGCGCCGGGACGCCGCAGGCCGCGGCGTATCGCTGCGGCATCGTGAGAGAGTTCGCGATCGGACCAATCTGTTATCTAACACAACCGACCCGCGGTCTCTTTGACAGCCGATTATGGACAAAAGCGATTCGTTTTAATTACGAGATTATAGATGAGAATCAAGCTATATAAATTTCGCGGGATTAATAATGTTGACGGGTTTTTACCAAGACAAGGTTTTGTTAGCTAACAAATGTTCTCTTTCTTTGATGTGAATGCGGCGTAACACGTACGACTGTATGAAAGACTTAATGAATCTGAAATAAAAGGAATGTTTATTCCTTACATTTGTTATGTAAATATGCAGTCAAGGTGTAAATATTTGGGCGGTGGTTGTTGCTGGACGTTACGCTTGCATTCGCTTGTTTAAACCGAATATTTGTTTTTCCGCCTACCCGAGCGTAGGCAACATACAAAAGCTTCTTGTTCTGTGTACATGCATCAGAAAGTTGTTTAATTGGTACTTATTGCCGTCATCTCGCTTCATTTAGTAATTAGGTTCCTACATTACGACATGCCTTCGCTCTACGTGTGGATGGAAATGCTAAACTGACCATATTTTCGTTTTTTGACTCTTCTAGTAGGTAAAACGTTTCAATTTGTGACCTTCTGACATATATAAATTAATTAATTTCCGCTACCCTAAGGTTGTCTGGAAGAGATCGCTTTTTAGCGATAAGATCGCCAGTTGTTTACCTCTGCTTGTATTTCTGTTTTCTTTTGTATTGTTTTCTTTTATTGAGGTGTGCAATAAAGAGTATTTGTCAAAGTCAAATGATTTATTTGTAAACATAGGTAACAGTGTTGGTACAGTGTTGTATTGTATTGTTTTTCGTAGGACGGAATATACATCGCCATTTTCTAAGGACTAATACTTTATGGCGGCATGTAGAGTTAATACTTCCACTTAGTCACACAAACGATTATGCCAAGAAGTCATTTGTTTATGAAAGCTGCTGTACCTATATTCCGCAACATTTAGGGCCGCCAGCGAAATTATTAGTAGGTACGTGATTGGCATGCACGAGTTGGCCCTTAGATCGTACACGGTTGACAGGAGCCGTGGGAACCACTTTTATGAATAGGAAGCGTGTTGCCGAAGTAAATATCGTAAGCCGTGTAGGTCAAGCAGGGGTTACAAGAAATAGATCGCGAATGGCGAGCCGCTCTACGTAAGGTGCGTCTGAACTGGGATTGTAAGAAATAAAAAAAGTGTTTAGTATTTTATGCATATACTCTGCCCTATTATGGGAAATACTTACATAGGTAGGTACTTATTTCCTACCTAGATACGCTGTTTTGCCGTAACAGCCCTGTTAGGTAGGTACTTAACTTGCTTCTCTATTGCCTACATATAAATAACAGAAAACAGTAATTTCAGGATATGAAAGACAATTATGTCCTATGCCATCAATTTATCCACCTACGGGCTAGGTGTATACTAGCGGCGCGTGAGAATTTTTGCTAGGTAACCCGTAGCAAAAAAAAAACACCTACCTAACCTAACATTAGGTACTTACTTCTTCTGCGCTAGATGTGACCTTGGACGCGAACGTTGCAGTTAGTGTAGCCCTTAGTAGTATATAATATAACCTTTGCCGTACTTGTCATCACTAATTAATCTCAAAAGATAGCGTGGTAAACGTGTTGACTCATTTAGCAAACAATTTACAACACGCGCGAAAGGGACGCGCATAGTGATAGTCGATAAAAATGGAACCGTGCTGAGCCCGCAGCACTGCGAACAATACACAACACTTACTTACACGCAAAATACTAGCAAAACTAAATTTCACTGGTTAAGTAAGTTTTAAATATCAATTTATGCACAAAAGTAACAAAATCACATATAATTTTCCAATATCAAGTGTTTATAAAACACCGGGAATGGCGTATGAATGTTGCCATGATATTCTTTTTCATCCACCAATTAAAAAAGCTAGATCTAGAAATAGGACTTTATTTGAAGAAACCTCCGTTAATAAATAACTCAATTTGAAACTACATAAGATTCTTGGGCTCAGTAATAAAAGTTATCTGTATTTTCAAGGTTTCCACAAAATATGATATTAATAGTAGCGAAATACGATAACATTTTGCACATTAACATTCAATTAATCAAATTAATGTTATATATGGCAACATTAAAGAATTGTGGAAAACATTACACACTCCAATTTTAACCTTATTGCCTTGAATTATGGGTTATATTTTCAAATGAAGCAATTTCCACAAAATTGTGGAAAATTGCACACTCCAATATAAACCTTATTGACTTGAATTAAGGTTTTTATTTAAAATGAAGCAAGAAAAAATTGTGGAAAACACTACACACTCCAATATAAACCTTATTACCTTACATTTAAGGTTTATATTCAAATAAATAACTCGACGCAGGACCGAGTTATTTTTGAGCTCTTATACGCGGATTATCATAGCGGAGTTTATGCGTGTGTGCGTGAATTTTCGTATCTGTGGTGGTGGCTCATCAATGAATAGTGAAGTTTAGACTCGAGAAGCTACACTTCGCGCGCCCGCTATGATTGGTTGAAAAATCTATTACTAATCTTTAGTACTACGTAGTGTTTTCGTTATGGATAATAAGTTAATAAGTTTGGTATATGTAGCAAGATATGTTAGGCAAGCCGGTGGGAATCGGGTTGTATGGAGTCGCCGCCACTGTGTATAGGTACTAAAACACATGCGGTTTCCGGCTACTGTACTGTAATAAACCGAGCATCCATCTAAATGCAGCGTTAACTCGTGCTGCAATACAGGAAGACAATATTTTCATATGAGTTATTCTGTTAATGTAAAGCCACGCTCACATTGAAACAACGTTACTTTTTGCATTTGCATTACATCGCACGACCTTATTGATAATTTAATTAATTAAATCTTTGTAATAAAATAACTGCTTTGTCACTATGATTTCATAAATACTGAAAACTATGCCACTAATAGTATTTCAAAAATTAAGGTATCTAAGTATTCAAAAAGAATGTGTACCTACATACAAAGCCGACAGATTTTCTTGACTCGCAAACATATGAGTTCGTTCCTCGCAAATTAAAAAATGTGCTGGCCACGCTGCTCCGCGCAGGTCCTTAGTTGCAGTAACGACGCAGTCTGGCGTCGGCGTCGGCGCGTCGGCGGCGGCGCGTGGCGTTTGTTTACGGAAGTGCCCGCCGCCGCCGCCGCCGCCGCCGCCCGCCCTGCGCTAGTGAATGGACACAATGACACGTAATACCTCATGTTCATGTCGTGTATGCAGTTGCGTAATGCAAAGGGGACATTGTAAAACTGGGCCTTGTGAAAAAAAAACCTATTGACGGTATTGTTTACACGACTTTTGAAAGATTATTGCAATGTTTTTGTTGCAAAATTATATTTTAATAACTTGCGGTATTGAAATTCTATCCAATGAAACCGAATCTTGAAGATTCGGTTTCATTGGATAGAATAATGTTTTTTTTTTTTGACATGACGCACGAAGATTTATGCAAATATTTTTATATGTGTATGTAGTGGGTATTAATGGCTACTCATGCATATTTTTTGTAGGTGTACCTCCGCGGAAAGTAAAAAGAAAAATGGAAAAGAAATAAAATGTTTCTTTTTTTATAATGAAATATAAGGACAAGATGCAGGTTAAAAATATGCATTATGTAGTCTATTTTATTGTTGTTAAATATAATTTTGTTCGGTTAATCTAACTTGAACAGTTTACAAAATATGACACTTTCAATGATACGCTGATTATAGGGTATTATACTGTATTTAAAATAAATTATTTTACTCCATGCATGAAATAAAGCACCAGATAATTATTAGAAAAACACAGATAGGAGTTATTTTTAAACACTAGTTCTATTTAATAAATCGGATAGAAGTATAAAAAGTAGGCGAATTGACCGTGACGTCACGATGTAATGTTTCATATAAATTCCATATTAGCAAATCGTTTTGACAGTTCTAAACAAGTAACTGATTTAACTAGTAGGAAAATACCCTATTTTACATTATCCTGAATAACTCGAAAACAAAAGAAGATCGAGGACTGATATTAAGCATAGAGTGTTTTTAAGACCTGCCAGTACACGACCTGAAAGAAGGACCAAATCGTCGTTGGGGGCACTTCTTGTTCGCTTAGCCTGCTAGACCCTTTCAAAGCTTCGGTTTCATAGAAACTTAGATACCCAAATATATGTAAAAATAAGTAGGTACATACTTACCTTAAGATAACGTATGTATCTGTAATCACAATTTATAGTACTGCATTGCTCGATGCTAACATTTTATTGGTGCGAAGCTGTATCGCGGTCAATGCCGATTGGCGTGCATTAAGCGCGCATCTGTGATCCGAGCGGGAATAAAAATAAATCCCGCTCGGGCAACGCTGACTTCATGTTCACTGATTTTTGTTTTTTATTTACTTTTGTACTGGCTGCTGGTTCCCATCGGATTTGTATGGCGTGAAATTGGGCAGTGATTGCACGTGTACTTATATGTTTTATAAACATTGGTAACTTATTGTACAATAATGAGTTTTTGAGTGCATTTTGCTCGCAGCGCTTTTAGTGCTGTAGTTTCTTATGTTTTATAGTTGATATTATAACCGTATATCCTTTTTACAAACCATAATATTAGAAATGTTGAATTTCAAGAAAGGTTTGAAAGTTTAAAATAGTCTAGTCGTGCGTAGGTCGTGAGTAGTGGTTCTGACGTTAAAACCAAATATGTAAATTAAAATGAGATTTTAATTTAATTGGTTGTCACTAAATATAGACATGTTTCAGATTTATTTATACATAAACGCCCATTTCAATATTGCACACGTAAGTACCTGTTTGAAACTTAATTAAGCTCGCGGGCCGCATGGAAATCCCATTAGTGCTTGTAGTGCACATAGGTATGTGGCGTGCTACGCTACGTCTTTTTGTTTACTATGCAATGCGATAGCTAGAGGTATTGGTAAATGTTTGTATTTCAGCTGCCGTGGGAGCCGAGAACCGAGAACCTGTTTTGTTCATAATTAATAATTACCTATTATAGGTTAGCTAATAGGTAGGGTACCTAACTATATTAAGTGCTTATACTAATCCAATACAACTGTATTTTATGCAAATATAGTTATTAATTAGTTACCTACTTATTTCATAGAACGCAAGCGTGACTTTTTTGCACATTCGTTTTACCAAATTGACGTTGCATGTTGTGTGTTCGAGTGGCGTGAGTGCTGTTCAGCTTTTAGGAAACTAATAAAGTACCTAGTGCTGACAACATTGCACTTAGCAGGATACGTGCCTTTTTAAAGATTGCGGTATGATAGGAGATATGATCTATCGTGGTAGGATGCGGTTGCCAGGCAACGCGCGTCGCCAGCGCGGCGGCGAGAGCGCCGGGACGCTGCGGCGACGCTCAGTCCGCTCCCGACGCGCCGCGGCGGCTCCGCGCACCACGCACCGCCCGTCGTGGTCGCACGCGGAAAATTATACTGTTCCTAATTACGACCGATCCTGAAATACAGCTTCCAGTGCTATTTTCAAAGTAATAAGTTCTGTGAAAAAAGTTTCAGGTGAAGAATGTGGAAAGGTTAACAGTGGAAAAGTTTTTAACGTTAATAATGCTAATAAACTTCAGTAAAGATAATCGAAAGCGAATATGGTTCTAAGAAAACATTAATCCTGATCACTTCAATATGTGTAATAATTTCAGTGGATTTATTATCTTCTTGTGTGATAGTAGGTAATGTTTAATCTGCAGTGTTCGTTGTAAATATAATTCTAGAAACAAAACTGCTAATGATCCTCCTCTTCAAACTTCAGGGGTAATTTTGCAAGTATTCAACGTAAAGAAACATGAAGTGTTTGCATGTGTTAAATCATATGATCAAAGTCTGTCCCTGTTTAAGTAAACACTGACACAGTTAGATTCTGTGACACACAAGCTCTTTGATACAATTGTTTTTCTGCAAGGATGCATAACGGACTAAGTACTTGTGTGTGTAAATAGTAAAGTTTTCAGCGCTTAGGACGTGATGACGGTTTTAATGAGACTTGATTAATAGAAGATAGTGTAAGGACTAGTGACTTTGTGCTTTGTATATCTTTAGCTAATGTTATTTGTCAAAGAAAGTGATTTCGTTACCAAAATTGCAATATACCCTAACATTTATTCTGCATGTGACGTTTCAATCAATCACATTTCATAACACTTACCTAGTACCTACTGAAACTTTTGTAAGCTAGTGATCACAGCAGGCTCATACCTCGGAATCAGTATAAATGGACGTCTCGGCTGCAGTCGGTGGCCATTCTCCGACATGTGACGATCTTTTATTTAGACGAGCCGCACCCCCGAGGTCGTTCACCCCTCGTGCGTGGAGGAAGGTCAGGGTTATACGTTGTACGTGTCACTGTTTACACCCTATTAGTACACCATGGTGTGAAGAGCCTAGGGGAATTCGTTTGAAGTTACTGAGTTTCCGACAGCCGTATTCAACAATTGTGTAATTTTCAAGTAAAAAGGTAGGCAAAAACTTAGTACTCAATAAAGCCAAATTGACCTTACCGACAACCGACAATAGGATACCTTTCAGAAAGTCGCATCTGTCTCTTACGCTCTATTATTTTAGAAATTAAAATTTGAGTAATCATTAATTCATTAATTTCAAAATTGCTATTATCTAATAAGTATTTAAAAGCAAATTTGTTCTCTCTGGATCTCAAAATTGGCAGCTATCGACTAAGAGTGACATCCGAGATATTCAATTTGTAATGCTAGAAGATTCAGGAAGTAATGCAGTCGGCGTAATAGTTAATGTGCACGTGGGTGTCGCAGTGCAGGGGCGCTCGCCCCCGGGCGCCGACTCTCCCACTACCATCCCAATGGAAAACGCCATAACATCCTTAACATTTTATGCACGCGATGCCTTTTTCCTCTAGAGATAGGCTAGTTCCCACACACAGCACGTTCCTGCGGTCTTAGCTAAAGAGCTTGCTTTGTTTATGTTTCTCTAAGGAAATAGTGGTGTTTTGTTTCGAAGGAAGTGGTAATGAATTTCAATTATTTTAGGAAGTTTTTAGTTTACATCTGCTGTGATAAACGATGGAAAAAACTAGTAAATTTTGTAACATGACTGGTTCTAAAGACAAACAGCGAGTATTTAAGTGATAATATGAATGACTGACGATATGTAGAATGCGCCGCTTGCGATGCGCAGAACCGACCGCGAACGGCGCGGATGCTGCGCGCGCGCTGCACCGCCTTGCGTTTGCGCTGTGGCGAGCAGTATTCCATCTTCAGCGAAGCTACACAAAGGCCTATGTCGCACGCTCGCGCTCCCGAAGCGTCGCCACTGCCCCGAGGAGGAAGCCCACGGTGTGTATTTATGGGTCGTAAACTTTACACCCAAAATATGAACCGGCCTACCCACTGGCCGCTTAATAATAGTTTGAATGAAACACGAAATAACTAACTTGTTGTGCTGGTTGTGAAAAAACACTTCGAGACATAACGTTTACGACGCCTACGCTAATATTCGACATTTGATATAAGTATAATAGTTGTTCACATCCTATGTTATGGATATTGCATAGTCGGCTGCTGATTGCTCGATTATTATTTTTCTAAGGTTAAACGTACCTCTACGTATTATGTATATGTATTTTCTCTCAGAAAACGCCATGTCCGAATTGGTTTCATGAAAATCAGTTTTCATGAAACCAATTCAAAGGTAGGTACATTTTAATTAAATAGTTAATTACTCGACTTACGCGTACGTTCACTTCCTGCAGCGTTCCATGAGGCTAGTGTAATAAGTAATAACAATGGAGCTTAATGAAACTTCCAGCTGAGGGGCTATAACCCGACCTTAAACTGCAGTAATCACTTAAGCCACACCTTTCCTACACTCATTTATCAGTTTTATAGGGCTGACGCGGCCATCCGATCGCGATAGGCATCGAGGCCCTCTCTACTCACCTTAGACACCGAGCGAGCTTTCAAGGCCTTTGGTTACAATAAGTATTCGACATGTAAAATACTAATTCTATACACATAATATACAAGCTTTTCAACGGTGATGAGATGGCTTAGAGGAGTTAGAGGCCGTAGAGTGGCATGGCTCTACCATCGTAACTATCTCATCAAGCGTAGACGGACGGCAGGAGTCATGGACAAACGATTGTTACTTATTTATATCTAATTACCAAATGATAATTTTTAATTCCCATCCGTAATGAAACCAAACTCTGTTACTTATATTCTCACCATAACGTTACATTTCGTTTCCCTTCAATGCGCGCTATTCTCTTTGTGTAATGAAATACATCTGTCTGATCAAAGCCGTCGTGTAGCGGCAAAAAATGCTCGAGAATTATATTACTACTTTTGATTTCGTTTTAATGACAGCAGCTGCGACCTTGCTGGTGAACTTAATCAAGCATTTGCTCTAGGCATTCGTTTTTCACTCGTTCAAAGTGTTATACTTAAATTCGCATTATTACTTGTTTCAGACACGAGCCGTCAGCGCTCCAGCCACTCCCGCCGGGGCGTTATTTGGAAGGGATCAAGTGAGTACATTTACTACTTACAAAAGAAACAAACTTAATCCATCAAGTTGCATAAAAGAAAATTAAAAGTTCAGAATTAAGATGTCACATGTGCGTTTATTGTGTGTGTAAGGTAAGATAATTATAATTACTGTGTACGGCAAGACAAATCACCCTTGAACGCGTGTCTCCGTTGAGCAAGTATAAAAACAAATGTGCATCATTACTTGCGACGCCTCAAGAAAAAGAGAGACAAGTATTGTGGTTTGACTACACTGCACACTTGTATCTTCAGTAGTCCGTGCCATTATCTCGGCTGAGCAACTATTTAGTTAGGTGACAGTATAAATGAATGTCTTTATGCTCCAATGGGTTCAATTTACGTCGAACATAAGCAAAGCTTAAGGTATGACTACGCTAATCGGATTAGCGTCGCGGCTCGAGCCCGAGGCTCTACTTTGCGTGCTAGCCATTTTCTTATTTTGCTTTTAATACAGACTGCGCACAATCGAGCTCGACGCGCAGACAAACCAGTGTAACTATGACCTCAGTATCTGCGCCAATTATGGGCAATCGGAGAGCGCATTTAAATCGGTACCCCAGTGCATTCGCCTCACTTGTGCTCGGTAAATAATTGGAACAACAACCCTGCGCCTACGCTCCGCCTATGTCACTTTCTCGGAGTTATGTCGCGCCTACGACCTCTAATTTAGACACCGACTAGATATAAACATGGAAATACGAGAATTTCCATGTCACTGTTTGACACAGTATTTCTTATTTGAACTGTAGTGTTTGTCTAGTAAATATTTAGGTACGTACAGGGTAGTTAATGTAGGTACCGTAAAATGGGGTGAGTAGAGTTCGCGGGGAGAGTTGAGTTATGAATGGGGAGAGAAGGGAAGAAAGGGGGGTGAGATGGGATTTTAAGGCCACTGCTACATAAATAATGTATTCCAATTTAAAATGGAACTATAGTAATACTCATAATAAAAAAATCGAACCAACAATCTTCCAAAATCACCTTTGTATGAAAATCCAACTCACCCCAAATACGAGGGACTACGGGGTGAGGTGGGATTTCCTTTTTATCGTCAAAGTTATGAAATGGAACTACCCAAAATAAAATAAAAACTAAAATACAAACGTCCGGAACACTTATTATATACACCATTCAGTTTGCATATCTAAAAATAAAATGTTATCGAGGTTTGAATGTCAGTTTTGCACCTACTCACCCCATTTTACGGTACTTATTTAGGTACAGTTTAGCCCTACAACAGCTAATAATTTTCCCAATTTCAGCAGAATATACAGTCAGCATCAAAAGTAACGGAACAGACTACGCGACAAAAGTATCTAATTTTCTCTAATACCATAACAAAAAGAGTTATTTATTATATCTCTCTCTGTATTTATGTAGAACAAATTAGACTGTAATCGATACTTTGGAACACGAAATGTAGAGATAAGAATATATCTCTATTTGGAAAAGTGTCCCAGGGTGGCAGATCCTTTTGGCGCGTCTATTCATACGCTACTATTGATGCTGACTGCACGTGCCTAAGGGGCTGTCCATAAATTACGTCATCGTTTTTTGAGGATTTTTGACCCCCCCCCCCCTAAAATCATCCAAAAATCATGCTTCGTACGACCCCGTTTCCTCCTACGTCATGCTACCATCATCCGATGTCCAGACCCCCCCCCCTAATTTGAAATGACGTAATTTATGAATAGCCCCTAAGTAATGTTTATAATTATGAACCAACATTACAGTATACATCCAATAGCAATGAATGACGAACGAAGAGCAAAACATGGGTTTTCATAAATCCTATAAGTAATAAGTGTCCGTCTTTATTACAAGCTTTTATTTACTTTCACCTGACCGTTGTCTGTAATCAAATCTTGCAAGTTAAATTTGATCCACTTGCCGGTTTCCGATTGAGCTGAAATTTTGCATACTTGGGTCAAACAGATCACTGTGTTATGTCTTTCCTGTAGACATACACAAGAGTTAAGGGCTATAAAGGTTAATTTTCTTATTTAACCCTTATCCACGTGAAAAGGTCCTCCTTTTATTTAAAGAACTATGATAAAATCATTACTTACATGCCCACAAGCTGTTAACTATTGCCCACAGGAGAGAAAACTAGTGTGTTATCGCGAACAGTACATTTTTCTCTCCTGTGGGCAATAGTTAACAGCTTGTGGGCATGTAAGCAATGATTTTATCATAGTTCTCTAAATAAAAGGAGGACCTTTTCACGTGGATAAGGGTTAAATAAGAAAATTAACCTTTATAGCCCTTAACTCTTGTGTATGTCTACAGGAAAGACATAACACACTGATCTGTTTGACCCACTTACGTAAGTCGGATGACAATGCAATATTATGGTGTCATCGAGCTGATCTGATGATGGAGACCGGAGGTGGCCATAGGAACTATGTGATAAAACAACGAAACCTAATTGTGTTTGGGGTTTTCAGAATTGTCTGGATGAGTATTAGTTGCCTGTGGAAAGAAAAGTACAGTCAGCGATAAAAGCTTGTACCTAAAATGAAATTTTTGCCATAAACTTATTGCTATTGCCGCTAGTTAAGTGTTGCCGTAATTCTTATCTAATTTTACAGTACATAAGGTGCTGGCCGAAAATTTAAAAAGCCATATGTACCTAATGTAAAACGTTGTACGATAGGTAATTCGCAATTCCTACTACTTCCTACTTTTCGCACTTGTATCGTAATGTACTACCTATTACGTAATTTTACCACAACTGTTTATGTAAATTACAAACTAATTTGTGACTAAATGACGTATTATAACATAATTGGTTGTAATAATAGTAATAGTTGAGACCTGTTCAATGGAGACAGGTTGACGTGAACACGGAAATTAACATGTTTAGATGAAAGCTGTCAACGCTACTAAATTGAGTGTGGTGATTAAAATAGAATATATCCGTTACTTGTATTTATTAACAGCCTGTTCAAATATCTGTTAGTAATTAAATATTACAGTTATATGTAGGCAAAGATCTGATTATTTGGTAATTTATAAGTAATTATAGTTTATGTTATAATATTATGTATTGTACATTATATGTAAGTACATACACACATCTTAAAACTTTTAGTCATTCTTATCCAATTTATTTAATTTTAATAACTGTCAAATTAAATGGTTTGTTGCAAATTGATAAACACCAATTTAAGAAGCATTTTCAGAAGTTTCAATGAAATGTTATTATTAGATCGCTTTGTTTACAAACACAGAATTTCATAATCACAACTGATAAGACGTTAGATTCCATTTCTTGGTACTAAGTAATCGTTCCGATAACAAATTCCAATTATTCCAACCCATTTTAAAGTTTCCGGTCTACTAAAATGTATAATTTCACCTACCTACTATGTACAATTTGGGTAGGAAATATGGTATTTGACTACTAGTCAAATCAGTTTCCAGTCATCATGTGACGTCACAATCACATTACCTACTCTTTATAGTTTTATACGGGTTTTAAAATAGAAATTGTGCCTAAATATAACTGCTGTCTACGTTTCTCTAATAATCTTCTGGTGTTTTATTTCATGCATGGTGTAAAATAATTTATTTTAAATACAGTAAAATACCCTATTGTGGCGTAACTGAGCGTAAGTTTCGTATAGGTAGGTATAGGTAGGTACGTTATTAGTCTGACAGCTGATCCTACCTCATTTCCACGCCCCGGAGACTGCAGAACATCCAAGGCCGCGTTATATAACCGCCGTAATCTGGGATAAGATCTGAGGCCGCGAAGAAACACTCAGGTTTTATTAGACTAATTAACTTCAAGTAAGTTAAGCAGCCGGAATTACTGGATAATTTCGGAGAGTGTCTGAAGAACAGGCTTAAACTTAAACACTGCTTTATAAATGTTCAGCCGGCCTAGCCAAGGTTACAATCGCTATCGCTTCGACAACGAAAAGCATTATGTCTCTATCACTCTTCCATATTAGTGTGACAGTGACAGTTGCGTTTCGATCGCTACGGAGCGTAAGCGATTGGCATCTTGGCTACGCGGCCAGTATTTTTAATTATTTTTAAAATAAGTACATAGTTTTCGACTTATAAGCTGCCGAATCAGTATAAGCAGTAGGTAATATAAGTTTAAATACTACACAGTGTATTTCAACTACGTTAATTTCATGGTACATTCCTGAGAGATTTCTCAAAAATACGGGTATTCTAATTAACTCCATTTTGAAGTTTATCAATAATTATTTTTTATCTTATAAGTTATAAGACCGTATTTCCGTAAGTGTACACTTACCTTATATTGCCCGTAATAGTCTAAGATGGGTCTATGAGTCAATATATTTGAAATTACCATTCTATTTTGTTGATATTTGCCAGGCCATATCTGAATGTAACTAATTAATAGGTACCTATGTTTCATAAATTCTGTTAGTAAGGCATACCTAAACCTAAAGTGAGTAGCCTATGAAAAAAAGGTGCCTCGGTCTTTTTTGTGTTTATTTAGCTAGCTATGGTACACATTGCAAATATTGCAAGAAAAAGAGCAGGATAATATCGAAGAATATACAGAATGAAATATGTACCTATTTTGAAAACAACAAGTAAATTATTTTAAAACTTTTCTTTTACTAATATGTAATAGGCTAACTTTAATTCAATCCTAACTCTCACCATAACAGAAAAGTTTTTGGGTAAATTTATACCTACACGAAACTTTCCCTATTTTACCCTGCTCGAGGCTTCGCCGCTCCAACACGAAGTGTCCTATTTTACCCTGCTCGAGGCTTCGCCGCTCCAACACGAAGTGTGAAGAAGTCCCTGAGGAAATAAAAGAATTCTGTTATATTTAGGGACTTGGAACGAACATGTATTCAGACAGGGAAGGGCAAATATTACTAAAAGGTTGGATATTATTATGTACCTCTACCTGCCTACCTAGCTACAAGTACGTAGGTAATATAGATATTAAAAGGGAACGGAATGATAGATTGCGTGATATCATACGACACCGGACGCTACAGTTGGTTGATGGTTGATGTTATCTATGATTTTCTTATCAGTGGTTCCAAAGATCTTATTAAATGCTCTTCGTAAATAGGTAGGAGATGTGTAGGAGATATAACGTCGTTGCGCTTTCCAAATCTGATATGTGTTCGATTTTTGATTGACAAATAGGTACCTAGCAACGAAACACATAAGGTATTAATTCATTCGATTGACACCTCGCACATATCAGATTTGGAAAGCGCAACGACGATAAGACAAAATGCGAATTTATTGAAATCTGAAAAATGGTAACACACATGAGTTTTGCTCACAGGGTTTCCCGTTGTTTATCTTTATCGTGACACTTTAACTTATTTATACCTACTACGTCAATTACCTGTAAACATCGTTATCGTGCCTACTTGATAATCTTGAACACTGTACCTAACTACATCACGCACAAGCACTCTACATTTATTTTAATGAATTCATTGAACACGGTACCTATTTGTTAAAATCGTAATCGTAATATTTATTTCATTGTAAACAGACTTAAGGTGACAGTCCATTTCTGACCGCATCTGCACTACTGGTACTGAACGCGTCGGTGTTAGGGTAACATTCCATTTCTGACCGCAGCTGCACTACTGGTACTGAACGCGTCGGTGTTATTGTCAATTTCCATCGTATAAAATTAACAGTAGTGCAGCTGTCGTTGGAAATGGACTGTCACCTTTAAAGTATTATTCCGTCTTAAACGTTTGTCAAATCTAACAATCCCTTGACAGTCGTTTGTCTCTAAAGTCTCTATCAGTGACTGTGACATAATAATATGTTTGTTAGAAAGATACAAAATTTTACAAATAATTGCAAAGACATGAATTACATCGTGTTATTTTTTTCTTCCCAGACTGGCGCGCGGTCAGCGAGCTTCCCCGTCGGCGGGTCCGCAGGGCGGCTGGACCTGTGCTACGTGGCCGAGCGTATGCTGGCGCTACACCTGCCCGACCGCGACGCGCACGCTGAGGCGCAGGCCGCGCACATGCTTACCAACAAGCACGGCGAACATTTCATGGTTAGTGTTGTTTGTAACTTATCCACAAAATTAAATCTTTAACAAGCAGAAACGTCTGCGAACGATGCTATAAAGCTTATCCAGAGGCCGTAAGTTCAAGTCTCACCCAAGATAGTAATTTTTCCACTTTTAAATTTGTCCTCAAAATATTAGCTGGCCATCAGGATGACTTGACTAGTGCTATGTAGCCGAGCGCATGCTGGCGCCGCATCTGCCCGACCGCGACGCGTACGCCAAAGCGCAAGCCGCACACATACTCACTTGCTCACCAACAAGCATATAACCAATGCGCATATAAACAATTATTCATAAAAGTGTGATTAACAGTATTTTTCAGATCCATAAATGATCAAGATCCAGAAGATTATACATGATTACCATGTAAACAAGCTGATGTTAAACAAATATGTCGCACATTCCAGGTGTTTGAGGTGAGCTGTAGCGACGGCAGCGGAGCGGGGCGAGATGCGCGTGCGGCATTTGGGCGCGCGCGAGCGTTGGGCTGGGCGGGGACGCTAGCGCCGCCGCTGGAGCGACTGTGCGCCGCTTGCAAGCACATCGAGAGCTGGCTCGCCGCGCACCCGCGGAACGTAGCTGTACTACTCGCCTGGTAACTATTCCTTTGCTCTACATAAGCTGTGTATTTTTGGGCGCATGCGAGCTCTAAGCTGAGTGGGGACGTTATAGAAAGCTGACAGGCTTCGCATCGCGGAACGTAGTATCCATGTCGTCTATGTTCCTATTGTGATATCGCTGGGCGGGACGGTCTGCTTGAGCGACTGAACTCCAGCATAAAGGTTGCCCGCGCACCCGCGGAACGGTGCCTTACTGCTCGTCTGGTATTAACTATTATTCCTGTGTGTGGCGTAAATTGTAGGTACTGAGCTCAATGCATTCACGAAATATTCCGAGAAGGGCTGACCGCTAATAGTTGCTTAATGTTGAGTTGGTTCGGTGTATAAGAGTTAGGGTGATTAATTCATATTAAAATAATTAACATGCATATATTTATCTGTGACAGGGGCAACCGAGAACGACTGGGCGTGTTGGTAGCGGCGTATATGCACTACTCTGCGATCTGCGGCGCGCCCGAGCACGCACTGGACCGGTACGCCATGCGGCGCTACCTCGACGACCGCGTGCCCGTCTTCCACCTGCCCTCCAACAAGAGGTAACACCACAACAACTACTAGATGACATATATGCACTACTTTATACAGTCGCCATCAGATATATCGGAGCGGCCAAGGTGTTCACAATATCTGAACACGCACTCCCATGCCCTGACAATAGAGGCGTGTTCAAATATTTGTGAGCGCCTTAGCCGCTTATATCTGATGGCGACTGTACACTGTACTACATATGTATCTTTGTAAAATCTGCTTCACTTCACTGTATACAAAGTTGTATAGCATGACGTTCCAAAACACTCTATAGAAACGACCTCTATTTTAATCCTAGCCAGCACTTTATTAACACCTGCAATAATAAGTATTAAGGTTCTTCACTCTTGAGGTTTTTGTAAGGAATAAGTTTCAGTTCTGGATTTGTATTCAACAGAACAGTGCGAGAGGTTGAGCAGTCAAACCCGATAAGTCGAGATATTTTTTATTCAATAAGAACTCAACGCATCTCAAATACAGGGTGTAATCGTTAAGTGTAGCCAGGCGATAATTCCGTAAATACAACAAATATCAGAAAACTTCAAATTGATAGCGAAAGTGCGTTACCCAATGAGTAAAATTACATTAATAACTTTTTTTAAATAAAAGCAGAAATATCCCAAACATTAACTTCAAACCCTCCCATACATTTAGTACGACGACTCACGCCTCAAAGAACGTCGGTGTTGTAAGAGATAAAAATGCTTGAGATTCATTATTTGCGATAACTAACTGTAATAAAATAATAAAACTACCGTTTATGAAATAATACATCTAACATTTATTTTTTAATTACACCGCAAATTTAAAGAAAAGTTCATTTGGAAACATTTAAGAGGGCCCGTCAATGTATCGCACAAGAAGGGCGTCACTTCGAGCAACAACTGTAAACAAAAAATGTATTTCCTTAAAAAATAAATGTTAGATTTATTATTTCATAAACGGTAGTTTTATTATTTTATTACAGTTTATTATCGCAAATAACGAATCTCAAGCAGTTTTATCTCTTACGTCTCTTACGACAGCGACGTTCTTTGAGGGGTGAGTCGTCGTACTAAATGTATGGGGGGGTTTGAAGTTAATGTTTGGGATATTTCTGCTTTTATTTAAAAAAAGTTATTAATGTAATTTTGCTCATTGGGTAACGCACTTTCGATATCAATTTGAAGTTTTCTGATATCTGTTATATTTACGGAATTATCGCCTGGCTACACTTAACGATTACACCCTGTATAGTTCATATCAATATCTTGACTTTATCATGGGTTTGACCGCTCACCCCTCGAGTGACGCCTTATACCCATTGGGTACGTATAAGTACTTGTTTGCGGTACAACTGCAGCGACGCACCATGAATCCATATTGTAAGTTGGTGGTTAAGACGTATGACCATTGCACATTAAAAACAAAGTTGCAACCGTAAGTTGTGGGCCCATACAATGAACTGTACTAATGTTTTGCATTGTCACAGGTACATCGACACATTTGCTGGCCTGCTGGCGGGGCAGATCCGCGTGAACGCGGCGCCGCTGCACCTGACGCACGTGAGCGTGGCCGGCGCACTGGCTCCGGCCTCGGAGCCCACCATCGCCTTCCTGAAGATCTACGAGAACTTCGTCTGCGTCTATACCTCGGGTAAACAAACTTGCTTCTGTGCTATTTAGAACGAGTCGCCGCTCCACTTGACCCATGGGAACGTGGCCGGGGCGCTAGCACTGGCTCTATTAAAATGACTAACGGATATCGATATCGCAATTATAAATCAAGGATGGATCAATCAATGTTGCACTTTTTTATCATGTAATTATCACTCTGAACGTATTTAATACACGATCACCTAACATACCTATGTAGGCTATGTACCTACTTATATTCTGCTTACACTTAAGGGGTCTGAAGTGCAAGGGTTCAATTTCACTACTCTCAGAGACGGTAAAGGATGACACGCTAGACCGGCCCGGGCCCAGGCCGAGGCGACTCGTCATTTTCTATGACGGCTGATCACGAGGTGCTTTTCATAGAAAACCAAGCACCGGAAGCTCCGGCCCGGTGTAGCGTGAGTCATCCCTAATAATCCTTGTTCTAAAGTCACAATATGTACCTACACTGGCACATTTTCAATCGATCAACGCTTTTATTGTTGTACAGCACATTTCTAAGAGCACTATTTCCTTCAGGCTTGTACATGGTTAGCGGCGGCGGCTGGACCGTGGGCGTGGGCCGCCTGGCGCTGCGAGGCGACGTGCTGGTGCGAGCGTACAGGAGACCGGCGCAGGCGCAGCAGCGGCGGCTCGTGTTCGCGTGCCAGTTCCACACGTGCGCCGTCGCGGACCACACGCTCTCCTTCACCAAGCAGCAGCTGGATCACGCCGCGCACGGTAACGATGCCTTGATGTACATATTCTATACGTCTCGCGTCGAATGATTGTCCCTATCACAGTTCCTTCGAGTTTTAATTGGCTCCACTCTTGATTGGTCTTCATTTGAAAAATAATTTACTAAATATGTTTTTTACCATATTTTTATTACGTAGGTACCATCAGCCGTAAAAGTGCATGGCGAATTTATCAATGAATTCATTCATAATTTCTCCATGCAATTTCGCAGCTCACTGTACAATTCTATATAACTTAATGCACTAAACTTCCAAAAAATGTCTACAAACATTTTACATGACAGCTATATCTACTCCCAAAGAGTATAATAATATATATAAAGTATAGCTACTCCATGTAAAAGTGAACTGAAGTCATTCATACGTACTACCATCATGCGACGCGAGAGATATAACCACTCAGTTCCACACGTGTGCCGTCGCTGACCACACGCTCTCCTTCACCAAGCACCAGTTCGACCACACAACACACACATAATGAATGCGTTTCCAGAGTGCGAGTGGGACATCACTATATACGTTCAGAGCGCTATCTCGCTTATAGACTGGAGCGGCTTGTACAACCGTATCCAGAGTGATAATCGTGTAACCCCGCCTTTTAATATAGAGTCCGAAGCTTCGCTTGCACTGACTTAAGGATGACTCACGTTAAACCGGGCCGTGTCCGGGCCGGAGCTTCCGGCGCATCGTTTTCTATGGAAAGCATCACGTGATCGCCTGTCATGTCATAGAAAAGTAAGCGCCGCGGAAGCTCCGGCCCGGACACGGCCCGGTCTAACGTGAGTCATCCTTTAAGGTGTCCTCTGTGGCCTTCACGTGGACGTTGTCACTGTATTATCCTTGATAAAATGAGTGTCATTCGTAGCCGCATTACTGCCGATTAGAACGTTCATTCCTATCACTCACTCGTCATGATACCACGTAGAGACCGCAGTAGTGATGCAGCTGCAATTGCTATCCGATCCCAATGTCACCTCATCTGTGACAATATATCACCGCGCTGCGCTATAATGGCACAGTGGCAGTACAATACTTGACGTAGCACTTGACCTGTACACTTAGCGAAGTCTGACTCCAACTCATCATCACTACGCTTTACCATATAGCGCCTTGGCAGCGCCACCTATCACACGATCTGAATATTTCTTGTGCATGAAAAAAGCGTTTCGGTCAAACTTAGTTCATATGAAACATTGAGCTTGTGATAACGCCACCTAATGGTCATTCGCGTAAACTCGTTGCGCTAGTATGCACATAACATACATAACTATGTAAGTACATATGTATATCTAAAACTGATTTGTGTTAATTAATATTATGTAGGTATGTATATAGGTTTTATGAATATGTAAATGCAAAGGAAAGATTATTTTTGAAAAATCTAACCTAAGAATCAGGCTTAAATTAAGTACAGTGAAACCTGGTTAATTGGCACCTGGATAAATGGAAAACCTCAATAATTGCAACCAAAAGTCCGGTCCCGGTCCCTTGAGACCAAAAGGCCTCTATAATTGAAAGTTTGGAACCTCTATAATTGCAATTTAGATTTTAGTGCTTTTCGTAATTTTGCCTCTGTAATTGACCACATCGCAACTAAGACCTCTATAATTGACACTGTGCTAAAAAAATCCGTTATTTTTGCTTTTCTTTTTACCTCTATTATTGAAACGAGTCTTACTTATTACCTCTGTAATTGAAATAATGTAATTGTAGACAGCAGAAACAATATTTTAATAGCAATGATCATTTTATTTATATCTTCATCCAGAATTCAATTTATTTATTGGGTATCTATCACAGCCTGTAGTAGGTGAAATAGTTTTGATTTGATCAAAAACAAAGTATGCTTTTTACATTCTAATAAGACTTTCTTCTACAATTCAAGGGAATTTTTAAACCCAAATGATTAATAAGATAATAAAGTAGTAATTAATGTAGTGCAAAAGTACAAGTATAGACAGAAGCAATATATAGAACAGAAACCCAGAATTTAAGCGTGTAAATCTACTTTCAATGGTTATTTGCACCTCCATAAAAGAAATTTGTCAGAACGCAACCTCTATTAATGAAAACCTCTATAATTGACACAACGATTTCTTGAACCTCGTTAATTGACACGACCTGCTTAAATGAAAAACCTGGTTAATTGACAAAAAATGGCCGGTCCCTTGAGATTGCAATTATCCAGGTTCCACTGTATATACCTATAGATAGTATTTAACTACTCTTTAGTAGCATTGCAAAGAAGAGTTTAAAATTAGTTGTAGGTTGTAGGTACCTACTTACTAAGTGGAATTAAATTGTAGACGTAAATATAAATACATATTTATAGGTAAACGCCACTTGGACCATCCCAGTAACCCGAGGTTAACCCGTTAAACCGTTAACCTAGTGTCAAATTGTACTGGTAACCATGGTAACTCCAGGTTTAACCAGATTAGTGGGATGGTGCTAGTGGCGCTGTATACGAAAGTAAATACAAAAAAATATTCCGTTAACAACGAACGTTGAATGAGCAGAAACCTAAATGAATGTAAAATAGTTATTTACGATACAAGTGCGGAAAAGAGGAAATTCGAAACGAGTGGCGATAAATTAAAACACGACCGAAGGGAGTAGTGGTTCCTAAGGACTTGAGCCTTTTAGCTCTTTTTTAGGGCTCGCCTCATCTCTCGACGCCTTATTAGACTAAAAGCCTATTTAGCTCTGTAGCCCCCGAGCCTAGTACTATTTAAGAGCCTAGACTCTTGGAAGTCTTGGAGCTGATAACCTTATTAAAAGACTACATATTTAAAAGCTAAAAGTCTTTATCTAAATATTAAGTCTCAACATTTTTTTTGCCTCGAACCCTTTTAGCCTAAAGCCTAATGTATACACTCGTGCGAACGGTAATTCGCAACTCGTGTCGATTTTAAACACTCCCTTCGATCGTGTTTTAATTTATCGCCACTCGTTTCAAATTTCCTCTTTTCCGCACTTGTATCGTAAATAACTATTTCAGAAAATATACGAAGACCACTAACCCATTTTGATCTTCAACAGACCCATCGTTCCCGTCCGACGGCGCAGTGGAGCTGGTGTTCTTGCGCAGCGAGGGCGGCGGCGGCGCGGCGCCGGCGCCCACCCCCGCGGCCCCGCTGCGCGCCGCGCCCGACGCGCTCGCCCGCGCCGACTCGCTCGACCACCTGCGCCCGCTCTCCACGCTCACCGATGATGACCCTGGTAAGTCTTCACAGATACTTATCGTACCCGAACTAGGGTTGCAAATAGAAAAAAAAAACAAATGTTTTTTTTTTAATTTATGAAAAAAAAACATGAAAAAAAACCTGGCACCATGGTTTTTTTTTTTCTAAATTAGGTTTTTTTTACAGTAACAGTAAATTGCGATAACTACCACTACAGATTTCATTTATGTTGTTTTTAATCAAAGTTGTTAAATTAAATTGGTTTAATGGTTAACATAAAGTCTAAAACAAGTAAAACAACCGTATAAAAGTATTAACTGCCTTGCAAATTTTGAGTTTTCATACTTTTGAAAAATAACGTACTCCAGAAAAAAACGGTTTTTTTTCACGGTTTTTTTTTTCATGTTTTTTTTTTCAAGTCAGATAAAAACCGTTTTTTTACAACCCTAACCCGAACCAATAATATAGGTACTCCTAGATTACGAGTATAGTGCCATCACGCTCCGCGATTGTTGCGCCATTTAGGGTCCTAGCTAAATTGGTTGTTCAATACTTACGCTATAGAATTTCCAATTTACAAGAAACCTAAATGGCATAACAATCCCGTGTGGTAACTGTACATACGGTCATACCCAGAGAGCGAAACTTTGGTGCCGACGACAGACGTATGACGTCAAGCTAAATACAGAGTGTTGTTGTTATCTAGATTATAGATACTTAATCAAATAACAACTTATTAGCCTCTTTAGTTTACTGATATTGAAACTTGAGTTGAGAGTTTTTATACGTACTGGCCACGTATAAAAACATAACTAAATGTCTTTGTCATGTTAAAAACAAGATTGTTGGAAATGACAACCAATTTCTGTTTACTTATTTTTTTATTATTAGTAAAATATAACCGAAATATTCTTGTTTGAAGTCGCTATTGAGTCTATGCAGCCGTATTTGCAGAAATTTCCTTTTCTGATTGTATAAAATGAAAAAATGTACTTACTGCTCCTGCTGTGACCAAAATTTAACAGCAAAAGCAAGCAATATAGAGAAACATTTGAAAACAACAAAGCATATTGAACGAGAAGGAGAGAAAATGACACAATATGATTTTAACATGGATTTAACAAATTTTATGATAGCTTCGAATATTATTTTTATTTTTATTTTTTGTGTAAATTACCAAGCATTTTTATAAATAAACAATTATATATATATTATATTATCATTATTAAGAATCATTGAGGTGTTACAATGTTGTTTTAAAAAAAACATCCTATATGCGACTTAACGTCATAATGACGTCATCGGCACCAAAGTTTCGCTCTCTGGTCATACCATACCTATTACACACTTTTTCAATAAATAAACATTATTTAATTATGTTCATTGTGTTGTGTTGGTAGAGTCAGCCCAAAAAATGTCTGCAGCGGATTTGATAGCCCACGCAGTGCAAGTGTCATTTATACGTCATAATTTCATAGAAGTTTGACGTTTAAAATAACACTTTCACTGCGTGGACTATCAAATCCGCTGCAGACTATTCTTGGTCTGACTCTATGTCCTTTTAGCATTAGGTCTGCCATTTGTACATTGTTGTATAGGTATTTTTTGGTGCAATAAAGTTTAAATAAATAATTATGATTATCTAGGTCACTCCCATATTTAAAACAAACGATGCCTAATGTATTAAATTTCTTAACCCGTCTGGGCTGTAGAGCGTGCCAAACAAATATATATACATGACATACATAATATTATACACGGTGGAAAAAAATAACTGCATCCCCGTTGACAGGGAGGTTTTGGGATTATACTAAGCAGCTTTTACTATGGGACCAAGCCCGAAATCGCGAAAAAAAATTTACCCTCCCATAGAAAATTTCCTATAAAGAGAGAGATAAAGATAGTTTATTATTCAAGTAGGCTTATTTTATTTTATTTATGAACGTCAAATAAAGCTACACCGGCTCCAGCCCTACACCTCTGCCTCGAGAAGATTTAAATCCCCCCTCAATTGGAGGAGGGTATCCCAATATGGAACCGGCAACAAACTCGGCGGGACACAAAAAACAGTCGAATTGGTAACCTCCAGTACTTCCAACCACATCAAGGCAATCGGTTAGAGAACGGCGTTTATGGGTTACACGAGCAGCAATAAAATTATAATAACTGTCGCTGGCATTTTTATGCTTTCCTGACTCATATTAAACTCTGTTAAAAAGTTACTAAGTAGAGAGAATAACTCAATTGGCTTACCTACCACCTTTTTAACCCTCACAAAAAAATAGAATAGAATAAAAAAAACAAATATATTTTAGTTAAAGTAACTTTAAGATGCGTTTTAAACGTTCCTTCGCATAGAGGCTAAAATTAGTAAAAAGTTCGAGTAGATGTGTTGTTAAATGTTTCCTGATGTCAAGCAAAGGGTTTTAAACACGGTGTTTGGTGTTTGCAACATTGTCGATGTGGCACTCATTAAAAAAAAAAAATTATACATTAACAAAAGTTTTTAGTTTCTTCCAATTCGTTCGTCGATATTTTACATTCTCTATAATATATTTAAAATATTTATATACCTACCTAATTTAACTTTTTGTAACATATTCAAATGTATCAAATTAGTTCACGATATAAAGGTGATAAGTGAGATATAAAATAATAAGCATTCTATTTATATTAACTTTAATATGGAGCGAAAAGATAAAGTACCCAATTAACCAACCCGCAGGTAGAGCGGTGCCGGTAACCGACAATATGATTATTTGAGGCGGCATCAGTTAACCGAGAGGTCGCAGTCTGTGGTGCCGCAGGTGTGGGGCTATTTTAGTGAAGTAGATCCGCCCGAGCCGAGCGCCGGCCGCCCGTCGCCGCTCGCCGCCCGCCCAGTCGCGCGCTCAACCCGACACCACGCACTCACGTCTCATGCGTGAAACAAACAAATCAAACAATACATCTATAAAATAATCTTCAAATAAACAAAGCTACAAATATTTATCAAAGTTTAACAAGTTAGGCGTCAATGCCCAGTGATCCCTAAACTTCGCTAGACGACTATCGGAAACGAGGTGAGTGGGACAATACAAGTTTAGGTATACTTTAAAACAAATCGACTTTTACACAATCCGGCGCCTACGCACTTCTTTAATTATCTTCTCTTATTACCGATACCAACGACCCCCTCAAAAATCAATATGTCATCGACTTTGTCGAAATTGAATAGAAATAAACAAATGTTGATCATATGTGAACAATAGGCGTGCTTATTAGTGAAGCGAACGATGCATTGTGAGGGTTCAAACGAGATCTGAGATGGAAATCAGTTCCGCCGGGCGTAGCGGCGCCTGCGGCTTTGGCTAATTGACCGGCGTGGTGAATCCGTGATGGATGTCCACCGCGCTCGTCACCGCGGCACGGGCGCGGCGCCCGTCGCCTCCTTCGCCGTTATTACAAGATACTTTCCGACCACAGCCACAGTTCGACTTAGGGCTGATTTACACGATGCGAGAACTGGCCTGCGAGTTTCATACCATTGCGGGTTTTGATCGGTCGGTTGAATTGGACGTAACCAACAGTCCGCAATGTAACTAAAATCGCATGCGAGTTCGCGCGCCGTCTAAATCAGCCTTTAAACCAGAAAACGTGACCGTGACAGGTACTTGTGCGGATTTAGATATCACTCTTTACTGGTTTGTCTTAAGCGATCACTTGCCAGCACTGTTCCGTTCGCAATATCAGCCCTTTCGTCACACGTCAACTTAATTCGATTCGACGGGCCCGACGAGATCAGTGACTCGCACCGGCTCATGTGTTAACTTTTGCCTATAGAAAGCAAATCTGGTCTGACGTCACTGATTCGATTACTTGCAGCACGGCGACTTATGAGGATTAAATCTCTTGTGAATAATAGACAAGGCAGGAAAAACATGTACCTTGTTTGTGTTTCAAATAGTCGATTTACCTAAATGAGAATTGCATATCAAACTTTTAAAATTCTACAATCTACAAAATCCTTAGTCCACCCCTACATATTATAAGTCTTTCAAAGCGTTTGTAGAGTCATTACTATTAATAACATAATACCTGCTTACTGTCCTAATACCTACAGACAGCTAATACATAAAGTTACGTTGGGCATAAAACCAAGTACTTAAACCGAAATCAACTGGCCCTTTTGCTGAACTTCCTTTACGTTTGCACTGTTGAATAGTTGCATTTTTAAACCTGTGCATACAATACTCGTAAACAAATGCGAATAACAAACTTCAAAAATATGGTTTGGTAAAATAAAATGATAAGTATTTGTAATATTATATAAATTTCTTTGAAAAAAAAAAAACAATTTTCTTTGAAATTTAGTGTATATTAGAATTTCCCTATAGTTTTAGGTGCCTACTCTAAATTGTACTTGTATTGTATTGTTAATTATGTACAAAATACAAATACAAATAATTTATTGAGAAAAGTATAGTACAGTGGTTGTTCTTAAAGACTAAGAATTTATATATAGACAAGTGCTTTACAAATGCCTGAACTAGGATTCCCTGTGTTTCAGGCAGCGAAGGACAATATTAATTAATTTTTAATTATTTGTGTTATGTAGTAACAAATTACCCACTCGACTCGTATCAAAGCCAGGTTACAAATACAAATACTGTATAAGTATACAAATATCAGCATTATTTTATCATGTTTGCTTTTAGCTTGACGAACAGTTCATATCACAGGTGTCCTAGTTGAGGTCGTGTCGTCACCAAATCGATCTCATACATAAAGCGAATTAGTGTTAATAGTGTTACTGTCTATCAAATCAAACAAGTGCGGAATTCAATGTCAAAGCTATGAAAAGTGTATTGAGGCTAATGTGTTAAAAATGTATTTAAAAACTGGAGTTTCCGATAAAACTTTGATTACCAAACGGCGCGCAGCGTACAGCGAAGGTTTGTTTGCTTTACTTCGGCCGTATGTTTAAAGGTCAGATGCAGACCACGGACGTTTATCATCATTTAATGGAATAACGGATCGAATTCAATGCCACGTTCATTTGTTGAAACCTAACTAACGTTCTTGGAACCACTCCCACTAATTAGTTAAGTAACAGACGACACAACTGTTACGTTTAGTTAATAAAACTAAATGTAACATTAGGTCAGCAGGACTTGTGTTACTTGTGTAGTACCTATATGAACATGTTGTTTGGATTGTTTTCTCTTCCATGTTAATAGAAAAGATATCTTAAAACTCTACTTATTAATAAAATCATAAATAAAAAATAGAAAGAAACGATGTAGGTATGTATTTTGTTACGAAAACTATAAAAAATGTAGGTACTCAATCGCAATCTTAAAAACTACATTTGATGTTATTATTTTCTTACCTGTTTTTTAAAGAAACAAGTTCCAACAACATGAAGTTGCATTTAGTAAAAAAGTTTGTAAACAATTGCATCATATAGGTACTTGTAGGGTCGGCAAAAAGACATAAAAGCCCCAAACTGGTTGCGATTTGAAGATAACAAAATGCTAACAGAAACAGATAAGGTGAAGAACAGCGGGGGAAGGAATAACAATTTGGTTTTGGAGCCGGGGATCGCTTAGGGTTTCGCAGAATGGTCAATCGGGCGGGCCGCGGGCCGGTGAGGTCATCATGACCGGGCGGAATCATGAGGTTACCTTCGGACAATGTTTTTTTATATTACAATAAAAGCTTCACCTTACTACAATGTTTGTTAATTAGTTCAGGTCAAATTTTGCATACAAGATATGAACCAGTTCCCGATGCCTGATTTAGTTGAAAATAAGCATACCTATACCAATGTTAATTCTATGACAATGCAATGCAAAAAGGCTTAACAACAATATTTATGCCTCTATTTGCAAAAAAAAACAAGAGCGTGGCAGAGACTTTTAGCGCATTATAGCTAATGACGCTTGTAGGTAATAAAATAAAAAAAGTTACAACAACTACACTACAAAATTATAACCAAAATAAGTATTTTGTCACGTTTGCAACACTTATTATTACACTCATTATTTTTGTCTTTAACGATAATCGCAAACCCATTATTTATTTATTATATGATCTTGGGAGGTTTCAACAAAAAATTATAAAAATGAAAATAAAATATTGAAACAGTAAAATAAATACCTACCTAAATAAAAATAAAATGTAAGTAATTTAATAATATTTAAAAATTTGAAATTACCTATTTATGTACTTAATTCAAAAAATAGTGGTAAATAATAGTCTGTCATTCCTACTATGCACTTATATCATATGTATAAATGCCAAAGTTAAGGAATGTTAGGTTAGGTAGGAAGATTAAGTTAGTTATTACAAATAAAAACAATTTAACAAGAACAATGTACCTAAAACGTTTCCAACATATCACTCAAACTGTCAGGCTATCCGTGATTTTCTCATCTATGTTTTGACAGTGGGCGTGACACGTCCGACGGACGACACACCACGGTCATGACGGTCACGCCAATGTTCATCAGCTAACGAACAGCGGACAATAAATCTTCAAACCGCCATTGGCGGTCACTTTCTACCTTCCTATTGTGCCGGTTCTAACTTAAGTTATCATCAAGGGCTCTATTATGCTTCTCTCTATGTTGAAAATGGAATGAAATCATAAATCTTGTGCGACGTAGGTAGTTTATGACTCTACGTCGGAATTTTAATGTTACCATGTCATAACCCTGAAATGGATAAATCTTGAGGACATACTAATTCAAAGTTTTGTCAGGCGACGAAATTACTAAACTATTTTCCTTGTTAACTAGTTTGAGTTTTTAAAACTTGTTTTCCGTAATCATGATTTCGGTCCTTGTGAGCCAGTTCTACCATCACTCTACTCTACACTACAACATAGAATTTCAACTTAATTATGTTTAACATATTTTGGATAAGCAAGTGCACAGGAAAAAGAAAACCCTAACTATTCCATTAATCCATTGATGATGTAAATATTGTGCGGAAGTCATCTACAATAATAATTATAAAACGTCACATTAAGTAACTCGTTGGCTTCATTCCAATATTCTAAGGACATAATTGGAATAATTTACGTCGTACGCTACAACTTAATTGGCCTCTCCAAACGCTTCTTAAAGTTTGCGCGAGATTGTCAATATTTTCATACATGCTATGTTTGCGAACGTAGCTTATATCAAAGATTTGATACTCTTCGCAGCACGCTACGTCTAATGACTGAAAAGATGCGACGGTAGGGCTCGCACCGCCGAGCCGTGGGGAGCACATCCTCTTCCTGCGCCGTCGCGCGTTTCGTAACACTAGCCCGAACCAACATGTTATTTTGGTTGACATCACAGAAATAACCGCATCTTCCTTAACAGCCGACGCCGACGGTCACCAGACGCTGACGTTGATATCTTTACACTAATTGCGTTATTGACAACCCTACTTTTAGTTTAGTTGTGAAATCGACAATCCATTAGACACCGACTGGGAATGAAACTTTCCATTATGTGGCGATTCCTAATTATTTTTAATAATTTATATTAATTTCTGTAAGTTGTTGCCGATCATGAAAGGGTCCTATAAAAGATCAGGTTACAACTTTTATGACACCATGAAGGTATTACATTCAGTTAGTGAACGAAAAACACACAGTTATTATGCAAATGAGCCATGAATATGATGGTCCCAATTCCATATTGGTCAGTATTTACTCGCTTGGCAACTTTTTGAATCGTTTATTTTGGATGCTTGTTCCGCCAAAATGTTAGTTTAACTTGCAAGGAATTTTTAAGGGTACTAGAGTTAGACCAAGCATCGATTTTGATAGCCCTGATTGTGCAAATATTATTTTAAACGTCAAACTTCTATGAGATTAAGTATGACGTTTAAATAGCCCAGTCTGGGCTATCAAAATCGCTGCCAACTTAGCTTAGTCTAACTTTAGGTACTTTTTATGCTAATGTAGGAGATTTACCTACGTAACTCTATGCATAAAGATATGAAAATGGTCCAATATATAGTTTATTAATGAATTATATAGCTATCAACATACGTAGGCGCCATAATTTATTTTATAAGCAACTTTAGTAGGTACCTTTATTAAGAGGTCACTTCCTTGTTTAGATTTGTTGCCTTGAATATTCAACATGTCTGCAAATTCCTCGTCTTTGGAACTGTTTGACAAAACCGAGGTCATAGTGATTACATCATAACCACAGCTTGATATCTTACTTAGATTATGCCCTGTAAGATAAAAATACTATTTACCGCTACAAGCAAATTACATCTAATAGTAGAGTCTGATTCTGATTGACTTATTCGTTAATTAATCCATATGACATTCTTTCTTGTCCATATAACGTTTGATGATTAAAAACGGTATAGTATGTCGATCTAATACCTAAGGTAACCAAGGAAATACATATGTATACATGGTGAAAAGAATTCCCAAAACTTATACCTACTTTTATACGTATCTACTTTAATTTATACCAAATGAAATTATTTTTAAATTTGATTTTGTTTTGAAAAATCCCGTTTTTATAGTGAGATGTCAAGAGGGCACAATTATTTGAAGCTGGGGACTATAAAGAAATTGATGTTGGGGTTTTTCAGTCGATTTTGGCGGAACCCCTGTCTAAAACTGCAAAATTAGTGTACCATTTTTTTGATAACTAGTATAACATTTATTGAAACTCATATAATGTAGAGGCCCAACGGAGCCGACATGTCCCGTTTGACAAAGGTTCCTTTTAAAAACGTAGATAAAAAAAAAAAAAAAAAAAATAGTGAGATGTATTCCAAGAATCTTTTTTTCATGCGTTTCTACCGTCATACAACGGTGTTATCCCACAGTCGTCGTTATAACGGGAAGCAATCCTAATCCTTTTATGGCGTCCCGTCCGTCTAGCACCGGGTTGCACCGCACCTGCACCCACTGCTAGAGTGCATCCAATCCACGCGCTACTCAATGAACCGAGCCAAAACACATTGACGTTAAACATCTGTGAACACTCATTATCATTAGGTACCTACTACACTTACTATGTAAACGAAACTGTCTTTGAACGAAAGGCAAGAGGAAATTGCACACATTACCACCGGCTTGTTAGGAGGGGCCACGGGACTCTTATTGGAGCGAGTCGGATCCAATTTAGAAGCTGTCGTTAATTAAACCGAAGCTAAACTGATTGGCTTGGGACTAGGCTGTCGAGTTGATTACTAAACATAACTACATACTTACTTGTATCGCAAGTTTATACATACCTATTTACAACCTGCGATATCCATTTATAGACTAAATAAATACACCTTATCAATGAGGTACATGTAACTTCGGTACCTGCTACAGTATAAGTACAGTTGTACAGTGAAGTTGCGGGCGTCCATAGGCTACGGTGACTGCTTACCATCAGGCGGGCCGTATGCTTGTTTGCCACCGATGTGGTATAAAAAAGGACCTAAACAGGTACCATTATATTTTTGACACTTTTCAGAAATTAAACTCTCTGCTGGTATTTTTTTTTATAAAATATATGACGTCAAATAACTAGTAAAAACGACATTAAGAAGTACATTTGATTTTAATTAGTTTTCGAATAAAGTTAACTTTAATAACGTTTTGGCATAGGTGAAAACAACGGCAGCGCCGAAGGTTCCGGGTCGGGAGGCGAGGCCGGGGAGGGGGCTGAAGCGGCGCACACGTTCGGTCCCCTCGACGGGTCCATCTACGCCACAGTGGTGCGCGCGGGCGGCGGGCCCGCGTCCCTGCTCAGCGCGTCCATGGACTCCGGCATCTCGTCGGCGGGGCGGCGCGCGGCGCCCAGCCCGCCCGACGAGCTCGACGCGCTGCTCGGGGACATGTTGCGCACCGTCAGCGCGCTGCCCGACCCGCCCGGCGCGCAGCCTGCCGCCGCGCAATCGCACTCCGATCGCGCGCCTGACATACCGTATCACGCGCGCGCCGACTCCGCTCCCTTCACCTACGGAGCGCCAGGCTTGCGACCCGGCATGCTGCGCGCTCCCAACCGCCTGGCCAGCCCCGAGCTGGTGCGGCGGGCTCTCGGCGGCGACCGCTCCTACCGACCTATCGAAGACGACGACGACGAACGAGTCACCACCACCACCCCTGAACCGCCATCGCCTCATACCCCTGTTTCTCCGCGCACCCTCCGTAAACTTACTCATGAAGATGTCACCACTACCACCACAGCAGTACCACCGCCGGCCTCTCCTTTACGAAATGGGAGGTGAGTGTTATTCAATTTATACATTATATTTTTTTTAATTATAAGTCGATTTTGGTTATTTCTCAGCTCTTGATACTCGGCATTCTAATTTAATTGAGTTTAGTATAATGATCCAGCCTAACCGGTTTCATTGGGGAAGGAATGAATGCAAATTTGAAGTTATCTCATGGTGTAATAATAAAATCTAATCAAATCAGTTGGGAGCGTAGGTATTTAATACAAAACCGCTCGTAAAGCGGATGCATGGAGATAAAGGATTAAAGTTGCTTTATAAATAATTCAAAACCAATCGCGCAACAACAATAAATCACCCGACTTTTTGTCCGATAAAGGTATCTTTGTTTTATTATTCCAAAAGCAAATTCTCCATTTGTTGTTATTCTTCTGTCAACAGAATAGTTGAGGTCATTAAAAAGTTGTATGAAGTTAAAATAAAAGGGATCTGGCGGATAACGTAAACATGTGTTCCTGTGCAGTAGGCGGCGGTGGCCGCGCGCTGGAGGCCGCGAGCCGCCTACTTCGCTCCTTCAACTCGACTCGAGCTACTGTTTACTCTCATAACCTCACTATTTACATTTTATTTTTAGCAAATACAGTTTATAACATAAACAATCAAAGCTCACCTTCTAACCATGATTAAAGTTAGTTCGATTAGATCATCAATAGATGAATGCGCGATACTACTTACCTTCTCGTATTTTTTTTATAAAAAAAAAACAAATATGTATAGTTACTAGGTAAACTGTATACAGTCGGACCAAGATTATAACTCTTCGTGGTATTTGCAATGACAAATTCTGGTAATGTCATCGTTAATATATTTTTTAATGAAAATACGACATTTACATTGTTTACAATGACATTCCCTCACTTTGTTCTATTCAAGCCTAGACGGACTCTATGTACAGTCAGCAATACTATTCGCATACGAACTTCTATGCAGGGCGGGTATCTTTTCTCTGCAGCTGACTATACAAGTGTACATGTACCTATAAATGTGTTCCACATGATTTTTGTTACCAGGTAAATTTTAAATATACTGCCTAGTTACATTATTGAAGGCAATAAAAATGATTATGTATAATGATAGAGGTAGAACTCTACCTACAACACAAAGCATCAAGAGGTGTGGAATTGAATGGTCTCTTAATTTATTTAGCTTCGTTCCACTCGACCTACTTCAATGTCGATCAAGAAGAGCAATAAAGCAAACCATAACCAATCTGGGCCATTACACTAAGCCACAAAACCCATTACATATCATGGCGTGTAGTGTTGGTATTTCGTACGTTTTATGGACTTGCCAGTACTAGCAAGCCATTAATTGTATGAGACACGCTCAATTATGCTCTTTCCCCCTGTTTACTGAACGCTTTAATGTCTCTTAGGACTAATTACATACCTACATGGAACGAGCATGAAAAATAAACCTAAACAAATTTGATCCCGTCGATCATTTATTGATGGATGCGGCGTGGGATCATGATTCCGTGGGCGTTAATTGAATAACGAACAATGATCACAACAAAAACCAACCAATCCATGTAAGACGCTGTTGTGGTCTTTAAATAATGATTTGTAGCCGTATTGTACGTGTATTCAAGGCGCGATCGTAAGATAAAAGGATCCGTAACTAGATAATTAAGGTAAATGACCTACCGACCCACATACAGCTACATATAGCTACAGAAAAGGAAGAAACTATTTTAATTCCGACCAATGTGTATATATTTTTCATTTATTTTTTAGCTACCTATTCCAAGAACCTTTGTAAAAGAAGTCGGTATTCTGTAAGCAAATATAGAACTACATTATATGTACAGTTTGCTAGATAATAGCCAATCACCAAGTGTGTCAACAGTAACAAGGAGTAAACTACTGTTATTACTGCAACAAGCGCGTGTGTGGCGGTACGGCAACATATCGTACAGTCAATGTCAAATATATGTTAACGCGTTTGCACTTTATGCCATTGTATTAAAGCGAATACTGTATACATATCATTGACGTTATGCGCACCTCCGTGTACACGTGTATCATAAAGGCTCCCGTTTTCTCCTTATACATATTCTCATTCATCTGTACAATGCCTACCTACTTGAATATTTTGAATAGCAACGTCAACAAAGCAGCTTTATAAACTTTATGATTAAATATAGCGGTTAATGGAACGGTTTGTTTACATTCGATGATAGCTATCTTGTTTTAATAAACAAGTTTTTAGTATAAACTACTTTACTAACGACATATCGACATGCTAGATAATCGCTGTCGCATAATGCGCGAACAGTGCCACATGTCGGCTATCTATGATAGACAACAAGATAAATGAGTATAATAGCGATCGATATCTTGTCAATCAAAGAGACATTACAACGCATTGTAATCAAATCAATTATTTATACTTAAAGGAGCACTTTAAAGTTACTTAACTTTTAATGTAGAGTCATAATATGCTTAAGGCATTTTTTTGTTCTACAACGAGGTGTCAAATTGATTTAAGTGACATCTTATTTCATAGCAAACGGTTAGTCGTTATCATGAGACATACGATACATTAGCTTCCTGAGAAACCTACGCGATTTGAAGATCTTGTTACTCGAAGCGTACCTAATGCATATAGTGTCAGTGTTTTTTTTATGTTTTACCTTATATTATTTAATTATATACCTAATGATAAAGGTATATTGAAAGCAGTTGAATTTTAAAAGGCGGAAATAAGGGGGCGGAAATCGCGACACCGATTACAACTTTGTTCTTTTTGGTGCAGAGACCCTCGGTCCATGGGGCCCTCAGAGCTTGTTTGCAGATTTGGCCAAACGGCTGGTTTTGGACAATGGAGCTGGCAGCTTCCTCTTTCAACAAATAAGCGTTGCGATTCAGCGAGGAAATGCTGCCGTATCTTTGGCACTATATGCCCCAGGGGCCCTCTTTAGATATAGATTATTAATTTTTAATTACTTTAAGTTTGTATTGTACCTATGTTTACATTTTATTCATTTATATTATAATGCAGTTATAACTATTAGATTTGACTTGACATTTGTAAGAAGATATCTACGTCGAGTACGTCGTATTTTAATATCCGGAAGGTTGAACGTGAATTAAGTTAAGTGACGGGTGTGGGCCGCCGGCGCAGCCGTTCCGCAACATTACGCGCCACATGCGCTCCGACAAACTGCTTATTGCGAATTATTTATGTGGCGCCTACTGACTGATCACTTTAGACAAACAGCGTCCTGCAGGGCCCTTTCTTAGAAAGTCTATTTGCTGACAATTTATAAACCGACACTAGCAAACATCTTTCGCAACTCCCACGCATAAGGTTACTAAAGCCTTAATCAAAGCTATGAGAAACATATACGTTGCTTAACATAATGCACTAAATCAGTTAGGTATGCCATACATGTGCCGACTTATGAGAGCCGAGTCGGTCGGCTCGTAGAAATTGATTTGGAGCGATGGCGTGTGATTGCGTCGCCGCCATCGCGACCCGAACAACTTGCTATTTCGAGATAAACGTCGCCATAAACGGGCGCCTGTCGACCGAGCCACGACCAGGCCGGTTAATCCCATCTCTTTCCAAACACACACGCCTCATATAAACCACTATAATTGTGACCTGAAGAACTGTAACTATAATGCGTAATCATAGATCAATGCACACTTGTGCTGGTCAACCTCATGCAATTGCTCTGTAATTAATGGGAATATACTTCCAGCACCCGGTGGTATCGG
Source organism: Cydia splendana (assembly GCF_910591565.1). NCBI lineage: Eukaryota > Metazoa > Arthropoda > Insecta > Lepidoptera > Tortricidae > Cydia > Cydia splendana. Next base: position 11,874,213 of record NC_085964.1, on the reverse strand, counting down.
TACCTCCCATACATAGCGCGTGCCTATATTGAAATAAGTGCCGTTTCTTAACTGATCTACGCTGTTCCTGTTCAGCAATCGCGAGAAAATGGGTTTATATTCAGTTAATTACTAAATTGTGGATACCTGTGGTAGCGTAGATAAATTGTTTACAACATAATACTTAACGCTTGGTGTTATAATGAACAACTTACGTTGTGCTTTATGATGTGGGATATCCTCACCACCCACTATCGCATACTTACATACCTATACAGAAAAATATCCGTATCTTCACCATATATGAATCGAAGCCATCGTCAATGGTCCTACGCAAAAAAAAATACTTCAAGATGTTATTAGGTATGTGCCAGCTGTACAAATACAACCTTAAACCTACTTAACTAAAACTCATTTATTGTATAATACGAGTAAGTGTTATAAAATGGATACAAAACTAAACTACAACTAAAAACTTAAGCTAAAAAATTAATAATACCTATCAACATTTTGCGCCCTTGGTAAGGTGCCCATCACGCAGGCATTTTTTAGCTTAAACCTACTTGTTTACCATGTATGCATAGATCGTTAGTTTAGTAGTTAGATGACAAACACATACCGACTAATATTCAAATAAGTAGCTAAGGAAGGTTCCATTAAGTATGCCTAATGTTGTTTTAGGTGGTTGAACGGGAACGCGGAATGGATCGACCGACCTCCAAGTAACACTCGCAAGGCGATTGAAGAAAATGGGACGTGGCGATCAGCAAGCACGTTGGGATGGCACGAAAGTTCAAGGGCGAGGGAACCGCGAAGGTCAGAGAGTGCCTTGGAAGGCAGCACGGGCCTTACGTGGTTGCAGCGGCAACAGCAGAAACTTCGAGAAAGGAAAGAAGCCAGGGAGAGAGTCCAGCGGTTACCTCTTGAATGGGATGCCACTTCCAGACATGTTCGCCGCTCTGCTAGCCACCGGTAAAAATTATAGAAACAGACAATCAGGTTACAAAACAGGCTAAAAGCCACTCATGTAAAGCCAAAAAAAAATGCTGTTAGTGCTAGTAGTAGTAGTAGTTAGTAGTGGGTGACATAGGAACTAATTGAATTAAAATTTCTGAAACTTCTGCATATTCAAATGAAGACGCAATAAAATTCGCATCAATTAGAGTTGTAACTAACATATAGATACACATCGAGGCCTATCTCATTTCAATATTAAGTGGAAAATTGGTAGATTTTAACCCTAATGATATTTTTTTAAACATTGCTTTAGGTTAGTTTGTTATAGGTAGATATTGTTGTTGTTTATAAAAAATAACTATTTTCAGAATGGACGGGTACACTAGCGACACAACAGCATTTGCCGACGACGATGACGACTTCAGTGTTCCCTTACACGTCAATACGTTACGAACTCCACTTAGGAACGATAGTATCAGTCCTCAAGCACCTGACAGGTAATCGAGATATTATGTCAGTTAATATACCAAGTCTTTTTCTAGTTCCAATTTTCTACGAATAAAGAACAACTTAGCTATGTTACAAATTATTGCATTTGTATTGTATGAGAAACATACCTACTTAGTTAAAGTTAATGTTGAGGTAAGTGTAGGTAATAAAAAAAATACAGTCACTCAATTGACTTCACCTTTAAGTACCTAATTTTGAATGCCACTTTAACAATGCCGCTCAGAAACGACTTTTCTGAAAGCTGTTTTGGTATTAACTTATACCTACTATGTTTTTGCAGAACCTCATCTAGAAAATTCATGTTCGAAAAGATGACGATGCGCGAGTGGAGTGGCAGCACCACGCCCATCACGTCTACCACCGCGCCTGGTCTTCTGTCGCTAGCGGAGCCGCCCACCAATGACACTATCGTAAGCTATTGTCACTTTTTTACTGTGGATAATTAGGTCATACGCACCCAGTAAAACAAAATTTGCCTCCTTTGTCCTCGAAAGTAAATCTAAGAAAAGTGGGTAAGATCTATGTTTTATTTTCAGTTGTAGCTTAGGCATTACCTAAAGCCAATCACTAAAATTTTAGACATTATTTTGTAACAAAGATTGTAGCGAAAGCGAAAGTTATGAAAGTGAAGAAAGCGAGAGGTGTGTCAGGATGGTAGCAAGTGAAAATCCGTGGTCTCTGCTTACCCCTCCGGGAAATAGGCGTGATTATATCTATGTATCTAAGTTGTCCCTTGACGCCCTCAACTAGCGCTCTTGCAAATCCTGGTGGGTTGTAGCTTGTAGGAGGCATACCCACGCTGCGTTTTCCGATAAAACATTCAAGGTAGTTTCCTGTAGACAAGTATAACTAAGGTAAACGGCCCCAAGTTCGTATTAGTACGTTATTTCGTTAGTTTTGTTTCTGGCGCAAATAATAAGGAATTCAATTATTTTTTATTCAAATTATACATATGAAAAAAATCTGTATTATTTAATCTCTTCAATAAAATAATAACCAATATTTTAGTAATTAAACTGAGAATAATACGACGGTCGAAACTGTCAGACGGCCGCGAACAGCTGTGTTGTATGCGTGCACTTTTTTTAGGCGTAAGGTGCGCGCTCTCACTTGTTAAGCTTATAGGAAGGAAAAGCTAAGCCCATTCGAATAAAAGTTTTTGGGAGTGTTTCTATGGGTTCCTTAGTAATTGATTTGACAAGAAAAAAGATTGAATATATGCATAGAAATAACTTAAAATTGCAATAAATCGACTCACGAAATAGCGGTCATTTTATTTTTCGTGTGTCTCCTATTTCGTGCCACTAACGAATCAAGGATTTTCTAGATACATTTTGAGTGCTTGTTTTTAAATATAACAACGAAGATAATTAAAAAAACAAATTAGTAAACAATTAATGTATTTCATGAAGATTCGTATGAGCGAAATTCGGTATATGTTTTTTTCACTAGAATTCTCATAAAACGAGTTTGAATGTGACCCGAGTTAAAAATTTTAAGGTATATTCCACGTATATTCTCATATTAACTACTAGCACAATTTTATTTATTATTCAATTTATTTGATTTATTTTTGTGTATGTTTATATTTAACGTATAAGATAGTAAATTATTTTTTGTAAATATTTTTTATTTTTTATATTTTTTTTATTTATTTTTTATTTTTTTTATTTAAATAGTTTGGCTCTTAATCACGTATTAAAGTACCCATATGGTTTACAAAGTCTTAATTCAACCATTAAAGACGACGAGTACAAAATACTTTAAGCTAGCTCTCAATTTAACATTTTTTTAAATATTATTTTTAATTTGACCATACAATTATTCGTAAGTAGGTAAGACCGTTAAATATAAATGATTATCAGCAAATTATCACCAATTACTCTAAGAAAACTTTATGCCGAAACAGGGGACACGAATTCACGAACTTAGGAGCTGACCTAAATTTGTATCACGAAATGGGAGCCAAATAAGAGGTTCACGACAAAATTCATATAATAGAAAGTTTCAACTAAAACCCTACAGTTTATACATTAAATTATTAACAAAGAACTAATATAACTTATTCAAAAGCTTTCAAGGTAATGATATGCTTAGTAATATTTTAAAAAATATACAAACTCTCAACTCACTCTCAAGAGCCTTAACCTGCCGAAACAGGGGCCCTTTACCTTACTTATATCACAGCAGGTAGGTAATCGTGCAATAAATTCAGGAAAATACACGGACAACATAGGCGAAAAATAACCTTTACTTACATTACTTCATATTCCTAATAGAAGGCGATTTGAATACTGAATCTAGTAACGTAGTGACGTAATGAGATGTGTTTTTATTTTATGTAGCAAATTGTTTTGTCGTTCCATAAATTATTATTAGTTTACTAATTAGGAATTATATTGACGCAATAAATAGTAGTTTGTGTTACAAATTGATTTGAATTAGGTACATTGAATCCTGAATGAAGCGATGGATCCTGAGCGTAACGAGGGATTCAAGTGTTAACGCCCAAGACGAAATAATTTTGATACCGTGTGACACATACTGCTTTTCACATCAACTATGAGGAAAATAAAAAAATCTTAGCGTTCACACAAATTATTATGTTTCTAAATATTATACAAACTAAAAAAAGAATGCAAAGAATAACAAAAACAGTGTCCTAGAACAGAAAAGTGTCACTTTGATCCCCCCTAGCAGGGAGGAAAAGTGCCACTTTGATCCTCCTAGCGGGGAAGAAAAAGCCCTTTTCCGAATAGGTGATGTGAAAAGCATTATTTCTGTATATCTAGATTCGGGAGCGGGCCGAAAGCTGGTCGAGGTCGGAGTCCCGCGCGGGCACGCCGCTGTTCCCCACGCACCCGCGCACGCCCTACCCGCCCACGCCCACGCCCTCGCTCAGCGCGCGCCCGCCGCGCTCGCCGCCCGTCACCAGGTACCCGCATCTCAATTTTCGTTACTGTCTTTGTATCTTCGAGGTCTATACATTTGTTTAGCTATAGGCTATAGGTCATCGTTAGCTTACCATAATGTACTAAAAGATACCAATGACCAGTGGCGTAGCAGCCCCTCGCCCACGGCCTCGCACTTAAGGTCACCCCGCGGGGGCCAACCTTTTTTATTACCTTGGGAAATATAATTGAAAAAAAAAAAGATGCGACTTCCCCCATGGGTAGATAAGTTCATGCTACGCCCCTGCCCAACACACAAGTGTAATCCTAATTTCCCTTATTTTTGGGCCATAATAAATTAATAACTAATTCCCATAATGTCCATGTTACAGAAAAGAGCGCGAAAGCAGCCCCGAATCGGAGTATCGGATCTACAACGGCAGTTGCGGGTCGCGGCGCTCGAGCGCGGGCGGGTCGGAGCCGCAGCACGTGGCGCCCGACCGCGAGCGCTTCGCCAGGGACACCAGCCACTTCTGGTACAAGCCCAACATCTCCCGGGACGACGGTGAGTGTAAATGTGCTGCTCTTACGGTGCAATTAAATAAATTTATGTGGTTGGCCGAAATTAGCCCCTCACATAAAGAGCTTCAACGACATATATGAGTCATTTTCGGCTCGAATGACCATATACCAGGAACCTACAATTTTGTCCCATGCTTTCGAAATGTCGTATAAGTATAGGAAAGTATCTATTTATGTATATTCTTAAGTTACGATTTTAACATTTAATAATTAAAGACCGTGTATGCTGCATCGGGGCCTTTCTGTAGTACCTACTAATAATTATAATTATGTTACGAACAGCGGTAGCAGCGCTGCAGCACCTCGAAGAGGGCTCGTTCATCGTGCGCGACTCGAACTCGTTCCCGGGCGCGTTCGGGCTGGCGGTGCGCTCGGGCGGCGGCGTGCGCCACTTCCTCGTGGAGCCGGCGGCGCGCGGCGTGCGCCTGCGCGGCTGCCCCGACGAGCCCGTGTTCGGCTCGCTGTCCGCGCTCGTCTACCAGCACACCGTCACGCCGCTCGCGCTGCCCGTGCCGCTGCGGCTGCCCGACAGGTTACTTGCTACAATGCTACACTATTAAACGATACGTCGTTGAGTTACTAAAGGCACAGAGTTAAATAAAAAACAATTAGCAAGTTATCGGTTCCGACACCGACAATTTCTCAATCGATTCATTTTCTTTGCTACTGTAATGCAAGAAATATGTTCCGTTTAATTCAATTTATAATACTACGAAACATATCTAGGCATTTAAGCTTATTATTTCTTTATTCTAAACATGAACATGTTTAGGGATCCATGGAGCGGCGGCACCGCGAACGCGGCGGCTCGGGCCCTACTAGCAACAGGGGCGGCGTGCCACGTGCTGCTGCTCGGCTCCGAGAACACCGAGGCGCTGACCGGCCCCGCCGCCGTCAAGCGAGCCGTCACCAACATTATACTGAAGAAGGTGGGTGCCATTTTCTTTACTAGGTACTGTTTTAGCTTGAGATCCGATACAGCGGCTGCATCGCAAATTAGTACCAGTAACTAGTCTAATAAGCTTCCATACGAATGCGAAAAGTTATCATGGTGGTCGACCAGCCAATTTGTAGCAGCTTACCTACTTGCATAACGTGAAAGGCATACAAAATGTACACCCTGAAGTCAACACATTAACCCTTAACTTATTTGTATTATTCAGGGAGGAGCGCACGTGGTACACTTCAAGGTGTTCGGCGGCGGCATCACGTTAACCGACTCGGCGCGGAAACTGTTCTTCAGGCGGCATTATCCCGCCGCCAACGTGTCGTATGCCGGCCTGGACCCGGACGAGCGACGGTACGCACACGTCGACAACGGCACCAAGAATGAAAAGTGAGCTTTATTTTTATACCTGCCTATTTAACAAGGGTTTGAACATCTATAATAGTAGTTTACGCAACTGATACATAACAAGAGTCCTCAAAACACGGGTGTGGTTTTATGAAACTCACTTCGCTCGTTTCATAAAAGGATCACACAAGTGTTTAGGCCTAGTTATGTCAGTTATATATAATACTTTTTCTACGACAGCGAAATCACATCATTTTAAAATTTCAATGGTGGCAGGATACGCATCATATACCACTTTGGCGTAAAGTTGTATGAAAATCCTAAACGACACAGGACTTTAAACTGTAATAGAATAATACATATATTATATCGTGAAGTATACCCCTTCAATATTTCACTTGCCAATCAATTAATTGATAGATTGCAATGTCGGAGTAGAAAAATTTAATTGTATAACCTCAAAAGTACCTATGTAGTAGTAACTTTTTTCAAGTTTTTTCCTGCAAAATTAAATCTGAGTAACTATGCACTGAATTATAGTGTCGTTTACATATTATTGTACCACAATATTAGATATCATAGGAACCCTAGCATTTTAGAAAAAGAAAGTTAATTACCACTACTTTTGAAGTTAGAAAAATTCTAATCTTTAAAAAAACGGGCTAGTAACTTGTCACTATACCTCTGCAGACGCATATTTGCGTTCGTGGCGCGCGCAGCGACGGGCTCCGACAACCAGTGCCACGTGTTCGCCGAGCTGGAGCCCGAGCAGCCCGCCACCGCCATCGTCAACTTCGTCAACAAGGTACCTAACGTCATACTAGTTTACTACAAGTTTTACATACTCATGCCAAGATCGGCATAACAGACACCTAGCAAGGTTCAAGACGTAACCGACGCGTTGAAAGTTGAAAATCCAGGATTGGGTGGGGCTTGAACCCAATGTGGGTAGGTTTAGGTAGGGATCCTAAAGGGACTCAGATGCTTTTGGGGTTGGGCTTGGTCTTATTATGTACAGGCTGACCCAAAAAAATTGTCAAAGAATTCTTAGGAATATTTTTCTTACTTACCTACACATCCTTTACAAAATGTAATTAAAAATTGAAACTACAATAATTTTACTAAAGTAAAACGTATTATCTATAAAAAAATTCTCCTTTAGCTTTGATACACAAATGCTAACGTTTGAAGTTATCAACAATATGCCGCTGTAAAAAAAATGTTAACGTATTTTCGGGCTACTATTACCTATTATGAGTTAACTAGAGCTACTATTATTTTAGTAACCAGTGTAATATGTTTATTTTACAGGCATTACTCGGAAACTCGCAGAAAAAGGACATAATTTAACGGCCTCTATCATCAACTGACGAGTCTAAGTAATGGAATACTCATTGACGTTTTATGCACTAACAGTGATCTACTAAACCCAAGCTATTTTGTGGCAACACATACAGAGTGAATAATCTAAATGGACCAATATTTGGATGTTTCACTCTGTAAAGTTGGGGAGCATTATTATCCGTGTAAACACTGATTATATTAACTACATTTGTGAGATGTTTCACAAATTGAACTTGGTCACTATGAACTAATTCATTTACTAGTATATAAATGAACTCATTTCAAAGATTTTATTTTTAATACGCTTCGTATTCACCAAGTACAATTAACCAACCCTTTCGTTAGTTTTAAGCTAAATTAATATAAATGTTATATTAATACTGTAGCATAGAGAAGAAACTAACTAGTCTCATATATTAATTTAATATATAATGTAGTGATATCGAGCGTGCCTATATAATGTTTAAAACGTCTACATTGTCAATGTGTAATTATGAGTTAAGGATAAGAGTCCATAATTTGATAAAAAAAGTAATGCAAATTTGTCATCTATCTGTTGCTCCATTTGCCATGAAATTAAATGTTCTAAATATAACACATAACATATTTAGTATCTAAGTATATATCAAATTATTGAGATATTATAACGAAAAAGCATAATGCTTAATGGGCATAATCAGAATCATATTAATTTCTGCGCTAGATATATGTATAGTTTAATAAAAATGCGTACGCATAGTTTAACTCAAACAAACTCTTAAACGTCTCTATTGCTATTACTATTATATTACAAATACCTAATACAGACCCTGTAATGACACATCAAGTTAGTCTTTATATTAAATATACCTATGTACTTATGTTAAGCATTATTGTTTTTGTTATGTGTTGTTGAATTAGGACAGTTAATTTTATGCGTTTTAATGTAGACCCGATGATATGTTATGACATAAATTTCAATCAATTAATTACATGAAATTATATTTGTTATGCGCTTTCAATGGATATTTTGAAATGCGGGTAATGAGAGAAGAGAGTGTATAAATAGAAAATAAATAAATGCGATAGAACAATAATTCTAATCAATAATGGAAGTCTTTCGTAGTGTAGTGGCTAACTTGTGAACCTACAAATGTAATGACTACATACATGAGAGTTTAGTAATCATACAACGAATAATATGAGTACAAGAATGCTTAAAACGACTCAATATATAATTATATAAAAAATAACCTGTAAAAATGTTAATTTAAGATGAATACATAGGTAGGTACATTTCAAATATTACAGCTTTGAAAATCCAAAATAAAAACATTTAATAGTTATTAGCACAGTAATTACAAAAAACCCTAAAGTAATTGGTACAAATTATTTAATAATTTGTCTATAACATGACTACAAACTATAAAAACCATAGTCGCAATTCGTCAGTAGTAGTAGCCAAGTACAACATATATCTAAGATGGGTGCAATCTTTAGTTGACATATTGCATATTAATTTATTATTAAAGAGTACTATTATGTAGAGTCGACGTCAAAGATATGCTTACACTTTTGTACCTTACTCCTTTGTAATAAGGCGAAAAATGTAAACATATCTTTGACGTCAACTGTACCGTATTATACAACCTGTAATCAATATTTGACGCCATAGATATGCCTTATAAGAGTACACCAGTGATCTAAATAAGAATTAATTTTAATTCTTTAATGATATCCAGTTAAGATATTAATGTTAAATGTAAGACGTTTATTGTAATAAATAACTGTTGTAAAATGTATTTATTGGTTATAATACATTATTTGAAATAAACCGCCGTTTATTTTTACCTTAGAAATAACTACAACATCATTGGTGGTAAACTCTAGTTTAATTACAATTAAATATTCTACACTTCCACATTTTGAACATGAAATATCGTACCAGCCATAGATATTTCATATCAGATTCAATCATTTATTGACATCGTAATCGACATAGCAGTATTCAAATTTAAAAATTCGATCTGTGCCTGTATATGTACGTGAGGCGTTGTCGACGCAAGGGTCATTCGTCGGAGCGGCCATATCGCAGGTGCCCGTAGTCGTCGAATAAGTCGCCGCTGCGCTCGGAGCGCACGGCGTACTCTCTGTACAATCTCGGTCGAAACTCCTCCTCTTCATCTATTGCGTGCTCGCGCCCATTTTTGCCGTCGCAGCACGTCGGGAGCGTCGTCAGACCAACGCTCAACCCCAGCGCTACCAGCGTGGCGAGCTGCATTTTAAATGTCTAGAAGTTCAGGAAATCAGTGTTATTTACTGCATACCTACTGTCGACACACGACTCACAAGCAAGTAGGCAGGGAGTCAAAATAACCCTCGTAATCAAACACAACCGACAACGGTGCCATGACGAACGACTACAAACGGCTGTAGGTCTGTCTGTACCTGTGCAGAGCACTATACCTACGGCTAACCTCGTACCTTTCAGAAATATCCGCGAGCGGCCGAGATGCTCAATAATATCTGTGTTTAGATATTTCGGAGCACCTTAAACGCTATGATATATCTGATGGCGACTGTACTTCACATACATATGTACCCACCTAGCTGCTGCTAGCTTGCTGACTGTACTCACCTAGTACAGTAAAGTGTAAAAATATATGGCTGCACACATCATATTTTATAATTAATGTCATTAACGGGTCTAACGCGATTTTTCATTATTTCACCGATTTTCCGACGTTTCAGTCAGGTTGCACTAGCTGTGGTCATGGAAGACTGACGTCCCAGCAAAATGTCAACGGAGATATTGGTTAAACTACCGAGTACCTACCCGATATTAGTTTATATAAATGTTCGGGGTAGACAAATAAATGGATCTACCCGTTTTTTACACACCATATGGCAGTGAATAAAGAAGTATGGGATAGATTTTTGAGTAAGTTATATGCACCCATATTTTTACACTAGACTGTACAAGAGAGAAGTTTATGGCTAAAGTGCTCCACACTAAATATCGTACCTTAAAGTTTCGTACTATCTAATCCCTGCCACAGTACATTTGAAATTCAATTCAGAGTGTGCCTTAGAATCACTCAATCAATTTTCTTTACAGTAGTATAGCTACACTCTGGAACTGTCGCCTGCGGTATTTCCGGGCCGATACGACCTTTAAACCTTCAAGAAAAGAGGATAGGTACTCCCATCTGAAAGGCCGGCAACGCACTTACACTTTGAAATGACAACAGAAGGAAAAAATACGCGCACGTACGCGCGTACTTACAAACTTTTAAATTATTGCTTTGAAAAAATATTGGTCAAAGGGTCAACTGATCATATTCAAAATATTTTTTATGGAAATTCATTAAGCTTTATTTAAGTTTTTTATTAGGGTTCCGTACCCAAAGGGTAAAACGGGACCCTATTACTAAGACTTCACTGTCCGTCCGTCCGTCCGTCCGTCCGTCCGTCCGTCCGTCCGTCCGTCCGTCCGTCCGTCCGTCCGTCTGTCACCAGGCTGTATCTCACGAACCGTGATAGCTAGACAGTTGAAATTTTCACAGATGATGTATTTCTGTTGCCGCTATAACAACAAATACTAAAAACAGAATAAAATAAAGATTTAAATGGGGCTCCCATACAACAAACGTGATTTTTGACCAAAGTTAAGCAACGTCGGGAGTGGTCAGTACTTGGATGGGTGACCGTTTTTTTTTGCTTTTTTTTCGTTTTTTTTTTTTGCATTATGGTACGGAACCCTTCGTGCGCGAGTCCGACTCGCACTTGCCCGGTTTTTTTATTTTATCCACCCCCGGTTCAACAGTTAGGTACTACTCGTATTACACAATATTTTTGACGCTTTGAGAAATTATTTCCAAAAGTATTTACTGAATCAAAAAACAGTCTTAGCAACCTTGATGTTATTTTTAAAGAACTATCGAATTAGTTATGTGCCACACGTTGAGTTTAGTTGATTTTTTTTTTCACTTTATAGTTACATGTACCTACCTAGGTATGAATTGGGGTGCCCACGGACGGACGGACAGACTGACATGACGAAACTATAAGGGTTCCATTTTTACCATTTTGACTACGGAACCCTTTTTTATTATCAGCCCCGCCACATTCAGGCATAGACTGGCTTTAGAAATGTTCTCAAAGTGTCAAACAATTGTTAAAACTTTGTATGACTCACCCGCAACTCTGAGGAGACGACGAAAACCAAGTAAGGGCCCGGAGAAGCAAACAGGCGGTTTTATATGAGCTCTTTTGGGTAGAAAGATAACTCCCCCTTCTTTAATATTCCCCTCGCAATGAGGCCTCTCTGTAGTCTGCACAAGCGCTGTAATAAGAATTGACACATTGCAATTATCTCGACAGCAAAAAGCTTGTTATTGGTTTGACGTGGTAAGTATTAACGTCAATAATTACATTATTTCGTCCAAGCAACAATATTTTTTCTCAGGAAGATAAAAATACTCTCATAATAGTAAATACTGGCCTGGCATTATTTACCTAGTTAATATTCTTGTAGAGTATACCTTGAAGAATACAAAACCCTAAATCTATCACTTATAAATCATCCCTACTTACTAATATTAAACAGGCCAAGTGCTTGTCGGGCCACGCATAATGGAGGGTTCCGTCTTCATACAATAAGTACAAATAAAACTAGCAAAAAGCAGAGCTTTGTAAGGGCTCGCGGAGATTGCTACCTAAACGTACCGGACCGCGACTTTGATCCAGTCCGAGGCTTGTTCCATGTTTGATCGAGTGGGTACGTAATAAGTCCGTTAAGGACGCAGTTATAAGTGAGAGCAAGAAACAAATATACCTACTAATTGGACCCCGGTGGCTGTCCAGTACGCCTGTCTGTTACAGCTTTTACTTCGTCCATTAAAAACGTGTCCAGACGACAAAATCAAATTGCCAATATCATCCATACGTAATATACAATTTCATAAGCGCTTATTACCAAAACAGCGTGTGCCTATATTGTATAAAACCCGAGCTCCACTAGACTAGGTACTGCCAGAGTTCAGCATCAGCTATCTTGGGTACTACGCTACCAAGTGATCATCATGACGAGTCGGATGTCCAAAACAGCGTGTGTCTATGTTGCACCAAACCCGAGCTCCACTAGGTACTGCCAGGGTTCAACATCAGCTCTATCTTGGGTACTATTCTCCTAAGTGCTCATCAAGACGAGTGAGATGATGTAACTCCCGCCCCTCACTTAACTAACTTACCATAATATATAAACACCCCCTTCTGATTTCCCCCTAAAATATGGCCATGTGATCGTCTAGCTAGTGGTTAGGACCCCTTGAAGTGAACCGCGGTAACCTCAAATTCTTTAATGAGTATCAGCTAAATTTTGGACTCTGACTTTATTTATTATTACCTAGATTTTGAGAACAGATATTTATGGTAATAAAATAATTATTTATGCAAGTAAGAAATAATTTAAAGAAAAATGAATTACAAAAATAGAAAATTATTAGAATTTATTAGTGCAATGTAAATGATGGCGTAAAATTTACTATAATGTATTTAAGTATTACAGCATATATGATGATATAAATATATAAAAATGTTGTTGGTAAAATCCTGCCACACCTATTAAGCTCCCGGGATAACATAGAAGCAGCACTCCTGAGATAAGCTCTTTTAAACCCTAGCATATCAAGGTTAATTATAATTAACTATCATCTTCTAAACGATGTGTGATTTAATCACACGTGCTGCTCCGTACGCCCGATGCAGGTCTGGAAGCTCTTAGTCCGATTTGCAAGTATTAATCGGAACACCTACCCTACCAGTTTAGCCAGACGGGCTATGACCAACACTTCGTAACCTAAGCGCACCTAGATGATGATGAAAAGAAGTGTCAAAGTATTCATCAGTCAACATAATTACTAATCTTTTTTATATTCAAAAGCTAGGGATGCTAATCCCTTAGTCCCATTCCCCAGAGCTGATAATCTAGACAGAATTCCTAGTTTTCTAGATGTATAAACGAAGTACCGAGTTTATTCACTAATTATTATGTTTAATCGAGGCCGAAATTGAGTATTCACTCAATGTATCCTTTGTACTGCTCTTGCCTGACAAAGGTTCCCTAAAGCAAACCGTTCTTCAATCCCAGAATAGTCTGCGTTCCTAAATCCAGATTGATAATTAAGAGATTATGTTGTATGTTGTTGTATGTATTACCTGATTATATTACTCAGTACCTCGTCCCTACACCAGACAACCAGAAATGAAAAATAGAAATAAGAATTTATAGAAACTTTGGTTTTTTCCCCATATAAATTAGAAAATAGGAAGATTTAGGCAGATGAACCCTTCACCTTTTAAATACTCGTATTTTAGGATTAAGAAACCATATTTTTAAACCCTTAAAGAGAAATATATATCAACCATATCAATTGTATAGACCAGAACTAAAAAAGAACCCTAATAAACAACAAAATGAGTGTGTGATTCTACCCTAACTCTACCCATTGTCCCTAATCTAGTATATTCAAAGCATAGTTCGTTCTTACCATCGACCTAATGCTTTGTAATATACGCAAGTGTGGTCCCTACGAGAAGCTGTAAAGTTCGGCAGGCGACACCGAGAAGGCAACCTACAGGCCAGTGTAATTGGTTCCCCCTCCTACGCCCGCGGGCATGGTGGTAGGAAGTAAACCGCCCTATTCCGCGTATATAAGAGTATCAGTACCCTAGCACACACACATACTGATCACATGGAAATCCCTGCCGCGACAAAGACTAAGTGTAATATCAGTCACGACAGAAGCTTTTCCCCGCAACCAGCGCTAGTATGAACCAGAGCACCGAAATATATAAATATATTTAATAGGAGACCTAGTCTCAATGACTGTCGACTTCAGTGGGCCCAGATTACTCCGGATGACGCGCACGTGACGTCCCCACATCCGTCTAAACAGCTGGGCCTTGAGACTAGTGAGATAATTCGTCTCTTATGTTGATATAAAAGAGACGCCAAGTCCTCTCAAACTTGGAGTAATAGACTCCTAACCATCCAATCCTTTGGCACCGTTAGGCGGAGTGGATGCTTAGCAGGACAAACTGTCAGTCCAAACAATGATCTGGTTTTAAAATAGCAAAAATTCCCCATAGAAAAAAACAAAAATAACTACATTATCACAAAATTAAACTAACTCAACAGAAAGGTAAAATTCCCCCAAACACTGTCATCTATATTTAACGTTACGAGAATTTCTCCCCGTAAAACCAAACACAGACACAATTCCAAGCCCCGGCCATGCATTGACATTGTCCCTGCATAACATGACGGCACTTAGAACACACAGCGTAGAGAAAACTTCACAATGACTAAAAACCCACACGTGGCAGTAAAGAATCTCCACAACAGTCTAAACTTAGCGTTACGACGATTAAAATCCCCGCAAAACCAAGCACAGACACAAATTCCAAGTTTAAATTCACTAGGATAATTCCAAGTAAAAACAAACACAGAAACAGTCGCGGAGAAACTTCACCTCCCCGCACTACGTTACACCCGAAAACCAGAGTCACTGCTAGTCCGGTCGAAGAATGAATGCTTGCCCAACGCTCCGCACCGGCCTTTTATACCTTTTACTATGGCGACATAACGGCGACAGACCGGCGACATACTGGCGACTTAACGGCGACATAACGGCGACATAATGGCGACATAACGGCGGCATAATAGCGACATAACGGCGACATAATAGCGACATATTGGCGACATAATAGCGACATAACGGCGACAAAATAGCGACATAATAGCGACATAATAGCGACATAACGGCGACATAATAGCGACATAACGGCGACATAATAGCGACATAACAGCGACATATTGGCGACATAATAGCGACATAACGGCGATATAATGGCGACATTAGCTAGAAAGACTTAATGGCGACATAACGGCGACATAACAGCGACATATTGGCGACAAGAATCAAAACAAAGACAACAGCGACATATTGGCGACATAACAGCGACATATTAGCGACATAATGGCGACATAATAGCGACATAATAGCGACATAACGGCGACATAATAGCGACATAACGGCGACATATTGGCGACATAGTAGTGACATAACGGCGTCATAATGGCGACATTCGCTAGAAAGACTTAATGGCGACATAACGGCGACATAACAGCGACCTATTGGCGCCATGAATCAAAACAAAGACAACTGGCGACATAACAGCTACATATTGGCGACATAACAGCGACATAACGGCGACATAACGGCGACATAATAGCGACATAATAGCGACATAACGGCGACATATTGGCGACATAACGGCGACATAACAGCGACATATTGGCGACATGAATCAAAACAAAGACAACTGGCGACATATCGGTGACATACTGGCGACATATTGGCGACATATTGGCGACATAACGGGGACATAATGGCGACATAACGGCGACACAATGGCAACATAACGGCGACACCAGTAGAGAATGCTTTTGGCATTAAGTCCGCCTTTTGTACGATAAGTTTTCTTTTGTGCAATAAAGTTTAAATAAATAAATAATGGCGACGTATTGGGATAAACATTATTCCAAAAGTACCAGGATGCCAGAATTGCAGAAGAGGTCGTTTGCCTCGGGCGGGTAACCGACAACAGGTGTCTTATTAAGGCAAACGTTTACCAAAAGTACCAGGATACCAGAACTGAGGAGGATGCCATTAACCTCGTGGCGTGTAACAAGGTTTGATTCAAGAAAAAAGATCATAAGTTCCAGGTTGTAAACTAAACCATATGTCCTAAATATTAAGGTTCACTATTGCTTACTTCAGAATATAAATCATGTCCTTTTTACTCACGCAGTTTAGAGAAAGACGGAGCTATTTTTAATGACATCTACGCACACATTCATAGGCAATAGGCGATTAGTCAGTTGGAGCATACTAAATTGTGATAAAAGGGAACGTTCGAAAACTCATCACGTACGAATTTGTAAGCATTATTTTACTTTGAGATATTTTTAGTTTACTTCTGAAAAACGTTCCTGTATTGAAGTTTTTTTATGTTTATTAGTATCTAATATATTATTTAAGACATCCGGAATTTAGAGAATTAATATTTTTATTTATCTTATGAATTTTTAGACTTTATGTTTCGAAATTGTACTAGAGCATCAGCGTAACGGAACGTCGAGCTGTCTTTATCAGTTTTATTGTCAACGTCAATACCAATTTGTTGTTGATTATTTCCTGAGGGTTTATTTTGTTTATTTCTAAGTTAAAATAGAGAACACAAAAAAAAAGAAAGACACGTGATAAGTATTATGGATTACCATGGAATTGCTTCAAGTTTCAATTGTTAGAATATTCGATGGAATCATGAATGAAATATGCGACTGAAGAGGTCTTTAGTTTTACAAGGTATTTCCTTTTATTTTCTGTGTTTTGTAATGAAAAATGAGGTTAATACTAGGCAATAGGCATACGACTAGTCACAATGACCAAAACATCGTGTGCCTATATATGGCAACAAACCTGAGCTCCACTAAATACTGCTAGGGTTCAGTTACAACTCTATCTTGGGTATCTCCCAAGTGCTCAAAAAAACGAGTCGGATGACCAAAACAGCGTGTGCCTATGTTGCACCAAATCTGAGTTCCAATAGGTACTGCCAGGGTTCAGCATCAGCTCTATCTTGGGTACTGCTCTCCCAAATGCCCATCAAGACGTGTCGAATGACTAAAACAGCGTGTGCCTATGTTGCACCAAACCTGAGTTCCACTAGGTACAGCCAGGGTTCAGCATCAGCTCTATCTTGGGTACTACTCTCCTAAGTGCTCATCAAGACGAGTCGGATGACCAAAACAGCGTGTGCATATGTTGTATTAAACCCGAGCTACACTAGGTACTGCCAGGGTTCAGCATCAGCTATCTTGGGTACTGCTCTACCAAGTGATCATCATGACGAGTCGGATGTCTAACCCAGTGTTTGTCTATGTTGCCCCAAACCTGAGTTCCGCTAGGTACAGCCGGGGTTCAGCATCAGCTCTATCGTACTGCTCTCCCAAGTGCTCATCAAGACGTGTCGAATGACTAAAACAGCGTGTGCCTATGTTGCACCAAACCTGAGTTCCACTAGGTAATGCCAGGTTTCTGGGTCATTTTGTTGAACTGCACGCCGACGTTGCAATTGGCGTGCAGTCGGCGTGCAGTTTCCATACAAGTTGCAGTCGGGTTGTAGTCCCTCTGTATCGTATCGGCCCTAAATCACTGAAGTTTGTATTAACAACAGATGGCCTAATATGCTTCTTTATTTATAATTTTGGCAGTTCCAAGCAATAGTAACATTAAAACTGTTTCTCAAACTGAAAATACCCGATTTAAGTTTGCTAACACAACATGACTGATCAGTTCATCGGCGTCACAGATCAGAGCATACGAGTAAATTGACCTCCGCAGTGAATATACAGCAAGATTGAATGTTCCCGTATTCACAGAAACTTAATTGCTAAATTGGGAATCAAACCGAGCGAAGCGAGATGGGTCAGAATCCAAAATTTTAACCCTTTTTTGTATTCAACTTTGTTAGCACATAGTACATTAGCACGAATTTTAATTCATAATTTTTCTAACAGATGGCGCTAGTAGTAATACAAAGTGTTATTCCTTTATTTTATTTTTTTTAGGTTTATAAAATGATATTTTTATGTTTGATAACACATCTAGACATGAATTTAAATTACTTTGTTAAATTTCAAACCTATCAGTGCCATAGTTTTTCCGTAAAGTCTACCACAAGAATGCATAGTTTGTCGAATAGTGATAGGGCTCGCTTCGCTCGCCCTAATTATACAAGGAGGTTCTTAGATCGGTTGTTTTTTATGTTTGTTAGCTCAGAACTTAGAGCTTTTAATAACTGAAGTCGCCTTTAACAGCTTACCCCTCTGCCGAAAAACTTGCACAATTGTGCAAACTTTTGTATGGACTGACAATTATTTGTACGTTACGTCCAAATCATGTAAAATAGCGATACATTTGACGTCCCCTTCCCCGCAAAAATAGGCAGACTGTTTCGTACAGAAAATGACAGCCATGAAGTCCCCAGTTACTAAATGGTCTAAAGCTCAGAACTCTGTCATTTTTCGACCGATTAATCTAGACTAGATAATTATTTTTTGATGAAAAGTATATTAAGTATACGGGTATATTGGGTCGCATAATAATCGATCGCATAAAACTCATTTACGCACAAACCCAATCTAACCTACCCTATTCTACACAAAATAGTTTCGAAAATACATTTTGTTTCAGCTGGAGACTTTTTTTACCTACATTAGGACAATCAAATTATTATGCGACGAGATAGGTACCGTAAGTATACCTACACGTATGTGTATAGACCAGTCCCATTTTCGATAAAATCCAGTTCTGATGATGGGATATGAGATCCATATATGAGGAATCGAGGGTACTCCTAAACTCTTAATAAGCATAACTTTATTTATATATAAAAACCAAGCATTTGCATTTAAATATATATGTACTTAGTTTTATTTGGTGAAATGGAACTGCTCATGAAGCCCAGAGTGGAACTTGGAACTTCTCCAAGGCAAGTTTTTAGGTCTTGGGGCCAAATGTAATTGTTATCAGCTGCACTATGGTTGCAAATAAAGTAAGTTTTGTTTTGTGAAGTCATTTTTCTATTGAAGGTTATTTGGCGTCGGTTCAAAAGACGTCAACTTTTTTTAAATATGTTTTTACATTTTTTTTTATTATTTTTTTTATATTATTTTTAATTAAAAAGTGTTCATTGTTCCAATGAACACTTTTTAATTTTACGAAATTTTCATGTGACCTCGATTGCTGGCTAGACCACATGACCTACTATAGTCTGTCAAGCCATTTCTGTCACTACAAAAAAACGGAAATTTAAAAAAAATGAATTTCGCGTCTTTATCTACTGACAAAGTTGTTTGACCAGCTTTATTGCGTTTAATAATGAATGACGTAATTTAAAAATATTAAAAAATAATTGGCTTAACGGACTCGCATCCAGGCCATACTTGTTAAAAAAGAACTTTTACCGCCTATTTTATAAAAGAATAACGTCAATAAGTTGAATCTTACAAATTGAAATAAGTAATTAAATACTTACAAAATGGGGTTGAACAATACGGAATTTGAGACTTTTGAACAACAGTTCCTGGAACTGGTTGCTGAATTTGAATCTATTAGCGTGAGCCCTATTTTGATTATATTACCTGATAAAATTTTCATAAACATAGGGCACCTATATTGTATAATTTATGTGACGTTCTTTTCTTAATCAATAATTGATGGATTGTTCCGGAAGATTAAATTATCCATCCAATTGTTTAGACTCTTTTGATTGCTAACAAATAACGAATAAATTTTGAGGAAACCAGGACGTATATAACATCTCTATCTCTTATGTAACTTCCTTTGAGTAATAACATAAAGGACGCACATAGACAATATCGGAATTTCGATGTTCACGGTAGCCACCGTGGTCCAACCAAGAGTGTAAATCTGATAAGAAATTCAAAAGGAAAATCCTAACCCATAACGTGAGAGCTAAGCACTGATTTGGTTAAGTAGGTATCAGAAAAACACTTGCGCGAAACAGTCCAAACCGAGTCCACGCGGGCGGAGGCGGCGGAAGCCGCGCGCGACGCCGCCGAGCGCGCCGCGGCCGAGGCGCGGCACGGCGCCGCCGCTGCCACCGCGGGCGCCGCCCACGCCGCCGCCGCGCTCGCCAAGGCTCAAGAGGAACTCGCTAATGTTAAAATGCAAATGGACATACACGTAAGTTAAAAGGCTAATTAAAATAATGTCTGATTATAAAGCCGAAAAAATTAAATGCTAGAAGAGCAGTCCAAATAGACTCTACGCGAACCGAAGCGTGGCAAGGCGAGGTGCTGCAACCGAGGACACCACCCACGCTCACCAAGGCTCACAAGGAACTTGCTATTTGTTAAATACGAATGGACATAATATAACGGTGGGTGTGGGTGGATGGCTTAATGTAGTTAGGTACAACTGGATTATATACCTACTTCACACTTTTACATTGGCTACTATGTCATGGAATGGTAAACGAGTATTGACTGGGGCGTGCCATTGTTGGATAAAAGCTCTAATTAAATTTGTTCTCCTTATCTTAGTGCTTTCCTGGCTGTCCTGTATCAAACTATTATACAAGTTCTGAGAAAATTATATTAAATGATGCGAGGAAGATAATGGAGTCATAAAATTATTGTAACTGAAAGATAATCTAACTACGAACCTATTAAAGTCAATCAATCATGGTATGGAAAGCTTTTTTAAACATACCAGGCATAGAATCGAAACAGGCTCTGACGCAAAAAATACACTCATCCTTTTGTGTAGGCATAGAGGTACGTCATTCATATATACCATCGTCGCCTCATTGAGCCATCATGACTTAAGAACCTCGCCTGCATATTGAAACTACATATGTTTGACTAACTAAGGTCCTGTTAACTATCACATTCTTACTCGCCTTTATAAATGTTGGACAAATTCTAGTAGCATTGAATTTGTCTATTCGTGCACCGGATATTACATAAGCATCATGTAAATAATATTTGACTAGGATCGTCAGCGCGTTCTCTTCGAAGAGCGTTGCGCCGAGCTGTCCCGTCAGCTGAGCAGTTTGGAGCGAGAAGTGCAGCAGCTGCGGCCGCTACAGGCCGTGCACGGCTCGCTGCAGCGGCAGTACACCGAGCTGCAGGACCGAGTGCGCCTCGCTACCGACGACGCTCGGAGGTATGACGCGGTTATCACATTGAAACAGTGTGTTAGCTAGACTAATATGCTCATCTTTAGCGCTCACATGCCGAAGCGGCGTGGGGTTCCGAGTCCATATGAAGACCGCCTGAACTCAACAGTCACTGTGACCGCTGTAGGCCGAGTACAGTAGGTACACTGGGCTGGGCAAGGTGCAGGACTGAGCCCACCTCGACTAAACCAACGTATGAGCTCAGTAAGCCAGGGCACGCTAGTTGGTCTATTGGACAAATATAGGGACAGTTATCATCATACAACATTTTAAAGATTACAGAAATTCCTTTGATCCTAACATTTGATAAATGCATTTATTATTATAGAGAAAAAAATATCTCTACCTATGAATCCTGTGTCTATTGAGTTCTTCCACTTAGATTTAGGTTTATTTATTTATTCACCTAGGTATTCGAGTCGTAAAACAGCGGTTAACCTTGCACAGTCGAGTAAACAACGGGCATTAGAATCTAATTCACATCAACTTGCTAACCACCCTTTATGTGTACAAATGTAGAGACTAAATACACAAAAACATTGATTCCAATTTTTCGAATCCAAGCCCGTTAATAAAACAAAATAGATATCTATATACAAACATAGAAGTTTTTGTGGCAAAATAAAGTGATTGACAAAATGAAATATCGACATGTCTGTTATTGATGTTACCTTAACATTATAGGTACTTAGATATTTATTACATTTTTAAGAAGATAACTACCGCGAAATACACAACACGTTCGATACCTTCTTCTCTTTTTGTATATTGGTAGTTTTCTATTCTTTTGGCACTGTATACTACAGTTTACGTTTTAATTTTTAAGTACTAAATATTGTATGTAATAAAGAAATTATGTAGCGCTATGTAATTGATTTGCATTATTGAAATTTCTCGGTAACTTACCTACAGCAAGTAGAAGTGACATAATATCTTAAATATTAATCTATGACTTATCGATAACAGATTTATCGATGTTTCATTTTTTCAAATACTCGTTTATGCCACAAAAACTTCTATGTCTGCCTATATATTTTGAGTCGTCAAACAAACAAACAAACAAAATTTACTTTATTCATGTAGGCCTAGCAACAAGCTCTTATGAATCGTAATTAATCTTAATCTAATTATCAGAGCAATTTATTGATGTTAGTATTATGCCATAATAAAACTGGATTATTATACATATCAAATTTAACACTAAAAATTTCACAAAAGGATCGTCAAACATTAAAAAGATTGTATAAAAAAATACTAGTCTAGAATTTCTAGAATAAAATCTAAATGTCAAAAAAAAGCATAAGTAACAAAAGAAGTAGATAGTATTACATCGGAATATCCATTTCCTCATCAATAATCAAATATACCTAATAAATAAATAATCATTTCGAATAACAATTAATCCCACGTTGTAATATCATTCATGTAGTCTTGTGTGGTATAATAAGCTTTAGAAATAAGTTTACGCTTTACATAATTCTTAAATTTATTAATAGATAATTCAGTAATATGGTTTGGAAGTTTATTATAAAATCTTACACAATTACCCATGAATGATTTTTTAATTTTATGGAGCCGAGTGAAGGGCACTGCGAGCTTATGTTTATTTCTAGTATTAATATTATGAATTTCACAATTTTTCCTAAAATTTACAATATTTTTATGTACATACAGAATATTCTCATAAATGTATTGACAGTGCACTGTCATTATGTCAATTTCCTTAAATTTATCTCTAAGTGAGTCTCTATGGTTCATTTTGTATATTGCTCGAATAGCCCTCTTCTGCAGAACAAAAATGGTATTTATCTCTGAAGCACCGCCCCACAGTAAAATACCATATGCCATAATGCTATGGAAGTAACTAAAATATACTAATCGAGCTGTTTTCACATCAGTTAACTGACGGATTTTGCTCACTGCAAAAGCTGCAGAGCTCAGTCTATTCGAAAGAGTAGCAATATGGGGACCCCACTGGAGTTTAGAATCTAAAGTTATTCCAAGAAAAACTGTACTATCAACTAATTCCAATTCCTCATCCTTCACAATGACACTTGTTTGTACATGCCTTACGGGTCAGGTGTTGTCAACACTTTACCCTACTACTACTATTCTCGTTTAAGGCGATCATTATTTATTGAGAAACCCGGAATCATTAAGAAAAACTCAAGGTATGTAAAAAGTACCCGACCCCATTAACCAAATCCCACATGTAAATAAATGAGGGGCTTTCTAGCTCCTAAGAAAGAGGATTCATATCCCATCACGTTCCATTCTTAACATTAGTGTAATGTTCATTTAGCGAAGCGTCCCGGCTTGAGAGCGAGCTCAGACGAGTAGAGCGGTGCGCAAGCGGCGGCGCGGAGATTCGCGAGCGTGCGCGCCTGGCCGCCGCTGCACACGCGCGGGAACGTCGGCGAGCTGCCGCCGAGCTGCACCACACCGTCAGTGAGCTGAGGAGAGCTAACAGTATGAATATTGAATTAATTTCTATAGACAGCCCATTAAACACTTAAGGGACGAGACAGTCTTGCACACAACCATCTAGTCCAACAGTCCTTTCCATGTAGTAGTCGACAATATAAAGATAAATAAATACAACAAACATAAATATAATAAGAATGAACAATTAACAATAACGATAGCAAAAATAAAGAACAATAAGCGATAAACAAGAATAGTTCAGGAACAAAATATCGCTGTCCCATATACCTATTTTAAGACCGCCGGATTAGTAAACAGGGTCAATACCAACTACTTAGGCTTAAATGTCTTGAAATTGTCAAATTGTCATCACTACTGCTTACAATTGAGGATACTCAGATAATAAGCAAACAACAGTATTCGCCCACTGCAATCTAAATATTATGTCCATGTAACCTTCATTTAGTTCATTACAATAACATATTAAGACGAACGCACGCCATAAATTAGACATCAACGCAGACTAAATGCTGTTATCTATCGCCCTATTTTCTTTCAGCTGAAATAACTCGCCTCAACACACTAGTAGCAGAGCTCCAAGCCCGATTATCAACCAATATAACAGAGTACTCTAAAGCGGCGGTGGACCCCGACAAGGAAGCCCTAAGTGTAGCCAAGGCTGCGCTGGAAGCTGAACGCGCGGGCTCGGCGAGCCTGCAGCGCGCGCTGGCCGCGGCTCTGGCGGACAACGCGGCGCTTGCCGCCAGCCTGCACGCTAGGAACAACACGCACGCTAATCTGGATCGACAACCGCCTGATTCTCTGCCGAAGGATGAGGACACTAAAATATCGCCAATTGATTCTTTTCTGGCAGATTATTAGATTAATGAATTAAAAGATGAAATAGGTAGGTACCTACTTAATAAGTTTCATAATTTTGATGTACCTACTGATGGTTATGGTAATAAACTGTTTGTAATAATTCTTTGTATAATTTAATTTAATGTGTTATTAAGTTTAAATCTTGTTGACTAAACTCCTACTTTATGTAAGAATGTATGTAGGTTAGGGAAGAATGTATGCTAACTGCTAACATATACATGTGGGTCGGGCGAACACAAACAACTCAAAATTATCTTTAAGTCCTTATATTTTGCAAAAAACACAGAAATTACACCCGCACATCGTACGTCCCAAATCAGTCTCCCCGAATCACCGGTAACAATTCAAAATCCGCCCATGGCGTTTTGCTCTCTCTTTCACACGCTCTGACACTCGGCATCATACTCTCTCGTTCACACATCGTTCATTCAACAGTTCGTTCTATCACTCACTCGTTCACTCCTTACGTTCCAATCCACGCATCCTACAGATCGGCCGTCCTACTCTTTAGTCTGGCCTCAGACTATACAAACATGGTCTCTACTCTAGTTACAACTTAATTTGAAACAAAAGGAACTATCATGATACTAATCTAGATACAACCGTGAGATCACATAGCATATCACATAGGTTTTTAGCATTTAAGTAACAGAGTAATAAAATCTTTTACTACTAAGCAGTAAGAACATCTTTAAATTTAACATATTATGGCACAAAGTCGCAGCATACAAATACTAGGTACTTTATCAACACCAGTATAAAGTAATAAACCAAAAGTTATAAACTTTCTCTTAGCATGATTAATCTTTCACATAACTTTGTGCGATACAGCTACACATTAGATATTTAAGTTTAAGGAACACGTTACACGTTAAATATTTAAATAAAAGGTACATCTTACACCTTAGATATTCGAAATATTGGGCACATCATCAAATTATTGAAACATGGTAGGAAAACAGTGACAGCGCCCTGCATAGGCATGCAAACACGTGGCGCCCTCTGTTATGGCAACATAAAACATCAAAATCTTACCTGACTTACTCCTCACCAGGCCATGGCTTCATGTTGTCGCAGGAAGTAGTGGTGTTCCCCGGACCTTCGGCTGCGCCGTCCAGTTTCTTCACCTTGTAGCGATCACGTCCCATACATCCAACGACTTCATATGGACCTAGGAACTTAGGTTTGAGCTTCATGCCAACACCAAACTGGGTCCTCTTAATAGCGACTCTATCGCCCACAGTATACAGTGTACTCGGCTTCCTTCGCTTATTGTAGGTCTTTCTATTTTCTTCTTGTATCTGTAAGATTTGCTCCTTCGCCTTCTTCCTATTTTCTTCTCTAGCAGCCATAAAACTATCTCTATTCTCTTGCTCTATCAGTTCGTAGATATCATAGTCTTCCTTTATTTTCATTTTTGTACCAATTAGCAACTCAAATGGAGTAGTGTTTATGCTGCGCTGATGGGTACTGTTGATGGCTCGCTGAACTCTACTTACATGGCGGTACCAGTGTGTCGGTTCTTCAATACACAGCTTGGTTAGAACGCTGGTCATCACTTTGTGGAGCCTTTCCACCTGGCCATTGCTCCGAGGTACCCCAGTAGTTATCTTTACATGGTCAATACCTTCGTCTTTGCAGAATTCCTCGAACTGACAGCCAGTAAACGCGGTGCCTCTGTCAGTAATGATTCTAGTCGGGTTTCCAAAACATTGCTGAAATATCATCATCTTATCTACGGTTTCTTTGGCAGTTGTACTCTTAACTGGGAACAGCCACACAAACTTGGTAAATGCATCCACCATTGTCAAAATGTGGTTATACAGCTTCTTGGTTTCTGTCATCGGACCAATATGGTCTATATGGAGAGTATCTAGTGGCAACTCCTTCTTATCAATAGGATGCAAGAACCCTTCTAGCTTTCCGCTCTTCTTTTCTGCCAACAAACATGGTATGCACGAGACTATAAACTCTTCTATTTTTCTTTCTAAATTCTTGATATAATAATCCTTACTTATAAGTTCAATCATTTTCTTTTTTGAAAAATGGCCATTCTCATGTGCTCTTTTTATAATCTCGGATTCCATAGTCTTTGGTACCACGAGATGCTTCTGTATGCCTTTGTAGAGCAAACCATTTTCCAAGTAGTAGTCCTGATACTGCGTGTTCTTTTTCAACACCTCTATGATCGCTTTTAGCCCATCGTCGTTCTGTTGTGAAGTCTTTAGTCGTTGATGAATCGGCCCGTTACATACTGCCACATATGGGTTTCGGCTGAGTGCATCCACATGCTGCATCTTACTTCCAGCTCTGTGCTCAATTTCAAAATCATATTCCTGCAGCAGTAGTATCCACCTTGCCACTCTCGTTGACATTACTAAGTCTTTCTTATTTAATGTCATTTGAAATGCTTTGCAGTCGGTGACAATCTTGAAGTGTTTTCCATACAGGTAACAGCGAAACTTCTTTACTCCTTCAATTATCGCCAAGCCTTCAAGTTCATAGCTGGTATACTTGCTCTCAGCTGGTGTCGTCTTTCTGCTCATGTAATACACAGGATGCAGCTCTGCGTCTTCTCCTCTTTGTAACAGTATCGCAGAGATCGCTGCCATCGAGGCATCTGTGTGCATCTCAGTCTGCAGTCTGGGGTTAAATATGCGAAGCACTGGCTGACTTACCAGTCTCCTCTTCAGCTCTTCAAAAGCAGCACGGCATTCATCATTAAACTCATAACTGTATTCTCGTTTTAACAGGTCTGTCAATGGTTTCGAAATCATGGCAAAATTCTGGATATATTTTCGAAAGTAGGATGTTAGTCCTATAAAACTCTGCAATTGCTTAGTATTGGTGGGCACAGGGAATCTGGCAACAGCGTCTGTTTTCTCTGGTGAAGGCCACACCTGTCCGTCTTTAATAACATGGCCCAAGTACTCAACTTGTCTTTGAACCAGTTGTGACTTCTTCCAATTTATCTCCAGCCCGTACTCAGCCGCCACCTCCAATACTTCTGCCAGTCTGCTCACAGCGTCGTCTTCATTTTCTGCGGGAATGATAATATCATCAATAAAAATAAGGATAATACCCCTAGCAATCAGGTCCCTGAAAATCGCTGTGATAAATCTGGTGAACACTTTTGGACAGATCGAGAGCCCGAAAGGAGCTCGAAGGAACTCGAACTGGCCCGTCATGGTAACAAACGAAGTGTATTTGACAGATTCTTCGTCCACAGGCAAATGAAAATAGCCATTCTTTAAGTCTAAAGTGCTAAACACTTTAGCATTTGCCAGTCTGTCAATATGGTCTTCAATGACTGGGAGAGGATACTCGTCTTTAACAATCTTTTGGTTCAGCCGTCGATAGTCCACACACACCCTCGTACTACCATCTTTCTTTTTTACTAATACTAAGGGGCTTGCATAATCAGAATAACTCACCTGTACTATGCCGTCTTCAACCCACTTAGCTATCTGCTGATCTACCTCAATCTGCTCCCTCGGGGCCAACCTCCTTGGCCGCTGAGCCACAGGGATGTCGTCTTTGAGCACGATCTTGAGCTTGATCGGCGCCTCTTTCGTCTTGCTAGGAACATACGACTGCACCATGTTGTTCACCTTTTCCCGTATCGCGGGGCTTACCTCGTTACCTATAACAGAAGGGTCATCCACACGTATGGTATACACCCAGCGAATACGCGGTAAAATCAAAACAAACCCGTCTTCCAACACAGTCGTACAATGTTTCAGTAATTCTTGCCCGATAATCATTCTAAACAAATGAACTGGTAGGTTATCTTTATCAATAACAAAAAACTTCATGTCGTTATACCAAAATCCGTCAATTAACAACTTTAACTTAACTTGTCCATAACATTTTACACCACCGCCAAGTCCAGTGATATTATCATCGGAATCGCATTCAACAAGCTCCGGCGCACTTAATTCACTGTAGCACTCGATCGTCAGAATGTTTATGTCGCTACCGGAATCAATTAACGCGATTTCGTCCTTTCCGCACACGGAGATTTGTTTCAACGGTTTGTTATTAATCGTTTTCGGTCTCGTAGTCGTCATAACAGTTGTTAAACACTGATAATCATTCGTCGTTGTAGTATTTTCAGCGTCGGCGCAGCTAACGTTTTTGTCGCCGTCCGAAGTGAAGTTCGTGACATTCGCGTGACACATGAAACTCCTTTTCCCGCCGCTGGCGGCGCCACCGGCGTTACTCGAGTGAAGTTTTTTCGTGTTGCCAACTTCACTGCTGTTCGCCGCTGCGTTTCCGTCGTCCTTGCCGCGTGAATTTGAATTTGTGGCTTGTGGCGTTTTACACTGTGATGAAATATGCCCAAAAGAATTGCATCTGAAGCATTTTAAACCCTTGTCTTTATGTGGACACTCAGTCGATGAATGGCTCATTTCTCCACAGCTAAAACATCTTGTAAACGCCTGCCGCCTGTTTGACTTCTCGTGATCTACGTACTTCGACTTAGCTTCTTTTTCTTTATTGCTCGAACCAGACATATTTTCTTTTAGTTGCTCGTATATTTTAATCTTCTCTTTTAAGTCACTATAGGTACTCACGCCGTACAACATGATTTTATTAACTTCTTGGTCTCTTATTCCCTCCACGATGTACTTTATCGCTACGTAGTCGGGCATCTTGCCGCGTTTTCCCAATTCTTTCATTGTAAACATGTATTCTAGGCAGGACTCACTCGGTTTCTTGTACCTGGAGCTCATCAACTCGTGTATCGTCTTAATATCAATCGTATCAGGAAACTCTTTTAGAACTGCAGCTTTAAATTCATCCCAAGTCTTGAATATTCGCTCCGCCCGGAACCATAGTAAAGCCGTTCCCGCCAGCGAACGTCTTGCCATCAGCAACTGCTGTAATGGGGTCCATCCGCAGAGCTCCGTACTGTCTTCAACGTCTTGGACCCACCTAGCCGCTGGGTAGGTCTTGTCCTGACCGGTAAACTTCGGTACGAGGCCTTCGGTGAGATGCAACATACCGCTGCCGGCGCCATGCCACGTATTTGCCGCGAGCTCGTCGTCGTCTTGCCTCCGCCGGTTTTTACGTGGTGACATCTTCGTCGTCGTTAGTAATCGTCGTTGTCGTCGTCGTAAGTCGTCGTAAATCGTCTTTAAGCGTAAATCGTCGTCTTCTTGGTAGCGTCTTCGTCAAGGTCAAGTCTTCAAATCGTCATATTTTCGTCGTAATTCGTCGTCTTCTTAATTTTGAGCCGTTCCCACATCTGACACCAAAACTGTGGGTCGGGCGAACACAAACAACTCAAAATTATCTTTAAGTCCTTATATTTTGCAAAAAACACAGAAATTACACCCGCACATCGTACGTCCCAAATCAGTCTCCCCGAATCACCGGTAACAATTCAAAATCCGCCCATGGCGTTTTGCTCTCTCTTTCACACGCTCTGACACTCGGCATCATACTCTCTCGTTCACACATCGTTCATTCAACAGTTCGTTCTATCACTCACTCGTTCACTCCTTACGTTCCAATCCACGCATCCTACATACATTATACATATAACCAACCCAAAATATTACTGAAAGTAATATTTATTTTGGCCAATTTCCGAGGTTGCAAATATTTTTTAATGTCACAATTCAGGTACACACAATGTAAGTTTGTGTTCAGTGAGTTTTCTCTCACTTATTGATTGCGCAAATGCGTAGTTAAATATAACGAATGGATCGAAAGTACCTACTGTCGTTCAGCCCGCACATCATTATATGTATAGGTACACAATCGCTATATCTTAATAACAATCGTGTGCAAGAAGCTATTGACACTAAGAAGTATAGATACATAGGTAGTCTTTTATATTCATAACAGGTTTTTCGTCAAAACTCGCATGTCCCATGCAAGTCAGTAAACACGCAACTATATCTACTTTGTGTAGGTATCTTTGTATAAAGATGTTTTTATTACTTATGGTGTGAAAATATACTGTGATGTTAAAGTAGCGTAGTTAGTTTTCTCCGCCCGTTAATGAGATTACAGTTATTCTGTATATAGACACGCTAAGTGGAATAGAAGTATGAATGCAAGCGGCCGGTCATTGAGCAGCTTTGAGGTAAAACATGTTCCTAGGAATGCGCGGCCGCTTGCAGCGCCGATTGTCTCTATTCACGGCGTCCACTCGAGACTGCATAATAAGTGGGACGTACGACTAATTAATAAGGAATCCCCTATTATCCCATCTAAGGAAACTTGTCTGAATGCTACAAGCTACAAGGTTTTCAATGTGACAAATATTTGCATATGTATGTAGGTAACCATTATCTTCTATTTCTAGGTCAAACTCTATCAGTTTAGTTTAGCAAGGAACGATGGATTGTGCAAGTTTATTATCTTTTGCATAGCTATTAGTGTTAATAGTGGAACCGACCATAAAAAAAACTGTTGCATAATGGGACATATTTAGAAGTTACGATCGTCAGTGATCCGGTGTACCTATACGAATTACAGAGTAGCGG
The DNA here is from genome assembly GCF_910591565.1 of Cydia splendana. Taxonomy (NCBI): domain Eukaryota; kingdom Metazoa; phylum Arthropoda; class Insecta; order Lepidoptera; family Tortricidae; genus Cydia; species Cydia splendana. The sequence continues at coordinate 11,843,035 of NC_085964.1, read as the reverse complement.
CAGTAGCTATTTTATTCACATTATATATATCCAGACTATGAGCCAAATTATACCAGAGACGGGTATAATTTGGCGCAGAGATTTGTCAGAACTACGGCGCGATTCGGGAAATGAATTAGAGATTCACTAGATAAGTATGAAATAGTAAAGATATGTGACGTTCCACGGCAAAAGATACCTTAAGGCGGTTGGCGCTTACGCTATTATTAACGCCGCTCCAATATTATTGCCACCGCCATAAGGTATCTTTTACCGTGGAACGTCACATAACTTTATTATTTCATGTCTAGTGAATCTCTAATTCATTTCCCGAATCGGGCCGCTAGTGCGTGATTGTAGGTCTGCCTTATGCTAGTCCTGTAGCAGTGAGCTGGACACGGTCCGCGATCCGGCGGATTTTCGCAAGGCTTCGCGGCGCCCCTCCGCTGCGTGGGCGCCGCCGCGCCGCGCAACCTGCCGTCAGTTGCACCGCATCTCGCGCAGGCCTCGCGTCGTTGCGCGCCGTCACGCTACCACAAATAATATGTGCACCAGACAGAAACGATCTATCAAATAGTGTTAAGTTACTGTTATTAAGTTGAACTAATGACTCGAGTGTTACGCAGGTGAGATTTTCCGCTCTAAATACAAGAATTATGTGAACAGTGATGTGCATGCGCAATCTTTATTTTTATATGGAGCTGGAAACCAGAAATTAATGAAAAAGTCCTTTTTAAATGTCAAATATTACGTGAATGTCACAGAGGGAAGGTTAGGCACTAATTGTTCCAAGACTTGTGAGATTAAGATTCGTAAGTAAGAAACGAGTCCGTTAATAGCTCCCGACGCTGCAGTGATTGTTTGGTTGTTAGAGGTAATGTGTTCCGCAGAGAAAGTTCCTTACTATTCTGTACTTAAACACTTTTGTTACCATTTATCTTCTTTATTGTTTAAACTCTTTTAAACGTTGATTTCTTTTTAAACTAGATTCATGGTTAATTCAAACACGAAATATTTGATAACTTTCAAAATTATTCAAAGAATCTTCAAAACCACATTTTACCAATTTTGGTAGAGGGTCCGCCAACGCCTGTGTTGATACAACCTGTGAGTCAGACAGGCAGGGACACAAGGACGGTGAGCTCAATACGTAAACATGAATTTTATACATAATAGCACGCCCACTACACCTTCCGTACCATGTGAAGTTAGGTATTGTGACACACACACTAACACTTGCCTCGGGCATCAATACAAAATATAAATAACACTGATGACAAACATGAATCACTAATTACATAAAGATTATGACTCACATAAGAATAGTTATTTTCACCACACCAGCTCGGAAAGGCTTACTTTGCACTTCCAAAACTGATAGCAAAGTTGCATTTTATTCACATGTGAGGCAAAGTAATCAAATGCAAATTTTGAGTTGTTTTCTTATGTTTGTTGGTAGAATTTGACTTTTAAATGATGATTTTGGATGACAAATATTTAATAACATTAATTTGGATTTGATTTTGTTTGATATTTTACATTTAATATTTGCTTCGGGTTGGTGTGGTGAAAAAATTTGTGTTTCACTCGGGGGCAAAGTTCTTGTTTAACCCTCGTGCTTTGAAACCCTCGCAACGCTCAAGATTCCATTTTTCGAACCACTAGCTACGCTCGTGGTTCAATTTTGGAATCTTTCGCTTGCTCGAGTATCAATATTAGCACAAGCGGTTAAAGAAGAACTTTGCCCCCTTGTAAAACAAAATATGTTTTACCCCATAAGGCATTGGTAGAGCAAAGGTAAAAGAGAGTAAAAACATCGTTACGTATATTTTTCACCACACCAGCTGGTAAAGGCTCTCTTGATACTTCAAACACTGATGAGAAAGTGGCATTTTATCGTCGAGAGATGCAAAGAAGAAGTGAGATGCAAATTTTAAGTTGTTCCCTCTATTTGGCTGGTGGAATTGACTTTTAAGTGATGATTTTGAATGATAAATATTTAATAGTTCATTTGGATTTGATTTGTAATGTTTTACAGTTAGGTTTTTCCTCGCGTTGGTGTGGTGAAAAATTTAGCGTAGGTATCACTCGGTGGCAAAGTTTATTTAACCCTCGTGCCTTGAAACTAGAGATGCACCGGATATCCGGTTACTATCCGGTATCCGGCCTATCCGGCCGTTATTTTAGTATCCGGCCGGATACCGGATAGTGACCTACTATCCGGCCGGATACCGGATAGTAAAATTAACACATTTTGGGGTAAAAAATGGAATCTAAAAAACAGTCAGTCATAATGCTAACGACACAGTAGATAGAAATGAATACGTAACCAATGTCACACAATACACTTATTTGTTTACACAAAAATACGCGAGCGCACTTGTAACTATAAACGAACTTACTACGTAATGACATGATAAAACTCGTTACGATCCTAGAAATGTGTCCGCGCAAACGTTCACTACGAAACTACGGTTACCTTCTATGTATTCTTAATTTACTTTCTATACATCTCGCTCGCACTCGCATATTAGTGCAAACGGGATGTATAGAAAGTAAATTACGTTCTCGACGGCGTTTATGTCAGTGACAAACTGATGGTAACCGTAGTCGAAACCTGCACGACGCGCACCTGCAAAACTCAAAATATAGGTATAGTTCCGCCGGCCGAATATCCGGCGGCCGGATACCGGATATTCGGCCAGTGCCCAGGCCTGATATCCGGTATCCGGTATCCGTTGCATCTCTACTTGAAACCCTCGCAACACTCAAGATTCCATTTTCAAACCTCTCGCTACGTGGTTCAATTATGGAATCTTTCGCTTGCTCCGATATCATTATTAGCACGAGGGCTTAAACATCAACTTTGCTCTCCTGTAAAACAAATAAATAACTATTATATACTTAGCTTGTTTTATGGAGTTCATCCCGTGACCATTGACCACTCCTTGGTGCTAAAAAGCCTCTACCTACAAAAGTAAACATTAGGCATAGGTACTATTACCTACGCCGCAACACCAATAATTTTATAGTTTGTCTTTTAATGGACATCTTCTAATCGTGGACACGAAAGGAAATAGCGTGATTTGAAACCGTAACAAAGTGAAAAGTAAAATCCAAACATTTAATTTGACCGGTATATTTTATTTAGGTAGGTACTTTCCCATGAAATTTATTAGCAACTTTGATTAGTAAAAGAATATCGGCATGTCGGTTCGATAAATTAAAGTTAAGAGGTACGCTTTACTCGTCTGATAAATACAAGATAATTTCACGGATGAACACATAAATAATAAGGTATTAAAATTATCTTATGTTCAACCGAATTTATTTTAAATGTGCAAATGAATATCAATCACGCCATTATGCGTGTTCATTCTGGGCACGCATGGTCGTTCAGAAGGCTGTTCAAGTTTCCTTGTAGGGACAACAGTAACAGCTGTTATAATAATAATAACTCTTGCAAATCTCTAATTAATTCTTTAATTGGATTGCATGGTTCATTTACATGGAACGGCACCTTTTCTATTTTAAATTTAGATTATATCTGAGCTAATCGAATATGTATCCGAAGTACCAAAACTAGGCTGCGCTACTATAGGGCTGATTTTGATTAGTTGCATTCGCTTTGAGCCCATCAACGTGCACACTAGCGCTGACTAGCGCCACTGCTAAATAATCATGATTATTTAAATTTACCGACAGGTATTTAAAAAAGGGGGCCGCTACGTTCTGTATTTGTACTCTTGGGCTGGGATGGGCTCTTAAATTCCACACTATAACTTTCAAATGTAACAAATTTTTGTTTCAGAATGATGAACTCTCTTGCGTTTCACATATTTCTTATAAGTCTGGTCGCTCCAGCTGTTATTCAATGGTAAGTTTATGTTATGCTATACAATTATCATTTATCACTTACAAATTGCATGCATGTAGTTTTTATGGCTTCGAGTTGTTACTGAAAAACCTTTGCTAAATACAATGCTACAAATTTATGAGCGTTGTGTTATATGTTACATTGTCAGGAATACTTAGTTACATAAAAATACCTACATTACTTATTCATTAATGCATGTTACCTACCTGCTTGTACAGATGACAATCTATAGAATAAATAGATCTACACACGTTTGTATAATATGTAGGTACTAGATACTAGATGTACATAGTTGTGTAATTATGTGTTTATCGTGAAGGTATGTAACGAACCAGCCATAACACTAGTTCTTTTGTGTGGTAAAATAACCGTTATGTAAACCTACACACTGTATGTAGTACCTACTGTAAGAAGCTAGTTCCCTTCCTATTAGATTTATTATATATGATCAATCGTTACACCATGCCGTGTTTGTACTAAGTCCTGCTGCATTATCTAACGGGCTCCATGTTGTCAAGTATTAATGTTGTGTTATTCCCTGCAGCATATCAGTGATAGGACCACGAGTGATCCGGCCGTACAGCGCGTATCGCGTAGCGGTCGCAGGCGGACCGCGGGCACAGAGCGTCTATGTGGCCGTGGAGGGCAGGAAGGCCAATGGAGAGCCCTATTCACAAGGACGAGAGGTGCAGGTCCAAGCGGGGTCTTCCAGGATCGTTGATCTTGAGGTAAGTACCTAACATTTGTTACAGATGCTATCTAAACGTTTTTGCCACGTGCGATCTGACCGTAGCCTGTTTCGCTTCGCGATCTCAGGCGGGTAATTTTTAATCCTCTTTCTTAACGTGACGAAATATATCTTCATCAGTTATATAGTCCCTCAAACGATATCTATTGATAAAATAGTCTAAGAACTTAATTTAATTTGTATCCTAGACAAAAATAATGATAAATATAGTCTAAGAACTTAATTTAATTTGTATCCTAGATAGACGACCCGGGACCCGGTAACTACGACCTGATCGCGCAGTCGAGGTCTGGCGCACAGTTCTCATCGTCAGCGCGGCTGGTGTACCAACCGAGGAGCTTCTGCGTATTCGTGCAGACCGACAAACGGGTCTACCAGCCCGGCGACACCATCAAGTTCAGAGTCGTCGCTCTAGATAAGTAAGTTAAACCTTTTTACGGTAATTAGGTACTTGAATTTTGTCAGTTTTTAAGCTTTAAGTGAGCTCCGACTAATCCTACATAAAATAGATTCTGCTTGATAAAAGAGATTCTGGAGGATTTGCAGGCTTTGAGTTGCCTTGTCGTTTCAGTTTAAATTATTTAAATATAATCGTTTGTTTTTATCGTTTTTGAATAATTTTTCAAAAACGTAGGAATAAATTACCTGTCTGTGTCTACCCGTTTTATTCAAGAATGTTTGGCTTCCGAACTTTTAAACAAACAATAGTAGGTACTTAGCGTTAGCCAATCGTATCTAATGAACAATGTTTCTTCGTATAAATTTCATCAGCACCGTAACACAACACAAGACACTTTCGCTTTCGATACCCTCGGCGAAGAGAAGCCAGCAGGTGTTATTCCGATCGCAGGCATGTTAAAAACCACAGGTCAACCAGTATATATGCGCTCGGGCTTACACATAGCTTTCTCGGATCTCGAGGTCACAGGTATCTGAGCGTTCGACTCGCCTGCACTTCATAAGCAATTAGAACGCACGGATAGAACGCGTAAGATTACGTGTGATTACCACGGTTATTGACCTCACCCGCAGGTACCTGCTGCCTTTGTCTGTCCCGATAGACGTGAGCGTGATGGACGCGGGAGGCTCTCCTGTAAGACAATGGGGCGCTGTCTCCCTGGACCGAGGGATTCTCTCCGACGAGTTGGTACTGGCTGATGAGCCAGCACTTGGGGAATGGACGATACAAGTAAGGAAGTACAGCGGAAACATACTACATGCATAGATAGCTATCGTGACTTTGAATTTAACACCCACTCTGTGATGACCTTAGATTTTGTATATTGAATCGCATTTACATTTGCACGTTTTGAAGTACTTGTACTAATGCATTGCTTATTCACTATTAGTCTTAGGTACATAACAAATATAGGGCAAACAAATTCCAGTAATTACATCAGAAACAATTTTCGGGACTTTGGTAGCAACCATAATTGATAACTAAATCCATGCGTTTGAAAAAAGTACGTACCTACCTACCTATTGATCCTTGTCTTTTTGACAGTCTGTTGGACATGTTAATATACACTCAAGAGCAACAAAACGTCCACGGACAGTGTTAATAACCTTTTTTCTTTGTTCTTGTCTTTTGGGCATTAATATTACTAGTAACTTAATTATACGAGCTAAATATATTCTGATTTCAAAAAAGCCATAGGTAGGTACTTATATTAAAACGGCTACAAATATAATGACCACCAAAAAATACTTTGGTACCCTAAATAAAAAAATCATGCTTACCAAAAAAAATTACTGAACACCAAAAAAATAAGGCCTAAAAATACAAAAGTACCACCACTTTAATTACGACTGCACTTCAAATTGTATTCAAATACCAAATATATTGAATGATCACCAAAAATCATTAATGATCACCAAATCTTGAAGACCAAATTAATGCGATATTTTCACCTAAATAAACCACTATGATTACCAAAAAATTATACATATTACCAAATAAAGTAAACTGATGCCAAAATTACTAGCCCCTCCCGCTCAACCCCCCGTAGCCCGCACCGCATACCTACCTAACCTAATCTACTTTTCTAGTAGCATTTCGTTATGCTACTAGAAAAGTAAGTTAAACTGCTATCAGTTAAGTGGGTTAGGTTAGGTTAGCACTGCGACCCTTACAGAAACGAAATGGTACTAGAAAAGTAGGTTAGGTTAAGTTTCAACTGCTACCCATACAGATACGAAACGCTACTAGAAAAGTGGGTTAGGTTAGGTTTGAACTGCGACCCTTACAGAAAAGAAATGCTACTAGAAAAGTGGGTTAGGTTAGGTTTGAACTGCGACCCATACAGAAACGAAATGCTACTAGAAAAGTGGGTTAGGTTAGGTTTGAACGGCGACCCTTGCAGAAAAGAAATGCTACTAGAAAAGTGGGTTAGGTTAGGTTTGAACTGCGACCCTTACAGAAACAAAATGCTACTAGAAAAGTGGGTTAGGTTAGGTTAGAACTGCGACTGTTACAGAAATAAAATGCTACTAGAAAAAGGTGACGAAGTGGATTAATTAATTTAATAGGATAACGATATATTAAATGTTTGCACATTTTTAATTAAAATGTGGTTACAATTTTGTGATCATTTACTATTTTTGCGTTTACAATGATTATTTTGGAGCCATTTGCTTTAATAGGATAGCAAGATTTAAAAATTTGGTTATCATTTTACATTAAAATGGAGTTCTAATTTTGGTGGTCATTTACTATTTTTGGGTTTACAATGATTATTTTGGTGTCATTTTCTTTAATAGGATAGCAAGATGTAAAAATTTAGTTATCATTTCACATTAAAATGGGGATTGAAATTTGGTAATCATTGACTATTTTTGGGTTAATAATGATTATTTTGGTGTCATTTCCTTTAAAAGGATAGTAAAATGTAATAAAATTGGTAATCATTTCACATTAAAATGGTGTTATAATTTTGGTGATCATTCATGATTTTAGGGTGGTAAAATAGATTTTTTTGGTATTAAATTTTACTAAATCTGGTGATCAGTTAAATAGCAGCCTATTAAAACTCCAGTTTACCTACGGCAATGTTTGACGTCATGTTGTTTATAAATACATAATGGTTGTATTAAGTATAAAGAAGTAGTAAAACAATGTTTATAATTTCTGTAGGTGGAGGTTCGCAACCAAGTGTATTCGCGCCAGATACTGGTGGCCGACTACGTGATGCCCAAGTTTCAGATGGACATGCAACTGCCTAAAGAAGTATTGTTCAGCGCGGGCCGGTTTACCGTCAACGTCACTGCTAAGTAAGTTCTTAAAACAAGTATTATCTCTGCCTTTATGATTCATTGATACCCGTAATAATACCCGTTCCCTGACATTTTCGCGGCGACTCGACTCCTTAATCAAACAACGATGCCGGTGAGAAGCCTGCATGTACCTATAAGCCCAATGCCGCTATAGGATCTAAGGATACTTAGATCCCTAAGGAAGGAACTTGTAAATAAGAGACTTTGCTAATGTAACTAAGTACTACTAACAGTCTGGTTCTAGTTCAAAGTCGGCATTTTATAGTCAAGGAATTTAGTTTAAGTAGGTATACCTACTTATCGAAATAAATGCAACAAGATTACCTACATATGTGGTCAGGATCGTTATGAATTATCATACACAGACAATAGTTTAAATCCGCTAGAGATCTCGTGTTATCGTCACAGTACCTTCAAATCAATTAGTTTCTAATTTATTCCGGTGTACTTAGAATAAAATAAGCAAGAAAAACATCGTACTTCACTAGGTTAAAGTGAAAACAAACATCAATAATAACTTCCCATTACAAACAAAGGAGTTCTATTTTCTCCGCGAAAGCCGTCAACAATGGTAACAATGATGGAAAACTGATTATTTGTGGAATCAGGTTTTATTTCGATTGAATCCGGGCAACCTTTTGACGCGGTCATTTCGTTTTTTTTACAGCGCTTCTCAGAAACTGTGTAAATATTAGATAGCCTTAATAACTTATGGCTGCGCAAAAAGCTGTTTGAATAAAACTTTTTGCAGTCATTGTAATTATTTACGGATGGCATGCCATCAACTTTGAGGAACAAATTAATTGCACAATTAATTTTTTATATATCTGGGTTTTGCTATTTTCCTGTAAAAGATCAGATATATCGAGCGGCGAAGGTGCTCACAAATATCTCAATCTTATTTGAATTTGTATTAATTCCAGCCACTTCACCGGTTTACCGGTACAAGGAGAACTGACCCTATCCGCGTATGCAGTATTTTTCTCCGACATTCTCCAGCCAGTATTCTCTAATCCCGCCCGGAAGGTTGTCGACTTCAACGGTAACACTGAAGTGACCTACGACCTAAAAACTGACCTAGACCTTGCCGAAGATGCGGCAAGGCCGTTAGTAGTTGAAGCAGTACTGGAGGAAAAAGATACGTTGATAAGGCAAAATGTCTCCTCAAGAATTCTTTTGTTGAGGACTCCTTATAGACTCAAAGTTACTGCTCCTGAGTACTTCAGGCCTATGTTACCTTACACTGTCCAGGTAAGCAAATCATGCCATTTTCTTTAACTCAATTAAATAAAAACCCCTACGGCGGAACGAATTGAATAAAACCACTTCGTTTCTTCCGTTACCACGATAGAAACTATAAATTCAAGGAAAAACTATCCATTTAAGCCTTTTAAATAACTAACATATCCTTTTCACGTTTTCAGATCGAAGTGGTAGATCCGTCAGGTCAAATAATAGAACTGGACGATGACGTCACGGTCGAGCGCTTATGGGACGATGGAGCGCCGGTTAATGTAACGACAGTTCCATTGAAGAAAGGTTTAGCCACCTACACTTTGACGCCTGCTGAATCGTATGCTGCTTTTACCCTCAACTTAGTGGTATGATATAACATAACAATAATAAAATCTAAATTAGATTCTATGATAAGCCTGATCTTATGTAAGTATTAAATCTTTCAGATAAAATACAAGGAGGTCACAGAGCGAGTAATCAATGTGATAAAATCAGCTGGTTCTAAAGGACAATACCTCACGGTGGAACTGCTGACTCGGGGTAACTCCGTAGGAGGCGAGATGCGAGCGCGTATTTCGTCCACTGAACGAATGGATCTTCTGCACTATGCCGTTATAGGGCGAGGAGATATCCTTCTCGCTAAAACTGTTGAAGTAAGTTATACTATGGGATTTAATACATTTTCTATCACTCTGTCTTGAATGTGTTACGAACGTGTCGCGTTTAAGACGCGTTCTTCTCATCTGCAATTCCGATTGCATTCGCATATTAGCTAGGCGCGAACTTCGTTCGGCTAATCCCAGATTTCTCGTAGGTACGCAATATTTTTTTTAAAGTTACTATTATTATAAGTAAGTACATAAACAATAACAGAGTCAACGTCTTTCAAAAGCATGGTTGCATTCAATTAATAACCATTCATAGCTGTCGCTGATTCAGTGACTGGCCTTAGCTATAATTGTCGTTATGTGACAGCCTCAAAACAGAAGTGTTTATTGGTATTGTATTATTTTCGTTTGTGTTACAGTTAAGCCCTGCTCGCAAAAGCGTGGACGTCTCAATACCGGTGCAAGCGCGGATGGCCCCCGGCTGCGTGCTGCTAGCTTGGTATCCGCTGTTGGACTCTACCCAAGATGTCTTACTGGCGTCCGCGATATATGCCCCACAAAAGAATTTGCTACAGCACAAAGTAACTATTCATAAACAAGTTTTGTAACAATGTTAAATTTAATGATTTATGGCAGTGTTACTGTTGTTCTGAACATTTACAAAATTTCATCGTGCCATTTACTTTTTGGTCTTTCTCGGCTGACTAATACATGGAATTCCACTGGTAAATATTTCGTACTAACTCCAAGACATGTTCAGAAGGCTTGTCCCGCGTATAGCTTATTGTGTGATCTCATGATCAGTCATTGAAACATAAATAACATTGCTTCAGGTATATCTATCAGTAGGCGGAGGCTACCGACCAGGTGGCGCGGTAGAAATGAGGGTGGTGGGCGAGCCTGGCGCTCACGCTGCCGTGCTGGCAGAGGACTCGCGGGCTGCCCTAGCCGGACTCTCTGGGGAGGACGGACTCGGCAGCGGGCTTGACATGCACACGGTAAGAAAGACTAAAGACCATGGGTCTTTCTGTCCCATCTTAGCATTTATCCTGATCCTGATCTGCTGTTTCGTAGTGGAGGTGGACATTGGGGCAATGTCCACTATTCGACTATTTTGCAGGACCACGAATACCTATCCTGACCGAATATTTGATATTGAAACAAAATGCGATAGCAACAGATAGTGTTAATGATGTCCGACTATTCATTTCAAACGAATACTTCCTTAATCTTTTCAATGGTTAATAAAGTAGATGAAAGTTTCATGGGTTTCCTTTTCGACATTCTTCTTTCTCGATCTTTTCTAAAAATGTTGATATTTTGTGGAAGATCGATTTGTGCCATTGCAACTAAAATGTATTAATTTTCCGTACAGATCGAACGAGAAGTAGAAAGCTTTAGTGGCTTGAGGCATTCCATATTCAAGAACCATGACCATTTGCCGGGCATGGGAGTTGACCTGGGAGGCAACGCTACATTTGACGTTTTCACGGTTAGTAAATAACCTAGAAGCGCAAACTTAACAATGTTAAAATATATCAATATTATACATGGTATAATTCTGTTATTTTCATTTCAGAATGCAGGAGTAGTCATCTTAACTGATAGTATTGTAATGAGGAGCGATCCAAGAGGTAATGCAATCTAAAAATGTGCCTTTCTTTTTGCTTGTCTTTCTCTAAGATATTGTTTTATTTACGGCAATCTTAACCAACAGGTAAACCGCCGCCCTTAAGCCTCCCGGAGACAGGCACTCGACCTCCGCTGGCGGGACCTTACGCCTTTAGTCGCCTGCCGACGCCGCCAACGCCGAGATATTACCTCAAACTTGCACCTCAGCCTACTTGGACGGTTGCTAACTTCTCAATAGGGTACGAATATCTTGACTCTATTGTCTCTAATTCGTAATTCTATCTATAGTATCATAGAATAATTAATTTTTAAATTAATATCAGCGTTTCTTAAAAATTTAGATTTATCAATATCACCTTTTCCTTTTAGCAATGACGGGAGAGGCTCTGAGAACAGAGTATCTCCAACCACCAGTGGTAACTGGTTGGTGGGAGCGTTCGCGGTACATCCTGAGCTCGGACTAGGCCTCGCTTCACCCCAAAAGTTGACCACCAGCATACCCTTAACCATAACTGCAGAACTGCCAGCCAGCCTACAACGTGGCGAAGCGTTAGCGGCAGTTATCACATTGAAAAGCACGCTGACAGTTGATACAAGCGTTGAAGTTACTTTCCATAATTCCGAGCAGTACTTTGAGTTTGAACCCTTGGAAAATAACATCGATTCGGCTAAAAGTGAGTACATTCCACAAGCTTATCTGGTCTTCTCAGTAAATGCTAAAACCCGTTTAACGCGAATGTTATTAAACCCTCTGAAAACTTTAAAATCAGTATATCTCCCACATGATACTCTTTTCACCTAAACGCGATGAAAATACTCTTCCCTAACTGGCATAGGTACTTCTTAATTTTGAGCGTGAACATCATCACATAATGTGAACTTGCAGAGATCGAGGTGTACCGCCGCCTTAGAGTGTCGGTCACGGCAGGAGGCTCCGCCAGCACAGCGTTCCTAGTGAGCGCCACGCGGCTGGGAGAAGCGCCAATTATCGTTGAGGCCACCGGCGATGGAGTGTCTGCCTCACTCTTCAGGACTATTGACGTTAAGGTAGGGATGATCGAGGTGTAGCGCCGCCTCCAAGTGTCGGTCCCGGCAGGAGACTCCGCCAGCACAGCGTTCCTAGTGGGCACCACGCGGCTGGCAGAAGCGCCAATTATCGTTCAGGCCACCGGCGATGGAGTGTCTGCCTCACTCTTCAGGACTATTGACGTTAAGGTAGGGATGATCGAGGTATAGCGCCGCCTCCAAGTGTCGGTCCCGGCAGGAGACTCCGCCAGCACAGCGTTCCTAGTGAGCACCACGCGGCTGGGAGAAGCGCCAACTATCGTCGAGGCCACCGGCGATGGAGTGTCTGCCTCACTCTTCAGGACTATTGACGTTAAGGTAGGGATGATCGAGGTGTAGCGCCGCCTCCAAGTGTCTGTCCCGGCAGGAGACTCCGCCAGCACAGCGTTCCTAGTGAGCACCACGCGGCTGGGAGAAGCGCCAACTATCGTTGAGGCTACCGGCGATGGTGTCTGCCTCACTCTTCAGGACTATTGACGTTAAGGTAGGGATGATCGAGGTGTAGCGCCGCCTCCAAGTGTCTGTCCCGGCAGGAGACTCCGCCAGCACAACGTTCCTAGTGAGCACCACGCGGCTGGGAGAAGCGCCAATTATCGTTGAGGCCACCGGCGATGGAGTGTCTGCCTCACTCTTCAGGACTATTCACTTTAAGGTAGAGATGACCTTCCAATTACTAAACTGTTAATTTTTTTTATTTTACTGCTATTATGAAATACAGATTTCGTTTTTTTTTAATGTAGGTACCTACACTGTTACGCCAGACAAAGAATGAAGGACTTTGGAGCAGGATATCTGGAACCAAAGGACTTTAAAATGCTACCCATGAGCTCCATCATCCGACACATGGATATGGTGGGAAAAGCTCTTGAGTAGTTGAGGGATCTTCTCTAGGGGGTAATTGCACAAAAGATCCCTATGGGTCGAAGTGTATCCGCAAGGGCCCCCGAAAACAATAAGATAAGATAAGATACACTTTTACGGTATTCAAGTGTTGTCTGAAGCGTCTTTTGATTGTAATCGGACACTTGGTTCCTATTGTTTAGGTAACTATGTAGAAGTAAGTAAGTGATATAGAAGTACTCATAAGTAAATGTTGAGGTATTTATTATTGTTTTAGGATGGTTACGAAGAAGAAATCTCATCCTGGGGCCTGCTAGACGGGCGGCGCGGCGTAGCGCGCGGAAACGTCACGCTGGATCCCCCGCCGGGCACGCGAGCGGGCCCGGTGTCGCTGCTGGCAGCCGGGAACCTGCTGGCTGCGGCGCTGCCCAGAGCGCGCGCGGCTCCCTCCCCTGCTGCCGATCCAGTACATGCCTTGCGCCCGATGGCAGTGGCTTGCGTGTTACTCGACTACTTGCAGGTGATTTAAACGAAGTTTTAAGAGATTTTTTTAATGATATAGGAGGCAAACGAGCAGATGGATCGCCTGATGGTAAGCGATTACGCCGCCCATGGACAACCCCAACACCGGAGGCGTTGTAAGTGCGTTGCTGGCCTCTAAGATGGACGTACGCTCTTTTCTTGAAGGTTTATTCTTTGGGGCCCGCTGGAAGATCGGATGGAATGGAATGATCCTTTAGTGTGATATTATCTACCCAATTACCCATGGCTCTCCTCATAAAACTGATGTTATTTTAGTGTCTGTTCATCAATCTGTTCAAGGAATTTTATTATTTTAATGAGAATTAACAGTGATTTACAGTCAGATTCCAGACACTTTGTTACCAACAGTATTAGTATCATAGGGTAATTAAACGTAAACATGAATGTGATTCATCTTTCTTCTATAGGCGATTGACGAAGAGGACTCAGCAGTGACGAGCGAGGCTCGTGCTCACGCCGCCGCTGGCTACCAGCGGCTCATGGCTTATCGCCGACCGGATGGTTCCTTCGCTCCCGACACAAATGACGAGTCTACAGGAGACGTATGGTTAGTGCCTTCCTTTAGTTCCTTTTGTTGACTGTATCGATTTGATCAGACCAAGATCCAATTAAAATGAGTTTTGGTATTATAGAACGGTTATGCACTGTGCACCCGAAAAGATTTTACTCGCAATTAATGGCTTGTTGTTTATTACAGGATGACAGCAGTGGCAGCGCGTTGGCTGGTCCGTTGCGCGCGCCACGTAGCAGTGGGCCCGGCGGCGGCAACGGCAGCGATTCGCTGGCTAGCCGATGCGCAGCAGGGCCCCGGTGGCAGCTTCCGTGCTCCTGACCAGCGCCTCAACCAACATGCCCAAGACGCCCTGCCAACGGCTGCATATGCGTTGTTGGCGTTCACCCAGGCGCAGGTAAACTACGAATCTATTCCGTGTGCTTTTGATTCATCAACACAATTATTGCATGTTATTTTTCGCGCGGCTGTAGGCAGACAATACAATTAATGTCTAATGTAAACTTATTCCAGGGCAACGACATATTCCTGAGGCGCGCCGTCGAGCAGACCTCTGACTACGTAGCGGGCTCACTGTCTCCCGAACAAGACGCGTATTCGCTGGCAGTTTCGGCCGGGGCTCTTGCCGCCGCTAGGCATCCGCAAGCCGCCACGGCGCTGGAGATGATGGATCGATACGCCAACGCTTCTGGTAATTACAACTGCCTGAGAGGCTAAATGCCGGTGTCCAAAACCCAGTGTCCAAGATTTCTGACCTGGTTTTCAAACAAGATGAAAGTATTCCATGGCATTGTTGAGATGAAGGATCAATTTACAAATATTTCAAACAATACGTTCGAAGATAATGGTATAATTAGTATGGAAACAATAAAGAATAGGCAGCTAGTACTCTTTGTCTTGTCTTGACATGACGTCTTGATGTTATTAAAACACATGAATCTACAAATATACTATAAGATTTATTTCCATCTTTTGTGAATTCAAAAGTGTATACACACAAACACTGTTATATTTTTCAGGTTCAACTAAGTTCTGGTCTCGCAAGATGACCGGTAACGAATGGCGTAACCCCTGGCTGAAGGGTAACACCCTGGAAGCCTCGACGGCAGCCTGGGGACTCCGAGCTATGCTTTCGGAACGACTGGTAGACGAGGCGGTGCCCGTAGCCAGATACCTTATGCAGGCTCAGAGCGACCTGGATCCCGATGTGGTACGTTTTATTGGCAAATATTTTTTCGTAGGTAATTGCAACATTATGAATGGACAGTTTGTGATCCATTTAGAAATACATACATGAATATCAGGTTTTCATATTTGCAATACCTATATACTTTAACTGCCTCATTTATTTTATTTTTCAGTTGGATGCACTTGCAATGTTCGCTAAAGAAATCAGATCTCCAAGTAAACTTCGGTTGTCAGTGAATGTCACAGGATCTGAAGAAGCACGACAGTTCAACATAGACGACGAAAATGCACTTGTCATACAGACACAACTGGTAATTAAATATTTATTGAGTAAGCCATTGGTTGATTGCGTAAACTATATTTTGGTTGTTCACGCAACCGCATTCCATGTACAAATGGAATGGAATGTATTTGTATAATATCATCGCCAATTCCATATCAGCAACAATTAAAGGCACAAAGTACTATACTTTTCTCAATAAATTAATTGTATTTGTAAAGTAAAGAAAACGAGTCACGTATTGGGACAACATGATTCGTGACTAGACTTGAAATGAGTGCCAATGCCTTGGTTCCCAGGTACGTGCAGCGCGTTCCGCTAGTGCAGTTACCGAAGGTCGCGGCATAGCCATCGTGGGGCTCTCAACCAAAGGCAGCACCAACGTCACTGCAGCTTGGCCCCGGTTTAACCTAGACCCCCGGGTGGACCAGGTGTCTACCAAGGACCGCTTGCAGCTATCCATCTGCATAGGGTCAGTATTAACCCTCTATTGCAATTTCTTAGAAATTTCAATACGATTATATTTTTGTCTAAAATGTATGAATGGCCAAGTGAGGAACAATATTTATTTAACACTTAAGTACCTACGTACTTTTGTCTTTTACCTAATTTAACTACCTATTCAGAATAATTTTTACTAGATGTAGTTTCGCGGCTGGCTCCCGGACACCACGTGTTGCGTAACAACATCACAATCATGTTTTTTTTTTTTCGTTTTAGATAATATTTCTTAATAGGTTAAAAAGGTACCTAATTAAGGTATATATTTCCATTTTATCAACCTCATGTTTGCCAACTTGATGCAGGTTTGTCGCTCTGGGCAACGAAACTGAAAGCGGGCTTACTCTGCTGACCGTGCGACTACCCTCCGGATACCTGGCTGACATCCACACACTGACCGAACTAACGGTAAAATTTTGAAAATACTGGTTTGCCAAATTATCTTGGCCATTAAATAATTAGCCCTAACCTAATGTAACTGTAACAATTAATACACAGTCACATGAACCCATGACGCTCAATCTCATATTACGTCTATCATACTAGAATAATTTAACGCAGTCAAATCGTGCCCAGGACAACAAATAACGAAGCGTACACTCGTTTCTTTTTACTTATCGTCACCTCTTCAGTCTTCTCCAATGCTCCTGTTACGCCGACAAATTGGCGCCCAACGTGGGGCTACTTCAGATGTTATTCCTCTGTTAGAAACGTGGTACATTTTCTCATCTCCATTCCTGCTGATACACTACTGCACAATATAGGGTCGCTCCGGGTGTGTCTTTATTCCTAAATTAGATAAAAGGCACATCTCAACACTAATTTTTATGTTCTTATTAATTATTATACTGGCGCCCAACGTGGGGCTACGTAAGTATCCTTCACTCTCAGTTACATAAGGCCTTTTTCTTCATTGATAAGTGTTTAGAGGGATCATGTACATACATTTGGTACTAAACGCAAGTAGCAAATGTATGAACTCGCACTTAACACTAATGAATGTGCAAACAAGTGCTAAGAGACACATTTAAATGTGACGATTATTGTCCCACAGGCAGCGTCGCACGTGACGACAGCGCGACTGTCAGAAGGCGGCGCGGTGGTGCTGGCGTGGTTGCGCGCGGGCCGCGCCGAGCGCTGCGCCACGCTAGCCGCGCCTCGCGCCCTCGCCGTGGCGCGCCAGCGACCCGGAGTAGCCACGCTCAAGGACCTTTACGACTCTAGTCAGTTTTTTGTTACTATCTAGTTCTTCTAGCATAAATCTGCTGGATAAAGGCATCCAACATGATCCGCCAACTGTTATACCGCACCTTGATGACACAAATTACACTGCGCCGATTATAGGTCTAGCTGCCGCGGCATCAATGTCGGTATTGACGATTGCCTGGCAACCTCATACTTTGAATCGGCGACCGCATTCGCTGAACGATTAAGTGTAATAATTGCACCATTCATAATTCCACTCATTTTTATTAGTTTGTTTCTGTATCCTCGTGTTGACTGTTATTATGTAGTCTGACAGTACGAAGCTTTTTTCTTCTTTTTTATTTATTTTCCGAAATACGAGTACGAGTAAGTTGGTCGCAACCCAATTCTTGGAGCAGTCTTATTTCTCCTATATTAAATCTGGACGTGGTTTCAGGTCACCGGGCGCGCGTTTTCTTCCAGCCAATAACGACGCACGCGTGCGACGTGTGCCGCGCGTGGGAGTCGTGTTCCAGCGCGTGCGGCTCTGTGTCGGCGCAGCGCGCGGACAGCGGCGACGTCGCCAAACCGCGCAGTGCTCCTGACGCAGCGGCGACGCACATTCTAGCGCCCGCCATAGTGGTGCTTGCGACGTTATTATTTGCTCTACTATGAGTTTACGAGATAAACACTTTGACTAGCAAGACACACCATAGAATGAAGAAAGTGTCACTTCAGCTTCGCGTCATACTCGAGAGCGTTCTGTAGGTACTGGCGCCCGCTATAGTGGCGCTCGCGGCGCTGTTGTTTACACTTCTATAAGGACTTCTTTGACTAACAATAACACGCCATAGAGTGAAGCAAAAGTCACTTGTGCCGCACGTCGTGCTCCAGCGCTTGCGGCCCTATGTACGCCCGCGCAGCGCGTGGACGGAGGCGGCGTTGCCAAACCTCGCTGTGCTCCCGATGCAGCGCCAACGCACGTTCTGGCGTCCGCTTGTTGCGCTCGCGGCGCTGTCATTCACACTTCTATGAGGACTGTTTACTGATGAAACCTTTGACTTAACAACATAACAGAGAAGGAGGGATATGTCACTACTGCTGTGCGTCATGCTCGGGTGCGGCTCCTTGTTGGACAGCACATGCAGGCAAAGTTGCCATGCCACGAGATGTTGGTGACGTCCCGGAGGTGCTCGTTCTAGCCCAACAGATTATCGTCGATATACTTTTTACTAACCATAATTCGCATAAGGTCCATGCAGACAAATCAGTCTGCAGTTTTTATTGCTCATTTCTTTAAACAGCACCCATTTTCAAATGTCCCAGTGAATCCTATGGATGGACTTTTGTCGTCTGACGACTTTTAATTTAAGCCTAGATATTATCGTATCGTAAGGTTACGTACTGAGTTACTCTCTCAAGGACTTCTAATCGACTAATCAGACTAATGTGATATATAAAGTTAATGGTAAAACACACGTTTTACCAAAATATGTATAGACCTTGACTAATAATTTAGCTAGAATTTTAATAAGATAGTATATTTAACTGTAAATAATTTATTAATGTATAAAATACAAATAAGAATATGACTGTAATGCTGGCAGCAATTGGCAGTATTCGCGCTGAATTGTATAGAAAACGATATGTCAGAGCCATAGGTACCTATATTGACGCAAAACGGTTAGAGTATAATCGCAGTATAAAATTGACTAAATGTGATATACACATGAATATTTGGAAAATATTGAAATTAAATAAATTTATAATAAGCCTGACTTTTTATTTTATAAAATTCCATCCAAAATTAAACAACTATCTTGGACTAATTTGTATACAAACTTGAATAAGTTATGCAAATTTTCTAATCATCAGCTTATAAACGCATTTGGGGGAAAATCGTGATATGGAAATTTACTTACGTCTCTATAGTTAACTGCTTTTTAATAAAGAATATTATGTAAGGTATAGGTACTAACATAGTTATATCTCCATTTTCCTTATCATCCAGTGGAAGAAGCCCAGGATGGAGAAGGACATCGTCAGGGGGACCGCTGAAGCCCTGATCCACGCCCACAAACTGTAACAATAAATAGAGACTGAGTGACCAGGATTACGAGGATCTACTCAATATCGAAATTCAAAATTTGTTTGTCTGCGTCCCTGTCAAGAATTAAGCATGAGCGATAGAAATGGTCAGTCGACGGCAAAGATATGTTTACATTTTTCGCCATATTACAAAGGAGTAAGGTGCAAAAGTGTAAACATATATTTGACGTCGACTGAACATAGATTTTCTCTTCGAATTTCTATTTAGGGGTAGCTGCCTTTCAGGATTTTCTGCTTAAAGAGTAAAATAATCTGAGCAGAAACATGTCACGTTTGATTGTTAAGTAGGGACAGTCAGAACCAAATTATCAATATGGATATACAGTAGAGTCCGATTATAACGACGCTCAAGGGACCGCTGATATTACGTCGTACTAACCGGACGTCGCACTAAACGAACTGCCAATTTAAATATATTTTTTAAACAAAATAATTACATCATTTTGTATTTATTAATACATATGCGATAATCAAAGAAAAAAAACATTTCAATTAAAATATTTATTTACCTACCTTTTGTCTTCAATGGAGAAACTTTTGTGTGTTTAGAAGAAGGTACTTTTGCAGGCAACGCGTAAGACTCATCATCCACAAATTACTCGAATCCCGTAAAATATAAAGTAGTAATCCTTGGGAATCTTATCAAGATGACAATCGTACATCGACAATCAAAAAAGTCAAAAAATATTTCTATTTTCACTCAAGCTTATCGCTGACTGTGTACTTTTTTTTCAACAAGCAACTTATACTCGATGGAGACAATTCTTACAATCCCAAACTCAATTAGGATGCGTTTTGTCACACAGTTCCTATGGCCATTGGCCACCTCCTGAGTCCATCATCAGATTAGCTCGTAGGTACTGAAATATTGCATTGTCACCCAACTTACATAATTGTGTAAATGAAGTTTAAGCTCAATTGAATAATGGGAATTGGGTTTTAATTTGTTTGCAAGATTACGAAAAGTCGCATGGCTATTTCATCTTGCTGCGTATAGGCAAAGGGGGGAGAGGAGTTGAGTGCGCGGGACGGAGTAAGTTTCTTACCAACAATTTATTTGTAAAAACTACGTCGCTCGTCGTTGTAACCGGACTTGACGGACGGATTTTGTGTCAATTTCCGTCGTTAAAAGCGGTCGGTCGTTATAAGCGGAGTCGTTCTAAACGGTTGTACTTTCATAGTAGCTTGTACTAAAACCAAACAAGTGCCTATACTTACGTCGCAATAAGCGGTTGGTTGTTATATGCGGAGTCGTACTAACCGGACTCTACTGTATGTACAGACCTACACTACCTAAAGATCTTAGCTATAAGGTCGTGGACCTATTTATTTATTTATTTATTTATTTTTCGCGTTGCCATTGTCGAAATTTTTGACCTTGACTGTAGCACTATGGCAAATTGGCACAATACCTACTAGTTTAACAGGCGATTCCAGTCTATTGTCATACGTTATTCTCATAAGTCGAATACTGAATACTCTTTTCGCATGAGTCCCTCACATATTATAAGAGGAATGAACGTGAGTATAGATAGCAATGGCGGGGCGTCCTTAGAACTCGATTTCCACCGGCTTACCCAAAATAAAGAAGTTGAGCTTCTTATGCTGCAGATATCGAAGAAAAATCAGGCCTAAACTGCTCTGCTCCGGCTTGCGCCTACATACGTGTTTGACGCACCGCAATTGGTAGATAGGTATATCTTACTCGTAAGGGTCATCGGAGATGTAAAAAGGCTGCGGGGTAGGCAGCAGGCCGCAGTCAGCGATGTACACACGCCGCAGCGGCCGGTCATCCACGTCTGTCGGCGTGTGCTCCAAGAGGTGCACTATGTTCTGCCCTTCGATCACCTGTACAATTTTTATGGAGATAACTGAATATTAGTGTAAGATACATACCTAAATTACTGTTTGTGTGCAGGATTGATAAGGAGTCTTTAAACTATTTAACTCGAGGCTTTTTGTCTCTGCAAAGCCATAGGCCTCCTTTTCGCGGGCCGGATTGTAATATGTTATAGCTTTTGGTCGTGCAGCTTCCTTTTCGCTGGATGGTAGTTGATTTTCATTTGTTTCATTGTTATTTTAGTTTGTCCGTTAGTTTTATATCATCTCTTTTCCTGACATTGCAGAATAACCTCAAAGTCCTCAAATATACCTAATCAATTTAATTAACATTCATAATCACAGAACATCAATTGTTAATTACCTACATAAACCAATTGTTATACAATAGGTAATTTAGAAACTCGTAAATAGCGTTCAGAAACAGACGTAGGTAAGTAGTTTTGTTTAGATTTTTGTACCTATTACGTAAAATAGATTTGTTTTAAAAACTAAATAAAAGTTTAACCAAAATGCTACAAAATTGGATTCAACAATTCAAAACGGTGCCTACTACTTACAGCACTAGAAACTGATATTTTTATAAATCTGAACAGTTTTTAATTAATAACAATAACCATATACTTAACTAGTTTTGAAAATCGAAATGTAAGTTTCGTGTGTGATAACTTAACACTTCTAGATATATACCCTTCTATTTGTTTACAGTCAGGGTAATTTAATATCATACTTTTGTATGTACCAAAATGTAAAGGTGTCCAACCACTTATGGCGCGGCCACACTAGCGATTTGCGAGCGAGTTGGAAGCGAGGCGAGCGCGAAGCGAGTTCGCCGCGAGCGCGCAACGAGTTCGCCGCGAGCGCCTAATGATCTCGCCGCGAGCGCGTAACGACTTCGCTCCCATTCCAGTATGACAGTACGCAGCAAAATCGTTGCGCGCCAGTGTTATGAATAACGCTTATTTTTGAGAAACTATATTTGAGAATTGTATTTATATATTTTACGCGTATGAATATTGCGTAAATTTAACCCTTAAATCATCACCCTACTACTTGACGTTTGGTATAAAGTTACGTTCAAGAACGTAAGCCTTTTTATTTTAAAACTGTGAGCTGTCTAATGGTTTGTAGACATTTGGCAACATTATGCATTTAAGGGTTAATTACTTAAATGGCGAGTCTTACTAAACCTACGATTTTTAAACCAATCTTGTACAGGACCGTCTTAAACCATGCTGGGGCCCCTGGGCACATAAGAATTTGGGGCCCTTTTGGAAAGTAAAGAAAGCTAATTAAACTAATATTTTTCTACTGTGATCTTCTATTTAGTATGGGTAATCAAATATACTGTTACTGTCGGTCCTCCGGGGCTCCCTGAGGATGGGGGCCCTGGGCATGGGCCCCGTGTGCCCTTATGGTAAAGACGGTACTGTGGACAGGTACTTAGGTTATAAAATTATATAGCATCAAAGTCATACCCTCCCCACCACAGTGTGTATATTATCCAGCCAAGGTGTTCCAGTTGTTGTTATTATAAACTGACAGCCATTTGTGTCCTTTCCTGGAATTATAAAATAGTTCTAGTTAACGATCAAGTATTTCTTGAATAAGTAGGTCTGCAGAAGTCATGAAGAGTTAAGTTATTACCTTTGTTGGCCATAGAAACAAAGCCAGCCAAGGTATGTTGTGTGTCCAAGTTTTCATCTTCGAATGTCTCGCCATATATGCTAATAGAACCTGAACCATCATCAGACACTACATCACCACCTGCAAATATAAAAAAATGTTTAAAGTGTAGGTTAGATAGGCTTAGGTTGGTGAATGACTTATTTTTTTTTAAGAACAAACCAAAAAAATTCCTATTTTTAATTTGAACCTTGCTGTGTAAGTTAAATGGGATTAATTTTGTTTAAAGCAATGAAACAAAAGAAATGCTACTTTATTTCAATCATGAAAGGTTCTAATTAGATTGTAATAATGTAAGTACATTGTAATGTTCATTATGCCTTACGCGGATTATAGTAAAATGACATACCTTGAACCATAAACCGTTTAATAATCCTGTTGAATGAGGTCCCTTTGTAAGATTTTCCTTTGATTCCTTTAGTAGCGAGAACTTTAAAGTTCTTTACAGCTTTAGGAGCTAAGTCACCAAATAATCCAATCACTACCCGTCCTAAGGGCTTATTCTCATCTTGTATATCCAGGTATACTTGGTCAGTAACTCGAAATTGGCGTGTCTGTAAAAATAAACATCAAATATTATACCTAAATAAAATTACAAAATATCATGCTAATTCATTTTCACCACATACTTCAGCCACATAAAAACACTTTGCAATATATAGCAAAAAGAAAACTTTTTCATAGAAGAACATTATCAACTAGGTAAATTACAGTGTGACACCCAAGCACTTTGAGGTTGAATCAATACTGGACAGTTGTAGAAGTATAGTAGCTAATTGGATAATAGTCTTACCGTCCATACCTATAAAGAAGCCATACTTGGGGTTATGTCTTACATTGCTGAAATCATTGTGCAATCCATATGAAAAATGTATTCATATTTTGGGTAATTTATTTTTAAAATGATTCCTATTTCGTGATAATGCTGCCATCCAAAGGCACTATGCATATTTCCACTGTGCCTGCATTTTCATACACTGGTTGTTGGGGGCTGGGGCTAGCCACCAAGCGCTTTGTATGAAATTTCACATGAGCCTTGAGCTTGTCACTCCGGGTGAACTCCTTCATACAATCTAAAGTATCTCGGAAAGGGCATTTGAAAAGTTTCTTCGCTTGATGTGATTTCATGTGCCGCTGAAGCAGGTCCTTTCTCTTAAACTTATGATTGCATACGACGCATGCAAATTGTTTGTCTCCATGCTTTAACATGTGTGAAGACAAATATTTCTTCATATGGAAACTACTGTCACATATGTTACACTGGAACGGTTTGTTTTTCCTGTGAATCTGCAAGTGTAACCTCAATCTTTTATCACTAGCAAATGTCCTGTTACAATGAATACAAACTTTCTTGTGGTTTTCTGTCAGCAGGTGCAAAGACAGCTTTTCTGGATTTTTAAAGACTGCATCACACTGTGCACACTTATGCTTTGCTATAACATTGTTGTGCACAGGTTTTTCAGGTTCCACATGGGTTTTATGATGTGCAGCTATATCTTCAAGTGTATAAAAAGTTTGGTTGCACATATGACAGTGGTAAATAGTTGTTTCATGGCTACTGTTGACATGTTCCAGCAGATCATCAATGCTTACAAACAACCCACTGCAATTACTCTGAATACATTTAAACTTTTTATTACATAGATGTTTTTTTAAGTGGAGTCTAAACTGACTGTAATTTGGTAATATTACATCACAATAAGCACAAGAGTAGCTTAAGAGTTCAGCTTCTGCTGATTTTGGAGTTGTCTCAGTTAAACCATCGGGCCAAATCTTGTGGGAGGCTATGTGCCTTTGTAAATGGGAATTTTGGATAAAACAGCGGCCACAGATAGGGCACTGATAAGGTCTATCGCTGTGAGTCTTCAGATGAGCCAGTAATGACTTTATCTTTTTAAATGACTTTTTACACAACTTGCATTCATTGGAACCTATTCCTGAAGGTATTCCAAGGTTTTCAGACACCGACAGATGTGATTCAGTATTTTGTGATAATGTTGTTACAGGATTTTCACATGAACTTTCATTTACAGCAGGCTCATTTGTTCTACATAAATCAACGCTACATTTCAACTTTTTATGGTCTAAGAAAATTTGAAGAGAATTAAACACTAATTTACAATTCCCACAAACAAATATATCTTCATTAATAGAATCAAGAACCACCACTTGTGCCATTATTTAATTTTAAAACACATAATTTTAATTTTAATTTTTCTTTTTCTTGTCAAATTGTAAATTGTCAATGGCAAATGTCAACTTAGATACGTTCCGAAACTGCCTAATATTGTGAATGAAGACAACACTATTGAAGAATTCAAAAATTTACTACAGCAATTTGGCTAATAGGTCTCTATAGAGTCTGAGGGTCTACCGCGAACCACGTTCGACCTGTTGCCTCTGTGTCGCACTTGTAAATTAGTACGTAAGTGTGACAGGGAGGCAACACGTCGAACGTGGTTCGCGGTAGGCCCTCTGTTCGGAAATAGAAGAGTCGTGGAATGTATTGGGCCCAAGGCCTGTTCACTTCGAAAGTTATAATATGTTCCCAAATAATTGAGCAAGTATGCGCCTGAAGCTTCTATGTGTGCTTTGGCCTCCTAGAAAAAGTTACCAGTAATCAAAATAAAATCTTTTTTTTCTACAGCAACTTTGCTCCCAACTAAGATTTAAATTTTCACGATTTTTTTACATTATTAATCATAAAACGGGACTTAAAATACTTAAAACTTAACTACACGTGATTAAGTTTTATAATTAATATTTGCTTCCAACTGTCTTTATCAATGTTCATAAAATATATGGAGGGTAGGTACGTCTACCCACCATAATAAAAAAAAATATTTGTCAATGACTCTGTCCAACTGCTGTGGTTAAAGTTCATAACGAAAATTTTATTTATTAAATCTTTAAATAATAAATACAACGTAGCGGTACTACCACGTAAGACTCTGTAAGTCTGTACCTACATGGATTACAGCAATGCACATAGAAAATGTGCTAAATGCGGAGCAACGGCTGTTGAAGATACATATTTGAGTGAAATTCATAGCTTTAGTGGGTTCAGAAGGAACCGCGTCATAACGCATCTGGAAAGTGTATTAATTAACCGTGAAGAAATGTATGAATACAAGTTGGAAATCTGTGTAAAATGCCGTGTGTAAAGTGTCGTGTATCTGTGTGTGTAAAGTGTAATAGGTAGGCATGCCTAAAGTTATTTGTATTATACTGGAAACTTTATGAATGCGCTTTATTAATGTCTATTTTTTTATTAACTTGTACTGTATATTTCTATATGTAAAACATTTTTTTAATAAATAAAATAATAAAATGTTATAAACATAAATATGCCTTTTATTTAAATCAATTGATAATACCACAAACAAGGGGTAATATTTGCATCTTTCATATATTTCGTGATATGAAGCATGGTATAAGAATATACTCCGCCTGGTACTCCATTCCCGTCTTTTCTAGGTCACCTAACTGACACGGGCCTACGTCATCATGCGACAGCGCTATATGATAATATGCGATAGCGCTATATATAGCGGCCATGTTGTTGTGACGTAGGCCCGTGTCACTCTGGGAATGGAAGACCATGTTTTATTAGACTATGATATGAAGATAACAATTATGTTTATCAACAGAATTACTACCTATACCTACCAATACCCGCCAGGCTAAACCGGTTGTCAACTTTAGTTCCATTGGTACACAACGACGGCGCCACTAGTATAAACGTATAAACGGTTGGGGACATTTTTTTGTATGGAGTTACCCGTTCTTCTCCTAGCGAGTATTATATTCTTTGATTGGGCCCCATCATGGACCTATATAATAGGGACAAGACATATTGTTCTATACGTACAATTGCTTATAGAAATAGCACCCATTTTGACAGCACACACATAAATATATATCTGTCTCGTTTTTACTCAGCACTGTAACCCATAGCAAAAAAAGATGACAGTATTTCAGTACGTACATAAAGTGTTCCATGAAAATACGTAAATACCTAATGCGGCCGAAAATCCGCCATGTTTAGTTCTGCAAATGTCATTGTCTGTCAGTTCAGCCGGTACTTGTCCTGTCAAAAAGTCGTGGTGAAAATTAAAATTATTAATTATCTTTCAATATTTTGTTTGTGATTGAAAATAATTGAAGCCAAATGTGAATAATTACGTCGCGAATATGCCAGTGTGTAGTGTATTAGGGTGCGGCATAAGAAAACCACCAAATCAGCCATCTTTAACCTTACACAGGTACGCTATCATTTACATGAAAAATATTGGTTATTGTTAATGTTCCTGGGAAATGTAAGGATGTTTCACATTATAAATAGCAAGGTTCTTCTGTGCAGTTATAGATCATGAAGTGATTGGATTTATTTAACTATATTTTTACGCTTAAATAATGTAAACATTTCAGCTAGGGTTGTACTTTATTTATCGACTTTGATATCGATATATTATGATTGCCTATTTATATTTTCTTATTTTATCATGCTACCCCGCTTCAAACCAACTAAATTATCTTAATTTAATAATTAAATCATTTTTAATAGGTTACCAAGAAATGAACATAAAAAGAAAGTGTCTGGAGATGGAGATCCTGACCGACTCTCGGGAGCACTAGGGTAACTCGGGGCCGTGGGGTCGTTACTCCACAAGCTGCCCTGCGGGCTTTTTTATATCATTATTATATTTTTTTTATATAATTCGACATTAAGAGACCATATGTGACGTCCCACGGTCAAAGGTACCTTATGGCGGGTATGGAGTTATGCATACCCCAGTAATCTACAATAAATAAGCTATCGATAACACAAAAGATCAACCTTCTAGGTTGCGTAGTTACAGAGATATGATTTTTTGAAAATAATGTTGTGAAATGAGCAACTTTACGATAGAGAAGTTTTAAGTTTAGCCGCCTAAAAAACTATGTTCCTGAAGTAAGTTACATAGTTGACTACAAATAATAATACCTTATATATCTGAGATTAAAAAAATATTGCGACTTGTTCTGTAATGCAAATAGAAACTTTTGATATCGACTGATTTATGTGTATACTAACCAATCTCTTGAAAATAAAGTTTTATTTCATTTTCACGATTGATTGCAATGAGCTCTCAAGATTTAAATTTTATCTATTAGAAAACGACACTGACAGACAGTTTAAGCAAAAAACAATACCGATTTAGAGGTGAAAATGTATTTTCTGACTTTTTCATATAAAATCACAAAATTGAATATTTTTACTTTTAATGTGACACACAATCAATTTTTCTGAGCACATATGAAAGAAATTCTGTCATTCAAATGAAATAAATCCTAAAACCCCAACTAAATACTATATTTAAACCCCTTATGCCACTTTAAACTTACATAACAATAACAGTATTTGCTCCATACATTTACGAAAAGGTACCTTATGGAAATAAATCTAATAATACATCACTACAAAATATCAATCATATTACAGTTTATCTTTTATGAATAGAAAATATTAATTTACATTAAACTGCCCCAAATTTAATTAGTTCTTCGTCATAATAATCTTAAAAAAAAGACCAATAATTTGTATGTAATGAAAAGGTACCTTGTGGTCAAGTTACATGATGAGGCATGATGATGATGGAACAGTTAGGATAAACTAATAATATTTTGGGCTTAAGATGGTATAAATCGTCTATTTCTTATCAATAATATATTTCGGTTGCTATTGAAGATAAGCGGCATTGAGGTTCAATGACCTCAGATATTCCATAAGGTAATGCGTCGGGTATTGGCATTTTTCAGCAAACCAATGGCTGATTTACTGCATGCGACCAAACCAAATGAAGATTATTCTAGTTAAGAAAGACTTGACGAGAGTAACTTTGGTATAATAGCAGTCTACTTGGGTTTGTGATGTCGGTCTATGTACGGTTATAATATTTGCGAGGCGCCCCAACCAGAACTGAAATTATCAAATTAGTTTTGCAGAATGCTAATACAGTTCTCTACCAAACTTCTTTTCCCGTATTGACTAGTTTTTTTGGGAATTTTCAATCTTTTTTCCATAAGGTACCTTTTCTACTAAACTCTGAGACGACATTACTAGGCTTATAACTAACTTATAACAAAAATAAAAACAGGTAAACAAACGTTACGCAATAAGGTTTCAGATCACACAATAAAAAAAAATTGAGCATTTTTTCACCTCTTTACAAAACATTTCATATCTCCGAAACTAGAAACCCTCATAAGGTACCTTTTCCCGTGGAACGTCACATATACTTACATATAGTTGTAATTTATAAAATGGTTAATGTATTGTTATTATTTTTGCTTGTATGTAAATTCAATGTTGACGTATAAAAATGCCCTTGTGGCCTATTTGCTGAATAAATGTTGAAGAAGTTGAAGAGCGGAAGTCATTCCTTATTATTGTAATAAAAAAATGTTCTGAAGGTGTTTTGTTTTTTTTTTCACCCGTCGCTTAATAAGCTTGAATTTTGTATCGCTCTCACTTATAGATACGGCGCACCAAGGTCGAGGTGCAGTGCGGTAGTGTGTTACAGACTTTAGGGATAGCAACACAACAAAATTGATTGTAATGGAGAGGTAAAGTCCAAGAAAAACACGTACACTTATTCTGACATCCAAAACAGATGGCGCTGTACTGCGCCATGTGTTTTGCGGTCACTAAGTTGTCAAACGTCAACTTTTGAAAATCAGAGTTACCGCAAAAATCGCAATATGTATTGAGTAGTACAGCGTCATCTCGTTTACCTGTCAAATTTGAAGCACGAAATTGTCCTAGACTCCACACATCTTACTCAATCAAAGTATCTTTTCACATAACAATATACTAATAAAGAATTTTTATTTATTTACTTACTTCCTATTAAAACATAAACTCCACAAATAATACATACTTAGTATTTTAAATAAAATGAGCCGAGAACGTTAAAAAGTTATCGATGTATCGATAAAACCTAGTAACAGTAAAAATCTTCTGGGCAGCACTAAAACCGCCATGTTTAGTTCTAAGATGACGTCACAGTGGCACGCATTAAGCCCCTGCTACACGGCAGCCGACAAGCCTACTAACCGTCTGACCTTGGTCTGTCCTTGGTGTGTGGGTCCGTTTGAGTTGTCTGGCTAGACGGTGGCAAACCACAGTGTGTTCAGAACTCGCGGACGGACAACACGTATTGCAAGCGCACAAAATGGCCCCTAACCTTTCAGAAAGTTGGCGTGGCATTAGTACCTACTCAGTGGCGTATGGCCCTAAAGGCGGCGTATGCCACCCCTGGCGGATTGCATTTTGTTTTTCTTCCTTCACTTCTGGGGCAGCAAAACTTATTGGTCGCGGCGCCAAATTTCATAACCTACCTACTCATACTAGTGCAATGACAAAAAAATAATTTTTGGTACAAGCTTTTATCGCTGACTGTACTTTTCTTTCCAGAGGCAACTAATACTCGTCGAGACAATTCTAAAAACCCCAAACACAATTAGGTCGCGTTGTTCTATCACAGGGTTCCTATGGCCACCTCCTGTCTCCCTCATCAGATCAGCTCTATGGTACCATAATAATGCATTGTCACCCGACTTATATATGTATGCAAATTTTCAGCTCCATCGGAAACTAGAAAGTGGGTCTAATTTAACTTGCAAGATTTGACCCGTACAAACATATTTACATACTTACGATTAGGTATATTGCAAGTTAATAAAAAGTTTGTAAAAAAAGAAAAGGGTATATGAATGAAACGCTGGCTCAAAAAACGGCATTTGTTGAGTCATTTCAACTTAATGAATTCGCTGGACTACGCTACGGGGACATATATAACTTTCTGAGAATGAAGAGGAAAGTATTTGATAAATTATTAGAAATGCTACTGAGTACCCATGGCATGTCTATTAACCACACGAGCGCACACGGCGCGTCCTTCAAGCGAAATGGCCTAGTGCGGTCGGCGTCGGGCGGCTACACGGTTCCGGACCGACCGCTCAGACCGCGGTCGCTGGTGCGCGCTCGCATGCCAAGGGCGTCCGGAGGTCAAACGAAATTTTGTTGGTAACAACTGTCTACACGGTCCGGGACAGACCAAGGCCACGCGGTTTGGGGGCTTGTCGGCTGCCGTGTAGCAGGGGCTTTATTCGTTGACGTTTCACTTCCATAGGTTTCATATTTCAGTGGGCCCCATACATTCCACGACTCTTCTCTTTCCGCACAGACTCTAAATGAAACGTTATTTATTTTTGCTCTCTTGTTATAAAAACTACGTAACATAAACTAGAATAAGACAATTCAATATGTGGACAATAAAAAACGGTGCCGTAATAAAAATGAAATCTAGTCACCCTAGAACCGGCTGTCAATGTCAAAAACAAAACAAGTTTCGTGTTTCGCTGGAAAGCAGTGTTGCCAGATGGTCACAAAAGTCACATTTTTCGTGACTTTTGGCCTTCTCGTGTGACATGTGCGTGACTTACGATCTTGAGGCAATTTTTGTGACTTTTAAGCTAGTCGAATTTTGGACAAGTTTAGTTCTGCAATTTATATTATTTAGGAACGCGGTGAACGCACCCAAGTTGACACTTGCACTGACACCTTGACGTTACATCCACCATTATGTTTATTATAATAGTCGTGGCAAGATGAGACTTGTTACCTTGACATGACGGTGTCATTTAGTTTGATAGTAGTAGTTTTTTTTTTTGTGTATGATTCATTTCTTTTAACCTCATATCTTGAATATCTGTACGAATAGCATTTGTAATTACTTCAGACAAAAGTTTTATCACAATAATTTCTACAAATTTGGTTATGTTCATTTTTACTCTGTGATCAATACTTTAGGAGCTACAGGCTGTTAAAGTTAAATAAGAGATAAAAAATAGACGGTTTAAGAAAACGTCGTTTTTTGCGTAATTGTTCATCATAAATAAAAAAAAATTGTTTAGGATAAGCAAGCTAATCGACCTGCTCATATAATATTAAAAAAAAACCGGCCAAGAGCATGCCGGCAATGCTCAGTGTAGGGTTCCGTAGTTACCCGTCCGTCAAAATAGACTATTTGCAAAAACTCAAAAACTGCTAAACCGATTAGGTTCGCTATATTTTTCCTTGAAAGTTTTTACTAAGTTTTACTTTCACAATTTTTTAAATATTTTTTGGAGCCATGGTTAAAATGCTAGGGGAACTAAAGTGGAAAACACAACTTTTTTTCTTTCAGATCGATTATTTCTGAAAATATTAAGTTGATCAAAAATGGTCCTTAAAGACCCTTATTCATTTTAAAAGACCTATCCAAGACACCCCACACTATAGGGTTAAAGCGAGAAAAAAAATCATCCCCACTTAATGTATGGGAGTTACCCTAAAAAAATATTTTTTCTAGTTTATATTTTACGACTTTGTCAGTGTAACAAATTTATATATTCAAGCCAAATTTAATAATAGAAACTAGAAAAATATATTTTTTTATGGTGGCTGCCCTACATTAAAGTGGGGATGAATTTTTTTTCGCTTCCACCCTATAGTGCGGGATGTCGTTAGATAGGTCTTTTAAAACGGATACGGGTCTTCAAGAACCATTTTTTGATCAACTTAATATTTTCGGAAATAATCTGAAAGCAAAAAAGTTGTGTTTTCCCCTTTAGTTTCCCTAACTTTTGAACCATGGGTCCAAAAAATATGAAAAAAATCATAAAAACATAGCTTAGTAAAGACTTTCAAGGAAAAATATAGCGAACCTAATCGGTATAGCTGTTTTAGAGTTTTTGCGAATAGTCTATTTTGACAGACGGGTAACTACGGAACTCTACACTGAGCATGGTCCGACATGCTCTAAGCCGGTTTTTTTTTAGCTCTAATTTAACTTTAACAGCCTGAAGCTCCTAAAGTATTGATCGTAAAGTAAAAATAAACATAACCAAATTTGTAGGAAATTGTTGTATGATAAAATTTTTGTCCGAAGTAATTATAATGCTATTTGTACATATATTCGAGATATGAGCAAAAAGAAGAAAAAAGGTACCTTTAACCCTCCCTGCACTCTCAGCACACCCCCTACCCTCGAGGACTTTTAGTATGTTTATCTGGACACCACAAGGTATACCTGTAAGCAATTTTCAAAACTATTACACGAATTATTTCCGCAGATTTTTCTAATTTGCTTGGGTTATTGAAAATCTTAATTTTTTAACTTTCTCATTGACCCCCCAAAAGTAGCCCCCATGCTTAAAATTCATTTGTTTACGTTACATGACTTACATGTCCGTCTTTGGGTCACTAATTTCCACCAATTTGTACTAAATTTCAACTTAATTGGTCCAGTAGTTTCCGTAAAAATAGGCTGTGACAGACGGACAGACAGACAGACGCACGAGTGATCCTATAAGGGTTCCGTTTTTTCCTTTTGAGGAAACATCATAAAAGGTTAGTAGATTTTTTGTGAAATATATTATTTTCTGAATTTCTTCTAACAAAATCGATTTACCTACCCATACAATACAATAATATAAAAATGTGACTTGAGCAGCAAAAACGTGACTTTTAGGGAAACGAAACGTAACTTATGACTCCAGAGCCCTGGCAACACTGCTGGAAAGTTCACTTGAACCAAGCTTGAACCTACCAACAAGTTCACATTCACTTTATCCTTCGAATACATTCTACTCGATCTACAGACTGGCGACTGCCACATCGTACGATTTCTGAGTGAGTTACATTAAGTTCAAATAAACAGCCGTCCGATATACTCGTACCAGTAACTGCGAGTCTTAAAATAGAGCGCCTATTGGAAGACACTAATTGACCGGAACCTTTAATAATTTCTCCCCTTATGTGAAACATATCTACACCAATTTGGCATTGCTATTATGACAGAAATAAATAAACAATCGTATTATTATTATCAATATTATCATTGCTAAGACTTACAATCTAAAGATAAACTCTCTTTATCATTAGAGCACAGTTTAAAGTCCACTCTTGAAAATTGACAGATGATTGGGATGTAGTTTAATAATATTACCTTATTTTTTTATCTCAGCAGACCTGGCAATACAATGATCCGTGGAGTACATAAAGTTGTAAGTAGTTTTAAAAGTCTTTACAGTGGCCAACTTTACAGCAACTATTTTTTTTTTCAATTGTTTACAAACTTCTATTTCAGTGTGGCCATAATGCCTTCATATTGGAGCCGTATATCAGCTCACTTCAGCTGTCAACCCACTTGACTTCTGCCAAGACTTACTCCACTGCCCAGAAGCTTCCCCGGCTACCCGTGCCAAAGCTGGATGATACTTTGAGTAAATATTTGAAAACTGCCAAACCACATTTGAGCAATGAGGAGTATGATGTCACATGTAATCTTGCTAAAGACTTTGCTACCGGACTTGGACAGGATTTACAGGTATTATTTTTTATGTTATTTAAACTAGGCTTAAATGTTAGTTAAGGTGCAGAGGGGCCGTTTAGACTGCGAGGTAATTTTATTATTATTATTATAGCCTTTTATTCCATATTCATTTTAGTTTAGCTATGTTTTTTCGAACTAGTTGTTTTGTTTATTTATATGGATCCCTCTCTGGGTGAAGGCCTCCTCCAGTTTTTTCCATCTTTCTCTGTCTTCTCCTGTCTCCATCCAATGTTTTCCGGCTATTTGGGTAATGTCTTCGGACCAGCGTTTCTTCGGCCTGCCGGGGGGGCGTTTTCCGTGTGGTCCCTTCCATTTTGTGGTTTGTATGGTCCAATTTTTGTCTGTCATGCGGGCTACATGGCCAGCCCAGTTCCACTTAAGCTTGAGAGCATGGGTAAGAGCGTCGGTTACCTTGGTTTTTTCTCTGATTCTTGTGTGTCTTATTTTGTATATTTTCCTCAGCCCCGTCATACTTCTCTCCATAGCTCTCTGCGTAGTTCTTATTTTCTCCTTCACTTTGTTGGTGTATACCCATGTTTGTGAGCCATAGACTAGACATGGCAGGAGACAGGTGTCACTCACCACTTTTTTTAATGTCATGCTGTAGTCTCCCTTGATAACTTCTTTCAGAGACCAATACTTCTTCCATGTTATAGTTGATCTTCTGTTAACCTCTTCTTCGTTGCTGGTTTTCGAAAATGATACCTGTTTGCCTAAATATATATAGTTATTAACATACTCTATTGTCTCGTTACCAATGATTATAGGCTTTTCATAACTGTTGGTCATCACTTTTGTTTTATTAGTGTTCATTTCCAGTCCTACTTTGCTGCTTTGTTCAGTTAGTGTTCTCATCATGGTTTCTAGGCTTGTGGCAGTTTCTGAAAATAGCACTATGTCGTCAGCGAATCTTAGATGACTTAGGCATTGATCATTTATCCTTATTCCATTCTTTTCCCAGCAGCGAGGTAATTTAAACTAATCGAAATATCTTCTATGTTTTACATTATAACTAGAGTGCCATATATGTCCAGATAGTGAAAAAGATGTGTGTATGTAAATGTGTGTATGTGATGATGAATGTAAAACATGATATTTGAAGATATTTTGATTAGTTTAAATTACCCCCCTAGTCTAAATTGCACCTTACTAGTAAAACATTTTGGGTATAACTATGTTTTTTTTTTCAGAGTTTGCTAGAAAAAAGAGCACAGCAGCACACAAATTGGCTTGAGGAGTGGTGGCTCAATACAGCATATTTGGAGTACCGGGATCCAGTTGTAGTGTATTCCAGCCCTGGTCTGGTATTTCCATTCCGGAAGTTCAACAGTCAGCTCGACCAGTTGCAGTATGCAGCAAAAACGTTGCTGGCTGCACTTGATTACAAATCCCTAATTGACAAGTGAGTTTAATATTTTACATTAAATTGCAGAATTTTCTTTAACAAGGTTGATTGAGTAACAGAAAATCAAGTTGAGAATTGCATAAAAGGTTTAGTTAAGTAAGAAATATGTGTAAAGATACTGAAATTGCAACTCACGCTAATACTCATCTAATGCAAAGAAGCATTATTCAGTGCCATCATTCATCCATATTAATTATTAATAATTTACAGTGACAAAATTCCAACTGAGATGATGGGCAAAAACCCATTGGACATGCAACAGTATAAGAAAATATTTGGAACATGTCGGATCCCCGGTCTAAAGAGAGATTCATTGTCATATAATACTACCAGCAAACATGTTACTATCATCCATAACAATCATGTAAGGAAATTATGTTATTCCTGGCTTATTCATTCAGTCAACCCAAAAAGAACTTTTTTTTACATAATTATAAAATTTTAGATCTTCCATGTTGATCTCTGGGGAGACGATGGTAAAGTTCTTAATGAAGATCAAATAGTACAGCAGCTGGAGAAAGTAATAGAAATGTCCGAGGCTCCGTCGCAAGATGGCATTGGTATTCTCACTTCGGAAAATCGAAATGCTTGGGCTAAAGCTTATGATGTACTGATAAAAGGTACTAACTTATTTTAAATATCTGTATCCACTAATCAAATTAAGATTATTAAGTTCCTATGTCAAACATCTGTACCTATATCCAAACCAAGGTTTTGGTAACTGCCTAACCTTTTGGCCGCACCGAAACATACAAGATTGTGTTTTCGGTAGTGGAGTGTAGTTAAAAAATCGGGGACACCCAAATGTTTACTGTATAATGTATTTCAGACAATCAAAACAAAGAATCATTGAAGGACGTGCAATCAAGTCTAGTGGTACTTTGTTTGGACAAGCCTGTGGGGCTGTGGAAGGCGGCCGACAAAAATGGCCGCCAAAACATTGCCGGCGCGCAGACTATCCACGGAGGAGGCGCGGGACTCAACGGTGGCAATCGGTGGTTCGATAAGACAGTGCAGGTATAGTTAAAATGCCGTAAATTTATCCTTTAAATATTTATTGTCATAATAATATTATACTAGTGGCTCTGTGAGCTGTAGACCTCGCGAGCAGAGCTTTAAATGACATGGTGCTAAGAGCTTTAAATATAGTAAATTAAAAAAAACAATACGAAATTAAAGTGTAAAAAAATAAAAAAAGTTATATGGGACTCTCTGTGCAAACAAAAAAAAGCAAATATTTACAAACTGAGCCAAATAGTTCTTAGATAAGCTGACGAAATTTAGCTACTCATTCTCAAGTTAAAATTAAATATCTCAATATCTCCGAAACCAGCGAAATAAATTTTCTGAAGTTTTGGCCATTTAATCTATGAACATATCTCAAAAAGAAAAAACTCTTATGATATCGATACGACTATTTGTTTAGGCGCGAGGTATCACGACTCCGCCATTTTTAAATATTTCCAAAAACTGGATTGACATAAAAAAATATTTAATAATAGAATCTGGTCACAAAATTTCACGAGAATCGGTTGAGAATTGTGACCTGTAGAGGAGAACATCCGGACGGACATAAGAAAGCAAAATGCCCGAGTCAAAACGTAGACCTTCGCTACGCTTTGGTCAACTACGCTTCGGTCAATTAAAAGTACCTATAGTTCGTTTTTTTTAGCATTAGAAATAAGGTAAACAATCTTGATGCGTCTTTTAATTGAAAAACACATTTTAAAAATAAGTTACGGCAAATATGTAACAATTATGAATCTAATACGATCATTTCTATTCTCCTGCTTTCATAAGTAATAATTATTGATTTTTAAAAAGCGTTTTTCAATTAAAAGACATGCCAAGATCGCTTACCTTCTTTCAAGTTCTTTCTAATGCTAAAAAAAACGAACTATAGGTAGGTCCCCATAACCCCATTCTAATTCCATTCAGTATTTGAGTTACAATAAGGACTTGTAGAGAATGCCTTTAGGTATGAAGTCCGCCATTTGTACATTATAATTTTATTTTGTGCATTAAAATTTAAATAAATAAGTATCAGTGAATAATGTAATCGTCTGTTTTATCTCAAAAATCTATTTGAATTTGACGATACCTACTTCTGTTCATGGGCTCGTTGTTTCGCATTCGGCAAGCGGCACAGGCAAGATAGTTTCAATTTTTCCGCCGAAGCCGTTCCTATTCACTAGCACTTACGACCTGCTAAACGTATAAATTATTATTCTATTCCAGTTTATAGTCGGTGCTGACGGCGTCACAGGGTTGACTTACGAGCACTCCCCAGCCGAGGGCCAACCTATTGCCGTGCTAACGGACTTCCTCATCAATTTCATGTAAGGTTCGCGTTAAATATTACAAATACACTCCTACCTTTTATATATTATATACTTCATTATCAATTATGCCGTACGCTGCCGTCGTCTTAATTATAGACCTCGAATTATAAGTAATTACTATGTTACAGAGATCAGAATAAAGCTGCAGGTAGGCCTGCCTCGTCAAGCCCGAAACTCCCACAGCTGCTGAAGTTTAATGTGAACTCAGAGGTGGCTGGCATGATCAACACAGCAAAGAGCAGTTTAGATAAGTAAGTTTTCTGTTACCTACACACTGGTTTGTGTGCGGTTGTGGCGACTGAGATATGCTTTAGTTTAGAGTCAAGACATCGAAACGCATGGTAAACTTTATACAATACTGTTTCATTTGTTTACAGACTAGTAAACAATCTTGAGCTGAACTGCTTTACGTACGAAAAGTATGGGAAGAACTTTATCAAGTCACAAAAACTAAGTCCAGACAGTTACCTGCAGATGGCTATGCAGTATGCATTTTACAGGTATGTCCCATCACATACTTTATGTGTCCCATGACATAAAATATATACTAAAAGATATTTGCTACAGTGCCAACCCGGAAATCGAAAAAAAATTTTGCTGTTCCATAGAAAATATTGAAATCTGATTCGCCGAAGTGCATGACTGCATGAGACCGGAAATTTTTGTTTTTGCGTGTTCGGGGTTGGCCCCATAGTAAAAGTTGTTCAATATGACCTACTTATTCAACCCTCTGAGTAACAAAATCACAATGCCTGGAGAGGCACACAGATAAACAATGGTTGGCTGGCTTAGGCGCAGTGCCATTGGCGAAGAGAGTTTAATGTTGGATGGTATGATACATACTGTCTACATTGGTCTACATACCTACCTACTTAAGTAATTGATTCAGTAAGTAGTAGGGCACTAGATAACCTGATAAATTGAACAGGTTGCACAAAACGCCCGGCGCGCACTACGAGTCCGCAGCGACGCGGATGTTCATCGGCGGCCGCACCGAAACCATCCGCTCCTGCTCAATAGAGTCCGTCGAGTTCGCCAACGCCATGCTGGACTCCAAGCGCTCACCTAAGGACAAGAAGGCGGCTATGCAGAGCGCTATTAACGCGCACAAGAATTATACAGTTATGGTAGGTATACCTACATGATGTGATCGATGAATCGAAGTGATCTGAGTGTAAACTTCGCAAAATACAAAAAAAAAATTACGATTTACGAAGTTCGCGAGAGATAAGATAGATAGGTTGCAACATAACCCAAGGAGCAAATACTAAAAAAAACCGGGCAAGTGCGAGTCGGACTCGCGCACGAAGGGTTCCGTACCATAATGCAAAAAACGGCAAAAAAAATCGGTCACCCATCCAAGTACTGACCCCGCCCGACGTTGCTTAACTTCGGTCAATAATCACGTTTGTTGTATGGGAGCCCCATTTAAATCTTTATTTTTTTTTTTAGTATTTGTTGTTATAGCGGCAACAGAAATAGATCATCTGTGAAAATTTCAACTGTCTAGCTATCACGGTTCGTGAGATACAGCCTGGTGACAGACGGACGGACGGACGGACAGCGGAGTCTTAGTAATAGGGTCCCGTTTTACCCATTGGGTACGGAACCCTAAAAAGCAAAGTGCGAGATAAGGAAAACGATATTAAATGCAGTAGGTACCAGTTTATTAAAACGATATTTTGAAGGTACCTAACTTGCACGGCTTGCCGTTGCTGCGACTCGCTGTGACTATTTATTTTTATCAATAGCCTATTTTGTGTCCCACTGCCGGGCAAAGGCCTCCCCTTTCTTCCGCCACTCGTCACGGTTTGGTGCATGTTCCCGCCAGTCGCTCCAAAAAGCGTCGAGGTCATCCCGCCATCTCTTTTTTAGTCTGCCTCTGCCCCGGCTAATCTGCGGTGTCCATTCAGTAGCCAATTTTGCCCACAGATGGGTGCATACGGCAGATGTGTCCCGTCCAATCCCACTTAAGCTTAGCGGCCTTAACACCCACTGTGACTATGTAATTATTAATTACATGCTTTGTTTTAGGCTCTTCAAGGGCTCGGCGTAGATCGTCACCTTCTCGGGTTGAAGTTGATCGCCCTGGAGAACGGCATCGATATACACAAGCTGTATTCCGACCCAGGATACGTGAGGAGTGCCCACATGCGGTTGTCCACCAGTCAGGTAGGTAACTTATTCATGAGATTTACTGTTAAAAGATGTCAATAAGGTAAGCATGTGTCGTTCACGAGTGAGTGATTTAAATGAACTGTATCATTTGACTGAACTCACTCACTCTTCAACTCAGTGCAGATTCAACTCGCTCAATTCGCTCAGTAACTCATCTATCTCAGTGTTCCTTGCTCGTTCTTTCCCACTCATGATTCGAATGAGCCGGCCGAGCGTGACGAACGAGTGAGCGAGTAAGACGATTCGAATAGGTCTCGGAGCGGTTCGAAAGAATTCGGAGGGTGTCGGGAAAACATGACGGGATCATATCGCCATCTTGGTCGCACTTATGTCATGTGTTTGACACCTCTCTCTACTCACTCGTGAACAATATAGCTTACAGATCCACTGAGCGAAATGAACGAAATGAGTGATACATATCACCGCGAGCGAAAGATATGAATCAATATTTTCAACTCAGTGAAACATTTTGCGCATCTCTACAATAAGGACAATTTCAGATTGCTTTTGAAAGCCAGTAGCGCTAACCGAGAAAGAAAGGTATGTTCAAGCCTTGTTTTAACACTTCCAGGTGGCATGTAAATGCGACGGCTTCATGTGCTACGGCCCTCTAGTCAGCAACGGCTACGCGACGTGCTACAACCCGCGCGACAACGACGTCAACTTCGCCACGTCGGCCTTCAACGACAACCCGGAGACCAGCTGCGACAAGTACAGGGGCGCCTTGGAACAGTCCCTCCAAGATATGCACGACGTGCTCCTGCTTAGCACACAAGCTAAACTGTAAATGTTTAGTTGTATATTCTTTAAAAAAATCTTGAGCGCAATTTATAAAGCTACCAGTTACAATTTTACAAATATAAAGTGGCAACACTGACCAAAACGCCGCTCGCCATTGGTCAGGGCCGTATTCCATCTGTCCAATTTCTTGGTCCAATGTCATTGACT
Organism: Cydia splendana; assembly: GCF_910591565.1. NCBI lineage: Eukaryota > Metazoa > Arthropoda > Insecta > Lepidoptera > Tortricidae > Cydia > Cydia splendana. The sequence goes on along the minus strand of NC_085964.1, from coordinate 11,801,639 downwards.
CTCACTCTAGACGCGTCTCGATATCGCGCGGCGGCCGCGCGAGCAATGTTCGACCGCGGCACACCTGCATTTTGGCGCGCGGAGCCAATTTCGACACCATCTAGAACTTATGCGCAGCGGCCGCGCGCGGCAGGCGATCCGACGATCGACCACATTATATCACAAAAAAATATTATTCGGAACGAAGTATAGCCAAATAGAAAAATGATCTGCTGCGATAATCACTACATTTACTGTTCAATAGAAACTGTTTAGTGCCATATAATTTAATTAAAGTACGACACTTTTCATTATCCATGTATGCTGCCGCGCGAGCCAACTGAAATATATACACACCCGTCCCAACTGCGCGCGAACATTCCTTTGCCGCGCGTCGAAACACCGACAATGAATGGTTCTATGCGCGGCGCGGGGCTCGCGCGCCAATGATCGAGTCGGCGCGCGCGGCGGTCCGGTATCCTGCGCGCGGCTGCCGCGCGCGCCAATGTTCGATAGCTTGCCGCGCAATATGGAGACGCGGCTTCTCATTAAGCAAAATGTGAGACGCAATACACATTCGACAAAGAAATTGGATAGGTGGAATACCATCCTAACCGATTGCAAGTGGCGTTTTAGTCAGTGTTGCCACTTTACATCACGCGTGTGTCGAACGTAGCTGTATGAAATGGGGTCTAGATTGTTAAGTTTGATATAACTACTTGAAAAAGACTTGTGAAGAAACTTTCTCCAGAATATCTTTACACATTTGTATATAATAATACTGTGATCTTTTTCATTAGGAGAAATTGTAATACATATGTAATTTGAATACTGGTGTATTCTCTATCCTGATTGGTATTTGGTAATTGATAAACACATTTTTAAAATATGTTATGGAAGTTTTACACAACTGCTAATTTTAAGTATAAATGGAATATCATATTGCCATCAGTGCCTATTTTATTATACTTAAGGTGCCAGGTAAGGTATTATTTTACAATTAAGTATTAACCAATAGTACGTTTATTGTTTAATAACAATTTCTTTATGTTAATCTCTTACATTTTTAAATTATATATATACATTTTTTTTAAACATGTTTTTTTATTTTTGTTATTTTTATACTCGTAGTGTATATCAATTGCTCCATGCGGTTCAGATTCGCAATTTATAAAATATACTCATGGACAAATTTAGAGGAACACAAAAAAAAAATTAAAATATATTATAATTCTCTTTATTTATTTCTCATCTTAAGTTAGGTTAATTATAATATGAATATAAAAGTAAAATATAAAAACACTTACAAAACAGTAAAAAATAATATAAACACATTATAAAAAACCTAACCTTTAGGGTGCCGCCAGCAGCGGGGCAAGGCCCAAGCTACCGGTGGTCAGGGCTGCAGAGATTATTACAATGAATACTGAGGTTCACTGAAGTAGCATGAACTTTCAGTTCTTTCGTGGATGTTTCAGCAGGAGCTTGATCGTGGGATTATGGAGAGTAAAACCGGTAAAGGTACCCTCCATAGGCTCCATACATGGGATTCTGATTTGTCTGTCAGCATCATTCATGCTCAGCCTTTTTTAAACGCGTGGAAGATTGAGAACCACAGTACTTTGACTACTTTGATAAATAGATGACCCACCGCACCGGTCCGCAAACATAGAAAAAAAGAAACCTAAAAGGCAAATAACGGCCTTTCTATCACTCTTGCATATTCGAATAGAGAGATTTGGATCGTATATCTATTCAATGAGAGAGATAAACAGACGAACTACAAACTACTAAGAAGATCATCATAATTATTATCATTTAGAAGATACTAAGTACGTATACTTGTAGATTTACAGTATGAGACGAACCTCAGACCATATATTATTAATTATTATACTCTTTGCCTCAGACGAACGAACGAAAAATTAGGGCCTCAACAAACCTCTCAATAATTGCATGCGACTGATATAGTCTGTCAAGTCATTTCCGTCAGTAGAAAAAAAGGGATATTTAAAATATGTAGCTGCAAAGGGTTATCTCCTAGTGAGTATTATATTCTTTGGTTATCGCCCTATAGAACATTTGAATTTCGCGCCTTTTTCGACGGACAATGTTGTTTGACAGGCTATATTGACATGTATAAAAAAACAGTTGGAATTGTTATTTCTGAACGCTCCTTTAATTACGCTTCGCTGAGTGACACTGACAGTGACAGATATCACTAGAGTAAATAAGTGCTTGTGGTTGTTACTTTGTTATTGTTTTAATTTAAAATATTGGAAATCTGAGGGCAATCTTAAAAGGATTCCACTTTTAGGTCTGCTTACAATTGTAAGTTGTATTGCATTTTAGCTTATGTATTTAGCCATTTGATTATCCGTAACATGAATCACGGACCTAAAGAATGCACGTTTTATTTTTTTTCAATCAATCAATCAATCAATCAAATTATTTATTGTTGGTCATGAGTTACATAGGATGTTATTCTAATTTACAACGGTCTTCATGTCCTGCCTCAGAGAGGCGTACAATATGGAAACTTAAATCTAATTGAGATCAGAGATCACTAATATGTAAATTAACTTATTCTACACAAAACCAAATTAGTTAACATTTTCATTTTTATTCCGATAAAAAATCAGAAATACTGTAAATACATTTCTCCACTAGCCAATTAAAAAGCTGTTTTTTAAATTCCATAGGCATCAATTTTTTTAGGTGAATTGGTAATTTATTATATATTTTTGGACACATAACCATAACACTCTTTGAAAAAAATGCCGAATTTGACCCAGGATATCCAATATCATAACCATATTTAGACTGAAGGCGTGGTCTTGGATTTCTACCTTCAAACATGTTCTGGTTTTTTTTAACAAAAATACTGATTTCAAATATGTACAGGGCTGGAAAAGTTAGTATTTTGTTCTCGAGAAACAGCGTACGACACGATTCAGTTTGATTAAGACCATATATAGCACGTAGGCATCTTTTCTGTAATCTAAATATTTGGTCTTTATTCCCAACATTACCCCATAAAATTATTCCATACCGTAGATTAGACATGACATAGGCGTGGAAGGCAAGAAGTGCTGTATTTTCTGTTGATACTTCCCGAAGTCTTTTTAAAGCATAGGCAAATCTACTTAATTTTGATATTATAAGTTCTGAGTGGTTAAGCCAATTGGAGTTAAGAGTCTATCATTATACCTAAAAATTTTGTGGAGTTAACATATTCTATTTCTGTGTCCTTGTACTTTATACTGATTTGATCTGATTTTCCCTGGGTAGCGTAAAATTCCATGCATTTGGTTTTATTTAGGTTAACTTGAAGTTTGTTTATTTCTAGCCATTTGTTGACATCTCTGAATACTTTATTTAGTTCTTCTTTATACTGTGTAGTATTATCATTTCTTACCATTATTGAGCAGTCATCAGCAAACAGAAGAATTTTGTGTTTATCAGTAACTTTTGGCAAATCGTTGATGTAAAGGAGAAATAGTAATGGTCCAAGTAAACTGCCCTGTGGGACACCCGTTTTTACTATCCTGTATGAGGATCTGTAGGTTTCAAAAGTTTTTGTGTGCTCGGAATAGGCCATTACTTCAGTTCTTTGCTGTCTATTTTTAAGATACGTTTTAAACCAATTTAAACAGTTACCTCTAATGCCGTTGTGGTATAGTTTATCCAAAAGTCTTTTGTGACATACCCTGTCAAAGGCTTTTGTCATGTCCATAAAAATGCCAGTAATTGGAATTTTATCGTTCCTACTTTGTGACACTATTTTAATAAGTTCATAAACAGCCAAGGTCGTTGATCTTTTCGCTCTAAATCCGAACTGTTCATTCGATAATACATTGTGTTTATTAAAGAAATCTATTAACCGCTGGTACATAATTTTTTCAAAAATTTTTGAACATGTCGGTATGAGCGCAATGGGCCTATAATTACTCATATCTGAAGTGCTACCTTTTTTGAAGATTGGTTTTACAATTGTGTATTTAAGTTTGTCTGGAAAGTAACCATTTGCTAAAGATAGATTTATGATGTGATTCAGGGGATAAACAAATAGATCGGCATTTTCTTTTATTATTGATGTTGGTATTTTGTCATGCCCCACTGCTTTTGTATTGCGCAAGTTACTAATTACTTTCATAATTTCAATTGGACAAGTTGGTTTTATATAAATAGTATTTTGTAAAGGCATGTCTAATGAAATATTTTCTGATATATTGTTATTGGTTTCACTGCATGCTTCATCTATGAACTTGTTATTAAAAGAGTCACAAATTTCTTGTGCAGATGTTATTCTTTTTTTATCTATAATAACTGTATCAATACATTGCGGAACCTTTCTATTTGTGGTATTCTCTTTGATTACCTCCCATGTTGCCTTTACTAAATTACAGCTCTTCTTAACATAAGCAGCATTGGATATTTTTTGTGACTTAAGAATACATTTCCTCAGTAAGTTTGCATATGTTTTATAAGTTTGTTTATATTTCAGGCTGGGATTATGTATAAACGAACGATACATGATTCTTTTACTTTTTGATGAGATTTTAATGCCTTGTGTCAGCCAGGTGATTCTATTTGTATTTACAATTCTAATTTTTTTAAGTGGAAAACATAACTCAAAGAACATAGTAACAAGATCATGGAATTCTAAATATGCATCGTTAGCATTATTTGCTAGGAATACTTCACTAAAACTTAGGCTATTAATACATTCTCTAAATTTAATCCGATTATTTTTACACATATCTCGCTTCCAAATATACCAATATTCTAGACTCCTTAAACGCTGAACTGGTACACTAATTGTTTGAGCGGTGTGGTCTGACAATTTGAGATCATGTATTGTTACTGTACTTTGATCTTTAAAATTCAGTGCAAAATTGTCTATACAGGTATTAGATCTGTCAGTCATTCTAGTTGGTTTATCAATTTGTAGTCTAAAGTTGTATTGTATTAAGAGCGATTCAAATATACCATTCAGAGAATTTTGTTTGTGGCGGTTGATATTGAAGTCCCCACAAATGACAATTTTTTTATTACGAATCTTAGACAATTTTGATAAAAGTTGTTCTATTTTATTGAAAAATATAGACACATCTGAATTAGGAGTTCTATAGACACAAATTACAATAGCATTTGATTCTTTTACACTTATACCACAGCGTTCGAAACTATTTTGAACACATAATTCACTTATCCAGTCAATTGTTTCACTGTTCAGACCGCGTCGTAACAGTATGCAGGAACCACCGCGTCGTATATTTTTCCTTGAGTAATTGGCAGCAAGTCTGTAACCCTGTATTACCAGATTGTCCTCTTCTCCGTTTCTTATGAAATGTTCAGTTAAGCAAACCACGTCGATAGTATTTTGTTTCGTGGTGAATTCTTCTAGGGCTATTGTTAAGTTATCTACCTTATTTAACAAGCCGGCGATGTTTTGATGCAGTATATGTAGTTTATTATTATTATTGTTCACGAAAAAAATCCATTTGCTGAAAATTTGGTCGGGTATCTATCTTTGGATTTTGAAAAATCTGCGAGGCATTGTCCAATGAGAGGTTTGTCACCTTACGTGTTACTTTAAAGTAATTAGTTATTTTATTCATTGGGGTTTTATCCTTCTTTACTTTATCAGAATCTGACTTATTAGTGATGGTCTCTTTTGAGTTTAAGTCTACGTGACATAGTTGAGTAGTCGGAGAAGTATATATCCCTTTTCTTAAATATATTTTGTCGTAGTCGTGCTGGTCAATTGCTTTGTTAATTAAACTGAGGCGGCAATTTGTGGTCCCTTTCCGGTCGAAGTTATGTATTTTATTATTTACAGGAATAAATGTGCAGTTATCAAAATTGTTTGTCAGTGTAGCTATCATTTCGTTAAGTTTATTCTCATTTAAGAAGGGATTCTTTTCTACACTTGTTATGATAACCTTAGATGTACTTAGTTCTTTAAGTAATACTGACAACTCAGCAAAGAACTTTGTCGGATTACGCTCATTAGAACCTATGCATAATATGACCCAATCGTTTTCGTTGAAGTTTTCTTTGGCTAATCGAGATTTCTCGACTATGTATTCACACGTTGCATTGGTGTAGGTATATCCCATTATAGAATATTTTTTTGGATTTTTGTATTCTGCTCTATGAGCTAACAACAATGCAGGTAGGTTCCTTGCAGTCTGGTCTCCTAAAACAACTATTCTGTCGCTTTTTGCTCTAGGTTGGTGTGTTTTCAATGGTTCTGTCGAGTTCTTCACTATTCCTGTTTGTGATATATGCGCAGATGCCTTCTGTTTGTTTCTAAGTTTTGGTTTACTTACAATCGGTGATGGTTGGTGTTCAGGTTCCTGTGAGTTTCGATTCGGTAAACTGATCTTTGACACTTTAGGAATTGGACTGGATGTGTTAACGGTATCTTTTTTTGGTTTTTGTGGTGTCTTATCCAGAGGGACTATATTTGGCATAGTCTCAATTTTGCTGCACTGGTCTTCTATGACTTTTTTTAGGGTTAAAGATTCCGAGCTTATCCTGTCTATTTCTGCATATGCATTGGTCAACTGAGTAGTTAGACTGTGGATTTGATGTTTTAAGTCGGCTATTAATACACTTTCTGTCATAGAAATATTGGTAAGACTGCGGTAGGTATCATCTCCTATGGTGGTGTTGAGGCTCTCTAGATTCAAGTTTGAAGTAGCCGTTAGTTCTATTGATGACGAAGGATGTCCAGGCTTCTTTTTTAACTCATTGTTGGGCAGATGTATGTCACTCTGCTGTAATCGTCTTTTACTAGGGCCAGCTATTGAGTTAAGTGACGTCTTTAGTTGGGAAATTTGCGCTGTGTTATGGCAAATTGAACATTTCCAATTGTTCTTGTTCTCTTTGGTCATTAATTGAAATCTTTTTGAAGATACGTTAGTGTTTAATATGTCATATGTTTTATGACATGAGGCGCACGTTAAATAATCGTGAATTTTAAGATGTTTTGTATCCATTTTGTCTTCCATTGTCCAGTGTTTTGTATCCATATTAGTCGTAACTAACGTATTCTTGTAGTAATATTATGCATATCACATAATCTGAATTGATTTTGAAATTTACGCCCTCTATCGATGAGAGTAGGAAATATTCTGTTTGATTGAAATCAGCGCCCTCTAGTTGTGAATAGCATTCTCATGACATACAATGTTATGAAATAGTATTTATTTTTGCGCCCTCTAGTGGCGAGTAGCTGCTTCCTCTTAATTTAATATTTGCAATGAGTACAATTTGAATTTTTTAGGTATTTACACTAGTTTTAAGTATGAATCCTTGTTTATGAATGTTTATTAACACTTTTCTTCAAATACTGTAGAGAGATAGGCAGAATAATATTGAATTTATCACGTAAAATGTCACTGATGCATATAGTATGGAGTACGGGAACACTTATTTTAACTCCTAGCGTCGTTATATCACTATAGTTCTTTGAGATAACGTTTATTGTAGTGATTTTATACTTAAGTCTTATTTATAAAACACTTATATGCCGTTTATTTACAATATTTACAAAGTGTTGGCAAAAGGTCAATGACTTTATTGGAATGTAGCGTCCTTTTGGCGGCGGTTATGCAATTTTAATTATTTAGGTATTTACACTGGTTATAATCATAAATTCTTGTTTAATTAAGTTTATAAACACTTTTTTAAATCACAGCAGGGAGATAGGTAGAAATAATATAGAAGTTATCACTTAATAAGTCACTGATGCATAGTATTGAATACGGGAACACTTATTTTATCTCAATGTGTCTTTATATCACTACAGATCTTTAAGATAACGTTTACTGTTGTGAGTTATACTTTAGTCTATTTTATAATACACTTTTTAGACACTTATATTACACTTTTACTATTTTAAGAATTAAATATCGCGCTGTTGACTGATATCGTGACGGCAGCGCCATCTTAACTCTTTTATTTTTTTAATAAAAATATTGTGTTTCAGGTATAATAATGACTGTTAACAACACCATAGCACATCAACGGCTCATACTCAGTGGAGATCGGGAAAGGTAAAACGACAAAATTGTATAAAAACTGGCTTAACACGTAGGTAGTCTGTGTGAAGAGGTTACAAATAATAAATTTCTTTTTAGATTCAAGGAGCTATTAAGACGAAGATTAATTGAATGTGGATGGCGTGATCAAGTGAGGATGCTGTGTCGTGATATGGTTAAGGAGAATGAGGGTAGTAATGTAACATTTGACATGTTGGTCAACAGAGTGACACCACGAGCTAGAGCGCTAGTGCCAGACACAGTTAAGAAGGAACTACTTCAGAAAATTAAGACACACCTACTCACACAAAAGGACCAATAAATGATTAATAAGTAGAACCTTGATTATCCAAACTAATTGGGACCGAAACTAGTTCGGATAATTAAAATGTGGAATTTTTGGGACAGAATCAAACAAAAAGAACACTGTTTTACTTTAACAGGAGGCAAGGTGAAAATCATTAATAGAAAATGCCCATAATAAATTAATTAAAAAATATATGGAAATAGTCATGAGACTTTTTATAGCATCCTGATACATTGTTATTTTTTTACATTGTTATCTTGGCTTCCTAGCCAATACTTATTACAACCAGTACAGTATATTAAAATTTGTCACACAAATTAACATTAAAATATAAACCCCTGAAAAATGTTTGGAGGGAGAAAAACCCTAATATACTTACTATGGGGGGCATGCATGAACAATAGGGGACAGCATAGGAGCCATCAGATTTTTGGCATGAGGTGTAAATGTGACATTTATCCTTCCGATGTAGCCCACAAGATGGCAGAACCTACTATGCACAACAAAACGTACCTATGAGAATGGAGGCCACAAGATAGCAGTCCAGACCCTCCAACGCGCACGGTCCGTATACTCTTTGAGATAAACTAAGTCAGAGTTTAAGTAATTGAGGTTCTACCATAGATCAAATTGTATTGTCACATTGAAGTATAGCAGTGCACCATCCGTATTTAAGGAAAAACTGAATAAAATTCTTTCTACAACCAACAGTATATTTTATTAATAAACATTTATACCTTGAGATTAAACAAAAATATACATATAATATTGCTTACACATAATACTGCTATTAGATTCATATATGTCATGATAGTATTGCTGTTCACAATTGCTGTCATGGACTTGTGCAATACCATTGTTAAAACTGCAATATGGTTGACAACACTAAATAAATACCGTCGTTGCGCTTTTCAAAGCTGATATGTGTTCGATTTTTTGATTGACAAATAGTTACCTAGCTACAAAATACATAAGGTGTTAATTCATTTGATTAAGATCTCGCACATATAAGATTTGGTAAGCGCAACGACGATACACAAGATGGCTGTACATAAATTGAGATTACATTGCACAATAAAAACAAACATTGTAACATGGCAGTTAACAACCCTGACTTGTAAAAGTGGCATGTGCATAGGTGCTGATAGGGATGAGTGGCTGATGGTTTTTAGGGTGTAAGTAAAAGAAATTAGGGATCTATCACTCGAGCCATTTGCGAGCGAGTTGAAAGCGAGACAAGCGCGCAACAATTGGCCGCGAGCGCGCAACGAACTCGCTGCGTACTGACATACTGGGATTCTTAGAAAATACGTTGCGCGCTCGCGGCGAAATCGTCGCGCGCTCGCCTCGCTTTCAACTCGCTCGCAAGTCGCTAGTGTGATAGGACCCTTGAATACATGTGTTCATCAACTACATCATGCTCTGTATGAAACTAATATACTTACATAGGTCTTAATTACACTTTTAATATTTACTTATACCCTTAACCCTTAATAGCATGAGTTTTTCTTTTTGCCCGAAATTAATATATGTATCACATAATTGTTTGCCGATTCTAGGAAAAACAGAAAAATATAACTTCGATTTTCTGTGCGAAATCGGTGTTAGAAGTTGAATTGGCTAAATCATATTTATGTAAATACATATATAATTTTCAGTAATAGATATATGCAATTTTTATTATTTTTACTACCATTAGAAAGGTAAGTACACTATTTGTGATATACCATATACCTATGATAAAGGTTTTAAATATAAAATAATTACAAACCCCGAAAACACCGTTCAAAATCACATGCTTACTAAAAATTATCAACTTCTGGATTTTTCCAAGCTTTCCGACTTTTCGTCTTAAAACGAATGTAATTTTTATAAATTAAAAATATTGCGTAAATTTAACCCTTAAATCATCACCCTACTACTTGACTTTTGGTATAAAGGTGCGTTCAAGAACGTAAGCCTTTTTTTTTAAATCTGTGAGCTATCTAATGCTTTGTAGACATTTGGCAACACTATGCATTTAAGGGTTAATTAAGAAAAAAGGTGCTTGTTGAACCAGCAATATTTTTTGTTCATTAACTTTTCGTTAACTCCATAGGTTTCATTTAGTTTATTACAATCGTAACTGTACTTTTTCCAATTCATATAAATGCAAATGTAAAAATATAACATGCTTATATTTACAAACAGTAGGTATGTTTTTTAAACTGCATAACTCATCCCACCTAACTATGCATCTGATTTCCATGCTTTTCACTATGCACCACCACAATAATATTTACAACTTACAATTTAAACTGTAGAAATGTAGACATAAAAGATACATAATCATAATATAAATATGTATTAGTACAGCCAAACAATACTCACTGAGCGATATTAGTATGTACATTAATATGGTACAGGTTACATAAAAAATATATTTGAGCAAGTAAATTATTATGCATCTTATAGTGTGAGAATAATTTTGTCACACAGAGAACAGAGATAAAACTCTCGTTTCCATTATTCGGCCATTATTCAACAAGTTTTGTCCACTTCATAAAGGTGATTGCAAGAAAATACTTCCAAGAAAATGGCTTTCATACAAGAAAATACTTTGAGGATTATGTTGCAAATTACCCGTGTGCTCATGATAATGTGGTGAACAACACTCATAGAAAACTACCATATTAATTTACAAAACTGATTCATTTTGAAAGAGTATTCAGGAAATCATGACCCTATAATATCGTAGAAAATAAAGAACCTTTCTTGGTACAGACATTTTAAAGTCAATGTAATATAGAAAAGATTTCCATTGATTTCATTGGCTACGCACAAAAAAGGAGAAATTATTAAATATTATTTTAAATAACAAACTCAAAAAAGAATAAACATCTGTTGGGTGCATCACACGTATTAGGTAGGTACCTACATAAGAATTAGTATTTCAGCAAAAATTAATCACGCCTTCAAAAACATAATTTATTAACTGGAACTGAAAGCTAGAAGAGCAGATTAATTAATGGAAATTATTGTTTTGTAAAATAAATGCAATCAGAAATGTTAACAATTGTTACTACATTTAATTGAAATAATGAGCACTCTTTCCTACGTAAAATCCTTAAAGCTCTTAGATACCTGATATTAAAAGATACATATTTTAAAAATATAAGAAAAGGTATGTACACATAATTTAAATGGAATGTAATTTGGACTTTTACCCCTGACCAGGATAAATTATTAAAAACTTAATAAAATAGCTATAACAGTATCAGTACTCTCTTAGATAATAAACAATTTATTAATTCTTAAAATTATATATTTACTTAACACATTTTACCTACTCATCATTTAATTGATCAATTCATTTATACAATACTGATTGTTACAAATGAGCAATATGGACAACGGGAGATTCCAAACCTCGGCGACTATTATTAATTTAGGAAACATTTTTCAATACCAGTCCTGTCAGTTCTTCATAATAATCCAACACATTTTCTTATTGAGCAGCCACAATTTATGGTTGGCACTACATATAGGTATTACAAATTTATTACTTGAAAACAACAAAATAATCTGTTTTAGTATTACCTAATTGAGTTAAAAAAGTGAATACACAAAATAAAATTAACGGCTATAATTTAGTGCCCAGTGAACCAAACGTTTAAGCCAAACGATCGTAACCTTTAACCTATTAAAAAATTTAAAAAGTAACTTAATATAGGCTAGAAATTCCGAAAATATTTGAGCTGCCAGTAAAATAGTGCTACCCTAATGCGGCAGTTACAGGCGCCGATCGCATTATACATAAAACTTAAAGAGGTATTTAAATAAAAGTAAACAAAATCAACCCCCAAATGGCTCCTTAATCCAGTTGAGGGTAGATGCAAACATTACTGATCAAATAATGTAGTGTAGGTTAAAGTCAGGTCGTTCAGTGACAGATCCAGGCGGTTTTTGTATTTGGTTGGTTAACCAATAAATTTTAAAACTACCCGTAAAATTAAAAAAATGTTTGTTACTTTTATTTAGTGTCCGACCGAAACATGTTATTTTGCCGAAACCGAAACCGAAACTTTTGTAGGCTTGTTAAAATCGTTGAAAAAATGTCATAAAACCGCTTTTACACACGTATTATGGGGCTGTCAACACCAATTAATTAATTAATTAATTTCAACGTCTTTGAAATTGATGTTACTTCAGCAGTTTTTTAAGAAAATTACTAGAGTTAGACCAAGATAATTCTGCAACGATTTTGATAACACACGCAGTGCAAGTGTTATTTTAAACGTCAAAACTTCTAAGTAATTTATGAATTTATACGTCATATTTGCACTAATTGCACAGCGTATGCTATCAAAATCATAGCAGAATTTTCTTGGTCTAACTCTATTCTTTCATCAGTCAAGCTAACATGTAGATACAGGGTAAACCAAAAACGCGAGCGCAGCGAGCGCGAAATTTTTATTGACAATATCGATCTTCCCCTGGGTCTAAAAGTCCGAAGTGCCCCAGTGAGGCGAACTTTCATGCGAAGTCAAAGCCGTGCTTCATGCTTCAGGATAAGTAGTTAAGCACAGACTCCAACCAATGTCCATTGTATTAAAAAGCGAGACCGCAGGCCGAGCATGGCGCAGCGAGGCCAAAGGCTAAGCTGAAGTAGAGGACATGTGGAACACAAACCAATGGTAAATTGAGGTAAAAAGTGAGGCTAAGGTCAAGCATTCGTATGAAAAACTGTACTGGGGACACTTTTAAGGGTGTTTTCTTCGTTTTAATCAATAGTCAGCTGTTCAGCCTTGCAAAATATTAACTATTGAGAAAATAAACTATGCGGCACTAGTTGAGCGTAGCCTTTAGCCTCGCTTAAAATTTGCCATTAGAGGTAGATAGGAAAATGACTCAATAAGTGAGTGAATAAGAGCGAAAAAGACATCGTTCGACTCGGGCCGAGCATGCGACGGTGCTATCTCATTCACTCCGATACAATTAGACAGTGTGCGCTTTATAGATATTGACAGCCTCTTAAGATTGGCGCCCTCATTAGTGGAATTGTGTTTTATAATAAACCAATTAATTTCTGTACATATACATTAATCAGTATATGTATTTAGCTATTAATATTGTTGTCCTACTTATTCCCCAACTTTTGGTCTTTGTCCAAAGTACCATTTCGTAAGTTTCGGCCCGGCCGAAAGGTTCGGCCGTTTTTTGGCCGAAACCGAAACTACAGCCGAAACATGATTTTTTGGCCGAAACTGGCCGAAACCGAAACCGAACCTTCGATCGGACACTACTTTTATTTAAATACCTAAAGATACAGACTATTAGGTGCAAGCTGTGTTAGGTGTATTAGGTGTTAGTTGCCGCTGCCGCATTAGTATCTGTGCACTCAGCATGGTTTCAACATAAGCTACCATTGCTACCTATACCTACTCTCAAACCGCATTCCACACGCGCGCGATTTTGATTCCTTTGGCTCTTTACTGATTACCCAAATAAAATAAAATAAACTTCTTTATTTAGGTAGGTAAAATAGGATTCTATGCCACCGATAAATATTAAACAAATGTCGTATATTTCATTAAAAATCTTAGTTTTCTATGAAATTAAATATACAGAAAAATAAAATAACAACACCGCGTCTAAACAAAATATAAACGTCTAAAAAAACTTACACGTATCAACATGGCCGAGTATGGCGAGGATCGAACAATACTTCGTCTTCCGATAGCAGATAAACCCGCCAACTTTAAGGTCTCACTACACTTATCGACAAGGAATCACGTGTTAAGCTGTACAAGACGTCACTTTTCTTTGACGAACTGAGTTGGTACTGTTATATTCGTCTAACAAAGGGCATTATTTAGGTGCCGATGTCGCCGTCAACATCAAAACGGGTGTAATGGCATTTTTTTTACAGAATCCAGGAAATCGACGATACCCAATGGCTGAAATGTAATCGAATCAAGACGATTCCATACCCATAAGTGGTGAGATTCTTATCTCTAGGAAACAAATGATAAACATTAAATGTTAGTTTTATCATTATCACCTACATTCTACCTCCGTACCTATTACAACATAATTAATATCACGTATTTTTGTAAATAAATAACAAATTTAAATTACACATATAAATTGCGAATTTTCCATAACGAGGAAACCGATATCTTAACGCTTAATATTACAGAATAGTTTTTAGCTCCTACTTATAGTTACCAGATACAAACCGCGCCTTAATAATATTCTATATCGATTTTAAAATAAATGGTATTTAATTTATATTCAACAGTCAGGAACTTCGACGAAGCGACGCATCGAAGACACCGAGTCGGAGCTACCATACATCGATCTCATCACGCGACAGCGGGTGTTCATTTATTGCCCACCCGTGTCCTTCGTATGAATAATTACCAATTTAAGGTCCATTCGATCGTATCGACTCGTGCACTCCCGGAGGGTCCTCTCGGGTAGAGGTAGAGGACGGCACCGCTACGAAACCGCACGTACGGTTCAGAGTCGCTAGACGTACCGTACGACCGCTCGCCCGGCACGGCTACAGCTATAGGTATACGTATCACATCGTTAATTTAGGTCACACCGTCCTAAATCATGGTATCGTCAGAGAAACTCGAGCATAGAACCTTTTGACCATACTCTGAAATTCCATTCCCCTTAAATTATATAGCGATACCTCCGCACGGACTGGACCGGCACGGTCGCACGGCCGACCCGCCACAGGTCCGTGTTAGCGTCCGGGCCGGCACGGCTACAGGGTGGAGACGTACGGGCGCTCGGGCCAGGGCTAGGAGTGTCGCGGCGGCGGCGGGGGGTGGCGGGCGCGGCGCGCGCGCGGCGCCGGCGCGCGCGCCACCAGCACCAGCGACGACGCCAGCGCCAGCCGCACCGGCGCGCACGACCCGCCCGGCAACCTGCCCGACACAAATAACTAGGTTAATAGTAGCGTATGGAAAAATCTACAATTTTTTTGGGCTAGAATGGCTCTATGACATGGGTGTACCGCCGAAACAGGACGCCAAATGAGACGAGTAAAAAGTGTGTTCAGGATTTAAAGAAAAGTTTTTTTCTATCAAAAAGACTTCGTTTGTATTTCAAGTTATTTAGAAGCTCTCCCGGCCATCGTTGCTATAATGTGTATAGTAAACTTGCTAACTAGTAGCCAGGGGCCCGATTTTTTAATTTCGACCACTCGATTTCGTGTATGTCGTTAAATAATATCTCCACTACTAGGCATTTAAATTCTACTAACGTATGCGGAGCGAAATTTGGACAAAGTTTGTATATATAAAATATACAAACACAAAAATCTAAATAAAAAATATGTATTGCCAACGTAAAGTCAATATATCTGTCAATCAGTTCGGTAAGTCTCATAAAGATAGGGTGTTTAATTTTGTAATTATGGTAAATCAACAAGAACGCCGTCGTCAAACAGTATGTAATTTCTATAGTAGCCATCCCCTATGGCCGAAATCAAAGGTGGTGTGGAACATTTTGTGCAAATGGGTGAGAGTCGAAGCACTATTTACAATATTCTGGCGTCCTTTGCCTTGAAGAAAACCACTGCTAGAAAGCCTGGTTCTGGAAACTATTCCAGCTTGAGCAAGGTTTCTGAGAGAGCTCGATTAATGAAAATTACGGCCGGCCGTGTCGCAAAATCTTATAGAGAGCTCGGAAGAAAATTTAAAACAGACGGCAAAACTGTTAAAAAGTATCTTAAAAACATGGGCATCGATAAGCGATGTAGAAAAATTAAGCTCTGAAAACCAAGAAATCACTCAGAAAGTACGGCTGCGTAAATTAGTCAAAGAAATATTTTACGCTAAAAACAATGTCACTTGCGTTATGGATGACGAGTCATATTTCACGTTAGATGGAAACGAGTGGCAAGGCAATTACTATTTTGAGAACACCAATGGTCCAACCGATGAGAACGTGAAATATGTTGAGCATACAAAATTTCCTAAAAAAGTTTTGCTATGGCTTGCCATCAGTCGACGCGGAATGTCTAAGCCTGTATTCTTTGAGTCAGGTTTAGCTGTGAACGCCGACCGCTACATAGAGCGTTTTTTGCCATTAGTGCGGGATTTCGGAAATACGAGTCATAGAGGAGAAAATGTAGTGTTTTGGCTAGACTTAGCCTCGAGCCATTATTCCAATAAAACCCTTAGCAAAATGGCGGAGTTAAACATCCCATACGTACCGAAGACATCAAATCCACCTAATGTTCTGCAACTTCGCCCTATAGAAGATTTTTGGGCAAATCTAAAGAGGCGAGTATATTGCAATAATTTTCGTCCCAAAAATGTACATAGTTTGATTCGAAAAATAAAATCGGAGCTGAATAAAATGCCGACATCTGTGTTTTCGACAGCGATGGACAAAGTACAATAGAACTTCCGTAAAGCATCTCGCATGGGAGTAAACTATTTTTTACATTAAGCCTTGATATATACATTATTATAAGAACATAATTATTTAAAAAAAGATTGGTGTTTTTTTTATTTAAAACAATATTGAACTTTGTCCAAATTGCGTTCCGCATACGTTAATAGAATTGAAATCGAGTGTTCAATACCAATAGATTCCAAATTTCGATCGTTCGTATTTCAAAAACTAGCATTTCGCCGTTTTCCACCGACGAAACAACAACAGTGACGAAATCGAACGATCGAAATTCAAAAATCGGCCCCCAGTTGCATCCTTGCTAATGAGCTTCTTACATGGCGACCCTGCCATGGCCGCTCGTCGCTGTACCTTGCTACATACCTGACGAGCACGGAGGTGACGGCGGCGCGGCCGTCGCCGGTGGGCTCGATGGCGACGGGCCGCAGGTCGGGCGCGCGCCGCCGCTTGCCCGCGCCCGCGCCCGCGCCGTGCAGCACCACCGTCACAGCCGCGAATGGACGCTTCGCCATATGCAGCATCTAAAGAGCGAATAAACTCAATCAGTAGACTCCAAAAGACCATTGAGGTTTACGTGAAGTATCATGGCGCGACCATACATTGTCACTGCTAAAAGTGCCAATTCTGTTCAAACTTAGTAGGGTCAAAGTCCAGCTAGTTTAATTTCAGTAAACAACTCAAGTACATTTACGAAATATCTAATTATTTTGCTAATACTTCTAAATCGTTAAGAAATACACAAATGGAAGTCACTTGTCTTAAAAAAGCTGTTCAGAAATTCCATATCAGTCACTAATTACAAAGTATATCAAGTACAAACTCACCTCAACAACATGTCTCCTCCTCGCCCGGCGCACGTCCGCGGCCTGCTTCGCCTTCCACGCGACCACGCACGCCGCCAGGAACAGAAAGAAGCACGAAAAGAACACCGAGAAGAACACGAACAGATCGATGTGCAGTTGGTCTTGTCTGAAGAACACCAGGCCGAAGCTAGCGGCGCCGTCCTCAGAGTGACGCGCGCGGATTATCATGTAGAATTTAGTGTGTCCAAGTTCGTGGAATTTTTCAGGAAGCGTCAAAACGAGGCGGTTGCGCAGTTCGCGCACGCGCAACAAGATATTCTTCTTGTCAACAGTTATGTAAGTTGCAACATCCTTCGCCTTGTAATCCGCTAGCGTATACTCGGTCTTCTCATAATGCCAGGTCATGCGCGGCGATTCTTCAACGTTGTCGTCGAATGTCGGCATTTTGCGGTACGGTTCGTGCTTGTAATACGCCGGGTCGATCTCGACGACGTGGGCGCCGTACGTGCCGTTCACGGAGACGACGAAGGAGCTGTCGTTGGGGCTCAAGTAGAGGTCGACGGCGCCCTGCGTTACGTCCACGACCACTCGTATATCTACGTTCATGTATCTTGGATTTACGGCTACGAATACCGTCTGACCGGGGTAAAGCGGACGCGGCTTAATCTTGCATTCATCTAAAATAAAATAAAAAGTTTTTAATATGGTGATATTTATAGTCGTTTGAACTACCACTCACCCACAAATGGGTGTTCAATATCCAGGTTATACCGTGACTTAAGGAATTAGGTTTCCACATCTTACATGGCGACCCTGCCAAACTCCAAATAGAACAATATATAATTTTTAAAGATCTACTCACCGATGGACTTGCCGTCGAAGCACAGTTTATTTTCTATGTTGATGGTCTTGTAGCACTGGTGTCCGTTGCGCGGGTCGCCCATGTACAGGTCGCGGCACTTGACGCACTGGTACCGCCAGCACTCCTGCGCCGAGTTCTTGCTGGAGCTGGCGGTCTGGCACGACGCGTCGCTCTCTGTGTTGTTACCGCAGTTGCATTTCTCGCCTGTTACTGGGTCGCAAGTGTCGCCGTGACCGTGGCATTCGCAACTGTATGAAAAATGTTAAGTTAGTCTAGACAAAGCTTTGTAACCTCAGGCTCAAGGTGGGTCGATAAGACCGTTTTAATCCCACTAATTTCTTTGGACATGTTTATGACGAAGTTTTAGACAGGTTGATGATATATTTGGCTGTCAGATAGAAGTCCCTGACTGCTACCAAATCACCAGAACTATAATTGATATGTAGAAACACTGCAAAAAACATATGTCCAAAGATATTAGGCGTAACATTTTTTAATTTCAAACATTCTTAAAAATTTTTATCATCATTTAACCTCTAGCCGCCCATACGTCAAACCTTGCCAAGCAAAATGAAATTTTATTTTGTCAACACAAAGTTCAAATTAGAATGGAACAGGATACCTTTTTATAGGTCTCTGGGCGGCTAGAGGTTATACTTTTATTATAGCCAAAAATTATACATTTAGTTGTATACTTAGCAATAAAACATTCATTCATACTTTTACACATGAAAAAATACTTACGGTCGGCAAGGATCACTAAGGTTCTCCGATCCTCTAAAATATCCCTCTATACAGCGTTCGCAGCGCGGCCCATCCGTATTGTTCGCGCACCGCACGCAGCGCGCCTTCGCACTCTGGTAGTACTCGTCCAAGTCGCTGGTGTCGCGCTCCTCGCTCGTGCAGATGCTGGTGTGGCCGTGGCAGTACACCGAGCAAGGGATACACTGCCCGTTGTCGGTCGGATCGCCGACGAAGTTCGGCTTGCATTTCTCGCATTGGTTACCCTGAAGTAAAAGGTATAATTAGATAATGCCGTCAACTAGATTCTTACTCTTTATATTACAAGAGCGTTTCTTTTATTGTTTGCCTTTTTTATATATTGTGACCTTATTTGCCACTTTTGTGTTATTTCTAGTCAGGATCGCGAGCCAGATTTTCATCCTTATAGGAGAAAAAAAGTGTCCTAAAATGTCCATACATTTTTCGAACTTTCCTTTTTGTTACCGCCATACAAGTATATGGGGAAATGGTAACACAGTAGGAAAAAACTCTGGGACATTCTTTTAACCCATTAGGTTCGAAAGAGTTCGTGATTCTGAGTAGGAATAACACAAAAGTGGCAAAAAAGGTCACAATATGTAAAAACGCTCACAAAACGATTTTTTTTTCAATTGTAATTCCTAGCAAAAATTGCAAGACTAAGTCAACAGATAAGTACCTGATCTTGGTGACCTTGACGTGAAACGTGTGACGTGACGTGACCACTGGCACTGGACGGTGCAGTTGTCACGTCACACGTCTGTCACTCACCATGGTGTTGTTGTGGCACTCGATACACTTGTCGAGCTTGTCGGGCTTCTCGCAGTGCGCGAGACCGTTGCACTGGCACTGGATGGTGCAGTTGTCACGTCACACGTCTGTCACTCACCATGGTGTTGTTGTGGCACTCGATACACTTGTCGAGCTTGTCCGGCCCCTCGCAGTGCGCGTGCCCGTTGCACTGGCACTGGATGGTGCAGTTGTCACCTCACACGTCTGTCACTCACCATGGTGTTGTTGTGGCACTCGATACACTTGTCGAGCTTGTCAGGCCCCTCGCAGTGCGCGTGCCCGTTGCACTGGCACTGGATGGTGCAGTTGTCACGTCACACGTCTGTCACTCACCATGGTGTTGTTGTGGCACTCGATACACTTGTCGAGCTTGTCAGGCCCCTCGCAGTGCGCGTGCCCGTTGCATTGGCACTGGATGGTGCAGTTGTCACGTCACACGTCTGTCACTCACCATGGTGTTGTTGTGGCACTCGATACACTTGTCGAGCTTGTCGGGCCCCTCGCAGTGCGCGTGCCCGTTGCACTGGCACTGTATGGTGCAGTTGGCGCCGACGTAGCCGAAGTCGCAGCGGCACACGTCGGGCTGCACGCAGGCGCCGCGCACGCAGCCCTGCGCGCACACCGCCGTGCAGCCGTCGGGGCCGCGCTTGTGGCCCGCGCCGCACTCGCATACGTAGCCCGCTGGTAGGTCACGGCACACCTATGCACAAGAAGGGATATTGATGATGCAACGAATGCATATTTATTTAAGAAAATATTAAGAACATTTAAAATACATGAACATGCAGTGCTAAATATATTTTCACCACACCAGCTCGGAAAGGCTTACTTTGCACTTCAAAAACTGATAAGTTGCATTTTGTTCACATGTGAGGCAAATTAAGTAATCAAATGCAAATTTGCGTTGTTTTCTTATGTTTGCTGGTAGAATTGACTTTTAAATGATGATTTTGGATGATAAATATTTAATAACATTCATTTGGATTTAATTTGGTTTGATTTTGTTTAATATTTTACATTTAATATTTGCTTCGGGTTGGTGTGGTGAAAAATTTTGTATTTCACTTGGGGGCAAATTTGTTTAACCCTCGTGCTTTGAAACCCTCGCAACGCTCAAGATTCCATTTTTCGAACTTTGGTTTGGTTCAATTTTGGAATCTTTCGCTTGCTCGGGTATCAATATTAGCACGAGCGGTTAAACAACAACTTTGCCCCCTTGTAAAACAAATAACTATTTTTAAATTAAAAAGTTATTGTAATAAAACGGTATCTGCATAATAATTCTATGACTAGTGTAGTATTAGTGTTTAGTCTCTTGACTCCATTGCTATTGTTTTAATTTAAACTGTCCCTAATCATAAAATACCAAAGTTTTAAAATTATGGTGTCTAATAAAGAACTAGAGTCAATCTAAGCTTACATTGCACCTACTTTGACAGAACTCGCCGTGGAAGAGTCACTACTTATAAACGTCATATTTACATAGTTTGATACTTAATTTTGATATTTCCATATTTCTTAGCAAATACCATGCAGAGTAGCTTGGGCTGACTCTATTTTAGTTAATAAGTAGTTAGCGAAAAAATAATGTGTCACGTACCTCAGAATCTGCTTTACACTGGTGATGATTATTCTCACACTCATTTTCGGGTGGGCAACGCGTGTAGTGCCAGGAGAACGTGTCGATAGTTTCGTTCAACTGATGCGCAGTCGTGTAGACCGCCGCGCACGTCGTCCGCGTCGAGTATTCGAGCGGCGAGTCGATCGAGCCCTCCGTGCACACCCCTTCGCCGTTGGCGCCCTCTATAGCACACCAGCCGCAGTGCGAATGGTGGAGACACTCCGTGCACTGCTCGAATGTATCGCAAGGCGCTGGGCATTTGTTTTTTTCGGCTTTGGTTAGAACGAGCCCGCAGACACCGCCTGCGCAGTATACTGGTTGGTATGCAGGCGATATACATTTCCCCAAGTATGTCGCCCAGTGGCATTCCGCGAAGCCGCCCTCAGCGCCGTCGGAGCTCAGACACGATTGGCAGTCGGTGTATGCATGACAACGGCCGGGGCACTCTTCTCTAGTTCTTGGGCGGATGCTGGTGCGACCTTGCTCTTCTATTGCGGCGCAAGTCCAGTTGAACAACTCTGTTGGTTCCTCTGAAATTCTTGTCATTTGTCCTACAACAGATCGATTGGTCAGACTTCATCTACATTGTGAATCTTACAATATAATATGGAAAGTACACTTCAATTTGTAATGTATGACCTACCTTCTCTGGTAGCATGGCGCGTCCATGTGCACTGGTTGTTGACGCATTTCTCGCAGTCAGATGCCACGCATCTGTGCTCCGGACACTGGCCGACGTCGCTGATGTAGGTGGTCCCAGCGTTGCACTTTATACTGGTACACGACTCGTCCGTAGGAACGCATTCACCTGTACAAGAAGTTGGATTTTAGGAATACTTCGAAAAAGACGAATAAAAATGTCAACTTCCGTAGCAGGCTGAAAATCTTTTTATCGAGAATTCTACTATTTGCCCGATACAGTTTTTTTACCACTTTTCCGAATTTTCCGATACGATTTGGTAGGGTTGCTTGTAAAACAAAGCCAAAAACGGCTATTTAAAGGTCTAACGATGGTAAACTATTAAATACGCACCAACAGCAGCGGCACAGGATTCGCACCACCGGCAGGCCGGTTTCTCTTCAGGATACAGCGGCCAAGCGGCCAGGCAGGACGCGCACGTAGTAAAGTTCTCGCAAGCGCGCCTAGCAACAAGCTCCATATCGCACGCTTCCCCAGAATTCGTCGACACCCTATCACTGCTCTCGCACCCGGGCTTGTTCACAGAGAAGCATTTAGTGTAGTTTCCGGAACTACAAAAGCTACAGCCCATATGGCTGCGGCATTCCAGCTTGCTCGCGCTCCAGAGGGAGCAGAGGTCTTCGGGGAGGGATATGCGGGTGACTTGGCAGTGTGCGCTGCCGGTCCAGCCGCCGATGATGTAGATGTAGCCGTCGTTCTCGGATTCCATGTCGATGGCCATCGCGTGGGCTATGGTCGGCGGTGGTGGGTGGCCGACGATACTGATGCCTAAAAGAAGAAAATACAAATTTGGTAACTATTAGGGATGTACCGACTAGTCGCCGACTAGTCGGGAAAGCCGACTATCCGGCCACATTTGTAGTCGGCGATTAGTCGGCGACTAGTCGGCAAAAATGGCCGATTAGTCGGCACTTTATTAGTGAAAGAAAAACAGAAAAAAAAGAAATCAAAAGTCAATATTTACCATATGTTTTATGTTTATTTTACTAAAATATCTATTCAGGGTGCATACGAAAACTTTTGTTCGTAATATAATTGACCGTTTGATCGTTATCATATGTTGGTAGGCTGGTGTTTTCCTCTACAGGTCGATCTCAACTGATTCTCGTGTAATTTCATGTGCAAGTTCGATAGTAATTTTTTTTATTATTATTCAGTTCTTGTTTTTTTAATGGTGGAGGCATGAGGAACTTTTAATGTTATTGCAAAATTTAGAGACTTAGTCAGGGCACGTTGCTCGTAAAGACGCTTACCACAGGGGATAGGTTACGATTACGTACGGGAAATAGAGTGTAATATGGCGATTAGCCAGTTTTAGTGTTTAGCAGTAACGCTTTGGTTTACTGCGACATAAACGCGTATTGCTTGTGTCAGCGCAACCTAACGTGTATATATAGGCAGGCATTTAGAGAATATACGTTCTTATACTATCACACATAACGTGTTTCAATACATACTCCCTGCTACCGCACGAAACAACATAACAAGTCCTATCTTGTTATTTGATGGCGACCCAGACCAGCGAACCAACGAACTAATACTCAAGAAAGAAGAAAAAATCTACCAAGACTACAACCCAGATAACCAATCACACTTTCAACGCAAGAATCCACGCAGTCAGAACCAACCACCATTAAGAACCAAGAAAAAAGAAGAACCACCCAACATCAAAAAACGGAAACCAAGTTAAGAAGAGAAATCAAGAAGAGCGAAGATCGAAGAGCGTTGTCCAGGGTTTCCCGGCTCGCAAACCAAGAGGTGTCCAGGGTTATCCCGGCCCACCATAATCATCGGAAGCAGAGCCAGCCAGCCATATGAAGCGTCAAGCGAGTGCCACGTGGAGGTGCCAGCTCGCCAGGCCGCGTCAACAGCTGCCAAGAATGCCGGTCGCGAACTCGCACCGGACCGGACGAAGACGAAGCCGAGGACGGCCAGCCACGCAGCAATAGGATGTAAATCCTACGTGTAATTTAGTATTTTATTTAATTTTCTCTAAAAGCCAGCATTTTTTTTTCCAATTCAGTAGCAGTCATATTTAAATCATTCATAATTATTAAAGGTTGTCGCTAAACTCAATTTCGTTTCGAGCATAAATAATTTTCATAAGAAGTCATAATATAATATAAAAATTAAGTGTCGAATAGTGTCCTCAATTATGTATGTTGCAATTTGCAGCGCGTACCACACGTTGTGCGCACGTCGACAGAAAACTTAACTAGGCCGCGAGATTTTGCCGCGAGTTAGAATATTTTAATAAGCGATGAATGAAATTTGATACATCGCATAACGATTAAGTAATAAACAACTCAATTCAATAAAATTATTTAATTGTTTTTGAGTAATGATTAGCTACGTGTCGGACTGATCACCTGATATACAGCGAAAGTTTGATTTATTACATTTTTTTTTTTGAATTTTGGAAGTTAAATAATAGTGTTTATTTTATAAAAAACCTTACAGTACGGTACAAGTTTGAGAAGTTTTAAGGAGTTTAATAGGCACATTCGTACAATGTGACCTTATAGCTAGAGCACTAGTCCTTCGTACTTGATCATAGTGTGATATACAGTATCCTCCGTGAAAGTTGTAGGAGACTTTTAAGTCTTAATGTATTTGTGTCTCTAGGTACAGGCAGAGCCGTACAGCCTGGCCTGATATGCCGCTATTATTGTGTTTTAGGGTGACCATGCCCTCGGGTAGCCAATCCCGCGTGTAGTTATGAAGTTCGGGTACGCACGGGAGCGTAGCCCATGATGTATTGATTATAGGGTGACCATGCCCTGGGTAACCATTCCCACTAATTATGTTAGGAGCTTAGGACTCCGTCTCAATACGGCATTAGTTATTTTTATTACGAGATTTGTAGAGTACCGTAACTATTAGGGTGGTTCAAAAAACATTTTTTTTTTCCTACGGGGCACCCCCTTATTTTGTTACACTTATTATGCTGATAAAATACACCAAGTTTCGTAATTTTATCTCAACTACAAGGGGGTGCTACAACACTTTGAAATTTTTCAAAGTTGTATGAAATAAAAAAAAAAAAAAGTTTTTATTATTCAGAATTTTATTTAAGTATCTGGTTTCACACTATTTGCACATGTGATTTATAAGTTTTTAAGTAGAAAATCATTTTTATTTCTATTTTTTATAATTTTTCAAAAGTAAGATTTTTTGAATTTCGCCTAAAATAGTCATAAAAACTAGAAATAAAATTTTTTTTTACTTAATAACTTTTAAATCACACTTTCAAATAATGTGAAAACCACTACTTACATAAAAAACTAAAAATAAAATAAAAATCTTACTTTCGAAAAATTATAAAAAATAGAAATAAAAATGTTTTTCTAATTAAAAACTTATAAATCACATGTGCAAATAGTGTGAAACCAGATACTTAAATAAAATTCTGAATAATAAATACTTTTTTTTTTTGGATATCATACAACTTTGAAAAATTTCAAAGTGTTGTAGCACCCCCTTGTAGTTGAGATAAGATTACAAAACTTGGCGTATTTTGTCAACATAACAAGTGTAACAAAATGAGGGGGTGCCGCTTCTTCTAACTAGAGTTTGAATTTTTCCCATACAAACGTGAACCACCCTAGTAACTATAAACAGTTAAAGTTGAAGAATAAATGTTTTAAGGTTGAATAGTAAATGTTTTAAAGATGAAGAATAGGTAAATGTTTTAAAGAAGAAGATTTATATCTGACGAGAAAAGAATTGAATTAATATTTTAACGTTTGAGAGATGTTAACATTTTAAGTGAAGATAATATTTTCTTATTAAAAGATAACGATATTTTTTTTACAAGGACTACGATATTAATACGATACATAAAATCAAGCTATATAAAGATTGTTTGCATTACCTATATAATTTATTAATATTTTTTTTTATTGATTTCAGAAAAAATTGTAAACAAGTAACATGCGTTTAAATTTTTTCTTCTGCCACCCCTGCGGTGAAAGGAACTTTCGGGGAAGGTGTAATATGGCGATTAGCCAGTTTTAGTGTTTAGCAGTAACGCTTTGGTTTACTGCGACATAAACGCGTATTGCTTGTGTCAGCGCAACCTAACGTGTATATATAGGCAGGCATTTAGAGAATATACGTTCTTATACTATCACACATAAGGTGTTTGACTTCTACTCCCATCACCCGCTCGAAACCATATACATAACTACTACTATCCTGTTATTTGAAGAGCCTTGGAAATACCTCCTACAAGCTGTACTGACGGTCTGCTCAGGATCGCAAAATAAAAGAAAGCTAGAAATTGAACGAGGATTCTTGCGATATATCTTTGAACCTGTAGAGAACATCTTTTAGTCAAGCTAAATTATGATGAATAGCGCAACCAAAGGAGCAAAACTATTGTTTTTCCTCTGAACTTATACGAAACTAATGATCTGGCCGACTAGCCGACTAGTCGGCCGACTAATCGGCCATTCGAGCGCCGATTAGTCGGCTAGTCGGCCAAATAAATAATCGGTACATCACTAGTAACTATCAAAGAATATACTTACGTAATTAAACTATAGACCAAAAATAAATATTGATAGCATTTTTTGCACGCAACTAATAGGTATTTATGTTGGCACAACAGATAATGAACTTTCTAAATGCCTGAGAAATTACCTATTCTGGCTTTTTTGGCATGAGTTGCAAACCACATGAGCCTAAATAAACATAATTAAATGAACTTTACTAACCTTTGACAAGCCTGACCCACTGGTTGCAACTATACATGTAGGCGATGAGGGAGTCAGATCTGTGGTCAGGGTCGCTGCGACCGCCAAACACGACCATGTACTCGTTGGTTGTCACGGCCGAGTGCAGGTACGCCGGCTGCGGTAGGTCGTGGTAATGATTCCGGCGGGGGAAGTTCGGCAGCTCGCTCCATTTCTTAGTTGGGTAGTGGAGCGCAAACAGTTTGTTAGAAAGCGATGTCCCGTTGTAAGAATACAATATCCCCCCGTAAACGTACAAGCTCTGCGACGGCGCGTGATACACTGTGCTGTGTCCTATAATACCGGTCGGCTTAGAACCCCCGCAATTCAATTTTATCCATTTATCATTATCAAGATCGAATTCCCAGATATCGGTCATCATCCCCTCCTCTAAAGAGAATCCACCGATAAGCACTAGACTTTCGTAATCTTGGTACTTCTGAAGCGTCAGGGTGTGGCCTGCGAGGGGAGGCGGTTGTTTCTCTTTGTTATTAATGATATTCCATCTCTGGTCTTTTAGGCTGAACTGCCAGAAATCTCCTAGTGTCTTATTCTGACCGTTCTTTTCTTGTAAACTGAGTCCACCGTAAATGTAAATGTTCTGTTTAGAATGATAAATTTCTGACGCGTGGAAGTAACGACCTTCGGGCATTTTAGCGTCGGGGGTCGCCTCGACGGTAACTTGCATCCAAGTGTTATTCTTTGTATCAAAAAATCTGATATCGTTCAGCGGTCCGTGCGACAGCGAGTATCCTCCAAACATCCACAGCCCTCGTCTATCTGCTACTAAACTGTGCCCGAATCTGGGCAAAGTCTTTCTAAGATGATCTAATCCGTCGGACAAATATTCAGAATTGAAAAGTTCCGTAAACACGAGTTGCGTTTTGTCGAGTTTAATAGAACAGTCGTCGCCGCCGTAACCTTCGTTACAGAGGCAGCGGCCGTAGCTGGTATCACATGTTCCGGCGTCGTGAGCCAAGCTGCAGTTGTTTCGACAAATGTCCACTTCGCAATCGGGCCCACCGAAACCTTCGCGGCAGACGCAGTGGCCCTTGGTGCACACTCTCGGCCACGGGCAGTAGAGACCGCACGCTAACGATTTGTAGACGCCTTCAAATCCTTGCTCCACCTGTCCCTGTTTGTAATGGACCGTTAGGTTCCCGCTACGTGCTTCCACGATGCCTGACGATGCTCCATTGCAGAAAACTCCGAGCAACTGACTCTGCTGGTTATTGCTCATATCCGGCACACCTCCGAGCCCATCGTACACGTATACGGCGTTTTCATCACAAGGTACGTTCAGCGTAGAAGAATTTATAGTAAACTGGATTATCGCATCTTTGATGTCCCCAGCTGATATAATCCATAGACATTCTTTCGAAGGGCCTATGATCTTAATGTCCGGGTCACTTTTATAGGAACCTATACCTTCAGTCTGCGACGCGTTGAGCATTCCCCTGGGCTCGCATTGATAGTAGCATTTTCCGCCGTGCCGGGGATCACCGTAAAACTTTGGTTTGCAGCGCTCACAGTTCTGTCCTTCTGTGTTGTCCTTGCAGATGCACTCGCCGGTGGCGACGTCGCAGAAGCCGCGCGTCTCGTCGCCGTGGTCATTGCAGTCGCAGCGGCGGCAGCCCTGGCCCGTGGTGGCGTTGCCGTGGCTGCCGGGCTTGCACGACTCGCAGAACTTCCCCTCCGTCCAGTCCTGGCACTCGTCGCAGCGGCCGACGCCGGTGCGACACGTCGAATGATTGTGACAGCCGCAATTGATGGAGCAATCGGCGCCCGTCCAGCCTAAATCGCAGTGGCATTTGTAGTGCGGCGCCCCGAGACAGTACCCGTGGATGCAGTTGTTGTAGCAGGTCTGCACGCAGCTCTTGCGGCCGTCGCCGCTGTAGCCCTGCTTGCACTTGCACGTGTAGGAGCCGTGCGTGTTGTTGCAGACGGCGTGCTCGTGGCAGTCGTGCAGCTTGAGGCCGCACTCGTCCACGTCGGGACACTGCGCGTAGGCCCAGCCGGCGTCGGCGGCCGACACGTTGAGCAGCGACGCGCAGTCGGCGTGCGCGCGCGTGAAGTCGCCCTCCGTGCACGCGCCCGTGATCGGGTTCTCGTGCGAGTGGCACCAGCCGCAACCCATGGACCGGAGACAGGTGGAGCACTGCGTGTGCGCCTGGCAGGACTTGCACTGGCCGGCTTTGCGCACGCTGTCGTCGGCGGCGGGCGCGGAGGAGGCGCGGTCGAGCCACTCGCGACACAGCCCGAACTGGTACTCGCTGGTGTAGACGCTGAAGCTGAAGCACTGGCGCGTGGCCTCGCACCAGACGCAGCGGCCGCGCTCGTCGAGGCAGTGCTCGCAGGCGAGGCGCGTGCGGCAGGGCGCGGGGCACTCGCTGGGCTCGACGACGGCGCCGCCGGCGCGGCCGCGGCGTGCGCAGCGCGCCTCGTCCGCCCACCACTCGCAGTAGTTGCCGGCGACGCAGCGCTCGCAGCTGATGTAGTTGGAGCAGTTGGGGCAGGCGGCGGGCTGCAGGGTGAGGTAGCGCCAGGCGCCGGCCTCGGCGGCGCACACGGCGCGCTCGTCGGCGGCGCGCGGCTCGCACTTGTTGGTGAGCTCGCACCAGCCGCACGCCGCGTCCGCGAGACACAGCAGGCAGTTGTCGTAGTTCTGGCACTGCCCGTCCGAGTACGGCTCCAGGAACTCGAATGTAAATACCTACAAAAACGATAGCACGTTAATAAAAACAAGTCGATGCAAGTTTATAACATAGTATATGTGGACAATTTCGGTTATTAAAACAGCTTTATGATACCATACCATATTGTCAATGAAGTATTACCATAAATACCCCCTGTATTCCATCTATCCTATATTTGATCAAATGTGCAATGCGTCTTATTCTCTCACTAAGAAAAATGTGACATTGAACCAAGAAATTGGACAGGTGGAATACCACAACCTTAGGTATGCTGACGATATAATCGGAAACCGGAACTGAGTTCAATTTTACTCATACAAAGTTGTACAAACACACCAGAACACTTACTTGCAAAAAAAATAGAAACAAATAATAAATACCTTAGCAGTTTCCGTCGTTTTATTATGTAGCAGTTCCATCTTGGCATGATGATGAGAAGGATACAGTCCCGTATGTAACGTATCGTTAGCGTGCATGTCGACAGCGAGTCTGCCGGGGAACAGCGACGGCCAGTCGACGATAGAACAGGCGGCCGGCTGGGCCGTTAAGTTGGCTATAGATTCTGTCTTGGGCCCGAGCGCGAGCGATATGTTCGAATAGCCGGCGCATACATGAAGGGTCTCTCCCGTTCCGTTCCAGTGCTGAGGAATACGCAGCCAACCTCTCAGCCGCGCTTCGCTTGACCCGGTAAATATATGATTGCTTCCCCCGCCGGTGGCCCAGTCGACGGTAGTCGCGTTGACGACCGACACCCCGTCGGGATGGTTCCAGTCGGCCGGCTGCTGGTATCGGAGGAACGTGAGACCGGGTCGTTTATCTAAATCTTTGCATTCCTCAGGAGTAGTCACTTCGGTGCCGGTGGTGCCCCACCAGCCTGGGTTTTGCGAAGGAGTGTCTTCACCGCAAACACCGTAGTTATCTGTAAATACATAAATGAATGATTATACTACTGTTAAGAAAATATCTAAGAAGCTTCTGACCTCCGCCCTTCATATTGTTTTGGAGTTGTGGCACTCGACAGTAACGTACCGTCCTTGTGGTGGCAGCGCGCGTTCTGCACACACCAGCTGCACTGGTGCAGCCCTAGTTTGGTGCTGACGGACGGCAGCGGAGCCCGGGAGCCCGCGCGGCCGGGCGGCGGGCCGTGAATGAGGCACGAGTGGCACTCGCCCAGCGCTGGGCAGATGCCGCCGCAGCGGATGGATTGTAAATTAGTTGTGCAGTTTGAGCCGATCGTTCTGCCGTAACAAGTCTGTAACAAGTATATTGTCATTGTTGCTGCCTATCAGCGTGACATCACAGAACAGATCACATAACAGAGTAACTATGTATAGAAGTACATACATCGTCTGCAGAGCACCAGCCACACTCGGGGTCCGCGAGGCACTCCGGCTGACTCTGATGCCGCGGACACGCTGACTCGGGGTCGTTGTTGCTGATGCCTGCTTGCCAGCTTGGTACCACGTATGCTAGCAGATCACCTATAACAAGTTATTGTTGGTCAGACTTAGTGATCAGTTTGTTTAGTGATCTTAGTGCTTTCTAAAAAATCCAAGTGAGACAAGACAAGTAAGAAATCCTTTGTAGATTCAGTTCACCTTTGTGTATATTTTATACAATAATGGGATAATAGATACCTACACTAAATTGTATACATTTTGTCATGTTTACCATTGACATTCCCATGATATCCTCCAGCGATGAGTAACGTTGAAGGCGGTTTCAAAGCTGCCGCATGTGCAAACACGCCCTGCCGTTTAGGGTAGAACTCGCGAGGGCTGCCCAAGACCTCCAGAGGTATCCACGCGTGGCAGCCCAGGTGGTACAGATACATTTGACCGTCATAGCATATCTCCTCTTTGTTGTGCCGATGTGAGTAACCGCCGAAAACTACCAGGTAATTTCCTGCAATTTAATTCTTATTAAAATAACAAAAGTTTATAAGAAAATATGGTAAATATAAGTACAATCAATGAGTAGTTGCCTCTATCGTTTACTATACACGATTCATATCAGACGGTAATCAACGCTCCAACTCCATCTAGTTGATGTAAATCGAACATTAGTCGGCATTGACCGCTAAGTTTTCCCAAGCCTCACGTTCTGAAAAAATCTTATTGTAATATTACCGATTATTGTCGATGTGTGAAATGCTCGTTCCCTCGGTACGTATGTGTCCCTTAAATGCGCCCTGGGATAGTGTATTTCGCTCCAATGCCGATTATCAATATCAAACGCAAACATTCTATCGGTCAGTTTTGAAAATCTGGAAGATGCAAAAGTAAATTTAATATGTTACATGCCAAAATTAATTAGTATTTATTAATATGAAGTTATTAAATTGAGTATTGAGCAAGCAACCACTTTGCTACGTAGTTTTCATTTTGCACATCTAGTATCAAGTAGCGGTACTGATAAATCCGCTACTTGACGCTAGATGTCGACTACGAAAATAATAAGCGTTTGGTAAAAAAACTGATGTATGGAGTGAGCACTCTATGCTTAAGTACTTATTTCTCTATGCTACTGTATCTGTATAACAACAACACACCTAACAGACTATTGATAGATCTTATCTCGTTGGAATAAGGTATATGAATCACCAATTAACTGTGATAACTATAGTACAGCTACTAAAGTTGTCAACACTCACCTCGCCACACTAGCGACAACGCCTCCATATACTAAGATGGAGTTGGAGTACGAATGATACACGGCAGTGTGCGCAACTACTCGCACATCAAGCTCCTTGCCGCCGCGGACTTGCACCTTCTCCCAACTCTCCGTACTTGGCTCACTTAGTTTTATCTTATACATACTGAAAAGGAAGCGGAAGGTAATGTTAGATATAACACTATACACTATGAATATCAAGGACTCTCATTGAGATGATTCTAGCAAGGTTGAACTTGAACAACGTTATTTCTCTTTGGGCTTCATCACCTTGAATTTTGTCTTGTAATTCAAATTAGATTATAAATGCTAATTATCTCAATCGATTAGCCAAGGTCAAATATAAACAAGGTTTGACTATCTGCAGTCATTGTCACTAGATCGTGCAAGTTATCCTTTTAGATAAATCGCAGGATGCCAAAATACTCACGTTGAAGAAAATTCTCCATCTACCGTACTACCTCCAAAAAGATACAGTTCATCCTTAACAGCAGTTAGAGTATGTCTAGTTAATCCAGGAGGCAAGAATGAAGAATTCACAGCTCTCAGTGTCCATATATTGGTCTCAGCGTCGTACAGCCATAGCTCCGAAGACAAACTACCGTCTGATAGCTTCCCACCATACAAAACAAAACCAGTAGAAAAAGGGCAGGCAGAGTGCCCGTATCTCGGCTCGGGTTTTGTATCATTAGACTTCATAATAGCATTCGAAAAGTCCGGCTTGTCAGTAAAATGTAAATAACTCTCGGAATACGGTGTTGGTGAATGAGAATACATTAGAGGTAATGTGGTTTTGTCATGGTGGGATACCGAGGATAAAAGTAAATTAAATAATGAACTCCTATTGCCTATCTGCCAGCTGCCATCTGTATTGCCCTGTGGAAAGAAATATGTTTTATTTATTCGTACAGACGACTTACAAAAAGTGATTTGTTTCACTGTTGTTACAATGGAATGTGAAATAATTATAACTGGTACTGAATTTTTCATGAATTACCTCTCTTTGTTATGATAATTTTTAGGTCAACGTCGCAAATGTCGTAATAACACAGTTATTTGCTGTTAGTTAGTTACAGTGTATAAATACTGGTTAATAAAATAAATAGTTACCTTTGTAAAGAGAGTCAAAAATGACTGATCTATTTCCTCATTAGTTGGATATCTACGTAATACTTTTCCATTTTCATCATACCATTGACTAGTTGAGAACCTGTAAAAAGTTCATGAGTATAACTAAGCAAAATCTGTCGTTGCAATTTGAAACTAATTGCTTTATAATAAGGTCTATGTTTGAACAGATAATATTGCTCAAACTCTTTATCTCAACTAAATACAAAAGACAATAACATAGACTCACTTATAAACTTCTAATAAGCCTAAAACTTTATTCAGATCATATCCTCCAAATACGTATAGAGAGTCCGTGTGGTTGACGTATACAGCGGAGTGAGCCGCGCGGCGTGTCATGCCGCTCTCCGAGCGAGACAGCCAGTGCCAACTGTTGCCGACCTTGTCGTTCTTCTTCAAGGAACAAGACTCGCCGGAAAATCTGAAAATTGTAGCGGTTATTGCAATATTAAATTGCCTTGGCCTTCCTATATAATGAGTGGCTGACATTGATAATGAAGCAGGAAATATGGAAAGGAATTATAATGACCAACTTGACTGTTGATTACATTCGGATGTAGTGTTGACAATTGTATAAAATATTTTTCTCTCAAAATTTATAATACCTATGTATAGTATTTATTGTAAGATGTGCAGGTAAAACTTATAAGGACGATTCCAACGAGCACAGTTACGAGAATGGGAGTAAGCATGAACACTTTCCATGTCCACCATCAGTATAAGTATGTTACTTTAGCCTAAAATGGTACTGTCACAAGCTTTGGTGACAAATCAATAAATAAATAAAAATACAAGCAAACAGCAAGTAAAAACTAAATCAAATTATGAACAATGGTTGTACACTTACGATTTATTTTCATTTTCAAGAATATAAAGCATAGCTACACCACTGTTTATCAAAACACAATAGAAGAAAGATGGAATAAATCAACAACTTCCTAATTATATTTATGCCTACACTACTGTTGTGCAGTCATCAATTTAGAACCTCGTCATATTAACTATTCTAACAACTATCATCGCCTTACTACATGAGTCACTAACACGACAATCATACTACTATTACTTTAGTGACTAATATGATTATACTGTGCTACTAATATTAGTAATGCAATGGGTTAAGGCCGAAATTTAAAAATGGTCTCCACTTCGCTGGCCCAATATTACAGGGTTCTATGTTTCACTTTTATCGAACTGAAATTTGAACATTGTCATAGTGTCATTAAGTCGAATTTCAGCTATCTTGAAAATGTAACATAGAACCCTGTAATATTGGGCCAGCGACTTGTGTTAAATAGGTCATCAGAAAAAAGGAAATTTATTGACTATAAAACTTGAATCCCAAGCTCCACAAGGACTGCAGGCAGGTTCTTCAACATATTTTCATCCTTTGAACGCCACGACTACTATATACAAACAGCAACACTCCTAACTGTACATTGGTGGACCTCATTACAAAAGGCATAACATCCACCGATGTACAGTTAACAGTGTGAGCATGTGAGATGGTACAATGCGCTAATGTAAACTTTATAGTAATACATAGGTGTTAATATTATATTGTAATTGTGCGCGTCTGCAGTAGCGGTCGAAGAGTTAAAGTGCCAATTTAAAACAACAAGATTTATGATATTTTATGTATGTTTGCTTAAAAGGCAGAGCCTTGCCACTTCACCTAACTATGTACACATTATCAAAGGGCTGCAAGTGCATCTCACTGCAGCACCCATAAAACTTATTGTCGTGCTGTGTTAATTATCAAAGTATGTTCTACTGTGATTATATTAAAAACAATCTTACCCTTTCTTGCACAAGCATCTATCTCCTTTGCACTGTCCATTATTTGAGCATTGATTAGGACAGAGCTGCAAGCTGCAGTCCTGCCCGCCGCGGGTGCCAAAACAGAAGCACTTGTGCTGCACACACAACCCGTGGCCGGTGCAGTTGTTGGGGCAGTCATGTATGGCATATGTTGCTCGGAAACCATCAAGAACATAATTGGTGTCGCTATACAGCAATATTAACATCTGCAACATAGACACATGTAGATGTAATTTTTCAAATAGATTAAATGATTGTTAAACATGACTTGTTTCATGTCAGCAAAGTACTATTATTATGTAGTTCTTTAGTTTAAATCATTATAGCTGTAACTTTGAGGAGAACCATGATAAAAAAAATTACTATATTTATTAATCTAGTATCCTATTTGTTTTTTTTTATAAATACAATAAAAGTATACATTTTGCTTGTTGCACAGTTTGGCCTTCTTAGGTGATCAGATCTTTTTAGGCTATCTTATAAGCCTGACAGTTAGAACATATACCAATGTTTATGTAAGTATATATTATTATCTATTACAACAGATTTATGCATGAAATTAAGTTATTGGACTTTAGTCCATCATTAGAACCAATTTATGTTTTGTGAAATAAAGTTTAAGTATGAAATGTATCCTAAAATTATGTTTTTATTATCTTCTTTAAAAACTAAATGTTTGAAAAAAAAAAGACTTACATGAAAAAAAGTAAATATATTTTATTTATATACTAGACAACATTGAGGAGCATTGTGGTTCAGGTTTTTCCACTTGCAAGCCGGTACCAAATACCGGTATATTTTTCATACAATTTAACCGGTATTCAATTTCGGTATCTTGGTTGTTTATAGTGTATATTTTTTCACTTAATTTAGCTAATCTGATCAATCATTATCCTTACCTAAATACTATTCTATAATATCAAAGAAATAATGTGATAGCTATGAGATATTTAGATTTTTAGTTATACCGGTAAAGGTCCCTGCTTGCAAGAGGCAACATCAAGAAAAAATATACTGTCAGGCAGATTAGCAAGTGGTATTTTCTGCCCCAAACAAATTTAATGTTGTTTATATTCCTAAGTATGAAAACTTGTTCTATTCACTTTGTTTGAGGTCACAATAAAGTGTATATCAAATTAAATTTGTGTTAATGACATTTTAATCACATGAATGAAACTGATTAAGTAAAGGTGTAAAATAAACATGATCCTCATAGCTCCAGCTTAAGTTATAACATGGTGGAAAATTACTTACAAATCCACTTGAGGCAGTCACATTTTGAGGTTCAGTTTTTCCACTAAAGCTTCCAAGTAATGGTGCATCAAATGAGTCTCCATCATACACAAAGACATAGTCATAAGAACATTCTGTGCCCATACGCAGAAAACTCAATGTTATGAACTGACTTTTATTAGCTGCCTTGATAAGCCATTCACAATGGGAGTCCTATAAGAAAACAATGATTAATGTGTGCTGTAGTGAAATGTTGAAGTATTGAACTTCCATGGTGAGAGTGACTGACTTGGGTGTAGTTAGAGTCGGTGGGCCCGTCGGTGATGACGCCGCTGGGCTCGGTGAAGACCCTGCGCGTCTTGTCGCAGGGCGCCGAGGACGCGGCGCACAGCACGGCCAGGCAGATCCAACTCACGACGACTAAGCCTACTCCCTTCTCCCGATTCCGTGGGAAAAACATGCCTCTTCCGATTTGCCGCAAAACATAAGTCAACCATCAAAGCCATATAATCGTGAATTCGCAACTAATATCACTAAATGTAAAATAAACAAGCACTCATTTATCGTAATAGATGACATCTACTTCAAGGCTAACCACTTTAAAAGATGAATGCCACAATGACTCCTGAGATCTTTGATTTGATTGAATAAACCTAATATTTCCGCATTATTCTGACTTCGAATAATAAATGTATATTGTTTGCTTGCACTTTCTAATGTGTTTTTTCGTAAAAACAAACAATTCACGAATCTCACAGTCAGTTTTGACATTTGTTTGACGTTTGAGGATTGCCATTAGTTTTTTTTAATGTCATCGTTAGGAAGACTGTACAGAAACAAACAGCCAAACATAAATAATTTAATAAACTTTAAACAGTGATTCAGCATAAATATTACACTAATTTAAATTTTTGGGAGGATACATAATGAAATTTGAATCTATATTTTAGTCAGTCAGAGCATCAGTCAGGTCAGAAGGTCTACCGCGAATACCGAGGTTCGCAAATTGCGGACATCTTTCTCTGTCACTCTAATTACACCTTTCGAGTAAAACAATAA
This sequence comes from Cydia splendana, assembly GCF_910591565.1. NCBI lineage: Eukaryota > Metazoa > Arthropoda > Insecta > Lepidoptera > Tortricidae > Cydia > Cydia splendana. The sequence continues at coordinate 11,763,995 of NC_085964.1, read as the reverse complement.
GATGCAAACGGCAATTTGCCAACCCCGGTGTTCACGGTAGGTTCTCAGACATGAATCTAGTATATAACTGGATCTGACATGAAAGGTGGGGGGAAGTGACCGAACAGGATAGTCTTATGTATCTTTCAGTAGGAGTAGCAGCGAAAGAGCTATTATTGTTTGCCCTTGTCACAGTCTCACATTTTATTTGTTCCCCACCGTAAATTTAGTATGGATTATGGTGGGCAACAAATAAATTCGACCAATCATAGTCTCGCATTGTGTATGTTTTGGCCCTCACGGAGGCACGCGTATAGGCGTATACCACTTCTATAGGATCCTACCTTCTATGTTCTCAGAGCAGCTTCAGTGCTGCCACCTATTGAATACTAAGTCGTTCTTTTTCAAGCTATAGTTCGTTTTTTTTAGCATTAGAAAGAAGGTAAACAATCTTGACATGTCTTTTTATTAAAAAATATTGAAAACCGCTTTAAAAAATTAGTTTCTATTACTATTACTTATGAAAGTAAAAGAATGTAAAAGATAGTATATGATTTATAATTCTAACATATTTGCTGTGACTTATTTTCAAAAAGTAGTTATATATATAGGACATGCTTATTTTTCAATGGTGATTTTTAATAAAAAGACATGTCAAGATCGCTTACCTTCTTTCTAATGATAATAAAAACGAACTATAGCTAGAATCTGGCTAGAATCAACTAGAATACAATCGCGTAAGAATCGTAAGATCCGCGACGATACCGCGTGACTCCGCGCTCCTTACCCGACTCAACTGCGACTTGCGAGGAGGGTTATGATTTTAATACCTACTCTAGGTGTCGTGCGTTCCATTGTAGCGTCAAAACTACTGAGCCGATTTTGGTAGTCTCCTTTTTTAACCGACTTCGAAATACATTTTACAAAAACCCTAAGATGTCGGATTTTCAAAACGTTTACCCGACTATACGCATGTAGGTAATGTGTGTATTCTTATTAATATTTTTAAGTTTTAAAGAACATTCTTCAGCAAAATTTCTTATAAAAAATTGTAACTAGGTAGGTATAATAATAGGTACATACACTTTAATTTTATCTATCTATCTTTCCTATATTCAGGGGATAAAATTAGCTACGAAGTAAGTAGGGCATAGGCAGGAGATGCGTATCGATCGCACGCACTGCTGAATCAGCAGCCGCCGGCTCGAGAGCACTGCGCCCAGAGAACTAGAGGCTACAAAGGCCCACTCGGGAGACTCAGGGTTAATGATTAACAATCGATTGTTTATTATTAATTAAATGCAAACATAAGGGTCTAACTAATGAGGCTTTCTGTAAGTTATTTGTAGCTTTCTGCGTTTAAAACTTCTTTTAAGGACATAGTGTCATTGCGTCTGTTTACCGTCCAGTGCCTGTTTCCGTCGTAGTACGTAATACGTACTTGGCGTAGTTGCTACAAAGAATTGGGTATCATTTGAATATACAGATATATATTCAAATTATACACATTTCTTGAATATATAGGCATATATTCAAATTATACGCTGCTTCTGTAGCAACTACGGCAAGTGGACGGAAACAGGCACTGGACGGTAAACTGACGCAATGACCCTATTTATCTGATATACCTAGGGTTGCCATAATTAGTCGGAACTGATAAGGGACAGTGGTATTCTAGAGCAGGGGTCTCCAAACTTTTTTACCTGAGGGCCATATGGCGCCTCAGAAAATTTCGCGCGGGCCACCGAGGGGGGAGGGGGGTGTATCTGGTTGCTGCTGTTTGGAGCTGGGGTTTAGAGAGCCCTGTTCTAGAGCGCTATTAATAAATAAATAAATATTATAGGCAGGGTCACTACCCACTAGGCCAGACCGGTCGACAAAATACGGGACAAAAACGGGACCAGTAAAAATACGGGACGTGATACTTAAATACGGTGACAGTCCCGTATATACGGGACGTATGGCAACCCTAGATATACCTGTAATGTGTAATTACGAACTTTAAATTTTATCGTCAGAAGTAAGTAGGTCATAGCCATATGTGTATCGATCGCACGCACTGCTGAATCAGCAGCCGGCTGCTCGAAAGCACTGCGCCCTGCAAGATCCGAGGGCCTGCCGCCAGCATTGAAAAACCGAATGTTTTTATTTTATCCTATGATTTTATCTAAGTCTCTATCCCTCGAACACGCAAGAACGAAGGAGGTAGATAACGATTTTAAATTTTTCGGTGTACAAACACTATTCTAATCTAACCACATATCTAATTATAGGTACACATATAACAAGTGTGGTGGAGGTAATTTCTCCAACATATAAATGTGGTAACTTATGGGCAAATCCGCTACCCAAATACTTTTTTATTGGTTCAGCACCTAGGTATACCTACTTGCGTTTATTACCATATTTACGGAGGTGAAAATTAATAAATCTATGGCGCACGTGAGAGCACGGGGAGGGCTGTTGAAGTTTTTTCATCCGGAATGAAGTGATAACCGCTAATGACACCCTTGAGCCGCCGAGTCATCCGCCACACTCGAGAGATGAATTAAATTATATCGCATTTTAATTATCCTGTTATCTGGCCTGGGCGCTTTGAGATAAAACAGAAGGGGAGACTTATATTTAGGTATTACACCTTTTGCTCTGACTAAGTATAAGCTGATTATTATTACTTATATTTTAACTCAAATTTTCAAGGTAATGCGACATCACCGAACACCTAAGCCATAAATTATACCTAAATGCGCCTAAACGAAAGGTACTAACAATAATTTTATAGCGGAGTTTAATTAAATTGTAGGCAATGATGTCTGGAGGTGCAAATATCAAACGTGTCTAGCTAGTTTAATACGAGTACGAACATTTACGAAGCTTAAGCATGTCACAGTTCACATCCAGCAATAGCCGTCACAATTTGAATACAAGCGATCGTTCATCAACGCGAAACCATTTCTACGAAATCTCTAATTTCTCTTAGTAACTAACGTACGTATCTTAAAGTCATTGTTAGACTGGTTATGTAAGTCCTGCCTGAAATACTCATAGGGCCAGGTGGCAGTGTGTTCTTGGCACACAGGCTGTCCAGTCTTACGGGCGCGCGTGACGACCCATAAGCGCATGTTTACCATGCAAATTAGCTGACCACCACCGTCCATTTTTTAAAACACACAACAAATATTGTCACCCGTGTTTACTTTGTCCTGTTTTCACTCACACCGAACGTGCTTATCAAACTCTCTTTTTAATTCCCACCGGTCTTTAACTTATGACTCAGGTTTCGTTTATTGTAATTGTTCGAAGTTTTTATGCAAATTTGGTACCTACATTGGTACTGTTGTCCCGAGTTATTATTTTGTAGTCAGCCTTTTTATTATATACGCTAAAAAAGATATGCTAAAAAAGAAAGGTCGACACTCTAAATAAGTACCTACAACTTATTTATAATCCAAAAACCGAAGACTCGAATTTCGGTAAGTTTTTTTTACAATAGGGCCAATTACACGGCGTCGTACGTATCGTAGAACGAGCTGATATCACTTTATACTTATTTTTATTTTAGAAATTTTTGAAGCATTTTTAGAAGTTCAACGCGTCTTTGTTAAAAAAATTCACAGATTTCGTGCCTCACACGACTATCGAGCACATTGGAAATGAATCTACGGAATTCGAAAAAATATTGTAGCTGAGCGACGAGAAAGTCTGGATAAGGAAAAAGTTACAAAATAAAACTACAACGTTTGGTTGTAACTGGTTTCCCGTTAGTATTTTAAGAATATGTATCTGCTTACAAGTAGAAACAAACCACATTATCACCACATTCCTAATTTATGCCAAAGAGCATCCCATCGACTGCTGTCGCGAAGCCGTCATTTCCATGCTTCAGGGCAAAGAGGGCGCCAACAAGGCTTCTGTTTCCATTGCTTACAGAACACGGACAAGGCGATCGCTCAAGTAAACCGGTATAATTGTAGCCTCAGCATTCGTAACAACTATGCGCAATCGGAGAGCGTACTTTTACTGGTTCGTCTGAGCACATTCACTTTTTCTTCGTTGGCGTTCGGTTAACCCTCCAGGGCGTATGGGGTCCGCGCGCATCACCATACAAATGGCGCATTAGCGCTGCCGGCCCGCGCCGGACGTACCTTATCTGCTCTCAACTATATTTGCTCGCCCCGGATTACCAGAGATTTACCACGGTCACCGCGTTAACAGCCGATTAACCGTCCTTTGCAAAGAGGACTCGAATTTAACGTGTACCGGACCCTACGTTAAATTTTTTAAACAGCCGTCAAAATTTTAATAAGTTAAGCCTCGCAACTGGTTTCCCGTTAGTATTTTAAGAATATGTAGCGATGTTTTTTTGATCTTATAAGTCCGCAAAACCAAGAATGACCCCTCGCTAGTTTTAATGGTAAGAATAGGGTGTAGCGCAACAATTGGGAGGAAAATAGTTACCGAAACGGTGGTGCGATAACGCGGCCTAGTTAGCTATAAATCTTTTGCTGTCGATGCGGGGCGGCCTGTCCTCCCATTGCAGCTCGCGGGTTGATTTGTCGCGTCCACCACCTCGAATACGAAATATGACCAGCGGTGTCGGCGCCGGCGTCACATGCGAATAGTTCGGCGTAACAAATGTACACATGATTCAATAATGTTCCAATGCATACAAGAAATTCCCAAGTACTGGACAATAGCTTTACTGCCTGTCAGCTTACTATATCTACGGTTAGTTAGGTAGGGTAGATTAGAATACCCAAGTATGGCGTAGATACGAACATATTGATGAACTATGAAAGCGATTAAGGGCATTCAGCTGAAGTTCTCAATTCAAAGTGAGAAAGCTCTGTAAAAAGGTATAGCTACTCAACGCTATCATAGTTTGACTGTACTGAGTCTGTTTGTATGGAATAAAGCAATGCTCGTCAAAGACTCTAAAATTAAAGAGTATGAATATCCGACATCAGTAGCAGATCGTCTCAGTGATTAGCGCGATCTCACGCACGACTTCAACTTTAATTCGCACCAATCAGCGGGAGTGATCTGCAAAGTAGTATCAAAATCATTTGTTACACATTTTTAATTCTGAATTGGGCTCTAGATCTACATTTGCAAAGAAGCACAGATCAACAAGAAGTATACAGTGACCGTAATGACGCCTCCTTTATTTGAAACTAGGCTTGGAGCGTACAATTCGGAAATGTTAATTATTAAATTACATCCTAAAAAATGCAAGGAATTATTTTTCCTTATGTCTAATCCTATAATACTTGGCACTTTCGCGTTTCACAATTACCTACGCGATTTGTACTGTATGTAGGAAACAAAATTATACTATTAATTCCAGGTAGCCATGACAACATTAGTAGCAAGAATGTACCTACTTCCACTTAATCCGTTTAGTAAGCAAGGCATTATCCTTAGCTCGGTGATGTATACCTAAGTACCTACAGATAATTGATGTCAATGGAGCATGCAGCGCTCGTCGGACGGCCCTTCGTAGCACTGACGAGCACTGACCCTTACTCAATAGTACGGTGTTAACTGTGACCTAATTTTAGATTAATACGCTTACGGAAACCTCACTAAGCAGGTTCAAATAGCTGGGGGTCGACCGCCTCCGTAATACTCGCGCGGCTCAATGCTAGCGCGTACAAACGAGCTAATAGTTGCCGATGTTTATTTTACTTTCTTCTGCATTAAGCAAGTTTGGCGACTTAGTAGATTTATAGTTTCCGCCCCGTTCATTATCCGTATTGAGAAGCGGGACGCGCGGCATAAATCTGAATGGAGCGCAGTAAATAGCCGCTCGCCCCCGAACTTTGCGACTTTGACACAAGTTTGGGAAGTTTTTCCGGACAAGTTCTCAATGAGCTTCTGATACGGATAAAACTAATCTTTAATAGATACATAAAGTCTATTCATTGTAGTACTTCTCGGTATAGGCTCATTACTTACATAGATCGGTTTACAAAAACAGGGTACCTAAAACACCGAGGCACCGACCGAACAACTAACCGTACCGTAGTAAGTATTTTCTTTCTTTTTACTTTTTCTAGAAAAAAAAATCATCTCTATTCAATACTTAATTCGGTTAATAAAGAATGATATATGTTTACGGATTAGGTACCTATATTCAATGCCTATATTGCTTCCAATGGCCAACTATTCGTCCACGGTCCATACCCGCGCTGAATAAAAAAGAATTATAGCGGAAACCATAACCCCAGTGAACAAATCTCTGTAGTCTAAATATTCAGTTTATCCCTTCGTCGGAATATTTTTGTGTAGTTAAGAAAAACAACAGCGTCATAACTCTCGTACCGGTTGATCAGATATCAGTCTTAATGGCAGTAATGGTTCCTGGTCAGCGGCCCGCATGCAAATAAATCTGCGGCCCGATGCAATGATGTGTGGAAAATGGGGCTCACCCCTTGCCTGCAAACTGCCCACGGCCGCGCGGATCGCTGTCGTACGCAATAAAATAAATTAAACAATTCCCTTTAATGCTTCTTGACAATTGACAAACCTTTCATGAGCTAGTTATTGTTATTGGAGCAATAAAGGTTTTTCTAAATGACCCTATGCATTTAAAAATTGGACCACAGCAACAATAGCTATTATGTTGCTATTTTAGCTCCAAGTCTCGTTTTCGTTAATAAGTATACCTAAGGTATTCCATGGTGGAATGTTTTGACATTGGAAATGTCTTTTCGTTCGCTCCAGTATAGGCTCCGATTTCACGAAAAAGTGCGATCCCCTTATATCTCGGAAAGTTGTGTGGAATGTTTTGACATTGGAAATGTCTTTTCGTTCGCTCCAGTATAGGCTCCGATTTCACGAAAAAGTGCGATCCCCTTATATCTCGGAAAGTTGTGAAGATATGATATTAAAAAATAGGCTCAAAATACGCATAATCACGAGAGCTGTAAGGTGCAAAAATAATTATTCGAGAAAGTCAAAAACAAAAAAAGTTATGGTCGAAATAGTGAAAATAAAATTAATTTTTTTCCGAATTTTTGATTTTGGTGCTCGATAATTTGGAAACGAAGAATGATATCAAAATTTTGAGAAAAACGGCTCTGGACAATTTAGTCAGCTACAATTTGAGCCTAAAACAAAGACGATCGGGTTAAGGGTTTGCCCTGTAGCCTAACCTTTAAATAGTCAAAAAGTCAGAACGACATTTTTCACATGACATTTATGACTTCATGTTTCGCAGAGTTCGTTATCGGTGTTTGCTGTGAATTATCGATAGGGAGAGGGAGAGGGAGAGGGAGAGGGAGAGGGAGAGGGAGAGGGAGAGGGAGAGGGAGAGGGAGAGGGAGAGGGAGAGGGAGAGGGAGAGGGAGAGGGAGAGGGAGAGGGAGAGGGAGAGGGAGAGGGAGAGGGAGAGGGAGAGGGAGAGGGAGAGGGAGAGGGAGAGGGAGAGGGAGAGGGAGAGGGAGAGGGAGAGGGAGAGGGAGAGGGAGAGGGAGAGGGAGAGGGAGAGGGAGAGGGAGAGGGAGAGGGAGAGGGAGAGGGAGAGGGAGAGGGAGAGGGAGAGGGAGAGGGAGAGGGAGAGGGAGAGGGAGAGGGAGAGGGAGAGGGAGAGGGAGAGGGAGAGGGAGAGGGAGAGGGAGAGGGAGAGGGAGAGGGAGAGGGAGAGGGAGAGGGAGAGGAGAGGGAGAGGGAGAGGGAGAGGGAGAGGGAGAGGGAGAGGGAGAGGGAGAGGGAGAGGGAGAGGGAGAGGGAGAGGGAGAGGGAGAGGGAGAGGGAGAGGGAGAGGGAGAGGGAGAGGGAGAGGGAGAGGGAGAGGGAGAGGGAGAGGGAGAGGGAGAGGGAGAGGGAGAGGGAGAGGGAGAGGGAGAGGGAGAGGGAGAGGGAGAGGGAGAGGGAGAGGGAGAGGGAGAGGGAGAGGGAGAGGGAGAGGGAGAGGGAGAGGGAGAGGGAGAGGGAGAGGGAGAGGGAGAGGGAGAGGGAGAGGGAGAGGGAGAGGGAGAGGGAGAGGGAGAGGGAGAGGGAGAGGGAGAGGGAGAGGGAGAGGGAGAGGGAGAGGGAGAGGGAGAGGGAGAGGGAGAGGGAGAGGGAGAGGGAGAGGGAGAGGGAGAGGGAGAGGGAGAGGGAGAGGGAGAGGGAGAGGGAGAGGGAGAGGGAGAGGGAGATGGAGAGGGAGAGGGAGAGGGAGAGGGAGAGGGAGAGGGAGAGGGAGAGGGAGAGGCTGCTAGCAGATAGCTGATGCTGAACCCTGGCAGTACCTAGTGGAGCTCGGGTTTAATACAACATAAGTACACGCTGTTTTGGTCATCGGACTCGTCTCGATGTGCACTTAGGAGAGTAGTACCCAAGATAGAGCTGATGCTGAACCCTGGCTGTACTGTGTTGGGGCTAGGTTTGATCTGTGTAAGATGTCCCCTAATATTTATTTATTTATTTTATTTACCTAAAGGAACTCAGGTTTGTTGCAACATAGGCACACGCTGTTTTGGTCATCCGACTCGTCTTGATGAGCACTTAGGAGAGTAGTACCCAAGATAGCTGATGCTGAACCCTGGTAGTACCTATTGGAACTCAGGTTTGGTGCAACATAGACAAACGCTGTTATGGTCATCTCTCGTCGCGTCAAACTGCTGTCAAGAAAAATACATATCTTGCAGCAAATGGGCCGCTGCCGATCAAGACTCGAGTGACGATAACGGCGATGTGGCTACCACTTCTCGAGTTGACTACGGATTTGCCGTGTAATAATTTTCTTGTACTTTGAACATTAATATATCTTGCTTATTAATCGAAAAATGAAATATGTACCTATACTTATGCGCCACGGCGACAATTATTCAAACTTCGATCCGCGTGTGGAAATTTTGCAATTTGTTTGTTCACATGCGTTATGACCAGGATACTTGTGTTAGTCTAAGAATAAAATAATTATCATTCAACGTTGTAGTTTTATTTTGTAACTTTTTCCTTATCCAGACTTTCTCGTCGCTCAGCGACAATATTTTTTCGAATTCCGTAGATTCATTTCCAATGTGCTCGATAGTCGTGTGAGGCACGAAATCTGTGAATTTTTTATTGTAGTATTATAATTTTTGAAAATTTTAACATTTATTTTGGTTTTTATGGTTACCAGATAATTACTTCACGACTGGTTATAGAGATAGATACAGCTTCGTTTGGTATTCTTATAACGGTGTAAGCTGGTGGACTTGACACTAAACTAAAGCTGTATTTTCTATATTTTTGCTTCATATTTGCCTTGCTATCTACCTACCTAATTAACAACTGTCGATTATCATGTAGTTTTGTGCTTGTTTATCCTTTCTTGAGTCACATAATGCTTCAATCAACACTCTTTTGTACCTGATTTATTTAATTCATACGCTTTTTATTTATATAATTTTATAACTGAAACGGGATTTAATCGCGTACACTTACGTTTATGATTTGGCCTGACGTTTCGAACGTGACGTTCTCCAGTTCACTTACATTTTCTTAAGAATTACATAAACTACTGCCTATATCGAGAATTATTGTTTTTTGCAGCTGGACTCATCTTTACCTACCTGCTGTTGTTTTATCAGGGAAGTGGATAACGATAAAAGTCAGAGCAAATGGCAGTCAATAAAATAAATAGCGATGGCAGGGTGTTCTGTAAATAAGTCGGTGCCCTGGCGGGCTCGGGGCGACGATCGCCTTTTTTATTGGCGCCTCGATTGCTCTCGAAACAACGAGTGTGAGCGGCGGCGCATATTGCAGTGCTTCGCTGACGCGACAGATTATACACAAAGATTAGAGCCTGAATTCAGCGGCATTGTCTGCTCAAACACTCAAACTGTCCCAAATATTAAATTCACCGCAACATCTTCGAGATGCACTTGAAACGTCGCTTTTGTTTACTTGCCAATAATAGGGTTTCCACTCTTGTTTCATTTATATGTATGACGGCGTAACCCTCTCTAGCGCACTCACTGTCAATACTTATAAAATTGCGTTGGGATAGAATAATAAAGAATTCAGTGCGTATCGCGAGGCTCCGACGACGAGATGTATTAATTTGTAAGAATTTGTCGCCGGACCCTCGCCCCTGCTCGCATTCCAATCACGCACAACAAGTTCCGTAATTGCACCTAATAATTTCTTTAAATAGACCGCGGAGTAAACCAAGACACATTATTAAGGTAATCCCCTTTTATCCTGGACTGGATTTTAATTTTCTGTCTCAAGGTTTTTGTGTTTCACTTTCATTTGTATGGGTATTATTTTTATAAGCATTTGAATAGATAGAGTTTACGGTTTATATTCATTTTATAACACTTATTATACAATAAATGAGTCCTTTTTTTGATAGAGTTTTGTTGTAGTGCATTTTATAATTTATTATGTAATAGACAGGGATAGCTGGTCTAAGAATAGTCTGTTAACTAAAGGAAATTCAATTGTTCAATCATTTTTCATCAACAATATACTTATTCGCATATAGGCACAATCTATGTCATTGCTGCATAAAATAATAACGATGTTCAACATTCATCAGTATAGGTAGGTACCTACCTAACAGTAAAAAATATTCCTGGATTACGGCTTTGAAATATGCTACCTATTTCTTCTCGAAGATGATACAAACATTCATACTCGTAATCCACCGTGCTCTATTAGTTTTTTGTGATTGTAGTTTTACTGCTTCGATTCATCCCGTGCGCCGATGGCGTTATTAGGGCTCCGTGGCCGTCCCGCGGGGCTCGTCAGCCGGACAAACCTAATCCAATCACGGGCCTCGACGGCTGCACACGCCTTCGCATTACGACCACTGTCTTTATGGCAACAATGCTACAGAAACACAAGTTTTGCTGATGTCTGCAATTTATTTTAGTGAGACATAAAACGGCTAAAAAAACGTCGAGTGTTTTAGTCAGAAGATAACAATTGTATTGGTTTTTCGTGCCTTTAAATTTGCCTACCTAAATACGCAATTTAATAGATGGCTCATTAACAAACGGTCCGAGAAACAAAGTGAAAAATAATTATGATATTGACTAGAATCTAGATTTGTATTTTGTATTTTAAAAATGTATATAATAACTGTAAAAAATAATTCCGGTTGCAAATTAAATGGAATGAAATATTCCAATAAGCCCATAAAAAGGCATTTACGTTTAATTTAAGCGTAACGGTGCTACGCGCTACGCCGTAGAGCCGTAGCGCGCCCGTAGAAGGCATAACCTAATTTACGTAAGAACCTTACCGCTATCAGCTGCGCCCGCGCTGCGATTATGCTAATGGGTCGTTGTAATGCTCTTATCACGCTGTCTTACCGACAGACAGGATACAATGCGACCAAAAGTATTAATTAAACAAGCTAGACAAATTATTCACGGTGACATATTATTTCATTCAAATTGTATTCATACTCAATGTATTTTACTTATTTAATTTCGCATGTGTTCTACTCTTACATATTAGTTTCCCAACTTACGTTTTAGCTGTGCTATAAATTAAATCCTTTGGTTTAGCTACATATTTCGCTAATTGTTAATGCAATCAGGATTTTTTGTTGGTGTTAATTTTTTCGTAATTGTGCTATTGAAAATCATAAATTGTCGTCGTTGCGCTACGTATATTGCAATTTTTTTTAAAGTGTAATAAAAAGTTGGTATACATGTCATCAGATAATGACGTCTCGAAATTAGATTGTAGACGTGTATTGATGGTTGACCACTTACTCAAATCAGATTTAATTTTACAAATTTTGCAATTGGATTGACATGCGTTATATTAAGGCCCCAAATTTAACCTAGCCCCATACCTTCAGCTGACAAAGTAGCAACCATAAAGATGGAACTGCATCCAATTAGTCACATCCGAATAGTGTGTGAATCTGTGGCGAATAAGGTGTTGTACAGGCAGCGCAATTCAATTGCTTACCGAGACCCTTACAACCTAACCACCGTAACTCTGACCCACGGATTACTTCGTTAAAGATAATACGAGGTCACTTGGTCCTATTAGTTTTGAAAAACTCATTGGTATGAGTCGGGGTTTGAACCTCCGACCTACAAATTGAAGGTCGCACGCCCTTACAGACGACCTACGTTCAGTATTGGCGCTCCCATATTAATATGGAATCATCGCTACTCATTATAATTTCACCCTCGTTTACGATATCAGAAAAAAACAGCTCTAGAACTAAATATGTGCGCTTAGAGTTATAAAGGTCCTTGTTTGTAAAAATAGCAATTCGTCGTTATACACTTCTTAATACGGAACCTGTACCTCATAAAGTCCATGCTGTTGTCCTTAAGATTCTGTCACAACTGTCTAATCGAAGGCCAATTTATACTGGTTCTCCTGTGCGGCCGAATTGCCGAAACAGTGACAACTCCCCAGGTTACCGTGGTGGCCCGCGGAGCCCTAATGGACCGAGGGGACCCATAAGTCAGCGCGGTCATCCGATAGCGGGAATCAATGACCGCCCCACTATGATACATGGGATTAACCACCGTTTATAGTTTCTGCGGCCAACGAATTAATATTGCGGGAATATCTCGTATAAATTTTTATGACCGTCTATCTTGTTACATTAGTAAATTAATGGAGGCAAATTTATTCTTTCCGCGTTAAGATAACCGCGTATATTCTCGTATAATATGTGCTTATAATTTATGGGGATAATTACGCGATCAAAAATGTACTAGAACCGTGAATACGTTTCCGTCTGAATAGATACTTCAATCTGAATATTTATACTTGAAAATTATTTGAATCTCAGTGCATCGAGCTCGCATTCATGTACATATTAAGCAGGCCACTGACGAGCCTTCCAAATGGATGCTGTTACAATGGATTCATCCAAATGGACGGCATCCTAATATTAAACATTGTACGTTTTTGACATTCACGGACCGATTTTGGAATGCAACCACGCTATTTGGACTGTTGGAAGGCTCGTCAGTGGCCACCTAGACTAGAGCAACCGTGCCGCATTGATATTAAAATCAAACTTTATCATATTTTACAAATCTGAATAGGTCTGATGATTCGATAGATTGGATTCAAATTAATCTCGAATTAAATTTTTGTATTTAGAATTCGTGTTTGAATGTACGGCCAATTCAATCCAAGTTATATGAGGTGCGACGCACAGAATTGAATCTGATAAAGGCAAACAGAGACTCCAAATTTAGGTCACCCTGTGCTGACCAGGATCTTATGACATAAGGGGATGAACAAAGAGAGAGAAAGAGAAATTAATGCACTGTGAAAATTCCCTTACGTGATATATCTCAAATAATTTCTTTGTGAAAAAAAAGTATAGAATTGAAGATTTTTATTACAAATAGAATACAATAGAATATTTGTCAGACAGGTGTCAGGAGCATTGTTCAGGGGCTGAGCTAAGGGTACGCGGGGCTTGTTAGCGCGAACGTGCCGCGGCGCCGCCGGTAAACACGTGGGTAGATAACAATCTATTTGGATTGCCTCTATATTTCATTTTTCCCCGGGTCCCCCGCGCTAACTAGATAGAGCCTCGCACGGAGCATAAAGGAAATACGGGCCGTTTCTTTGTGAATTGATCCAATGTTTGCCGTAAAGAAACATACGTTTGTAAATTAACTTGATATTCAAAGATGTCTTTATTTTGATATATGTATTTTAATCGAAAGAAGAAAGGCATCCTCTTTTCTAGGTAACGCCTACAGTTATACTACAGTTTACCGATTGATTTGACCGAACAATTCGACTTTCGTGACATGGCGACCAAATAAAAGAGACTGACACGTGCAAAAGGTAGCGATGTCACCGACGGACTGATTAATTTTGAATTTTGAATTTACAAATTTGGAAATGGATTGACCTAAGCGTCCATCGGAGTTTCAGTCATGCAATAAAGTCACATTCCCAAAAATGTAATTAAATTATGTTAAAGTGGGTGGTGTGAGTTACGGTTAGTTAGGTAGTGTTGACAGCGCGGTCAGATAGCTTCTGCACACAGAACGCAATCACGACACAGGCCGCTACGCAGCCTGCATACCACAGAGTTTAGAGGAATTCATATTTTCGGTAGGACAATTCAAGACCGGTATATGTTTATTAAATATAAGTGTGAAAGATAGGAAATACGCAACGAGAGGCAATAAATTAAAACACGACCGAAGGAAGTGTTTGATATCGACACGAAGTAAATATTTTCGGAAATAATCGCTCCGTATAAGAAAAAAAAAATTAGGTTGTCACCTGACTATATTTCGATAAGTGTAAAAAGTAAAGATATGTCATTAACTATATTCAAGAGCTTGGACTGCCTAAGTAATGGCCGGAAAATCTACTCATCCCTAAGTACCATAGAAATTTTAACATTATTCCCAACGCTTTCGAACGCATCGACTCAGACTAATCAGTATAAAGGTGAACTCCGACTACGTTTAATTGATACTGTTATGGAGGCCATATACTTAAACGGATTTTATCAAAAGAAGAAGATGCGCTCAATGGAAATAACATCCCTATAGTATCTATGCATAAAGCGTTGCATGATACAAGGCGAAGGGCGGCGTTGCGCGCCACAGATACCCGCTGAAGGAGTTTTATTATTTTTAAAGTGCGCGCTCGTTTGCACGCGAATGGGCCACTTAACCACGAAGACTCGTTCGATGCTGCGCTTACTAACTGCATTCAGTATTCGAAGGATAATAGTTCCGCCACGCTCTTTCCCTGTTTTCGAAGATCTTTGTCAAGGGACAGACATAATAAAACTGTAATAGCTTAACGAAACCGATCGTGTTGTTAACGATTTCATAAAATGGACACGGGTTTTTGTGATGCGCTGGTGGCCAATCGGCATTTTGGGGTGCAGTAGATGTTTGGAATAGAAAGGCAGTAAGGATGTATGGGGTTTAGAAGGTATTGCTGGCGTTTTAGATTAAGGGTGGAATAGGCTGGGTAACTGGCAGGCAGAGGATCGCCGTAAGGCCGCGAACGTGACCGGAGCTCGGGATGTGCAGTAGCGAGGTTGGTGCTTGTATCCATCATCTCACGTCATTGTAAGTAGGGTAGGCGTACCTATACTGCGTATCTTTATAAACATTTAAAACACTTGAATACTAAGAAAACTGTAATTTGATCACATATTATTAAAAATATTGCATAAAAAACACTAAATATAAAGAACTATCGCCTTTTCGGACTCCCCTGTTTTGGTTCTCTCAAAACTAGTGGACTATCTGTTAGCGAAAAAAAAGAAAGGAATATATTATAATAGCAAAGATACATTGATTGCGTACAATCAATTATCTTTGACAATAGTAAAATATTTAACAAAATTAATATATTAAAGGGAAACTCACAAAGTAAGCAAAACTTTTTTTAAATCGTTATATGACTTTCTCCGTGATAATAAGTGATCGTCGCTAGCTATTTGTGTAGCTAAAATAAAACCTTACGGATATGAACACCCAATGGAAGTAAAAAAATGTCAATGCCGTTAGTGTCCTGCCGGCATATTATGGATGGTTTTATCCACGTGATAAAATAACTGTCACTTTTTGACACCGCGGAATAGAAAGTGACGGACACCGTTTTACCACGCTGTCACGTAGACAAGAACGACCACCATATCCGTGCTGTTTTTGAGCTGCAGGTCTAGCACTCAAGTCACACGAACTTGTGTCAAGTACCATTGGAAAAAACCGGTCTTACTTATGCAGTGAAAACGTGCGCCAATAAAGAATAAAACTGAAAAACGCTGCCTCTTTGAATATCGCGCTTGTCAAATTTACTACAGCCCCATCTACGCTATCAATGGGTTATTGTACAACCCTCGTCTATCTTCTCACTTTTATTTTATTATTATAGAGGTAAAATATGTGCATAAACAATTTTAACCTACAAGTTACATCTAAGACTTGAGTTAAAGGTTTATTATACTATCTATTTAAAATAAAAAGCTAGGGAAGGTCTCATTCGATTATTTTGTCGTGTTTACGCTAAAAACTTGCACCTAGTGAAATGATTGCACCTATGTATGGGACATAGTACAACCGGTGAAGCGGATTAGTCTCGATAAGAAGGACTATGTAATTTGTTAAAATTGTTGATTTATTGTGTGAAACTACTAGGTATTACTCTCTAGGTAGGTACTCTCTAGTAGTAGGTATTAGTCTAGGTGAGTAGGTACTTAAATAAATCTTAATGTATTTGTTATTACATGTACTAACAAACTAACGGTAACTGTAATAAATCACAAAAATGACAAATTAACTTTAACTAAACGAATCATAAGAGCACAATGATAACAATGACAGTTTCGTATTACGGTTTAATTCGTATTTATGGACCGTTTAAAGGCGAGGTCGCGGAACCACTAATTTGCAACCCTCCGCGGTGTGTGAACGCATTTGATTCTTATTCATGGGGCTCGCCCCCGCGACCTAACGATTTGATAATGTATTCACTTGATAAAAGCACAGTTAAAATATTAAGTACAGTTTTAAAATATTTTAACATTGCTTCCTGTTACCAGTTAATCTGGTTTTAAAATGTGTGTGTGTGTGTGTCGTGCTACCTCCAACCAGTCCAAACAAAATATTGAATTACAAAATAAAATCTATGACATGCTAATTTTTAGTCGTAACCAGTTTTGCTTCCTCAGTGAAATATAATTTTAGATAATCTAATCTTTATCAGTTTAAGGCTGCGTTTAGGGTAATTACTAGGTACGTCTTTATCCAATAAAACATCAGCCTAGCAGAGTAATTTGCCTAATTTGATACCAATTCGATAGTTAAACTACTGTCGATGATTTTTATATCATGTTAAAGGTACTTCGCGGCCATGGCATTAAAAAACCAATTACAGCGAGTCTAAATCGCGACGCTCCCGCCTATTTGTCAGACTCCAAAGGGATAAAAAGTATATTCTAAATTTAATTTCACGCAATTTAAAAATTGAGGGGACAGTCAGAAATATTATTTTTTTATAGAGCGCCGGTTTTGAAGTTTATTAATCGGGTGACAGGTGTGACGCAAAGGCAGGGCAGGGGAGAACACCCTCGCAGTTTCTATACACAATTACATTTTATCTAATAACCTGCTGGTTAAATGTTCTAATAACCTGCTGGTTAAATGTCTTAATTATGTTTAATGATTTTTTTATATACCTATATTAATAAATTTATCTACTTAATTACCAACACTAAATACGTTAGGGGGACCATACCTACTTGAAAATACGTGGAAAATTTCTAACATAATTGACACTTGTGTATTGATGTTTATAAGCATACATCGGATTCTAGGGGGCAAATTGTATGACGGATAGGGATCCCGTCATACAATTTGCCCCCTAGAATCCGATGTATGCAAGTGATCATGCTAAGAAAATATATTGTGTCAAATTTAGCATATCAAAGTCGTGGTAGCCGTAAAGCATTAATTTTACTTCGAATTTGATAATTTAATGTAGACACGGCACTGAGGGGCTAGCGCGAAAACCGAAATTCGCAAATTGCGGGGATCTTTCTCTTTTACTCCAATGAAGGCGTAATTAGAGTGACAGAGAAAAATGCCCGCAATTTGCGAACTTCGATTTTCGCGGTTATAGCCCAAACTCAAACTCAAAATATACTTTATTCATGTAGGCCTAGCAACAAGCTCTTATGAATCGTAATTAATCTTAATCTAATTATCAGAGCAATTTATTGATGTTAATATTACGGCTCCGGCCCTGTTACGGATCCGTACATTACGAGTAGGTATGCGTTAATAACCGGTTGCAAAAGTTGATGTTTGACTATGACGGCTACCACATAACGTACGGCGCTGTGCAGCGATATCTACTTCAGTTATCTTCTACAATAAATTACTCTTTGGTTATTATTATAACAGTATCAGTGTTAAAATAATAGAATTTAACTGAAAGTATTGAAAACCAGGTAGTGTAAAAGTTAAAAGGGACAAGTCAGGGGCGGGCTCTGACTGAAGTCGCCCTAATACAATAACGGAACAAACTGCGCTATAAAATATCACCGGTGAATAAATCAGATGCGCCCGCGACCCCTCCGCCGAACCACGATTTATGATCATGGAATATCATGTTATAGATAAAATATTAATTGATACACATAAAATAGACAGGTTTGTTCAAACATAAGACAAATACTGCTATGATAGTTGTAAAATATTGTAATGAAACCTTATCTAATTGTTCAGCCGTCGTTATTGTCGTTAAATATTATTTAATATTAAGCAAACGGATCAACTTAAGTCAGTGAAGTGACAAAAATCCTTCACGCTCACGTCGACAGCACTAATAGGATTACCAGTAGAGGGTTCCCTAACTAAGAAAGTCACGCTATAGTTCACTGATGAGAAAATGCGGGTGTGACGTGAAAACGTCGAAAACGTGTGAGCGATAGCGGTGCTTCAAGCGCAACATGGGTAAGGGTGGAGCCACGCATTTGACGCATTACAGCGGAAAATTACAAACAAATGTGTGGGTAACGTACAAAGCAAATATTCATTTCTTGATAACGATATTCGGGAAAATAGCGGTATTGATTTTAAATCCGCAGTTCTTCCGCGGTTTAAAACTTAGTAGTATGTTTAAAATGGTTGTTTCATTTATGTAAGGATGACTCACGCTAAACAGGGTGCCCGGGCCGAGCTATCCGATATGACATTTTCTATGACGGCTGCTCGGTGATCACGTGGTGCCTTCCATAGAAAACGAAGCTCCGGAAGCTCCGGTCCGGCCACGGCCCGGTCTAACGTGAGTCATCCTTATCCTCCATGTTTACTCACCGTAATAGTGTTCAAAATAATTAATTTGACCTGCCCGTGTATATTATATTTTAAAGAAATAGAGCATTTAGAACAATTTTTCTCTTCTAACAGACTTCATGTCATGAGTATCATGTGTAGGTAACAAGACAAGACTATTTTAACGCTCTTACCTTACTCATTCGCCACCGCCAACGCCACCGCTAACGCTGCCCTCCAAACCCCAGCCCTGCATGCACCCTCGCACTGATTGAGCCGCGACAAGTTAAACGATTTGAAACAATTTAATAGAGATCAAAAATTCACGATCCCGCAACGCCCGCACTACCTTTTGAAGTTTTTCCTCTCTAAAGGGATTATCGAAGAGCGGAAACTTAGGGTGGGATATTTTATGGCTTTTGTGGATTTTCTTTCATATTTTTTTCCATTTTCCCCGATACAAATAGGACTAATAGATTCTACGCTTAATTAACTGCAACGCGGGACTTTTTATTTAATTAAGCTTTTGTGAGAAACGAAATTTAATATTGTGAGTTTTCAGTCTTATAATAAAAATATTAATTCGTGCCTACTTGGGACTAGAAAACTAATTCTAAGCCCAAGTACATAAAATAACGTTTATTTTATTATTTAATACATATCTATCTAACTATACAGGCAACTAGGTATAGAAACTGATTTATTAAGTGACAAAAATAATACAAGTCTTTTGATAATATTTTAAACTAAAATAAAATAACTAAAATTAGATAATATTCTCCTACTTAAAAAGACATCTTACCTGTGCCTACAATCGATTATATCCATGTGCTTAAATTTCAACTCCCAAAATTGATTCTCTTTTTTGCAAATGCAAAATATAATCGGCTCGTTACTTAACTTTCATTTGACAAATCTCCTACAATATGTGGGTTCATACGTTACTTTTATAGACGAATAACGCGGGCTTTACATTATTGCAGTCCCTGATCGAGTTCACGTCTCTACTCCACTTCTTCGCTGGAAGGCTATCAACGTAAATATCTGCAGATTTCAAGCTCCCTGGCACATGGTAGCAGTGTAGCCCCTTTTGCAACTTTGCATCGTATGCCTGAATAAATAAGGTTCATAGTTTGGAAAGTTTTGTGTGTAGAACTTTGTCGTAGTACGATATCGGGCGATATGCGATTGCGTTATGATAGGATCAGGGTTCAACAGAGCGTGGCCCGGCGACGCTGCGAGCAACTCCTCGGAGTACGTCGCTGTATGACAGTAATGTCCCTCTAAATGCGGCAAGCACTTCTTTATACTGTTTTAGTTGTCGTTGAACCGAATCGTAATTATAAATTAACTCAGTTAATTTTCTAATAATCACTACTAATATTATAAATCCAAAGTTAATCTGTTTGTTAGATTTAGATAAAAATTGTTATAGAGATAGCTGGAGGCCCGGGGAAGGACATATAGAACAGTTTTTATGAATCGTCATTATCATTCCACATACCTATACGAAGTCGAGGGCAGAAGCTAGTATAGAATACAGTCTCCCCTGTAGCGAAATGTTACTAAAACCTTATTGTCGGCTGATAGCGGACCTAATAAATAACTCCAAAATGTACCTACTCCTTACTCACTGATAAGTTATAATCAGCAAATTTAATTTTAAATAAATTCTTAAGTCTCTTTTATTTAAAATGTGTTTGGTTATCGTTCCAAGGCAAGCAAATACACCTACATACATTTTATTACAGTAGGTACTGGCGTTGACACTTAAAACTAACCGAAGTGATATGTTGGATAACTGGTGTTGGTGCATTGTAGTGTGATAGTGACTTCTAAGTGGCGGGCAACAATAGGTAGTACACAAATCTATTATGGATCCACCTGCATCATATATGAAGGCTTTACCAATTGGGATTACAGTACAGTTCGCATAATGGAGCAGAACGCATCTTCCCCAATCGGCTCATCCGATAAGCACAACCGACCGGAACGCCGTCCCCCACACACATCAATCGCACTATCGATTTTATAAACTTATAGCATCACTTTCAATCTAAAATCCAAACTTTTTTCCCCGGTGAAACAATACACGTGGCAATAAATTTGAGGTGGGAAATTTATAACGACAATTCCCATCGCTTTGAAATCAACTTTGACATACCTACGAACTACGTCATTACAATACACTTTAATATAAATAATAACATATTACATACATTATACATAAGTATCCTTTAAATAGTCTGCCTCATCACGCATAACAGCCATTGGTATACCCAAATCAATTTTTACATCATCATTGTTCTTGTCATTGTTCGGATCAAATTCAGTGGTTTTTCTATGCCTGTTAAGGCAGTTACATAGCTATACATGGTGGGCAAGAAGTCAATGAGTTAAGAGGATAGTGGTAGTGATGTACCGACTATTGATTTGGCCGACTAGCCGACTAGCCGACTAATCGGCGCTCGAATGGCCGATTAGTCGGCCGACTAGTCGGCCAGTCGGCCAGATCATTAGTTTCGTATAAGTTCAGGTGAAAAGAATACTTTTGCTCCTTTGGTTGCACTATTCATCATAATTTAGCTTGGCTAAAAGGTGTTCTCTACAGGTTTAAAGACCTATCACAATAATCCTCGTTCAATTTCTGTCTTTAGTTCTTTTATTTTGCGATCCTGAGCAGACCGTCAGTACAGCTTGTAGGAGATATTTCCAAGGCTCTATTTCCCGTACGTAGTTGCCAGTTAAGAACCTATCCCCTGTGGTCAGCGTCTTTACGATTAAGTGCCCTAAGTCTCTAAATTTTGCAATAACATTAAAGGATGACTCACGTTAGGCCGGGCCGTGTCCGGCCCGGAGCTTCCAGCGCATCGTTTTCTGTGGTCTATGACATGACAGGCGATCACGTGATGCTCGTGATCGCCTGTCATGTCATAGAAAAGTAAGCTCCGAAAGCTCCGACCCGGCCTGGTCTAACGTGAGTCATCCTTAATAGTTCCTCATGGCTCCACCATTAAAAAAAAAACAAAACTGAATAATAATAAAAAAAATACACGAGAATCAGTTGAGATCGACCTGTAGAGGGAAACACCAGCCCACCAATATATTATAACGATCAAACGGTCAATTATATGATCAAAAGTTTTCGTATGTACCCTGAATAGGTATTTTAGTAAAATAAACATAAAACATATGGTAAATATTGACTGTTGATTTCTTTTTTTTTCTGGATTTCTTTCACTGATAAAGTGCCGACTAATTGGCCATTTTTGCCGACTAGTCGCCGACTAATCGCCGACTACAAATGTGGCCGGATAGTCGGCTTTCCCGACTAGTCGGCGACTAGTCGGTACATCCCTAGATAGTGGACGACCGCCTCTCCATAAAAATGTAGTCCCCATTTTTCTCTCTTAATATTAATATTATGGAAAATAATTTTACATAATTTGATATACTTATATTAACCGTGCCCCGTTAGACTATTATTCGATTTTTTGAACATTATGAAAGTTAGGACCTGAAAACAAATTCCATACATTTTTTAACGACCGGTCTGGCCTAGTGGGTAGTGACCCTGCCTACGAAGCCGATGGTCCCGGGTTCGAATCCCGGTAAGGGCATTTATTTGTATGATGATACAGATATTTGTTCCTGAGTCATGGTTGTTTTCTATGTATTTAAGTATTTATATATTATATATATCGTTGTCTGAGTACCCACAACACAAGCCTTCTTGAGCTTACCGTGGGGCTTAGTCGATTTGTGTAAAAAATGTCCTATATATATATATTTATATTTAATGCTCCTAATAGTCCTAATGCTGATAATAATAAAAAAAAACAACGGGTTGCACTCCGGGAGTGCCGACAGAAGTGAAAACTCAATGACTAGTCCAAAATGTCTGCAGCACTATGTATAATTGACCCATCCTCCTTTCTATTGAAAAACTTTAGTTCCGCAATCGCTGGTCAGTAAACTTGTTTAAAATTCGAAAATTTGTAGCGTTAATTGTTTAAAATTCGAATAGAAATTGTAAAGTTACCTTACAGACCTCGCATCTAAATATATTCAGTCATGATATTTTGAGTTTTATTCACCAGTACTAGAGTTCACTTTTATTAGCGATTTCATCAAGATGTAGCTTTATTGAATTATATTTGAGTGATATAAAGTTAGAATGTAACTGTGAGATCCTCGTATTTCAACCCGTACAAGATTAGAACCTTTTTCATGTAATGTCATTGAGTTTTTCTTTATTGATTTAAATGCCATCTAAATGAGTGGCCATCTAAAGCTTACGGTCACGTGATCGCGTTAATACGCTGTCTCGAGTTTATCATTTTTTCCCCACCTCAAAAAGTGCCCAACGCCGCTAAAGAAGTTTTCACTTCAAAAAAATCAACCAAAAGGGGCAAAGAAGATAGATAGAGAGGATAGAATACTTACTGTTTGTTGGCACATGCTATGTTATGCTAAATGATGTGAAAAGATACAAAAGGACATACCTGTGGTTACTATAGGTACATCAAATTGTGTGAAAATAATCTAGAATGTCAATATCCAGAGAGAAAAATGAGGACAACATTTGTATGGAAAGGAATTCTCACTACCTTATAATAGTTATTTGTACAACAAGAAATCAAAGTTTGATATTTCTTCAAGTGCTTATTTTGAGTCCCGTGCAAGCGAAAGATTCTATAATACATTCACGAGCGCAGCGAGTGAATCTAATTTAGAATCTTGAGCGTAGTAAGGGACTCAAAAGCGCACGAGATGTAAATAACTTTGATCTCGTGTAGTACACAAAATTTTTCACTTGGGCAGTGAGAACATACCTATTAGACAACTTGAAAAATGTAATCCTTCTGCATCACTTAAAAAATATTGAAAACATGAGTGCAGATGTTTTCTTAACATATACAAACAATTAAGTTTAATTACTGCAATCGAACACAAAAACAAAACGTAATAATACATTTCAGTAAAATAATATGGAAATAACGAACATCAACTGACACTTTAATCGACAACTTTTTTTTTGTAAAAAAAAAACGTTGTAAGATACAGTCCGAATTGCGGATACGTACTATTTGTCAACTATGGTAGAAATTCTTAAAAGTAAAATAATTAATTTTGCGTGATAATCTGTGTATTTTTGAGTTCATTATTTTAATTGTAAAATAAAATACCTGAAATATAATATTTTATCAGTTTTTATCAAATCTTAAACTTCATTTTTATTAATTAACTAGACGGGCCCGCGGCTCCGCTCGCGTAAATGAAATAAAGAGTTTGTCTTATGTTTAGTTAAATACCGACATTATTATGTATCCCTGCCAGGGTTTATAACTGTGATAAGGATTTCTTATTTGTCAAGTAGGTAGCCGTTATTTGGATAACTTAATTCGAAAATTTCTTATAACGTACGTAGGTATTTATTTAAAACTTGTTTGAACATAAAATTATTACTTATTGTTGTAAGCCTAGTTGCAAAAACGTTCATTAGATTACTTATTTTCCGCTTTAAGCCACGAATATGGACGACCACCACCCATAAATCGCCTTTTCATACAAACGTAGGTAGTCCCCATTTCCCTTTCTGGATCTTAACATTACTACGGCTAAGGTGACGCAACGATCCAAAGGACTCACCTGGCCTCCGATACGATCACGTCAATGTTTCTTGCGATCTTGCGATAGCTCTCGCCATCGGGCGTCTCCCATTTTGTTGTCCCAAGTACGCTCGTCTCCCATTCTATAACTTTGTATTTTTGGCTCATCTCGGCAGCCCTTTCCCTGGACGAATGACAATGTTTGCCGAGCCATGAAAATCAATCTGAATAATAATAACTCATAAAGAAATTTAAAACAATAAAATACAAATTATTAACACGATAATCATACGATAATATTAATTTGATTGATATCTCATAAATGGCATAATTCACTCGTATGGGCTATGGACTAATAAGGTTGAGGTTGGCGGCACTTTTTATTTTACTTCGTGTAAAAAAACTCAGAAATACCAGTACGGCTACCACCAGTTTTGACATTGACATAACGCTCACGTTTACGTAACTTACTTTCTATGCATCTCGCTCGTACTCGCATATGCGAGCAATAGTGCAAGCGAGATGTACAGAAAGTAAATTACGTAGACGTGAGCGTTATGTCAATGTTAAAACTGATGGTAGAGGCTCTGTATACCGACATGACAAATATAATTTAGTTTACTTTAACTTACGGATTATTTGGTCTAATCTGTAGCACCGCCAAACGAAAGCAACCGAGCGTTCCCGAGAAATGGTCGAAGTCGTAAAATGAAGATTGTTATGAAAATTTCTTTTCCTTATTGTAAATTAAATACGCATCGAAAGCGATAGTTTTTATATTCTAGTTTTATTCTCATATGTAGATAATAGATTTAAACAGTTTTTTCTTATCATACGTGCGTTGTATTCGAGATACGTGTCAAAAACTTTTTTAGAAATTTGTAAGGCGCCATCTCTCTTCTTCGCTCGTTTTTTATCCCATTCTGGTTTTTCAATTTTATATATATGATTATTAAGAATTCATACTCGTACGTGGTTTGGAACGATGCGGTCTGAAGTTTTCGGAGGTCTATTATAAACCCTCAATATACCGTTGAATGTCTTTTTAACTTTTTTTGTCTGTTTCTTTTTGCTAACAGTGTGAAAGGGACAGAGATAATAGAACCCAAGTATTTCGAACTTGTATTAGACCCCGCATGTTGAAATGACATTTGACTATAAAGGTCACTTAAATGTCATTTTGTCTCACTCAGTGAGCAAAATGCGATTTTCCTCACTGAGTCATTTTGTCTCACTCAGTGAGCAAAATGCGATTTTGCTCACTGAGTGAGACAAAATGACATTCAAGTGACCTTTATAGTCAAATGTCATTTCAACATGCGGGGTCTAATACAAGTTCGATATACTTGGGTTCTATTATCTCTGTCCCTCTAGGTATGTTCTCACTGCTTAGGGTGAAAAATTTTGTGTACTACACGAGATCAAAGTTATTTACATCTCGTGCGCTTTTGAATCCCTTACTACGCTCAAGATTCTAAATTCACGAGCGCAGCGAGTGAATCTATTATAGAATCTTTCGCTTGCACGGGACTCAAAATAAGCACTCGAAGAAATATCAAACTTTGATCTCTTGTTGTACAAATAACTATTAACATTATACAGGTAGAAATACGCAGACATGTCTTTTTCTACGGACTTTAAATTTTTCTATAAAATAAATATGTAGTCTTATAGATTATAATATAGATATATGTATATGTATGTTTACCTATACCTAGGTAGTTCAAGACATAACAGGAGCCACGGCAATAACATGCCATACTTTGTGCAGGATGTAGGATACCATGACAATATAGAATTACATTGGGTTATAAAATTACATCAGTAAACAATACTAATACCGTGAATTGGTATGCGGCTACGGTGCCTAAGGGCGAGTGTCGTGTGGCGGCGCGAAGTCAGCACTTCACCAGGTTTCCTGTGGCACACTGCAGGCAGCTGCCTCTATTGTCTCTTGTATTTTGCAATGCCTCCTACGAACTTGATAAGTGATTGAACATAAATTTATACCTATACGTATTTTAAGAGCCAACGGGAGAGGTCATTTCTCCATACAAACGTACTCCTCGTTTTCCTCCGTGGTTTTTGAAGCTAGAGCAATGATTTTTTCAACACAGATTAATATTGTCAATATCTGTGTCGGACCGTTTTGCTTTTTTTGATATTTTTGTTTTTTAAGGCGCTAGAGCCCTTCAAAAATGGCCAAAATGGCCTAATTGACTATGCCGCAATGAGAGGCGTGGCATTCAAAACTGATATCAATTAGCTAAAAAAAGCAAAACGTTCCGACACAGATAATTTCATAATCATTTAGATTTCTAAATTTGGTTACGATTGGTTAAGTTTTGGAGGAGGAAACAGAGGAGTACGAAACCTCGATTTTTGAGATTTTTACGCAGGATTTTTCGCCTTGTCCTTATCGCACTACTCTTAGGTGCCGCTTCCGTTAGTGAGACGGGTATATTTACCTAAAATATTTAAAACTCAGCTCCTGTACTTTTGATGATAATCGCTAATACGAAGGTCGAAAATATTGAAATATTAACGGGTATAACACACACACAAACCCTATTGCAAAAATGCACGAAATGCAATTTAACCTATATTGAACAGACAGAAATGGATGTTATTCATAACCACCGAAGTAAAATAATCCTCGGATTAATTTGCAAGGTCCATCCTGATTAAATTTCAAGAAAATCCTTCAAAGTCTGTATCGACGCGACGTTAGTACGTCTTTGACGAAGTCCAATCCTTTTCATCCTCCCAAGACGCTGAGGACCGGAGGGGATTATATTTTATTTTTACAGTACAACGCAAACACAATCATGACTAATCGGATCTCGGCAAATGGCCGGTCATTTGGAGGAAC
The DNA here is from genome assembly GCF_910591565.1 of Cydia splendana. Classification (NCBI taxonomy): domain Eukaryota; kingdom Metazoa; phylum Arthropoda; class Insecta; order Lepidoptera; family Tortricidae; genus Cydia; species Cydia splendana. The sequence continues at coordinate 11,736,798 of NC_085964.1, read as the reverse complement.
GATGGGTCCGGGGAATGTTCTAGTGACTATCTAAAGTATTGAGATAATAGGTGCGGGGGAGCCAGGGGTCGTGAGGAATAATGTAAGTGTCCTGGCGACATTTGCGCCGAACTGCCGACCTCCTCTTACTTATGCGGTTTTTAATATTTTTATTGTAATGGCGCTGGTCACTTCAGGACAGTGAAAATTTAGAGAGGACTCGGTGTTTTTTTTAGATATTAAAAAAGATGTTCTGATACAATAGTAAGTCTAATTCAAATTACTATTTCCCAATGGTACTTAACTTGTACGGTACTATAGTCACTCATTAAATTTCACACATAAATATGTATTATATTTACACTACTTAGCGCCACTTGCACCATCCCACTAATTCGGGGTTAACCGGTTAAACCGTCAAGCCAGTGTCAAATTGTACTGGTAACCATGGTAACTCTAGGTTTAACCGGTTAACCCCGGGTTAGTGGGATGGTGCAAGTGGCCCTTACTTACATTTCTTACCTCTCGTAATAAACAAATTACTAACCTAATGAGGTATACATTTCAGTTAGAGTCTGTGCGGAAAGAGAAGAGTCGTGGAATGATGGATCGAATAGGTACATTTCACGACTCTTCTCTAGTTTGGTTTCTTTTAACCAAATCGGAGGTTTTGTATCAGAAAACTGTTCCTCTAGTGTGTTTATGTTCCTCTACAGGTAGTTAAAATAAATAGTTACCTAGTTGGCTAAAAAAAACGTTCATGCCTAAGCATCCGGAAACAAGGAAAACATAAAATATCCATAAATAAATATCAATAATATGTCAAATTTTTATAATATATTTCTGTATTGACTCTCCATATTTTTTGGTATTTTTCTAATGTCCGAGGTAAAGGTTGTAGAAAAACGTGTAAAAAACAGCTGCGGTGTCCCCGACACCCTCGCGGTCACCATTATTGTTCTGCCCTGCCCGTCGAAAAAGACGCATATGCAGTCAACCCTCGACTGCATATACGGCCTTCTCGAAGAGTGCAGTTGAAGGCAGTCGCCGTAAAACTGCCCATAAACCAACGCCCTGGACGCGCCGATACATATCTCCGCACTTATTGAAACTTCTGTTTCCTCCAAATAAATAATTTCGCATTTAAGAAAGCAATTTCCGTGGGTGCTAGCAGGAAGCGATATGCAATGAATGATAGTTTCGAAATCTAGAAAGCAACAATCTGATTCAGCTTTTATTCTTTGAGCATTGTCGTTTCATAGCTTAAAATAAGCGTTATCTGGCAAACGCAAGACTCCTCTGCGACAAATACGAGCAGTACATATTTATTTATAAATATATTCTTGACAACGGCTTTAAAGATTCCGATTAAAATAAATATGCTATGCTTTTTGTATTTGAAGAGCATTGTAATAGGTAAACATCGGAACGTTTCATTCAGTGAAATACCATTTTGTCAGTCTGAATACTTCTCAGTCGTAGGTACTAGGTAAATGTACGAAACTAGTATTTTTCATTATTTGGGTAATACCTAGCTTGAATTTTAATGGCTTATTATTAACCGGGCAACTAAAATATTAAACAGGAACTTTCATTGGGCATATAATAATATAATTTGGCTGTGCATTAATATTTTGGCCCCAATAAATTTATATTAGCCTCAAATATAAGCATCATATAAATAAAAAAATCACAGATTTCGTGCCTCACACGACTATCGAGCACATTGGAAATGAATCTACGGAATTCGAAAAAATATTGTAGCTGAGCGACGAGAAAGTCTGGATAAGGAAAAAGTTACAAAATAAAACTACAACGTTGAATGATAATTATTTTATTCTTAGACTAACACAAGTATCCTGGACATAACGCATGTGAACAAACAAATTGCAAAATTTCCACACGCGTATCCAAGTTTGAATAATTGTCACCGTGGCGCATAAGTATAGGTACATATTTCATTTTTCGATTAATAAGGAGGATATATTAATGTTCAAAGTACAAGAAAATTATTACACGGCAAATCCGTAGTCAACTCGAGAAGTGTTGATCGGCAGCGGCCCATTTGCTGCAAGATATGAAATTTTCTTGACAGCAGTTTGACGCGACGAGAGATGACCATAACAGCGTTTGTCTATGTTGCACCAAACCTGAGTTCCAATAGGTACTACCAGGGTTCAGCATCAGCTATCTTGGGTAATGCTCTACCATGTGCTCATCATGACGAATCGGGTGTCCAAAACAGCGTGTGCCTATGTTGCACCAAACCTGAGTTCCGCTAGGTACAACCAGGGTTCAGCATCAGCTCTATCTTGGGTACTACTCTCCTAAGTGGTCATCGAGACGAGTCCGATGACCAAAACAGCGTGTGTTTATGTTGTATTAAACCCGAGCTCCACTAGGTACTGCCAGTGTTCAGCATCAGCTATCTGCTAGCAGCCGCCAGCAACATGCTGAGGTGAGACCATTTCGTGGCACTTTTTCTTTTTATGTTTCTCTCTCCCTCTCCCTCTCCCTCTCCCTCTCCCTCTCCCTCTCCCTCTCCCTCTCCCTCTCCCTCTCCCTCTCCCTCTCCCTCTCCCTCTCCCTCTCCCTCTCCCTCTCCCTCTCCCTCTCCCTCTCCCTCTCCCTCTCCCTCTCCCTCTCCCTCTCCCTCTCCCTCTCCCTCTCCCTCTCCCTCTCCCTCTCCCTCTCCCTCTCCCTCTCCCTCTCCCTCTCCCTCTCCCTCTCCCTCTCCCTCTCCCTCTCCCTCTCCCTCTCCCTCTCCCTCTCTCCCTCTCCCTCTCCCTCTCCCTCTCCCTCTCCCTCTCCCTCTCCTCTCCCTCTCCCTCTCACCTCTCCCTCTCCCTCTCCCTCTCCCTCTCCCTCTCCCTCTCCCTCTCCCTCTCCCTCTCCCTCTCCCTCTCCTCTCCCTCACCTCTCCCTCTCCCTCTCCCTCTCCCTCTCCCTCTCCCTCTCCCTCTCCCCTCTCCCTCTCCTCTCCCTCTCCCTCTCCCTCTCCCTCTCCCTCTCCCTCTCCCCTCTCCCTCTCCCTCTCCCTCTCTCTCCTCTCCTCTCCTCTCCTCTCCTCTCCTCTCCTCTCCTCTCCTCTCCCTCTCCCCTCTCCCTCTCCCTCTCCCTCTCCCTCTCCCCTCTCCCTCTCCCTCTCCCTCTCCCTCTCCTCTCTCCCTCTCCCTCTCCCTCCTCCCCTCTCCTCTCCCTCTCCCTCTCCCTCTCCCTCTCCCTCTCCCTCTCCTCTCCCTCTCCTCTCCCCTCTCCCTCTCCCTCTCCCTCTCCCTCTCCCTCTCCCTCTCCCTCTTCCCTCTCCCTCTCCCTCTCCCTCTCCCTCTCCCTCTCCCTCTCCCTCTCCCTCCACCATCACAGACCAAGAAAAATCTGCAGCGATTTTGAAAGCCCACGCAGTGCAAGTGTTATTCTGCCGTCATAATCCCGATAATTCACAACAAACACCGATAACGAACTCTGCGAAACATGAAGTCATAAATGTCCTGTGAATAATGTCGTTTTGACTTTTTGACTATTTTAAGGTTAGGCTACAGGGCAAACCCTTAACCCGATCGTCTTTGTTTTAGGCTCAATTTGTAGCTGACTAAATTGTCCAGAGCCGTTTTTCTCAAATTTTTGATATCATTCTTCGTTTCCAAATTATCGAGCACCAAAATCAAAAATTCGGAAAAAAATTAATTTAATTTTCACTATTTCGACCATAACTTTTTTTGTTTTTGACTTCTCGAATAATTATTTTTGCACCTTACAGCTCTCGTGATTATGCGTCTTTTGAGCCTATTTTTTAATATCATATCTTCACAACTTTCCGAGATATAAGGGGATCGCACTTTTTCGTGAAATCGGACCGTATACTGGAGCGAACGAAAAGACATTTCCAATGTCAAAAGCGGCAGCAACATGAAGCCACCCAAATAATTTATAAGGAACTTGAAATGATAAGTTGGCGTCTAAAATAATAAGTTGGCAACTAATATTGTAAAGCGATCATAAAATTTGCTTATAATCTAGTTGTTTACATCTAAGTAATAATATTGAGCATAATTAGCGTTTCAGGTAGTACTTCAATACGAGAGCAGTTAAATTTAATGAAATTGGTTACTATTTACGCAAAACACCTCAAATTGCGCAATGGTCAGTATATGTACTTATAGTCGAAATTCCTAATCATGAAACACCTAATGGCCATTATACCATTAGATCTTTCAATTTTTAATTACCAATCGCCATAGTTACCACTGTGTTCTGCCAAAGTCAAAAGATAGGTGCGACGACGAGCGAAGCGAGGAGGAGCGTGTTAGGTTGACCGCGTAGTGACCAAACAAAATATTTTAAAACAACTTCATTTTTGAATTAATAGATAGCCGTTTTTTTTTAAATGTGCTTCATAAATGGTCTCCAATATAATAATTCAGGTGCCAAATAAATACTTGGTATCTGCCTAAAAATAATCTAAAGCTGTAACGGCATTAAAATACAACTAATAATGATATATTTTAAGGCTCCGTTTTTGTTGCCAAACTATTAATTTTAGTACCCATATCTATTTTTTTAAACTACCCTATTTCGATTAATTAGTTGACCGGTTAAATACGTGCCAATTTTAATTACCACCAAACAATTTAGAAAAATGGTCGGCGCTACTAAAACTGAATATAAATCTAATAAAACGTCTCCTGTATTTCTGAATGGTCAAACGTAATATATGAGCTAAAATAAAATCTGTCAGTGACCATTTATGGCGGAGGAGTCCTGTTATTAAAATGTAGCAGAGCGTCAGAGGCGAGGGCGGGCGGCGCCCTGACAAACGTTAACGATACAGTAGGAGCATACCAAACAGGAGCAGCATTCGAACTTAAAAATAATTTATTACTCGCACCACCTCTCGCTTGCACTAGTATACCTACTCGATGATAATGTACGAACTAGTAATGTCTAAATGAGATCAAATTAACATGAATTTGTCACATTTAAGTATAAATTTCTCGTGGGATATCCGACATGACATTGTTTCTGGTGTTAATGTTAGTACCTACCTCAGTTTAGTATAAGCTTGTTAGCTACCTACTTCACTTATCTCATTTGAATTTGTCCTTGTCCCAATCTAACCTAGGTACTACGAAAAAACTCCCTAACCTACTGAGAATCTGTCCTCCCCAGAAAAAGACTAAATAAAAGTTTGCTGAATATGAGACATGTTTAGAAACTAACTCACTCCGAATCCAACCTTATAAAACGATGATCTACCTACTCAGAAGCTGCCCAAATAAGAAACTGGAAAAGTTAGTACTTATTGAACCTATTTCGAATTTGGGAACCTCCGCCCAAACCCAGATAAATCATTGAGGCAAATAATTTTAGGTGCAGTGAGTATCGACCTACTGTATCGCTAGGCTCGCTGCAGGTCGAAGACGCCGCCGGCTGCGGCCGCGCCGCGATCTGATTTATGCCTGGACCAGCAGTATTTTATCCCAGGGCGCCTCAACTAAACTATAAGTTTCCGTTCGGCAGGCCAGGGGGTAGCCCTGTAAATATTGTCTCCGCTCGCTGCATCGATACCGATGTTATATTTATTGCGCTCCTTTGTAAGATAATTTGGTAATGGATTGGGGTCATTCGATTCTTATTTTACGTGCTTTTGTATCTACAATGTACACCAGTAGGTATATCTCTATCTACCTACTATGATCACTTTAGTGACATTTATAAACAAGACCTGATCTTTTGGAAGGAATGCTCAATTGCTAAATAGACACGAAGCTCGAAGGGCAAACCATATTCGTATATTTTAAAATTGAAAATATTTTTTAATGTAAGGTCAACGTTTTCTTCTAATATCTGTATACCCGTACTGATCAACCAAACTAAAGTCACGGAACCGAAGACATCGACGCAATTTTTTTTGCATGAATTATCCCATATCCCATTAATGAAAAATAATACCATATCAAGGTAATTAGTTAATTGAAAGTAGGTAAGTAAGTTCAGAGTGAGGTTGTCTGAACTGCATCAGTGTCACATAAAATTATATTTCTAAATAATACCTTGAATATTGTATTCTTAAAAGTTATTCGTAATAGAGCGTCAAAAGTGACGTGGGACGCAACGAAGGCAATTTGTCCGTCACCGAAGCGCATACCGGAGGCGACATTGGAAGGGTATTTTACACCCTTACCTTTTACAGTTTTTAAAGATTATTAAAAACATATTTTGTTGTAATTTTACATGATTGTCCTCGAGCTATTTTTTTTATATAACGAAGTTTAGGCTAAATTTGAATCGATAAATTAGGGACAGAACGTGACGTGGTAGGTACACAAAATGATATAAAAAATTACAGCACAAGGAAAATAAAAAACGAATTTATTTTTAAAACTGAATTGTTTTTTATTTGTTTTATATAATACTAGATGACCCGGCGAACTTCGTTTCACCTGTATCTATCTTTTTTTTTGGCACTATCTAAATTGTTTCTTTCATGAGACCTTCTCCTGACAATAACAAACATATACTGTTATACCTACAACACATACCTACCAAAGATCATTAGTACACTCTTATCAAATAAGCACTAGATCGACTGACATACCTTCACGCCCCCCGCGGTCCCCAAGCACCCGTAGATTTAGGCGGTAATGGCCTCTAATGAGTCGTCAGCGCCGCTGTCGCCGCCCCCGGACCGGCGCTTACGCAATGATTGACAGCTTGCCGGATTAATGTTTAATTTGTCCAATTTCTTTTATGATACATTTGTTATTTCAGTTTTACCGACCGAGCGAAACGAAGTCTGAGGACAAAAGTCCTTTAACAAAACAAGCGACAGCTAAATATTATATACCTACTTATAGATGTCATTGTCACGACGAACTACCGGAGGCTGTACGAAAGAGTTAATTTAGAGCCGTTAAACCGATGTTTAAACTTGGTATATTATTATTATTAAAAATGTTTTAGACTTGCACCCAGAGGGTGTCAGATTTGAATGTTCAAGATCTTCGATGTACCTTATAGGGTTTAGAATAATAATTTTACGAATTTGCGAACATATAAATCGATCGCCAAGCCAAACAAATGCTTTTGTCGAAGAGGCAGTTCATTGGAATTTGGAATACACTTTGTATTTCATTCATAGTCACTAAGGTGGTGGTACTAGTGCTCGACATGCTAATGCCCAATAGATGACACTCTGCTGTCACCGCTGTACTGGGACCGCGTCGAGCACTAGTACCACCACCTTACTGACTTATATATTTTCATAAATACTTACACAACATCCGGTATGTTAAGGGAAGCGTGGAAGCCGTTCTCGAGTCATTACCCGGTCAATGAATTACGTTAAGTCCAATTACCTGATTGGATTAGCACCGACGCGACGGCTCAACGCCTGCCTGCGTAACTAGGATAGCTCCTGTCCATAGTTTGACTATTAGCAAAACCTAATAAAACAGTATTAATTAACAAAACGACGAAACAAGAGGGTGCCGTCTTGCTATTTGGGCTAAGGAACCTTCGTATGTGGTTATTTGGTACTTAGGTACTAGGGTTTTATATATCTAAATACCTATAGGACTTATAAGTTATAAGATTCATAATGTAGGATGTTTTCTTCGAATAAGTTTACAATTTCCGTACGACAATATTTTAAAATGGGTTACTTTGTTTTTATGTACCGTAGAGTTTCGTATCTTTGCCTGTCTACCTATGTTCGCCTAGTTTGACATAAGTTGCCATTAACAAAATGTTTCTAATTTAAGCCTTACATAAAACTGCTAAATACAAAGTATTTTTTATGGGTGTCAACATTCTTCGAACAATCTGCGGCTAACTTCACACAGTTGACCTTTAGTGAGGTTTTTTCGTGACACCGACCACACGTTTTTCTTTACCAGTGTTTTAACTTCAGTTTTAAACGGTGATACGGACCCGGTAATGTTAAACTTTTTACATGATTATATCCTATAACTATTTCTTTTTCATATGAAACTATTATTTAATGGCTAGCTTACGTTTAGAATTCACAATTGGATAAAACATTGGTGAGGGTACTTTGCGTCCATCTTGTTGCCAAATTTCGCCTACCCCTAGGGTTGACAATTTTTTTGTACCACATTAATTGGTGGATGAGATTACTTGTTTCCAAATTTAAATATTTTCTTATATTTGGTTATTTTAGTTTACGCTATATGCAAATGTTTATTTCTACTCTTACCGATGTTAAGTAGGTACCAAATAGGTATTTTTATGTCTCACTTTGTGTAAATAAGGTTGATTTGATGTCAATTACGTAATAACAACAATTTTGCAACCATTAAACAATTTTGTTACAAAAATTATTATTTTTTAACTTAGAAACCATTACTCCTCTTTATTTGGCATGTTGGTTAATTTTTGGCAGCCCTAGCTTCATTATAGAAAATGTATGAAAACAACTTCAGACTGTTACCAAACTTCGCCTACTACCCCGTTTTTTAAATATATTCCTAGTCTGGTGTAGTTAAGGTTCACAGTATATTAGCACATTCCAAGGAGATACGGCTTAACATGTGTAAGTCACAGAAAAGTAGGTATTAGCGGCAGGGCATGCCATAGGCGAAAATTGTGAAAAATACCCAAACATCGCCTATTGCCTTTGGGGCCATTTTTTACCAACTTAACCGATGAAATTCAAAGTTTTAGTGGTGTATACTAATAGTTAAGAGTACTAAAAAACGTTTTTTTGCCTTAACGGATTAAAATGCTTTCAAGTTTGAGAGATTTTTTGGGAAAAGTGTCAAAACCCAGGCGAAGATACGAAACTCTACGTACCATAAAAAGTAAGTTTTAAATTTTATAAAAATATTGCCTGAAGGATCGGGATCAAGTTGAAGGAATTAAACCTAGATACGTTAGAACCATGTAAAATCGGTTAAATCAATTATTAAACTGGCTTTAAACTTGCAGTTCAACTTTTCTGAAATATATCAATACCTATGTCGTTGGTAAGTAGACGTTTTTGCCGAAACCTAATATAATATTAAAATTCAATATTTTTGAATGTTTTCGGAATATTAGGCGTTATAATACCGTTGTTATTGAAATTATTCCTTTGAAGTCACAGAAATCCAAGAAACGCATAAGTTCTAAAAAGCTCCAAACACGAAGATATTTAATTTTAGTTACCAACACATTTACAATTTCATATTACGTACAAAGTACTTGAATTCCCTTTAACATTGAAAGCACAGCAAACGATTAAGAGAAATCAAGGTTAAGCGATCGAGAATTAGTGAAACAAGGGTTCAATCAGCGTGTGGTCAGACGGAGGGCACGCTAATCGGGGCCAAGCTCGGAGCAGAGGGCCTCCCACGAACCACGTCCGACGTGTTGCCTCTCTGTCGCACTTGTAAATTCGTACGTAAGTGTGACAGGAAGGCAACACGTCGAACGTGGTTCGCGGTAGGCCCCCAGGTTCGGCGCAAAACAATCGCGGACTAATGATCCCGTGAAACAAACCCCATTCGCACACTATGCACGTACGGAAAGTTAACACATTTTGTCTGATTTAATTTACGAAATTGATGGGAAATTGTGGTAACGCTGCGCAATCAGTTAATTCGGGTAAATGCTTTATTTCTGTTACTTAATTTTAATCCCTAATTAAATACATTTGTAAATTATTCATTATCCATAGGTACCTACTTTTATTTTAAATGCGAAAGTAACTCTGTCTGTCTGTCTGTTATCTCTTCATGCTTAAACCGCTAAACAGATTTATATGAAATTTGGTACGGAGATAGTTTGATTCCCGGGAAAGGACATAGGGTAGTTTTTATCTCGGTAATCGTCCCTAAGTGGGTGAAATTTACTATGGAACTGGAATATGAAAGACGAAGTTGCTGGCAGAAACTAGTTTAATTATATCTTTATTTAAAATTAATTCCAATCACTGTAACGGATTTCGAGCTTCCTACATGTGTGGCTTAGACAAACCTTAATGGATGGTTCACCATGTATTTTTACGTTACCCTCCCTCTTCTAGGCTAAGCTCTCTGTTGTCGAGGTCCGTTAGCATGGAAAACTGTAAAGTACCTACCTATAAACAAGAACCTAAATTTATAGTAATTATCCTGACCGAAATCAGTGAAGTCAAGTGAACTGAAACGAGCAAAAAATTTGACTATACAGTATACAATAACCTTTATAACCTTCTTACACTCAAAATCTTTGTCTTCTGGTAAAAAATATGTGCATATATGTGGTATTATCTATGAAAAGGGACCTTATTGTCGATGGCGCTTACGACACTAACATCGATGAGCACTAAACGTAGTAGTTTAAAATTGGTGATTCTGGCCCATTTTAGTTATTTTGATTTCCAATTTAGCAATTAAGTTTCTTTGATTACCACCACCATATTTACAGACTTTTACAAGGATTTCATGCATTATTTTCTAGTATATATAACTTCAGTCCTTGAACTACGTTATTGCTTGTCAGAAACACGACGGCTCATTATTTTCTCGATAGAATCTTAAGTTGAAAACATGCCTAACACTGTTTTTATTTCCTTATGTTAGAAGTACTAGGACGAAAATGTATATGAAACTTACTTCAGTCGATAGCTTTTAAGTAAATCTTCATTATTGCTTGTCCTTTTATCGATACGTTAATTTTTTCATTCATCATTTGATGAATTCAACATTTTGCCTACTAAATTACACCCTACGCGGTAATACCTTGCGCCTATTCCTCACGCCAGTACGCCCGTGACCACTGTCAGCGTCGGACCTGTGCTAGTTTAGCGGACGTTTCATAAAATGGGTAATCACAGTTGTAACGCATTCCTGTTGCCATTCAACCGCCCAGCCAGCCAAGCCACGTCATCGCCCCACTACCACCAGCCCCGCCATGCTGCCTAGCCGAGCCTCGGAGTGGGAGATGACAAGCCAGCCTATAAAAGCCAGCGCACCCTAATTTTGGGTGTTCATTCTGATTGATAAACTACTAAGTGGAAACTCTGTCCGATTAATCATAATTAATTATAAATAAAATAAATCACCGATCACAAAGTATTTGACTTCTCGCCGTCCCATTTCACCTGCTAATTTACATTCAGAAATTGGGATACGAGTACCTACAATTTAATGATGACGCGAGCGGCAACAAAAAAACGACCACGACCACCTGACTGGAACACTGAACACGTGGCCGCTTCCGCCAGTGACGAAGACATCGATATTACGGACGCTACATACGATCAAGATGAAGAAGACGGTACGTCTACGCCACCAGCAAGAAAAATTCTTAAAAGTCTTTTGACCCAAGAAGTGCATAAAGCCTTTGAAGCCTTGGAAGACGATATACCGGTGCTAGCACGTACAAAACACCATCGTGCTGCATCCCTGATCCCTGAATTCGACCCTGATAATGAGGACTGTACCGTTCAGACGTGGCTTAAGAAAATCGACCAATTAGGAGACATCCACGGTTGGAATGATAAAACAAAATCATTCCATCTCCAGGACAAGTTGCGTGGCCAAGCTCGTAAGTGGTATAATCGCCTTGAAGAGTACGATCATTCATGGGAAGACTGGAAGGAAATGATTCTTCGTGCTTTTCCGAAACATCGAGATTATTCGAATATACTAGAAGAAATGCTTAACAGGAAGAAAATGCCGAACGAAAGCATGACAAAGTACTACCAAGAAAAAATCGCCATGTGTCATCGGTGCAAGCTGTCCAACGCCGCTACAGTATCCTGCATCATCCGCGGCCTCCCGCCTACCCTGCAATCAAATGCGAGAGCATTCCAATGCGATCAGCCGACGGAGTTGTACGAGCGTTTCCTGTCTGCGTTGGACGACTACCGTGCGCCATTTCATGGCGCCGATGTAACTCGTGCCGGTTCTAAGGACGGTACACGTCAGTCTACTGAAAAGAAAGCGCCGGTAAATATTGAGGCAGATCCGTGCCCACGCTGTAAGAAAACCGGGCATTTGGTACGGAATTGCCCTTTACCTGACCAGCGCACCTGTTTCAAGTGTGGCGCAAAGGGGCACATTGCACTACGTTGCCCAGATAACCTAAAAACTCGAGACGAGACGACTCCAGCTGTAAAGGAAATCAAGATGATTCAAAAGCATAATAACATCTACAAGAAGACCGCTCAAATCAACGACGTCTACGTGAAGGCCTATTTGGACACCGGAAGCGAGGTCAACGTTCTCAATTCGGAAATCGCAGATCTGCTCAACTTAGAAGTGAAACCATCACAAGTCGCATTTAAAGGATTTTATGGCGACAGGGTGGAGAGCAAAGGTGAAGTCGAGTTTAAACTACAAATTGACAGCCTGGACGTAAATTGCCAAGCATATCTAACGGACGTCGAGATGACCGATATTGACTTAATAGTTGGCCAGCCTATTATTAATAAGGACGGCGTGACCCTGATAGTCAACAGAGGCGCAGCCACTTTAAGTATCACCGAACAAGATTTTATGGCAAACATGGATGTGGATAGCGAAACCCAGCGCTTCAAGGTTGTTACCGCGGTGAAGGAATGCTTGCCACCAGGAACATCCATCATCAAGGTTCGCATACTTGGGAACCGACCTGATAATGATGTGGTCACACCTGCGCGACACCACGACTTGCACGGAGTTACCTACTCGCTGCCCGCTACTCTTCTTCGCGGCGAAGCTGGCTACCTGAAAGTCGTCAACACTGGCAGCAAGGACGTGGAATGGAGCGAGGGCACCGTTCTGCTGCGTGCCGAGAGCTGCATGGAAGCCCAGGTTAGTCAAAATTCCGATTTATTGCCATCTTCCTCAGCCCAAAATGTTTTATGCATCAGCTCAGCCGATTTAGCTAGTAAACAACATATTATAGGGGGTGTTAAAATAGTAGATTTGAAGATAGGTCCGTTAAATGAAACGCAGCATAAGGTTCTTGTCGATTTATTATCGGAGTACAGTGATTGTTTTGCCAACGACACGAAGAATTTAGGCTGTTCCAATTTAGTTCAAATGCAAATCAATTTGAAAAATGATAATCCTATTTACTATCGTCCTTATAGACTCTCTCTCTCAGTGAGCAAGCGGTCCTAAAGTCTAAAATAGCCGATTTATTAGGTGCAGGCATTATCAAAGAGTCAGAATCAAGCTATGCCTTTCCAGTTATCCTCGTTAAAAAGAAAAATGGCGATTATCGTCTCTGTGTCGATTATCGATCACTTAATGCCATTACTATACGCGATCGATATCCTTTGCCTAACATAGACGACCAGCTGTCTAGGTTGGCCGGTAAAAATTATTTCACTAGCTTGGATCTGGCTCAAGGATACCACCAAGTCAATATAAGGCCTGAGGATACACATAAGACAGGATTTATAACGCCTCAAGGACATTTTGAGTATACACGTGTCCCGTATGGTTTGGCCAATTCGCCGTCAGTTTTCATGCGCTTGATTAATAAGGTAGTAGAATCTGTAGGCGATCACGAAATTCTAGCTTTCCTAGACGATATATTGCTACCATCAATTGACGTTGAGTCCGGTATTGAACTACTAAAGAAAGTCTTGGTCCGTTTGAAAGCTGAAAACCTGAAATTAAATATGAGTAAATGTTCATTCCTGCAAAAAGAAGTTACCTATCTAGGTCACCAAATTTCTCCGAATAGCATACAACCTAGTGAATTAAAGCTGGCAGCCGTATCTCAATTCCCAGTCCCACGTAATGTGCACGAAATCAGGCAATTTATAGGCCTCTGTAGTTATTTTCGCAAATTCATATATAATTTTGCAACTATAGCTCGCCCGCTTACGACACTAACACAAAAAAACACTCCATGGGTTTGGGGCGAACAACAAGCACATAGTTTCGATGAACTTAAACGTAAGCTATGCGAAAAGCCCGTGCTAGCAATATACGATCCCTTACTGCAAACAGAGATACATACTGACGCGAGTAAGCTAGGCATCGCAGGTATATTATTACAGAAACAATCCGATGGCACCTTACGTCCCGTTATGTATTTTAGCCGCGTCACGAGTAGAGAAGAAAGTGTTTATCATAGCTATGAATTAGAAACATTGGCGGTAGTTGAATCGTTGCGCAGATTTCGTGTGTATGTATTCGGAAAAAGAGTGAAGATAGTAACAGATTGCACGGCTGTCACCGCCACGTTAACAAAACGCGACCTCATTCCCCGAATCGCGAGATGGTGGCTGTTGATACAGGACTTTGACATTGACATTGATTATAGACCGGGCGAGCGAATGAAGCATGTAGACGCACTTAGCCGAAATCCCGTGGATTTAAATTCTTTGATAACGAAAAGTAAATCGGAGTGTGTATCGGAACGTCCCTCGCCGGCCATAGATAGTGTCAATGTCAATCGCCTCGAAGTGACAGATTGGTTTCTTACGGTTCAACAACAAGACGAAAAACTTAAAACTGTGATCGACTTGATAAATAGTGGGTGTACGGACTTGGATATAGTAAATAACTATGCCTTAATTAATGATAGACTTTATCGTAAAACGCTCAACGGTAATCGGCTTATAGTTCCCAGTTTCGCGCGTTGGAAAATCCTACAGATGCATCACGATGACATCGGCCATGTAGGTCTGAAAAGATGTACAGAGTTAATCAAATCGGTGTACTGGTTTCCTAAAATGTCGCGGTTTATTAGGAAATACGTCTCGAGCTGTCTTCACTGTGCATATGGCAAGGGTGATTACGGAAAGAAAGCAGGTAAATTACATCCTATACCTAAACCCTCGGAGCCCATGAAAATGATACATATAGACCACCTGGGATCCTTTTGCAAAACAAAAAAAGGGTACCAGTATATGTTAGTAGTGACAGACTCCTTCTCCAAGTTTGTTATTGCGGAACCTACGCGCACTGTAACTCTGTCGAAACTATACGCGTGCTTAGGAAGATATTCAGCTTGTTCGACGTTCCTGAACGGATCGTATCCGATCATGGGAAAGCTTTTACCAGTAGGTATTTTAAAAAATTTTCACTTGAAAAACAGTTTCGTCATACGCTGTGTACCATTGCTTGCCCAAGGGCGAACGGCCAAGTGGAAAGGTCAAACCGTACGATTCTTGACGCGTTAAGGGCTACTGACCCTAGTAGTGCTAGCAACAATTGGGCTAATAGTTTACCTAACATAATTTGGGGTATTAATAACACTCTGAATGCCTCCACTGGATACAAACCATTTGATTTAATGTTTGCTAGGGTCAGTAGGTCTGTGTGTGATCTTGCGGTTCCGGGTCAGGTTCAGGAACCCATACAAACTAGGCGTGAAAAGGCAGTAGCTCGAAACAAGGTTGCTAGTGCTAGGATGAAACGACAATATGACAAAAAGCGTAAAAACAGTGTTCTATATAAAAAGGGAGACCTAGTTCTCTGGAACCAGGCCCCTGTAAGTAGTGCTAGCAAGGTAAATTCCAAATTAGATGATTTATACTCCGGTCCTTATATAGTGGTTAAAGTGTTAGGTAATGACAGGTACAAAGTTAGGAGTATAAAAGGGGTAAGAGGGTACAAAAAGTTCATGGGACTTGTCTCTGCAGATGCCATAAGACCATACAAAAGTGTAGCATGTATGTCAGATAGTGAGAGTAGTACTGATGAGCAATTAGAAACTGAGGACCTTATTGATCTCTTGGAAAGTTAGAATTTTAATGATGCATGTGTCTATTTATTCGATTATTAATGGTGTATTCTCTCCCCATTGCGGGAGCAATTGTTTCAGGACGGCCGAGTGTAACGCATTCCTGTTGCCATTCAACCGCCCAGCCAGCCAAGCCACGTCATCGCCCCACTACCACCAGCCCCGCCATGCTGCCTAGCCGAGCCTCGGAGTGGGAGATGACAAGCCAGCCTATAAAAGCCAGCGCACCCTAATTTTGGGTGTTCATTCTGATTGATAAACTACTAAGTGGAAACTCTGTCCGATTAATCATAATTAATTATAAATAAAATAAATCACCGATCACAAAGTATTTGACTTCTCGCCGTCCCATTTCACCTGCTAATTTACACAGTATAAATATGCAAATATGTTATACACACAATGTTTTTCAACATACTTACGAAGAAAAGCAAAATAATTCTTAAATACGGTGACATTTCAGACATTCGTCCGTCATATTGTCATTTTATAACAAGTTGGGCAGCAAAGGCACACACCCATCTAACCAATCCGGAATTCAGTCACGATTGATAAATTGTGTAAACATATTTTAAAAGGCTATAAAATTAATCAAATTGAATAATTTAGACTGGTCACATTTTTGTAAAAATCGATTTCTTCTGGCAAAACATATAACTTTTTGGCAACCGGGTTTTTTAACCTAATTAGACCCCGCTGAATCCGAATTTGCCGGTTGCTTGATCGAATTCTTGACTGGAAGTGAGATATGTGATATTAAAGGACCCTTTTTTTAGTTTTTCGTAAATAACTCGTAAACGGTGGCCAATATAAAAAAAAACCGGGCAAGAGTCGGACTCGCGCACGAAGGGTTCCGTACCATAATGCAAAAAAAAAAAAAAACGAAAAAAAAGCAAAAAAAAAAAAACGGTCACCCATCCAAGTACTGACCACTCCCGACGTTGCTTAACTTTGGTCAAAAATCACGTTTGTTGTATGGGAGCCCCATTTAAATCTTTATTTTATTCTGTTTTTAGTATTTGTTCTTATAGCGGCAACAGAAATACATCATCTGTGAAAATTTCAACTGTCTAGCTATCACGGTTCGTGAGATACAGCCTGGTGACAGACGGACGGACGGACGGACGGACGGACGGACGGACAGCGAAGTCTTAGTAATAGGGTCCCGTTTTACCCTTTGGGTACGGAACCCTAAAAATGAACTAATAATCTACACAAAATTTTCAATAAAAAAGATTCAGTACATTTTTAGCAGGGATCAATATTTAAAAAGATAATAAAGAGGGAAAGTTAATTTTAATAAATTCTAAGGTTCCTTGTTTTTATTTTTTCGTGAATAATTTGAAAAGTATGACTCATAGCAAAAACAAATCTTACACATAAATCATCATCATCATCATCATCTCAGCCATAAGACGTCCACTGCTGAACATAGGCCTCCCCCTTGGACCTCCATACGTGCCGGTTGGAAGCGACCCGCATCCAGCGTCTTCCGGCGACCTTAAGAAGATCGTCTGTCCATCTTGTGGGTGGACGTCCTACGCTGCGCTTGCTAGTCCGTGGTCTCTACTCGAGCACATTTCGACCCCATCGGCCATCTTCTCTGCGTGCAATGTGGCCTGCCCATTGCCACTTCAGCTTGCTAATTCGGTGGGCTATGTCGGTGACTTTAGTTCGTCTACGGATCTCCTCATTTCTGATTCGATCACGTAGAGAAACTCCGAGCATAAATAAATAAATAAATAAATATTAGGGGACATCTTACACAGATCAAACCTAGCCCCAAACTAAGCAAAGCTTGTACTATGGGTGCTAGGCGACGATATACATACTTGTATAGATAAATACATACTTATATACATAGAAAACAACCATGACTCAGGAACAAATATTAGTGTTCATCACACAAATAAATGCCCTTACTGGGATTCGAACCCAGGACCATCGGCTTAGCAGACAGGGTCACTATCCACTAGACCAGACCGGTCGTCATAGCCCTCTCCATAGCTCGTTGAGCGACTTTGAGTTTTGAGATGAGGCCGATAGTGAAAGACCACGTTTCGGAGCCGTAAGTCATCACTGGTAACACACATTGAGTAAAGACTTTCGTCTTGAGGCACTGAGGTATGTCGGACGAAAAGACATTACGTAGTTTCCCGCACGCTGCCCAATCGAGTTGGATTCGGCGGTTGACCTCTTTCTCGAAGTTGGACGTACCTAATTGTACTACTTGTTCTAGGTAGATGTACGAGTCAACAACTTCGAGTACCGAGTTCCCAACAGAGACTGGGATGGGCACAACATTGGCATTTGACATAAGTTTCGTCTTGTCCATGTTCATTTTCAAGCCCACCCGTTGTGAAACTCGGTTGAGGTCATCGAGCATCATGCTGAGTTCCTCCATCGACTTTGCCATGACTACGATATCGTCGGCAAACCGAAGGTGAGTGATGTATTCGCCGTTGATGTTGATGCCAAGTCCTTCCCATTCCAGGAGCTTGAAGGCGTCTTCCATTACGGCAGTAAACAGTTTCGGAGAGATAACGTCTCCCTGCCTTACGCCTCTTTGCAATGGAATCGCCCTCGTGCTCTGCTCCTGTACTCGGACCGACATGGTGGCGTTATTATACAAACACTTCAACACTTCGATGTACCGATAGTCAATATGGCATCGCTGAAGAGACTCAAGCACCGCCCATGTTTCCACCGAATCGAAGGCTTTCTCATAGTCCACAAACGCTAAGCATAATGGCAAGTTATACTCTTCGGTCTTCTGTATAACTTGCCGCAGCGTATGGATGTGGTCTATGGTACTATAGCCTTTTCGGAAACCGGCTTGTTCGGGAGGCTGGAAGTCATCAAGTCTGTGTTCGAGACGGTTCGTGATGACCCTTGAAAACAGCTTATAGACATGGCTCAGAAGCGTGATGGGTCTGTAGTTCTTCAATAGGTTGTTATCACCTTTTTTGAAGAACAGCACCACCTCGCCTCTATTCCATGTTTCAGGCGTTATGCCCTCGGACAAGGCGGAATTAAAGAGCTTCTGGAGGACTTTAAGTACCGGTGTTCCACCCGCTCTCAGAAGCTCTGAAGTGATTTCGTCTTTGCCCGGCGCCTTGTTGTTCTTAAGCTGCTTCAGGGCCATCCTAATCTCGTACAGACTGATGTCCGGGATATCTTCGGTATAATGTCGGGACAGCTTGGCTCTTGGATCTCCTACCAAGCTGTCAACGGGCTTTGCGATCGAAGTGTATAACTGTCCATAGAACCTCTCGATCTCACCTAAAACCTCCGCTTTGCTCGACGCTATGCTGCCATCTTCCCGTTTCAGCTTTGTCAGCTGGCTTTGCCCAATAGACCCTTGCTTTGCTTGCGTTGCTTTGTCCTTTGCGAACACTTTGGAGCCTTGGTTTCGCTCAATAGTCTCTTTAATACGGTTAGTATTAAAGAGACGCAGATCATGTCGCAAGGACTTAGATATACGTCTATTGAGCTGCCTATATGACTCCGCGTCATCGGGAGACTGCAACTGTAGCGAGCGTCGTTCAGCCATGAGGTTTAAGGTTTGCTCGGTCAATTTCTGAGGTCTATCTTTACGGCGGGGTCTAAAAAACTTAGACCCTACTGTGTGGACAGTTTCCACTAGCCCGTCGTTGATTTCGTCCACTGAAGCCAAGTTCTCTAGGCAAGCAAAGCGGTTAGAGAGCTCGAGTTGAAAGCTTTCGGGGTTTTGAACATGGGCTCGAGTAGGTCGGAGCGTAGACTTCATCAGGCTGGACCTTTCAAGTTTAATATTGATATTCAGTGTGCCTCTTACGATTCGGTGATCACTACCGGTCTTTACCCTGTTGATCACACATAAATAATAAACATAAAATTTCCTACAAGAAACATGTAGAACACTTTTCCCTAGGATCAATATTTAAAAAGACAAAGCAGCCGGTAAGTTAATTACAATCAATTTTAAAGTCCCTTTTTAGTTTTTTGTAAATAACTCGTAAACGGTGTCCCATAGCAAAATAGGTTTTATGAATAAATAATCTACATAAAATTTCCTGCAAAAAACATCTGAACACTTTTCTCTAGGATCAATATTTAAAACGATATTAAAGGAAGAAAGTTCATTACAATCAATTCACATGTCACTTTTTTTAGTTTTTAGGGTCCCGTACCTCAAAAGGAAAAAACGGAACCCTTATAGGATCACTCGTGCGACTGTCTGTCTGTCTGTCCGTCTGTCACAGCCCATTTTCTTCAAAAGTACTGGACCAATTAAGTTGAAATTTGGTACACACATGTAAATTCGTGACCCAAAGACGGACATCTTACGTAAACAAATGAATTTTAAACATGGAGGCCACTTTTTAGCCAAGGGGGGTTAGTTAACATTAAGAACCTATTTTGCTATGGGCCACCGTTTACGAGTCATTTACGAAAAACTTAAAATAGGGACCTGGAAATTGATTATAATTAACTTACCCCCTTTAATACCTCATTAAATATTGATCGTAGCGAAAAAGTGTACAAAACCTTTTTGGTGGACAATTTTATGTTCAATATTTATGTATAATATTTTTTGCAACTGCCCCCGTTGCAACCGTTTGCGAGTTATTTACGAAAAAAAAGCGACCTGTGAACTGATTGTGATTAACTTTCTTCCTTTAATATCGTTTTAAATATTGATCCTAGAGAAAAGTGTTCAGATGTTTTTTGCAGAAAATTTTATGGAGATTATTTATTCATAAAAACCTATTGTGCTATGGGACACCGTTTACGAGTTATTTACAAAAAACTAAAAAGGGACTTTAAAATTGATTATAATTGACTTACCGGATGCTTTGTCTTTTTAAATATTGATCCTAGCGAAAAGTGTTCTACATGTTTCTTGTAGGAAATTTTATGTTTATTATTTGTGTAAAATTTGTTTTTGCTATGAGTCATACTTTTTAAATTATTAACGAAAAAATAAAAACAAGGAACCTTAGAATTTATTATAATTAACTTTCCCTCTTTATTATCTTTTTAAATATTGATCCCTGCTAAAAATGTACTAAATCTTTTTTTATTGAAAATGTTGTGTCGATTATTAACGTTTAACAATTTTTTTTATATTGGCCACCGTTTACGAGTTATTTACGAAAAACTAAAAAAAGAGACCTTCAAAATGTGATTATAATTAACTTTCCCGCCTTAATATCTCTTTGAATATTGATCCTAGCGAAAAATTGTACGGAATCTTTCTTGTAGGCAATTTTATGCAGATTACTTATGTTTAAGAAAATTTTTGCTATGCGCCACCGTTTAAGAGTTATTTACGAAAAACTAAAAAAAAAGGGACCTTTAATATCAACTATCTCACTTCCAGTCAAGAATTCGATCAATCAACCGGCAATTTCGGATTCAGCGGGGTCTAATTAGGTTAAAAAACCCGGTTGCCAAAAAATAATATGTTTTGCCAGTCGAAATCGATTTTTACAAAAACATGATCAGTCAAGTATACACTCATATTGTATACATATAATTAATAATTATTTAGGTACACTCACCGACCTCACCGTCTTACCTACCATTTTTAGGGTTCCCTACCCAAAGGGTAAAACGGAACCCTATTAGTAAGACTCCGCTGTCCGTCCGTTCGTCCGTCCGTCTGTCAGCAGGCTGTATCTCACGAACCGTGATAGCTAGACAGTTGAAATTTTCACAGATGATGTATTTCTGTTGCCGCTATAACAACAAATACTAAAAAGTACGGAACCCTCGGTGGGCTCAGTGGGCGAGTCCGACTCGCGCTTGTCCGGTTTTTAATTTCATTAAGTACTCATCAAAATTCGAATTTACTAATAAATCTTTTTCAATATTAATTGCCGAACTAAAAATCCCGGAACTGACGATTCAGAATACCGATGTCGTCAGAATAAGGACGTAGACGTGCTGCGCGGGAATGGTGCGGTGCGCCGCGCGGGGCGCCCGCCTGCCCGTTCTACCACTCGTCTGCTTCACCCCCTTGTAAACGTAAAACTCGAGTATAAGAGCGCCTTAAATATTCTATACACTTTTTCGCTAGGATCAATCTTCTTCTCCTTCAACCTAGCGTTTTAGCTAAGCGTCCGGTCTTCAGCATCCTCTGGTGTGAGTAGATTTTAAGTAGATTACTTATGTATCAGAACATTTTTTGGTACAGGCCACCGTTTACGAGTTATTTACAAAAAATATTAACAATTGATCATATTTAACTTTTTACCTTAAATATTTTTTTAAATACTGATCCTAGCGAAAAAGTGTATAGCATATTTAATGTAGACAATTTTACGCAGAATACTTATGTATCAGAACATTTTTGCTACAGGTCACCGTTTACGAGTTATTTATAAAAAACTACAAAGGGACCTTTAAACCCGATGACTGATAAGTTCATCAGCGTCACATAACATAAATTGACCTCCGCATTGGATAGACAGCAACATTGAATGTTCCAGTAATCAAAGAAACTTAATTGCTAAATTGGAAATCAAAATAACTAAAATGGGCCAGAATCCCCAATTTTAAACTACTACGTTTTGTGCTCATCGATGTTAGTGTCGTAAGCGCCATCGACAATAAGGTCCCTTTTCATAGATAATACCACATATTAAGTCTGTATTTCTGTGTACATATAGGTACCTAACATATTCTATCGTCTTTGTAAGTTACCACACAAATGGCAAGTAATGTTGATTTTAGTGCTCTTAGAATTACTTATGTTATAAATCAGTCAAATTAGTTGATTTTATCTTTTAGGTAGTTATCGTATGTCAACAAAACGTGCAAGGGGCTTCGTTTCAATAAAACATTTTAATAAACTCTGCATATTTTGCATTTTCCAATCGTAACGTTCAATAATTGCTGTGCTTGCATTGGAATATTGCAATATTTTAAACAAATTGCAAAACATGATTGTGTTATGCAGGTAAATGTGTCTCTTCGGTCATTCACCTCCTCGATTTAATAAAATAAACAATCTAATAAATTGTCGCAAAATTCTTTTAACTGACATCAAAAAGGAGAAAATATACGTTTTTATGTTGAGCTAGTTAAACATACCTACTAAAATACCTAGTTAGATTTGAATTACCTAGTTATTAGTTAATTAGTCCACCCTTTTCAAATCGAAGGAACTTTTTAGATGTTTTTATTTTTACTTTATGATTTTTATCTTTTCATAAAGTTTTTTTAGAAGTTGAATAGCCATATTCACCAGTAACACTCTGTGTTCCAACACTATATAATTGTATTTCTTTCTACAACCGACTCGAACAGGACGAAGTATTCACTTCGTCCTGGGGGCCGATTTTTGAATTTCGATCGCTCGATTTCGTCACTCGAAAATCGGTGGAAAACGGCGAAATGCTAATTTTTGAAATACGAGCGATCGAAATTTGGAGTCTAGTGGTATTGACCACTCGATTTCAATTTTATTAGTAGAATTTAAATGCCTAAGTATAGTAGTGGAGA
The DNA here is from genome assembly GCF_910591565.1 of Cydia splendana. NCBI lineage: Eukaryota > Metazoa > Arthropoda > Insecta > Lepidoptera > Tortricidae > Cydia > Cydia splendana. Next base: position 11,713,656 of record NC_085964.1, on the reverse strand, counting down.
TATTATTAAACGAAATACTCGAAATCTAGCGGTCGTAATTCAAAAATCGCCCCCTGTTCGAGTCAGACAGTCATTCGACTGTCTTTATCAACGTCATATTTTCATAGAAAAATAACATTTATTAGCTTTTTCCGACTCTACATAGTATTAGATTAAAGACACTTAATTTACATCACTTAAATTTGAAAGAATTTAGTCTGTGTTTTAAGAATAGGAAACTTATTCCTTATCTGCTTCCATGAGAGAGTTGGCGCAAACTGGGAGAGGACTTTACTCACGAGGAGGTCCGCTCATTCAAATAAAAAGTATAGATATAAATAGTATTATATAAATATTAAAAAAAGTTATATGTAACCTTAGTTTGTAAACTTTAGTTAGTAATGAGTTGGAATAAAAGGCTTTTTATATTTATTGATTTATTCCTTATCTACAGTTTTGCTTTAGTCGGAATACTCGTGGTACATGTTGGCCTCTACAAACGCAACCGATCACAGTCATGCGAATTGATCAAACAATTGAATTCGTTGCTCCTACTTACAGGCCTATTCGGATTTCGAAATAATCACAAGATCTTGAGACGATTTAGAGATCAACTAGATCTACATTAGATATCGACTAGATGTGACTTGGATATTTAAGTCATAACTTGTCGAAATCGTTCAAGAGGACCTCCAGAATCACGGAAACGTCAAATTTGACATATCTGTCTTACACATATCTTTAAATTATCCGTTTCGTAACATTCGTAACTTGTTGAAGTCTAGTAGAAATCTAATTCATTTTCCGAATCGAGCCGTTAGCCGGCAATGATTTTAAATTGCATGTTATTTGTTGCGAGAACCAAGATCTGTAGAGGCCTTACATTATAAACATAGTAAGTAATAGACTTCCTTTGAAACAATGTGGTTGATTTGTTACAGGTGTCATTTTACGAATATGTACAAATGATTCCATTGGCAGAGCTCACCTTGGGCTTGTGCAACACGATGCGCCGACATATTGTTTTCGTGAACACGATCCGCGGCTTCTGACGAACTGGGCAATTGTTTATGAGATTACGACACGTTGTTACAATAATAAGTTTAATAATGGTCGCAACATAATTATTACTATATTTATTTATTCAATATTCAATGACATGCTAAAAGCTTGCTAAAAGGTGTCTATAAAGTACAGGGTGTCTATAAAACTCTGTATCTTTAGGTAAGTATTTTAAATAAAAGTAAACAAATAATTTGTACATTTTCGGGTAGTTATAACATTTTTTTTAACCAACCAAATACAAAACCGCCCGGATTTGACTTTTTAAACCTACATTATTTGATCATGTAATGTTTTCATCTACCCTCAACTGGCTTAAGGAGCCATTTGAGGGTAGATTTTGTTTACTTTTATTTAAATACCTAAAGATACAGACTATAGGCAGGTACTGATCTTATTTTGTATATATACTTGACATATAGTATATATTCGTATTTTTATTTCCATTTTAGCAAATAGTGTATTATTGACCATATTGTAATTCATGTACTATTAAATACCTATTTCATACGAAATTTTCTACCTATTAAAAACATGATTGTGAATACAATAGTTAGGTACGTTTTTGTTTACAAGGGAGCAAAGTTGTTGTTTAACCCCTCGTGCTAACATTGATCGGGTATTAATGTTAGCACGACAAAGATTCCAAGTTTCCGCAGTCTGGTTTTTTTATATAGGTATTTTGTAACTTTATGATTGAACGTATTACCCCGTAGACCTTATCCCGATGCAATAAGGTACACAACGTGTCAACGATGGTGCTGGCTGGTGCGCGGCGGGCTTGACTTGACGCAACAGTCGGCCGCTCGTGCCGGAAGCTGGGCCGCCGGTTTGTCACGTCAGGTTGTGTGCTAATTTCTGCACTAGCCTCCTACGTCAGTCTATCCTAATATAAGAAAAATAAATAGACAGCCATACAATTACCTACTTACTACTGTATTTTTATTCGTTTCGTTTAATATTACGAGAAAGTTAAACCCAAACTACTTAGTCTTTTGGCTGTGTGTTTCTTACTTTATGTCTATTGTCTGTGTGTTTAAGAATAAAAAACTATTCTGTTCTAAAAAAAACTATTCTTAGTAAATTTTTGCCAAGGTTCGATATCGATTATGTTGACAATGTAAAAATTACAGGCGAGTTGATCATAATTGAATTTCATATTTGATATATACTAAGGTAGGTCTCTACCTAACTCTTTAGACCAAGCTAAGTTGCCAGCGATTTGGATAGCCCAGACGGTGCAAGTGTTATTTAGACGTCATAATCTCATAGAAGATGACGATTAAAATAACAACTGCCAACTTAGCTTGGTCTAACTCTACACACATCTTGCTTATTTAAATTGATACTTTGGACGTTTTGTATTAACTAGTCCTTTTTAGTGTTATTGAATCTGGCTTGCTTAGTTAAAATAGTGTGGTTAAGTTTTCTCGTTCTATCTGGTAAGTGCTAGAACATACTTACGGAACTCTACACTTCAATTCAATACATGTACGAAACATCCATCTTTAGGTATACTTACACTTGAGGTATCGTCATACTGGTAACGCAAATACTCAGAATACTTTTGAGTAGATGCCATGGTCTGACGTTAACGCAAATACTCAGAATACTTTTGAGTAGATGCGATGGTCTGACGTTAACCATTCAAGGCAGGTGGCGCTCTAACAGCACGCGACGGTTCGTTTGGCCACAATTGCGTTTGCTCCCCGCGGCGACCGGCTTGACGCTCACTTCTACACATCGGGATATCCAATATGGAGAGAATGTGATTCAAGATTCAATCCACACGCTTTTGCTCTCGGATCTACTTAGTGAAGATGCCGCGAGTCACCTTTCCCTGTTTTATGATCATTGATCACATAAAACACGTAAAATCTTGCCTATCTAAGCAAAAGCATTAGGTAGATGCGGCACGAGACAGTGGAGTAAGTACCTAGTACCTACTTATTAGGCCTGGCCAGCAGTGGACGTCTTTCGGCTGAGATGATGATGACCTACTTATTTCTTAAGCCATTAATACGCCAGTAGTTAGTAATATCCACGAAAGAAAGCAGCAGTGTCACAGCATGCTGTTTTTGAATTCAGCTATGATCGATCACAAAATGACGACTTCGATAATTATTATATGATTTATTTTTGATATTTCTTAACCAAATGAAAATTCTAGGACAGTATAAAAATAAAGCCGCTTCCATACCAATTTGCTATCTCTATGCCTTTGATACGTCTCCCGCGACGCGTTAAACAAGAGCCGAAAGCGCGGCACGGCGCGACAACGCTCGAGGGCGGCATAATTCACTTAAATCATGCTTAAATCACGCATACAACAGTCTCACGGCTTTACCTCACCGTCCGAGACGCCTTTCGTCAGACATTTTGTCAAGTAAATAATCGGTAGCCACTAAGTATCGGGTCATACACACGTATGACGTTGAGATAGATTATAATCTGGATTACCGCTTGTGACTTGCGGATAAAACGACCACGGTAAGCATTCCGATAAAACGACCAAATAAACCTTTTCAAATAAAATGCCGTAACAATGGACTTATTCTTATAGAATTGAGAGGGCAGAGCATAATCCAAAAAATCCCGCAAATAAATTTCCAATGACACGGGAAATAAATGACATATTCGGTTTGCTCAAATCCTTAAAACGTCATCCAGATATCCATTACATGTCTATTAAATCTTACGACATATATTTGTGGGGCTCAGTCAGCAGCGCTCCCCTCGCAAACACCGCGGCGATTACGAGCTCGGCCGACCGCAGTAAACGAATATAAAACACATGCGGGAAGACGAATGCAAAAATGTACTCGTCAAGATTTTGCATAGGTAAACAGTAGGACACCCTTCCGCGGCGCGGCGCGGCGGCGGCACGCGTGGCTGGGCGCACGCATTACCTCGCGGGAAACGATCGAGTGGAATACAGATTCCAAAATGGTTTGAAAAACTTGATTCACAGCGGTAAATTTGGACATCTCTTATCGCACAATATAGAGCTAAATCCAAAATAAGCAGAGGTAGAAAATAATTTGGTTCTTAAGAGATGCTTCTAAAAGTTGATCTCCAAACATTCTCCAAATGTTATGCAGATCAGTCACTTTCAGTATCAGAGAAAGGAATGTAATTCTTACTGATAGTGTCTAACTGTCTAGTTCTCACAACAATGTTATGTCACTTATCCTTGAGCCTTACTTACTTAACTTAAGCTTACGCTACTATTTATTTATTTATTTAATTCAGTATTCATAAATTATAAGAAGCGTTTATCTTCTTCTTCCTCCCACGCTAGGCACGCTTGACGCTACAACCCAGTGTGGATCTTGGCAACAAGTATCGTTAAGTACTTACTTAAGGATAATGTACCATGCTGTATGATCTTTTAATTAATATTGAATTACATAATCTATCTCGCAAACACCGCGGCGATTACGAGCTCGGCCGACCGCAGTAAACGAATATAAAACACATGCGGGAAGACGAATGCAAAAATGTACTCGTCAAGATTTTGCATAGGTAAACAGTAGGACACCCTTCCGCGGCGCGGCGCGGCGGCGGCACGCGTGGCTGGGCGCACGCATTACCTCGCGGGAAACGATCGAGTGGAATACAGATTCCAAAATGGTTTGAAAAACTTGATTCACAGCGGTAAATTTGGACATCTCTTATCGCACAATATAGAGCTAAATCCAAAATAAGCAGAGGTAGAAAATAATTTGGTTCTTAAGAGATGCTTCTAAAAGTTGATCTCCAAACATTCTCCAAATGTTATGCAGATCAGTCACTTTCAGTATCAGAGAAAGGAATGTAATTCTTACTGATAGTGTCTAACTGTCTAGTTCTCACAACAATGTTATGTCACTTATCCTTGAGCCTTACTTACTTAACTTAAGCTTACGCTACTATTTATTTATTTATTTAATTCAGTATTCATAAATTATAAGAAGCGTTTATCTTCTTCTTCCTCCCACGCTAGGCACGCTTGACGCTACAACCCAGTGTGGATCTTGGCAACAAGTATCGTTAAGTACTTACTTAAGGATAATGTACCATGCTGTATGATCTTTTAATTAATATTGAATTACATAATCTATCTGCTATCTTAGCCATACCTATACCGTTTACAGTCGCGTGAATTTCTAATTAAACACCTACGCAGTATAAAAGGCATTTCAAGACATCCGTCAGCGCTTATCATTGCTGACACCCGCTAAGGCGAAGTGAAAGTCAGCTTGGTCGACATTCTGCTACTTTGTTTACCACACGACTTCCCTTGAACAACGATAAGAATCGCTCACTTGCACTGATTACAAGATGGGGTGTTAACCTAAATAAATCGATTACAGGAAAATCACAAATACATTAAGATTACTTTGTATGTAAGTGCCTCGATTTCCACGTGTAAATCTGTGATAGTACATGAGCTGATGTTACGTTTCAATTGTAATTAAACTAAGTTGATTACGTCTATCTATCATGGGGTCGAGGCCGTCTGTCGTAGATACTAGTATTAGTCGTTATTAGAAGAAAGACTATGTAAATCTTAATTCTACGCTAGTACCTAACTAAAAACAGCGGAATAGAAGATATTTGTAGCTATAATAGATCCCATAGATTAAGATAAGTATAAGCGCTGGTGGCCTGGCGGTAAAGACGAGCGACTTTCAATCCGGAGGACGCGGGTTCAAACCCCGGCTCGTACCAATGAATTTTTCGGAACTTATGTACGAATTTTGTTTTTAGGGTTCCGTACCCAAAGGGTAAAACGGGACCCTATTACTAAGACTTCGCTGTCCGTCCGTCCGTCCGTCCGTCCGTCCGTCCGTCCCTCCGTCCGTCCGTCTGTCTGTCACCAGGCGTTATCTCACGAACCGTGATAGCTAGACAGTTGAAATTTTCACAGTTGATGTATTTCTGTTGCCGCTATAACAACAAATACTAAAAACAGAATAAAATAAAGATTTAAATGGGGCTCCCATACAACAAACGTGATTTTTGACCAAAGTTAAGCAAAGTCGGGAGTGGTCAGTACTTGGATGGGTGACCGTTTTTTTTTTTTTGCTTTTTTTCTCGTTTTTTTTTTGCATTATGGTACGGAACCCTTCGTTTTTTTTAATAGCCTATATTGTGTCCCACTGCATATGTACGAAATATCATTTGATATTTACTAGTCGCTTTTCGGTGAAGGAAAAGATCGTGAGGAAACCGGACTAATCCCAATAAGGTCTAGTTTACCCTCTGGGTTGGAAGGTCAGATGGCAGTCGCTTTCGTAAAAACAAGTGCTTACGCGCCAATTCATGGGATTAATTGCCAAGCGGACCCCAGGCTCCCATGAGCCGTGGCTTGCCGGGACAACGCGAGGAAGAAGAAGATTAAGATAGGTTTAGTTTAGTTTTTTTTTTTTTTTTTTTTTAAGTGAATAAAACATTTATTTACATACAATATATATACAGTGGTACTACTAAACGAAATTAATAACTAGCTTAAATCTAAAATAGGCCCTTGAGGCATTGTACCAAGGATGCTGGCTGCATTTCCTCGCTGTATCGCAATGCTGATACGTTGTGCGAGGTAGCCGCCAGCTCTTCGGTCACCAGTTACGTCAACCAGACGCTTCGCGATTTCTGCGAACAACTTATGCGCGCTGGGACCCCATGGACCTAGAGTTTTAATTAGTATAGTATGTTTATTAAATTGTTGATAATGAATTAAATACATATACTTGTTACTTAACAGATTATTCTGCTTTTATTAACGCCTACACATCGAGGATGGCCTCGATTAATACTCGAAACTTATAACAAATATTTTTTTTTTCAAATGAAATGCGTTTACAAGGTTCCTATACTAATCTTTACGATCAACTCTAAAAGATCAGTAGGTGTCCAGATCGCTTAGGATAATGATGAGTGGTCTGCTCTTTGAGCGAACAGGTGCTGAGTAAATAGGTAGGTACGGGATTAAAGAAACAAAATGCAATTCGTAACGGAACATGATTATTCGTTGATTTGTATGATTGACAAATAATGCATTTATCAAAAGCATCAAAGTCGTCATCACTCCAAGTGATTGTAACCACTGAAACCGCCCCAAATCATGTCAACAACACCACGTGGAGTTCAAATCTAGCGAAAACCTGACCTACAAAGCTAATTTGAAGGACACCGAGAAAAGGAGAGTGACCTGACGTAGCAGCATCTAAAGTGATGAGTCGCGCGTGGCCGGAGCAGGCGAGCCCAGCTCAAGTAACGACCTATCGATTGGCAATAGTGCCTAGTTAGCAAACCGCTCCGCGCCCCGCCCGCCGCAGCGCCGGCCGTCGCCCGCTCCAGCTTTTGGCGAGATGAGAGAAAACGTATCTTTGGTGTACAGTCAGTGCTGCAACTACAGGCTGGTGTAATCTATTATAACGTGGATAACGGGAATCGTTCCTGGTAGATTCTTTGCGCTGCTCGTGCAACATCATCCAAAAAGTAGCCATTTTCAAATGATCAAAACTCAACAAAAAAGAGATTAATAAAAGCACTAACAAAAGACAATTCAGTTTTCTGCCTTCTGTTTTTTATGGCTTTTTAAGTTCCGACATCGGTCACATTTCCCGCGTTTCGCGCCTAAGTTTTTTTTTTAGAACGGTGCGTTCACATTTAATTCCAATTTGATAGACAAAACCAAACACAAATTAACTATGGACGCGACGCGACGTCGGAACCTAACAGCTTTTGTGCTATGTAAGAGGGAGATAGCACCTTCAACTAAATTTACGAAAGATAAGACCTTCACAACCAGCAAACCTCATCGCTGAAAAAAAACCCGCGTGTGGATAGACAAAGGGGATTGCAAAGGAGATTACAGCGTCAATGTTTAGGCATCGATAATTTTTGCAATTTTTAAAAAAAAAAGTAGAGGTTAAATGTCAGTAATTTTGATTAGACATCACGACGCCATAAACGTTGCATCTCTCTACCACTTTCTTTTTTTTTTAGTTTAAACGAGTCGGCCCTGAAGATTTTTCAAAAACACAAAAAAAGCATTAAAAAAAAGTCGAGGGCCCAAAATTTTTTTAAAGGACGTGAAAAGATAGAAAACTACCCCACTTATCCGCCATTTTAATTTGGCAAACGATGGACCAAACACCCTGTATACAGTTTTTTATTTCTTAGAGGGTGCATTCACCCAGCAAATTACAGCCGTATTCGAACAATGAGATACGTAAAATAGATAGGTATTGAAACGATATGGATCGGATATGTCAGTGTCAAACAAGTGTCAAAATTGACGTTCCTTCAAACAAAAATGACACTTTTGACACTTGTTTGACACTGACACATCCAATCCATATCGTTTCAATATCTAAATAGTATTTGCCGTATCTCATTGTTCGAATACGGCTGTTAGAAAGCGCGAAACTTGCGACGGAAGATTTGACGATCGCGCGGGTTTTAACGTTTTTCCTCAATAATTCTATAAGTATACTTCTGATAAAATTACGCTAGTCAAATCTCTCGGCTATATCACTAGTTATTTTATAAGTAAGTACTAATTAAAACTATTATACTGCTAAGGTGCTATGGTACTGAAAATAAGTGAAAATTATACATATAGATATGTTTTCGTGATTTTTTTCTATCCAGCCAACTTTAATCTTATAAGGTTTTTCTTTAAGTTCCTCGGAAATATAGTCTAGTTTCCGTGACTTTTCCATGCATTTTCCCTTCATTAAAATTTGTAACAATTTAAAACAAAAACTGCAATTCTGCGGGAGCTCCCTTTTAATTTTGATTGTGATTTATTAGGTAGATGTTTCCTTTACATAGCATTTTTTTCGTCATTATTTCTCTTTTAATTTTTCTAAAGTACGTAAGTAGTAGTAGTAGTAAGTATCTTTAAACCTGTTCTGATCAAAACTTATCTACAGAGAGTAGAGGAGACAGCCGAACTACCGGACATACGAAGCATTTTTGCCCAAACTGAAACGGGGACGCTTCGCTTGCGCTTCGCACTCGCTTGCTCAATAAAAATTTCACGGGTTCAGAGAAAATGTACCCCTACGACCTACGAGTACTTACTACCTACTAACGGCTCGACTGAAATGGGTGCCTTTCATCTCTTGGTTAACAATCTACAATGCAACAACAGAACAAAATTCGATATTACTTCTGAGTGCTTATTCTGACCTTAAACGTAGCAATTAGGGAATTAAAAACACGTTTTTATAGGTTTTATTTTACTCATGAGTATATAGTTATATAGTTATTCGTATGATAATCCATTACCGTCAAACTACCTAACTTTTCCATTAAATATATTTTTTAACAAACTCGTTTATGTAACTACTATTTTTATAGAAAATAGGTTTTATTTGTGACAACATTATATAACACACATGTACGTAACTTGACTCAGAAATATTCAACGAACTATTAAATGTAGGTAAAAGGTCAAATGTTTGTGGAAAGCCCTAGTTGAAACAGGCACTTTCTGACTCGGATCTTTTGCCAGTCTCACCCTGAGTACCTACTCCGTCAAAAAATGTCTCCCTGTCCATAGTTTTTAATAAATCGACAACAATGTAGATACTTTTTTACCTATTACTTTATCCCCAAATTTTAAATTAAATTAAGATTTAGTTTCAAACGTTTTACAGAGGTGACTGATTTTGATCTTTCCCCGTTTTATTGAAAATGAGAATTGCAAAGTACTTACCTAATTCAACAAAAAATGAACAAGAAAAAAGGGCATGATTGATATAAATGATTAATAGTACTTGTTAATCAATACCTGTACGTCTACCACCAGTTTTGACATTGACATAACGCTCACGTCTACGTAATTTACTTTCTGTACATCTCGCTTGCACTAATATGCGAGTACGAGCGAGATGCGTAGAAAGTAAGTTACGTAGACGTGAGCGTATATGTCAATGTCAAAACTGATGGTAGACGTACTGTGTAACTATTTTCCTACCCGTATAAGCCATAATAAGTATCAAGAATGATCAATCCTTGTGACGATTACACAATAAACAGTACGACGCAACTACCCGCTAGCTTCACTCCGTGGAGAAGTGTCATGGCGAGTGGGTGGCTGGCGGAGTGCACAAGTGATAACAGTTGTTTCATTTGATCTCCCAGTACACAACGGAGCCTGGACGTCACAGATGGCGACGAGGGTAAAATATTACAAAAAAATACGGAAAGGAAAGGTAACGGTGGCGGAAAAAAAAAAAAACAAATCTAAGGTATGGAAATCCTAACCTAATAGCTACCGTATTTGTCCATTTCCTCCCGAGCTGCCGATTGTATTCAGGTAATACAAAATTTTGGGCGAGGTGATATTCTGTGTAACGAGTGACGTACGGTTGTACATAATACGAAAACTGCAACGATTTTGTTAGGCGGTACTTACGTAAGTAGGTTATGAAATTCCAAACTCACGTAAGAGGAGTATTAAAGAAACTAATGCAGAATTTAAATATTACTGTAAAAACGTAGATCTAGTACCTATACCTAATTTTATAGTTTTGTTTACAATCAATGTTAATAAAAACAATTATGTATATGCACAGTTGATTTTGTCGACTGTTTACATAAGAACAGTGGTTAACTTTACAACTATTATTGAGTAAATAATTGATGGTACGTAGCTCGGGAGGAATGTTTACTAAGCAAAGAAGAAATATACGCGTGCTTATTACACTAACTCTTTGACAATGGCTACTGTGCGTGAGCCTGGTTACCAAATGTAAATCCAAAAGTGTAATAAATGCAAGATAGATCAATAATTGGGGTCACTACAAAAAAGAATGTACTCATGTTACATTATTCCTATGATGTGGCACCGACGTATTAGCCATGAATTTTTCCATGAAATGACAGAAACGAATATGCCGATGGTTTGCGTGTTACAAATACAGATGGTACATGGTTTATTTTCTGACTCAAAATCGTATATTAGAATTCATATGATATAAAGGGTAAATAATCAAACTACCTTCGCGGAAATCATGATTATTATGAGTTGTGTATTTACCGTTCATACTTAAAATATACCGACCTACTTAGTCGTGTAATTAAATACTAAGATATTTTTACATGAGGGAACGTATAGAGAAACCTGCATATCAAGTCGGTATAGTTGTATATATTTTATGGACCTTATGTCCTAAAAGAATTATTGTTCGGTTAAAATAACCAGTTATAATCAATTGAAATGCTATTTATAGCACGATATGGGTATGAATCGATGTTAACTTGGTGTCGATTTAACATGTATTTATATATACATAGGTATGTGCTGTTTATGATAATAAACAATGCTAGCAAGTAACGGACCAGTTAAATTATCAAGGACCTTTACGATGTCAAGTGAGTCAAGAACTATAGATAGCGTACTTAGACTGATGAATGCCAAGGGCTTTGTTATTGTTTTACTGTAGGAGTAAACACGTAAACTCAGCATCAAATGAATTGAGTAGTAAGTCGGAGTCGGACTAACAAGAAAAATAAATTGCAAGAAGTAAACTGTACATCACATCTATGCTGCAGTTGGTAGAAGTAATAATTAGTAGGTTGAAACGTTCAACTGGTACTAGCAAAACAAATAGTTAGTAGGTTGAAACTTTCAACCGGTACTAGCAAAACAAATAAATAGTAGGTTGAAACTTTCAACCGGTACTAGCAAAACAAATAATTAGTAGGTTGAAATGTTCAACTGGTACTAGCAAAACAAATAATTAGTAGGTTGAAACTTTCAACCGGTACTAGCAAAACAAATAATTAGTAGGTTGAAACTTTCAACCGGTACTAGCAAAACAAATAATTAGTAGGTTGAAACTTTCAACAGGTACTAGCAAAACAAATAATTAGTAGGTTGAAACTTTCAACCGGTACTAGCAAAACAAATAATTAGTAGGTTGAAACTTTCAACCGGTACTAGCAAAACAAATAATTAGTAGGTTGAAGTGTTCAACTGGTACTAGCAAAACAAATAATTAGTAGGTTGAAACTTTTAACTGGTACTAGCAAAACAAATAGTTAGTAGGTTGAAACTTTCAACCGGTACTAGCAAAACTAATAATTAGTAGGTTGAAACTTTCAACCGGTACTAGCAAAAAAAATAATTAGTAGGTTGAAATGTTCAACCGGTACTAGCAAAACAAATATTTAGTAGGTTGAAACTTTCAACAGGTACTAGCAAAACAAATAATTAGTAGGTTGAAACTTTCAACCGGTACTAGCAAAACAAATAATTAGTAGGTTGAAATGTTCAACCGGTACTAGCAAAACAAATAATTAGTAGGTTGAAATGTTCAACTGGTACTAGCAAAACAAATAATTAGTAGGTTGATTGTTCAACTGGTACTAGCAAAACAAATAATTAGTAGGTTGTTTGTTCAACTGTTGCTAGAAAAACAAATAATTAGTAGGATGGAACTTTCAACTGGTACTAGCAAAACAAATAATTAGTGGGTTGGAACTTTCAACTGGTACTAGCAAAACAAATAATTAGTAGGTTGGAACTTTCAACTGGTACTAGCAAAATAAATAAGTAGTGGGTTGAATGTTCAACTAGTACTAGCAAAACAAAAGAAATGATAAGCGAAATCATAACACTTACCTACGATACAAACAGAGAATAATTAGTTAGTTGAATGTTCAACTGGTACTAACAAACCAAAAGAGTCAAATGTACCTAGTAACTAGTCTAGTAGACGCGATAGTGGTGGTTGGTACTAACGATAGGACCTTTTGTTATAGGTCGTCCAAATTAGTACAACATAGTACTTAAAAGTAAACTGACGCGATATAGTGTTGGTTGGTACTAACGATAGTATCTTGTTTTAGGTCATTCAAAATGTCCTAGATACCACCATTAGACGGATTCTTTAGCCCACCAAAACTTAATAGGGAGGCAAAATAGTCATAAACTGACATTATGTTAGTATAGAGTGACCTCCTATTATGTAATGTATTTACTGAATTCGAAATTATATAATAAGCAGTTTAGTGCCTCTGCCTACTGTTCCAGTTAACTTAAGGCGTAGGTATAGATGGATGGCCTCGGGAATAGGCATATCTACTAATGTAGATTCAGAGTAGATTTCAATTATAAAAAAAAAATGCGCCAGTTGGAAACATTTTCTGTAAAGTATTACAATTTAACCTTCTTCTAACCTATACCCGTATCATAAATTAACTGCATTTTGCAGATGTTCGTATGGGTAAGAACCGAATGTATCAGCTTAAATAAAAACGGACAAAGTATATATAAAAATATATTATACGACGACTTAGACGGTATTCCGGTTAAAGATTGTTGTAGCAATCCTGTTGGAACAGTTAGAAGACAGGTTAAATTATAGTTTAAGAGAAACAAGCAGGTGACCAGGATAAGAGTAATAATGCATTCTGCGTAAGTAGCCGTGTAAATTGTGGAACACAGAGGCATGCCTAAACTGCCCAAATAAAACCTATAAATAGATGAGGATATACAATTCTTCAAAATCGTATATGACCCAGATTTCATATAATAAATCCCGATTCCAATCTATTTTAGAGCCAGAATACATGATTCTATAGAATAATAATCAGGGCAAAGCTCAATTACAAACCCAAGTACAACAGGTACGTAAATAGACGCTGGGCCTGTCATAATACATCATGTCATGTAGTACCTAAAGTCAATGCTGTAAAAACTGAAGTGGCGATGCGGGGAGCCTTACACGGTGAGGAAGCACTGCTTACTTAACTAAACTACGAAACTATACCCAAGGCAACCATGACTAAGGTACTAACAGAAAAAACTCTAGTGACCAGCAGTTAACCTAATGTCTTGTAAATAGACATACGACTTTTGTCGGTTAACAGTGTAGATGACGAAGTCCCTTTTTAACTACCTAGGTAGTAGGTACACCTACTCAGATGAAGATGAGTGATGTGTGTGATGTGATGACTAATTATAATTAAGTGTAATTAAAAAGGCACTTTACCGGAAAATATATTTCCTTATTTCAGTCACATGCATAAACTTACAATAATTAAGGATGCCAAAACTCTTAGGTATGCGGTTGAGACAATACATACATTAGAAATTATACATTGTCTCAGAACCGATACATTAAATCAAAACAGAAACAAATAACTAAATACTGTGTGTAGGTACCTACACATTATAAAATAAAAACAATAAGTATTCGAATTAACCGTGATTTTGATCGCTCTCAATGACAGTTTGCCTGATGTTTAATTTGTTGAGGCTAACTAATTAAGTAAAACTAGTAGATTAAAGTTGTAGCTTGAACCACTTTATTGATCTACCCAAGAGTACACATTTATTGTACTAATTGAGCACTAAGACTCAAAAGACCAAAAGCCTTTTTTTGAAACGTAGAAATTTGAAACGTTTGAAATTTAGAAACGTTAAACGTAACGATAAAATGGTAAAGTACCTAAACATTCGAACTGTACTCTGGTGTACTCAGTATTTCATGGGATCATGGTTAGAATAATGTAATTCCATTGATTCGTTGGAAGATGTTTATTGAAGTTAAATGACATACTTACCAATGGCAGGATAGGAAGCAGACATACAAGGTGTATACCTATGTTTCAGGTTTATAAAATATGTTGCAAGTAATTGAAATAAACCGAAGAAAAAGTGTATAAGTACAAATAATAATATTTATGTGATAGTCTGACAGTAATTATTGTGGAAATAATAATACAATACTTACTGGTCACAATTCAATTGAAAAATCAGCTTTCAATTAGTAAGGTGTTACGTTATTTTCATAACATAAATTGTAATTATGATTCTTCGCATAAGTAAGTTGCTAGAATAATATTACATTCGATATTATATTTGCTGTGTTACTTTTTGAGCAATAAAATGTTTGAAATACCTAAATATTTGGATTAATTGATGTCAAGATTATATTATTCAAGTATTATAATTAAAGAACGATAATTAGATATGTATGCAATGCAATTAATAATAATAATGGTCAAATAGGCAGGTAAATCTTAGTAGGTACAAATTAATAATATATAAATATATTTATATAGATTATTGTCTGCTTAACCTATTCACAAGTAAAATCATACTTGACGTGGTACCTCTACAACGAATGTAACATTCCTACTTTATTTGACCTTGGATCATCTACAAGTATTTTAAATTGCATTATATATATTAACATCATACAAGACAAGTAAAACTGAGTCAATCAGTTATTGCCAATAAGTAACTAATGTCCAAGACGCTTGGCAAGCTTACAATGTTATTGTACCTAAATCATGAAATAGGTATTAATTAGTAAAATATTATATTGTATGCTAATGGAAATACCTGGAAATGTGTAAGCATCAAAAGGAAAATGTAGTAATTAAGGCGTTTAAAGTAAATCTTTGAGTTATAAGCAATTGAATAAAAAACTCAAAACTGCAAATAGGAGAAGGAGAGGGACTGACACCTAAGAAGAAATTGTAAAAGTAAAATAATAGTTTTACAGATTTAAAGGCTTGCTAGTGTTGGAAAATATTTATTATTTCACTGTTGTAAAATGAATACATCCACACCTCGCCGAGTTTCTTACGCCGGTTCTTCTCGGGTCTGAGGTTAACCTTTCCGAACCGGTGGTAGTATACCTAGATTGGAAAAATAAATTAACCTAGCGAGTATAAGATAATACGATAAACTGAACTATTGTTGCATGATAAATATATAAAGTATAATAAATAAATCGTTATAAAAAGGGAGAGATGTGACGATTACACAATAAACAGTACGACGCAACTACCCGCTAGCTTCACTCCGTGGAGAAGTGTCATGGCGAGTGGGTGGCTGGCGGAGTGCACAAGTGATAACAGTTGTTTCATTTGATCTCCCAGTACACAACGGAGCCTGGACGTCACAATCCTAATCTAAAAAGTAGGTTAATGAAGCTACTAATTTAAAAGACCTAAGTACATATGTAAAAGTGTACACTAGATTGTCACGTCCAAAACACGTGCCGATGTTGTGTCGGTAGCGGGAAAAAGGGCTGATGGCGTACGCTCAGCGTGGAATTGCTGAGCCAGCGCGGCGCGCGGTCGATACTCCCGCACTGGGTCGCCGAAATAAGGAACTCACCTGATGCTGCCGCACTTTTATTTTTATTATTTATTACAATTTTTTGTGATTTTTTTAGATTAGATATCGTCGTGGCTAGATCAAAGAATCTGATCATTTCATGTAATGTCATTTTAGAATTAATTACTTCATGGACATAATATTCGGCGCGATTTGGGAAATGAATTAGAGATTCACTAGATATGAAATAGTAAAGATAATCTTTACTATATCATATCTAGTGAGTCTCTAATTCATTTCCCGAATCGCGCCGATTGTTAGGTTAGGTTTGACTTCTTCATTATGTGGCCAACCGATCACTTCATGAAATTATTGCCGAATCATGAAATGATCTATTGTAAGATCTGGCCACGCCAGATACATATTTTTGGACCTTAAAATGTATGTAGTGACTGTGACATTATTATGAAGCTTGCAATCAATGATTTAACAAAAACAAATTGGATAAAGCCAAGCAATTATATGTTAGGTAAATACTATATATACTAACCTACCTAAGGCAAAGTTTATTTGGAAAAAAATATATTATTTTGCAATTGATTTAGTTAAATAGTTGCTAGACCTACTATAATGAAACTCGTTCAGTATGATCATCGCGTTTATTGTTCAGCCCCTAAAATATTAGACTAAATTAGAGGCCATGAATTACGTACCTAATTCAACAGATATTTCGAAATGGGACCTATACTCTGTATCTTTAGGTATTTAAATAAAAGTAAACAAAATCTACCCTCAAATGGCTCCTTAAGCTAGTTGAGGGTAGATGAAAACATTACACTATCAAATAATGTAGGTTAAAGTCAGGTCGTTCAGTGACTGATCCAGGCGGTTTTGTAATTAGTCGGTTAACCAATAAATGTTATAACTACCCGATAATGTACCAATTGTTTGTTTATTTTTATTTAAATACCTAAAAGGTACATACTTTTATATTGCATAAAATCAAATGCTGGAAATGCGTCTTGTTCAATCATTTTGCAAAGTCCAAGTTTATGAATTACAATAACAGAAACCTGCATAGTAAGAAAAGGTTCCTGTTTATAGGAGAGAATAGACAAAACACGATGGTCTTAGCTATCGACCGGCGCGACCCTGCAGCGCTGGCGGCGGCGGTATGCGCGGCGTCAGGCCCCGTCAGCCGACTACCGAGTCAGCAACCGCCAAGCTCAGCTGTTGCCCTAGTACTTAGCTTTATAAATAATACAGTTATTCTAACATAGTGCTTTAGCAATAATTCTGTGCTAAATTAAAACATAGTTCTATTTGGAATAATTCTGTACAAAATTAGTAAAGTATGTATCCTAATTCATCAAAAACGCATCTAATTACTTATTTTTTATATTTATTTTAAACCAGATTTCTTTTAGGTATTAATTTAGAGGGATAAAGAGAAATTAGAGGCCTAAAATAAAGCGAAGTCAATATATGCAGGCAATTAAAGTTAGTATAGGTACCTACTTACATTAAAACGGATCAATATTTTTTTGTAGTTTAAAGAATAAAGTTTTTGTTCTAAAATAATCCAGTACCTAAGGATAATAGAATCACAATCCAATGACTCATAAAGCTACTACTAATACTTATAAGAAAATATACCTTTCTTATACAAGTACATTTCTGTAGTAAGTACCAAGTGCTGGGTAAACAATGTCAAGCCGGGAAATGGAAAGTAGTGAAGGTGACGTCACGGTTGGAACCGACCTTGCCTCTGGAAAAATGTGCTGCGGCGCGCTGTCTCATCACCGCACCGGCCATCCACCCTACCCTACCCGCTTACTCTGCTTATATAATAGGCCCGAAGACTGAGTTCAATCAAATACACAATGAATAGTAATCTTAGTTTGTAGGTTTGAGAATTTGGCGTGGAAATTAACGTATCTATGACGTAAAATAGCATGCCAAACCCATATTCCATTTCCATTAGGTATAATAACGGCACATATTAATTTAGGATTTAGGTGCATGAGCTCATCTGACTGTGCTTCTTGTTTTTCACCTATGAACCCATACATACCCATACCCTGCATACCCATTATTATCCAAAAATTACTACGTGGTGTCGTAGCTGCGACTTAGTTTTCTGCTACGACTCTAAACATGTTTTTAAAGAGTTCGGACTTTGTTTATTTCGTGCCAATTTTAACGACATCCGATATGTCGATGAAAAATCAATATCCGAATTACCTAATGAATAGTCCCATAATATTCCCAAAGTACTTGGATATCCCGTATAGAATTACCATAAATCCCTGGTCAGTACTGCAGTCGAATAGCGTCGTAGGAGTAATTGTGCCATATATTATTATGATGTACGCCTACAAACGGGCTATTACGATGCCGGGCCGCACTAACAATGGCCATAATTCTCCTTGACTTCATTAACAGGCCTCCATTTGCATGACAGCCTGGACCTATGTACAGCTATGATTCATATTAAAACTGAGACGGGAAGAGCGCGGATCTGACTGCACTACGACAAACTTAAATCTGCTCCTGCTGCGTAATGCGTTAAGCGAAATTGAACTTTAAAACTGTACGATTACAGGACTTTGCAAAATGTTTGAAAGGTAGGAGCAAGTTGGCGGAGGTTGCGGAGCGGGTAGGCGGCGCTATCGTCGTCTCTCTCTGGCGGGGCGTGGCGGAGAGGTACACGCCCCTCGCTCCCGCCGCTCTGCGCTCCGCTACGACCTGCGTCTATGAATCTTTGGTACTTGTGTAGAACTTAAACATGTCTATCTACAACCTAGGTCGGAAATCCAATACAAATACAGATCATTTGTCTTTCCATTTAACATAAAATACTATATAAACTTGTTCTTTAAATTAGAAAAAGTTTTACCTAGTAGACGACTGTTTGTAAAAAATAATAATAACGGTAACTAAAATTCAAAAAACGTATTTTGACCTCAATAATGACATATTATGTAGGTAGGTAAGTAGGACTGTAGGTACCTATACTTTACGACCCGAAATTACTGGACGTCTTCGAGCAACACCGGCTTCCGACACATCGGAACTGGACGTGCTATAACGAGTCATATTATGAGCCCAAACTTGAGGAGTGTAAGTACTTATACTGCGACATGAAATAGGTAGTAGAAATTAAATAAGATGGTACTAAAAAAATCCATACTAAATTGTTGCCATGTTAAGCATTTTAGTTCAAAAATGTGACAGTTACGTATGAAGTGGCGCCCTTAATAATTTTCCACAATTTCTTGTGTATGCCTTAATTTTATATACTAAGAATTCCCTAGTCCGCCTCCTGGCTCCATCTTCAGATTATCTTCAAAAGACTATTGGAAGCAACATAAGAATCAACTCAAAGTTTATATGCTAAGGTTTTGATCCACTTAGCTTAGAGCTCCTTCCCACTGACGTCCAGTTTTTTGCGGGTACGGCTTTCTGCAGGAACCAGTTTTCTGTAGTATGCGTGCAGTATCCCGCAAACAGAATGCTCGTGTGAACCTTACTATAGTTGCACTGCACGTATACTACTGAAACGGGATCCTGCAGAACACCGTACCCGCAAAAAACTGGACGACAGTGGGAAAGAGCTCTTATATTTATTTCATTTAGAATGTAGGTATATAGTTACTTGTATTGCAATCATTTTAATTTAATATAGGAAGTCCTATATAGAATAGTAAGTAAATTAGGTATTTGTAGGTAACGCAAGCATGGATTCATCAGAAAACGCAGAGTAGATTCATCCATCGTGTCATTAGTATCAAGGTCGAGGTTCGAGGTACTCAGGTACAAGTTATTGCTCATATAATTATCATTGTAGATTTATTTCACAGTTAAGAGTATTCAACAGGTACCTAATATACCGGGTGTGGCCTGTAACACGAGCAAAGAATTAAAACATAGAGTGTACTCCTCAAACGGTGACACTTTTGTTCAACAACTTTTAAAAATTATGAAGTATTTAGACTCCCTATTTTTCATACAAAATTAATATTATCTTCAATGGACGCCATAACATTGTGATTGGCGTTACTTAATTGTCACGCCTTAAACATAACAAAATTCGCAATACATTGCGTCTTAGAATAAGTTATTATAATTAAGTTATTTTTAAAAGTCGCTGAACAAATGTTGGTCAGTATGAGGAGTACAGCCTACAGTTTATTTTTTTGCTCATGTTACAGGCCACACCCGGTATGTAGATAGTTACAGGTATAGGTATAGATAAAGTTTAACACGAAGAATGCCATCGTTCATTCTACTAACACGAGCATTAAATTACATTCAAGTAGGTAGGTTTGATTCTTGGTAACAGCAGGAATTGAGTAGGTAGGCTTAGATACACCAATAGCATTATTTCGTGAAAAAAAAAATTCTAATGTTTCCGGTTTGCGGACTCGCGCGCCGAGGACTAATACGCCGAAGTATGAAGGTAAATAATTATGTAAATTCCCGCACATCTATCGAAAAGATAAAAATGTACTGAGAGACGAACAACTGCAAATAAATTTATAATAGCTACAAATTTATTTTTTATTTGGTTATGTAAAATATGTAACTACAAATTTACGGTTTTTGGACTATTTCCTTTTACACATGTCATTGCTTCTTGCCAAATTTCATGATTCTAGGTCACCGTAGGGGACGGGTTCCGTTTTTGCCAACGGAGTACGAAACTCTAAAATTTAATAAATCTTGAATTCTTTAACTATGTTTTAGTAATTATTAGCGACCCGCCCCGTATTCGCACGGGTTAAATTATATACATTTAAACCTTCCTATAGAAACACTCTATGCATAGGTGAAAACCGGACGAAAATCCGTTCAGTAAGTAGTTTTTGAGTTTATTGCGAACATACAAACAGATGCGCAACGGGACTTTGTTTTATAAAGTGTAGTGATAATGAAAGTATATTCATATAATCACAATAAACATACTACCGAATTCAGAACCTCCTCTGTATAAACAACTATCTGCCCGTGACCTCGTCTGCGTGCAATAATGATGATGATTGATAATAACTACCATATTATGTCCTTCCCCAATCCTCAAACTATTTACATACTAAATTTCATTGAAATCAGTCCAGCAATTTAAGCGTGAAGAGGTAACAGACCGACAAACAGAGTTACTTTCGCATTTTATAATATTAGGTAATACCTACTATATACTCGCCTAGGTATATAGTAAGTTACAAATAGATGTTTTTTTATATGCTTAACTAAACGACATTCACATATTTTGTCAAATGTTCCAGTGCTTTAAATTGCTAATTAGTATGTATTAGTAGTTTAATATTACCTATCCCATACCTTTCTCCCAGTATACCCAATGCCTAAGCAGACGGCAACAATGTAGGTTTCCTGTTTACTTTAACGTAATTCTATAGCTGGCGACATTAAACTATAGGTACCTATACGTTTTACACCAAGAATAATTAACCAATATTAACCAAGTATAATTTTTCTCACCATAAGTTCCTTGCTATCATTCTCTATAGTTTCCTCAGAAAATATCTAGTACACTGATCAATGGGGTTGGTCGGTAAGTGTTTCGCAGATGGCGCCAGCTTAGCTTTTATCGGTCAGTCCTAATAGTGTCAATTTCTTGATTTTTATTTTATATTATGCCATATAAGGTAAAGCGCATTGATCGTGCTTGTGTTGACAGTGAAGAACTGACAGGAGAAATAATGAAACTTGAACGATTAGTCCCTCACATGTTAATTAAGAGAAACATCGTTAAACCTTGAGGAGTCTGCAATGATCATTGAGTAGTAGCTTCATTTCTTCGTGAACAATGTGGTGCCGTACTTACAGCACCAGCAGACGTAGAATTTCTCGTGACAAAAACGAGCGATTGACAATATGAAATGAAATATCGTTCAATAATCATTAGATTATACTACTCAATGAAGGTCACTATACCTACATTTCGATTTTTCAGGTGCGCATTGTGCAGATTTTGAGCTGTTTCCTAGTGAACGTTCGCGTGGACTCATTTCTAGGTTCGAAATGAGTACGCGTGCAAGTCAGTGGAATGTTTAAATTGTTTTAAAATAATAAACCAGTAGATACAATATGACCGTGACTGTTTCTTAGATCCAATTTGTTTACTCCGAAATCAAACAAAGTTACTATCCGGTATCCGGCCTAGCCGGATAAAATAATGGATACCTGACAGTAACCGAATATCCGGCGCCTTCTCTATCTAATCTCAGAAAAAAAATACAAAAGTTTTATTGCAGTAGGTAGGTATTTTTACTGCTGATTTCTTTTTTTGCTATATGATGATTATGAGCAGCCAACGCTAGAAGAATTTAATGAGTCAACCATCAATTTCAAGTTTTCTATATTGGCCCATCTATCTTATTTTTAGATTCAGACGTTAAAATATACAAGTTGAGTACAGAGCGTTTTAAAAGAAATTAATAAAATTGTGAATTTGTTTTAGCAAAATACCTACCTACGATTGATTACATATAGATATAAATAACGCGCTTATTTTGAGCTACATATGTACTGCTTTCAAACTGTCCTCAATTTGTTGCATCGATCTCTTGTGCAATCATTCATGACGTACAAACAATTGGCAAATCGGTGTTGACTGCTAAAGGAGTATAATAGTACAGTCAGCAACAAAATGTAGAGAGAGCCATCACCACACGGACTTGTTTTCTGAACAATAAAGTTCTGAGGATCATTTTAAGTCGTCACTCGCTTTGTTATGTACTTCTGCTACTGACTGTACCAAGTACCATACTAGCCGTTGGGCAAGCTGGACCTTATTTGGCCTTTAGTTTGTTTTGTTATCAGTTGGTAACTCCCTAAAATTACAAGCATGCCGTGGTACAAAATGTAGTTTTATGGAGCATTGTCCTTAACAAAAAAAGTTTTAACTTCTTGTGTAATAAATAACCAAATAAATAAAAAAAACAGTTCTATCGACGCCCCGCCACTGCTGCCTACATCAAGTACACATATCAGTTATTAATTAAAATGAAGTATCCTATCATTTTTAGAAGTAGAAGAAGAATGATCGCAGTAGAAATAACCAGGGCTCGGACAATTCATTGCAATACCATTGCAAAACAAATATAACACCGAAATAAAACAAGATACATTAAAGTCGTATTATGTAGCAGTATTTAAATAATAAAATTGTACAAAAGTTTGCCTTTTATTTTATTACCGTATTTGTTTTTTCGACCTCTGGAAATGTCTATTATCATAAATATCATTTTCCCAAGCTGTAACTGTAATGTAGGTATGCTAAACTTACCTACGTCAGAAATAAGAGATAAGAAGGTAGATTAACATTAGGCCAGTATAGTAATATAGCAGACAATTCCTAACAGGGTGGCTTGAGAAATGATAAATATGTACAGACTAAAGGATTCTTTTTATTTACCTTACAAACTTAAAACACTATTTTGCAACTTGGTTACCTAGTAAATGTTATTGTATCTTTTTCGAAGTTCTACTTTTGGATATTCTCATTTAGGTATAATTTGCTCAATAGTATTACTATTTATTTCAATATCGTATCATTCATATCATAACATGAAAATCTGTAGAGTACAAAGTAATTTGAATGCACTGAGCACTTAAACATACTTTAATGGCACGGATAAAAAAGAAAGGAAAATGTTGTTGGATATTATTAATATATATATATATATATATATAAAATAAAACAGTCTCTTCACGAATATTTTATTAGGAAAACACAGATCCTATGTTAATATTCGTCATTTACAATTACATATATCTATGTACAATTATTATTCGATTAATCAGTTTTTGAGTCAATATAACCTATGTATAATTTTAGTAATACATATCATAAATCGTTAACGAAGCTATGCATATCTTACGACACAACCATACATTTAACACGGTGTCTCGGTAACCAATGGTCCGAACTCCTGGCTACATTGTTCCACCTTAATAAAAAAAACTATAGAAAAACTGGAACTGATATAATTAAATTTCAAACTTAACAAAAGCACGAGGATTGTGGGCTCCGACAGTGTGGGGCGCCGGCAAATCGAGGCGATGAGCACCGGACACCGCGGGCCGCGGGCCCTCAGTAGCGCTGCCAGGCGCAGGCGGAGGAGGCGGCGGAGGCGCCGGCCCGCGGCGCCGCGCCCTGACGTCACAGCTCCGAGAAGAACTCGGGCGAGGAGTGCGGCGTGGGCGGCGCGTGGTGCGGCACCGCGTGCTCGCGCCCCACCATCGCCAGCCGCTGCTTCAGCACGTCCCGCTCGTGCGTCACGCGCGCCACCTGCAGTTGCAGCACGTGCAGCTCATCTTGCAGCGACCTGTTCGTCAACTCCAACTCCTGCCGCTGCTGCAACCTCTTGCTGCGGCAATTCTGCGCGTAGCCGCGGTTCTTCAGAGTGCGCCGTTTCTGTTTCAAACGTGTCACATCTTCACGCGGGTAACCGTGTAACCTCTTGTTTAGCTCCCGCACACTCAGACTCATAAGCATGTCGTCACTTAGTAAATCGTCGCCGCAAGACGAGGGCTGATAAGATGTGTGCTGACTGGCTCGCGGCGACATCGCCGAGCACGAGCTCGCCGGACGCAGTGCGACCTGTTGCATGTGGTGGTCCTCGCGCCACTCGCGTCTATCCCATTCTTCGAAACTGCCACACGGGACTGTACGCATGTCCAACGGCTCCCGCATGTGTGGGAGCCACAGCACGTCGTCGACGAGCGCGGCGCGGCACGGGCTGCGCCCGACGGGAGCCGGGGGGGTTTCGGGCGGCGTGCTGGGGTCGACGGCAATAGCCACATGCGGCTGAGGGTAAGGACCCGCGTCGGGCCAGGGTCGGCAAGCGCGAGCACATGCCGGTGGCGTCTCGACCAGCTCGTGCCAACCGGTGCGGAGGGGTTCACGTTTCACAAGCTGATGATCCTCGAGATGATCCAGCTCGAAGTTCTGAACATATTCGTCGGCGAGGTGCTCGTCATCGGGCTCGCGGTGCGGTTGCGGCGGTAAGGTCTGCATGGCGCTCGCCTGAGAGCAGTCGACGAGCGCGTGCTCCACCATGGGGCAGTGCGAGGTCCGCGCCGGCCGGGATCCAACTGCCGCGCGGCTCAGGGCGGCGCGAGACTCCGCCCTCCCACCCAATGACGTTTAGCGACGCGCGCATAAACTGGCAGCCTTTTATACGCGAACATAAGTTCTCGAACGCCACAGCAACATAATATAAACACAACATGACACACATTTAATGAAACGCAATAAAGTTGTCGTACCTACATACATAATCTAAACTAAAGAATTAAATTTAATTTTGTTCAGTCGTGGGGAGTTTAACTGACATTAACGGAATTTATTATTATAATTTGAAAAAAAAAACAATAACACTATCAGGTGGCATAGAAAAGCAACGATTTTGTTTAACTATTCGGACATTAGTTTAAAAAATAATCATAAAAATATTGTTATCTACGGTCGTAGAACGTCGTAGCACTGCTACGAAATCGCTGCAAGTAGATATGATTCCATTTTCCACCTTATGTAGCTGTACATAAAGTGCAATAAATGAATGATTGATTGATAAATGTATGATTGATGTCTATGTCGTAGTCAGATCGTATAATCCGCCGTATTACATTACGGCTAGCCGTTATCAAAAACAGGGGCGTTTTGAAATGCGGCGGTTCGACGATTAGCCGGATTGTCATTGCGATACGTTCTTCAATAAGGCGGCCAACGTTTAGCCGCATCGTACTACTATTTTAGATTGTAGAGTGACCAGTTCTTTCGGTCGCCTACGTAACCGGAGTTTGACAATGTTTGCAATTTAATTTATTTTTACCATGGTCCCACCGCACTACATGTGTTTCTTTTCCAAAACATTTCCTTCACAACTTAAATAGACGGAGCCCCGCAAGCGGGGCTCCTATTTCTGGGCGGTTTGCCCTTCGGGCATCTGAAGCTACCTAACGAACCTAACCTACTTACCTACCTACGCTTTTTTCCCCAAAGTGTAATGTTTTCACGGACGTCTCACTAAATCAATAGGTAGGTAGGTTAGGTTCGTTAGGTAGCTTCAGATGCCCGAAGGGCAAACCGCTCAGAAATAGGAGCCCCGCGAAGCGGGGCTCCGTCTAGTTAAGTTGCGAAAGAAATGTTTTTTGAAAAGAAACAGTCCGACGAACTCCAGATTTGATGGACACCCCAGCGTTTGTCAGGCAGCGCCACGGGTGTTAAAAATGGGAACTAAAAACTGTCAAAGCGGCGGCTAATGACTCGCTGTATTACATTACGGCTAGCCGTGTTGAAGAACGTATGGCGCCGAATACATTCCGGCGGATTCTCATTCAGCCGCATTCAATCCGGCTAATCGTTAAACCGCCGCATTTCAAAACGCCCCTGTTTTTGAAAACGGCTAGCCGTAATGTAATAAGGCGGATTATACGATCCGACTGCGACATCTATACAACTGTACGAAGACAGGTATTGTTAATGTTTTATATAGTCTAATACAATAAGCTAGTACGAGTATGTCCGGACTCCCGGTAGGTATCAGTGCATCTGTAGTAACATATTGCATGAGAAATGTAACCTACATCGCGGTTTTTGATTGAGTTCTCGGTAACAATACCAAAAATGAGAAAATATACAATTTTGCTTTTTTTATTCAACTTGAATTTTTTTCAATTGTTATAATAAGGGTAACTGCTACAAAGATCCAAACATTTCAATATTCAGTAAATTCTGATGGTTCTTTGTAATATTTTTTTTGTACGCGTCACTCGCACACATGCTTGCAAATCCAGTATATATTATACATATGTTTAAATAAATAAGTCATTAAACGCATATACGTACCTGCCAATGAAATACATATAATAAAAAATAAAAAATTGTACTTACCCTATATGTGTCAAATGTAACATAACTTTCATTCACATTCAAAATTAATTAATTTAATCAATATGTTCTTACTCTCGACTTCCTTTTGCATAACCTGCAAAAGCGTTCATTTAATTTTCTCATAATGATAAATAGCGGTTGGTACGGCAAAGAGGCCAACTTCGGAACAAAATGATTTCACGCGCCGCCGACCGCCGAGGGGTTAACATTCAGATTAATCCAGAATTACATTTAATCACCGACCCCGTTAACCCTTCCTTGTTTGCAAATAAGGGAATGTTATTGTTAGAACAGTGTTTATGATATCTTTTATTTCAAGAAAGTATTAGGTATAGGCACCTAAAGCAAGTTTGCTGACACGATGCTAATTTTATGTATGCTTGGTACCTATCCTTAACCATAACTATAGTACACCACCATACCATAACAGTAGTAAGTATAACCATAGTGACACTTATAAAATTATAGACGTAGGTATGTATTAATATCTAAAGCATTAAATACCTTTATTTGTGAAATAAATCAGGATAATGTTAGTTGACCGCTAGAATAAGCTACAAATATTAAAAAACAAATATGATAAGATAAACCGAATATGTACCTATATCTATTTTTAATATGATGGAAATATCCATCATGTCTGTATCTTTAGGTATTTAAAAAAGAGTAAACAAAATCTACCCTCAAATAACTTCTTAAGCCAGTTGAGGGTAGATGAAAACATTACATGATCAAATAATTTAGGTTAAACTCAGGTCGTTTAGTGACAGATACAGGTGGTTTTTGTATTTGGGTTAATCAATAAATGTAATAACTACCCGAAAATGTACAAATTATTTGTTTACTTTTATTTAAGTACCTAAAGATACGTACGAGTATATAGGTATGCAAAATCAAGTCTTATGCTTAATAGGACTAAATAAATCCTTTTAAAAGAAAGGAGTTCATTGAGCATAATTTTCCTGGTTCTTACTGACTGACAAGTTGTGTTTGCTAGACTATAAAATTATGTTCGTGATTTATTTTCTATCGAGCGAAATGGAGGGTATTTTTTCAGAAAAAACTCAATAACGGTGCAACCGATCATAAAAGAAAACAAAAAATTGTGTAAAAACATCAGAGTCCTAAAATTAAGGCCCACGGATATGCATTTCGCATAGCCTATGCGCACGGTAAACACACTTAAATTACAAACGTTCAGTGGGCCTACCGCGAAATACGGAAATTGAAATTTCGTTATCTGATGCCTCTCTATCGTTCGAATATGCAAGTGAGAGACATATTATTAAAAAAATGTCGATATTCATGTTTCACGGTAGGCTCTCAGGCTACGATCCGTGCTAGCTAATCTAATCGTACCTACTTATGCTTATGTTGCCTCCAACGCCTCGACGCATTCTGACTTCTGACAACACCGTTGTCCATAAGGGTGGTATTCCAGCTGTCCAATGTGTTGTCGCACATTTTGCTTAATGAGAGAGTGAGACGCACTGACATTGGACAAAGAAATTTGACAAGTGGAATACCAACCTAAGGGACTGCCACGCCTGCGGTGCACTGCGCGAATTTACAACTGTAAACCCAGCATCCGTGTGTGCTATAAATGACTAACAGTATCATTATGAAACAGTTCTGTTTGAAGATCAGCATATGCAAATGATTCAATCAGTTGAGTGGCGCTCGGTGCACGTATAGATAGATAGATAGGGCCGGTGGCTGACGCAGCCGGGCACTGTTTGCGCACCATAGTCAACATTGTTAGCGAGCACCGCAAATGTTATTACATGATTAACCCTCTCCCGACACGTAACTTCTGTTTGACCGAGCTTTGTTAATTGCCCACTTTGCAGGGAACGGGTTGTGCAAATTCCGTGAACGTCAATTATTTTAATTACTTAGTGGTAATTCATTTATATTTTTAACCGACTTCAAATAAAGAGTTTAGATTTGTTTTAAATTCTCAGTTAACTTTGACTATAAGTAGCTACATATAAAGACAGGTAGGTTGGGGGACACCCTCTGGTCGCATAACAACTTTTGTCATATTTTTAATTGTCATAAGTGCATAACACTCTATGCATAAAATTGTAAGTCATAAAAGTCTTTAGTCAGAATTATTCCTGAGCATAACTGGGTTTTTGTCATAAATGAGTTATGTCATAATTTTTATAGTCATTAATTTAATTCGCATAAAATTTTAAGTCATCTGCTTGATATCCATAATTGTTTTTCGTTCGAAGTATTGCAGTGCATAGTATTAATATAGACATAAAAAATTAAGTCATATATTTAGTGGTCATAATAAGTATGTTTTTTTCATAAATGTTACAAATCATGAATAATAAATATGTATGGTTGTGAGCAACCTATGAAGCAAATTTATATTACTTTAGTCATAAATGCCATAATCATAACCACACAAAGACCGTATAAAAGAGGAGATCGAAGGAGAGGAGCCCCCTCCAGTAGGAGTAACGGTTTTATAAAAGAAACTAATTATAATACTCGTAGGTAGGTTAGGTTCGTTAGGTTTCTTCAGATGCCCGAAGGGCAAACTACGCAGAAATAGGACGGAGTGTTTGGACGGAGATTAGGGAAAAGGTTTTTTTTCGAGGAGTTGTTGAGAGGCTAACATTAGTTTCTTAAATTATTTATGTAAACCATTATGGTTGAAAATTATTATGCTACAAAACGTTATACGTAAAAACATTATAAGTATCGATAAATATGCTTTTAGCTGGTATGACATTTGATTCATTAGATATAATCAAAACCTATATGCACAAAAAATATATGACAACTGCTGAGTATGTCATCAAATATTATGGCTAAAAATGTATGACACAATATAATATGACTTTTCATTTGTATGCGCAATGATGATTATGACACAACCCATATAACCATTCCAGTCGCAGAATCACAAAGTGGTAACTAAATGTCAGATGTGTCCTTAGAGGATATAACCAACGGAGACGCCATGTCTAAAATTTTCGGTACAAAATAGTCTGCCGTTTTTTGCGGGGGAGGGGCACATCAAATGTATAGGTACGTCATGTCAGATAAACGTCAGTCCATACATATGGTTGACATGTGGTTGACCATTGGCCGCCTTTTTTCGACAGAGGGGAACGCCTGTTAATGGCGGCTCCATTGTTAATTACCCCGAGGATGTGTCGTAACAGAGTCCACACAATGTGTCTAGAATTGTTTCGAAACAAAGTGTCGTCGCCGTGTCCACACTTTTCCGTAACAAGGTGTCGACACATTTGTGTGCACTTTGCGTGCGGTTTGCGACTAAATCTGACAGCAAATTTGTGACAGCAAATGTCAATATAAAATACCTCTTGAAAACCAAGGTTTGTCAAACTACTATTAGTGTCTCGTGTGCTCGTAATTCTAGTAAGTCATCATGGGCAATGCAAATGATAATAATCGACCGAAACCATATAAACACCCAACACCCGTCAACCTTTTACAGAAAAGTTTTTAAAGAAATTCAATAAGCTACTTAGGTCAGGCAACGAATGCTCCAAAAGTTGTAGAGGGAAATGCTCGGAACACAATTTTTGACTCCGTAACTCGGTTTGACAAGTTAGGAGGTGAACATATCAAAAGTCCCCGGCCGTAGCCCTTGAGCGGGGGGGAGAGAGGGGGCTCTGAAGGTCCCATTTTCCCGTTTTTCGATTATATCTCGGAAACTATGCATCTCAGCGACATGGCCACTTATACAAAATGAAAGTTAATTTAATTTGTTACAAGTTTATTCAGTCAATTTTTTCGATATGTTGAATAGTTTTTGAGATATCCGCTCTTGAAAGTTTATTTAGGGCTCTCAATTTTATCTTGATATATCTATATCAGTGAAGGTGCTAGGCCGTGTTTGGTATCGTTTTCGTATAAATCTGGGGTGCTGAATCCATTTAAGATATCACATTGACACCATTCCACAAAATAAAAATAAATCTTTTTAGGGTTCCGTACCTCAAAAGGAAAAAACGGAACCCTTATAGGATCACTCGTGCGTCTGTATGTATGTCCGTCTGAATACACAAAATAGTTCTTTACCTATAGATGACAGGAAAACCTATTAGAAATGTGCAGTCAAGCGCGAGTCGGACTTAATGTACGGAACCCTTAATACGCGAGTCCGACTCGCACTTGGCCGGTTTTTTTGAAACTCTTCTTGACGCTTAACCGCTGAACCGATTTCGTTGAAATTTGGTATAGAAATAGTTTGCGTCCCGGAACAGGACATAGGATAGATCTTATAACCAAAATCATCTTTTGAAGGTGTGAAAAGTGGCGTGGAAATTTGTACGGGAAATCAATAACCGCTGAACTGATTTATATGAAATTTGGGATGGTCTACATCTTTGATTTAGTTAAAAACTGATGAAAAAACATGACTTCAAACCTAAACTTAAACAGTATTAACTTCAAGAAGTCAATTCTGAATTCCCCCCTACACCTCATTTCACACCTTTAAAGGATGATTTTTGAGATAACTTATTATATCCTGTCTCGGGACTCAAAATATATGTGTACCAAATTTAAATTAAAACTGTTCAGCAGTTTAAGCGTGAAGAGGAGTTTAAAAGAAAGTATTTTAATAAGTTTATATGTTTTTACTTCGGAATGGTGTCAATGTGATACCTTAACTAAATTTGGTACTGCGAATTTATACGAAAACGATACCAAACATGGCCTCGTAGCTTTACTGTTGTAGAAGTCAAAATAAAATTGAGAGCCCTAAATTCTTATTACTTGGCCAAACTTGTGTAGAAGGAAAAGGTAAAATAAAAGTCTTCGGCAGGAATATAAGACACAAATATATATTTTTTTTGCGTTACTATTTCATTCATCAAATATAAACATACCTTGATTATACTATTCTAGTGAGATCCTCATAGATAAACAAAAACATTTACCTACTTAAAAAATAACAAGGTCGAAATGTCACGGAACTTGTGAGAGTAATATGTGAAAAATATAAACTTTTATGACAAAAAAAATCTGGACACAATTTAAGAATCACCCAATTGCGTCGAGGAATCATCTGTATTTTTGCTTGTTTCATTACCTCCTCGCTTCTTTTTTGTCCTTTGTATTCTGTAGCAATTTGTTAGATCTGAAAATAAAGATAACTTGCGTCGTCACGGATGTCGATTTATAGGTTTTAGGGAGTGCAGAATTCGAAAACGATGATCATTTTATAATCCAAGATGGCGGCTACGTATTTTGTCATAAAAGTGGAATCCAAAATAGTCATCATTTTCGAAATCTGCGCCCCCTATAACCTATAAAACGACATCCATGACGACTTTTATGACATAGTGCATGGCCGCCATCTTGGAATCCAAAATAGTCATCATTTTCGAAATCTGCGCCCGCTAAAACCTATAAAACGATATCCATGACGACTTTTATGACATAGTACATTGCCGCCATTTTTAAATTGAAAATGTTATTATTTTCGAAATCTGCGCCCCCCAAAACCTATAAAACGACACCCATGACGACTTTTATGACATAGTGCATGGCCGCCATTTTGGATTCCAAAATGGTCATCATTTTCGAAAGCGGGGCCCCCTAAAACCTATAAAACGACATACATGACGACTTTTATGACATAGTGCATGGCCGCCATCTTGGAATCCAAAATGGTTATCATTTTCGAAATCTGCGCCCCCTAAAACCTATAAAACGACACCCATGACGACTTTTATGGCATAGTGCATGGCCGCCATTTTGGATTCCAAAATGGTCATCATTTT
Organism: Cydia splendana; assembly: GCF_910591565.1. Lineage (NCBI taxonomy): Eukaryota > Metazoa > Arthropoda > Insecta > Lepidoptera > Tortricidae > Cydia > Cydia splendana. The sequence goes on along the minus strand of NC_085964.1, from coordinate 11,680,835 downwards.
CAAATTTGGGGCCCCCTAAAACGTATAAAACGACATCCATGACGACTTTTATGACACAGTGCATGGCCGCCATTTCGGATTCCAAAATGGTCATTATTTTCGAAATCGGCACTCCCTAAAACCTATATCACCTATACACCCATCTCGACTTTTATGACAAAGTGTTTTGCTACCATCTGCATGCAAGACATTTCTATTATTTTTACGTACAAAAATGGCCCCCTGTCAACTTTCAATCGAGATTTAATCGATAATTTATTCGATTAATATTCAGATTAATTCAATTTCAATCTATGTTAGGTCGACTAAAACTAATCGCGATTAAAATTTGAGAATTAACTTTTTTTATTCCATTAATTAGTCGAATAAACAGTTAATCGATTAATGCCCATCTCTGACCACGGCATTTTTACACTTTGAGAATATCTGAAAACAAATCAACACAAGGAGCCATTTTGCAAATCCAGTAACATACCAGTAACTTTGTTATTACTTTTGACAGCGCGTGTCATGTGTCAAAACAGAGTCGACACAAAGTCGAAACATTGCAACTACTTTGTGACTGCAATATTTCTCAGCCTTAAACCATATTTATACATCATAATTAACAAGTTTCGTAGTATGTAAAGCGTTATTTCTGTTATTTAAGTATAGTATACGCATCGAAGTACTAAAAATGCTTCAAATAATATAGTTATGAACACAGGCACTGAGAAGTAAACAATTTCATTTCCGGCTAAACTAAAACAATGTGGTGGCGCGTTGATTATATTACACTTAGTTTATCAAATCACTCGAGCAGTTTAATTCCCCATAATAATTTAAGTCATATTGTAATATAAATGCAAACAATATATAATTACGTCTTGTAATCCGTTTTAGAGATGGCGTATTAATGTCACTTATTTTTATTTAAGTATTTTTCCATCTGACAGTTTCCATTTGACAGGAACAAAATGAACGAATGAACGAATGATTTTGGCATAAAGTAGTCGCAAACCCGAAACAATGTGTGCACACGGCGACCACACTTTATGTCACTTTGTGTCATGTGTCGACCCTTCCCCATTTCTGGTAACTGTGTCGACACGGCGACGACTCTGCGACTGAAATTGTGACCGAAACAGACGGTGTCGACACAAGATGTGTCAACACCGCGTCGTAACGGCGACTGGAAATGGTTGTATGGGAAGTTGTTATGCGCATCAAAGATATGACCTAAACTTGTATGCAACCCAATATGGACCCCTAGGTTGGTACCAGCGTGTAGGTACCTATTAGGTAAGTATTTAAAATTTGTTGTCAAACATAGGCAGGTAAGTACTTACAAAAGTTACAAACATAGCATTTTTTTTTTTCAAATAATATAGGTATTCTGACGAATAGCTGGTTTGTTACTGCACACCGTTGTATGGGGACCTTGCACTTTGAGACTATGCGCTGAAACTTGGCACAGTTGATTGTTAGCTGGTCTTGAGCAGATACAGACCGGGAGCCGTCGAGAGCCACCTCTCATTTAGTGGGGGGGGGAGGGGGAAAGTTCGACGCTGCCGCGCTTCACTTGGAGCAACATTTCTCTAAAACTATACCTATTAGGGCATGTAATATATCATTTTCGGATATATTAAGGATGAGGAATCTAGTTTTGGAACAAAAACAATGCACTTTCTAACAAAAAAAAAATCATAAAGTAGAAAAGACTAAAAAACGTATTTTTGATTTATTCATAATTACCAATTTTTTTTTAAAGTGTAGCAGGAATCTGATAACAAAAAATACAGTCGTAAAGCTACACTTATTACGTTTAAGAAAATATATAGTTTAATATACAAAACTGTTGATAAATGGGAGATAAAAAATAATATTAAGCGTGGGTCAGAGTGATCTCAATACAAAATATTATGAATGTGGGAAAGTTACTTATAATTTGTTCTACAATCGTTTATTTTTCTTGTTTTTCGTAAATTACTCGTAAACGGTAGCCCACAGCAAAAAATTATCTTTTACGTAAATAATCTGTTTCAGATTTCTTATAAAATAAGTACTACTGTTTTTCGCTACCATCAATATTAAAAAAAATATTGAAGGGAGAAAATAAATACTTAGGTCCCCTTTTTTAATCATTCGTAAATAACTCGTAAACGATGGCCAATAGCAAAAAAATTTTTAGAACGTGAATAATTTACATAAAATTTCCTACAAAAAAGGTCATTCAAACTTTTTCGCTAGGATCAATATTAAAAACGATATTAAAGAGAGAAAATAAATTCTAAGGTCCCCTTTTTAAATATTGATCCTAGCGAAAAAGTTTGAATAACCTTTTTTGTAGGAAATTTTATGCTATATAATTATTCATGTGTTAAAATATTTTTTGGTATTGGCCATCCTTTACGAGTTATTTACGAATGACTAAAAAAGGGGACCTTAGTATTTATTTTCTCCCTTCAATATTTTTTTTAATATTGATCTTAGCGAAAAAAAGTAGCACTTATTTTATAAGAAATCTGAAACAGATTATTTACGTACAAGATATTTTTTTGCTGTGGGCTACCGTTTACGAGCTATTTACGAAAAACTAAAAAAATAAACGATTGTAGAACAAATTATAAGTAAGGTGTATTCGGGTATTACCGAATGTCGGATAATTCCGAAATTCAGATGAAAATCACCCTTAATTCCATCATAATAAAAGTCTCTTTCGGAATTATCCGACAGTTTTCGACATTCGGAATTACCCGAGTAAACCTTAACTTTCCCACATTAATAATATTTTGTATTGAGATCACTCTGGCCCACGCTTAATATTATTTTTTATCTCCCATGTAACAACAGTTTTGTATAATAAACTATATATTTTCTTAAACGTAATAAGTGTAGCTTTACAACTATATTTTTTGTTTTCAGATTCCTACTACACTTTAAAAAAAAATTGGTAATTATGAAAAAATCCAAGATACGTTTTTTTGTCTTTTCTACTTTATGTTTTTTTTTGTTAGAAAGTGCATTGTTTTGGTTCAAAAAAAATTCCTCATCCTTAATTTATCCGAAAATGATATATCACATGCCCTAATAGGTACAGTTTTAGAGAAATGTTGCTCCAAGTGAAGCGCGGCGGCGTCGAACTTCCCCCCCTCCCCCCACTAAATGAGACGTGGCTCTCGAGGTCTCCCGGTCTGTATCTGCTCATGACCAGCTAAGAATCAACTGTGCCAAGTTTCAGCGCATAGTCACAAAGTGCAAGGTGTCGCGCACTAACAAACTAGCTAGAAGCGAAGATGTTCAAAACTTCGGTGAACAAAAATAACCGAGACCGCGAGCCTCTGAAAAACGTAGGTTGGTACAGATACCTCATAACCTCCATGCTCTGTTACCAAAAATATCATAAACATTTTATTTTTTAAATACTTTATGCAGCAAACCTTTTTGTTATAATGTAGTTTGGAAAGCATGCATAAATTTATAGTCTGTCAAACAACTTTGTCAAAAAAGGCCGTAATATTAAAATTTTCTATGGGCAGACAACCCTTCGCGTCTACATTTTTTATTTAATTTTGTTGCCTTTTCTACTGATGGAAATGGCTTGCCAACATTGACATAGATATCTAGGGACTGGCTTGACAGGGGCCAGTACAGCGGTGTGACACCGCTACAACGCGATTGGTTGATGAGTTCGCATCAGGCGCGCTATTGGTCGCAACGAATTGCCTTAGAATGCACAATTGGCTAGAATTCGTAAGTAACACCGCTGAACTACTACCATTTTTAGTGCCCGTAAGGCCAGTCCATAGATATATAAAGCCTGACAACAGTTTATTTAACCCTGAGATAGTGTCGCAGCAAACAGCTTACGTATGGCAATAATGTGCGTACGTCATGTATAGTGGGGGTAGTGGGCATTGGCTTCATGTTGATACGTGGTTGATACTCGTATTCGTCAAAATCAAGGCCTGTTCACTTCCTAAGAAAGTTATGTCCCCAAATAATTGCGCATGTGTGCGCCTTAATCTTCTATGTGTGCGTTGGCCTCCGGGAAAAAGTTGCGAGTAATAAAAATAAAAACATTTTTCTACAGCAACATTTCTCCCAACTCTGATTTAAATTATCACGAATTTTATACAATATTAATCATAAAACGGGACTTAAAACGCTTAAAACTTAATTACATGCGATTAAGTTTTATAATGAATATTTGCTTCCAACTGTCTTTATCAATGTTCATAAAATATATGGAGGGTAGGTACGTCTACCCACCATAATAAAAAATATATTTGTCAATGACTCTGTCCAACTGCTGTGGTTAAAGTTCATAACGAAAATTTTATTTATTAACTCTTTAAATAATACATACAACGTGTACCGCTACGTACCACTTAAGACTGTAAGTCTGTACCTACATGGATTACAGCAATGCACATAGAAAATGTGCTAAATGCGGAGCAACGGCTGTTGAAGCAGCCAGAGTGAAATTTACAACTTTAGTGGGTTCAGAAGGAACCGAGTTATAACGCATCTGGAAAGCGTATTAATTAACCGTGAAGAAATGTATGAATACAAGTTGGAAATCTGTGTAAAATGCCGTATGTAAAGTGTAGTGTATCTGTGTGTAAAGTGTAATAGGTAGGCATGCCTAATGTTATTTGTATAAAAGGTACTGAAAACTTTGTGAATGCGCTTTATTAATGTCTATTTTTTTATTAAGTTGCCAGTTGCCAGTTTTCAGTGTATATTTTTATATGTAAAACATTTTTTAATAAATAATATATATAATGTTATAAACATAAACATGCCTTTTATTTAAATCAATTGATAATACCACAAACAAGGGGTAATATTTGCATCTTGCATATATTTCGTGATATGAAGATAACAAATATGTTTATCAACAGAATTACTACCTACCAATACCCGCCAGGCTAAACCGGTTGTCAACTTTAGTTCCATTGGTACACAAAGACGGCGCCACTAGTATAAACGTATAAACGGTTGGGGACATTTTTTTGTATGGAGTTACCGTTCTTCTCCTAGTGAGTATTATATTCTTTGGTCAAAATCTAATTCTAAATATTCAATATTATTATATTCTTCGTTTTCTTACTCTGACGAAGTCTGATTTTCATCAGATGTTGTGTCGCTTTCAGGACCACCAACCTCGATTATAAAACGTTCAGTCTCCAATTCGATTATAGGATTTTTATCGTCGATCTACATAACAAACAAACCTTAAATGAAATATTAAAGTTTAAACCTAACAACTTACCAGTTCAATAAAACCCACCCCACCCACTATAAAATGTCAATACCGGTCATGTCAACAACCAACTTTAAAACATTGATTATTGGAATGCTATGTAATCCTTCGTCTTTTTTAAGCTGTAAGTATTTGATTGCATTCACTACAATTTTTTTCGCATCTTTGGTATTTTTTTTTGGCATTTTTGTAATAAAACCGTTTAAGTATATTTGAATATATTCGTAGATATTTTCCGTTTGTTTACATCGGTGACATTCGATCAGGGGGGCGAAACTTCAAAGAGGGGTACCTTATATATGGAAACTAGCGCAGACAGCATTATGTTTACAGCTCGGGTTTACAGCAACATTTCCTCACCTCATGCTTCCATGTAAATCAACTAGATGGTGTCACCGCTTTGTCTGTGATGTCTTAAAAAACACGCATCCAGGCCATAATTGTTAAAAAGAAAAAAACTTTGTCTTTGCATTTTTATCACAAATTCCGTTTCAAGTATGAAACGTTTAATATTTTCAGTAATTTAGGTACCTCACATTTTTTAATCGTCTTAATATAATTGTATTTATATTAAAATAATATAACAAACAACAAACAAACAAACAAAATTTACTTTATTCATGTAGGCCTAGCAACAAGCTCTTATGAATCGTAATTAATCTTAATCTAATTATCAGAGCAATTTATTGATGTTAGTATTATGCCATAATAAAATTGGATTATTATACATATCAAATTTAACACTAAAAATTTCACAAAAGGATCGTCAAACATTAAAAAGATTGTATAAAAAAATACTAGTCTAGAATTTCTAGAATAAAATCTAAATGTCAAAAAAAAGCATAAGTAACAAAAGAAGTAGATAGTATTACATCGGAATATCCATTTCCTCATCAATAATCAAATATACCTAATAAATAAATAATCATTTCGAATAACAATTAATCCCACGTTGTAATATCATTCATGTAGTCTTGTGTGGTATAATAAGCTTTAGAAATAAGTTTACGCTTTACATAATTCTTAAATTTATTAATAGATAATTCAGTAATATGGTTTGGAAGTTTATTATAAAATCTTACACAATTACCCATGAACGATTTTTTAATTTTATGGAGCCGAGTGAAGGGCACTGCGAGCTTATGTTTATTTCTAGTATTAATATTATGAATTTCACAATTTTTCCTAAAATTTACAATATTTTTATGTACATACAGAATATTCTCATAAATGTATTGACAGTGCACTGTCATTATGTCAATTTCCTTAAATTTATCTCTAAGTGAGTCTCTATGGTTCATTTTGTATATTGCTCGAATAGCCCTCTTCTGCAGAACAAAAATGGTATTTATCTCTGAAGCACCGCCCCACAGTAAAATACCATATGCCATAATGCTATGGAAGTAACTAAAATATACTAATCGAGCTGTTTTCACATCAGTTAACTGACGGATTTTGCTCACTGCAAAAGCTGCAGAGCTCAGTCTATTCGAAAGAGTAGCAATATGGGGACCCCACTGGAGTTTAGAATCTAAAGTTATTCCAAGAAAAACTGTACTATCAACTAATTCCAATTCCTCATCCTTCACAATGACACTTGTTTGTACATGCCTTACGTTACTACTAGTGACAAACTTAATACATTTGGTCTTTTTCTCATTTAACAGTAAATTATTAACATTGAACCAATTTACTACTTTTGAAATAGCATTGTTTACATCATTGTAAGCTTGTTGCTGACGTTTGACTTTGAAAATAAGTGAGGTGTCGTCTGCAAACAATACTATATCATGGTGGGTCTTAACAAGGAATGGCAAGTCATTTATGTAGATAAGGAACAGGAAAGGCCCCAATATTGACCCCTGTGGTACACCCATAGAGACCAATGACCCAGGTGATCGCTGTCCACTCACATCGACCCTTTGTATTCTACCATTTAAGTAGGACTTAAGTAAATTCAGTGCCGATCCTCTAACTCCGTAATAATGAAGTTTCCTGATTAATGTTTCATGACAAACACAGTCGAAGGCCTTAGATAAATCACAGAAGACACCTAAAGCATCTCGTGACTCCTCCCAGGCATCGAAAATATGCTTAATTAGCTCAACACCAGCATCGGTTGTTGAGCGACCCCGTGTAAAACCAAACTGCTTATTATGCATCAAATTATTAACGTTAAAATGTCGTATTAATTGAGAAAGAACTAATTTTTCAAAAATCTTGCTAAATGTTGGTAGCACAGATATCGGTCTAAAGTTAGTGGGGTCAGAGCTGCTACCAGATTTAAATAAAGGAATTACTTTACTATGTTTCATTAGATCAGGAAACTCGCCGCAATCAACACTGTTGTTAAATATAACTACCAAGTCAGGCGCTACAATTTCTACTAAGGATTTGACAGCATGGACAGAGACTCCCCAGAGGTCATTAGTTTTTTTGACATTAATTGATTTAAACGCCTTTATTACATCTGAGGTACAAACATGTTCAAAATGAAGGTCTCCACAACACTCTGGAGCGTTATGTTTTAATAATGTAACAGCAGATGAGGTTGATGAATTTAAATCCTTAGTTGTGGATACTGGTACCTCGGTGAAAAATTTTTCAAATTCTGTAGCTACTTCTAAATTGGAATCTATAATTTTGTTATCAATGTTTAGTTTAAGTTCTTTAATTGTATGTTTCGAGCGACCAGTCTCCACATTTATAACTTTCCAGGTTGCTTTAACAATGTCGGAACTACTTTTTATTTTCTGACTTAGATAATTTCGCTTAGCTATATGACAATCTACTTTAAACTTCTTCGAATACTCCTTCACATGTTCTTTAAATTCATCACTCTGATTAAACCGCCGTTCCTCATATAAGGCATACAGTTCACGTCTTCTTTGATGTAAGTCCGCAGTAGCCCACTCACTAAAAACTGATGCACCACTAACTACGACCGATTTTGAGGTGAATATCGCATTATAATGATCCATAAAAGTGTGAAAGAATGAATTATACATACTATTAGGACTCATCATATAATCGTTTTTATTAAGAACATTTAACTAAATAGTTTCGCCAAGTGCCTTACGTGAAAGGAAACGTTAAAACAAAGAACATAGTAACCGTCAAACTATAAAAGTCAAACAGAAGATTCTAATTTTTTGTAATTTTAATTAATAATTTATAGTATAATCACTATAAATTGATGAAAATGAGTGCGCCTGGGAGAAAGAAACGTTATTGCCTTTTCGGCTGTGCGAATTAAAACAACATGACTCCAAAACGCATCAATGCTTCGTGGCTCGTGCTAGCTAGTCAAATTTAAGTCCAAGTTTTAATAGTGGATTTGTATTATTTCGAACTAATTTATTATAATAAGTGGAACCCTTAGAAAATATTTTTTTGGTTTGTTACGCATGTAAGTAATGAAAAATAAATGGTATTTTTACACATCGTGTTTTTACTTTTGCGATTAAAATATTCTTTGGTAAGAACATTTATAAAATACTGGTCTAGGTAGTAAATCGTCACTGAATGAATATGTATTATAGTACATAATATATTGGCGCCTTTTTCCTTGACCGTGTACAGTGCACTACAATGAGGTGTATTCATTTTTCACGTGATTGCTTTGCAAGAAGGTGAAAGAATGGAACCCTCATTGTAGTTCACTGTTTACGGTCAAGGAAAAAGGCGCCATAGTCTTTATTACTACTATGCATGTGTGCCACGCACACATACGTAAAGGTTTGTGACAAAAATCCGCTAGGAGCGTTAGTGTCGACGTTTTTTGACATTTACTCGCGAGTTGGCTCGTTGGCTCTCTTTTACTATACATATATTATTATACTCTTTGCATTCGATGACATCCAACGTTCGTTGTCAAAGAGTACTTGTTGCCAGTAAAAGAAATTAGTACCATTGAAAATCCGCAAAATGGCGAGGGTCAAATAAACTGTTGTCAGGCTTTACGTTAATGCTTGCCAAACTATAATATATTATTTTTAATTACGTATCAAACCTTTTTTAGTTTTATAGAACTCCCTACACTATGCTGGCCTAAAAAGATCAAAAGCGAGAGTGGATGCCATTTAAAAAACATTTTTTTATTTATTTTAGATAATTCAATTGATGGCCAAGGAAAGTGCAAACAGCTATTGAAAATAAAATAAAAAATCGACTTTATAAAATGATAACGCGAAATTCAAATTTTCTATGAGACGATATCCCTTCGCGCCTACATTTTTCAAATTTGCCGCCTTTTTCTACTGACAAGATCTGCTTGACTAAGTATATATTAAGTTTTCTTTTTAAATCAATACGAACAAATTTAATGTGGCTTTCAATCACATAATGGTCTTCAAGTGCAATACGAGGATTCCATATGAAATTCCAACAGAAATTTTGATAGTACCTAAGGTCCTTATTGCAGATGAAGCATAAGGTTAAGGAATAAGGATCCTTCTCTGCGGAAAGCCACAAATAATCCCATCAAAAACATTACATGATGTAAAAAGATGCCAGTCTCGCAACGCAGTTCTTGTTCAACGCAGTAGGTACCTAATACCCTACTAGAAAAAAGTTATGAGATGTAATGTAAAACCAGGTCGGTTATTTTAGTCAGTACATACCAGAGGGTCTCTACAGAACTCGATTTTCACCTACTTGCCTATTTTGAAACCATATCAATCCATCCCAAGTAACATTTTAGTCCTATAATTTTAGTTTTTATCGCTAAAAGCTTGTATAGACGTCATATTAAGGTTTCAGAGGTGACCACCTGTCGTATAAAAGCGCTTGGCAACACCTTTTTGCTCTATAGGCTTATACAGCTAATATATTCTATAAGCAATTGATGTAAAGGTTTATTTCATCATTTTATAGAGCCGTTATAGGCGTGTACTATAAGAGGTTCAAATATAACCACTATAGAGCAATATTACTGTATAATAGTATTTGGAATCACTTTTATGCAACTAATTTGCGCTATTAAGGTTCCCTGCCAAGCCGCTGTAGTTTTGTGTTCTAACAGTGACAAAAACCCAGCTATACAACGATTTCAGGATATAGTGGCTTTAGAGATCACTGCTATAGTACATAATACTTTAGTAGTCATATGAATACTATTATAGAACTGTTTTGCTCTATAGTAGCGTTTTTGGGACATATTTATAGCGTTAAAAAGCGCTTTAGTAGTTTTTAAATCCCTATTATATCTCATCGCTGTAAACGTCACAATGACTCTTTTATATCACAAAACTGTTGTATAGTGGTTTTGTTTTTTCTTTTAAAAGACAACAGCGTTATAGTTGAGTTTTATGTCTTTTATAAACCGAGTATATACATAAAGGTAGAAAACGACTACTTGTAAATGATAAATTTGATCTGTAATGGCTACTTATATCTTGCTTATATAAGTTCAGGCCTAAGCCACATAATGTGGTTCCGTACAAAATATTTTTATAATTTAATGAATTGATAAAAAAGACCCCAGTAATATTAGTGACTGTAGGTGAGATTTATCATCAATGATTTAATACAAGCATAAAATCGTGACGGTTTAGATATTTATCGACATCCATTATTAGCACATTTTTTTTACCAATCACACTGAAAAAGGAAACAAACGTAATGACTACATCTAAATTAAAAAAAAAAATCCTATATCTTTCTAAAGAGTTTGTAGGTGTAACTGGGTCACAGCAAAATTCTTTTGGAACCCTAATTTTAATCATGATGGCGGTGAATATTTCGTCGTAAGTTCTATAGTTAGCCTATAAAAGCGTCGGATTTACTTCTTGGCTGTATAGTAGTAACTATGGTGAATATCATAATATTTTATTAAATTATTTTATTAAAAACATAAATAAATCGAGAGGGCATTTAAAATTCCTCATTAAACTAATACTATTCTAACGGTAAAACTTCCGTCCCATATACTTTTTGCACTAAGGACCGAATTATTCGACATCTAAATGGCGCATATTAATATAAAGTCTTTACTTATCACCATTTTACTTAGTACCGTTTTTGTGAAGTAAACACACAACAAAACCACTCACAACAGTTGATGGAAAACTTGATAGCAAATTTCGTAGTAAAGGAACTATGAATTCTACAATAGTATAAAAAAGCACTATAATACAATTTCAAATACTACTATAGTATAAAACAAGCACTATAATGGAATCTCAAATGCCACTATAGTATAAATTAACACTATAATGGCGTTACTGACAATAAATTAGCACAAAAGTGATCATCACATCACTTTTATAGACCTAAAACGTCACGACTGACACTACTACAGGTCTACTATATCACTGAATGGCACATAAGATGCGCCATTTCGGCTTTATACAATGTTCTTTGGTCTTTTATAGGACCTTAGGTGGTATTTGGGAAACGTTCTATCGACTACTATAGAACCACAAATTGTTACTTGGGATACTAATATTATAAATGCGAAAGTGTGTCTGTCTGTTACCTTCACGCATAAATCGCAGAACCGATTTAGTTAAAAGGATTTAGGATAGTTTTTATCCCAGAGATCATCCTTTAAGGGGGTGAAATGGGGGGTGTGTAATTGTGTATGGAGAAATAATAAAAAGCAGATTGGAAAAAATAACCTACCTAAATTACTAATTCCACGCAGACTAAGTCGTGGCCAAAGCTAATAGTAGGTAAAAGTAGGTATTTTTTTTAACGCATAATTGCTTGGTCATCTTGGCCCCAGATTTATATCATCGCAAACCGCATTCTTCGTATTAAAATCGTCAACATTGCAGTAGCTCCACAGGTAAACAATAAGAAACGGGGTTGTGAAAATTCACCGGTTCCCAAAGGCGAGACACGTTCGCGCGCTATCGACGGCTCTTCATCAATTGATTCTGCGCTCAAAACGCTCGCGCGGACGATGCTCTGCGCCCTCGCTTCCAAACGAACAATGAAGAAAAGGTAGATATACCTATCTACTACTTATTGGATAATTTTACGGTTTAGACTCACTTGTTTTAAGTAACTCGCGTGTTTCGAAGAGACTAGGTCTCCTTTCTCAAGCACTAACAGTGCGAGCAGCGTTCACGACGGCCGTGTATCGCGTACCATAAAATTATTCAATGTTAGTATGTCTCACAACAGTTTTATATGAAAAATACCTAGGCAAACCCCATCACAGACAACATGAAAAGAAAAACCAAGAGTAGGTGTACATATGTATACTAGGTGCGTTGTTACATTTGTCTGGCCTACATCTCAAAAATTGAAAAGGGCTAAAAAGAAAGAAAGAAAGAAGTTACATTTGTCACTTCTTACATACCTACGCAATTATTGATGCCGACTATAGTGAAAAGAAATTCCCTGTAGTGGTAAGCTTTTCATCTTATTCCTTTCGATTTGCTTGATTTAAGTGCTTACCTAATACCCCTACTAACTGGCGGCGGGAGTGTGACGGGTCATTATATACTTAGGTATTATGATGATAGTTTAATTATACTTTATGATCAACTTTGAGTAACAACCCACTACGACCTTCACTGTAGGTATTAGATCAGATAGTCGGTCGTCGATCTCTAATCTAACGCATGCCGTATAGTCGAGTCAGAGGTTGAGCGTGCGAGGGTAGTGCTATGCAGTTAGTAAAACAATGTTCTGTATCGTAAACTTAGCATCGGCTGCACCAAACCATGTGTCACCGTTAAAATGTTGGCTAAAATTTATTTTTTATAATATGTATATGAAATTTCATCTTACTGGGCAGTGGCGTTAATCAGTCTGTCCGTTGTGGTTGGTGCAGCCTAGTAGGTAGTAGCTCTCGAGCCAATCGAACTTATATTTTAGAATAAGAATTGTTTAGACCATCAGAATATAAATATTTGTGCTAAAAGGTCCTCATTTTGATGTCATTTTATTACCATTCGCCCGGGCGTTTCTCTCGCGTCAATAAGAACAAGTTCGAACGAAATTCAAGTGTGAATGATAACAAAAGGACATCATTTTGATATCAAAATGTAAGTTTTAATTGGCATCCTTATACATGAACCCAAATGTGATAATGTACTTTCGCGAATGGTTGTGCAAAAGTTTAATGACCCTTTTAGATTTTTTGGAAAACAATCTTTTACGTAAAAAAGAGCCCTAAAACAAGGCCTACCCTTGCCGTAGGTAGTCGAAAATTTAGTGAACGATGGTACAGTAAGTGGTAAATGCTTTGTAAAATGTGGCTTTTCATCAGAGAAGGGTCCTATGCACAATAAGCATCCTGATGCTTGATGATGTACCTATAATAAAGAGAATAGGCTTTTTAATTAAAACACTTTTTAATTTAAAACAATATATTAATAAACTTTCAGTAGTAAAAATACATACACCAATATTTAACTTCAATCACATAACAAACTTCATTTTATATGCACTGATTAGTAACTTGCATGCAAATTATATTCAAGCATTCTAGAAAATATTAAAACATTAAAACATTATTGAACATTTAGAATTTAATTGTTATTATCAAAAGATAAAAATAGATTATAACGAATATTAAACCTAATTAAGAAAATATGTTTCTATATGTAAAAATGAATGGAATTCAATAAATAATAATATAAATAAATGCAATACAAAACAACGGACATCTTTTATAAAAAATAATTTGATCCAGAAAATTACAATTAACTCTTAATCTATATTTAATAATAATCTCGTGTGAATTATTATTGCCATAATAAAAAATCACATTTACAAAAATATTATACTTATTCATAAATACCTCTTTGAACTATTAATATATTAAATATTGTCATGAACTTCTATTAAAATATAGCATATGGTTTATCACAAATATTGTACTTATTCATAAATACCTCTTTGAACTATTAATATATAAAATATTGTCATGAACTTCTATTAAAATATAGCATATGGTTTATCACAAGCGCATAATAAGGCACAAAGCGCGGCGTGAAGACTCAGTCTTATACATTTGCACCTACGTGCCTCAATATAGTTAACAAGTATAATATAATAACAGCACATTATAAATCAAGTACCCAGTACCCTCCACCTAACCCCAAAAACCCTCATAAGATTATAATATAATTTATCGAGGAATGGCACTTCAATCGTGCTTCTCATAATATATGTAATTTTTTTAATAATTAGGCTAATAATAAAAATATTTGGCACCATATTTGGTCCGTATGTATTGCTTAGAACAGTTGTTACATAAATGCTTATTTATTCACGTTTTGTAAATGTATTTTAAGATATCAATTTGATCGATGTTTTCTCTATAATTACCCACATCCTCGTAAGACCTAACAGTTTATTCTTAGGACAAATATTTGAACCATTTTGTATTGTATTTAAAAATTGTACGCTAACTACACTCATTAACGGGCCGTAAGTCAAAATCGCTCAGTCCTTACGAATATCTAACTCTAAAATACCAGAAATATTTGAACTATTCATTTTAATGAACTAATGACTCTCGAAGATAATATTTGTGTCCTTTTCAAGAAAAAGGTACCACTTTGTCGCTTATCATAAAGACGAAATTTGCTTGTACCTTACGAATAAGTTCAAAGCGTCCTAAATGATACTTTTCGATTGAAAATGACACATTTTGTATTCAGTATTCACTGTTCCTGTGCTTTAAAGTGCTGGAGCGCAAAGTCGTGATAGTACATCATGATGGCGAGCGGCTGGCCGAGGATGATGGAGCTCCACACGATGAGGTTGCCGTAGCGCGGCCCGAGTCGCACCTCCGCGAAGCGAGAGATCACCGACAGCGGCGGCTGCGCCATCATGCCTAGGAACGCCCACACGCGGTACATCTGCAGGGGGACGCTCACCTGCGAATAGGAAAGTGGGTTATGCCATCATATTATAATGCATGAGAGGTACGAAACCATTCAGAGGTTTGCTTAGTCACGTTCTAATGTCTGGTCCTTCTATATGTTCTATTTGATCTTCTATCAGAGTGATTGCAAAGTCACAAACGTAAGGGACCATTTGTATGCAGTCCCGCTACTATTAAACTGCAATTCGGCAGTATGAAGTTTGTATGAGTGACAAACGTATGACGTCATATGTCCAAGTAGTTAAACTGCCTCCTCTGCTTGGTATATTTTATGGTTTAAAATAATTCAAGCCTGTAACTTTGTCAGACATATTTCTCTAGAATTATTTTGAACTTTATGTCAAAGTGATAGGGTTCAATTTGACACCCTTATGCCCGTTAAAGCAAAAATAAGTATAATTTGTTTTATTTTGTGTTATCGTATGTTTGTTAAAAATTATTTTTGTTAACTAACTTATTTTTATTACAGTCCGATCCCGTATTGCGGTGTCAGTAAGTTAGTCTGCATTCGTTGTAACCAAATTCTCGTGAAGGAAGTCCGATTTAAAAATAACCGCACTAGCAGTCTTGAAATCTTCAGGCGGCGCTGGCGGTAGTTTTGCTGTACCCCATCTGTTATAGGAATGTACACGTGACGCACGGCTCACTTGTGCACGGGCAGGTTCCACGTGCGCCAGAACGGCACGTTCTAACCAAATCCTCGTGAAGGAAGTCCGATTTAAAAATAGAACCGTACTAGCCGTCTTGAAATCTTCAGTCTAAAAACGCCGATTATTTTCGTAATCTTGTAAGTTTCTTAGCAAGCTATAGTGATATCAAACTAACCAAATACTCGTGGAACAATGCTGAGATGAGGAACACAGTGGCGCTGGCGGTAGTTTTGCTGTACCCTATTTCAGTTATAGGAATGTACACGTGTCGCACGGCCCACTTGTGCACGGGCAGGTTCCACGTGCGCCAGAACGGCACGTTCTAAGCAAATCCTCGTGAAGAAAGTCCGATTTAAAAGCAGAACCGCACTAGCCGTCAATATTCAGTCTAAAAACGCTGATTATTTTCGTAATCTTATAACAGTTTCTTAGCAAGCTATAATGATATCAAACTAACCAAATACTCATGGAACAACGCTGAGATAAGGAACACAGCGGCGCTGGCGGTAGTTTTGCTGTACCCCATCTCGGTTATAGGAATGTACACGTGTCGCACGGCCCACTTGTGCACGGGCAGGTTCCACGTGCGCCAGAACGTGCCGATGTTGTTCGCGTTCCACCAGTCGCCGTAGAAGTGCCGGTCGGCAAAGTGCATCAACTCGCCCATTAGGTTCAGAAACGAGTGGAAGGTCAGGTAGAAGAAGCACAGCCACATGAGATGGTTTGGTACCTGTAATTAAAAGTTGCGATTAGTTTTCTATGTTAGCAATCTTCGTATTCGTGCACTTTCTCGTGACGATATTTTGGGTCGCAGAATTGTATTAAGCCTAGCCCCCAGTCATAAAGAGCTTTTAATATTGAATAGAAAAAGAGCGAAACTATCGTCGTTCGTACTGTAAGTGCCCCGACTTAAGCACCCACATCGCCATACTAGCTGTGTTGAAAAGTTGATATGTACATTATGTACTAATGTTAGGGCACTGACTGTATCTACATACTAATGTGTATATGTGTAACTGAACTAAAAATAAATAGTAATCCAAAGTTCGTTGTAATTAAATACTTCGCATTATTATGGAGAAAGTGTCGATGGAGTTGAGGATGGAGATGGACGGGAGCATCCACTGCTGGACCAGCACCAGCGCCAGGTTCAAGCCGAACACTTCAGCTCGTGCCTCTCAACAGTTTACTTACAGCAAGCTTCAGCAGTCTCTCCAACATCTTCAGGTAGTCCATCCTGGAGAAGGTGACGATGGAGTTGGTGACGGACGGGATCATCCACTGCTGGAACAGCGCCAGCACCAGGTTCACGCCGAACACCACCTCGAGTAGACGTTTGATTAGGAAGCGCTTGCGAATTCTGGAACATACATTTTTGGTTTTAAGAAAATTATTATCGTAATATATTCATCATCATCATTTCTAGAAATTCTCATTATTTAACGTTTTCGTGGCTAAGTGCGTAAAGTTAAGTTGTGCCCAATATGTATCATAGTAAAAACGATCTTCATGTTTTTTATGAATTCTATTGCAAGAATGAGTGACATTTTCGTTTATGAAGAATTAATAAGACTGAAGAATGAATAAGAGACTGCGGAAATCGGAAATGAAAGAAATAACAAAATACACCTCAGTTGAATGCTATGGTAACAAACACGACTTGTTGAAATAATGAATAAAAGATGCCGTTCATGGTCATAATTCATCATACACTATATCGAACATTTGCGTACATGGTTCACAGAGTTTAACTATAAATAACCTGTTACACTTTCACTAATAATATAAAGTGGGTACACCGCATTATTTCTGAGCGAAATGCCTGTAACAGGCAGAATACGACGTGACGCATTAGGGTTCCATTTTTCCAAGAGCCCTAGAAACGGAGCGGTCAACGCAAAACGCATATCGTAGGTACTTACCTACTTATATTTGTTTGACTTGTGTGACGCGATACCTATTCCTATTTCAAACTAAACAAGGGTAGGTATAATTACAAGCTCGAGCTACTTAAGGATATCAGTATCAATTAGATCGACATTGAACTTGCCCCAAATGGCTCCAGTACAGTGGTACCTTAAATGCTGAGCACCTTTTATGGCAAGCGCGACTGACCGTGTCCAACCGTAGGTACTGATCAGGTGTCCAAGCATGTACCTATCCTTTTAGGTATTATGATTATGCTTCTTCTCACACTTTAGGTGCCGGGCGCCCCGTTTCCAGTTCAAAATGAACACACATATTTGTTCTTGGCAGTAAATGTGTTAACGGATTCTAAAACGCACCTTCTTAACCCGTGACAAAAAAAATCAATAAAATATATCAAGACCGCTCTAGAAGGAAAACTCAAAGGGAGAGCCATTGGATTAAATTAGTTCTGATTCAGTCAGAAGTAGACTAATAGTTAAAGAAACTTCGCGTGAGAAACGCAACGAAATTGAGCTTGGCTCATTAGAAAGGACTTGAAGAAGACCTGATAAACACCACACCTGTACATACCTACACACCTGTGTACCTGTTGTTGTGTACACCTATGATCGAAGAATAAAGAATTTGTAGGTATTTGAATTTGTAACCATGCAAGGATTTTCAGCATAAAAGCATGCATAAATAAATTTCAATAAATTTTATCATTGGACGTCATTTAGGGAAAAGGATGGATTCTTTCACTTAATTATACCCATAGAAATCTTTAACTTTATCTCGAAAAGAAAAGTTTATTTAAATGAGAGAAATAATGTTTTGAGGATCCTTTTCGCTGAACTACGCCCATATGGATGAATAACTAACCGTGTAGTGCGGGGGAAATTTAACTCATAACACAGGGTAGGCGCGAGCAGGAAGTAAAACAGGTCTTTGAGGTTGAGGTTGTCGGGGTACCTCACGAGCCCGGCAACCGCGAACGCGTCGCCTTTCTCCTCCTCGATGGTTTCTGTTGAACATCACGTCAGCATGCTATTAAAACAAGTATTAATGTGGCAAGCCAAAGCCACCGCAAACCAAAATATAAAACGGAACTCCACACCAAGCGATCATTGCCACTAGCTACTAGTCTGCTCTGCGAAGTTAAATGCACTACACACAATTAAAATGCCAAAAAAAAATGTAAAGGGGATTCCCCCACTCCGTGTCGTTACTGGTGCAAAGGCTGTCCATAGCGTGGTAATGCCGCGAGCATTATGGGCACTTTTGCACCGGAAGCGACAAGGAACGGGTTTGACTAGTGACTAGTTACTATATGTAATTATTTGTAAGCATGTTTGACTTATAAATTATAATAAATTCGGACATCTTTTTAAACCTAAAATCTAGTTAAATTGCGAAAATATTAGTAATAGATCAACTTTATATTAGACTATATTTTTAAGTCTTCAATGAAAATTTATTGGGAAATTTAGTACAATTACAAAATAGCAATTGCTAAGCGGGTGGGTGAGGCGAGACTCTCATATCATAACAATGAAATAGCGTGCAAATCGATTTTAACTCTTCTCCCGCTTAGCGGCTTCTGCTGTTTACCTAACTGACATAAATATCAGAAATAATCAGAATATATCATCCGTTACTAAGTGTGACACGAATACGTCAGTTTATTATTGACAAGAACAGTTCTCAAGCGGAAGTGCAAGAAGCATACAGAACAGAAACAAAAGAATGTGCAAAAATATACAGTGCAAACAATCCGATCCCAACAATCGACTTACGATCTTGTTCCGCGTTAATGAGCTCATCTGGAAATGTAATCAACAAGTCAAAAAAAAAACTATGCAGTATCATTTGCTTATTCTGATATTATTTATTTCAATGGTGGCAAACGAGCGTATTGTTTGCCAGAGAGTAAGCAGAGGCTGTAAGAATCTATAAAAAGTATTATTCAGTTTCCATGCCAAACTGTATGACTGATTATATATAATATCATTGTCACAATGATATTATAGCATTATTTATGCGTAGTAGGCATGTGAAAAATTTGGGCACCTCCCCAGCCCCCTCAAAATATTGATACTGCTCTAAAAGTAAGGAAACATGTTATTATCTTAAACTTACTGTAATTGGGTGCAGATAGACTCTGTCTCCGCAAAGTGTTCTTGGAGAATTTTCCCTTCACTCCTTTACGGACCCAGTGATTAGTTTGGGCATAGCTCCATAATTTCAAGAATAATATTAAATAAATAAAACACACTGTTGTCCTCCCCACTGAAACATTAAATTCATTACATTGGATTAAAAATGTTTAACCCTTTGAACGCCACGCCACAGAATAAATAATAGTACTAGGTACAAAAGATTCACTCTCTAACAAAACGCGTCAATTACGACAGATATGACCGCTAGGTGGCGCAAGCGCGAGCAGGCATCCGTAGCGGCGCGCGGCAACTACTACTGCTAGACACCAAAATTTGTGTGGGCCGCACGTACTTGTAGCGACGCGACGAAATCGCGGAATGAGCCACGCCTGTCCACGCCTATCATGCGCGACGCGTCATCGTGTACCTTGTCGCATGGTATAATAATATACTCCGCCTGGTACTCCATTCCGAGATTCGCGTATGACCTAACTGACACGCGCCTACGTCATCATGCTGTTTACAGGTTCTCAAACTTTGAAATGTGGGAGAATTTTAACCAACGGTGAAAATTATTTTAACGGCATTAATTTTAAGTTATTCATGTAGAAACATAGTAAAATAAAACAAATCTAATGTATTAAATTAAACTTTATTTATCTATACAAGACAAACGTTTAAAAAACTAATTCACAGTTACACATTAATTACCAAGCTTACGACGTGAAAAGTTTGGAAAACACTGCGACTGCTGACACTGAGCGAGAAGGAAATAACAATTAACACGCGTTCGACAAGGATGACGGTCAGGGCATGAAGTTATCTAGATCCGAATTGTCAAATGTGCACAGCGCTATCCTGTGTTGCCAGTAGTATAAACAGAATTACCCGAAAGTCTGAAATTTCTTTCGTGAATCGGAAGATATTGCTAACGAGTAATTAAAAATGACGTGTTATTGTAAAATTTAAGCTAAAATACATATAAATGAAAATTATAAAATTATAAAGAAATATTTTAACTTATTAACCATAGGTATAATGTACCCATGTAACATGTTATGTTGAAATAAAGTGGCAATGTTATTGTGACGTAGGCCCGTGTCACTCTGGGAATGGAAGACCATGTTTTATTAGACCATGCCTTGTCGTATGGACGATGGTTGATATTGGGCTGTATCCGCGAGCGTCACTTGACGTCTTTGGCGTTCAAAAGCTTAATAATGTGTGCAATTTGTAAATCAGGTAACAATGGGAGATATTTACCAACACTAAATTCTTGACCTCTGTATTGTAAGACAGCCACAGGTAAAGTGACCAGTATAATAAGGTAGCATACTTGTAGGATACTTCCAAATTTTCCGGATATCATATCCTGCAACAATTTTATATTATTATTTGAAGATGAAAAAATCATTTATTTACATACAAGATATATACAGTGGTACTACTAAACGAATTGAGGCATTGTACGAAGGAGGCTGGCGGCATTTCCTCGCTGTATCGCAATGCTGATACGTTGTGCGAGGTAGCCGCCAGCTCTTCGGTTACAAGTTACGTCAACCAGACGCTTCGCGATTTTTGCAAACAACTTGCGCGTGCTGGGACCCCATGGACCTAGAGTTTCAAGACATGAGTAAGATAAGATTTAAATGTGTAATAACTACCAATGTTAAATAAATAAATATACATACCACTGCCAAGGCTTTCTCTATCAGAAGACTTGCAACAACAAGTACAACAGAGACTGAAAAAAAAAACAATGATTATTAGTGATTTTACTTAACTAGACTAGATTTTATGGGAATTCAAATTAACCATTGTAAGATAATAATAATAATAATTCAGCCTATATACGTCCCACACTGCTGGGCACAGGCCTCCTCTCTTGCGCGAGAGGGCTTGGGCTATAGTCCCCACACTAGCCCAATGCGGATTGGGGACTTCACATACACCTTTGAATTTCTTCACAGATTTATGCAGGTTTCCTCACGATGTTTTCCTTCATCTAAAAGCTAGTGGTAAATATCAAATGATATTTCGTACATAAGTTCCGAAAAACTCATTGGTACGAGCCAGGATTTGAACCCGCGACCTCCAGGTTGAAAGTCGGACGTCATATCCACTATTAGTGGTATTCTCTAATTCCTATTACTTACTTACTCTTTACTTTACATTTTAATACGGTGCTGTATTTAGTCATGTGAGAATTTATCACTTAATTAAAATACTGTAATTTTATTATCTGATACTTACAAATTATTAATACTACTGATGGGAATTCATTTTGGGCACCCTCATCCCGGCCTGTGAGAATTACGAACCATTCTATGGGGTTCACACGAAATCCATACCTGAAATTAAAAAGAACTATTATGAGGTATGAACACACTCAATGCCAAATTAAATAAATAAATATTGTTTATGAATAGCTGCAAAGGAAACATCCAGTTAAAAACACAATTTAAAATATGTACATAGATTAAGTTTAAATGTCAGAAATAAAGGCTATATATTATTATAAAACAAACTCCCCCACCGCGTCTGTCTGTTTGTGTGTATGTATGTTCGCGATAAACTCGAAAACCACTGAATGGATTTTCATGCGGTTTTCACCTATCAATAAAGTGATTCATGAGGAAGGTTTAAGTGTATAATTTGTTAAGGCTTTGTGTAACCCGTGCGAAGCCGTGCGGGTTCGCTAGTTACAACTAAATCTACCCATTAGAACATAAAAAAATCAATAAATTACACATTAAAAAAATATGTGTTTTTTATTGGTTTTTTAAATCATAATAACATAACAAGCTTTCACCTTTGCTGCGGCAATTAATGTAACTCGTAATTAACCATACTTTGCATGGGGTCTTTCTACCACCAACTGAAGTGAATGTGTTAAAAAGTAAAAAGATTCTATGTTTTGAAACACATGGTGCAGAGTATAGAGTTCAATGGGACTTACTTGAGAAAATTTTCAAGGCACAAGCGCAGGCCTCCGATGGACAGCATGAGGAACCCCCAGTTCACCAGGCCGGTGAAGTTCTTGAACCCGGAGCTCCATGAGAACAAGGAGTCTCTTGGCTTATGGATTCTGGAAATTTATATTTTAAGTTTTACTATACTTTTGCTATAGGTATGTAGTACTGTTGCCATCAGATATATTGAAGCAGCCGAGGTGCTTCCGGTGCAAAAATCCCACCACCCACCCACCCGCTATCATCAGTTAACTGTGAGTAAGATGCATGTAGCTGCGTGGAAATAACGGGAGCTCGAAAACAATACAAAAGGTAATCACGGTTCATATCCCGGTCGATATAAGTCTAGCAAAAATATCATGTGCACACATGCACTGTCAATAGAGGCATGTTCAGATATTTGTGAGCATCTTGGCCACTCTGATATATCTGACGGTGACTGTACCACAAATGATTTTTTTAACCCCTTTAATCCCACTGACTTAATATTGGGTCAGCAAAAAAAAAGTGTTGTTATAAACAAACAAAACTTAAAAGTAATTTTATAGAAGATATACAAGACCATAGGTAAACATAAATAACAAACTGAAGAGAACTTTGTATTATATTACAATAATGATAAATAATCTTACGGTTTATCTTGCTGTGACTTCCTTGCTTTGGTTTCTTGTTCTGTAATTTCTTCGGCTCGCGTTACACTTTGAGCTCTTCTATAACGCAAAGCTTTCTCCTCCGATTCTGCAGCCATTATGTTCTTAAAACTTTACAAATAGGTTAAAACGGTTTCCAAGCCCAGGGCCTAATACACGATTTATTATTATCACTAAACTCACTGTAATGTAATGAAGATCCGGTTTAAATGATACGGCGGGTATTTAGATAAAGATCACTGCAAGTTTCCATCCGCCTGACAACGGAATGCTAATCTGTAATACCTTGGTTTTCCTGTTACTTTAATGTTAAATAAATTAAGAATGGCCGGGCATTTACTGAATATGAATACCATGGACATTAGCCTTATCAAAGGTCACACAAATGGGTCAATCGGTATGCAAGTCACAGATTAATAATATGTAGCTAGCTACAGATGGGACAGTGCCCTTGTGTTAGTTCCCTTTACTGCAGTTGTGGCGCTGTTAACTTTTCTAATCTGTGGCACTTATTTGACAGTCTAGACTAGGGATTTCAAGAATGGAACTTATCGATATCGATATTCTTTAGTGTTGTGACTACGATAAAAAATACGATGAATGACAGGAGGGTCTTTAAAAAATACTTTCAAAAAGGAGAATAAAAATAAAACTAGAGAAGGAATGTGTTTATACAATATTTATTTTCAATCTTTTGTTGCTTTTTGTCGCAAACGATGCGCTTTGTACTTTTTATAAGCAGTAACATGCAAAGTATGCATTTTTAAAATATATTTTTCTTCAATTTTGCCGTTTAAAATTCTGTTGATGATATTACACCAGTTGTGTACCTGCAATCGTATTATTAAAGTCATAAAATATTTTTTTATTAATATTTTATGACTTTTGCACCCCAGCCAAGACAAGTCGCAGCGTGATTTTATTAAAGCAATAATATTCTTTTTAATATTATTTGAATGGCATGCCGCGTTTAAATAATTGTGTATTATTTGGGCACATTCCCTATACAAACATACTATTCTCGAATTTGGGTAATTCAAATTGGCATTTTTCAATCTCTTGTACTCCCTATGTTTAATGTATTCATGGATCCCTTGCTTTTCTTCTGTTGTATAACTTTTTGCACATTCAGTTTGCTTTTTTTGTTATTTTTCGGCATATGTATCCCGCCGTATACGCGGACGTTTGGACGTTCATTCTTTCAGTTACAATTTCTCTATAATTAATTTTGTCCTAATGGGACAAGGGGACTGAAGACGATGACGGCGTATTTAAATTTCTGGGCCAGTTTTCTTTCTCATCCTGAGGTGATGTTGTCAAGAACAGATTACCTAAATTAATTAGGGTTTCGCCGTCATCGTCTTCACAGTTCATTGATGTGGACTGTGGAGCCAAGATATTTGAGAGGACTATAGATTTAAAAGAATATATAAAAGTGTTTGCGTCGGGATTTACATTTCTGTAATTAATTGCTCTTATACGACCAAAGAAGTTTTCGATCGGATCCTGATTGACAAAACGAGGGTAAAAGTATTTTACTTTGTATGTAGAAAATAATATTTTTGACAATCCAAGGAAACTTTTTAATGTGGTTATCCACCCTTCCAAGCACGGAACGCGTACATGCCTTGGCTGGCCATTACGTATCGCCAGTTTGCTGTGACGGTCTAAAAATGACATACTTTGCAATGTTCTTATAGCATTTAGCCAAAAATCCTTATGGCTTGAAGTTTCTTTGACGGCACATCTGAGTTTGCCTTTGCCTTGGCCTGGCGATCCATTGACGCTGTCAAAAAGCTCGTCAAAAAACAAGACGACCGCAGCTGTCGTCTCCATCGTCTCTTGTGGACTATTCACTCGTTTGTCTGAAAGAATAAATTGGTATCTACAATGATGCTAATAAAACATATTATGTAAAATACAACTATGTTATAAGTAATGGGCGGACGACGGTTGCAATATACATCAAAATCATGTTGTCTTATTTAAACCAATTTTAATTACGTATATCGTTTGACATGATTTTGACGTATATTGCATCCGTCCGCCCATTAGTTATAAGGTAAATGTACTGGTGCTCGACGCGGTCCCAGTACATGTCATCTTGAAACTTAAGTTATTGTCAATAGAGGTGACAGCAGGGTGTCATCTATTGGGCATTCGCATGTCGAGCACTAGTATGTTTACCTTACTTAGATTTTATAAACATGCTATGCAAATAATGCATGGCATGGCATTATTATTAATATCTGCAATGTCCTGCCGCCAGCAGCACTAGCACAAACTGTAAACCATAGAGTATTTTATATTATAGTCGTACAGTCAGCAGCAATAGTTGCTAAGCGGGTGAGGTGTAAAGTGTAGTTCTATGGAACTTGCTAACTATGTAAACAAAAGTCACTAGTAAATTGACATACAGAGACAATTTCAGTATGGCGGTTTGTTTACATAGTTAGCAAGTTGCATTGAATGACACTTTACAAAATGATCTTGACGCGACTTTATTGTTAAGAGAATAAGAGCGCGTCAAGGTAATTTTGAACACCTCGCCCGCTTAGCAACTTCTGCTGCTGACTGTACTATACCGTAAACACTTATTTGACAAGTTTTCACAGATTACATATTTGTTACGAATAAATATGGCATGATGCATCAAGGAGGTTTGTTTACTGTTTGTGCTAATGACGCCCCCTACGAAGATTTTTGCGTTATATTATATGCCCTGGGTTCTCTTATTTATCGCCGAAAATGGTATGGCCGATTATCACTTCCCAACTCACGTTTGGCGGAATTTTATTTCGGCGAATTTTCATTTCCAAACTTATCAAATGTTTTTTTTTATTTGCCAACCGCACAGTTACCAACTAAATGTTTGGTCTGTGTTTTATAATGTCAATTTTCAAAATGCCAACGTTCATGTCGTAGAATGTTTTAGTTGGCATAATATACACTTAGTTGTTTCTTGTCTACCAATTGTTTCATTTGGTCAGACTGTGCCAAAGGGGGGCCGTTTTGTAGGAATAACTTTTCTCTAAAATCAAAAATGGCCGAGATATTTGACACGAAAGATGGGATATTCGACCCGAAAGTTGCTGTGTAATTACGTTTTTTAGGTTGTTGAAAAAAAAATAACCTCGAAGACTAAGGCGGGAGCAAAGCTCCCGCCTTAGTCTTCTAACCTAACCATATCCAAGTCGGCTCTGCCCAGGAAGGTCTTGCTCGCTCGCTTCGCTAGCTCGCTGCCACTGGCTTCAAATATTAAAATATACATTATAAAAAGTCGAACAACTCGGCCATTTTTGATTTTTTGGGATGTATCTTTTTCTTATTTGTAACTTGCCTAATGTAAAAGCGAACTGTAGCTTCAACGAAACGTTATTCGTCCAAGAGTTGTTCGACCAAGTGAAAGATTTGACAAATGATAAGTCTCCCAAAAGTTTAGAGGCGTTATAATAATCTGCTTTACAATAATTCTACCAATTGAAACGTTGTCATACAAAAATTTGCTAATCGTTAGTTGTCAAAGTGAAACGTCGGCGAAATGTTGGTTGGCAAATGAAATTCCGCCAAAAATAGTTCTGCGAAAAGGCAGAACACCTATGCCCTGCCCTGTTACTAAGTAACCAGGCGGCTTAGCACGGTCGCGTTTTTATCCCTTGTCACCATGCCTGTCACGTTCTAACAAGTATGTAAGTGCGAAAGGGACGCGCATAGTGATAGTCGATAAAAATGGAACCGTGCTGAGCCCGCAAATTAACATAAAGACGGCTTCTTAACTATACTATAAATATGTGAAATAAATAATGAAGCTAGTTGTGTATGTAAGTGGAAACATGTCACACAGTCACAAGTATGCATAGGACATAGCATTACTATAGTACTAGCGAGCAGCCCCGGCTTCGGACGGGTTATACATACAAAACCTAAACATTTTTAACCTTCGTCAAAAGTCATTCTTCAATCAAATCGTCAATCAGTGATTCTTAGATAAGATTATCAACAGATTATTGATAGGTGAAAACCGCATGAAAACCGAACATACATACTGACAGACGCGGCGGGGGACTTTGTTTTGTTACTGATTTTTCAAATAGGATACCTACAGATGTCAACTTAATACAATTTTACAAGATGACAGCTATCACCATACTCAAGCATTCAAAAGTTAGGATTAGGACTAAAACCCACACCATGAGTCACGGACAGTGTCTAAACAGACATATATGCTAATGTCAATGTAATTTACTTTCTATACATCTCGCTCGCACTAACACGCGAGTACGAGCGAGATGCATAGAAAGTAAGTTAACGTTTATGTCAGTACCAAACTGGTGGTAGGCACATAGTTCCGTCTGTGCATGATGTTTTCAAATGCGTCGTTTTCTAGCAAAATATGTCACATAGTCGACTTTAAGAGAAGATAACTTTTAATAGGCACAATTTATCCCTAATTCTTATAAAAACTTTTTGTCGATATAATAAAAAAAAGTTGTTCAAATACTTAAATATAACTTGGTAAATAGTTGGTAGACTTACGAACACTGTCGGTAAATTTCAGCATTGCAGCAGTTCGGGCGCTTAAAACTTGTGCCGCCATTTTCACTTTCATCTTTTTTATCTTCTTTGGGTCTACGTGATCTGCCGTCAGTCTCGGTAGCGCTCTAGTGTGGCCGCCTTGCATATCCGTGTCGTACACATATAAAATGTCCTTCCACGACGCCGTTTTCCCATTGAAGATAATATCCTTGTCCAGGAAATTGTTCCGGATTGATTTTAATAAATGTGGTGGGTCATGAAATATAAATAAATCATGTCCAGCTACATGTACTGTATCTGAAAAGAGTGAAAATAAGGTTAGAGTGAGAACCATAATCTGTGGGTTTTTAATCTCACTGTGAATTTAGAATCCATTTTACGAAGTTATTATAACGGTAAAACTAACTTGCTCTTAAGACGAAAGTGGAAGACCCTTTCGAAATTGCATTTTCATACAAACGTAGAACTCATCTTCCTCTCTGAATATTAACATTATTGAAAATATTCTGATATAATTTGTTGTACATATTAAGTATCAACCACACCCATGCCCCTATGTTTGATTTTTTTATTATTGGTATAGGACTGTTAGATAGGTATTTAAAAAAAATTATGAAATCTGTTTTTCGCTCCTACTTTTTATAACAATCAAATCATCGAAAAAGTCAAACGTAGGAGGCCATAGCTTTCCTTAATATATACCAAATTATGTAAAAATATTTTCCACAATGTCAATATCTAGAGAGGAAAATGGGGACTATGTTTGTATGAAGAAACAACCGTCCCCTTTCCTCTTAATGCAATAGGTTTTTGACGATATTCATTGCCAAAGAAAACAAACAGCCTATTGTAAGACTAAAATTTAGATAAAACCCACCACATGGTCTTTCTTCGGGTGTTTGTAGTCGAGCGGTTGTAGCTTGAAGATTTTTAAAACATGACCGGAATGTTGAACCCTGATCACACACTAGGGCAAGAGGTATCAGGCCAGCCTCAGAAAGCCTTGGAATGATTTCTTTTAATATCCTTTCCAAATCTGGTGCAGAGACAGTTCCGGCACAAAAATAATAGACTATGCTTTGTCTCCACGATGAGCAAATGCCTCTAACCATAAAGACAAGAGCGTGGTCGGCAAATTTTTGCTTGCGTTCTCCCGCTATTTCTTCGAAGCCGTTTATAACATCTTTATTCTCATTGTATATCAGATGTGGCGTCAATGCTACTTCATCAAACACCAATGAACACAATCTCTTTGACGTCTCCCAGTTTTTCGTGCTCTGTTTAATGTGATCAAAGACTTTTTCATTTATTCCACATTCGAATACAATTTTTTGCGACAGACGTGCTAATGTTCTTTTCGTCGGTAAAGCAAAAATATTTTCTAATAATTTATATCCCTTGGGACTTTGCTTCATCAACGCGAGCGCGAATAATTTGTCTTGAAAAGTAAATCTTCTTGCCATCTTGTTTTTTCTTGCAAGTCTCAGTTGCATTAACAAAAAGGCCTTAGCCTTTTTGTTAAGTTTTTCAAAATCCTGAAGAATATCTAGGCTTGCATATTCATGTGCACTTTGGAGCCTTTCCGCTGCTGGTTGACCGAGACTCTCTGCAGCGATTTGTTTCGTCTTTTTTATGTAGCGTCGAGTTTTTGAGTTAAACTCTCGTACTGACGAAGTATCTGAAATAAATTTAATCAATTAATTATTTCCATATCTATAGAAAGGTGTTACTTAGGTATATTCAAAAATATTATTGATAGCTCGAATGATGAACAATAATTTTAACTAGAAATTTGATATGTCCAACTTTTTATTATTGATACTAGCTTTAAATTTCGACTATTCTTGCAATAGTTATCTGACATACGTCAATGACGTCATACTACCTATACTATCGACACCATTTAAAAAACTCAATAAAGTTGCGTTGTTTTATTACAGAGATCATATGTCCACCTTCAGTCACCATCATCGGGCCAGCTTAATGGTTCAGTTGACGTCAAATATATGTTTCCATTTTTCGGTTCCGGGTTCAAATCCTGGTAAGGACATTTGATTTGTGAGTTCATCACAAATATTCGCTGCTGAGTTACGGATGTTTTCTATGTATTTAAGTATTTATCTATATCTAACTATTATTATACATATAATTGTCGTCTAGTATCCACAACACATTACAATCCTTATTGAGCATACTCTTGATAGATTTGTGTAAGATTGATGTTCATATTTTTTTTATTGCCCTTACCGGGATACCGGGATTCGAACCCATGACCATCGGCTTCACAGGCAGGGTCACTACCCACTAGGCCACACCGGTCGTCCAATTATTATCAATTGTCATATTGTTATTAAATACTTATATGGAAATGGATTGAAACACACACCTTTCGTGGTAAGTTGCTTTGACGTGTGGGCCAACGGGGCATTCGTGGACTCTTTGCTGGTGACAGTGTCTGACAATTTGTCAGCGACATGTTGTTCTGAAAAAGGCAGAATATTTAATTATTTTTTTGTTCGGTACCTATTAAAATTTAGATATCCTTGTTGCTAGCGCTAACTAGCGCACGGTAGTTTTTGGTAAATTGTATAGGCAAATGCACATTTGTGTAAAGTATTTGATATCATAGTATTGCCAACGTCTTAGGCTGCGCTTCCAACAGAGATGTACTTGTCATGTACCAATAGGAACACTTCATTTACCTATCCTCGCTCAGCACAGCACTAATGGATACAGCCCAGCGTGCAGCGGAGAGAGATTTTTGTACATACAACAAAACAAGAGAGGCCTCCCCGCACCCTGCTTGGTTATTTGAAAAGATCTCGCTACACACCCGCGCTACGAATTCACGCACCGCTCAGCTTCCCTAATTTGACTTCAAATATAGTTTGAAAACACACCTGCGGAAATATGTTCCTCGGAGAATTGAGTTGTACCAGTGACATTGTACTGATGGGTGATGTCCATCAATGGCTTTCTGGAGCAAGAGAGTCCTGAAAAAGATGAAAGATGTATTAAGTACCAGTACCTACAAAGTTCTCGGCAAGAAACATACAATAACAATACTCTTTATTGCACACCTCACCAAACTCGTAGTTTACAATGAATGTACAGTAATATAAACAAAGACAATAGAGGCAACAACAGGCGGTCTTATCGCTTAAGAGCGATCTCTTCCAGACAACCTTTGGGTATCGGAGACAATAGAATTAGAATATACGGTAGGTGGCGCAAAGACAAAAATATGAAAAGTCGAATTGAATAAATATCGTAAAATATATAATTTGTTGCTAATCCATCATTAAGAAAAAAGTAAACAATAAAAGAGGCCTCAACAGAGTATTGTTTAACTAAGTGTCAAATTAAAATACCTTAGGGGATATGAAAAGTATAATACTTCTCTGTTAATTTATTTAAATTTTCGTTCACACATTACCTAAAATTTATGTCAATACTAACCTTCAATGCTATATTTAGCAGTGAGTGTTGTTGACTGTACTGTAGACGGAGAAACTGGGTGGTGTTCTTGTAAAGAGACGTCAGCTGCAAAAGTAGTTTCACGTTTATATAAAATGTTCATCATTGAATCATAGTGTAAAGCATTTGTTATTATAGTGGCAACCGCAATACATCCTCTGTGAAAATTTCAACTGGCTAGCTATCACGGTTCATAAGATACAGCCTGGTGACAGACAGACGGACAGAGGGATCTTAGTAACAGGGTACGGAAGCCTAAAATCTGGCTCCAGCTCGGTGCCTTGTGGCAAGGTGCCAAGAAGGCTGGCAGCACTGCCGCGCTGGACGGCAATGCCAATGCTTTGCGCGAGGTAAGAGCCAGCTCTTCTGTCACCCGTCGCCTCCACGAGGCGCATCGCCAGCTATTTGAAAATGCTGTGGGCGCCAGGTCCCCACGGTTAGGTAAATAGAATAATGAGGTAAATTCTCAGTATTTTTTTCAAACCCAAAACTGAAAATACTGACCTTCAACGCTATGTACAGTAGTGACTGTTGTTGACTGCACTGTCGAAGGAGAAACTGGGTGTTGATGTTCTTGTAAAGAAACATCAGCTGAAAAATAAGGTAAATACTTATATCCAAATTTTCAATGAATGAGAGTGTAAGAAATTATTATATTACTATCACAGTTACACTATCACTGCCATACGGGTTACAGAAATAAAAAATTATACTTGTATTTCCGAAAAATAAGCGCGGAACCGCTGGTGGCCTAGCGTAGCGGTAAGAGCGTGCGACTTGCAATTCGGAGGCCACGGGTCCAAACCACGGCTCGTACCAATGAGTTTGTCGAAACTTTTGTACGAAATATCATTTGATATTTACCAGTCGCTTTTCGGTGAAGGAAAGCATCGTAAGGAAACCAGACTAATTCCAATAAGGCCTAGTTTACCCTCTGGGTTGGAAGGTCAGATGGCAGTCGCTTTCGTCAAAATTAGTGCCTTCACCAATTGTTGCGATTAGAGTACTAAGGACAATTATCAATCTTTTTACAAGCTTTAATTAACCTGCAATATATGAGACTATGCTTGTACAGGTCAAATCTTGCAAGTTAAATTTGACCCACTTCCCGGTTTTTCAATACCATAGTACCGTAGTAAATTGGATAACAATTTGACAATGCAACATTATGGTATCATCGAGCTGATCTGATGATGGACACAGGAGGTGGCCATAGGAACACTGTAATAAAACATCGCAACCTAATCATGTTTGAATTTGTTAGAATTGTCTCGATATATATCCCCTGGAGCGCCCCAGATTTACCGTAGTATGGAACTCCTATACTAGTTACCAGCACACGTGTCTTTTTAGGGCGCTCCACGGGATATGTACTAATTACTTGTTGGAAAA
This sequence comes from Cydia splendana, assembly GCF_910591565.1. NCBI lineage: Eukaryota > Metazoa > Arthropoda > Insecta > Lepidoptera > Tortricidae > Cydia > Cydia splendana. The sequence goes on along the minus strand of NC_085964.1, from coordinate 11,647,993 downwards.
AACCTGTCAAGTGCGAGTCGGACTCGCGTTCCAAGGATTCCGTACATTACCCAATTTTTAATAATGTATTTTTTTTTATGTGGAACGTGAATGAAATGTCTTTAAAAACCCTTAGGGGTCGGATCAAAAACTAAGTAATTAAATCCGACTCACCCTTGACTGCACATTTCTAATAGGTTTTCCTGTCATCTATAGAAAGGTAAAGAACTATTTTGTGTATTTTTAGGGTTCCGTACCCAAAGGGTAAAAACGGGACCCTATTACTAAGACTCCGCTGTCCGTCCGTCCGTCCGTCCGTCCGTCCGTCTGTCACCAGGCTGTATCTCATGAACCGTGATAGCTAGGCAGTTGAAATTTTCACAGATGATGTATTTCTGTTGCCGCTATAACAACAAATACTAAAAAGTACGGAACCCTCGGTGGGCGAGTCCGACTCGCACTTGTCCGGTTTTTTTAATGTTATAACTTGTAGTTTCGGAAATAAAAGGGGGAATGGTCGGACAGACAGACAGACAGACAGACGCATAAGTGATCCTATAAGGGTTCCGTTTTTTCCTTTTGAGGTACGGAACCCTAAAAAAGTACAGTCAGCTGTAAAAGCACAAATGAAATGTATCAAAAATGAAATTTTTGACAGAATACTTATTTCAATCCAAAACTTAAACGGCTGATAATAATATACTGACCTTCAATTTCAAGCCTAGCAGGTACTGTTGTTGACTGTATTATTACTGGAGAAACTGAGTGTTGAACCTCTTGTAAAGAGACATCAGCTGCAAGAGAAATTTAACATAATATTAATAATATTTATGATGATGTCCATAATATAACTAAATAATGTACAAATTCACGATATTGTACTGTACTATGTACAGTCTAATAAATAAATAAGACCGACAACCTTAATACAAAGCCGCGAGAATCGTAATTTTTTGTAGATGACATATATTATTATTAAATTTTTTAGTTATTTGTGTATGAAATCTGTCGCATACTGCTTATAATTCAACACATAAAATTGCATGGAGTATCTTACATGTAACTGGAATCACAACATCATATTATATGATTGATGAATTAGGTGTAGATAAGTGTATTGTACCAGTTTTGTCACCAGTGCCAGCTACATTGCATAATACACATCACATATATAAACAGAAAACAAAACTAAAAAAGTCCTGGCTCCGGCCTACATAAAAAAAATTGCAATAAATCTTAAAGTTGTCATTATCAAAACCAATGTGGTGGACTATTAATATGAAACATATTATATAAACTGAAAGACCACACTGATCATAGCCATATGAGTTTCAGTAATTGTTATGACTAAACTCTCTTTTTGTAGACAAAAGTTTATGTGCAAAAGAAAATGTATTCTCACCTTCATTAGGTTTAGGTGCGGCAGCCTCTTGACTCGTAGAAGGAAGTGCATAAAGATGTTCATGTAAATGAACATCACCTGCAAAATATATGATGATAATATAGGCCATCTAGTAATTTTTGTGTGATTGATGTAATTGGTGTGTTCGGGTGATGGGTCAAGCTGGGTGGGCTGCATGCAAACATCAGTCTACCAATAAGACGGATGTATGCGCGCCCACCAAGCTTGGTATAAGCTGATTATCCATACGTCCATACTAATATTATAAATGCAAAAGTGTGTCTCTCTGTTACCTCTTCTAGCTTAAACCGCTGAACCGATTTGGGCAAAATTTTATATAAAGAGACAGGACGTAGAATAGTTTTTTCAATCAGCATCATCATAGACAAAGTCACGGACAGAAGCTAGTGTCAGAACTGTCAGATATGTACAAGAGTCAATATCAGTGTGTGTTCATCCCACTCGCAATGCATGTGTATGAATGTATGTTTAGGTCAAACCTTGCAAGCTAAATTAGACCCACTCCCTATTATACAATTGAGTTGAAACTTCATATCTATATGTAATTTGGGTGACAATGCATTATGATGGTACCATCGAGCAACATTTTCATATGATGTTTTTCTGTTGGGTTGGAGTGTTCCCGGTACTGGTTTTCTATACAAATACAGTACCGGAACCGGTAAGTCCCGGTTCTCGCCGTACAAGTATGGGAGCCCAATATCATTGAAAACTAAATATGTCCAACTGCTGAGCACAGTCTCCTCCCAGTGTGTAACAGGACATTAAATTATAGTTCTCAAGCTAGCCAAAATACAGACAAATTAGCAAGCTAAATAATTGTCCACATAAGTACCTGGCATGCCCATGAGTGTTGCTGATACTTGATGCACTGCAGTATCATCTCCTTCTTGATTTGTGCAGTAGTTATGTTCATTGAGAACATTGTATTCTGAAATATACACAAAAATAAGTTAATGAAATATTTCTTATTTGTTGTGCGACAAAAATACCACGAGTGTAATATGCAGAGGTTATTTATTATTTTAAGCGTAAATTAAAATACCACGCTGATAAAATCATATTGCTAGATAATAACATAATAATATATTTAGCAAAAATACCATGACATAAATAAAAATAGTGTTACATACTAATAATTTTAATACAAACTTACCTTCAGAAGAGAGTGGGACGCCGTGAATAAATTCCTTTTCTGTGAAAAGGCAGGGGTAAGAATAACGAATTCTTGACCCTTGGCTAAACTGAGTTTCGTCGAAATGTTTCTGACAAACACGTTTAGTCATTAGCTGACCCTTTGACAGTCCAAGTAAATGTGGATTAACTGGAACCAGAAACGACATCCACAAATTTCGCAAATTGTCGTTCATGGGCATGCAAAATAGTCTGTGTGTGGCACTTGTTGATTCACAACCGAGAACACAACACTTTAACGGTGCCATATTCGGCAGCCGCAAGGAACTCAACTCAACCAAGACGGGAGGAGGACAATTGTATTGCAAACCAGAGGAGGGTGGCTTCTCAGGGTACTCAACTCAACCAAGACGGGAGGAGGACACAAGATTAGCAGTGCTCGACTCAAAGTTTACAAAACAACTGAAAGTGAGAATTGTCAAATTCAATTTTTTTCAATTGACACTTATTAGCATTTTATATTCTGTACTAGTTTTATATTATATAGTATTATTCCAAGCTTAACAACGTAACGGCTTAATAAAACAATATGGCTAATACAGTGTACCAACATAAGATGATTGTAATATTAGTTCTAATGACAGTTATTGACAGCCCGCCAAAAGTATACTTTTTGAGCGTGTAGGGCTAATATATGTTATCTGTGACTTTTAACTTTGCCTGTCAACTTGTGAAGGATTACCGCTAAAATGAGAAACCAGCTTTGTAAAACTAATATTAATTATAAACCTGTCAAGAAGAACATCGTCTTTATATTTGAAAGCAGTATATGAATCCCCAGAACGAGGCTCACAGGGTGGGCTATCAATTCAGAAGCCGGGATAAGTTGGAGAAGCTTGCTTTGAAACCGACGCCCGCCAGTTGGAAAAGACGCTATTTTTATAAATTGGGAGCCAGAGGTCTGATAATTCCAGTTATTTTCATCTGTTTTCACCGTAATTTGGCAGTCGGAGAAGTGATTGCTCACTAACAAATCTGGGAGTTGGAGAAAGTGATATCCGTTTAAGGAAAACTAACCTATCTGAACAAACTACGTAATAAAAGAATAAAATAACATAGCGCGTTTTGTGTCGTAAATCTACTAACAAGAGCATGTTTCATGTGTTTAGCGTTTGTTCGTGTGCGTAATTTCTTTTTTTTTGGTGATTGAAATGCTTACAGTAACTCCAATAGCTGTAATAGTACCAAGTGATTAATAGTATGTGTTAGGCTTCTCGTGAGCGTATTGATTGTGAATGGAAATCAATTTTAAGGAAATTCTAGTTCATAATTGTTACTTTTGAATTTCACTCTGAATTACTGGTTGTAACTATTATGTTATGTTATGTGTAAGTATGTGGATTTGTTTTCATATTGTCAGTTTTAACAGTAAAAGTGAAAAATGAGAAGATTCCATGGTTGTAGTAGAAAGTGTGACAGAAGAAGTAAGGAAAAGTCAAGTGCAAGGCAGTATTATATCAAATATCAGTATACACCATAATATAGCCAAGTGAGTAGGTCTCTTGATATGGATTGTTGTAATGGTCATTCATGCCATTCACATAGATGGTACCGAGGCCTGCCATCAGTTATTTTCACATGGCATAGAAAATTATTATCATGATAAAATGGCATTAGTTAATAAGTGAGATATCCAGTAAAAAGGCTGGTTCAGGTAACGGGTAGTTAAAAAAATAGGTAATAATTTCAAGTTAATTTATATCAGCAGGGTACAATACTAGGCATATGTTGATTTTGATAGCTTGAGCATCCAAGCATCCTGAGAGAGAGAGAGAGAACTGATGCTTGAAATTTACTCATGGACCCAGTCAGTCCATGTCACCTTAATAATTTTATTGTGGGGCTTTTGCAATTTGTTAGTTAAACATGTAGGTAGGAAAGTAGTGACCATAGAAGTAGACAATGTCAGAATGATAATTAATTTTTTTTATTTATTACTGTAGTATGTTATAGAATGTTGTTAAAATGATTGATGACTTATGTTTGTATGAAATTAGTAAAAATGTTTTCCTGTTCAAGTCCTGTAATGTTTATGTATGGACTGCAGCATTGTACACGGTTACTTCTGATGGATTATGTACAATTCATTGGGCTCACAAGCTATTGCAGGCACTTTAGTTGCAGTCAGTTAGCGCCTTATGAAAGTAAATTATACTTTACAAATTATTAAAACACTGACCATTGTGTACTTGTATGTGTATGTGTCCTTTAGGATGATTTAGGAATATATAAACCTTGCTAGACCCTTAAGGTAATAAATGGTTGAATTGCCATTTGCAGCACAGTTAGTAAATATGATTTCATACCTAGAGTTGCGCAATGATATAATTTTATGTCCGGTACAAGCTGATGTAGAATTTAATAGAAAGGGTACTAAACTAATAAACAAGGTGTTAAGGCTTACAAGAAAATTTATGTGGGAGATAAGTGTACTAGTATACATACATAGTGATTCAGAGTGAAGGCAAAAGGGTAAATATGTTTACTATGAAAGCAATTGATATATGTTAATAATGTTAAAGATGTTATTAAATAAAAAGAAATAATGATGATATATGTGAAAAGTAAGCTTGAGTCAGTCATTAACTATAGGAACTAAAAGACCGAAATAGTTATTTTGACCGAGAGCAGAGCGGTCTCTGTAGTGAACGAGCAGGCGCAAGCCTAGGGAAAATGTGTGATCATGATCAATTTGAGGTTTATTAATGATAATTTAAAATAAAGTAGTATTCATAGCTGTTGCAAAATATTAATGCTTAGCAAACTAATATTTGTGATAATAACTTGGTATTTGGAATTCAAGAGAGTCAAGAGATTAAAAAACTTAAATGTTGCATGTGACTGTTGAAGATATTAACTATTTATCTGTGTTGAAATTGTGATGAGATTACTACTAGAGTAACAGTAATATGAATATAATGAAATTGTGAAAGATATATTCAATACATCTTGTTAAGAAGTGAAACAGAGAAACCTATATTATTGAAAGAGATAATTACCTGATCTGTGTAAGATGTTCCCTAATATTTATTTATTTTATATATAGGTACTTATCCATGATCATTTTTTTAAAAGTGAGTCAGAGTATTTTGTGACCTTAAAGAGAAAAGGTATTGTATAATAATAATTTGCAACACAGGAGTAATTATAAAAGCGGATTTATAAAGAATAATAAGTTTTGTGACCTTAAAGAGAAAAAGGTATTGTATAATAATTTGTAACACGAGTAATTATCAGAGCGAATTTATAAAGAATAATAAGTTTTGTGACCTTAAAGAGAAAAAGGTATTGTATAATAATTTGTAACACAGGAGTAATTATCAGAGCGAATTTATAAAGAATAATAAGTTTTGTGACCTTAAAGAGAAAAAGGTATTGTATCATAATTTGTAACACAGGAGTAATTATCAGAGCGAATTTATAAAGAATAATAAGTTTTGTGACCTTAAAGAGAAAAAGGTATTGTATCATAATTTGTAACACAGGAGTTATAAGAGCGAATTTATGAAGAATAATGTAGCAATTTGGTAATATTTCAAACAATAAAGAGTGATTTAGTATAAAAGACATGCAACTATTGAAATTGAGTGAGCTATAAATGGTACATACATTAACAGTGAGGCATTGCAGGTAAAGAGTTGCATTGAGGTAGTAAATGAATAACAGTGAGTCAATGATATGTAAATCCATGTATTTTTGTATTAAATGAGTAACAGTGAGGCAATGGCATGTATTATGTACCTATTGATATAGTAAATGAGTAACAGTGAAACCAATGACATGCGAGTCCAAGTATTGATGTATTAAGTCAGGAATAGTGAGTCAATGACATGTTTGTCCATGTATTGATGTAACAAGTAATAGTGAGCCAATGATATATGTGAATCCATGTATTTTAGTGTGAAATGAGTAACAGTGAGTCAAAGACATGTAAGTCCATGTATTGATGTATTAAGTGAGTAACAGTGAGTCAATGACATGTTAGTACATGTATTGATGTATTAAATGTTTAACAGTGAGTCCATGTAATGATGCATTTAGTGATTAACAGTGAGTGAATGACATGTGAATCCATGTATTGATGTATAAGTATCAGTGAGTCAATGACATGTGAACCCATGTATTGATGTATTAAATGAGTAAAAGTGAGTCAATGACATGTGAATTCATGTATTAAGTATCAGTGAGTCAATGACATGTGAATCCATGTATTGATGTATTAAATGAGTAACAGTGAGTCAATGACATGTGAATTTGAGTCCATGCATTGATGTCATTTATAAGTAACAGTGAGTCAATAACATGTGAATGCGTGTATTGATGTAACAGTGAGTCAATAACATGTGAATGCGTGTATTGATGTAACAGTGAGTCAGTGACATGTGAATGCATGCATTGATGTAGTTTGTAAGAAACAGTGAGTCAATAACATGTGAAGGCATGTATTGATGTAGTTTATAAGAGTGAGTCGTTGCAGGCATTGGAGAATGCCTGTAATGATGTAGTTCATAAGTTGAGTAATATTGATTCTATTGTTCTGTTGTGTATAATGTGGATTATTTATGTTTAACTCTTTAAAACGCAGAGACGCGTTGTACTCCAGGATTGGCCGAATATTAGCATTTTATATTCTGTACTAGTTTTATATTATATAGTATTATTCCAAGCTTAACAACGTAACGGCTTAATAAAACAATATGGCTAATACAGTGTACCAACATAAGATGATTGTAATATTAGTTCTAATGACAGTTATTGACAGCCCGCCAAAAGTATACTTTTTGAGCGTGTAGGGCTAATATATGTTATCTGTGACTTTTAACTTTGCCTGTCAACTTGTGAAGGATTACCGCTAAAATGAGAAACCAGCTTTGTAAAACTAATATTAATTATAAACCTGTCAAGAAGAACATCGTCTTTATATTTGAAAGCAGTATATGAATCCCCAGAACGAGGCTCACAGGGTGGGCTATCACACTGTTGACAGATGTTGACAGCTAAAGACCACAGATTACGTAAAACAGGGTGCGATACTAGCGCTAATACTATAGTGATGGAACTAAAGTTGTCAGACCCCTGATGCAAGTACTGCAAGATAATTCCTTATTCCTATGATTCCATTATAATTCTATGATTGGTGCCTTGCCTGAGGGCCTACCGCGAACCACGTTCGACGTGTTGCCTTTCTGTTGCATTTGTAAATTTGTATGTAAGTGTGACAGGGAGGCAACAAGTCGAACTTGGTTCGCGGTAGGCCCTGGTTGATAATTTTGACATTTTTGATGTTTTTGACATAAATAGAATGACATTACGATTGCTCTGTTACCACATTAAAAAAGCCTAGACGGTGCTTTGCACACGGAGCATAATAGCTTGCGCATGTTAAGGCATTCGTGCAATATCTTGTTGGTCAAACCAATTTGCCAGTCAGTAAGAACCAGGAAAGCTATACTCATCTCTGTCTATTATTGAAATAAGACAGTCCTTTGACAAACCATATATCATATTTTAAGGCATATCCAGACTAGTAAATTTTTCGCCAATCTGATTAAATTGCCCGATCGAATCAGGACGTGCGGACGCAAACGCCAATTATTTGGCTCGCCGAATTCTACAGCCGATAATGACTGATATTACCGATAAAAGTTCTGGCCCATTTTTTCAGTTTAGAAGGCTAATATCACCATAAATCTAAAATTGGTGATTCAATTGGAGATTGACGCCAATTTCATTTCTGATCAAATCGGTTGATTTGATCATCCCGTCCGGATATCGCTTTATAATGGCTGCGTCAGAAGTTCATGTGCCAAAAACATGAATCCTAACTTCTACGGCCAAAAAAAAAATTTAGACTAGGATACCGTTTTGCCTTTGCTTTGCCTTGTAAAATGCCATTTTGACTGACGACTGACGATACGCTCGCAAGAGCTTTCAAGTCAGTGTGTGTGGTAGTATAGTAAGAGAAGATAAGAAATGGAAAATAACTAAAATCAAATGAGAAGGTCATCAACTCGGAATTATTATACAAAGGATCGAATAAATCTAATATAACAATGAAGATTTGGACATCAGAACACACTTTCAAGTAACTATGACGCAATCTGTCATTTTTCCATTATCTTGTTTCTTTATTATTTATGTATTGTAAAATGTTTTATTTTAGCCATCCATGGGAGACTGTTGCTCAAGCAGCATGGCGCAAATATCCCAATCCTATGAATCCAGCCGTCATAGGAACGGATGTGGTCGAGAGGCGAGTGGTTGATGGAGTACTGCACACTCACAGACTTGTCAGCTCCAAGTGGTTTTTTCCCCGATGGGCGCAAGCGGTAATCTATTTTTACTATCCTTTTTCAAGATTAAGTGATAGTGATTAGTTGCCTTTTTGTTCACATTCAATGGAGAATAATTATTGTATTCAGTTTTAATCTAATGCAATTCTCTTTGGATACCTATTTATTTATACCAACAAGTAGTAAAAACCTGCTTTTAACTGCAATCGTTCTGTATATACATATAAGGAAAATCCTATTAACATATACACAGCATGTGTATTTTATGTAAATACAATTTATCAAAAACACCTTATCCTTATAACTGTTGAAGGTATGTGAAAGTATTCTAGATTGATTTTTCGTTTTAGATCATAGGAACGGCTAAAATATGCTATGCCAGGGAACAATCTGAAGTCAATCCCAATCAGAGGCAAATGACACTCAAAACAAGAAATCTAACATTCTGCCATTACATAGCTGTGGATGAAACAGTGAGATACACGCCACATCCCTCCGACGCCTCCAAAACGCTCCTCACACAGGAGGCAGTGGTCACAGTCCAAGTAGGTATTTCTTAAAATTCAGAGGGTAGATTTAAAAGTATAGTGTCATTTTGATTTTGGAAATCATGCACTTGGTGCATGCTTATTAGTGCCAGAAATAAGTTCTTATAGATAGCCAGGAAATGGTGGGTACAGTTATAGAATTTCTCATATTGTGCCAAGCATGTGATGATTATAAAAATAGATACATCTATGTATGGTATCTTCAGTTTCTCAAATTATATAAAGTATACAGTTTGTTTAAATACATAACCAATTTATTGCTTCTTCTCCATAGCCACTTTCCTGCTATTTTCTCAGTCTGTTTTATCACTTTTCTTTTAATAAAAAATTATCCTTTAACCTTTTTGACGCCGTGTCAAACACAAAAGCTATCACTCAGATGCCACATCACCCAGGTGTCAAAACTGAAATTGAACTTTATGCATATGCACGTAGATCTATGTTGCTCTGTGACCGATTAATCAGTCTTTGGCGTTGAACCTGCGGTGCGGATATATCGGATATTGGTGTCCAAAAGGTTATAGCCTTTTTTTGCCCATGTGGCCATCTTGCAGGTTGCAGGTACCATATGTTATATTTATATTTTAATAAATTGTTACATTTTAAATGATAACTTTGTGGGTGTTTGGGGGGTCAAAATGTTTACATTGAATATGATCATGATAATGTTATACTGTACGAGTTTTACTTTTATTCGGAGTTTAGGCAATGGAGGCCAAGCTATGTACCTTTTTGGTTTGTGACATTAACCCTTTACTGTCAAGGATAGATCTTCCTATCTCTCTCTCTGATTCATATCAAGTATATATGTAGCACAAACTTAAAGAGCATCATTGTTATTTAGTTATTTATTTTATTTTTGAGGACTGTAGCCCAATCCCTCTAGTGCATGAGAGGAGGCCTGCGCCCAGCAGTGGAACATATATATACTGCAATTTTTTTTTTCAAAACTACAGTAGTAGTTTTTTATAGTGTGACCAACTGATCAATAAAGCTTAACCTATGAAATTAATGTTTTTTTTAAATATTATTTCAGGGTGTTCCACTGAGTAGCTACATGGAAGATCTTCTGGCAAACAAAATATCACTGAATGCCGGGAAAGGACGACAAGCTATTGAATGGGTGATAGGCAAATTTGACTCGGAGATAAAGGAACTGGCCAGCACAGCCTGCAAGAGCACTGATGAGCTACTGTCACAGACAAAGAAGTCACTTGATGACATTACATCCACTGCACGGAGATCTATGGATGATATTTCATCTAAGGCAAAAAGGTCTCTAGATGATATCGAAAAATTCACCAAATCAAATGCTAACCAACGCAGCTGAAAAGAGGAGTGAAGGGACCCCCTTTAGTTCAATTTTGAAAACACTACAAAATGCCTCTTGTTAAATTATTATCATTTGTGTTGTAAAGTGTATTTATTTAATAAAACAGTAGTTTGACATTGTAGGTGACTACTAGGTGTGCAGAATTATCAACAGGCTAATCAAAGATGTTGGTATAGATAATTTTGATTTGATAACAAACTGACCAAGGGATTGTAAGAGAAAACACCATTTGAGTAAAGATTTAAATAATGTAAGTCTGTTGCCCTGATGCAATTACATTTTATTGTTGTGGAATTGTTACACAAGAATATGTAAATTGTATTATAATCTGTGTCCTGAATGGTGTGTTCTACATGTATCAGTATACCTATCTGTATGTTAGCTTCAGCTTTTTATTCCTGAGGTATGGTAGGTTTAACCCTTTACTAGGCTAAGGGATATATATTTCCCACATACGGCACCTCAAACATGTGTTCTATTTTTGATGAGTAAGACTGACATTTGATTGTCGTTTTTGAAACATCAGCCTGGTAAAGGGTTAAGTTTTGTCACAAAGGCATAGGGCACTGTTTCTTATTAAACTATATTCTAGTGTGAAAAAGAATGGGTGCTGCCAGCTATATGATGAACATGCCACCTCTAATGTAGATAGTAATTTCTTTAATTCCATGTCACTAGGTACAAAGGGTAATTCCATTAAACTTATAAAAGGGGCTTGATAATAGTCACTTGAAATAATATAAATGTTAGCAAACTGTAAATAATTTATTTAATGGATGTTTTGTTTTTGTTGAAAGAGTGTTTACACAAGGTTTTTTTACGACTATAACTATTGTGATACAATGCAAAGTTAATGCTGATAATGATTATAGGTACCTACATTTTGGTTATAATAAATTTCATGAATATTTTTATCTGTATCAATTATTATACCTACGCCAATAAGTACTATAAACTATAACCAGGGCCAGTATCATACAGCCAATCATGACACCTAGAGTAACATATAGTCACCTGCAGTAATATCTTCCACAACGAAGCACGCAAAGATATCAGACTTAATATTTGTAGAGCCATCGCATCATAATGCGAGGAGTGAAAACTAAACTTACTGAACCAGTTCTGATGAATAAGGTGTTATGCGGCCTGTACACACTCGTCGAGAGACCCCGAGACAGGCCGAGAACGAGTGTATACCTACATACTGCTCCCTTCTCGTCTCCTTCCGCACTTGCCGAGGCCCCTCGCCGAGTGTGTACGTAAAGCCGATATTGCATTAACGGTTAACCGAAGTTCGAAAACTTCGCATAATTTCGGGCAAAACGTGAGCAAGCACGTGACGAATTGATAAATGTATGTAAATAGTATCAAGACTTCGCTATCGAGCGAGATAAGATTCAGCAGCAATAGGCATCGAGTTACGTACGTTCATTGAACTGATTATTATTGCAATTGACATTGCAAAGGCCTTTAAATGATATCAATTGGTTCTATTCTACCCTTCGATCACCAGTAGATAAGATACATAGAAGAATGGTAAATAGGTAGGTACCCTACCATCCATTGTCTTCAGAGCTGGGCACCGTTAATCAAAAAGTTAACTTCGCTAATCGTTAATCCGTTAAATAAAAAGTTAACTTCGTTAAACGTTAAAACGTTACTTTTCAAAAGTTAAAGTTAATCGTTAACTCAAAATCGTAAATATACGCAATAAGAAATAAAACTAGGAGAAATAATCATAAATTTTGATTTATATTAAAGACTAATCTACTAATTAACATGGTAATCATTACTAATTAATAATAGCATAGCCAATAAAAATATCATTCGCTAGCATCTGCCATAAGGGATTGTGCACAAATCACGCGAGGTGTTTTGGCTACTTTTTGACACCCCCTCCCCCTTGGTGATATTTGGTGAGGTTTTTGGCTACCTCCCTCCCCCCCACACAATCTCACGTGTATTTTTTTGAAATTTTTTCATTCGACCTAATTTTAAGATAAGTAGTATTGTATATAGAAAATCTTGTTTATTTTCTATTTTCATTGATAGACTCGCTATTTTAAAGTGCTGAGTGAAGATTTATGTTTAACGAAACCGAAGAAAAGTATCTATTCATGTGGTAGGTTTTTTTTCTTAGTTTCGTTCACTGTAGAAAAATACACGTGAGGTTTCCTTATAACCCCCCTCCCCCAACGTGATCTATCGTGATTTGTGCACAAGCCCTAAGGTGCATGTTCCCCTTCATGAACATGCATGAGCATATTAAAATTGTCGTCTGATAGCGACGCCCATTTTGGAGAAAAAATATCTTTTCCCGCCGAAAACAGGCGTTCCACAGCAGCACTCGAAGGTATTTGAGGCAGCGCGCGGCCTTGGTGTGAGTAGGTACTTGGGTATTAAAGATTAACGGACTTAAGAAAAGTTAACGGAGGTTAACAAGTCCGTTACAGGTTTTTAAAGTTAACTTAAAAGTTAATCCGTTACTCGAAAACTTAACTTCGTTAATTAACGATTAACGGATTAACGAGTTAATGCCCAGCTATGATTGTCTTCGTATTAAGCGTGAATATAATATAATATAATTTTGTGGAGCATTGTATGTAACAAAAAAGTTGTAACTTCTAGTATAATAAATAACTAAATAATACTTTATGTAGGTACATATTTAAAATAGGTACCAAGGTACTCTGATTAGACGCCATTATACCAGGCATAAAAACAATGTTTTTTTGACGGTAATTAACCCCTCTCGCTTAATCAAAGCACAGAATAAATAATAGTCTAGTATGTACTAGGTACAGAAGATTCACTCTCTCTAACAAAACGCGTCTGTTACGATTAGGACAGATATGACCGCTAGGTGGCGACAGCGCCAAGCGCAGCTTATGGCTAGCCAGCAAAATTGGTGTGATGGCTCCCCTTCACGTTGGGCCAACGCCAACGCCAACGAGGGACGCAGCCATGCGGTAGAATGATATAGCAATATCACTTGCTCCCTCTAACGCATAAATGCGTCCCTCGTTGGCTCAACGTGAAGAGGAGCCATGAGACGGATGTACTTGTATTCCTTATATGTTGGCTGTTAGAATTGACTTTTACATGATGATTTCGAATGATAAATATTTAATAACATTCAATTTGAATTGATTTGCTTTGATTTTGTTTGATATTTTACAGTTAGTATTTCACTCGGTGGCAAAATTTGTTTAACCCTCGCGCCTTGAAACCCTCGCAACGCTCAAGATTCCATTATTCGAACCGCTTGCTACGCTCGTGGTTCAATGTTGCGATCTTTCGCTTGCTCGGCTATCAATATTAAGCACGAGGTTAAACAACAATTGCGCCTCCTTGTAAAACAAATAACTACACATGCATTCAATGCCGGAAACCCGACTATCGGGTATTTTATGATTTTCGTTCCCAGGCCGGACAACCCGATAGTCGGGATCATGGTACTACTGCTTTATATGACGAAATTGTTGTGGCCTAAAGACAAGACTTTGGCTGGGTAGCAATGGATATGTTAATGATGGAATTAAGGGTGATTTACAGAATAAAATTTTAGATTTTCGTGACGGTTGTCTGTTCTCTAATTCAGCGGTCGGCAACCTTTTAGCAGCCTAGGGCCACATAGTAGTTAAGGAGGTTGACGCGGGCCGCACTTTTGTTAATATGTGACTTTATCAGACATTTTTGTTTGATAATACTACATACAAAATAGCCAGGGGGGCTCGCGGGCCGCAAGTGCTAGGTTCGCGGGACGCATGCGGCCCGCGGGCCGCTTGTTGCCGACCGCTGCTCTAATTAATCAAAATGTAGCATGGATACTTTTAGTTTTTTATTTTTTATTGAAATTTACAATACAGTTACTAAGGACAGCATTGAACAATACTAACCCTATACAATATTTATAAGTTTTATTTCTGTCTAACTGGTGCTTCCACAATGGCGGTTACATAACATTGTGTGACTGGGACAACATTATAATATTGATGATAGGTGCAATTGCTTAACAAGTTTCTCACACAGCAAGTCCATGCAACACCAACAACAAAAGTATGGAACACTCAGTAACATCAAAATACATAAAAAACAACAGGGTGCCGTTTTATCCTTATAAAACACACAGCCCCTTGGCTGTCACCTGTAACATACTCTTGTTTACCTCTCCATCTAACAAATTTGTTAGAAAGAGACATACCTACAGCAATTACAGGTTGCAAGCCATTTATAAAATGAAGCTACAAATCATTTCTACTCCACTACTAAGTCTTATATATTTTTGCTATTCATACCATTATTAGTCGTAATTTATTACTTTTATTACAGAGTAACATACATAATGGTACACATACAATACAAAAACTAGGCCTAAATAAATCTTGATCTCTCATATCAAGTGAGATATCTTGAAAATGGAGATAGTTGGGCTGAACTGACTGCATTATATCTTGGATTGCGAAGCTATTCCAAGGTAGAGGAAATGCAGCCGCTATAGTGAAATAATAATGATCTTATTATAATGATGACAAAACTTGGTGTGTGAAAGGCACAGGCCCATTTAGATAATTAATTAAAAGATTTTCCTGTACACAAAATAGGTCCTTATTACATTGAATACTATTCTTCGTTTTTTTATTATTGAAAAACTATTTTTTTTTTAACTATTACTTATAAATAGAGTTCAGACAATTTATCGCAAGAATAAATATTGTATGGAACATGATACAATTTTTTTAACAATTTTGAACTGCAGTTTTTGAGTATAATCTGGAAATTTTATAAAGATACTGTGTACATAATATGAGTTTAATAAATCTTGTCCTATTTTGAGATATAAATGATTTTTGATGGTTTTGCGATGATTTGTCCGATTGCTGCTTATAAAACCAAAATAATGTAAATGATCATTGATAATATAGGCATTATAATTGTTACATATTTGCAGTGACTTGTTTTGCAAAAATCCAATAAAAGACACATCAAGATTGTTTGTTACCTTTTTTCTAATGCTAATAGACTCCTTTTTTGGGCAGTTGTGTAAAAAAATAAAGTATGTATAGAAAATGTAGCATACTGTAACATATTTACACAAACAGGTCTACCGCAATATAATTTTATTGTTTTTACCAGTAACATCAATTAAGTTATTAATCAATTAAGTTGTTGTTAAGCACATATGAGACATCTTTAAACATTATTGCTCAACTGAACATGTTAAATACCACAGTATGCTTTCCAACCTCTGTTGCTATACTACTATAAATATGATTAGTGTTTACACAAGTCAATGTTCAATTTACTATATTTTATGCTACATAGTCCTTTCACTGACAATGTATCAATCCATTGTATCATGTATTATTCTCCAGGATTCTAGGTACAGATGGATGATTTACTGAAAAATGTTGTAACACTGTAATCATGTGCTTGTTCCAGAGTTAGTCATATTTCCATTAGGGACGTTGCTAGTTACACTCCTAGTGCTAGCCGCTAAATGTGAAGCCTTCAGGCGGTCCAGTTCATTGACCCAGGAGCGCACATGCTCCAGGCGGTGCCACGCCATCTGTAGTACTTTCTGTGACGCGTAGCCCGAGCCCTCGTGCGGCTGACCGGTGGACACTTGCGTCAAATAGTTGATCTGATCACTCAACTTGCTCTCAACCTGGCTTAGGGTCCTCAGAAATTGAGATGTGTTGGACTCTGCCTGCTTTTGGCTAGATTTCTCTTTGCCTAGTTCGAGAAGAGCTTGTGCTGTAAAATTAAGAAAAATACAGTATATATTAGTATTTTCACTTGATAATCTTAATGATTTGCTAGTTTATAATATAGCAACAAGTATTACCTGCACACTGTAAACATGTAATAATTTCTTTTTCAATATCGTCGAGAACCGTAATTCTTTCCATCGGGCCAGCCATGTTTAACGTTTTTGTGTTCAAATTATTTAAGAAACAAACAATTTTTCTCGTTTTCTCAAAAATATCGCTTCGCTTCGAAGCTTGACTTGACCCTCGTCCCCAAAGAGCATATAATCACTACGTGCTCGTCCCTTCCTGTCAAACTTAATGTAATGTTGCTAGGTTCGATATCCAAAAATCGACAAAACTACTATAGCTTGTCAAGCCATTTCAGTCAGTAGAAAAACGCGGCAAATTAAAAAAATGTAGTCATGAAACCTCATCGCATAGCTAATTTCTGAGTCTAAACAAGCAAAAGTGTGGTATGGAGTTAAAAACTCAGTAGTCATGGTCATTATCCTCATGCTTGCTAAATTTTGTCTTTTTTTATTTTTTATTCTTTATTTTTATAGAGGGTTTTTACAAATGCCACCCTCATAGTGGCTCTCTAATTAATCTATAACATTCTAACTTTCACTACTTCTAATTTGTATGATATCTTTAACCATATTATAAAGAAACCCAGCCTCTTCAGAGGCTGGACATGCCAGGATACTATTGACTCTGCCGAGATCATAGGACCTGACATTAAGCCCCCTCCAGACTATGCGCGTGAATCGCGGGCGAAGCCGCGAACGCGAGTGTGGAGTCGATTTCGCTGTCTGCGAAAATCGACGCCACACTCGCGTTCGCGGCTTCGCGCCGCGATTCGTGCACGAGTGTGGAGGGGGTTTTAAGCAAACGACGCTGTGCAGCACCTCGGCGACATTCCATTGAAATATGAAACACGTCTTCAACTACTCCGCATAAATTACATTTGGGCGAGGCAACTTATCATATACGCATAGCTATTTAAAGGAATGTGACCAGATCGCAATCTAAAGCCTTAAATCCTGCCTGTTCATCCTACAGAAAGAGAACCATGGAGCACGAGGAAGCGTGGGTTGGATCGTTTTATACCATATACCCTTAGAGCGAGATCTTTCATCAAAATATTCAGTCCACATGTCAAAGCACATATTTTTGACCTTGTACAGAACGTCAGAGAACCAAGGGACATTATGGTATTTAGCACCCATTTCGGATGCTTCCCTAGCTAATCGATCCACCACCTCGTTCCCCACTACACCACAGTGGGATGGAATCCACTGTAAAATAACTTTTTTTTTGGCAGCGCAGAGTTTAAGTACTAGACGGATTATTGTGTAAGCCACTGGAATGCCCCTAAGTACAGTCACCTGCAAAAATATGTTACTCTTCGAAGGCCACAAAAATATGTGACACGCTCATATGGCTCTACAAATAAGATCGTGTCAGATATTTTTGCGGCTTTCGCTGTGTAACATAATATTGCAGTTGACTGTACAACGGTTCAAATGTTGAAGTTGTTACAACCTCTTTTCATACCGCATATCTTTTATCATAGAGAACATTATCGACGGTCCTAATATGTCATGTCATGTCTCTTAATTCACTTTAATTGTCAACGTATATAAAATAAACATTAATTAATCTAATAAATATGTAATTTATATCAGTGGCGACGAGAATAAAAAAATATCGTCACAAAATGAACACCGAACAATTCGACAAACTAATTGCATTGCAAGCTACACAACAACAACAAATCGCGGACATATTACAATTGCTGTTAACGCAACAGCAAAACGCAGCTGCCGCGACTCCCACACCAACAACGACACACGGCACGGAGTCGCCCAGCTCTTCGAACACTAACGGTAACAGAAACAATGTTTACAACGGCTTTAAGAGCGACAAATTCAACCCGGATGACACCGCAGTTGAAAATTTTATCGACTATTTCGAAACCAAATGCAAACTTTGGGGCGAGGATGCACGTATCATACAGAAGGAACTGCTATTTACCTGCCTCTCACCGGAGACCTTTCACGAAATTAAGGTTGCCCTTACACCGCACTTTGAAAACAGTGCATACGCGGATATTCGAAATAAACTGCTCGACCTATTTAGAATTAAACGCACACGATATAGAGCATTAACGGACTTTTGGAACTGCATACGAAAAGACAACGAATCTATGGAACATTACGCTAACAGACTGAAAGAAATAAGTAAAGATTGTGGCTATAGCGATAACTTATTAGAACGACAGTTACGTGACCGATTTGCAACGGGGCTTAACCACGAACAATTACAGATCGACCTGAAACAAAAATGGCCGGATCTACAAGAAATTCAAGATGGTACGACGAAAGAAGTGACCTTCTCTCAGATTTTTAGCGTTGCTCAATCGCGGGAACGAGCAGAAGGCGATACAGACACACACGTCAAAGTCAATAAGATTAAAAGAAACCCCAAATCTTACCAGAACACGTCACCGCGCAAATTACGGACCCATCAATGCTTGAGATGCGGTGAGCCCGAAAGACATCCATTAAACCAGTGTGCTGCCAAAGCACATACATGCAAACAGTGTAATACACCAGGCCACTTTGAGGATTGCTGCATCAAATCAGGCAAAGCATGCTTACCTAATCGGAACTATAAACAAACAACATTTACTAAAGGAAACAAGCTGCACAAACTTAAGCATGACAGGAGCAGCAGCCATTCGTCTCAATCTTCCTACTCAGACGACAGCGGAGATGAAACGGACGTTGTCTGTCAAATAAGCAAAACTAAAAGCAAGGACAGCAAAAAAATTGATGTTTTCATTAACGACATTCCGTGCACGATGGACTGGGACCCCGGTTCACTCTATTCAATTATTAGTACACAATTGTGGGCGCGTATCGGAGCTCCTTCCCTCATGAAGGCTCCCAGCTTGCGCGCATATGGGAATACAAGACTCAAACCAAAAGGTCTAACAAACGTTACCGTACGCATTCAAGATGAGGAAAAACTACTTCCTGTTGTTGTAATGAAGTCAGCTGATCCTATGTTGTTCGGCCTACAGTGGAGCGAAATGTTCCAGATGGATTTCCCAAAGCCAGTCTATTCGATCAAGAAAACTCGACACGAATCCATTACACTAAAACAACTCTTGGATAAGCATACAACTCTCTTCGACGGCAAACTTGGAAAAGTAAAAGATTATCGAGTAAACATACATATCAAGCCCCATGCTCAACCAAAACACATCCCAGCCAGATCAATTAAATTCTCAATGAAGAAAAACATTGAAGTTGAACTAGATCGTTTGGTAGAAGAAGGAATTATAACCAAAGTAGATCCAAATATAACACCGGTTCAATGGGCAACACCGACAGTCAACGTGGTGAAAACCAATGGCCAGATCAGAATCTGTGGTGACTTCCGCAGCACACTTAACCCTGTTCTAATAACACACGCACACCCTGTTCCTTTATTTGACCAACTACGCCAGAGTCTAGCGGACGGTGAGAAATTCTCGAAAATTGACCTAAAAGATGCGTACCTACAATTTGAAATTGAACCTGAATCTAAACAATTCCTGACAATATCGACACACAAAGGATACTACGTCTACAATAGAATGCCGTTTGGCATTTCGACGGCCCCGTCAATATTCCAACATTACCTTGACAAGCTTCTAGAGGGATTGCCAAATGTAGCAGTCTATTTTGATGACATTGCGGTTACAGGGAAAAATGACAAAGACCACCTTGAAACATTACGTACCGTATTTGAAAGACTGGAGCAAGCCGGATTGAAAGTCAATTTAAAGAAGTGCACCTTTTTACAACCAGAAGTCGAATATCTTGGACACACAATTGACAAAAATGGGGTACGCCCTACAAAATCAAAGATAGAAGCTATCACCAAAGCATCCCCACCAACTAACGCCAAGGAGCTACGAGCATTCCTTGGGTTGGTCAACTTCTACGAGCGGTTTATACCACACTTGCACAGCGTTTGTGCTGATCTTCACGCACTAACTGGAAACAGGGTGAAATGGCAATGGACCGACAAGGAAGCTGAGGCTTTTGAACGTGCTAAGTTAATGATTGTACATTCTAAACCACTTGTAGCTTTCAATGACAAATGCCCACTCTATCTAGCCTGTGATGCCTCAGAAAAGGGCGTCGGAGCAGTACTTTTTCACATGAGGAATAATATTGAACAACCAATCGCCTTCGCATCACGAAAACTCCGACCCGCAGAGTCAAAGTATTCTGTCATAGACCGCGAAGCTCTCGCAATATTTTTTGGAATTAGAAAGTTTGACCAATACCTTCGCGGTACAAAATTTACATTAGTCACGGATCATAAGCCCCTGATACACATTTTGGGATCACAGCGAAACTTACCAAAACTCGCTAATAATCGCCTAGTACGATGGGCTTTAATAATTGGAAGCTATGATTACGACATTAAGTATACAAAAGGTTGTAACAACCTGATCGCAGACTATTTATCAAGAATGCCCAACCCAGAAGAACTGCCATCCAAGTCTGAGCTTAAGGTTCACAGAATTGTAGCGCGACTACAGACTGACAGCATTGGTGATCTCGCACTATCTGAAAGCGTTATACGAGAAGAAACACGCAAAGATACCACGCTGAAACAAATATATCATCTAATAAAAACTGGTTGGCGTGAGCATCAATACTCAAACGATGTGAAACCGTACGCTCGAAAGCGCGGTGAGTTGTCACTAGAAGATAAAATAGTCATGTGGCAGGGCCGTATTATTGTTCCTGATACTCTAAGGAAAGCGACCCTAAAATATCTGCATCGTGGACACCCAGGCATATCAGCAATGAGAGCACTGGCACGTTTTTACGTTTGGTGGCCAACTATAGAGGAAGATATAGACACGTATACGCATGTGAAGGCTTGCCACAAATGCCAAGAGAATAGACCTAATACTTCAGATCTACCAATCTTCTCATGGTCGATGCCAGATCAAGCCTGGGAAAGGATTCACGTTGACTTTGCCGGACCATTCGAGGGCACATATTGGTTAGTTCTATCAGATGCTTTTTCCAAATGGATCGAGATCAAGCCGATGACCAAAATTACGACAACCAAACTCTGTGATGAACTAGACACCATTTTTACTACCTTTGGCCTACCCCAATTTTTAGTGTCTGACAATGGCCCCCAATTTATATCTAAGGAATTCCAGGACTACTGCAAAGAAAAAGGAATAAAACATATCAAATCGTCACCTTATCATCCGCGGACGAATGGATTGGCCGAAAGGCTTGTGAGGACTTTCAAGACCAGAATGTCATCAAGCACAGAATGCCTCAAAAAACGTTTAGAACATTTCCTTTTCGCTTATCGCATCACACCCCATAGCATCACTGGCAAATCCCCGGGCCAGCTAATGTTTGGAAGACAACTACATTGTGTGCTTGACAATGTCCGACCAAGTGCTAGACGTTCATTACAATACAAACAGATACAAGCAAATGTTAACTCCGACGGCCAGACTCCGAACTATAGACCAGGTGATGCTGTGTATGTGCGAAGCAGGGAGCAGCCGCGGTGGGAGCCTGCCACAGTATCTCGACGCACGCATCGATACTCCTATGTTGTTAACACTCCAGTTGGGGTGGAGAGGAGGTATCACGCAGACCATATACGATCACGTCTGCCTGATCTAGAAGAAAGCCCAGCACAGCAAACTTCTCAATTGTCTATGGTCCCAGTTGCATCGTCGACGCCAGTACTGGAAACCAATAGATCCACAATGCCTTGTCCACGATCAAGAGCTGGAGTGGAACTTGACCCAGAAGTTACTCCAGCTGGCTCACCTCAGAATGAGGTTCCAGAAGTTACTCCAGCTGGCTCACCACAGAATGAGGCTAGCAAGGCCACAGCAGGTACACCGATGGCACCGCGTCGGAGCAAGCGTGCCATTAAACCACCTCGTCGGCTAATTGATGAGATGGACGTGTAAATCTTTAAACGCGGACGAATGTTACAACCTCTTTTCATACCGCATATCTTTTATCATAGAGAACATTATCGACGGTCCTAATATGTCATGTCATGTCTCTTAATTCACTTTAATTGTCAACGTATATAAAATAAACATTAATTAATCTAATAAATATGTAATTTATATCAGAAGTGTGCATTTTGAATCACTTAGAATTACAAACTTATTATGACTATTGATGCTGTCAATATAAGAAAGTGACTCTGCGATTGCATTCATTTCAATAGCCATTATAGAAATATTATCCATAATGTGTAGTTTAATTACTTCTCCAGATTGCCAATCAAAGAATGCTGCTCCACTACCAATATCTGTTTTAGATCCGTCTGTAAATATCTTAGAATAGTCATGATAGGTGTCTGTAAGCATTGAATTGCATATACTTCGTAACTGAGAACCGTCGTACTTACGTTTAGCTTTATCAATTTTATCAACATTTAATACTAGACAATTACTTAAATCTATATTAGTAACCCAGGTATCGAGTGAAAACATTTCTAACTGGTTACTACAGTATACCGGAGTGTCCTTAAACTCGTTAAATACAAGTCCAAGTAACGGTTTGGTTTTGTTACGCCAGTAAAGGTTATCAAAAGAGTTTTTCAAATCCGCCAGAATTCCAGGTAGGGCATCTGTACTCAAAGATTTAGATTTTAACAACATTTTACCTGCAAGATACTGTCTCCGAATTGATAGCGGAGGTAAGGTCAGTTCTGATTCCATTACATGGATAGGCGTACTTTTTATAAACCCTCCTATTATTCGCAAGCAAGTGTTTTGCAATGTGTCTAATCTAGCTAAATTAGTTGTAGCGCTATTGCCACATAGAAAGCTTGCATAATCAAGCCTACTTCTTATCATTGCAATATACAGTCGTCTTAAATGAACTTGGTGCACTCCCCATCTGAAGGAGATATTCATTTCACAATATGCTGATGATTACGTTCTATATTGCCATTGTAAAAGCCCTGCTGAGGGAGAATTAAAAATCCAGCAGGCATTTTTTTTAGACATAGGTTTAGAGATCTCCCAGAGTAAAAGTAAAGTTTGTCTGTTTAAAAGGGGGTTTAAAAAAGATAACATCTCTATTAAAATTAACAACCAAGTACTAGAAGTTGTAGATACCGTTAAATACTTGGGCCTGTGGCTTGACCGAGGCTTGCGATGGGGAAAACATATAAACGAAATCAAAGTTAAAGTTACTAAATTTTGTCTTGTGAAGAAATATAGATTTTCGTTTTTCGCGCTAGGCCCTCTGGCAACACTGGTCAGGTTTGGTACTCGTTCTAAAACAAATGATAAATATTGAATAATAAAATGGTACATGCTGGTCAAGCAAATCTTGACAGTAAAAAAAGGCGCGAAATTCAAATTTTCTATGGGACGAGATCCCTTCGCGCCTACATTTTTCAAATTTGCCGCCTTTTTCTACTGACAAGATCTGCTTGACCAAGTATATATTTAAAGGTGTAGCGTAGTTTTGATAAAAATTTAAAAGGTAGGTGATGTCAGTTTATTTATATCATCTCACGGACGTAGAGAGTAAACTGGATAGTGTACACTGGCCAAAAAGTGTGTCCACATGAGAGGTCAAACCTGAGCCCTCCATCTCTTTCTAATTAGGGTGACCATAAGTCATATGAATGTGGGATATTAGCATAAGATGGAATGTATAGTTTGGCCAGGATCTTTACTCATTCGTGCATAATCAGAGAGAATCATACTGTATTTACCCTCTGCTAGTATAATTGCCCCAGAAAAGAGATGGATATAGTTTTTTTCTCTTCTGTAAAACGCTTCACACAACCTTACTTAATTTAGTCGTTATAAAAGCTGTTACAGATGGGATGGGCGTATTGGATCGCGATCAATGCGATCATGGTTTATTGTGAGGAAGGTGGTCCGCCGTATGTCCATCGTACGTATTGGGTGAAAACCAGCGTAGTGTCTTACAGACACTGCTTATGCTGAGCGGCATCCTATTTGGTGTATGTTTACTGTATTGTTAACTTTATGGTGTACTTACCGTAATGTAGGTATGTTTTGGTACGCCAAATAAATATTTTCTATTTCTATCAAAGACAGCTATAAGAGAGAGCGAGACAAATATCCAGGGTCGGGTAAAACGTTGTAGTTGTACTTGGTAATTCGCAAATCGTATCGATTAAAAACGCTGCCTTCGGTCGTGTTTTAATTTATCACCACTCGTTGCGAATTTAATTCCTACTTTCAACACTTGCAACGCAAATAAATTTATATTATTACTATGCCCACTGGTTATCGATACTAGTCATTTTGTCAAGCCCTAGCGTAGCGTAACAATTTATGTTTTTACACGAAATTATCTTGATTATTGACTAAAATGATAAAATATTAGCACATGACGAAATAAAAACTTACATTTAACTGTGTAAACCGGCATTCTACACTATTTATGCTCTTCATAATTCATAATTTAACAAAATACCTATCACTATCAATATCATACTCATGGTGTGTTCATATACGTGATGACTTCCCTTTTGCATACTTTAGCTATTCTTTAAGCGTAAGCGTCGTCGTAGATCTGTAATTGAAACAACATTTTCAAATTTGCCGCTTTTGTATACTGACGGAAATGTCGGCCCAACCTATATAGAATCGATTATATATATATAAATAGTTAGAATTAACGTTCCAGTAATTAAATACTATGTATAAAAATATGAGTCTGTAATGTCCAATTTAAGGACTTCGGATTTAATTTTTGGCAATGGGGTTGGCCGGTGGAAGTTTTTAGCAGATGGCGCCATCATAGCTTGCCCTGTCAATCCCTAGAATTGTGTCAAATTTTTGTTTTTTTAATACCCTGGATGCCAGCCCTTTAAGCCAAATCTCATAGAAAAAGGGGCAAGCTATGATGGCGCCATCCATGCAAACCTTTGACAGTTGCCAACCCCATTATGTAGCTCTCATTACGTGAACCGAATAATTAAACATGCCGAAATAATCTATATCTTTATTTATTTATTAGTATACTATTTAGGTAAAGTTATTTTTACATTAAGTAGGAAATAACAATTTTGTAAGACCGATCCAAATCGTACCGACATCATGGTGACCCTAATCGTCATCAAGTTGGGGATACCAATTAATATTCAAAGTTACTACAATTTCTACCATATTCAATTTTCTGTTTTTTTTTGTTGCGCACATGCTTGGCTTAATCAGTTAATAATATTAACATCATAATAATTAACAAATTACTTAAAAGATATCAGAACTGTAATTAGAATATAGCACTAAAATAGTATAAGAAGGTAATGAATTTCAGTACATAGTATATTGATATAATTTCTATCACAATGGTATCTTTTTAACATTGGCAACATGTGCGAGTGAGACACAGGGCTCAGGTTTTTCTATCTCATGTGGACCGTTTTCTCTAGTCTGGTACGAACAACATTCTGTCTCGGTGATAAGGTTCAAATTAGTATGGCAAAAAAACTGACAACTCGCTCCAGTTTAAACAATATAACTTCATGTATCATCTGTGGTCAATAGTTTTAAATTAATACAGCTAAGGCCAAGCGTGCACCACGATTTTAATTTTAGCGACACGATTTTAAAATCGCGCTGTAATATATCGCAGAAAATTCACTGCGCGCACTGCGATGAAAAAGTCGACGATTTGTTCATACTCAACATGGATTTCGTACCAGAGGGGCTACCGCGAAAACCGAAATTCGCAAATTGCGGGGATCTTTCTCTTTTACTCCAATGAAGGCGTAATAAGAGTGACAGAGAAAAATGCTTGTTATAGCCCAGTCGTTTGTCATGAAACGTGTCTTTAATATGCGATCGCTGTATGACTTTGAGCATTTATAACACAAAGGTGATCCCCGTCTATTTCCATAATTAAATGGTCAACATCTAGCGTCTCATTTTCTCATTCCGACATGTTGACGCTCGGAGAGCGAAATGCCGACTGAGGTCCGGGGTGCGATTTTATTATCGCAGTGCGCGCGGGGTCATACAGCTCCGTATGCTGCAATTCACTTTGCGACAATCGCGTCGCGAGCAGTCGCGGAAAAATGTGACAAATCCATGAAGTTATATTGTTTAAACTGGAGCGAGTTGTCAGTTTTTTTGCCATACTAATTTGAACCGTATCACCGAGACAGAATGTTGTTCGTACCAGACTAGAGAAAACGGTCCACATGAGATAGAAAAACCCGAGCCCTGTGTCTCACTCGCACATGTTGCCAATGTTAAAAAGATACCATTGTGGTAGAAATTATATCAATATACTACTGAAATTCATTACCTTCTTATACTATTTTAGTGCTATATTCCAATTACAGTTCTGATATCTTTTAAGTAATTTATGAATTATTATGATGTTAATATTATTAACTGATTAAGCCAAGCATGTGCGCAACAAAAAAAAACAGTAAATTGAATATGGTAGAAATTGTAGTAACTTTGAATATTAATTGGTATCCCCAACTTGATGACGATTAGCCTAAGCGCGCACCACGATTTTAGTTTTTGCGACACGATTTTAGAATCGCGCTGTAATATATCGCAGAAAATTCACTGCGCGCACTGCGATGAAAAAGTCGCGGTTTGTTCATTCTCAACATGGATTTCGTACCAGTCGTTTGTCATGAAACGTTGTCTTTAATATGTGATCGCTGTATGACTTTGAGTATTTACACCACAAAGGTGATCTCCTTCTATTTCCATAATTAAATGGTCAACATCTAGCGTCTTCAGCAGCAGGTTGACATGTTGACGCTTGGAGAGCGATATGCCGACTGAGGTCCGGGTGCGATTTTATTATCGCAGTGCGCGCGGGGCCATACAACTCCGTATGCCGCAATTCACTTTGCGACAATCGCGTCGCGAGCAGTCGCGGAAAAATGTGACAAATCACAATTTTAAAATCGCTGCGATTTTTTTGTCGCATATGCGCGCACTGCCATATAAACACATACGTTACATTTCTGCGACTAAATTATCGCGCGACAAAAAGTCGTGGTGCGCGCTTGGCCTTAGGGTCACCATGATGTCGGTACGATTTGGATCGGTCTTACAAAATTGTTATTTCCTACTTAATGTAAAAATAACTTTACCTAAATAGTATACTAATAAATAAATAAAGATATACTTATTTCGGCATGTTTAATTATTCGGTTCACGTAATGAGAGCTACATAATTGCCAAAAATTAAATCCGAAGTCCTCGGACATTACAGACTCATATTTATACATAATATTTAATTACTGGAACGTTAATTCTAACTATTTATATATATGTAATCGATTCTATATAGGTTGGGCCGACATTTCCGTCAGTATATAAAAGCGGCAAATTTGAAAATGTTGTTCCAATTACAGATCTACGATGACGCTTATACGCTTAAAGAATAGCTAAAGTATGCAAAAGGGAAGTCATCACGTATATGAACACACCATGAGTATGATATTGATAGTGATAGGTATTTTGTTAAATTATGAATTATGAAGAGCATAAATAGTGTAGAATGCTAGAATGCCGGTTTACAATGTAAGTTTTTATTTCGTCGTGTGCTAATATTTTATCATTTTAGTCAATAATCAAGATAATTTCGTGTAAAAACATAAATTGTTACGCTACGCTAGGGCTTGACAAAATGACTAGTATCGATAACCAGTGGGC
Source organism: Cydia splendana (assembly GCF_910591565.1). Classification (NCBI taxonomy): domain Eukaryota; kingdom Metazoa; phylum Arthropoda; class Insecta; order Lepidoptera; family Tortricidae; genus Cydia; species Cydia splendana. The sequence goes on along the minus strand of NC_085964.1, from coordinate 11,619,724 downwards.
ATAGTAATAATATAAATTTATTTGCGTTGCAAGTGTTGAAAGTAGGAATTAAATTCGCAACGAGTGGTGATAAATTAAAACACGACCGAAGGCAGCGTTTTTAATCGATACGATTTGCGAATTACCAAGTACAACTACAACGTTTTACCCGACCCTGGATATCTGTCTCGCTCTCTCTTATAGCTGTCTTTGATAGAAATAAATAGAAATAGAAAATATTTATTTGGCGTACAAAAACATACCTACATTAAGGTAAGTACAACATAAAGTTAACAATTCAGTAAACATACACCAAATAGGATGCCGCTCAGCATAAGCAGTGTCTGTAAGACACTACGCTGGTTTTCACCCAATACGTACGAGGGACGTACGGCGGACAACCTTCCTCACAATCAACCATGATCGCATTGATCGCGATCCAATACGCCCATCCCATCTGTAACAGCTTTTATAACGACTAAAAGCTTTATAACGACTAAATTAAGTAAGGTTGTGTGAAGCGTTTTACAGAATAGAAAAAAACTATATCCATCTCTTTTCTGGGGCAATTATACTAGCATAGGGAAAATACAGTATGATTCTCTCTGATTATGCACGAATGAGTAAAGATCCTGGCCAAACTATACATTCCATCTTATGCTAATATCCCACATTCATATGACTTATGGTCACCCTAATTAGAAAGAGATGGAGGGCTCAGGTTTGACCTCTCATGTGGACACACTTTTTAGCCAGTGTACACTATCCAGTTTACTCTCTACGTCCGTGGACAAATCACAATTTTAAAATCGCTGCTATTTTTTTGTCGCATATGCGCGCACTGCCATATAAACACATACGTTACATTTCTGCGACTAAATTATCGCGCGACAAAAAGTCGTGGTGCGCGCTTGGCCTAATAGTTTTATTTATATATATTAGTTTTGGAACACGACCAGTGTCACTGTCACTTGTCAACAAAAACAGCATTGCTTTGCTTCAACTTCAACGCATGGTATAATAATTGATAATAATATACTCCGCCAACGAGGCTTCAAGCAACTCCTAACCTTATTCAATATGTATTTAATTTAATTTAGATAGTTACTTTTGTTACTTATAAGTTACTTTTGAACATTTATTTGATTAATAAAATGTGAATGTCAATGACTATAAGTGTAAATTAATACTAAATACAAGGAATCATAAGTAATTAATAACAATGGAAGCACCATTTCTTAACGCGTACTATAACAATCAACGTTTTCCTCCACCAAACCATTTCCAACGGCGACCAAACTTTGTTCCGCGAGGGCCGCCACCAGGGTTTAGGGCGCAAAGACTTCATTGGAGACAGCAACCACCGCAGGAGTATACAAATGAATTTTGGTGTGAAACATGTGATAGAGGCTTTCGCACACCAGATATTCTTGAAAAACACAAACAACAACATCAGGTAACACAAATCTATTTATCACTGGCTTTACGATTTAAGCAAACAAATAATAAGTTTATAGGGATAACAAAATATGGGTGCACACATCATACTTAAAAATATGTCCCATAGCTCCTATGTCAGTGAATTAAGAGGTCTATGAGACATATTTTTGAGTAGGTTATATGCACCTATATTTTGACACTTGACTGTACAAATGCCACTACTACAAATACTAAAAACCCAATTATTCTATTGATTCAATACTTTGCACATTATTTCTTCAGGTTTTTGCAATATTTTCCTTCAATTTCTATACATGGTCTGGATGTACAGAAATTGAGGGAAATGTATGTGAAAAGTATTCTAATATTAAATAATAGGCACTTCTTTCCAGAAATGCAACATAGACGGCTGTCAATTTATTGCACATCCTAAAGTAATAACAAAACATATTCAGATGCAACATGCATCTGGTCTGTATAAGAAAATAGCAAAACTCCAAGATCCTGAAGAAATTAGAAAATGGAGGGAAGAAAGAAAGAAGAAATACCCGACAAAAGAAAATGTAGAAAAGGCAGCTGCAGCAATAAAAGAAAAAATAGATAGAGGAGAAAAAATGGGCTTGAAAAATAAAAGGCATGAGAAAAACCCTAATACAGATTCAGGTATGTTACTTTTAAGTTGACTATGTTCAGCATTCAGTATTTTAATATGCTTCAATCCTTAAAATGATGTGTTTATTAATGTTGTAGGCATTGGCGGCAAAAGAAAATCCTTCAATAAACACAACAATGGTGTTAGTCATTTTGATAAAGACTCTGCACACAACAAGAGAAGAAGGATGACCCCTAAAAATGTAGTCAAAAAAATACCTGTAGTGGAAGATACCCGAAAACTTAAACCATTCACGGGAATTCAAGACTTGATGATGGACATTAATGATACAGAGGAGACAGAGGAGGAACCTAGTAGGAGTGCTTTTACTATTGAGGATGAAGATGAGATAGAAGATGCCAGCAATCCTTTGGAGACTGCTTCAGGATCCGTTTGCCTTGCTTTGTCATCTTTAATGTGCAATTATGGTTCTTCTGATGAAGATGAAAACAATGACGAACCAAATATTACTCTCTCCAAAGCCCCTAAAAATGAGTCTGACAATAGACCAAAAGTTATCATAAATCAAGCAAGTGACAAGCAACCACAAACAACACCAAATCTTGAGAAACAAGCTTCACAAACAAAAAATGATAGTGATGATGACAGTGGCCCTGAAGAAGTAAAAGTGACCAAACAAGTAACAAATGTGATGGAAAACATTGAAACAAAACCAGTAATAAATAAAAGAAAACCCAAAGACAGGATTCTTCAAAAATCAATAACAAAAAGAACTAAACCTAAGTTGCCATCTACTTTGTTACAAAAATTGTTATTTAAGGAAATGAAACATGAACGTAATATTGTATTGCAATGTATAAGACATATAATAAGAAACAATTTTTTTGACTAATCTGTATAGTAATAAAATACGTGTTTTTAAAACATTTTAAAAGAAAGTAATTTATTTTCCAATTTCCATCATTATTTTGATAACAGTCTTCACTAGCTATACCTATGGCTATACTAAGGGCTGTGAGCTTCTGTAAATAGTGCATGATCAGTCAGCATTTGGTCAGCATACACAGAAATATGAATATAAGTTATCTATGGCCGGATAGAACAACGCGCCAATAGTTATTTACAGTACATATGGTCCTATTTTCCCGCACTAGTGCGTACAATAGCACTTTTCGTGCGCATGTCAAAAGTTTAAAGGGCCATATGTACTGTAAAACGTTGTACGATCACAGAATAAATAATAGTACTAGGTACAGAAGACTCGCTCTCTAACGAAACGTGACTGGTACGATCAGCACAGATATGGCCGCTAGGTGGCGACAGCGCCCCGCGCGGTTTATAGACTATAGGAAAATTAAACAAAAGTCCTCTCCTTCACGATTTTCGTCGACATCTCTTCTAAATACCTAAAACTGGTATGGATGTGTTCCTCGTGGTCTCTAGAATACGAATTGACCGGTTTTAGTTTATGGAGGGGGGGACGTGTCGAAAAAAAGGGGGGGAAAGTGGTAGGCCGACCAGCATTGATATTTGTTCACATCTTGAGTCCTATGGGACCGATCGGTTTATGTGAGGTGTCGTTTGAAAGAGTGTTAAACGTGCTATTATTGTTTCATAATAACCGTACCGTAGTCATAATTGTAGTCGTTTACAAAATATTTTAAAATATATGATTTTTTACCGTGCATGGATGGCATAAGTACTGACAAAACATGCGTCTAACTCAATAAATTATAACTTTACCGCAATTAACGTTATTACAAAATATACGAGAAATTTCATTATCTTTCCAAAAACATAAGTTTTATTGGTGTATAATATTATATAACCAAGTAATAACGAATTTTGTTCAGCATGGGTCACTACGCACGGTCACGTAAATGGCGGGCGACCGACGTCTACTTTTCATTATTTCTCGGGTTCTAATTTATTGATAAATTGGTGATAGGTACCATTTGAAAGGTTATTAAACGTACTATAATTGGTTTCAAATAACTGTAGTCATTTACAAAATAATTGAAAATATATGATTTTTACCGTGCATGGACATAAGTACTGGTAAAACATGCTTCTAACTCAATAGATTATAACATTACCGCAATAAATGTTTTCAAAATATACGGGAAATTTTATGAGCTATCCAAAAATATCAGTTTTATTGCTGTATAATGTTGTATAACTAAGTAATCATGAATTTTGTTCAGCATGGGTACTGTGCACCGTCACGTAAATGGAGCCCTGCCATCGTTGAGTTTTCATTATATTTCCGGTCCTATTTTTCTGATACTTGGTAGATACCATTTGCAAGCATATTAAATTTTCTGTGAATACTCGATTGTTTGAAATCTGAGGCCCAAAATTAACAATTTTAAAACAATTACTTAAAGAAAATGTTTAATTTTTACCTAAGAGGTTCGCTTAGTGACTGTAATAATTTGAGAAAGAGATATTGTAGTAAATATAGCGTGAAATTTTTAGAATAAAATCAACAAACTTTTTATTAACTTTCCATAAATATTGTTTAGTTACCGTACAATTATAAACATATATGTAAGCCAGGACCAATTTCGCCAAGCAAGCAAGCGGCGAGCGCCTGGTAGACCAGCAGCAATCTATTATTGTTTGACAGATGATAATGTAGGTACCTATCCAAAATGTGAGGTTCTGTTATGAAATATCGATATAAATGATGGTTTATTTGTTTTGTCTTTTATCACAGGAAACTTAAATATGTTTTGACAAAAGCCCAGTTCTAGGTTCATACAATTAATAACTCATAACATCCTTAAGTTCGTAGCTTTCATGATTGCCATGGTATAATAATATACTCCGCCTGGTACTCCATTCCCGTCTTTTCTAGGTCACCTAACTGACACGGGCTTACGTCATCATGCGACAGCGCTATATGATAATATGCGATAGCGCTATATATAGCGGCCATGTTGTTGTGACGTAGCCCCGTGTCACTCTGGGAATGGAAGACCATGTTTTATTAGACTATGATGATTGCAAGACCACTGCATATAAAGTACTTACTTAATATCTGTGTTGTTATTTGGTTAATTTTGGAAACAGTGAACAATAACTATCCGTGAAGTCCGGTTTTAAGTATAGTAATAGTAACATTAGGCCAATATAGTAAAATATCTACATTTATTTACTATTTTATTTCACAGTCTAATTTATAGTTTTTGCTTACCTATTGATTCATTGGCGTTTGGCATTGTAGTTTTAGCTTATAAATATGACTCTATTGACAGTTATGAGATTAGAGAGTACTACGGTATTTAAATAACGCTCGTCCGACTCATACTGTTCGACTGTAAGCCATACAAGAGAGTTAAGTAACGATTGCGATATAAAAAGCTATAAGTAGAAGACTTTATCACACGTTTAGAACCTTAAGTGCAAATTGCAGATTATTACTCATATAGATGTTAAGGTTGTTCAATTCACTTTGAGCTATAAGCTATAACACTAGCAGCTTAACATGCATTATAGCGCCCTAAACAGCTACTGTAGATCTTAAATCTATAGACTATGAATCTTTTAAACACTTTTATGTCACCAGAGCCTGTAAACTGTAAACTAAGACTAAATATGTAGCTATTCTAGAGCAAGGCTATGTCTTTAGGTAAGAAAATAGGTGCTAAGTGTTGCCTAATTGTTTGTTGGGATTTATATGACGGTGCGCAGTGACCCATATTGAACAAAATTCATTATTACTTGGTTATACAATATCATACACCAATAAAACTTATGTTTTTGGAAAGCTTATGAAATGTCTTGTATATTTTGTAATTACATTAATTACGGTAAAGTTATAATTTATTGAGTTAGAAGCATGTTTTAGCAGTACTCATGTGCATCCACGGTAAAAAATCATATGTTTTCAATTATTTGAAAATGATAAAGTTATGACTACAGTTATTGAAACCAGTTATAGTACGTATAATATTCTTTCAAATGGTATCTATTACCAACTAATCAATAAAATAGATCGCCCGCCATTTACGTGACAGCGCTTAGTGACCCCTGCTGAACAAAATTCGTAATTACTTGGTTATATAATATCATACATCAATAAAACTTATATTTTTGGAAAGCTAATTAAATTTCACGTCCATTTTGTACGAACATTATTGGAGTAAAGTTATAATTTATTGAGTTAGACGCATATTTTATCAGTACTTATGCCATCCATGCACGGTAAAAAAATCATATATTTTAAAATATTTTGTAAATTACTAGTTATGACTACAGTTATTTAAAACCAATTATAGTGCGTTTAATAACCTTTCAAATGGTACCTATCACCAATTGATAAATAAATTAGAAGCCGAGAAATAATGAAAAGTTGACGTCGGTCGCCCGCCATTTACGTGACAGTGCGTAGTGACCCATGCTGAACAAAATTCGGTATTACTTGGTTATTAATATCATACACCAATAAAACTTATGTTTTTGGTAAGCTAATGAAATGTGTCGTATATTTTGTAATAAAATAATTGCGGTATAGTTGTAATTTATTAAGTTAGACGCATATATAATCAGTACTTATGCCATCCATGCACGGTAAAAAATCAAAAATTTTAAAATATTTTGTTAACGACTACAGTTATGACTACGGTTATTATGAAACAATAATAGCACGTTTAATACTCTTTCAAACGACATATCACACGAACCGATCGGTCCCGTAGGACTCAAGATGTGAACAATGATGGTCGGCCGCCATCTTTGCCCCCCTTGTTTTCGACCCGTCCCCCCCTCCATAAACTAAAACCGGTCAATTCGTATTCTAGAGATCACGAGGAACGACGTCGACGACTTTTTTCGAAACAGGCCGGTTTCCTCCAGTCTATTATGGCTTTCGCCAAAATTGGTGTGGAACGGATGTACTTTTAGCTACCTGTAGCAAAGCGACGAAATCGCGGAGTGAGCCACGGGTACGATACATGTGCTAATAGGTAATTCGCAACTCGTGTCGATTTATCGCCACTCGTTTCGAATTTCCTCTTTTCCGCACTTGTATCGTAAATAACTATCGTTTTACACGGGGGCAAAGTTGTTGTTTAACCGCTCGTGCTAATATTGATACCTACCCGAGCAAGCGAACGATTGAGCTGGTGTGGTGAAAAAAGCACTAGGGTACTAGGTAGGGTTGCCAGATCGAAAGGCGCTATTATCGGGAAATAATATCTATTTTTCGGGATTTTGGGACTTAAGTCGGGAAAAAAAAAACATTCAAATTAAAGTAATTGTATTAAAAACAACGAAATTTTACATTATTGGCACTACGTCAGCTGCTCTGCCCATCAGCCCATAGAGGTTTTTATATAAAAATAGTATAAATTCTTTGAGAACATGAACAAACAAAAAAAAAATGTGGCGGCAAAAAGTGACAGTTCGGAACTTAAAATTATTGTTTTATAATGTGAAGCTGTTTTTCGGGACAGTTTTCACTTTGTCGGGAATCGGGAACACATGCTAAAAATCGGGAGAATCCCGCCAAATCCCGACCGTCTGGCAACCCTAGTACTAGGTCGCGTTAGAAGCAGGCTAATCGGCATTCCTTGCTGCAGTATATGAGAGCCCAATTCTCTCATGCACTGGATAGGGTAAAAACGAATGAGAAGTTGCATGTTATCCACATGTGTGGCAAACACAGTAATCCGATGCAAGTTATTTCTATATATAAATCTCATTCCCCTGGCCATACCTATTGGCAAATTCCCATGAGATGCTGCTTTATTAGAATCTCATTTTTGGTGACTGTATGTAGCCCGTGCAAAGTTCCATCTACAACCATAACGGCTGGGCGGAATCTCCTGGGAATTTGCAAATAGGTGCCAAGGGCACGAGATTGCTGTAGAATGACCCGGCTATGAAGTGCGGCCTGTACAGACCGGATGAGTGTGCCTAGACGTGCACGTGGTAAAATACGAATGCTTACGAAAGACAGGGAAGTATGCGTGCACGTACATGGCTCCAGCATTTTATCCTACACGCAGCCGGTGTGCTCTCTGGCTTTTTACAAGCTTTTATTGTTTCACCTGACCGTTGTCTGTCTGTCTGTGTGTAATCAAATCTTGCAAGTTAAATTTGATCCACTTCCCGGTTTCCGATTGAGCTGAAATTTTGCATACATACGTAAATCGGGTGACAATGCAATATATTATTATATATTTTTTTTATTATAAACTGATCGGCGATTGGCTCTAGTCACACCTGATGGAAAGTGAAGACAGAGCCTAAGATGGAGCTCACCGGTTCAGTAATAGCCTATTCACTCTAGCTTTAAAGAGACCGAGGTCATATTTCTCAGGGAATACAGATGATGACGGGAGCGCATTCCATTCCTTAGCCGTCCTTACCAAAAAAGAGGAGGCAAATCGTTTTGTGCGGACAAATGGGATATTAACCACGAACGGGTGCATTCGCTCCCCGCGCCTGGACGTCCGATGATGGAAAGGGGAAGGTGGGATCAGGTCATGCAGCTCTTGTGCGCACTCTCCAGAATGTATCCGATAGAACACCGATAGACATGCGACTCGTCGGCGATGATCGAGGCTCTGTAACTTTGATTTGACAGCTGGGTCATCGCCTAAAAGTCTATGAGCCCGGCGCTCTATTGAGTCCAGGGCCGCCAGCTGATACTTGGCGGAACCGTCCCAAAGGTGGCAGCAGTATTCCATGCACCAGCGGACCTGTGCTTGGTATAGGGAGAGAAGCTGACTCTGCGTGAAGTACCGCCTCACCTTTTTTTTTTTTTTTTTTTTTTTTATTACTATTATTAATACAAGAAATAACCTTATGATCTAATTCAGTTCCCTGCAAAACTGTTTACACAGTTTGTCTGCAGGTGCGAGTCTCTTATGTAATTACTTACATACGTAATCAATGTAAAATATTATAAAAACTAACATCATACACTTAACTAATATAATCAGATATACCTTACTTTACTTGGGTGACATTTGCAGGCACAGGCATACAATTGTCACCCAAGCATTTTTAATAGGTGCTGCTTGATTGCTGTTTTAAATTTAGTTTTATTGGGCTCGAGCCTGATATTTTCTGGAAGACTGTTTAAAAGATATGGCAACCTTTTTTTTAGAGTTCGGTCTCCGTAATAATTGGTGACGCGGGGTATTTCATATTTTCGCACAGCCGCTGATCTTGTATTATGTTTATGTTCTACTCGTGTCGAGATATGCTCCTTATTGCTGTGGTTGTTAATTGCTAAGAGGTATTTGTGTTTTAAGCTGACCGGGAGTATTTTACAAATTTTAAATAGTTTATTATAATTACCTTTACAACTGTTTCTAGTTTTTTTATTGACGAGTAACTTTAAGAATCTAATTTGTAGCACTTCTACTTTATCTATATACGATTTAAAAGTGAGACCATAGCAATCAAGGGCATAGCTTAACACGGAATCAACTATTGCAAAGTATAAGCACTTTAATACATTAATTGGTACTTTAAAGCTAAGGTGGTAAAATTTACCTAATAAAATTCTAAGTTTGCTACAGATATAATTTATATGTTGTTGCCAAGAAAATGCGGAATCTACTTTAACACCTAAATATGTAACACAATCAACTTTTTCTATTGGTCTACAATGGCAATCGTGTAAGTTATTATGAAGGCAAGTAAAGCTATGGGTATACATAGGGAGTGGCATTTCTGTTGGGCTTAGATATGGCGATTGTATAATTAGGAGCTTAGTTTTATCTGAATTCAATATAATGCCATTGTCATGTGACCACTTTACTACTGAGTCTATGTCTTCTTGGACTAGACGACAAGTTTCTATCATATTGGTTCCTGCGCGTAGGGTGCATAGGTCGTCAGCAAACATGTGTGCGGAACAGTTTCGCAGAACTCCACATAAGCTATTTACATGCATTAAGTAACACACGGGGCCGCATACGGAACCCTGTGGTACTCCACAATGTACCAGTGTCTCATCACTTAGGTCGTCACCAATCTTTACTCGGTATGAACGTGATGTGAGATAGTCGCGAAACCATTTGTTTAGCGGCTGCCCCACACCACATTCGGCCATTCCATTTAAAAGGGTGTTTGTATCTAAGGTGTCGAATGCTTTCTTAAAATCATAGAATATTGCTACAACAAATTTTTTATCGTCTAAATAAGTATTAATTTCATCAGTGAATTTGGACAAAAGAGTGGCAGTACTTCTATTTTTCTGAAAACCATGTTGACAATCATTTAATATACTGTTTTTTTGAAGGAAGGAGCTTGTTTGATTGATTATACATTTTTCAACTATTTTGTCTATACTGGAGAGAATGGATATCGGTCGATAATTTGAGTATACTTTACGGTCACCCTTTTTATGGATTGGACGAACTAGAGATTCTTTTAACTTATTAGGGTATTTATGTTGAGCAACTGATACATTAATTAATTTGGCTATGACTGGACTTACTTTATCTACGATTAGCTTCAGGTCAGACATGCGTACAAGATCGCTTCCCGGCGCTTTATTTTTATCTATTAGATTAATTGCACGTTTAACGTCTTTGCTATGCACGGGTTGCCATCTCATACACACGTCCGTCCTGTTAACATATTTGTTTCTGTCTAACCATATATCGTTACATGTATGTTTAATTTGCTCTATCTCGTTTGTAAAGGTAAATGCAAACTTATTACAAATGTCTCTAATAGTGTTACCTTGGTCTACCATATTACTAAGGACGGAGCTGTCTAATGAGATTTTATTATTTCCTAACAAACTGTTTATTTTCTCCCATACTTTCTTAATATTTTTATTACAATCTAATATACTTTGTTTATCGTATTCATTTTTACACTTCTTAGTTGCTTTATTACACTTATTTCTATATTTAGTATAATCGAGTCTTTTCAACATATTCTTTGGATCATTACACCAAACTACGAACAATCTATCCCGTTTTGAGATCATTGTTTTCAAGTTATCATTTATCCAGTTCTTATTATCTCTAATATTATTTACGTCTTTGGTCGGTTGTATTTTATAACATGCATCATAAATATTTTTAAACATAACAGTAAAGCTTTCATATAATTTAATTGGACATTGTATATTTAACAAGTCTTCAAAATTAGTTTCTAATAACTTTTCTCTTACTAGACGATTATCGAGTACGCGCCTAGTAACAGCGGGCGCGGGCGCACGCGTCGCCGTGCCGCTGCCGCCCGGCTCGCGCCGATTCCGGGAAGTCGCGGCGCACGTGTTCCCGCGTCCACTGGTTACTAGTCGCTGTTTCCATTGTATCACAACTGAAGTAAAGTAGTGGTCAGAGATCTTGTGTGTAATGACGGCTGAGTCTATGATAGATATAGGTGCTCTAACGTATATATGATCTATGCATGATTCTACAATTTTTCCCATAACGATTTCTCTTCGTGTGACATCCTTAATACATTTTACAAATCCATGTTCCGATAAGATGTTTTCATACGCTATGACTCTACTTTCATGACAATTTAACAAATTAATATTAATATCTCCACAGATTACGACCTTAGAAGTTCTAGGTATACTTTTTAGAAGGTTACGAAACTCAGTTAAGAATTCTAATACTCTATCATGTTTATTATAACGTGGTGGTCTGTATATAGATATCACATAAATATGATCGTTATTATTATTGATGGAAATGGAAACACACTCTGCTGTCCGCATTATACTCGCAGTGGCCAGCGCACCCGTCTCGCACCTTAAATAGACACACCACCAACCAAGACACCAAGTTTCTTGGCAGCAGTTTTAGCCCTGGACTCAATAGTCGACCCGAAGTTTAGGTTCGATTTTAGGCTTAGACCAAGAAGCTCAAGATGATTGGTCACGGGAAGGGACACATTCCGGAAAGTGGGAGTCAAGGTGAACTGGCTCCGTTTTGCGGTGAATAGGCACGCCTGTGTTTTGGTGGCGTTGAATCCAACCAAGTTGGCCTCGCCCCATTCGGACACGGCATCCAAGGACAAATTCAACCGCTCCACCATGGTCTCTCTAAGCGTTTCGGTGTCACCTACACTGGCTCTCGCGTTAGAAAGGTATCTCTCTGTAACCGTGCTGTCATCCGCATACCCAAAGATACCGGGCTTGAGCAGATCGTTGATGTGCAGCAGAAAGAGGGTTGCAGAGAGGACTGAGCCCTGAGGCACCCCGGCGTTAATAGCCAGAAGATCGGACGAGCATCCATCAAGGACAACTCGAATAGATCGGCCCCTCAGGAAATCAGTGATCAAGACGCGCAGGCCAGTGGAGATCCCATACGCGGATAGCTTGCTTATTAGGCTGTCGTGCCCGACTTTGTCAAATGCCTTAGAAATGTCGAGGGACACGGCGATAGCCTCACCATGTCTCTCGATGGCCTCGCCCCAAAGGTGAGTGGCATAAATCAGAAGGTCCCCAGTAGACCGGTTTCGGCGAAAACCGTATTGCCGATCACTGAGGAGATCGTTACCTTCGAGGTATGCCAGGAGCTTGGTGTTCAATACACGCTCCATAATCTTGCAGAGTACGGAGGTGATCGCGATGGGCCGATAATTTGACGGGTCAGCACGACTACCTTTTTTAGGTACAGGCTGTACGTTTGCAAGCTTCCACGACTCGGGGACTCGACCCGACCTCAGGGAGAGACGATACAGGCCTGTTAATATTGGGGACAACTCAGGCGCACAAGTTTTCAACACAATTGCTGGATGCTGGAACTCCGTCAGGACCACTAGCTTTGTTCACATCTAGACAGCGCAGTGCTTTCAAAACCTCCTTTTGGTGTATTTTAACTTCGGGCATTGAAGCTTCAAAGGCAGGTAAGGAGCGAGGCTTAGCGGCGCCAGCATCTAGACGTGAATTTTCAGCAAATAGAGAGGCAAACAAGTTTGCCTTCTCATTCGCGGTATGTGCCAGTGATCCATCCGGCCTCAGCAATGGAGGTAACGAGGGGCGACAGAAATTCGATTCCACCGACTTTGCCACCGACCAAAACGCCTTACTCCCTGACGGGTAAGAGGCTAGCTTGGCGCCTACACGACGAAAGTGGAGAAATCGAGCTTTCCGTATAACCTTCTTGCAAGACCAGGGTGACCACTCTTTACTATAACCCAAATTCCCTGACTTTTCCCGGTTTTCCAGGCGTTTTTTCAAGTTTTTCCCTGACCATAATCTTAAATGTAATAAATATAAATTATGTAATTTGAATACATTTTTGAGTTTTTGCAGAATCTGAATTAGTCCAGTCATTATATCCAAAAAACCGACCCTACCCGTGAATAATCAGTTCTTGGATTTTTTTTCGTAGGTCCCTCGGGGGGGGGGGGGGGGGGGGGGGGGGGGTGTCACTGGGAGTGTAAATTCAAAAAGTAGACTGAATCAGGCTCCTGTGTATATTCGAAAAACGGTTTTTCTTCAATAACTCGGCCATTTTTGATTTTACAGTAAAACCGTGAGGACAAAAATTTTAGGAAATTTGATTCTCTACAAGTTTGGTCCTCACAATTTTTCTTCTAGGATCGATATTTTGGAAATTAAATTTGAAAAAAGAGACTAATTCAAAATATTTTCATCATCTACTAGATACGAGCGATAGAAATTGGGAATCTAGTGGTAAAGTGGTATTGACCACTCGATTTCAATTCTATTAGTAGACTTTAAACGCCTAGTAGTGGAGATATCATTTAACGAAATACACGAAATCGAGTGGTCGAATTTCAAAAATCGGCCCCCCCGGACTTAAATTTTCTATCTTTTTGTGTAGCTCCTCCGTGTACAAAAAAAAATTATCATTTTTTTTTCAATATTTATTTTGTCTATACCGCCGTGGTAGGATATAGCGTTACCTATTATTAACCTATTTAGCGGCAAACGTACGACCCCAATTTCATAGAAAACCGCAAATCGATGTACGGGGTTAGCCGTTTGGCACACGCATACTAGAGATCAAAATAAAATTTTTGACCCGCAGTTCCTAAAAAAAAAATCCATAGGAGGGGAGTGCTGAGTCATTGTTTTTTTTTTATGAGAAAAAAATTTTTTTTTAGAAACCAATCGTGTATGGTAGGGTTAAAGAGGTATTCCCCGTTGGATATATGGATATTACGTATCATTTTATGATTAATATGCACCGTATCTGCAGTACAGTTCCATTAAGTCTCGTAGAATAGATACTGAAGTAGGACTGTATCACTTAGTATTATTGAAAACCGGGCAAGTGCGAGTCGGACTCGCGCACGAAGGGTTCCGTACCATAATGCAAAAAAAAAAACAAAAAAAAAGCAAAAAAAAACGGTCACCCATCCAAGTACTGACCACTCCCGACGTTGCTTAACTTTGGTCAAAAATCACGTTTGTTGTATGGGAGCCCCATTTAAATCTTTATTTTATTCTGTTTTTAGTATTTGTTGTTATAGCGGCAACAGAAATACATCATCTGTGAAAATTTCAACTGTCTAGCTATCACGGTTCGTGAGATACAGCCTGGTGACAGACGGACGGACGGACGGACGGACGGACGGACGGACAGCGAAGTCTTAGTAATAGGGTCCCGTTTTACCCTTTGGGTACGGAACCCTAAAAATTAAAAAAAAAAACTAAATGAAATTATTTTCAAAATTGCTTTATTAGGGTTAGATATGAGGATATCACGTATCATTTGAGGTATATTGTACAAAAAAAATCAGCCATATCGTATCTGGAGAAGCCCAAACTTGGTATGTTTTGAAAATTATTTTTGTTTTAATTTAAAAAAAATGGCTGAAATGTAATGATGTGGTATAGTTTTAGCATCGCCTCAAAAAGCTTTTCTGAAAAAAAAAAAATTTCCCTCCCATACAAAAAAACAATGACTCAGCACTCCCCTCCTACGGGAAATATTTTTAGGAACTGCGGGTCAAAAATTTTGTTTTGACCTCTAGTATGCGTGTGCCAAACGGCTAATCTGTACATCGTTTGGGGTTTTTTAAAGTGAACAGGTTAGCACATTCACTGCCCCCGACGCAAATGTGCGTCCACCGTCATACAAGTTTGTTCCTAGGCCACGCCCTCTGGCAGTGAATGCGTTAGACTAATTATAGTAGATATATAATATTTGCAGATTATACATAGATTATAGATATATAATGAAGCGATGGTGGCCTAGCGGTAAGAGCGACTTTCAATCCGGAGGTCGCGGGTTCAAACCCCCGGCTCGTACCAATGAGTTTTTCGGAACTTATGTACCTACGAAATATCATTTGATATTTACCAGTTGCTTTTCGGTGGAGGAAAACATGATGAGGAAACCGGACTAATCCCATCAAGGCCTAGTTTCCCCTCTGGGTTGGAAGGTCAGATGGCAGCACAGAACACCGCCTCTAGAAACCTAATATTGGCCATTTTGTTCCCGACGCAAATCACCAAACTGTGAGGTGCGGGAGGGGTGCTCACAGCGTTGCGATTGGTCGATCCAAACATGGCGCGCTGACACGTGTAAGCGTAGGGATGGGTCATGTTCATTAGAGGTAGTGGGTACTGCTACCAGTGATACCGAAATTTATTGTGGTAAAATTGTTACCAATTTAGTATACTTAGAGTAAACTTACTTAATAATTAAATTGATTAATTTAATATTTCATTAAGTAATTTAACAATGTACCTGAAATTTTTACTTAACATATTAGGGCATTTCTGTTTAAAGTACCCAGAACTTGAATTTTAAAGTTTAGAATTTTTATATTATTTCCACTCAGAATCGCAATCTCTTTCGATACGAGAAAAAAGTGTCGCCAAAATCTCATACAATTATTTTCTTATGTCCGTTTTATTAAGGTCATAGAAGGTTGTATTGAAGACATATTCAAATGGACCAATAACATATGCCTATTACAAATCAACTCCGAGTTCTCTCGCACTTCTTTGAAGTTCATCATCAGGTCCATCTCGTGACATGAGACCTAACTGCTCACCTAGAGGATTCTAAAAAACCCATACAACAATGTCTATCACAAACCAACACCGAGTTCCCTCGCACTTCTTTGAAGTTCATCATCAGGTCCATCTCGTGACATGAGACCCAACTGCTCACCTAGAGGATTCTAAAAAACCCATACAACATATGTCTATCACAAACCAACACCGAGTTCCCTCGCACTTCTTTGAAGTTCATCATCAGGTCCATCTCGTGACATGAGACCTAACTGCTCACCTAGAGGATTCTAAAAAACCCATACAATATATGTCTATCACAAACCAACACCGAGTTCCCTCGCACTTCTTTGGAGTTCATCATCAGGTCCATCTCGTGACATGAGACCTAACTGCTCACCTAGAGGATTCTAAAAAACCCATACAACATATGTCTATCACAAACCAACACCGAGTTCCCTCGCACTTCTTTGAAGTTCATCATCAGGTCCATCTCGTGACATGAGATCTAACTGCTCACCTAGAGGATTCTAAAAAACCCATACAACATATGTCTATCACAAACCAACACCGAGTTCCCTCGCACTTCTTTGGAGTTCATCATCAGGTCCATCTCGTGACATGCGGCCTAACTGCTCACCTAGAGGATTCTAAAAAACCCATACAACATATGTCTACCACAAACCAACACCGAGTTCCCTCGCACTTCTTTGGAGTTCATCATCAGGTCCATCTCGTGACATGAGACCTAACTGCTCACCTAGAGGATTCTAAAAAACCCATACAACATATGTCTATCACAAACCAACACCGAGTTCCCTCGCACTTCTTTGAAGTTCATCATCAGGTCCATCTCGTGACATGCGGTCTAACTGCTCCGCTGGCCTAGAGGATTCTAAAAAACCCATACAACATATGTCTATCACAAACCAACACCGAGTTCCCTCGCACTTCTTTGAAGTTCATCATCAGGTCCATCTCGTGACATGCGGCCTAACTGCTCCGCCAGGCCAGCCTAGAGGATTCTAAAAAAAATACACAACATATTACCTATATTTTGTCTAAAATGGTACAATACGGTATGACGAAGCACGAAGTTTCCGCAACTGAAAAACCATCATCGTCACATCACTAGTCGAAAGGGAAAGGGATAGCGCATTGCATTTTCAAGTTGACGAAAAGGGACGGACATACTTCGCCTCTGCTTACTGACCAGTATAAAATGAACCCCGCGGACAAGAAACATTATTCAATGAAATAATGAATTTGACTTTCCTGTGGGATGTTATTCCATCTGTTTCGTAAGTAGATGTCTTAGATGACTTGCCACACCATTTTACGCTGCAATATCCCAGGATTTCCCAATTAATTCAATAGTTTACGATTTATTTTCTTAGACTCGTGCACACTGCTAACAGGTCGTAACCTTGGGCGCAACTGATCGGAGCGGCGCGCGAACAATCTTATATTTGACCTATACACCATACGGGCGGTGACTGCGAGTCGTCCTATAAGCTCGGTCTATAGGGGTTGGTCTGTGGATGGCAGTCGCTTTCGTAAAAACTAGTGCCTACGTCAAATCATGGGATTAGTACTCAAGCGGACCCCACGCCTATTACTTATTCTGCATGTGCCCAGGCTCCCATGAGCCGTGGCAAAATGCCGGGATAACCCCAGGAAGAAGAAGATATAATGTTTGCAGATGGTAAAATTAATATATTTATTTTTATTTTATTATGTACATACAGAGACAATTTTTATTCCCTGACCTCCATTAAATTTCCCTGACAATTCCCTGACTTTTCCATGACTAGCGAAATTCCCTGACTTTTCCCGGTTTTCCAGAAAGTGGCCACCCTGAAGACTTAGCAGCTCTGTTGAACGACTGTTTCTTTGCGTGTACATCCGGATCTTTACGATTACGAGCATCCACCCACGATATATAGGCCGAGTGCTTTAGGGCTTCTGCCTGGTCACACTCTACGTTGAACCATGGACGAGCTGTGCCACCTGTTACTACGTCAGAGTAGGGAATATAGTAATCCATGCCCTGACGCAACACGTCGGTGATGGCATTCGCACAGATCGACGGATCATCACTGGTGAAACAGGTTTGCTGCCAAGAATAAGACGCATAGAAGTGCCGTAACTCATCCCAGTCTGCTGACTTGTATCGCCACACCCGGCGTGAGCCCTTCGGGCTGTGATCCTGCGGGGAGCGGAACAACACAGATTATTAGAATATTATGGTGTCATCGAGCTGATCTGATGATGGAGACCGGAGGTGGCCATAGGAACCTGTGATAAAACAACGAAACCTAATTGTGTTTGGGGTTTTTAGAATTGTCTCGATGAGTATTAGTTGCCCGTGGAAAAAAAAGTACAGTCGGCGATAAAAGCTTGTACCAAAAATGAATTTTTTGCCAAAAACTTATTTACGTTTGTAGCAGCAGAGGCACAGGCTTATAACTCTTCTGTCTTATACGGATATCAGTTTAAAGCCAGCCACATGTAAGTGTATTATAGCAGTAAAACTAAAGATTTGGTGGTCATATTTTTTATTATAAATGCACAATGGCTTAAGATTGCGCAGCAGGAGCAGCCGGGGCGGTGGTGGCGGCGGCTTCCTCCCTGATGCGGTCCTTCTTGAGGGTGCCCATGAAGGCGGCTTTGTCTGCCGGCGTCTGGAAACGACCATGACCGAACTTGGACGATGTGTCGATGAACTTCAGGTTGATCTTTTCAAGGGCAGCCCTCTTGGTGTGGACGCGAAGAGACTGAAAAAAAAAACGTGTAATTGGATTCTTCATCATACTCAATGGAGTGAGTTTTCTTTTACACAGAACCAAAGATTCTGTAGAGTGTAAATTGTAGAAAACATACATGGCATCAGTATTCATACTGATTAATTAGAAATGGACCACTAGCTTCATCTGTTCTCATAGTCATGCTTGTTATGAAAAAAAAAAGCTGCACTTTAGGAGGAAAACAAGTCGCTTTGCACGATGATAGTGGAGACCCATTAAAACATTTTTTTTCGAAGAACCCGTCATTTCGTACTTTAGGAGCAGAGGTGAAGCGAGGTCTCTTAAAAACAGAAAAAAAAAAATCTACAAGTTTCACGGATCATCCGATTTCGTTAAATTTGGTGTCGATTGTAAGAAAATGACTTGCTTCATCGTAAAAAAAATTAAAACAAAATATGTCAATACAAAAATAATGTAAAAAATTTAAAACCTACTTTTCACCTCAGCAGCTCGAACAAGGGTACTTTGCTTCTTAAAAACAGTGAGCAAAATGCGATTTTGCTCACTAAGTCATTTTGTCTCACTCAATGAGCAAAATCGCATTTTGCTCACTGAGTGAGACAAAATGAGTGAGCAAAATCGCATTTTGCTCACTGAGTGAGACAAAATGTCATTTAAGTGATCTTTATAGTCAAATGTCATTTCAACATGCGGGGTCTAATACAAGTTCGATATACTTGGGTTCTATTATCTCTGTCCCTCTAGGTATGTTCTCACTGCTTAGGGTGAAAAATTTTGTGTACTACACGAGATCAAAGTTATTTACATCTCGTGCGCTTTTGAATCCCTTACTACGCTCAAGATTCTAAATTAGATTCACTCGCTACGCTCGTGAATCTATTATAGAATCTTTCGCTTGCACGGGACTCAAAATAAGCACTCGAAGAAATATCAAACTTTGATCTCTTGTTGTACAAATAACTATTTTCCTTTTACACTTTATTTTTGCAAATAGTGTGTTCCATATAGGAAAAAGTCTACAAAAAAGCACTAAATGAAAAAATTAAACATATTTATTATCGTATACTGAAAACCACATCAAAATCGGCTAAGCAGTTTAAGAGATCCATGTTTCAGAACTTGGCCTAATTTTATTTATTTATTTTATAGACCAAGAAGCACGTAAATCATAGGAAATTTTAAGTATCTTGTGGGTATTTCCTTTATCTATTTTAAAAATATGTGTATATATTTACAAAAAAACCGGTTTTTACATTACGCAAAAAACGGCAAAAAAATTGCGTTTGTTGTATGGGAGCCCCACTTAAATATTTATTTTAGTCTATTTTTAGTATTTATTATTATAGCGGCAACAGAAATACATCATCTGTGAAAATTTCAACTGCCTAGGGGCTATTCATAAATTACGTCATTTCAAATTAGGGGGGGGGGGGGTCTGGACATCGGATGACGGTAGCACGACGTAGGAGGAAACGGGGTCCTTGGAGGCATGATTTTTGGATGATTTTAGGGGGGGGGGGGGGGTCCAAAATTGTCAAAAATCGATGACGTAATTTATGGACAGCCCCCTAGCTATCACGGTTCATGAAATACAGCCTGGTGTTTACCAGTTCTGTTCGTTTGGACAGACGAACGTACAGACGGACAGCGGAGTTTTAGTCCCTTTTTTAACCTTTGGGTACGGAATCCTGAAAAGGTCTATTCGCCGTCATTCGTACTTGGCTCACATGGTACGCTGCATGCAAGGTATGTTTGTGAAGTGCAGCTTGAGTTGAGGGAAGGTTAGTTACAAATTTGTTCTTTACTGTAAAAAACCGTTCAGTGCTCTGCATGTGCGTCATACAATTTAATGAAATGGTTTCTAGGGGAACAAATAAGCTTATAAAGGCAGGTACTTCAGGATGCTACTGGACGCTGGATATCCGACAGGCGTGTTGGAGTATCAGGGCCTAAATATACAACTGCTTCCGTGAGCGCGAAAACACAGCCTCATTTGGGATGCGACGTGTGTAAGCACACTTGCCCTTGTGTGAGGACACCTCAGGCCACAGGGCGTGTCGGAGCAGCCGCCGAAAAAGCAGCAAAACTTAAACGAGCGAAATATTCAAATTTGGAGCCTGCCTACGAATTTGTACATAGGTACGAGTAGGTACCAGTAGCCGTAGAGACAAGCGGTTCTTGGTGTGCTGAGGCAAAAAAACTATCAATAAGTTAGGACAATGATGCCTACGTGAAAAAAGGAGTGACCCCAGGGTCGGCGCATCTTTAGTCACACAGCGAAGCAACGCGAGCAGTGTTATAGGCAGGCAGAGTTCATCGGAACCATCTACCGCAAAAATACTGCAAGTTCCCGGCCCTAATTCTGCATCCAAAAAGGAGTCAAACAGGATGATCGACCCACTATCTCCAAAGCTGTTTACCTCTTGCCTACAGAAAATCGTCCAGAAGCTGGTGGCTAGATGGTAAACAATGGGCATTGACGTCGGCGAAATAAGGTTGACATTGACAAACCTGCGTTTTTCCGACGACATAAGTCTTCTTTTCCCCCACACTGCACCTCATTTAGAGAAAATGTTAGAAGGCCTTAGACCAGCCAAGTCTTGAAGTCGGATTCGAAATGAACAGGACAAAAACCCAGTTAATGGTCAATGGCGTGAAACGTTGGGTCACGGTAGATGGGCAGGATATACAATTTCGTTGACGAATACACCTGCTTGGGTGAGATAACATCCTTCGATAATAAGCAGTCCAAGGAAATCGATCGACGCATCGAAAAAGCCTGGAAGAGTTTTTGGTCCACGAAGGGCCATCTTCCACTGGCATCAAAACTCAAACACATCAACATGTGTATCCTTGCTTATCCTAACAATCTACAGTGCATAAACTTGGTCATTAACAGAAGCAAGTCTCGACTAAGGAATATGACAGTACTATCGCCTAGTAAATAAAACTTAGCCAAATTCTAAAACTTGAATCTCATAAACGGCTTAACCGATATTGATGCGGTTTTCAATATACGATAAGAAATATATTTGATTTTTATCATTTAGTGCTTTTTTGTAGACTTTTTTCTATATGGAACACACTATTTGCAAAAATAAAGTGTAAAGTGAAAAAATAGGTTTTCAATTTTTTTTACATTATATTTGTATTGACATATTTTGTTTTAATTTTTTTTACGATGAAGCAAGTCATTTTCTTACAATTGACATCAAATTTAGTGAAATCGGATGATTCGTGAAACTTGTAGATTTTTTTTTCTGTTTTTAAGGGACCTCGCTCCACCTCGGCTCCTAAAGGACGAAATGACGGGTTCTTCGAAAAAATGTTTTAATGGGCCTCTACTATCATCGTGCAAAAGTGCAGCTTTCGGGCAAAAAAGCTTCATAACCAGTAAGACTATCAAGCTTAGCCTCCCCATTAACAGACATCTTAAATTACTAAAATTATTATTGTAGCTTTTTTTAAGCTTATTTTAGTGTCTCACTGCTGGGCAAAGGTCTCCCCTATTTTTATTAAATTCACAGAACTTCATTTAGAACATAACGCATTATTTAACCTTTTCGACCTGACAGCTTTTGTGTTTGACACGGCAAATATTAGGTCATTACCTATGAAATTGGCGTTTTGTTCGGAGAATTTCAACGAAACACGAATTTCCATACAATTAATTTTGCGGATATTTTTTTGATGGCTAATTCAAACCAAACAAAATTTTTCCAGTAATTTTTGACACCTTTAAGGTATGTTTTCAATATCTCCATTTCTTGAAAATTGGTACCATTAGAAAAATATAAGTAATTTTAATACTCGAACCGACAGCACATGAAAAGACCTATTTTCAAGGCTTAATTCTGAATACTTAACAATAAAAAATAACAATTAATTGTATGTAAAATCGTTGTTTATTGAGTGCACTGTAGTTTTATTGTAATTGTGTATGTACTTTTGTAAAAAAAAAAAAAACTAGGATCAGACTTATATCTATGAACAAAAACGCCAATTTCATAGGTAAGGACCTAATACAAAAGCTGTCACGCGGACGCCACGTCACCGAAGTGTCAAAACTGAAATTGAACTTTATGCATATGCACGTAGGTATATATTGCTCTGTGGTCTGTGACCGATTAATCAGTCTTTGGCGTTGAACCTGCGGTGCGGATATATCGGTCATAGGCGTCTAAAAGGTTAAAACAAGCATAATGATTAGTACTAGTAGCTCATCTTACCTTCCTGAGGGTGATGACGCGTTTTTTGGGTCCCATGCAGCAACCCTTGATCATGACGAAGTCATTGTTGACCTCACCATAGTGGGGGAAGCCACCCATGGGGGTGATTGACTTCTCAGACAGGTCATACTCTGTGCAGGCATTGTTCTTGACAACCTTGCCATCCTTGGTGTGGATACCTGCGGAAATGATCATAATTAGGCACTGAACATGTCTCAGGTGAGATTCATAGTCTTCAACTTTAACATCAGTCCGCCCTAGTATAATCTTCACTTGAGATTCAGGTTCTAACCGTATTTTTAGCGTGTAAGTTGGATCATCACTTGTTTCACTAGTAAATAATAAATATCAGAAGATAATAGCACAAATTGATTTCATTCTGACATAAGCACAAAAAATGTCATGTACAATATGATCATAGTAGATCATATTTATTATGTTATGGTTACTTATAATTACAACATGAGTATAATATAGAAAGCTGAACACTGAACTCATGAACCTAAAAAAATAATCCCTAGTTCACATGATCTCCAGTGATATCTAGTTGTTCACTATGACCACATTTTCAGGTTGCATAGTATAAAATAAAACATGTTGAATATGCTCATATATTATTTTGTGGTTATCATAAGATTAATCATTAACAATAGAATTACCTTGTCCAATACGGTAAATCTTCTTGTTCATTTCAGTACGGTGGTGGTATCCCTTCTGACCAGCACGGGCAACAGTGAAGGAAACTCTTGAAGGATGCCATGCTCCAATACAAGCAACCTTCCGCAGACCCTTGTGCGTCTTGCGAGGCAGCTTCTTAGTGTGCCAACGGGAAGTGACACCTGTGAACATTAACAACAACATTAGATTAGGCACCATAAAGAAAAATATGCTCACAAATTATAACTATACAAAAATTTATATCTTTGGCAGGAATGAAATTATTGTTCAATGTTGATATAATATTTGAAAACCAACCCACCTTTGTATCCCTTGCCCTTGGTGACACCAATGCAGTCAATCATCTCATCCTGAGCAAACACAGAGTCAATGGGGATGGGCTTCTCCAGATGTTCCCTGGCCCACTTGACCTTGTCTTCAATGGTGCCACCATTAATCTGGATTTCCATGATGTGAGCTTTCTTTTGACGCTGCTTCAGCAACTTCATCTGGGTGTGGGCAATGAGCCTCACCACAGTACAGTAACGGATCATCTTTTTGAAGTCCTTCTCAATGGACTTGCGGCCAAGCTCATCCTGCCACCTCTTACTGGACTTGGTGAAAGCCTTCTTCTTGCACTTGTACCTGATTGGGGCACAGAGTAAAGCAGCTGCTGTAAGAGAATCCAGGCGGCCTCATCGTTGAGCGGAGACCACTTGGTAACAATATGCTCCAAGGCATACTTTGGGTAAACTCTCATCCAGTGATAGGAGAGCTGATTTTGATTGGATTAGTAATGACAACAAAAAGAACAGAAATCAAATTTAGGTAATAAATTTGCCCTAAAGTCTGGTATTTTTCTGTAGTAACATTATAGAATTGGCAAATCAGGCAGCTGTAATTTTTAATATAAATACACGATTTTTGAGAATTCATGAATTAATTCCAATTACAAATTTATAATTAAAAATTAATAATTTCTATTGAATCCAACTAAAGAACTTACCAGTTCTTGTAGAAGCGACGGCGGCAGTCCTCGGACATGTGCTCGGCCCACACGGTGAGCAGAGCGCGGAGCCCATGCGGAGTCTCAATATAACCGACAGCACCCACCGCCACCATAGGAGGAGTCTCGATGATGGTTACGGCCTCTACGATCTCCTTCTTGTTGATCTCTGAAAAGTTAAACAGTAAGTATAGGTATATAATTAGTCAAAATGTACAATCGGCAGAAGTTGTAAAACATACACTTTATTGTATGTATAACCTACAACAATGATATTACTGCGTGCATTTCAGAGCGGGAAAAATCTAATCGACAGATACACAGAAAAAGCACTAAATGTTATTAAGAGTTGTGACAACGAAAACGTGTAGTAGGTTCATAAAACAAATTTACTTACTTGATCCAGGACGGTCGGGTTCACGGACCACGTGGGTCATACCGGCCTTGTAGCCGATGAAAGCAGTAAGATGCACTGGTTTGCTGGGGTCATCTTTGGGGAAAGCCTTCACCTTGCCACGATGACGACGGGACCTCTTCTTGGGGTAGAATCCCATCGACCCATGACGGGGTGCTGAAAACTTCCTGTGCGACTGGAAGTAACAAAAATAGCATTTCTTTACTAAGATTCAGGACGATACAGATGACACCTTTAGTGGAAATAGCATCAGTCCGCCCTAGTATAATCTTCACATGAGATTCAGGTTCTAACCGTATTTAAAAGCGTAAAAGTTGGATCATCATTTGAGGACGTGGTTAGCTTTTGAGATACGAAATAATTATTAAAAACTATTGTCGTTATAACACTTTTTACTTAATTACACTTGAGATTTATTAAATAAAAAGATGACTTCGATATTCAACGATATAACAAGCGGACACTTACCATGTCGTAAGACTGTCACAACGAAAATGGCCGATTGTGAAGTTTTGACTTTTCGATTTCAACTTGACATTTGTCGCATAGACAAATAGATATGAGCGTAGCTGTTCCAACCGCTATTTAAACCGTTAGTTATTACAGACGAAAGAGTGAAACTTATATAATTATATTCACTATGTATATGGATCATAATTTGATCAACTCAAATTACAAGAAAACGATTTATTTTGTATTATATTTATTACACAATTTTTTTTTTTAAATTATACAGAAAAACTTTGATGATGGACTCGAATAGTGTCAATTTGGCCGTAACACACTATAGCACCGCACCAAGGTCATTGTGCAATGACCTTGGTGCGGTGCGATAGTGTGTTACCACTATTCGATTAGACTTGACGTTTGACGTCAAATCAATGACCAATGACATACTTAAATGATATTGACCAATGACCAACGCAGGAATACGCGATTTTTGTTTATATTTTTTATAATTTCTTGATTTGAAACAACAAAACTGGGTATACTGGGTAAATCACGAGTAAACAAATAATATTAAAATATAATTAGTAAACTCGGCGAGTTTATAACTGCATTTGACATCCCGCCAATTTTACTTTATTCTTCATTAGTATTGTTTTAATCACACATTTTCTGAAATGAATAATTCCGCTGCTAAGGTAAGGTATTTTCATAATTCTACTTCTGTGTTTGGGTTTATTCATAAATTAAATAATGTAATACTTCTTCAGGTTGGTGAAATATTCACTGAAGCTGGAGCTGCATTCAATAAACTGGCGGAAATGACAATGATGCTGCATCCTATGGCTGAAAATACACCTACGTATGTTTATAGTATCTATCTTATGATACCTCTCCTATGAGCTTATTACTTGCAATGTGATTTAATTGTTGATTTTGAGGCAATCACCAGCTTGGTATTGATACTTTCCCTTGTTACTTCTTTATCTAAACCTTGCATTGTTCATTTGTAGACCTCTTAAAAAGGCCTCATGGACCCTCATGAACCCCACATTTCTATAGAACACACTAGCAGTAGGTAGAAGTAGAAGTTAGATTTTGGCAATTTGATCTCTGGGTATTAAAATTTACCTGATTGTTACCTCATACAATTGTTAGAAAGTAAGTAGATTATAGAAAAGTGATGAATCGTCCTCCCTCTCTCCTCTCTGACCTCTGGGTCCACCTTGCATTAAGATTGACATGTATGTTTTAAGTGCACCAACAAAAACACCTGTAAAGAGAAAAGCAGCAGATGAGAGACCAGTATTAACCGGCACCTCACCACAAACAACTCACAATGTTCACGCAGCACCTATATCACAGCAGGTTAGTGTTTTACTACAATTTAATTGGTCGGAACCAGCAACACCATATAGTGGATGGCATTAGGTACATCTTATGTTGAAATTGCAGAAAAATAGGTGTAATGCCAGTTTTCCTAGCCCCACATGAAAGGGAATAGGAACATTTCATTCCCATTTACCCTTGCTGAGGACCAATATCAATAGTTTCATTCCCATTTGTCCCCACCAGGTACACATGGGAATAAATCATTCCTGTTTGGGACAAATGGGAATTCACCAAAACAAACTGTGAAGCTGTTTTCTGAAATGAGACCCAATGTACACTTACAAAAAAAATTGTTTTTAATTATCTTTGACACAAGATTTATTTCTTACAAAAATCTGTAATTACTTCAAATGTATTAAATTTTATTAAAACTGCTTATACAAGTGCCTGATACTAAGTGCATCAAGTCAAGTGTTCATTATGCATAATAATTCATGAAAAAGGCAGGTTGTTTTTATCTTATGATTCTTATTTAGTATTTTTAATACTTTGAATTTGTCGTCCCATTATCATTTTGCTTATTAGGGATATAGCTGTGTTATTTGGTAGTGAAATTAAAATAATTTCAAATTCTGTAATATTCATCATACTGTTTCAGGTGACCCTAAACATGTTGAATGCTCATGAATCAGAAATGGACGGAGATGGCCTCAGCAATCAAGTAAAACTGGAGTTTGAGTCCAGCACTGAGGAAGTGACTACTTAGGCGAGGTGTATTTAGAAAAAAAACAATCTAGATATAAGTAGTCATTATCTATTAAGCTGGCCATAACCACTAGGGTATGCCTGCGCAGTATTGCCTGTACAGTCGAACTGCACTGGTAAAAAGGAGTGTCTGTGGCATTCGACTGTGCAGGTTGAGCTTAATTGGCTTTACATGAGCTGTTGAACTGTGTGAGTGTGTGGGCATACTCTGGTGTGTATGGCCAGCTTTGTTTCTTGTATAAGGGTTACAAAAATAAACTGTATACACATATGTATTTCTAACATGAGTAGTAGATAATTTGTAATGTAACCTGAATTGAAACTCCCTCTCACTTGACACACAGGTTGAATAACACTGCACCACAACTGATGTAAAAGTAGGATTCTTCAATGAGTAGGTATTATTCATTGAAACTTAGCTGTTTTGATTTCTATCCTTTGTTATTATGAAGCCTCTGCCTGTGATTATTCTAAAGTGACTTTGATTTATTTTAGATAATCATAAGTGCACTTTGTATTAGGGTGGTATTCCACCTATCCTATTTCTTTGTCCAACGTGTATTGTGTCTCACATTTTGCTTTAATGAGAGAGTGAGATGCACTGACTTTAGACAGGTGGAATACCACCCTTACATATATGTTTGGACAGTTTTATATATGTATATTTAAACAATAATTAATGCCGGTGTTTCAATTTAAAAATATTTAATTTGTGTTAACACATTTACAGCCAGCATCAGCTACACTCTACGAGCGTAGCCGATAACACGGGAAAACCGTATGTAGGGAAAAGCTTACAAACAAAGAACTCGCAGGTCACTGGCAGTGAATGTGTTAACAGGAAAAGAAGCTAAAGCAGTATACTGAGCTAGAAACAAGATGACCATGTTTTGTTTAATTTAGGTAATTAACTAATGTTGTGTGATGTACATTAAACATAATTAAACAATTGTTCACTTTATCCATAATTTTTATTATAAATAAACAATAAAAATTATTATCTACAAATACTTTTTTTATTCTGTAATCAATTCCTTGTTATGAAAACTTAAAATCTTTCTATTCCATGATGGGTTCAGAGAACCACATACTCTCTCATGTGTGCCTTCATTAACCTTATTTTCTATGACAAACTCCACATCACTTCTGATTTTTAATGAATCATATAATGGGAATGTGCTACCAGATTTTTTCAATCTTCTTTGGGCATTTCTGTAACATTTCCATGGTTGCGGCTCTATAATAATTGATCTAGATTTTATTTTTATATAGTTGATAAAATCTAATAGACCATCATCTCCATTATTTAGATGTATCCACATTGTGACAGAAAAACAGAAAATTACATCAAATCTTTTTTTCTGATAGCCTTTCAAATAGTCTTGAATTGATTTGTGGTCATTATCAGACATAATATTGCAAGTTATAAATGTAATATTAGGGATTTGAATGGTTTCTTGTGCTCTTGCGATCAGTGTTGGATCAATGTCAACGGCCAGCATGTGTATATCATTTTCTGGGTAAATTGTTTTCAAGTATTGATATAGGTCTTTTGTAAGTTCTCCCGTGTTGCAGCCAATGTCTAGGCACAAGAATGGTTCACTAGCAGCAGGTGCGGGGAACATTTGTTTGTTTAGGTTATTCGTTCTGTGCTCTACATTATGGAATGAGTAATAGTTGATAAAATTACCAAATTTTACAGCACCAGGATCATTACCCAGATGATTTAGATCTTCACTTGTCATGATAAAAAACTTATTTGGATACTTAATTCTTGAGCTGTATCAGTCCGGAATGGCATGTGAGTGTGTAATATTTCTAATCTACATTAGAAAACTGTGTGAAATAGCTTTCCAAAGTTCACGTTCTAAGTTTTATTGTATAGTTGCGCTACTTGCGCTTTGCGCTGAATGCGCTGGATGACGATGACGTATAATTTAGAAACTTAACCTGACATTGACGTTTACTTACTACATTTCAAATACTATCAGATATTCTTCATCAAATATGACTAATATCCCTTCCCAGGGGTAGACAACTTTTATCTCGTAGCTTAACTGCTATAGTTATAACTTTTATCTTGTTTTGCTTATTATTATTTAGACTGATTCGAAAAATTGGAATTCAGTTATTATGTACTTGAGGTGGCGCAGGGCTATCATTAGAATAAGAACGTACCCACTTTGACAGTCGCCCGGTCGACGTAGGACGAATTTCGTTTCACGCAAAGCGAAGTTAACAATAGGATTTAAGAGGACTCTTTTCTAATAAATGTATGGGGAATCAAATGGGAATCAATCTCAATAACTCGAATCTGGCAAGGCAACTTTCTTCTTTTGGCTTGTCTATTCGAGAGATAGAGAGCATTTGTATCATCATTTTATAAAGTTCGTTTACGGAAATGATGCCGTTGCTCGGAAGATGAGCAATAATCACTAGCAATGATACTCTTCTTCACCAATTTCACCATGCAAGCAGGTCCTGTATTTGAGCTCTTAGAGCGTTTTCACATTGTCCGATTCGATATCGGGTGTCGGATGATCCTTGGAGAGATTCAGCTGCTAAGTAGGTAGGGAGTTCCCTATGGCATCAAGTCCTTCATTTTTGGTTTAAGACGAAGTGGATGTCCGCGCGAAACCGCCTTTCCATACGAACGTAGTTCCTATATATTTTCCTCTCTGAATATTAACATAATTAAAAATATTTTGACACAAGTACCACAGGCCCTTTCGTTTTTTTTAGTGTTCCGTACAAAACTTTTTTTCGTATCTAATTACAGCTTGGCAAAAAAAATAGAAATTAAAAAGTGCCAACACTGTAGTGTCGTCCCGTTTTCTTATATAAATTGGTTTGAAAGGGACAACACTTGGCATTTTTAATTTCTACTCTTTTTTCCCAAGCTGTACCTATTATAAAAGTAGTAGCAAAAGGCGCGAAATTCAAATTTCCTATGGGAAGTCAACTCTTCGCGCAGCCTACATTTTTTAAATTTTCTGCCTTTTTCTACTGACAAGGTCGCTGTGCCAGAGTATAGCTTGGATTGTGTGAATATTAAACTACCTATCTTTTTTAGTAAGTATAGGGACCTTGCGCGTTGGAGGGTCTGCCACAAAGAATATAATACTCACTAGGAGAAGAACGGTAACTCCATACAAAAAAATGTCCCCAACCGTTTATACGTTTATACTAGTGGCGCCGTCTTTGTGTACCAATGGAACTAAAGTTGACAACCGGTTTAGCCTGGCGGGTATTGGTAGGTAGTAATTTTGTTGATAAACATATTTGTTATCTTCATATCACGAAATATATGCAAGATGCAAATATTACCCCTTGTTTGTGGTATTATCAATTGATTTAAATAAAAGGCATGTTTATGTTTATAACATTATATATATTATTTATTAAAAAATGTTTTACATATAAAAATATACACTGAAAACTGGCAACTGGCAACTTAATAAAAAAATAGACATTAATAAAGCGCATTCACAAAGTTTTCAGTACCTTTTATACAAATAACATTAGGCATGCCTACCTATTACACTTTACACACAGATACACTACACTTTACATACGGCATTTTACACAGATTTCCAACTTGTATTCATACATTTCTTCACGGTTAATTAATACGCTTTCCAGATGCGTTATGACTCGGTTCCTTCTGAACCCACTAAAGTTGTAAATTTCACTCTGGCTGCTTCAACAGCCGTTGCCCCGCATTTAGCACATTTTCTATGTGCATTGCTGTAATCCATGTAGGTACAGACTTACAGTCTTAAGTGGTACGTAGCGGTACACGTTGTATGTATTATTTAAAGAGTTAATCAATAAAATTTTCGTTATGAACTTTAACCACAGCAGTTGGACAGAGTCATTGACAAATATATTTTTTATTATGGTGGGTAGACGTACCTACCCTCCATATATTTTATGAACATTGATAAAGACAGTTGGAAGCAAATATTCATTATAAAACTTAATCGCATGTAATTAAGTTTTAAGCGTTTTAAGTCCCGTTTTATGATTAATATTGTATAAAATTCGTGATAATTTAAATCAGAGTTGGGAGCAATGTTGCTGTAGAAAAATGTTTTTATTTTTATTACTCGCAACTTTTTCCCGGAGGCCAACGCACACATAGAAGATTAAGGCGCACACATGCGCAATTATTTGGGGACATAACTTTCTTAGGAAGTGAACAGGCCTTGGTCTGCCATCTAGTGGCCTGAATCAAAAACATATGTGCACATGTACATTGCCAAAACAAGGGCTACCATCTACCGTTCTCGTAGGTACGTTTCCGTGTGCATAGTAGGTTCTGCCATCTTGTGGGCTACATCGGAAGCATAAACATCACATTTACGCCTCTATAAGGTGTCTACTGTCCAGTTAGACGATTTACACTAACGTTATAAATATTAGGTTAACTCTCGTCCTTGTCAAAGTACTTGTGACAGTAATATATTTGATTTTGCAAGCCATTATTAATTGATTTCGATACACCTATCAATAACCACAGAATACCAGCATAATGCACTAATGATAATTGAGCAATCGCCTGCAAGCGTAACTTTGCTACGAGTATTTCCTGGTTTCCTGAGTCATTACACCTACAAAATACTTACCAAACGTATACCTACCTACTTATAATAAAAACTCAATCCAAGAACGGAAGAACACTAAGGCAATCGTGCGAAACTGCATGACGTTCTGCATAGGAACGAACTGCGCATGCGATCGAGAACAGTTAACGTTACGGAGTTTGCCCACTGCCATGCTTATCAGTATGTTGCGACTACTTTCTTGTACTAAATCAACACGGCTTTAACGCAAAAATAAAGTTGGTCAAGCAGATCTTGTCAGTAGAAAAAGGCTCGATATTCAAATTTTCTATGAGACGATATACCTTCGCGCCTACATTTTTCAAATTTGCCGCCCTTTTCTACTGACAAGATCTGCTTGGCCAAGTATATATTCAAAACCAAATAGAATTAATTAGATTTTTGTACCGATGTGAAAGGTACGTACTGGGCGGATTGATGGGCGGCGTCGCAAAAAAAATAGATTAATTTAAA
This sequence comes from Cydia splendana, assembly GCF_910591565.1. Taxonomy (NCBI): domain Eukaryota; kingdom Metazoa; phylum Arthropoda; class Insecta; order Lepidoptera; family Tortricidae; genus Cydia; species Cydia splendana. The sequence goes on along the minus strand of NC_085964.1, from coordinate 11,587,068 downwards.
AAAAAATACGCACTACTTGTCTAAGTAATTTTAAAGCCAGTGAAATGAAACATTAATAAGTTCTGAAATTGGAAAGCGTGATATAAGTACCTACATAGTAAAAGCTTTTGGATTTTGGACCTGTTGTTGAGATTATACTGTAAAACGTAATTCAAGACCAAAAAAAGTAAGACAATGTTGCCACTGCAATAATTTGTTTGTAAAATAGTAAATTCCTTTTGATAAATAATCATGCTAAGATAATTAATTTATTAGTAATTTTACTCCTACGATTTAAAAAAGTACTTTTATTTACTTATTTTTACAAGACGCGCTAGTAAAAAGTGGCAACATTGTCTTACTTTTTTGGTCTTGAATTACGTTTTGCAGTATAGTTAGCCTGAAATAATTTCAGTGAAATTAGAATCCAGGATCGTCAGCTGTTGGCAGGGTCACTAACCGTACCGAGTCGACTATAATAACCTAGGAGGCCGTTAAAGTGTAGCAGTATTTTTGTGCTCTGGACTTCTGGCAAGAAGTACAATCGCACGAGAAAGTCGTAGGTATCATGTACTTTATATTCCTAAAATGGTTATTACTGATCCCATCAATGGAAATGAAAATACATAAGGGCTTATTAAATCTATCCTTTTTCATTTTTCAGGACACTTTGTATGAAGCAATTTTAAAGCAGTTAATTTTAGAGTTGCGCGCGTCGTAGCACGATTTTTATTTAGATGCGGTATTTACTTGCGCCGTAGGTACTTATATAGCAAGGGCGTAGCATCGGATATCCGTATGCATTTTCGCTACACAACACTCATGATAGTCATGATACGTAGAAGTGGCGCGACAGTTAGGCCAAGCGCGCACCACGACTTTTTGTCGCGCGATAATTTAGTCGCAGAAATGTAACGTATGTAGAGATGGGTCGCGGGTATTTACCCAATTTACCCACCCAGGTAAATACCCGGTAAATACCCATCTACCCGGTATTTACCCGTATCTACCCAAATGGACGGGTAGATTCATTTCTTGTTGCACATGTCGATTTGTGTTAAAGTGGAGATATAAACCGAGTTAATGGCTGTAATTATTGTGTGTCATTTAAAAAGAAATGGTTTAGTTGCAGTTGCAGTTGTAACTAAGGAATTTTTAGTACAATTTTAATAAATATTAAAAAAGGCCGTCATAAGAGTATTTTTATTAGACTTGAGTAAATTATCGTACTTATACGTTGATAATACACATTCCAACTTCGGTCGGCGGGGGGTGCGGTTGGGGGGAGGGGGGAAAAAGTGAACTTTTTCATATTTCTTGGAATCTGTCATTAATATCGAAAAGTGTTGTATGTACAAACTAAAGTAGACATAATTTTCTACAAAAAAGGTTATATACATTTTTGTCCTAAAACTAACTGTGTTTGACTTATAAGCTTCACAAGTTGGGATACTGCACAATTTTTTTTTATTATCATTCATAAGTATTCTTTATTTTCATCTTTCTAATGTATATTAAAAGCATTTTAAAACATTTCCGGAAGCCAGGGAATGATTTTACACGATTTTCATAATAGGACTGATATGTTAAAATCGAACTTCACCTCATAGCAACCTTTTCGTAATTAGTTTGAACATACATTTTATGTAACATTGTAAAAAAATACTTAAATTAATCTTATTTATACTCACATACCATTAAACACATCAAATTTAGAAGAAAAACGAAAATACCCGCGTATTTACCCGCGGGTAGGTAAATATCGGGTATTTACCGGGTAAATACCCGCTCTCGGGTATTTACCCGGGTAGTTACCCATCTCTAAACGTATGTGTTTATATGGCAGTGCGCGCATATGCGACAAAAAAATCGCAGCGATTTTAAAATTGTGATTTGTCACATTTTTCCGCGACTGCTCGCGACGCGATTGTCGCAAAGTGAATTGCAGCATACGGAGCTGTATGGCCCCGCGCGCACTGCGATTATAAAATCGCACCCCGGACCTCAGTCGGCATTTGGCTCTCCAAGCGTCAACATATCGGAACCTGCTTCTCCAATGGAACCACAAGATGAGACGCTTGATGTTGACCCAGTGTGTTGACCGTTTAATTATGGAAATAGAAGGAGATCACCTTTGTGTCTATAAGAAGACACGTTTCACGACAAGCGACTGGTACGAAATCCATGTTGAGAATGAACAAATCGTCGACTTTTTCATCGCAGTGCGCGCAGTGGATTTTCTGCGATATATTACAGCGCGATTCTAAAATCGTGTCGCAAAAATTAAAATCGTGGTGCGCGCTTGGCCTTACTCGCCCGCGAAATAGTCTACCCGTCCCTCTCTAATTAATACAGTGACAAAAAGACGGGTAGGATATCTCGCGGGAGAGATACTGTCGCGCCACTCCTGTGCTAGGCATGGAAACGACACGCAGTGCAGTGGGTCTCACGCGAACCAATAAGTGAGAGGAGATGCCTAATGATACTACTCGCAGTACATTTCGCGTGCAGAAATCAGCGCGATTGTATTAGGATATATCAATATCACAACCTTAACAGATTTTAATATTAGAATACCGCTCCTATTTTCAAATTAGAGTCGACAATGGACAACGGTAACTATTTAGAAAAACCCTCCAGAGAATTGGAACTTTTGCAAATACATATGAAAGTCAACTTACCTAGCGGCATTTGAACTTTAAAAATTTGTTGTCCCCGTTCAGTTGTGTTGCAAATCGCCACTTGTTGCGAATTTCCTACTTTTCACACTTTTGTCGACTGGTCTGGCCTAGTGGGTAGTGACCCTGCCTGTGAAGCTGATGGTCCTGGGTTCGAATCCCAGTAAGGGGATTTATCTGTGTGATGAGCACAGATACTTGTTCCTGAGTCATGGATGTTTTCAATGTATATAAGTATTTGTATATTATATTTATCGTTGTCTGAGTACCCACAACACAAGCCTTCTTGAGCTTACCATGGGACTTAGTCAATTTGTGTAAGAATGTCCATACAATATTTATTTATTTATTTTTATTTATATATTGTATTGTAATATTCGTAATGTACTATTATAAATATGAGGTGAAGGAAAACATCGTGAGGAAACCGGATTAATCCCAATAAGGCCTAGTTTACCCTCTGGGTTGGAAGGTCAGATGGCAGTCGCTTTCGTAAAAACTAGTGCCTACGCCAATTCTCGGGATTAGTTGCCAAGTGGACCCCAGGCTCCCATGATGAGCCATGGCAAAATGCTGGGACAACGCAAGGAAGATGATGATGAGGTGCATGTGCGTATGCTCAAAAAAGACAATATATATGCCCAAAAATCCGTGCTCGTCACACAAATTTGAACCCGGGACCATCGGCTTCATATAGGCAGGGTCACTTCCCCTCTAAGCTAGACCGGTCGTCAATTTGCATCTATTTCCTATATCTGAAACTAAAGCACAACTACGCAACACCATAACAAGCAACAAAGGGGGAGAAGGAGGGAGGAAGAGAGTCCACTGATGGTATACCTACATACTGGTATCTAAAGTGTCATTCTATGGAACTTGCTAACTATGTAAACAAACTGCCATATTGAAATTGTCTCTGAATGATGACTTTACTAATAGTGACTTTTGTTTACATAGTTAGCAAGTTCCATAGAATGACACTTTAGTTAATAACGATTCTTATTACGGAAACCTCAATAAGTATAGCTTAACGACAGTGCGTTAGTATTAATGGGTGAATCCGTCGACACGGTTCGATTCCCTATGGCTTTTACTTTCTTTTTGTCGATAACAGATACAGTTCCTTATACGTATTTAGTGTTTGGAGCGCGCACGTCCTCGGGCGCGCGCCACCGGCGCCGGCGTCGCGGGCAGTGCGGGCACGCGCCGCCTGGTGGCGGAAATCCACTTCACACCCTGCGTAAGCGCATGTTACTGATCGATTTAAGTATGATCTGAAATCGGTAAGCCACAAGTGAAACGGAGGATTGAACGATCCTCGTAGTGCACGCCAACTTACCTGTATGTAATTATATTTTTCGCACACACTCAAACGCGATCTACTACACGAGCTGCAGATATAAGTCTTGCTTTTTGCCAAGCATTCTATCGGAGAAATTCACTTGGAAAATATTTCTCGATCATTTTCAAGTTCAGTTACGTAAGTACGCGTGCGGGAGAATTGGTGCGGAATGGCGGATGTTTGGTGGTGCTCGACGGCGAAGTGGCGCGCGGTTATAAGCTCGCACCCGCTCCTCCGGCTGTCAGTTGCCGATAGACCACCCTCGCAGACGTTGATTTCTAGTTATTAGTGCAGTGTGTGAACATACGTCAAAATAACAAAATGTGTTCCGCTTTTCGGATAGCCGTCGTGTCAGTTATCTGTGTGGTCGTCGCCTCCGGCCACGTGCACGGCCCCCGCAGATCCCGCCGGATGGATGCCGAGGATTATGCACAGAACGAAATCGACAGTGGAAGAGCCGAAGAGAGCTCGTGGTGGCCTTCGGCAGAATTCGCCGTTTTGCAGAAAGTTTATGACGACTGCAGTGCGCAAAAGCACCTGACGATGTGCTTAAAGGGCAAAGCCCTGCACGCCCTCACACGGGCCGTGGAACAGGTGAACAGTGATCCGAGTGCTCAAATTACCGTGATGTGCCATAAGAGTGTATTGTAATGTTTTGTTGTATTGTACAGGAGAGCGTGCAGCTCGCGGACGGGCTCACCCTGGTGAAGCAGGCGGACGCTCCCGCGGCGGTCGCGGAGCCGCGCTTCTTCCCTGGCATGTCCACGGAAGACAAGCTCGATATGGCTCTGCGCACTAAATTCGAGCAATTGATGAACTCGCACACCATCTCGATGGATTTGGCTTCGGAGGGTAGAGGCAGAGGTGAGTACAGTAATCGAGCAAACCTAAGGAGGGTATGATTTGAAATAAATTTGTACTTCTCACATGACAATTTCAATTGTAATTCAGGCAAGAAAGTGCTCCCTTACCTGCTGCTCGGTATCTTCACCACCGTAAGCGTGGTGGGAGGCATCGCCCTTAAGACGCTGGCCGCCATCGCTGGCAAGGCGCTGATCGCCAGCAAGGTCGCGCTCACGATAGCCGGTATCATCGCCCTGAAGAAACTCTTCAGCCACGACGGCGCCCCCGGCGAAACTACCTTCCAAGTGCACGCTGATGGACATCATAGGTAATACTAACAATAAATACATATCTTAAGCGATTTTAAATACCTACTGGAGGTATAGATACACACAGTTTGGGAAGGTATAAACTGCTCTGTTGCTGGGTATCTTTAACATACCTAATTATTTATATCTCCCTAAGTCAAATCTAAAAAAAAACATACGAATTATATCCTCGTAAGATGGCAGTAAATTTGTTACATTTTTACGGATTCCGAGGGCTTAGCCAAAATGCAAATCTTTTGCGCTGTAGCGAAGGAAACGGTAATGTCTCTCTTCACTCTTCCATGCGCAACAGAGATACATTAGCGTTTCGTCCGCTACGGCACAAACGATTGGCATCTTCGCTAGGCCCCCAGGCTGTAAAAACAGCAATTAAAACGACAGAACTCCCACTTTCTAGCCAGGGAAGCCATAAAATTTTGTGCAAATCTTGGGCGGTAATCCAAATAATATCTCAGATTTTTAAAACATTTTCATAATATACTTAGGTATAATATCTGATACAATGTTTTATAATTCTTTATATTTCAATTCTAGTCTTTAATTCGAAGGCGGAATATGTACGTGGTGAGGCCAGCGAAAGCAAGCGCGGTGGACCCATACCGATACTACGGCGAGCAGACGACGTCCACCGCCGCCGCCAGCGCGTAGCCCGCGCCCGTCTCACCCGCCCTGACCCGCCGCGCCTTCGCCCACACAAAAACCTCAAACCAAAGTACCGTCCATGCTATGGACATCCTACTTAGACGATTGGTCGTCCGCTCTCGTTGTCAAATCTATGTCAATAAATTATTTAGTGTAATTTATTTATTCGTGACTACGGTTGTATGTTTAAAGTTAAATAATTGCAGAAGTGATGTAAGAGATAATAAAAAAACATGACACTGAATATGGTTTCATTTTCCGGACTGTCTGGTCTGATTTGTAAAAACTAACGAATTACTTAATAACAAACTTTTTGCGCAGTTATTCTTTAATAATAAAATCTGAAAAGCATCTAACAGTGCATAATAAGCGATGTTAGATAAGCATGCTTTGTTAGGCATGATAACAACACCGTACAGATATGGGTATTTCACTGTCAGTGCAGTAATTAAAATGTTAACGTTACTTGCAATTATGCACTCACTGCAATATCCTATAACTAAATGATTTCACTATTTCCACCGGTAAAATTATGATCTTCTATAAGTAATTTTAGTAGGCGAGTAGTCTTTTTCGCCATCTTGAACTTTGCGATAGGTCCGGGATGGATGGGTTCATCCCTCATGACGCTGGTTTAAATACTTGCTTTAATTAATAGCATTAACCCGCTTTCTTTATTCGCTCTAGTGGAGAGGAGTCCGAGAAATGTGTCGAGATTTTCCGTTAATGTGGGTGCACTGGGTACGAACGTGGAAAGTTAGAAAGCTTTAATCGATTCACTGCACATGCACGCATAGTGGTGCAGCACGTAGCTTGTTATGATCTTTTCTGCCTTATTGCGCATCGAGGTAATGCAATTTATTGCTTTTTACGCTAGGCTTGCTCTTGGTTTTGCTTATTCAATGTGAAGGTTACCTACCCTTGTTCTGCTTGCTAGTGGGTAGGTACAGGTACGCGGGTGTGTGTAGTAGGCATGGTAGTCGATGTGTATATATGTAGTAACAGAACAAGTAGTTAGGAACGCTGCCTAATTACAAATGAATAGATGAGTGGGGCACTGAGCTATTTTCCAGCGAGGAGAGCGCTGTATCGGTGTGACGCGACGCAGCGTTTGTTCGGCTGCGGAAGGTCAGCTCGTTGATTAGTCTAGCGCCGGTAAAGGCCGACCACAGAGCGCGTTTGTGCGCCCGGACTGCTGTTTATAATGCAGATATGTGTTTGCCCAATCGCTGCACGCTACGCTGGCTATATGGCATCGTTAATGTGGCTGGCGTCTCTTTGCATACGCAAATATAGGGCGGGCGGTCCAGCGCTGATTAAGCGGTGCGCTGGCGGCCTGTGTACAGCTACTCATTCTCTATACCTCGCATTTTGCTACTTTGAAAATTAGGGTATTTGGGAATGATACCTACTCATCCGGGAGTAAGAGAGTTCTTGTAATTGTCTCGTAGAATAATTCGATCAACAATGCGGAAAATTATTAAAATTACCTAGGCGAGCCCCAGCAGTCTATAAGTGTCGCATCTGATGTAAGCGACGTTAATTATTAGTTATGGTAGGATATATCCAGGTCCGCCATCACGCCGATGCACCTAGTCGCGACAGCCGTCTTCCCCCGAGACCTCGGCACCTGTCTAGGCGCCTGTCAGCTAATATAAGCTGGTGCTAGATGTAGGTGTCGCCTACAATCTGCGGGCTTCAATACTTGATGTCCACCTGCGCCTCGAATTAGGCCAACCGCCGCCTGCCTGACTCGAGATTACTGATGGATGAGCCGTAATAGCGGCTTGCTCATACTATTACCGTAAATTATCCACTTACATTGTGTCCATAGTTACATACAATGCCGCCACATGTAAACGTTTGTTGGCTAAAATAATGAAAACATTTCATAGCTTCGATACCGTTTCCAGCACAAAACAAAGTAACTATTAGTAGTAATTAAAAGTTATTCTTTTTTGACATGATTTGGTCGTTATTATATTTTATTTTATATGTAAGTGGCCGGGCCTCACGTGAGGCAGGATATGAGGCTGCGGGCGTCACTCGTAGCGTAGAGCGAAGTTACTTTACGGGCGAATGGTCAAAGTATCCGACATAAACCTATTTTGTTCTCTTCTTATATTGGATGTACGCTCCCTTCTTCGCCCGCCTCTCCACCGTCCGCTGTCCTTTGGAACAGGGCTGATACTTTAGATATATAAATTTAATTATAGTAATATGTCTAACACACAAGTAGGTACTTTTTTAAGAAACGTATTATATAGGTATCATAAAGTAAACTAATCCGTATTTAAGGAATAAAACTTAAGTAAACTTAAGTAGCATGTGCGTTATTGGTATGTCAATACGAGTATCAATATTTTATTGGCCCTAAAAAACTATTAGACATTCTGACCTTATGAACCGCAGTACTACTCTTATAGTGTTAAACAGGATTTCTAATGGAGTTTTAAATAAATTCGTTGATACGGCGAGAGTAGCAACCCTGCCACAGCGGGGCGGGTCTCTGCGCGGAAGTTTTGCCGGGAATTATGTTGGTACGTGCCAAAGCCATTATTGCTCGAGAAAAGTTCATCAATTTCATTTCTAGCCCGGCACACGACCCGGCCGCTCCCACCTTCCACACATGACTGATATACACGACCTTATTTCAACGGGTATTTTAACCATCAGAAAGGAACTTCCTAATTGAATATGTCGGCATATCACAGGGAATTGAAAGGTTTTGATTGTGTTTGGAAAGGCGGCTTAGTACGTGGGTTTTATAAAGCGACACGAGTATTTATTTATAAATTTAAGCGGTATAGTATAACATATATACTAGGGATGTACCGACTAGTCGCCGACTAGTCGGGAAAGCCGACTATCCGGCCACATTTGTAGTCGGCGATTAGTCGGCGACTAGTCGGCAAAAATGGCCGATTAGTCGGCACTTTATCACTGATAGAAAAACAGAAAAAAAAGAAATTAACAGTCAATATTTACCATATGTTTTATGTTTATTTTACTAAAATACCTATTCAGGGTGCATACGAAAACTTTTGTTCATATAATTGACCGTTTGATCGTTATCATAATTATGTTGGTGGGCTGGTGTTTTCCTCTACAGGTCGATCTCAACTGATTCTCGTGTAACTTCATATGCAAGTTCTATAGTTTTTTTTTAATTATTATTCAGTTTTGTTTTTAGGGTTCCGTACCCAAAGGGTAAAACGGGACCCTATTACTAAGACTCCGCTGTCCGTCCGTCCGTCCGTCTGTCCGTCTGTCACCAGGCTGTATCTCGTGATCTTTGATAGCTAGACAGCTGAAATTTTCACAAATGATGTATTCCTGTTGCCGCTATAACAACAAATACTAAAAACAGAATAAAATAAAGATTTAAGTGGGGCTCCCATACAACAAACGTGATTTTTGACCAAAGTTAAGCAACGTCGGGCGGGGTCAGTACTTGGATGGGTGACCGTTTTTATAGATAATGATACGGAACCTTTCGTGTGCGAGTCCGACTCGCACTTGCCCGGTTTTTTTTATAGTGGAGCCATGAGGAACTATTAAGGATGAATCACGTTAGACAGGGCCGTTCCCGGGTCGGAGCTACCGGAGCTTACTTTTCTATGACATGACAGGCGATCACGAGCATCACGTGATCGCCTGTCATGTCATAGACCACAGAAAATAATGCGCCGGAAGCTCCGGGCCGGACACGGCCCGGACTAACGTGAGTCATCCTTTAATGTTATTGCAAAATTTAGAGACTTAGTCAGGGCACATTGCTCGTAAAGACGCTGACCACAGGGGATAGGTTCTTAACTGGCGACTACGTACGGGAAATAGAGCCTTGGAAATACCTCCTACAAGCTGTACTGACGGTCTGCTCAGGATCGCAAAATAAAAGAACTAAAGACAGAAATTGAACGAGGATTCTTATGATAGGTCTTTGAACCTGTAGAGAACACCTTTTAGCCAAGCTAAATTATGATTAATAGCGCAACCAAAGGAGCAAAACTATTTTTTTCACCTGAACTTATACGAAACTAATGATCTGGCCGACTAGCCGACTAGTCGGCCGACTAATCGGCCATTCGAGCGCCGATTAGTCGGCTAGTCGGCTAGTCGGCCAAATCAATAGTCGGTACATCACTAATATATAAATAATAAATAATAAATAAAAAGCCCATTTATTCCATAACCAAAGATTAAATTTACATAACAAAAAGGTAATTAAAATCTTTAAACGCAACAAACAACTTAGAAGAGATAGATCGAAGAATCAAGAAAACTTGGAATATGTTTTGGAGTAAGAAAGAAGTTCTAAAAAGCAGTCTCCCACTTAAATTGAAAAAGGTAGTAATAGACTCTTGCCTACTCCCAACTATGACATACGGCAGTCAAACATGGAAATACACCGAAGAAGCCAAAAACAAAATTAGAAGCTGCCAAAGGGCTATCGAACGAAATATTCTGAAAATAAAACTAAAGGATAAGATAAGACACAGTGATATTAGAGCAAAGACAAAAATAATAGATGCGTTAGAATACAGTCTAAAGTCCAAATGGAAATGGGCCGGCCATGTTGCTAGAATGCACGCCAAAAGATGGACTAAAGTGGCCACGCTGTGGAAAGGGCCAGACGGCAAAAGAAGACACGGCAAACCAAACGCCAGGTGGTCAGATGAACTCCGTGACATAGATAAGGACTGGCCCAATACTGAAAAAAAAAAAAAAAAAAAGATTTTAATTACATCACTAATATATACCTACCTTTTATTTATAATTGATATAGCCAATACTTGAATAACAAATTATACCTACCTAGTTCAAATAATACTTCTAACGTAGGTAGGTACCAGAGAGTATAGTTTTATAGTTACAAGGTAGTTAGTTCGGATCGACTGGCCTAACCCATATATGCCCATTGGGTTGTTTTCGACCCACTGAATAAATCTCGCTTCTATTACTCAATTAGTAGGAGAATGAGCCTGTAACCTCAAGGAGTTCAGAGCTTAAACAGGTTTTGGGCATATATGGGCTAAAACTTATTAACTGTTATTTTAGCTATTTTACTTGGTCATTCATACCTGCCTTACCTACCTACCTAGTACTTTAAAAAATGTTGCCAAGACAAGATACAAACGCGAATGGATAGATACCTACTTATATCAACTTTACTGTGCCTAAATATCATTTGTCGTTGAAGTGTTTGCAAGTCAGTTGGTTCTCGAATGTCAAAACTTTGCAATTCGTCGCCGAATTTGTTTGCTGACTGCCTAATCGAACAACACTGGCTTTAGTGGCAACTATTATTAGTTGCAGCTATAAATTGAAATACGAGTGCCGAAGCAGAGACGACTGCACATGCCGTATGACACGACAACGTTATAAATCCTCGCCGGCTGGCGTGCTCGACCACTTGACATATCGAATGCCAGCACAATCAAGAGAAACTGGACATATTATAAGAGAAACCAGTGCATCTTAAACATTGGTGTTCGTGGGTGATAAAAATCCAAAGCATTTGTCTCGGAAAACTATATCTGATTCAGCAATAGGTGCTAATGAAGAAATACATAATCTGAAATCGTCCTTATTATGTGGTCTAATCATAGAATAAACTCTATTCTGGGTAAATAGGATTAATAGACAGTATAGGATTACGTTCCGGAAATCGTTGATTAATCCCTGCCGCTTCTTTTCGCCATCGCCCTACGCGACAACATTACCACCTTCACCACTTGGATGGTTGGCATTGGTAGGTCTCAACTGTGCTTTTTTCCAGAAACTTCCTGCCTCGCACAGCCAAACTGTGGAATGAACTGCGGCCTGCGGTATTTCCGGACCGATACGACCTTCCAACCTTCAAGAAAAAATCGTACTCCCATCTTAAATGCCGGCAACGCACTTACAACCCTTCTGGTGTTGCGGGTGTCCATGGGCGGCTGTAATCGCTTACCATCAGGTGATCCGTCTGCTCGTTTGCCTCCTATATCATAAAAAACACACTGAATTATGAGGATAGCATAACGTAAAGATGTTTTAGACGACATAAAATTGTAGGTATGTTACATACACACGTGTGTTATTAACTTCAATGAAATTATTTTTCATTACTTTGATTAGCCGCTTAACGCAATAGAAAAGTGCAACTGAATGAAAGTCAGCGCACGCGCCGTATGTAATGGAATTATTGGAATCATTAATTGTGCAGTTCCAATCGATAATAGTAAACTTCACTTTCTAATGCTCACATGAAGCACGGACATTTCACGTGTTGGCCGCATGCAAAGGATCTGACACGCAAGATAATTTTCACTTAACATAGGTACCTGTACACAAAGGTCTCCTCGCATATTTTCGTGTAGGTACTTATTTACCGTTAACAAAAAAAAAACGTTACACCTATGGCATGTTTTTGGTAAAAGCAAAGAGAATTTAGACTAGAATATTCCTCTAGTCTATATCTTTGGTAAATGTTTACAGTAGTTACTTTTAAAGTTCAGTAAAGTAATCTAAAAAAATAGATCTAGGATAAAGCAGAAGGAAACTAAGATAAGTAGGTAAAGCAAAGACGCCAAAACCCCACTTGTTAATAGGATAGTGGACCACCGCTTCTCCATACAAACGTAGGTAGTCCCCATTTTCCTCCCTGTATATTGAATATGGAAAATATTATTTCATTTCTCATGCTCTGGAAGAGGGTCATTGTTGTTCTAAAAGGTGTGCAGAAAATGATTGGTTTCTGCACTAGAGCATTTTACCTTCCAAGTACGATTTTTTATTTTTTTTACGATAAGCAATTGAAATTTGGGTTTAAATGGATTTGTTATAAAATTTCCATTTTGATATTTAACTCCCCATTTCATAAATAACGATACTTTTGCCTAAATTGTTAATTGAAAGTACCCTCAAGAAATACTATAAAAATGTATACATAAGTAGTCATGTTTTAAAAAAAACACATGCATTTTACTTTCCTCGTATTCGAAATGAAAAGTACCTAGAGTGTTTAACTTGGGTGAAAGGCATCATTTCTGCCGTGGTAGTTTGGTGCTCGAACGCAGTGAGATCCCTTTCATCGCTTGGTTAACAATCTATATACTATTACACATTTTATTGTGTATTAACCATTAGCTATTTCCCTTCGTTTCACTTTTTTCGACTACATATTGAAACATGTATTTATAACCGGGTCTATCGGGAATTTATTTTGTAACATATATTTCGCTTATTTTATCGATTACCTATTTTAAGAGTTAGGAGCGAAAAACAAATTTCCATACAAATTTCTAAAAGCTTCTATTTCTTATAGTAGCTGTTAATATAGACATCAAATTGCGTAAAAACATATTAAGTATATTATTCTATAATGTTATTAATACTTATTATCCAGGGAGAAATATGGGGGCTACGTCTTTACGGAAAATCGGTCACGTTAATTATCTATCCATGAAAATACACCTTACCAGACTTACTACTTTATTTACGACATGCTTTCTAGATTTGTAAGTACTGCAACGTAAACCAGGATGAGACAATTACAGACTAGAAGATGTGATTAATCGGAAATCGATATGAAAGTGAAGCAGATTATAAGCGATGTTCAATGGCCTGTCCTAACGGTGCGGTGGTCGGGCATCAATTTTCTAGACGTGTGCGCAATAATGGGAGCATCGTGGGCGGGGCAGCGCGTGCGTGTGATCTTGCGCGCGGACGCGGACAGGAACTTTTCTGAGGCTCGCATATCTGGAACAACTGTTTGATACTGATGATAAAGAGAAAATATTAAAATATTAAATGTTTTGTTTTTAACTATCGATTAAATAATTAAACTATCAATTAATATAGGAATGCTTTTAGTGTCGGTATTTTTTATCTCCCTAGATCGGAAAAATAACTTTTTGTATGTACCTATAGGAGGGAGAGCAGAGCAGAGAGGAGAGCAAGGTAGAAAATGGATTTTCTTATCTCATTCATTTTACAAAGCATTCAAGCTATTTTTACAAAGCAATAGAATGTTACAAATATTAATTACTATAGGTAGGTACCTGTATTGTATGAATATAATTACAAAAAAACAAATTCATATCAGTTGCCGAATGTATTATCCTCGTAAAAATAATGACACAGACGTCAAAGTCAATTCTAAAACATGATATTGTGCGCCGTAGGGAGCAGCAATTAGCCGTAGCTCTGGTCAGGTGGTCGAGCTCGCGACTGCACCGAGCACCGACCCGACAAGACCTCCCTCGCAGGCAACAAACCTTGACTGATGCTTCTACGCACACCATCACCCTTATCACCTAGCTCCAAAGTCTATATTGCATAGAATCAGGTCAATATTATCGTTGTCCGAGCAGTACACCCCCGGCCGTTAGCCCGGCCGTCATTATGTGTCATTAGTTTTGCGACACTGACCAAATGACTGGTCTGCGATATCGAATGACTCATTCTATCCGTGATTAGTCTCCGTGGTTTTCTCAATGTTCATGTATAAAAGTAATTTGAACTATCTCGTTACGTTAATACGAGCGCCGAGTGAAAGAACGGTGGCGTGACAGTAGAAACTATTCCCCGATTCTGGCCCCACCTCTCAGTGGTCACCGATCCTGACCCCAGGACCGATCCACCGCCCCCGCTGAACCTAAAAAAAAAAAAAAAAAAAAAAAAAAAAAAAAAAAAAAAATAGCCCCCCATTTGAATTGATTGCGCTAGGTCTCAGCAGTGCCCGGCGCCTCCTTCAGGTACTTACGAAATACGCTAATTAAACAATACACCTTGCTCACCACGGTAACAATAGGCTTATCGACCCTTTTCTATTGTTCGATCTCGACTCGGGCGCGTTATTGTGTTACCGAGCATACTACCTGGATGGACCCTTCACCCACCGACGTCTTCATTCATGCCTTCTTTATGTGTGTATTATACTGTAGGTGTTTGTGATAGGTATTAGCGATAGGTATTTGCAATAGGTATTACCGATAGGTATTTGAATAAGGAATACAGTTCTAACCTAACCTAACCTAATTAGAATTTACACAAGTAATCCGTCGGTAGCCTAAACTAACCTAAACCTTCTTTTACCAAACCTAACTTGACCAAACCTAACTAAAATCAACCTAACTTCTCATTTCAAAATAACCTGCTTTCACCTAGTCTTCGTTCAAGTTATGTTTTAACCTAAATACCTAAACTTCTTACCTATCCAAACTAAAGCATCCTACATATCGTATACATACTTACCTATATTGTGCATATTGTATTGTGTTATTTTATTTAGTTTTACCTATTTCTAACTCATTATTTTTGTCTGCGATAAATGCAATTCTACCTAATGTAGCCTTTTTTATTCTTAAACTTAGTATGTAAGTATGTCTCATTATCTAATACTATATGTTTATTTTCACATACATTTTTATGTTCTTTGTAACACGATAGAAAGTAAACTCGTAGCTACTTGTTTCTTTGTATTATTAAAATAATAACTAGGCGTGTGAGGCATTTCTTGTGCACTTGTTTTCATTGTTATAACAGCTTAATTGCTTTATTGATAGACGTCTATTATATTTTATGCTGACAATGGATTATTATGTGGATATAATTTGGGTTTGAGTACAGGGAGCGTCTGTTTAGATGAACTTGTTGAGACATGTTACTTTGTATGATTTAAAAAAAATAACGAGACGTGTCAACTGGTTTCAACATGATTTAGTCTAATACGTCGGCATTTCTTGTGTGTTGGTATTCATTGTTATAACAGCATAATTGCTTTATTGGTAGACATCTATTATATTTTATACTGACAATGGATTTATTGTTTCCTATTATGCTTTTGAATTTGGGTTTTAGTAAAGAGAGCGTCTGTATTAGATGAACCTGTTGAGACATGATTTGAACGATACTGTATCCTGCTCACTATCACAGTATAAAAGCCGAAGAGAAATGGCTTTGAGTAAGTATTACTGTCGTGGCAGTCCTCTGTATCAGAGCTCCTTGTATCTACTGCAGTATATAGAAATATAGTGTTAATTCAACAGTGAAGTGTTTAAGTGTTTATAGAAAGACCCAACAATGGATGTAAGTATGTCTTTTATTACCGTAACTTACTTTGTTTTGTTTTCACTTGTGTTCTTTGTGTTTTAATTATCAAGATTGTAGACAGTGTGTAAATTATTGTTTTATATTGTTTCAGTTCACTGAAAATACTTTCAAGAACTATTACTACCCGGATGATAATAAAGACGAATCAAGCGATGAAGAGGGTACGCTTGGTCTCAAAGTTAAACAAGCCATCGCAAAGAAACGTTCAGGAAACAATATCGATAGCTTCTTTGAACGACCTAAAAAGCAGTCTAAAGTTGTGAAACGGTCTTCAAATGTGAGCAAAAGTTCACCAGACGGTGTTGCAAACTTGTCATCCGGACAAGACGACGGGGCCTATGCATCACATTTGATTAAAATCGAGATATATGATATGCATAAAATCAAAAACGTCCCACCCATGGAACACTGGAAGCATGCGGACTTCAGATTGAAATATTTTGCGTTGGAAGACGATTTGGAGCTACAAAATAC
This sequence comes from Cydia splendana, assembly GCF_910591565.1. NCBI lineage: Eukaryota > Metazoa > Arthropoda > Insecta > Lepidoptera > Tortricidae > Cydia > Cydia splendana. The sequence continues at coordinate 11,570,680 of NC_085964.1, read as the reverse complement.
GCGAAATATTATTTATAACATAACAAAGCAATTAGCTTCTAAGGACAGTAGTGTGAAATATTTTATAGATAATAAGAAACAGTGATAGTTATAATTATTAATGATAGTAGTAGCTTAATGATTGTGTTAACGTATTTCTCATTTTTTACCTCTCCTTAAGTACATTTTCCATGTAACAGATTTTTTTGTGTCGTCTCGTTTTTTAAGTAACAAAGAATGTTAAGAAATATTTTGTAAATAATAAAATTTAAAAAAAATGTGTGGTTTAAAAGGTCTTTGTATTATATGAAAAAATAAAAAATCTTATTCAAGTACACGTATTATTTTATTTCACAAAAAATGTTTTAAACATATTCCTTAATATAAGGTCATTACATACAGAATTATCAGAAAACAAACTTAGCATATCTGTCATAGTTTTTCCATGATATTTAAAATACAAATAAACTAGACAATATTCACCACAAACTGAAGTAAAATGGTTTTGAAGAGGTTTATTGTTATAAAACCACTGTCTGGTGTTTCTTTTTAAAAATAAGTTATGGTAACCTGAAGGTTTCCGTCCGAAGGAATCAAAATATTCTCCTATACCAGTAACATCAATGTGTATGGCAACCCAGTGGGAGCCTGGTTTCGTGTCAGGGTCCAAATTACTAACAATAAAGACAGGTAGATCGACCCAAATAGGTATTTTGTTAGCAGCAAAAACATTTGATTCAAAAAGTGGGTTTAATTTCTTCATACAAAATTGAATCTCATTAGTATCCATAATTACTTAATTAATAACAATTTATGTCTTGATGATGCTGCAAACAATGACTACAACAAAATAAAGTAAACGAAAGAAAACATTGTATTTATATAATTATGTTATTCAACTATTATAATCTACAGATACATCACGGTTTTTGTTTATTTCAATAATGTTGTCAAATTCTGCATACACGATACAATTAATGGTGCTAGTTAGAGCCGAATCAAAGCGTACTTCTATCCGAACACTTCCATGTCTAACAAGATTCCAGTGTGAAGTTGAACTAGCAGATAAATCAGGGGTTAAATCAAAACATAACAAACAATATCCTCCACCATAATCTGTTCTACTTATTCCATTACCTTCGTTGTGAAAATGAATACCAGTTCCAGAAAATAAGGTGTGATATGCCGCCGCTATTAAACCAGAACTAAATGACGGTTGTAATGTTTTAGAAGGAATTTCATGACCATCTACAAACAAACTAAATGAATTCATATTATAATTTTGAAAATTAAATGGATTCAAAGCTAAATTTCCATTAAAACCTGAATTTGATACAAATCCAATAATACAGCGTTTAGGAATTTGTCCGAGAAATATATTATCCAATGTTTTACCCTGGACCCCTGTTGGTATTGTGAGAACCTTAACTTCTGCTCTCGTAATGGGGTACTTCGCAGTCGTTGTTGCCAATACTTTTTGATGGGCTAACAAAACGCTAGGATTGATTTTTGTTCTTCTAACAATGAGACTAGCATCTGTTATTTGTACTTTAAGTTTTTTATCTTGATGACAAATTAAATTAAATGATTCTTTTGATCGGACTAACTTAATACGCAATTCAACACCATTTATCAAGAATTTCTCTTGGTTAAATATATCGCCATGCAAATGTCCAATCATTTCCACTTCCTTACTCTCTTTGATAAATTCTAGTCTTTTCTGAAATCCTTTGTTGTTGGCGTCAACGGTATCCATAAAACCTGGGGTATCCTCATACCATAACCCACAAGTAAGATGGGTTTTTTTGGCTGCCGGTCCATAGTTGAGAAGATTTTCCATATAAGCACGGTAAGCATATGTATTGTTTGGGGGTGATATGAGTTTTTGATTTAAATATACATCAAGTTGGTTGAAAAGGGAATGTAGCCAGTTATTGGTGGGTCCAACTCCGGCATCTGCTTTTAATTTTGTCCCATCTTGATTCAATACTTTAGCAGTAATATGTAACATTGTGTGTGATAGATCAATGTAGTCATCTCCTGATCCAGGTACTTGAAATTCAATGGGGCCATCATCACTTAAAGATGAAATTGGTTTGTAATGAATCCAATGTCCGCTTTCAATACTTGTTTGAGTTGATGGAAGGGCAAATATATCTAATTCAGATTTTGCACATTCACATGAATGACTGTGTAGAAATGACATTATTTAACTTGAAAATATATCGTTATTTTTATTATTATTTCTACTTCCTCTTCGTCGCGATGCTTTTCGAGTAATGAGTGGTTCTCTTCTTTTATTCGACATTTTATACCCAGATCCTGACATGAGAGAATCAATTTTTTCATCAGCCTTTCTTTTTAGGTTAGCGCTCGCTTCCTTAAATCGTGATCGAATGGAACTATCCATAGGACGAGAATTTACCATATCAGTTAACAAACCAACCCCTGCCCCTAAGGTTTCTTTTCCAATGGTTTTTAAACCGCTAGATAACAAAGGGAGCACTGATCTAAATAGTCCACCCAAAAAACTGCCTATACCATGTCCTCGTTGATATGGAACTCCCTTATAGACAATACCTATCCCAGAGCCGGCTTGGTGTGAATAATAATGTTCGTAAGGACAAGAGACTGACGATCTGTTGTAAATCATTTTACTCGTTGAAAGTGTAGCTTCACGCAAGAAGATCCAAATTGAAATGGTACTCTGACACCAGTCGTTGTTCTTATATCTATTTCAATGGTATCGAACTCTCTTCGTAAAACTGGTACATAATGAGCGGGTGAGAAGATGTGAGTTTTATAAGCTCCATAAATGAACTTAGTTGGATCTAAAGGTATTATTCTGAGTAATGAAGTAATAACATCTCCGACTACTTGTGGGTGTATTATATCAGTATAAACAAATATTTGAGATGGTAAACCTAAATATAAATTTGCAGGGCTTTTTCCTAATGTATTTTGTTTTAAATTTGTTTTCGGTTTAAAACCCAATTGCAGACTTAGTATCGGAGTTGTAATGATAGATGTTATTTCTTTATTTGTTGTTGCTATTCCAACCAGTTTTGTTAATCCATCATATCGAAATTTTACGTTATTTTTTAACTGTGGGTTTTCATTAAACGCTTGAAGAAAATGATCTATATTATCATATGTAGTGGCTGGTATATGAGTTTTTATATCTACTATTTTTGTAGTTTTATCGGTGGGTGATAACACCTTTTTCTTTAAATAAATGATGTTTTCGTGCTCTTGAACATTATACATGGAACAAGGATATTGAAATTCCACCAACCCAACTACCCATTCTCCATCCAATTTAATGGTCTTTGGTAATTTAGTTAAGAAATGTGCAGTCGTGTTATCCGTGTAGTAATCTGATGAACTATTACTTAACAAAGTTAGATAAAAACTATTTTCACTCATATTTTCTTTAAGTTTGATTCAGGTATCCAAGAATTAAATTTATTAGGATAACCTTGCCACTTAACTAGTATTTCCTTTCTGCCAGCAACTCGACGCGAGCGTATTATTTTATCAATTTTATACTCGTTGGAGGGGAGGTAAGTTACCTTTTGTAATTCTTTAGAATAAAATGTACCAATGATGGGTTCACCTTCTAAATCCTTTATTGTATAAACAACTCGTGGCGATCTGTTAATAATCGAATCAATAATAAATATTTCATCACTCCAATTACTTTCATAACCTTTTTGAAACACATGCTTATATTTAGTGATTCTAACATGATCACCTACATTTAGTTTTTTAGTTTCTAATGAAATTTGCCTATCTTTTTTGCGATCATATAAATTACACCAAACAGTCATAATATTATTAGAGCTAACATCAACTGGGCGCATTTTAATGCTAGAATGATAGCTATGGTTGTAAGAATGTAGAAGATCTTGTAATATATTTGTGTAGTTATATGTATTCTTATGAGTGAAGTAACGCCACATTTTCATTTTAAGTGTTCTTTGAAACCTTTCTACTATACTTGCTTTAATGTCGGGGTTATTAGTGGTATAATAATTAATATTTTTGCTCTTAAAGTAATCTCTAACCGCCTTTGAAACAAATTCTGTACCTTTATCAGATTGGATGTGACGGGGAACAGAGTTGGCTTCAGTAAATATGCTTTCAAAACATTGTTTAACAGTTGCTGAATCCTTCTTCTTCATGGCTCTTGCAAAAGCATATTTACTGAACACATCAATAACACAAAGAATATATTTATACCCATCATTATATTGACTATAAGTACTCATATCACTTAAATCAGCTTGCCAAAGTTCATTAAAGTTCGAGAGAATGTATTTATTTCTAGTAAATCGTCTATGAATAGGTTTATGCAGCGTGTGCGTATCTTGAGATTGTAACCATTTTTTCACTTCCTCTTTGTTCATTTGACCTTTCATTTCCTTTGATAAATTATTTAAACTGCTATAGCCAGCTGGATTAGAGACGTCATAATAGATTCTGTTAATATCTAATAAGGAGTCCATCTTTCCCACTCTATTTTCTTTCCGGATCGCTTTTGCTCCCGTGTAGCAAGAGGCGTAGAAGTATTATTATCTTTATCTGTTGAGGCTCTCGTCTTCACAGATGTGGAGGGGGTAAAGGGTTCAATCAAAGGAGTACCATTAATAAATGCTAAATTTGTAGGATTACCTATGCATGACCTAGGAACTTCGATATCTTTTAAAAGTAAAGCAAACACTTCCCATCCAATTGGCTTAGGACGTTTAAGACATCTAACGGTGTCGCTTACCAAATCAGTAATATTACTATTTTGAATGGTTTGGTTATTTATAACAACTTCACCAGTCTGTTTCCACCAAATTTTCGGTTTACTTGAAACAATGTAATCTAACAACGTTCGAGCTTTTTTTTCATAAGATTTAGGTAATATGTTTATAATTTTTGACGGACTAATTGGCATTAGTTCTTGATTTATTTCGCCAGGTGGTGTATTAAACGATGACGGTGTGGCTGCTTCAGTTACATTATCTGTAACTGACTCATTATTTTCAATCTCCTCCTTTTTGTTCACTTTTGTTTTTATAATATCATTACTTTCGTTGATGACTTGATCTACCCCCTCCATCACGATGGGTATTCTAAACGGTTTTCGATCTGTTTCAATAAAATGTAGAAATCTTTGTAACGCTTGAGAATATAACGTCCACTTTTCGCGATCATTCATTTTACTTTTAAGGATTTTTTGCATCTCTCCATCTAGCCGAGATGAGGAATTTTCGGGTGGACTCTCATTCCTTTTCAGCCTTTCAATAAAATCTGATTCAACTAATAACATTTTTTTTGTGTTTTCCATTTTGTTTATGATAAAGAGTTCACTAAAGCACTTAAAACTGCACCTAAAATAATAGGTAGAAATGCACCTCCTTTTTGAACTATAACAGTTTTTCTTATTTTATGTTTCCCTTTCGAAACTAATTTTCTTAAAATATCTTTATATTTTTTTAGTTTCGTCTTTTCTTTTTTTTCTAATGGAATTTTCCCATTTAGGACGTTATAAATGCACTCACAAATAATGTTGATCTCTTCATCGTCACAAGATTTAAGTAATGCAGTACGATATTTGGGTTTAAGCAACTGCAATGCTTCAAGTAAATGTTTATATGTGTTTACTCTTGCATGCATCATGTAGAACTGACTAAAATATGGTGATTTTTATCATATTTAAACCCCTTTTTAGGTACATACACTGTGCAATGCCCATCAAACGGAAATATTTTTGTTTTAAAACGGCATATGTCATTTGTATTTTGTTTCAGGTCAATCATGAGGTAACCATGAGCCTCCTTTGTAGCATCTTTGTAGGCTTCGTCCACAAACTTTGAGTTTTCTGGGTAAACTTGTCGTGACAGGTAGCGTATTTGAGTTTTATCCCTGGGATTTTTAAAAAATACAATGTAGCTTGTATTCAATGAAATATCACGTTGACCTCTACCTTGATGAAATACGTTTTGTGTAATATAAAAAACACTTAAGTTTCTATGATGACTACCTTTCGTAAAAATGTCAACGATTCGTCCATCCGATTCTCTCATCAAATCATCTATAATAAGAAGTTTAGGTTTCTTCCCATCAAAAATTGAAAAATCTGGTATTCCTTGACTATAATTTACATTTTCCAGATTGTAGAGAGGTTGCATTTCATCATAACACCAAATAATTTCATCAAATTCAACATTACATATCTCTTTGGAGTTATTCAAAAAGTTTGTAACAAATTGCGTTTTACCACACCCACTAGGACCTGCGACAATGGTGGTGAAAGGATGATAAAAGTGAATCATTATTAAATATCGTAATCTATGTGTATGTGTGTATGTGTGTGGGTGAGTGTTGATATGTTAACGGATGGACTTTAAATGGTAATATTCAGAAAGATGATTACTATTTAAACAACTCAGATATAGTAGACAAAAAAACAAAACAAAATGATTACGTAAATTTTTTTTTATTATTTATGATCACACTTTTAACATTATTTTTTTGTTTTATATTTACAAAAATACCTTAAAAGATACAATAAAATAAAATTCATACATTTTTTTACATGTTTACAAGTAATACCTTAAAAATATACAATGTACAAACAATAATTTGGAATTCGAATGTTCTGTGTGATTATATTACAACTTTGAAACTTTTTCATTATTGCGGTATTTTATAATGACCCCACGCTAGAGTGTCAGAAGAGTTTTCTAATAAGTACCGTTTTGTATCTTCATGCGATAATGATATTTTATTTATTTTTTGAGTGAATATTATATGTTTTATAGACTTAAATCTTAGCATTTGAGCGCGTTGCAAATTTTTATTAAATAAACACGTTTTGTAATTGTCAAGAGTAAATTTTTTTGTAACACATTTATTGACTCCTTTGGCTTTTGATAAAACACCGTATTTTTCAGTTTTCTCATCATTCTCGTCATATTTTTCAACATCTAAAGTATACATTTTAGATCTCAGACCTACGAACTCTTTTAAAATTCTACCATTATTTTCATCTTTGAAAAACCCTAATCGCTTTTTATTTATTAACGGCAAATCATATTTATTGTTAGGAGGATAGTCAGATGTATCAAAATATAAATTAAGATCTGATTTTATATCTGCGTAATAATTTTCCGTGAAAATTTGATATACTAAGCTATCAGTATCTGTATAAAGAAGCTTAAGGTTGTCTGGATATTTGGTTTTCATGTAGCTGTAGTGAAAGTCATACATCAAAGTTTTCGATATATCTAATACGCAAAATCCCAGATAAATCGGTTTATTATAAAATATTTTAGTTTTATTCAACTGAACGGCCACTAAATTCTCAGAGAATATGGATAAACTATGGAACTCAGGTTTCGCTATCAAAGATTGAACCCCCTGCGTTTTTCCTCGATTTTCCCAGTGATTTAATAATTTGACATTTACGCGTTTTGCAACATTTTCCATGGTTTTACCGAACACTGAATTATTCATTAGTTTAAAGAAATCTTTTTCAAAATCGGATGATGCCTGTGATCGCATGTGGGTGTTCAAATCTATGTAACTTTTTAACCACATAGACTGCTGAAATTTAAGAATGCGATGGATTTTACTCAATTTCAAACCATTCTTCAAACACTGTTTTAGATTTCTATAATGAATGACATAATTCGTTTTTTTATTTAAATTAGGAATTAATTTTTTTTCTTTGGAATTACCCAAACAAACGTTTTCAGGACAAAATGGCAAATCTGAATGAGAGTCATGCAACTCGTTAGGGTATTCGAGATCAACTTCTAAAATTAAACCATGATCAGCGTCATCAGATATATTAAAGTCAGTATCTGTATTTACCCATTCAAATTTACCGGTAGGAAGACATTGAGACATAGCCCACCCGTAAAGGTTATTTGCATCAAAGTACATAAGAAATGACGATGGGATATTTTGATTATAATCTTCCAAAAAAATATTATTAGCCTTCGCGTATCTATTACTACATTGTGCTATGCCACCTCGAATATTTTTTGATATAAAAGCTATTTTATCGATATCAGTTAGGAGTTCTAGTTTTATTTTTGTAGTTCTTAACATTGCATCCCAACTTAATCCCGGAGCAGTATAATAATGAGCGGGGTCTAATCCATACGTCTTAAGACAAAGGTTTCTAAAATTTTCAAATATATCAGTTAGTAATAGAACATCAGTTTTTAAATATAAATCAGAATAATCACCCATATTTTTGCATTGAAAATGAGACCAAACATCTTTTGCGTGATCATAATCCTCTTCTGAGATGTGACTATCAGACAAGGAACTAAAGAAATCATCTTTAGAGGGAAGAGCTGTTAAGTTTAAAGAATCGTATGATGACATGTGTTCATAGGGATAGACACCCTTTCGTAATAAGCGTTTAAAATCCTCCTCGCATGAAAAATTCAATTTTAATTCATGAAATTGTTCAGGCAACAAGTTTTTTGCCAATTTGTCAAGACTACTGGACATAAATTTAAGTGAATCGACAAATCTCAATTTAATTGTGCGATTATTTATTTGTAAACTCTTAGAAAATGAAATGTATTTCTCTTTGTTCTCTGGAATCAGTTCAATGTCGCCTTCCGCCAAACCAAGCCCATGCACTATAAAATGACTATCATAGTTACACAAATTATGGAAAAATACAGGTACAAAATTAGGTGCCCTGTATTTTTCAGAACAAAATGTATGTGCCACTCCTTCATAAAGACCAGTATGGTAATTATAGGAAATGACTGAATCCTCGTTTAAATTTTTATCACAAATATAACATGTACTACTCTGAGCAATATGCACATTATTTGCATTAGATAAAGGCAATGGAGTTTTTACAAAAGTATTTCTCCTACAAATGGCCTTTAAGTCTTGTTCCATATACTTCATAAATTCCTGGGTGCAATTTTTGCCTTTATATGTTCTGTACACTGACAATTTATCATTATAAGAACATTTAATGTAGTATCCAAAACTATATACCTCATGTTTTTGTACATTTGTTGTTGAGGATGTAGTAGGATTAATTGTACCTGTTTGAATCGGGTTTAGAAAGGCCTCGAAATCAGCATAAATAACAAAAGGTACCCTTAATTTACGTTCATAATTATCGAAAGTAAGTATATTGGAGGAAACGTTTTCATTGAACCAGTTTTTCTTTTTATCCTGTTCTGAAGGTAAATGTGTACAAACATGGAAACAATCGTTTCTTTGATGATTCATTAAATTGTTGCGAGTTGTAAAGTTCGACAAACAACCATCACAAATATGTGCAGCATGCTGTGTATTTGATAATTGTTTAGATACTAACCTAGATAAATTTTTGATATAGCAATAATGCCCCTTACTGTCTTTGGATATGTACAATAAATTCAAGTGGGTAGCTTTTTTGCACTTTGTTAAGTGTAATGGGCCTACTACGTCATGTTTTTTACTTTTCGAATTGTATTCAAGACCAAAAACGTTTATACTTATATCATTCATTTTTTCAAATTTTTGAATATCTCCAACCTTAAGTGGGAAAGTTAAATTTCTAAAATTTAATTTATTTTTATGCGCTATATACGATTTCGCAGTGTTTGAACGATGACTTGTAGGTGGATACAAGCCTGACAATACAGCCCATCTAAAACATTCATGATCATTATTTTTTACATTAATAACTGCTTTTCTGTTCTGAATATCACGTGGTAATTCGATATAGGAAGAACCACGCAATGGATTAAATTTGTTTACATTGACATCTAGATAGTTAAATTTTACTAAACTCCATCCACTGTCTTTTCTCTCAAAGTTAAATAATTTTGTTAATATATCTTTAACAACTGACTCGAAAATATCATCTTTGTCGCTGCTAACATCAACTACATTGTTACATAATTGGAAATCAAATGTATTATTTACTTGTTTGCTCTCTTGAGTAAAATCCGCATTCAAAATAAAGTTTACTTTTAAAGCATGGTGATCAGTGAGGGAACGATCCAATAATGCAAAGATTTTCTCTTTATTTCCTAGTAAAATGGATTCGGGAGTAAATGGTTGGTGAACATTTTCATTTAATAGTATTCTGTAAGTGGCCACCCTATTCTTAAAAGCATTTTCAATTAACTGAACATCAACCCATTCAATGTCAGCCCTTAAAACATTATTTTTGTGAAGATTACTATTTAAATGATTTTTAAAATATCTTTTAGAAACAAACTTATTACACACAGAACATTCAATTTCATGATTATTATTTGTACTCACAATGACATCGGGAACTGGTTCGGATGATGTTGATGCTACAGGTTCAGCAGCTGCTGAACGGTTTTTCTTCACCAAGAATTCTTCGGTCTCCAAAACTGCAGCTGTCCTTTTTACTCCCCGTCCTATTTGAGAAGATCTATAACAATACATAATAAACATAAATATCTTAATGTCAGATAAAATAAAAATAATTACTAAAACGGTTGGTTATATATACTAACGTAAGTCTTTTCGACACTGCTGGCAATAGGCCCGCATCATCAAAACTCCATCAATCACATCTGATGACTGAGTATTCCCCTTGGAATTTTTGATATGCCCATCACATGGTGTATAATACGGTATAATATCAGAATCTTCCAGTAACGAGTGAGGTAATTTGTTTGATATATACCACATTCTTATATTTCTATGAAAATATGCTAAAATAAATTCTTTACTTAATTCCTCAATCTTATTACGAGGCAAAGTGAGACCAATATGATAGTAAGTAAACACCATTATGGAAAAGGATATCACAGTACAAGCACGGCACCAAAACACTGAATGATATGAACTCGAGATACCCCGCTTATATAACCAGCACTCTCCCACCCCACGTTTATCCTAACAATAAGTTCTGGTCACAACAAGTTAGGAGGAACCCATCCTTTGTTAAACAGGTACTGGTTAAGAGTTATAAACATGTATGAACAGGAATACTTTTACTTACGCCTCTCGATGTAGTTGGCTCACAAGACGGGCAGCCTCGCATAGATCTTCATTTTCTTCTATTTCTTCACAGAGTCTGATAAGTTCAAGATCGTAGACATCACAACTCAAAGAGTCCATTATGAAATGAGAAATCATACAGTGCTTTCTTTCATTTAAATAGTTGACTACAGGTATAAGATTTCTAAGAGTGGGGACTGTAATCTTTACAAATGAGAAGTATTAAATTAAAACTTGTTGTAATGTGATACAATAAAAATAATCTGTTACATGGAAAATGTACTTAAGGAGAGGTAAAAAATGAGAAATACGTTAACACAATCATTAAGCTACTACTATCATTAATAATTATAACTATCACTGTTTCTTATTATCTATAAAATATTTCACACTACTGTCCTTAGAAACTAATTGCTTTGTTATGTTATAAATAATATTTCGCGTATTTTGTAGCTCCAAATCGTCTTCCAACGCAAAATATTTCAATCTGAAGTCCGCATGCTTCCAGTGTTCCATGGGTGGGACGTTTTTGATTTTATGCATATCATATATCTCGATTTTAATCAAATGTGATGCATAGGCCCCGTCGTCTTGTCCGGATGACAAGTTTGCAACACCGTCTGGTGAACTTTTGCTCACATTTGAAGACCGTTTCACAACTTTAGACTGCTTTTTAGGTCGTTCAAAGAAGCTATCGATATTGTTTCCTGAACGTTTCTTTGCGATGGCTTGTTTAACTTTGAGACCAAGCGTACCCTCTTCATCGCTTGATTCGTCTTTATTATCATCCGGGTAGTAATAGTTCTTGAAAGTATTTTCAGTGAACTGAAACAATATAAAACAATAATTTACACACTGTCTACAATCTTGATAATTAAAACACAAAGAACACAAGTGAAAACAAAACAAAGTAAGTTACGGTAATAAAAGACATACTTACATCCATTGTTGGGTCTTTCTATAAACACTTAAACACTTCACTGTTGAATTAACACTATATTTCTATATACTGCAGTAGATACAAGGAGCTCTGATACAGAGGACTGCCACGACAGTAATACTTACTCAAAGCCATTTCTCTTCGGCTTTTATACTGTGATAGTGAGCAGGATACAGTATCGTTCAAATCATGTCTCAACAGGTTCATCTAATACAGACGCTCTCTTTACTAAAACCCAAATTCAAAAGCATAATAGGAAACAATAAATCCATTGTCAGTATAAAATATAATAGATGTCTACCAATAAAGCAATTATGCTGTTATAACAATGAATACCAACACACAAGAAATGCCGACGTATTAGACTAAATCATGTTGAAACCAGTTGACACGTCTCGTTATTTTTTTTAAATCATACAAAGTAACATGTCTCAACAAGTTCATCTAAACAGACGCTCCCTGTACTCAAACCCAAATTATATCCACATAATAATCCATTGTCAGCATAAAATATAATAGACGTCTATCAATAAAGCAATTAAGCTGTTATAACAATGAAAACAAGTGCACAAGAAATGCCTCACACGCCTAGTTATTATTTTAATAATACAAAGAAACAAGTAGCTACGAGTTTACTTTCTATCGTGTTACAAAGAACATAAAAATGTATGTGAAAATAAACATATAGTATTAGATAATGAGACATACTTACATACTAAGTTTAAGAATAAAAAAGGCTACATTAGGTAGAATTGCATTTATCGCAGACAAAAATAATGAGTTAGAAATAGGTAAAACTAAATAAAATAACACAATACAATATGCACAATATAGGTAAGTATGTATACGATATGTAGGATGCTTTAGTTTGGATAGGTAAGAAGTTTAGGTATTTAGGTTAAAACATAACTTGAACGAAGACTAGGTGAAAGCAGGTTATTTTGAAATGAGAAGTTAGGTTGATTTTAGTTAGGTTTGGTCAAGTTAGGTTTGGTAAAAGAAGGTTTAGGTTAGTTTAGGCTACCGACGGATTACTTGTGTAAATTCTAATTAGGTTAGGTTAGGTTAGAACTGTATTCCTTATTCAAATACCTATCGGTAATACCTATTGCAAATACCTATCGCTAATACCTATCACAAACACCTACAGTATAATACACACATAAAGAAGGCATGAATGAAGACGTCGGTGGGTGAAGGGTCCATCCAGGTAGTATGCTCGGTAACACAATAACGCGCCCGAGTCGAGATCGAACAATAGAAAAGGGTCGATAAGCCTATTGTTACCGTGGTGAGCAAGGTGTATTGTTTAATTAGCGTATTTCGTAAGTACCTGAAGGAGGCGCCGGGCACTGCTGAGACCTAGCGCAATCAATTCAAATGGGGGGCTATTTTTTTTTTTTTTTTTTTTTTTTTTTTTTTTTTTTTTTTTTTTTTTTAGGTTCAGCGGGGGCGGTGGATCGGTCCTGGGGTCAGGATCGGTGACCACTGAGAGGTGGGGCCAGAATCGGGGAATAGTTTCTACTCGTGACTGAAAGTAAAGTTTTTCGCTTCTTTCTAATATGTACTTCCTTTACACTTTACCGGTATGGATAAACTGCCAATGTTGCACGTGTAGTTAGAAATTTTAGTAAGTGGGTACGGCTACAGGTAGGTATGTTAAAAAGAAGTCTGAATAAATAAACAGTAAAGTATAGCAACGAAAATACGTCACACATATGTGACACATTTTTATTGCTCCCGGTCATAGTATGGAAACAAGCTTATATTTCAATAGGAAAGCGGTAAATTATATAAGTCCTACTAATTAACAATTTTAAAACAAAATAGTAAAACTTATAATATAACATTTTAAAAGTAGGTAAACTACTCAAATTCTGGAATATCATCTGCAAATCTAAGGTGGTTTAGTTTTTTACCATCTATGTTGCGACCCATGTGACCCCATTCTAGTTTACGGAAAACGTTTTCAAGGACTGCAGAAAATAACTTGGGGGACATTGGGTCTCCCTGTCTCACACCACATCCATGTCTCATCCATCATATAGCCCTGACCTTGCACCCTCAGATTTCCTTCTGTTTCGGTCTCTTCAGAATTCTATAGATAGTATTAAGTTCATCACGTCATCACGAGATGACTGTCAAAACTACCTACTTGCAGCAGTTTTTTGAGCAGAAGTTAAAATAATGTCACTACTTACAAAATGGCAATAAGGTACCGAACAAAATGGCACCTAAAACTAAATGTAAACAAACTATGTTATGAATGCCTCGAATTTCTATGTAAAACATGAAAAAACTTTCCCCAACAATTATTTTGTACTATCTTGAACGGATCATATCTTACCTTAGCCTACTTACCTTAAAATATTTGTAATAATGATTCCATTCGTCTGTCGCAAATTTAGAAACTATAGCCGGTCAAGAAAGATTGTTAGTAGAAAAAGGCTCGAAATTCAAATTTTGTATGGGAAGATAACCCCTCGCATACATGGCTTGACAGAGTAGTGTAGTAAATAAAGGTAGTGGCCCCGCAGTAATTCCTCAGCCAGAAAAAACTTTACAGTATGATAAAGTTCATAAAGTTAGCTTTTAGGTAAATACTAACCACACGAAACATATGCTATTAAATACTGTTTCTGTATTAAGTACCCCGTAAGGAAACTATTGTTAAATACTAATGTTTTGTTTTTTATGTGAATTTCATAATTTAAATATTATTTAATCTTAATACCATTCCAATTAGCTGACCAAGGGCGGGTTTAAATTCAGCAAGCTGTACCCGCACCTTTTTCATTACTTACACAATTTGTTACACAATGTTTAGATTAATACTTACCTACTTACTCCTTATACCTACGATGGACTAATTACCTACCTAACCCTTATACTATGTTACTTATACTTTAACTTATGTAAAAAGTAATGAAATAAACGCATTTTTATTTGTATTTGTATTTTGTATTTGTATAAAGTATCAATAAATAAAAAGTATTGTATATATTTCCAAAGAATAATAATAATAGAATTAAAGTAAATACCTAAAGTCTTAAATCGTTAATATCTTTTTACGGAAAAATGCTCCGTTCAAACTTTCTTCACCGGACATATTCATGTAACGTATTGCAACAATATATGAAATATCAAAAAAAATATCCCAGCAGAAATACTAATATTAATAAAATATAAATGTTTTGGCGTGTCTTGGACCGGAAAATTACTCCGTCTAATTTTTTCACTGGAATGCCATTTTATTGCAGTTTTATACCTACAAAATGAAAATCTAAAATAATTACCATGTAACTGTACTATTTTCAGAAATTGCCTTTTTACTCGCTGTGGAATGTTTCTCTGTCCATTTTATTTACTGAATTAAGTTCACAGATGTCTTTCTATTCAACTATAAGACATCCAAAAAATAACGAGCGTATTAAAAACTAAACATATCGGGGGCAGTGTGTAGGGAGAGGGGTGTACAAGGTATGATATTTCTTTTGGATATTTTGGATTTAAGTGTATACGTGACTACTTAGTACATATTTAAAAAGAAATCAGGCTGAGAAATTTTCCACTCTCAGTTTTTAATAGTTCTAAAATACATAAATTTGGGTATGCATTTTTATTTTCTTACCCACTACGCCAAATTATATTCTAAGATCATATAAGAAGAAAAAAAATTACAGAGCAATTTTCCGATGAAAATGAGCGACAAAAAAAGGAATTATCATAAAAAAATATTCTCATGTTTGACAAAAGTTTTAGATTTTTTCTAGTATTACATACTGATACAAATAACTTATTTGGTAAAATAATTTTGGACGGAGGAATTACTCAGTTCAATATATAAACAGATTTGTATTTTACGTATAAATACCTAACTTAGGAGTGATTTATTTTTGGATATTTGTATGTTAGTTTCGGCTCATACTATACAATAACCAAGTAAAATTTCATCGACTGAGAAATTAATGCATGGGTCTCCATACAACAACTTGCTTCATTTACTACACTAGAGTATAACTTGTATTTCGACTAAGCCAAGGGCCACCGAGTCTTTATGTGCTCAACGTGCGATCCGCCGCCCTAATTATACCATAAATTTCACTTACAGGATCAATGAGATGTTATTGGAAAATTCCCATTAGCTCTTATTTTGCTATTGGGGATACATTACGGGCAATAAGTTAATGAAATTAGTTTTGTAAAGTTTTAGGTTACGATGTTACTTATCCGATTTTAGATTGGTATTGTCGAAATACTTAAACGCGTTTTACTTAATTAATATTGTCCGTATGACATAGTTTGCATTTTCTTTTAATATTCAGAATACGCTTAAAACTCGTTATACAATTTATAGATTAAGAGAACTTGGCGTGGATTAGTTAAAATAATATAATTAGCAGACGGTTCTCTTTAGTAGAAAAGAAAAATACTACTTATTAGGAAAGTAAAAATTTCAGACGACAAAGGTATGAGCATATCAAATCGGTTCGAATGGCTTTATTTTTATTTCTTTTCTTAAGTGGAAGACCACTGTATGTTGATATTTGTGTGCCTACTATTAATTTAGTAAAGGGATCTGTTTACACTAGATCTTTTTAGGATAAAATTCAAGGGTAAAGGCCATTTTATGTGCCTACGCATAAAATTGTGCCGGCTGGTGGGTTTACACTGAATAAAAAGTTGTCACTTCACTTCTCGATCACACAGTGCAGACTGGAGAGCTTAATTATGTTTGTGACTTATACAGGCCAACACGATCCGGTCGTAGTTTTTGGTTGTAATAAATTATGGACACTGATTTAAACTTTCACGATGTTTACTCGTTATTATTTACTAAAACGGGACTTATCAAATTTAACGGGTCGGGGACAATGCCGTACTCGAAACGTCGGAGGTCAATTTAAAACTTAATTTTACGCGATTAAGTCCCGTTTTAGTAAATAATAATAATTTATGGACGTTTGTTTCAGTGTTGCTAGGGCTCTTGAGTCATAGGTTAGGTTTCGTTTAATGAAAAGTCACAGTTTTGTAGCATTATAAAAGAAAACCGGTCAAGTGTGACCAAATCACAAGTCACGCACATTGTCCGACATCTCACAATCGAGGGCTAAAAATCACGAAACATGTGACTTTTGTGATCACCTGGCAATACTAGTTTGTTTTTCTAATGTTCTTAACTATTGGATATAGATAAGACAACATCCAAGCTAAATCTGGATATATCCACAAATACCATGCCGTAACACACAAGCAAAATTAACAAAGCGAGTTGTTTAGTCTTGCAGCAGTAGCGTTTCACTTCAAAGATCGGACAAGGAAGGGCGGCTTTCAATCTGCTCTGCTCCTATTAAGTATTTCACTTATGTAGCTTATAAGTAGTGCCTCGCTGAATATGACTTGGTGACGTAAATGACGGTGCCGATGAAGTGCAAACTTTTCTCCAGTGAAACGATACAGGACGTGAGGGCAATTCGGACTTATATTTTGATGTCAAAATTATGTTATTTTGTTATCATTCATATCATTATCAACATGTAGGTACGAGCGAAATGCACGCGCGAATAACAAAATGACATCATTTTGATATCAAAATGAAAGTTCCAAATGCTTGTTACCTATTTGTTAAGTAGTGAGGATTCGGTACGATTCGTGACGTTTTTTCAGCTAGTTGAATAGCGATTCTTCTCCGTATTATAACTATTGTTTTAAGTTCATATTCATACAAATCGTATATATTAAAATACGAAATTTTAGACAATATAACTCCAGAGTCAGCAATAAAATATAATTCCGAACGGGAGAGCAACGTAAAGTGTATCTGAAAGAAAGCGTTTCATTCCCGGCGGAATATAATCGTCCGCTCGTAATTTATATTGTCTGCTGCAGAGGCGAGTCCCGCTGCACATTCATTTATTTTATGTGCCATTTACAATTGTCGGTCGATGGTCAAGGGAGCGGGCGACCGAGCCGAGGGCCGAGGAGGCTGCAGGGAGACCGGACGATGCCTTCGCATTATAAAACGGTGCGGTCATCTGCGAACGCCGTAATGGTATTTGTAATAGAAGCGGGCCGCATGAATTGTGACGGCCGGCGAGCACATGGGTCTGATGATTTATTTATAAGATTAATTTAGACCGCACGGACACCGGACGCCCGGACCGGAACGCTCCAGTAAACTGTTTCCTTGACGTAAATAAATAGAATAATTTTGGAGGGATATTTGGGAATTTTACTTTAATAAATTTGGAAGGTAGTATGTATTAAATAGTACATTTATGTTTATAGTAAATTTCTAATTTTATTCACTTTTTAACTATTTTCAATCGGTTTTCAAATGGTTTTGACTAATTTTATTTTATCTTTGCTTTATTTGTCAAAAAATAGAAAGGTAAATAAATTATTCTTGTATATAATTTTGTTTGTGTCAGCCGTTGCATTTTTCGTATGAAATTGGAAGCGGTGGCGGCGGCCAAGAGGCTGAGTGGCTCTGTATTCTTTTGTTTTTTAATTAGATATAACGGCGCGGGTGGGGTGGCGCGTCCCCCTCGCCAAGTTCTGATGGAGGTGCTTTCTTGTTAAAGGCAACCGGCGCTCGCCTCCTACGTGCCTCGGCCATTCATTTCGTAGAAACTTATAACCTGACCCGCGTACTTATGAGCGTCGCCAATAAATATAGCAATGACCGGAGGCAAGCGCGGGCATCCCTGTCGAGGGCAGCCTCGAGCGGGCGTAGGAGCGGGATGGCGAGGCATTGTTAGCTAAATATCTAGGTGGTCAGTTGGGCGGGCGTGTGGGGGGCTCGGGGCAGCTAGAAGACGGGCCGGTGGGGGCGGACGTGCCGGGCCCGGCGCCGGCCGATGTATTGAGCGCGTATTGCAGACGCGGTCACGCGCTGCAATATTGCGTTCGCTCTGCGATATTGCCCCTCGGTAACTCAATTTGATAAATTGTGCAAACTTCTCTTGCGCTGCGCTGCTATGAGCTCGGCGGATATTGTGCGCTAGTAGGTATTGCTGTCGATGCACGATTACATACACTAAATCCTTCACTATTGATGGGTAATGACCTAATGACTACTATCCAGGTATCTATGAATGGAGTCAGCTTGTTACTTATAAAGTACCTAATATTAAAGGATAAAAAAAAACATTTAATTGGTGCTATGTTTATTAAAAAAATAACATACATATTACCTACCTATGGGAAAGTTAATGGTGCCTAGGCTTCGGCCATGTCTAATTGAAGCAACGGTATTATGATACGGTGTACTCGTAGGTACGACAGGAAATGCACGGGAGATTCATAAAACTTCTAGTTATCATCGGTATATGCATATATATCATTACCTATAGTTAATATAAATATGTATGCATTGGTAATGCAACAAGTTGATTTTATCAGCTTTCGAGGCTTAGGTACTTTTTTATCCATCAGTCAAAACCAAATCTTACTCTGTTTGTTGAATGGTTTCATAAAATTAAATACTAAATTATTGCATTTATAAACATGAATGTAAAATGAAAAAAAAAAACATTAAGAAACATTTCTTTTGACGATTTTTTGAATATGTGATATTTCTCTATTGAACCAGGTGTGTAGATACCATTCCAACCATTAATACAATATAACACGATATTCTCGAATCATATATTCAGCATCATCATCCATTAATGTTTAACTATAGTGGAACCGCTATAATGTCCAGGTATGGTTATCGGGAGTTTTCTTTTGATCGCAACAACGGCGGCGGGCGCGCGGGGCGCGCGGCGCTTACGGTAGCGAGGCTTTGGCTGGAAAATGATTTATTGTTTGTAGAGCGGCGCGAGCTTTCTCAAGCAGATCCAGTCCACTGCAGATATGGGCGAGTATTATATTGATCCGGCTCGGGCGGTGGTCGGCATTTCCTACCGCTCATACTCGGCGCGGGGGCGCGGGCGGCCGACATATTTATTGAGGCCCGAGGGCGCGATGCGGGAACACACGGACATAAAACTTATTATAACGACGCCGGCCGACTCTTACGGTGCACAAACCTTTAATAAGGGCGCGCGGGGCGAGGCGAGCCGCCTCGCCCAATCCCGGCTCGATATGATATTATATCAGCCATATTAGCCAATCGCGGCGCGTTATGATATTGTAGGCGGGCGGATGCGAGTGCAAGCAGCAGTTTTTCCTTGTTGGGCGGGCGGTTTTATGATATTCGGTTATGATTGTATTATATTAACGGGGTGCTTAGGGGATGTCTCCTCCAATCCAAAACCTTAACTTGAAGTTTGTTTGAGTTATGAGTAAAATGAACAGATTGTTTAGGTACTTAGGTACTTAGACACACTTTTGGTTGTTTTTACATTTACATAATATGTATACGTATACTTGTTTACAACTATGTTAATGATACATATGAACTAATAGGTATATCACAACTACAAGTATTAAGTCTGAATCACAGTAGATGCTGCAGACAAGCGGGTACCTGAGTCTAGACTAGTGCCGCAGCCGCCGCGGATATGATCTGGGGTGTCATCGCCAGCGAGCGTGCAATATCGCATTTTCCATTTCCACGAACGGAGCGTGGAGCGTTTGATTTTATTTTCGCCGATTTTGCAGAATCGTGACCTGAAACGAAGATAAGGATTTGTTGCGCAGTTTTCATCTCCGCCTTCAGTTGTGCGAGAAATGGTTAAATAGATGCCAACCTACATTCACCTTTGAATGTGTATCGGCATCCCGAGTACGACCGATTATTTTTATATTTTTACTATTTTTTACGTTGCGTGATTCGGGTACCTATTTGAGAATAATTATTAACTAGACTAAATATAATTCTAACAACTCGTTATTGTCATATAAGAATTCTTTGTATTCCAACAGCATTGCCTTGGGGAGTACTTGGGTACTTAGTTACGGCATAGTTTAGATTCCCTCTGGATTGGAAGGTCAGATGGCAGTCACTTCCCTAAAAACTAGTGATTACGTCAGTTCTTGGGATTAGTTGCAGAGCGTCCCCCAGGCCCAGGTGACTAGGTAAGGAGTAGGGTCAATGCTAGGAAGATGATGATGAGTGATTAGACAGTTGAGGTTTAACTATTTGGTGTTTTGTGTGTCGTGGAAGTCAGTTTAAGTCTATGGAAAGAGAACTGAAAAACAAACACGTTTGGAATATTAAGAGCTTGTCGCAACATTTTCTTTCATTGTCGCGAGCTGCCAACAACAAACGTATACCAAGACATGGGCGCTTCTGTGTTTTCAACCATAGTTATAGTTAACTAAGTAACTATTTTTCTGAGTAGACAAAATCACTTGTTTAACTTAATTGAACGGATTTTGAGAACATAAAAACGTATTGAATAAAATGGCGTCCGAGTTCAGTAAATGAGTTGCTAATAAAAAGATAATAAACAAGCGCCTTTGTTACAAACTATAACAGATCGGTAATTGCTTCCACGATGCCTCCTCGCGTTATTACGCCTTTTACGACGCCGTATGGGGTGAATAAAACATTTTTACGGCCGGCCATGGGTGTTATTATATGTACCTATACGTACATGCGTGGATACAGTAAATGGCCTCAGGTAATAAAGTATCTATACGGAAATTAGGTACGCGAACATACCTCCGGCCAGCCCTGTAATAAATGTTAATGTAAAACAGAGCAATTTCAACATTAGTATGAAGAAGGATACTGTATGTGTCCACCACACATTTTATATTAAACTTTTCATTATTTTAGTACCCACGTGTCTTCATTTGGGTCTATGAGTGTCTGGTACAGTAGGTGTATGGTACAGTCAGCGTCAAATAGACAGTTATGGCCAAAATTGACAAATATACTTATTTTAACACACCTTTGTTGCCTTAGAAATAAGTATGTATTCCGAAGTATTTGGTCACTTTAGCCTTCACTATCTATTTGACCTGACTGTAACGTTTACTGCTGGGTCGCGTAGATCATGAAAAATTACTAAATTACTATTGGATTAAAATCTAAACATTACTACACGATTCGATCAAATAGTAGAAAATGTACCCCTACGAACAGACGGCGCTCACCCGAAACAGGCGGCACATGACTCCGGTCACTCAAATAGATTGCGTCATAGCGTAATGCCGTCCCAGAGCGCAAAACAATTATCGAGACAAAATGAATAAAATATCCGCCGTCCTCTGCCGCGTGCGCCCGTTTCATCTCAGGCAACTTTTTCTTTGTCATCCACCGTACACATGTAACATTCGGTAACGATACAATACTTACGTAGACATATATTTTTATTTTTTACTCTAGGGACACTTTTTCGACCCTCGTCCGAGCGGCCTCTTTGAAAAGTGGACATCGGAACGCGAGGGAAGGCGCCCCCGAGGACACGACAGAAAATGCGTTGTAAACATTGCGACTACATTCAATTTCCCGTCATTTTTCAAACTGATAAATAATTCTGTCATCGAACGCTCGGACAGGGGTCGCTATGAAGTGATTGTCGACGGAAGGACGCCGTAAAAAAATAGCGGCCGATGAGCTTCGCAAAGCTGAAGCTCGCACCCGCGCGCCTCCTTGTGTGCGATAAATTTCATTTTATTATCAGATATCGAGGGACTTCGGAATCGAATAAAGCGCTCATATTTAATTCATAAGGTACCGGCCATATAGCACTATTCACAACTTTGTTATTTAAGAGATAGGTACCTTTGGAGTCATCGCTGACCCTTTGGACGATATTTAAATATAACTACGAGACTTTTATCTATTTTGAAAGTGTTGCTTTGGATATAGTATTTCAACTTATTTATTCTTAGCAACGAATTGTTTATTAAGTGCAACTTTACCTAAAATAAATAAAACACACTAAAACTAAAATAGGTAACTTGAAAAAAAAAACTTATTATTTCAAAATTGTATAGTAGATGTTAAAATACGTTAATGCGTTACGTGCCTTGCCGCTAGACTTCGCTATTTCTGTCATTTTCCATGGTAAAATGAGTGACGTTCGTAGCGGCATTACTGCCGCGATTAGAAAGTTCTCTGCACATAGAGCAATAATACTATAGAGGCGACGACTTTCAGTAGGAGAAAGCGCTATTATTGTTTGTCCTTCTCATAGTCACATTTTTCATTTCTTTCTAAGTCATGGTAGACGACGTATTGTTGTTACCCACCAATCATGGTGGGCAACAGCAACAATGAACCCGACTAAATGACGTATGTAGTCAAGAATGTTAAATGTTTGGTACATTTTGTTATGTCCATGTCCCTCATGGGCGAACGCATAATGGCAACTCTGTAGTATAGGTAGCTATAGATGGTCAAGCAAATCTTGTCAGTGGAAAAAGGCGCGAAATTCAAATTTTCTATGAGACGATATCCCTTCGCGCCTACATTTTTAAAATTTGCCGCCTTTTTCTACTGACAAGATCTTCTTGACCAACTATACTTACTTTGAGAATCCGTACCACTTTTTGTCAAGGAAATTGACAGTGACAGTGCTCGCGTTAAGGCCGCAGCAGTAATGCCTCAACAGTAAGGCCAAGCGCGCACCACGATTTTAATTTTTGCGACTTACAATTTTAAAATCACTGAATTTTTTTGACGTATATGCGCGCACTGACATATATAAACACATACGTTGCATTTCTACGACAAAATATCGCACGACAAAAAATCGTAGTGCGCGCTTGGCCTAATGTAGCTGCAGTTGCCATCCCCGAACGTCACCTTACGGCTCGGCCACGACATTACGCGACTGGCGACGGCCGCAGCGACAACCATAGGTGGGAACGAAAGGTCCGATCGCTGTGTCTCGCTCCAACCTATGGTTATCGCTGCCGCCGTCGCAAGTCGCATGTCGTGGCCCAGCCGTTAACTTTCAAACCAGACGTCGCAGGTTCGAATCCCAGCTCTACCAATGTGTTCTTGGAACTTATAAACGAAATATCATTTGATACTAGAACCTCTCTTTAACACCTTTCCAATGAAGGAAAACATCATGAAGAAACCGGATGAATCCTAATAAGCCCTTATTTTCCCTTAAGGTCAGACGGCAGTAATTCTCGTAAATATTAGATTAAACTAAACCTTTTTTAGGTAGATGTAGGTACCTACATTATTTATTACCTAAATACAGTTTCTGAATATACATACCTGTTTGCAAATCTTACCTACATAGCTTTTGGGTTCCATTTATCAAAAGGAAATTCAGAACTTCGATAATTAAATATTATAACAGACTGAATGTTACCTCTGATAGTACCCGGCCAGTCTAACTGTGATGAAGCAAGTTTTATCCGTATCTTTCCATTCCCACTGTGTTCTATGCTCCACTTGACCAACTATTTAAACCATTTTCCATACTTGCTTACCTAGAAATGTCCGGCAAATGTGCAGTGCATTTCCAACGTCCACTTTAGGACGAGGCAAGACACAGGCTGGGGTCACTCGCGGTATTAAATAACTCTCCGACAGCTAAATGAGGAGGGGACGCGAATAACATCCCGGATTTGTAGCCACCGCCCGCGCCGGCTACCAAACAATAAAGAAAATTACGATACCGACTACCGACCCATTGCACCCATGTACCTTTTGTTTATCGAGGTTGGCTTTGTAATAAACGGAGTTAAAAGTTACTTCTAAAGTTCAAAATGTTTGCAATAGTCAAAATTAAAACCTACCCTCGAAATTTCCACGTTGTATTTAAAATGTGAAATAAAACTAATGATAAGGAAATAGCTGTGAAGTAGCCCCAGTCAACCGAAACCAGTGTATCGAAACATTCGAAACTTGTCTAAGAAGTAAGTTTGTCAATACAATGTTACTTTGCGTGCAGACGCAGTTGTTTACCCTTAAAATTTGCCCCAAACTGTAACTTAGGGTATGATGTTCAGAAACAATAAGAGAATACACGTAATGTTTAGCGTATTCCTGTCGAATAAATAATAAACTAAATCACATGTCGTACAACCGAAGCTTTTGTTGTCATAACAAAAGATTTCGACAAAACACGACGCGGCGATCGCAACATTCACAACACGGCTGATAGAGCTCAGTTTATATTTTATTCATACATTGTATTGTTGGAATATCAATTGGCTCGCCCGGCGGTAGGTAAAGGGTACATTTCCAATCCGCACGGGATTCACTTAGATTTGAAGGAAAATAGATTTCGATTTCCAAAGCTGCGACAAAGCAATCCGATATATTTTTCAGACAGATATTGCTAGCGATTTCTTTTGAGCTTTGGAATATAAGGGAGGGGATTTAAAAAATAAAGGTTATATGTTTGCCTTCCTATTTCGGTAGGGTATGACAACTTCGAGTATTTATGAAACTATTTTGTTGCTATTTCAGGGTAGGTTGTCATGTAATTATTTAAGTAATGCAACGAAAATCCCATTTGTGGTATATTGTATCTATTAGGTATTGATATTTTTTTGTGGATGCCCGATAAAAATAATTATAGTGTCTATAATGTTGACTATAAACATGGTTCCGACTTTCAAAGAGATGTGTTATGCAATTTAAGTTAATTAACATATGAAACACTCAAAACATTGGTTTTATTTTTGTTTTAAGGTATCCAGGTAGAGTACTGCAATTTACAATGTATAGTCACACTTGTTTAATTCTTATTAAATATTGCGCTTTTTTTATTGAAATGTTTGCCTTAGGCTGTCTGTACTAAGTACTTTAATTTAAAAAATGCCATAAGCTTTTTTTTGTCAAATGAAAAATGTATAACTGTTTTGCAAAGGTAAACGAAATCTCGGATAGATACATTTACCCAAAAGGTTGATGTCATTAAAAACCTAGACGGGTCGTTTCCTTTTTTAATTTTGGCAGGCAGACAATGCACTAAAGGAAAACATTAAAGGGGGCCGACCCCTTTTCGAAGTGATTAATTTATTACGTTCTTTGTTTCTGTTTTGATTTTGGTACTCGGATAATAACACGGATCTTAATCAGAAGCCCGTTTAGAAATTAAAAATTGATGTTAAACTCTCAAGTCATCTCATTTTGACATCATTCACTGTGCATCTGCCCGTGCTATATATTGGCAGGCGTGGCTCACTCCGCGATTTCGTCGCTTTGCTACAGGTAGCTAAAAGTACATCCGTTCCGCCACAATTTTGGGGAAAGCCATAAGCCGCGCGTGGCGCTGTCTCCACATAGCGGCTATATCTGTGCTGATCGTAGCAGACGCGTTTTCTTAGAGTGAGTCTTCTGTACCTAGTACTATTATTTATTCTGTGATATTGGTATAATTCAGATGGGATGTAAGTACTAACATAACAATAATCGATTTCGAAAGTTGAAATGTCCCTCTTAATCAACCTGTACGTATAATCATGGCATGTAACCGACTGATAGTGGAATTTTGATAGTCATGGTTTTTAACCGACTTATAAAATAAGAAGGTTCTAAATTTATCGGAATCTTTTATTTATGCAGGGTGGAATTTTTGAATGACACACTGAAGGTAGGTACCTGATCCCGCGCTGCTGCTCTAAAATGGTCTTAAGGAACCTTCCCTAATTTTTAATTAACTAAAGGCGATTGACATTTTTTTGATGCAATTCGATCCCATTTCCATCCAGGATCAATAGTTAGTAGTTTAGTTATTTTTTTTTTACATTTATTATGAAAAGCCATAAAAAAATGATCCTTTTTTGTACGCGTGTCAATTAGTTCTAATTACTCGTAAGGACCAAACATTTTACGGACATATCATTATCGGTTCTTTATTTTCCATATATCTCCTTTATCTAAATCTATCTGCTCCGATTTACGACATTTCTCTTGCTTCATATATACTGTTATCTAGTGGCTTCCCTCAGTGCCTCATTTAAAAATTCCAACCTCTATGTGTTCACCAATTACTCAGAGACTAATAGACCGATTTCTAAAATATTTTTCTTTTTTGTATAAAAGGATATACTGTCTGAATGCTCTCATGATGGTGCTGTCTGGAGGATCTGAAGATTTTTTTATCCTCTTTGAACTCGGTTTTTCTGTTTTTAAAGGGTATTTCTTTTCATTTTTAGTATTAAGTTTTTGCAGACGCAGCATTTTGCAGGACTCGTTATAGTCTGGCGAAATACGGCCGTATTCGAACAACGCTTAATATTTCTTATGATAGGATACCGATCTGTCAGTGTCAAAAGATTTGTTATTAAGGGGCCCACTGATTAACAGTCCGCCGGATGGTACCGGCCTGTCAGTTGTTCGGAACTGTCAAAATTTTGTTCTAACTGACAGGCCGATACCGTCCGGCGGACTGTTAATCAGTGGGCCCCTTAAGATGCAGTACGGGTGTAAATAATTTAAACGGTATTTCAAGCTATTTTGTGTAGTTGTTTTTTTTTCTATTAAAGATTAATGATGATGAGTTCTATTGTGGGAACTCCTGAGGGAAGTGTTAAGCATACTTATAGCGATTTTTGTTTTTGGCATTTTCGTGTACAAATCAGGCATTGGCATTTAAACAGTGCTACGTGGTGAATTGTAACTGATGAAGTGGATATTTTACTTATTGTAATTGTTAGAGTATGCACTATGGTCATGTCATAAATCATTTAATGGCATTTTAAACTGTTTTGTTAAGTCAGTTTTTTTTCAGTTAAATATTATTTATAGTACAGTCAGCAGCAGAAGTTGCTAAGCGGGCGTGGTGTTCAAAATTACCTTGACACGCTCTTATTATCTTAAAAATAAAGTGGCGTCAAGATCATTTTGAACACCTCGCCCGCTTAGCAACTTCTGCTGCTGACTGTACCTACCTACTAGGCCAAATAAATTAGTTTTTTCCGGGAATTAATTCCCAATAAGCTGGAAATCGTCGTAATACCTTCATTTGCTTCTAAATTAGTGTAATCCGAGTTTGCTCCATTCCAGGAGTTGTAAAAAATTATTTGCTCTTTTTCAGTTTTTTGCGTGTAGTTCAAAAACGGTAAGAAGGTACGTCTAACGGAAAATTTGCTCTGATCATGATAAAAATTGACATCTGTGGATCCGAAAGATACCTTATATTAATTCGTAGTCAAAGATTGTAAAAAACGGCCGCCATTTTGAATTACTTTTTTATGGTATAATCGTGTTAAAATCCGATTTTTTTTTCACCAGTGTCTAATCCTCCACAACCTTGCTGGTAGTGACATTGTATTTAATTGATGGTGGGTTCCTTCTACATCGAGTGGTTTTGTCAATCCAAGGTAAAATGTATCTCCCAAGGCTCCCAAAATTTATCCACACCTCCTGGGATGGAGCAACCTCGGATTATACGCATTTAGGACCAAATGAAGGTACCTATCGTGCATTTGCTCTCGGCAAGCATCATTCGGTGAACGGCTAAAATAGCAGAGCATGTTAAATCGTCTTATTTGTTATTTATTTATTTCAAATAAGTTAAACACCATAACAGTAAAAATACCAAACCACTGCTAACTTACACAGAAAATTAAAGAAAAAGAATACAATAATGTATACAATATTTATGAAACTTAGTTCTTTTTAACTGACTTCAAGATTTCAAAAGGAGGAGGTTCTCAATTCGGTCGTATGTTTTTTTTCATATTTGTTACTTCATATACTGAAACACACCCAACTTGTCAGTAGAAAAAGGCGCGAAATTCAAATGTTCTATGAGAAGTCAACTCTTCGCGCCAAAAGTTTTAAATTTGCCGCCTTTTTCTACTCACAAAGTGGATGTGCCAGAGTATAAATGTTTCATTTTGAATATAAATATACTTGGTCAAGCAGATCTTGTCAGTAGAAAAAGGCGGTAAATTTGAAAAATGTAGGCGCGAAGCGATATCGTCTCATAGAAAATTTGAATTTCGCGCCTTTTTCTACTGACAAGATTTGCTTGACCATCTATATTTAGCTTAATGTGTTTTTTATTGACGTAGCCAGATTGCGAGGTTGAGAATGGTAATGCATTTATCGCTGTTTGTTTTTCAATTGAAATCGAATTCGCTTTTAAAGTCAGAGACTAAAAGCTCCACCATAAGTTATGTATCAAACCCGTAAAAGTATCACTCGTGCAATATAAAAGTTAACGACACAAGAAAACGCGTTTTCCACAACATTAAAGATAACAACAATACGGGGGCGAGCGAGTATAGAGCCTCCCGGAGGGTGGCGGGCGGGGGTCGAGAAAAATTCAATATTAATATGAAGGAGGTGTGAGGGAGAGACGGCCGCCGTCTCGCTCGCGCGGCCAATGGCGAGCGCTGCCGCCGTTGGGATATGATGAATTTATGGATGTAATAAAAGCGAGGTGCGCGATTGGAGGAGCGGTCAGGGAGAGAGCTTATTTTCTTTATTTTCATATTTGGAATGTCGGTCTTAAGACATCGACGGCACTTCGGACATTTTTACTATGGGGTTATGACCCCCATTATGTAGAGAACTAGGTACCTCTAATACTAACGTATTTACTTGTACCTAAATATAAACACAAAATGTCGGTTTGGTAGAGTTGAAAGCCGGTAGTGGGTCGCAAGAGCACTTGTGGCACAAAGGCTCGTCGCTAGCAGTTGATTGAGGCGTGAGGCGCGCCGGCCGCTGGGTTTCTTTCTTGATTTGTTACTCGAGTGGCCGAAAACGATGCTTCAATTTGCATCAGCCTTTAGAGATGCTTGATGTTTCTTGCTGCTCACTTGTTTAGCTATTGGCTGACTCGAGACTGGTTTAGAATACTTCAGTTTGAACTTAACTACAAGTATTTTCTACGTATATTATGTACTCGTACAGTACGAGTACGTAGCTAAAGCAATGTACAGTCAATACTTAATACGAAAATTGACATAAGTTCGTAGAAAAAGTGAGTATTTGTAACTCATTTTTATGACATACCAATACTATATATGGCTAGGTAAATAATAAAACTAGCCTATACGGAATACTGATCTAGAGGTACTATTAGTAAAAGGTTCGAATCGAAACAGAGGAGAAATAAATATTCAGGAATCAAAATACTACCCTGTCGCATACTGAGAAACGATTCGTAAGGCGCTTATTCAACGACTCGCTTTATCTGAAGGGAATTGATACCGTCAATATAATGCGTCGGATAGAAATAGCGTTCAAAAGGCAGAATCCTGACAGCGGCAAAGACAACGCAGACAAAATAAATAGGGGGGCGGCAGCGTGCGGCGAGCCAGCGAGGCGTAAGTATTGGGGATCTGCCGTGAGCGCGCAGTTTTGAAGTCCAATTATATCGCAGTGTGTTGGTAGACAGGTGTCACGGAAAGTCGCGATCCGCGCCCGCGCCGCCCGCGGCGACGCGTGCCGCCGCCTCAACCTATTGACAGCATTTGCTGCCAACATCGGCGCGACCTATGTGCACCTCGGATTTGTTTGATCTTCTGCTATGTAAAATACAATGATTTACCATGTAATACTTTTTTACAAGTGGGTTCGTTCAAGTTTGAAACTATTTTGATAATGTTTTACAATATTTATTTGATGATATTTATAGAACCTTTTGGAGGGATTTAATTATCAAATACAAAAAAAATAGTTCGTGAATGTGTGAATGTAATGGGTCAATTTGTGAGGGACCCCGTAAAACAAATAAAAACTAAACATACCTATAGATGATTTCAGAACCTCCTCCTTTTTCTTAAAAATCCAACTCAAGCCTGTCAATTAGATTTTCCCTTTAAATGTAATGAGGTAAATCAGTTTTTTGTCAGAGATACCTACTTAATAACATTTCCTTAAATAAAGATTCAATATCCCAAAGCAAATCCTGAATATAGATGGTCCACGTAAACACAAACACTTCACTGTAGCAGTGTACTAGCGCACAAAAGCAGAACTTTTCTCCGCAGCGAGATTCCTTTTTCTTTGTTTGGTGTATTTATTGTAAATCCACTCATACCAGCCGCCGCCCGAACGTTAAAAGTATTTCAACATAACTTTTGGCTCGAGCACCTTTGTATGTGTTCGCTCAGTAACATTGGTTCTCTTCGAATTCATGTTATGTCTCGGTAATTTGCTTTTCAGTTACCTACTATATAAAGTAACTTTGGTAATTTGGAAGCTTACTGGATACTTGCACGACCTGTCGGGACTCGCATGTAATTTCCTCACGTTTCAACTGGAAATGGAATTTTTATCACATAATACCTAAATATATTATCACGTCGTATAATGTAACACAAGTAAGCTTTTTATGTGGATGGCCCAAAAAAGGTTTTTGCGGTTAAATATTTTTGGATGTTCGTATTTATACCTACCTATGTTTGCCTTCACATCACACCGAAACGGCTATCAATTCAGCTATTTTGGGATGGGGTTAGTCATGGAAAACAGGGAATTATTTTTGCCAACTTCCTCGGATTTATCAAACAAGGTAAATTTATTTTTAGGACTAAATGAGAGATTAAACAAATTCGCGAGGCGTAGTTATTGCTAAAGTTGTTGGTACATTTGGTGGTGGAATCCCAATGAAAGGTGAAACATATTATCTCTCTGTGCGTTAAACCCCATACCGGAGTACAAAGGTCCCGCTACAATTTAGTTCCAATTCGCATGCGGTCCATTTTAGCAAGTGTAATAGCGGGCTGCAGCGTCCTGCGACATGCCGTCCTGGTAATATGATTTACTCCGGCATCGAAGCCACGTCCTGACGTTTCAGCCAACCTAATAAACCAGAACGATTTGTTCTCTTTGCATCTCCCAAATACACTAGGATTTTTTAGAATATATATCTTGCCCTTTTGGAAGGAGCTTTTTATATAAGAAATCGGATTCTCAGAAGTTTAATGGGGAAATTTGATGAATAATTTAGTGACGTTAGGGATGAAGGCCTTGTAGAACAGAGCATACATCAGTATTATGATAACGTTTGTTACACAATAATATAAAGGCCCATTAGAGTCCGATGCGGCCACGGGAAGTGCTACAGAAGACGTGTAGTGGGCAGGGGGCGGTGGAGGTCCAGTCTTGGAGATACTTATGAGGGTGTCGCCTCCCTCGCCCCCCGGCGCCGGACGACTTGCTTATTCTATCAAGCGTGGCCACACATGCACCCGCGTGTGTACGGGCGCACACCGACGCACGGCATTATACGGCCGGCCACCACTCCACTATGTCAATACAATACTCTTCGGCTGGACTTAGATTATTTAGAAAGCACTTGTAACGCTCATATAAGAAGCGCCACGGAAGACGGATTCCACGTCACAATGGCCGGTACGTGTCGGAGCGGACTAAGGCGGGATACGCAAGGAGATTACGATCCTAAAAAAACATAGCCAAGGCGCGGATATAATATTCTCACCGCAATTGACTTAGCTGCTGGGAAAGGTTTGGTTTCATTCCATTATTTGGGGCGAATTGAGGCAACAGACGGAAACTGCAAAAAGGTAATGTTGTCAAGGGGAAAAAGAACAAAAATTCTGAAACTAATTCTGTAATGCACAAAAAAACACGCATTTTGTCATTGAATATAATACAATGAATTCTATAAATCTCTCCACCTTTCATTCGTCAATATATCTTTTTATATACGGGAAACTATTACAGAAGTTATCAACTGACCTTTCAAGTTTCAGTGAAGCTACGCTAGTTTTCTAGCTCCATGTACGTCGAAACAGACCCGGAACAAATGAATTTATTAGTGTACGTGGAAGCAACTTCGTTTCTAATGCCTGATTGATTGTAAGGAATGTCTACCTGTGTGTCTAGTATACGTTCACGATTATATTATATGTAGGACATTATTACATTTATTACACAAATTTACTAAGTCCCACAGTAAGCTCAATAAGGCATGTGTTGTGGGTACTTCGACAACGATATAATATATATAATTTATAAATAC
This sequence comes from Cydia splendana, assembly GCF_910591565.1. Classification (NCBI taxonomy): domain Eukaryota; kingdom Metazoa; phylum Arthropoda; class Insecta; order Lepidoptera; family Tortricidae; genus Cydia; species Cydia splendana. The sequence continues at coordinate 11,537,935 of NC_085964.1, read as the reverse complement.
TTAAATACATAGAAAACACCCATGCCTCATCCACCATCACACGAATAAATGCCCTTACCTTATAAGAATTTGAACCCGGGACCATATCGGCTTCTTAGGCAGGGTCACTACGCACTAGGCCAGACAGGTCGTCAAATGAGTCATTCTATTAACGAGGCATCTATCAGTCCAATCTGTCATAGGCTTTTAAAAATCAGTTAAGACGTATAAACTTTTAGATTTTTTTTTACCTACATACATTATAGGAAAAACTCAGCGCAACAATGATTGTCGAATGGGTGCTGGACCGCTACTGTTAAAAAAAAGACCAAACCAACTTTTGATTAAATGTTTACGAAGAATGTGCGTTTGTGTTTTAAAGCTGTGTGGTGTTAACATATTATGCATAAAACATGGCAAGCAAATGCATCAGTCATATAATGTGCTACGAAAGCGTGTGACTACGCCGCTAGTAGAAACTATTCCCCGATTCTGGCCCCACCTCTCAGTGGTCACCGATCCTGACCCCAGGGCCGATCCACCGCCCCCGCTGAACCTAAAAAAAAAAAAAAAAAAAAAAAAAAAAAAAAAAAAAAAAAAAAACAAAAAAAAAACAAATAGCCCCCCATTTGAATTGATTGCGCTAGGTCTCAGCAGTGCCCGGCGCCTCCTTCAGGTACTTACGAAATACGCTAATTAAACAATACACCTTGCTCACCACGGTAACAATAGGCTTATCGACCCTTTTCTATTGTTCGATCTCGACTCGGGCGCGTTATTGTGTTACCGAGTATACTACCTGGATGGACCCTTCACCCACCGACGTCTTCATTCATGCCTTCTTTATGTGTGTATTATACTGTAGGTGTTTGTGATAGGTATTAGCGATAGGTATTTGCAATAGGTATTACCGATAGGTATTTGCAAAAGGTACTTATTTGCGATTCATTATCTTATTATCTTACAACCTCTTGGAGCTATTTCGATTTATAAGGAATACAGTTCTAACCTAACCTAACCTAATTAGAATTTACACAAGTAATCCGTCGGTAGCCTAAACTAACCTAAACCTTCTTTTACCAAACCTAACTTGACCAAACCTAACTAAAATCAACCTAACTTCTCATTTCAAACTAACCTGCTTTCACCTAGTCTTCGTTCAAGTTATGTTTTAACCTAAATACCTAAACTTCTTACCTATCCAAACTAAAGCATCCTACATATCGTATACATACTTACCTATATTGTGCATATTGTATTGTGTTATTTTATTTAGTTTTACCTATTTCTAACTCACTATTTTTGTCTGCGATAAATGCAATTCTACCTAATGTAGCCTTTTTTATTCTTAAACTTAGTATGTAAGTATGTCTCATTATCTAATACTATATGTTTATTTTCACATACATTTTTATGTTCTTTGTAACACGATAGAAAGTAAACTCGTAGCTACTTGTTTCTTTGTATTATTAAAATAATAACTAGGCGTGTGAGGCATTTCTTGTGCACTTGTTTTCATTGTTATAACAGCTTAATTGCTTTATTGATAGACGTCTATTATATTTTATGCTGACAATGGATTATTATGTGGATATAATTTGGGTTTGAGTACAGGGAGCGTCTGTTTAGATGAACTTGTTGAGACATGTTACTTTGTATGATTTAAAAAAAATAACGAGACGTGTCAACTGGTTTCAACATGATTTAGTCTAATACGTCGGCATTTCTTGTGTGTTGGTATTCATTGTTATAACAGCATAATTGCTTTATTGGTAGACATCTATTATATTTTATACTGACAATGGATTTATTGTTTCCTATTATGCTTTTGAATTTGGGTTTTAGTAAAGAGAGCGTCTGTATTAGATGAACCTGTTGAGACATGATTTGAACGATACTGTATCCTGCTCACTATCACAGTATAAAAGCCGAAGAGAAATGGCTTTGAGTAAGTATTACTGTCGTGGCAGTCCTCTGTATCAGAGCTCCTTGTATCTACTGCAGTATATAGAAATATAGTGTTAATTCAACAGTGAAGTGTTTAAGTGTTTATAGAAAGACCCAACAATGGATGTAAGTATGTCTTTTATTACCGTAACTTACTTTGTTTTGTTTTCACTTGTGTTCTTTGTGTTTTAATTATCAAGATTGTAGACAGTGTGTAAATTATTGTTTTATATTGTTTCAGTTCACTGAAAATACTTTCAAGAACTATTACTACCCGGATGATAATAAAGACGAATCAAGCGATGAAGAGGGTACGCTTGGTCTCAAAGTTAAACAAGCCATCGCAAAGAAACGTTCAGGAAACAATATCGATAGCTTCTTTGAACGACCTAAAAAGCAGTCTAAAGTTGTGAAACGGTCTTCAAATGTGAGCAAAAGTTCACCAGACGGTGTTGCAAACTTGTCATCCGGACAAGACGACGGGGCCTATGCATCACATTTGATTAAAATCGAGATATATGATATGCATAAAATCAAAAACGTGCCACCCATGGAACACTGGAAGCATGCGGACTTCAGATTGAAATATTTTGCGTTGGAAGACGATTTGGAGCTACAAAATACGCGAAATATTATTTATAACATAACAAAGCAATTAGCTTCTAAGGACAGTAGTGTGAAATATTTTATAGATAATAAGAAACAGTGATAGTTATAATTATTAATGATAGTAGTAGCTTAATGATTGTGTTAACGTATTTCTCATTTTTTACCTCTCCTTAAGTACATTTTCCATGTAACAGATTATTTTTATTGTATCACATTACAACAAGTTTTAATTTAATACTTCTCATTTGTAAAGATTACAGTCCCCACTCTTAGAAATCTTATACCTGTAGTCAACTATTTAAATGAAAGAAAGCACTGTATGATTTCTCATTTCATAATGGACTCTTTGAGTTGTGATGTCTACGATCTTGAACTTATCAGACTCTGTGAAGAAATAGAAGAAAATGAAGATCTATGCGAGGCTGCCCGTCTTGTGAGCCAACTACATCGAGAGGCGTAAGTAAAAGTATTCCTGTTCATACATGTTTATAACTCTTAACCAGTACCTGTTTAACAAAGGATGGGTTCCTCCTAACTTGTTGTGACCAGAACTTATTGTTAGGATAAACGTGGGGTGGGAGAGTGCTGGTTATATAAGCGGGGTATCTCGAGTTCATATCATTCAGTGTTTTGGTGCCGTGCTTGTACTGTGATATCCTTTTCCATAATGGTGTTTACTTACTATCATATTGGTCTCACTTTGCCTCGTAATAAGATTGAGGAATTAAGTAAAGAATTTATTTTAGCATATTTTCATAGAAATATAAGAATGTGGTATATATCAAACAAATTACCTCACTCGTTACTGGAAGATTCTGATATTATACCGTATTATACACCATGTGATGGGCATATCAAAAATTCCAAGGGGAATACTCAGTCATCAGATGTGATTGATGGAGTTTTGATGATGCGGGCCTATTGCCAGCAGTGTCGAAAAGACTTACGTTAGTATATACAACCAACCGTTTTAGTAATTATTTTTATTTTATCTGACATTAAGATATTTATGTTTACTATGTATTGTTATAGATCTTCTCAAATAGGACGGGGAGTAAAAAGGACAGCTGCAGTTTTGGAGACCGAAGAATTCTTGGTGAAGAAAAACCGTTCAGCAGCTGCTGAACCTGTAGCATCAACATCATCCGAACCAGTTCCCGATGTCATTGTGAGTACAAATAATAATCATGAAATTGAATGTTCTGTGTGTAATAAGTTTGTTTCTAAAAGATATTTTAAAAATCATTTAAATAGTAATCTTCACAAAAATAATGTTTTAAGGGCTGACATTGAATGGGTTAATGTTCAGTTAATTGAAAATGCTTTTAAGAATAGGGTGGCCACTTACAGAATACTATTAAATGAAAATGTTCACCAACCATTTACTCCCGAATCCATTTTACTAGGAAATAAAGAGAAAATCTTTGCATTATTGAATCGTTCCCTCACTGATCACCATGCTTTAAAAGTAAACTTTATTTTGAATGCGGATTTTACTCAAGAGAGCAAACAAGTAAATAATACATTTGATTTCCAATTATGTAACAATGTAGTTGATGTTAGCAGCGACAAAGATGATATTTTCGAGTCAGTTGTTAAAGATATATTAACAAAATTATTTAACTTTGAGAGAAAAGACAGTGGATGGAGTTTAGTAAAATTTAACTATCTAGATGTCAATGTAAACAAATTTAATCCATTGCGTGGTTCTTCCTATATCGAATTACCACGTGATATTCAGAACAGAAAAGCAGTTATTAATGTAAAAAATAATGATCATGAATGTTTTAGATGGGCTGTATTGTCAGGCTTGTATCCACCTACAAGTCATCGTTCAAACACTGCGAAATCGTATATAGCGCATAAAAATAAATTAAATTTTAGAAATTTAACTTTCCCACTTAAGGTTGGAGATATTCAAAAATTTGAAAAAATGAATGATATAAGTATAAACGTTTTTGGTCTTGAATACAATTCGAAAAGTAAAAAACATGACGTAGTAGGCCCATTACACTTAACAAAGTGCAAAAAAGCTACCCACTTGAATTTATTGTACATATCCAAAGACAGTAAGGGGCATTATTGCTATATCAAAAATTTATCTAGGTTAGTATCTAAACAATTATCAAATACACAGCATGCTGCACATATTTGTGATGGTTGTTTGTCGAACTTTACAACTCGCAACAATTTAATGAATCATCAAAGAAACGATTGTTTCCATGTTTGTACACATTTACCTTCAGAACAGGATAAAAAGAAAAACTGGTTCAATGAAAACGTTTCCTCCAATATACTTACTTTCGATAATTATGAACGTAAATTAAGGGTACCTTTTGTTATTTATGCTGATTTCGAGGCCTTTCTAAACCCGATTCAAACAGGTACAATTAATCCTACTACATCCTCAACAACAAATGTACAAAAACATGAGGTATATAGTTTTGGATACTACATTAAATGTTCTTATAATGATAAATTGTCAGTGTACAGAACATATAAAGGCAAAAATTGCACCCAGGAATTTATGAAGTATATGGAACAAGACTTAAAGGCCATTTGTAGGAGAAATACTTTTGTAAAAACTCCATTGCCTTTATCTAATGCAAATAATGTGCATATTGCTCAGAGTAGTACATGTTATATTTGTGATAAAAATTTAAACGAGGATTCAGTCATTTCCTATAATTACCATACTGGTCTTTATGAAGGAGTGGCACATACATTTTGTTCTGAAAAATACAGGGCACCTAATTTTGTACCTGTATTTTTCCATAATTTGTGTAACTATGATAGTCATTTTATAGTGCATGGGCTTGGTTTGGCGGAAGGCGACATTGAACTGATTCCAGAGAACAAAGAGAAATACATTTCATTTTCTAAGAGCTTACAAATAAATAATCGCACAATTAAATTGAGATTTGTCGATTCACTTAAATTTATGTCCAGTAGTCTTGACAAATTGGCAAAAAACTTGTTGCCTGAACAATTTCATGAATTAAAATTGAATTTTTCATGCGAGGAGGATTTTAAACGCTTATTACGAAAGGGTGTCTATCCCTATGAACACATGTCATCATACGATTCTTTAAACTTAACAGCTCTTCCCTCTAAAGATGATTTCTTTAGTTCCTTGTCTGATAGTCACATCTCAGAAGAGGATTATGATCACGCAAAAGATGTTTGGTCTCATTTTCAATGCAAAAATATGGGTGATTATTCTGATTTATATTTAAAAACTGATGTTCTATTACTAACTGATATATTTGAAAATTTTAGAAACCTTTGTCTTAAGACGTATGGATTAGACCCCGCTCATTATTATACTGCTCCGGGATTAAGTTGGGATGCAATGTTAAGAACTACAAAAATAAAACTAGAACTCCTAACTGATATCGATAAAATAGCTTTTATATCAAAAAATATTCGAGGTGGCATATCACAATGTAGTAATAGATACGCGAAGGCTAATAATATTTTTTTGGAAGATTATAATCAAAATATCCCATCGTCATTTCTTATGTACTTTGATGCAAATAACCTTTACGGGTGGGCTATGTCTCAATGTCTTCCTACCGGTAAATTTGAATGGGTTAATACAGATACTGACTTTAATATATCTGATGACGCTGATCATGGTTTAATTTTAGAAGTTGATCTCGAATACCCTAACGAGTTGCATGACTCTCATTCAGATTTGCCATTTTGTCCTGAAAACGTTTGTTTGGGTAATTCCAAAGAAAAAAAATTAATTCCTAATTTAAATAAAAAAACGAATTATGTCATTCATTATAGAAATCTAAAACAGTGTTTGAAGAATGGTTTGAAATTGAGTAAAATCCATCGCATTCTTAAATTTCAGCAGTCTATGTGGTTAAAAAGTTACATAGATTTGAACACCCACATGCGATCACAGGCATCATCCGATTTTGAAAAAGATTTCTTTAAACTAATGAATAATTCAGTGTTCGGTAAAACCATGGAAAATGTTGCAAAACGCGTAAATGTCAAATTATTAAATCACTGGGAAAATCGAGGAAAAACGCAGGGGGTTCAATCTTTGATAGCGAAACCTGAGTTCCATAGTTTATCCATATTCTCTGAGAATTTAGTGGCCGTTCAATTGAATAAAACTAAAATATTTTATAATAAACCGATTTATCTGGGATTTTGCGTATTAGATATATCGAAAACTTTGATGTATGACTTTCACTACAGCTACATGAAAACCAAATATCCAGACAATCTTAAGCTTCTTTATACAGATACTGATAGCTTAGTATATCAAATTTTCACGGAAAATTATTACGCAGATATAAAATCAGATCTTAATTTATATTTTGATACATCTGACTATCCTCCTAACAATAAATATGATTTGCCGTTAATAAATAAAAAGCGATTAGGGTTTTTCAAAGATGAAAATAATGGTAGAATTTTAAAAGAGTTTGTAGGTCTGAGATCTAAAATGTATACCTTAGATGTTGAAAAATATGACGAGAATGATGAGAAAACCGAAAAATACGGTGTTTTATCAAAAGCCAAAGGAGTCAATAAATGTGTTACAAAAAAATTTACTCTTGACAATTACAAAACGTGTTTATTTAATAAAAATTTGCAACGCGCTCAAATGCTAAGATTTAAGTCTATAAAACATATAATATTCACTAAAAAAATAAATAAAATATCATTATCGCATGAAGATACAAAACGGTACTTATTAGAAAACTCTTCTGACACTCTAGCGTGGGGTCATTATAAAATACCGCAATAATGAAAAAGTTTCAAAGTTGTAATATAATCACACAGAACATTCGAATTCCAAATTATTGTTTGTACATTGTATATTTTTTACGGTATTACTTGTAAACATGTAAAAAAATGTATGAATTTTATTTTATTGTATCTTTTAAGGTATTTTTGTAAATATGAAACAAAAAAATAATGTTAAAAGTGTGATCATAAATAATAATAAAAAATTTACGTAATCATTTTGTTTTGTTTTTTTGTCTACTATATCTGAGTTGTTTAAATAGTAATCATCTTTCTGAATATTACCATTTAAAGTCCATCCGTTAACATATCAACACTCACCCACACACATACACACATACATATAGATTACGATATTTAATAATGATTCACTTTTATCATCCTTTCACCACCATTGTCGCAGGTCCTAGTGGGTGTGGTAAAACGCAATTTGTTACAAACTTTTTGAATAACTCCAAAGAGATATGTAATGTTGAATTTGATGAAATTATTTGGTGTTATGATGAAATGCAACCTCTCTACAATCTGGAAAATGTAAATTATAGTCAAGGAATACCAGATTTTTCAATGTTTGATGGGAAGAAACCTAAACTTCTTATTATAGATGATTTGATGAGAGAATCAGATGGACGAATCGTTGACATTTTTACGAAAGGTAGTCATCATAGAAACTTAAGTGTTTTTTATATTACACAAAACGTATTTCATCAAGGTAGAGGTCAACGTGATATTTCATTGAATACAAGCTACATTGTATTTTTTAAAAATCCCAGGGATAAAACTCAAATACGCTACCTGTCACGACAAGTTTACCCAGAAAACTCAAAGTTTGTGGACGAAGCCTACAAAGATGCTACAAAGGAGGCTCATGGTTACCTCATGATTGACCTGAAACAAAATACAAATGACATATGCCGTTTTAAAACAAAAATATTTCCGTTTGATGGGCATTGCACAGTGTATGTACCTAAAAAGGGGTTTAAATATGATAAAAATCACCATATTTTAGTCAGTTCTACATGATGCATGCAAGAGTAAACACATATAAACATTTACTTGAAGCATTGCAGTTGCTTAAACCCAAATATCGTACTGCATTACTTAAATCTTGTGACGATGAAGAGATCAACATTATTTGTGAGTGCATTTATAACGTCCTAAATGGGAAAATTCCATTAGAAAAAAAAGAAAAGACGAAACTAAAAAAATATAAAGATATTTTAAGAAAATTAGTTTCGAAAGGGAAACATAAAATAAGAAAAACTGTTATAGTTCAAAAAGGAGGTGCATTTCTACCTATTATTTTAGGTGCAGTTTTAAGTGCTTTAGTGAACTCTTTATCATAAACAAAATGGAAAACACAAAAAAAATGTTATTAGTTGAATCAGATTTTATTGAAAGGCTGAAAAGGAATGAGAGTCCACCCGAAAATTCCTCATCTCGGCTAGATGGAGAAATGCAAAAAATCCTTAAAAGTAAAATGAATGATCGCGAAAAGTGGACGTTATATTCTCAAGCATTACAAAGATTTCTACATTTTATTGAAACAGATCGAAAACCGTTTAGAATACCCATCGTGATGGAGGGGGTAGATCAAGTCATCAACGAAAGTAATGATATTATAAAAACAAAAGTGAACAAAAAGGAGGAGATTGAAAATAATGAGTCAGTTACAGATAATGTAACTGAAGCAGCCACACCGTCATCGTTTAATACACCACCTGGCGAAATAAATCAAGAACTAATGCCAATTAGTCCGTCAAAAATTATAAACATATTACCTAAATCTTATGAAAAAAAAGCTCGAACGTTGTTAGATTACATTGTTTCAAGTAAACCGAAAATTTGGTGGAAACAGACTGGTGAAGTTGTTATAAATAACCAAACCATTCAAAATAGTAATATTACTGATTTGGTAAGCGACACCGTTAGATGTCTTAAACGTCCTAAGCCAATTGGATGGGAAGTGTTTGCTTTACTTTTAAAAGATATCGAAGTTCCTAGGTCATGCATAGGTAATCCTACAAATTTAGCATTTATTAATGGTACTCCTTTGATTGAACCCTTTACCCCCTCCACATCTGTGAAGACGAGAGCCTCAACAGATAAAGATAATAATACTTCTACGCCTCTTGCTACACGGGAGCAAAAGCGATCCGGAAAGAAAATAGAGTGGGAAAGATGGACTCCTTATTAGATATTAACAGAATCTATTATGACGTCTCTAATCCAGCTGGCTATAGCAGTTTAAATAATTTATCAAAGGAAATGAAAGGTCAAATGAACAAAGAGGAAGTGAAAAAATGGTTACAATCTCAAGATACGCACACGCTGCATAAACCTATTCATAGACGATTTACTAGAAATAAATACATTCTCTCGAACTTTAATGAACTTTGGCAAGCTGATTTAAGTGATATGAGTACTTATAGTCAATATAATGATGGGTATAAATATATTCTTTGTGTTATTGATGTGTTCAGTAAATATGCTTTTGCAAGAGCCATGAAGAAGAAGGATTCAGCAACTGTTAAACAATGTTTTGAAAGCATATTTACTGAAGCCAGCTCTGTTCCCCGTCACATCCAATCTGATAAAGGTACAGAATTTGTTTCAAAGGCGGTTAGAGATTACTTTAAGAGCAAAAATATTAATTATTATACCACTAATAACCCCGACATTAAAGCAAGTATAGTAGAAAGGTTTCAAAGAACACTTAAAATGAAAATGTGGCGTTACTTCACTCATAAGAATACATATAACTACACAAATATATTACAAGATCTTCTACATTCTTACAACCATAGCTATCATTCTAGCATTAAAATGCGCCCAGTTGATGTTAGCTCTAATAATATTATGACTGTTTGGTGTAATTTATATGATCGCAAAAAAGATAGGCAAATTTCATTAGAAACTAAAAAACTAAATGTAGGTGATCATGTTAGAATCACTAAATATAAGCATGTGTTTCAAAAAGGTTATGAAAGTAATTGGAGTGATGAAATATTTATTATTGATTCGATTATTAACAGATCGCCACGAGTTGTTTATACAATAAAGGATTTAGAAGGTGAACCCATCATTGGTACATTTTATTCTAAAGAATTACAAAAGGTAACTTACCTCCCCTCCAACGAGTATAAAATTGATAAAATAATACGCTCGCGTCGAGTTGCTGGCAGAAAGGAAATACTAGTTAAGTGGCAAGGTTATCCTAATAAATTTAATTCTTGGATACCTGAATCAAACTTAAAGAAAATATGAGTGAAAATAGTTTTTATCTAACTTTGTTAAGTAATAGTTCATCAGATTACTACACGGATAACACGACTGCACATTTCTTAACTAAATTACCAAAGACCATTAAATTGGATGGAGAATGGGTAGTTGGGTTGGTGGAATTTCAATATCCTTGTTCCATGTATAATGTTCAAGAGCACGAAAACATCATTTATTTAAAGAAAAAGGTGTTATCACCCACCGACAAAACTACAAAAATAGTAGATATAAAAACTCATATACCAGCCACTACATATGATAATATAGATCATTTTCTTCAAGCGTTTAATGAAAACCCACAGTTAAAAAATGACGTGAAATTTCGATATGATGGATTAACAAAACTGGTTGGAATAGCAACAACAAATAAAGAAATAACATCTATCATTACAACTCCGATACTAAGTCTGCAATTGGGTTTTAAACCGAAAACAAATTTAAAACAAAATACATTAGGAAAAAGCCCTGCAAATTTATATTTAGGTTTACCATCTCAAATATTTGTTTATACTGATATAATACACCCACAAGTAGTCGGAGATGTTATTACTTCATTACTCAGAATAATACCTTTAGATCCAACTAAGTTCATTTATGGAGCTTATAAAACTCACATCTTCTCACCCGCTCATTATGTACCAGTTTTACGAAGAGAGTTCGATACCATTGAAATAGATATAAGAACAACGACTGGTGTCAGAGTACCATTTCAATTTGGATCTTCTTGCGTGAAGCTACACTTTCAACGAGTAAAATGATTTACAACAGATCGTCAGTCTCTTGTCCTTACGAACATTATTATTCACACCAAGCCGGCTCTGGGATAGGTATTGTCTATAAGGGAGTTCCATATCAACGAGGACATGGTATAGGCAGTTTTTTGGGTGGACTATTTAGATCAGTGCTCCCTTTGTTATCTAGCGGTTTAAAAACCATTGGAAAAGAAACCTTAGGGGCAGGGGTTGGTTTGTTAACTGATATGGTAAATTCTCGTCCTATGGATAGTTCCATTCGATCACGATTTAAGGAAGCGAGCGCTAACCTAAAAAGAAAGGCTGATGAAAAAATTGATTCTCTCATGTCAGGATCTGGGTATAAAATGTCGAATAAAAGAAGAGAACCACTCATTACTCGAAAAGCATCGCGACGAAGAGGAAGTAGAAATAATAATAAAAATAACGATATATTTTCAAGTTAAATAATGTCATTTCTACACAGTCATTCATGTGAATGTGCAAAATCTGAATTAGATATATTTGCCCTTCCATCAACTCAAACAAGTATTGAAAGCGGACATTGGATTCATTACAAACCAATTTCATCTTTAAGTGATGATGGCCCCATTGAATTTCAAGTACCTGGATCAGGAGATGACTACATTGATCTATCACACACAATGTTACATATTACTGCTAAAGTATTGAATCAAGATGGGACAAAATTAAAAGCAGATGCCGGAGTTGGACCCACCAATAACTGGCTACATTCCCTTTTCAACCAACTTGATGTATATTTAAATCAAAAACTCATATCACCCCCAAACAATACATATGCTTACCGTGCTTATATGGAAAATCTTCTCAACTATGGACCGGCAGCCAAAAAAACCCATCTTACTTGTGGGTTATGGTATGAGGATACCCCAGGTTTTATGGATACCGTTGACGCCAACAACAAAGGATTTCAGAAAAGACTAGAATTTATCAAAGAGAGTAAGGAAGTGGAAATGATTGGACATTTGCATGGCGATATATTTAACCAAGAGAAATTCTTGATAAATGGTGTTGAATTGCGTATTAAGTTAGTCCGATCAAAAGAATCATTTAATTTAATTTGTCATCAAGATAAAAAACTTAAAGTACAAATAACAGATGCTAGTCTCATTGTTAGAAGAACAAAAATCAATCCTAGCGTTTTGTTAGCCCATCAAAAAGTATTGGCAACAACGACTGCGAAGTACCCCATTACGAGAGCAGAAGTTAAGGTTCTCACAATACCAACAGGGGTCCAGGGTAAAACATTGGATAATATATTTCTCGGGCAAATTCCTAAACGCTGTATTATTGGATTTGTATCAAATTCAGGTTTTAATGGAAATTTAGCTTTGAATCCATTTAATTTTCAAAATTATAATATGAATTCATTTAGTTTGTTTGTAGATGGTCATGAAATTCCTTCTAAAACATTACAACCGTCATTTAGTTCTGGTTTAATAGCGGCGGCATATCACACCTTATTTTCTGGAACTGGTATTCATTTTCACAACGAAGGTAATGGAATAAGTAGAACAGATTATGGTGGAGGATATTGTTTGTTATGTTTTGATTTAACCCCTGATTTATCTGCTAGTTCAACTTCACACTGGAATCTTGTTAGACATGGAAGTGTTCGGATAGAAGTACGCTTTGATTCGGCTCTAACTAGCACCATTAATTGTATCGTGTATGCAGAATTTGACAACATTATTGAAATAAACAAAAACCGTGATGTGTCTGTAGATTATAATAGTTGAATAACATAATTATATAAATACAATGTTTTCTTTCGTTTACTTTATTTTGTTGTAGTCATTGTTTGCAGCATCATCAAGACATAAATTGTTATTAATTAAGTAATTATGGATACTAATGAGATTCAATTTTGTATGAAGAAATTAAACCCACTTTTTGAATCAAATGTTTTTGCTGCTAACAAAATACCTATTTGGGTCGATCTACCTGTCTTTATTGTTAGTAATTTGGACCCTGACACGAAACCAGGCTCTCACTGGGTTGCCATACACATTGATGTTACTGGTATAGGAGAATATTTTGATTCCTTCGGACGGAAACCTTCAGGTTACCATAACTTATTTTTAAAAAGAAACACCAGACAGTGGTTTTATAACAATAAACCTCTTCAAAACCATTTTACTTCAGTTTGTGGTGAATATTGTCTAGTTTATTTGTATTTTAAATATCATGGAAAAACTATGACAGATATGCTAAGTTTGTTTTCTGATAATTCTGTATGTAATGACCTTATATTAAGGAATATGTTTAAAACATTTTTTGTGAAATAAAATAATACGTGTACTTGAATAAGATTTTTTATTTTTTCATATAATACAAAGACCTTTTAAACCACACATTTTTTTTTAATTTTATTATTTACAAAATATTTCTTAACATTCTTTGTTACTTAAAAAACGAGACGACACAAAAAAAATCTGTTACATGGAAAATGTACTTAAGGAGAGGTAAAAAATGAGAAATACGTTAACACAATCATTAAGCTACTACTATCATTAATAATTATAACTATCACTGTTTCTTATTATCTATAAAATATTTCACACTACTGTCCTTAGAAGCTAATTGCTTTGTTATGTTATAAATAATATTTCGCGTATTTTGTAGCTCCAAATCGTCTTCCAACGCAAAATATTTCAATCTGAAGTCCGCATGCTTCCAGTGTTCCATGGGTGGCACGTTTTTGATTTTATGCATATCATATATCTCGATTTTAATCAAATGTGATGCATAGGCCCCGTCGTCTTGTCCGGATGACAAGTTTGCAACACCGTCTGGTGAACTTTTGCTCACATTTGAAGACCGTTTCACAACTTTAGACTGCTTTTTAGGTCGTTCAAAGAAGCTATCGATATTGTTTCCTGAACGTTTCTTTGCGATGGCTTGTTTAACTTTGAGACCAAGCGTACCCTCTTCATCGCTTGATTCGTCTTTATTATCATCCGGGTAGTAATAGTTCTTGAAAGTATTTTCAGTGAACTGAAACAATATAAAACAATAATTTACACACTGTCTACAATCTTGATAATTAAAACACAAAGAACACAAGTGAAAACAAAACAAAGTAAGTTACGGTAATAAAAGACATACTTACATCCATTGTTGGGTCTTTCTATAAACACTTAAACACTTCACTGTTGAATTAACACTATATTTCTATATACTGCAGTAGATACAAGGAGCTCTGATACAGAGGACTGCCACGACAGTAATACTTACTCAAAGCCATTTCTCTTCGGCTTTTATACTGTGATAGTGAGCAGGATACAGTATCGTTCAAATCATGTCTCAACAGGTTCATCTAATACAGACGCTCTCTTTACTAAAACCCAAATTCAAAAGCATAATAGGAAACAATAAATCCATTGTCAGTATAAAATATAATAGATGTCTACCAATAAAGCAATTATGCTGTTATAACAATGAATACCAACACACAAGAAATGCCGACGTATTAGACTAAATCATGTTGAAACCAGTTGACACGTCTCGTTATTTTTTTTAAATCATACAAAGTAACATGTCTCAACAAGTTCATCTAAACAGACGCTCCCTGTACTCAAACCCAAATTATATCCACATAATAATCCATTGTCAGCATAAAATATAATAGACGTCTATCAATAAAGCAATTAAGCTGTTATAACAATGAAAACAAGTGCACAAGAAATGCCTCACACGCCTAGTTATTATTTTAATAATACAAAGAAACAAGTAGCTACGAGTTTACTTTCTATCGTGTTACAAAGAACATAAAAATGTATGTGAAAATAAACATATAGTATTAGATAATGAGACATACTTACATACTAAGTTTAAGAATAAAAAAGGCTACATTAGGTAGAATTGCATTTATCGCAGACAAAAATAGTGAGTTAGAAATAGGTAAAACTAAATAAAATAACACAATACAATATGCACAATATAGGTAAGTATGTATACGATATGTAGGATGCTTTAGTTTGGATAGGTAAGAAGTTTAGGTATTTAGGTTAAAACATAACTTGAACGAAGACTAGGTGAAAGCAGGTTAGTTTGAAATGAGAAGTTAGGTTGATTTTAGTTAGGTTTGGTCAAGTTAGGTTTGGTAAAAGAAGGTTTAGGTTAGTTTAGGCTACCGACGGATTACTTGTGTAAATTCTAATTAGGTTAGGTTAGGTTAGAACTGTATTCCTTATAAATCGAAATAGCTCCAAGAGGTTGTAAGATAATAAGATAATGAATCGCAAATAAGTACCTTTTGCAAATACCTATCGGTAATACCTATTGCAAATACCTATCGCTAATACCTATCACAAACACCTACAGTATAATACACACATAAAGAAGGCATGAATGAAGACGTCGGTGGGTGAAGGGTCCATCCAGGTAGTATACTCGGTAACACAATAACGCGCCCGAGTCGAGATCGAACAATAGAAAAGGGTCGATAAGCCTATTGTTACCGTGGTGAGCAAGGTGTATTGTTTAATTAGCGTATTTCGTAAGTACCTGAAGGAGGCGCCGGGCACTGCTGAGACCTAGCGCAATCAATTCAAATGGGGGGCTATTTGTTTTTTTTTTTTTTTTTTTTTTTTTTTTTTTTTTTTTTTTTTTTTTAGGTTCAGCGGGGGCGGTGGATCGGCCCTGGGGTCAGGATCGGTGACCACTGAGAGGTGGGGCCAGAATCGGGGAATAGTTTCTACTGCCGCTGGACGCGGATTATCCTCTACGCGGCTACGTCGTAGCACCCCGCGCGTAGCATTAGCACGCCTGAAGGTTGCCAATGTTGCCATTATAATGGACTAAATTTTATAAAAACAAACTGCACTATGGGCGTGTTGTCATCTTTTTCATCATTCTATATTAAGATAGTTTTAAAGATTTCCCGTTAGAAAAAAAAAATGTTTGACTTATCTTTTGTTCAAAAATAAAAACACCATTAAAAAACGGCATGTAAAAACATATAATTATGTATTTAATCAATTAATTAACCAATTGTGTCACTATGGTCAGCAAGAAAATGGGTTTAGTCTATGCTTATACGAAGTTATGGGTTTTAAACCTAAGTTTTCTTGTTCAGCAGTCTAGGATTAATGAGACCTTAAATCTATAAGTGTCAAAGTTTACCGAAGGCTGTGCGCATGTAGGAGTGCATGGCACGTGTACAGCGCACACTCGCGGCTGTGTGCGTGCGGAGACACCGACTCATGTGTAGGTACTTTCATAAATCTGTTCGGAGATATATGAGAGCGCAATTTCCGGTATCCGGCCATTAGCGCCGAGCTTTTATAAGCTTAAAGCTTAGGTTAAAGATTTTCTGGGTAGTTTAATGCGAATCTTGTAATAGGTAACATAAATTTTGTATAAAGTATGTGATTGCATATTAGGAGTCGATTCGGGAACTTTTAATGTGTGTAACTTGCTCTAATGAGTTTTTCTATTACGACTACCTTCGACGTTGCCTTTACGTCGCGCGTGAATATATCGGCTCTTGAACTTAATTTACGACAATGTATACAATATGGCTATAGTACCGTAGTTATTGAAATTAATTAGCTTGTTAGACGTTTTCATCGATGTAATATATCTGAATAAAAGTAATTAACAAAGGTTGTGTGTCCGTAATTCAGTTAAGGTCGAAGCAGGGAATAATCAGACATGAGCGGCCGGCTGGAGAGGGCGGATAAGTGGGGATGGGGGAACGACTTATTATTTTTATCGACCGTAAAAAGGTGCCGGACCTCTACAGACCCTTCCAGAAGGCTCTCGAGTGATTCCAATTATTTACGGATATTTTGTTCTGAATCCTGAAAAATACTGGCCAAAAGGGTACGCTCGGTACTTAGCCCTCGCCTGATTAGTACTCGCTTACGTTCAAGTGTTTTAATGGTCTTCCTTCAGTCGTTTATCTTGTCAGGTATATTTATAGGTGGATTTACAAGTCGTTTAGCCTTTTGTATTAATTTAATTAAGAATATACCTACGGAGTACGGAATAGCTGGATGATATCAGGATTATTTATTTATTTACATTTAGGTATAATATACTGTAATTATGAAGACACAAAACCGACATTCAATACCTATATCCCCTCAAGAAATGAAGTAGATTACATGGCATGTAAAAATAAAGTAACATTTGTTAAGCGTGTTGGGTGTCGTGTCATCGTGACAGCGCCGGCAGCTGCAGCGTGCACGGCCTGCTCAATAATGCAGCGATCATATGCACGCGCACCCTTCCTCGCTCTGATGTGTCATCCAATGCCTGGATGACCCGGAGGGGCTTTTCCAGGTCACTAGATTACCTACACTATTTATTTATCATATAATTATAAAGACAAGCGAGCTACGAAAATTACTAATTTCTCGTCAGATTTAAATCTTGTCAATTAAAGCGACAAATCAATTTCCCCCAAATCGAATGTCAATAAGTAGGGACGGTTGTTAAACGACGCCGTAAAATAAAACTTTCCGTGGGGCGCAAAGTTCCGAACAAAAAGAATATTTACATTAATTCTCTTCATTATGTTTTGAAGAATAATCATGGCCACCGTTTCCCATTCCACTCTCCCGATGGAGTTTTTATTTGAATTTTTTCGCCGCTCCCCGAGTTAGCCGTCGTACAAAAGGAAGTTTTTATTAGCATCTTAATGATTTTACGGCGAGTCCCCAGTTACAACAGCCTTTATGTTGTCAGATTTTCTTAAGCATTTTTAGCTGCTTTTTTGCATCTTACATTATTAAAGTTTTCATTCCGTCGCTTAATGAAGCTCATTTCTTCTGTTCGTCCGGGCCTTGATTGCCTTTGTTTTGCATAAAATGCAAGATTTCTATAGATTTCTTTCTACCGGATTGATTAAGTTCGAGACGAGTCGAAATTTGTTCTCGGAAAAGAGAATTAATTGTTTTTTCTTCGTAACTGAAGTACTACTTGGGATCGGTGTCTTGCATAGATTTTAGATTGTCTAAGTTATAATATAGGAAGCTCGAAGGTGTGCGCGTGTCGCCCGGCGCCGCGTCCCGTCCGGCGCGGTAATTACATTCATCTCTGCTCCAGACTGATTTATGCCGCAGCTGGTGTGCCTTCGACCTTCTACTTTTCCGGTTCCGTCTTACGCGCCACAAAATAATAATTGTCCGGAAAATCGTCGGAGGCTGTATGTAATGTTATGAGAGGAAGGCCGCTCGTTTTCCTCGGGCCGCAATCGAGTCCGAGATCTTGCTTTCTTTTTAATTTCCCTGAGGCCTCCTAATGAGGTCTCGGCGGCGGCGGCGGCTGCCGTTATCTATGATATTCTTGAGGTTGATGCTTATTGTGCGTGTCACTGATGGCTTCCCTTTTTATTATCCTCTCGAACACAATTCAGCGGCCGCCCAAATGAGTTCTTCTCATTTGCTTTGCTTTCTTTATTTCTCTAGGCGGCAGTTTGTCTCGTGTCACGGGTTCTTTTAATTTCAAACGGCTACAAATTGTGGTGGGCTTACGATTCGTTCTAAATGCCAGTAATTTTGTCTAACAATTGGTTCGAACTTAATGTGTATTTAGTTTTATCATGCCCCTTTGTTAAACGTGAATAAATCCCACGACTCCGCCTCCACTTATCTATTAAAATGAGAGATTATTGTCAGCTCACGCGATACGCCTAATATTTCGGGGTTGTTTTCACTGGATTGTCCAATATTGTCACAATCTGTATGGAAGGGCAATTAGAGACGTGTCGCGCGTGGCGGTCGCGTGGCGCGGCTCCCGCGGCGCCCGCGCTGCCTTCGTCAGCCCTCCTGTGTTTGCACTGCGCGCACGGCGACCTGACGCCACCCATGATATGTTTACGCTAGAATCATTTTGACACACTCAGGATACGCACGGTATATAAACAGTCAATTTAAATCCAAAAGTAACATTTAAGGATAAAGTTTAAGAATTCAATTAAATACGACAGATGTTCGCGTTACCGCGAGAAGTGTCTCAAACACCTAACTGAATTAATGAAAGGAATTGCTACAATTTTTTTTGTGTATAAACTTAATCTCCCCGGTGGAATTTAAAAATCGCATTTCTGAAGGAGATTATACCTTACGACGACCATAAAAGAAAACAGGAGGGCCCCTCGATAATGCGACGAGTCTGAGGAATTTTTATTCCGTTCAAATCTCTCCTGACATACCTATATTTTGCGAGATCGCTTGGAGATTTTAATACCCGATTTTATTTAAATTCGTTTAGGCGGCGCGGGTGACTGCGCCCCCAGACATTTATCGCGAGGGCGTGATTGTATTTATAAGCAGTAAGAATCTCACACTGCAACGCTTCACAATAAAAACTCTTCATGTGCTTTAGGAGCTTCCATTTATATTTCATGCGCCATTGCCATCATGACTAACGATGCCTATTTTGTGATTTACAGGAGTCATGAGGTATTATAATATGTGTTCGCTTCATATTTACGGCAACTACAGGTATATTGTCTAAAGTTAATAAACATTGTTAAAAAAAATGTATTCCGATCCCTACAGCGTTGTTGCATTATTTTTTAGCTCATCAATCTTATACTTCAATCATGCTAGCATTTGCTGGACAAAACATAAAAGAACTCTGGATAGATGATTATTGATTACCTACGTATCTATTAGGGGACCAAATGTTTTTTTCTTTATTTTAATGAACAGCGGGGCTGAGTAGAATTAAATTAGGATGTGCGTGCGCGGGACCGCGGTCATATCATGTTTTTAAACTTTAATTGGTTTTTTTAAGCTTTAACAAAAAAATGACGTCACGTCGACGTTAATCACGTCTTTCCTGTAGACATCGCAAAGTTAAGCGAATCAAAACCTATTCTTCCCACTGCGCCCATAAACAGGCGGGATAATTTTTTTCAGTACTTGAGACTGAAAAACGATATGTATATGTATTTGTAGCCAAGTCGTTAACTTTTGTTGTTTTGTTCACAGAAAGGACCTTTTTCTACTTACTTTTTCCCAGTACATCTTTTGGCATTTTTCAAGCATCGATAGATTGTGTGATAGGTAAGCTATGCAAGTATGCAGCTTAGCACACTTTAGTGGAACAACAGCCTTACAATTTTCTTACTGGAAACGGCGTTACCGGCAGTACCATCATTCACTTAGTGCGACGTGTCATACCGACCACCGAGTGCAGCCGCCCGCGCGCCCCGCGCGCTCCCCCAGACCCGCGGCGCCCGCGCTCGTCTCGCTGCACCCGCGGTGATCATTCTTCATTTGCTGCCTCCTGTCTCGATCATCCACTTGACCGCACATGCGATTTTCCTATAACATATAGCTTGTGTTCATAAATAAATTGAGTCTGTATATTGATGATAAACGTGGCTTTTCGGTGTAGATACTCACTTTTTTGTGAACGTTTGTGACTTTTTCACAACGGTTCGATCTGAGCAAGTTATGTATATTTCGAAACATGATTTTATCGGAATCGATGATACTTTATATACTCTTCTAGATAGAAATGTCTAGTACCGGGGTTCAGCAAACAATTGTTTTAAATGGTGCCACTTGAAGAGGTTTCAGGCCTAGAAGTAAACACTACCAGTACCGTAAGAATGTGCTTTTCTCATTTTTGGTGTATGCTCTAATTGCTCAATAATGTTTAGTCATGAGGTCAGTCTTATAATGAAAATTGTCACGGCGCATTTCTCAACCGATTCTCGTGAGAATTGTTCAAAATGGTTGAGCCACAGGTTCACAGGTCACAAAGATGCTGTTTCGTCGATGATTTTTTATCTGATAAAAAAAAACAATTGAAGTCTTAAGAATTATTCAACATGTGAAATATATAAATACTTGACTAAATAAACGCTTATCCCCGATGATGACATAAAAATATGTTCAGTTTGGAATCACCAAGCCTTAATGCTTAACAATGCTATAATATTTATAATTTATAATACTAAACAAACAGTATGTTTGAAACCTTTTACCTGACTTCGTTTTATTTTCGTCAAAGAGTCTGTAGTTTCTTCTTTAAAACTCGATTAAACATGTAGCTTATCTTATATAACCTTTGTCATAAAAAACGAGTTAATTGACACCTACCTCACTAAAGTTGGTACATATATGTATGTAATATGCATACATTACACTATGTAATACCATGTAAATAATACATACATTGACTGCTAAAATTATAACCCTTCCCGTAGTCGGGTAAAATCACTAGTACCAACTAAGTAGCTTGATAGATGGTTACCTAGGCACAAATACTTTACTATACGACAATTCATTTTCACGAACGTTTCCCTAACAGCATGGTCTTTCAGAAAAATGATGGTAATTTTTCGACCCGTTTTTCCATCACAATGAATTTCACCGCCAAAATTTTCCTTGCCATTTGTTTCCATCGCGCAAGATCTTTTCGTATGAGGCGAGTTCTCTTTTAATATATGTGCCCGGAATACCGTGGCCATAATTTACGCCGACCTCTGGCGGACCGGACATAACAATCCTCGATTTGCTATAATATCGGTCGTGTGTCCCTGTCGGGCGGACGGGCTAACGGCGCGCGAGAGCGGGCGGGCGGCCGGCCGCGGGGTGGCGGATACGTGCCGCGTATAATAAGCATTTCATGCACGGGGCGCGGGCGCGGGTGCGGGGTCCGAGGTTACGTACCTATTTCCCGTAAGTCGTGTACCTAACCGGACCGTACATTACGAGCCGAGGGTCAGCGCGCCGCCCGCCGTCTCAGTCCCGCTTCGGCCCAGGAACGCAGTCCGAGTATAATTTCGGGTGATATATCGTAAACGCTTAGGCCGCCTCCATGAAAATTGTCCTATTTTCATGTTACAAGATGAGTCTCATTTAGTTGGAAAATAAGATCTTGCTTCTTCCATTACTTATAAAGCATTACCTATAGGTATATATTTATTCGTGTTGTATATGTATATGTGAAGGTAAGTATTACCGATAGCGGTCGTTCTAGCGTTGAATTCATCTTCTATCTGTACGATTTATACACGAGGAGGCCGTAAAACGGAACAATAAAAACCCAAAACAGCAATAAATTTCGTGCAATAGACGCAAAGGTTCGAGCCTGCCTTATCAATTCCTTCCACGCATGGGATCGACCAATAAACTTATGACGACATTTACGTAAAACACAACAAAATTATTTATGTACTAGATATCGATTTTTATTAATGCAGTCATGTTTAGTAAGTAAGTAACTAAGTACATATACTAGCAAAAAGCAGAGCTTTGTAAGGGCTCGCGGAGTTTTTCTACCTAAACCTATGTACCGGACCGCGACTTTGATCCAATCCGAGGTTTATTTCATGTTCGATCGAGTGGGTGGGTATGTAATAAGTCAGTTAAGGCCGTAACACACTATCGCACCGCACCAAGGTCGCGGTACGGTGCGATAGTGTGTTACGGCCTTTAAGAACGCAATTATAAGTGATAGCAATAAAGACAAATACTAACCGGACCCCGGTTGCTGTCAAGTACGCCTGTTTGTTACAGCTTTTACTTTGTCCATTAAAAACGTCTCCAGACGACAAAATCAAATTGCCAATATCATCCACACGTAATATACAATTTCATAAGCGCTTATTAGATCCTACACGGTCGCCCAGTACTTTTTGTAAGGATGCCAACTGGCTTTCCTACATAATGTTGGGTCAGCGAGCCAATGTCCTTGAATTTATTTTTGCGTCCACACCACACAATTCAGGGAAAATCTATCCCGTCTGGACACCTACTGGCGGTAATCACACTGCTCCACACATAAACACACACACACAGTTCCACTAGGTACAGCCAAGGTTCAGCATTAGCTCTATCTTGGGTCCTGCTCTTCTAAGTGCTCGTTAAGACGTGTCAGATGACCAAAACAGCGTGTGCCTATGTTGCACCAAACCTGAGTTCCACTAGGTACTGCCAGGGTTCAGCATCAGCTTTATCTTGGGTACTACACCTAAGTGCTCATCAAGACGAGTCGGATGACCAAAACAGCGTGAGCCTATGTTGCAACAAACCTGAGTTACACTACGTACTGCCAGGGTTCAGCATCAGCTCTATCTTGGGTACTGCTCTCCCAAGTGCTCATCGTGACGAGTCGGATGTCCAAAACAATGTGTGTCTATTTTGCATCAAACCTGAGTTCCATTATACCTAATGGAACAATGGCAGTACCCTGCCAGGGTTCAGATCCGCTCTATTTTGGTTACTGCTTTCCCAAATGCTCATCAAGACGAGTCAGATTACCAAAACAGCGTGCGCCTATGCTACACACCACCTGAGTTCCACTATGTACTGCCAGGGTTCAGCATCCGCTTTATCCTGGGTACTGCTCTCCCAATTGCTCATCAAAACGAGTCGGATGGCGTGTGTCTATGTTGCACCAAACCCGAGCTCCACTAGGTACTGCCAGGGTTCAGCATCACCTCTACCTCTATCTTGGGAACTAACTCTCCTAAGTGCTCATCAAGATGAGTCGGATGACCAAAACATAATGTGCCTTAGTTGCACCAAACCTGAGTTCCACTAGGAACTGCCAGGGTTCTGGGTCATTTTGTTGAACGGCACGCCGTCGTTGCAATTGGCGTGCAGTCGGCGTGTAGTTCCCATACAAGTTGCAGTCGTGTGTCGGCCCTAAGTCACTGAAGTTTGTATTAATATGCTTATCTTTATTTATAATTTTAGAAGTTCCAAGCAATAGTAACACTAAAGGCGCCATTCATTAATTACGTAAGACAATTTTTGCCAGTTTTTGACCCCCTCCCTCCACTATGTAAGAAATAATAAGAATAGGCTGACCCCCTCCTTCTCCCATTCCCCTATATTACCATATATTACATAAGAATCTAAAGGAAAAATTGAGTACCTACACGTTTGGTTTGTATTAGTGCTTATTTAAAAAAAAATTTTTTTTGAATGTGATATATGTACCTGTACAAAGGTACTTGAGCTCGTTTAAGCTAACTCTGCACCGTGTTTGATAGCATAGTGTGGAAGTATTATTATTATGTATTTTAAACGTCATAATTTCATAGAAATTAAATAAAAAGTCGCATCTTTGTGATCTTACGTAAGAACTATGAAAACCCCCTCCCTCCCCCATGTAAGAAAAAATAAGATATGTTCGACCCCCCTCCACCCTAAAATCGTCTTACGTAATAAATTAAAGGCGCCAAAACTGTTTCTCGAACTGAAAATACCCTGATTTAAGTTTGCTAACACAACACGATTGATCAGTTCATCAGCGTCACAAAACCAAAATTGACCTCCGCAGTGAATAGGTATACAGCAAGATTGATTGTTCTAGTAGGTATTCACAGAAACTTAATTGCTAAATTGGGAGTCAAACCAAGCGAAGCGAGGTGGGTCTGAACTCTGAATCCAAAATTTTAACCCACTTTTGTATTCATCGTTGTTAATGGCGTAAGCGCCATCGACATTATTGAAATTGAAAACACCACATAGGTATCGTTGTCTGAGTACCCACAACACAAGCCTCCTTGAGATTACTTTGGGGCTTAGTCAATTTGTATGTCCAATATTTATTTATTTTTTTACTATAGCTGGTCAAGCAAATCTTGTCAGTAAAAAAAGGCGCGAAATTCAAATTTTCTATGGGACGATATCCCTTCGCGCTTACATTTTTCAAATTTGCCGCCTTTTTCTACTGACAAGATCTGCTTGACCAGCTATAGTAACGCCATCTGTTAGAGAAGTAGATAATTCATTATTTTGCCAACAGATGGCGCTAGTAGTAATACAAAGTGTTACTACTTTATTTTATTTTTTTAGGTTTATAAAATTATATTTTTATGTTTGATAACACATCTAGACATGAATTTACATTACTATGTCAAATTTCAAACCTAACAGTGCAGTAGTTTTTCCGTAAAGTGTACCACAAGAATGCATAGTTCGTCGAATAGTGATAGGGCTCGCTTCGCTCGCCCTAATAATGCACATAGTTATTGTTTGGGCAAGCAGCTCGCGCAAGTAATGAATTTGTTACAAGTAAACAGTTAAAGAGGTGGCGCTGTTTACAAGCATTCAACACTTAAGACTGTGGACAACTGAACGAGGGTCGCAGGTAGGCAAAACAAATAGTGGACAAGTCCTCTGCGCTGGGGAGGGTCATCTTAGGACAAGGGAATGCGGCGGCTTGTAGGTTCACCGCAAGGTGTTCTTTATGCATTAGTAATGCGAGCTAATTGAAACCGAACTATGATGTGACCACTCCAGCTTATAATAAATGCAACACCTCTTTCAAATACCTCCGGGTACACTTATAAAACTGTTATGTCTAGGGATATATATAATGTGTGCTGTGGGTATTTTGAAAAAAGTTAATTAATATAGGTACCTACTATAGATACAAAAACATTACTGTTTTGTATCTTATATCTTTGGTATTATTCCAGTAGTGTATATACATAATAACTAGACTGCTAAAATCCTAATAGTACTTTTTTTGTCTTTCTTAATCATTTCTTAATATATTCTTTTAATAACTGTCTAAATTTATTATAATATTTACGAGTACTTACCTACCTAATGTAGGTACCGACATGTACCTACCTACTTACTGAAATGCTTGCAAGATACGAGTAGGCAGTAAAAGAAAGTAGTGCGCCCACCGTAGTGCGGAGTATAGAGCTGTTAATAATTGGAGAGTGCGGTCTGGCGCACTCACAGAGGCGATTCATTATCGTTACGGTCTGGGCCCGAAGGAGATCTACGATATAGCTCCCTGATTGACCCCGCATTAAAAATTACATACAAACAGATAGAGGAAAGCGGACGCTAATAACGTAGCTGTAGTTTCTTTGTTTCGATTCCTTCCCTTACCGATCAAAAATGTATAAGGTAGCCGATCGATGGGATTGCGGCAATTCATAACGTAATCGGAGTAAATTGGACGCACGACTGTCTCGCCAGTATTAAATAGCTCCTTTGATTCGTTAGGTTAATTTCGAAGGGGCCCGAGGCCGTCGCAGTGGTCGCCGGAGGGTCGAATAAATATGTCCCAAAGAGTTAAGTGGGAGAGAAGTGCGGAGCGGAGACCGCGTCCGACGTTTGCTCTTCCACTCGTGTTGTTGCACCACTTATTACACACAAAGTTCTGTTAAAGTTTTCTCCAACACTCGAGCGCGAGTTTAATTTACTCGATAGTGTAAATAAAGCGGGCGGTGTGGGAAGTTTCGCGGCGAAACCCCCGCGCCGGCGACACCCGCGCGGTCGAGTGATAATAACGTCCCGCCGCCTGGGACTTCCTTATTAATCGAGAACGACAAATTTTAACGACAAGAATTAATGAATCTCGTTACACGGGTTAATCCCTTGCTCGTAAAGCGCGCTGTGTGGCAGTTAAGGTGTGCGCGAGCGAAGGGGCTCACGGCCCACACACTACATACGCACTACATCTCTAAATACCGACATACCTATCAATATTTTCTACTGTTATTGATGGCAGTAAAACATTTAAGTAAGTACGTTTTCATTATACAAACTGAGAGGAGGGATAGTTTGAATCAGTAGCAGCCGAGTGGTTTGCAGGTGAGACTTCAAGGGTGAGGGATTCAGGGTTCGAATTCTAACTAGTATTTATAACTCGTAGGTACATGTATTTTTTTTGAAATTTCATGTACTTACCTACTTACACCTATTTACAATAAAATTATTTTAATTTCAGGAAACCTACTTAATTCCAACAAGACCTTGTTCTTTCCTTTAGGATGGAAAGTAAAATTTAATCACTAGAAGGAATCAGCAACTATTTTATTATAAACTGACAATGAACATTTGGATTTAAAAAAACCTCGTGTTAGAATTGGACACTGCTCTTAACGTTTATAAAAATCATATTTATAGAGACGTCGACTTTCCATTTCACGAGGTTATAAAATGGAAAATATCGAATCCAATCGAGGATTAAAGCGGCGAGATGAAACGAGTGTGGACGACAACTTGACTGAGGGAATCCGAGATATATCGCCCAGTTAACGAGCATGTGCGAATGAAACTTTATTGTAATTGCCTTTTGTAAGATCGGGACAGGGTCATTACGGACCGTCCTCTCAGACAAACCTCCCGTTTTGCAAAACTTTCCCGCGTATACCTACATCTGCTTGCGGGTACATAACTAGTTACTTAATTACTTTTCCAAATATACAAAGTTTATGTAAATACTTTAAGACTATTCTTTGCACATTGTTACAAGTTAAGTTTTTATTAAATTTAAACCAGCCGGATTTCATGACAGAACGTTTACAAATACAGAATTAGTAATGAGTGGTTGGTTGATATTGGATCGTATCAGCGGCGGGCGCGAGTAATGCGCGTGTTCGTATTCATCAGGTGAGCAGGCGGCACATTAGGGCGCTGAGGCGGCCTCAAAGCCAGAAGACTGATTATGTCTATCCGCAATTTCTCTCCGGCCCTATTCTCGCGAGCGAAAACTAGCGAGTTTTCCACCGCGCTATTAAGCGGTCGCTTTTGCATTTATCCTTATAATGGAAAATGTGCTACTAATTAATTTAAAGCGAAACTCATTTATGTTGAAATGCGTGTCTATTAAGCGATGATGGGATGAGCGCTTCTTGGGTCTACTCTTACACGCTGTGAATCGTGTAATTGTTTCTGGATAAGTGGATTTAGCCGGTAATACTTGCTGTTGTCGTTGTTTCGGTTAAGTTTAATACTTGTTGCAAAAGCATAAATAGTTGTCAGTTGTACTGAAAATTATATGTAGTCCGGTTACAAGCCCTCACCCCATTAAGTAGAGGCGAGCTCATTCTCGGTAAGACTAATCAAATAACAGTCTCCCCATCGGCCCCTGCCTCCCCGCCTCGCGGCCAGCGGTCATCTCTCTTATCGATTGTGGTGGAATTCGTGCACCGAATGCGATATTTCCCAGCAAACGCTACACATTCTAAGATACAATCGGAGGAGGAAATAATATGAGATTGTATTGGAAAATGTATTTGTGGCATTTTAGAAGCTTTGTCTTTCCGACTCGTATCTCGACAAAAGATTCACCCCATAACACACAGATAATGGAATTTCAATTGTGAGCGCCTGTTACTAACTTCATTTCATCGCATTCACCATTTAGTAATTAAAAGGTAGTAAGGCGTTACGCATGTCTATCTAAAAGTTACTTTTAGGAACAGTATTATTTAAGTTAAATACCTACATTACTTTTAGTTCATATGGTAAAATTGTAGGTAGGTGATGAAAAGCAGATTTTCCATACTTTCAGTGTAACGTACGTGCGTTACCTATATTTCTCCATTTAGAGAGTAGGTACGTATTTAGCAAGCTTGCATGTTATCATAATGTTTATTTCGATTGCAATTAAAGACATTGTGTTGTCAATATTCAATGTGCGATTTGGTACTTATACAACAATACGACACATAGAAAATTAATAACTACATAAAAAGATGTGTCCCTCGTTACATAAGTAGGTACATATAAATCTCCCATGAAATGTATAACATTTTTCCTGTACCTACATAAATAAATAATCACCTATATACGTATTATACGTCCCACTATAGGGCACAGGCCTCCTCTCATGTGCGAGAGGGCTTAGGCTATAGTCCCCACGCTAGTCTAATGCGGATTGGGGACTTCACATATACCTTTTGAATTTCTTCGTAGATGTATGCAGGTTTCTTCACGATGTTTTTGTTCACCGAAAATCTAGTGCCTACTTTATCACATAAAATTAATTTATATGTATGTTTTAAACAACAAGAGAAAAAAAGAAAGCTGAAATACTTGACCTTTCAAATAATTTACTTTTAAAACCGATTGACGAACGACTAGAGCAACTTAAAGTGATAGGTCGGATAATGCAGGATGCCCACAGCACTGCAATGCATGCAATTGAGAAACATAAATGCAGAATAGCCTAACTGGTAGTACAGATGCCGGCACCGCGCTGCCGACCGTACGTCGGTTCACTGGACTGTGAAAATGATTTTGATTTGACCCTTTGAAGGGTGCCTCTACCGCAAAATTACATTTCTATCTGTGAATTTGCCTCTGCATATATATGCCGTAATTGGAAGGAGAGATCCCATAATATTTTTATAGACGTGTATATGTATGTCCTTTATGAATAAAACGGAGCTCAATGTTTTGCGTATTTAGGGCTCTATGGAGGCTCTTTATCTGAAAATGTGGCGACACAGAAGAAAATTTTATTCTGAGAGATCTCGTCTTACTGCTGATATATTCAACAGAATATTCCCATATGTGCGTAATTCTGCGGAATGGCAAAAAAGGTCTGTTTGAGGGGTGAAATATGTAAATTTATTGTCTTGGGCGGCCCCGGCGCGCGGCGCCCCCGTCATACGCCGACACGTAGGATAAAGGAAATGTTAATGCCTGCCAATTTATGTGCTTTTCTATGATTTTGCTGAATCGGGTCGGCGTTTTCCCCTTTATGGCTTTGCAGGAAAAGTACTCGTACTTTGTTTACCTATAAATGGAAATGTATCTAATAACAGTTTAAAAATGAATTGAAACAGGAAAATTACCACGTATGAACTAAAAGTAAGTAAGATACAAATAGTAGAACAACGAAACCCCACTAGTTAGTTTACTATGGAAACTTTACCTTATAATAGTAAACTAAATTATTAGTATTATACACTAACTAGAAGGGCTTCGACCGAAACTTATGCAAATCGTTAACGTAATCGTATCGTAATCGTTAATCGTTATCGTGCAATCGTTATTTAGTGCCAAATCAAATTCAATATTAATTAGTATTTAAATAAATAATCGCTAATTTCAACTATTAGTTCATTATTTCATTCCATTAGGTTATCATAAAATCGAGTGCAGTTTACCTGTCATACATTTTTATCTAACTAATATGAATAAAACTACTATGGAAACACATTAATAAATCTAAACAACAGCCGGTAATCAAAGCAGCGACAAGTCACGGTCGGTTAACAACAGCGACAAACATCCAATATGATTCCCCCTGCGATATGCGACTAATACACAAAGGCCAAATGTGCCATAATACCAGCATAATTTAATGTTTTGCTCACCATATTGTATTTTATTTATGAGTTATGCCCTGTTGAGTATCCTTGCTCCTTGTCTAGCAGCCGGGTGGGCGGTGATGGCGTCCTTGTCCTGCGAAGGGTGCTCATCGCGGCTGTATGAACGGATGGTTAAATAGTACGAGTTAACTTACACCGCATCCGCTACGCGTCATTTAGGGGTGCGATGAATCGGTTTATGCAATAGTGCAAGTCAAGTTAAGAGTAGATATTTATACAAATATTATGCATACAAAATACAGTATTTCAGCATAATATGTATAATAACATTACAATAAGTAAATGTATTTATTATAATAAATGTAACTTTGAGTACTTTGACGATCGCCACCAAAGACATTTTTGTGGCTTTTACGAATCATTTTATAAGATATAGTTTGAAAATGTGTTTTCCATGCCTCGTCTTTATCTAGTTACACCTGATTAACAGGTACCTACAGTTAAGGAGTTTGTATCGGTTATAGTTACAATCAATATGAAAATGACGTTTTGGACGAAACGTAGATGTAGTGGCAAGTGACGGTGTAAGTAAGCAAAATAGGCAGTTATTAACAACGAGGCATAGCATAAAATCGTTCACTAAGTTTACTAACTTTCACCTGACATAATTTTATGAATAAAGTTACTGTTGTATTACATTATTAATATAAATATGTACTTAAAATTAGCTGTACTTTGGTACTACTGACAGATTATTACTGACTATATAACTAATCTTCTTCCTCACGTTATCCCGCCATTTTGCCACGGCTCATGAGAGCCTGGAGTCCGCTTTACAACCAATTCCAAAAATTGACGTAGGCGCTAGTTTTTACGCAAGCGACTGCCATCTGACCTTCTAACCCAGAGGGGAAACTAGGCCTTATTGACTGTACAACTAATAAAAGATATAAAGCCAGGTATAAAAATGTAGTATAGGATTAATTTAATTTAATAATATTTTCCCAGAAACTCTTTTTTATAACAAACTAGAGGTAAGACATTTTTACTACACTTATTTAACAGGGTGGTTAAACTAAAATAAGTTTATACAACAGGGAATTGAAATTCGACTATAGGCAAATAAAGATAAAATATTACATAATTACACCTTTCGCATTACGCCATTCTTAAACGGCTGGGATAAACTCGAAACGCCTTAAGTCCTATATATATAGTATCAAAGAAATTCCTTTTAGAAATAGAATTGTGCTAACAATTTTTCAGATGCGCACTCGTTTAATTTAGGAGGGTTGGTCTGTCGATATTTAAATTTTTAAACGTTACTTCACCAGACAGTGAGTGACACAAGAGAATACCAATTTATGACAACACCATACACCATTGTCATTATTAAAAAAATGCATTTAACGTAAATATTTTATTCACATGTCAAAATGATGACGTAAGTAGGTATGTACTAATTTTTAATTTCTTGTCATTCATATTTTTTGTTGTTGTTGTTGTAATAAAATAACACATTTCATTATACGACTTTTTTCTTATTCTGGTAAAAAAGTACCTTAATTGATAATCTAAGAGCCTTAGCCTAATTTATTTTATACCAATAGCTATATGAGATTATATTTTATCTCTTTGCTTTGTTATGTGGATTGGTTTAAGTATATAATACATATTTAGTAACTAATTTATATTTGTTGAAGGTACGCGCGGAGCCGGAAACAACACGTCGAGTCTTTTGGTTTTTTTTTAATGAAATATAATAATGTTAATGTTCAAATCTGTATCTATTGCCAAATTCTAAATAAGTATGAATTGGTTTAATCTGGATCTGTAAAAAGAAACAGAGTACCTACGAGATATAATATTTGACAGACTTAAAAGGCTTTAGAAACTTTAACCAATATAATATGTTCATACTTTCTATTAAATGCAGGTAGTCAACAAATAAAAACATCACAATATTCAAAATCATATTCAACGCTGCTAAAATTAACGGCGTGTCACCCTTCCAATTGGTGAACAAAATGCGGTTGACAAGTACAACAGATGACATACAAGCAAACTGTCTGTTTGTTGGTATCATTTCCATAATAAAATTCATAAATGTGACAAAACGACAAATTAGCGGCGCGTGCGCCCGGCGCGGCGGGGGGTGCTCGCGCGCTGCGAGGGCTTAGGGTTAACTATAGTTATGTATTTTGTTGCAAACTTTCTATTTCGGTAATATTTATCGGGTACGTGTAGAAGCGTATTGAAATTAAGTAATGGATGAAATAAAATGATTAACTGCTAAGTGTCATGTTCAAACGATTTTTATTACCTACTTTGAATTTAAAAAATAAAATCAAGTTTTTGGTAGAAGGTAGAAATACTAGAATACTAGAAGGTAGAAATAATAGACAATATAAAACACTCGTGCAACGACATATGGATGACTAGGGAAAACTACGTACATGAGTCTGACATGTGTATGCAATGGCAACCGGTATCCAGTGATTATGTTAATCGAGTAATTAGAAACATGAACAGTAATAAATCACCAGGAAGCGATCTCATACGCATGTCTGATCTAAAAACAGTTGTGGATAAAATAAGCCCGATACTAGCCAAACTAATTAACTTATCAGTTAATCAACAAAAATTTCCTACAAAACTCAAACAGGCAATAGTGCGTCCAATCCATAAGAAAGGCAGTTTTAAAGATTATTCTAATTTCAGACCCATATCTATACTATCAAGCGTTGACAAAATAATAGAGAAATGTATTACCGACCGAATATCACATTATCTACAAACTAACCGTATTCTAAATAGTCGCCAGCATGGATTTCAAAAACAGAAAAGTACGAACACACTATTATCTGCCTTTACAGATGAGATTAACAACAACTTAGCAGATAAACAGTTTGTGGTAGCTATCTTTTTTGATTTTAAAAAGGCTTTTGACACCCTAGAGACCGATACTTTGCTGAAAGCTATGGAGGAGTGCGGGGTGGGGCGGCCGCTGAACCAATGGTTCCGCGACTACTTGACCGCGCGGTCCTTCCGCGTGAAGGTCGGGTCGGCGCTCAGTGACGAGCAGAGGGGCTACCGCGAAAACCGAAATTCGCAAATTGCGGGGATCTTACTCTTTTACTCCAATGAAGGCGTAATTAGAGTGACAGAGAAAAATGCCCGCAATTGACGATTTTCGGTATTGGCGGTAGCCCTACAGGTCGTCCGCTACGGAGTGCCGCAGGGCTCGGGCTGCGGGCCCCTCTGTTACCTGATGCACGTGAACAGCCTGTGCGGCGTGCTGCGTCACTGCTCCGCACACATGTTCGCGGACGACCTGTGCACGCTGCGCGCCGGCACCGACCTAGAGCAGACCTGCAGGCTCGTACAGGAGGACGTCGATGCTGTTGTCAAGTGGTCTCACGATAATGGAATCGTACTAAATGCCGATAAGACAAAACTTATGATAATACATTCTCCATACTTGGTACCTAAAAACGATATCCCATCGATTTTCACTCATAGTTTCCATTGTTTCCATAGTATTAATAACCCCGGAACTTGTAAATGTCTGCCCATAGAAAGAGTTAACAGTTTTACATATCTTGGCATGAAAATCGATGAAAACTTCTCCTGGACGACTCATGTAGATTTCATTAGTAATAAATTAAGAATACTTTTAAGCATATTTTACCATCTTAGTTTTAAAGTTCCTGTTAGCACGTTGAAATGTATTTATACTTCTTTAGTAGAGTCTATTATTAGTTACGGTCTTGACTGCTATGGCCTCACGTTTAAAACAAACATAGATAAATTAGAAATGTTACAAATCCGTTTTCTAAAACTACTAGTTAATAAAAAGATAAAATACAGTTGCAAATCTGACTACAGACAATTATTTAAATTATGTAAAATTTTACCAGTGGGAATAAAACTTAAATATATGTTAGCTATAAACAGTCATGGCAGCCAGGAACACAGAGCTCTGGTCAAACATAGTCATAATACCAGAGCACTAACTGCGGGCAAATATGAAGTACCTAGGGTGTATAATTATTACGGCGATAGGACACTTAAGAAACGTTTACCCTATTTACTGAATACTTTGCCCGCGGACATAGTCAAAGAGCCCAAAAAAAGTAGATTTAAAAATAGTCTAAAAAGGTATCTCCTGAATACTCTATAGGAGATGTGTTGTTACCCTACAGAGTATTCATGACATACCTACTTACCTAAGTATTTTAACTCCCAAATGTAAACCTATTATAATATTTAAATTTTATTAAGTATAGTATAGTGAGACTCCACAGTCAAACTAAATGTAGTTTTGTGGAGCATTGTCCTTACAAAAAAGTTGTAACTTCTTGTATAATAAATAACTACTAGACTAGACTAGACTAAATCGAGACTGTTGTTATGTAGGTACTATTTGACATTTATAGATAAGACAAATGATTAATATTCTTAATTTATTCCGAGGCCGATTTGTGTTGTTCTAGTGAGCGAACTTTACAATCTTATGTGTAATGGTTAACACCACCAGCGAAATCTTGGTTCCGTTTGATTTCACGTTGCATATACGATGATTTCCATTAATCCCATTATAGTTTTCAATAATTATCAATATTCATTTATTAAATACAAAATGATCTTTTTTTCAAGTATGCTCGTAACAAACACAATATACCCTATCGTAACTTTGTAATATTACTGTAAGTACCTATTTAAATAAGGCTGTCATTATAAGAGTATAAAAGTAAAGTGTTTGTCACCTATACATGAAAAACATGTACAAATGGCGGACTTAATGTCTAAACGCATTCTCTACCAATTAATCAACCAGGTAGCCCTATGGCTAAACAGAGACGTAATAATGGTGCAAGAAGAAAAGTAAGAGAATTTAATATCCATATTTTTGTAAAACTATCTTCCATCTGCAACGTAGTTATGGAAAGGTCGATAAATTGCTCCCCTTAGCCTGCTAGTTAGTACTGAATTGCAACCCCCATTGCATTGTATGAATATTTAAGCTATCTGTGTCCCTTTCATCGAAATCCGTTCAGCCGGTTTCGCGTTAAGGAGGTATAAACATCTAAGTAATTGTACAAACAAAAAATAATAATATAGTAGTACATATTAATTAACATAGTAGGATAACTTTTACTACTTCCACTAATGTAATATAAGACATGGCATCATCTTACACGCAGTGTGACTTATTATATTTTTGTGTGTGATAACCGATGTGCAAAGAGTAGGTCTGTACAAACAGCAGCACTCCTAACTGTACATCAGTGGACCTTATTACAAAAGGCATAAGGTCCACCGATGTACAGTTAACAGTGTGGGCGATGGTACGCTCCCTGTAGGATCTATATCTGAATCCCTAAAGTCTTTTCTCTTATTTTTGCATTCCCTAATATTGCTTGTCATAATGATCAGCTGTCCTAACACTCGTATACCCTAATTTTGGTTTCCCTATTATCGAATGGCCGATTTTTTTATGTCCTAATATGTTTTTCCCTAATGGCACTTTCCATATTGAGTATTTATCCTAATGTTATGTAGCATAATTCTTTTTTTGCCTAGTTATTGTTAGGCCTAAAAATTATATATCCTAACCATCATGTCACCTAATTTTACTTAGCCTATCGTTGCTTGACCTAACACTCGTATGCCCTAATTTTGATTTCCCTATTTCGTTTCGTTTTTACAATGGTCGCAGTTCTAACCTAACCTAACCCACTTTTGTGGCAGCAGTTCGTTTTTGCGAGGATCACAGTTCTAACCTAACCTAACCCACTTTTGTGGCAGCAGTTCGTTTTTGCGAGGATCACAGTTCTAACCTAACCTAACCCACTTTTGTGGCAACAGTTCGTTTTTGCAAGGATCGCAGTTCTAACCTAACCGAACCCACTTTTGTGGCAGCAGTTCGTTTTTGCAAGGATCGTATTTCTAACCTAACCTAGTATTAACAGCAGTTCGTTTTTACAATGGTCGCAATTCTAACATATCCTAACCCACTTTTGTGGCAGCAGTTCCTTTTTGCGAGGGTCACAGCTCTAACCTAACCTAACCCACTTTTGTGACAACAGTTCGTTACCATTCATTATGGAAAGTAATTGTTAGTTATGATAATTGATCAAAAGGAAAAGTAACTGTTATGACAATTGATAATTAGGGCAATAGCCATTAGGTCAAAATAGCTGAGCATATTATTTTATGCCAAACATTGTTAGGGATTTCGAAGAATATGGTAAAAAACATTAGGGATCTTGATAGTTATGGTACAAATGCTTAGGACAAATGAGTCTTAGGCTAACCATTACATTATGGAAAATAATCGTTATGACAATTGATCGTTAGGGCATGTGCCCATTAGGACAAACCAGTTAGGGCAAGTGACTTTAGGACAAACGTTGTCAGGGATTCAGAAGGACACCCCTCCCTGTGTACCTATACGAAATAGGGAAAATTAAATGATTAATAAATATCCCAATGTGAATACCAAAAGTTATACGGTGGGTCAGTAACCATATGCAGAACCCTAAATCGCAGCATCATCCCGAGGATCGCGACGCGCGGTGCGCGGTGCGGCGTCGGTGGCGCGGCCGGGGTGTTAATGCAAATTGTGGCATTAGCGTTATAGCGATCACTATCTGCTAGCATGCAGCCCCGGATTTATACTTCATGATTTACTGTATCATATGCGAGAATCCTTTGATCCTTATCGTAGATCATTTGTTCTCTATAGGTACCAACTTTGTCTATGCTAAGTACGGTATTCGTCAAATACTGACTATCGTCACCGCGCTCGCTAACTCAATTTATGTAACAAATATCAACAATGTTTCCGCATAAATAAATAATTAAGGAAGTTGGTAAATAAGCGTGGCGGCCTCATTTATTATTCTTTATAAGGAAACAAAGGCGAGGGTTAGTCGTAATAAGGCGCCGCCACCTCGCCGGCTTATCTTTATTGCCTCCAACCCACGTAGAATAATAAATCGTTTTCATCAAAAACAAATACTCGACAGTTTTTGCTGGAGGCGAGTGAGCGGGTGGCAGGGTGGCAATTTTCCACCCCCATAATACAATATTTTCCGACATTTTCCACGAGAATACAGCTCGGAATCGTTCGCTCGCGGCACGCAGGTTCCTTAATGTGTATTTTTCGTCCAATCAGAGAGCGGCGAGAGTCTCGATATTACCTCAACTGTCACACATAAAGTGGAAAATATGGTCGGCCGATGTGGGGGCGCGTTCGGATCGCGGCATCGGCGGCGCGAGCGCGGACGGCGCGGGCGGGCGCGGGCGGCTGCTTGCCAGTCGACGCGCGTACTCGAGCCACCTCAACAAACCTTCCCAACAGGTTTATAGCTTTTCTTTCAGCTCCTCTCAGGTACGGCCGTATCATAACAGGGAATAGCGGTGCGTGATGTGAACCCGTGATAAAATAAATGTCGAGATAGGCTTATGTATTGTACTGTTTATCTTAATAATGGCCGCCCGGAGAAAACTCTCGATTAAACTTTGGCTTTTTATTTAGGTGGAAGCATTTGGGATAAAACGTTTAGGATGCAATCTGTGTAGGCACAGATCTGAAGGCATTATGTTTTAATCGTAATTTGAGGAAAAACAACTATGTACAAAACTAAAAGATTTGTTAATTTTACTGCGGTGTCATTTCGTAGCACAACGTTGTCGTAGACCGTAGTACGTTACAGCTCGCTCTTCGTAGCGCTTTGCCACGATACGGTACCGCAACCTGTCTACATAAGTAGGCTGGTTCTACATCATCTATTCGGCCCGATTCGCACTTTAAGATACGTCAATTAATAGATCTAGAAACGATATGGATTAGATATGTCAGTGTCAAATGTGACGTTTCTTCAAACAAAAACTTCACTTGTGACACTGACACATCTAATCCATATCGTTTCTAGATCTATTCATTGACGTATCTTAAAGTTTGAATCGGGCAGATTGAGATCTGTCCACATATATTATTGATTCTTCTATTTTACCTTGTATTTACGTATTACATACAACCCTAACAATCGTGGTAGCTAGATGGTAGGTATGTCAAGCAGCAGAGTATATAGGCTGCTCCAATCTGAAAATATGATAAGCGCGGAAGCCGCCCCGTGCCGCCCCGCTCTCCGCTCGCAATTGCCAGGCTGGGATATAAATCGCGATTCATTTCTCATCGTAACTTTTTGTCGGTCCTTATCTGTTAGACTTCACTTTTCATCATCCGAGGGGATTTATGTAATGCCTAGTCATTTCTCGGCGTCGGGCGCGGCTTATCGGCGAAGCGCGAGCTCGCTTGATTGATGAGCGTGCAAAAATAAATGTTCAGTTAAATTATTCGATAAGTTGGAAACGGAAGTTAAACGGGAATTATCTATGTCTTGCCCCTGAAGATTTCACGGTTGTAACTTCTATGTCGGTGGGAGTGATTGATTGATCGAAGTGGTTAGGTGGGCCTGTGAAGGGGCGGGCGGATGATGATCGTTTTTAATGTACAGCATAAGTCCAATGCTTTCTTTTCACTATATTTTTACACTGTCAGGTAAATTTTGGCTCATAATTTTCTTATACGTCCGCATGTCCGTAGGCATGTTTTGTGCTGTACTCGTTGACCTTAGTGCGAGAGTTTTATTAATTTAACTATTGTTAACTAAGTAAAATGACTACTTGACCAAGCTCTTTCGTAATTTGGCGAGGGGAGTAGCAAAGTAAAATTAAGCATGAAGCTAATGCCATAATTGAGGCAATCGGCTCCCCTCGATGATCTACGAGGTCCCGCCACATTTACATCTTTCCTACATTTTCCGCGATTGCCTTCATGTACGACGCCATTAAGAGGTCGATAGAGGCGACCTTTAATTTAGTGAAATTGTTGATCATATGTCCAAGTTCTTGAGATTGCTGTCAACTTATGTTGGTGTTCAAGCTAGCTGGTAAATTACTTCTAGTGCTGAGGGTACATATTCGTAGGTATGTTTGTACTTTTAATTATTTTTTATGATAATAAATTATTGTTGTGTGGCTTTATGTACTTATTAAAATAAACCTAACATTCACGAACGAACATGGAAAGCTCGCAACGGTACCGTGATGTTAAAATCTAAAGTGGTGTTCGTGTGCCTAAAGTTCTGTGGTGGCAATCCTCTTGTGTACAAACTACACAGTATGGGCAATAGCCGAACTTGTGCTCTATATTCTTAAATTGCTTACGGCTTGCAGCCCGACCACTTAAAAAGAGCATTGTGGCTAATCTCTAGCGACACATATACCAACAAAGTTTAATTGTGAGCGCTGCGGTACCGGCCGCCACCGGCCGCCCCCGGCAAAACGGATTACAGTCAGTCTTAGCGCGCTCACCTTCGATTCCTGCGCCTTTCCACCCACACATATTCGTTTCCAATCAATCCAACCACACATATTTGTATGTAGACATCGTGCTCATGTTTTTATTGCAGACTGCATCGAATGACGGCCGCAAACATTGCATCTGCCTCCCTCCCGGCTGGCGTCGGAAAAGCCTTTTATTTTTAATTTCGATTTTGATTTTTTCCGAGCGCACCGAGCCGTTCTAGTTTTTTTATTTGTTTCATTTCATAGCGCAGGGTGGGTGCGCGACAGATCGGAATTTCAGATATGTACAATTTAAAATCGTGTAAGTACGGTCAGCGTGCGGCGCTGGGGCCGGCGCTGGAGCGCTCTCCCGCTAGACTGACGCCTGTCGACTTGTTTTCTTTTCTTTTTTGCGAATTCTATTTTCATTTGATTGCATTTGAATTTCCGCCGCCAATATCCGCTAACTAAACACGATTAATGCGGAGCGGAGATGGACAGGCGGGCGGAGCGGCCGTGATGCTGCCGGTTTTTTGTCGTTTTATATTAGAAGCCAGCTAATTTATTGCAAACTGCGCTCCGGGAGTCCTCTTACAATGTTCAAGGTGCTACGAGAAATATTTACCTACCGATAGGGAATACGGATTGTATTTTTAACTTTAGTGTAAGAGTATAAAATACTGGTAGGTAGGTAACGACATTGCTTTGCGCGCCACGTGGTTGACATAGTCAAGACTAGGTTTAGACCACCAGTTGATCGCGAGGCCAGGCAGGAGAAGTAGATAAATTAGAAAACCACCCAATTGAGTTTAAGCAATTCTTAAGTGAAGAAATCAACGTGCAAAATATAATACCCCCTATGGGCGCAGTATGGGTACCTAATTCATGAAAACAAAGGAGATCGTCGATTTTCTTAGGCGTTTGGGCCCACTCGCAAATTGAACGTATACATGTAATATATATAGGAAATTAATCGTTATAATTGCTAGATCATGATGATAAAAACAGAATCACGAAATATAACGGGAATTTTGAGAAATACTGCAATAAAAACTTGAACATGACAAGAAAAACTTTTATATACAAAAGCGTATACTACTCACACTATTCCGTAAAAGTGTTTTGACTTTTTAAAAGAAAATAGACAAAATCTGACATGT
Source organism: Cydia splendana (assembly GCF_910591565.1). Classification (NCBI taxonomy): domain Eukaryota; kingdom Metazoa; phylum Arthropoda; class Insecta; order Lepidoptera; family Tortricidae; genus Cydia; species Cydia splendana. The sequence goes on along the minus strand of NC_085964.1, from coordinate 11,497,040 downwards.
AAATGAAACTGAAATCGTATCCGCGTTCAATAAAAAGTTATATTATGATCTTATTCGGAAGTTCATTGTTACTTCTACGGAGAGTGAACAGATTCATTTTAAATCTTCTTTCAATGAAGTAAGGTTTATTTAAGGTTGGCGTTACTTGAAAATATTTGACAGATTGTTAAAAATGGTTGCGTTTAGTTAAATAAAAGTAGCATGATATCGTCGTATTCTGAATTCGTTTAAATCTCCAAACTATGTAACTAAATAAAAAGTCAAATTACTATATTTCTTAACTACTTATTTTAGGCATTTTTACAGTCGGTTTAGAATTTAAAAGTAGGTATATATTAAATAAATAATGAATGACACTAATAATATTTTGAATAGTATCGAAACGCACTTATGTCAACTATGACTTATGGCTACCCACCTTATAGTTTAATGCAATGAGATTTTGTAACTACTTAGTGAATAACCTCACGGTTTGTGTGAATTTGAGCGTTATGTCAATGCTAATAAAGATGTTGACGACGGTAAGGCTTTTGTTAATATATAATACATTGATTTACGGAAATGAATAATATAATGTCTTTTAATTATATATTTCTAATTCCCGTTTCATTTTTACCCAATATTGTATCTTTTTCAGTAATAAAATGCGTACATAATTACTGTAATAGTCTGTACCATATACGTGATGGTTTACTCTGGGCCCAAAATCGACGATCTCCTTTGTACTTTTTATATATATAATACCTACATTCTATATTGTATACAAAACCGAGAGAGTGTATTTTTTTTAAATTTCAAATATATAAATATAGATGAGATAGATTAAGCGAAGAGCCGAGTTATAATACGGGGACAAGTCGGCATGAATCGATCACGACCGTTATTGGCAAACTTCTCCACGACACGGTCCTTGATTAAAAGTATGCAAATTTTATTACATCCTGCGGGGGACCCACGCCCCGGCGTTTACTTACGACACTTTGTGAAATTATATTATGATCAGTGTTAGAACGTATACATTGATTTGTATTTTTATCAAATTTGAAATGTTATACGATTTCTTTGGCGAGTTCCGAAACCAAGATGTCGCGAAGAAGATGTTAAGGGCGGGAAAGGAATGCTTTCGCTACAAACTAGGTTACTCTATTGTAATTTCTTACTAAAGTCATCTACGTGCTTAGGTAAAAAAGGACCTAGAGTTAAACTACTTTTTAAATACCTATATATATTTTGCTTTTACAGAGTACCTACTGGACATAACAAGATCTTAAAATAAGTAATTACCATTTTATGTCAGAGTAGGTAACACAAATAAAGTACGATATAAATTGGTGGTTTTTTATTTATTAATTATGTATGTACCTAATACTGGTGAACAAAGAGCCATACAAATACACATACATACATGCTTAATGCCATACACATACATACATGCTTAATGAAGAAAAACCTAAAACTTTTAATTATTATTTTAAAGTGTAACTAAGGTTGACATAATACTTAACGTTAACGTTAACGTTAACGTACGTATAACGTTATAAGTAATACTTAACGTATCGGTTAACTCATGCTGCTTATGTTGCTAAACAACTTGGTACTTATACCTAAATACTCACAGGTCGATCGATGCAGAGCCGTTTTTGCAATAAATAATTCGTAGCTTCGTGTACTAGAGTGGGGTTTTGTTTATGTCAAATTGTAATTTATTGGTTACTCCGCTCGACTTGGATATTACAATGGGAGGAACGCCCCTCCACCCCCCACGGCCCGTTCGATGAAAATTTTATATCGCCGTGTCGTCGTTACGTCGTTCTGTTTTTTTCTTGTCCGTGACCAGCTAAAGCGATCTTTTGATTAAATTAAGGGGATGAACAGGGTATTTTTATACTGATTGATAGGTTGACACAGCGTTTCGAGGAACATTGCCGGAATTTATATTAGGTGCAGCGATTGGAAGTAAATTTAACTTACGTAATAATTTATACAGCAAATCAAAATTAGCTTTAGGCTATCAATCACTCCAATGCCCTTTTGTTTAGATTAGACACATTGTTGATTTATCTGTTAACATATCAATACCTAAGTTGTGTATATATGACACCGTGATTGTGCATCCGTTCGTTCACAATAATCACAGTCTAACGTAAGTTAGGTTAGTTTGTAATCTTCCAATCGTCAGTATATAAATAATTTAACTAGCGAGATTGGAAACTGACGTGTATTTACAATTTTACGGTACCAACTACTAATTTAATCTAACGCATCTATTTTGTAATTTTATTTCCTTACTATGGTAATATAATTTTATCATACAGTGTGAGTCTTTTTAATGTGCACATCGGAAAATCCGAGAAACTACGTCAAATTTTATCGTTGAAAAAAAGGTTAAAAAAATTTTTTTTGCTGTTACAATTTTTTTATGATTTTTTAAAGTTTTTTTTTGCAATTCCATACTACATGTAAATAAAACGTAACTGCTCTTAAACTACATGGCCTATCGACACGAAACAAAAACAATAATGATCAAGGATAACAGGCTAAGGACATAAGATAATAATTCTAAAAAAAAAATTCACCCTCAATTTATTATTACAAGATTTTTACGGAAATTTTGTTTATTTTTCCTCCTTTTTTTTAGAAAATGTAAGTTATCTCAATAAAATGTCCCATTTATCTAACATTTTTATTAATTCACGTAATTCTACACCATATTAGCTTTTAAACAGTAAAATTACCACGTTTATAACTTAGATAAAACATTTGTTATCAGCGGTCAAACAATGGCCTTACCAAGTGCGCAATGGGCGCGTGCAACAAAGGTGCAAGTAGAATTGGCGCTGTACCTAAAAACACCACAGGGTTTTGAGATAAGGCTAAGACTACATAAGGGTAGGCTAAGGCTAATCTACTGACAGTCGCTCTGAAGTTTTCACCGCTGCTACTACCCTTTTCCTACTCTTTGCCGTTTTCATTCATTCGTGTCGTAATTACGTACGGGTGTTTTCGAGTGCTCTTACGATGCCGCGTTTAAGTGAGATTCCTGCGAGACACATATCCGACATCCATTTTTATTATGGAATGGCTCATGGAATTGCTAGAAGAGCACGCGTGCTTTACATTGCTGCATTTCCAAACCGGATACCGGTGCCGTCTGAACGCAACTTCCAAGAAATTCACAGAAAATTCGCCCGCATTGGTCTCGGAAACGGCAGAGATCGCCGCGAGCCGCAACAAATCATCGATGTCGCTGTCGAAGAAGCAGTACTAAATGCTTTATTCGCAAATCCGAGCATTAGTACTAGGCGTCTGGCCCTGCAATTCGGATTATCACAGAAATCGGTGTGGCGGATTTTAAGAAAAGAAGGTTTGCATCCTTACCATTACCGGAGAGTGCAACATCTTCATGACGACGTAGACTGGCGTCCAAGGTGCGTCATGTCAACTTGGATCCTGGCTAAAATAAGAGAAAATCCTGAATTCATGAGAACAATACTGTGGATGGATGAAGCTACATTTACGAGAGACGGCATTACAAATTATCGTAATTTGCACCGATGGTGTCCCAAGGGCGAGAATCCAAAATTAAAACGACCCTCTGGTTTTCAAGTGAGGTTCTCAGTTAACGTTTGGGCGGCTCTCATTGACGACATTTTGGTTGGGCCAATAATACTGCCGAGAATCTTGAACGGAGCAAGATTTTTAGAACTCTTAAGGGATGATTTGCCGGACCTGCTGGAAGATGTGCCAGTCGCATTACGCCGAAGGATGTTTCTGCAGATGGATGGTTGCCCTGCCCATTACGCGCTAGATGTGAGGGCATTCTTGAACAATACCTATCCTCATCAATGGATTGGTCGGCAAGGGCCTGTAGGTTGGCCGCCACGGTCGCCCGATATGACGCCCCTTGATTACTTTTTGTGGGGCACAATGAAACAGCGCGTCTACAGCACCCCTATTCACAATGAGGTGGATTTACAAGAACGCATTATTAACTGTGCGAATGACATTAAAAATGATCCCGCAATGATACGGAGAGCCACACATCAGATTTCTCAACGGGCGGCTTTGTGTCTTCAACAACGTGGTGGCCATTTTGAAAACTTGATGTAATTTATTAAAATTTGATTTATGTTACAATGTCTTGTGTTTTAATAAACCAAAAAAAACTTCCCACTTTCAAACCCTCGGTAGCATTTACAGTAACTGTCAGATTACGGTCTCTACCTGCGCCTTTGTTGCACGCGCCCATTGCGCACTTGGTAAGGCCATTGTTTGACCACTGATAACAAATGTTTTATCTAAGTCATAAACGTGGTAATTTTACTGTTTGAAAGCTAATACGGTGTAGAATAACGTGAATTAATAAAAATGTTAGATAAATGGGACATTTTATTGAGATAACTTACATTTTCTAAAAAAAAGTAGGAAAAATAAACAAAATTTCCGTAAAAATCTTGTAATAATAAATTGACGGTGATTTTTTTTTTTAGAATTATTATCTTATGTCCTTAGCCTGTTATCCTTGATCATTATTGTTTTTGTTTCGTGTCGATAGGCCATGTAGTTTAAGAGCAGTTACGTTTTATTTCCATGTAGTATGGAATTGCGAAAAAAAAACTTTAAAAAATCATAAAAAAATTGTAACAGCAAAAAAAAAATTTTTAAGCTTTTTTTCGTCGATAAATTTAGTCGTCGTTTCTCGGATTTTCCGATGTGCACATTAAAAAGACTCACACTGTATGTTACATCATTTAAATCTAATATATAGAGTATTGTATCTCTATCCTGTGAATAAACTAATCTTAAAACGCATCGCCCACCTCCGCAACACTTTATAAACAAAAGAGCACTAAAGATATTTAAACAAAACACATTCACTGGGCATCTGTCTTTATGTCTCTAATTTAAGTGAGTAATATAATAGGCGACCGACTGCATTGATACTCAAATATTTGACCCGGGGTTGTGACCCCCGACACCCCTGCTTTGAAGCGAGGAAAAATGCATCCCCAATGATCCCTAATCATTGCAAATCTGCCACGAATTTAGGCGTATAGTTATATAAAGTTTTAAAATTAACTTTAATGTTGAAATGTATTTACTCAGGTGTATCATAAATCAAAATATTTTATACCAAACCATTATTTCATATAATGATTAGGAACTTAATATTATTTACGGCTGGCGGATTCTCGTAGGTGTCATGGAAGGCTGTCTGAGAGAAGTTAGCGAAGCGGGCGTCGTCGAACTACGGCCGGAATTTGTCGACTTAAACCAATTTCACTTTAACTCGTCCAACAAACAACTTATAATAGAGTAACTTTGCAGATTACGTAATCTATTTTTGGGCAAATAACACCTGGAATAGAAGCTAGGAATTTGGGGAAGGAATTTTGTTACGTGCGATTTTCTGCATGGAGTGATGTGTGAATGTTTCCTAACAGCACAAACTTGCGCTATTACGTACATACCTATATAGATGGTGTGTTTTGTATTTACTCGGAGATAGCCGTTGTTGCATAGTAGGTACCAATTGTGTTATCTCTGCCACATATAAATACTTCAATATTTTCAAAGGTTTATAATATTTTTAGTCAGAAATAAAAAATGTAGTAAAAAATATTTTCTTATAATTTTGACTTAGGTACGTTGGAACCGCGTCACGTTTGCACAATTTTATTGCACATGCACAATGGACGTATTACCTGTTACTTTCAATCGTTTTAACTGATGTGACAGATGTGTCCGCGTGAACATGATGACTAGGTACGATGAAGTAGGTTATGTGAGTAATGAATCAGTAGGTACCTAGAGTTTTTTACATTCATAGTTATTAGTGTTAATTACGCTATATAGGGCTTAGTAATGAAATCCTGTGTAAAGGTATTTTTATGCTAATATTTAAATGTATTTTTGGTATAGTTACAAATGATGTTACGTATATTCAGGAGATAGACCCAGATGCTTATAAACAATTAATGCAAAGTTTTTTCAATGTACACCAAATAATGATACGTAACAAATCACAAATCCTGTAAAATAAGTATTAAACATGATTTTTTAAACACTGGCTAAATTCTACCATAAACAAGAGACATAAAGCTGCTTAAGTTTGGCGTTTCATTAATTTCGGAATGTTTTAAAAGATATGACGCCATACTGTTCATGATTAGAAAAATAAAACATAGTTAGTTGTAAATTGCTTATGTTGAAACCAATTACAATATTTATCATTATAAACGTCGTAAATATAAAAGACGAATAGAACATTCAAACTTTTAACGCACAAATCGGTAGAAATAATTTCAGCATATTTGTATCGAGAAGCGTCTGGTTGACGTAACTGGTGACCGAAGAGCTGGTGGCTACCTCGCACAACGTATCAGCATTGCGATACAGCTAGGAAATGCCGCCAGCATCCTTGGTACAATGCCTCAGGGACCTATTTTAGATTTAAGCTAGTTATGTTTCCTCAGCCGGTCGGATGGCAAAAGGCCTGACGGCTTGACACTGGTGCCATGGGAAAAAGGCAAGTGTTTACTATGGGACGCTACGTGTGTAAGCACTTTTGGCCCCTCACACCTTTGTCGCACCATCCGGACGGCGGGCGCAGCCGCTGAGGTGGCGGCCCTACATAAACGTCAAAAGTACCCAGCACTCACAAATTAGGTACCTGTTCGTCCCAGTAGCCGAAGAGACGTCCGGTTGTTGGTGCGCTGAGGCAAAAACTTTTCTTAGGGAAGTAGGTCGCCGCCTGCAAGAAAGGGGCCTTGACCCGCGCTCCGGGTTTTCCTGGTGCAAAGGCTGTCCATCGCAATTCAACGCGGTAACGCAGCGAGTGTGATAGGCACCTTTGCGCCGGGGGTAGCGCGGGGAGGCCTCTTTCAGTAGTTTACTTTTAAATATATTTTTATAAGTTATATTTATTTGTCTTTTTCAATGAAATAAATCTTTTCAGCTAGTTATTAATTTCGTTTAGTAGTACCACTGTATATATCTTGTATGTAATTAAACCATTTAGAAAAAAATGCAAATTTAAAAATATACCTCGTTTATTACCAAAAAATTAATTACTCTAAGAACAAATTTAATAACTTTCTATGAAAATATTTTAAGTTCTGTTATTCCAAGTAGACACATTATATTATTTAAATTACAAACCGAAATAAATTACATATACAAAGGAAAAAAACCCTCCTCCTCACTGGATGGTTTTTCCTTTGTATATGACATTTATATCGGTTAATAATCAATTATTTTAGCTAACCTAACTTTGTTTGAAGTTCAGTTGTTGCCTTTTATACAAAGTGACCTTATAGGTCGGTGCTCGAGCTGATAAGCAGTAAATTGCTTTTCTTTCCATTTCTTAAATAACCCACCCACCCCCGCTGCCCGCTGCCCGCTGCGAGGTGCTCGCGTACCAGCGACAGACACTTCCTTCGCGTCTCGACGACACAATATTCTTTACGATTCCTAAAACAAAAGTTTAATTAACTTTGCTACTCCTTAGAAAGAAAGCAGCATTATGATCTAATTATTGTACAAACAATAAAAATACGCGAACGAGTGTATTATGCAATTAGACACTTCTCCCCTGATCGTTAAAAGGGAAATTTAAATGGAATTTTTATGTCCAGCAATTAAGGATAACGTCGGCGTACTAGACATTTTTGTAATTACAAAAATAAGATTCTTGAAATGTAGCGTGAAAAAGAATTAGGGCGAATTTTGCGGAAACCCGGAATACTTTAAGAAAATGAATGAAATGAACACAAAGTTCAAATATTTTAAAAATACAATAATTTTGCGCGATGATATAGGTAACCTGACAATAAAATTAGGCTGCAGAGCGTGCCAAATAAAACGTAGGTACCTACTCGTCATTTATACCTACTTATTTCAACTTCTTTCTCCCGCAGTTGGGTCAAAACCAATTGTCACTTTTATGTACCTTAATACCTACTAAAATCGAAATGACATGATGACCCCAACTCGTACCAATCTGTCGAAAGTGACACCGGCAAAGAAAGTATTTTTTTTATTAGGTACGGTACGGCTAGGATATGTAACTCATTTTCCTAACATGTTAAAAACGCCGATTTTAAAATATAACCAGATTACCTAGTGCAGAATACGTAATTACAAGTAATTAATCAATTTTGATAAGTTTGCATCTTTTTATATGCGATTACATTTGTACAGTCACCTACAACACGAAGAGCGCATGTACAATGTAGGTACATACTAACAAGAATATGGAGTTTAAGTCTGAAATAAATTACATTCATTCATTATTTCTAATATGCATGAGCACTTAATGAGTGAAATCCATTTATAAAGTGTCCATGCAATTTAGCAGCTCGCTGTCTGATAGGTAGATACATTTCAGTCTTGTTACATGTATTGTTATGAAATTGTCATATCAGTGATTTCAGGGAACATTTCCACTAATATTTTCGGAAGTATCCCATTGTCGGGATTATGTAAGGAATTTAGTTTCATTGTTCATCGGTTGTATCCATTTAGAGATGCCTCATAAAAATAATATGAAGCATCTTCAGATTTAGTGGAAATCGGTTAGATATATTTCGGGTTCCGTACCCCCGGTTCGGAACCCAATAGTAACAAAATAACTAAATTTTTAGCCGTCTGTTTGCCTGTCCGTGAAACGAGTCTGTGAACCTCAAACTCGGTGTTCTAATAAAAAAAATTGACAATAACCTGTCAAGCGTGACTCAGTCTGAGGAAGAAGAAAAATTTAAATTGTGTGATGTTAGGTTGTGTGATCGTACGGAACCTTTAGGGCACGAGTCCAACTCCTTGCCCAGTTTTTACTTTCATATTAGAAGTTCAGTAAAAACGAATTAAAATTTATCTTGTAACTACTACAGCAAAAAAAAAAAATTGGGATTAGGTACCTAATATGTGTTGTCTAATACCATATATTTAGCGCACTTGTCGGCGGCTTGAGGGACTCTGGGTAGTCGGTAGACAGCGGGTAGTGCGGTGGTACATGAAGATGGAGCACGGTTAAGAAGCCCGAGGGAGCCGCGGATTTATCGCCGGAGCTGACGAGACGAGCGCCCGCGCCGCCCGCCTCGCTGATTTATACCGCGCAATCTCACAAAACTTACTTCACATTTAAATTTTCAAACTGTCTAAGCCGCTCTTAACGTCGACTATGTTATCTCATTCGATCGACTATAAATTTTATGAGCGGAGGGAGTTTCCTATATCATTATTTAACAGCCAATACTCACGTAATTGCGTCACATGGTCTTATTAATAAAACTCGAAAATGTACGTAACTTAATACTGTTAAATTTCTAATAAGTCCATTAGGATATCGTGTAAGTGACTAACAGTTATTCCGTGGGGATTTCCAAAATGAGCAAATCCTCGGCGCCTGTTATGAATATGTAATCTAAATTTGGAATTCTCCGAGTGTGAGGCCAATGTTTGTCGCCACAACTGTCTCGAACAAACATTTTGCCACGGTACCACGACACTTGTACAAGCCACGCGCGTTCGTCGCCAGCCCCACGCGCTCTACATTCCTGGCGATAACTCCCTTTAGATTAAATCTTTACGACAATCTTGGTACGGAGACCATCGGCGCAACCCCTCTCATAATTTAGTTTGAAACTTTTTAATTAGCTTTATATTTGTGTTTGCAGATTGAGACTTCGCCTCTCAGTTTGTCATTCGGGTGGCTGTGGCTCAAAAGTTATATTATTAATAATGCTGTCTTTTGAAGGATGTAATTGTACAGCTATACCTTTGTAGGAAAGTTTAAATGCTGAATTGTTAAAATGGTATTAGGTAGGTACGTCTCGTGAAAACTCATTTTAAAGGAATTGGTTTAACAGGTAAATAAACAAAACAACGTAACAATATAGCTGAGCTTTACAAATCTTTTGTAATATTTTAGAGCCATTCATGTAAGTTATAACAAAAAGTTGTGGATTAACACGCAAACAAGATGGTTACTTAATGAGTTTTAGAGCGGAGTGAATTATGGAAATATGAATGAAAGCGGGTATTTTTTTTACCAAAACAAAAAACAATTTAACATAACAGTACAAAATCACTTTAGGTATGTGTATGGCCCATCAACGGCCTCCTAACCTAACGTCAGTGACCCTGTTTATGAAGCCGGAGGTCATTGAGACAAATAGACAGACAAACAGATGGATGGGTGGACTGCAGAGGCTTAGTAGGGTTCCGTTTGTCACTCTTCGGAACCCTTAAAGAAGCTGCTCTTTTTTTAAATAGGTACATATCTAGAAAATTAATGATGGACGTTAAATTCATTTTCATTTTTCAATGTAATTATTAAACTGAGAAAAAATGAGTAAGTACTTTGATATTTATGGCCAATTTTGGTGGTAGCACCTACTAAGTATGCATACCCCTGAAGTTGACAATCGCGTAGTTACGGTTGTTCGTAGTAGTTGTGTCTACATGACTTGAATTCTATCAGAGCAAACTAAATTTTGCCTGCCGACAAGTGTAGGCCGCCCGCTACCTGCCGCTGTGTTACAGACGTAAGTAAATGTGATTTAAGACGACCAACACAAATATTGAATGCGTCTCGGTTGAACTATCCAATTAGACTAGGCCTGGACTATATTCAAACTGAATAGTAATGAACTCTAGTTGGATTTAGCCGGCCCGAAAATAAATAGAGGTGTTTCTAATTGTAAGTTTTGGGTGTACCTATGGGGTGCTTCTAATTATTTATACGGTGTCTGTGTAAAGACAAGCAGGAATTTAGGTATAGGTACAGTCACCAGCAATAATGTGTTACAACGAAGGCCGCAAAAATATCTGACACGATCTATTTGTAGAGCCATAAAAGCGTGTCACACATTTTTACGGTCTTCGAAGAGCGGCCTTCGACGTATTTATTAGGATATAAACTACAATATTTTTGACTGAGCGTCAGCGAAGGTGCCCGTTTCAGCTTGGGCAATACTGCTTTCGTATGGACAAACGAAAGGACATTCGCAGGTCGCATTTCTCAACCGATTCTCAAAAATTTTGTGAGCAGGTTTTTTGGTAAATGTTAAAAATGACAAATGACGGAAATGTTGTTAATTCGCTGTGATAATCATAACTTAACGAAGTAAGTATTTTTCACATTTGTTAAGTTTAGAAAATGTGAGGGTTATGTGCCAATCGTGTGACCACTGTTCGAGTTAATAAAGAAGAACAACTGTGCGTTTGAATAACTCCCGCGCCAACTTAGAAGATGTTGATGGCGATGTTAACCAGTTGTTCTCCGGAATCACAGGCGCAATGTTGTGGTGAAAATGTTAGAGGTAAATTCAAGTTTATTTCATACTCTGTATCTTTAGGTATTTAAAATAAAGAAAACAAAGTCTACCCTCAAATGGCTCCTTATATGAAAACGTTACACGATCAAATAATGTAGGTTAAAGTCAGGTCGTTCAGTGACTGATCCATGCGGTTTTTGTAATTGGTCGGTTAACCAATAAATGTTATTATAACTACCCGAAAATATACAAATTGTTTGTTTACTTTTATTGAAATACCTAAAGATACAAACTATAGAAGTGGTAATTTTCAGTTTTTTTCGAAAATCAAAACTTAGAAGCTCCTGTTTTGGAAAGTTGGTTAACGATAAAAATTAGACGCCAGCCGAAATGAAAGAGGGCAGCAATGACAAATTGTGACAGTTGTGTGTAAATGATTTGCCGGGGTTGTTTGTCGCGGGGTATCATGCGCTGCGTTCACGCACGGCCGCGCTGTTTGCACACGCGCGAACATTCCCCAGATGAGGTGCTCCCACCAATAACGTCGACATATGTAATATGTTGGTACTAAAAGAGAGTTTTGACTTGAGCCTAATTCCATGTTGATGTTATGCCATAGGGTAGTACGGTACCCTAAACGAAAAGGTATTCTGTAGGTACTTAAATTCAAAAGCTGGCGTCTTAGCACGGTCGCGTTTTTATCCCTTGTCACCATGCCTGTCACGTTCTAACAAGTATGTAAGTGCGAAAGGGATGAGCATAGTGATAGTCGATAAAAATGGAACCGTGCTGAGCCCGCTGGAGTGTTTAGAAAAAAACATGTACATACTTCGGTCCTACTAAAGGTTAACATTTAGTGCTCCGTCAAACTAGCTTTGTACGTTATATTATTTTGTAATAATAAGTAAATGACGGGTTTTCTTTACTCTAACATCTACACATCTATTGACAACAAAGTGTACATACCTACTTGTTTTTTGACAAAAGGTCATTTAATTACCTACCTATGTAAAAAAATATTTTAATGAGTTTAAAAAAAAGAGATTTTTTGGATTATTGCTACTCAGAAGCAGGAGAGCAGCAGTAGTATGTAGTTTTGATTTAAAAAAAAAAGTATTACGCGTGCATGCAATCATGCTAGTTTTGCAATATTATCGAATTAGTCTGGTAGCTCTACACTTGTTTGTTTACTTAATTACAGATGTCATAAAAACGAGGGAAACTGGCGAAAGACAGTGTGCATTAAGAACCCACATAGCCATAACTCAGGACAAGAGCAAGTAAGTATTGGATGAAATTAATCGAAGTTCGGATTACGGCAGCCACGGGGCTTTAATCTGCTCCGTCGGTATCAGCGCGGACTTGTTATCTGTTTAATGTCTGGTAAACAACGGGATCAAGGGATAAGGAGCGTCCTTTCATACTGAGCTGGCCCTGCGGCGTTAGATTAGAGCGCTTTCCTTCAAGCAGATTAGTGCTCATGCCCTAACAATTAGTCGGTCTGATGGTGTTTCAAGGTATAATTGCAGGCACAGAAATCTTATACACCATTTCGCGCTTTCCAAGGTAAGAAATAGGTCTTTTAATGGAACGATCGCTAGAAACAAACGACTTTGCCACTAATTTCCACCGGTGGAAACAATTATACTTATACCTAGTATCACATCAGAACTGATATATGACATCATTTTCCAAATCATAAAATGGGCCATTTGTTTCGACACATTGCAGCTGCGACGGTAAATACTATAATTATTATGACCTATTGCAAAATAAAATAAATGGTTCTTCGGTACTTGAACTCCTGATCCTTACCATTGGCGCCAGTGGAGACTTTGCTTAGCGTTGGGTGTGCGTACGCGTACGTAATTGGGTGTCACTCTTGATCGATTTATTAGTGATGGATCTTCGATGGTTTTATCTTCAATGAAAGGTTAACGTTGAAATTGGGAACTATTTGAAAAACTAGATGATTTATCAACTCAACTATAATACCTAGTTCATATCGTAAGCTTACTTAAACTAAGGGTACAAACGTTGACATGTTGATTAGTTCATTTCGTAGACTAGTTTTTGTTTCAACTGCATAACGCGCAACGCAGTCTCCATCTCGTTATCATTTAGTTTTACTGGTATCTTTAGGATTTTATATTATTTTGCTTAAACGTAAATTAAATTATGTTAAGGATTAAAAAAACTCACTTTGACCATCGCTAGGAAAACTTAATTGTAGGTAAAACATTAATTCTTATGGATGTGTTATTCAAAATAACATAAATTCAAATAAAATTTTCGACTGAGTGTGGTGATTTTTGTCCACCACGCATGAAGGTATCAACTTAAAATAAATATCAAAGTTACAGATTGTTAGTATAAAACATAATATAAATCAATGTTATTACAATAAAACTTATAATCACGTTCATTAGTACGGCTACCACCAGTTTTGACATTGACATAACGCTCACGTTTACGTAACTTACTTTCTATGCATCTCGCTCGTACTCGCATATGCGAGCAATAGTGCAAGCGAGATGTACAGAAAGTAAATTACGTAGACGTGAGCGTTATGTCAATGTTAAAACTGATGGTAGAGGCTTAGGTATATAAGTATCATATTATCTCAGACAATATCACTAGACAAAATATCAAGATGGATAAAGTAAGTAAGTGTACTGGATAACGTGTAGTTTAATACATATAATATATTTACACAGGTAATAATGACATTAATGACTTGCAGGCCTATTCGGAAGTATAAGTACTGACATCAAAATGATATTTGAATGATTTAATTTATTATCGTGCGCCTCGCTATGCCAATACAAGTACGAGTAAAATGAACGTTAACTGAATGACATCATTCAAATATCATTCTGATCTCACGTGTCCGTTCGAATAAGTAGACCTGCTCGTCGTACTTTGTTCACGTACACGCTTTAGACCTAAATATTCTTACAATATAAATCAATGTTGTGTGATATAGCTATTATGCTTAATAGTATTAAGGTTCATTATTATAGCTGGGTGTATTGTAAAGAAAATATTAATTCACCTAAATGTTATGGAGTTCGTAGGTAATTGTCCACGAAGCAATAACGGCACACGCACCCGGCCATCAGCGCCGACTTAAGACTCCATGCAAATTCAATTTCGTGCTCAAGCAATCCCACACGTAAGGCCAACCGAACATATTATTGCTGGATTTATCTTTATTGCAGCCGTAGAACACTCGAACTAACTTCGACTGTCGAACTTGCGCCATTAGTGAAGACACCGAGATACAGGATTGTTTTGGTAGGTCGGAGTTGTAAGTCTTATAGCTTTTAGTAATAGCGTAGGGCTTGATGGCTTACTTAATCCAAGGTAATACTTTTAGAATGATTAGCAGATATACCTATTGGCGTAGGTATCCGCGATTTGCTTTCCTATGCTCACCATCGCTTCACGATTGAATGACACTGGAAATTTTCTACTTAATTGCCTCCACTACAATAGTTTAAGAACGGTTTGACCACTACACATTTTGAAAGCCGTTAGAATCTATTTAAGAAGAGTAACTGTCTACATGGCGTAGGCAACCACGCCAATTCAAGTTGGCCGAAACTTACAATCGACTTCCTACTTATGATGTTGTTTGCACAAAAAACTAAGATGATATTGTCAACGTGGAATTCAATTTAGAATAAAATAGTCAGACAAAAAGTTCACAAGCGAGTGCGTCTGTCGAGTGCTCTCTGTTATGACATAATGCGCGCAATAGCAACCATAAAGCTGGCTCGCACAAAAAGACGTTTCTGCCGGCCTTTTACTGAACTAGACGTCACGGGCTAATCCACCCGTAAAATGTCCCAAATCGTTACAAAAAGCCGCCGACAAAAGTGTTGTTGTATAAACGTAAAATGAAATTTAATAAACATCGGACAATGGGGCGGATTGGAGATGTTTTTGGGTTGATCAAGATAGTGAATGGGAGATAAGCTCGCAAAAGGTTTGCAGGCTGCGCGCATGTTTGATGTCACCACTCATCGGCCGAGCGTGAACGGTTTAAGAGCAAAATTGCACGAAGGTTAGCGGCATCTGTTAACTGCTCGGGACACATTAATACTTTTAATTTCGCAGATGGAATGTTATTGATGAACGCTTCTTCATGCAAAATTGCTATTAAGGTGATGTACTTTTATATTTGAATAAAACGTAAGTTCCTAATCTAAAAAGATTAAAAGTAAATCAAAGGTAAAAACGCGACTTTAGAATAATTATTTTCATTAAATTGTGCAATCATCCCAGAACTGTATTAGGAGATAAGTATCAAACGTTTCTATTTAACTTCTCTCCGAGGCGGAATTCCCCGAGCGCCATATTGAAATGTTTATAATTAAATTACATAAAGACGAAGAAAATTAATTTCACTGTGCGAAGTGGCGAGCGCTCCTCGCCCGCCTCGCTCGCGCACAAAAGCCTCGCTCAAAGGCGCCAGCGCTGCCATCGCTCACTGAATTTAATTTTCAAGATGTTTTTGGAAATTACAGAGGAGTTGAATAATCACGTTATAACTTAACGGTATTAAATTTTATACGTTAAAGTGTTAATATTTCATTTTCAAGTTAAATTTAATTAATTCCAAAGTTGGAGTACATTGTTACGAACCGAGCGTTAAGAACGAAGATGCGTCCTACGATATCCTGATTTCTGATACGCGATGACATGAGGAGTTCTAGGGGCCTAGCCAAGATGACATTAAATCGTTTACGCCAACGAAACGTTAAAAATGTATGGGAATGACAGATACCGACGATAAGTCTGTCAATAGTTTTAGTTTACGCTATATAGTGTCTTTCGATTGTTAGTTATTATGAAAGGTAGGTACTGCAACCCATATTTATATATGTATATGCTTACAGTGTGTTAATTGTACCATAGGTAGTTTCCAGCAAGAAATGCCTCGCTGCTATAGGATTTTATAGCCATCAACGGCGATGCGGGACCCCTATAAACGCACAAGCGCCGCAACAAGCATCTACAACAGATGATGTGGCCAATGATGATGATGAGTAGAATAATAAATTAGGAACTTGCCTTGAAGTTCCTGATTGATTATTTGGACATTCAGTGGATGAATAGCCCAATGATACCTGTGTCGCAGAATATCTTAAGATCTGCCCTTGTTTCCGGTATCCGGTGTGGTGCAAATCTTCTCAGTCGCGCAGCTCGGCGGCGCTACGCGCGACGAAACAAATTGATGTACCCAAATAATTATTAATGCCTCATGAAATTTAATTGGAAAAGTTGAATTTGTATCGCGCTCACGGCGTAGGTGAGCGATTCGAGCGCGCCCTGCGACTGTTTACGAGATAATTAATCTCAAAGTATTTACGGCTTTAATCGAGGCACTCTGCCCTGATGGGGAGCGAATAACTCTCGTATGTAATAACGTCGACTGCTATGTCAATATGTGCGGTTTAGTTGATAGCTATGTTTTGTCGCTTTTTAGTACAGGTAAATACCAATATGAGCTGAAAAGAACTGTTTTTAGAATGCCATTTATCTGTTAGTAAGAGCGAAACTATCCGGCCACATATAATTTTCAATAAACTTATCGACAACTGGTATCGTTGTGTTCAGTGACGTCTCCAGAGTACTTATGAAATGTACCTAGTTGTCAAGTTGTCACGTCACAAAGATTTATCGTTTGTCGACCAACTCAAAATAGTAGATTGTTAACCAATGGATGAAAGACAGCAATTTCTGACGAGATAAATATATTGGCGCTCGAACGGAGTAAAAAAATAGGTGCTTTCACCCGAGTTATATAGAGTTAGACCAAGTAAAGTCTGTAGCGATTTTGATAGCCCACGCAGTGCAAGTGTTATTTTATACGTCATAATTTCATAGAAGTTTAACGTTTAAAATAACACTGGCTCTGCGAGGGCTGTCAAAATCGCTGCAGACTTTTCTTGGTCTAACTCTACCTACTCTACTTTTCAGTTCGAATACGAGGAAATTAAAATACATGTTCAGATATTTTACAAGACATGACTAGGTATAAACTTTAATTAAATACTACAGTTTATACTTAGTGATGTCGAGGTAATTTTCATTAAACAATTGAGGTGAAAGGATCATTATTTATGGAATCAGGAGATAAAATATCAGAATTATAGAAAATAAATAATACTGAAAACCCATTTTGATGCGAATTGTATCGTCATCGATAAAAAAATATACCTACTCGAACCTACCTGGAAAGTAGGTATTTTCGTAAGTATTGGTATACGCGACAGGTAAAAATACAGGACGCCATACTGAAATACGGTGACAGTCCGGTATATGAGGGACGTATGACAACCATAATTATAAATATATTATGAGAATTTTAGAGCGCTTTCATAACACACCTCCTTTGTCCTAATCGGATAAGTTAGGCGACCAAACTTGATACCGCCAATATATATTGATATCTTAGACACGTCACAACTATCTCTTCCACACTTTCAGGAAGTATCCATACCTTATTTCATATTCAGGAGAAATCTATAGGTACATACCACTATAATATGTAACTTATGAAGTGTCCCTTGTTTGACTGATACCCTTAGTGTCATATGTATATATGTACAAGTATATATAAACATATACAATACTACCAAAATAACTATCAAAATAGGCTTCTTAACTTACAACGACTATAGTCTAACTTCGTTATTGGAAGACTTTTTCTAAATTGACGTCTCAACTACATTAAGGATTTTTTTCATTCCAATAGGTTTAATGCAAATGTTCTTTATAATTTCAATAGCAAATATATATATATATATAACAAAAAAATATCATAATAGATTCACGTAATATCCTTTCACAAAACCATGTAAGTTAAAAATTACGCTATCATGCCCGAAGTTCAGTATAGTTCGTCTACCCGACAAGAGATGGCGCCATAGGTATGTTGTGTGAACTATCGTGGAGCCTAGTTTTAGTTCCCACATTCGCCACGATTTTGTAGCGCTTTAAGTAGAAATTATTTCTTTGTTGTTATTTTCCAATAATTTAATGTTATCTGACTGTATCTTTTGATAAGTTGACCAAGGTAAAGTTAAAACTTGACGTCCTGAAAACGAATGTGAATATGCATAGGTAATTATCGTGGCGCCTCGTCGTTCTCGTAGCAGGCTCGGTTTGGCGTGGCATAGCGCATGGGCCGTTTAAGCTAATTAACAATAGATCGAATCCGACTGCAGCAACAATGAAAAACGAAGAATAAATGTCAATTTCACAAACGACGAGGAGGGTTCGGCTTTAAATCGAATTCCGTTTAATAATAGTGCCGCGTTAGAGTTGAATGCACTCTTGATAGTGCGATAGTTTATTTATTGTATCCAAGACATTGTAGATAGCTTTCGTTTACTCGTTTACATTGTTTCTCGTGGCAGTATGCTTGTTTGTGGTAGTCAATAGCCATGCTTTGGTTTAAGGTTATGGTGTCATTTGTTTTGCAGTGAATTGGCATGGTAAGACGAAGAAGTCCCTAATGCGAATGATTGCAAGAAGTAAAATTTAAAAAATAACATTTTTGTTTATCGCAACTACGATCGCATACAACTCTAGAATCACATTTCCGTAAATATTTCCATCACGTAAAAAACGTTTTTGTGTCATTAAATAGCACACATCCAAACATACGAGTACAAGGTTACATTTTTGTACTTATTATTATTAAAGTAGAGTTAGCAATGGGTGATTCAATAGCATACTTTAACCCGGCGGTCGCCAACCTGCGGTCCGCGGGCCGCATATGCGGCTCGTGAAACTGTCACTTGCGGCCTGCGAGCCTCTCTGGCTATGTAATATTGAGAAACGACAATGTCTGATAAAGTCATAAATATTAACAAAGTGCGGCCCGCGTCAACTTACTCATCGTTAACTACGCTACTAAAACTACGCAAAAAAAGGTTGCCGACCGCTGCTTTAACCCATTAAAAATAAAAAGTTAACTTTGCTATTAATACCTACCACCCTCGTCGTATCACCAAATACTCGTAGATAAGAATTTAACGAATATTGCAGAATCTATCGGTATTTGAAAAACTGGTACCCAGTTGTCTCCCATTTTTTACAGATCACCACAAAATAAACCTTGGCTATTTAGCTCCGGAAGAGGCGGATGAGACCCCTTGCCCGCCGTGCGATTAAGATCTACTCAGTGAATTCGTTCATTTAAAGCACAAAATGAGCTAGAATAGGCGAAAAGTGGAAAAAAGCGACAGCTGCAACACACGAACTTCTTTTTTCGTCTTTATTGGCGCCTTTTAGGTTGCAAGTATTTGATTTTGGTCCACGTAATGAATTTTAAGTCATTAAATTAAAATCTGTTACAACTTTTAACAATTACTTTACATTAAAAGTAAACAAGAACTTACATATAATCATAGCCATTAAAAATGTACTCAGACGTATTAAGATAAAGTTACATTAAAGTTAACAGGGTCTAGTAGAAGGAGAATAATTATCAGGGTCGGGCGGGTGTCCGCGTGGCGTCCGTCCGAGAATGAGCCACGGCGGCCCTCGCTGACCGCGGCCCCCCCGTTGCCCGGCAACCGTCGCCTCCTTAACTTCTCATCATAACCAGATAAAACAGCTTTCAAAATATCCATGTGAATTTACAGGTACCTAATATCAGAGTACCTACCTACAAAAATTTCTCGATATTTGTAAGCAGCTTAAATAAATCTACAAACCTGCCTACGTAATCCTTTCTCTTGAGCATTTAACCCTCCATTTAAGTTAAAGCCTGTTGAATTTTTAATAACTTTCAAAGAGATGTCAATCGTGTGTTTTATTCTGCATAGGGCTTATCGCGCGGAGGGCTGCGGAGTACATTTCGGTGTACGTCATTTGTTTGTTTCGCCCTTCCGCGCTTTGCGCTCTGCACCTTGGCCTATGCATTTATTTCTTGACAGAATAACAGAATAAATGATATTTCAACTGTAACAACTAATGGAATTTTTATTGTGTAGTGTAAATAGGAGGTACAGTCAGCAATACTATTCGCTTAGCACATTTGCATACTTCTATGTAGGGGGATACCTTTTCTATGCAGTTTACTGTACCTACTGTATAATTGATTAGGCTTATAGGCTAACTATTGACGGCCATTCCTTATGCCAAATGACGACATATAATTTATTCATGGAATAAAAAATATATTTTTTTATGTTTTTACTACGTCGGTGGAAAGCAGATGCCTGATGGAAAGCAGTCTCCGTAGCCTATGTACGCCTGCAACTCCAGAGGAGTCCGGACCCTCGTTGATTTACGCCTGTTGATTATTTTATAAATGATATATACAGTATTTGACAACAGTAACATATACATATGTATATATATTTTTTTGTTTTTTTTTTAATAGCCTGTTATTGTGTCCCACTGCTAAGGCCTCGCCCCTTGATCTCCACGACTCCCGTTGTTGAGTTTTTTCCGGCCAGTTATTAATGAAGGTGTCTAAGTCGTCCCGCCATCTCCGACTGGGCCTGCCACGTCCGCGCTTATTTTGCGGCATCCACTTGGTGGCTATACTAGCCCACCTATCCGGATGCATACGGCAGACGTGGCCTGCCCAGTCCCACTTCAGCCTGGCGGTCTTCTCCCCTACGTGCGTCGGCTATGCGTGTTCTGGAGCGCAATGTAGTGTTTCGGATGCAATCCGTCCTTGTGACACCTAGAATGCTGCGCTCCATTGCTCGCTGGCAAACCTTCAATTTGGACTTCTGACTCTCGGTGAGCGACCATGTTTGGGCACCGTAGGTTAGGACAGGCAGAATACACATGTCAACGAGTTTACGCTTTAGTGACATTGGAAGGTCGCCCTTCATTAGCTCCTTCATGGACCAGTAGCTCTTCCAGGCATTTTGAACACGGCGATGTAATGTTTTTTATTGTTTTAGGAATACAAAATACTACTTCTTAGTTAATGGGCAGACTTACGTTAAAAAGGGTAATAGATGCATGTCTTGTCTGCTATTGTCTATGGTCGGTAATCGCTTCCGTGAGAGCGGCACGGGCGACGGGCCGACCAGCGGGCTGATCGGCCGATCTGGCGTTCCCGATTTGTATGCCAAACACTGGCTGTAGCGGCCACCCTGCTCGTTCTCACGCCATCTGTATTTTACCTAATTATTATTTTATTTTTTCACACATTTTAAATGTTTCGAACACAAAGTTATTCGAATAGTCGTAAACGTTGTGCGACGTTGAATACAAAGTACGGCTAGTATTCGTTAGTTACTATAACGATAACGCGTGTCAGTATTTAATTGTGGGTACGCGTTTGATACCGACATTAAATTATACTTATAGTTGGAAGGCAAGGAGGTGATTTTTTGGGCTTAAAGCCCTAATCTGTTAAACATAAGGTATTGTTTCTTTTATCCAGCGGTTACTACCTACTCTACTGCTACTGACTCCGTCATAAGCGAACAGGAACAAGCCCGTTAAAAAAAAAAGGTTTAAGTTTCATCCTATTTAGTAAGGTTCAAATTGCACATACCTAACAGCTCATGCGGAGACGGAGATAACATTTTTGGGATGTAGAACGATCGGCCGCCTACATTCATCCCACAAAAATATTACAGGAAAACTTGGTAAATACTGTCCGAAGACGCTGTTCAACAAAACAAGTATAATAAAAAATATATATATATATGCTGAAACTCACAAACAACTTAACGTTATATTATGATTGTAGTACTAGTAGTAGTAAACACTTTATTTCAGAAAACAAGTACATAACACAGAGAGAATACAGTAAATGTGTACAATGTGTATATGTGTGTTATATTATGATTGTATTTTTATTATGTAGTTTTGATATCCATAAATCATTAAAAAAGTGCTGCTTGAAAATCCTCATTTATTTAAAAGATTTACCATAGGTATCATGGATTTATTTAGGTAGGTATACTAAATTCTGCACTAATTACGAGCCATATCAAACAATTTTGTCAAAAGGGTCAAATATGTGCCTAATGCAATTATTACTACCTATATTTGAAAGTATAAGTAGCTGAACGCTGTTTCACTTGGATCAAAAAATCTTGTATAAGATCTAGACAAAGTTAAAACATATTTAATTACACAAACGGGTCTACCGCGATATAATTTCATGATACAATGAAATTATATCGCGGTAGACCCGTTTGTGTAATTAAATATGTGTACAAAACGCGAGAGTTTAAAGTGTTATAAAGTTAAAACAGAAGAAAATTACCTAGATGCCAAATCGATTAAGTCATATATGGGCAATAGAGTGAGGCAATAGTGTCACGTCGTTATCTCAGTGATCAGCTATTGAGGAGCAATTTTCGCCGCTCAGCGGAGCCTCCACGCGTCTCGCAGACACGCGAGCCGGCTCCTTTTGAAGAGTATACCGAAAAAAATTGCTCTAATAAAATTCCAAGCATGAATGAACAAAAATTGTATTGACCGAGTCAGATGCGCGGACGCGACAAGGAGCGGGCACGCTTCACCACCTACCTATTCAGGATGTGTCGATTATGGTATATGGTATGGATCTAATGATCGTATCCCGCTTTGGAGCTACTTTGAAGTACGGGTTTTTGCGGATCTTCTTGCGTCCGCGCCGCAGACGGTCGCGAACGGGACGTGATATAACGGCGACAACGGGTAATTAATGTTCCTATAATTTATACACGCACGGTTAAAATATATTTATTTGCAAATGCAGCATCTCGAGGCCACATGCCTCATTAGTTTTGTTTTTGGGAGTTTTTGTTAAAGCGTTTCAGTCCTTTCTCGAACACCATATTTTAGGCCGACAAACAGGCCAATTCAAACGTATGTACACTGACATCAAAATTATATCTAAATTATTTCGCTTGTACTTGTCCGTACATACATTGGTACGAGCGAGACGCAAGAGTAGGTACTAAATGACATAATTAAGTTATATATAGAATAGAATATTGGCCAAGTTACACAGATATTTAATTATCTGTTTGGGCTATTTTTAACTATTGCAATATGTTATAACAATACCTGAATTATCCGGAAAATTTAAATGGCGTACCTTCCACACAATTCCACAGTTCTAGCACCAATCATATAGAGCTAATTTTGTAATTTAAAACTTGTACTGCTTTAAATGTGTGAGATTGGTCTAAAATATTTAGAACGTAAATCATGCTTTACCTTTATTAGTATGAAGTTTGCATATAGGTGAGTTAGTAAATGTTCTAGTCGCTTATGCAAGTATTAGCGCGATACATAAATGTATTGCGAGAATCACATTAGCGGCATTAAAATCCTCCTTGCATTCGTTAACCGCGGCTGTGTATGGCAAAATATGTGCACCGACTCGCTTTTGCTATGCGCTCCGTATGATTTTCAGAAATGGTCTGAGCTTATAGGCACTAAGGATACAATATTTTTATGCGCTACGTTTTTCCGCGGCGGCTGTTTTTACGGCCATTACCGTAGCTAAAGTAGGAAAATCGCTCGAGATGCTACATTCTAATGATGGCTCGCAGCGCGCGCGTGCGCCGGTACCTACTCCGGCCCAGGGCTGCCACTCTCAACTAAACTGTTCAGATAAAAACACTGACTGGACTAATTGAGACGGGTTTTTTCATGTGTGGAAGAATCTTATACGGTTGCCGACAATAACAATTGCTTGGCGGTTCTTATAAATTGCATTTTCTTGAAAAGAGAGCCATAAGGAAAAAAACAACGGGTTGCACTCCGGGAGTGCCGGCAGAAGTGAAAACTCAATGACATTGTAACAATTTTTCGATCAGGTCACGTGTCCGTCTTACGTCTTACGAATCTGTCGGTCACGTGACCTGTGACCTGTCGCGAGTTTAACATTTTTTTCCCATCACAAAAAGTGCACAGCGCCGCTAAAGAAGTTTTCACTTCAAAAATATAATTCTTAATAACAAAATTTCCGTGAGACACAGACATATTAAATATATTAAAAAGCCCAGCCTACAAGCAGTGTGGACGAACCATTAGCGAATGACGTAGTGAGTGTTGTGTGCAACCCATCATTTGACAATAATGCCATAAATGAGGGTAGTTTCTCGCCCCCCCTGCCGCCACCGGCGCCTGCGCCGAGTCATCGGGCGCGGAGGGCTGCGGCCTGCAGTCTGCGCCGGTCCGTCACCGTAAACGCTAGCTCTTGATGACACTCCTCGGTACGGAGTGAAACATGTCGAGCGTTTTTCGACTTAGGGTCTCCCCTGATATATCGACGCGCATTCGGCAAAAGCCGATAGGAAAAAGCTTTATGTCCACGCAATAAGAGCGAAAAAGCCGTCGACGCGTCGGCAGGCGCCGGCCGATGCAAGCCGAGCCGAACGACGACTTTTTCGCTCTTATTGCGTGGACATAAAGCTTTTTCCTATCGGCTTTTGCCGAATGCGCGTCGATATATCAGGGGAGACCCTTAAAATACGTGAGTGACCCGTTTTTAATATATTTAAAATTATTCTTACGATGCAATAATTGATTAACCAAATTTACCCGGTACAGCTCGCGGAGGTCTTTTAGATTAAAACATTTTATTTAGCTTTGTGGTTGTTTGAAGTGAAAACTTCTTTAGCGGCGCTGTGCACTTTTTGAGGTGGGGAAAAATTGTTAAACTCGCGTGAGATTACGTCATCGTAAGACGATCACGTGACCGTAAGACGGACCTGTTACATGTAATGTCATTGAGATTTTCTTTATTGATTTAAATGCCATCTAGTGAGTTTCGCTCTAACTGGTATTAATATGAGTACTAACAGTGATGTGCTTAGGGGTTTCAAGCAATGCGACGAAAGAAAATTCTCTCGCGTCTGCAGCAATCCCTACTGCATTGTCACCAGCAGTGTGCACTAAAGATAGGTAGGCGAAGATAGAGTCGCGGGAATCGCATAATGTTAGTTCCTAACCTTCAGTTATCATATGTGATGTGATTTAGATGGTAGATGGATTTCTTGGTATTATGTACTCATTTAACAATCTACTATACTTAACCTACTAGTATTTCAAGTAAGTTAAGACCTTTCATGAATTCAATCTTGTGACATATCTAGATGATAACGAATAAAGTTAAATCGTCATGACCCTAAAACCAGTACCACACCTCAGATGTATAACCAACACGTGCATAGTACAAATGACAGTATGTCGCGGTATCAATCAATATTAATGCAACGTAGTGACCATACTTTACGCCTTAGGTACCATACCATGCTCTCGGTATAAACTCGTTTTGGTAGCGAGGTGTGATTGAACTCGCATATTCCTAATATATCTGTCTGTAATCGTTCATAATAAGTACGTGGCTTGTTGCACAACTCTGGAACTGTTAGGCGAGCCTTACTTCTACACTGTGGGCAAGATTCTGATTATATAGCGAAGAGGTTTTTTTCCTGACTATGGACTTTCTGGAACTATATTCATAACAGTTTTTGTATACTCATACTAAGCGCTATTTTGTCACTTTAAAAGTATTTACGCGGTTTAAAAAATGTTTCTGTATTTTAAGAACTGATGCCTTTATTCGGGTTAACGAGCGAATAACGAATACCGTAGGTATTATCATTATTATATAGACTCGTATAGACCCCATGTCATTTTCGATTACGAATATCAGATGTTTATTCAGAGATTTAAGCGTGAGAAGGCAACAGACAAACAGAGGGAGTCACAGTCGTATTTGTACTAGTATTTCGTACCAATACATGAAGACCATGAGGTTACGTATTTCTCACAATCTCAAAGCGCTAACAGGAGCAAGTCGGCTTCCTCGTAGACGCGTTAGCGTGCTAATTTGAAGAAGTCGAGTGGTGTCGCGGTGCGATGGCATCTTCACGGCTTACAATACTAAACAAATGTGTCGCTCGGGCGTAATTACAGCATGCGGCGCGGGCGCAGCGTCACGCCGCGCCGTCGGCGCCGGCGAATCGCGCGCACATCACGCTCCGCTCCTCCGGACTTATGCTAATGGCCACCACGCCGCGTAAATTGGAGTGGCGCTGGCTGCAAAACAAAATGCGTCCGCCTCTTTATCTTATTACTACTCCACCAACTACCAAGTATCGCGTACACCGGCCTGCACGACGTCTAAAATAGATCCTATCCTAGCTCCATTATGGCACGTTTTCATTCCACTCTGGCTCGAGGAGTTCCGGTCACTACTATGCACACAGATTGGCAGTCTGAGTGAAATTCGAATACAAAAAGTAGCGCGGGAACGAACGTGAAACCGATTAAAAGGCTACATCACGATTTTGTATGCACTTTGCACTCACTAGATGCCATGTGGAAGATGCTATGGGCAATTTTAATAATATTATGTGGGTATTTAACGAAACGTATAGAATGCGTCTAAACTTTGCACCGACTTCAATATAACAAAGTGAGGGAGTGTTATTATAAATGTTATAATTTCATAGAAAATTTACATTCATGACGATATTGCCACACGGCAATGTTGACTACGGAACCCTAAAAAATAGCAAGTTGACTACTTTATAATTTTGCCATGTCCGCCTGTCTGTCTGTCTTATCTTCAACCCCTTCGTGTGCGGTGTCGTCGTTGGATAAGTTTTATGAAAATAATAGGGGGTAACTACTTATAAAAATATTTTTTGTTAAACTGAATATTTTATTTATAAAAAAGTGGCCCCTCCCTCTCACAAGTATTTTGACGGACCGGATTAATACGGAACCCTACACCGAGAATGAAGCGACCTGCTCTTGACTGCTTTTATTTCATTAATATTTAAAAACACACATTATGTGACTTAACGAAAACATTAACCTAAAAAAGACGTTTTTAGAATCCTCAAAAATAAAAAAAATCTACTCTATTTCCTCAATTAAGTAGTGTATAACTAGTTAATTCCAGTTAGTAATCTGTTTACACTAACTAGTGTACCTAAATGTTTTTATGACGACGGAATCTTCCACGCCTATAGTATCTCCGTGATTCAATATTCATCCGTGGATCACAATAATAGATCCCATCAGTAGCCGGTATGTGGCATCACATTTCATATAATAAGAGTTCAATACTTCGCCGTGAAATGTATCGATATAAAAACTCAACGACTATAACCGACAACGTGTGAATCGTATTAAAAAGATGTTTAGTCATTCGGTTCATAAATAGGTGGCATTCGATTTGTCGTGATTAAATTTAGTCCATTAGGACACCGTTACGAACGGAGACGATAAATGTGTCTAATAATCCGGCAAATAGCGTTTCGGTGGCGATATCACTTACTGTTATCTTTTATGCGCTGTGTTATTGCAGTATGACTTTATAGATCAATAGGTCTGTTAAAGCTGTTAAGTTTAAACAATGACGAAAATTAACTTAAATGAATGACATGTTTCTCGTATATAAACAAACCGGTCAATTGCGAGTCGGACTCGCGTTCCAAGGGTTCCGTACATATTACTCAATTTTTAACAATGTATTTTTAGAGCACCGTACAAAACTTTTTTTATATGGAACGTGAATGAAATGTCTCTAAAAACCCGTAGGGGTCGGATCAAAAACGATAATTCGGATAATTAAGTCCGACTCACGCTTGATGGCACATTTATAATAGGTTTACATAATTTTTTTCAAAATTGTAGACCCAGTAGTTTCGGAGATAAATAGGGGGGGGGGGGGGGTCGGACAGACAGACGCACGAGTGATCCTATAAGGGTTCCGTTTTTTCCTTTTGAGGTACGGAACCCTAAAAATAGTTATAAAAAGCATTGTTTTTAAGAATCAAGGAAAAACCAAAGCAATGAAGCTTTACTGACACTCGCTATTAGTTCACCTTTTACAATGAAATATGTAAGTAGGTAGATACAGTTCCGTTAAACTAAGTAATTTTGTTCAATTGTCCCGCAAAGTGGAGTCCAGCAATAAACAATCGGTCATATTGAATGAGCGGAAATGTCTGTCTGGAAATTAGCCTGGAAACAGGGAAAAACTTTTAAAGCAAGCCGTTTAATATACCAACTCTTTGAAACAAAAGATATACCGGGAAAGTAAGTAAGTTGGCATTTGAAGACACTGCCTGATTCGAAGTTTAAGATACGTCAAATATTACGGCTAGATACGATATGGATTAGATATGTCAGGGTCAAATGTGATGTTTCTTCAAACAAAAGCGTCACTTTTGACACTGACATATCTAATACATATCGTATCTAGCTGTAATATTTGACGTATCCTTAAGTTCGAATCGGGCCGTAGGAATTAGCTTTAATACGAGAAATAATTATAGGTACAAGCCACATGAAGTAGGTAAGTATCAAAATAATGAAGTATTATCCATACTAAATATACTATCGTATTAAATATGAAGTAGGGTGGACAACGCGCGTTTAACACCTCTGGAGTTGCAGGCGTCCATAGGCCATGATGACTGCTTACCATCAGACGGGCCGTATGCTTGTTTGCCACCGACGTATAAAAAAATTGTTTAAAACATTACGTATGTTCAATTAACCACATAAGTGTGTCAATCAACGATTTATTAAATTATGTATTTGCGCAAAAATTGTAAAGATGCCATTAATAATCAATAAATCGTATAAAATACCGTGGTCCACTTATTTTATAGAACTACACGCGGGTCATTCTAAGAGAAGCCGACTTTCGAGCATCGGGCAGAATATCTTTGGATTTATGCATAGATTTATTACAGAGGTGTAAGTATTTTTGGGAGGTATAAGTGAAAAACAATACATAAAATATTTTTCGTTAACTTTAACCTGTAGGTGGCACTTTTTTGAGAAACACTCATATAATATTTCTAAGCTTGGTGAAAATGAAAACAATGACTATTAATTTAGTAAAAACTTGAGTTGTCAGGGGTAAACTTTCGCATTTTACTACGGTATACCGTTGTGAAGACTATGAAATTTAAAATTAAGACAGACTTGAGGCTGTTTTTCAAACTCAAACATCTTTATTGCTCTTAGTAGTACCAGTATAATAGTAATACAGACCTTGTAAGGGCCTAGCAATTTAGTAGGTACTTACCTACTTAAATACAGTTAACTAAAATAAGAGTTGAGAATGACCCACGCAGGTTTTGTTGCATTACTCATAAATATTATAAGAGCACAAATAAATTAATTATGCCGCAATCATGCATTTATACTCATAAGTTATAGTCCAGTTATAGTTGCATCTAGCCTTGCGTCGTAAATGGAAATCTATAATTTAGGTATATGTTTGATAATCATCAGCTATTTTTAAGAATGTAAAACTTTTTTAGAATTTTCCTTTCAATTTGTGCATTTAAATATTATGCAAATGTCACTACTGGGTGACTTTTAAGACGTATTACAAAACGCTACAAGATTCTATATTTTTTCTACATAATTAATTGAGAATCCTCCACTAAACATGATTCCCGGTAAAATCTCTCGACAATGACTCGGATATTAGTGAATCGAATTTCGAGCTCCCGCGGAATCCGCGCACGCAAGAAATAAACCCGACAGGAATTCTATTTCAAAACGCATTTTACATACAAATACTTAATTTCGAAGTAAAGTACGACCATTATACAGGCGGGTTCGCATTTAAATTATACCGGTGGATCGTTTATAGGCCATAACCGAATTTGGGAATTAGCTATAAAACAACATTTGATACGGGCAGCGGGTGCGGGTTGGTCGCAATTTGAATTTGGCTCGTACCTCAGCTCATTGGGTTGCGAGGCGCGTGCGGCGCGTTATCTTCTGCCATATTGCCACCTCGCCTCCACCGGCGCGCTCGCTGTCTCCCCAGCACAGGTGCTAGCTGATTATACTTACTTCACATCGGGGCCCTAGGACAAGATATACTCTTCAACACTTTCCTTACTGCATGTGTCATAATTATGTGAAATACCTAAAGCATTTGGTCAATAAAGCCTAAAATTATAGATGGGTATTAATAAATATATACTTACCTACCTATATAAAGCCAATATTCTTCATTACTTTAAATATTACCGGATTAAAATGTAAATTTTGTAAGGTTTTTAATTTAATATTAAGTTATTTGTTATCTTCCAAATGGGCTATTACCTACATGAATTGGAACCATAAGTATAAAAAAGTAAAATTGCTGGTTTATTCCCGTTCACTCACCCGAGTCTCATGACGGAGTTAGTACCAAACCGCTGCATAAAAGAAACAATAGCTACTCACCTTTTGTTTAACATATTAGATTTGGCTAAGCCCAAAAGTCACCTCAGAAAAATTCCAACTATATAAAGTACATAATATTATTCGTATTAAGCTCCTTGATATGTTGGTAGGTTAGGTTAGTACATACAGGGTAGGTAATACAGTCGACTTCGCAGACATCTTCATAAGCCAACGTTCCAAAATAATATTTACATGCCTCTAAGACACTGACGATAAGGTCATGTAAACACATATTTGGATTGTTGGCTTGTTGGGTTGTTGTGTGTGAACGCGACCGTAACGTACAAGAGCAGGAGTTTGCTAGGTGTACGAGTAAATAATTTAAAACATGACTTCTGCTGACTGCCTTCTCGTATTCTCGTATTATCAAACTGTCTTAAAATCGCAAATGATGTTAAGATCTACATGTAGGTATAGCTTTAGGCTTTTGTAAAACATCACAATCCTCTAGCGCGCATTAAAATGTTATTGAGGTTTACAAAATCCATTAAAGCCATATTTTCGTGTCAGTTCTAAACACTTACGAGTGACTAAACAATTACGTTAGAAGTGGGGCTTGTCATTCAAAGAAGCGTTGTTAAGTACACGCCAATGGGCACAGAGCTGTGCGAATGGCGAACCCTAGCATTAAGCCAAGCGAGCAATTCCGCAAATACGTGAAACAATAATGATAGTGGTCACTACGAATATTGTGCCTGTAATTTTATTGTGCAGCCTGTAGATCTGGACTCGAGGGGTGTTCATCTTGGGTTTACAATAATATTTAAGTACATCGTCTGTACTTGCTTAGGTATATTTGGAACTCGACACCTTTTCATATTTTATCTATCCTGAACATATTGTTGAAAAACATCTTATTATCATGTACAAGGTGTAATAAAAAAATAGTGGAGAACCGTTAAAGTCATATTTGGTATCTTGTTCTGATTAGGAAAAAGAAGAAAAAAATTAATGGTTGTCTGTGAAGTCGGTTTACGGACGATAATTTTGCGTGATAACGTCATAAGAAAATATTACCATTACATTACGTAACGTTACCATGGAGATTTGTCCACAACGTTACCATGGAGATCCGTCCACAATGTGACACTTTTTCGTGCATGCTACCGGTTCATCGATTTATAAGACGTTATCACGTCAAAAATTTGTCGAATAAAAAAAAAATTCTAATGCCGGGGCCACACTGTGCACTGGCGGGATACGCCGGGATACGCCGTTGATTATCACGATAATTGAGAATTTCATACGTCCACACTGGGATTATTGCGATAATCAACGGCGTTTCCCGTTAGTGTGGACCCGGCATATGGGACAGGTCGTTCAAGTCGCCCTACCCTCCATACAAAGGCCTAACATTTTTCGCGTCAAATTTTTCTTTCTTCTACTTTTTCCTAATGAGAATACGGTACCGAATATGCCCTCATACGGATCCCCACATTTTTGTTACACCTTGTATTTTTATCATTCTTGCACGCAGTTTTACGCGTAAATATATATTTGTCGTAGTTATTGACGGACTCCAAAAAAGAAAACTAGAAGAAGAAGTTCTCAAGTCCACTGTATGTTTGTTACGTGATGGAAAACGTGGTGAGGAACTCGTATGACTATTCATTCGATCGCAATTCAACTGATACCGTCATTGATATGCTATGTGCTATTGTTTAATTTCATTCGTGGCATGGTCTCTTTCAAGAGACAATGATATGGCAACTAGTTAGTTGTGAATTCAACTGTTTATCGACGAAATTGCACAATCTAATCATCGCTATACATGGCATCAACAGATTATAACACACACAACACATGATCTATCCATTAGCTTAGGTAGGTATGTATACTTGCTTGCTGTATCTGTATACAAATATTTTATTCGACGAGATCTGCATATTATTTTCACTTAGTTTACGTATATCCAGTACGGATACTGTGAATTGGCACTCGATTGGAGTCTATCTCGCTCGCTCTGTTTCGTTGCTATCGAGAGGAAATGCGATCGAGTTAATGTCAAATGCCAACTCGTGGTAGGAGATGCGGGAGAGCGAAGGCCGAGTATTTTTTTGACGCGTTTGTATCTAGGTTGTTTATATTCTTTGTTTCTAATATTCCAAACTGACGATTGTAATTTAATAAATAAGGAATGTGTGTTTATATATTGTACACATAGCCACCCATAAAATCGAAATGCTCATAATAAAAATAAGTTTTCAATTCAATTAAATCGAATTATGATCTTTTTGTAGACACAAGCTTCATTAAAAAATGGTTCAACATAAAATAATATGTAACCGCGCTTTTTTTCTAATTTTGAAACTAAGTGAGAAAATTACAAAATTGTTCAAAACTCGTCAGTTTTGGTGATCTTATCAAATTGTAAGCAACGAACTAGTTTGGAAATTGGTTATGTCGCTGGCAGTTAGCGGAACTCATTACAGAAGTCGTTTGTACAACACGGCTCCGCACTCAGCGCGCCATCCGCGACGAACAACCCAAAAATAACAAACTACAAAATAAATTAATTTTGGAAACACGCGATGGTTATACCCATGTGAAATAACTTTGCTTTCTTGATTAACCGCATTTCCTTCCTCCATACCTTTGTGGTTTTGAACCTGGATTGATTAAGTTTGAGTTGTTTAGATCCCAATCGCCAAAATATGGCCAATTGTATTAGTTATTCCAATCTACAGAGGCAATAAGTACCTACTACCTAATTGATTTCTCGACCACAGTGCAATATTCAAGGGGATGAAATGATGTTACTAATATGTTTAACGATTTTAATAATAATATTTTTTCACGAGAACGAATAACGAGCAAAATAATTAAGTCGATTGACATTTCAAATCGGAGTTGTGAAGCAGCTTCGAGGCCGTGTACTAGCAATGCACCGAGGAGAAGTTTCCAAAGTAGCGAAATTTTCCATACGGAATGTTCTCAGAGCTTAAATTTTACGAACCATAAAAATTATTCAGGAAGTCGCTGGACACCGCCGTTATTAATTATTTTAACTGACTGTCTTATTTACGAGTTTATTAAAGTAATACTAATAGTACATTTTTTGATAATTCTCGTAGGGAATGTTCTCATTGGAAATTTAATTTAAATTCTCATTTTTACTTACTGTGTACTATACTTATTTGCTTATTTGTTTATTATTTTTGCTTCATATACCTATTTAACCCAAATTTTGTACGGTAGATTCTGTTTTAAACTAAATTTGCCATAGGTGCTTCTGTGACTTCGATGACAATACAAGAAAAATAATGCCAATATGAAGCTGATTTGAAAATCCAATCGGTAGGTAAGTAGTCGAAGGTCAAAAATTCGCCAACGGAAAACCATAACCAGTATAACCACACTGAATTTGGAGTTTGGAATTGTTAACTGTGCAAAGGAAGAATCTGTCGTCGGTTAAAACATGAATTAAAAATTACATTCTTTACAGACACTTGTGGTCCACTGTAACTGATGTAAAAGTTCTTGATAACGTATCGATGGTGGCAACAACGATTCGCCCTTATATGGCACGCGTACATATCCTGAAGTATTCCGGTTTTAGATGTAATATCAAAATATTGGGCAATTTTGTTGGGGCCCGCTGTGATAAGTGAAGGCATCGCGTACCGGAAGTGGGCTCGTCCGGCGCCATGCATCGCTTCCTCCGCCGCCCGGCGGCGCTTCCGTTTCCGCGCTCATGTCTCAACACACGACACAAGATCCCGCCCCTAGCGATGCGACGTTTTTCTAACTGAGCTTTGATATCGTAATTTATTTGCTTGTCAATTTCAGGAAGAGGCCACGCGACTTATGGTACTGAGATCGAAACGGCCCGATAAATCAAGTCGATGTCAACATAAGGAATTATTCATAGATGAGTTACTTCAACGTTTCCTTAATAAAGGACCATTAGCATGATAAGTACCGTACGGAGTTATTAGGCGATGTATAAACTTATAAATATAAATGATATCCTGTCTTACAGTAAGCATCTAATGTTGATAAATCGATTTTTGTATGTATTGAAGTTTTTTTTTAAAACATTAAAAAAACGATACAAGTCAATTTATATTCATATCGTCACGGGATCCAAAATAGCTCATTATCCGCAAACAGTACCTATAGCCGTAAAATATTCAAAATCAGGCATAAACAAAATAATAAATATTCCAAACTGAAATAAATGTCATATACTAAGAAAAAGTGAGTGAGAGTGAAGAGAAAGTGAGTTTATTTCAGTTTATAATTTATTTATATAGTAGTGTTTCTACTTGATAAAAACAAATTAAAATATTTTTCTAGTAATAAATATTCCTACCATTTCTTTTTAATTTTCGTCTAAGGTCTACCTTGATTGCTCATTTGATGAAACTGCCCAAATCACTTCGTCGGCGCTAGAATAAAAACGTGATGTATTTGTATTAGTAGAGGAAATGACAGGCGATGATTAATTTGATGCACCGTACAGATAAGCCGATCACTGCGCGACAAGATAGGGAGCAGGCTCGCGGCGGATTTCTCGCCAGGGCGTCCGCCGAACATGTGGACAATCTTTCACGCTCATGTGTGAGCTCACCCTTTTATTGGTCGAGGGTGCAGCGCGAGAATAATATGGATCGTTGCTTACAGTATTGCAGATGGACACTTGACCCAGTTCAAAGATATTATAGTCTAAAAATAAACCTGACGGCTTTAGAACGCAGTGCTTTTATGTAGGTGCTACTTGATTTTATAGATACTAAGTTATTTCACGACAAAATTACTTATATGTTAAGTAGAATATGAGTTGTGTTAAAGTTTTGACGTGGTAGCGAGCAGTTGCAAGGTCCTCGGCTGACCTAGTGAGCGGAAGGCTGGCGAAAGCATCGTGAGTTGTATTGACGTGGGCCAAACAACCGTGCAACACGCGACCTGCCGTCACTTAACTTCACAAATATTAAAACAGGGTAATATTTTGCCTCTAATTTTACGAAAAACATAGTAATTAATATTGGTTAGGTTAGGTCATAGACTACGAATCCTCTAGACCGAGTTTAGAGCAATTATTTCATGAAACCGATGCTGCCAAAAATACGGGGGTGCGGGGGACGAGGTGAGCGAGGTCCCGTGCCGTGATTGGTCCGTTCAAAGACACGGACGTCACACAAAGACACTTTCGACTCGAAAATGGAGTAAAACTACCGTATGTGTGGCAGATGGGGTAGAGCTATTATGCTCAGTCTGGAGGATGTCTTGTCTGTGGGTTAGGTGGGCTGGCTTTACATACATATATTAAAATGTCATCAACTCGTCAAATAATCAGTACTGAACCACAATGCACAACTAGGTATGTACCACGAGCTTGACACTGACATACGTATTCTGCGTAACTTACTTTCTATGCATCTCGCTCGTGATGGCATATTAATGCGAGCGAGATGTACTTATAGAAACTAAGTTATGCAGAAGTTAGCAAATATGTCAGTGTCAAACTTGTGGTACCCGTACTGTAGTCATTTACGTTGGATAACCTTTTATCTCCAAAAGGTTTAATCTAACTTATAAAACTTATAATTAAACATTGAATCAATATACAGGAAGAATCCGTAAATTGTAGCTTTTGAAGATCCACATAATCCCGTCGTCCCCGTTGATTAGAGTCCACGGCTGGGGCGCGGGAAGAGAGCGTGAAATTGTCTGCTCACTTCTGTAAATATAATTTCGGCAACAAAAGGACTATAAATGGTACAGGCCGTGCAAGTGTGCGCACTTCTTGTTATACGCATTTTAAAAATTATCCCCCTCGCGCATTAAGGCAATCATGTGTTTCATCATGTCATAAATATGTCTGTCTTCTGTTATAGTGTCAGTCTGCAACGATATACTTACTTATTTGCATATATTTGACTCTAAAATCTCACATATTAAAATATTGTCAGGTTCGGTTTGTAGGTAGGTCTTTACCAGGTGGATTTGTAATTTACCTACACTGAAATCGATTCATTAAAAATGGTTGTTTATTGTATACTGCAGGAACTCATAATATAGTATCGAATCCATTACGAGCCGAACCACAATATTAATTTCCCTCGAATCGGACTGATTAATTATAGCAACCTTTCATTCGGGCTGTGCTCGGAGATACGGAATCACTTTATGGCTTATTTTATTGAATTAATGCATTAGTCCATGAGTAATGGAATCACAAAACAAATAAAATTAAAATGTAAATAGTGTAACGACAAAATGCTAATAATAAATTTCTCCATTTTAATAACTGTAACTGTGCGAAGGGGAGCTTCTGGGTTGCTAAGTCAATATAACACTTCCATTACTCCAAATTAAATTCCTCGGGGAGAGAGATGAAGTTTTTATTCTGCGCAGACAAAGGCCCGGAAGAAAACTGGCCAAGTAATAAGGGATACTCGTTCTCGCTACTTTATATGACAGGGACCTACTCCACACAACATGTCATACGTTTAACGAGAAACGTTTTGCGATAAAGCTAAGTTTATGAGTCGCCGCACGCTAACCGCGCGTACTGGACAAGTGAGATCGGCAATTTTGCAGCATTTTATAACTCCAAGCGATGATATTAATTAAAAAAAATGCAAACGATACGACGTCAAGCTGACAAATAGTTGCAAAAAGCACTTGTCGCCTTATAGGCTTTGCGAAGGCCGAGCGCAGCCGGGTGTCGGGTGCGATGGTATTAATATTTTACGGAATTAATCATTATAATCCTTCTGGCAAACAAGTCGCCCTCGGGGGCGCGAACAATATAATGAAGTTGTCATTTTTTAGACTGCACGGGGGAGAGGCTGGAGGAAATCCAAATTGAATCATGCGGCGAGGGAATTGTGCTATTATGTTATTAAATACAGGAGGGCGCGACCCCGGGAGTTATTTTTTATGTGCGGAGGGCGTCGAGAAGACAGTTAACAGTTTTCACAATAGAATTATGATATAATTTGACACAACAATAGTGTCTGGACTGTAAAGTCTATAGTTAGCAAATCGGATTAAAGGCAAGAGCACTGAGCTGCATGACTATCGAGACACGTTTGAATAGGTATATAATCAATGAATAATCTAAGTATCTGCGTGTAGTGTATGATTTTTTTAAAGATTTTTTTGTAAGAGATACGATTAGGTAAGTACCTACGAGTAGGTACCTAATTAATACAACGGAAATTCATTAATGTTACCAACCACATTACGCCATCCATTCAGAAACAGGTTACCTACGAGACAAATTAATTTAATCAAAATGTGTTAAATATTTACTCTTTCCTAATGTAACCCTATGTTTACCAACACACTCATAAGTATATATTGTCGTCTAACTTCTATATCACACTCAAAAGAGCCAACAGTGAAATGAAAGCTTTTATCCATATGTCAGAGAGAGTACTTACAGCGGCTTATTGTCACCCCCGCTAGAGAATTTGATAAAGCGTGTGCGAATATTAACAAAAGGAATATCTTGTTAAATTGATATTGCCGCATGACGTAGACGAAACTCACCCTTAATGCCGCATCCTCCACACTGGCAGGGATCGTTATCGATTGTACGCCGAGAAGGAGATACGTCGTTTCGACGAACCGGGCGTGAAATTGTCTCCGCTGGAAAATGTATATTTCAAAGGGGAAGATTAAAATATTATCCATGTTAAGTAAATATTCAAATGAATATTTGCCGTGTTAGACAACAATGGGTGCGTACAAAGGGGAAGGTGCCGTAATTTGATAGATACCTATCTACAAAACGGTCTTCGTTAAGGGACGTCCCTGTTATTATAAATTATAAGCGCGATTTGGGAATTCTCTTGAATTAAACGGTTCTCAGCGAAATGGCCGGAGATAATTGCGTATTGTTTAGAGTTTTAAACGGCGATCTACATCTACTTTTAAAATCACGCGCCTGTCCGTTTTTAATTACGTTTGCACTCATTGTTATTATTGCATTCACTTACGACGACGAAACTGTTTTATGAGAGTTCTAAACTGGCCAATTAGCTTAGTGAATTAAGCTACCTGGCTTAGCTATATAATTAAATCTATTTTTATAAGCTGTACCTGTACAGTATACCTACCATATTTGCCATTTAAAAAAAAATTACATTGTGCAATTAAATAATATGAGTATACCGTCATTAAAGTATTAAGTCACTGCAAAATTAATCTGTTCGTCAGCAGTGGGAGTGATTGCACTTGCAATGTGTCATGTAAATGAGTACACTTGCGCCCCAGCCCCGTCCCGCCGGGAGCGACGCCTATTGTTATAATAAAATGCCATCTCTGACTATGAAGAGTACACCCGCAGGATGTAGGTGTTGTTGAAACTTTAACCCGATCCATTTAATTAGTGTAGTTTAGTTTTTTCTTTTAATTCGGTATTTACTTTATATAAATTGACGGCGCGATTCGGAAAATGAATTAGAGATTCACTAGATATGAATTAGTAAAGATATGTGACGTTGCACAGCAAAAGGTACCGTTGCCCCGGCTGAATATTGGAGCGGCGTTAATAATAGCGTAAGCGCCAGCCGCCATAAGGTACCTTTTGCCGTGGAACGTCACATATCTTTACTATTTCATATCTAGTGACACTCTAAATCATTTCCCGAATCGCACCGTGAGCGGCTGTTTTTATTACAATATAAATACGTTACGTACTTATATAGAATATTCTAAGATGGGATCCATTACCTAAACCAGTCCTGGTGCTCTAGAGGCAACGACTCTACCAGACGGTTAAGAGGTATAAGTTAGTGCAAGATTAGGTTAAATTAGGTATGTAAGTATGCTCTACTTATTAATGCTACTAAAAAGTTAAATTCGAACATACACTGATTTCATTTAGTTATCGTGCTTCTCGCTCGCGTACCAATACATGTACGGACAAGTACGAACCAAATGCACGATAACTAAACGATATCATTCTGATGTCAGTGTACGTTCTATTTGGCCTGTATGGCACAAAATATGCTCTTATATTATTTGTCTAAAGCATTGGAAGAATCATTCCCTTGTGGGTGTACTTAGTGAGGGTGTAACATGTTTATATGTTTATTTTAATACGCGTGTCGCGCGTATAATACGGAATTTATTACGGCGCGACCCTCCACCGGATTAATGCGATACGGAAGATTTGAATTCGGAGCATTAACTTGGATTGGATTGGTAGGAAACATTCTGCCAGGGGAGGTGTCTCCAAGTGTGCGGGTGTGCTGCCATTCTGGTGAATACTTTATAATTAGGTCATTCATGAGGTTGACGTGATGGGACTAAGTTTTGACGTTACCAAATACAAGAAAAGCAATAGAAAAACCCCAAGCACGGACTTGCCCAGGATTTACGCAATAGCCTGCGATTTGGCAGGAGCTCGACAGGCCGACACCCAAAAAGAGAATACCCAGGTATCCCAGGATAATAAGCGCTTCACACTGTAAGATATCGGATGTCGGATGACCTTTGGAGAAAAAATGCTGCTATTTGGACAATTTGAAAACGCTCTAAGGGTATCAACCAACCAATCGTCATCAAATCCAAGAAATATGATTGTCAAACCACAAAAACGAATATTCTGTATCTACATACAGTATGGAAAAATGGCAGATCAATCACATCACGATTCTTGTAACTGCATGAAAAAGATACATAAATAGAGTTAGACCAAGAAAAGTCTGCAGAGATTTTGACAGCACACGCAGTGCAGGTGTTATTTAAGACGTCAAACTTCTATGAGATTATGACTTAAAAATAACACTGACACTGCGTGTGCTGTCAAATTCTCTGCAGACTTTTCTCGGTCTAACTCTATTGGGATTTCTAAATTTAAGCTATGCTGTAATAAAACATTTAAGGTATGGCATGTAATATAAATTCACAAGTACCTACTTATAAATAAGAAAATTCTGTCCCGTATAAATGTGTTGGTTTTTCAATTTCTTTTTCGATAAAATATTTAATGTATGTAAAATCATATCTGTCATGTGTCTATTGTGAGAATTTTGCATTGCAATATATATATAGTATTATATAGATAGAGAGTGTTACATAGTGTTC
The DNA here is from genome assembly GCF_910591565.1 of Cydia splendana. Lineage (NCBI taxonomy): Eukaryota > Metazoa > Arthropoda > Insecta > Lepidoptera > Tortricidae > Cydia > Cydia splendana. The sequence continues at coordinate 11,456,502 of NC_085964.1, read as the reverse complement.
CTTACCAAATTGTTTTGTGTGATTGATTCACTGCACACTTATTGATTCCGTCTCCTCAGATCTTATTCAAGGAGCAGACGTTACAGATGGACCATGATTTACCACCTCTAATAACGGGAAAAACTGGCTATAATCTATTTTCATTCGTACACAAATCGGTCGAACAGAAAACCATAAAATACCCCACACAAAGAATCTTTATGTAAACATAACAAACGTAAAAGCGTTATATCTGTTGTTTTAAGTCATTTCCAAAGTCATTGGCTAGAAGCGATATTTTTGGAACAAGGATGCCTGAAACATAACTGATATATTCATTTATTTAAACTTAAGGCCATAGCCAGGCGTATCCTGCAGGCAAAAATAAACGAAAACAAAAATAATTAAAACAGTTGGCGACTTTGTTTTCTACTAACAAATTTAATTAACATGGGCTTATTTCCCGCTTGATCCGAGAGAGACAAATTGGCTAAGTAAAATTTATGTATCGGAATCAAATTCAATTTCGTCTTTGCATTTTTTACACGGTTTTATAGGGCTGTGTTACTTTAACGTCCGAAACAATACCATACTATGGACACGCCTGGAGAGACGTCCCGCGAACTACGGTGCTGAGATATATGAAAAGTACTTATTAATATATCTATACTTAATTAGTTTTTGATATTTGTGGCAGCAATACAGTCGGTGGTAATGTCGTGCTGCAATACTGCTACAGAATTCGAATGGTACCATAATGCAGCTGCAGTTGACCTGCCAACAACACCTATATCAAGGAAATTGTCAGACACAGCAGCAGCATCAACGCCGCAACATTAGTGCAGCTGCTGTTGACACCTGAATGTTACATTTATTAACTACGAGTATTTACCTGCACTGCATATAATAGAAGAAAATAAAAATGTCACAAAGTAAGCAGCAAATTTTAGGCAATGCTGATGCAAAAAATAAGAAAATGAAGACACGACATTGTGTAACTAAAGAGTATCAGGCATCTACGTTGCGCACTTCCACACCTTCTTTCGATCTTGTGAAATTTGTTTTCTTAGCGGATTTTTCTAATCTTCTTTAGCATCGTTTATATTGATTATAGCGTTCCTCCCGCCTAATTTATATTCAGCTAGTGTTTTTTCATCACGCCCTGTGCTCAATATCGCAATTCGTACCGTAGTTGGCGTAAGCCGAGGGGACCTGTCACCTTTACCTACTCTCGGACTGTCTCTGTCGTGAATGCCTATTTTATTACACGCTTTCACATAAACAACTACAGTTTACGACCGTTTTTGTATCCAAAAACGGGTCGTCGGACGCAATAAACTAATTATTAAATGAAGGTAGGAGACAGTCGGTAAATTATGAATCGGCATTCGATTCTCATTTCTGATTTAGAGTCTTGGTGACGGTTCGATGACAAAATTATGTTCCAATCTTGTTTATGCTCTCATTGGATGGATGTTCAGTATAATGGTCATTTTTTTCTCTCTGGCGGCCGATTGCAAGCCGTGGAAGAGATACATTTAATAAGATTTTTTTTAATAACCGATTCAGTGTAGGTAAGTAACGTAAAGTATTTCGCATACCAATACATATTTCATTTATTTGCAGATAATTATTGATAAATGTAATGTCCATTTTATAAATACTTATAGAGACCTAATCTACGCTTTCGATGTGTTTAGTAAGGTAGGTAGGATTTAGTGGATGAGTATGGGATAAGTAAAACTTAATAATATACTGTACATATTTAATTTTAGGTACCTACAGTTTTGTACGCACTTTTTGTACTATATTGATCACTTGTCGCCAACATATAAATAGATGCAATATACTATTACCAAAAAGAATAGTTACATATGTCTTTGCTATTACATTACAGACAACCCTCATATTCGAAAAACATACTTATCGTGTAAGAAATATATAATTATCCTATTATTTTAAATTCGGCATTATAAGTAGGGACAACCATCTACATCTCAATTTAATTTGCTACATTCCGGCATAAGATTACGGCGCTCTCAAAAACTATGGCGCCGCAGATTAGTTAGTTCCAAGTAATAAACAAAGCAAGTATGCCGGCTATGGCAGGAATTTGGCTACTGACTTTCTTTTGCTGCATCAATCAAAATCATACTGATAATGAAATCATCATTTGGGTGGCCATAGAGAGCTGGTTCCGAGAACCGCGGCTCATCGCCGCTCGGCGGCCCCGCATGTGCTCCGCTCTCATTATCACATTCCTCACTTATTTAGGTATGACATTTTATATTTGCTAAACTAGCACAAATTTAAATTTATATTTAACCGGTTCTTTAATACCTATATAAGTCTATCTATTCACCGACTTGATATTATTAACTGAATGCAACGCAGACGTGTTGAAATTGTAACAAAGTTTAAAGGGGAGACAGTTTTTTGCACGATACTTAAAAATATTCATGGTTTTACAAAACCTCTAGATTTTATGAAAAACTTATCCAATGAGGCCCTGCAGGGATGAAACGGAAAAGACATCCCTACTTTACGTATATGAGAGAGGTACCTACCTTAAAACTTCTTTCTAGTTTTTTTACCCTATTTTCGGAGTGGTATACAGGATGTCCCAGAACTACCACGTCACAGTGACACCGGAGATAGGTCAACTCAAGAGGAACCTAACCAACCTAACATGACCCCAGTAAAAGTGGCTCGTATCGGTAATCACAAACTGGTAATAACAAAATTTCTCTCCAATTTTCAGGGCCGCCAAAAATCGACAAGACTGTTTACACGATTAACGCTAGAGCAGAAACCGAAGTGACCTTCCGATGCAGGTGAGGTTTATACAATTAACACACAGTTTCAAACCCCTGGATATTCATTTTGCTTAAAAAAATACACGGTGATTGGCACTGTTAGATTAGGGTTAGTGAAAACTGATCAGGTGATATGATGTAAGAGATACATAGTTTATTTTGCTTGAGGCAAGAGAAATAGAAGGTATGAGGATTCCCTGCAAATGTTTCGCTTGTCTAAATATTTGTCTTGCCCCATCTAACCTTACTGCGATTGTGGGTTTTGTAATTCTATAGAATAAAGATTTTTATATGTGTATTGATTTATTTTATTTAAAAATGACTTTTTTATAACATTATTGTTTTAGGCTTATCGAAGCAATACCCGACGCAACCCTCAGCTGGTCGTTCAAAAACGCCGACGAAGACATCGCCCTAAACGAAACCACAGACACGTTACATTTGGACTACATTCAGATATCCAACGCCGGCACGTACAGTTGATAAAGATAAAGATAAAGATATTTATTTGCAAAATGTAGTGGTAAACATAGTTGGACAGTAGGTGATTTAAGTGCGTACATTTACTTAAAGAAGCATGCAAACTTTCCTTATTAACTAGGTACTATAACTAAGTATATACATATAAAAAGTTATAGAACAATAATAACTCACATACTAATTAATTTATGTCCTCGATATACAATATATTATAATTATTATCCATCATCATTATTTCCATTACTTATCATATATATTCATTATTTACACATGTCAAATATTCGTCGATTCTATAATAACACTTATCCAAGCAAAATTTATATAGTTTGTTTTTAAATTCAGGCATGTCAGAGTTTCTTATTTCTACGGGTAGATTATTAAATATTTTTATAGACATACATAACACATTGTTTGCAAAGAATGCTGTCTTTGGGTGGAACGGATAGCATAGATCAGTGCCGTTTCGAGACGGATATATTGTGGTAGTTGCCTTATTTCTAAATAAACCTATATTGTGTTTGACATTATTAAACTTATCTCATAAATGTATAATGAGGGTAGCGTCATCACTTTTAATTTATTGAAAAGAGGTCGACAGGGTTCTGTTTGATGGACACCACATATAGCCCGTATACATTTCTTTTGTAGCAGAAATACTTTTTGCATATTACTACAGTTACCCCAAAGTAATAGACCATAGCGCAAATTGGACATTACATGTCCATTAAATGCTAAGAGTGCAGTTTTTTGTGACGAAAGTTGAGAGAGCCTTCGCAGGGCAAATATAAACCTGTTCAATTTATCAATTAGCATTTCAGTATGGTCTTTCCAGTTGGTGTGGCAATCTAAAATAACACCTAAGAAACGAATTGATGACACACATTCAATCGCATGACCATCATAGTTTATATTTACATTCCTCGGTTTACCTTGTGGTGCATAAAATTCCATAAATTTTGTCTTAAGTAGATTAACTTTTAGATTATTATTAACTAGCCACAAGTTTACATCATTAAAGACTTGGTTGATTTCATTCTCATAATTTTGGGTATCTTTCTCTTGTACTACTATAGAACAGTCATCAGCAAAAAGCGTCATCTTGTGATTAGTAAGAGATGGCAAGTCGTTAATATAAACAAGAAAAAGCAATGGTCCAAGGACGCTGCCTTGAGGGACGCCAGTTGTAACTTTAAGACAATCGGATCTATATTTTATTAAAATTTTTGTGGTATCGTCATATTTCGGTATTTCTGTACATTGCACACGCTGGTTTAAGTAAGTTCTTACCCATTCATGGCAGTTCCCTCTAATACCAAGGTGGTATAGTTTTGTTAATAATATGTTATGATCTACTCTGTCAAAAGCCTTTGACATGTCCATAAAAATGCCAGTGACAGGTATTCTATTATTCCTACAATTCAAAACATTTTCCATAAGATCTAGTACAGCTAATGTTGTAGATTTATTTTTACGGAAACCAAATTGATCTTTTGATAAAATATTATGTTTTTCCAAAAAATCTGTCATTCTTTTATGCAAAATCTTTTCAAAAATTTTGGATAATATTGGTATTAGAGCTATGGGTCTATAGTTTAATGGATCGGTTGTGGCACCCTTTTTGAGTAATGGTTTAATAATAGTGAGCTTAAGTTTGTCAGGAAAGACGCCTTCAGCCATTGACAAGTTTATCAAATGACTTAGTACAAAAGCAAACACTGTAGTATTTTCTTTTATAATTGACGTGGGTAGTTCATCATAACCAGCTGCTTTAGAGTTTTTAAGTGTCGTAATTACTCTTGCAACCTCAACTGGGCTTGTCGGATATAAGTAGATTGTTGAATCTAAGTTATGTAATTTATATTGGTATTTGCTTGTGTTACTGTGTACGTTGTCTGTTACAGTAGTGAATTGATGATTTAGTTTATTTGCCATTTCTTTTGCATCAGTAATTTGTTGACCGTCAAAAATCATACTGTCAGTGAAATGGCTTGGCTGGCGCTGCCCTATATGACTGTTTATAACTGACCACGTTGCTTTCCCTACATTATCCGCTTTATATATATAATTGTGATTCTGTAACCTATGTGACTTCTTAATGCACTTTTTTAGTAGAGCTGAGTATTTCTTATATTTTGCTTTATGCATGTTGTCAGATGAATGAATGCATTGATAGTATAGTTTTCTTTTTGTCTTTATAGCTTTTTTTAATCCTACAGTGATCCACTTAGTTTTGCAACTTGCATTTATTCTCACTTTTTTTAAAGGAAAGCACAGATTAAAAAATAGATTAATTATATTATGGAAGTTATTAAAGGCACTGTTCGTATTATTGGATGACGAGATAATATCAGAAAAAGATAGGCTTTGTATAGCTTGCTGAAACTTCTTACGAGGCAAGTTGCAAGGCAAAGAATGCTATGGGAGTTGATTATCATGGCATTGAATTTATTGTTGAGTGTAAGTAGGCATTACTTTGTACTGCAGCGGTATTCAAATTTCAAACTGATGTGTTTGACTTCTGCCAACCCTGTGAGATAATCTATGCGTGCGCATGGTAATGTCAAATTAATACCATGTATGTTACCTTTATTGACAATGACTTAAGTTTAAAGATAACATGTACATTCACCACACGGGATTGTTATGCCATTTAGGGTTCTTGCTGAATTTACGACGCAATAGTGCGGTTAGTTGGGCGTCGATCAACCTCGAATGTGGACGTGGAAGCAGTTTTATTTATATAAAAACAGGCAAGAATCTCTTTCGATATATTTTGGTACAACTACAACGACATTTGTATGGACGCTTAATATGTTGGTATACAGTCGAAATAAAAATGTGTATTTTACAATAATAATTACAAATAAATAAATAAATAAAAAATAAAAAGCCCATTTATTCCATAATTAATAATTACAAATACAGTGTTAAAATATATTGTAAAATAAATAAGTGAATCGGTTATATTGTGTAGGAAATTTCGCAAAAAAATATTATTGGCAACATTTTGTATGGCGACATTTGTGCGGCTATTTTGACCGTATAGTCCGTTTTCTATTGGGCATGCTTGTATGGGAGAGGTATACATTTTGGGATACAGCAATGCCATTTGGTACGGGTATTATACACGTCCACCTGAGCCCAAAACGCCCGGTAGCCAGTTTGAACTCCGTGTCAGGGGGTGAGGGGGGGTCAAAGTTCAGAGCTCCTGGCGCTCAGAAAAAAAATTCTGGCGGATATGTTTGGACCTTTCAGTCAAGTTTGGTGTCGTTATCAAGTAACTAGATGATGCCCAATTCATTCCCCATACAAGTTTTTTTAGGGTTCCGTAGCAAAATATGACGCAATCCTTAAAATAATAAACTTTTAGCAGTGACACAATGCAAACAAAGCTGTATAGTTTTATATTTTTGTAGTAAACTTGCGTTATAAAAATACTGTTCGATAGCCCATTTAATGTAGATTACAAAAATATTAACAGTTAATATATATTTAATTATTTTCAATGTAAAATAAAATAATTATTGAACGTATCTACTTGATTTTTGCGGGCGGCGCGCGGGCGTAAAGAAGCTTGGGTGCGAGTGTCGACTGTGGACCCAAAGTCCTAGCTAGGCTGCTCAAGCATGCCTAGCTAGAATTAATAAGATGTCGATGTGTGAAATTTTGCAGTTCCAGGTGCAATTGTTTCAAACGCCAGCTCAAAATGTACTGAGTTTGTGGAGGTGGTTTTAAATAAAATTAATTCACAAACGTATATTGTACGTCCGTGATGGATTAACTGTTGGTTCTTAAATGTATATGTCGCAGTCAAAAGTGTGAACTGGTCAAAAGAACTTTTAACCGACAAAAACAGGCAAAACTTTGTTTTAACATTTTTAGTACAAAGGGGAAAATTCAATTTTTTTTTCGGTAATAAATCGAAAACCGTGCAACTTTTACTGAGGTCATGTTAGGCTGGTTAGGTTCCTCTTGAGTTGACCTACCTCCGGTGTCACTGTGACGTGGTAGTTCTGGGACACCCTGTATGTGTATGTATAATTGTATATGTATATCTATGTATTCTGGAAAACTAGTTTTATTTACCTAATTAGTAATTAGTAAAATCGCGTTTTCACCTTTTTAACTTATACCTATTACCATACTAAACTTCAGTTTTGTAGTAGGTACTAACGGTAACTGAACTGAACTACGCGGCAGATGGGCAGACATACGGACAGGGATTTTTTTTTTTTTTTTGTTAGCCTGATTTAGTGTCCCACTGCTGGATAAAGGCCTCCCCTCGCTCCCTCCACTCAACCCTGTCTTTTGTAGTTTCCCGCCAATCCAGACAAAATACGTCCAAGTCGTCCCGCCATCTCCTTTTCGGTCTGCCTGCACTCCGGCTAGCACCATCTATGGACAGGACAGGGATAAGTTAAATTAAACCACAAACATAAAAAGAATATAAGTAACACAAAACCTAATAAAATAAGTGTACGTAAATAGGAAAATTTTAAATGAACGTAATTACCGAAGCTTGTAAGTACCTATATTTATAGCTTGCTGGTTAATAAACGTTCAAGTAAGAATGGAATTCATGAAACAATGAACACTGTGGTGATGAACATGGTATTCTTTATTTTCATAATACTTTTCGCAACTGGAAGTTGCTCAAATTGTAAGTAAATAAGAAGTATTTGGAGTAATAATGATATACTTAATAAAAAAACTTATTTTTTTTCTTATAAAATGTCTTACCTCTAAGTTAATCATTTATTTTTCTGTAGATACAAATCAAACGGATGAGACGTCATTTTCTATAGATACGAATGAAACAGATGCGAGAAAGCGGTACGGCTACGGGTTCTACAACCCTTGCACAGAATATGAGAAAACATTCCACTGCATGACTAACTGCAAAAGTCAGGGTTATGAAGTATACAGACTCGATCGCAAATGTAAATGTACTTGTCATGAGATGAGAAGTACTCTTGCACTGCCCTACTACAAATGGTTAACAACCGGTACTCCGAGGCGACTGCCGACGACAAGAAGCGTAAGGCTTTACGATGTAGTAGGAACCTTGTCACCAGTGCCCACCGAACGAACGACAATTTTCGATAATACTACTTGTATAACTTTGCCTACACAGGGTAATCAAACAGAAGCGGCATCAAATGCTGAGGATGGAACGAACACTGAAAATACTGATACTGATGATCAGATTGCCACTGATGCTTAGTATTTGCCTATAAGTACGCTCAGGGCTGTTATATTTAAATAACAATATATCCTCAAATGGAAAATACATTGTTCTTTTTTTTGCTCTCCAACCTAACACCAATAAAAATATTTTATCATCTCATTTATTTATTAATAACTAAATTAAATAAACAAAAAACAATATTTTATTAGTTTACCTTGAAGGTCCATATCTTTTCAAGAATGTACTTATTTGCAAGTTTTTGTGATCGAACTTAGGGGCGTTACTCAACCGAGAAAGAAAACATAACCGATATTCAGGTGCATGGTTTTAGTAATACACTAAGCCACCCCCTTAATATAAAATATTACATGTCTTCATAAATGTAACTATCTGTTTAAGTACCATTTATCAATGAGAAAATATAAATATAGCAGTTCCTTGGCATCATCAGATGATGCATGACTACTATTACTACTGACATGTCCGAGCCGCTGTCTGTCTGTCTGTCTGTTAGCTCTTCACCCTTAAACCGCTGAACCGATTTAGATGAAATAAGATATGGAGATAATTTGAGGCCTGAGGACGGATATACAATAGTTTTTATCAATCATCATCATCGTTATCCTACGCAGACGATGTCGCGGGCAGAAGGTGGTAATATTATAAAAGCGAAAGTAACTCCGTCTGTCTGTTACCTCTTTTTGCTTAAATCGCTGAAGCGATTAAGACGAAATTTGGCATGAAGGCAGTTTGAACTCTGGGGAAGGACATAGGATATTTTTTATCATTAGCATCATCATTTCACATAGATGATGTCGCAGGCAGAAGCAGGCGTGGCTCACTCCGCGATTTCGTAGCTTTGCTACAGGTAGCTAAAAGTACACCCGTTCGGCCCCAATTTTGGGGTTTGCCATAAGCCGCACTTGGCGCTGTCGCCACCTAGCGGCCATATCTGTGCTGATCGTAACAGACGCGTTTTGTTAGAGAGTGAGTCTTCTGTACCTAGTACTATTATTTATTCTGTGGCAGAAGCTAGTATGATATATACGCTTTGTATCGCGGGATATTAGTATATCGGGGTTAACAAAAACGGGGTTGGGTACAGTCAACTGTAAAAATATGGGTGCACAAATCTTCTCAAAAATATGTCCCATAGCTCTTATGTCAGCGAATTAAAAACTATGAGACATATTTTTGAATAAGTTGGCTACACCCATATTTTTACAGTTGACTGTATGTGCAGGGGCCGGTGCAGAGTCGTAAGTATATGTAGTAAAATATTCCAATTAATAAACTCATTAATGAAATATTAAAAATTTATGACGCATGATATTTTCATGATTACATTAAGAACGTTTTGATATAAAAATTATCATTTAAAACTCATTCAACAACATTCAGCCGCTCACCGCAGAAATGTACACATTTAATGTGCTCATTTACTTGTCCGTCATATCATGTTATGTGTCAGGAGACTCCACTACAGGTGGTTTTTAATCATGTATTTATTTATTGATACGTTTAAGGTTTTAAGTATTTTCATTTATATTTTTTTATAGATTTTCCAGAAAAGTCAATATTACGATATGGTTTCCAAAATACGCAAGAATGTCAAGATTATGAAAAGGCTTATATATGCGTACAGAAATGCCAGGACTTAAACTACGATACCGCCGTTTCCGATAAACACTGCAAATGCACATGTTACATGAATCCTGAACTTCAAAAACATAAAATCAAGTATAATACTACGAGAAACGATTGGAAATCCGGTGCTCCGACTACAAAATTACCAATTTGGGCACAGACAACAAATACTGACAAAAACAATATAATTGATGATGATGACGATGACCATACCACTGATGATGGGAATAAAGGTAGTACTCCAAATGACAATGATTCATCGGAAACCCATTCAGCTGAGGATGCAAACACGACTGAGGGTCAAGACGATACTACCACAGACGGGAGTGGTTCAACCCAAGATAGCAGTGATGACGCATCTAACTCTACTGATGCTAATAATACTTCAAATGCTGCTGATACTGAAACAGCTAACGATAACGGAACTGTCGATGGTACCACTGATGATAATGCTAAACCTGCAGAATAATCTGGTACCACAACTACCACTACTACTGAACCACCTCCTTAAAACTGTTCGAAAAGAATCAGAAACAAAAAAACGGAAACCTTTCACCCTTGCAGCTTCCTCCAAAAATTATCTATAAAATTATAAAAAATTATATACCTACATGTTGGTTCTGTTTTGAGAAATAAATAATAAGTACATTAAAAAACATTAGGTACCTATTTTTCATTTATTAAAACGAATACATACATACCTAAGTACATTATACCACACGGCTACCTACAGAGTTTAATAGGGAATATTATGCGAAACTCTGCGTAGGGGGCGCCACTACCACAATCTGAGGGTCTATGGCGAAATAAGAAAATCGAAATTTCGTTATCTAACCTCTCTATCACTCTTGCATATTCGAGCGATAAAGGGGCAGATAAATAAATTTTGATAATAAAAAAAAATGAGAAATAAATGAAAAGTGGAAAAATTCACTTTCTCGGGCGAGGCACGAATTCTCGACTCTGGATCGCCCATCGATCTGCCAATAACATTTCGCCGTTTTCCACAGATTTCGAGTGAAGAAATCGACCGCTCTAAATTAAATAATGGGCCTCCAGATTTGTCCGCACATCAAGTATTAGTGCGAGCGAGAATGACAGCTAACTGATATGATTCCAATATCGGCTTGATGTCAGTGCACGTTCGAATTGGCATGTGCCTTGGGCGTGACATTTATTTCTAAGAGTTTGTGGTATCGTTTGCAGTTTAAGTTGTTCTTCATAAAAAATAAATAATTTTTCGACCACTCGTAGTACCGAAAAACAGTTGTGTCACAGTAAAAACAGTTTTAACTGTAACACTGTTTTTCGGTACCACGTCAGTGGTCAGTATGGACGAACATTTAGCGAGTGACGTAGTGAGTGAACCCGTCATTTGACAATTATAGCAAAAATGAGGGTAGTTTCTCAGCTCCCCTGCGGCCGCCGTCACGCGCGCTGAGTCACCTGACGCGGAGAGCTGCAGCCCGCAGTCTGCGCCGGCCGCCAACGCGAGCTCTTGATGTTTCTACTCAGTACGGAGTTAAACATGTCGAGCGATTTCCGACTTAAATACGTGAGTGACCCGTTTTAATATATTTAATATGAACCAAAGAGAATAGATAGTATAGAGGGGTCCTGTCATAGTAAATTTTGTAGACACAGTAAATTTACTGCCATCTATCGACACACGACCAAAACTCAAAATGAAAACGTATAAAACTATCAAAAAATTAATATATTTGGATAAATGATAATATTTTATTATTTTTATATAATTTTGACCCATGTTCATTCACTGATACCTATGTGTTAAAATTGTTAAATATGAAACGGTCTCGTCACCGCCATCTAGCTGAGGATAGGCCAAAGGTGTATGCGCCATCTGTCCGAGAATGACTTTTTCTTGACTTCCGAGGCACGTTTTTTCCTTAGACTTTATTCATCTTATACGGAGTTACATATGTCTTTGATATGAACTAATACACTGTGTAATTTATAATAGATAGTACTTGAAACAGACTATACTTAGTTGTTACATGAATACATGATACAGTTATGTACAGTCTATGGAGAGGACAAACAGAACAAATGCAAGAATGAAAAACGAATGCGAGGCAGAAGATTCACCGAACTTCATAGACCCTTTAAACTTCATACACTCTTTACACAGATCTCAGAATTGTAATGTCAGTGATGTGAAACAGGGGCCTGGTTTTTTGCTATGAATAAGACATTTTGATCTGACCTTCATTGATATGATCAAAATGAGTAGAGTTAGGTCAAGAAAGGTCTGCAGAGATTTTGACAGTACACGCAGTGCCAGTGTTATTAGTTCGTCATAATTTCAAAGAAGTTTGACGTTTAAAATGACACCTGCACTGAGTGTGCTGTCAAAAGCTCTGCAGAGTTTTCTTGGTCTAACTCTACCTACTATTTTGTTTAATGAAACAGCAATGTTTACTAATAACCGCTTAAGCGCGCGTGACGGCGTAACAAGCGCGATATGTAATCACTAAGTTGCAAAAACCCAGCAGCTGAATTAACCCTTGAATTATGTAGCCCATAAAATATTAGCTTATAAAGTCCAACCCCAATAAAACGTAAAATATTTACCAAAGAAGTCTAATATTTTCTTATCAGAGCCGTAGGATTAGCCTTGCTTTGAATATTTACGAAGACTCACTAAAATAATTATCTATTTATATATTAAGCTTAACGACCACGTTAGGGTAATATCGCCATTCCCTCTCATAAAATATGTATTCTGATGCATGTTAGGTCTATCTGACACGCTGATTTATCACGTACAAATAATGGGTACAGGTTTTGAATACCGGAACGGAAAATTATCTCAACATTAAGGATGACTCACGCTAGACCGGACCGTGCCCGGGCCGAGGCGTCCGACATGTCATTTTCTATGACTTCTGATCGGTGATCACGTGGTGCTTTCCATACAAAACGAAGCGCCGGAAGCTCCGGCTCGGCCCCGGCCCGATCTAGCGTGAGTTAGCGTGAGCGTGAGCATTATCAGTTTCTGACAAATTTTCGAGCGGACAGACAGACGGACATGGCGACACTATTTCTATTCATCATTTTACGATTACGAGTAGCACTTTCAGAATTTTACAAATACGAATAGGACTTTCAGAGCTTTACGAATACCAATAGCACTTTCAGAACTATACGAATATTAAAAATACGTATGATTAAGGTACAAACTTAACCTTGCAGTTGCCATCATACACTGAAACATGGTACCAACTCCTGTATAATATAAATTTGTCATCAATGTACAGTTTCCCGATTTTATTCTTTACTTGTGATATTACTCTAGACATGCCTTTTTGCGTAATTTTGTATTTTAAGCTAACGGAAAACACATAATATACCTAGGCTTTACAATTTTATTGCTTTATCTAGATATTTAATTTTTTTTGCTAGCCTATTAATGTGTCCCACTGCTGGGCAAAGGCCTCTCTCCTTGTCTTCCACGACTCCCGACATAGCGCCTGCTCTGGCCAGTTACTGAGAAAGGTGTCTAGGGGCCCGATTCGGATTTTGAAATAGACATCTATTAGACATCTTTTAGACATAACCAAGATACGATAACGATATGTTTAAGATCTAACCTGTCAAATTTGACATTTACGCGATTCTGGAGATACTGTTGAACGATTTCCACAGGATATGACTTAGAAATCCAATTCACATCTAATAGATATCTTAGGTACTCTATCTAACGTAAAAGTGACATTGGTTGCCCGAATTGCGCTGCAAAAGAGAACTAGTTGATATCTAAACTATAAAGTATCTAGAATGGATCTAGTATGTGACGTCTCTTGTGAATATCTTGAAGTTCGAATACGGCAGTAGGTCGTCCCGCCATCTCCGTCTGGGCGTGCCGCGTCCGCGCTCTCCTTCTGGCATCCACTTGGTAGCTACACTAGCCCATCTGTCTGGATGCATGCGGCAGACGTGACCGGCCCAGTCCCATTTGAGCGTAGATATAGAGATAGATATGTAATTATTTATTTTAATTTTATACCACAAAATACATATGGCGGCCATAATGACGACTGTTTTTGAAAATACACGTTCGGTCAAAATAGAATTTGGTAAATAAAATATTGGACATAACATGTTTTGAAGTTTCGCATGTGTGTAAGGTTGTTGCTATTCTCTTAATCAGTTAGTGTTATTAAAGCTCTACCTACCTAGGTGAATATATATTCACCTAGGTTGTAGTACAACTGGCGTTTAAAAAACAAACTTCCCTTTTTCCAATAAAAAACAAGGATCAGTACCATGTTTAACTTGTTTCTATTTTCTATTGAAATAACGCTAGTGTAGGGGTCTAAAAGTTGTGCGCTCTCAAGGGACGCTTTCGAGGCTGTCGGCTATGACGTATCGCTTAGATTTTTTACCAATACACTATGGACATATTTTTGCTTTTATGTTAATATATCAATTTTATTTATCCTGCACGTGACAGTTTTTTCCCTAAAAATTCTATATTGTTGACACTTTCATGATATGGGTACGCTACACAAGTTTATACGAACAGAGCTTTATGGCCGAGTTTACTGTAAGCATATTATACATGTAACAAAGTTTTACTACACATTTTCTAGCGAGTATAACAAAATAATGTGGAAATATTAATTTGGAAAAATATTATAAAATGTTTTTCAGATATAATTGTCCACTATATGTAGTTTACGGGGATATAGCAGAAATAAAAACATCTGAGATAGAACGCTCCGCCGCACTGCATGGTTCGGGCTGTTTGTCACCGAGGGCACTGCTTATAAATCTTGCGATGACCCTCCTTTATGGCTAACATTGCGATATAGACATGATACTAGTGGCTCAGTTGGGAATGGATACAATAAAATTTAGATTGATTGAAGAGGTGAAATACTAGTTATAGTTGCTGTTGTGTATTAGACTGTTACCTTAGCTGTTATAGTATCCTAGTAAAATTACTGGTAGGTAAATACCTACTGGCTATCTAGCTGGGAACATTAGAACATTGACATTGGCTGTGCCTCAGTGCCCTGGGGTTGGTAATATCTGCAATTACTATACCTTATTATTCTTGCGAGTATAACTAGTTCTTAAGATTAGGTACCTACTTGTAAATTTATTTGAAATTAAATACAAACGACTGTTAAGTAGAAGGGACTGATATACCTACTTAATGGTTATCTATAGGTATTGGATAATAAGGGATAGGATTAATTAATTTCAAATAAAACGTTTTTGTTCCCTCCTTTATCTGTCCGCACACAATCAGGGGCGAAAATAAGAAAGAAAAGCTAACAATAAATCCTCCTACATAAAAATTGCAACAACTTTGTTCATAATGCCGATGGAGGCATCATCAAAAGTTGGTTCGCACCCTCGCGCCCATTCGTGCAGAGATTACCAATAAATCCAATACGGGATAATTGCCCGGCTTAATTCTGTTCTATCTTTCTACTTAGTTCAGTCGTCAGAATGTGCCAGCTCAGGCCCCTTGGGACCGTCCAGTGCGGAGTACAAACACCGCGCTCCTGCCGATGGAAAATAATACCTGATACATGTTGTTACGATTCAAGTTTTTATGACAAAATATGATACAAAACGAAATCTACTTCAAATGAAGAAAGTAGTGGCCATTAATGAGTTATTTTTATTTTATCTAGATGTCTTCGTATAATAAAATTATACAGCAACACACATGACTGCTGGTTTTGACTTCTGGAATCACTGCTTCTTACTACGTTGTGGTCTGAAAACGGTTGTTGTTGTTGAAGTTGTTGATAATTGTCTTCCTAAATATGATGAGATATCATTACCAGAAAAAAGTATGTAGTGTGTGGGTGTGTTTTTTATTAACTACATACCTACGTATGTCGACAACGAACAAAGCATCTGGTAACGGGTAACATCCAAGATTGGAAGTTAGGCCACGTTTGCCTGTCATTTGCCATCGTCATGCTGGAGTAGGGTTGCCAACTTTTTTTTGGTGGAATATAGTATTTTCCAGAATAAGGCATCAAAAATATAGTACACTTCAAAAAAATATAGTACTTTTAGATAAAATACTAAACATGAGTGTAATATACGTTTAATCGGAAATATAGTATTTTAGCGTACTATAAATTATATAGTATTTTTCCAAAAGTATATAGTACAGAGAGCCAAAATATAGTACAATACTATATAATATAGTACGGTTGGCAACCCCATGCTGGAGTCTTCATTGTATACATTTCTTTGCGGTGTAGGTACTGTAGTGCGGGTTTAGCCAGCAGCGTTTTGAAAAATTGTGGCGCTTTTTTAGATCATAATACAGTTGCCTAAAAATATGAATAGCAATCTTAAGGTTTTTCTCTAGTACTTCATCGATTTGAAACCTGATAACCAACTTTCGCTCGATAAAAGTTAAAAATATAAAATCTGTTTCTAAAAATGAGCAATTTCAAAAGAGGATTTTTTTTGTTAAGGCGCTCTTATACTCGAGTTTTACGTTTTCAAGGGGGTGAAGCAGACGCGTGGTAGAACGGGCAGGCGGGCGCCCCGCGCGGCGCACCGCACCATTCCCGCGCAGCACGTCTACGTCCTTATTCTGACGACATCGGTATTCTGAATTGTCAGTTCCGGGATTTTTAGTTCGGCAATTAAAATTGAATAAGATTTATTAGTAAATTCGAATTTTGATGAGTACTTAATGAAATTAAAAACCGGACAAGCGCGAGTCTTACTAATAGGGTTCCGTTTTACCCTAAAAATGGTAGGTAAGACGGTGAGGTCGGTGAGTGTACCTAAATAATTATTAATTATATACAATATGAGTGTATACTTGACTGATCATATTGTTGTAAAAATCGATTTCGACTGGCAAAACATATTATTTTTTGGCAACCGGGTTTTTTAACCTAATTAGACCCCGCTGAATCCGAAATTGCCGGTTGCTTGATCGAATTCTTGACTGGAAGTGAGATAGTTGATATTAAAGGTCCCTTTTTTTAGTTTTTCGTAAATAACTCTTAAACGGTGGCGCATAGCAAAAATTTTCTTAAACATAAGTAATCTGCATAAAATTGCCTACAAGAAAGATTCCGTACAATTTTTCGCTAGGATCAATATTCAAAGAGATATTAAGGCGGGAAAGTTAATTATAATCACTTTTCGAAGGTCTCTTTTTATTGTTTTTCGTAAATAACTCGTAAACGGTGGCCAAAATAAAAAAAAAATTGTTAAACGTTAATAATCGACACAACATTTTCAATAAAAAAAGATTTAGTACATTTTTAGCAGGGATCAATATTTAAAAAGACAATAAAGAGGGAAAGTTAATTATAATAAATTCTAAGGTTCCTTGTTTTTATTTTTTCGTTAATAATTTGAAAAGTATGACTCACAGCAAAAACAAATTTTACACAAATAATAAACATAAAATTTCCTACAAGAAACATGTAGAACACTTTTCGCTAGGATCAATATTTAAAAAGACAAAGCATCCGGTAAGTCAATTATAATCAATTTTAAAGTCCCTTTTTAGTTTTTTGTAAATAACTCGTAAACGGTGTCTCATAGCAAAATAGGTTTTTATGAATAAATAATCTCCATAAAACATCTGAACACTTTTCTCTAGGATCAATATTTAAAACGATATTAAAGGAAGAAAGTTAATCACAATCAGTTCACAGGTCGCTTTTTTTTCGTAAATAACTCGTAAACGGTGCCCCCGTTGCAAAAAAATATTATACATAAATATTGAACATAAAATTGTCCACAAAAAAGGTTTTGTACACTTTTTCGCTACGATCAATATTTAATGAGGTATTAAAGGGGGTAAGTTAATTATAATCAATTTCCAGGTCCCTATTTTAAGTTTTTCGTAAATGACTCGTAAACGGTGGCCCATAGCAAAATAGGTTCTTAATGTTAATTAACCCCCCTTGGCTAAAAAGTGGCCTCCATGTTTAAAATTCATTTGTTTACGTAAGATGTCCGTCTTTGGGTCACGAATTTACATGTGTGTACCAAATTTCAACTTAATTGGTCCAGTACTTTTGAAGAAAATGGGCTGTGACAGACGGACAGACAGACAGACAGTCGCACGAGTGATCCTATAAGGGTTCCGTTTTTTCCTTTTGAGGTACGGGACCCTAAAAACTAAAAAAAGTGACATGTGAATTGATTGTAATGAACTTTCTTCCTTTAATATCGTTTTAAATATTGATCCTAGAGAAAAGTGTTCAGATATTTTTTGCAGGAAATTTTATGTAGATTATTTATTCATAAAGACCTATTTTGCTATGGGACACCGTTTACGAGTTATTTACAAAAAACTAAAAAGGGACTTTAAAATTGATTGTAATTAACTTACCGGCTGCTTTGTCTTTTTAAATATTGATCCTAGCGAAAAGTGTTCTACATGTTTCTTGTAGGAAATTTTATGTTTATTATTTATGTGTAAGATTTGTTTTTGCTATATGTCATACTTTTAAAATTATTAACGAAAAAATAAAACCAAGGAACCTTAGAATTTATTATAATTAACTTTCCCTCTTTATTATCTTTTTAAATATTGATCCCTGCTAAAAATGTACTGAATCTTTTTTATTGAAAATTTTGTGTAGATTATTAGTTCATTTTTTTTTATATTGGCCACCGTTTACGAGTTATTTACGAAAAACTAAAAAAAGGGACCTTTAATATCACATATCTCACTTCCAGTCAAGAATTCGATCAAGCAACCTTCGGATTCAGCGGGGTCTAATTAGGTTAAAAAACCCGGTTGCCAAAAAGTAATATGTTTTGCCAGTACAAATCGATTTTTACAAAAATGTGACCAGTCTAAATTATTCAATTTGATTAATTTTATAGCCTTTTAAAATATGTTTACACAATTTATCAGTCGTGACTGAATTCCGGATTGGTTAGATGGGTGTGTGCCTTTGCTGCCCAACTTGTTATAAAATGACAATATGACGGACGAATGTCTGAAATGTCACCGTATTTAAGAATTATTTTGCTTTTCTTCGTAAGTATGTTGAAAAACATTGTGTGTATAACATATTTGCATATTTATACGGTGATTACCCATTTTATGTAACGTCCGCTAAACTAGCACAGGTCCGACGCTGACAGTGGTCACGGGCGTACTGGCGTGAGGAATAGGCGCAAGGTATTGCCGCGTAGGGTGTAATTTAGTACGCAAAATGTTGAATTCATCAAATGATGAATGAAAAAATTAACGTATCGATAAAAGGACAAGCAATAATGAAGATTTACTTAAAAGCTATCGACTGAAGTAAGTTTCATATACATTTTCGTCCTAGTACTTCTAACATAAGGAAATAAAGACAGTGTTAGGCATGTTTTCAACTTAAGATTCTATCGAGAAAATAATGAGCCGTCGTGTTTCTGACAAGCAATAACGTAGTTCAAGGACTGAAGTTATACATACTAGAAAATAATGCATGAAATCCTTGTAAAAGTCTGTAAATATGGTGACAAAAAAGTGCATTTTACTACACACCGCGCCTTAAAACTATATCCCCGATCACGGCTACGCACAGCCGTCACGCTCACTGAGACTGAGAAAATAACCTGAACTTACGGCGCCTTAAAGAAAATTTGATTTGATGAAAACAACACTTTAGTTCAACACATTTGTCAAATTGAATGATTAATCGATTTCAAACTAATAAAGGCCTTATATTCAGTGATTAGTGTGACTGAAGATGACTTTCGGATGACGACTGTATTATTATTAAGTGCACCAACGTCACCTACTGCCGCAGCTTTGCTGGTGCAGCGTTGCAGTAGCTGGAAATGGGCACAGCCAATTTCCTTGATAAACTGGGTGCATAGCCAACATGCCAATCATTTACGCTCCGTAGCGAACTAAACGCAACTGTCACTGACGTTAGCGTTTCGTCACACCCCGGACACTGGCGATCAAATGTATGAAACAAACGCGTTCCTACGCACACAGTATAAGCTCGTGTAGGTGAACGCGTACCATGCTTGTGCGAGTGAGATAAGACGTGCAAGGGTTCCCGCCATGTTGTTGTCAAGTTCGATGACCTCAATTACTTAAAACTCATTGCGCGAATCAGGAAGAAATAAGAATCGTGTTATGCTGTAAGGTGGGTATCTAAGCTCGATGTATACAATAGTTTCCTATTCTGAATCAGTATAAACGAAGTAACAAAATTTTTGTAAGGAAATTCAGGCCACCAAAATATTACGTAAGTTTAAAACATGATTTTTTGTTCATATAGATATTGTGTTGTTTTCAGTGTGATCTGATAGGTTTAGGTCTAAAACAGATAGGGTAAAAGCAATACTAAACATAAGTACCTATTGTAAGTTGGTATTCTACTAAAACATAAAACACTTTAAAAATACAATGGGAATCTGTGGAACTTTCTTTTAGTTTTGTCGTTTATAGAGCTTAAACAACCGTACACAGCACAAGTAGCACAACACACGCCTATTACAAAAGGATTTGTAAATATTTGTTTAATATTTTACGTGGCCTCCGCTCTGCGCACCGCGTCGTCGCGTCCTTGCCAGCCGGTAACTGAGAGGTAACCGAGAGCGGGTGGGCGGCACTTTCAACGGGAGGCAGGGAGTGTCCATACTGTACGTTAGTACTATTTATTATACTGTGGTTTCGTTGTCGTAGCGCAAGAGATTGTCACCTTGGCTAATCACGACAGCAATGTGGCATCAACAAAATGTACTGCTCCAGTCGCCATCCTTTCAGCACAAGTATCTATATATCTCGATAAGCAAACTCGCAAGGAGGTTAAGATAACAGGCCGCGTAGCCAACATGCCAATCGCTTACGCTTCGTAGCGATCGAAACGCAACTGTCACTGTCGCACTAATATGTAAGAGTGATAGAGAGACACAAAGCGTTCCGTTGTCGAAGCGATAGCATTGTCACCTAGGCTAGGCCGGCTGAGCTGTACAAGTTCTATAATATCTCAAAGCAGCCTCTGAGTCGAATGAAAGCCTTTTTAAAGAGAGGGAACAGGGAGTACTTTTTCTTTATTAAATATACTAGTAGTTCGCCTCGAACTGAGAACTCGCGGTTTGCCAAATATTATATAGAGCGATTGACTTTGTTGCACCTACTTACTCGTATAGTTCGACATAAAATAGTAGAAAATAATTTTCAAGAAAACAAACCGATATCTATGGGGGCCGGTGAAAGATTATTGTAGGAGATGGTGCACTATGTAGAAAAGGAGGTAAAACCACCCACTTTTCTAGTAGTTAGCATTTCGTTTCTGTAAGGGTCGCAGTTTTAGCCTCACGAACCCACTTCTCTGATAGCAGTTCGGTTCTGTGAGGATTGCAGTTCGAACCTAACCAAAACTACTTTTCTAGTAGCATTTCGTTTCTGTAAGGCTCGCAGTTCTAACCTAACCTAACCCACTTTTTTTCGGTTCTGTGAGGATCGCAGTTCAAACCTAACCTAACCCACTTAACGGCGCGTGCGGTGCGGTGTACGGGGGTTTGAGCGGGAGTGGCTAGTAAGTTTGGCATCATTCCTTGCGCAAATGGCGCCGTATTAGCAAGATCATCACTCATCGAGATTCACAATGATGACCACGACCACTCTGGCAAGAGTGTACCGACTAAGAAGAAGTTATCGACCTTACCCATGTTGCGTTTGTTAAGCGCGTAAAATCGACCAAGGCAAGTTTAGGCTGGCAACCTGTCGACGTACAAGGTATCTCACGTACCACATCTTTTGCACTACCCAAACCACGTCTTTAGAGAAGACAATAAAATAAGACCTAGATAATTTATATAAATCATATTTTATGTTACAGTATTTTACTGTAATATGAAATACATCGCACACCACGCATCGCCTCATACAATTTACATTTAAGTAGGTATGTTGTCTAGTTTTAATTGGAATTTTCCCACCTTTTTAATTAACACCGGAATATGAGTTGCCTGCTTCATATTACTTTACGGCCTCGCTTGCCTAATACACGGGTCACACTCGGTAAGAAATTCCTTATTTCCCGGCCTTTGATTATTAGTTTCAATAGGTAAAAGCTTATAAGTTTAAATACTCATACAACCTGCTATAAAAGTCCATTTCTTCAAACTATTTCTAAATAAATTCGGTTAAAAAAATTCTCTAGAAACCCACAAAGTTACCCGTATGAGTTTTGACAGTGAGGTAAGTGACGTGACGGATATAGGTGTCGTTTTTTGCATGTAGCCTAATGGATGAGAATTATGGAGTCAAGGGGTGGCAGCGATTTGATATTCGCATCAGTCGGCCCTGGGGACCTCCGTGACGGGCTCAATAGCACTACCCTTCGATCAACGTTTTATAACCATTCAGATATGGGAAATGCACTCAGATAAATCGATTATACGTGTGATTTTCTTCTTAAGCCCCAGGCTACCGGTTTCACTTAGATCTATAAAGCTAGATGATATTTTTTTTTATTAAGTAATTAATTTATGTTTTGTATTTCTATACCTAGGTAATATGGTTTCATATCCTAGTTAATTAAGCTAATTTAAGTCCCTATAGCATGGTAAAATGATATTACGGTTACAGAACTCCGAGCAAGAGCTAGTACAAAATCGCATTTTATTTCAAACACCACCCCAACGCGAATTAAAACGTCAGTCAATGCGGAAAAATCCCTTTCCAAAAAATTAGCCAACGGAATTCGAACAAATAATTAATCTGGAATAATCATACAAAACGATGCGAGCGGGCCTCGTTGCCATTATTACCATTCATTTCAAATCAGCCGTGCGGCGGGGAGGGACGCGAACCTTGCTCGACCTGAATAACCATACATTTTCCAATCAGGGCACGTATCATTTAACTCGCTATTAAATTCGACTTCTTCCCTTCCAATTATTATCATGTCAAGGAAAAACTCTAACAGAGTGAGAGTTGTTTGTTCAAATGAAATTGCACATGTTTTCCATAACTCCATAACTCCTGACGTGACTTTATTTTTTTAAAGGAACTCTTAAAACTTTTTACTTTACTTAAATATTCTTAATTATAAAAAGAATCTCGATCTTACATTTTACCTGTGGTAACCATTCAGCTGAGGAAGCGCGAAGTACGAGGAAATACTTTTCATAAGCACCCGTCATAACATTCATGTTTAAGACCTCTTACCGTAATTACTTGCTTCAGAACGTCTGCTGTGGGGTGAATTAGTGTATTAAAATTTGATGAATGAAGACTTGCTTTTTTCTTGGGCTACCTACCGTGCATATTAGGGCTGACTTTTGACCGTGATGGATCTTGTTATCTTGGCGGATATGTTATAACTAGGCATAATGATTTTTATGCCGTTTGAATGTTGTTTGAAAATAAGAGTAGGTAATTAATTTAAAGAGCTCCAATATAAAAAGGGTTCTCCGATATAATAGTCTAAACAATGTGTTAGGGTATGTAGAAAAAGACAAGTAAACTTAAAACTGAAACTTATTCCGACACCATGCCTAAGTAATTATGATATTTTAGCTTAGTTAATACTAAAGTTATTTATTAGTAAGTGAGGTCTAAGTTCAGCACTAGCTTAAAGCGGATTAAAAATTAGCCGCAGACGTATCATGAGCCATGGATGACGACGAGGGTCATACGTACAGTCGGCGCGCGTGCAGCGAGTCACCTGACACCGTCACCCGACCTCCCCTACTTATTAAATTAATAACTCTGAGCACCGTCATTATCCGTCTAATTGGAGGGGCGATGAGCTTGTTTTAACACGTTACATAAACGTTTAACTCGAGTTTTATGAACTGCGTAATTAATATTTCCCCATGCCCGTGCGTCGTAAAGACATTTGTGACGTCATCCCCACTACGGTATAGATTTTTATGCTCGCTTAATTATAGGTAAGTGTACACTGGTAACACCTTCAGTAAGAGGATTAAACGTCGACTCAGTATCGGATTCCTAGTCTTAACAGGTTTGCCGGAAAATAATGCTGAAAGTTCAAATTATTATCATTTGTGTCACTTGATTTTTTTGTGTTAGGGCCAGGATATGTGAACCTTAGTAAAAAAAGATTTTCTCTTATATCTATGTACCTATATGTCCGCTAGAGGTTTGGGTCGAAAAGAAAATTAGTATAAGGATTTTTAATGCGTGTAACAAGTTATTTAAAAGCTTTAAACTATATTGAATGCTAATAGAACATTTGATATAAAAAGTTAATATGACAAATTATGGTTGTATATAACTAATAACGGTCCTACGCAATTACAATTCCAGTATAAATACGCTGGCTCAAGCGGAACGAAGGCTCGCGTATAGACATGCACGTGTTATGTAAGGCTTGCATATTGTTGATATTATTGAATATAAAAACATCATAAAACAAGCAATAATGTATACCTTATCGGTAACAATTTTATTGTGCTACATTCACACTTGTAGGTAGTTTCGCTTATCTTCCTCATTCCGTTCAATAATAGGGCCTATTAAATTAATAACATATTTTATCTTAAATAATATGATAATAATCTCGAGCTACATCGAAAGGAAAAGGTAGAAATTAACTCTTTAACGGTAAAATTTTTGTTGTTTATAAACATATCATTTTGCTCCCTTGTCAGAGCCGAAGGCTAAAATTTACTTAGAAATTTAAGAGATATAATTAAGAATTTTGCAGAGCGCAATAATTTAGGGATCTACTAATGAATGATATCAGGTTCTAAGTAATTAAGGCCAGGGGCGGTCGTTGATTTTTGTTATGAAATATAAGTACCTATTAAGCTTCTGCCTATTCGGGTGTTCGCTTTTACAATTGTTATATAAACAATTCTTATAAAGTTACCTAGTTTTCATTGAAGCTTCATAAATAGTGCACATCCATAAATATAAGTGTTAAACCTATATGTTGTATGTCGATAGATTGACGAGAGCCGTATGGCGATGGCGCTCGCCAGTGGCCTGTCTGGCGGCGCGGCCCGTCGGTAAGAGTACCCGTTGAGGCCCTACAATGGCTAGCGTGATACAAATATACACATAATTTTAATGCCAGGGGTGAAGCATTAAAAGTCAGGGATCAAATGCCTTTAATACTGTGTTGGAACAAGGAAATCTATGGAGTTGAATGTTTTGTTTTTGCTATGTTAAACTTTTTCACATTTAGCAATACATGATGAACATATTATTGAACATACATATAAGTAGGAAATTTTGAATAAATGTCATATTACAGGTACATGCAACGTTAAAACTCTATTCTAACATAGTTGTCTCTTCTTATACGTTCATTTAAGTATTGAAATACAAAATGACTACATAGGTAAGTATTCATTTTAGGAGTCACTGCCTGTTATATGATTCTACACCGTGAACCCAAAAACCCGACAGACTTTAACCAAGTATTTTTCTGGCAAAACTATTTTAACATCCGGGAATTATAGGTAATCCTGGTAAGGGCATTTATTTGTATGATTGATGATACAGATATTTGTTCCTGAGTCATGGTTGTTTTCTATGTATTTAAGTATTTATACATTATATATATATCGTTGTGTACCCACAACACAAGCTTTCTTGAGCTTACCATGGGGCTTAGTCAATTTGTGTAAAATGTCCTATAGGTAAATGTCAAAACAGTTTTCAGTGTTTTCATCTATACTCGTGCTTCGATTAGCAATAAACTATTTGACAGTCAGATTATCCGCCCCTTGATGTATTTAAGCTGTGACTCTGGAACGAAGGATTTTCATGATATATTTTAAAAGGTTATATATTGTCACAACCTCTGTGCAGCTTTCTATTCTATGTATACGTTGTCAGTAGGTTCACTTCAGCAAAATATACTGATCTGTTATAATGTTTTAATTCAAACGTTAAGAATAGTTATGAAATAAAATAGAAATGTATTATTGGATTGAATGGAATCTCTATCGGGTAATGTGCGCGCGAGCACGCCACGTACGGCTTACCTGCCTATTGTTACGGACTGACTTTAATCTCTACTCATATTCGCTAATTACGTATGTTTCGTTACATGTGGAATACTATGACGACTGCTGTTTTGAACTTAGTTGTTTACTAGACTTATACCTATAGACCGGGATATGGCCCGTGATTACCTTTTGTATTGTTTTTGAGCTCCCGATATTCCGACGCAGTTACATGCATCTTGTTTATGGGTATGATGGCATATTTACCTAAAGAACACACATACTTATATAGGTAAGTTGCACATAGGTCGATTATAAGGACTATAATCTTTAACAAAAAAAAGAGAGAGAACACAGTATGCCATCATTTGCATGGTATTTTTCAGCAGCTCCACTTTACCAGATGTCCATGTCACTATATACTTATATAGGTATGCCTACAATATTTGATGATATCTCTGGACTTCTCCAAGATTCTATAATCAGATCCTGATTTGATCACAATATAACATGTCCAACCAACTGTGATGTGTAATTTTCAGTTCTGAATCGGATATGTAATTTTCAGTTCAGCCGTCTTCATGAAATCGGAATACGTACATAATGTGCTCATTCTAGAAGTCGGTTAATTTTTTTATACTTAGTCCTGGATCACTAACTTTCCTAATATGTTATGTATCTTTTTTTTAAAGGCTTAGTAAATGAATTGGAGGCGATGACTCATTTTGGGTCATCTCGCCAGCAAAGTAAGGATTTAAGGAAGTAAGTTACCTACAAAATCCAGATTCAATCTGCACACATATGTATATCCCATTCATCAATAAGTTAGGGTCTGAACCATCACCCTTTTAATTTAGGCTTGGACGAGGGGTCATTAAACAATAAGTGTTGATTAAAAGCCCCCATGCACGGGCGGCGTGCGATGGGCGCGAATAACTGCGCTTCCTGTAGTGAAGCCATTATTTTATCACCGATGATTGGCACGAGTCCTCCACTCGAACTGTATCGACCCGCACCGCTTCGCATAACTCGTACAACTGCACGAGTTGCAAGGTCGCAAAACTTGGTAGGAGTGTATCACACTAGAGGCTTATTCTGTAGGTATGTAATAAATGAATTTGATCTGGATTTGTTATAGATAGATAGATATACATATATGATCAAATAAATGAATTCAATCTTTGGGTAATATGGCTTCACTAGCCTAACTACTACTTTGACTAGAGAAAACGCGTTTCCACTAGTTAAAACTGATTTTCACGGTAGGTATTCGTCCAGTGTCGAAAAATAGTTGCGACGACGAACGAACAGAGAAGGAGCGTGTTAGGTTAACGGTGACCAAATAGCGCCAGAACCGACTTTAGGTATTTTATAATGCTAAAAATGTTTTTGTTTGTGTTGTGTGATGTTAATGTTTTTGTTAGGTGTGTTATGAGTTATGATGTGCTCTGTAGTTGCAGGCGTCCATAGGCTGCGGAGACTGCTTGCCATCAGGCGGGCCGTATGATTGTTTGCCAGCGACGTAGCATAAAAAAAAACTTTTAGAAATCTTTGTCGGTTAAAACTAGACAATAGGCAAATAGGTTTACTTATTTTTTAATAAGTATATCAAGGCCTACCCAAGTAACACAAAAGTAGCTGAATATTGTTTGAATAATAGAGCATTCCGTACTGTATGCTGAATAAGGTAGCTGTATAACGTCTGTATAAGCGCTTATACAGACGTTATACAGAAGGTTTGGACGCAAAGTGGGCTAGCCCACGCCGCTTATTACTGAATAACAGTAATGTAATAGCTGTATAAGTGTGTGCCCACACATTGAATCGCTGAATAACACTTGTATAGAGGCTGTCAAAAGCTTCTATACCGCTTTTAAACCAAAGTTATCCATCTTTGTATAGAATGACTCAGTTAGTCACACGTTATGCAGCTTTTGGTTCAAATGTGCATTGTTACAGAAAATATATTCAGCTATTTGTGTATGATTTGTCTTCCATTTTAATTTGTGAACTCGTGTCAAAGTGTAGTGTCTGAAGTGAATACAAAATAAGGAGGACATTACCGATATATTGATTTGATGTTTACATAACATCAATTTCATTGCGCATGCGACTTTACTGTTAATATATATATAAATTTTATTTAAAATTTTAAAGCGCCGCGTATTAGTACGCTCATTTTTATTTAAAGATTAATATATGTATTTCTTACCTTGAAATTATCGCTGTTTCTGGTTTACTACAACGGTTTAATTTTAACTAAGTCTGTGCGAAGACGCATTTAGATATGTTGCTCGTACATATGAATAGTTTTTATTTTTAAAATTAATAGGTAAATAAATATATTTCAAGTGAATAAATCGTTTTATATGAAAACTGATATTTTTGCGTTAAATGACTTTAATGACAGCATTGACATTACAGACTTTTGTCTTGCCTATGTTCTTACCGGCCAGACCCAAATCAAGGCCTATCAAAGAAGCCTATTGACAAAGATTTTTTTTAATTTTATCATGGAGGGTAGAGGCACGTGTGTAAGGGTAGATCACAAATCGTGTATACTATGGAAACATGAGCTACGCATATGAAAATTAATGTTACAGTGTCCTGCAGCCAGAGCCGATTGAACTTGCAGACACCATTACGCCCGTGACACAGAAGCAGCTGTGCAGTATCTGCTGTGCTGGAGCATTGGAAATAAAAGGACAGGTTTCGTTCCAATTGTGTATTAGTGATTTTTATTTTGAGTGTAATTGCTAAACAACAGTCTAGCTTAACTAATTAGCTGTCACTTTTCGTGTTATTTTTTTTTATAATTTTTATTAACTTTTGGAACACGTGTTTATTCATAAAGTAAAATAAAACACACTCATTGAAGTTTAATTTGAAATAAAAGAATTAAAAGTCTTGTATCCATTGATAACATGTTTTAGTTTCCGCTTCTAGAGCACACTCTCAATCCTTGAAGTTTAACCTGCTTACACGATGGAACTGATACCGTGCAAATGATGATTTCAGTATCAGCCAGCTACGATAATAAACCACATCGTGCATCTCACCATCTGCTACAGCAACGGCAACTGCAAG
This sequence comes from Cydia splendana, assembly GCF_910591565.1. Classification (NCBI taxonomy): domain Eukaryota; kingdom Metazoa; phylum Arthropoda; class Insecta; order Lepidoptera; family Tortricidae; genus Cydia; species Cydia splendana. Next base: position 11,427,384 of record NC_085964.1, on the reverse strand, counting down.
GCGGAAAGCATCAGCCGTCGTGCTTGGGTTGGACTTCACCACCACCACCTTTGTCTTGGACGCGTGCATCATACTTTATTGATCTGGTGAGCAGTTCACATTTCGTTGGGATTATTTTGAGATGTTTTGCTTCTGTTTGGAACTCTTGAGCGAGTTTCTGTGGTTGTTGTTGTGCTCGGGGGCTGACTGGGAGGTTCGGTCGTCCCTGAGGATTGTTGATGTGTGTTGGTCTTTCTTAGGGGCTGTCCATGGATTCCGGTCGCCCTTGAGAATTGACCAGGAGTATCGGTCGTCCTCAGGAACTGTCCATGGATTTCGGCCGTTCTTGAGGATTGTCCAGGAAAGTCGGTCGTCCTGGGGTTATCCTCGGAGTTGCCTAGCTAAGGCAAGGTAGCTGTCGGTTACCCCAGGATTGTCCAGGAAAGTCGGTCGTCCTGGGGTTATCCTCGGAGTTACCTGGTTAAGGCAAGGTGACTGTCGGTTACCCCAGGATTGTCCAGTAATGTCGGTCGTCTTCCGGGGTTGTCCATGGAGTTCGGTCACCCTTGGAGATTGTCCAGGAATGTCGGTCATCCTCAGGAACTGTCCATGGATTTCGGTCGTTCTTGAGGATTGTCCAGGAAAGTCGGTCGTCCTGGGGTTGTCCTCGGAGTTACCTGGTTAAGGCAAGGTGGCTGTCGGTTACCCCAGGATTGTCCAGTAATGTCGGTCGTCTTCCGGGGTTGTCCATGAGGTTTGGTCACCCTGGAGGCAATCCTCCACCTGGACAATTCCAGGAATATCGGTCAGTTAAGCAAAGAGTTTGAGAGAGAATATACTTGTAATTGTGTATCATGTTTAAGGTTAATGAACTATCTGTTGTCAGTTATTTTCATGTGAATACTTTTTGTACATTACTGTCATAAAATAAAGACAATACCTTGTGACATGGTCAACTCTTTATTATTATTCACATGGTCAGGTTGCCGAGTTTTAGAGCAATTACTGTTGCAAATTTATTTTCCTTTTCAGATACGGCTCGCTCACACGGGGACGTGTGAACCGCAGGACGGCCGTGTCGGGGCGTGACTCCAGAAGGACGTATTGCAGCGTTACAGTTCATAGTTTTAGACGCTTGTATACAATTGATTAGCAATGTTTGGCTACTAGCAATGTTTGCTGTTTGGCAGTTGTAACGAAATTCATAACGTAGAGAGTAACGCCGTCTATTGGCGTATTGTTGAACTAAGATGACAGGTAGAAGGCTTTGGAACGTCAAGAGGTTTCTCTTGGGTGAAGGTAGGCACGAGTTGGCATTTTTGTCGTTATGTTGGTAGACTGGTCAAGCAGGTTGACCAACTTGACGTTGAGGCGGGAGGACTGGAGCAGCGAGGCTCCGCCGCTGGTGGGCAGTCTTGATCGGACCGCGCTAGAGATCGGACGTACGCGTTAGCCAACCTCGTGCCTAACTCGCCACGTTCCTGAAGGCTTATACCTGAAGGATTATTCTGAAAGCTTATAGAATTCAACGTTATTTATCCATTTAGCTAAGTGTTTTATTCCAAGTGTTATTTTGATTTGTTATGTTTCATTAGAAGCTTAAATAAAGAGAAGAAGTGTTGTTTTGAAAAGATGTGTCCCGCCGATTTTGTTGCCGGTCCCAAATAGGGCTAAATCTTCTCGGGTCAGAGGTGTACGGTTGGAGCCGGCCTAGCTTGACTTGAATAAAGACTTGAACGATTCTATGTGATCCTTTTATTTGAGTGCATCCCAATAGCGACTAGATATTTTATCATTTAGTACTGAGATAAAGTAGGCACTAGTATGGTTAACGAGTTCGAATGTTTATTTCATGCACTGGTAGCATGCTAATTTAGCTGTGAAGTAATACATTGAGGTACTATGCCAACTGCCGTCGCCCGTGCCTCCGTCATATAGATTTGCTTAAAATAATTTATATTGTAACGCTTATAATTTTCACCTAGAATTTAGCTTTTCCGTTTCAGACATAAAATAGGGCTTGTGCACAAATCACGCGAGGTTCGATAGGGGGGGGGGGGGGTCACGAAAAAATCACGATAGATCACGTTGGGGGAGGGGGGTATAAGGAAACCTCACGTGTATTTTTCTACAGTGAACGAAACTATGAAAAATAACACCTACCACATGAGTAGATACTTTTTCTCGGTTTCGTTAAACATAAATCTTCACTCTGTACTTCAAAATAGCGAGTCTCGTCTTCCTCGCGTTATCCCGGCATTTTGCCACGGCTCATGAGAGCCTGGGGTCCGCTTGACAACTAATCCCATGATTTGACGTAGGCACTAGTTTTTCCGAAAGCGACTGCCATCTGACCTTCCAACCCAGAGGGGAAACTAGGCCTTATTGGGATTAGTCCGGTTTCCTCACGATGTTTTCCTTCACCGAAAAGCGACTGGCAAATATTAAATGATATTTCGTACATAAGTTCCGAAAAACTCATTGGTACGAACCGGGGTTTGAACCCGCGACCTCCGGATTGAAAGTCGCACGCTCTTACCGCTAGACCACCAGCGCTTCAAAATAGCGAGTCTATTTAACGAAAATAGAAAAATAAACAAGATTTTCTATATACAATACAATTTTTCTTAAAATTAGGTCGAATGAAAAAAAAATCAAGTAAATACACGTGAGGTTGTGTGGGGGGAGGGGGGTAGCCAAAAACCTCACCAAATATCACCAGGGGGGAGGGGGGGTCAAAAAGTAGCCAAAAACACCTCGCGTGATTTGTGCACAACCCCATACCTCCTTACTCGTGTATTGAGCCTATATGTAGGTATAACAGAGGTATAACATGTCAAATGAAAGAAATAAACCCTACTCGAATTACGCGTCTGTAGTTTCGTACGTATGCGCGTTTATACACTAATCGATATCTTGATAAAGTGCCGTGCTCGACTCGTACGGACTAGGAGATAATTACTCCAGATTGAGATATGGGGAGCAATGAACAGGGACCTCATTACGATGGGGATTTCAGATTCCCTCGTACTTCTATTATTCCTCACATCATTGTTCGAGTTCAGATACCGAGTTTTAGCCTATAGACCGAGTCGATGACGAGTTATTCCTTATTATCTAAAAGTATTCCTTCCGAGATAATCTGGGAAATCCCTTTATGGAAATTGTATACCAATCGTTAAAAAGAGAAGCGTCCTGTTAACAGATTTTAAATCATTGCCGTCTCTGGTCGCCATTGTAACGTCAGGTTAGTTCAGATGCGGTCGATCCAGTCGAACAAAATGATCTTCGTCGGATCGGATCGCGCGTTCCACACCTCGCGGATCAATAGATCTCATTCACATAATAATAAGGAGTTATAGATCAGGTGCGCGGGCTGTCAGCGACTCGCTGGCGAGCGCGGCTGACGCGCACTGACGCGCACAGCCTCGGCGCGAGCGCTGCTTTGTGCTCGCATTTGAGTATGGAAATGGGTATTTATTTCACGTGTCCGCTGGCCGGCGCAGCCGTCTACGGTGATCGCCGAAGATGATAACGCTTCGATTTATATATTTCACTCGATGATCGGTAGCTGCTACTTCGCTCGCCATACAACTGCCAGGGACGAGCGTGTTCGCTTATACAGGGCGTTAGCAGTCTCGATCTCTGCGGGTTATTATCTACAATAGAAGCTTCTCTGCTCTTCAACCAGTTGTTATTAGAAACCAAGCCTAATATTACCTTACCTTACAATATTTTAGATATAAATATATTTCAATCGTGTTAGATATGCTTGTACGTATTGTAGGTAAGGTACTTTTACTGTATTTTCATTGTATTGTACATTAAAATTCGTTCGTCATAAAATTTACGACTTGAAGCGATTACATTATACCTAGGCATTATGGCGACATTAGTACATAGGTACTCATGTGGTCATAGGACCACCAAGATAAATTTTACAGCTTGATATTTATGACCGATGTTGTACTTAAAGTAGATCTTATCTATTCGAAGGCCATTGAACTAAAGTTTAAAGACATCTAGGTACTATTCTACATCAATGTTGTTACTGTATCACAAATTGTGTTTTGGACGCTACCTAAGTACCAACCAACCATTAGGTATTACTCTTGTTAAGGGGGTATTCCCAGATACATATAATATTAGAACCACAAACTGTTTTCTAAATGTCTTTTAACTCTTTAAAAAAAGCTAAATAGGTACTTAGATGCTTGTAGGTACCTAATACCTAAGATAAACAAGCCAGCAAATTGTATTCTTCTCATAGCTTCGAGTTACTTCATATGTAAGTACTAATTGTTGATATAATATGTATTTAGGACGGACACGCCGCGTTGTCATCAACCTGTAAATAGCATGCAAAACGAAACGATTGCCATAAACTGCGTGATTCGTCGCTCCGGCTTGTCACACTTTAAAAGAACTGCTTCTGCCTTGTCATACTCTAAAAGGCGCATCGTTCAACATATTATTAACATTAAACATGGCTGCGTACAATCATAACTGATTTCAGATAACACTATTTTTTGCGAGTATTGTATATCGAATGAGAAGGTCTGCTGTTACTGTTATTCATTTAAGAACATAATAATGTTGAATATACAAAGCACAATATATTATAGTGGAACTACGTCAAAGATTTGCAGAATCTCAATTTATTTATCTGTTTCTTTTCCACTTACTTCATTGCTTTTATTTTTATTTAAAAACGTGGCTGCGGCAACAGATTTAAAATTTATAACGTGGCTATGTCACGTCTCAGGTTAATTAGGTGTGGCGCGGGAGCTGGCTCGAGCCCGGCTGCTCGTCTGCACTGTTCTCGCAATTGATTTCTTCTCTCTTGCTTGCTCTGTTAAACGCATTCGAAAAGGGACAAAAGTACATATTTCTCCAAAGATGTTTGTTCGTGAACTGCAACGCGGAGACACCACGGCGAGGCATGCGCGAGCGCAACCTATTTATTATTTGCGCTATACTATTCTGAATAACTAAACGAACCTCTTCGCCTCGTTCAATAAACATTTTGCACTATTAAATGTTCAGATAAGGACGGTAATATTTTACTGAACTGTTGTAATGCTTTTGAATAAGATTCCGAATAAAACAACAAACGCGTAAGACTCGGTATTTGACCTGAAGCTTATTAATTAACGGACGTTGATATTAGGTGTTAAACCAGAGTATTAACAATAAGAAATAATGACAATGAGATCAGTTAACTTAAATAAATAAACTAAATCATTTTTCCTAAAGGTGTATCTTTTACTGTGATGTGCAATAAAGATTTATCTATCTATCTAATAGGTACCTAGATACAGGGTTGGGCAAAATACTGGCTTCCACGTATTTCAAATACAAATTACAAAATACATTTTTAAAAGTATTTGAAATACCAAATACAAATTACTTTGGTGACGGGTATTTGAAATACAAAATACAAATTACAGTGTTTAAAATAATGTATTTCAAATACAAAATACAAAATACCTTTCAATTTTTTTGTTTAATCATTTAGTTTTTTTAACGAATATCCTTTCCTAAAAACTTATAGGGTCATTGCGCTAGTTTTCGTCCACTTGACGAAATTTGAATATAAACCTACATTGCTGCACAAATTTGGACTGATTTCAATCCTTAATGTCGAAACAATATATATATCTGTCTACATATCAAAATTATGGACCAGACCAGGACTGGTCCATAAATTCAAAGTTGCTCAGCGAGCTATGGAAAGGGCTATGCTCGGAGTCTCTCTGAGGGATCGTATTCGAAATGAAGTTATCCGTCAGAGAACTAAAGTCGTCGACATAGCCCACCGGATTAGCAAGCTGAAGTGGCAGTGGGCCGATCATATTTGCCGTAGAACCGATAACCGTTGGGGTAGACGATTTCTCGAGTGGAGACCGCGCATCGGCAAACGTAGCGTAGGACGCCCTCAGACTAGATGGAGCGATGACCTTCGCAAGGCGGCTGGCAAGAGCTGGTTCAGAGTTGCCGCAAATCGTGCTCAATGGCGTGCAATAGGAGAGGCCTATGTCCAGCAGTGGACGAGAGTAGGCTGATGATGATGATGATGATGATGATATCAAAATTATATTTCGCAAATAGTAAATTAAAAATGAAATATATTATTTGCTAATCCGTCAAGTAGTCTAAAACTAGAGCATGGACGGAAACTACTGCAGTGACCCTATACCCTGGCTGTTGAAGAAAAGTTCCGCGCAGAATAGCTCGCGCATTGTATTTGCCCTCGTACAAGTCGTACATTATATTTAAATAAACGTTCCATTTTAGGATTATAGAATTTAATAAAATGTATTTTGTAGAAATGTATTTTGATGCTTGAAGTATTTGAAATACAAAATACAAAATACATGTGAGTGCAGTATTTGAAATACCAAATACAAAATACTTTTCCAGGTAGTATTTGAAATACAAATACAAAATACAAAAATGTATTTCAAATACGTATTTCAAATACATGTAATTGAAATACTGCCCAACCCTGCCTAGATATTGATACAATCTAACCATTTGGTTATACATTGGAGGAAATCTGGTGTAAACTTAGTGAATGGTCTACTACAACTACAAACTAATGTCTAGTACTATTTATTTTTGCCAGTATTATACTGTAATGAAAAGAAAAGGCATTTAATAATTTAAGAAATGAATAGCCTCAGATTACGAGTGAGTAACACCGGCGATATCGAGCGTACATTATGAAAGGTTAATAAAACACGCGGCGTCGGAGGCAGACGCATATTTTCTACATTAATTGGAATATTGCGATAAGTTCCAAAGAGGCGGTTCTTCATCATTAAGATAATATGCAAATATTTGAGGAAAAGCCGCAATAAATTCTGGAGTTAAGGCACAGGATCAACTTGATTGATTAACAGGTGATAACGGTTATAAAATGTGCAGTAATGAGTATCTCAGAGCTGAGATTGTCTACAAATAGTACCTATATCTCAATGATCAGTAACTTTATAGCTTCATAGATGTTTACGGTTTCTGTGAAGGTAACAACAATAACGCTAGTTTCCCAGAAGACGATATTTTATGAATAGTGTAAGTAATTTCCCTGGGAGCCAGCTTCCTCGCTGGCACGTTTCGCGGCACAATGCGGCAGAAGCACGCGTGACCCCTGCGCCCGCGTCGCATGGATATTTACATCTCACTTCACCTAACTAGGACTATTCACACACAGCCTAATCGGACTTACAGTTTTCAAGTTGAGTTAAATACTTAATTTTTATCAATAATAAAAAAAATCGGGTTGATTTTCAGAAATTAATATATACTAGGTAGGTAGGTACCTACTTACCTTAATATAATTTTTTTGTTGCATATTTTTCATCATGACAATATTTCGAGTAAAATAAAATATGGCAGAGCATTTTTCCAAACGAAGATAAGAACGATTTGACGACGGTCAAAATATCAAACGTAAGGATATTTCTTATTTTTAATCGACTTAAAAAAAGGAGGAGATTATTAATTCAACCGCAGATCTTTGTTTGTTTGTTACGCGAGTACCAATTCCGCCACTTATAAGAGTTATGAGGTACTTCGAAGGTGGTGCCTTATTAATTTTATCGATTTTTTAGCGGTTTCTAATGAAGTTGTTTTTTTTCTGTCACAGAATATTATTTTCACCACACTAGCCCGTAAAGGCTCTCTTTGTCCTTCGAAAACTGATAATAGAGTTGCATTTTATCCACATATTCGGCAAAGTAATTTAATGCAAATTTTGAGTGGATTGAGCTGCATAACCCTAAAATCCTTTCCACGGATCGCCATTTCTACAGTAGAAAAGTGCGGGAAGCCATTGAAATCAAAAAACATTGCAATTTTAATCGGGACGAGGGTTTTAAGATCTCATCCACATGGAATCCAGTCATTAGCAAATGTAATCGGAAACGAATATCGACAGTCGATAAATCGAATATCGTTAGTGTTGTGTGTCGACAGAGTAACATCCCTAGTGCGCAAAACGTTCAAACTGATAAACAAGACCAAGTGCGGGTAGTTCGAAAAACTCGCGCGGCTAGAAGATGTTGATGTCAACTTGAGCCAGTCTTCTCCGAGACCACGGGGACAACGCCGTCCTCGAAACGTCGGAGGTAAATCTTAAAACTTAAATACGCGATTAAGTCCCGTTGTGTAGTTTGATAATGTTTAACCCCTGGAGCGCCCCAGAATTACCGTAGTATGGAACTCCTTGAAAGTTTAAATCAGTGTATTATTTTTTAGTTTTGAAGGTACCTTTAACACGTGATGCTTTTATTTAACTAGGTATGTAATTAATATATATTTGTATATAATATACAAATATATATATATATATATTATAATAAGTTATTACATACTATTTGACGAGATGATAATAGAGTTATAAAACAAATGTATTTTTTTTAAATATCGTTATCAGTAAGTCAATATTTTTTTTCCTATAAATTAAGCTACTTACATATGAGGCAGAGGATGAATTTAAGGAACAACTAATAATACGAATTTATAATTAGGTAATTCCAACGTGCTACTATCAGAGCACTGGCTGAAAGTATTCTGTGTTTTAAGCCGATCTATGTATTGTACGGAAATGTCGGGCGCCGCACGAAACAATCCTACCGTTTACCGTAATATGCATACAAATGTTAGAGAACTACGAATTGCAGTGATAGTATGTATTTTATACTTTATTTGGTCAGGCACACATGGGCTATTTAAGAATGCTGCATGTAGGAAAATGTATTGTTCTTCGGAATAATACCATGTTTACTAGGGTGTCCTTTCAATAGGAATTATTCATCTAACATTCTAACAAAATGCCCCTATGTTTGAATATGTAGAGCACTACTAGAATAAGTAAGTTTTAAAACAAATTTAGACGGGGTATATTTCTTATTCGGAACCATAGAATTATACTGTCTTTATCCAAAACAGGTACCTACAGCATTTGAATTTCGTTAAAATATTAAATTTAAATCATAACTATCCTTGTTGCACATTATACTGTTATTAACCTCAGGAGAATTTACTTTCTGGTAACCTTAACTGTGTAAATATTATTAATTATATATCTACTTACTGCATTGAGTGTTAGTAATAAATAAAATGAATATTTTTGCTACAATAATAGTAAAATGATTTAGGCAAACGGAATATGTTGCGCAAAAGACGTTCATCAATATTTTACCAGCGTGCCAACAAACAAGAATCCGTTATACCGAACGTAGGTATACTCGTATTTAGAGAGCAAAGAGGGCGTGTACAGAATTGTGCATGTTAAGTCAATGTCGCTCTCCTGACAATAACAGACGAACGGCAAAATTTGTCATTGGGAAGCACGTAATGTAAATTCTATTATTACGGCCTTTTATTTTTCAATTACGAACCCCCGGCTTCGGGGCGCCTCGGGGTTAACTTCGCGAGATCCCTGTAATATTTTTTTTTTTTCATTTTCTTGCCATGTGTTTTGTTTTGTTGTTAACCAATTACATGTACTTATTGTGTGCCCAATAATTAGAACTACTTGAGTTTATTCTTTCGAAAATCATTTTTCTGTTTTTAATTTAGGTACTTAGTCCGAGACAATGTTACTAGGCCACAGAACAGAACTGTAACTACCTTGTAACTATCATCATGCTCATCCGTAATTTGGTATTCTAGTTGATACGGCAGTACCACCTACTCTTCATGATGGACCGATTCCTGATATGTATGTAATGATTAACAGGTCCACTTAACGACGAATATGAATACAATTTGAAGAGTATCCCGCCTAACGCTTATATTTTTTGACTTAAATGTCTCTCTCATCCTGACTCTGACCCGCATCCTGTTCTCGCGTGATGTTGGTAAGGTACATCCTGCATTTCTTTGTTGCTGTGTTTATTTTCATGTTGTGATGTGAACGAAAACACAACTGGGAAAACTAATGAAGAATATAACTTATTCGAACCGCAGTAAATAAAATGTATTGGATTGCATAAAATGCATTGCAGGTAGATTAAATATTTGTTACTCATCTATTGCGTTCACAGGACCTGTCGCTAGGTCGTGCTACTTTACTGTTACCAGCCAAGTTGCCAAGTCACGACTAGTATAAGCTTACGCTTAATGGTTCGGTATCAGCATGTATGACGCGATCCATGATTAATCGCCGTATGAATGTTTTTGATTTGTTGACTAGCACTTCATTAGGCGCGACACCGTCGCGTCACGCGACTGTAGCCCCGCACGGAGCCCGTACCGTAACCGCCCGTAACCGGTAACCGGTACGTAATTCGGAGTCCCCTCGAACTCTACAGTCAAATTAAATCATTTCTACTTTACTCAAGCTTGCTAGCACACGCGATGACTACATGTTATCATACTAAGGAATGGGCGTTTATATAAAATTGAGGAAAACGTTCATTATGTTAGAACTTATGTATAAACCAACAGTTTTTTAAATTAATTTTGTGAGCTTTTTGTGGTCTCCTGAGTCAACTTGGCGGGTCTTTTTGTCAATGATAATTTGTCATTTTAATGTAACCCATGTTTATTTTTAGTTTGGTGAGTGTAAATCATTATAAACATCTTATCACGAACATACCTAATAAATTATAAATTGGTTTAACCTTCAAATTATGAAAGAGCGGACCTTGTACTTTTAATATAACACGAGTAAACTCTGTACAGAAAAGGTGGAACATTGTTTAAACTTAAAAATACATAATTGTAAAACCAAATAATTTTATTTTTAATTTTCTCATATGTCCATTTGAAACTTGTAGGTATTTTTCAAAAAATCGCGTCAATTTAAAATTATATTAATCCTCGGTTTGTTCACACCGCGTCCACCATTTTCTTTTCCGACCTGCATGTCAATATCCATAGGTACTTTACACTTAATACGCTGGAAATGGAAACTATTATGATTTTCTAAATAAGGTTGTGATATGGCGTGATTGTGTTTAACAAATGATGTTATAGGCAATTCTCCCCACGAAAAGCGTACATACATAACTTCATAGTACAAGTCGTAATATTTAGCAGAGAACGCGATACCATTATGTTTAATAGAAGGATGATTAGCGGCGCGATTCGGGAAATGAATTAAGAGATTCACTAGATATGAAATAGTAAAGATATGTGACGTTCCACAGCAAAAGGTACCTTTGGCGGCCGCAATAATATTGGAGCGGCGTAATAATAGCGTAAGCTAGCGCCAACCGCCATAAGGTACCTTTTGCCGTGGAACGTCACATATCTTTACTATTTCATGTCTAGTGAATCTCTAATTCATTTCCCGAATCGCGCCGTAGGTCGATAACCGGACCTTAGGCTCCCTAAGTGAGCCGTAGCCAAATGTGCTGATTTTATAGTATACCTACACGTATTTAAAGTTATGTAAGCTTACAGGAATGAATCGGCAACATTGTCAGTTACCGGCTGCCGTCAGTTATCTGTGATGAAGCTGTGGTCTTATAAATACAACAATAAATCTTTAATCAAAACTTAAGAGTACGAGTATATAAATATTTACGTATTAGTAGTATTTGATGACATTTGTTACTAAAATAGAATTTATGATGACAGATAATTGATGAGGCACCAGGGAACATAGATCATTAGATCATATCATGTTGCTGAGTTGATCCATTGTATAATCTAAACGCAGCTAACACAAAGGTAACATTTTATTGGAAAGGACCACTTGTTACCGTATGTTATCCATGTGTAATGCCATTTCACAATGGTTCGCTTCGTCGCGCCGGATCACGTATCAACTCTGAAATCCACGTTCAAAACATAAACTATTTACGAACTATTCAATATTCAATACGCGATTGCAAAATACACCAAATTATTGCATTAGGTAGTAGGCAGGTAGCGAACAGGGATTCCCGATATTGTGGCGAAGCGATCGGTCGCCGTGCCGCGATATGCGGCTTAAATAATTTAATAATTCGCAATACGGAATTTACCATACCGAGTGTCGTACCGTTCGTCCAATTCGTATTCAATATGAGTATTCGATTCTCATACTACTGTCGCATTGAGCAACATTCAAATACGGCGTTTAGGCCGTGCGAAATGTTAGCTTCCGTGGAGCGCTTAAGGTCCTTAATGATTGCACCGCGGCTATATCTGCTGGGATCTTTTCAAATTGTATGTGTTGATATGTAGGTGAATAAAGCACGTCTCTGTACATTTCAATATCGGGAACATCCGTGTTATACGCGTGACCTTGCAAATCACAGCCTGCTTTCCAAACGACTTCGCAGAAACGGCGGGCGTCTGTGTGCGAACTGTGTGACCGTCGCGTTGACCGCCGCAACGTTGCTCACATTAGAATACGTTATTAACTTGACTGATTTATTGTATGAAGCCTATAGCATTTTTTTATACTTAAGCTATGATTAAGTATGAGTATTTAATGGTTATTACCTACGCATACTTGAAGATGGATCAAAATCGACTTGATCAAATAATAGTTACCTACAACAAATAGTGTTGGTAGGAACTCGAGTCCTTTGAGTCTGAATTTGAAGAACTCATCTCGTTTTTACGAGATTTTGCGCTTAAAAAACTTCTGAGTCTTTTAAGTCCCTTTTAAGTAGAGTCCTTTGTCCAGTCTTTTTTAAGAGCAACTCAAAAGGACTCGAGCCTCCGAATAAAGACTCCGTAAACAATGTCATAGGTTTTTCCTAAATAACAGTAAAGAAATTAGGTGTATGATTTGTGTACCTAATCTACAAATTTTACATAAAGACAATGCATTTCGTAATCATTTGTAAAAAAAATCGAGAGTTCTCTGAAAAGGATTCGTCTCTATAAAAGCCCGAGTCTCTAACAAGTTGAAAAAAACTCGAGTTTTGACTTAATGTTAAGTCTGAAAACCTGAGTCGAGTCTTGAAGCAGAGGACTCAAAGTCCTAACCAACACTAACAACAAATAATTTGGCAAATAATAACTTCGCATTGTGAAGCGAGTTGATGTAATTTAGTGAGTATCCAAACTGATATTGTCAGACCGTGATTCTTTTCTAAACACGAAAAGCCCTCACAAAGGATTCATTCCATATAAAAGAATTTAAAAAAAACGTAAGTTGCTAAGTTAATACATTTACTAACTATAGGTACATACATTCATCCAAAATTATAATATCAATCAATATTACCTTTATATATATCTTATAAATTAAAGTTTTAAAAAGGGTAGGTAATAACGCATCAATCGGACTAACGTTAAAAGCTTAAATATAAGATTATATCTTAATTACTGCAATAAAGGTATGCTCAACCTAAAAAGCTCATATTTTTTCTGTGTTGAAAAATGGGTTTACAAAAACTGTCAATAAAAGATAGTGTAGCAGCCTACGACCGACAAATAGCTGCATGCGTATACACGGGCGATAGCGGCTCGGGCGACCGACCGGCGCGCGGCGGCGGCGGCTGCGACCCTGGAGCCTTTAATAAATAGTGCACTCCGATAAATTTCAGATACACGAGATTCAAACTATTATCCTAAAAATCATATGGTTCCACATTATGAATTTACCAGGCGCTCTAACACTAGTGCAGAATTAGCTCTTCATCAGACCTAAAATGAAAGAAATCAGAGGTGGAAGTTCCCATGACCGCTAAGCAAATACAAATAAATATAGTGTAAGTATATTTAATGGGTATGGAATTCGATACGGTAGCGTATGCGGCGCGGACGCCGATGTGGCGTACTGTGTGTAGCCTAATGAGAGCACTTGCTTCATGTTTTAAAAGACAAATAGATACAAATAGTTCCATATCCGTTTAAACAGAATATTTCACGATTTCACGAATAGCTGGTGCGTGAACTTCAACTCAATCCAGAATTATTTAATGTATAAACTTGTTGGGATGATCCAAATCTCATAAATATGTCATAGAATGTAGCGTAGCAGACACCATGAGAATAAATGTTAAAATTGTACCGATACATGTGCGTGAGATGCTTGTATGTAATTTCACGGTTCACATACAACCTACATTACGCAGTACGCAAACTCTTAACATGCACTTTATAAGCGGAGCATCGCTTTATTAGAGTATTAGAAAATAAAATGAATTGGAGAATCAAAAAATCTTCACCTTGTGCCGTTTTTTAAGCGAGTTTTGCTATTCAGTCTTATATTGTTACATTTGATGCGGTTGAGACTGCGATATGAGTTCAGAGGGCCTACCGCAAACCATGCTCGACGTGTTTTGCGGTAGGCCTTAACTAAACTGAAATCATTAAAATATTTTTTAGCACGCTGCTTTTTATACCTTGCCTATGTTGGTACCTACATAAAATATGTACGACACTACAGAAGATTTTTTGGTAGCTAAGGTAAACGTACTAGTGCTCGACATGATAATACCCAATAGATGACACCTTGCTGTCTCCTCTATTGACAAATGACTTAAGTTTCAAGATGACATGTACTGGGACCGCGTCGAGCACCAGTACGTTTACCTTATATCGCGACTTTCGGTTTACTTAATTTAAGAGCGAATAATTATCAATATTTTCTCGAAACAGCGATACGTAGGTATTATCTACCTATATCCTGAATAAAGTTTACAAGTTTTAAACGTGTAGGCTAAAATTTATGCTTCGGAGATTTGTTCGCCACAAATAAGGTTGTCAGCGACGCTTATCTATGGGATCGTTAATTAATTAGAGAAATTGAGCGGCCGCGGCCGCGCGCGGGGACTAATAACTCGCAACCCGCCGTATCATAGCTTCAACCGACTTTATTTATTTTTACCACTCACGTAAGCAAACTAAAATTCAACTTATCACAGAACAGAAAAAGTGTTATGCAAAATGTCACATACATATTAAAGTACCTGACTACCTGTAGATCTATGCCTCGTTTTACCTACCTATATTATACGTTTTCTCTGCAGCGGTTGTATATTGCGGTTAATAATGATATAGTATTTTTGGCACTGGGTACGTAAAGAATATATATGTAAGTCTATTTAATTATATTTGACGACCGGTCTGGCCTAGTGGGTAGTGACCCTGCCTATGAAGCCGATGGTCCCGGGTTCGAATCCTGGTAAGGGCATTTATTTGTATGATGATACAGATATTTGTTCCTGAGTCATGGTTGTTTTCTATGTATTTAAGTATTTATATATTATATATATCGTTGTCTGAGTACCCACAACACAAGCTTTCTTGAGCTTACCGTGGGGCTTAGTCAATTTGTGTGAAAATGTCCTTAATATTTATTTATTTATTTATTTATTTATTTATTTATTATTTATTTATTATTTATATATAGTATATTTATGTAACTTTATTACCGTTAGTATATCGCTATATTGTTTGTTTTAAGAAACCTATTTTGTTTTTTGTTTGTTTCATGCCTGCACCTACTACTGTTTCTCCTTGGCCTGATGGTTGACTGGAGAATACCTTTAGGAATTAAGTCGGCTATTTTTACTTTATTTGTTATATTATGCAATGAAGTTTAAATAAATAAATAAATGTTACAGTAAACAATAGTTTGAAAAATTAAAACACATTTACTTGTTTACAAAATATTGTAATCAATTAATCATCCTTATACTGCATTTACCTAGTTTTTAAAAACAATGCAGCTAAATCATTAAAGTGATTTTCCTGAAACTGTTACAATTCTTCTAGGCCGGTGAAATATACATCTATCTATGCAAGCGGTGAGCCATGCTCACAGTTTTATTAAATATTTACCAGTTCAGCTTAGCTGTAAAACTGTTAGTAAAGCCTGTTGTTTTGTTTTCGACATTTGGAATATCATAATTTTTGAACAAAACAACTGCCATTAAATATGCAATTACTTTGCAAGTGATCGACAGCTTTAATTTACCATAACGTCAAATTAATAAATGTATGATAAAATGCAATATAATGAACGTTTCAAACCCTTTAATGGCCTTAAATATTCAACCGCTAATTGTCGCACCTGGCTGCGATTGGGCAGACATTTTAATAAAACAGCTATTACTAAAATCTGTGATGAAATACCGAGCGAATTATTGACATCGCTCTTTCCACGACCAACTTTCATTTACGTGAATGTTTTATATCGTTTGAATGATCGCTCCATATTGCTGAATACTTTTTATTCAGTGATATACCATACGCGTGCTACTGACAAGGTGTGACAGGCTGTTAACAAGCCCTTATCTCTACCATCAACTACGATGGAAATGTTAATTATGTTGTTTTAATACACACTTTGTAATCACGTCTTAATGCTTACTTTTGTTTCAATACCCGCAATCTATGTATGTAAGGGTGTCGTATTTACGTTTGTACGAGTAGTTTGAAGTTATCAGGCGGCATTTTAACGCGATTTAATTGTGGACAATCGGATCATTTGGCATAGACGTAAACACGAGCAAGCATGCCGTCACAGAGACAACAAAACGGGCCAATAAAATAGCAGAGCATAGACAAAACGCTACAATAACATCAGAACGGGAACGAATCGCCAGTTTACGACATGAGCGCAACGACCGACTGCTCTACAAATGAATAAGCCATCTGCTCTAATGGCTACAATTAAACATGGTCGTCCGACTCTCAATCCAAGCTCTTTGCTCGATGTTCTCCTTTAAGAATCAATACTATTATAAAAATAGCCGATAGCGTAACGCAAGTTACACAATTGCCAATCAATTTTCAATTAAGATTAGATTAGACACCCTTAAATTATAATAATATCCTTAAATAAACGCTCTTTATTTAAAGGTCTTATACAAAAAATGTGAGCCCTTAGTTATTGGCGGATTTTTCACAAATTAAAGCAAGTGTTTCAAAAGTATTCCTTATCATTTTCCCCATCGGGGCCGTCTTCGGGATCTCATGCTAGACATATTTATATTCAAAGCCAAGTAGTAAGTATCCGTTTAAAATCAAGCACACGACGGA
Source organism: Cydia splendana (assembly GCF_910591565.1). Taxonomy (NCBI): domain Eukaryota; kingdom Metazoa; phylum Arthropoda; class Insecta; order Lepidoptera; family Tortricidae; genus Cydia; species Cydia splendana. Next base: position 11,410,458 of record NC_085964.1, on the reverse strand, counting down.
GTCGCAAAAAGTTAAATGCTTGGGTAATTTCTCATCTTGTTATCATATGCCGTTAGCATCGCGGTACTCGTATCTAAGATAAAGTTCCATAAAGGTTTTTTGTCAGGCTTCAAGTCGCTCTGTATAGGACTCCTGCAGAACGGATGCTGGTTTTTTAGAGCCGCTGACCGCAGACGACCATGTAAAGCATTCATATATGGCAAACTGTCATAATTAAAGATAATAATGAAGCTCCTCCATGTTTTATTCCAATACCGAGAAATATCATAACTTATCTCGATTTGACAGCTCCTGTCATGTCAGCAATGATTTCTGCCCTTCCTATTTCCATACAAAGGCCTAAATATTAATCTTAACGGGAAGTTTTTATTTTAATAATGTATGAATGAATATGTTTAGGTACATTGTTGTACTTTACAAAGAACCCAACTTTCAACATTATATTTAGAATATGGTTAGGTACACTTTTCACTTTGTAAATAAGGTTATTAGGATTAAAAACCTGCAGATAATAGTATATTTATTTAATTTTGCAGCATTGATAATTGCAAGAGTTGTATACCTAATAATGTATAAATCCAAGCACTACCGATAACTATACAGCCTATTTGTATTTAATCTTTCATTATTTTAACATAAACCATTTTACTGCTACCAAGCTAGGTATCAAGTTATAAGTGCAACAAAGTTGAAACGTTACACACTGGGACTCCTAAATGAGTATTGGGATAGTATTATGGAATGTCGCCAGGCGCAGACAGAGCCTTCGCTTCTTGACCCGTAATTGCCAAGTATTTTATTGCACTATCTCAGAAGTTTTATGTCATTCAATCGACGATTCTTAATTGAATAAGCGGCAAGAAATTTACTACCATCATACGTTTAACTCGTCCTAGTTAAAGATTCTTTGATGTGGGGCTTTATTTCATTATTTATACCAGTCCAGGGCCTTCATTGCAGGGACACTTCCAGCATAAATCATGCGAGACTTAAAGTTCACGCCAGGTGACGATTTTCATTGACAACGCGCAGGTATGTCGTTAACTAACGAATCATCAGTTTTATATGTAAGGTATTATTAATGTCCATTGAAAACCTCTTTATTAACTGTTACAGATGTGGTCTATTTTTGTACTTGATACAGTTTGTAAATAAAAATAATGATATGAGATTCGTGAAGAATTTCGTAAAATAATTGGCCTGCGTGCTGAAAAACAAAAATGACTTATATGTGTACTTTGCAGTAATTAACATAAGTTAGTACTTATAGTTAGTACGTGCAACCGTAGATGTGACAAATTAATGTGATCAATATGCGAATGAGAGACTGGTTGTATCCCGATTTGGAATAATTCTTTTCAAGTATTTATCCCGATACAACAACGGTAGCGCACCGCATTTCTGGATGCTTCAGAGAACCAACCTTAGGTATGTTAATCGATAATTTACTGAGCATCAGTCGTTACACATGTATTTACAACTAATTAAGTAGCTTTTTTGGGGACCAAATGTTAACTTTGTTTAACATAATGCACTTAACTATGTATTTCATCACCCGCCATGCCGCTAATTTATTTGCAACTACCGCAGCTGAAATTACATTATGTAAACAAGAAACATGCAAAAACTCTTCAAATCAAGTTACACAAGCATGCACAATAGATAGGAAGACAATTTTAATTGCAATTGTATGGATCAACTTGTATGAATTATGTCCACTATACCTACATTATTACAATATGTAGGTACTTGTACTTATAGATACGTACTGGCTTACTTTACGCAGTGTGTTTATGTGTACAGTACGGCTACCACCAGTTTTGACATTGACATAACGCTCACGTTTACGTAACTTACTTTCTATGCATCTCGCTCGTACTCGCATATGCGAGCAATAGTGCAAGCGAGATGTACAGAAAGTAAATTACGTAGACGTGAGCGTTATGTCAATGTTAAAACTGATGGTAGAGGCTTAGGTCATGACAGACATTGAAGGAGTGCCGAGAAAAATATTCAACTTATCTTATACATGTCTTGTAATAAGCCCATAAATATTGATTTTAATTACGCGATGTGCGCCGACTGTGATGACAGTCCACGTAAATGGCCATGATTTGACGCGAATAAGCGACATCTATCTTGTCTGCTTCGTAATGTGCAAGCGAATATGGTGCGAAATGAAATGCGTGACTTTTGAAATGAAGATGCAACCAGCAGCGCAAAGAGCCAACTGGCGCACACGTGTATTTTGATAAGATAACTACTTATAAGATAAACAATTATACGACTGATGGTATATCTACATTTTCATACCAACAATTCATTTTGCTATTGGTATTTGCGTAACGCAATCTGGATTTAGCCAATGGAAACAGCCTTGAACTTAATAGATACCTCACTTATTAGTTCTGGTACATACAATAATTTGATCAAACACCATACATACCTATTTAAATACGTTGGGTGATTCGTGAAACTCACTTTTGGAATAAATTTTCTTAACGAACCCATTATTTGGGTACCATCTTTTGACACAATGTGGGTAGGCAGTAGGCACTGTACCTATATGTATGAGTGTTAAATTAAATTAGTGTAATTTAGAGTTTTTAATAATAGTGTTGCATAATTCGTACTTCATTTACACATTCCTGGTCCTGACTAACGATGTAACTTTTAGGTGGCCTTCTAATAAAGGTCCAAAGCCAAAAAGAGTTGCTGGAGTTGGTTCACCCAATTAAAGATGAATCTCTGCGCGGATCATGTGACAACAAGCCCCTGATGAAATATAACCCACTGCCATTGAATGACTCGAAAGTTCTTGATAGTTTTTGAAGGCAAAAATAATACTAAGTTTTTAAGGCAAACATTTATAATTATATTCACAACACTAACATTGACTAAAGCAAAATTCCGTCTAAGTGCAATTCATGGGTTGTGGACACTTTTTTAATGTTTTAGTTTTATTATATATTGTCGCATAGCTGTATTTTCATATAGCATATTTTTATTACAATCAACCATCAGTAAGAACTTCACATTTCCTACTAATAATTGAAAATTAAAGTTAAGCTTATCGCGAGATCTAGAGCTCACAACGCCACAGACCTCAGGATAAGTTAAAAAAATTTAAAAATACTTCGTTGAGTCATTTCACAGCGAACTCACAGTGATCTTAAGGGGCCCACTGATTACCAGTTTGCCGGACGATATCAGCCTGTCAGTTAAACGCAATTTTTTATAGCTCCGAACAACTAACAGGCTGTCCTTTACGCAATTATGCACATTTTCGAAACAAATTCTATCTAACTGTCAAATATGCTCACCAGAAAAATTACACGAGAATCGGCTGAGAAATGCGACCTGCCGAGGAGAAAATCCGGACATACAAAACCATTTTTTCCCAAGCTGAAAAGGAGACCTTCGCTAATATTCGGTCAATTAAGCTAAGCAGATGCATAGTACTGTACTTAGTAGTTTGGTTTGTCACCCATAAAACGAATTAGAATTCCTCTTCGTTCAAATGTTATTAATTAATTTTTTATTTTAATATTTGCATGGTTTTAAAAATGATAGGCCTAACTCTACTCTAACTCTAAATTAACAAAAATAATCAGTAATACAAACATAAATAAGCAACATATTATCACGATCATGGTCTAATAAAACATGGTCTTTTATTCCCAGAGTGACACAGGCCTACGTCACAATAACATGGCCGCTATATATAGCGCTATCGCATATTATCATATAGCGCTGTCGCATGATGACGTAGGCTTGTGTCAGTTAGGTGACCTAGAAAAGACGGGAATAGAGTACCAGGCGGAGTATATTATTATACCATGATCACGATAATTATTATAAGTACTACATTTGTTTTCTGCCACGAGAAACTTATAAAAATATGTACCTACATTATTTATACGAGGAAAAATAAGTACGTAGCTACCTACAAATTAAAGCTATACGATCAAGAAGTGTCAAGTTGAAAGCTTGATATTCTCCAAAATGGGATTGACATCCAAAGGTATATTTGTGTGGCGGTATGAACTATCGCATTTTTATTATAATAAGCAGTGCAAGTTGCCCCTGCGTCCCAAACGGTCTGAATATTTGATGCGCCGGCTCATATTTTACTCTCGTGTGTAAAGAAGGCAGACAAATAAATCAAAGACACCTTAGCGCGACGACGGCCGCTCCGCACGTCGCAGTAATTGCGGCAAAAACATACCATGTGCGATTTTTGAAGACATTGGCAAATTTCTGAATATTTTAGAGGAACAAACAGATGCAACAATTACGTTCCTACGTGATTTGATTTCACAATAGCCTGTATTGCTCAGGTCGCAATCAGGGAATTACCTGTCGTTCCAGAGTTATTTTTCTTACTTACAAAGTTTATAAAACTAATCAAGAAAAAAATGCATCTAGATGCATGCAAGCTAAACAGTACGTATCTACAGCGGAATGATCGGTGATAGTTGTGAGCCGGCTCTCAGAGCTGATTAGTGAGCCCGCGATCTCTCAATGGCTGAGCTCGCCCGCTCGCTCTCGGGTGCGTCATAAATTTCCATTGATTGGATTAATCTGATTTGGATGTCAATTTTGTAAACAAAGTACAGGCTCTTTATAAGAGAATACAATCATGTTCCCTTTGAGCCTTTATATATTCTGATCAGGACGAATATATTATAAATCCAGGAGAATATCCGTCTGTCTGTGCGCGATGCAAAATACTAACTTCTTTGTTTTTTGAGCCGATACAATCGTTAACGAAACAAGAGATTTATTTGTTCATCATTTTGTCTTATTAAAAATGATGACGGTGAATCTCATACTGTCTTCTGAGTGGAATGCAAATTTTAGGCGCATATATTATGTGGGCTATATTTAGTGTATGGACTGAGAACATTTTAGGTGCATATATTATGTGGCTTATATTTAGTGTGTGGACAGCTCACTTCACAGCAAACTCAAATTTTAGGTGCATATATTGTGGCCTATATCTAGTGTATGGACTGCGAATATAGCTAAAATTTTAGGTGGTAATTATATCATAATCAGTGATCGGAATAGGCAGAGTATATTTACCTACACTTGGTAGAACAAAGTCATGAAGTGGAGACTTCCTTGCGATAACATTTTTTTCCGGGACTTCCCGGATTTAAAAATCAGTAAAATAAATAAAATCTAATAATGTATCCCCAATGTACGTAAAATTAAATAGTAACCACAACACTACAAGTTTGTACTAGTTTACGAGTGATAATATAACATTATTGTATTTATATTATTTCAAACTTGTCCGTCTCTTTTACGCCAATACCAGCTGTGTTTAAGTGAAAGAGATAGAAATAACAGTATTACTATCTACTATGTTAATTGTACTTTCCATTGTTATCGTCTACCGCTACCTCCGCAACCAGTAATTACTAGATGGGGTACGTGGCTAAAGGCAACGTCGTATTATGCGGAACATTTTCAACAAATATCGGATGTTGTAGGTAACCTTAATAGCAATGAAGCAATATCTATAAGAAAAGCAAAAGCCGCGATGAGGAAAGAAAATATTCAATCCCAACTAAATTTTATTCACGAAAACTATAGAATAATTCAAGTAGCACTTACAAAATTACAAGAGTCTAAATTATCGCTAGCAGAATATTTTGATATTATTGACAACGTTAGATGTGTTTTGAACTGGTCGTCGAACGAAATAATAGAAAATAAATTAGAGAAAGTTATAGAACGCAATCCTGACTACGACATAGTTAGAGAAAAAAGTGAGAGAATCGTTCAAGGGATCGACGCAGATGATGATTTGATTGATAATTTTGCACCACTCACACGTTGAACGGTCATTTTCTACATACAAATGGATTTTAAGCGTGAAAAGAAATAGACAGAAAATTGAAAATATGGAAAAAATTATAGTAATATATTTCAATCATCTCCAGGAGAATAATAATAGTACTGAAATGAATGAATGTTATGATTATGAATGTGATTCTGATAGTGACGACAAATATTTTTGTAAACTAAATGAAAACGGGACTTAATCGCGTAACACTTACCCTAGCATAAAAGTAACTAATGGAAATCAAGTGCGGGTAGTTCCAAAAACTCGTATAGCTAGAAAATGTTGACACAACTCCCTACCCGTATGCCTCTGACCACGGACGTAATGTGACATCCGAAACCTTGGGCCAAATATTAAATATAAGTGTTACGCGATTAAGTCCCGTTTTCATTTAATAATTTAATAGGTATGTGTGAAAATGGTGTTAGTTTAAATCAATATAATAATTTTGTATTCGTAGATTGAGTTGCAATGTTATTTATATTTAGAGTTAATAAAATAATAATAACTTTGTGCATAAAGAGAGTTTATTAAAAGTAAATATAGAAGAATCCGTTTATATATTGGTTGTTTTATTTTATGCCTATTTATTGTATTGAAGCAGTTTGCATTATTTTTTGTACTATTCAGAACAATAATAATTATTCGGTAAGTTCCCGGGACTTTAGTCCCACAAAAAAAATTTGTCGTAAGGAAGTCTCCACTTTTTATCTATGTTCTACCAAGTGTAGGTAAATATACTCTGCCTATTCCGATCACTGATCATAATATATATGTCGCAGTCGGATCGTATAATCCGCCGTATTACATTACGGCTAGCCGTTTTCAAAAACAGGGGCGTTTTGAAATGCGGCGGTTTAACGATTAGCCGGATTGAATGCGGCTGAATGAGAATCCGCCGGAATGTATTCGGCGCCATACGTTCTTCAACACGGCTAGCCGTAATGTAATACAGCGAGTCATTAGCCGCCGCTTTGACAGTTTTTAGTTCCCATTTTTAACACCCGTGGCGCTGCCTGACAAACGCGGGGGTGTCCATCAAATCTGGAGTTCGTCGGACTGTTTCTTTTCAAAAAACATTTCTTTCGCAACTTAACTAGACGGAGCCCCGCTTCGCGGGGCTCCTATTTCTGAGCGGTTTGCCCTTCGGGCATCTGAAGCTACCTAACGAACCTAACCTACCTACCTATTGATTTAGTGAGACGTCCGTGAAAACATTACACTTTGGGGAAAAAAGCGTAGGTAGGTAAGTAGGTTAGGTTCGTTAGGTAGCTTCAGATGCCCGAAGGGCAAACCGCCCAGATAAATAGACGGAGCCCGCGCTTGCGGGGCTCCGTCTATTTAAGTTGTGAAGGAAATGTTTTGGAAAAGAAACATGTAGTGCGGTGGGACCATGGTAAAAATAAATTAAATTGCAAACATTGTCAAACTCCGGTTACGTAGGCGACCGAAAGAACTGGTCACTCTACAATCTAAAATAGTAGTACGATGCGGCTAAACGTAGGCCGCCTTATTGAAGAACGTATCGCAATGACAATCCGGCTAATCGTCGAACCGCCGCATTTCAAAACGCCCCTGTTTTTGATAACGGCTAGCCGTAATGTAATACGGCGGATTATACGATCTGACTACGACATATACACCGTGAAATTTAAGTGGTTGTTTTCCCGCAGCGAGATGATTTTGAACATGATACTGAAATTCAAACCACTAAAATTTCACGGTGTATATGCACCTAAAATTTATATTTAATATAAGGACAGCGAATATAACTCTAATTATTCAATCTAAAGTCGGACTAGGTATATTTGCGAGATATTAAAACCAACTTCAATATTATATGTCAAACATCACCATAACACCGAGGTAATGAGAATGGAAGGGAAGGGGTATTCACCGTTGATTATTCAACGAATTGCAAGTAAAAAGTATAAGAAAAAGCAGGAATTAAAAGGAAGCTACAGGTCGAGTTGCCGTTCTTATCGTAAGTAGTGCACCGGATACCGCAGCTACTGTGACTATGCGTCACATGAGTTACTGGTATCTATCACCTTGCCTATTGATATGCTTAATTAATAGGCATGCGTAATAATATAGCAATAAAATTTACAAGCATGTTAATGAATAGGTAATGGCTTGAAATTGTGGATGAAGGTTTAGGCAGCGAGATACGGACCTCGGTTTGATTGTATAGCGCATGCATTGCGAATAATATGATTGAATTATGCAACGTCTGTGCCAGTAGACCAGTTCTATAATTCATTGTACAATTTATAGACACTAGCTGCCCTCAGTCACAAACGAGCATATTTCCCACGTCAATTTTGATTGCGATATAACAGTGAAACGATGACATTTGAGCAGGCCTCTGACCATTTAAAGTTGCATTGGTCTCCTGTTAGAAAGTTAGAATCGATCAATGCCGATGGAGGATGATTAAAAATATAATTGATAAAATTAAAGTAAAGTCGTACCTAGTTGTATTTACTAACTACCTTCTAACTTTAGATAAAGTAGGGGAGAATATATGTACATTGAAGACAATTTTTAAAATATGAAAAACATGTTTTGATTTGACGTGATACTTCCTAAGCGTAGGTAACAGAGACAATTTTAGGTTTTTTTTCACATATGTATATTTATGTATATATGTACATAAATATAAATATTGGTATATACCAATACATGTCTTTCACTGAAATTAGCACAGTGGGTCTTTTCTCCAACTCTCTATTCTAAGTGAATTATGAATTCCGGTTTTTAACTCGGTTGGTTTCATTTGTGGTGCAAAAATAATATTTGCTTTATTATTTAGTTTAGGTTTTTTTTTAAAGAAGTAGTACATGAATTTGAAAAATGTAAGCGTGAAGATTCGATCTCCCATACAAATTTCGAATATCACACCTTTTTCTGGTGACAAATCGGTTAGACTGTACCTAAATTAAAGAACAATTTACCACATTCACACTTTTAAAGTTTCAACTTTGCCGCTTAGTCACTTTAGTCAGTTTTCATTTAAGCTTAGCGGGCGTGCGCGCGCTTTTTAAGCGGGTGTGCGCGTTTAAGGCGCGTAGCGTGCGCGCGATTTTGTTTTAAGTTCATTTTTATTTCATTGTTTTTTTTTACATTATGGTGAAGTTTATTAACAAAATAAAAGTATTAACAAAATAATTAAACTAAACATTAAAATTAAAACTAAACTCTAACAACTATACAAATACATATACAAATATTTACAAATAAAAAATGGGAGTTAGCTCGGCGCCGCGTCGGATGGTAGAGTGCCCAGAGCATTGTAATTAAATTTATTTTATAAGATATTTTAGATATCAAATAACTGTATATGTCTGTGGAATTTACAATTATGATAATAATCAACTAATATTTAGCATTTAAAAGTAAATAGTTAGTCGTAGAAAAAGTATTTTGTAAGCAACTCAAAATGTTGTATTTATTGCAGTTGAAGAGATAGCTCTGGCAAAAAAAATACCTCTGGAATATTCTTTAAAATTTGGCTTGCGATGGCTCAACTTGTTACTCACAGCATTCGATTTTTTTAACTCTCTTTAACAACTTCTTTTATAACGTTAAAGTTCTCACGTTGGTGACTAATATCTCCAAGCACAGGCAACCATAAATATTCAGCAATCATACGATCGGTCATCTTTCTTTGTTATCATATTAGAGGGCAGGATGCCAGTGGCACAATTATGCAAAAAGCTGGTCAGCGGCGGCGGCCGGTCTTTGAAAGTCGCGTCATTATGTGCGACGTGGACTAGGATTTATGACGTTAGTTTGTTTTTAATATGAAAAATGTAGCTCGTTTAAATGCCAAACGGTAACTGCGTCACTAATTAATTGAACAATTCGGAAAGATCATATCACGAGCTTTTTAAAAAATGTACCCACCTACGACTTGGTTTTAGATTTCGGGAGTTTTATGTTAGTTGTATTCCAGAATTGCGAACATGTTTGATCCTAATAAGAGAAAAATAATATGTATCTTAAAATGTATATACCTAGGTATATCTACATTTTACCTTTTTTCTATTATGGTTACATACCTATTATACAAAATGCCGAAAGAAATGCGAAAAGAACAAGACTGTGACCTCATTATTCATTTTCATAGAAAGCTACATTATAATATGAGTAAAGAAAATAAATGCATACACACGGCAGTGTGTCACCCAAGTTCGCAAAGTAAAAAAGGCGACAACAGCCGTGGGTTATACACGAACCATTTTGGACCACTTTTGACCCCTCCAGAACTTAATATCTATTTAACCTACAGAAGACTTGTACAATTTTACAAGTCTTATTAGACCACATTCTAGTAACTAAATCCTGAATTTCAATAAAAATCTTCTGACCATTCACGAAACGTAGACTTCTCAAAATCACTATTTTCCCCACAGACTGACTGACTCATTCACTCGTCAAAAAGTATGACTACTTCGAGATTGTCTAGCTAGAAAGTTGAAATTTGGCATCCAGATAGGTAATTGAGTGAAAACAAAAGAAAAAACTAAAAAAAACGTGAATTTACAGATTTTGAATCTTACCTTCTTGCTTGGGAAAAGATTGTAATATCCCTCCAAACATAAATGTGAAAGAATGCTAAGTTCGTTAATTGTTTCGCAAATAAAAGAAGTAAGATCTAGCTAGAAACCAAGTACCTACTTTCTAAGCCCCTTACACCACAGCTCCTAGGATGCATAATGCATATCGTTCTTCAATTGCTTAAAATGATTTGCTATTTATTTGCTACTCAATAATGCGACTTGGCAAGTTTTCTCTTTTACGAATTCCTTTAGGTACTTGATTGATTAATTATTTCCATAACTCGTCCATACCTTTACTTCGGTACACTAGGCTTCCAGTTAGATCTCACTTCTTTTCTTAGCGTAACCGTTAACGAACTTGGCATTTTTTTTCACATTTATGTTTTTGGTGGGATTACCTATACGTAATAAGGTAAGATATTCACCTTGTAACTTACAGACTTGCCAAAAATGTTTCCGTCGTACTTACCTAATAAGCTAAACAAGAGCAAACGAATGCGTAATTCGGTGAACACCGGTTGAATTAGCCGGCGATGCGGGCGTCTTTATAGTCTTTAAATTGGCAAAAAATCGAGACAAGCGTCGACTGACACCGATCGCGGAGGCATCAGCGAAACAGGTGTTATCATAAACATACACTTTGAGATAAAAACAAAATAATTTTCATGAGTGGCCGGTAGGCGCGAACTGCCGGCCGTGTCGCCGACACAATGGCGATTTTATAGTTTTTTTGGCACGCCGCCGTCGTAAAGACCGAGTAGGTAAGCGAGGTGTCCGAAATCTCACGCGGACGTGCGATCCGCCACACATATTTCCATCTGCACAAAAAGCGGAACTATAGCCATAAATATGTCCAAATAAACAATAGTCTCAGACCGACTGAATAACGATTCATACGGTTTTGTCGGCAACACTTATGTTACAATAAAAATTAAAATTAAGCCAATAAAGAATAATTTTTACAATGAAGTCCTACCATATGGCAATGTAGGACACTGATAAAGCAAAGACCAATTGGAACTTATTGAACCCAACATTCCCTAAATAAGATACAAGCCTCAGGTCTAAATTTATTTTATATACCAATTAAGTCACTTTATATACAAATTAAATCGTGAAAGCTCTTAAATTTAATACCCAATTAGGAGTTTCAAAAGGAAGAAATATCAAAGTAACAATGAGAAGTAAAGCAAACGTAAGTACATTGTGCGTACTAACGACGCGCAGACTGCGGCGCGGCGCAAGCGCTGAGATGACAGTCGCGCAGGCGATAATATGTGTACATATGTAACATTAAACTGCAAAAATAAAAGATGCTTTCACACTACATGGGTTCAAGAACAAGTTTTTCCATAACACAAAAGACGACACTGAATAGTTATAGCTGCTTCGCGGCCTCGCCGCATAATCCAATAAAACAATCCGCGGAATGTACACTCCGCGTTATATTTTGTAACACACTGTTGTTACTCGTGCGTGATTTATAAAACACAATCTTATTAGAATGAAACTCAAAGTGTTTTTATAGTTTAGTTTCTTATATTTCCTATAGGTACTAATGTATTTTTGATAAGAATGTAGGTAATACAATGTGTGCGTTGTACTTAGCTTACTGGGTATCGATGGCATTCGAAGACATTCTCCTCTAGTTAATCATTTGGTAGCACTGAAAGCACTGAAAATCAATGACATCAGAAGATAGGTATTTACCTATTCGTAGGAAAACATCACGACGCGGGCCAAATTTTTACCAAATACCTATATAGAACAGGTTTAAATACCTATTGTCTATACCTACATTACTTTCCTGTACTGTATGCAAAACATTTGCAACTGCCGCAGTATTTTTTTCAGTGTTATTTGACCAAAAATCGAATGCCCTTTAAGTCAACACGTTGACTGCCTTTGATTGGCACTCTACCTAAATCTAATATATGTAAGTATATGTAAAAGTTCAGATCCAAAAATCTTCTGTTTTCTTATATAGGTGCTTTCCTACTAATTGTTTTGTAGCTAAGCTAACAAGTCTAACAACACCTAGGTACTTACGCAGAAATTTATTTGATATTAGAAACAAATGTTCTTGGTTTTAAAAATATTCAACTAATTTACACTGAACTGTACAAATGAAATTGGCGACTGAATCTCAAAATATATGAATTTGATTCAATGGAAAGGCAAGCGGCTTCTTTCTGTGTCCGAAGGGCTGCCACCAGGGCTTTGAGCACTATTTTTTGTTTTTAATATTATAAATGGACGCATTATGCGGACGCACCTAAGTAGGTATTTCTTCATATAAATAGTGCTTAGGAAATTCGGAAAAAATACGACGTAAGAATTAGCTGATTTTCTTTTTACTTTATTTATATAAATATTATTTTCATATAGATTAACGTAGAATAATTTATAAGGTACCTGCGCCAAAGAAGCCAAGGCCCATCGTTATTTTTATTCTTTATTCTTCTTATGCTTTTAATATGAATTTACAGTTTTGTCTATGGTACTAGCGGACGTATGGACGCAAAATTTGAACCCTTTAACACTTATAAAAGTATGAAACTTTGGAAGTTAGCAAGCTTAAAAACCGAGTCTTCTTTGTAATACTACACTTTGTTGTACTGTAATCTATTATTGAATATAATTTATTTTATTTATCTCCCTCCGTCCCGAAAACAGTTGTTTTGTTATTTTTTTTTATTTGGAACATTAACTTACACACAATAAAAGTTCAAAATAGACGGTGGAATATGTACAAACATTTGTACGCGGGGTTTTAGGAGGCTAGGAGTCACAGTAATCTTAGTTAAAATTAGTTTATAAAAGATTATTTATTGTAATTAATTTCATAGATATTGTGACTATACAATAAAAAAATTATATGAAAAATATTAACATTTTGTCGTATTACGACTAATTCTATATTATTGTTACCAAGCTAGATAAAAGGCTTAGGTACTTAGGATAAGTCTTGAATTGCCAAAATGTAATGCTTGTGCTGCACCGAGCCGGTATCGGTAGCCCTGCGTCATCCATTATGCAAGTGGCTAACACGTGTACACTCGCGCGCGTCGACACCTCGCCCTTTCCATAATTGTCACAATATTATACTTACTGTTTACTACGCCTTTCCTAAATAAATCCGGTGGAGCACGATTTAATGTCTTTTGCTCTTTTTAATAGCTTCAAACAATGGGACTAGAGAATCCTTATATTTACGGTTATTTTAGTTATGAAAGTTGGAATGTAGATGTGCAGTAGGTACGTACGTATCTATATAGTAGGTATATTTAAATACATATATGTTTAACAAGCTTATGATTTTACAATCTACTTAATTTATATCGCAATTGTAATATACAATAATAAAATATCGGATTATGCGGAGGCCAGTTCATCATCAAAATTACATCATTTTGGTATCGGAATGCAAGTTCGCTATCACTTAGGTATTTGTACATGGGCCATTCCATCTGAAATCGACAAATGGGGTGCGCCGTGTGATTTTTAATATGAATAAAAAAAAATGACAACTATCGTTATGGTGTCCGAAAACATAAGCCACCACCATTTTATTTTTTAATAGTTTAATTTTAGAGTAGTGTCCATTCGAAAGAAAAAATCGGGTCAAATTCCTGCGTGTACATAATGTGCTCTAACTTTTGATGTAGAATAGGTAACCAAATAAGTCTTTCTTTATTTGATTAGGTATAAAATGAGCATTTAATATTGTATAACAAAAGAGACCATAAAAAACACACGTTCCTAATTCCTATCATATATGTAGTTTCGTCCCCATCTCTAAAAAATGAATTGGAAGTGCGACGTTTGTCAACCTCAGAAAACTTCGAAAAAGCAAAAGTTGCCAAATAGTGTCATATTTTTTGATAAATATAGTGAATATTTTTTGATAAATATATAGAACCTTTTGGCTTATATTTAATGTTTTTCTTTCAACAGTTGCCATAAATAGAAGAGTTTCTAAAGTATAATTTGTCATTATATGAATACGATTATTGTATGAGGTTAGCAGTTTAAAAAAAACATATTTCCCAAATGAGTGAAAATAACAGAATAACACTAAATGTTTGTAATTAACGAAGACATAGACTATATTTTCAGAAAATTTCAGATTTTTATTTTTTCCGCCACATGGGTTTTTTAAGGGTCAAAGTTGACCATTTTTCGAAATTCTCAATTTTCACAACTACTTTTCTAATTGAAGATATTATTCTGTGATGCTGAAATATATTTAACAGTTTAAGAAGGGCAAGGACTTTATATTTTAGAAAAAAGTAACTCTTGATGTGCAATAGGGTTGCCATAGAAAATGTTTGAAAATCGCAAAAATGGACCGAAAGCGTGAACATTCTGAAGATGACCACCATTTTGTTTGTAGTTAGTTTAGCTAACTTTTGTTATACGATATAAAATGCTAATTTCATACCTAATCAAATAAATAAAGACGTATGTGGTTACCTATTCTACATCAAAAGTTAGAGCACATTATGTACAAACAGGAATTTGACCCAATTTTTTCCTTTGAATGGGCACTGCTCGGAAATTAAAAGATAAAAAAAATAAACAGTGGTGGTGTAACACTTCTGGTATCATAAAGGTTATCCTCAAATTTTTTTAATTAAATCAAAAATCATGCGGCACAGAGTTTGTTCCAAATTTGTCGATTTCAGATGGAATGGCCCACATGTATTGCGCGACACACGGGCGAATTACAACAAAATAGGTAGGTACATAATGGTTGTGATAAATCGATGTCCAGTCGATATAGACTGGTATCATTAATGAGACGCTGTTACATAATGATATGAGTGTTCCAAATAATCCTACTTATAACTTCATAGGCCCAGGTGTTCCAAATGACCCCACGTCACGGTGCCAAGATTTTCCGTATGCGTTAGCAACTGTCAAGTAAGCTGTATTATATGTAAACCCTCTTTTATTTATTTTAGTAAATTTAATTTATTTTTTTCTGTATTTCTTCTAATCCAAGGCGATAATGGTACACCGTACACGTGTGCTTGCGAAATACTGATAAGACATTTTATTACAATATTACACGAATACATCTAAGTCAGATATGGCAATAAGAACTCAATGTCCTTAGAATCGGTTGTTTTGTGTTTAGCGGGCTTTATCATTTTCTTCTTTTATTTTTGTTCACACGATGGGACTACGCCGACTTGTTCCTTTTGTCAAACATAAGTTTCTATTGTACGAGTTGTCAATGTTAAGGATGACTCACGCTAGACCGGGCCGGGGCTGGGCCGGAGCATCCGGCGCTTCGTTTTCTATGGAAAGCACCACGTGATCACCGATCAGCCGTCATAGAAAATGACATGTCGGACGCCCCGGCCCGGGCACGGCCCGGTCTAGCGTGAGTCATCCTTTATGCTATCACCTCGGCGTAACACGGAATATTTCTTCAAACTTTTTAAACAGCAGCCAATTTAAGGACCCGCCGGGGGTACAAAGAGCGACAATGTGATCGTACCTGTAATATGCAAAACAGTTCCATATCAAAGTTGAAACAAATATTTTGATGTTACATTTTAGGCTGCAGTTATGAAGTCAATATTATGGGACAATCTTACACAAACCGACTTAGCCCCACAGTTCTTCACAGCTCATTAAGGCTCGTATTGTGGATACCTACTAGACGACGGCATAATAGATAGATATAGATAGAGTCAATACTTACATTGCTCAGGTGAAAGAGGATTGGTACGTTTGGTAATTTTAAGAGCGTATCATGAAAAAAGAACAATTAACGAGCTCAATTAATGACTACCGTGTCGAAGTATTTTCACGGTTGTTCCTTGAATAAAGACGGCGCTCCTCGGAAACATGTAAGCGCAACGATGAGAATCCATCCGAGTTGCGGATTCGAGGCGACTGGTTAATTGCCGCGTACGCAGCGCACGTACTGCCGCTGACATGTCACAAGACGTCTGCCACCGGCAGCGGCGATCCCTCAACGAATTCCAATCGGGAAGAGCGAAAAAGACACGAGCCGAGCATGTGCGGGTAAAAAGTTGCGGAGCCAGGCATCGCTGCGGGAGGCACCGCGCTGCCGCCGCCCGCGCCCGCGCCCGCCGGCCGCGCCGCTAATGCCTTCGCAAGTGAATCACATGATTAAAACGTTCACTACCACTACAAGATACCAACATCCACCTCGCTCCCGTCCTTTATCAATCTAAGTAGTGGTCATTCATGTTCACAAGAAGTTATTCAGCGCATCTCTCTCTGGATATGGGTACGATTCTTTTTTAAAGCCATTATACAATAAAAGGATACATTTGTAATGAAATTCGATGTAGAAAGAAAATAATTTAAGAATGGCGGCCAAAGAGCTCTAGTTCCGAGTATTGCTCCAGTGAATTAGAGGGTCTGCCGCGCCGGCGAAGGCCTGCGGCAAATCGGCGCGCGCCGCGACTCGCAAAAACGGAGCAGTCCGGTGCGCGGGCGCGCCGCACGGACCACGCCGCTACCGCACCCGCGCGATGCTCGCGACAGTGCCGTCACTCCGCGCACTCGCACTGCGCATGCCAAATCAGGGACAATCACTTGCTAATCCAGAACACAATAATAATTAGCCATGTTCAAACGTTGTGTTCTTACAACTCTTACGGTGTCTTGCAGACCAATGGCGCTTACTGTTATGTGAATTAAAGATAAATCAATGCAGAAAGTCGAGTAGCATGGTAATAGCCATGGCAATGTGTAAGACGCAAGCATCATACGAATGATGCGATTCATGCGATGTAACGGATCGACCTGATTATTTATGTCCATTTCACGGCTGTTTAATAGCAATGTTAAAGCTGGCAAAAGCAAACACACCCGCCCTGTTTCCTGATATTTAACGATCCTCAACGTATTCATTTTAAAATGTTAAGCGGCTGAAAGATTGTTTAGTTCCGACCCACGATGTTAGTTTCACTATCTCAGATATTTATATTACAGTTAGTCATTTACCATTCTGATTTACCTAACTGTATATTTATTCAGACGCAATGTTTATAAAACCTACATGAATACGTATTTGAAATTTAAGATTAATAGTGCCAGAAATCATTCGGCACTGAAACATCTGGAAGGAGTTTTCTCGTCTTTCAACTGTCAATCCACTATTATAAACTTTTCTGTAATGACTCGGTAAAATACGCATTTCTGGAAACCTAGAGCATTATGCAGGTATTTTGAAACTATTATGTACCTATATACGCTTAGTCACTCTGTAATACTGTGTATTTTTAGATACAAGGTACCTACCAATATTATGCAGGTAAATGGAAAACATAAACACATTCTTGCGGCAATTGTCGCACGGTTTCATATCGAACACATTCTGAATTCGAAATCGTACTGTTAAAAAAATGAAGAAGGTCTGTCGATACGAATAAGTTTTTAAGCAAGTGACTATTCACCTTGTAGTAAAGACCAAAAACTGTTTTAAATAATTGCGAGTTGGGTAGCATAAACAATATAAGCATGGTTATCAACAAATTATAATAGAGGTGATCCAGCTAATGTGGTTTTTGTGTCGACTCGCGCCGCTCCGCTTCCGTTCAGGTGACGAGTGATCATATCAGCGGCAATACATACATCGTTTGTCACTCTCCTAATGTTGTACGTATTATAATACGGGATCACGTCATGTATTTAAAATTAATAGGCGAATAGATAACGTTACTTGTGTTTAAGCTTGGCAGCGCGTAGTTTTGTCGAAATTTACATAAGGTAAGCTTGTGGCGTCATTGTTTTGTATGCGTAATGAATTTGTTTCCACTTAGGATCTTATCATAAGAGATGAACTACTTTCTAAGGTGAGGTAACAACCGGAATGTTGTGAATGAAACGTGTAACAGTTAATAATTTCAATTTCATAATTACTAGAGATTAACGAAATTGTAGATATAATTACGTAGGTAAATGTTTTATTTATTCATTCCGATTTCCATAGGTACTAGGTACTAAACAAACCTTACAGACCCTGACATACCTAATGTATAATTGATATGATAAGATGTTAATTCGCAAGCATCAAGTAGCGCGAGCGAGATACTCGCGAGTCGTGTCTTATAGTATTTCAGTTTATGGCACATTTTGTTTTCTCATATTCAGTTGGTCAGTCAAAAAGTTGCTATGAATCAAATACCTGCTTAAACTACTGTACTGAAACTTTTGTGCACTACTACACTGAACTCCGCACTCTCCGCAGAAATAAGCATGAGGGCACTATCCCAGGAATTGGGTGCGGTAATTTTTTTTAGTAAACAATAAGTAAATCAATCATCATGCTAGTTGAAACGATTTTATTATTGTACCGTATAAAAGCCCCGATAATAATCCTCATTACTACTCCCCTGAGTTCTTTTTAATGCAGCAAAAAAAACTGCGTGTATGTAGGTAGTCATAGGCTATAATATAAAATGGAGTGAATACCTTCTGTTCTAATAAAACATTGCAAGCAGACGTTACATGTGTTGCGTTATAATGTAGTCGATATGAATACTGAGTATTGCGTTTGGAAATAAATCACTGCGTTCCAGTAGGTAGGTACGACAGGTACGTCTATCATAATACGATTTCTAAAATGTGTCGTGAATAATACAATATGAAACTCATGAAATATTAATAAGCTTGCAGCATTGTGTCATTAAAGTTAATTAACATTGGATGTATGTATAATTATGAGGACACTGATTATATTTTATGAATAATTTAGATATTTCGCTCCGGAAGTCCTAACAATTGTATGCCGTTTTAATAAACTGCTTTTGTTATTATTGACTAAAAAAATATGCAAATCGATCACAGGGCGACAGGATGTTCATTTTTGTATAGTATTTGCATGTAAATGACTTTTGTATCCGTGGATGTTACAATTACAAATTATAATGTGCATCGTTGTTATAAAATGCAGGTAGCGGTCGGTGAAATTATACAGATACAGACTGGTACGCTAGCTTTACTGATTTCATATTGAGGCAATTATTTGAATTCCTACTATGATTTTTACTCGTTTTTATATGCCCAAGTATAGTGTCAATTTAAATATTAGGTGTAATGGGGCAAGCTTTGTGAATCGGGCCTTCATTGGCGCAGGTACCTTAGTAAGCTTCAGTTCATGAATTTACTCTTCATAAACATTGTTTTTAAATTTCGTTAATAATTTGGTTCCATTGGACCTTTTCTTATTTTAAATTTTAACAACCTATTATATACTTATAAACTTTTTAAATATCTTATGCCGAATAATCTGCTCTGTATCTATAAACGAAAACTTGTTACCAACATAATACCAATTCCCATATAAGTATGAGCGTATTTGTGATAATACAAAACTCATAAGCGTTTGCAGTTAGTACCTACCTAAGTTGATACCTTAAGGTACCACCCGTTAATACTAACTTTAACATTTTTTTTTTTTAATTATATTTAATTATATGTAGTAAAAATTAAGGTTAATTTTAAATGTAACAAAAAATATTTCGGTGTTAGGTTAAATTCAATGAAAGGAATTTGTTGAGCATTCAAGCTTAGTTTGGCTTATGGTTCGGCTATCCGTCGCTAGATGGCGCTACACGTCTCATAGTAGTGAGACAGGTCTTGCAACAGACGAGTGACTTTCGGAACTTACCACACCAAATCAATCCTTTGGATGTAACAATAATACAATTATAACCTTACGTAGGCAGTCAGGTAAAATATGTTTAAATTGATATTTACGCTTTAATTAACAGTGGTTAGAAATGCCAGGATGGGTAGAGGCGGTAAATAAACAATTGTTCATTAAGTACACCTTGATAAACGAAATTTCATGAAATACTAAATTTCAGCTGTTGGTGAGCAGGGTGGCAAAAAGCAGTAGCTGGACTGCCAGTGTGCTGCTTGGTTAGCTCGGGAGGACTACAACGGCCTTATTCTGATTACCTTACTGAAACTACTGGGAAAACGTAAGTACGCCGTGCAATAAAATATGTTCTGAAATGGTTTGCAGTTATCAGTTAATCTTTGTGTACTTATGTATATTTTGTGTAATATCTACTTTTATTCATAGGTTATGAGTAGATTTATTTATTTTAAATTATCAACGGTTGCATAAGCAGCATAAGTCAAGTCCCTCTACTCTTGATTTTGTATTTGACGTAACAATCAAAAATATATAAAAAAGGAACCGTGTGTGACTGTCGCTCACATAGGTAAATAAATGCATGTGATAATTATTAATTCCTTGTATCAAATTTTCAATCCTAAATATAAAAGACTCATTAGCTAAATTACATTAGCACACATTTAATATTGAATGTGTGTTTGAACTCTAATTTTAGGATCTTATGGTTTCAAATTTAGGCAAAATTAATAACTTCCCAGTCTTAGTAAAAAAAAAAAGAAAGTAGGTAAGTGATACTGAAAAAAAATAGTATCATGGCAAGAAATATGTAAAGGCAGGGGTAGATAATAGCTAAGTACGTGAAGCGTAGTCTAAACCATAAGTCTTAGGTATTTCTTTAAATGCAAAAAATAAATATGATTAATTTAAAAAAAAAACATCACCATGCGAATGGAATAACCTATGGCGGAAAATTCGTGAGAACTTGTATACCCAATATACCCATCACGATCAACCTGCTGCGATAGCGCAGCGTTCCCGTTGCATTCTGCGGCACGTCGTCGTGTCGGAATCGGCGCGCTGCAGCGGGAGGTCACGTGCGGTGCAGGCTGCGACTGCACGCCCCCGGCCCGCCCCACGCCCCGCCCCGCGCCCCGCGCAACACCTCCTTCATTCCTACAACCTCACTTGTTTTGACGTAAGGTGTCCACACTTGCAACTATGCAAAACTTACCCACGAGCGTACTGTAGGTACAGGTTGGTGTGTAAACAAAATGCGTGCTTGGCACCGCTCCATCTGTTATAACGTCGAACGCAGATGTTGTAAACATTTGATTGAATGCAACGTGTGAACTACTAGATCAATATCGGATGGATTATTCCACTGATTATCCTTGGTATTCAATCAATTTACTTTATATGTTGAACATTTACAATATGTACAGTACACCCAGCTACAAAATCGCATATACATTATGAATGGGATTCAATCATAAAGTAAGTATGCACTTTTGCAGCTCGCTGTAAGAACCTTACGCGGGTGAAAAACTATTTTTTTTAATAATCATCCTCCTGGCCTGAGGAAACCACTGGGTGATTGCATATTTAATGATTTACCTTAAAACGTAAACTCTAGTAATGTGACTTTGAAAAACAAATCTACCTACCATAAAACATTATATTTTACTTAAGGCGACGGTAGCGGTGGGTAAAATTTCAGATTCTGTCAATTTACCCCATTTCACACACAAGCGCACTTCACGCACACTACCTCACTTTACTGGGACAGGTCAGTGACCCATCATGTTTTTTTAAGATTGGAATTTTGGTTTAGTATTGACCACTAGCCTCCTTTGAGGGTAAAAGCGTTTCATTGAAAGATGAAAGAGAAACAATGCATTTAATCTTGCTTTCCTTGTCTGTTCATGTCACACGTGACGTACTTACCTATTTAATTAATTTGATTGTTGACTGTTTTACTACCTAATATTGCTTTGTCGAGATACGCGTTTTGTACAATTAAAGCGAATAAAACAAGATGTCATTAAGTCAGATGTAAAATGTTATTTACTACTCTATACGGTTTTTCATAAGGTGCAAAATCCATTCAATAGGAATTTAAATAAATAAAGTTTCAGCAGGGTGGCAATTCCATTTTGGCGGATAAAGCGAAACAGAATAGTTCTATTGAACCTGCTTACAAATTTTCACGAGAATCAGTTGAGAAATGTGATCTGCAAAGGAGAACATACAAAAGCATTTTTGCCCAAGCTGAAACGGAGGCCTTTGCTAACGCTCGGCCAATGATGGTTTAGGTACACCTATAAAAAATGGTTGTCCCTGCTGTAATTTTAATATCTTTATATTTCAACGGTATAGTTTTGCCTTCAAAAATAATCGGTATCGCTAAACAATAGCGGTACCTTACTACTTATACGTTCACGAAATCGGTATCTGCATAACTTGATTGTTAGTAAACTAACCTGGAAAATAATCTCAAAATCACCGAAACATTTATGTACAGTCACCTGCAATAATATGTTACGTCATTAGCGCCAACTTTGCCTCCAGGGAAACTTTGCCCAAAACGACAATTTTAAACAAATTCGTTAATGTAGAAAAAAATATAATAGTTATGGCCACCCTGCTATTTTTAGTAGAAAATAGGTTATATTTCTGACAAAACTATATACCAAACTTGTGCATAACTTGACTTGGGAATTTAGAGTTTGAGCGAGTTGTCTAATATAGGGTATATTTCGGCGGGCAAAAAATTGATAAATAATGAATGCAAGTAGAAAAAATTGAGAACCATTTGACAAATATTTCCGGGTTTGAGTTTAACACATGAAGCATAGATTATGTCTATTGAGATTTAAACTAAAAAGGCCTAAATACACAAAAGTTTTAGCGGTGGGCAAAGTAATTTGGCATCTATACCAACATTGCCCACCACCAAAAACGGATTAGGGTTGTCACTTTCATCTAATTTACCCAACTTCGCAAGTAAAAGAAGGTTATGTTTGTACACTAAAATAAATTTATAAATATATACTGTATTTAATTTGTCTTATTATCCTTTATTTAGATGTTTTATCCCGTTAACGAATGAAAAACACAACAAAAATCATATTTTTGGCCATTAAACTATTGTAACAGATTTTCTCAAAAGTGACAACCCTAGCCTTTGTAAAATGCTTAGGCGAGCCTAGAGATGGGTCGCGGGTATTTACCCAATTTACCCACCCAGGTAAATACCCGGTAAATACCCATCTACCCGGTATTTACCCGTATCTACCCAAATGGACGGGTAGATTCATTTCTTGTTGCACATGTCGATTTGTGTTAAAGTGGAGATATAAACCGAGTTAATGGCTGTAATTATTGTGTGTCATTTAAAAAGAAATGGTTTAGTTGCAGTTGCAGTTGTAACTAAGGAATTTTTAGTACAATTTTAATAAATATTAAAAAAGGCCGTCATAAGAGTATTTTTATTAGACTTGAGTAAATTATCGTACTTATACGTTGATAATACACATTCCAACTTCGGTCGGCGGGGGGTGCGGTTGGGGGGAGGGGGGAAAAAGTGAACTTTTTCATATTTCTTGGAATCTGTCATTAATATCGAAAAGTGTTGTATGTACAAACTAAAGTAGACATAATTTTCTACAAAAAAGGTTATATACATTTTTGTCCTAAAACTAACTGTGTTTGACTTATAAGCTTCACAAGTTGGGATACTGCACAATTTTTTTTTATTATCATTCATAAGTATTCTTTATTTTCATCTTTCTAATGTATATTAAAAGCATTTTAAAACATTTCCGGAAGCCAGGGAATGATTTTACACGATTTTCATAATTGGACTGATATGTTAAAATCGAACTTCACCTCATAGCAACCTTTTCGTAATTAGTTTGAACATACATTTTATGTAACATTGTAAAAAAATACTTAAATTAATCTTATTTATACTCACATACCATTAAACACATCAAATTTAGAAGAAAAACGAAAATACCCGCGTATTTACCCGCGGGTAGGTAAATATCGGGTATTTACCGGGTAAATACCCGCTCTCGGGTATTTACCCGGGTAGTTACCCATCTCTAGGCGAGCCTTATTTGGAAATGGGCAAAAACGGGTAGGCAACATTGCCCAGCAAATTTATTTTAAAGTTTTTACACTTATCGCTAAGTTATTAACAGGGAATGGTAGGATTGCCCAAAACCTTTAAGTGATCCTTAGACATCATCATCATACGAGCTGTATTTGAATACCAAATTGACGTGGGCAATGTTGGCGAAAACCCCGGATATCTTTGCCCGCCCTCTAAAACGCAAAAAAATGAGTAAAAACACGATAAAAAATATTTTTTTTTTCAAATAATCTGATGCGTTTGATCACAATGGACGTGCTGAGCAAAAAAAGTCATATGATGTGATGTTTTTTGAGAAATTCGTTTTAAAAAATAAGCGGGCAAAGTTGGTGATAATGACGATACCTACTCTTCGAAGGCCGCAAAAATATGTGACATGGTCTTATGGTTCTACAAATAAGATCGTGTCAGATATTTTTGCGGCCTTCGTTGTGTAACATAAATTGCAGGCGACTGTACATTTGGAATAATTATTTTATTTAGTTTTAACGAAAGTTTCAAGTTTAGTACGAAAATACTTCAGATATGCAATATGCACAAAATGTAGACCTAATCGAAATAAAACATTGCTTTTTATAGGTAATTTATAAAACATTCGATACATAGGTATACATAACAATAACTAGAGCGCTATTGGCCTGTAAGCTTCATCTCGGTCTCCAAAGCCGCAAAAACTCGCTAGTACTTAGTGCTGGTCTAGCCGTTATTTTTTCTTGAAGATTTTCAGAGAACAGCACGTACACGCATTATACATATAGACGGAACGAACCGCATAATCATTATCATTTATTCGTCGCAATCCATGGTATTACAGATCTAGGTACAAGACTTTCAGGTATTACTTATACGAATTACATAACTCTTCCTGTTAATAGGCATTATTTTAAGATAAAAGTTCTATAATATAATACAAGATTACAATTGTCATCAAAATTCATTGACGTACAGAAGTCAAATACGTTTTTAAACTGACGCAACATGATACCAGCATAATAAAAATTGATCCCAATCAGTAAAGATGAGTCTTTAAACTTTTTTCATTTTAAGCGAGTTTTGAAGGAACATAATACTTAAATTCGATGTAATCGTATTGTTTTAAGATAGTTTACTGCGGTTTTCAACCATTATAACAGCAAATCAAATTTAAATGAGACGCGAGCTAATATTTATGTACCCTATTTTATGAAATACAATTTATCTACTGGTATACTTTCTCGTGTGCGTATATGATTTAATGTCAATATAATTGTCAAAAGCAAGAAAATCAAGCTGTCATTTTCATTTGAAGAAGTACACGTGTGCTCCGGTGTAGCCCCAACGGGCATCTGACTTGAAGAAGAATTTTGAGTGATGTCGTCAATGTATGGAAAATGTTCGAAAGTTTACATTTGAGATTGAATTTCTGTGTTGTCTTTGTGAGTAAAAATATAAATCGATAATAAATTGGTAGCTGAATTATCTAGCTTTCAGAATCATACAATAATTCAATTACTGTCAAAGACAAATTTGTTTTGCTTCCGTCTCAAACGGAACTCCATATTTAGATTTTTTGATACTTTTAGTGTCGATTTGTAGAGAATAACAGCAAATTAAAAATACAATGGCATGAAGAGTCGGTACACGGTTTCTTCGTGAACAAATTTACGTGTAATTTTATGCAATTATTAAACATTTATTGAACAAATTATGGTTACAAAGTGAGGTCTAAATCGAAAACGTCATATACCGGCCCCTTAACTAAACTCTGCGAATATTGTTTATTAACAAAAATTAAAGTATTAACAAAATAATTAAACTAAACATTAAAACTAAAACTAAACTCTAACAACTATAGGTATACACATATTTACAAATAAAACATGGGAGCTAGCTCGGCACCGGATGGTAGGGTGCCCAGAAGGCTGGTGGTAGTATTGCCGCGCTGAATGGCAATGCCAATTCGCTGGGCAAGGAAGTACCCAGCCCTCTGGTCACCCGTAGCATCATTAAGACGCTTCGCCAGCTCCCTAAATATACTATACTAAACTCTTTATTACAATACACTTGTACACATGTCTCGCTACTACTAAGTATGTAAAAGTTCAATACATTTGATATATGTGGTTTTTCATCAAAGAAAGATTCTTATGCACATGGAGCATAAGGACCATCCTCAGATGGAAAGCTACATATTTGTGACATACTGAACAAACTGCATTGCAAGAATTTTATTGACATATTTAATCGGTCATCGGTTTCGTAGCCATGTCAGGTGTAGGTATTCGTAATAGAAAATCATTTGAATTTGGTCTGTGCCTATCCTTTTTTTATCTATTTGCTCGAAAGTAATGCAAATGAAAAACATCGATGTTTGTAAAGGTACGAGGTGACCCGGCACGCGTCCGTTTTTGTTCTGATCTCTAGCATTCCAATTTTTACCAAAAACTGTGGCATTCGAAATTCAAATCGTGATTCTAGTTTTTTAATTTGACGTTATTACTACTTTTATTTTATTCCTAACGGTTTTATGGCCATTTGCTGTACTCACCCTGTAACGCGTTTTTTTTTTATATTAAGTATTATATTTAACATTTTTGAAACAAAAGCTAGGCAGTGACAGATGAGCATTTTCAATAAAGTTTGAACGTATCTTATTAGGGTGTCATTAAAGTAGCAGATTTTAATATTCATTTACTTTAAATTATTACAATTAAAGCACCTAGAAAAATACATTTTATACTTACAGTATATTTTGTTGAGTTTAAAATTGGTAACAAAATAGAGTATTATTAACTTAATTTTGTACCAACCTATTTCGAATCACTATCATCGTTTCAGTCTTTGCTTATCGCCGACTGCTGAGCCTACCTGTACCATTCTTTTTGAGACATGCTCAAATAACTGTCGAGAATGTTTAGAATGCATTTGATTTATTGAGTGTTGACTTTTAATAACTTTAATACCTAATCAAAATTTGACAAAATGTATATTGTTCCAGTGTTAGCCCAAAAACCATGAATATACATATATTTTTATTAAGTTATCCGAAGACATAATCATACAGTCACGATGTGCTATTGTCTAAATTATATCCCTTTTTGCCAATGATTCCAGATTGTTGCTGCAAAGTCCTCGAATGACATCGATTGAAACCAGTTCCATGTAAAAACAAAACTTACTTAATTGATTTCGTTAGTTTAGTCATACTAATTTAATGATAAATATTAAACAGAACCATGTACGTGCCAATGATGCAGATGGTTGGCAACATCTTGTAAAGAAGAACAACTTTATTCATCACTTTTGGCTTTTAAGAAGTTTTGCCATATATCAGAAGTTTATTCTAGTCGCCTTCGTTTTTCAAAAGTAGGTATAAACATTTTTTGAAACGTGACAACATTGTGCTGTGGCATCCCGTTTTATGCTGCCGATGCAGTAGTAAGCGACAAAAAGCGCTCATGATCGCGGTAGGTGGAGGTTCCATTAGGGGAGCAGTAAATATGAACGGGAGCGAGTGGAGGCGCTGGATCGTTTTTCTGTGGCGAGTCGCCGGCCTGCGCCCCGCGGGTGGCGGACGTGGGGCTCTTCCGGATCGGATCGCGATTTGGAACTAGCGATATTTTCATTTTATTAGCTATTTAGATATGATTAGAGCTAGTTTGCTATTAATACTTATCGTCTGTAGGTATTTGTTGACTGGATGGACGGGCATATATAGGCAAAAAATAGTCTAAGGTATTATCAAAATTATAAACTTTCAAATAAGTAAAAATCTAATACAGTGAATAAAATCGATTTTAATTTTAATGTATCTTAAATAAATAAAATTCATGAATCCCATACAGTGAATTGAAATGCAGTCCCAAACACTAATTCCGTACATACAAGACAAGAAATGCGTGGTAAGTAGGTATACTATATATTAAACATTTATGCATATTTTTGTGTCCAAATTTCCTGGTTCCGCGTCGTCAGAAACGTCGCCGTCGGAAACACATGAAATACACTAGAATACAAATTATTCTTTTTCGCTCCCCAATAACAAAAAATAAACAATTCGCACACAAATTAAGCATATAAATTAAACTCCGGTAGACAACAATGCAACTTTACTAGAATACATGGGTAACAATATGTTCTCATTCTTATTTACAGTGGGTGTGTAAAAATAAAGTTGAATTTTGAGGAACGGTGTAGAGTGTGCCCAGTACATGCTGTCTGTTATGAATTGTATGAATGTTTCATGCGTACTACACGCTGCCAGTCGCCGACAATTAATTAACTCTTGCGCAGTGTTTACATTAATTAGTGGGCATGTTCGTTAATCATAAATTAAACTTCATAATTGAATGCCCACCGGCTCTTGGAAATATTAAATATTACGCTTATTTTTTGCTAATTACAAATTACATGCGAATTTTCCCCATGACATTTTGGACCACCACAATGTCCATACATTTTAACTGCTCGCTTTCTCAAACTTGTAACCGGCTCATACTACTCAACCGCAATAGTAATCATGTTTTACGCGGCGTAGAGTTTATATTTGATTACCATTATTATCAATCTACTGTTGGAAAATATAGCGTCTATCATTTCAGTTGAATAAAACTTATGATTGTTTAATAGATGTAAAGTAGCGTCGAGTCATCGTTCGATCATTGGTTATCCATTTAGGAGAAGGTTTGGATTATTATGACTTTATAGCTTATAATTTGATGTGTGGGATTGAGGTATTCAGTAGGCACTAGTAATTCTATTCTATAAAACGAATCATTTGTTGCCATAAAATAAAAATAAACAATATCAATATATTATTTAATAAAAACATGTTTGCGCGCTCGTTTGATAATGCTACTCGTAGTAGGTGAGTAGAAGCATAAGCACATTAAGACCAATTTACTCTTAATAAATAATGGAGGTATCCTGAGATGTATCTAGCTTAACACCTTTAGGCTTGCTTG
This sequence comes from Cydia splendana, assembly GCF_910591565.1. NCBI lineage: Eukaryota > Metazoa > Arthropoda > Insecta > Lepidoptera > Tortricidae > Cydia > Cydia splendana. The sequence continues at coordinate 11,381,300 of NC_085964.1, read as the reverse complement.
CTTGCTTTAAAGCTATTAGGGTATAGTAGTACACCTTAATATATGACCTCATTTTGTTACATAAATAATTCCGAACGTATATATGTATTACATATTAAAGGTGTGTATGTATATTTTTAGTAGGCGAATAAGTCAAATCAAAATTTAAAGTTTAAACCATTGGGATATTTTAAGTCCACTGTGCAATGTGCGGCAATGTGCACTAGCGGTAGCGCAATACCTAAATGACCCGCATTAATAATTATCGGATTGGTATATATAGATGTAGATAGCTAAGTATGGGTATTTCATTAAGACAGAGGAGACCAACTAAGCTTTATAACTTAATTGCTCTCGCAAACCATAACCGGCTTAGTTTTTACAACTCACTCGCAGACGAAGGGCTCCAAGGAATCTGAGCAACCATTATTCATAATATTCTTTATTTTTTGCGTCATAATTCCTCGCGATGAGAAATGGACCGCCCGTCATCTTAATAGTTTTATTCATTTCTGATATCTCAGGCGGCGAGTTGAAATGAATCGTCTATATTCTAGATAACCGTCCCATTCCGCGAAGAAAGCGCCCGGTGCCGTGGACTTTAAGTTCTCACCGTAGAGCATAGGATGAACCGAAACACAAATATGCAAGCCCTTGAGTCGGCGCTTCGGTTGTAGGAACCCACTAAACATTCTAATCATGCTTCTGTAATCTTCTGTTTGTCGAACAGTATGGAATATTGCAAACGTCGGGAATATGCCGCGCACAATGGGCCCGGTGATAAGGCCATGCGCGCTCGCGGCCCGCTCGCCTCTCGCCGATTCTCGACCGATCTATAATTTTCCCATGATCGCGGACCCGAGCCTTCGATACGCCAATCTCAACATTGTGTCTGTTCTAGAGCCGATCGCTTAATTTTATTTTTGTCGTGTTCATTCAGGCTGCAGCTTTGATGCGCTGAGTTTTTATAAGTCTCATAATTAATTAATTGTTCGGCGTATTGATATTCCGACCGACTTCCATCAGCTCACTGTATATTCATCGTCCAGGTAAAGCGAAATAGGTATGGCTTCCAATCACATTTTTACTTTGAATCGCAGTTTAAAACAAAAGAAAAATAATTGAAGCGTCTGGCAAAGTTAGCCTTCTTCGTAGCAATTAAAAAGTTGATAATGTTTGGTATTATTCTAGGAAACTCGACTTTAATGGAAGAAGCATAAAGTATATATTAAAACTACGGAAGCAGCTATTTACATCCTTCATGAAAAAAAAGCACTGAAGTTAAGAAAGCCTTCCACCTAAGTACTCATTGGAAATAAAATGTATAAAACAAACGGATGTTTTAAAGAAAATTAAAAACAAGGAAGTTTTGCCGATCGCGCCGGCAATCTAGGTACTTCGTGTAAAAGAGAAATTAAAACAACTTTCCGGGATATTTATTACGCTACTTTTATTAGCTCTTATTTTACTTAGTCAGGGGGAAGTGTTGAAAATGTTAAAATGAAATGGAGGGGTTCGAGCTTTTACGGATAAGTATGTACCTAAATGGTGAACCAGAATAACTGATAGTAGTAGCTATTTATTTTATCAATACACGTAGTGTATAGATGTCTGTTGATTACTTACCTATTGGGTGACAATCTTTCCTTTGTAGAATTGACTGAAACCCGCGCGCACGGATAGATAATTCCTTAAGGCATTAAGTCCGTCATTTGTACTTATTTTTTTACTGTGCAATAAAGTATAAATAAATTAATAGATAAACAAATTATTATATTCCTGTCTTTATCGTACAATAGCTAGGCAGGAAATGTTTTCCGCACATTTCACTGCACCGCACCTACACTTGCACCGATCGATGTTATAAACGGTATTGATCTAATGATCTATGGAAATAAAAGCTATATAACGTCAACGTGAATGTAGAATGCTAATAAAATAGCAATTTTAAGACCCCCCACAGTTGTGTTTATCAGTTGGCGGGTAGCGGCGCGGGCGCAGCCGGGTCGCCCATGTCCCGCTCCACCCGTGATCTTGGAATCGGAATTATTCATAATAGGCTATTACAGAGTTTATGGCGATATAAGTGTTAACAACAGCCCCAGATTATAATCCACTTCCGTTATCTGTACGCGCGCACAAGTTCAGCCTTTTACCAGTCACGTAGAGGTTTTACCAGTCACGTAGAGGCATGAAGATGTTTTAACAGTTCAATTTTCAATTATAAAATAATATTTTTGAGATCGGAATTTTAGTTACTGTTCCTCTTAATTAATTTTATTTTAAAATGATTGTCTTACACAACAATCTGTTTGTCAAAGTAGACAACCTAATAAGGTTTGTGTTTCAGCTACCTAATAAATAGTTATTTATTGGATTTTTACCTTCGGTATAATAATAAGTAGGTACCTCTACGTTATTACTATACCTTATAAAACAAAGTCCCCCGCGTTTAAAATTAATTTGTTTACGTGACATGTCCGTCTTTGGGTCACAAACTTACATATGTGAACCAAATTTCAACTTAATTGGTCCATATCAAAATTATACCGCTTGTATAACTTTATATCAGACTAAGAACACCAAGATAACTTCAATTTTATATTATGACACACACACAGTACAACTTTACAAGCTATGTTTTTAAATATCTGCGTATTTCATTATTAATCAAAACCCACAAAGTCGTAAACTTAAAATACCTTTAATATCAGATCATAAAACTGGTTCTTTGTTCTTGTGTTAAAAGTTCGAAATGACGGTCCTTTGAAAAACCATAATGAGTATTGATTTAAATAGCTTGGATAAAAAAAATGGGAAAAATTAAATATAACGAGTTGATGCCGCCTTCAGGATGCTAACGACTATGTCAGTATGGATACGGCCTTCCAATCTACAGAATGTTTGGTCGAACTGATGACGATCCCAACTGATGAACTGAACTACTCGCCCGCGGCGTTTCATGATATGCCTAGGAATTTCATGATCTGGAGGATTTTACGATCGGCCGCCGACAAAAACAAAAAACGGTTGCCTTACAATTTTGTACAGTCGCCGTCAAAGATATGATTACATTCTTCGTTTTATTACCTATAGGAGGCAATAAAACCTTCGTATAAGGTGCAAAAATGTACAACATATATTTGACGTCGACTGTATGAAAATCCCATTACAGTCCTCTCGAGCTACTGCGCCTGAAATGGGCTAATTCGAAACCTATTTAGTATTAAGGAACATAACGGCATTATTTCATGCATAAATAAAGTCGTAAGTGAATGTAAGTTATAATATTGTTTTCATTGACTTCAGGTTTAAGCAGTCCTAACAATCGATACGTTTCGTTTATATTAATAGTATTTTATCCTCAAATACATTGTATGTTTAATGTCCATTCCACGTTATGACCACCTTTATTTTTTTAAAGAATAATGAAGCTGACATTTTTATAACAAAGGTCCTTGGCCGTGCATCTCGATCTTAATGTTATCTCTAATAGGTCAATAAATAAGGAGCAACGTGCGAGCTTCGGCGACACATACACGCCAAGGGTTTATTAAAATAAATAAAAATAAACTAATACGGATGAACAAACGTTGCTCACAATATCACGTTATTATTGTGATTTAGTTCCTTCAGTTTAGTTCTCACACTTTGAGGCCATGTTATGATGATTAGGATCTATTTGAGCATTCTAGATTTGTAAACAAAATAAGTGTTTCCATATCCTTAAATATAAATTTAAAATGCCCAAATTACTTACTTATATCGTAAACATATTGCTTGCGTTTACTCCCTCGCTCTAATAGATGTTCAAATTTGCCATAGGTACCTACATATTATATGACCCAATTTCTTTTAACTGACTATTGTATGAGTAAGTCTTGAGCAATGAAAAACTAACTTCATATTATATAACTATGGCAAGATTAAGTATCAGTGACTTATTTAGAAAATTATCGAGTAATACACCACCACGGGCGTGCAATAAGAATTAATAGGTACAACATGCAATAAATATATTCACATGTATAAATAAACACTCAAACGGAAATTAAATGCCAATACCTATACCTACACTTGACACTTTATGATTGTTAAGACAATCAGACTTATGAATGAAATGTAAAGAGCCACAATGAAGTGATATAAGTGATAGCGGCCGGCGCAGCGGTCGCCGCAATCACCCCGCGGCATCTAAATGCGCCGTAGGACCTCGGACATTCCTCCCGCTTTATGTTATCATATCCCACTCTTTTATTCACATATTTGTACGGATCCCCTCATTTTTATTCACTTGAAATCATTATTATGCATAAATAAGTATTCTTTTATTTTATTCCCGTCGTTAGTTTAATACCGTGAGTCTCCAAGCGGACTTCGTCACCTCGCCCGGCTGAGATCCGACGACAATATTTAACAGATACTGAGATAAGATCTGTTTAAAGCGGGATGTAACTCGATGCTTTACTTAAATATATTTTACGACCCAACGTATTAACATTGAATATTATTCATAAGAGAAGTGATCGTTTTGGTTTAACACGGCAATGTCGGCTCCGTGGTTAATAAACGTTTGATTTGTTTGAAAAGATAGGAAGGAGCGCTTTAATGCAAGCGATTTGTTCATGTCTAGGTAATGTAAGTAGGTTTACTAGGTTTGTTATTCAAACTAAGTATGTATTTGGAAGTGCAGGCAGTAGATTATAATAATCTTGACAGAAGGTATTAAAAGCAATGGTGTGATAAACAAGTAATGGGTGTAAGCGTTTGTCAACGAGATACTACTTGCGCTGAAGGTGGTGTCCCATAAGGTCCTTAGGTTTCTAAGGGTTAACTATTTTCTGTCTCAACTTAATAAACAAATACCATAGCAAGCATTTGTTATACTACGAGTAGCAGCTAGTATAACAAATGCTTATATACTTTTAAAGAACTTTTAACGAACGATTACGTTAAGCACGTAAATTTGACAATAAAAAATTCAATATTAATAAATGTCAATTAGCCATCAGTTTAGACTGTTCGAATATATTGTACGGTCACGTCAGAAAATATAGATATGGGCGACAAAGTGCCAAAAATATGTACACACCTTAATATAGGTCGTGTATACATATTTTTTACACGGTCTAATAATATATTTGGTAGTTAAAGTTACTGAACAATGTCGCTGAGGATAATGAAAGTCGGGGTACGTACTAGTGTAGGTAGTTAGGTACACTACGTAACACTACCCTATCTGATAAGTGGAGTATGTGACGCGTGTTCATAGTAGGTACTTCGTATAACAAGTATTTTTTATCAAAATATGTGTTGTATGAGTAGTATTAAGTAGATATCAATGACTGAAGCGCCACACCTATACGTATTGAAAAGATACTGTAGAGCAAATTTATTTCCCTAGATACATGAAGACTCATCCTGATTGTTTTATGAATATGATCTGGATTTGTTATGGATAATTATCACCAAATGTCACTGTTGATAGCTGACAGATCAAATATTACATTTCTCTAACCAGAAATACACGTCAGTGTGAAGAATGGATTATGAGATCTAATAATCCTGACTTTCATATAAGGTACGCGTGCATTATGTGCAAACACATTATTCATTAATCATTTTCAAATTAATATGTACCTACATATATACTAGTAATTTTAGAATAGGGACAATATATATCTAAAATATGCCTTCAATGTTTATATCAGTGTTAGCAGCTCAAAGGTGATAATAATTTGTGTAACTCCAGGAGATTAACACCCGGGAGCGGGTCCGGCGCGGGTGCTGCGCCCCGTTCGGTAGCGGGCCCCCGCTGGGCGTCCCGTCGCGCACGCGTGCGAGGCCCTGCGCACGGTCATACACTAATATTTTAATATCTTAATAACCGTTTAGAGTGTTTAGTCTATACTTTAAACAACTCATTCGTAGTGTGCTGTACTAGAGAGGTCGCAAAAATACCTACTTTTGTAAGTTTGTCGTAACTATTAAGCAATTATCAACCTTACTCGTATACATACGTGTTACAAACGACTACATTATTGTTAAGCGATGTTCTAGTCCAGATGAAGCCATTGTGCCGCGATTCTGATGTTGAAACAATGTTAAGTAAGTCAAGATTTCACCAGAGCAATGAGGCTCGCTCGGCTAATGACAAATGTTGGTCGTAAGGGGTCGTTAATGTCTGGAAAGTTCTGTGCTGTACTTACATCGGCGCGGGCGGCACACATAGCATCGGTTATTGAGCGCGATTTGGGCAGCCGTCTCAATACGCTACATGCGCCTGATTTACGAGAAGAGCGTGTGCCCTTTGTGCTCTACTTGACTAATGGACGGACGCTCACGGACATTTATGTAGATTGATTGTATAAATTTTATTCACAATGTTAATACAGTAACAGATTTAGATGTCATTTAGAAATGGCTCTCTAAAGTTGTGCAATTTAGCCCGTGAATAATGGATGACGAATGGCTAGTTTCTATACCGGGCTCGTGCAAGGTGGGGCCCGATTGTACGGCGTGCCCTAACGTAATGAGCGCTACACACAACGTTATAAAGTTTATCAATTGATTTGAAATATAGCTTCAGCCAGAATTTGGGTTAGCGCGCTGAAGGTCGGTGAGTCATTCGCACGATACCTCCGACAGCGGCAGGTTTATTGCTAATGGGTATTGATATGATACATAATATTATTATGTTTTGGTTCAAGTTTAGCAAAAGTAAAGGCTATTGACGGTAGCTTTAAGGGGCTACCCGAGGTTATCATCGATTTTTGTCAAGTTTTGAATCGTATCTCCTTTTTTTGCACTACAGATAGAATTATAAGACACATGGTTATCGGTTTTTCAATCTGTTATCTCCGGTTTTGTCCACAGGATTTTGAAAAAAATGAATACTTGTTTTTTTATGATTTTTTTAAACATTGTCTAAAAAAACTTTTTTCGTAAGCTAGTTTGCAGTGAAGGATCTTACATGTACGAAATCTACATATTTGGGTTCGTCTTTGACGTCTCAAAAAATGTGTCCAGGGTTTTAATTTTAAACTAATTAACACAAAAGTTATGGCCAGAAAACCAGTTATTTAGCCTAAAATTGTTCAACTTTGATGCCAAATATCTCGAAGATAATGAAACTTTGAAGTAAATATGGGATACTATATTGCTTAAAGCTGTTGCTGTTAATATAATAAGCTACAAAAAACATTAGAAAACTAAGGGATTCAGATCGAAGGTCCTTGGCGTGGGGTAGCCCCTTAAGAGTCATTGGGTAGTTTACCATACCCATGTAGGCGTTCGATAGGTAACTTCTTGTTTTTTTATTTACCTAACCTAGTTTTTAAAATATGTAGGTACTTTACAGTCTATAACTCATCACAATCATAAACAACCATCGTATGCTGTAGCACGCTATCCTAACATTCCAAAGTCAATAATTTGATATTTGTATGGACCGAAAAATTATGGTCAGAACGTTTAGTTACGGCTCGAAGCAAAAGGATAATACAGGAAGGACTTGCAGAGTCATCCCATCGACACGGGTAGAACGTTGTTAATCAAAAATTTTAATGACCATAGATCGGAAAATAATAATTCTTCACCAGCCAATAGAGTCTACAACGTGAGAATTGTTTTGATACTTACTGTAAAAGTTATAGTATTGTATTGTATTGTATTTACATATTAAAATTTTCGGAAATTGTTAAACGTGTTCGGCGTAGTTAAAAAGAAATCTAACCCTGGAAGGAACACCACTGTCTTCTAAAAGAGAAGCCATTTCATCCGGGATTATTATTAAATAATTGGGGGGAATTAATAATTTTAATCCGAATTATTCATATCTTAAAGCTTTTACATGGGTTTATGGATGTGATGTGTTTATTTCACGCATTTAGGCAATATAAAAATTTAAAATAATGATATTATTATAAAAAAATTGTAGAATAAAAGTTGTATTTTTTTTTAAGTGAGTCAATATGGGAAAATTCGAAACCTTTAAGATAGAGGATTACATTGCAATATTTTGTGTGGTGAAGATAGCTCAAAATAATAAACCTTAATATATAAGTATTATAAGTGCATTAATATTTGTGCATCAAAGTATCAAGTGGTTTCGTGATCGACCACCTCGGTCACGGTCCCTGGCCGCGCGAGACAGTTCGGCATTTAGCTCATTGTAACAATGTTATTGACTCCTATCGAACCAACTTACGCATTTTCCTGGATGCTACGTGTTTGTGTTCAATTCTAGCTTTTATCTAACGAACGAACGAACGAACTAATTTAATTTGTTGTCATGTATTATTTTGTTATTTGTGTTTGTATGATCCCAGATGGTCGAAATAAATTTAATTTATCACTAGTGTCGTGGTTAAGACCAATCGGGGTAAGCTATTCTTCTGTAGTAAATAGAAATTGATGCATGATTGCCTTTATTATCAGAAGAGAACCTCTATTTTTTTAGCATAATCATTCTACCGGGAAACAAACTATTGCTCGTCAGCATAGCGATAAACGTAATGCTATCGATATTTCGCATAAACATTCGTCGCGAAAACGTTCTGTCGGACAACGGTGTATATAGTAATTTAGATCCTTGAGACAAACGTTCGTCGCAGAGCTGTCCTGCCTAATACCTAAAGCATTCATATAAAGTTTTACGTAATAGCGATTTTTCGCAAAATCGTTCTACGCACGTTTTTAAGTCAAACTTACATCACGCACTCACGCGTCTGAACCTCGTGGCTGTTCAATTTAGATATTTAGCTATTTTTATATTTATTTATAATTAAAGTATAACCATAACTAAATTATAAAAATATCTCCGAGCAAGATTCAAAATAAATTGCAAATGATTAAATTACTTTTACATTTCTCATGAAAGGATGATAAAATCCGTTTATGAGAGAATATCTCGGTACCCAGTAGCGCATCAAAATCGATCCGATGCGCCGTATAAAATAGTGGTTATTTTATATGTTCATCAAGCAATCTCAGTTAAGTCTTTAGTGCTATATAACGTAGTCTCAGAAATCGAAAAATTATCATAAAACTGATCGAGGTAAGGCAATTCCTCTTAAAACATTTGGATTTAAGTTTTTTCTAATATAGTGTCGAATTAATGGTATTAAGGCTCATTTAGACGATGCGAGAACTCGCATGCGAGTTTCATTACATTGCAGTTTTTGATTGGTGGGTTTAATTGGACGTAACCAACAGTCCGCAATGTAACTAAAATCGCATGCGAGTTCGCGCGCCCTCTATTTCAGCCCATATTTCCAGCACAGTTAAATCAATAAGGAATATTACGCGAAACTCTGCATAGGAGGCGCCACTACCACTATCCGTCACAATCTGGGGGTCTACCGCGAAACAAGAAAATCGAAATTTCGTTATCTAACCTCTCTATCACTTTCGCGTTTCCCGGTGGGCCCTTGTTAACAAACCGCCTTGATGCCATCAATGTCATATTTTATTGTCTGTGAAAACTTGTCAAAAAACAGTTTAAGGCACAGTGTGTATAAGTTACTAAGTGGTTTACTAGGGGAGCTAGTGCTGCACTCTGGCGGCAGAACATTGCAGTAATACCCCCTATTATATCTTATATCTGAATCTTTTTTATTGTGCCGCATCCAGATTGTGATGGACCGAGGCCGGTAATTATATTCGATTCAATTTTCTATTGACCGAACTTTATCATATAGCGATGCTATTAGTTCCAAACTTTTTATGATAGGCATTAGTTTATAGTTCCGATTTGCGGTATTTTTTGAATCGTCAAGAGTACCTAGTAAAAAGATTAAAAATATGGTTTGGTAGTGTGACAGCTTTTTTGGCTTGTACTCTTATTCTTTCTAACTAAATATATTTTGAAATGAGGTTGGGTTGGATTAACTTTTGGTTGCAAAAATCAATAGCTTTAGAGATTTATGCTACTGGAACCAATTGAAAGAAGAACGAACAGATACAGTCGCATCAAAGTTTTTTATATTTTTTCGAACGGAACACCAAAAAACCAAAATTAACGCACGAATAGTTAATAAACGTGCTGAGGTTTTAGCTTGCTCTCAATAGTGTACCTGTTTGATCGGCATATCGTTGCGCTCGCTCGCGATTAAAAAAATGATGGTCACGTCCCCACCAATTTTATGGGCCAGCCAAACGACCACTAGGAAAATTATAAAAAGCCATTCATCTGGCCTAAACGAATATCTTAACGTCGCCCGGACTCGAACGAGGACGTGAGATGAGTTTTTATTTTAAAAGTAGCAATCACTCAATGCCGGAATTAAGCACGCTCTGTGGCATTGTACATAGTTATCTTATAAAATTGGGATCGCATGACGGAGCAATATCATTTAAAGATTGCACTAAATTACGTTGTCAAAATCTATGGCTGTATAGAAATATAGATTATTATCAAACGTCAATAGTCTTAATCGACAAATTGCTTTCCATGTATCCGTTAATAAATAATAGGTGGGTGCGGCGGGCGCGCTCGGCCGGTCGCATTGTGTTCTCTATAATAAATGGCAACAACAGGTGAACAACTTATTTCACTCATAAATAGCTCTTCATGGGTGGAGTGCAATATGTATTAGTCGACTGCCAGCTTCCGCCCATTTGATATCAAATTATATTCCCGTGACAGATCGCATCATACTGTGATACCGTGGCGCTATTGTTCACGCGATCAGTCACTTGTCATTGTGAATAAATAATGATAAATATTAATCCGTTCCCGAATTTAGCTATGAACGTAATAATCATGAATGACGCAGTTCAAATTACCTGTACCATAGCTGATGTCAGCGTTAAATATGTAAAACCCGACAGAAAATATTTCATGCGGTGAAAACCATTATATAAATGTAATTATTCATGGAGGCAGACGCCTGAAAATTCTACAATTCATTTGTTTTAATGACTGTGGCTTTTTTGGCCTCCAATCTAATAGAAATACTTAACCATATATCTACCTAATAATTTTTTGAATAGTAATTATTAAACATACATACGAGTACACATTATCATGCTCACCATCAAGCTAACGGAGGTAGACAGCATGTACCTACATACCTATAGGTACTATGCACTTCTTACAGACTCCACTGGGTGTCAAATTAGTTTCTTTGGTTAAACTATGCTTACCTAATCCCGTAATAGTCACGCGTATGACTCCTAGCTCAAAAAAATGAAAAGAAAGAACATCTCCAGTGATCCCGTCCGCGCAATATCTCTTCCAAACTGTAGCCACACGATCCCATTTGGTATAAATTTCATATAGGTAACCTAAAGACGGAATAATTATTTTATTTGTGTTTCATACAAACACCGGATAAATAAATAAATGCACGAACAATAAAAAGTATATATAAAAAATGTTGTTGTATTATACTGGGCCGTACATCAGGAATAACGAACTCGTGTTAATTACGCCCTCGCCTTCGGCTTCAGACTTCAAACTCTTTCGTAAATTCTTGTTTACCGCCTTTAATATACAATATTTTAATGCGTTCAAAATCAATATTAATATCCATAATGCATTTATAACATTATTAACTTGCAACACTTCCTCGTATGTATAGTTGATAGAACCACCTAACTCGGCGCCTCCCCACAAGTGTTCAAAGCGGGCGAAACGACTAGTCAACCCTTTGCCGCTCACTCGCTCGTGAAATCACTCAAATACTGAATATTTTAATCTGAGCAGATAACGAGCTCGCAATTCTATTAGATGGAACATAGCACTGCGAGGTTAAACACATCCCCTACTGCGTTGCACCGCGGCCGGGCGGGTACACCCGTGCCACTCGCACATCAAAGTGAATAGCGTTAAAGTATCGGCACTCGGCTTTATTGTCCAGGGCCTAAGAACGCGTTCGGGATTCATCGTTGAGTTCAGTGTAGTATTTGGTGCTGACTGTACGTGGTAAAACACACACATGCACAGATACATGCATACCAATCAGTTGCCTATGTATATATTTATAATCTATGTTTATAATATCAATTCACTGTGCACTACGGGGAAGTTCAAAGATTCTAATTGAATGAGTCAGCATATTCGATCATACATACAAATATAAACAAATAGGTAGCTTCTGCCCGCGACTTCATTTGCTTAGAAATATGATTTTCGTAATAAAAACTATCCTATAACTTTTTTGTAACTTCAGCTATCTCTATACCAAATCTCATTTAAATCGGTTCTGTAGTTTAAGCGTGAAGCGGAAACAGATATACAGACAGATTTTCTCTCGTATTTATAATATTAGTACCTAAGGATTAGTTAGGGATGACATTGACGTTAAAGTTAAAAATTGAATTAAAAATGATACTAAATATAGGTCCACGTCTTAAGTTTTAGAATAGTATTAAAGTGAAAACTCTTTACCGCTTTTATGTTAAATACGGAGTAATATATTATATGTACTATTTTATTTCTCAAACTACAGGACACTCTTCTCTGTAGTTGATTAAACATTCAATGAGTAATGTAAGTAGGTAATTAGCGACAAGAATACCAGATTACCCACCTACCAAATTTTTAAGTCAGAAAATATCCCGCAATAGGACAACCACCCCACGCGACAACAATAAATAAATCTTTCCGAGTTCACTTCATTTTAAAAGCAAGTATAAATATATCACGTCGAGCAATAAAGCTATCAAATATTTACTAATCTGAAACGGTGAGAGCGAAGCGAACCCTTCTGGGGCCGACTCATAAAATAAATTGAAATAGTCGCGCCGCCCCCCAAATTAAAATATTCAAATGGGACGCACGCGCAAGAAAATTGAAAATTGTCGTCTATCGCCCGCAAATGAAACCTATAACTCCTCATGTGCACTCGCGGACAATAAAATGTGAAAGCGTACCCTACTCCTACATAAATTCTATGAATGTATTTCAACCGAGTAGTATTAATAAGTAATATAATACTGTAGATTACAGAAAATGTATATGTAGAATATTAGACTACAATAATCACATATTGCATACCATGACAGTACTGATAGTAATTAATGCTATTCATTTCACTTTAAACTTTATACGAAAACATTACTGATTGTAATATTGATGATTTTCAAATTTATCAGGGGAAACAAACAAAAATAATTGTTTCAATACTAGACAAAACAGTTGTACCGAACTTCCCCAAAATTCAGTATAAAAAAAAAAAACATTTTTTTTACTTAAAATACAATCGTCTACTTAAAATGCACTGATGTGTATTGTGGTAGAAGAGGAACGCCTGTTCGATATCCTGCCGAATAATGCCATAAATGGTCTTCAGTTTTATGACTGTAATTTGGCTTGGATCCATGAAATATTTATTTTATGCAAGAATAGACTTAATAGATTCTTTGCAATACAAATAAATTAAAACGAGTAGAGTACGTGTGCCTAATCAATTTTTCAATGTTGTTTTTGTTACATACACAGATAATCTATAGTCCTAGTGAACTGACCACGCGACTACACTACAACCCTTACTTAATGTTATATCCTTATTGCGACCGCAGTATTAGCATTGCTGTTGCCGCGTTTCTAGGTACTGCAGCATTGACGCTGGTGACAACGCTGTGGCTTAAATATTTAGTCGTATTCATATATGTATCTATCTAATCTATCTAATACCTTTAAACGAGCAATTCTTGTTTATTTATATGTATACCTACTTATATATTTCGGGGATCTCGGAAACGGCTCTAACATTTCGATGAAATTTGCTATAAGTAAGTATGGGGGTTTTTGGGGGCGCAAACTCTAGCTAGGTCTTATCTCTGGAAAACGCGCATTTTTGAGTTTTTATATGTTTTCCGAGCAAAGCTCGGTCTCCCAGATATTGTATCCTTAAACAAACTTATTTTGTAATATTTTTTTGCATAAACCACAAGAACTTTAAACAAGAACGTAGCAATGCTAAATACATCTAGCTCTTTATTCGGCATATTTTATATGTGTACAATGTACATGTATGGGTATGTCAATATGTCACAAGAATACGTGAGAGCGACGGTGACCCTTCGGTAGTGGCTTCCGTTGTTTTGTGGTCACCGCTGATTTTGTGGTTTCGTTCGCGTAACTTGATAGACAGAGCTTTGCTCGCACATCCTTGTACCAGGCAGTGGAGCGAGAATAAATAGTAGTGGTAATGAACTTTCCATAATTTTCAAATAAGGTATGCCCAATTAATCGTTCGTAATTAATTAGTCAATTAGCTTCCATGTCTACGTGTAGTAGTCATATACTGTAGGTGCATCCTCTTTATGTGTGTTTTAACTTTCTAATGCAGTCACAGCACTAAGTCTTGTCACGATTTACAAAATGATCCAGTTCAGAAATCGCTTTAGAAATTGTATTAAGTTTGTTTTATTCGAAATGCGGAGCAGACTATACACCACATGGTGTTCGAGTGCCCCATCACCAAATACAAGGGACCCGCTGAAGATTTCAAAAACCTAACGAAGAATGCGAGTTCATATCTGCATAATTGTCAATATTGAATACTTCCTGTAATATATGTATATTTTTAACCAGTGTGTAACCGCCATACGATAAATAAATAAATATGTGACACTGAAAGTTCTTATCCAAACTATCATTAATATAATTATGTACATACAACAAAACACTTATCATATATTTACCTGTATCACAATCTATGACTCGATATAATTCGATAAGGCTAGTGGCAGGTACAAGTGGTAGAGGTATTAGCCAGCGTCCGGTGTTTGTGCAAGCGATACCCTGGGAACCCGGCGTCTTCCGTCGGCTCCGGCGCGGCGCGGGCGCACCCTCCTTGCGATTTTAACCCGAAGGCTACAAAATACGCTGCGACCGATCGCTCGAAGCGTGACTCTGGTGGCGTCGAGCGATCAAAACAAATGAACGAGCTTCCATGCCATGGGCACAGGCCTTCAATTCGAACTTACACAGATGGCAGAATGACATCTAAATGATTAAATGAATGAGTACCTCATACTTGTCCGATGTCCGTACGTGAGCAAGACGCACAGTAGTAAATGATATTATTCAGGTATCATTCTGATGTCAGTGTACGTTCGAATTAGCCTGACAGCCAAAAAACCAGCGAATTGCAGCGATATTGGCCACTAGCTAAGCTAAGTACAACATTTTTGTAAGCCGTTATAGGGTGTTTAGGGTTGACTCAAACAATTGTATTTGTATACCTACGTGTATTTTTGAAGAAGACAATGCGCAATTACATATAGAATCAGCCAGAAACGCAGATATATTAAATATGTTTGGTTGTTTTAACTAATACGAATATGAATTTACATTCATAAGCGCGCAAGTTTTCACTAGGCGTGATAAAATTTTGTTCTCAACATGTGATGGTTTCCAGCAGGTGACACAGGTTCGCTGAGTTATGTACTCGTAATTGCCAGATTTCGTTACAGCTAATAATTTAATATCATTGATTCATTTGTTATACCTAAATATTCAAATATATTGCTACTTCTAATTCATTGCTTTGACGCAATAATACGTTCGCAATACGAAAACAACACTTGTTTAGCATTCCGATATTTTATAATGACTGACCTCGTTTGGCCTTTAGCAAAATAAGTATCATCCATTTCTTCGCATTCGGAGATTTAAAACGTTTGCTTCCATTCATAAAATTATTAATGTGATCGTAAAATTGGGTAAATTTTATTGTCTCGAAGGCATAATGGGAAACTAATGTAGCGTGTTATTATTCAGATCGGCTGTAGCCGTAAAAGTACGGGTGATTGTGTGAGATCCAGCCAGGCTCGCGCGCGACGTTCCCACCGCGGCGGAAGCCCCTTCTGCTATTTGAATATCAAACATATTTCGGTCATATTTCATTGGAACAGTTATGATATTCTTCCTCTTCGTTTTTATTGTACGTGAATTAAATACTATAAAGTAGCAGGGGGCAAGTTCCCAAAAATTTGGATTCCGGCGACGCGTTCTGGCTATTGAATAATAAAATATTTTTTATGTAGGTTGATACTTAGACCGTATTTGTATTGTAATCAGCCGTTGACCTCAATGGTTTTATTAAGTCAGTGTAGAGTGGAAGTGAATGCATATGCTGAGTTCTCTGATAATCACCATTTAAAACAGAGCTTTATGCCAATGCTTGAGTTTGCGTATGTAAAAGCGTATGACGTACAGAGGAGAAAGATTTTAATCCATCGGTTCTCACTAGAGTAATGGTTTTGAAGATTGAATGGCATTTATGATACAAGCTTATCAATATAAAATAATTGCATTACCTACTAAGGAAGCATACACAAACTGCAGACATCGACCAAGAGACTACATAGGTAACGTGTGGAATCTTCCCACTTCCACTAATACGAAACAAAATTTCGATGAACGCAGCAGTGATAACTCACAACAACAATTAGCAAATAAGGTTTTATTTCTTGACTGATAAGTAATGTTTTAAAATAATGAAAAGCAAAGTCATAAACGAATATATAAACACATACGGAAACTATTGTATGCTAATCAATGCATGGTCCCGATAGAATACGTTGTTAAAATATCGAAATGTTAGCAATCGATTGTGTATCGGTATCGTATTGTATTAACACGCATTGTGGTCACCGCTAAAAAAATAATGTATATTGAGCATGGCAAAAACATAAAGATACACTATCAGTACTAACGTAAGTAGAGTTTTAAAGCTAAAGAGTATGCAGATCAATATTTAGGTATAATAGGTACCATCGTCCAAACTGTTAAATGACAGTATATCATCTTATTACAAAAGGCTTAAAGGTCCACCGATGGCCAGTAAATAATTAAGAGTGTAGCCGTTTGTACTTACATATTACTTAACCAGGTACTGAACTATTCAGTTTAAAAAAACCCTAAGCTTAAAACGTCTCAAGCTACCAGCTACTTCTAAGCTTTAAAATATATGTAAGTCTCAAGTAATTAGCAAATTGGTAAAAATCTAAATCCATGCGCACATATTTTGCATAACTGAGCTCTGTGAATTGAAGTAATTTGATGGCAATCGAAGGTTTCACAGAATCGCACAGAGCACTATGTTGTTCTCTGATCTGGTTACGGTCAGTGAGTTTAGCGCAAACGCCGATATGAAATATTATCATTACCAGATGTTGGGAACCAATGAAGACTCAGAAGTGATGTACTTACTTTAAGGTGCCGTGGGTTCGGCCAGCAGAGTTTTTGAAAAATCGTAGCGCTGTTTTAGATCATGATTCATAAAACGGTTGCCAACAAATATAAACAGCAATCTTGAGGCCTGTCTCTAGTAACTTCATCGATTCGAAACCTGATTAAAAAACTAAAGCTCGATATAGAAAAAAATCACGAACATAGGTCTAAAACGCACAGTTAAAATTTGTAATATTTTTTGCATTTAAGCTAAAAATATGAAAAATGTTTCCAAAAATGCAACTCAACGATTACTGCATTAAAATTTATTTACTACTTGCCTGTACATGTACCTATTGGTGCAAGCGAGACATAGTGGCGAAGAATAACAAAATGATATTTTGATGTCAAAATCCAACTTCTCATTCACAGGGGGGGTTATCCTTTAAGTAGGTTAGGTTAGGTTTATTTTATGCCAATCCTGAAAAATTACGCGTTTCTAAACCAAACAGACAAACGAAAATGCGGACAAACAATACATTATGTATGACTTATAACTTTTTAGGAAACAATAAAGACCCGAGATAGTGATATGATTCCGGATCTCAGTTTGGTTTACGGTTGCTGTAGGAATTCGGTACGAACGTACCATGGGCCACGTACAGCGAACTACAAAAGGGCATTGCCACTTTATGAATGAATTCCTTAGGTATCACAATTTAAGCACTAAAGTTAATATAATTTTTTTTTCACTTAACTTCCCGTGTTTACCATACCATTTCATTTTGTAGATTATTATCAGATGTATTTATAAAGAGCCAAGATCTTTCGACCTTTCATGGGCATTGCGCCCCAGTGTCAGTAATTGGTATATATGAGAGGTCGCCAAAGTATTTTGGATGCGAGAAATAAATATTAATAAAACAGCGCAATTGTCTTTCTTTTCCGTGAGAAAATACGCACGAGACAATATTCTTTTGTTTTTCTTTATTGTTATTGCTGTAAAGCATTTAGTGAGTAGCAATGAACGATAAAACATGTTATTTTGTGTGACAAAGCGTCTGGCTTCATGAGAAAATATCGACCCGCAGATAGTGGAATAAGCGAATTATTGGTCAATCACTCAACGGAAGGGAACCAACAGAGGTTTATTGAAATTGTTAGTTTTTTTTTTTACTTAATTGTTATTATTTTCACATTCGCATTTAATAAAACGGAATAAAAGCAAGTATTTTTTTACTATGTCATGCTATTTTGTTAATTACCTACCTGTATAGGTATTACTAATAACTCTAATAAGTACCTACCCATAAACTTAAAGATAGGTAGTAGGTACTTAATTGAAGTTTCTTAGTTATATTATAACAATTAAAATATAAAAATAATGGAATAAATAAATAAATCGAAACTAGCACACCTACCTACATACTCGTATACTTGTGTTGTTCGGGTGGATAAATTACCGTTCACTAGTGATCTGTTATTTAATTTTAATTGCGAGTATATATATATATAGCAACAAAGACGTAGATTTACTGACACTATGTTAACCCACCAATGTTTATACATCACAGTACGCTGGTTCATTCAAACATCCACCCATCCATATGATAATGTGACGAACGATAAATTGGCCACTAATAAGATAATTGGGCGCGCTCTATAGCGACGTAAATCAACATCTTAACAGCTGTGTCCGGACACTAACTCCCGTCTCCGCTATTGTGTCCAAATCATAGGCGCCAGTAGTCATTTAGATTCTGTTAATTCGCGGTCGCTATCGATCAATCTACTCGAGATCTGATCGCAAGTATTGCGACTGACCGAAGAACACTGAACTATTAAGGGCAATGTCCAAGATTAAATATTCTGTAAAAAACATTTCATAGTTAAGTATTCATCAATCGTGATCATGATAAATATTTGTTTACATTTAATTTGTTATTTATATTCTTTACACACTGGCTTTTGTGGCGGGTGACGTGTCTGTGGGTCAACCAAAATCAGTTCACTCAAAATAAACGCATAAATCTTATTATTATGGTAGGTATTTACCTATATGTGATTTTCATTTAACATGGATACCTATCTAAATATATGACACCATACAGTGTATGTCTAATAATTATGAATATACCTAATAATATTTCCGATGGTTTTCTAGTTATTGTCGTAATAAAATTAACGTTGATTTTATCATAAACACAGTAGTAAGTACAACAACGCTATCTGATTCATCCAGTTTGGAACGTTCGAAGTAAACAATCGATTAGTCTCCAGGTCGATTGGCTATAGTGGACATTTTATTGTCTTTTGAACATTTTATAACCGTTTTATTTATTTAATTGAAATTGATGGGGCTTATTAGAAATAGTGTGGGCCGATAAATTGTCATTGAATGGATGGTATTGTATTCCAACGAGGTGGAATGATCATTTTATCTTTTTTGCCACATTATGTTATGCCGAATTCAATATAAGAAAAAAATCAAAATCAAAATTAATTTATTGTGAGGCAACCAATTTCCATAGACATATATATATATATATATATATACTTAACTTACAGATATACCGACACGTCGTGAGCAACTTTGGAATTGTTTAAGTTCTTAGCAAAATTAACACTATTGGTATATTTAGACATAAATAACATTCAGCCCGTATATGTTTCCCATAACGCTAAACGTGTGGAACATCGGTAATGAGTAGGTATGATCGCCGCATGACAATCGGCTAAGCATCGATACCATCGGCATTATTTGTCAACGCTTCGCTGCGTTACACAAATGCTTTTTAGGTCAACAGTCGATTGGGAAACGACGATATGTCCATGTAGTAAAATATAAATAATTTGTTTCGATCGAAATGAGGGCCATTTAGAAACATGAGGGTAATAAAACTAGTGCGTGTCGTGTAAACTCGGTCGCAGGGCTTCGAACGGCATATCCAGTTAACTGAGAGCTGCGGATCATCAGCCGTGTATGGCTCAGAATTGTACACTTTTGGGAGCAGTCTCGGACAGGGGAGCTCCTAATATAATTGGCGACGACATGGTTTCGTTAGCTAATATCGACGGACAACGCATAACGACATTAGCATTCTAGGCCTGATGGGCGTACGTGTCCTGTGAGTGCGGGTGATATTCATACTGACAGTGACATAGCATTTATACCTGTATCTCTCTCGGTTTCATACTTTCACATAAAAATCATTTCATTGCTAATTTTCCATAAATGCAGCTGAAGCGGTATTATGAAAGTACTATCGAACAAGTTGATTACTGACCTGACCCACTGACCTTTGCACATTTACTATGTCATTGGCATTTCATGATTTAAAAAGTAAAATTATTATAACACTTACAGGCCTATTCGGATTTCGAAATAATCACAAGATCTTGAGACGATTTAGAGATCAACTAGATCTACATTAGATATCGACTAGATGTGACGTGGATATCTAAGTCATAACTTGTCGAAATCGTTCAAGAGGACCTCCAGAATCGCGGAAACGTCAAATTTGACATATCTATCTTACAAATATCTTTAAATTATCCGTATCGTAACTTGTTGAAGTCTAGTAGAAATCTAATTCATTTTCCGAATCGAGCCGTTAGGTACTGTTAAAACCTCCGGAATCACCCCAGCGGGCTTAGCAAGGTTGTACGACAAGGTAGTTATCACGCAATAGGTGTGGATAAAACGGCCGTTATCGTCGGTTTTATCATCCATACTATGGTTGCAGACGATATATGGAGTTATCCACATTTGACAGCGGTAGATGATAGAAGACAATTTGCATAACATGGTCGTTGGATAAGATGTGGATAATTTGACAGATTGTCCCATTTTGACAGTTCAACTTAGTTAATTTTAACTACGTGCTTCTTAGATGACGATAAGCCTTGTCGTGAAAGCAAAAGTAGTGAATAATCATATTTTAAGGTATAAATTACAGGTAAATATCAGTTTTTCTATGATTATATTGAGAGTTATTAGTCACAATGTTCCGCTGTATATAATATTGTCAATATTTTCTTCGCAGGGAAGTCAAATTTTATTATTCCTACTCGCGGCTGCTGTTGAAGAAAAATATCGTAAACAGCTTTAAGAAACACTTGCAGCCCATTTGATATGACGGACGAAGAGTTTCGGCATATTTACAGAGTGCGTAAGGAGTGTGCAGTGCATTTACTTATGTGCCGAATTTAACGCCGAGCTTCAAAACGGTGATGGGTTACCTACCAAAACATCTCAAAGGTAAAGCTATAAAATTGCAGTGTTTCTTATAAAGTTAATATGTATTCTATGCATAGACCCTATTATATTTGAAATCATTGATTCTATGTAAAACAGACGTCTTAATGACAATGCTACTAAACTCTTCAATACTAGGTACCGGCCTCATTATTATATGTAAAAGTTAGTATGTTAAGATATCTGTTGTACAATCTCTTACTTATGCTACTAACCTACTAACAGAGGTTACTTAAGCTACTATTTACTTCAACATTCATATCCTGACCTCTAGGGGGAAAATCTACTTGACAAAATTAGATTTACAGTACCGGTCAATAACATATCACCTTTGTGTGTTTTTGTATTAACTTGTAGTAGGTTAGTTTGTAGATTTCATATTTTACTAGTTATTTTATATAAATATGCATGTTTTTCCAGAGATGAGACCTAGCTAGATTGATTTTTCGCCCCCGAAAACCCCCATATAGCAAATTTCATCGAAATCGTTGGAGCCGTTTCCGATATCCCCGAAATATATATACATATAAATAAATAAATATACAAGAATTGCTCGTTTAAAGGTATAAGATATTATGAATACTGAAATACTGTGAACTACAATAAGAGACTCAGCATATTACTAAAAAAGCTCTTTAAAAATAATGAAGTTGACCATACATTAAAACAAAAAACCTCTATGAAAAAATCATTACATAGACCAATTTTTCTCATCGCTGGACAAGGAATACTACTAAACTACCTAAAGCTGTGGAAGTCACTCACAAATAAGTTATACCGTAAAAGCATGGAGGTGATATATTATTGGCCGGTACTGTAATTAGGTACTTATTTGTTTTAGGTTCTAACAGTATACACCACACCAGCAGCACACCTACACCAGCAGCAGCAGCAGCAGCAGCTGCTGGTGTGTAACAGTTACACCTGCTAGCTGATGGCAATTAACTACCAACGTGGGACTAGTCAAGATCATGGCTTGTCCATTGGAGCACTACTGACTGGATTGGCCACACTACTGTAAGCCTGAACCTCGAGCAGTTTGTAGATGCTGTAAACAGAAGGTAAGTTCTTTTGAGCACTGAATTAAGTATTAGACATAAAAAACTGTGACTTTCCACAAGGACTGTCTTAGTAACTTTTCCTTTTTTGAATAAGTATGAGTGCGGCTGTATTATGCATTGAGATATGTACCTACCCATTGTTTGATAGTTATGTATGATAAGTAGTTATCTCTGGGATATATAATCTGGGAATGCAATACTTATTAGGTTTAACTAAGGCACCTAGTTCTAATGTGCTGCCTTGTTTAATGGATATTATTCCTGGCGATTGTTTAGTATATATCTTGAGTGCACTAGACTGCACTCATGTGAAAATACTTACTCCATCGCTGCCACATGAACCTACTTTTACTTATTTCCTTCTTTTTCTTCCAGAAAACTTCTCGTGGATCAAGGGAAAAATTAGAGAAGACGCTCCTAAAAAACTTCCTAAGCATGCAAGCATGCACAAAACCGACTCTTAATAAGCTTAATAAATACATATTTCGCCTATTACTATGTTTTACTATCACACAAATACCTACCTAATTTACCTATATTTCTATACAAGTAGAGACTAGTAAACATTCAAGACGGATAATCTTCACACAGAACACCATTCCCGGGCATGCTTCAATGTAGGTGTCACTTATTCTTATTTTTCATTTTAGCCTTATGCGTACAAAATTTGTGATATTATAGCTTCTAAATGTAAAATCCGACTCATATGCAGTATAGTACAATGAAAGCATAGGTAATAAAAACATTTTAGGCACGTTCTTACTTAAGAGGAAAGGGAGATGGCCGCTTCCGCTTCTCCATACAAACGTAGTCCTCATTTTCCTCTCTGGATATTGACATTATGGAAAATATTTTTACATAATTTAATGTATATTAACCATATAGCTATGCCTCTACGTTCGAATTTTTGATTATTGTAAAAATTAGGAGCGGAAGACAGATTACATACAAATTTTTAAATTCTTCTAACTCTTATAATAATTAAAAATTAAAAAAAAAGAACAACCGTAGGGGCATGGCTGTAGTTGATGTTGATATGATATACAACAAATTGTATCAAAATATTTAATGTTATTATCCAGAGAGAAAAATGTGGACTACGTTTGTATGAAAAGACGCGTCTTAAGGACGCGTCTAGTGAGTCTGGCGGTGAAAAGGTCAAATAAGAATATTCCTAAATGCTCTATTATGCTAATAAGTCTACTTTAGTGACTATAACTGCGGTCAGACTCAATACGCCAATAACTAATGTTGAATATTAAAAACTATGTTAAATTCCATTTAGGTAGATACAAGAATGACAATTCTCGTCACTTGTGGTGTTATCAAGTCTTTTTTGTTTACTAAACTCTATAGATAAGTTAACAATTTCGGCTCTGTGCTAGAGAGAATATTATAAATGGGTAAATAAAACAACTATTGCCAAAAAATTAAACAAAGTTTATTTACACATTAAATGTAGGTGTACAAACAAATCATTGGCTGCCGTACCCGGTGTGAAAGTGCCCATCATGCCAGCAGCTTTATCGCTGGATTACTATGAAGTATGAACAGCTTTTGTACCAGGAACGTCATATGGCGCCCGGGGCAGGCACCAAATTTGCGCCCCCCCCCCCCCCCCCCTCTCCGAAACGAAATGGGACCAACCCCTAAGTCGCGAAAAAAAATTTTGCTGTTTCATACATTTTGGCTGGTCCAATTTCTATGGGAGGGTAAACTATTTTTTTCGCGATTTCGAGGTTGGTCCCGTAGCAAAAGTTACTCAGTATAATCCCAAAACCTCCCTGGCAACGGGAATGTAGTTATTTTTTAGCCATCCTGTATAGTGTATAGGAAGCCTCAGTAGTCCACATATCGATGAATGTCGTCGATAGACAACATGTCACAGATATGCAGCAGCAGCTATTGAAGCAGGTTCCTTCAACTACGGCTCATATGCGCCTGCCGGACAAAGGGCTAGCGATCCACTTGCATAATAGGTATAGTCTATTGGACAGTCCATAAGATGGTAACTTCGACAGGAGACCCCTAACGTAAGACGCGCTAACACTGGACACAACTCTGAAGCACTTGGCCCGCTCGCCTTATAAAACGAAAGCATAGCAACTCCCGCCGAATATCCCTCTGCTTGATAGAAGTTTCTGGCATAGAGTATTCACACTACGGGATGGTGGGCGGTAGGGCGCTACCGTCGTCTTTCAAGGTCGAGTTCGATGCAAAAAGAGTTCCTAAAAGATCGTCTTTCTCTTTTGCGCTGTGGGCCAGATTACCATCCGCATTTCACACTTCACAGTGGTGGTAAATACGACTGACAAAAGTTTCCCTGCTGCCTCAGTTTCGCCACTGAGCGGGGGCCCTTACCATTCTGTCTGATTCGACGGCCTAACTTACGTTGTAAAACGCTTAATGATAATACTAATGAACTGAAAAGGTTGTTTGTTGTTTTATTTGTGGATAGGTATGACACATATATATATTTTTGGAATGGTCTTCTCACTAGCCTTTATTTGATATCCATATTATTGTAGTATTGCTATTTCATAACTGCTCATCTATAAGTTTCGTTTCCAATATAAATAGAATGCTTAACGGCGCAGAAAAGATCAACATTCCTCTCAGACCTCCAACAAAAAGGGGCCAAACTGAAAACCAGCGCTGGACGCCAGTCTAGCACATGCTGAGCTTGGTACCCACGGCCAACATGTCTTGCTAAGTGTAATTACCTATGTATAGAGTAGACAATAAGTTAGTACTTAACCTAGAATAACTTAGTACATACTTATCATAGAATTTATATGTAGGTATATGGTTTGTATTCCTAATATTTTTTCTACCATCAACTTATCATGTTTTGGCAATGGAGCATTCCATGCAATTGTCTACCGTTTGTCCCGTAGAAATGCAGATTTTCTGGAGATTTGCAGGTATAAGAGTTTCCTTTTCTATGACAAATGGTCAAACATGCACGGAAAATTAATCGCTTGCTTTAAATGGCGAAAAAAAAAGTCGCAACACAGGAAATAAAATGCGTTTGTACGGGACAGCTCGTGGAATGCTCCAATAAAGTGATTTCATTTCATATCATAAACTGATGAGGGCATTCAGAGTGTAGCCTTGAGGTTGCCAAGCCAAGCAACCAAGTCAGGTGTCACGGTCTTCAGGTCCTCAACAGGCCCAGGAGTGGAGGAGGAGTGGAGTAGGCAGCGTTGGAAGATATGCTAAGTGGTCTGCATTCTGCATTCGCAAAGTGGGAAAGCCGTCTACCTCCATTTGTGTGGCTGAATTGCAGCGGCCATGTCCGGTTCTCAGGCGGCACCAGATTTTCCGAGGAAGGTCAAACCCTTTTGGTTTTTTAGTTGGGTCAGATATACAGCAACTCCGAGCTGCCGAAGCTGACCATTCCGCTATCCACCTATCCGAAATATTAAAGCTGCTCAGGCTCCCAGCTGTAGCACAGGGTCGGCGGGCAGTCGGGCGGCAGAATTCCTCGTGGACAGGCATTGTGGGGTTATTCGTGATATTCTCAGCCTCCCTCTTCAACGCCTTGAGTCGTCGGATGTGAGGAGGGGCAATGTGACTCAATGCCGGCAGCCAGTGGCGGTTGTAGATCGGATAGTGCCTGAGATGCATCGCATGGTCTCGTTGAGCTTAACGTCCAATCTATGGGTATGTGCACTTTCAAGCCTCCAATATGTTATGACTGAAACAGAAACAAATTATATTAGATGAGGTCAGGCGCAGGCTAGTACTTACAGCGGTTCATTGGCAAATTATGTGAAATTAATGTCACTTTTAGAAAGCTCTCGTTTTTAAGCCAGGGGGATTTTTTTGTTACAGTTGTCCAAATTATCGATTGAAAATAAATTGAATTTTGTTCTAGTAATTATTTATCCGTTATTAAAGTTGTATTATGTATCAAGTGTAGTTCTGTACCACTTGCGTCATAAAAACAAACCAACCAACACCTTATTTATCAAAATGTATCTCAGATATTCTATGCTAGGGTAATATACGACACAAACATACCCACACACATACATAGGCTGCTAAAATCATTCCCATAGTCAGGTATAGGTACAATAGACCACTTTACCAAACACAAAAAAAATATTCCAGCTGCCAGCAGTAAAGAAACCAGCTTCTACTCCCAAGCCCTAACAATATAAATAAGTTTTTGGCAAAAATATAATTTTTGGTACAAGCTTTTATCGCTGACTGTACTCTTCTTTCAACAGGCAACTAATACTCCATGAGTCCATTCTAACAACACCAAGCACAATTAGTTTGCGTTGTTTTATCACAGTGTTCCCATGGCCACCTCATGTCTCCATCATCAGATCAGCTCCATGTCATCATAATATTGCAATTGTCATCCGATTTACATATTGTTATGTATGCAAAATTTCAGCTCAATCGGAAATCGGGAAGTGGGTCAAACTTAGCTGTCAAATGTATATGGCCAGCTTTAGTGCTAACATAACTGTTCCTAGTATTCCTATATTACCTACATGTTATAAGTAAGAATATTGTACGAGTAGGTATTATATTTTTTATAATCTTAGTAGAATAGGTACTAATACAATTTATTTGTATTGAATAAGGCCGGCGCCCCACTGCTGCGCACGCTACATCCACGGCCCACGTTTTAATACAAACCGTGGGCAAGCCCACGAAATTTTGTATAGGAACGTGGGTCGTGTACATAGCGTGGGCAGCAGTGGGGCGCCGGCCTAACTCTTGCAGGGAATTTGTAAGTTACTTGTGGGTATGGCTACTTTATTTATTTAATTTATAAACTTTATTGCACAAAAATATAGAATTACGTAAAAATGGCGAACTTAATGCCAAAAGGCATTATCTATCACCTACTAGTCAACCATAGAAACAAATATGTGACGTTCCACGGCAAAAGGTACCTTATGGCGGCTGGCGCTTACGTCGCATAGCGCCGCAATAATATTGGAGCGGCGTTAATAGTTAATAGCGTAAGCGCCAACCGCCATAAGGTACCTTTACCCGTGGGACGTCACATATAAACACTAAAGGTTGGTGCAAAAACCAATCAAAAAGCAAATGCAGTAGGTATATCTTAGATATACATACTAACATAAACATACATATATGTTATAAAAATAAATGTACTAATATGTATATGGGATGATAGACACTAGACGAGACATTTAGCAGATAACTACCGAGCATGACTACTCAAAAAACAAATTTTCTTGGGGCTTGTCTTACAGGTAGAGGGAGTGCATTCCATAGATAGGTTGCCTGAACGGCAAAACAATCATACATAAAACGGTTATGAAGAGGAAGGACTTAAAGTTTAAGTGAGCGGGACATCCGGAACGGGCATAAAAACTAAATACTTATTAATAATATTTTATCTTTATGTCTTAGATTTATGGCATAAAGTGTGTCTTTTTCTTTTTCAATAAACTTTTATTCTTGCTACAAAACCAGCTTCTAGAATATACAAACAGAGTAAAAAAATATATAAGTTTTTAAAGTGAGGTCTACGGGTTTCAAAGATTTTAATATTTGTTAGAACCCTTAAGTATGCACTTTTTATGCAGTGTGAATAAATGTACTTATGCATAGGTACTGTTGTAGTGTAACTTTTACACATCCTTGTTGCCAAATCAACTTCCTGCAATTATAGTAGTGATAGAACAGGTTTTTAACAAACTTTTGTCACTTAGTAGAACATAATAGATAGAATGAGAAGAAATAGATATTAAGTGTCAATAATATTAAAAGACACCAGAAACTTTTCATGATTTTAGTTTAAGAAAGGTGTACTTACATCTTCAATCCTTTCTTCTAGATCTTAGAACTTGTGTGCACTGTGCAGCATTGCATTTTGTATCTCTGGGTTCCGAGAGGCTCATGAATCTCCCTGTAGGTGTAGGCGAACAGGGGATGCTGAGTTATATATTTGGCTAGCATTTTCTTGTGCGCCGAAGCATCGACTGAAATTAAACATATTCATGACAAAACCAGTTAATGATCAAACGAACTATAACTTTTTCTATAAATAAATTAGAGAAACTTACATTTTGGGTGGCATTTCCTTTAGTTTACACAGCAAATCAGTATTTTTCTTCGACTTGGTTTGTATTTTCACTAAATTCACTGAATCATGCGCGTACGCGATGCTTGTCAATGTCAAGTGAATTGTCAGTTGAGAAAACACGATTATCCGTGCATGTTATAATGTAAGTCAATTTGTATAAAGCTGTCACTCATTTAAACATTTTTCAATTTGGAAGTGTAGTAATAAAACTAACTATTCGTTTTCAAACATCGTCCGACACACGTCCGACATTTTAATAAAGCCAGGCATTAAATGGATTTTTCATAAACTCTAGGCATAGACAATCGTGGGCACTTACGAATGATAGTGGATAACTTTATACGATATCGACGTGGTATTCTTATCGTAACCCGTAACCATGTTCAGCAAAACGATAAAAATACGACTATCGTTAAAAGACGACAGTAGATTCCACGCGCAATATGATATAACCTTGCTAAGCCCGCAGGTGTCCTAATTAAAGGATCTGACCTTCCAAGACGGCACTGGTGCAACCTCAACAGACTTCGCACTGGCCATGGTCGCTGTGCTTACTACAAACTCCGCTGTGGATGGGTGGAATCCCCGGCTTGCATTTGTGGCGAGACTGTACAAACAATCCAGCACATTATAGAGGATTGCCCCATATCGCGCTATGCCAACGGATCTCCTGCGGGCTCAGCACGGTTCCATTTTTATCGACTATCACTATGCGCGTCCCTTTCGCACTTACATACTTGTTAGAACGTGACAGGCATGGTGACAAGGGATAAAAACGCGACCATGCTAAGCCGCCTGAAGACCTGATCGTCCTTAGCGACGAGGCCACCAAGTGGCTGATTGGACTTAATCTGTATTTATAACTGTTTGTTTTCTGTTTATCATACTATGCCATACGATTAAATAAATAAATAAATACTGTTAAAACGTTATATTTAATTAATTCGACATTAGTCACAGTTACTCATGATAATGTTGTTTGGACTAAGATACGATTAGCATGCCTTGCCACGATTGCTAGTCTAGTATGTTAAATAAATACGAAATCAAGATCAGATTTTTAAAGTTCAAATGCCATCCCTAATATGATGTGTGTGTGGTACGAAGTGTGACCTATTTAATATTGTCATTAGATGATAAATAAGTGCGTAGATCTGAATATTGGTTCAACTTGCCCAATTAATAATTAAGCAAGGTGTTGGAAGTATGCAGAGATTTAATTACGTTTGAAATAAAGGCTTGGATTTCCGTTCCAATTTGTGCTCTGACGGCCAAATTAATTAAATGACAATATTGCATTTGCTTTTTTTAACATATCGAATTAAATGGCTGCTGAATCGCATAGGAATACGTATATTCTCAGTATTAATTATTGCAAATCCAATATGAACAATGCAATACTCATTCTAAATATTCTTAATATAATTTGTATATACAAACATATAATTTGTATTTAAACAAAACTGGATAAGTAAGTTAAAATCAGCCGAGTTTAGAAGTTTGCCTAATTGGTTTCTTCTTCCTCCTGAATTGGTTTGACTGAAATATTTTTTAGTGGGAGGTAAATTTAAGACCAGCAATTAGCATTTAACTTATTAAACGTAATTTATCAAAAACGAATTGACTAATGTAGTTTCCAATTACCTGTCCCAAAAATAAAAATTAACATTACTTCTAGAATTTAGTTCTAAAGAAATCTGGATATTTATGAAAAAAACGTGTAACAAAATACTCATTCATGAATATGTTATGAAAGGTCTAATGAAAATGTAATAGGAGTGATATGAATTTCTGAGAGCGCTGTACCACGTTGGCGTCCACGTGATCCCTTGAGAATGGCACCAGCCACGTACCAATAATTTTATTATGAATCTCTTCAGCTACGATAATGTCTGATCACTTGAATATTTGCTTATTGACGTCTACAAATAATTTATATTTAGTACAATACATACGAAGATGAACTACCTACTCCGAATCGCGTCTATTACTAGTCGACAAACCAGTACAAGTACATCCACCTAGGTGGACGGTTAGTATATTTTATTCGTAACCAACAATCTAGTTAGTTTGTTGTTAATGTTTTTTCCTTACTGTCTACCAGGTTGGTTGTTGATATTTTTTTAATTACTGACTACCTAGTTATTTTTTTCTAAACCGAAACCCTTTCACTTATGATTAAACGCTTACAAAAAACCATTAAATTGAACATAAAAAATCTGAAATATAACATTTGAAAGAAATTTATAGGTAGTTTGATTGTAAAATCTATACAGGTACTTAACACATTTACAGTCACATATATGGGTCACGACGAACTGTCTTCACAAGTCCGTGCCCCGAATATGGGTCACTATAGCCGTTGTTGGGTCAGGGGTCACTATGGAAGTAATTTGCTTGGACATACGAGGAAATCGAAACAATTTGTATGGGAACTGTGAACGTGTTAAACAAAACGTGTTAACGAATAGTGTGTCAGGCGGTTTTTCGGTTGGTATATACCGATTATTACCAACCGGCAAACCAATCATAAAAAATTGGTCGGCTAGTACTAAAAGTTCATATTACTAAACAACCAACTAGGCCGATTGTTGGTTAAGAAAAAAAATACTAACCGTCCACCTAGGTGAATAGACGCCGAATCGCTCGATTTAAGTGTTACATTGTTGGAGTGTTTGCAGTTAACGGCAAGGACAACATAGGATTAGGATGGAAGTAAATTTATCATAGATATTTTTTTTACATTATCAGCCGGCGTATTATGGATGGCTTTATCCATCTTTATCCACGTGATAAAATAACTGTCACTTTTTAACACCATGGGATAGAAAGCGACGGACACCGTTATATCACGCTGTCACGTAGACAAGAACGACCATCATATCCGTACTGGTTACTGTCCTGCGCAAACCTCTAATTGGATGGTGTTTAGCAAAAATGTGTCAACCCACATTAATTTTGCAATAAGATGTCAACTCAAAAAATTGACGCTTAAAGTTGACATTTTATTGAAAAATTAATGTGGGTTGACACATTTTTGCTAAACATTATCCAATAAGTTTTCTCAAACTTGCAATGAAATGTCGTCGCTCCGGGCGTTATATCAGGCTTCGAAGTATCACGTTTAGGGCGGAGCAACTCCAGAGAACTGTAAAGGAATTTCATACAAAATTGAAGGCCTAGGCCGGGAAGTAATTTTTTTTAAATTTCCATTTCACAGATATTTGTGACACACCATCGTGGCATTCAGCCATTAAAGTGGTAACACACTATCGCACCGCTTTTAAAAAAAACTATAGGCAGTATTTGCTTTTTGGTTTATGATACGATTGCTTTTTTTTTAGTCTTTATAGGGATGTATCTCCTAAACCGTGCGCCGTAGTGCAAAAATAATCAATTTTTCGTTCCCCTTTCAAATCCCCCAAGTAATATTTAGAAAACACGAAAAAGAAAAAAAAAAGAAAGAAAAATGTTTATAGGGTTGTATCTCCTAAACCGTGCGTCGTAGCGCAAAAATAATACAATGTTCGCTCCTCTGTAAGAAACCCTTAATTAATATTTAAAAAAAAAAGAAAAAAAACAAAAAAAAACTTTATAATGCTGTATCTCTTAAACCGTGCGTCGTAGCGTAAAAATAATAAAATTTTCGTTCCCCTTAAGGACCCCACGCACTGAATAACTTATCACATTAGGACAAGAAACAATCATCATCATCAATTTTTATTATTATTTCATTGCATGTTTAAGAAAAGCACTATACATACCTCGGCGTACTATTATTTTAATGCTTTATAAAAGGTGCTATTGTAATTAAAATATAATGATTCCCGGTCTTAAAGGAAATAAGCAAATATATTAGTATATGTATTTTGTATTGCCGCTATAACAACAAATACATACTAAAAAGTACTTACGGAACCCTCGGTGGGCGAGTCGGACTCGCACTTGTCCGGTTTTTTTCTATCTTTGTTAATTAACGTACTTACCTATTACCGCACGTAATTGATTTTACTTTATCTTGCAAATAATATACAACAGTTAATATATGATGAACATGATTTATTGGATGGTTTTGTTTTGCCAACCAAGGACACTAAAAGGTCTCATTTTAATAAAACATGTTTGTAAATAGCGTGTGTCGTGTCACTTGTGTAAGCAGACAGTAACTTGTCTACCCGTATTTTAATTGATTAATACCAACAAAAAATGGCTATCTACAACATACATACATATTTAAATATTTCAGCCGTTTCCAATATATTATAATGTATGGCTGATGATCATAAGTAACTTAAATTAGAACTAAAATTTTCGCCAAATCACATATTTTGTAACAGAGTTTTGACTTGCCAAATGAATATGTTTGACGCCCTGCACCGACAGGTGCGTTGAACTTAAAATACTGTTAAATATTTGGTGTCAAGGTTACTACCTAGGAAGCTTGAAGCACTGTTACCTGTCCTGAGGCATTTTGGAAGTTTTTTGTGAATGAAAAGTGTTGTCTGCAAATGTGCAAAAAGTCTTGCCTGTTATATGAAACTCCTAGGAACGATATAATCAATCAGACTAGATAAATGTACAGGTTATTTATAACACTAGTATTTATTAAGAAAAGTATTACAACATATGCTTATTCCACTAAAACAGTTTATGATGATTATGATGAATTTCTTGAGGCATTATTATATTAGGTCATTACCTATGAAATTGGCGTTTTGTACGGAGAATTTCAACGAAACACGAATTTCCATACAATTAATTTTGCGGATATTTTTTTGATGGCTAATTCAAACCAAACAAAATTTTTCCAGTAATTTTTGACACCTTTAACGTATGTTTTCAATATCTCCATTTCTTGAAAATTGGTACCATTAGAAAAATATAAGTAATTTTAATACTCGAACCGACAGCACATGAAAAGACCTATTTTCAAGGCTTAATTCTGAACACTTAACAATAAAAAATAACAATTAATTGTATGTAAAATCGTTGTTTATTGAGTGCACTGTAGTTTTATTGTAATTGTGTATGTACTTTTGTAAAAAAAAAAAACTAGGATCAGACTTATATCTATGAACAAAAACGCCAATTTCATAGGTAAGGACCATAATTCGAAACTATACTTAATATTTTTAATCAGATACATCAAGCACGAATTAATTGGCTGTTTAGAATGTTGTTTCGGGCTACTTTTGAAAACTATGCTTTAAAACAAAGCGATCGTATATCAAGTAATTATGTAGCGTCAGGTTAATATTGTAACGGTGCAATATATTACGAAATATGTATAATTAATTCAGGAGCTTCGTGGGGCTCAATAAATTATCCTGGACTCGTAGATCATTCTCTATGCATTCTGGTGCTAATTAATTTAACGCTTTCTTTCTAGCAAACAAGGGGGAGTGAATGAAATTCCAAAAAGTGTAAATGAACGTGTAGTGTATAAGTTATCGCGGGGCTCATTAAACACATTCCGACGTGGCTTCATAAGCGAGCCAACAGGGCGCTCGGAAAACTCGGCCCCAGTAGTTGACTAATAACTATAACATACCGGCTCCTAATAAGCTGTTTGATGAGCGCGTCGCGGTGGACTACCTATAAAGCTTCTTGGTCGCATGCGGTGGCCGAGATCCTGTTTGATGACGAGGTATGAGCGAAGAGCTTTTAATAATTACACAGAGGATTTGGTGGTGCATCTAATACAGTTCTTAATCGAAAGGCAGTACAGCAGCTTGCAAAGATTGTGACCATTGTCCAATTTCATGCATGCGACATAGGAATACTTCTGCTAGTACGTTCTTAATTACCTTTATTTAATTTTGGTCAAATATTATTGTGTGAATTTAACCGTTATTCACATAATATACTTGTGGTATATTTTATGATAGAAAGTAAAAATATGCACCATATAATGTAGTCTATATAAAATCATGTAATATAAGTAGGTAGTATAGAATGACACATAGAGGTACCTATCAGTTCAAATATATCTGCTGCAGGTTACTAAATGATTACAAGCGTAATTAATTTATATTATAGGTAGATATAAATCAATTTATACCGTATGTTGGAAAATGAAACGCCTAACTAGCGGTCGCTTTTCGCTCTAGGCTTGTTGCCCGAGCGTTTTTTATACCATTATTAATACTCTTTAGCCGTCTAGGAACGTTCCGAGAAATATGTCGGCGGAAATATTTTTCTGATTGACTGGCTTGAACGAGTGGATTAACTTTCATACGACAAGAGAAACTCTGATATTTATTCAATTTTAAATACTTATAAAAGATGTGGATTCGTTATGTGTACATAGCTTCTATAAAATATTCATAGTATAATACTAGGCAGTGTACTAATTGAAATGTTAATATGTTAGATATTTTGAAGTTTACAAAAACTTTATAAAACTGGAGTTACTTCAAAAATTAAATAAACCTTACCCTTAGTTTACATTTTGAAAGGTGTAAATCGATTAAATTTATCCGCCAACATATAACATTCTTCACAAATTCCAGTTATCTCACCCAGGAAAATTATTAATCTATCAATATTGAATATGCTCCCCCTGTATCAGGCGAGTGGCTCGAGTATGATGAGTGGGCCAGCGCTTAGTGCGCGGACGTCATCTCATGATATACTCGCCACATTGTGTGGTAATTTCACTCACCCGTTTAATTGCCGGGCCACTGTGGTCTGACAGTTGTAAGATAATTTATTAAGACACCCTGATGGCGGAGACTTGTACTATAATTCATTCGGTCTACGTAGTTACTTGGATTTACCAAATATAAACGCTACGCCTTAATAAGCGAGTAGTGATCTAAAATGCGATTTAAAACAAAGACGAACTTGATCTAATAAGTAAGTCAAGTTACTTTTGAATTCATTTTGTCGCTTAAAATCTAGGCATGTGAAATGTTTTCCCGGAAAACATAATATCTTGAAAGCAGAGCATTATAATTACAAAGAACCAAAGTGGCAAGAACATTTAAGATCCCCTATCATTTCATTGTGACTAATAAGGTATAAACATGAGACTGTTTGGCCTTGCGTGTGCAATATTTTGCAATTATAACTTTCGAATGATGTAGGCATAATTGACGCCTCGCGATTATCTATAATAGCTCCATAATCGATTAAATCCCGATGCTTGAGCATTCGATTCCCGTGCGACTCTGTGACTAATCGTTATGATGACTCTTTTTTTAGTATTTCACAGAATGCATTCCTATTAGTACCGTCAGTTATAAAAATAATTCCGCAGGTGGCGAAGGGCAGTGGAATGTTACTCTGCTGTGATAGTTTTTACCATTCAGCATCGCGGCAACTAAGTGAACTCTCAGTAGCTTTAAAGAATTTTAATAAGTACTTATAGATGAATGCAGGGAAAATGGCATGAAAATTACAGGTTTAAAAGAGCTACTTATTTGAGTTTTTAGAATTATGAATGGACACAAATTAAATGCAGATTTTGTAGTTTTACGTGGCACATATTTTCTGTTTCCTCATTATAAATACATACGAGGGTACATCAAAAAGTCTTTAGAATTGATATCAGCTAAACACATAATGATACGTTTTGATTATTGGTCATGATACATCACTTTTTGGTAATAACTTGCATAAGTAAAGACATAAATAAATTAATTACTTTTTATGTTATCGATAAACAATGACAGTAGGGTAGGTGATGTGTTAATATCAGTAAATTCAGGCAAGTTTTTGTGATCATTCAGGAACGATTTTCTTAAACGCAATTAAATAAAATACCTAATTTTATGATGATTTTGGGCCTCAGACCATGCAGTTTCCCAAGAATGCTGCGCAGAATCTTGTGGTTGAATTAAATAGTTGCGTATTGCGTAATCAAGAGTAGGTATGTCTTTTGCAATTACTTCACATTCTTTGATTCTTAAAAATCTCCTATAAATTGGCTGTACTAGCGATAAACTAAAAAAAAAAGGAAAATTAGTACCTAAAATTGTGATTATTTTTTTTTATGGACGAAGATGACAGATTTTTTAATACTGAATATGCAGATAAACTAATAAAGAGGTTGCCTAAAAGTAAAAAAACCGGCCAAGTGCGAGTCGGACTCGCGTTCCAAGGGTTCCGTATATTACACAATTTTTAACAATCAGTGCCGGATTAAGATATGTTGATGCCCTAAGGATTTCTAGGTGCCCCCTCTCCCTCGGGTCATCAAGATTACATTGATTTTTTGGTAAATTGAGAGAAGTTCATTGCCGCGTTACAGCTGAGAATGGAAATCAGTCACATCATTTTATCACGAAAATTGACAGTGCCGCAGCAGTAATGTTGCAACAGAGTACCTAATGCTGTTGCAGTCGCCACCCGAATGTCACCTTTATCATAGCTTAGAAAGTAATAGAAACGCGAGCGAAGCGAGCGCGGAAATTTTTCGATATAAAAACGCAATATGATAGTCAGTTGTAAATTTTTACTTTTAGTATGGAAATCAGTCACATCATTTTATCACGGAAGTTGACAGTACTGCAGCAGTAACGTTGCAACAGAGTAATGTTGCTGCAGTCGCCACCCGAATGTCACCTTTATCATATACCTTATAAAGTTATTGAAAAATTTTTCGATATACAAACGCAATTTTACTTTTAGTCCCAACCAGGCGCGAATCCAGGATTTCATACAGAGAAGGGATGGGACAGTTTTCTATCAGCCTAGCTTCGCATAGGGCTCGATATTTCTTAGGCTTCGATATTCGAGGTTGTTTTCATGCATAAAATATGCAAGAAAGCAGAGCTTGGAATTGAATTGGCGAAGTGTGAGAAAGGCAGTAGGCCTAGCTGCGAAAGAGGAAAGCTTGGATTTGGATCCACGCCCAAGTGTAATTAAGGCAGAAGGCCTCGCATAAGACCTAACGCCGAACCGCAAAAGAGTGGGTTGAAATCGAATCTATGCATGTAATCACGACTCTTCTACTGCTACCGATTGTTTCCCAAAGAATTACGCGCCATTATTTTTACAAATTAGCTTTTGGACAGCTAAAAAAAATCGTGTGGTAAAAACGATGTGTCTGTCCCTAATTTTAAAATTTGTTCATCTTTTTCAACCTGGCATTTTGGTGCCCCTCCTGAACGTGGTGCCCTAAGCACGTGCTTGTTTTGCTTATTGGTTACAAAGTCTTTATTAATTCAACCATTAAAGTCGACGAGTACAAAAAACTTTAAGCTAGCTCTCAATTTAACATTTTTTTTAAACATTCTTTTTAATTTGACCTTACAATTACTCGTAAGTAGGTAAGACCGTTAAATATTTTTCTCAAAAATGGACGGCAAAGTCGACTTTGCCGTCTAAAAAATAGGTCGCGAAGCGCTTAGTTTATGGTCAGTCAAAAATTAAAAAGTTAAAAACATTGCAGTCTCGATTTTGGGACTGCAATGTCGCATACAAATTCCATTATTTGTCGAGTTCCAAACTTTTTAAAAGTTGAAATGGCCATATCAATTGAAGGCACATGCCCTTTGAACAGCCAAACAGATGATTAGTACCGCGACTATTTAGTTGTCTCAAATAGGTTGGCGTATTTTATTAAAAAAATAAAAAGGTGGCAAGGGCTTTCTTCTGTGAAAATATATACGTAACAACATTGCTTTTGTAAAATATTTCTATGATATTTATATTTCTTCCACCATTTTTGAAAAAAGCACTATATATGACTCGGCTGCAAGGCTACTTGCTGGATTCGGATTCAATTAAACGGACTCCCAAGGTCGTCCGTTTAAAACGAATCCTCAGCCTGCAAGTATCTACTTCCGAGCCTCGCCAATAATGTACTATAAAATGATTATCTTATCAGAAAATTATCACCAATTACTCTAAGAAAACTACTACTCTAAGTAATCCGGCACTGTTAACAATGTATTTTTTATGTGAAACGTGAGTGAAATCTCTTTAAAAAATCCGTAGGGGTCGGATTAAAAACTGTAATTAAGTCCGACTCACGCTTGACTGTACATTTCTAATAGGTTTTCCTGTCATCTATAGGTATAGACCTATTTTATGTATTTTTTTCAAAATTTTAGACCTAGTAGTTTCGGAGATAAGGGGGGGGGAATGGTCATTTTTTGCCTATTTTCTTGAATAACTTCTAAACTGTTGATTCGAAAATTATAAAAAAAAATATTTGAAATCCTTACAATAAGCTCTTTCATTTGATATGTAACATGATATAGTTTGAAAAATTTTTTTTTTCATTTTTTCATTTACCCCCCAAAAGTGGCCCCCATGTTTAAAATTCATTTGTTTACGTTACATGTCCGTATTCGGGTCACAAACTTACATATGTGTACCAAATTTCAACTTGATTGGTCCAGTAGTTCCGGAGAAAATCGGCTGTGACAGACGGACAGACAGACAGACAGACAGACAGACAGACAGACAGACGCACGAGTGATCCTATAAGGGTTCCGTTTTTTTCCTTTTGAGGTACGGAACCCTAAAAATAACAGGATACCTGTAATTCCATGATATCATAGCGTTTCTAATTTCTTTTTGATTCCCCCTCGTATAGTCTGTGCGGAAAGAGAAGAGTCGTGGAATGTATGGAGCCCAATACATTCCACAACTCTTCACTTTCCGCACAGACTCAATCCCTGAAATCTCCGAAATTGTTTATGAAGTATATTGTATCCTTTTTCATAATTAGAGGAAAATAGATGGAAGAACGAATATCTGCAATAGTGCAAAAAGTGGAACCCTGAAAAATTAGATATCGGTTAAATTTAAAGGTAAAAAATATTTTTCTCAACAAAGATAAGAAAGAGCATACTTTGGTAATTAATAAAAGAAACATTCAATAAAGACGTTGTATTCCTTAAATTGCATTATGAAGAAACCACGGCCCAGAAGTAGGTATTTGAATTTACCTGAAAAGTCGACAGTCGAACAAACTGGTTAAATTTTTACTCGAAATAAAATGATTAAAATTCTTGCAAAAAAAAGTAAACTACCCTAAACATTTTAGGGGTACAGTACAATCTATTTACGAACGATTTCATTCCCACGCAACCTATTGTCACATAATCATCTTAAATAAAGTTCTGTCTCTAATAAATATTTTATTAAAATAAGTAAATATTTATAAATAGTCAATACCGATGTTATATTAAGCAGTGTCAAGCTCTCGTTTGAATACAATGCCATAAATTATGTGATAAAATTAAGTGGCGTCAGACAACAGAAGTCATGAAATGACTTACGTCGGAGTTAACAACATAATGCGTGCTTTTAGACTTTTTGTTGACACGACACAGCCACGGCATTTCCTGCTACCGTATGATATTAATAAAGAAACAACGGAATTATGATCCTTATCTCTAGGTATTAACGTTCTTGACTCAGTGGCACGGTGCTACTTATAATTTACTTTTTTATTAACTGATGATAAATTTGCGTTATGAAGACTTAAATTTCTGCTGACATTAAATTTCATGCACTTAATAATGGGTTGGCGATATAGATACCTAACAGTTTCTTAATGTCGGCCCGATTCTAACTTTAAGATACGTCAGTTAATAGATCTAGAAATAATATGGATTAGATATGTCAGTGTCAAATGTTTATGATATTTAGATATGTCAGTTTCTTCAAACAAAAACCTCACTTTTGACACTGACACATCTTTTTGCTGGGACATCAGTCAGCCGCGACCACGACCAGTGAAACCTGTGTCGAAACGTCGGTAAATCAAGGTAATTGAATAAAATTCGTGTTAGACCCGTCTATAAATGTGAGATAATATTTGAAGTATCTACTAATAGATTAGGTCAGAAGACTAAAAATGCCTGACAAAAAACTTCACGAATGGCCCAGCCTAGCAAAGCTTGCTAACCCTGAGAACTACACTAAACATAGGCGATGCGCTTTGCCCCATAATTATCCAAAGCCTATCAATGCAGATACACATGACAAACTACAAGGAAGTGTCCAATTAGGCATTGGTCAGGTATCGTATGCGATAATTCCGCGAGTGCAATTGATTCCACGTCTGCTGATAGCAGTGGATGTTGTCTAGCGTTATCAGATCGACGCGCGGTCGCCGACGCCACACGCGGGCCACGTGGGAATCGCCATTCATTACTGAGAAATTATACAACATCTTACAACATATTATTTAAAGTGTCTTCTGAAGCTGGTATTTTACCATATGAAATGTTATCTTTGAAAATTACGGGTTGTGTTGTCAGTGTGTAGTACCACTCAGACTCACTTGTTTTAACTCATTGAACGCCACGCCTATTACATAAACACGGCATTATGATGCCTTATTGGAATGCATTAAAGTTAATATTACACTATTTTAACCGTGCTCGTCTATGGCCGTCTTTGGCGGTCAAAAGGTAAATGACAACTCTTATTAACCGAAGTTTACGACTCGTTGTTGTTAAAAGATCAATTTCAGCAGCAAAACTGTATTTATATTATAACTTATTTTTCTGAGTTTTAGAGCTATGTTCGGGTTTATTTTCTATCATGCGAAGGTTGTATAATCAGGTTCCGAATCGATTGAGTTACTAGAGAAAGGCCTCAAGATCGCTATTCATATTTTTGGGAAGATAGAAGATGTTAATGTCAACTTTAGCCAGTCTTCTCCGAGAAAACAGGGACAACGCCGTCCTCGAAACGTCGGAGGTAAATTTCAAAACTTAATTATACGCGATTACTTAGTACCATTTCACGAGATTCTCTGCGATCAGTCTATGAACTCTATGAACACGATTTCAGGCTTACTGGCTACAATAGTCCTGTCAGATAGATAAGATCGATCCTAATAAAGCGTGGCTTGAGCATTTTCGAGAGAACTGGCGCAGATGGGTATACCTACTCATCGTAGCACGGCACTTCGTGGTATGGCACAGCAAGTTGCTGGTGAATCCTGGCTTCGAGACTATTTCTATGCATGTTAAGTAAGATGAGAAGAGCCGGATATGATACTTAACTTATAAATTTTATTTATTTGAATTAGCAATATTGGACACAATACATAAAAAACTTAACTTATTATTAACGTGTCTACAAGACCATGACTTTTTTCGGACATTACAATCAATAAAAAAACAATCTGCGCACACTGTACTGAAGCACACACAAAGGACTATTCGTGTTGAGTCACAAATACAGGCAGATAGGTTCAAATGACCTGTATTTACAGCGAAAAGCATTCAATTATGCTAATTTTTATGGGTCTTTACGTAGCGTATCGACTTAAAAAGTTAAACAAATGCTGCGTCCTAGCTTCATATTTTACAACCATAAAAACGTATATGGAGCAATATGTGCATAAATGTCAATATTTATCCGGCTCGGGCGTATGGCCCCGGCATTCAATTTATACGGCAGCGCGCCTAGCGGCGGCGCGGCGCGGCGCGGATGCTGGCGGCCGGGCTCACAGCGGTATACCCACGTTATTACGTCCAGCATCGTAATTGTCGATTAATTATCCCGATTTCAATAAAACATACGACTTACAAGTGAAATTGTATAATTTTAGACCATAAATACTCACTAATATGGTATTACTGCCGCTGTGACTGTCGAGAATATTCTTCTATGCCGCACCCATAAAAATGTATAAAAGCCTTAGTTTCAAACGAATCATGGTCACAAAATATGCGAAAACGTGATCGCGTTTGAGGTCCAATAAACAGGTCCTAAATGAAAAATGAAAGACGCGGTACGTGAAAGTATAATGTGGTCAAGTAGGTATTTTATGTGTTCATTAATGCAGGCCTGTGTTAATAACGAGGCAGCACGTCCTCGGTTCACAGGCCACCAGGATCAACGCACACATTTATATTCCGGCAGCCTGGTTGTGGCGTTTAGATTTGGATTATATTTGGTCATTATCATGCAGCAAGCAGTCCCGACTGTTTGTCTCATTTGGAAAACAATGTAAAATATTACAATCATTACCGTCCTTCTCACCGGTCAATATCCATCCAATAAAGCCGATCGATTATTCGACAGCGAACTTAAGTATTTTGTTCCGTA
Organism: Cydia splendana; assembly: GCF_910591565.1. Lineage (NCBI taxonomy): Eukaryota > Metazoa > Arthropoda > Insecta > Lepidoptera > Tortricidae > Cydia > Cydia splendana. The sequence continues at coordinate 11,338,764 of NC_085964.1, read as the reverse complement.
TGCATTAAATTGTTGAAATAAGTTACCTAAAGACTTATTTTAAAACGAAATCAAAATAACTCAAAAACAGTATTTAACATTGTGTTGACCATTGGACCCTGGCTAAAGTTGTTACGGAACCCTGAATGAAAATTTGTATGCAAGTACCTACATACTACTAAGTACATTTGTTCATATCATTCAGCGCAATTTGACAGTTATTCCAACACAATTAGTCATCAAAAGCGCATAACTATGGCCATTCCGATGTTAATACGCTCGGATATGGACAAAGTGACAAAAGGACATTAAAGTAGAATGAGGACAAATGACAAATTATAATAATAGGACACACCTGCTATTCTTTTGATCCGGCATTTCTCTCATTTATGACGTTAATCGAGCGAGCTCGAGTGTTCACACACATAGTTGTGGACGACAAAGCAGCGCACTCAGACAATGCTCTCGCTTTATTAATATTTTTTGTATCGCACAGAGATTCTCTTTCATCTCACTTAATTTTAGATCAAACTATAGTTCTTACATTTAGATCACGTCATTATTATTGCAGTTAAATTCGAAAGGTGCAAACTTGATGAAAATGTTATAGAATTATGATCTTTAAGGCTCAGGACTGCAAGGAACAGATCGCTGTTCGTTGTCATCCGAGTTAAGTTTGATAAAGTTGATGGAGGAAAGATAAATAATAAGCGGCATTGCTTACAGGCCGATGCGTGGTTGTCGCGTGGACGGCGGGTCGCGGGCCGAATTAGTGAATCGTCGGCGCGGGCGCACGCAGGCGGGTTTTGTCTAGCGGCCTCTCTCGCACATTAATCTCACAGCCGAGATGAAGCGGTATGCATTTGTCAACGTGTCCGCGATTAACTCGGAGAAACTCTTTCTATTGTATTCTATTGTACTGAATCAATTCAATTATGAAATGAATGAAGATATTTATGAAGAATTAACGGCTATAAGTACCAATTCACAAAACCGAAGAGTCAATCAATGACAAAGTAGTCAAGTAAAAAAGTATTCCGTACTATTCCGGCTAAGTTATATGTTGAAGCCTCGGAAACGGTTCTCAATATTATGGATTCAAAATGAATAATAGTACATTATTGTCGAGGCTCGGAAGTAGCTACTTGCAGGCTGAGGATTCGTTTTAAACGGACGACCTTGGGAGTCCGTTTAATTGAATCCGAAGCCAGCAAGTAGCCTTCCAGCCGAGTCATATATAGTGCTTTTCTCAAAAATGGTGCAACAAATATAAATATAATAGCAATATTTTACAGAAGCAACGTTCTTACATATATATTTTCACAGAAAAAAGTAGAACAATTGAAATAGTTTGCTTTGCCGCCTTTTTATTTTTTAAATTTTAAAATAGAAGTGTATTTTTCTGCCGAAAATACGCCAAGCTATTTGAGGCAGCTAAATAGTCACGATACCAACATTATAATAATTATTACTAATCATCTGTTTGGCTGTTTAATGGGCCTGTGCCTTCATTTGATATGGCCATTTAAACTTTTTAAAAGTTTGGAACTCGACAAATAATGGAATTTGTATGCAACATTGCAGTCCCAAAATCGAGACTGCAATGTTTTTAACTTTTTAATTTTTGACTAACTCCGCACTTCGCGACCAAATTTTTATACGGCAACGTCGACTTTGCCGTCCATTTTTGAGAAAAAACTATTTTTGTACTCATCATCTCAGTTCATTACATAATGAAAGCGTGTTGTATGCAGCCTTTATTTACTCCAGGTACTATAATTGTACCTGTGGTAATTTTAAGAGAAATTAAGCGCACGTAATGCTTCCGCAGATAATACCTACCTACTCGTCTTGAAAAAAGTTGAATAAGACGGTCGTACGAGTACTCGGCGGTTACGCCCTGAGACAACTCGAGTATGCGAATAAATTAGTCGGTCGTTAGACGGTCGGCAAATAGCTATCTCAGAAATATTGCGTGCATGAATAGCGTCCCGTATGACGGACAGCAGAAAGGCTTGCCCTTAAACTCGCCTTGTATTATTTTGTCATTATTAAATTCCCCTGTCACCGGTCACCGGCGTGTTCTCATTTCTCCCTAAGAAAATATTGTATGCAAAATTATATGACATTTGAATGAACATTTTAAAGGTCGTATAAGATTTGTTTGCAGTCCGGCAGGTTTGTTTACTTAGGTATATTTAACGAATGTTAAATATAAGTATTGACAAAGTTTGATATTCTCTAATATGTTTTATCTAGATTGGCGAATACCTACAATAAATGACATGTACGCATACTAAACCACAAAATATTGAACACTTGTACGATATCAGAGATAATAACAAAATGGTGCTCATAAATACCTGAGCAGTGAGCACGATTATATTAAAAAGGCGTTAAAGTCCCTGTTCTGATATTATGCAGCACTTTTCATAGTGAAAAATATAATTAGTAGCAACTTAATTTTTATAAACCTATATGTATAGACATAAAAATCAAAAGGAGTTCATAATTAGGCGGATACTTTTTTTTTTAAATCACATGTATTCTTATCTGTTTTAAATAACTCAACTACAAGCTTTTTATCTCAATAAAGCAATGCCAATTATCACCTAATCCGAAACTACAATTACCTACGTGTGCTGCAAACACACCCATACAGTTACACACAGCATAATTGAATCTAAACCTGTAACAATAACCCAATTGCAAATGTCGATAAACGACACTCAAATTACCGATCATTCGGACATAATGGCGGAAAATGAACGAAATGAGCTGGAACAGAAGAGGCACAACACAATCGCACTTCACGGGGCAATCGGCCCGCAACGATGCCTCGATGCGTTATCGACAGGTCCTCAATAAGCCGCAAAATGAAATTTCTTGATGCCGTCAATCATTTTCCCCTCTGTCTCTGAAGGGAATCACGGCGCGATTCGGGAAATGAATTAGAGATTAACTAGATACGATATAGTAAAGATATGTGACGTCCCACGGGTAAACCTCATGGCGGTTGGCGCTTACGCTATTATTAACGCCGCTCCAATATTATTGCCGTGGAACGTCACATATCTTTACTATTACATATCTAGTGAATCTCTAATTCATTTCCCGAATCGCGGCGCCAGCCGCCATAAGGTACCTTTTGCCGTAGAACGTCACATATCTTTACTATTTCATATCTAGTGAATCTCTAATTCATTTCCCGAGTCGAGCCGTCAGTATACTTGTCCTCTAAAGAAGAAGCGAGAGCGATTTGGCAACAACATCCGTTTTTCATGGCATGATACAAGTTAGTATACAAAAACAATCTATTTATTTATCAATATATATTAACTTTTCATAGTTTATATCATAATATTATTTTTATGAAATGAAAAACAAACATTGATAGAGTTAGACCAAGAAAAGTCTGCAGCGATTTTGATAGCCCACGCAGTGCAACTGTTATTTTAAACGTCAAACTTCTATGAAATTATGACTCATAAATAACACTTGCAGTGCGTGATGGGTTTCAAAATCGCTGCAGACTTTTCTTGGTCTAACTCTACCATGAAAATTGAATGTCCCGATCCCATTTCTAATCCATTAAATCTATTATGTATATCCTTTGTTTCCTAAGGAACTCGAATATGTGGGAAAATGTAACGAAGTTAAGACGCTACGGTATTACCATCAAGTGTACTGTTTTTGTGGTAATGTATGTATGTATTAAACTCTTTATTCTACAAAAAACAAAACACAAATATGCCACAGGATAGGCAGTACAAAGGCGAACTTATCCCTTGTCCCTTATCCTTTTTTAATATTCCCTAATCGCTCTACGGTTATGCCATGCAACATCGTCGGAATGTAGTGATCAACGCATATTCCCTCCGCGACTCCGTTTTCGCCACTCGCACGTAAAAACTTACAATAAGAACCCGTCAAGCTTGTGGCATGTCCTCCTGCATATTTTTTCCTCTAAAATATATATGTAATATCAAAAAAGGTAACACAACCAACCTAAAATTTTGATACGAATTAGGTATAATAAACCAAATAGGCATTATGAACAAAATTTTATAGCTATACCTACTTCAATTAATTTACTAAGATTTTTTTTATAAACTGAAATATATGTCATCATATATTAAAGAAAAAGTGATACTTTCAAGCGCCGTGGTAGTTTCAAGCAGCCGCTAGCGGCCACTATGAAGGTCAAAGGCGGTCACTTTCTTTCATTTGTAGTCTGCCTCTTTCGCACTCATGTTCATATAACTACGTGATAGCGTCCCTTTTGTACACTTTGATTACCTTTAAACATTAAGTGTAATTTAAGATCTGCGGAATAGACGTAAAACGCCTGTCATAAACGAGTGCTAGACAAAATAAAACATCGATAAACCTTTAACAGAGTACACAGTATTCTACCTAACGTCATGAAAGCTGCTTATATTAGTACATACATAAATGAAGATGAAGGACGAGTCCTGGATACTTATAAGCTGTACTTATATACAGTACAGATATTTTTGCGGGTAGGATGGATATATCTTTCATTTTGTCGATCACTCATATTTGCTACAAAAACTTCTAGGGATAATTATGAATTACTTACAGCCATGTATAGGTACGTGCTGTTGATGTTTTTTTTTAATACATTCAAAATTTCTCGGTTTTATTGCTTCTGTGTTGTCATCCGTGCTGTCGCGTCGTAGCGGTATTTAGGCCAGCGCAGCGGCACTTTATACAATGACGTTATAAAACATGCAGGTGTGTAAAACTTATTACCGACACTTTAAAATTGTCAATAAGTTACAGTTTAGCACCCAATAATCAACCATGAATTGAAATGACCTTAATCTTCCAAAACGTACGTGCAATTCAAATAAAATTCTTGGTAAACGAATGCGCAAGTAACGCGCGTAAAGCGAATGCACGGCGCGATTCGGGAAATGAATTAGAGATTAACTAGATACTATATAGTAAAGATATGTGACGTGCCACGGAAAAAGGTATCTTATGGCGGCCGGCGCTTTTATCTTCACTATTTCATATCTAGTGAATCTCTAATTAATTTCCTGAATCGCGGCGCCAGCCGCCATAAGGTACCTTTTGCAGTGGAACGTCACATATCTTTACTATTTAATGTCTAGTGAGTCTCTAATTCATTTCCCGAATCGAGCCGCAAGTCGCTGCACTGCATTGCGCGCTGCGTACCGCTTCGCCTCCCCACACAGACGGAAAAATATTCCAGAATTGAGATTGATGTCGCACGCATGTGCAGACGGCCTGTCTGTATGCAAAACAACCATACCTAAATTTAGAAATAATTTATGTTCATACTCCGCGATTATACTCGTAGATAAAAATAACTAAGCATTACCTTGCTTTAGGTCGTTAATTATGTCTTTCTAAAAATATGATACAGATACTTTTCAATCTGAAATATAGGTATATTTAAAAGGACACCTTTAAACACATTGCTGCAAAATGCGATTTTAATTATAATAATTGAATTCTTATGTTAAAACTAATTGTCAATTAATAATTAAAATGAAATCCCACTTAAGGGTTAGGTCCCACGCGATAAGAGCGTTATTTATACACCCTCATCTCACAAAGGAACCGCTGCCGAATATCACCCATAAATATTGGACTGAGGTGTAATTTTTCACATACCACGTCTCCCCGAGCATCGCACCTTTAAAATAAATGCAAACAAAATTTAATAGGGAGAGATGCACGGGATTGCGTGCTTCACGTAAAAATAAACGATTGTCGAATGTTCACTGTAAGGTATTTTGTTGTGTTAGGACTATCGATTCATTATTGGTCTTGTCAAGCTACGATTATAAAAACTTTTTGCAATGATCTCACAGAGCGAAACTCTATTTTATAAAATTATGTAAGTATTGCTGTTGAAAATCCAAAATGTTGTACCAACACTAAGAAATAAATAAGATAAGATCCTAAGATATTCACTAACTATGATCCAGTAGGTAAATGAATTCACCACACTGCCCTTAATATAAACCTATTTATGTGGAACATTATTACTAGACTCTACAAATGTCAAACCCAAAAACCTGATTACGTCGTCTTTACAACAAGACCTTCAAGAAATAATGAATTTGCATCAGCTTGGAAATTTATATCCCTGTGAAAAAAACATGTGACAGCACACCACTAATGACTGCTGCTATCTGAAATATCCGAAATATCCGAATAGTGAGATGATGATAGTCTATCGTAATTTTTGAATCTTTATCATAGTATTCAGTCATTAGTTATTATGCCATAGTTATTCAGTCAATGAGACATTAGTAGGTACCTACTTGTGTATGTATTTGTGCGGCACTCGCGCGGTAAACGAAAAATGAAATTCAATGACGCGTGAATTTGAATTCAAGAGCCGTGTGGGGAGCCGTTGACACACAGTAACATCGGGACATTAACGTCGTATAACCATACTGTAAAATTGCGGCTCCTTTGCAATGTTTTTGCTGTTTTCCTTATAGGTGCTACTCATCAATAACACTTAGATCATGTTTTAAGTGTAGAGGCGGGGACTTATTGATTTATGGACTTGACCAGTGGTGGGCAAACTTTCTTCATGGTGGGCCAGAAAGTTTAGGAACTTTAAGTGGAGGGCGAGAATTGTAGCCAAAATTTATTTTGATTTGCGATAATCGTGTGGGCCAATGCCATATACTAAATATACGAATTATTTCATAGGACCGGCGGCGGGTCGGATAAAATCCATTCGCGGGCCGGAGATGGCCCGCGGGCCGTACTTTGCCCACCACTGGACTTGACTATCTTATTCACCATAATTTGTGAGGACGCATGGACTCGACGCATGTTTACTTATGTCTATGAATCATATCTACTCGGCCTCTAGACCAGTTATAGATATGAAGCTGTCCAAAAGACAGAGCGGGGTCGTGCATTTATTTACGATTATTGGTTATAGACAGAGTTGAGCGACGGCCGGACTCCCGTGAGCCTCGTAACGCCTCGGACTTCGAGCTTTCACTGAGGGTACCGCGTTTGACGGATATATCCGTCTTCGGGGAATACTTCCATGTTTGCAAAATCTACAATTATAAGTATTTCTTATATTTTAGAACTAGAGTAACTACAAACAAAACTATGTACAAATATATGACTTAAAAAAACATGAGGAGTCACTGCAGAATTAGATTGTAACGGAAGTTACAATAATTAAATACTGACTCCAACTTAGCCTCCAGAGACCCCTTGTGCAAATTTTAGTACAAATTCCACAGTCAATTTTGAACTTTTATTGTTTAACTAAAGGTTCCAAATTTAACAACAAAACAACTGGGCTATAACCGCGAAAATCGAAGTTCGCAAATTGCGGGCATTTTTCTCTGTCACTCTAATTACGCCTTCATTGGAGTAAAAGAGAAAGATCCCCGCAATTTGCGAATTTCGGTTTTCGCGGTAGCCCCTCTGCTTCCGGGTTAGATTAGGGGGAGATTAGGTATCTAGTCATTATTAAGGAAACCCTAAACTGATCTCATTTCTACCATAAATCAACGTTGGCCTAAGAAAAACCAATAACAATTTCTTATATCTTATCCCAGAACACAAATGTCAGGAAAAATGGCCAATAAATACTCCCGACCTATTTGTCACAAAATAATCTGAAATCCAACAAATAATACAGTATCAATAAAAAAGAGGATAGAGACATTGCACGCATTCGTAATAAAAATCTCACCATAAATAACGATCATGAAATATAATACACCTGCAATCTTCGGGAAATGGGAAAATCATTTTCCGAGGGCGGGCGCGGCCGCCGTGATATTGTTATAAATGTACTTTCTGAGGGCATCAATAATAATGCCGGCCACTCGGCTGGACGCACAACGATAGCGAAGAACACCGCTACTCTCACTTTCTAAATTAATTTTGTATGCTACATTTAACTAAGCACTTTAATATAGGTAACATATATACATACTAAATTATCATTTTTGTTCTATTGTAGTTTTGTTCAAACTATTTAAGTTAATATTATGTATATTGTTATATAAAATTGTCGATATAAAATTAAATTGTTATTTCCAGTAAATTAATAACGGTGATTAATACGACTTTGCCTTTCCTTTCCCGTGAATGAAAACGACAAACAATTTTACAGGTAGGTACTAGTTAAATTAGCCACAATGAAGACACAAATGTGAGTAGCGTAGTTTTCCCCCTCGTGCGCGGAGCCGCGGCCGCCGCTGGGAGTCATTCCGTCCCGACAGCCTGTAAATTCTCCATTACGCGATATGAAATATGCCGCCTGCGCTGCGCCCCGCTTGCGTCGTTTACGAGCCCCGCTATGATTTCTGTCATTTCTGATCCACCTTACTTCTATTCTTAGAGCTATCTGTACATCATATACAACGTTGCACAACGTACATTAATTGTTCCAAATGTGAGACACTTTGTATTCAAACACATCCACGAGTAAACCAACGACCTCGTTTTGGCAGAATGCGTCAAGTAAAATAATTATGTAAACGACCCCTACATTACAATATTTTGTGATTTCAACACGAAATTCGGCTTTTGTTCTCGTACTGGTGTAACGACTTTCCACGGCCACTAAAACGATATTATATCAATTAAGAACCTGATTTAGCTGCGTCGGAAAAACTCAAAACAATGAGGTGTCGTAATTGTCGGCGAAATAATGCGCAATGAAGCGTCTGATTTGTATGCTCTTCACGTAGGTATTTACCGCGCGACAGTTTAATTAAAACTTATACCCATACTCATCTCTACGAAAAAAAACAACCATCGTTTAACGCTTTAGTAACACACGCCCCGCACTCTCAATAATGACTAAATAAATTGATATCATACAAAAATATTTTGACTAAGAATAGATACATGATGACTGCTTTTAAGAGACACGTATTAACAATTAAACATGTCGTCGGTTGTCTTGTAAGACATCAAAATAAAATCACTACTATTTATGCATTTGAGAGCGTATTAACGACAGGCACCGTTCTTATAATGTAATAAATCGTCTGGAAAATATAACCGTCAGCGCTCTGTCATACGCGCGTCGAGCGGTGCGGCCGCGCCGCGCCGCGCTGCACCGCGCTCGTCGCCCGCGCCGCGCCGCCCGGCCACGCCGCCGCCACCCTGCATCCATACACCATAAATTGTAAGCACGTAAATAAAATCTGGCGTTCCATATTTTAAAACTTTATTTTAATAGCTTACTATTCGAGGATAAATTAAGATGTGTTTATTAGCTGCACGCTCGTAATAAGTACAACAGTTTCCTTCATGAGTTACTCCACTGCTTTCCCCCATAAATCTGTTATCAAGTCGTCATTTTAGGCCGTGTATTCATTTAATGATGGTAAACTCAGTTCTGCATTACCTCATAAGATGCAAGCTTGTGAAAGATGCGCATAATAATATGTATCTTGAATTAAAATATCTATGCTTTTTCTTAATTCATGATGCTCACATTCCATAATTTTTACTGTTGTTTAGGAAACAGGGGTTAAGTTTCAGAAAAGTATAATAGCAGACTCAATGTCTTAAGGGGTAAGTACTTAAATGAAAATGTTGTGAGCAAAATTTTACACAGACTTTTTGGTCCTTTTTACCTTTCTTTCGATAATTTTCGTAGTGTTACCTATTATTAAGTAGTGTGTGTGTGTGTGTGTGTATGTGTAATTAAAAAGGATTAACTGGCTCAAGTTTTACTGTAAATCTAATAAGACTTTCGTTATTCCATAATACAATATGTAGGAATAAGCAAAACTGCCATGCAAACAATAATCAGAGAGGAAGTTTATGTGCCGGAAACAAATTATCACAAAAAGTTTGTTACAAGCTTTTATTAAGCTTCACTGATGCAAAACAGTTTTGAACTGTTTACATACTTTGATATTGACAACAATGCAACATCGCAGGGAAAAATACCCTTGGGAATATTAAGCATAATATAAATAAAAAAGAATATCGTATTTAACTGCTGCTCTAGGTAGATCGGTAATTTTAATTTTCTGAAGTGTGCTAAGTGGTAAAGCTCACAACAGCTGCCTTACTAATCAATTATGTGTCACATATGAAGACTATAAACTTGTGGCATGTTATACATTCTTCTTGTGCCAAATCAGCATCATCCCGCCACCTCTACCGGAATTTCAACAACACAATATATTTCAACGTGATCTTAATCTCAATAAATTTCTTAAAATGAAAATATTTAATGTTGGGCCTTCAACAGCGCGAACGTGTGGTTCCCGGTCCACAGCACATTCGCGGTCTTGGCAATTCTTTTGAAAACAATAGGCGAAATTAAACATAGTTGTAATTTGATGGAAATCTCTTTGACTCGCTGCCAGAATGACTAATTCGTGATAACACATCGTGATTTTCATTTCACTGCATTCTGTCTCGTGCTAAGAATTCAAGTGGCAATAATATAATGGATAACTGCGGTTGAGCTAATTAAATCTCTCGGAAATTTAATAATGTACTCTTGTTGCCATTATTTTTAATCGCTCTTGACATAGACCCAGATTATATTTAGTGCAGTAGAAATACAGTAAATAAATTTACTATTTATTAGGTTCGTATGTGAGAAAGATCTTCTTAGAAACTAGGGAATGCAAACCGGTAATATTTTTTAAAGAAATTACCTACCGGTACTTTTCATACTAAGTAGTGGTTGTATTTCCTATTAGCTTCACTACATATGCACTTCGCTCATAATATATATTCCTTTCTGAGGTAAATAAATCTAATGAGTAACAATCTAGAGTATTCTGCCAAATCGATTTCTGGGATCAGGGAATCGTGTTCAGCGGGTAACATTGATTAGTATGTTCTTACGGTAGATGTCACGAGGCGCCTCCCTAAGGCGCATATGAGGGATACGGTGAAGATATTCGCTGTCATCTGGTAAGTGTCGGTAGCTCTTTTTGGCAGAGCGATGGGCTGGTATCCCAGAGTCGCGGGTTCAAGTCTCGCCGGAGACAGTACGTTTTTTCACTTTTCCTTTATTTCTAAGAATTCCACTACCTACCTACCTATGAAACAATTCCATTCCTAATGTGTCCATGTAATTTAGCAGCTCACTGTACCTAATAACTTGGCACTTCAGGTGTCGTAAAGCTTTTAATTTTTCTTATTGCCCGAGTCTCCATTTTAACTGTGGTCAGGTGACAATAGCGTGCTTCTTGACACATTCCTACGACACTCGATAAAATGGTTATTGTACGGTATGAAACAAGGTTATCGTAAACAGAACAAATAGCCAGCTTTACGAGCAGCTCGTCTCGGCTTTCCATTTGCATGATACGAGCACCCCATGAGAAGACCACGGGCGGGGTTATGGCGTCTCGATACTACGTACAAAATGATTCGTCTAGTATAAATTTGTTTATAGTGGAATTATTTGCGCACTAGCGGAGCTTTTCGCGACTCTGGCGCGCCGTATTCTAGATGGTTGCCGCACTACTACTACTACTACTATTCATCATAATGCATCTAAGAAGAAAACGACCTGTCGCCAATGTGCGTAAGTGACCATGTGGCTATCTCGGAATAAATCAAACCAGCAGCTAGCAAAACTTTAAAGGCAAATATCCAAGTAAATCCGGTTTTTTTAACAATAAATCGCATCCTCTTTCTATGTCGGTTAAAATTGTAGCCCCATGTCACAAGCATCATGAAAATGATTGACACCTCATTTATCAAAATTAGCTCAGCAGTTTTGAGAGTCGGTGGAACACATGATACAAACTTAACCCACACATATGTACCTATATAGTCGGATAAAAACATTGACATGTTAAAGCATACTTATCTTTATATATGGAATACAATTAATTACATTATTATTAAACTAGTTTTCGGTGTCAACTACTACGGTTTTGTAATTAAACAGATAACCTTAAAATAAAGGTTAAAATATTAAAAACAATAAAAATAACATAACATAAATATCGAGGTAACGAACGACATTACTTCGTCGTAATTTAATAAAAGTTAAATGTTTGTGTTTTATTATCTGTTTTTGTCGACGGACGCATTTAGAGCTGCAAGCGTTTTTTAAACAACAAAGAGTCATTAAAAACTGAAGTCATAACAGGAAACGTGATACAGTGGGCCAGTATTAAGGATCACTTCTTTCAACATAAAACGGCGGTGAGCGGCAGCTGGCGATTCACTTTATGTGGTATCCGTACGGCTTCTCTTTAATAATCCTGTTTATTTTTGAACTGGAACTAAAACTATTAAAATCTGCGCTGGAACACCCGTAACACTAGCATGCCTGTGACGATGTGTCATTCTCTAATATCAACAATACTGTTGTCATGTGATGATGATAGATATAGATATATCCACCCAATGACATTTTCATCTTATTTGTGTAAAATGTATTTAAATTCAGGTCGATCGGCATCAGGGAGCGCCAGATTTATTAGGTTTAATAGCGCTCGATTTCACCAAAATTCCTACTTATTTTTTCTTTGAAATTGCGATTTAGTATAAATTCACAAAACCAAATGAGAAAACCTCTAAAAAACTTAATAGGATAAATGGCAGATAATGGCTCGAAAAAAAACACAATTCAATGACTGTTTGACAAATAAAACGTAGTCTTGTTTGACCCGAGAATAAACGGTGTTATTTCAAATAACTTCAAAATGTGTCAAAACGCTTTCATTTCATTCATATTAAACTATACAGTTAACATGTACATATTATGGATTAGTAGGTACTAGTACTACTGATCACCTATCGATTGTTAAAAAAATCGATTCTCTTTAACTAAATCATCACTTCATTCAACACAAAATTTCAACGCTAGTACAACATTTTGAAGCAAGCAACTACTAGTAGACGTGTACTTTCAACAAGTTTTTTTTTATGGTCAGCGGTTTTAACACTTGAGTAATTATGCCCCAGACTTATCACCATGAAACAATAAGGTTGAAGCCAATTAAAGTGTATTTGAATAGCACTGCATTGCAATTGTCTTATGAATTTTTTTTCGATTCATGCTGGGCAGGTGGATTTTGGTAAACAGTAGAATACAGGTAGCTATATCGTTTATATTCCCTATTTAGAGAACCCTTATTGGGATAATTTTGCCTTTGTTCATGTTGTGTTTTGTCGTTTTATTTTATTATATATATGGTCACTCATGCATAAATATAAATAAAAACCTGAATACATATCCAATATATTTACATACTTCTCAGGTATGTAAGGTTAGGTAAATGTTTAATAAAAAAATAATAAAAGTTTACCATAATAGCAGTGCATATTATATTCACGGAAGAAAGAATGAGCGCGTCGCACTCACACATGATTATATTTTGCCATATCTAGGCAATAAAGGTAGACAATGCACGTATCTAATAGAGGCGTGTTCTGCGAGTGGTGTGTGACTAGCGAGTAGAGTTAGGCAAGCAATAAAGCTCCTCGTCAGCTAATAACAACAGTGGCATGGCGATATCTCAATATCCTAGGTGCGAGCAGTTAATTAACACATGACGTTGTCGTGGAAATAGAAATCCTGTAGCGGAGCGGGTGCGCGCGCGCCCGGGGCGAGTCGCACCTCCACGCGCGCTGCATGCTGCCCGCAGAAGGCCAGCTACTCTGCCCCCCTAAGCCAAATAGCGCTACCTCAAAAACAAATGATTTTGAAAATGGAATTCTCAGTAATATAAACTAAGGTATAAGATAGCAATGAATTTTCTTTTGAGATAGCGCTCTTTGGCTTAGCAGGGCAACTGCCGCACCGCGATCAGTATAAGCTGTACATTATTAACAGATAAAACGACATTTAATACTTGAAATTTATTTGGCCGAATGTTTTAGTATATACCTATTAAAGGATAATTTGGGATTCGCTATTTGTTTAATATTATTGTTTAATAATGTGTAGTAATAGTAAGTATATTGGATATCTAAAGGTCATTAGGTACGCACAGTCAGCAAAACTATTAGGTGAACCCCTTGCATATAAAAATCTATGCAGTCTTGCTGACTGTACATACATAAGAGTAAGAGGACCTGGTCTATTTGAATTATTAAAATTCTACAGAAAGCATATTAAGATTATTAATTTAAATACGTGCGTATTTAGTGCTACGGCTTACTCAAACGGACTAAAAAAATCATATCTGGGGTTTTAAAAGAGATACGTGTTCTGCAGATACGGCCTACTGTATGGTTTTGTGAGGTGCATCCCCGCCGCCGCCCGGAGCCCGCTCTGTTTGTTTACAAGCAACGAGACTTCATTACGCCGCTGCCTAATGTATTCAGCTTCAACCTCCATCCACGTTAACAGCGACACTTCTCGGAATCAATATGTTCCTTGTATGTTTTGATTGGCTGGCACCCTCCGCACTAATCTAAACACATCTCTACCCGCCCGGCATAAGGATCAATTCCGGTTTACAATTGCATCCAAATTTAATGACACAGAATACAACGAACGGATTTCAGTGTTATACCCGTAAGGGATAAATTTCCTATAGTGCTAACGACCTCCGTATTGAACATGTCCAATTTTAGGCTTAACGCTCATTTGTTTTATTAACAACTTTTAATGTTGAACCGTTTCCTGCTCGCCTGTTCTGGTTCGCGTCATTCCGATTGTCTGCTATTTGTGTTGAAACAAAACGATATTAGTACAATGCGCCTATATATAATTCCGTAAGTTAATGGGCTCGGTTTGGCTTTACAGTCCATAAACGTAAAGCCATACTAAAACCACAAGCCGGCGGGTTAGCGAGGGAACCCGCTGCCAAATCCATAACAGCAACTTCTGATCTCGCAGCCCCCAAAAATAATAATGTTTCATCTTATAAAAATATTTCCCTTACGACTGTCGTTTGGTATATCAGGGTATTTGTCACAGAGGATCACCCTTTATGTTCGTTTCCAGTCAAACCCCTTAGATAAGCGAGCCTTTTATATGCCAAATATAATATATTATGCTTTACAATTTTGGCTAAAGCATAACATGGATGTGCCTGCTGTCTAAATTGAATACGCCTGAATAAACGTTCAGCTGAATTCGGAATATCTTAATTTAAATACAATTTCCACTTTTGTTTGATATGTACTTGTTTTTTGTAAGTATAATTTATAGATAAATCAAATAAACATTAATTACTGCTTTATATTACTTGAGTGAAACAGATGTAAACTCCATATAATTAGTGTTGATGAGATGTGATTGTAAGGGCTGATTTAGACGGCGCGCGGACTCGCATGCGATTTTAGTTACATTGCGGACTGTTGGTTAAGTCCAATTCAACCGACCGATCAAAACTTTACGAGCAGCTGCAATGTAATGAAACTCGCATGCGATATATATACCTACGATATTATAGACTTGCAAACAATTTAAACATTCATTTTGCTATAATTCAATATTGTCCCCGAATATCAACGCTAAGCGAAACTCGGCACGAGCCATTACTTCCGACATATGAGCAACGCAAAAATATCAGCGTATTATGGGTTATCAGCCGTCTCCGACTCGCCCGCCGCCATTCACGTCTTCTTTAATGGATTGCTCTCTTTCATATTCCGAACGTACAATGTTTGCGCTCCTATGATCACGTATAGTGATTTAACGCTTTGTAGTTTCACTACCCACTACTGGTACTATGGTAAAGAATATTCAGTTTCTAGAAAATTTAATTAAAAATCATGTAAATACTAAATATTAATTTAAAGCTTAAGCGAGTACGAGTAAGTTCTACTTAACCTACCCACCTACATACCTACTAGTTATAATAGTGCACTAACTTTATATGTCTCTGTTTGACCCGAAGGTTGATTGGTAAAGAATGCCTTTTGGCATTAAGTCCGCTATTTGTACATTTTTGTTTGTGCAATAAATAATAGTGTTAGCGAAATGTCTCAAAACTCTCATAGTTATGACAGCTTTATTTGGAAAAGAGATTTTTGATTTTTTTTATATTATACTCGTATGCATCAATAATGTGTCTGAATATTTTTCAGTACCTACATTGATAGAAAAAATAAAATTTCCATTTGATAGCAGTAGCATTTTCCGATACTCGAGTGGAAGTGCGAGGAAGTTTCTCACCCGCCTGTTTGCACGTCTATAGCTCCCCTTTCATATGAAAGACGAAGACAAACATAGAATGTGCCAAATAACAAACAATATTATACGGAATGCACAATAATATCAGTTCCGGAGCGTGGGTGCGGGCCGGGCCCTGTTTGTTCCCGCAAATAAATATGAAATTCGAAGACGCGCCTCAGACGAGCAAATATTATGGAAGGTTTGCTTTGCTTTGGTAAAATGATAACCGCCGAGATTGAAAAGTTGGATTTAGCCGCGGGCCGGGAGATAGTAAAAGTGGGTAAGCTTTATTGAATATATCGACTTGCAATACGACACTTTTTTTGTTGGGGTGCTTTATGGGTGAGTGTACGCTAGATAAGATTTTAGATTTTTGCTATTATCAGCTATCAGTTTTGTAATAGCGAGCCGACTTTAGAAAATAGTTCAACGTAAACGAATCTAAACATTTTCTTTACTTAATTTTTTATACTTACTCTACGCTTGGTTATGTAAGGCAAAATTCAATTCCCTATCACCCCATACAACTTCGAGAAGTTTATCAGGTCACGAGAAAACTTAGAGAATTTGGCTCATGATGAGCTTTAGTTAAGATTTGTTCTGTTAATATTCAAGGCATACAAATGGAGGTAGTTTACAAAGTTAGGGCAATCCGTCAGTTCAACCCTAGCGCTGCAGCGTCGCGCGAGCCCATCGCCTTATCATCCCGCGAGAATAACTTCTAGATTTATGTTACACGTAAAACTTTATGTCGTGCTTTGTTTCTGGCACCGGTGCCATGAGAGCGTTTTGATTAAAGTATGGGATTTATAACTTTTGTCTAGTGACAAGATTACCGTACACTATGATGAAACCTGCCTGCAGTGATAACAGAGTGGATCATAATTAAATGATCGATCACTGTTGCTTTTTGTAATGTTACCTATTAATGTATTAAACTACAACTTTTTTGATAATTGCGTTTGCAAGGTATCTTTAAATCATTACAAATATATAAATCACTGACAATAAAATGAAAAAAAATAGGTACCTACAGATCATTTAACTAGGTCCCTAAATACATAGGTTTTTTATTTTATTTTGACGAAGTGCAAGGCTAGCAGTTTGGAACCTGGGGTCCTTCAATCGAATCCTAGTAAAGACAAATACGAATTTATTTACTAAATTCCAAGTCATGGTTTAATTATCAATTTGTATATTTATATGTATACGTATAAGTATATTTCACGATTTAAAAAAACTTTAAGTTAAAAATTGTCTTTTTCAGGCATGTAAATATTTACTTAGGTTTCCATTAGTTATGCGAATCATTAAAACTATTTACTAAGTAAGTATGTCACAATCATCCCATACTTATACAAAGTGTCAACCCCAACAAAATACCGCATTGGAAGCCATCACGGCCATCGCTCGTCAATAAGCAATTTCAGATATTATGCATTGTTGGAACAATCTGTAACGACCCTAAGGTAAGGGTTCCGTGGAGTGGACGGTAATAGAGGAACGGCTTTACGAGTGCGACACCCGCTCACATCAACACTACATCGACAGGCGAGACGGCGGCGGCGGTACTAGGGAGTGACTTTTGGTGTGACAATAGAATATTGGGTGTGACAACAACAGTGTTTATAAGGTCAGAATGACTTATATTTGTATTATATAACGAATTATATAAAATAATCGTTAATACTACATTTATTAATAATTTTAGGATTATGGGCAACACTTTCATATGCAATGCATGTTATGTTTTGAAATATCCGAACCATCTTACAACCACACGCAGAGCATCCGATGTCGTTGAAATTAGACATAAGTACCTACTTTTATAACATCGGTGACAATGCAATATTATGGTAAAAGCAAAACTTAATCTAGGAGCACTAAGTTTGTTGCGATAAAGAAAAAATACATACAATACAGATGACACAATTATTTCATGAAAGTTCATGGTATCATTCCAACTGATATTCGAGTAAGTAAGATTGGCGGAGGGGTATAAGAACCACTCTAAGCAACCCAAGCGACACCCGCCACTTTCTGCAGTGTCATCGCTGCATATAAAAAGTTATGACCGCTGGCAATATTTCCTCGCGACGGCGCGGCGAGGCAAGAGGCCGCTGGCGAGGAAACGATATGCAGTAAACGGTCGGGCGTGCGGTCTCGTGGGGCCACTGCGTCCGCTGACCCGCCCGATTTTATGCCAATTTTCATAAAAATAAATCTGACTCGCGTTGATTGAACCAGTCGCCGCCCCGCGTTCCTGGGCCTTTCTATTTTATTGTTATTAGTTCAGTCGCGCAAGGGTACGAATTATTGTTTTGCCAGTTGTTCACAAAAAACAAGTGGTTTTTGCAAGGCCAAGGGTGGACGCAAAGAAGAACATGTACATACTTTACATTTTTTTCCAATATATGTAGTATTTTCATGCATTGCAGCCTTATGACCTTCAAATTATTAATTGCACGGCGGGAAGTATTATGAAGTATTAGAGTACTAAAGTAGATTACCTAAGTTATAAAAATACCGGCCACGTGGGTGTCGCCCGCACATAATGGGGGGTTCTGGTACATTCATAGAAGGCTTAACATGAAATGGGCGTATCATCCCAGCACTTACCTTCTATAATCCTTTTAATACGAAGTTTTTTTGGAAATAAATAACTCATTAAAATGGCTGATCATGTTAAAAATAATTTTCGTGGAAAGTGCCTATTTATTAAGCCACAATTTCTTGATTTTTTATAGTTTTATACGCCCGGTTCAAATTTTAGGAGGGGCATAAACATTCGTTTCGATTTTTGAAGCAATTATTTTATATAAAATAGGTATTTACTTGAACTAAACACTTGTTTTTAAAGACCTATCAAATGACCTATGAACACATTGACAATTACAGGAAAATAGTTTAGTTTTATTTAACTTTTAAATAGGTACAGTACCATCACGCTCCGCGATTGTTGCGCCATTTAGGGTCCTAGCTAAATTGGTTCTTCAATACTTACGCTATAGAATTTCCAGTTTAGAAAGAACCCTAAACAGCATAACAATCCCGTGTGGTGAGTGTACCTGTGGAGTGCCCGCTTTTAAAATATGTATATATTTTAATTTAAACTTCGAAAGTTAGTAGCGGCTTCCAAATAATACAATGTTCTTCATTCAAATATACAATATATAATACCTTAAAGTTTTTGAGATAAATGGTTGTGATGACAGACGGACTCTAGGGGTTTCGTTTTTGCCATTTTGGCTACAGAACCCTAAAAATGGTGGTGGTTCAATCAAACTATAAAAGTAACACCTTAAATCGGTTATCGCCGTTATCGGAAGCAAATATATGTATTGTGAAAATAATTATAATCAACTATTTTCTATAAATGGCACACTATTTTTATACGTGCGATGGCGACGTACGGTCAAGGAATTTAATTTCAGTACCGTTTCATACCTTGTCACGTGACAATAGTATAGTAATTGTGATTAAGTTCTTTGACTGTACATAAATGATAATTGACCGCTTGGCTGACAACATAATACTAAAACTTCAACGTTTGACTTAATGCCACTGTTTAAGCTCATTTTAAGGAGGTGCTCACACATTTACAGTATCCCCCAGTCACTAAACTTACCTAATGTGTATTTATGATAACAGCACAATGCGGCAAAAACTAGCGCAGGAGACGTGGCGAGATGAGAACCGATTCGTCGCGTTAATAATCGTTCCGCCAAAGAGAGAAGCGGCCGTGTGAGCACTATCGCGGCGGACATCTGACGGAACAAGTGTTATAGCATCGCCGGCTGCCATATAAGATTGAAATTGCATTCTCTGGAAGATATTCCGATGGTTATCACGAACGGCCACACACGGTCCACTGGCTAGCGAGTGTCAACTAGTACACGCCGACTGCCCATTTGCGTCACTACAACGCTCATAATAAACGCGACTCTGCAAAAGTTAAATCAAGCGAACCATTTAATTGGACATTTAACATTATTAACCAAATTCAATCAGAAAATAATTCCGGTTGAAAATATTTAAATTTACAAAACGAGGTACAGGACGTGTCTGAACAAAAGTGCAGAGTGTAGTCAAAGAAGCGTATGGCGGGGCATCGTGATTTATCGTCGGCCGCTTTTGAATATTAAATAATCGTTAATGGGAGCGCATGATCGGCCCATTAGCCGACGCGCGACGTCGCTCCTTTCACGTTTAATAAAGAGTCATTTATAAGCGAGCGACGCTTTTCCCTTATCTGGACGAGTACCTATGTCGCGACTGAGAGGTGCCGCCCTATCACGATTAATTTTATAATTTTATCCCTTTATTTGTAGCTCTCGCAAAATGAAGAGCAATATTGAAGCTTTAATAACGTGCCGTCTAAGCAGCTTGGCTGAATAATTAAGTGCTGAAACCATTACCTAACAATATTAGATACCTGTAATAAGTTGATGGTACATTCTCAAAAACATCTTGTATGTACAACAGAGTCTGTATCGAGATAGATATTTTTGGGTTTGTATGTCAGTATTCAACATACGGTTTTTCTACGGTTTAGCAACTGGCATTAGTCAGTCTCAAAAGTAGATGTTTTTTACTTACCTAAATCATAACGACATTGCAGTCCGACTATTTATGTTAGTTTTATAACGTATATATTTAAGAGGCAGCAGGCAATAAGTATGATAATTAGGTATTTATGCTAAAATGTGTAATAAGATATCTATATTTTGGAAATAATGAACATTTTACATACTTAGGTGATATGGTAAATTGGGGTCCCTTTGTTTGACATAATTATTGAAAGTCATAATGTAATGATTGTCAGATTTTTTTTATTGATTATGGGAATATTTAATTTATTGAAACATTAAACAAATAAATATAAATATTGTATAAAAACTTATAAACTAAAAGTACTTACCTAACTATTCCAAGTTAATAAAAATAAAACATTATCAAATTATTATTAGTCATAATTCTGAAACCGTTAACTTTTCAGGATTTTCGTAAGGTTATCCTATAGATAGGTTAGGTTAGGTTTGTTTTATGGCAATCCTGAAAAGTTACGCATTTCTGAAAAAAACTAAATTATGACTAACGAAAATGTGGACAAACAATACATTACGACTTAAAACTTTATGTGAAACAATAGAGACCCACTATAATTATCAGACTATTCTCAATATCTCATGTTCGATTGATGTAGATGTAATAAAAATTAATTTAAATTTACACTACTGGTGAACATCCTGATCCCACAAAGTACCTAGTTGTTAAGGTGTCCCGAGCCAAGTGTAACAAGTAGCCTCTGATTCGTTTCCCACGATGGGTAACTGTCACCTCGTTGAACCATTAGAAAATTACCCCGTTTTCCGCGCCGACGACTGATCGCTTTAATGTCTCTCCTTAGCCTTCGGACCTCCTACCAAATGTCCCACAGCTATGTGGTAATGCATGAGAAACCCATTATTATGCAACTTTGTACGTTTTTAGGGTTCCGTACCTCAAAAGGAAAAAAACGGAACCCTTATAGGATCACTCGTGCGTCTGTCTGTCTGTCTGTCTGTCTGTCTGTCTGTCTGTCCGTCTGTCACAGCCGATTTTCTCCGGAACTACTGGACCAATCAAGTTGAAATTTGGTACACATATGTAAGTTTGTGACCCGAATACGGACATGTAACGTAAACAAATGAATTTTAAACATGGGGGCCACTTTTGGGGGGTAAATGAAAAAATGAAAAAAAAAATTTTTCAAACTATATCATGTTACATATCAAATGAAAGAGCTTATTGTAAGGATTTCAAATATTTTTTTTTATAATTTTCGAATCAACAGTTTAGAAGTTATTCAAGAAAATAGGCAAAAAATGACCATTCCCCCCCCCTTATCTCCGAAACTACTAGGTCTAAAATTTTGAAAAAAATACATAAAATAGGTCTATACCTATAGATGACAGGAAAACCTATTAGAAATGTACAGTCAAGCGTGAGTCGGACTTAATTACAGTTTTTAATCCGACCCCTACGGATTTTTTAAAGAGATTTCACTCACGTTTCACATAAAAAATACATTGTTAACAGTGCCGGATTACTTAGAGTAGTAGTTTTCTTAGAGTAATTGGTGATAATTTTCTGATAAGATAATCATTTTATAGTACATTATTGGCGAGGCTCGGAAGTAGATACTTGCAGGCTGAGGATTCGTTTTAAACGGACGACCTTGGGAGTCCGTTTAATTGAATCCGAATCCAGCAAGTAGCCTTGCAGCCGAGTCATATATAGTGCTTTTTTCAAAAATGGTGGAAGAAATATAAATATCATAGAAATATTTTACAAAAGCAATGTTGTTACGTATATATTTTCACAGAAGAAAGCCCTTGCCACCTTTTTATTTTTTTAATAAAATACGCCAACCTATTTGAGACAACTAAATAGTCGCGGTACTAATCATCTGTTTGGCTGTTCAAAGGGCATGTGCCTTCAATTGATATGGCCATTTCAACTTTTAAAAAGTTTGGAACTCGACAAATAATGGAATTTGTATGCGACATTGCAGTCCCAAAATCGAGACTGCAATGTTTTTAACTTTTTAATTTTTGACTGACCATAAACTAAGCGCTTCGCGACCTATTTTTTAGACGGCAAAGTCGACTTTGCCGTCCATTTTTGAGAAAAATATTTAACGGTCTTACCTACTTACGAGTAATTGTAAGGTCAAATTAAAAAGAATGTTTAAAAAAAATGTTAAATTGAGAGCTAGCTTAAAGTTTTTTGTACTCGTCGACTTTAATGGTTGAATTAATAAAGACTTTGTAACCAATAAGCAAAACAAGCACGTGCTTAGGGCACCACGTTCAGGAGGGGCACCAAAATGCCAGGTTGAAAAAGATGAACAAATTTTAAAATTAGGGACAGACACATCGTTTTTACCACACGATTTTTTTTAGCTGTCCAAAAGCTAATTTGTAAAAATAATGGCGCGTAATTCTTTGGGAAACAATCGGTAGCAGTAGAAGAGTCGTGATTACATGCATAGATTCGATTTCAACCCACTCTTTTGCGGTTCGGCGTTAGGTCTTATGCGAGGCCTTCTGCCTTAATTACACTTGGGCGTGGATCCAAATCCAAGCTTTCCTCTTTCGCAGCTAGGCCTACTGCCTTTCTCACACTTCGCCAATTCAATTCCAAGCTCTGCTTTCTTGCATATTTTATGCATGAAAACAACCTCGAATATCGAAGCCTAAGAAATATCGAGCCCTATGCGAAGCTAGGCTGATAGAAAACTGTCCCATCCCTTCTCTGTATGAAATCCTGGATTCGCGCCTGGTTGGGACTAAAAGTAAAATTGCGTTTGTATATCGAAAAATTTTTCAATAACTTTATAAGGTATATGATAAAGGTGACATTCGGGTGGCGACTGCAGCAACATTACTCTGTTGCAACGTTACTGCTGCAGTACTGTCAACTTCCGTGATAAAATGATGTGACTGATTTCCATACTAAAAGTAAAAATTTACAACTGACTATCATATTGCGTTTTTATATCGAAAAATTTCCGCGCTCGCTTCGCTCGCGTTTCTATTACTTTCTAAGCTATGATAAAGGTGACATTCGGGTGGCGACTGCAACAGCATTAGGTACTCTGTTGCAACATTACTGCTGCGGCACTGTCAATTTTCGTGATAAAATGATGTGACTGATTTCCATTCTCAGCTGTAACGCGGCAATGAACTTCTCTCAATTTACCAAAAAATCAATGTAATCTTGATGACCCGAGGGAGAGGGGGCACCTAGAAATCCTTAGGGCATCAACATATCTTAATCCGGCACTGATTGTTAAAAATTGTGTAATATACGGAACCCTTGGAACGCGAGTCCGACTCGCACTTGGCCGGTTTTTATAGTAACTAATCGTTCAATTAAGTTAAATCGTATTAGTCCAGTAGAACGTAGTACCTACTCTGATTTTACTTCGAACCTAGCTCTGTCTACCGAGCAAGTGTAATGTAAACAAAACGAATTAATACTTGAACGTTGTGCGTGCATAAAGGCAAGCATGGCCTATTAAGACAAAAAGTACTAGCTCATAAGCATCTATACAAGTTAGACACCAAGATGACGATTACCAGGGAACGCGTGCAATTATGAACATTAATCTTCGTCGTAACCGACAAATAACATTACTTAAGGGCGCACATCGGCGGTTACGACTTCCTAATGACACTTCGATCGTGGCCGCCGCTCATTATCGCGAAACATTCGATCGGCTCTCTTGAGATATTCCTCTTAATATCTCGCCGGCGTGGGCCGAGCGGCCGGGATATCGTCACGTATGCTCGGCCCACGGCCGTAATTATATCGGCACAATTAAAGACCTACTAATATATTATAATCGTTCTGTTAGTAAGAGCAGTTTTTACAAAAGGATCGGAAGCCGCTCACTTGCGTTCACACAGTCCAGCCGCAACACCCCGTGCGATTACAGCGATTGACGCCGATTGACCGACGTGATTGGGAGCCTTCTACGAATACCACTCTAATCTATTATGTACCGACGGTAATTCCACCATGCCTACACACTACGTACTCTGCTTGAAGAATCCAAGAAAATTCAGCTTTTTCTAACAATTTACAATTACTTTTGTTGTATCTAACTGAAAATTGTCTGAGAGTCAAATTATGTCCTTTAAAATATATAGCAAGTGATACTGGTATAATCCGGTAGGTTCCGGAATAATACCAGTTCCGGGCCAGTTAAGAGTAGAGTTCGTCACAGGACTCGAAAGGTTCACCTTTCATCATCATCCATCATTCCATTTCCATTTCTGATTTTTCCTTTATTGGATTAATATCGATCAATAACGCTTAAGATACTGTTCAAGAACATCAATGGATTTGATAATAGATGGTACTTGTGTTGAAAAACATGACTGCAACGCCAAAATAAGTTAAGCTACTTATGAAAAACAAAAAACACCTAACAGTAAATTTGCTCGGAAATTTGATCACAGATCACATACTCTAAAGCCGCGGACTGGAAGCAAGCGGAGCGCGGTGCGGCGAGCGCCACTAGTGTCCAGTCCGCGGCCCAGTCCTAGCGGCCGGAGCTACAGAAGGACATATAAACATGGCGTCTAGACTAATATAGTCAGTGTAGTATCGCTTACTAAGAAGCTCGATATTAAGAAGATTTTATGGAATTTCGGATTTATCTTGTTATCTGAAGAACTCCAACACGCCTTAAATACACTAAGCCTAATTACCAGTACCTAATTTAAAAATGTGTAATTTTATCAAATCGCTTAAAATTTGCGTAACAGACTCATGAGTTCAATTCACATAATTGTATATAATTAAGTTAACAGTGAGCAACAAAGCTTACGGACATTACAATATCAAATCCTCCGACAATATGACTGCCTAATAGATGGTTGGGATAGGTTTGATTTCCTCGCAAATCATGGGAAAATTATCTACCTACATCGAGTTCCAGTGAGGTCTTTGAGAACATCCGACGGATAAGAATGATTACAATGATTGAACCCTTATAATCTTTTATTTTATAGTCGACAGATGTTAATCGGTGCACTGACTATAATTACGCTTCGATTTCTGACGAGAAAAACGCTAACGCACGCTTCTATCAGGGCTCGGCGCAGATTTACTGCAACGATACGTCCCGACCATCAACCCGGACTATTTAAATGCTTAATGGGCATCATGAGACATACCGACTTATGTTTTACTGAGTAATCTTCTCATATCTTATAAATGTACGTACACGTACAGTAATGAACAACACTACTTTAATACAATATATTATACACACGTGAGAACAATTTGGGGTCTTACGTATCATAAAACCGATTCTATTATTTCATGGCGTGGGTAAAATACGTCTGTGGCGTTAACATTTGCATGTTAACTGTATTAGTTTAATTACCAACGTAGATATAGTACCACAAATTAGAACCAAATCCGTTCACTGCCCAATAAATTACACTAGAAATTTAACTTGTCAAGATATGGGAAGTTACAAAACGACATAAAACTGACATAGCGGTTTTAATTAGCGTTCATAGCAACGTGTCCGAGTTGTTTTTATTTTTTCCATTGTATGCAAAGTAGCAGTGGAGTTCATCCATCACTTCATATTCGCAGCTTACTGACAGCGCTGGAGTGCCCGTGCCGCCCTACTGGCCAGACATCCGCTAAATTGGGAGTAACGTTAAAAAAACCTCCATTAGGTAGTCTATTTAATAGCCGTTAACAAAACCGATTGCGAAAACTTTTCCCTTGATTATATGAGGACCGATTATAATTTTTTAATCGAATTTGGTTTGAAGGTTGAAAAAAGGCTGGTTTGAAGAGACACTCATTGTGGGCGGAATAGATACGAAATAAACCCCAAAATAAGACAAAAAAAAATTCGTTCAGTTAAGAAAATTTCTTACGTTTTCTCCAGTAGAAGATTTTGTAAAATATACGGTGAAATTGTCCTTATATTGTACAGAACAGGGGCCTCTACCATCCACCAAATTTTTTCACTTTTCCGAAAATCGACAACAAATAATGAAATGGTTCATTAAACAATTCCTTCGATGGGCTCCTTTTATTTAAATATGACAGTCATAAATGCCATACGCGTATCTTGTTAACGCACGTATGTAAATTCTAATCCTTGTTGCATTTAGAACGGAGCGGCCTAGTAATTATGTGCTTTCATTTGTCTGTTTCTCGGAACAAACGAGCGCGCCCGCGTGTAGCGCGCTCCATGTAAAACAGTTACCAGTAGGTACTCTAATCTCGCTTTGCCATTAATTTAAAGAATACGTCTGCGTAACCAACTTTACCCACATCGTCGAAACACAATTCTCCTTCACATTTTCTTATTTGCATATTAAAATAATTTCGAGTAAGCGCAATACGTAAAGTCGCCTTCCACCCACTCTAGAAACGTTTCCAGAATGGCTTATAAGGCAACTGAACAGTAGTTGAATCGTGGCCGAGTGTGGAAAAGCGTTGGGCACAATTTGTCGTGACAGTTTTTTTACAAATATAATTGTATGGATCTCGCGACGACGAGAATGATGACAGATAAAGGCGGGTTGTGCGCCCAAATAGATAAACTAGTGTGGAAATTAATGTCTACATTTACTGGTGCATGAAGTTGTAGTTAATTATAGGTTTATAGCTATTCGCTTTTTAAGTGTATATTATTAACACAAAGACCGAGCATTATCATTCTAAAAGGAAGTGTATAATTTATCTAGTTCGGGCTTATCACCAGACGTTTTCATGGACATTTATCAATTTAAATAGTACCTACTTACCCCCGAACCGTGAATTTGTAAGTAATTTGAGCAGGTAGGCTTTGTTATACTAATTATTACTGATGAATTGAACAGATTACAATACAATTTTACAGAACTTAAATCCATTTATTAGTTTTTAATATTTTTATAATTATTTATTTATTTTGGATCATAATATTAAAGTGAGATGAAATTTAAAAATATGTAATCTTATACTTATTATAGTTATAATGAGATCAAATTAGGTATCTGTAATAATCGTATTTACATTGTAAAACTTGTCGCAAAATGGGTACCTATAAAGTAAGTATAATTTAAATAGATAATTCAAATTATTATAAGTTTTTTTTTAATACCACATCGGTGGCAAACAAGCTTGTGCCCGCCTGATGGTAAGCAGTCACCGTAGCCTATGGACGCCTGCAACTCCAGAGGTGTTACATACGCGTTGCCGACCTTTTAAAAACCTGTACACTCCTTTTTTGAAGAACCCCATACTGTAGACCCTCGGGAAAACCTCGGAGCGGGAGCTCATTCCACAGCCGGAGCGTCCGCGGGAGGAAATTCCTCTTAAATCGCACAGTACGCGACCATTTGGGTTCTAGGGTGTGAGGATGAACACCCTGCCGGCGGCGAGCGGTGCGGTGATAGAAAGCGGCCGTTGGCATCATGTCAAATAATTCCTCAGAGTACAGCCCATTGTACAAGCGGTAGAACACACACAAGGAGGCAAAGTCTCTCCTTAGACTTAAAGGTTCAATACCGCTTGTGAGTTTGGGATCATCGACGATTCTTACAGCGCGCCTTTGGACTGAGTCGAAGGGTCCAAGCTGGAATCCAGGTGCTCCTGCCCAAAGGTGACAGCAGTACTCCATATGGGGTCTGACTTGCGATTTATACAGCAGCAGTCTTTGCCCCGGAGTAAAGTATCGCCTTGCTTTATTGAGCACACCGAGTTTTTTGGATGCCAGCGCAACCTTACCTTCCAGATGGCTACGGAATTGGACGTCACTGGAGATGTCGACACCGAGGATAACAATACTCCCTGACATGGTAAGGGCTGTGCCTTGGAACTGTGGGACCACAGTAAATGGGGTTTTTTTAGCGGTGAACGCGCAAACTTGTGTCTTGGTGGGGTTGAATCGCACTAAATTGTCCCGACCCCTCACCGAAACTCTGGATAGAGTGCTCTCAATGTCCGACACAAGCTTTCCACGACTCTCCAGTACCACAGAACGAGGGATATTGGCACGGCCTGTGTAATAGGCATCCCCAGAGTGCGTGAGATACACTAGAAGATCACCAGTCGAGCGACCGTGGCGAAAACCATACTGACGGTCGCTGATCAGATCGTGTTCTTCTAGGTATCTCAAGAGCTTTGCATTAATTATACGCTCCATGACCTTAGAGAGAAGGGAGGTGATAGCGATAGCCTGTAATTCGAAGGGTCCGATCTATCGCCCTTTTTAGGCACAGGGTGCACAAGGGCCGTCTTCCACGAAGATGGAACATGCCGTTTGTCGCTAGAGAGTGTGAAAAGACGCGCTAACACGGGACACAACTCAGGAGTACACTGCTTGAGCACAAGAGCTGGTATGCCGTCTGGCCCGCTCGACTTATGGACGTTCAGGGATAGCAACTCCCGCCGAATATCCCTTTGCGTGAATGAGATTTCCGGCATGGAGTATACGCACCGCGGGATGGTGGGCGGCACGGCGCTACCGTCGTCGTCCAGGGTCGAGTTCGAGGCAAAAAGAGTACCAAGAAGATCGGCTTTCTCTTTTGCACTGTGGGCCAGATCATCATCAGCAGCTTTCCGCAGTGGTGGTAAAGACGACTGACAAAAATTTCCCTCGGCAGCTTTAGCGAGCGACCAGAACGCGCGACTCCCAGTGGGATAGCCCGCTAGTTTCTCACCAATTCTGCCGACGAAATCGTATTTAGCCCTGGCAATGGCTTTTTTACTGGACCTCGAGGCAGCATTTAATTTGCGTTTCACATCAGAAACGTTCGGATCCTTATTAGCTACGGCCTTGGTCCAAGCCCTGTAAGCGGCTTGCTTGCGAACTGTAGCTTCTTTACAAGGCCGATTAAACCAAGGACGTCGCTTTGCTCCCGCAGCTATTACCGAGTTGGGAATGAAACAATCCATTCCCAGCAGTATTGTCTCGGCAACATTGGCTGCGCAGGAGTCAGGATCGTCTGATGTGAAGCAGAGCTGCCTCCACGGGAACGAGGCGTAGAATTCACGCAGTCCGTCCCAATCTACTGACTTATATTGCCAAACGCGTCGCGAGCTAGTTGGCCGAGGTGGATCGGGCCGCGCGCAAGGTGCCTGTGTCCGGACGAGGCAGTTTATTTATTTTGGATTGAATCCTAAAAGGGGTAAAATGGGGGTTTCAAGTAATTACGAGAGTAGTTAAAGGGGAGGACTTATACGCGAACAAAGTCGCGGGCACAGGCTAATACAAAGATAAATACACATAGTTACTTAAAAACATAGAAAACACCTATACCCAAATTAGATCAAACAAATATTCGTCCTTATCCAACCCAGGACCTCCAGCTTCGTAAGCAACTAGGCAAAACGGGGCTAGAAGGCCTACCGCGAAAAGCGAAAATCGAAATTTCGTTATCTGCCTCTATATCGCTCTTGCATATTTGCGCGATGGAGAGGCGAATTAAGAAATTACGATTTTTGTATTTCGCGATAGGCCCTCGGAAAAACTGTACGGCAGCCACGGCAGAAATCGACCAATTCAGTTGCTTCCAACCCAGGAAAAACGTACCTGGATAATTCCAATCCATAAAATGTTGGCATTCTAGAAAACCATTTGAAAGAAACCGTAACCGATTTTTATCGACAGATTGATAAATTAATCAATTCGTGTACACGCACCTGCCAGTAACAAGGCGTGATTACAAGGGCCGGCGCGTGCCAGCTCCACTCCATAACCTATTATGATTAGTAGCAAATTATCGGGGGCGAGTGCACACATGCGGCGTGCTGTTGGTTTGTTTTACGAGCAAACTATTACACCCTGTATAATTAGTAATTAATTAGTAATTATTAATTACCTACCTGACACACCAATGCAAAAAACTTGGTCATGTTCCATGATATAGATTGACAAGTAGAAGGTGACATTACTCATTACTCGTACATGTATTTTAAATGGTTACGTAGGTTTTTTATTTTGATCCACAAACCAAGGCATATACAACCAATGTATATTACTTACATCCTCCTGGATTATTATTATACTTAAGTAAAACGTTTAGTACTTAAGTAAAAATGAAAGTAAACAGTTTTATACCAAAATTTATTTATAATGGATATCAACAGGTGTCACTTCTTAATGCTTTTAACAAAACTCATCACTATTCATAACTCGACTAAATGCAACGCAATTATGAATAACTAATATTACATGGTACCAATCATAACACATCGTAATCGTGTGTGCTCATGCACCGTGGCGGCCGTTTATTTTATGAGCAAATTAACTATTACACTCATCACCTGATACACCATCTAAAAACAACACTGTTATGAATTACTAATTTTATGAGCGTTTAACTCGTAATTGCTAAACGTTGTAAGTTTATGAAGCGTCCATTAATGTCGACACCTCTACTTTTTACGTATAGTATAGAAAATGCACATACTCGTAATGTTCTATTTTTACGCATTGTACCTAGCGTAGGTGCGGAAATAATTTAAAAAAATGTACTGATAGTGTCATTGATTTATTTAGTAAATAAAGAAAAACGTTAAAAGATGATATAACATACTTATGTTATATCATGTATTAACGTTTTTCGTCTGTCTTTTTTCTGGTTGATTATGCGAATGGTAATAACAACAGCTTTTCGTAACATATTACGAATGGTTATGATGATGATATGATATGTTCACATATTTGTCAAATAAAATTAATAGAAGTTGATGATTATCCTTTTAATGGTAGCAAGCACATAAATATCCACATAATTTAGGAGGACTTATTTCAATATTACGGATATTTTTCACACATTCCAGGAAGGTGAGACTCAGGGGCGAGGGTGCCACCGGTGCGCTCGACCATGAAATTATTATCATATAATACCTCGCTTGAGCACGAGGCGATTATTCAAATACTCATAGCTAAAACCAGTGAATATATGGAGAGTAGAAAGTCAATTCACCGACAAACTTTACAAACTTATAAAACACAGCATACAAAAGGCACTGAAGTTACTATAAGCAAATGGAATGAGAAGCAGACAACAAGACTTCTTTTTACACGTAGCGATAATAGCGTTTATTATTTCTATGTCCCTTTTAAATCTTTTGTCACGTGCGTTCTAAATAAAGTAATAATAGAGCTTTTGCATTAAAGAAACCTGCTGCCGCTGCTGAAAGCTGCAGCCCGCGACGAATGGCGCCGTATTAGCAAGATCATCACTCATCGAGATTCACAATGATGACCACGACCACTCTGGCAAGAGTGTACCGACTAAGAAGAGAAGATTAAAGAAACCTAATAAAACTTTAACTTTTGCCTTGTCCGAAGCTAATAAGCTCAGGGATCGTTAGTACTAACTGCTAAGCCAATGGCATCTATAGGTATATTTATATCAATCACGCTGAAAAAGTGGTAGAATAAAAACTAAAAAAAACATTTACACCATTGGATGTATAAATGTCGGTAGTATTTATACGAACAAAACGTGAAAATTATAAGTAGTTTTTCAAAACCCTCGGAGAAAACTAATAGTCTTAATTTGTATTTTTCAGTCAAAACTATTAGTCCTCGCAGATAGCCTTGGTAAAAACTAGGTTTGATTAATAGTCCAATAATTAATTTCCGTGAAAACTAATTTTGACTTTATTTTTCTACTCAATATTAGTAAGGTACAACAGTGAATCACGCTATTCATGACTGTCCGTAGAAACACCCGCTCTCCCGCTGGCATTCCTACATTTTTCATACCAAACACCTTTGTCTAGCAACTAATATTTGTCAAATTTATTCATGCATAAGGAATGCGCGTGACTTGTCATGTGAGCGATAAGCAAATGACAGAAAATGTTATGTAAATTGAAGACTGCCTGCTGTCCCGTATATATACATAATACTAAGAAAGTCTGTGTTGTGGGGAGACAGGGGAGAGAAACGTGACTTATTCCTAGAGATAAGGCTATGGCGTTGTCTTGCTGATATAGGTATTACATATTTTGTGTTTATTTACACTTAATAAGCGGAATTATATATTAGAATAGTTCTTAGCTTTGCGTATCGATCGGATGAGGAATATCAAATCTCTGAATATTTCTTATAAGACTTGTCTACTTATAACTATGTATAAATATTTTACTTCCGTATAAAAAATAAACCATCAGCCTAGCAGTCAGTAGTTGCGAGTAATTGACGTAAGGTCAGATAACATAGCAAGATCTGATAAGGGCATTTTATAAGCATTTTGTTCTTATATCACAACGATTCCATCAATCTGCCCGCAAGCGTTAGCTGCGCAGGTTGTTTCACATTGTGTCCGATCAATCCTATACATGGCTGCGCTGCCCTTCTCAAGTCGTCGTCATATCTAAAGATCGTGACTTACCGATTTTTTTCGTACTTTATTTGTGGTGGTGGTATTTACCAAATCTAATCATTTCACCTCATCCTACCTTATACCTAAGTACTCAAAATATCCTTACTCTGAATGTACTTAGATGTACTAAAACGCTAGAATATAGTGATATTTTTATGTAATTTGGTATTTGAAAACGTCCTCTCTCCTAATGTGGGTCTTCTTTAAACAAAAGAACTTTACTATGTGTTAGTCTACAAAGTCCATAGTTATCCCGAGTCTCTTCAACTCGATTACACGAGTGGCAATTTGATTATAAATAATTGTAAACTCGAGTAAACTTTGCGTTGACCCTCCGACTTGTTCTAAACTTGGCAAGTGGAAAAGGGCCTAGCGTAAAGTCGGCGCTATCTATTTGCTTTGGACTCTTTATGAGTTCGAAACGAGATCCGTCACGCGACGTTAACTCGGAATAGAAGTGATAAAGTGCCCGCTAATCTGCCCTATTCGGGTCACACTTAGTACACTTTATTAATCACAAAGCTTACAAATTACACTATACTTCCTGCGGCCTGACACCTCGCTTTGGTGTATGTTAATTTTATTGTTACTTTTATTGGACAATTTGGACACCGTGACAATTTTTGTAGGGGTGGAATGGGTTTAAATTATATAATTTGTGTTGCCCTGCCACGTTTGAATCGTTATCTACATTCAAGACAAACTAGCAAGTACGAACTGTACCCATTTTCATTGCTCTTGTATACCTCACTTAATAAGGATTTTTCATTACATAAGTTTTAATTTTTAATTACATAATTTTTAAATTACTGTTATACGCCGCGTGTATTAAACTCTGCAGTCCTGCTAATTAGGAGGAAAGTATACGTGTATTTTTTAGTTATAAAAAAAATACTAAGGCAGACATTTGGATTGGTACCAAAGTCACCTTCATAATACAGAAACTCAAACACATTTACGCTACGGAAGCCTGTAGACACCTACTTATTCACATTTGTATACGTTTTAATGGCAAAATTTACACTTTAAACGTTGGGGTTCTCGACATGACGCCTTATGCAAAGCAGGTGTTACCCGATACGTGAATAAAGCGGAAACGTGTAAAGTAATAAGTAAAACACATTTGCTGAGCGAAATTGTTAGCTATTACAAGTAAACACAAGGAGAGGTGAAGCTCTCGATAAGTTCTACTTATTCACGTTTATCATATATCCTGTTATGCCGCCAATTTAAATCGTAAAACGTCATAGGGTGTAGGTTGAAACGTGCCTATTTATCTACTTACGCATTTTAAAACGGCTTTAAGTACATACTTGCATTATCATTACCTATACGCTGCATTTGAATTCAATACACATCAAAAACCCAATTAAGGTCAATTAAATTTATTAAATCTCTATAGTTTCTTAGGTAAACATAAAAATACAAAGTCACAGCCACATTTCCGTAAACCTCTTCCTTAAATTACAACAGTTTACAGTTTTTATTGGCTACTCCTTATCGGGTAGTAATCGTACAAAGCTCGTAAAAGGCTCATATCGGGGTGAAAATGGTAAAAAATAAATTGTGAATAAAGCCGACTCAGTGTACGTAGGCAGTACAAGTACTTATTAGTATTTGGAGATAAAATGAAGTTGGCCGCTTTGGGCAATTTATTGGAGTAAGTTATGGGGCGGGCTCAAGCTAATTTATTCGCCGTGCACATAAATTACTTGATTATGAATTCGAGTTAACTCCACTGAAATGTTTGTCTGTTGTTAGTACGCGGCGCTTTTGTGTATATGTTTGCCTACCTAGATTAGATATAGCACCTTATTGCTGCATTAAAAACGTACACATAAGAATGAAAACAAGCTATAGAATACATCTCTAAGATATGTTAAGCATTTAAATCAATAAAATATCATAACATTATTCATTGCAACAAAACAAAGGTCGCATTGGAACGCAACAAAGAAAGATACCATCGTGGCAATCGAAGTATCTTATCATTTGATCTTATGGGAAAACTTAATGGGCGGCAAAAGAGACAAGTGAGGAGCGAAAGTAGGCGCAATTCTCATAAAAAGCAATAGTAGGGATTAAGCAGAACACCGATGGTAATGCCGAGTTGTTTTCCAGGCGTAGTATCGCGCCGCAAGCGCTGCAACGCGGTATAATCGCGGATACCCATAAAAGATGTAATTTCAGATAAGCTGAAACAGACGAGCCCCGCCTCCTGCCCTCCTGCCTCCCCACTCCCTCGCTGCCTACTTTCTAATGACTAATTATTATGCTGTGCGTTGCGAGCTTTAACGTCAGCGAGTGAGCCTACCTGCTACAGTCGGCGCGGGTTCGCGGCAGGTCATCGGGGGTTTATTATCCCGGGGAAACCGGGACGTGAATATGGAAATAAACCTTGGTCAATAATTAACTAAATCGGAAATTAAGTAGGGAAAACGGAATCACATCTATAACTAGGCCACGAAAATCTATTCGTCATAATCTTTCTTGCGTTGTCTTGGCTTTTTGACACGGACAGGGATCCTGGGCGGACGCAACAGCCAGCAACTTAATCCTGAGGATTGGTACCCGCATTAGTTTTTACAAAAACGTTTGTGTTCTGAATGTCCACCCCAATGGTTCTCCATCACGCAAAGACAAGGCAAAGAGATAAATAAAATAATCTAGAAAAGAACATCTTTTTATCCGAATATTCCGAATTCAACAGGGTGCAATAGGGATCGTAATTTAAGATACTATTAGTACGTGCTGCGGCTATAAGTGAAGTATTTAGGCTAAGATATATTATATATATTAGATATATTAACTTGTAATGCAATGACACGATGACAAAACACTTAAGCAGACTGGGCGGTGGCGCCCGCGCAAGATCGTAGATACAGGGCGGCGACGCGATATGTGATACCGCATTACCATTCCGATGCCGCGCGCTGGACAATACCTGGACATTACAGTTACCACCAAACATATCGGTCGAGCGAACCGAGGTGTTCTAGGGGTGCAAGACACGTTTTTTTTATTTACAAATTGATAGGTATTGTTGAAAGCTTTATCGTTTGAACGGGACTGGGCTATGCATGTCGGTCTGTGGCCAAGATGACCAAGGAGTGAGAGCCCCACATGAAGTCAACTCGAGGAGAAGGCAGACCTCATCGGCGATGGCGGAATAACTTCCTTCCTTGGTCCTTTACTGGCCAACTGACCTCAACATTTAGTATAATTTCAATGTGTAAGTATAAGTACACATTATATTACCTTTTTATATAAAGTACTTTATGTACAGATGGATGTGTGCAACATAAGTATTTAGATAGTAAGTTTAGTGTGCCTAGGCAGAAAACTCGTTGCTTTTCGGTGTAGGAAAACATCGTGAGGAAACCGGACTAATCCCAATAAGGCCTAGTTTCCCCTCTGGGTTGGAAGGTCAGATGGCAGTCGCTTTCGTAAAAACTAGTGCCTACATCAATTCTTGGGATTAGTTGTCAAGCGGACCCCATGCTCCCATGAGCCGTGGCAAAATGCCGGGATAACGCGAGGAAGAAGAAGAGGCAGCAAACTCGTTGCAGCTCCGTCACGCTATAAATCCGCTAGCAAAATACAAGTGTATCTAATAAGAAGCCCTCATAAAAACGATAAGGTTTTGTGTAATCCCCCACGTAGTTTTGGCCTGATGTGTCAAAATTGTGAGTTTTTAGCATCCCTCGCCAACACTCCTAGGCCTTAACTTTCGACAACACAAGACAAAACGTACTATTATGGAATGACACAACTATCAAAACACAAAGAGTCACGTGTAAGAGTGTAGGTATAATGTGTGTTTAATGCCTCTCATTAAGTACAGTTAGAACATGCATATAAGGATAGATGGCAACCCACGATGCAATTCAAACAAAATTATACAAATGGCAAGCCAACTATGGCAGCTCCAACATATTGGCATATGTTCGTGACTAGTTTACGAGTGCTACGACATTGCATATTAATTGGTGTCGCTATCGAGCGCTCATCGCAGCTCCATTCCATACGACACTCTACATATGTATCAAGTTTTGTTTATACATGAGCTTTCTAATAGCAGTTATGCAGTCGTAGCTACTGGGGTTATCCTTAACTGCTTACCTCAAATCTAAGAAAATTCTATGGACTGTATGTAGGTTGTTGGTTTAATGCATAATTTTGCAAGTTGTGTTTGATAGGTGCTACAAATTAAATGTCTGAATATACCTATTTCTGCAATGGGTATTTATTACTTGCATTTACCTCTCATGACTTACACCTACTAAATAGTAACGAAGATCTTTATATACGCTATGTTCTACTGATCACTCATCTCATATATTATCTCTCTTTAAAAGAAAAGTGTTAGGGATCTACAAGCTTTCTCGTGTCTCAGAATAGTGAGATGTTTTTTTATTAAGAAAGTGTCACTAAATCTAGAGTAAATTACTAAATGTTGACTTTCGGGGCATCATACAAAGCATATGCACTTGCATATGCTTTGTATGTAAAAATGTAAAAAAACAATCAGTCTCATTTGCTTTGGTAGACCAAACCTACTTAAAATTTGACCAATACTAATTTTGGCGACCCGGCTATAAAATGATAACTGGCTTACAAAAATTAAATGAACTAGAACTGCGATTGATTAGACCCATAATGCACCTATCTGTAATCCGTGTGTCTAATCAAAGTGGTGTGCCGAGCAAGTTCCGACGTAGTATTGGATCGTATTCAGAAACGAAAATATAGTACTTATTTAACATCAATTCAATGTGATGCACTCGAACATAAGTGTCTGAGTCTAAGCGCGAGCGGGCAGACACAACTAATACATTATTAATATCATCTTGATACATAAAGTGCACAGTGCACATTCTAGAATAGGGTCTACGCTATGTAGGTACTCAATCCGCAGCCTGGTCCGTCGGAGTGAGCGCATTCTAATATGCAAATGTATTTAAATGCTAAGCCCTCTTCATTACGACGGTATCGATCTTAGATATACAATTTGTAACTCGATAGGTGCCTTAGCTAGCTTAGCTTAACCAATCAATTTTCACTCGAATAGGCAAATTAAAATAATTACGTGCCTAATTTTGCTACATATTAGTAGTTCGCCTAATGATTGAGATTTGTATTTGTGTCTTTACTTAGTAAACTTCTGGTCGATGTGTTTAATCTGACATTCATATAAATTTATTATACTGAACGTACATTTTCCATTCCCAATGAAGACAAAAGCCCCTTGATGCACCAAGTACAATCAAGATTACTGTTTCATTTTATTAACTAACAAAGTTCCCTACATGCCCACAATAATAAATGTTTTACAAGCGTACAGCACGAACAGTTCTTTAGTGATCGTTAGTATTCTAACGAGCTGTAGTCCCCAATCGGATTAATCTTAAATATTTATTGCAC
Organism: Cydia splendana; assembly: GCF_910591565.1. NCBI lineage: Eukaryota > Metazoa > Arthropoda > Insecta > Lepidoptera > Tortricidae > Cydia > Cydia splendana. The sequence goes on along the minus strand of NC_085964.1, from coordinate 11,300,328 downwards.
ACAGTCTATTGGTAGCCGAAGCTGAGCTAAATTAGTATGACGATAGCTACACTGATGGTGGTGAAAATGGTAAGCATTTGCATCGGCAGCAGACGTGGGTGGGCTGCCGGCGGCTGATTAGACTTGATGAATATTAAACTTAGTGCCCCTGGCCTATGAGATGCATTAGGTAGGTACACTAATCACTCAATCGACGGCAATTACCTACTGTAGATTACTTTGCCGTGCCGCATTCAAGTCGATTCACCCACAATAAACAAATTCCTTCAACCACGACCTAACAGAAATAATTAGTTACTTAGTAAGTCAACCAGAACCTCCGGACAACAAAGTCATGAATAGTAATAGTTATTTCGTAAACATTTTGAAACAAATAAAAGCATTTCCTCTTCCGTATTGATTAGACCGACTAATCCGTAACCTACAGCGGAGCTAAACGGAGAACAAAAAATATTCCACCTGTCGAATCTGATAAGTGTTTTATTTAAATTTCTTTGGCGATTCAAAAACGAAAGCAACGTATATTTGTGTCTTATTAAAAGAAATTTATAGTTTGAATATAGGTAATGGCTGATTGACCTTGGTCATAGGAGGGAACACTAACAGGTTTTTGTGAATGCAAAATGTTTTGTCATCCACGGAGCTAGTGTTCTTTTAAGAGTTATGTTTATTATTCACACAATTATGAAGACAAAAAACAAATCAAAAGCACAAACGATAATTCATTTAAAAGTTTATTTTTAGACTAAATGAAAATGCTTACTCATAATTTCTATGGTCAGGTCAGACGGCCGCAGAGTAATCGGAGTGCAAGGTGCGCGGGCGCACGTGTCCTTTGCCCGCGGCGCACTACATTATATCAGTTTCGAATTCAAATTTGTGTCATACATCTTAACAATAAACTCGGGCCCTAATAAAACTCCAAAGTGGTCTCTAGCGCCTCCCCTTAAGGGTGTTTTGTATAATAATGATGAAGGAAATGGATATTCAAAATAATATCACCCCGGGGTTAACGATTACCAGCGCGCGCATGCGCACAGATGGTAGGATAAACCGACGTTTGTTTCCGCAGTGATATCTGAATTAATGGCGATACGAAATGCTCGAAAGGTGCTCATTACCATGATTTATGCAAGATATATTTCTTATGCCGTCCCTATTGTAGCGATTAACGTTTCAAATTAAGCCGTGTTTTGTAATAAGTACGAAGGAGACTTGCTCGGGGATACTTTATTGCAGAATGGTTGTTAGATGCGGCAAGCCAGCTAGGCTAGATCAGCTCAGCACTCGGCGGTGCAGCGCCGCGAGAAGGCTGCTCTTCTTGGAGGGCGCCGTCCATCTCCCGGCTCGCTCGCTCACTGAGTACATTCCCGTGTTAGTTTTTACACCTATTATTTTATGTGTCGGCGAGTAAAGTTCGGTACGTGAGTTATAAACGCGCTCGCGCCACTCTCGCCCCTACTTTATAGGTATTAACGACTTGTCCGAGAGTTTTCTTATAAATAAATTTGAAAGGATACAAGGCTCGCTTTTGTCGGATTAGTAGAGTGGATCTTGTTTCACTTTGTTGCTCTGTCTTTTTTACACCAAGGATACTGGAGAGTTAAACGCATATTTCGTATCGTGTAATATAAACATTGATACAATAGCAGTTTACAAACCGTATCAATACCACGACAGAAACATGGTTACAAATTGAAATCATTTGTAGATATTCCGATTCAAGATTTAACTATTCAAAGTTCAAATAATAGGTCCTCAAAAACTAAATGTAAATCGAATTTAATTGAGATTGTTGTATTAATATTAAATGGTTATCGCAGTTTACGAACAAGACCCGAGCTACATAACGCGTCGAGCTAAACTATAAAAGCGGGAAGCTATGGAAGTTAAGAGCACTACCTGTGAAATATCAGAGCAATAAAGTAAATGCAGTACTAGCGGCCGCGACGTGCCGCGGCCGCGGCCTGCCGCCTCGCAGCGTCACGTCGTAACACAGAAAACATCACATCGCACATAATGGACATCCAAGTGATTAGGTAGTTAGGTACATATAAAATATGAGCTCAAATCTAATTTTACACATATCCTAGTACAAATCAGGCGAAGCTTGTACAATGCGACGATAAACATAAATACTTTTAAAGTTGAATGCCAAGAGTCACTTGCCACTGGGAGCATAGGCAGAGAGGAGCAAAAGCCGTATTTTTCCGATTTTTCGTACACGAATATTATCACTTCATAAAATAGGATGAGCACTTACAGGTTTTTTATTCTAATATTACTGATGTTTAGTTTGCTAGAATATATATAGAAAACGTCCATAACTAAAAAACAAACATTTGTAGACAATTTTTGCTCTTACCGGGAGATAAGCTAAGGATTAACTACGCAGGCCTGATGGTCACTCCACACCACATGAGCAAGACTAGTAGTCCTAATAGTTAAGTTAGCATTAATTACACTTATAAAACATGGCAAAATAGTTATTTACGATACAAGTTTTAATTTATCGCCACTCGTTTCGAGTTTCCTCTTTTCCGCACTTGTATCGTAAATAACTATTATGCCAGTAGCATGTGTAGTATGCTTACTAGCAAACACCTAAGAAGCTAAAACAACTATGATGGCTTTATTATGTCATATTTAGACAATGAATATTTTAGGAAGCATTATTAGAGAGGTTAATTTATGACAGCACTCTCGGGGTTTCAAATATCCCTAATGGAGCAAGAGTGCGCCGTTTTACATCTTCCCCCTCAAACTGCATTATAATGTCTCCGCCGAAAATAACCGCACATAAATATAAAACAATGTGAAACCACTTAAAGCGAATAAAATACACGTCGACTTCAACTCTGTAAAATGAATTTATTAATAACGAAGACAATGAACGACTGAAACAAACGTTTATTTTTTGTATTTTTAATTGTCCTCCGAGCGACAGCGAAGATGCATTAGAAGAACTAAAATAAACTCCGGATCATATTCGACACTCGCCGCCGCTCCTGCGCTGACTGTCAGCTGTTCCTGCCTAGTGCTGCCATCTCGCATCCATACTTTATAAACCACTATATTTTCAGCTATGGTTGCCCGCCGCTTACAAATAGAATTTTGAGAACTCTTTCTTTCAAAACCACTTTGTCTTTGTCAGATAGTGACGTTTTAGACTCAAAATGCAAAGTGACAGGTCTCAAAATTGACTTTCAAGCAGACTATATAACAAACCGCTCTTCCTGCAAGATGCAATGCTTTACAAACAATAATGTATGTTTACATTATTTAAAAATGTCCTATCCTTGAATCTGTGATTAAAATAATAATTAAATTGTAATTTTAAAATATGTCGGGCATTGCATGGAGTGCAGTTCTTAGATGATATCTTCAGCGTAATTAAAAATGTTGTCGTGACATTGAGAGTGCCCGTCCCGCCCCCGCTCTCCACGGCCGCCTTCAATATTATTGGCGATTGAATCGCAATTAAACGCATCGAATCAAATTACACTTTATTGAAGAACGCCGGATAGCTCAAAATTGAGAGCTACTTATGCAAAAACGAACGTGCTCCTGTTGAAATGCCAACCATTTTATTTATTCGCCTTAATTATGTATCTTGTCTTAATTTACGATTGGATCATACGATAATCTGAAGCGTTATTTATTATAGATGCCTTTTGCAGACGTTTCTATCTCAAGATTTAGGATTACGCGGGTCGATGTCGCGTTCAGCCGATGCTCAGCACAGGGATTAAATATATTCGACATTGATTCGCATTCTGCAATTAAGTAAGTCTGAGTTGTTGCTGAATCGCGGAGTTGTGAGCCGAGCGATGCGCGCGCGATGATAGCGTCATCTCGTTTAATTTTGTTATGTGTCGACAGCATGACGTGCGACGACTCGATACGACCACTGTCCACCCTGATAGCCTTTAATGAATGTAATGGAGGTTTATTAACGATACACCGACAGCTCTCGCATATACTTAGCCTACCTAGACATTATAGTTACTTAGATCAGAGCGAAGAAAACGTGCGAGTGAGAACAAAGAAAGCCACATTTGCTAATTGCGGTTTTGCTCGTGTCGTGCCCACTGCACGGCGGGTCGTGAGCTCCCGAGATATGACGATAACACATTCATAAATAATTAGAGCGAAATTTTCTCATTTGTAAGACGGCAGTCATGATATTTGGAAGCAGAGTTCTCTGTTCTCGGAACGTTCAGATCTAGATAAGTGTTGTAAGACACGCCTGCTCCCTGCTCGTTCCACTACGACGCGATACATTGACGAAATTACCTTACAAATACTTAAGATATGCTTACTGACGTTGATTCTGTACGACTTGGACTTTGTACACATATGTAGGTAAGTAAATTACATGTAAAAGCATTTTGTGATCCGTTAACGTGCCAATGCTTTTCAAAATTATACGTTAACGTGCCAATGCTTTTCTGATTAAATGGAATGTAAAGTCAGCAATACTATTCGCTTAGCACCGTGCGTACAAACTGTAATGCAGGGGGGGTAACTTTTCTGTGCAGCTGACAGTACATTATAAACTATCTCGTCATGATGTGAAGTACAATTATGCTCTTTACCCTATAGGAAATAGGAGAACATAACATAAATGTTATCGCGTCAAGCTTAAAGGCATAGCGTTCGCGGCCACGAGCATTCACAGGCTCTTTCAGTTTTGCATATACGTAGCGTAGCAGAATGGTTTACTCGCACCTCGCGCCAGCATTTAAGTCAGTTTTGCGGTCGAAAGTACAACCACCATGAAGCCGAGGCCAAGTATCATTTTCATTGGATCTATTGAAACAAAGAACAATGTAAAAAGCAAACGTGAGGCGAAGTCTATGAAACATTTGTGCTCCGGTCACGGTCGGGGGCTTGCCATGCCGGGGTTCAAATTTCCACTTCCGCTTGACCACGAAACAATCAATATTGTTATCGTTGACTCTTCGAAAAACAAACAAAACGAAATTAAAATTTTTAGAAAACGCGCGAACAATCGATGTAATCAAGGCTGTTTGATTTATTCGGTCTTTATTGTATAAAAGTATCAAGTAGGTATTTCATTGAAATGAATGAGGTATTGTTTCTTAAGTTAAGCTTGATCTATTAAATTGTAGTAGGTATCTACTTGATCAAATGCCGTACCAAGTATTTCTTCTAATTTGACAAACTGTATTTAATTTTTAACATTTTATTCAATATTTTAACATAACGATGTTAAAATATTTGTTAAAACGTCAACTACCTACGCTTGACTGCACTAGCTGTGATCCTATATCCAATTAGCAGAAATGTATCATTTCGTTGTAACCCATCAAAGGTTATTGAAAACGCAGCAAATCATCCAGCAAATAAAAGTTTTTAATTAAAAACTGCACTACGCCGATGCTATATGGATTCCGTCCAGTCACTCCGCGTAGATTAGAATTTCAAGCGTAACTAATTTGTTGTATAACGTCATTTATTAGTTCCCGATTTTTACTTGATTAATGAATGTCATTTGAAAACCAATGCGAAAGACATTGCTGACAAAGACTACTGGGCACCTGCCATCCGAATGGTTGTACCAATAATTGTATTTCACTTTATATAAAGTGAACTAAACAGTTCACTTTATATAAAATTAATTTAAAAAGAGGATAAGTCGCTTGTTTACCAATTTCACATCAGCACACGGTAATTATCGAATGCAAATGATTGATTTACCTATAGGTACATAAAAATACAAAATTCACTACGAATATGCCTCTTAAAAATGAGGAGTTCCCTTATTTCTTTAGGGATTTTGACAAAAAAGGAGGCAATTTGGAAGTACATGTTTCAAATAAAAGATCCCAAATAGGTTCGGATATATGGTAGAGTTCCGAGATTGCAAACCTCAAAACAAAATACTCGTATAATTAATAACCATACAACCCAATTCAGAACTATGCTTTAAAATTTTTGAAATCGTTTAAAAATCAAAATGACTTCAGTTTATAGGTTAAAAAGACGATTTTCCGTGAGACTGACTCAAGCTTGACCGGTTTTTATATTTATTTCTTATTCTTATTTATTTATAAATACACCGAGTTAGTGGTTTGTACGTTTCACCGCTACAGAATATAAAAACCTCCTTTTGTTTTATTTTTATTATTTATTACCTATAAACAATAGAAATTTATGAAATAAATAAAGCTCACTGAACAGGATGAACATTTTTTAAACCAGCTCAGCAGCAACCACTGCCACCCCGCCGCAGGCACCCGCAGCTCCACTGGGTGCTCCGGTCCTATTTACTGAGATAGGACTGGAGTGTAGAGTTTGCAGTCAGCATTAGCCGACCCGAATACAAGGCATCGTCAAGTCAGCGTTCGTCTGCTGGTTTGCCGCCTATAACATTAAAAAATCCTAAATCACACAAAAAATGGACTATCGACCGTTTGTAATTTAAATTATTCAAATTCTAAAACTTAAACGAACATTAACAAAATGAATGTTCAGCTAAGAAATACATTTGTTTTTATAAATTGACCAATCGCAGTTGATGCTAGATCAGTTACAATTCATTTTTTCCTATTTCCGCAATCGATTCAAGTCAAGTTTTTGTTGAATCCCAAAAAACAGTAATCTTATAAAAACAAACAATCTCTGGCCCATAAATTAAAATTTCCGCTTGCTGATGCTAGTGACAAATCAAGCATGAATATGACTGGGGGACTGTCGAGCGGACGATCAATATATTGTATTATGACTAAGGATATTGAACCCGTTCGTTTTTATTACTGATATGACGTTTATTTTATGGTAATTTGCATTATGATCGCGCATAACATACGATGTATTTCATACTTCACAGAACTTTTATTGCCTGTTTGCTTACTAGCATCTTTCATTTTATATGCTGTACGTACAAGGTTACAGATCCCATAAATTGAAATTAATTTCAGTGAAATAAATTGTTTAAAAAAAAACATAACAACAATAATAATTGACTAATTAAAACATTGTATAAGAGTGCTGAGAATTATTAATCTCATCAATATAAAATAAAGTTAATTAATTAAGTTATGAATAGATAAACTTATCTGTAACCCGGTAATTTCAGGTACTTTTACCGAAACCAATTACTTTAGTAGGCGTCATATTCATTTGAGAGTGCAGTAACCTTTATTAGTGGAATGCTCTTTAAGGCATGCCATTAAAATAAATAAACAACTATCAGTAACAATTTGAAGTGTTAAGTGACTAGTGACTATCAAAAATTACGAGATAAGCCGTGACAATACCTCCCTGGTGACATATGAAGCGATAATATGGGAGGTACCGCCAGCATATTAACTAAAAAAAACTATTTAAAAAAATGCAGCAGAATTAAGAATTTCTCCGTTTTTTAAATGAATTGTTTTGTATAATGATCGTTTTCTTAGTGTCCATAGGTAATATAAAACAATTTTTAAGCACAGCCCGCATCTTTAGCCTCTAGGATTTACATTGACCATACAAAATATAGAGAATGCAAGCGTTGGGCAAGTGCACGGTTTACGCGCTCTATTACCCTGCACCGATAACCACAATCAGGTAACAGCCTCTTTGACATCTTTATGATGTTTGAAAAACCATTACTAACGACACCTTTTTAGTTACCAGAGATAGTGGCCGCCGTAACAGCTCTGAACAAAACGGTTTGGAGACAGTCTGAAGAAAAATACTACTTTGGCGGTCTAAGCGTTATATAATGTTTAGACTTTAATTTTATTTACTTTCTCTTTTCGATAAATAATTAATTAGGGCGTTGTTATAATAAATATGAGCTACAGACTGCTGCAGCGTAATAATCGTATAATTTGTACCTTTTTCATTACGCTTTAGACTATCTATAGAAGTTATATAGTATATGCCATTAAGCTCGTATAATTATTTCCGTACGCAAATGTATGTACAAACTTTTTCCGCAGTGAATACTTATAATTTTACAATTACGAGCGTCGAAACATTTTACCAAGTTGATAAAATCCTCTATGATTCCTACTTCCTATTACTTTCCGTCTGTGGGCAGCCCATCACTGGCGAGTCAGGATTTATGCGCTCATAACGCGCCGTTCCTTCGCCCGCCGCTCTAAATGTATTGATTTCTTACATCCATTTTTAAATACACTCCTACGATCCCGACAGGATATTTTCGACTGTTAAGGTACCAAGTAGGTTACATATTCGCTAAATTATAGCGATCAGCTTTGAGGGAATAGAGGTTCAGAGATCTTGGAGCGATACACGTTTCGGAAAATGCAGAGATCAGAACCTTTTTGTAAACAGCTGTGGTAAATACGCCGGTAAATTTATGTACGTCAGTTTATGATTACTCTTTTCATACTTATATATTTTTTAATTTAGATCTTTCAATTACATTCAATGACTAGCCTTTTGTGATATCTCTGAAATAGCGATATTCACTATTATTTTTCTTACTGTGTGAAGCAGTACCAAACATCCTCAAAGATCATTGATTCTACTATGGCATATGTATGTAACATACAGTTAGACATAAATAAATTCTTTTTTAATCTCAGTATCACTGAATTATTTCACATCTAACCTAACCTAATAACAGCTAATGCGCTGTTTCCGGCCGAAGTTACTAACATATTTATCAAACACGAAACAGATCTAACTTATCTATTAATGAATTAAAGATTAATAGACGAAATGATGGGCGACGTGCTCCGGATAGATACTAGTCGGCGCGCTGCGGTTCGTCCGACAGATATGAGCGTCCGTGGCGGTTATATTTTATCGGAAGTAACGGCTTCTAACGTACGGCCAATTTCATAATGCCTCGCCAGCCCGCTCGCCGCCGTCCCTCGCTGCGCTGCGAATGTGCCCCACTTATCAATTTGATATCTCGATCTGGAAAAATAATGTGCCATCATTGGGCGTATCTATAAACGCTACGTCGGCCCGGCTTTACGTCGATAGATTGGCTCTAGCTGGGTCCCGTGTACAAATGAAATCATTACGGAAGTCGGAGTTACTCAATGATATAAGTGATAATATTCTAATTAGAAACTTTAGACAGTAGTCCAATCAACTAAGCGATAATATTTAAAAGCCATCGAAATGACAGTTAAAGCAACGGTAATGTGGACGACTCACTCTGTCAAATAAGTCATCAATGCGTCAGTTAACTCAATTACTTTGAGATCAACACACGGCTACTGTGCGTGTTTAACAATGTGATACGTTAAAGCAAACTGGACCTAGTCATAAAGAGGGAGCTTTCAAAATTGTTACAAGGGAGATTTTCACAGTAATCCTCCTCCATAAATCATTTAATAACTCGAATATACAGCCACACACTGAGCCATTCCTTCCGTTGTTCAAATAATGCTCGTTATACACATTCTAAAATGAATTCTAAGGTTTTGACTTTAGGGGACATAATGGTAACACTGAATAAATATTTCTATCTTATTGGAAATAATACTAACTAGTACATACTTCTGAATAGACGCAAGTTGTGTATGATATTTTAAGACAAAATCAGCCTTAAATTGAAGTGATAAAGTCGATAACAGCATTTAGAGAGATATATCCGTACTTTATGAATGGTTTATCCTCAGGTCGGAACGGTTGCCACGAACTGCTGTCAACCCTTGACGCCGGGGATAAGTTTGACAGATCATGCATGAAAATGATTTAGGGCACGTGTGACAGAACGCCGACATCCTACTAGATTATCGTGCATTTAAACAGTTATGTCTACCTTTAGTCTTTAATTTTATTTTATTTGTACACCTAATCAGATATTTACTTACTTAATAATTTCAAAGATGTATATTTAATATATCAAGTTCCGGAATCAAATTCCTAATTAGATGATAATTTTAATGTTTTATTTTAGTATCAGTCAGAATTATCACAAGCTTTGATCTAGGCACATTATTATGGTATGGACATTTTTCATAATAATTAAAACAAAAGTAGATTAATATCCTATTCAATTTAAGCTAGTTAAGTATTAATAAGAGTTCGGACAATTTATCTCAAAAATAAATATGGTATGGAACACGATACAATTTTTTTAACAATTTCGAACTGCAGTTTTTGAGTATAATCTGGAAATTTTATAAAGATACTGTGTACATAATATGAGTTTAATAAATCTTGTCCTATTTTGAGATATAAATGATTTTTGATGGTTTTGCGATGATTTGTCCGACCTCTGGTTATTATTTATTAATTTCGTTTAGTAGTACCACTGTATATATCTTGTATGTAAATAAATGATATTACTCAAACAGAAGTTCGTAGTAAAAAAATAAAACTAACCCAATAAAGTTTGTTGACGCCTGACCGCGTGGCTGACCTTTCAATCAGCGCTAACCAAATATTTAGCATTTAAAATGTCAACTCTATAAAACGACAACCGGAAAGTGGTCGTAAAATGTGGATAGAGGCGAGTCATAAAAATAAAATATGAATAATTAGCTGCAGGAGGTTAATAGTCTATTAGGCGTGCGTTCGCGCCGACCGCGTGGCGGTGTCTCGCTGCGCGCGCGCTGCGTTGTGATATCATTTTGGGCATTCATTACATAATTTTACAACTTCATTTATGAATTTAGTATTGTGTTTGGTAACCACGATAGTGAAACAAAACAAATAATAATAATGTATTTTATATTATACGATATGATCCGATTAAATTGTTTTATTTCATTTATTTAGAATCATTATAACAAATGTAGGAAGCGAGGGAAAGTGATTTTAAGTGTTGTCAATTTTAAAGTACTTAAGCACAGTTAAGTGTAAAAAATGGGACATATTTTTGAGTATGATGAGTACACCCTTATTTTTACACTTGACTGTACAAAAGCTGTTAAGATAATGAGGTTACTTTTTATAGTCCTGCCTACTATTACGTATCTTTTATTTTTACCTATAGGTGTTCATGATTCATATGAATGTATAAATGACCTTCCAAGCCAAAAGAGAATCTAGACTTATTGAGATTGTTTCTGTTTTCTCACGATAATTTCCTACACCGAAAAGCGTCTAACTGATATTTCTAATCTCATTGGTACCTACATATATAAGAACTGGAATTTGAACCTTTGATCTCCGGTTTAAAAGTCATATGATTTACCGCTAGGTACGTCACCAATGCTTTATATTTTCAATTGACCTTATACAAATAAAAATGAGGAAGCATTTTTGTACGCGTAATCGCAAAATGCTTTCATAAAAATAATGACCAAATAACGGGACACAAAAAACGCGACGCTTCATTGCATATCTACCTAAAACTTAAAAACTCCAACAAAAAGATTCTCGTAATCAACGAGGTGATCTACCAACTTCCTAAAGTCGCAATATTAATCTTTAGTACAAAAAACGCGTCAAGCGCGAGTCATTCTACCTGAACATAAATTATTTAAATTTATAAAACAAAATAAGTGCAAAAAGGACCCGACAGCGGGACAATTTCGACTGCGGGATAATTTCAACTAATCGAAATATCTTCCATGTTTTTTGAAGTGAAAACTTCTTTAGCGGCGCTGAGCACTTTTTGTGATGGGGAAAATATGTTAAACTCGCGAGAGCGTAAGACGTGACGTCACGTGTGACGGACACTGTTACAGTCATTGAGTTTTTCTTTTTGATTTAAATGCCATCTAGTGAGTTTTCCCTCAAACTGGTACTAGGTAATATAACTCTAGTACTCACAGTGATGTGCTTAGGGGTTTCAAGTAATGCGACGAAATAACGCTAGATGGCGTTAACCTCAATTATGCATAGTGCTGCAGACATTTTGCACTAGATTGCGCTGTTATTAATATTCTGAGTTACAATGTCATTAAGTTTTCACTTCTGCCGGCACTCCCGCAGTGCAACCCGTTGTTTTTTTTACATTATTAACTAGAGTCACACACAACACACACAGCACATCTTTTTTCGCTATCTGGGCGTATATGGCACGGAATAACGTAAAACATGGAAGATATGTATTTCGATCAGTTGAAATTACCCCGCAGTCGAAATTGCCGCGCTGCACCTTATTCTGTTTCTAATTTTAATCCCTTTACATGTAACGGAAAAACTGCTAATATAATAACGAAATATAATATGAATTTACACTTTAGTACCTTTATTTCATTATATTTAGGGTTAAACATCCATAGAGATAGTAAACCCGTCACGTTATTTAGGACTGAACCCCAAAATCGAGAGCGTCCATAATTAAAGCAGCTCGGAGGAGCGGACAGGTGCGACGACGGCATAAGCCAACAAGAGCACGACTGCCCAGCAGAAAAAAACCGGAGCATCGCATGTAAAAACAAATTATACCTACAGAAGAAATACTTAAAGGTCTGCTGACGGTACGGTCACAGTTGGTTGTACAGACAATCGGCTATGAATCGATTTGCTTTCTTCATATAATCTTACCAGAGTGACGGAAACTAGCGATCCTTGATTGCTTGAACAGTTTTCCAATAATTATTCCCTACAAGAACACCGGAAATGAAACGCTTTAATCGATTCCGAACCGCGCCTCGGTGACGTGGCGTTTGATTAACTGAAATTATATGGCGCGACGGATCGCGTCAACTTTGTTAAGTGTATTGTTATCACGGCCTTCGGCAAAATAAAACTAATCCAACTATTGTCTTAGTCTTGTCATTATAATCAGGCAAGAGGAAGTTTATTCGGTTTCAAGGTGAGCAAACACAAACAACCAATTTCTGTGGTTTTTAGTGGTTTTAAATTACTATAGCCGCGATTAACGAAGTTATAAATTGTGTGAAGGTTATTTTGTGCGAATCTGTTGCTATGGTTATGACTACGCGCCTGTTTGTCTCAAAGACATGTGCACCATTACTGTGCCCACAAATAACATTAGACACGCTACGTATGAAGTATGCCCCGTGTCCGCATTAAGAATTAATGGCAAACGAAAAGATGGGGCCACTCTGCAAAATTTATATCACATCTCTACCAATGACAAGAAAACTGTTACGGTTTGCGGCGGTCTGAGTGTAGCATTAAAAATTCAACTCGTCTTACCACTTGTGTGAGGGATTGCCGCATATTTGTCTGTGGACAGCATTTATATTTTGTTTGGTTCAGAGCCACTTTCAAAGGGATAACACTAAAAGAGAATTTAAGATTTAGGTTACTTATAGGTCATGGATTGGAATATTTTATGAATAAAATTGTGTTAATCGAGCTTAGATTATATTCTAAACTAATTTTTGTCAAGCAGATACGTCTGCGAGCGATACTACATTTTTTTATATTTGTTTTGGTAAGCTTCGGTAGTTGAGTTCTTGAGAGCGATCGGATTCAACTGTTTACTGTATTCTCGCGCAACAAATTCGAAATTCAAACTGATTTTTCGACGGCTGGTATGGTTGTTCTGCGTGATCGGGCAGTATATCGTACAATTCTCTCGATTAAGCAGGCCGTACCTAACTAGTGCAACAAAACCAAGCGATAGTGATTTTTAAATATATTAAAAACGGGTCACTCACGTATTTTAAGTCGAAAAACGCTCGACATGTTTCACTCCGTACCGAGGAGTGTCATCAGGAGCTTGCGTATATTTAATATGTCTGTGTCTCACGGAAGTTTTGTTATTAAGATAGCGATTTTTGTTTCGAAATATTCTAAAGTGGCCAGTATTGACAGATCGAAGAGCGGCTGGTAGGAGCACATGTCTGCGCCAACAGCTTCCGTTTCATAAAGTTTAATGGCGTGGTTGACCCAGCTTTGTTTGCTTTAGACGAGTTGACAACTGCTCCATTCAGAGCCATTCTGGTGAACTACTAATTTGCTCGACTGCAAATGATATGAATCATCGCCCCGGACCACTTTTTTATTTGTGTATAATATTATTTTTTTACTAGATTCTTTTAAAAGGTGAAATAATATAATTTGTTCAATAAAATTACTACTAATTAGGTTCATTGGAATGAGAAAATTTCAACATTTAATTGCCGAAAAATTGTACGCGATGCAATTTACCCAAAAAGAGGCCGTACTTTTACCTACTTACTCAAAATATTCTTGACAACGGTTTTGAGTTAATCCGAAACACTTACCCGTTAAATTTCGGATGTAGAAAACGAATAAAGTAATACGTAACACATTACGGTTTCCTTAATTAACAGAAAATTCTAATGCACTATTTTAAAATATCTGAGTAACTTAATCAGAGATCACATCTCGTAATGTACTACGGGCGGTACGGGCGGGCGACGAGTGAGATCTGACACGAAATTCCCTAAAAATAATATTTAAAATGGTAATGGGCCCCTGCGTTCATAAATTGCCATGCCATATGTCCCCGTACTGCATCCACTGTATACATAAATATGTCAGGTATAGTGACTGCTTCTGTATTATTACAGATTATGTTTCTTGTTACTTTATAATGAAGATTAGGTTAGGCGCATATTGTTTTGGAATGGGAGTGATGTTCCGTCTTGTTAAAAACGTATTGGAAAGCGTCAGCGTTTAATAGGGTAATTGCGTCAGTTTACCGTCCGGTGTCAGTTTCCGTCCACTTGACGGATTAGTAAATAACACATTTCATTTATAATGTGCAACTTGCGAAACATAATTTTTATGTAGATAGATAAATTGTTCAGATATTAAGGATGCAATAAGTCAAAAATTGTACAGCAATGAAGGTTTATATTCAAATTTCGTCTAGTGGACGGAAACTGACACCGGACAAAAACTAGCACAATGACTCTATATGAAGTGGAGAATTAGTATAGATAAAAGTACATTACGACTATTTATATTATTTTGTAATAATGTACGAATAATTAAAGTAAATGTAAAAATCTTTATATTATATATAACGAACAATATTTATTTCCCTTCTTGTAAAACTAGCATTTTTGAAGTAAACGTATCCGCCTGCCTTGTAAATCTTATTTTTTATTAGAATAAATTAGGTACCCGCTTCTACTATTTCAATTGCTTGAGATACAATTAAAATTTCTTCGCTTATGTAGTAAGGTTATCGCGTGTCTTATATAGTAAGTCAAGTGTAAGTCTTGGGCAGTTGTGTAAAAGTCTGTGTCGGCATTTACGAAAACATCAAAGTCGTCGGTCGCACTGTTACTTTTTACAGTGTGGTTCAATCATGCGTTTCAAATGTCAGTGAAATAGTTTAACTATTCATCTTTCTATAATAGCGTTCAAAACGGTATCTTTCTAAAGGTTCCTAAAACTTTAATATAATTCCTATTTTAACTATAATTTAATTAAAAAAAACAATAGAACAGAAAAGAAGAATAATTAAGCCAACATAACTAAAGGGGCCCACTGATTAACAGTCCGCCGGACGGTATCGGCCTGTCAGTTAGAAGAAAATTTTGACAGTTCCGAACACCTGACAGGCCGATACCGTCCGGCGGACTGTTAATCAGTGGGCCCCTTAAGGATTGGGTGAGATACCTAAATAAAAAGTAAAGATTGCTTCTTTTTAGCGTGTGTGGAAACCTTTTAAAACAACGGGTCAAATTCGAAATGGGTGCAATGTCCAGAATATCAACATATAATAAATTACCTATATGTATTTTCAAACAACTATGGCATCGGATTGAACTCTCATTACATTTTGTATGATTCTTAATCTTAATTTAAATATAATAATTTAATGTAATATGATCCTAAGTTGGTCGAAATAAACGAATTTATTATTTAATATTTAAGAAAATTTTTAACGTTATGTTTTCTGAAAATCTATATGTACTTATTTCTGATAGATGTAAACAAGTGTGTTAGAATTATAATTATTTTATTTGCCATAACACTTAAAATAACATATAGTACAGGCTGTTAAAGTACAGTAGGTAGTAATTTAATAGGTACTAATAAAGTATTCAGTCGGTGAACGACATAAAAAAATGATATAAGATAATATAAAAACGTTATCAACATAATAAAACGTTCGCAATATGTTTATTTATATTTATTTATCTGTGTACTTTTTAGAATCTTGCTTACAGTTTAGATGCAATAAAAACAAATCATATTTTTTTAAATACAATTTACAATTACAAAATAAGTTAAAACGACTTAATAAATACTTTCTATCAAAATTAATATTTTCAAAAAACTCCGTGAAGATATACTATTCCATATACTCCATTTTCCTTGTATGTCTTTTAGTATTATGTATATGTAGGATTGTAGGACTGTAGGTTAGGAACCCTGTTTTATACGAGGCGCGACACAAATTCGTTGGTCTTGCATAGAAAAAAGCAAACAAAAATAGCACACATAGTCACATACTGTGTACCCATGGGACCATTCGAAATATGCACCCTATTAGTTACAAACTACTATTCAACATCAAGCTTAGCTTAGTTTCAAATTCAAATGCCTCGGATTAACGCGACTGAAATACTACTTCGTCAGATAAAAAGGTACTGCGCTTTTGACCCAATAATTAAAATCAATTAATTATTCGTTTCACGGTCCGACTATAGTGTCTGTAACGCATCTGTGACAGTATCGTATTAAAGGTGACAAAAGTACTCGCAAAGTTCAGTGGCGAAAGTCGTCTATTAAAAATGTGACCTGACACCTCTTCTGGTGCAGCATGTTTATTGCACCAAAAACGTGAAAAGAGAATACATGTAGGTACTCGAATTTACTAATACATAAATAGGTAAGTATTTAATTTTAATTAGCTGCCACGATATTTAATACGTTTCCGAAAATAATGGGATCTTAGTTAACCCACATTATTTTTCCCTTTTTGGTCGCGAGCTCTTAAAATCCCGCTAAGCACTCCGTAGAAGGATCCAGCTATGGCCAAAGAAAACAATAAATCGTAATGACGGCGCGCCCCCTGGGCACCCTCGGAAGCTCGCTATTTTGGACTATAAATAAATGTGTAGATGGATTGATAAATATAAATATTAGGGGCGAAACGAAGAAAAACGATGTTTATGAAACTGGTGTCGTTCGCATCATAACTGTGAGTTACGACTTCCGACGCATGCAAGCATATGCTCCGCGGAATTTTTTCTAGGGGCCCGGCTCGCGACTAGGATCTTACTGAAGATAAAAATAGTTTTGGTTACGTGCTCCACAAACCTTCACCTTAGAAAGCGGCCCGCTCGTGATACAGGTGTCTATTCTGTTCTTGTTAAGGTTAATTTTATAACTAAGGTGGTAACGTTACGCACTGAACTATACTTATATTTTTGCCTGAACTATTCATAAATCCACATCAACTGATATCATGCCAAGCTAAAGGAATGCACTATAATTTAGATTGCGAATTGATAGCTAATGAAAAGACAAAGGGCTAAACAAGAATAGAATTAAATAGACATATCTGTCAAATGGATTGCATCACAAATAAATTTTCACATAATAATAAGATTAACAAAGATGCGATGTGAGTAGCTATTGGTTGCGGCGGGACGTTAGTCACTAGCTCTATACTTAGCCGATTGCATTGTCTTCTGAAATATCTATTAACGATTATTGACAAGGCATCGGCACGCGAATTCTGCTTGCGATAGGTGCGATGAACTGCTATAAATATAATTTTATGTGCGATGCAACACGACGCGCGCGACCAACTATGTGGCGGCAGATCTGTCGATCGCGATCGACGGGCTACAGGAACACTTGTTTCATTACACTGCAATTGTATTACTCTGACTGGTGCATTAGTTATGTGCCGTACAATTATTTGTTCACTTAATGAGTTATTTTACCTATATTAGTACACGTAATTGGGACATTGTTTAAATTATAAGCCACGTAAAACACTATCTTCATGATAAACAAATGAAGAATATTACGCTTAACAGGCGTACCTGCCATCACATACATTAGAGCTCTCTGTGTAATATGCACCCACTTCTTACTTACAATTACGATTTTTTAAGTTACACAAATACTTATACGTATTATATAAGTTGTGTAGGAGTGTAGGTATTAATTACTTAATCAGAAACGAGTCATGTCTCGTACGAGTATGAATACGCATGTTAAAACTGCATAATGACAAAATGTTCAGTCATTAAATTATAATTAAAAGCGCTTTACCTACATTACATACTAATTACGAAACATACTAATTTATATCGGTAGCTGCAACAGACAACGTAGGCAGGTATTGTTTCAGCTCTCCCAACAAATTAATGAATTCGCATCAAAATTGCAAATTGCAAATTGCAAGTTCAAATTGATACAATTCGACAATTGATTACAATATGCACACAAAGCGCTATCGCGTCCACAAACACAGGCGAGCAGTCAGACAGCTGACATCGATTCATATCGTATCGGGCTTCGGCCCGCTTCGGCGAGGGCAGCTTTTCATTTTGTATGTTAAATTAAATTTCCATGAAACAAGATTGAATTTTTCCCAATCAGCGCGCGTGGAGTTTGCTCGGGACGAATGTAATTTCAAGGTTTGCTATGTCACATACTTATATCGATGATGCACTTTAACTTCCCAGTTAAACAATGTTATAATGTTGCATTTGCTTCTTTAAGAAGCACTGGTATTGGTGAACAACTAAAACATTTATATAAATCGATAAGAATCTTATTAGAATACAACTTAGATTACATAATGATATTGATTAGCATATGTCACAACACGCGGTTAACAAGAAAACAAGCAATATTCCGAATTTAACTACATAATCTTGTTTGCAACAGTTTTTATGAAGATACTTTGTTCAGTCAGTTAGGTAATAATGTGTTGTTTGGCGAGCGAGTTTCTACCTCGCCAAAGCAACGCACATCAAACCGCCATGCGCGGCGCTACGCCGACCACACCGCGCGGGCAGCGAACTAGCATCGGCTTAGCTAATTTACAATTTAATTATCAGCGGGATGATGCATCGTTAGCGCGCGCCAAACCGAGTTTATGCGACTAATCAATTGTTTGACGCGGCAAATGCAATCACGCCGCCCGCGCGATGGCGCCGATCGTTTACAAACTTTACCTTTGAAGTTAACGTTATTATTTAAACTCAATGACACCTACAGGCATATACCCTATATAATACGCTATTATAACTATAGTTAGAAATCAAGTCTAGAGTCAAGTTACTTAGGTACATGTCGATTAAAACAACATTGAGTTAACCTCGTAAGACCCAAGTCAATTTTTGCGCGTTGGAATTTGGAACTTTCTTTTATTTCTATAAGAGTTCAAAACTCGATTTTAATTTGTACTTTTACAAGTACGCGGGGACTTACCGAGGTTCATTAATCAACTGCTATATATTATTAAAGTGGAATTCCGGAAAAAGATTAATCTCTAACTCTTCGCTTAATACACATAACTCTATTCGTTAATTTAATATCAGCTAATTATTAACCAAGATAGCGGTGCATGGTGAAGCCCACGCGCTCCGAAGCGAACCTTAAATGAGCTCGATTGCTACTCCTTACAAAACGCCTGTGACATTCATCGTCTTCATTCTCGCATGGTAGTCGAGCAAAATTTATTTGTTCTATTTATAGTTGTTAGCAATATTGGGACCGCCTTAGACGCCCTTATAAAATAAGTTTCAGACGCTTCTGCAATCCAATCGCGAGAACAATGCGGCGGCGTGTCGCGGCACGTTGATTAAATATAGCTCAGAATCCATCAAGTCGACTCGTTCGAGCCGTTGCTATGGATTTATGCGCTAAATATTCGACAGGTGCCAAGTGTGTCGATAGCCGATAGACTCGATAGTGTTCGATCGCCGATGACTAACGATGCCCCAAATTTAATTTCAAATGTCAAATAATTTGAGCACCTGCCCTGGGCCCAGCGGTATTGCTCCACTAACACTGTTGCCGGAGACGTGCGCGTACACACGCGTATCCATAATGTTAGTCACTGACTCGAATAGGCCGCGTTCATACTATGCGGCGTACACTATTGTGTACAAAATGTGTTTACCTACTTCACCACGTAACGTAACTACTTAGCCACGATATAAATTTATGAAGATAGCATGTTAATGCAAAGTGAATCTAATCTTAATTTTAATGAGGTAAAAATGTACCTACTAACTTAAGATGTTTAGGAACGTATAGTAAATGTATTTAGTTTGCATTATATAATTCATATTAAAATTACAATTAAACAATAAGTAGGTATGTGAATGAAGAAAGCAGTATACTTGCGATGCTAGTCTGAACGTTCACAATTCGCTAATCCTGCCACTACCGTTACGTAAGACACCCGAGTTGAATATAAATGTAAAACACAATAAATTTCATGCCCCGTAGGAAATGAATATTCATCACGAAATTGCCATGCATATTCTCATTCACCACCAAAATTTTGAGCCCTACCAACTAACTACAGTGATAATAAAACAATCCTTATATCGTGTTAGGTAAGTTTCAATTTCCTCGCTCCTACATAAGCGTTAAAGTAGGGAACGGCGCCGTACCGAGCCGAACGAGCTCTCGTAAGTTTTAACATATACCTAGTAAAGTGATTTACGAATAATTGTTGTGTTGGCGTATAACTAGAGAAATCTTTCCGCTGTTTGCCGCCGGTTAATTTATATATGAGGCTTAGGTAATTCGCGAGCCGCGAGTAATTGCTCTACAGAACAATAGCTTTTGTCATACCCTTATCTCGTACGCCACGTTTGTCTCTCTTTAAAGTGCTCTCTTAAGCACAATAACATTCACTGAGTATCCTCGTGTTCTTCAAATTTTAATGGCTTTCAACCAAAAATGGCAGCAATACGAGATCAGTGTAGAGAAATGTTCTAATTCTAACACAAGTTTGGCTTTAAACCGATTTTACGGCTTGATCAACTTACGATGTTATAGTAAGATAATTGAATCTTGGTTGATGTTCATCTATATATTATCTAGTATATAAGTGTCTGTGCGGAAAGAGAAGAGTCCTCAAATGTATGGGCGGGATTACAATCCACGACTTCTCTTTCCGCACAGACTCTAAGAAAAATGTTTTCAAAAAATCAATTAGAAAGTTATTAACGCAACAAATTTAAATGAAAATACGATTACTTAAATATCTACGAATTATTCGCACAAATATAACTAGGTATAGATTGGGTACCCACTCTTACATTAGCGTTACACTTAATCGAAACATGTGTTTATCGTAACATGCGAATCGGCCTAAGGCGAATTAGTTCTCGCACAATGCAATTTGAATGCACATTACACAACGGACGAGGTACGAGCGCTTTTTATTGCGGCATCGTGAGATCTTATCTCGGAACTGCCACTTCCAGCAGGCAAATTTCAGAATCTCTCAGTTGCTACGTTTGTTTTCACCCTAACTACCCTTAATACACAGAGTATATTTGCGTGCCGCGCTAGTGGCTCGCCAGTGTGGGTAAGGCATATCACATACGCACCACACACGCACCCTTGAGTACCTTTTTTAAAGAATTTAACATCAAACCAGCAATAAAATTGAAAACATTTTGTTACCTTTTTAAATAAGTTTCGTTTTGTCGACTGTGTTTGCCAGTGAAGATTAACCTCTATTTGTAAGCCTAAACGTTTTATAATTGAATGATCGTTTATTGCAAAATCATTTCTGCGTCGATAAGAAGCGTTAATTTTACGATCCAGTGATAATTTGCTAACTTCCGACAGTCGTCGCCCTAGTTGAATTGTTCCGATCATTGCCGCGTAAAATTACCTACATACGCCGGGATACATAAAATGTAGATAACGCTGAATAAAGTGCTTGACATGGACACCAATTTGTGAAGTTAATTGAGTCGGATTAAATATACTTATATAATGCCAATGCATTTGTATACGTAAGTATATTTTCAAAGAATGAACTGGAACTCATGGCAGTTTTCAACGTCCGTTGTGGCTGTAGGTAGGTACTTTAATAGATTGGAAAATAGCGTGGGAACCTTTCCAGTCCAGATTTGCTCAAACACATGCCACAATAGAAAATGTAGTGTACTTAAGAAAAGCCTTGAACAAAGACCACGTTTATTAAAAGTATTTTTATTAAATTGTCATGGTGCGTCTACATTACTAATTATGTACTTATGTCAATATCAATTGTTTGGCCTTCTCATGAATTCATGAGGCACAAAATGTAGATTTCTTTTTGTAATGTATGATACCAAAAACATTACATGTAAAATTGGCGGCCAAGACAAGCTTTGTCTGTAAAAAAGTTATCAGATATCTGAAAAAGCCAAACCACTAAGCCCTGAAAATTAATTACTTTATACGGGCAGGGGGTGAAAGTTACAACTTTGTATTTAAATCGATAGTCCTCGTGATTCTTAAATAACAAAAAGTTAATGATTTTTCGAAAACAAGTAAATGGTACCATTTTTTCTGAAAACCCCCTGATTTATTACTTGTTATGTATTCAGAACTGCACCCCCTTTTATAGGGGTGGGAGGGTGAAAGTTTCAGATTTCTTAATTTTTTTCTGTTCTTAGTATGTAAACCTCCATACCAAATTTTAGCTTTCTAGGACTTCGGGAAGTAGGTACTGGTACTAGGTAGAGGTTTGTGTCAGTGACTGAGTGAGTGTATGGCCAAATCGTCGTATCTTAGGCATTGATAAAATCTAAAGTATTAAAAGCCAGGTGGCTGAAACTTAATGTACTTTATTTCATATGCTCCCTAACTACGAGTACATCTTATTGAATTTGAGCTCTCTGGTGTTATATGGGACGAAGCTATGAGGGTTCGAAAATGAGGCGAAACGGTTCGAGAAAAGGTAGGTACCGTGCGTCTTTTTTTGTTCGTCTTGGCGGGGGCACTACCGTGTCCCCAGATAGAACGAAAAGGTTTATGCCCATAAAAAAGGTGGCTGATGCTCGTTGCACAAGTTATGACGTTTGTTTAATAGATGCTCGGCCTATGTGTGAGTAGGAAGTTTTGTTATTTTGCTGACGAAATCTAAGATCTAAATTTACTCTTTAGATTTGAGACTTCTTAAATACATTTCTATCAGAAAACTGTGACTGAGAGTGTAAAAACTTTTTACCAATTGGGGGATTTTAGAATGATATAGCAAGGATCAGATCCTTTTAAATAATAGACATTCTCGTATGTTGCTGCAACTATTAGGTTCGAAATGCAAGTAAGTTATGGCGAACAAAGTCGTCTATCCGTGGCAACAGCTCGATTAGTGTTTACCCGACGCACGCGCAGGCCGTAAGTCACCGGCTACACCGGCTACATTATATGCTCTCTGAAGAATGATAGCTTATGTGACTGTAGCGGCTATACAAATAGGACTTTCTTCTCCTAGGTAAGCGAGTACACGGCTCGGGCACAGCGCACGCACGACAGATTTGCGACTTTTCTGAGGGTGTACCGCGAAACTCGTTCGACGTGTTGCCTCTCTGTTGCACGTGTAAATTCGTAAGTAAGTGTGACAGGGAGGCAACACGTCGAACGTGGTTCGCGGTAGGCCCTCTGCTTTCTGCCCTTAGCAAGGCCACCCGTTACAACTACAACCATTGTACCCATATCTTTGTAACGCCAGATCGAATCTGCGGAGCATTCGTCTTCCATTGAGAGGTTGTAAATTAATTTAATGCGAAAAATGTAATATGCGTAGGTACAACAAGCATGAAAACTACGACTGATGTCATTGTACTAGAGATAATAATAGAACCAATTTTAACATTAAAATAAGGTAAATTTTTGGATTTTACAAATTAATTTAGAAATTTAAATTAATGAAGGAAACACGGAAAGCCCAACGAAAGGTGGCTACAGCTGGCAAAGATTGGCCACAGAAAGCCAAGGATAAAAAAACAGGGCGACAACTGGAGGAGGCCTTCACCCAAAGAAGGGTCATTACGAACAAAACTTAAGGATTTTTTTTAAATATCTATACAACATACCTACTGTAATCTCGTAGATAATGAATAAAGGCTTTTATTATTTATATGGTATCATTTTAGAATTTAGTTTTTAGTGTTTTAATTTGAATAGCATTTTTATTTAGCACAGAAAAAGACTTTTCCTTATTAGACTTTTCCTTAAGTCAATAAAACAACTTACAGTTAACGACTAAAAAGGACCTTATTATAAGTTCCTATAAATGGAACAAATATGTTAATTACAAATGTGGCTTTCTGAATAAATTGATGGTCATTAATTTTCTTATCAGAAACATTTCTTTTTCAGGGTCTTTTTTATCTCGTAGATATGTCAAGATAGCATTTACTACAATATTGTGTGCATTAGGTATATGAACTCAGCTTTGATGGGCTATGATTCACCACAGACTGCAGGAATCCGGATCATATAGGAAGCTGTAGGAAGAAAGCTGGTTTTTAATTATAATTATTAGGCTGTCGAACCACGTAGAAGCGAGATGCCACCTTCTGGCTCGGCCGTAACGCTGCGGGTGCTCAGAAACAATGGCCAATTATTTTCCCACTACGGTTTTTATTAGCACTACCAAGTACTTGTAGGACAGTAGTTCTAGGTACTGGCATCTACTTAATTAGCATTTAATTTATTATACATTTAATATGAGTATGATTCGTATTATTATTTATAAAATGATATGATACATATAAAATGTTGATAATATTTTTCCACTGACTAACTTGCTTGTGAAACTACTATGGTGCCTGCATTAGTTACAAACGGCTCGTCTTTTAATTACCAAATTTTTCGTGCATTTCATTTAGGTACTTATAGCTAACAGTTACCTATAACCCGCAATTTCATACAAGAAACGCCCTATTTACTCAATTAACAAAAAAGAACATGTTTATAAAAAAAAGCCTCATCCAGCTCATCCTTCCTCCTATGAATTTCACAGTCACACAGTTTAGATAACTATAGCAGTATTTCAGCTTTAAATGAGAATATAAAACCTGTTGGATATTGTCATGCTGGATTACCTCGGTGGACACGGCGAGCCTGCGGCGGGCTCGAAATGCCCACGACAAGCCACGGTGATTTTTTCCTCACTAATGGTCCCGTGCTGCATGTACGTGTTAATTACCGACTTTCAGCCCTTTGTATTTTAATTTTGACAAATTCGCCCATTCCCAGAAGAAAGCAACAACGGTCGTCGAGACACGCACAAGAAAATTACTTTATTATACTTGCTTCGCATACTCGGCTAATGAATATGTAGGTAGTTGTAATAAAACTTTTTATTATATGCCTGTGTATCGTTTACCTAAATAGGCGTGACTTGTTCAATGGCGGTTTTAATTTAATTAACACAGTTATTTTCTTTTTGCAGGGTATTATTTACGGCTTTAATGGCGTTAAACAAAGTTAACATTAGCTAAGTAAATAGATTAGTCGTAGGAATTTCTTCACATACCTACTTATTATATATAGCTAGGTTATCAGCATGCCTATGGCGTTAATTCGTCAACAGAGGTCAACACTAATAATTTATGATATTTTTTTAAACTAACAGAATACATTCCATCAAAACCGACCAACTATTAAATCTAACTACACCACGCTTTCCAGGCAAACGTTTTTTTTCTATTCGCCAACAGATGGCGCTAGAAGCATTCATTAATAATCAATATGTTTTAGTACAAACGACGACGATTAAAATTTGAATACGACGTTATCGTATTCAAATTTTAATCACTGTTAATTTAATTACTTAAAAAAATTACTGATTACGTGCCAGTTTGGGTTATTGTTTACTTTAAATCTCCTAATCCACTACAGCACTATAATAATTTTACGGATGTTTCATAGGAAAGATGGTTTTAACTTATCGCCAACTTGGGTACCAGTGATCTAGAATTTAAAGTCACAGATCCAAAGATAGATCATCTTTGAATCTGTTGCCGGATGTTGTGAGTGTTGGCTTTCGGACTATTGACAGTAATTATGTGTGGTGGGTGGTTTCATAAACTTTTGTCGTGTAGTTTGTTACACGAACCGTGTCTATGTTTTGAAAGTTTGCAGGGACATCAGTCATCCGCGAGACCGACCAGTATAACCTGCATCCAAATGTCAGAAATAAAGGTAAGTAAACAAAATAAAATCGCGGTAGACCCATTACAAATTATGATTTAATATGTGTTCAAAACACGATAGAGTCTGTTTGGAAAGAGAAGAGTCGTGGAATATATTCAAAAATCAATCAATGTATGGGGATACATTCTACGACGGGGGGCCGATTTTTGAATTTCGAGCGTTCGATTTCGTCACTCGAAAATCGGTGGAAAACAGCCAAATGCTAATTTTTGAAATACGAGCGATAGAAATTGGGAATCGAGTGGTATTGACCACTCGTTTTCAATTCTATTAGTAGAATTAAATGCCGGGTACTGGAGATATTATTGAACGAAATACACGAAATCGAGCGGTCGAAATTCAAAAATCGGCCCCCTGTTCCTTCCCGCACAGACTCTAGTATTAAATGTTATAGTATTGGAATTATGTTCAAAATACATGTTTAACCCATTTACTTAACGTATAGGTATTATCTGCGGTCGATACGCAACGAATGCATCGTAGGAAGAGAGAGCGTGCGCGGGAGCGGGCAAGACAACTATTTAGAGCGTTTACCGAACACATCTATTCAAGCAAACCAATGAAGATTTGATCTCCGATCACATATTATCGTCACGTGCTTTTTTATCAATTTAAACAAGAAACAAACCCACAGTCGTGACAAAATGTTCTGTGAATCAGGTGCCTGGCGGGGCGCCAACAAGGTGAATGCCACGACTGACACTCACCACGCAACCCACTTTGCGAATCGCGGAAATATATCCCGTCCTCTTTATCACTTATATTCATTGTAATATCGGCATTCACTCTCTATATCTCATTAATTACCTGCGAATCTCGAGGCACAGGACGCAAACTGGAGTTCAAGTCGTGCTGCCATGGCAACCGTACTAGTGGCTCTGTGAGCTGTAGACCTCGCGAGCAGAGCTTTAAATTACATGGTGCTAAGAGTTTTAAATATAGTAAATAAAAAAAAAACAATACGAAATTAAAGTGTAAAAAAATAAAAAAAGTTATATCCCAGCATACAAATACAGGGGATCGAACCCAGACTCTCTGTGCAAACAAAAAAAGCGAACGTTTACAAACTGACCCAAATAGTTCTTAGATAAGCTGACGAAATTTAGCTACTCATTCTCAAGTTAAAATTAGTTAAAATTAAATATCTCAATACCTCCGAAACCAGCGAAATAAATTTTCTGAATTTTTAGCCATTTAATCTATAAACATATCTCAAAAAGAAAATACTCTTATGATATCGATACGACTATTTGTTTAGGCGCGAGGTATTACAACTCCGCCATTTTTAAAAATTTCCAAAAACTGGATTGACATAAAATTTTTATTTAATCATAGAATCTGGTCACAAAATTTCACAAGAATCGGTTGAGAACGGGCCTGTATAGAGGAGAACATCCGGACGGACATACGAAAGCAAAATGCCCGAGTCAAAACGTAGACCTCCGCTACGCTTCGGTCAATTATTTAGATTTAGGTGTCAAAGGCATGTTCGGAAAATACGCAATAGTCATAACTGGGAAAATGTTAGACTACCTTTTCTTCGAATAATTTCAATAGGGACCTACTACGTACAAGCACCTATTATTATGTAGTTAACTACATTTGATAGTCGTGACTCGTGATAATTCCACAGTACCCAGCTGAAAAAATTTAGTATGCTATAAACATA
Source organism: Cydia splendana (assembly GCF_910591565.1). Lineage (NCBI taxonomy): Eukaryota > Metazoa > Arthropoda > Insecta > Lepidoptera > Tortricidae > Cydia > Cydia splendana. Next base: position 11,272,658 of record NC_085964.1, on the reverse strand, counting down.
GGTACTTATTATTTATTTGTTACTCAAATAAGGGACATACCATTACAGTAATAACCACGGCACTGTAAAACTACAAAATAAGAGAGAATACAAGGAAACAAAACAAAATTACAAAATAAAAACCAAAGACAAATTAAACATTATAGATTTGGGCGACGACATAACAGTGTGGCTCCGTTGCGTCGTCTGGCTTGGTGGTTGTTGGACTTATTATGATTTATGATTTGTTTTGATCTCGTGGCAGTTAAATTTGTACTAAGCTAGGAAAGTGTTTCTTTAATTCATACCTTTAATATACCTATAGGTACTTACATGGTCATACTGAAACTTTCTATAATGAGCCACTTAAATATCAGCAGTGAAAGAAAACGTTTATTATTCGTTTGTATTGCCTATTTGCTGACGGCAGACCTGTCCTAAAACTTTACAACGGAATACTATATTTCACTTTGATATTAATTAAAAATAACTATACAAAATTATAATTAAATTATTAATGAAAGAAGCTATTAAACATTTTGTTGTCTCAGTGACAATCAAATGAATGAATCTGATGTAAAAAATTTCATTGGCCGATTTGTTTATTCGGTTTTGTTCGCTCGTTAATCCAGATTGACAGATTTCCTGAAAGTAACGTTTTTATGTGTGTTTAATAATGATATTGTAAAGAAACACGTCAATGTTAGGCTTTAATTTAAATAGTATATATTATTCATAAACATGCGAATTTGTCATTCGGGTTTAGATTTTATTTTACTTTCGATTTAGAGGGGCGAGGAAAAAATACGAACGTTTAAAAATATCTACTAGGTAACAGAAATAAATAAACTCTGCCTGCGATAAAAAAAACTTATGTCCAAATGCAAAAACTTGTGTTAATTATCCATGTGTTTCTATTTTTTTAAATTAAATTTCATCCAAATTCGTTGAGCTTCTGTCACGTGATTGAGTAATAGTATAGAGATTATAACAAACACCTTATGGCACGAATCTTTTATATCTAAATAGTAATGTACCAACCTAGAATAAATTACCTTTCGTGTTAAGAGTTAAATGACTTTGACGACTAGGTATTACTGCTGAAATGCAAATTGATATAATGCAGGAAACGTCTGAGTGGGTCTCATAGCGAACGCCTATGCGGCATGAGTAGCATAAGTTCGTTTATATACGACCGTCTGTCGTATTTGCAAGCCAAATGTTCGGTGCCGGCTCGCTCGCCCGACTTAACTCTGTTTCAGGCAAAATATTACAGTTTGTGCATCGCCCCGCAATGTGCATAACTGAATATCAATAAAGAAATAAAAAAGGCCACCGGAGGCGTTCCCATGCACACGAAGTAGATCTACCTTCCACCAATGGGCGAGGAGAGCTGAGCGTATTCATAACGATATTACCGCCGACGGAGCCGCGGCGTCATCATAATTCATACATAATAACCCTTCCGACGACGGCGCGGCGCCGCGCCGCCCTGCGTCTCATTCACTCTTTCGTTGCCAGCCCAGGCAGAAAAGAGATGGGAACCGAGCCCGAAATATCATAATTCATAATTATATTTCTTTACGACGTAGCTAACCATATAGCTGGGAGGAAATCTTTCTCTTTCCTTTGCATACGTTAAGAGAAACTCGGTATTGGACGAAATCATTTCTGTCGACCCCGGTTATGAAACATTGCTTAGATATTAACAGTTAAAATTAGAATGTAATATATAAAATCATAATCTCGGCAGGAGAAGATGCTGTGTTGGCCGTCAAGCCGTTGACAGCTATTTGTAATTGGAATATGACGAGCCGCGTGCGCGTGCGCTCGTAGAGTCTCATTCGTCAGCTTATAAATAGAGCTGCGCGTCTGCGCCGTCGTGACGACTCGCGCCATTAATTTATATGAAATAAATGTCGGCAGTCGGAAAAATAAGTTCGATCGAGAGCGGCCTTCTACACGATAATATTTATGTTTTACGAAGAGCCAGACTAGTCCGCATCTCGGCGTGTACGTTTGGTTTGATTGTTTACTATTAATCAAGTCGGTATCACTAAATATGTTCAACTGGCGTACGTACTTCATTTAAATCTAATCTTAGACTAATAAACCGTGTACGAATGTCTTAAACTTTAAAAGAGGTATTTGCCATGTATCCAAACAATAATAATTTCAGTAAGATGCCGTTCACGAATATCCTTTCACGAACGTTTTAAACTCTCATAAAGACACTTGAATACTGTAACCAAACGTTTCAATGCTGGCAGAGCACCCGAAAGACAAGTGAGACATAAATTCGTTAGCGCCCGTGTAATCGTCACAAATACGCCAACCAATAACTCACGTCAATAAATTTTAAAGTTGACATCAGAAAGAACTTCTTATGAAGCCAATTCCAGCTTCATTTTAATGACTCGCTGCTCCAAAGTGGTTTTTACATACCTACATTTCTAACACAAGACTATGGAAAGGTTTCAACATCATGGTAGAGTTAAAGGGCGAGACTATTGGAATGTTTCAGCACACTGGCAGGCGTGACTCACTCCGCGATTTCGTCGCTTTGCTACAGGTAGCTAAAAGTACATCCGTTCCACACCAATTTTGGTGGCTAGCCATAAGCCGCGCGTGGCGCTGTCGCCACCTAGCGGCCACATCTGTCCTGATCGTAACAGACGCGTTTTGTTAGAGAGTGAGTCTTCTGTACCTAGTACTATTATTTATTCTGTGACACTGGTAGAGTTAAAGTGATAGTCTCAGACAAAAGGTCATTGAAAAACGACACATTTTCTTCCCACAATAATATATAAAACAACCGAGCTATGTTCCACAGCCTAAACCATTGAACGTAGGACCTTGAATTATGAAACATATTCTTATCTAAATATTGTTCAAATCAAATAAAAAAAGGTTTTTTAGAAATTATACTCCAAATGAGGTTAAACTTTTGACGATTTCTATTCAGAAGAAGTCATAGGCGGAGGCTGTTAAGTGATAAACTCTACAGTTGAGGCTTGAGTCTATTAACGTATCTACCCCATAACAATATTGCAATGCAGTTATTAGTAGCACAGTAACACGATAAACTGTTGCTTTATCCTTACGACCAACGTCGGTTTAGCTACTGATGCCGGTGCAAACGAATAAAAATCCGACAAATTAATTCCGTTAAATATAAATTCAAGACCAATCCATACAAGAGATAACCAATATTAACCTAATGGATTCCTGAGTTACTCGAAGTGAACTCGTATTTTAATCTGAAGATATTTAAACACATCGCCCTCGCGCTGCGCTCGCCATAAATAAAATAAATACAAATATTCTCACGTAAAGGCGCACCTCGAAAGCGTTCATTTACATTCAAACTAGAACTAGTGAATGTAATAAATGGGGCATCTTCTTCTTAATACAACATTAACACGCCTGGAAACAATTTATTTGTAAAAACATGTTCCATGAAATACTTACGAGTATAACGTAGGCACTATCTTACCTACTTATACTGCGCTAAATTGAAACTTTAATTTGGTTAAATAAGTCTGCCTTATGAATATAAATAATGTGAATGGGGGCTTATTTGTTTTTTATCGTAATATATATCTATTATTAACTTTTATTTGCACTTTAACCTGCCATTTTCTATGGAATCATATTTAAATTGATAAGATTTTTATGTACTTACTTATGTTAGTCACCACCCAATATGTATTTATGTTACTATCCTTAAAAAGTAAATGTTGTTCATTTCTTGAGTCATCGCACAGTTCCCTATTATAAACCCCACTGGGAAGGGTTAACACACCTGCGCATATTCATGCCCTGCTCTTCACAGATTTACGACCAGGTATTGAACCAACAAATAAGATCTTCCTAAAAATGCCTCCAAAAAATATAATAAGAGCATCACAAAAAGCTCAGCAAGACACGTCAACGTCGGCCGCGCTCCATTGGCTGCGCGAACAAAGAAATATTGCCGCGGATTTATTCCTTCTCTTCCAGAATTCGTACATTATTATTCTGTTTATTTGTTTCCATGTGAAAACAATAAAAGCCCAGTTAAATCAATTAAAGCTGTTCTCCAGTGTAATCTATTGTAGATTAGTAAAGTTGTCAAACCCGCTCCGCTTCCACGAGCGCGGCCTGTATCTCATCTCCACAATGCACGGTAATAAGTTTACACAAGCCGACATAAAAGCTAATTAATAAACATGTCTTCCCAGAGCGAGCGCCTTAAGCACACATATCATGGAACTAATTATATTTTAGTTTATTTAGATTATACATATCTAGTTTATAACATAGGTATTTTAGGGCTCCATAAACAAACATAGCGAGAGTTTACAGCTCCTGCGGACGGCGCCCATTCGAGCTATTGTGCCTCTTATAATTTTTATTAGGGGCAATCCGTCCGCCTTGATTTACTCCTTCCCGAACTGACGGATCTTACTTTTAATTTACAGCCTTACCCTCCTATTCTAAATGTAATAAAATCTTAATAAAAACAAGCAAAAATTACTTTGTCGTGTTTAATGGTTTATTTATATTTCCAATAATATTATCATTTAGGTATTTAGTTTACTTACTTTATCCGAAATATGTCGGAAAATTATTTCAATTCAGAGTGTCACATCGATTTCAGCGTAGCATTTTGAAGAAGTCACATTACTCAAAGCGCTATGTGTGCCTGACAAGCACTTGGCAGAGAATCAGAGATTGTTATTATCTTAACGACGCTTCTACTCATAACACTATTGCCTTGGCAAATGTTTTCATATCCTCAATAAGCCATAACTTTCAGAACATTAATGTCAAATCAGACTCTATATCACCCGACGTTACATTCTTTGATTTATAATTATCGGATTTGAAAATAGACTCGGCATGCCAATGAGTATAACTATAAAGATATAAATTTATGTAAATGTCTTCATAAATATAAACCGACTATTCACGATTCTTTATATATATATATATATATATATTAGTTTGAAACAAATTAGTTAAAGCAGAAGGTTTAATTATTCGTAGGTACATCACATCCGCGCCACCGGCGACACGTTCCCGCGCGTCTCATTTGCAAGCAACAGGCTGGGTATTATAGACTCTGGGAGGCAATAAGATAAAAAGACGCTCAATAAGGCGCGATCAGAGGCAAAAATGAAATAAATTGCCGGTGAATAAGAGTGCTGTGTGCAATTGAGGCGAACACGGCTGCTCATTAGACGGCCGGCAGCGCCACGCCGTGCCGCGCGGCGCCCGCGCCGGCTGCCGGTGCACCACCGCGTCGCCACCCCGCCGTTGCTTTACCGATCCCCGAACAATCGCAATAAATATTAATTAATTAATGACCTGCTTATTTGCTGGTGGTCGGCGAGCCTTCGATGCATATACCTAAAGATTCGTAGCAACAATATCCAAGTCTTCCTTTCCTGATTATTTAGCAAGTATAGCAATTAATGCGACAAAATATTAAGTCGCGGAGAAGTTCTATCTTATTTTATAGGCGTAAAGTTGTAGTAAAGACTCTTTGGTTATACTGTTTGCATTTAGCGGGTTTTAAGTAATTAAAAGATTACATAAAATAAAATAAGGGACGGCCCGGGAGCTCAGAGTCTGTTCATAGATTTGTCCAAGTGATCCAACCAGCCGGTTGAGGTCACTGGGGACAAAAGAGCTGGCAGCTTCCTCGCTCAACGAATAAGCGTTGCGATACAGCGAGGAAATGCTGCCAGCATCCTTGGCACTATGCCCCAGGGGCCCTCTTTAGATATAGATTTTTAGGATCTTGTTTTTTTCTTAGGTTTACTTTTAGTTTTGTAGGTAGTTTTAATTTTAGGTTACTTTTTATTGTAAGTTTGGTGTTGTGTAACATTGAGTTCTACTTTATTATAAATACGTAAAGTAAGAATGGTAATTTACTCCCCGAGATTTGCTATGTAATTTTTTAAATTGTAAAATGGTGGCATACTACATACTACCAATGAATATAGAAATAATTATTGAATCATCAAGTCTCATAAAAATCGTAAATTTCGTATCTTGCTAGCTTTTGGTAATATTACCGGTACGATTGGTAATTTATTGGTAATACATATTCCCAAATTGGAAAATACTAGTAACGAGTACCTATCTTACCTACAACCTATCACTAAATACAAGCATCATCGTTTCTTATGGCTCGTATCTCATCCCAACTTAACTAATTATATCGGTATAAAGTCAGACGGGTAAGACAAACACTGGGGCAAGAATAACAGTTTTAGGGAATCCTCATATTTACTGTTACTCTTGCCCCGAGTAAAATAAACTGTTTCTCTCACCCCATGTGACCTTAATACTTAACAAATTTACAGTAAAATACTATTTAAAAATGTACAACGATATTATTAGTTACCTGTACCTAATACATGGATTACTTTACAGTGGCAACTTCTAAACCTGTCAGTAAGTACATTTCAAATTCGTAGAAGCCCTCATTTGAATAAAAACAAGAGTGTTCATTCCCGGAATGCACATGTTGCAGCGAGTTTATGGAATAAACTTAACAACAATAAGTTAACGTGCAGCCCTTCTGCCTAAAAGCTGTAAAATTGCCGACTATTAGCATAACAAAGATAGTGATTTAGTGTGACAAAGCGGTGGGCTCTGTACACGATCTCACTTTCACTTATCACGAGTTAAGAAAAAAAACATTATCGACGCAGTTAGGTTAGGAGACATCTGCATATTTCAGTTGTAAGCAAACTAGTTTCTACCGGATTTTACTAAAAATGTGTAGATAATGACATGGAGGTTTTTTCTTATTGTACCTAATAACAGGTTGTGAATTAGGTACATGTGGATTTGTTTTTGGTATAATTATAATGATCTGTCAGCTGTCAAAATTGATATTTCAGGTTGAAGAAAGATTTGTTTCACTAAGCGCCACTTGCACCATTCACTAACCCGGGATTAACCGGTTAAACCTGGAGTACCATGGTAACCAGTACAATTTGACACTGGGTTAACGGTTTAACCGCTTAACCCCAGGTTAGTGGGATGGTGCAAGTGGCGCTAAAAGGTTTATTTTGTATTACTAAAGAAACGGATCATATTACACATGTATTTTATTCACGCTAGTGCATGCATTGATACAATATATATCAACATTGTGGAGAAGTAACATCTATGAGCAGAGACTATGGTTAATTCCCGTTTTACAAAGGCCTTGAAAGTCCACGTGCAAACGCAGCATTTATTATAATTCAATAGTATTTAGTTAACTCGATATGGATATTGTTGAAAACCGCAGGCCGCGGGAAACAATGTACCGATGCAGCAGCCAGCGAGGCGTGTCGCGCAGGGACAAAAACTCACTTTGTCTCGGAAATGAAATCGAAAAACAGAGAATAATGGAAGGAACGTCGCAGTTTGCATAATGCGGTAAATTAAAAGAAATTTTTGGGTTGTACTAAAGACAAAACGATCAGCGAACGGTAGAGAGTCGGAAGCATTATACAAATTTTGTGCCGACACTTTTATTTTTTATTTTTCTGGAGGTATTACTCACTTACCTTGATTTGCTCCTTGAATAAATACATATAAAGTGATACAAATTCAGATTTTATTCAAAATTCCAAAAAAATTACACTACCTACAAATTACAATTATATGAACTTAGTCAAAGAATATATTCAAATTAAACTGACATTGACGAAATACATGCAATATAAGTTTCATTTCATTGGTATTTTTCAATATATTTTTTTATATTTATGTATAGACGCTCTGTAGTACAATGGTAAAACTGTTATTACGATTTTTATTATTAAATATTTTTGTCAAAAATATTACCTTTATTAAATTTAAATATCCCCTTAACTATGTATTTAAAATATAATTTCCAATTTAGTATTAAAATTCAACAGTGTCTACTTATGTATTATTTTACATTATGTATAAAAATTGTATATTGAGAGATAAACAAACTAAAAACGAATCTAGCCAAAATATGGAAACAGAGTTACAGTTAGGCGAAGGAAAAAACCGTAATAATCCCAATAAGGCCTATTTTCCCCTCTGGGTAAAGAGTAAAGGACAATCGTAAAAACCAGCGCCTGCGACAATTCTTAAGTAAACTTAAGAACTTAAGAATTGTCGCAGTTACCAAAAGCGGATCCAGAGCTTTTTAGGATATAATCGGGAAGTCGCTAAGACGAGGAAGATAAGTTACATATTACAAAATATGTCAATTAGTAAGAACTCTACATAAATATATCGTTAATGAGACGTCCTACGAAGTACTTACGTATACTTTAAAGGTATTTTTATAAGCATAGTGAAACGATCACGAAAACACGTCTCTACGAATGCCTATGTGCCGGTAACAAGGGTAGAGCTGCAGTGTACGTCACACATCTCCACGCACCATTTGCATGCACCCGAGCGCATCCCGTCGCATCCCCGTGCCTCGCTCGCACCACAGAAATAGATAATGTCATATCAAATGTCTGCAGGCACGCGCCTGTCGTAGTGCAACGCGAGACAAGTAACTACATACCACTTAGAATGCGCTCATTCTTGCTCATTGTGTCAAACATTACAACGTTACATTTCAACGAGGTAACCTACCTACTTACTTACCTGCTCTGTTCGTAGCATCTACACCATAATAAAGATGACCACTCAAAGTGTTAAAATTTTATTGACATTTGGACAAAAGAAAAAAAATGCTTATTGGTCATGTCATAAATTTAGTCTACGAAAGGGGCATTTTTTCGTTTCCAACTTCGAATAGAATTGTTTTTTTAGCATATGACTAATTGGGTGCTCCGGTCGCCTACGCTACGGGGTGCGATTCTATTGTTTCGTAAGTTTTGCAAATATAATAATAAAAATTTTATTACCCCCTTTGAAAGGGTTTGTCTCCAAGCACTGAAAGGGTAGTTGGTAAAGTCTTGTGACTTACTGTCATAAGTCAAAATGAACCGATTGTTCAGTTGCATTTGGTCATAAATCAGCTTTAGAAACTTTATCAATGGAGCTGCTCGTTACTCAATACAAGATCATTACACAAATATAGATTTTTGTCATTTCTGCACGTTTCACGGTTTCCACTGTGGGTGGTTTTGTTATTTGCGAAATTTTAACTAAACGTTCTAAGAAAAGAAAGTTACGAATAGGATTGTCGACATCTGTTCATAGTCCTAGAATAATAGACACCTGTGGCTGCGAGCGCTTCGAAATGCTGTATGTAATTGTTTTCAAATTAGCTCTACTAGAATATTATTTAAATGATAGTCTGGAATATGCAATGCAAAGAAAATCTTGTTCGTGGATTTGTGTCAAATAATGAGTTATGTTATGTGTGGAGTTAGCATTGTTATGGTCGCGTTAGAAGAGCGATGGCGCGGGTCGCCTAGGAGGTCAGCGGCGCCATGCGTCATCGCTAACGACGACAAATGACGTGACGTGACGCCGTCGCGAGCACACACCATTGATGTGTGCCGCTACTGGGCTTTATTTTTAAACAACTCGGAACTACCGAAGTGTCGTTACACCAGACATTTCGGAATCAGCTGTTTAACTGTTTGGTAAGGGCGCGATTAAATTTGGTAGAGTCTCCATACTGTCACTTTAGTTTTCAATACGTGTTAACGAAAGATATTGGAGTCGATAAGAGCACACTTCTGCGTTCAAACTTCCAGTTAAGTATGATATATTCCAGACCTTTTTAGCTGCATTGCCGATGACAGAGTTAAAGATCGAACTATTTTTTATAGAGCGGGAGGAAGGTGTCACTCCTCGCGACTATCCGTCACGCTATTCGTTTCCCGTCCTCTCTGACACATAAATTACATTTTAAAACAGTGCGACTACGTTTACAAAACATACCATATATTAACTATGTACTTGACGTCTTGTATTTTAAACTAAATAGTTTTTTTTTTACTTCAGAGTATTATATGATGCCATCGGAATATGGCATATTTTTTTATAAATAAATACTTAAAACAGGAAGACTTGTGTTACCAGTAGGTATTATATAATTATTCAAATTGTTAAATTATATCATCTAATCGCTATATTTTTTTTGTCAAAAATAGTTTCTAAGATGCATCACTGACGGTGTTCAAGGAATAGTTAGTTAAAAGGTTGTCTGGAAGAGATCGTTCTTTAGCACTAAGACCGCCTGCTGTTACCTCTACCTAATCGTCTTTGTTTATGTTTCTGTACATGTATTGTAAAGTGTGTGAAGTGTGCAATAGAGCATTGTATTATGGTCAGGTGACAAGCAAAAGTCACTAATTACAAAAAAAAAATTAAACATAAATCGACCTTCTTTTAGTACTAATATGGTTCACTATGGCTATGAACTTGTGGTGGTACTTAGTGAGTGTGCTTGTCACCCGACGTTATATGGTATTGTAATCTAATTTCGCACTTCGCTTCTTCAAGTTAGAAGTCTAAATGGTTAGCGACCTTAATTCCGGCACCATCAGCGGCAGAAGCAACTTTAAATAAGAAATTCAACATAATGTTTGGTTATTCTAGAAACTGGTACTTACATGTTTTTGACTACCATACCATACCATGCTCATGCACGCATCTAGTTATCATAATTATGTTTTTTTTTCCTCCCAATGAATTGCCGACACCGAATCACTTCCTTTTTAGCCCTAATAACTAGACTAAACGCGTTTTTAGCCAGCTAGGTATCTAATAAGTTTCTAAATATTGTAGGGGTATGTTTGACAAGTTCATTATTACAATGTCGTCACAATATGTCTCCTTTAATCCCTATCCCCTATCTCTCTTCCAATCTCAAAACAGCCGCAACAATAGAAGGCCAATAATTTGAGCAATACTACAAGAAATCAAAATAACGCAATGGAGTAAAACATTGGTGGTTGAGAGAAGTTCCCACAGAGATTTAGCGGCTAGCTGCCACCGCCGGCTGCACGCGACTCGGACAAAAATAGCGCACATTTGTCGAAAAATAAAAATTTCCCCAAATAGACGGAAATATACAAAAATGTGAGCCAAAGAGCGAGGGGCGAACGTGATGGCGTGCCGTAATGTGCGCCCCTAATTAAAACGTTAAAAACCAACCGTTTCTGAAAAACGTCACTTTTGGAGAGAAATGTGGCGTCCAACGTATCCCCTTTCATACTTTTTTGTATTTATTTTAGGTATTCATAACAGCGATAAACGCCAACAAATGTGTTGACTGGGATTTGGCCAATACAATTCCAAGTTACTAACTCTGTTTGACTTGATCCAGCCCAGAGCAAGAACTAGCTTCAAGACAGCTTAGAGTGCAATCGATACTTAGTCAATTCCATGGCTCAGTTTGATTGTTGGTATTGATGTTTATGTAAAATGGATCGGGTTACGATGGTTATCTGTCGCTGCGTGCACAAATTCATTAAATTGGGAATTTAGTTGGCGTTTGAATATACGGACAGGCATTCGATAAATCTAGCCGTTAAAGCGATATGCAGATCTGCATCGACATTCATTACCTAATTAAAATCGCGAGCCCCTTCCGCTCGCTACATTTCTCCAACACGCTGCCAATAAATTTCATCCGCCAGTCGCCCCATAACGATAACCAGTTCCTCGGGAACTATCGTTCAATCTGCCGTCGATGCCGTATGTTGATCCGGTCGTGTACCCGCCGATCTATGCAGACGGCCCTGTCGATATGTATTATTTAGTACTGGCACTACACCAGTACCTACTCGTGCGTCTCATCGAGGCTCCGCGTCGCGCCGGTGTGTGAAGTGCGCGATGCATGCACGGTGCACACACACTGCGATAAGCGCGAATGTCTCGAGCCACGTCAGACCGAGGATAACGAGCTCACATATTCATAAAGAATAAAGAATTATCCAACAACCTCTCCACTCCACACCCTCCGCCTCCCCTTTGATCGCGGTGCTCTCATTCACACTCTCAGCTCGATTTCAATCTATCCGTACCCTTCTAAGGATCTACCAAGAACTGTTCTTACTGCGATGCGAACGGAATTGGATTATCGACTTTAATTTATTCTGTAGAAGAAATATTTCATTTTTAGTCGGAGCCCGTTCATGAAACCCTTTCGCTCGCCGCGAGCTTCTCACGAGCTGCTTCAAGACGATCATTGGAGCCGCAGATACGGCAACCGGTTTTAATTCTTACATTCATGAAAGGAAGGGTTATTTCATAATCGAAGCGCGTTAGGACAAAGGCTTGTTATCGAATTAATAGATCGGGAGTCCAACCCTCGAAACAGCATCTTTATGGGCGACATATTTGATTCGAAAACTTGTTATGCTTCGTCCTAAATAAATTATAACGAGAAATTGTAATCATTAAATGGATATATTTAATGTGTGTAGTTGTCGGTGCGGCTCGCCGGCCCGCGCTGCGTCCGCGCCGACGCCGCGCGCCTATCAGCCTACACGAATGCCTGCTCCCCGAAGATACCGCGCTCTTCGCGACCTTTGTTGATGCTTCTTTTTATATGACACTCTTGCTTTGTGAGCTCAGTGTGTTGACAATTTATGGGTATTATGGAACAGGTAGATTATCGAACTAGTTTGGTGTATTTATTATGTTTACATTGTGGCAAACTTTTTAAGGTTTACACGTAACCATATAAGTATTTATATTTGATAGATGTATATTTGTGCTGATAATTATTGCTAATAACGACTATCAAAAACTAATCCGTTAAAATTGTAAACATTTTACCTAATACAACTAGACGGCAGGGAAGAGAGGATTATGGGGAATATGGGTGTTATACATGTCATACCTACCCAAAAAAAATCGTGCTCATGGAGATATTAAACGAAGAATCCCCAGCTGAAAGCTAATTCATAAAGTTTTGTAATTAATGTGGCATGATACTCGAGAAAATGGAATTTAAATCTCATCAGCTAACCTAATTATTGCATTTTTTCTGGAATACGGTGTATTGGTGACCCTAATGTGGATGGAATGAGTGAGTGCCTGTGGATAGAATAACTGCTGCCTAACAAGTTTCATGTACCTACGCCACGTTTCCCGCTCTTAGAAAATGAAGCGAAATACGAATGGTAACTGTATGAAAATTATTAAAATTAATATAATAGTAGGAGAGCCCAAGAGGGGATTTCGGGATCTACTCGAGCGCGGCAGATTAATATACAGGGTGATACCTTGTACCCGGTTAAGTACTTCCACCAAATATGAGCCCCATATATATGGCCGCCCATCAAGGATAAAGGATCAGATTAGTAAATAAAAAAAAATGATCATCTGAAATTCTCGAGCGCGTAAGATTAAGGTAGGGTTAGTTAGTTACATGCTAAAACGTGTATATTCCACTAATCTGACAATTTGAGAGTGACGTAAAGAAGGGGGAGGGCTACAAAGTTGGAAAAAAGAAACGTCATCTCGACATTCTCAAACGTGGCTATTTTTTTTTTGAAGGTAATAATTCAAGGATTCCGAAAACTATATAATCTGACGATTTCCACAAGTCGAAGTAACAAAAATTCATCGATAAAGTTGAATGCGTGCAGCTACGTGATGCCTATATTCCCCTCTCCGCGTTTCAATTCCTCTCTCACTCTTTCTCTATCTATTACTCTCTCACTCCGTCCCCACTCTGGACCAGAGTTGCCAGATGGGTTTACGCAATAGTACGCATTGCGTACTATTTTATGGTCTTGCGTACTCGCGTACTCATCCGGCGATTTGCGTACTATTTTTATATTTTATCACCTGACAGCCTGTTACTCCACTTGAAAAGAATAAATATTTTTCATTTCCCATGCTCTGAAAGAGGGTCATTGTTCGCACCCAAAAAATTTTTACTACTATACATATTTCTATAGATAACTGTGCCTATCAAGGCCCCAACGTTGTCTGTTCTCATTGACGGCGCAGCAACTAGTATCACTTATCTCTCCTCGTTCTTTTAAGAATGTCAATTGTCAAAAAAAAGAACCATAATGTTGACAAGATGAACTTCAAATCAAGGTGTTGCCGTTTTCGGTGGTTTCAAGCTGTTTATGCGGTGTATGTGTGCTTAAAAATGTGTGCAGTTTTAAGGAAATGAAAAGTAGATTTTAATCATGTTATATTTCGATAAACGCTTGACGCGCGATTATACTTGGTCAAGCAAATCTTGTCAATAGAAAAAGGCGCGAATTTCAAATTTTCTATGAGACGATAACTAGGATGAAATCGAGCCAGAGGTGGAAGATGATTCTACCGATGAACATGATAATTAAAAAAAAAACTTAAAAAAAAAAATATTCTAATAAATACAAGTATTCTACATAAAAAATATACACTTTGTTATTTGCATGCTATTTCCTGAGCTTTTCAATTAATTAAGTTCAATGAATTATAAAAATAAAAATTTTAATTGTCAGATTAGGCGAATCCCTCCAGATAATCGTCAGATTATGAGACAGCACGTCTAGGGCATAAAGATGAACCATATATATCTTAATCTGACGCGCTTGAGTATTTCAAAATGGCGAATATTTTTTGCACATTGTAATAATGGTAGCGAGTTTGCGTCTCATCCAAATCGTCAGATTATTATATAAGAGCTTTCTTTAGGTTCACTTAACATCTCCTTAGAAAATCTGACGCGCTCGATAATTTTTTTTTTCTTCATTTTCAACCCTTACGTACGACCACCCCATGGAAACAATCAGATTAACATACGTACATTTTTTAAAATACGTAGGACATGGATGATATCTATATCTGACGCGCTCGAATATGTCCATGCAACAGTTTTTTTTTTTACATTTTTGAAAATCTATAGTCGCTCCCCCCACCGATGAAAAGGTATATATTATATGACATTTTTTTCTTATTATCATCTAAGCTTTGCAACCCAATAGGTCTCTATGACGCTCGAGTAAATCCCGATTTAGCATCGTGGGCTCCCCTACCATAATAAACAATGATAAAAATGTTTAACTCAATTTTTTACTTGTTTTCAATTATATCTCCTCGTAGTAAACTTAATTTTAACATTAGGTGCCTGCTTATTAACGAGTACTCGAGTTTAAATAAATATATTGTACTTATTACGAGGTTATTAATTTAAAATAGAAGTTGCACATATCTAAATGCAACCAACAGTTATTTATTTATGTAAAGATAGAACAAAACATATCCTTAAAAGGTTCCTAGTTATTTATTGGGCGGTAGTGATTAATAAAAAGTAAAACAAACGACGTGTTCAATACAAAAAACCTGCGTTAAAATAAATTTTTATACTGTGATCGTTAACACGACCAGCCCGATATTAAAAGGACAGCGCTGGAGTAAAAATTAAAGACAAACATAAATACTGAGAAAAAACCTTTGATTCAGCTTCGAGCCCTCTGTTGACAATTGGAATGAAATTTGATATTTTCAAATCGAATCGTCCCGTATTGTCACACTATATTAGGACGCCTACACGAATACACATGACTACGACCTAATAGCAGTTTTATGAATGGCGGCCCAATTACCTCGTACTTGGCAGGCAATGATAGCCTCATGGCGGCCATCTCTGTCTCCAATAGGTCGGTTCCTGGACATGCATAGAGATAGCGATATATGAGAAAGTGTCAAGATAAATTATGAAGATAATTTTCTAAATTAAACGTCATTACCGGGATTACCTCGAAGCCTCCAAAGGGTCTATTAACGTTCGGTGTTTCTGACTTTTATTTTAATTTTTATTCAAGGTATTAAAGGAAGTGGTGAGGAATAAATTAGAAGTTAAGTTATGAGCGGACCGATCAAACGACATGAATGAAACCGTCCCCGCGACCCGCACCCCGCCGCCGCCCCGAGCGCGTGTGGCCTCTGCCATTGCCGCTACAGAATCGGACTCGGCGTCTGTAAGGCTTTCATTCAGAAGTATAAAGGGAACTCGATTCAAACATACTTACAAATCATTCATTGCTAAAACCACGAAACAAATTTTCTCCGCACTCAAGTAGAATTTTCTGTCAGTACCAGAACACCCAAATTTTCCCGTTGACAGATGACAAGGTAATATGTATAGTATAATGTGTATGTGTATATATTTAATAGGAATATGGTAAAAGGATTTGGATGGATGGATTTTAAATTTTGCAAACATAGATTAAGAAAGCAAAATTAATTAACCAAGCATGTTGTACCTAGATTAAAGTAACTATTGAGATTTTTTGCGTTTTAAGATGAAATCATTGTATATCCCGGTGTTGAAATACGGCCCTGGGCGAAGGCGAGATGACGCGTTATCAACTTGGGTAATCTGAGCCCAAAATATTACGATTCAAAACTTGGTCACAACCTTGCCTGCCGACGTGTCGAAGTGTACCCGAATAAACTAACTGTGCCCACCATTAACGGGAAAACTGTCCATTTATAACTCAGGACCCTTATATTTTATTTGTTTATTCATAATAAAACGACGTCAATTAAGCCCTCTCGAAATTAATGTGCGGTTCCTTTTCTTATGAAATAAACTTTATAATTTTTATTACGATGACGGTGGTTGTAAACTATAAAACTATAAAACGAACGAGTTGATATGGATATACTGTGGTCAGAGATTTATTGCTAAAAATACACTGCATAAAACGCATATGTTTATTATAAGTACTTTTAAGTAGGTATATAAGTAAGTACCTAAGTAAATATACTTTATTGTGCACCATACAGTTAAAAATACACAGAAAATGAAATACCATTAAAAGCTAGGTAGCAACAGGCGGTCTTACTTGGGTAATGATAGGTATTTCATTTGACAGGTAATAAGGTTTAAGTATTTGAAACAACTTATCAAAAATGTTACCACCTACGTACCTAGTTGTAGCTTAGTTATTTGCATATTTCACTTTAAATATATTGAGAACGGGTCACTCACACATCCTCCTCCTCCTCAATGACACTCCTCGGTACGGAGTGAAACATGTCGAGCGTTTTCGACTTAAAATACGTGAGTGACCCGTTCTCAATATATGTATTTAATATGTCTGTGTCTCAGCACGAAAGTTTTGTTGTTAAAATTTTTTACTTTTTTTTAAGCTACTAAATAATTTACCTTATTAATTAGTTGTTATATTATATGCAGACACTTTATAAAAATATATACTTTCTCCTATATACTTCTATAGAAAACAATAATTTATTTAACTGTAAGAAATTAACATTACGAAAATATACCAACTTACTTTTCAAAGCACCAACATGTCTAACATTATCAACATGGTATCAAGTAAAATGAAGCACATGTAAAGAAAAAAAATATTTATCTGCGACTCAATAATTTATCCATCACAATTATTTACACCAGCGCCCACAAACCAGTCCTGTAATCTGATTATTAGTAAATATTGCCTTATTCAGAGAGAAAACACGGACCCGTGTATTGTAGACCAATCATCAACGTCTACTTGTAGAAACTATTACTTACCCCACCACATAATTAATGATTGTATTTTATACAGATACATTAAATATCATTAAATTTTCCACGTTTTTAAAGACGTATCCATAGGTAATAAGTAATCCTCAGGTAATCTTAATTTGACCTATAGATGGACCGACTAACGATGCAAAACCCCGGCGCCTCCGTTGATCGGTGTAATGGGTGAGTGCAAAAATGGCGAGTCGTTATGTGTCGCGATTTAATTGAGATCTTATATTAATTAGGGTGGATGTGAGGAGGCGAATGTGCCCGCCTCACGCAGCCCGGGCACGCAACGGAGATGACTGCATGTCTAGAACCTGGCTTTATGGCGGACGCTTTCCGACAAATCAATATAACTATTACATACATACATACCTACTCGTTTTGACAATATTAGTTTCTTCATGTCTTATGTACCTATTTTTGTATACAATCTGTACTTTGATATTTGTAAGACGGTTATTATATAACGCTGCGCCAAAAGTGACTGGGTATGTATTATGGGCTAATAGGGGGTATTACCGCAATGTTCCGCCGCCAGAGTGCAGCACTAAGCTAGCTAGTAAACCATAGAGTAACTTATACATACTGTGCCTTAAACTGTGTTTTGGCAAGTTTTCACATACAATAAAATATGACATTGATGCATCAAGGCGGTTTGTTAACAAGGGCCTACCGGGAAACGCGAAAATCTAAATTTAGTAGCTCGAATATGCAAGAGTGATAGAGAGGTTAGATAACAAAATTTCGATTTTCTTGTTAGACGGTAGACCCCAGATTGTGATGGATAGTGGTAGTGGCGCCCCCTACGGAGAGTTTTGCGTAATATTCCCTTCTGGAACAGTCCGCGGGGGCAATGGAAACAATACACTGAAGATTTTCGATCTAGTGGGTATCACTTTTCAGGCTACTTTTTTAATCTCAAGGTGAACGTTTAATCACGAACAATTTGCAAAGTGTAAAAATTTTACACGTTCAATCAGTAAGTATAGGAATCATTAAGAACACAAAGAATTGGGGACGTTTTCATTTCCTTAGTTCCTCTTCAACCAAAAACATCACTTTTGACACTGACAGATGTATCATATTGGGAACAAATCCACTAACTAAAACTCGAATTGCCCTGTTAGTTATGCAATTGTTAATAAGTTGTCGTCTTCTTCAAATGCCTCATTAAAGCGCAAATCTGAACTACCTGAAGCCAAAGCAACATGTCCTCCAATCTTACACTTTTGCGAATTTTTTGCCGTCATTAGCTTTGGAGCATATCAAGTAAAGGCCTGCAAGTTGGTACCTGTCAATATTTATTTTTAACATCTCTGTAAGGCTCATAAGGTTCGCGTGATGACATGCCGGCGCGCTGTCACGCGTGGCCGGACTACAGGCATCGCCGACACGCACACCATCTCTCTGTGATTAAGAAGGAACATGCAAACTTCAAACCATATCCATAAGGTTATTACTAACTTTACCTTTAGAAACATCTTAATTAACTGATTTACCTAACTGCAACAAACTTTTTAGTTCAAATGAGTTGAATGTTGCATTGTTGACTAATGTTTTAGAATACGATCCTTGTTATTAATCATTAAGTTAGCGTCACGGAAAATAGTACCTAGTAGTAAACTCTATTGTACAAAACCACATAATAGTAGTAGCTTACAATAAGGAAAAGCTAAATACAAAGACGAACTTACTCCTTAATCTAGTCCAGTTATAGGTCTATTCTAGATATTTTAATCTAAATCGGTAATAACCTTCTTGCAGCCCAAATTGGTGTCTTGGGATCAAATCCAGGCAAATGCAAATACGAATACACAATTGTATGACAGGCAAGACTTTCTGTTCCTGAATCTTGGATGCCTTGGTCAGACTTAAGTTTCGCCTGTATCCCTCACCAGTTCACCACTCTCATCAGCAGCGCATGCTTTACTTAAGTTTAGAAATTGAAAAAAATTATGAAATCAATAATATGGAAGAATCTTCACCTAGGTCCAACATCCATCTCAAATGTTCACACGGTTAACATTCTATTTTTAAGCATAAATTAAGCTATTAAGCAATTTCAATCAAGCGACTTTCATCCATTAAGACGCCTGTCACACCATGCACATAAATTTCAAATAATAACCGAGATATGGTTGACATTTAATACTCTTAGAATTAATTAAAGCACTCGAATAAAATACCACTGCAAGCATTACGTGTGCTTTTTGTTTGGTTCCTTGACAAAAAATATGTCACCATTGTCAGTCTATAGCTCATAATTGTCGTGTTATTTCCTTTTCATTGAGCCAAGCCCTCTTTACCGATAATTTCTGTTGTCATAAGAGACGTTTATGTACTTAAAGGCCAAAGAAGGAGTACTTACGAACAACTTGCTTTATTATGCATCTACACTGGTTGATTTTTAATAAGCCCTTGCAAAAATGTTTTGCTGGAATGGTATAGTTATATGTACATAATAGTTTTAGTAAGTTATCGGTGGTTTATCGATCGAGGGTCAATTGAGTTAAGGGTGCACTTTTCATGTTTGTTTGTTTGTATGCTGTTGACAGCTAGAGTATTTTTTGTGTTACATAGGTACAAATATGAGAAAAATAAGGAATTAGAGGGATCATATATTTTATATGGATGTGTCGTGAGGTACCTATTTGTTCGGGGCGAACTAGTTATTTTGTTTGGAGTCCATTTACAAAATATAGGCTGTTCTACTTACCTATATTCACTTTAACTTTTTACTTTTTTCCACTTTTCATTTTTTAAGCTTGATCGTTCGCAGACGTTTCTGCTTGATACAAAATTAACTATACTCACTACGCAAGCTGAACTTGTAAGCAAAACTACTTACATACTAACTACTAATACTGACTTATAAAACCGAATAAAAATGAATAGAATAGAATAGAATAGAAAAACGTTTATTGCAAAAACCATCTACATACAGCACCACACATATAAATTTAAAAAAGAGGATCTTATACACTAAACAGTTTAAACTATTATTAGCTTAACTAACATGCAATAATAATCGTAGTATTGATGCTGCTATAGAGGCTACAAATGGACACCACTAAGCATATGCTCTAACATAATATATATGCTATAGCGCTGGTCTTCCGTGGAGCCCAGGGCAAGAAGATAGCTCAGAACAGTAAAGGCAGTGTCAAAATCTGATTCGGTACTTAATATTTAACACAAATTAGAAACTTATACATGAAGAAAAAGGAAAAGAAAAAAAAAATTGAAATTTGATATGGAAGTGAGTGGGTTGGGAATATGTAAATATATATAAAAGAAGTCAGGCAAGGCATGTATTTAGTATAATATTAAATATAGTGGATCATATATACATAAAAAAGGGAACTCGAATAAATAAAGAATTAAAATAATATAAAATTTGTGAGTTGGTAGTTGTAAATCGGTTTATAGAAAAGGCAACGATCGACGGTTTTAACCAACAAAAAATATACATTATGCACAATATCACGCCGGAAGTGCTGTGTCATATACCGTCAACATGTTCATATGCTAAGTAGTAAGTAATAGAGACTATTGCATAAATCAAGGTAAGCACAGAATTCAAAATTAAAATTAAAACCGTGTAGTGTGTACCTACCACCGCGCATGCGCAGACATTATACTTCGAAAGGAATGACACACAAAAGGCAAAATAATGTCCCTCAAATATAATATTATATGTCACGAAACCAAAGCTTTATGAAACCCTACACTTTTGTCATATTATCTTGTTTTATTGCGGGTCCATAGTGAACAACCGCATCGTTTTTTGTGCTAAGTGACGGGAAAGAATGAATGAAAGTCTAAAAATTGCTCCATTTCCACTTTTCACTAAAATCGCGTAAGGTTATATACAGATACCTATAGTAATTGTTTTCCCTTGTATTTTCTCGGAAACGTTCGTATTTGTCATGCTCAACCTCAGTACTTTTTGAACTTCGACTGACTGAAATAGCAAGACACGTTCGTACGTTTCCGTGAAAATACGAAGGAAAACAATTATGCACTACTGTACTTTGTCAGTCGTCTTGTGCATCATCGTGCTTCCTAATGTGAAGTAAAATATTGTATAATTATTGCTTTTAAACATTTATTTATTCACCGCGCAAAGCCAGTTCATACAAATCCTATACCCGATACATATCCAGTGCAGTGAGCGTAACAATTTCACATTTTGCACAAATCTAGTCACATTTAAAGTATTGTGTTACTAGATGTATTAAATAGCCGGTTGACAATGTCGTACGGATATTAACCCACAAAAAATGTCCTCGAATCCCGAGGATTTTCCGCTTCACGCAGTGATGCACTCTCCGACTCGGCAGTTGACAAAATATTGCATTGTTCCTATTATATCCGCAGTATTTATTTAAAAACGTTATTTAAATGGATGATTTTAAGCCCATTCCGTTGATACGGCTATTGTCCTCAGTTAATGCAGTTATGCTTTTTGTTAGATAGATTGAACATCTTTCTTTACATTGCTATGTATGTATTTGTAAAGCTAAACAGGTAATAATTTGGGTAAATTATTATTTAGGCATTTACATCTTTCTAATGGTTCAATCAAAAAGTACGTACTGTGTATCGTAACTCTGTTAACCATATCGTAGAAGCAATTTATTAGCTTTATTACTCTGTTCACTTTGTTATGGTCATCAAGCTATCGGTGACCATAAATTTGAATTCACTCTGTAAGTTCCAATAAAGGTAATGAAGGCAATCATCGGCGACCAAACCAATAAAATAATAGAAATAAATTTGATATGACCGACATATGGTGGCTCTAATGCGCGGCGAACCCTGTTATTGCTGTCAAACATGCGACAAATAGCTCAGACTCTGAACTCCATTTCATTTTATCCAACCGTCGTTGATTACACAGCGCCGGTCCGTTGAATGACAATGAAAACAGTCCAATTTCAACCAATATGTTCACACCCCTTTCTGTTTTTGATTCACGCTGATGACCAAAAAGTAAATTCCAGTTTATTATTATTCCATTACCCATCACCCTATTTTAAAAAATATGTCATCGGATGACGAGTAGGGCTGGGGAGCGCATAATCTGCAGGCGAGGTCGCGGCAGGTCGCGCCGACCCCGGAATATTCAATGCGTTTATATAAAATAATTTTCATGTTCGACAACTCACGGCACAATACCGTATTTTTTGCTGCGATAAATTGGTGGGATTATCATTTAATGGAGGGCTCATGTTTGTTGGGCTTGTCCTGATTCCCTACGATTGACATGATTTTATTAAACGTCATATATTATAGACGCGCCGAACCCGCTGAATAAATTTAACGTAACAGAAGCGAGGCATATATTATTCACGTGGATTTATTCGGAAAGGTTATATACGAAATTAACTTCGAAATCAGTTATTAGGTAGTTCAATTTAGAAGTGTTAGATAGACAGGGGTATAAAACATTAATGCGCTTCTGTGGGCTTCCCAGCGCATGACACATGGGTAAAATTCAGTAGGCAGGCTTTAAAATATTCAGGCAAATTTCAACCTTTCGATTTTCTCTTAATGATTTCGTGTATTCAAGTTTTGTGCATGAGGTATTCACACCATTTTACCCGTAGGTACGAGGCTTTCATTAAGTCTCTTAAATACAATAATAAGTATGTTCAAACGGGGCACGGTACGATGTTATAATAGGATCTATGAATAGTTTTTTTCTCTCCTAACATATTTTCAATAGTCACATCATTAGTGATGATTTTATCGGTACAAAATAGTTGACAAATCCATCAGTGTTATAGAAAATTATTTTTAACGCCACCCTATTTTGAGCAAGCGCCTATGAGAGCTGATAATCTCTTTACATTTCCGTATAAACTTCTGTTATTATCCCTTATTAGCTAGGCATCTTTTTTTCCGAATGCCATAAAAGTGTTTTTTGTTCGACGCTACGCGACTTGCATCGGCACTGCGAGATGTTATCTAGTCCCGGCGGATCTCCCTCATGTTTACACTAAATATTGTGCGACACAATGAAATTACATGACATCTGTACTACAAATAACGGAATATCTTTATTCATGCAGCCGAGCCCCTCACAATGTCGCCGGAACATCAGGTCGCTTTCATACTAGTGGTGTGATATCTAACTATCAACTTGCTTGTTACATCAAATACCATACTATTTAATTTGTATCAATATTCTCGATGTGCTGATGTCCTTCGGATGGTCGAACAAAATTTAAGCAATAATTTATTTCAGGTAGGACAATATTTAATTTAAAAAATGTATTTTAGTGTATCATGAATAAATAAATAAAAAAAATTACAAATGCAGCACCTAGTACATATTAGGTATGTAGTATCTTAAACACCATATGTTTTAAATACATGTTTTAAAAACTTGCACTACCTACTAGGTACACTATTAATATCACAGACATCGCAGTTAACAATACCTTCATGGATACGTATAAGAGACATTCGTTTTGTTAAACATTTTATTGCAAATAAAATTGACGTCCGTAGTAGACGTTATTTCACCAAAACAAAGATTTGCAATATAAGTTTAATATTGGTTTTACTCCCCCACTGATATTGATAGTGAATCCGCGCCCTACGTGCCCGTGGCCATTTCAGTACTTACAAACAAACGAACCTATACCAATGAAGGAAAACTTATTTGAAACGAATAGTCATTTTCAATAATTAGGTATAGTAACACATTCAAAAGGATCACGTGGCTTATTAGGGTCTAGTCAAGATGACAATCGAGCATCAATAACCGCTAAAAGAAAAGAAAAAATGTATAATATCGCGGGATGGCAGATGCTACGAAAAGTCACGTGACTATTTCCATACATTATTTACCTAAGTGTAGAATTGGCGTTTTCTATCAAAACAAAACACCAGTTGTTGTGTTAAAGCCAAGGCTTTAACACCTGACACTTAAGTATACCTACTTATACCTTTAAACGCTTACCTACTGCTTTCATAATGATGAAATAACTTCGTTAAGCAATGCAATCATAATTACAGACGTCTTGCAGGTAAAGGTTATAATTATAATAAACTTAATATAAAGGTTATAATTATAATGGACTCTTGTCCGCGCTATTACAATTAGATGTACATATTATTAAAAAGTAAGCGTTTCAAAAAATAGGTTGACAACGCCGAATAATATTCCTAAGCTTTAAAAAAAAAAAAATCCGACTTCAAAAAAGATATAATAAAATATTATCCCTTTTATATACCAGCTACACTAGCAACTGATATGTTCGGAGTCGGTGCCATGCCAAAATTGTTTGAAACAAAACAGTTTATTTTTATACTGGTCGTAGTTTGCGGTTTTTAAACGCATCATAGTGTTTATGATATGTGTGTAGATAAAAAATTTTACGTGTCGTGTGATATAATTAGCGAAAATTAAACATGGAAACTAATAGTAATAGTATATCATTTTATAAATATTTATAGCACAAAGTATTAACCACTAAATTCGTTTGGTTAGCTATTTATGTTTTCTATCTGTCGTGTGTCCTATACCAGTCGAGATAACATTTTGTTTGATATGAAGTGTCAATTGCAAACAATTTTGACTAGTTACTTTAGTAGTTACTTGACTAGTTACCCAGCAAAGAGAAGAGTGGCGATTACTCCACCGACAAGAGCATAGCTCTTAAATATTGATGATGAAGTTACTTGATATCGACGAACAATATGGCAATAGGCCAATTGATTGAATACCTATTTATAAATATACTAATGTCAGATTTCGCTTTGTTATTTTTAATTTACAGTTACTCAGTAGCAACAATTGTATTGTTTTTGAAGATGAAAATTTCTATTATTCAATAATATTTTAGAATAAAGATCACGAATAATATAATTATATTACAAAATTATTATACAGAAGTACTTCTACTACTACCTACGTTTCGATTTTTATTTAATATTTTATTCTGGTTAATCTGAATCTGTTGAGAAATAAGGTGATTGATAGTGTTTTAAATACGAGTAATAGATAAATATATTCCAAATAAAATCTCTGCAGTATTTGTGAGTTTTATAGAGAATAACAAATAGGTAGGGTAAAATAATGAGATAGGAAGGAGGAGAGAAATAGTTGTGTAAGTATATAAATATGAAGATATTACTAGTATATTTTCCATAAGGTTATTAATTTTATTATCAACGGAAAAACTACAAACATTGTTTAAAATAACCTCCTCCCTTTTTTGAAAAGGTCGGTTATTTAAAAAGACCTTCGTTGGAGGCATAAGTATTCCAATTTTCTTTTTATATGTAACTATTTATGTCACCTGCAATAATATGTAACTCTTGGAAGGCCGCAAAAATATGTGACACGCTCTTATGGCTCTACAAATAAGATCGTGTCAGATATTTTTGCGGCCGTCGAAGAGTAACATATTATTGCAGGTGACTGTACCTTATCACATGTTATATTGTACAGTTACAATTTTACCGTTAACACAATTGCGGAAATCGTGAATTTACGTTATTCTCAACAAAATCGCCTGAATGAAGATGTCGGAATAACACACAATATTAAGAGATAAATCATACAAAGAGCGCATTGTGTGTGAAGCACGTTATGACGGCCGGGCTCAATTCGGCCTGAGCACGCTTTGCCCCAGTAGCCATTGGAAACGGTCACCAATTTATCATTAAGGCAATTTTTGCAATAATTGTTTGCTTTTGTCCAAAGGTCGCATCGTGGAATATACTCTACTTTATTATTAAATTACATTTTTGTAGACGGTCATGTGTAAATAAAATTAAATACGAGTACTTATAACAAAACTAAGCACCTCGTAAGCGTTATCCTTCATAAAATAATTAAAAACAGTTTAGTGTGTTTATTATACATATTTTTAATTACACAAACGGTCAGTCGGGCGGTCAGTCTTTCCGTGACCACAGCTGGTACAACTCAGTTGAAACGTCGGAATTATAGGTAAAAACAATGAAATTATGTCGCGGTAGACCCGTTTGTGTAATTAAATATGTGTACCTACAAAACGCGAGAGTTTAAAGTGTTATATTATACATATTTTTAGGACTATAGCATAAAGTTACCTTTAATACATTTTTTTTTACCAATAATGTCAGTAAATTGCAACTGTTTACCGTCCAAGTTATGTTTATAAGTAATAATACTCAGTTTTAAATTGACATTATCTCGACTGCAAAACAGATCACTCATATAAAATTAAAGTAGAGCAACTCTGCAGTCGATCGGCCACTGGTCAGCGGTCCACCCACACAAAAGCGTGGGTGCAAAGATTATTCTCATTCAATTGAACCGCATTGTGCGCGGACGCATGCCACTTCCAGCCACCTCTTAATTACCCCGCAGCTGCTGACCCGCGTCCATCTGGATCACCAGGCCTACAGGGTGCTCAGACTGCTCTTGGGTGGACGAATGAAACCTAGGTAAATCGAATATTCGCCAAAGCCGCTGCTTATAAAATTCCTCGAAATCGTTAGAGCCGTTTTGAATAGAAACCAATTCACAAATATACCTTAGATATCTATGTATTACTTATTAGTATACCTGATACCTACTCAATTAAGTGTATGATATGATACATAGGCCAGCGCAAACCGGCGGAGCGCAGCGCAGATCACCGAGGAGGATTTACGCCGCGCAGCGCACACCGGCGAGGTAAAATCCCCCGCGATACCGCGAGCGTCCGCCAGCGCCCGCCAGCCCGAGCGCTGGCGGCCGGCGCACCAGGGAGCACTTCGGCGCAGGCCGCGGGATGCCTCGGCATGCCGCCGCGTGTACTCTATCACAAGGGATTAGTGACTAGTTTGCACGAGTTCTCCCCCGTCGTCCCGGCGCTACTCCGGCGCACTCGGGAGGCCTCGGCCCATGCCGGGGGATGCCGCGGCATGCCGGCGCCTACCGCCGCGGTATCCTCTAACGTGCTCCTCGATGCCGCGGAGTAACAATCCTCCGTGATGCTCCGAGGTCGGTCTCAAAGCATTTAAATTTATACCTGAAGGTAATAATTGAAATAGGGAAGAAAATACATTGATAATTGTAAAGTGATCTGCGCTGCGCTCCGCCGGTTTGCGCAGGCCTTTTTAAACATTCAACTTTGCCTATGAATCGGTTGCAAGTTCGCAAAATTTTATTGTATGCGAATTTTTAGAGTTCACTAATGAGGGACGTTGATCAATCCGGTGATTGTGGTTGGTGCAACTGTTTGTACACATTCGACGTGTTATCTCCCTGTCACACTTACGTACGAGTTTACAAGTACGACAGAGAGGCAACACGTCGAACGTGGTTCACTGGCCCTACGAATATAAAAATAGCATCAACCTAAACTAAACATCATCCAAACAAGCTGATCATGAATATGTTGGTACAGGTTATATAGGTATATTTAGTTGCTACAATTATCGGGATCTTGACTCTGTCAACTATATCTACTTTAGTAACACCACACAATTTCTACTAAAATAATACTAAATGTAAATTCCGGTTTGGTGAAATTTAGCCTAAAGGCTTCATACCAAATTTTAAATTATACTTAATAAGAAATAAATAAATTATAATCGATATCAAGTTCCATCTACACTCTCAATGTATACACATTATACTCGTAATTTAGTAAACTGAGAAGCAAAGCCTGTTCGCTAACTTGGTCTAATTTACTGAGATAATAATCTCGCCCGACATCAATTATACAGCATCCTATAGAGTGCAAATAAACGTGCCATGTTAGGTTGATCTGTGTAATGTAAGGTGAGAGTGTCCAGTGACAATAGGACAACGGTTTTGAGTGGCCAGACGTCCGGCAAATCTCATTTGTGGATTTATCATTAACCCCCTTTCATCCACCCTCACAGTTCTGAGCCTATTATGGGGTATAAATTTTATTTCCGTCTATTGTCAATGCCTTGCGGATGTCTATCCTTAATAAATTCATTTACGAAAAATGTATCCAACAACAAGGTAAACAAATAAATCCGTCGGCCATTCAAATGTGGTCCCGAGGGTTATAAAATTATTTCCCTAACACACACATGTGTAAGAAGCATAAACACATAAACAAGGCAATCACGAAGTGAAGTCGTAAAAGTGGAAAAAATATTGGCTATCAGTATTGCACTCGTCAGAACAACGAGGCGTGCCCTAATCGCGCGCCTTATCGATACTAGCTTTTGTCTTAATTCGATGAGAGTAATTTATACACAGATATAGTATTATATGCTCTGAGAATTTATATGTGTGGCGTATGCCGAGTGAGGTCCGCACTTGCCGTAAATAATGCTAGTTTAGTGCGGGCAGACCGTGCTGTCAAAACTCTCATACGTAAATAATGACAAGTCGCGACGGCTTCGATCTTATCTCCTCCATGCGTCAACTCCGTACAAAAGACTCTCTAATGACTGAATGAGCCATCGTAAACCTTTAATATTTACGCAGGCATCTTCAGCTCACCTCAGTAAAGGTTTTATAACTCGATCGGCGGCTCTCCCTGCGCTGGCTCCCCTGGCGCCTACTCCAGTCGCATCGCTATATCTGATTTATTCATACCACCCGGAACACATGATCGGTTTTTCAGATAGCGTATTTTCAGTTATCTTTTTTATTTTACCTCATAGTACCATGAGGAATCTTTTTTTAACCGTCATTCCTAGATTTATTCCGTGTGTTTTGACTGTTAGGTAAGTATTCGTTCGTTGCAAAAAATATAGCAAATGGAAATGGAAAATACTGGAATAGGTTTTACCATTGCCAACTTCTATGAAAGCTTGACGTCCTAAATTGGTTGGCAAACATGCCTAGCGTTTTGCATTTCCCTGCGAGTATGATCCAGTCCAGAGGCAGATTTTAGATTCCAATTGCCAATAATGTTTTATTCTATTTTGAGTCAGTTGTGACGTTTTAACTTTTGGAAAGCGCTTTGAAGCTGATACAAGTGGGGAATGACATAAAAGTGCAGATATCGGGTTGCAATTAAAACTGACTCGTTTAACAAAGATGCGGCGCGTGGGTGAACAACAATAGCAGATGTGCGCGCGACCCTTGCGACCTTCCTCACCCCAATACTACTCGCAATTAGCTTCCATTGCTACAATTCCAATATCTTACAATTCCAAATTCTACAACTTTTCGTTGCACCGGGAAACTATAACACAATTTCGATAATGTTAAACTGCATCTACAATTTGGGGGGTCTATTTTAGGATACAAATCCCGCATGACGCAAGCATGGATAGGTACCGATAACGATTCAATATTTATTGTCACCCGACGTCCGTCATTAAGATAGTGTCAAAACTCACTGGCACGCTCACAAGCGTCACTTACCGGGGCAGTCATAATTATTACTAATGCCTTAAATATGTCAAAACAGGAATCCAGGTAAAAAGGCGTAATTTACGCGCGTCCGATAGAGATTTGGCAGTTGGCGCCGTGGCCCGGCCGCAGGCCTCGCGAGGCGCCGAGTTTTTGTCAACCATTGTCTTTGATATAAATTTTAAATAGGAAATGTCCCTTTTTATGGAGATCTAGTTTACGATGCTGACAATGAAGGCATAAATCTAACGAGTGTGTCACTAAGCCTTGGCGATGATCGATCGATAAACATAATTTATGTACTTCCGCCGTGTACCTTACCTACACCCCGCGCCAGTACCTTTTGACTTCGACGTAAATAAATTCGTTCACCTATATGGCAGCTAGATTGTTTAGTGTTAATGGGGATTCCCATTTGATATTTGAGGGTAAGTTTTTTTTTCTCCATGAACATTTAACCCGGCTACATATTTGTTCTATATCAGGACAGGTAAATTTCATTACCGTATCGATGACCAATTAATAATGCATATTAAATAATAGAACTATTTCCAACAAATAAAAGTCATACAATCGTGCATACTTATTCTGTGAGAGTTCGGTACGTGTTGCTTGAAATATCTGTCACGACTTCGTTGCCTACTTACATATGTATTGCTCACTTTCAAAAGTTCACTAGACTAGTTTGTATGTAAAGTATCTTTTTTTAAACTTTCACGATTATTAAACATTATCAAACTGCACTCGGGACTTAATCGCGTATTTAAGTTTTAAATTTTTTTACCTCCGACGTTTCGAGGACTGTGTTGTCCCCGTGGTCTCGGAGAAGACTGGCTCAAGTTGACATCAACATCTTCTAGCCGCGCGAGTTTTTCGAACTACCCGCAGTTGGTCTTGTTTTGTTTTGTTGGTTTGTTCTTGGTCTTGGTTGTTGGTTGTGAAACTTGGTTAAGTGGGACCTGGATAAGTGGGAAACCTCTATAGCTGGGACTCATGGTGCGGTCCCGACACTTTAGCACTGAATTACCTCTGTTAGTGAGATAAAATAGACCTCTATAACTGGGATTAGTTGTTTCGATTTTATAGTCAAATTTACCTCTATTATTGAGACAGAGAGTGTATTTTACCTCTTTTACTGAGACTATGTTATAGGAATTGACCTCTGTATCTGAGATAACGTCAATCTATGACCTCTCTAACTTGGACTTTATTGCAGATCAGTTTCTCTATTTTTACTAACTCTAAGTCTATCCAGAAATTCCGCATTTATTATTATTCCGCATACTATCAAAACGAAAAACCAAAAATTAATTTTCATTTATTAAAGTTCTAAGACGCAATAAAGTCCATTTTAAATTTAATTTAACAAAATCGATCCTTTGTAGAAGTAGAATCATTCAAAATAAATTCAACAGACTTACAAAAATATTTAATGCCAAGGATTATTTTACCTTTATTTATTGTTAAAGATTACAACTCATACATAATGTTTTCAAAATACCTTATTTACCACCTCTATAACTGAAATAACCTCTTTTCTGACCTCTATTAATGGAACACTCTATAAATGAGACAGTTTTTTTTTTATACTTGGCTAACTGAGACCCTGGGTAAGTGGAATACCTCTTTAAGTGAGACAAATTTGCTCGTCCCATGAGATCCCACTTATCCAGGTTTCACTGTATTTTTTTTTGTTATATTTTTATGGGACTAACGTAGGTACCTATAAGTATGTACCCATTTTATTGCACTCAGTTGATCCTTATTGATGCCAAGAGTAATTTAGACTCATCATCCCCAAAAAACTGAATATCCCTTCCTTCTCAATAAATATGTGGCCAACCTGGACGTAGGTACATATAGGCTGGCGAGTATGAGTGGTATAATTAAGCCAAATGTTAATAAAGGGAACAATGCCGCGCGTCCATACGGGGCGACCCAATCAACGTGCCTCCAGGAGACGCCTGATTAACGACAATAACTCAAGAGACAACACCAACTTGCTCACATTTATTCTTATTTTAGACCCTTTCCAGTCGATCTCTAATGAATACGGTTTATCTTCAACTTTATATAAAAAATAAATCGCTTTTAACTGAAGAATCACGCCTTAAAAAAGAAACGCTTATTAAAATTTATTTCTTTCTCTCCAGGCAGCGATGTTGTGTACTGCGTCGAATAAAATTAAAAAGTGAAGAATTCTTATTTATTTTAATACAATAAACCGCAATCGCAGAATAAAGATAAATAAAAAGAAATAAAAAATAAAATCGCATTAGCAATAAACAAAATACTTCAGCGGATGTGGGCAGAGACGCGGATGGACACAGAAAAGCATGGAGAATCATCTTAAGAGCGCTCTTACAAGAAAAGTCGAAATAATGCAAAATTGATGATACTAGTCGACGAAATTCAGGACTTTGCGCTCATTATTAGAAACAATGAGTACGTGTTCCAGTAAAAGCGTCTTCTTATCTTTATAAATATCGTTGTAAATATTAGAAAAAGGACTTATTAAATTAGTAATGATTTTTTTTCTGATGGTTGTTTCCGAAAAACCCCGTGAAGCACTGAATGGCGAGCTCTTATTTGGAAATGTTGAGAATTTTACTCTGCTAAACCTGGCTATTTTGTATTACTAATACCCTGTACTTTAGGCATATCAAACTATATTTTTCCTACATACCTTTGAGAAAGAGAAAATCAAAGTAAAACGAACTCGATTTTCTCTCCGAAACAAGTGTCAATTCCTACGAAAATCTACTTAATATCGAAGTCATTTTCATACTCAAGCAATCTGCAACGTTTGCTTATACTGTTGGTATACATTAGTGTTTATGAAATTCTACTATAATTTTTTGGCAATTTTTTGAAAACTACTCTATATTACCGATGACGCGCGCTGCGCCAGCTCAGTGCCGCGGCAGAGCTTGTAGAGGCAGGACGTGTGTCGGTCGGCTCCGCACATTTTCAACGGCGACGACGAGGTTTTTTATCATTGTGTGCGGCGGGCGCCGTGTAAAACGCTATACTGTGTGCGTGTAAACCGCAACGAGAGACTTTGATCCCAGCACCGTTTTTATAGTATTATAATTTATAATGGTACAGTTTAATAAACTACCGGACAGGATTAAAAATATTTGAAACGACCTGACATTCTATATGTATTTATTTGACTCAAGATAGTTTGACTCAGGGTCTGATGATGGAGCCGGAAGGTGGTCACCGGTATCAATCAACCATGCAACTAAACCACTTCGTGTTTAGGCTCGTTTTATTCATCTCAACAAGATCTTTGACACAAGATAGTACTCAGGGTCTGATGATGGAGCCGGAAGGTGGTCACCGGTACCAATCAACCATGCAACTAAACCACTTCGTGTTTGGGCTCGTTTGATTCGGCTCAACAAGATCTTTGACTTAAGATAGTACTCAGGGTCTGATGATGGAGCCGGAAGGTGGTCACCAGTACCAATCAACAATGCAACTAAACCACTTCGTGTTTAGGCTCGTTTTTTTCGTATCAACAAGATCTTTGACTTAAGATAGTACTCAGGGTCTGATGATGGAGCCGGAAGGTGGTCACCGGTACCAATCAACCATGCAACTAAATCACTTCGTGTTTGGGCTCGTTTGATTCGTCTCAACAAGATCTTTGGCACAAGATAATACTCAGGGTCTGATGATGGAGCCGGAAGGTGGTCACCGGTACCAATCAACCATGCAACTAAACCACTTCGTGTTTAGGCTCGTTTGATTCGTCTTCGTCAACCATCAAACAAATGTGTATAGGCCCAACCACGGCCCAACCAAAACCACCACCGTTGAATAATTGTATGATTTATTTATATAGGCCCAACGAAAAAATTACTCTTATGGCCCTCTGTTGGGAATCTTCGGGAGGGCCTTTGTCGAGGGCCCTCCAGCAAATCGTACGGCCAAATATAACGGTTGCCCAACTAATACGTAAACAAAGGCCCAACAAAATCCCTACAAGAAAATGCTATTAGGGTGAGTACTACCTTGTGTCAAAGATCTTGTTGAGATGAATAAAACGTGCCTAAACACGAAATGGTTTAGTTGCATGGTTGATTGGTACCGGTGACCACCTTCCGGCTCCAACATCAGACCTTGAGTACTATCTTGTGTCAAAGATCTTGTTGAAACGAATAAAACGAGCCTAAACACGAAGTGGTTTAGTTGCATGGTTGATTGGTACCGGTGACCACCTTCCAGCTCCATTATCAGACTCTGAGTATCACCTAGTGTCAAAGATCTTGTTGAGACGAATCAAACGATCCTAAACACGATGTGGTTTAGTTGCATGGTTGATTGGTAATGGTACCTTCCAGCTCCATCATCAGACCCTGAGTACTGTCTTGTGTCAAAGATCTTGTTGAGACGAATCAAACGAGCCCAAACACGAAGTTGTTTAGTTACATGATAGACTGGTACCCGTGGCCACCTTCCAGCTCCACCATCAGACCCTGTGTATCTTCAGTGTCAAAGATCTTGTTGAGACGAATCAAACGAGCCTAATCATGTTACTACATGGTTGATTGGTATCCGTGACCACCTTAATCATCATCAGATCCTCAGTACCAGTTCGTTTTTAAACCCTCGTTGATACAAACTTTACAACCTATAGGTACCAAATGCAATGACGAAACATGTAAATAAGCGAGTAGGTACCTATAATTTCTTTCGAGTAATATACCTTCATAAGTACAAGTATGGGGCTATTCATAAATTACGTCGTTTCAAATGGGAGGAGTGGGGGGGGGGGTCTGGACATCGGATGATGGTAACATGACGTAGGAGGAAACAGATTCATCCGAAGCTTGATTTTTGGATGATTTGAGGGGGGGGGGGGGTCAAAAATCGTCAAAAATAGATGACGTAATTTATGAACAGCCCCTATGTACATTTGCACTGCATTTAGTATTTTCGTACTAACCAAATAACAGTTTTAGAACTTTAAAAGTTAAGTACAGTTAGTGTTGTTATGGTTGATTTCAATATGCTTCGCGAAGGATCAAGAATGTTTAATCCATCATTGTAGTGCGAGTGTGGTAGAAGGGATCGGCGTACTGAGCTCGCACGGCCTGCCGCAGCGCGTAAAATACCTAAACTCGCTCAACGCCGAAATGTAATAGCGCTCTTAAGGTCAACATAATATCTGAACTGAACGACCGATACTACATAGGTAATTGTATAGGTATAGAAAATCTTTCAAGACTTGGAACATTTCACTAGTACCTTTTTAGTTGACCTAGAAGCAAATAACTGGCGGTCAGACATATAGGTACTCTTTTACATTCTGATCCCAATCCCAATATAAATACAAAAATGTCTCATAAAAAAAATCAATAAAAGTGAAACTCACTTAACTGAGGACTGAGAAAAGTATATTGTTTTCTATACAAGTAAAGGCCCAAATAAAATATCGTTTTTTATTCCGTGAGGAAGCCAGATCGATGGTCACGTAGGTCCTCCTGAAGAAACGATAAAAACGCATACCAATCCCAGTGATATCATAATTCTAACTAAGAATAGTAAGATTTTAGTTCTCTCTTAGTCGGTTTGATAGATAGATGTAACTGGGTTGCTTGTTTTTATCTCTGTTTTAAGACTATTATTAGGAGCATTGTGGAGTGTAGACTGTAGCTTTTCGTGATGTGGGGGTTCGTTGGGAGAAGCGTAGAAATCCGCCGCTGGAACGCGCTGGCCGCTGTGCTGTCTCGAAGTCCGCTATACCTCCATTTACCGGTATATGTGTTGTGTGAAATGAAAACACATATATTTGATTTATTCACTTGGAGAGTGTTCAGGCTGGTATGAGTGAAGCTCTCTTGATGTCTCTGATATCTCTGAATAAGCCCCGAAACGGCTCTGCCTTATATAGTAAAACACAAGGCCGTTTGGTACCTTCTTCAACTAGTGGGTGTATCATGCAGAGTCAGTAATGTATATTTTTGCCAATCTCGTTAATTATAAGCACGTATGAAAGGAGCACGAATCCTAGACTTATAAATAGGTACAATATTAAGCACGTATGAAAGGAGCATGAATCCTAGACTTATAACTAGATATAAAACATTCCACGCAATTCATTTGACATAATATACGAGCACAAAGTAAAACATGATATACAAAAGTAAAAATAGTAACCTAAACGTAGAGACTAATTAAACACATACATGAACCCTAATAGCTATTTACGACAAGCATATAACCCAGTTGTTAAAAATGTATCAGAGTTACCCCCTTATTCATAAAACTTTACCACACTCAATTAGTTTGTGTTATCATTCAAATACATAAGTCAAAATGACAGTTTAAGACAAACTATTAATAGGTACAAATACCTAATTGAGGCTAATAGTGCGTTTAAATAACGTCATTAAAAATTAAAATCCCGAAATAATATTTAAATGAAGCCTCTCCACGGCATCCCGTTGTCCGATTGTCACGAGTGCTACCCTCGCCGGCGTTTTCTTAATTGTGCCGAAATATTTATTTGATTGCGAACTTTGTAGCGCAGGCGCTCCAACCGAAATGGTCATCGGCATCCGAGCGGCGGTGCCGCGCGGAATTAGCCTATAAACTAGCCGATAGAACCAAGTATTAAATTAACTAGTAAGCATGTTCTAAGTATAATTGGATTAGAGGAGGAAATACTAATCAATTACATATAAGCATCGAAAGACGTGGTGCATGCCACTTACTAAATATAAGTGCACGATAACTACCTGAATCTATGTGCATTAGGCAAAACGCAAAAGTGACCAACAATATTTTTTATTCGTTCATTCACTCGCAATCAAAAAACACGAAGGAATGAAACGCATATTAAGTAAGTTACGAATAACTTTCGTTGACACATTTTTGTAGAAGAAGCCGGTAGCTACGTATACTGATGGCATTATCGGTGATTGTTATACAGGAACCCGACTCCGACGAAATACTCTAAAACGATTACCAAACGTATATACCTAAATAAATAAGCCTATGTACTTATTCATAAATATGAAAAACTGTGTCCACGAAAGTAAGATGGTTGAAAAGCTTTAACAATTACCTGGCTATAAATACTTTAAACATAGTTACAAATGCTTCTGTAATTATACTTAAGACCAGTGAGATGAAGAGAGGAAGATGTTCTTATTTACCATCCAACTCGTTAAGTTATAATTATAACCATAAATCTACAAAACATATAGGTATGTATATTTATATACGGTATCATTTCTTACGTACTAACATTTTTTATTTAAGTTTATAGTAGGGATAATATTTACCTTATCCAGTTAAAAATATGCCAGTTTCCAGTGGATATCTTTGAATTAAAAGACGCGTATATGGGCGCAGATATGGAAATAAGTAGGTACCTAGTTGGCCTACTACCTACCTAGCTGTTGAATTTGTATTCACGGTTGTTCATATAATTAAGGTAATATCGATTCGATATAATCAATTCAATTATGCAAATTGCGCAAAATGTATTAATCATAGACTGGTAGCTTAACTGGATATTTAGTCTCAACTGGCCAAGAGACATTCTTCAAATCTTACGCAGTCAGAACTCGAATGTTGTCTGTCAGATGTCCTATCGACGATCTAAATAGGCCACAGAATCGATACTGAATAGGTACAGTCTACGCGCCGTGTCCACGCATCGTGGTCGGATCATAGAGATGAAATAAAGTATGAAACTGGTCGCAAGCTTGCATCGAGCGAACGCACTGTGACCGAACCAACAATCGAGATGTGAAGCGCCGATAACGATGTCAACTAGCGCGGCCTGTCCTAGCCGTTCCCATGATTTGCGATGCCGTTCTAATCGATATAATTACGATCAATCCATCAAACGGACGTATATAATAAAATACGTGATTCTAAAATATGGTAATCGTTAAAAAGCGCTTCGAACCGACCTGAGAAATAGCAGAGATCATTTTTTGCATTGAAGTGTTTATGATCGCCTCGTAATATGCTTCTTTGATCTCTAACAAGTCGCGTTGAATTTCCAATATCGTTCGCTGCATACATTTGGCGTATCACTGCCGTATACATAATTTTATTGATCTAATTTCTCTTGAGTGCAGTTTGGACATAACATCGCTGGTCCTAACAAAGCTGACTAATTATCAGGACGCAGCGCGTCGTAAAACAGTGCATATTGACGGAATATAGAGAGGCCGGCACATAGTGCTTAATGACATTAATCACATTGATTTATTGTGGTTCCGAGTTATTACAGGCTGCTCCCGCATGTGTGCGTGTGTGAGCACGAGGCTATACCTGCTCGCTGTGTGCTTCTTGTTTAAGTAGGTAATGCGCAACATACAGCATGTCTCTACAGATTAATGTAACGACTGCAACAAACTTACCTGGAGAAC
Source organism: Cydia splendana (assembly GCF_910591565.1). Classification (NCBI taxonomy): domain Eukaryota; kingdom Metazoa; phylum Arthropoda; class Insecta; order Lepidoptera; family Tortricidae; genus Cydia; species Cydia splendana. The sequence continues at coordinate 11,234,503 of NC_085964.1, read as the reverse complement.
ATTTTGGTACAACACACATATTATTTATTTTAGAATTAATACATCCTGTCAGTACCTGCGTACAAACTAGATAGAAAAACGTAAACAAATGTTGTTCAAGTAAATTCCTCTCGCTCTTTTTTTAATTTGATTGATCGTGTATATGGTATCTAAGTATCATGAAAAAGTACATTTTATGTAGGTACAACTTAATAATAACTAACGGTTCTACAACGGTAATATACAAAATTTTTTGCAACTGCCAGCCGGAGCAAGATTAAGAACACCCTGGCTAATATAAGGGCTCCATCGGACGTATTCCGGCGTGAGTGTGTGCGTGGCATTAGGCTACAATTTACGCTGTTTGCGGTGTGTTAATATTGATTGGCACGCTTTATTTCGGCGAGACTGCCCTGGCCGTCCGCGAAACTAGTCCGTCACTTTTCTGCACGGATCGGACCACAAATTATTTATGTAAAACCGAATTATTCACGGGTCAGAAAGATAGTTCGTCGACGTTTCTAATAAGATAATGATATACCACCTGTCTAAATTTACTTAGTAGCTGCTAAGATACGTATTGTGCCACAATTAGTACCTACATATATATAAGTGGTACCTATTTATTTTTTAATCATTATTTTTATATTCAACAAAATATACTAAAAACAACAAAAATTTAAATCAGGAAACTACATTTCCTTTTTTATACAGTCCGTCTTAATACTAAAAATCGATCTCTTCCAGCATCCCCTTTTTAAATTTTTGACTAATAGTAATACGAAATGTGGAATTAACTGTGTAATAACAAACGACAAAATAACCATATAAATAAAACCGGCCAAGTGCGAGTCGGACTCGCGTTCCAAGGGTTCCGTATATTACACAATTTTTAACAATCAGTGCCGGATTAAGATATGTTGATGCCCTAAGGATTTCTAGGTGCCCCCTCTCCCTCGGGTCATCAAGATTACATTGATTTTTTGGTAAATTGAGAGAAGTTCATTGCCGCGTTACAGCTGAGAATGGAAATCAGTCACATCATTTTATCACGAAAATTGACAGTGCCGCAGCAGTAATGTTGCAACAGAGTACCTAATGCTGTTGCAGTCGCCACCCGAATGTCACCTTTATCATAGCTTAGAAAGTAATAGAAACGCGAGCGAAGCGAGCGCGGAAATTTTTCGATATAAAAACGCAATATGATAGTCAGTTGTAAATTTTTACTTTTAGTATGGAAATCAGTCACATCATTTTATCACGGAAGTTGACAGTACTGCAGCAGTAACGTTGCAACAGAGTAATGTTGCTGCAGTCGCCACCCGAATGTCACCTTTATCATATACCTTATAAAGTTATTGAAAAATTTTTCGATATACAAACGCAATTTTACTTTTAGTCCCAACCAGGCGCGAATCCAGGATTTCATACAGAGAAGGGATGGGACAGTTTTCTATCAGCCTAGCTTCGCATAGGGCTCGATATTTCTTAGGCTTCGATATTCGAGGTTGTTTTCATGCATAAAATATGCAAGAAAGCAGAGCTTGGAATTGAATTGGCGAAGTGTGAGAAAGGCAGTAGGCCTAGCTGCGAAAGAGGAAAGCTTGGATTTGGATCCACGCCCAAGTGTAATTAAGGCAGAAGGCCTCGCATAAGACCTAACGCCGAACCGCAAAAGAGTGGGTTGAAATCGAATCTATGCATGTAATCACGACTCTTCTACTGCTACCGATTGTTTCCCAAAGAATTACGCGCCATTATTTTTACAAATTAGCTTTTGGACAGCTAAAAAAAATCGTGTGGTAAAAACGATGTGTCTGTCCCTAATTTTAAAATTTGTTCATCTTTTTCAACCTGGCATTTTGGTGCCCCTCCTGAACGTGGTGCCCTAAGCACGTGCTTGTTTTGCTTATTGGTTACAAAGTCTTTATTAATTCAACCATTAAAGTCGACGAGTACAAAAAACTTTAAGCTAGCTCTCAATTTAACATTTTTTTTAAACATTCTTTTTAATTTGACCTTACAATTACTCGTAAGTAGGTAAGACCGTTAAATATTTTTCTCAAAAATGGACGGCAAAGTCGACTTTGCCGTCTAAAAAATAGGTCGCGAAGCGCTTAGTTTATGGTCAGTCAAAAATTAAAAAGTTAAAAACATTGCAGTCTCGATTTTGGGACTGCAATGTCGCATACAAATTCCATTATTTGTCGAGTTCCAAACTTTTTAAAAGTTGAAATGGCCATATCAATTGAAGGCACATGCCCTTTGAACAGCCAAACAGATGATTAGTACCGCGACTATTTAGTTGTCTCAAATAGGTTGGCGTATTTTATTAAAAAAATAAAAAGGTGGCAAGGGCTTTCTTCTGTGAAAATATATACGTAACAACATTGCTTTTGTAAAATATTTCTATGATATTTATATTTCTTCCACCATTTTTGAAAAAAGCACTATATATGACTCGGCTGCAAGGCTACTTGCTGGATTCGGATTCAATTAAACGGACTCCCAAGGTCGTCCGTTTAAAACGAATCCTCAGCCTGCAAGTATCTACTTCCGAGCCTCGCCAATAATGTACTATAAAATGATTATCTTATCAGAAAATTATCACCAATTACTCTAAGAAAACTACTACTCTAAGTAATCCGGCACTGTTAACAATGTATTTTTTATGTGAAACGTGAGTGAAATCTCTTTAAAAAATCCGTAGGGGTCGGATTAAAAACTGTAATTAAGTCCGACTCACGCTTGACTGTACATTTCTAATAGGTTTTCCTGTCATCTATAGGTATAGACCTATTTTATGTATTTTTTTCAAAATTTTAGACCTAGTAGTTTCGGAGATAAGGGGGGGGGAATGGTCATTTTTTGCCTATTTTCTTGAATAACTTCTAAACTGTTGATTCGAAAATTATAAAAAAAAATATTTGAAATCCTTACAATAAGCTCTTTCATTTGATATGTAACATGATATAGTTTGAAAAATTTTTTTTTTCATTTTTTCATTTACCCCCCAAAAGTGGCCCCCATGTTTAAAATTCATTTGTTTACGTTACATGTCCGTATTCGGGTCACAAACTTACATATGTGTACCAAATTTCAACTTGATTGGTCCAGTAGTTCCGGAGAAAATCGGCTGTGACAGACGGACAGACAGACAGACAGACAGACAGACAGACAGACAGACGCACGAGTGATCCTATAAGGGTTCCGTTTTTTTCCTTTTGAGGTACGGAACCCTAAAAATAAGAAGAAATATAAACAAAAGTATATTATATCGTCTTATCCTGAAATTGCACCTATAATAATCAAGAAGTACTAGTAAGAATAAATCGTGGGTTACTAACACCACTTTAAAATGTATTCGTGTCATAAAAAGGAAAATAAGACACGGGGCACGGTCGCTAGCCAGTGATGTGCTAGCGTCCTTCAGTCCTCAATCACAACACTCGACCGCGAAAAGCCAAATGACGTATAAACATTGGAACAACAAACGTTCAAAAACCCTTTTCGTTGGAGTGAATTTCGACGTGTCGCCGGCGATAGACACGTCTGCTACGAGCGCCTCGCATATCAAGCACTTATTATAATTTCATAACGCACGCCGGTCGACGCAAGTAATACGCGAAATTTATGTTACGATGTTCTCACCGTGCGACGAGCCCCATGAATGCGTAATCAGCATAAGTCCTCATTAACAGTACTGTCAATGTTCTACTCATATTCATTTGAGGACGTGGCCATAAATTCAATTAAACCGTTTGTAAGTAGGTACACAATATTATGGCCCTACTGTAGCGATGTAAGTATCTACTTTATTTTGTAACCACGCTATGGACACGAATGCTTATCTGATATCTGTTAAAATTTGCATAAATATGAACAGGTCCATTCTAATACCTCGATCTATTAAGCGGACGCATATTGGTCATTCTATTAATTGATAGTTGCGTCCTTATTAAAATATACTTCGACAATTTCATGAGTTCCTTTTATTAAAAATAATTGATTATACCGGTAGAAAGTCTCGTTTGTTTATTTAGATTTAGCGGGTAGTAATGCAAATATTTTTTTTTTAATGTTGCACGTTTTTATGTATATAAGTATTACACGGTACCTATAACTTAGACATACCTATTGTTTCATTAATGATACTTACCACTTTTGAATGACGAAATAAGAATCTTTGCGATTTAGGTACGTTTGAAAATAGTTAAGTGTCAACACCAATTATAATTCACAATGTTCATGTTATAGCTACATCTAAGTCTAGTAAGATTAGCATCGGAGTTCGGAGCATCGATCGGCGTTCACGCACGAAATAAGGTCATCGCAGTACAGATATGCGGATTATGCGGAATAGAGTACGCTAACGTATAGTAAACTAGAGAACGCACATATAGTTTTCAAATTTAGATATATTAATCTTATCTTAGACCTTCCCTCTAATACCATTTTAAAAATCTGAATACACCTCCTGCCTGTGTACAAGTAAATTGACATACAACTTTATTGAGGTAAATAAAATCATGCGACATGCACATTTCACATAACAGAATGTAAAAATATGCCAAGCCTTGCAAGATATACCTGTTTATCATCGTCATCATATCAGCCTTTTATTGCCCACTGCTGAGCATATAGGCCTTTCTTCGAGTACGCCACTTATCCCGGTCCTGAGCCAATCTCATCCAGAAGTGACACGCAACCTTCTGGATGTCGTCCACCCAACGAGCCAACGGACGCCAGGTACTCCTTTCGTCTCAAAGCGGCCACCATTACGTTAACACTTTGGCCCACCTGCCATCACTCTGTATATTATTTTACAGAGTGATGGCAGGAGCTTCTTTTTTTGTATTCGAAGTTTCAGAAACTAGTATCTTAAATTACATTACTTATTTGGCGTACATTTGACCTTCCTTGTTTTATTTGATTTGAAATCTTCCCGAATGTTTTTAACCGTTTACAGTGGCGGATTTGCCTTAAGGCCCAGTAGGCCCGGACCTAGGGCGGCAGGTACTATATAGTATATAGGCTTAACAGTCGAAACACTAATAATTGAATTCAACATATGTAGTTTGTGTGTCTGCTAGAAGTACCTTAGAATTCTAAGATTGGTGTGTAGGTAACAAAATTAAAGTACTTCGACGGCCGATTTTAATTAAGGGGTAGTATTTCTACGTTCAGTGAGTTTTCTTAATATCGAAGTCAAACATTAAGCTTTTATCTCTTTCCATAGTAAAAATGGAGAGGGTGCAAAGCAAACCTTACCTTTCTTTGTGAAAAGGATGTAGATAGTAACACATTTTGTTTGCACAACTTGGCGGAGGCACTACCAAGCTCCCCGTTGCATCTATTAGCTGACACGCCAATGGTTTAATCATAATGATTATAACAGACTTTGATATCGACTATATTGATCAATGTATATGCTAATTTAATACTACCAGTGTTTAATTCATTAAGTGGGTCAAAGTGTAAAATATATTCTAATCAAAAGACACGTATCTACATTGAATGACATCGTCTTGTTACATTACATTGTTATTATTTTTATTAAATATTTTATCAATCGGTTACACAATAATGACCATGAGCCATTCAATATTTGAAGATAAAATAGAACATTTATCCTCACCATCAATAACATTTTATCATCGCCCATTAACGAAGGCAATAAAACAGGTCTACCGAGGTAAAGAACCATTAATAAAAAGATTATTATTGTTCTCGATTTATTACCTAGTTCCAACGTAGCACACAAAAAGTAGATTTAAGCCGAATAAAACCCACAATGTTACCTTTCATAAAACGCGTATTTACTTTTCGATATCTTTCTGCGTAACACAAAGCACAGCTATCAAAATGTGTTGTAGAATTTGTAGTAATTTCCCTAGTAAACGCTACCTATTGTTGTAGTTCACCGTAACCGAGCTTATCTCTACTCGGATTGTCCGCTAACTGGTTCACAGACAGCCACACTATTTCTTAGAGCAAAAACGAGCCTACAAAATACAATCAGGCAAGGCAATATTTCCTCTAGCACATTGAAATTAATGTTGATAAATACACAAACGTAGCGGTGGAGTGCGGCCGTCGCGGGCGGAAGTGGCTCCATCCATCATCCGCCCGCCCTGGATAAAAACGCTCGTTACCGCCGCCCTACCTGCCCGCGAACCTGCTCGCCTGTACGCTGACGAGTACCGGCACATTGTGGTTTTGTTTACATCGCGGCTCGTACATTTGCAGGGGCACAAAATGTTAAGTCCTATACGTAGAACTTGTCATTATGCGTCTTTATTTTTAACTAACCCCCTTATACGTAAAACTAAGCAAACCTCTGTTAAATTTTGCCCGTTCCTATAACTAACATAAATGTCATAATGACAGATTAGGACAAACGTAATTAAAAAGGTTTTGTTAGACTTGACAAGCGTTTATGAATAACGCAATAAATCTAGGAAGAAATTAATAAAAATAATATACCCATATTTAAAACTATTTTTTCAAGTTAACTTTACTAAACTTAACATAAGACAAAGTCAAATGCACAACAAGTACTTAAGCTTTGTTTAGATTGGAAAGTTTGCAAGTTTCTTAATATATGCTTAAGGCAAGCAATGTATATAAAATTCAGGGGCCGCGTAGGAACCACTCGGCGGCGAGGATGGGCCCTCGGCGCGTCTATTAATGCCACACTCAACCGCCTCTATTACTGCTGTCATTTATTATATCCATTTTGGCAAATTGGCTGATCTTGCACAGTTTATGAGCGTTCTCTCGAGGTAATTAAGGGAACTGTATAGCCTTGTTTTGGTAAGATAGTTAAGAGTATTATTATTATGTAGGTTAACAATTTATTGGCACTTAGTTTTAATTAAGTAGAAAATTTAAAGGCATATGTTAGGAACACAATAAAATTTACATAGGTAATTATAAAATCTGTTGCAAAACTATTTCAAAATTATAACACAAAATTCTGAAGTAGATAAAAGTAAGTAAATATTATAATTCTCATAAAAAAAGTATCACGACTTCGGGCTTATTAGGTAGTCAATTTTAAATATGATATCTGTTATTTAGATTTCAATATCAAATATGTCACGCTCGCGCTCTTATACCTACATATTTATGCGATACATGGCGTACTTGTTTCTAAATACACGCCCGCTACTATGATAGCTAGCAGAATCAGTGTCTATGAAACCCCTAGAGTATTTTCACCAGTGGCGTCGAATAAAGTAGGCGAGATTGAGGACACGCAAGGGTGACAACAAGGCGCGAATCCTCCAGGCAGCAGGTGCGATTATAAAAGTATGCGCTAGGTGGATACCGGATGGTAGTGGCGTGTTCACGGTGGAGTCTTTACTCGACATGGCCCCACGTTGGGCGCCATTTTTACAAGTACAATTGTATGTATATCTCTGTTGGTTCTATATACGTTATTCGTCATTAGTGGTCGATATACGTTATCACTTTACTGAAGACAAAGTTGACAAAAAGTAGCTGGTATTGGGTTGGCTGAGAGGCTTTGTCCGAAGGATGCAACAAACGCTTCACCTTGCTTCGATGCCAAACTAACAATGGTGACTGACATGCTCGTTGTAGGAATGCTCGTCGAACTAGTCTGTACGTGGGGACGTAGCATAAGGCATTAAAATTATTATAAACCCGACGCGATAAGGCAGGATGATACCGACTTAGCGCCCCCCGCCCCACCCCACGCTATCTGCGGTACTCGAATGCCTTTTCAGCGTATATCTGCATGAAAAGTTGCCTGAAGCTTATGCTTGCTAGTTGTGAGCTAAACAAGCCTTGTTTTACTGCGGGTGCTATTTTTGTTTTAACTTTACGGTAGAATTTTTGTACCTCTTCTTTTTGAAGTGATATACATTTTAGCCAGCACACAATCTCAAATAAAATACCATGAAAGTTGATGCTAAAAACAAATTAAGCGTCAATATGTAATTCTCCAAATATTAAAATAAAATAAAAATAAAATATACAAGTATTACAGCGTAAATGACGAGTTACAAAAACTTTAATTTTATTCATAGGTAGGTACCAACCTACCGCGGAGAACGGAAACTTGTGAAATGAAGCAGAACAAAGTTATTTAAACAATGTAAACGACGTCGCGGAAGTTTATGCAGAATCTGCAGCGGTATGTCGAACGACAATTATAACTTTGGCCCGGACGGGCGCAACAAATAAAATAATGTCTGCGAAAACGCGCGAGGGGGGCGGCGCCACGAATTTCGTACACGAGACAAAGATAAGCTTAACCAGCACGAAATTATGAGCGTTTAACTGTTTCTAGCTGTAGAATCTGGCACGGGCGCTTCGCCGGCTCGCCAGCGCGCGTTATTTACGACGGGGTGGCGGCTGCGCTCCCGCTGCACCCGAGATAGTGCCTCCCCGGAAAAGCGACGCCGTTACCGCCGATCCCGAGCGTTTCCCAACCCTCGTGCCCCCGCAATAAGGACTATTTCACCGGAACGAACCCGCGCCTCATGCCACCGCAACACCTCGCTTCTGCTTGTGCAGATTGCTGCCAACCAGCACATGCTATGCCGCTAAACAACACTCAAATCTCACCTCTAACGCAAAAATCATAAGGTGAAAATGTCCTGACCGCATCGGCTCCCGTTTGGTTGTTTTAACTCGAGCAGTTTCCATGCATTATATTATAGTGAAGATGTCTGTATGTCTTGTTTATGATGGCATAAAACTATGGTAAGTAAATTTATACCTTCGTATCAATGTAAGAGTGTCTACGTTTACTGAATTTAAATGGTAAAGTAATCTATATAGGTAGTTCGCGCAACCGATTCCTGTAAACTATGCATGTGTTTTTATACCACGTCGGTGGCAAACGAAATACGGCCCGCTTGATTGTAAGCGATCACCGTAGCCTATGGATGCCTGCAACTCCATGCACCTAAGCAAAAAGAAGCCATCATAATGATGTGCATGAGTGAAACTTTATGGACTAGCTCACTATGCGAAGTCTGTAAACAAAGTATGTACATTAGGTACCTGCATACGTGTTTAACCGTTTTTAATGGATAGTATTAATTAGTACTTTTGTGTAATAAAGTAATTTAATCTTAATTTAATAGCCATGTTCTCTTTAATGCTATCCATACATTTAAAGCTACGTTACTATGAGCACAGTATCTGTTCTACCAATTAACGCGAGACAGGTATAGTAGGAACATAATTATTGTCGAGACGACATAAAACGTAATTACTGCAGCTGACGAGAAATGTAATACGTATCGCGTTCATTCCCGATTCTGTGAGTGCACGCCCTAAATTGTTAAGTAACAAAGATGAGAGGGCACTTCGTGGCTACGTCATTTAAGTGAAAATATACGGGCGGAAAAACAAAAGAAATGCGCAAAAACCGTCTAGAGCATTATGGCACGCGGCAAACCATTACTTTTAATATAAATAAAATAACAAAATATGAGCGTCCGGCCGTGGAGTGCCCCCGGACGCCGGCGTCGGACACTTTTATATTTGAGGCCGCCGCGGACACCGCGCCGCGCCGTGCCTCTGCGTCCCTCAAGATTTATCTGACAACTTTCCGCGAAACAAAGCCTTTTCCCATGTATATTGATGAACTAGTTCATAGGGCGGGGGTGTAGCTATTTTTCTCTATCAATGCTATTGAAACAATAATTATGATATTAACTGAATTTATCAGTGCAAACTATTATTATCCATAAACGTTAGAGGTCCTCGTTTGTCCTTATAAGTACTTATTCGTCATTTTGACATTTGTGTTTTTTTAGAAAGGGGAAAAAATTAACAGAGATTTGTTAAGTTTTATGAAAAGGGGGTAAGTAGTTATTATACCTATACATATAAAAGAAATGAACCTAAGAATATTGTAAATTATTGCTGTGAGGTAACCTCTGACAGGCGCTTAATTATCGATGCCGAAATGCATTTTCGCAAAGATGTTCACCCCTCAACGTTTTGACGGTTTAAATGCCCGTTGTAATTAGGTAAGCGGCCCATGTCTACAATATTTTCTCGATAATTTAAGACATTAACGTTTCATCTCTCGTGCCGCTAAATAAAAATAATAAATACTGTACACGCACACTGCAATCTCCGAACGACATTTACAATTTACTTTGGTATCGCCCTGAGCATTTCTTTGTTCTTTTGACTAAATCGGTGAGAAACAGTTATGTAGGCCAGTTACGCGCGTCCTCCTTGAAACATTGTAAAGCGTAGGTCACAGATCACTTGCCACTAGAAAGACTAGACAACTCGTCACCATATATTGGCACTTCCATATTAATTTAGTATTGTATTTAATATTAATCTACGTACTTTTTACTTAGTATGCATTAAAATAATAGATTTATGAAAAGAAACTTTCGAGGTGTTAATTACAGACTGTTGTTTTATAGTATCTACCTACCTAAACATAAAATGCTGTTTATTGCACATCAACGATGCGCTTCGCAAGCGCCTATGTGTGGTGGATGGTGGACAGTGCCTCTTCGTGAACTAAACGCTTCATAAATGTGGAGTCTGGTGAGTCTATTATGCAAGTAGAAGCTTTTCACTCGAGTGCACTCGCAAGTATTCTACTACCTTGCATTTTCTGGGTATATATGCTCTAGCCACCCACGCATAAAAACTTGCCAAGACAAATGCAATTTTAATTTGTCCAAATACCCTGCTTTCGAAGTTATCCTAATGCACCTTAGCAGCATTACTTAAAAATGTAATAGGGTAGGGTACATATGGCGTTATTTTACCTACCTATATCTTGTTACGAATTTGAGCAGTGTAACAAACACATAAAAGTTAGGTGGGTATATAGTCGCGACAACGAAGGGCACTAGCACTTGAGTGAGTCGATGCTGGGAGAGGCGAGTAGGTAAACAAGGAGGTAACAAGCCGCTAAGTCTCCGAGGGACGCGCTCCGCGGCGCGGCGGGTCGGTGAACGGCGCGACAGCACTTTCGTGCTGCGTGCGCTTCCGTGATGCGTGCCCTTTGCACAAGCTCCTATCAATCAATGTCCACTTTTAATGACTTAATTTTGACATACCCAATCTCGACAATGCTGCCGAGAATTTGTTTCATACAACAGAGAAAATTTACTTGTTATTACAACGTCTACTTCGCTTATTACCACGAGCGAGCGTCTCTTGCCCGCCGCTAATTACACCCGATGTTCCCTTGCGAGGCTTCGGCCAATATGTCCATCGCTCGATCGTAAAGCGCGCCTAACAAAACGAGAACGTAAACATACCTACAGAGCTCGCAATAAAACCGCGTGAAAATGGCAATAGCTATTCAGAGGGAGATATTAAAATGCATGGAAATAAATTCGGCGTCGCATTCGGGCGTACGGCTCTGGGGGTGCAGTAAAAATAAACAGCGACGCCATTAGAACTCACTTCCATATTCAAATTTATGAACGCGTCCGCACCGCTCGCCCGCACCAACCCGCCGGTCACGCCGATCGCCATACATAACAAATAAATTTGGCGTTTAATTTAAACTTTCAACCCCCTTCACCGGTAGCGGACGTTTTAAACCATCGAAACGTTTACTCCCCGCAACTTCACGATAACCTAAACGTAAACAGTAAGTGCTTACTGAACAGTGGCGACCGGTAAAGTAAACAAGCGATGACATTAGACCGACGTTTTGTGACGGAGATGCGAGCTTTCGTTTGGATAAACAGACGTTTTCAAAAATGTGTGTGTTTAAATCGAATGTGACTCGTGTTACGGAGTTATTTCGGTTTAACAGCCGCCCGCTAGCTGTGAAATAACACCTCGCTTAGGTAAAATTATTCAGAAAACTTAGTTTCTAGCATTAATTCATACGGGATTAGATGTCATCATAAACAGGAATTATTTACTCAACTGTGGTTAAAAACAACAACATTTCGGTAGAATTATTCTAGAGAACAGAAATATCTCTACCATCTTTCCGGCTTTAAATTGTAACACAGTTAGATAGGTATTAATTTATCTTAACTTAACGTAAGGTTCATGGTTCTAAGTAGGTAGGTACAGGTAGTCAGTACCTAGTATAGTCACTGCAGAGATAGTTGAAACAAGCTTCTATGCAGGGGAGGTAGTTATCTATGAAGCTGACTGTACATAGGTAGAGTCGAACCAAGTTAACTCAAAATTGCAGTGCTAATTATGGAAAGCCATCACAATGCAAAAAGTGAGCTTAGACCAGGTGGTTCCTAACCTGGGGGTAATTACCCCCGTGGGGGTAAAACTGGTATTTTACGGGGGTAATAAGCTAACCTAATATAACAATGCACCAAACGTACACGTTTTATTTTTTATTACCATTGGGAGGAGGGGTAAAATCAGGTTCCCTAGTTAGTCATAGGGGTGACCGGACTGAAAAGGTTAGGAACCACTGGTTAGACGGTTTCTAAAGGGAATTTCTTTAGCTACGATCTAACTTAATTGTAAAGTTAATCAAATCAACTTTTTTTAAATATTTCATTTGCCACTCAACCTGTAGGTAAATTTCAGCAGACGATATTGAAGTTATAACATTTTGTCAACTCTTAAAAAGAAAACTCTGCAACCAATGTATGGATCACATCACACTACCACTGTCAGTGTGTTTTCATTTTTGACGCCAGAGTAGGGGTGCGACCCCTAGGTGGCGTCTAGGGAAAGCGGATTTCAATCCTTTAGGATGTATTGTTATTTTTACATCCATTCTTACTTTAGTTTTTGTCGCATAAATATGCGACTTAGAATTACTTAACAAACTGTAGGTACTTTCAGAACATGAGACAAACTAAAGCTGTATTTTAAATTAGCTACTAGTGAAGTAACAACAGTTTCAACACATATATTTTTGAATTTTGAGGTTTTGTTAAAATATAAATAACTAGTCGCCCCATGAAAACAAACCATACCCAGTAGGTACCTACGTAAGTTAATTATTAAAAAGTAAGTGTTTCATTTAGGTACTACCAAATAGCCAAAATCTCATAAAATACACGGCGGCCAATTTAGTTTAGATACCTACTCTGACTAATTCTAAATGAGACTGCAGAAGCAGCGCTCTTCTTTTTCAACTCATTTTTTTCCATTTAGTTTAATAATTAAATTTATTTAGAGAGCCATTAAAACCCCCGTTATACAGAATCTGTTCAACGTGATAGTTAACCATTATACAGGTAATACAATGGATACGATTCCTACGATCAATCACAAAAACACAGCACAGTAAGTGTCCAAACACCGCACAAATGTTTTGCGCGAAAGTTTTCCTTGTTGTTTAGTCTCGCCGCTTGACACAAGATGGCGTTAGTAGTATGAGCATTAAACTGGAATAACCGCAAGTATACAAAATCTTTATTTAAGTTAGACGAACACGTTGTTTGAAGTAGTGTTATTTTTTTGTACTTACATGATTTTTGTTATTCAGAAAAGCCGTGTCAACAAGTGGGAGGGTCGCATCACAACGCTGGGACAAAAACGTTCGACCTTGACACCGCTGTGGGTGTTATTGTGTCAATATACCTATTTAAAACGCACTTCGCCGTTTATTTTTAAAAGTAGTGATATAATTTTAACCAAACTACCTACGCACCTGGTTTAACTTTTTAATTATCTAATCATAGACATCATAGTGTTACCAACATACTTGTAAACAAACAAGCAGACAAATACTGTATTCACCTGTAGAGTAAAAATGTAAATGTTTGTAAAACAGGTAGAAATGTAAATACCCACAAATAATAATTAAAAATATAATGCGTTGTCTTTATTTTAGAACTGAATCACATTTTATGAACAGGTATAGATATTGTACAAGTATGCCTCTAGGCTCTTAGGGTCTACATATCTCTGTTTACTAAGAGTATATGGGTACCTACCTACATACGACCTATAACCTACCTACTTACTCCAAAAAAGATCTCAACAGTTGCAGCAAAATACAGTAAAGTCATCGTTTAAATTCTAAACTCAGGCTGGGATCGGCTAATCAAATTATCTAAGTCATTTCATCGCCTCGTGTGTTGGCTAGGATGACTGGCAGATAGCAAATTGGCTGCCCGCGCTCCGGGAGGCCTATCCGCTCCGGAATCACACCTTAGCAAGGGTGACCCGTGACACTTAACTCAACCCGATAAATCCTATAATCGAATGACACGAGTTTTTTAAGTTATATATTTAATCTAACAGCTCCCGAGCTCCGCTTTTTAATAACTGCTCTGAGTTTTTTTTTTCTAATTAAATTGGATCTAGTTACGCATGTCAGTGGTGAGTTAGTCACAGTACAAGTTATGCTACGGATATTTTAATCAAAATCGGATCGGTACCTACCTACAGTTTGGAATGTCAATGTCAATGTAGATAAGTGTTGATTTGATACATGAATAAAAATGTAAATAGGTACCTAACTAACTAATATGTTTGGTAAGTAAGTGGTCCCCAAAAGCCACTTAAATACCTATTAGATAGATTAAATAGATAATACATCATTAACATAAATAAGTAGGTATATATTGAATAAGTGGGTACCTATCTATAATTTGGCATTAATTTGGCAATTACCCATAGGTATGTAAGTAGTGTCAAGTGCCAGTAGATATAAATTTAATATCATTGGTAGTACCTATACTCACAATTTTTAATAATATTAGAAATTTAAACGGTCTCAATAGACACCTGACACTTTAGGAACTTGCAATTTTTTTAGTTGACTTGGGCTGGTTGCCAGAGAAAATTGTAGGGGTCGCCGTTGTCGACATACGGTACGAAGGACTACTTCCAAATGTGATGGAGCTCGACTTTTCTAAGTCAATACCTACTTACGTACCCACTTAGAGTGTGAATGTGTTATAAACAGGTAAATATAAACAGGTACTTAGGTACTTACCTATTGTGGTTAGAATTGTCACAACTTAAATAAAAGTTTAAAAAAGTTGTCTGCAAACTTTTCGAAACTTAGTTAACCACTAAAACATTCCAGCGCGTCGATGCCAAAGAAGTTAAGATCAAACGATTTATTCAAAATACTTTTTTTTGTTATGATTGACGGTCTTCAAAACAATAAATTAGATGACGTGTAGCTTTAATTAGTGTATGTGGGAGGCTTCGTGGGGCGCGAGCGTCGCCATCTAGCGGGCTCGCGCCGCCCACCGCGCGCACCGCCTCGCGGCCCCACTCGCCACATATCGCTTATGAATATGAGGCGTTATGATTATGAAAATATGCCCCGCCCCGAATATGGAATATGGAGGAGGGGGGCCCGTGCGGCGCGTGCGAATGGGCGAAGTTTGATTTATGAGCCGGGCGCGGCCCCGCCTCCTGTCATAACCGTATACCTGGTGCGCGCGCGCGCTCGCCGCCCGCCGCCCGTCGCCCGCCGCCTCGCTCAGTCGCGCTTCAGATGGCGAGTGGTGCGCTCGGCCGCACCCCGTGTCCGCCGTAGCTCCCGTACACTGCGCGACGCGCGAGTGCCGACCTCCAGCCCTGCTGCGGGGCCATGCGCCGGCTCTAGCCGCCGACACCATGCCGCGCGTGAAGCCAGCCTGCGTCCGTCGCGTCTCCATCGGTACCTAGCTCATCCTCGAACCCACCACGCACATCACTACACAACCATCATACATTTCGGAACAGTGAATATATTTTGACGAGAAAGATTACCGTGAATACGTTTTCGTAAAGCCGACCGCGCGCGACAATGATTCAGTTAGCGACGATAAAATTCGGCATCCACCAGAAAGTGAGCACTAAAATTCGCCCTCAACGTGGTGAGTAGAGTGCAGTGAATTTCCACACTTGACAAACAAATGCGCTTACACGAGGGAAACACGCGGCCGCAGGTAGGTGCGGAACAACACAAGCTTAGTGAAGTGACAAGAAAAGTTTTTAGCGGTGAATGCAGTTTCAAAAAGTTAATGCTTTCATTTATAGCAAATTAGACTTAGGTACGTTTACCATTAATGCTTTCAAAGTTTTGACAAGTTCAATCGAATTAATTTTTGAAGGTAGGTAAATATAAAAAATATATATAAGTACAGGTATAAAATGTGAAGAAAGAACAATAATAAATTCACTCCAACTTTAAAAGTTTGATGATCAAGTTAAAAATAGTAAGTTCAGTATAATTGAAAATAGTAAGTGTCACAACATAAAAATTACTTCATTTTTATTGCTTTATTTTGAAACTCAATTCATACGTACCTAAGTTTTGAATTTTTACAGGGTTTTCACCGGTATAGAATTACCTGTTTTAGCAATATTAATTATACACCTGGGATAATACAATGATGATAACATTTCCTGGTTAGGTATTTATGAGTTTTATTTCATAATGTGCAAAACTTTAAGAACACTATTTTTGATTTTTATGAACTCTATTTATGAAATAGAAAATATTTATTTTTAATATTAGTGAACAAAATTAATTAACGTTATTTTAAATTACTGTTAAGCATTAATGATTAGGTGCTAATATTTAGAAAAAAGAAGTGAACTTCAAATTATTTAGGTGTGCTTGTTCCTATACCTATAAATATTTATAGCAATAGGTAGTTTAAAAAAAATTACAATTAGTACCTGCTTAGGTATGTAAAACTGCCTTGTTTTGTAATATATATGGTAGCTGAGTAGTTGACACTTCGCAAACTTCAGTACCTTGTAGATAGTGATAGGCTCTACATCTACATATGACAGCAGTCAAATTTTTATTATAACACCGTTACGTCGGCTTATCTTGCCAGTTTTACGAGTGCTCTATAAAATACTAAGCGGCGTTTTATCTGCCAACTATTGAAATAACGTATTCACATTCTTATGAAATATATTCACTGTTTGTTTGGTCCACTAATAAATTCGAAAAACTTGTTATTAACGTTCCGGTCCCAGCGCTTAAAATGAAACGTTGATATGCATAATGCTTCCATTTACCCGTACAGCTCAATGATGAATAATTACTTTTGATATAATTTATAGACCTTCTCTAAGTAGATTAATTAGCTCTCAACTTAAATTATAAACTTAAAATATTTTAATGGTGATTGCAGCGATAAAACAAAATAATAAATAAATTTATTGTACGTGGGTTGAAAGTCGTTAGGTACGTGTATTATATAGTCGTTATCATGGCCACAAATCAAAATAGTTTTACTGACGAACATGTTTAATATCGCAATTATTCTTACTACACTCAGACACTACTATCTTCTTACAAGCATCTTCATAGAGAAACATTGTTTAATTTTATAATAGGGTATTATACTGTATTTAAAATAAACTATTTTACACCATGCATGAAATAAAGCACCAGATAATTATTAGGAAAACACAGATAGGAGTTATTTTTAAACACAAGTTTTATTTAATAAATCGGATAGAAATATAAAAAGTACATAGGTGAGTTGACCGTGACGTCACGATGTAATGTTTCATATAAATTCCATATTAGGAAATCGTTTTGACAGTTCTAAAAAAGTAACTCATTTGACTAGTAGGAAAATACCCTATACAAAAGAAAAAAAATAGGATCGATTGCGTTATTCTAAACTATCATATCATCATGTAGCCAATCATCATCCCAAGGGATTTGAACCTGTTATGATTTGAACAATATAACTGGAATAAACAACAATGCAAGTTGTTTTGTAAACTTAGTATACTGGTGGGTTTAGGCGGCGGTTGCAGGACAGTGGCCGTTTTTTTCTGTGCGTAATGCAGCGGCCGCCGGCCTTTCGGACGCGGCGCAAAAGCGCTGTCACCGGGACACAGCGACACCACTAATCCTTCATCTTACAAATAACTATTAAATGCACCGGCATCTTGCCTCAAATGAGATGGTTAATCCTCGCCGCACCAAGGCTCGGATTACTGTGTTTTGTGTCGGTGCTCACTTTATCGCTCGCTTTCAGTGTAAACATCATAAACGTCAAAAAAATTGAACGGCTTCAAACGCGGCGGCTTATGCACCGGACATGCAATTCTTTCTTATGTTTTTTTTTGTAACCGCATATTTCAGAGAACTAACAATAACTTGTTTTTAAGTTTGATACTGTATTATTACCTAAACCCAGAGGAATAAACTTAATAAACTTGGGAATAAACCCAGAAACGACGCAAAACCGCCAACTATGGCGACAATGTATTAGGGGGGCCGACCCCGAATAGGGATAAGGCAAGGAGAGAAGAAGAAGACTATTATTACCTAAAATATTGAGGTAACACTTTGGTATCAATCCACAATTAGGTACCTAACAGCGTTTGTATTAATGAAATTATACTGAACTGAACGCATATTTTATAGATACCTACAGACAATAAAACTATATGGTATAATTATACTGCCAAGAAGTGGTATGTAACAAATATACATACTCACCATACTTTGTTTTTATTTTTGCAAAATTAAAAAAAAAATGGCATTTCTATAAAAAAAATAGGCTAACATGCCTCTTGGGTATTTTATTTGTATAAGTAAATAATGGAAAATAGTGAATTTATATTTAACCAATCGTTATTTTTCCAATCCTAAATACGATATGGATAATAATACAGTGACACATTAGTCCCATTACCCTTTCTGTTTATCCGAAATCATGGTTGACAAGCCGGAAATTTGTAAGCGTATTGTTACCAAATTCCCAATAAATATGTTATATGTACCTACAAGTAGATATAAATAAATAAATAGGATAGGTACTTGTAAAAAAAATTAAACTGTTTATTATAAATAAATTTTACAATATTTTTTATGTACTTAACCTAATCTACACTATAATAGATTATTAGCTAAGTGAGGGGTTTTCTTTTAGTTACATCCTTGACGTTATTATTACTATATTTTAATATAACGTATATAATATAATGTGTATCTATTTTATATTTGCTTTTGACTTATCTACTAAAAAAAACTAAAAAAAAAAAATCACACATTAATTCATTCGTTTTTTCTTTCTTATAAAATTCACACATGTTATACGTTGAGTGAGTATATACCTATGAATACTGCACTAACCTTAAATTTCAACCCAAGGGAAGTTCTAAATACCTATTTATAAAACATCCCTTTACCTAAGATCCCTTAATAGATTAAACAAGATTCGTCTCCTTCTAACAAACTTGAGTATCACAGTGACGAACAAGGACTTTATTCTTTATTCTTGTTTATACTTATACTTGTTTCTTTAAATAAAGAATAAAGGACTTTAAATGCAATGCTTTCGATTTTGTTTTGTTAACACAGAATGTATCGAGGTTGTCCCGCCATCTCCGTTTGGGTTCCTCTGTTCCGAGATCCATCCTGTGAGATCCAGTCCGTGGATACTTTGGCCCAGCGTTCTTGGTGCATTCGGCAGGTGTGTCCTGCCCAGTCCCATTTTAGCTTTGCTGCCTTCATGCCCACATCACAAATGCCAATTTTGGAACGCAGTTCGGTGTTTCTAATAGTAAATAAAGATATTAACTAATTAATACATACCAAAAACCCCAAAACCGGCGCTTTATAGTATTTTAGTAAAAAAATTCAATGAAAAAACCCGCGATAACACATATTTAACATTTCTACAAAGACAAACTTTTCCCTTTATAGGGAATATACTATTAAGAGATATCTGCCAAAAGTCAATATATGTACTTATATTACTTATGTACTTATTGAGAGATAGTGATAGATGTTGATGACTGTACAAAATAGTAAAAGAAAATAAACTATATTTAAATTTGGTAACTAACTATAGATACACAAATAAATAGGTACGATAAATAAACTAAAAATGTCTACATAAATATACCTACAGACTGTACTTGTAAACATCCTACACAAAGGTACATTAATCAATAAATTTTATGTAAGTAGATGATTGTTGTCTCAGTCATTGCCGAAAATTATTTGGGTGATTGTTATTTTAAACCCAATTTTTCGCATACGTTGTCATTGTCATTACGTGGCAACTCAACATTAATTCGTATTATTTTCCAACCAAACGGTTAGCAACTGTATGTTTGGACAACAACTTAAATACACATTTTTTAAAACGGTACTTTATAGGTAGCATAATGACTTAGTATTCATTTTTCGCCGTATCACATAAGGAGTAAGGTCCAAAAGTGTAAACAAATCTTTGACGTCGATTGTACACAATTATTTTGCCCAGTTAACATCATACAATGAATGAAGTCAGTTCTGGCGCAGTTAACGTAACACGCTCCTCCTCGCTTAGCTCGTCGTCGCACCTATCATGACTCTGTCAAATGACTAGACATTATTATATTAATAAATACCTATTTAGCCGATGAAATTATATAGTAAATGAAAGGTATTTCAAATATTGTACGTCATTTTAATTCTACCAAGTAAAACGTCATCATAATGAAAGTTTACCGAATGTTGGTTGCCAAAGTAAATCACCTGCGAAAAGTTAGGTGGCAAGTGAAATTCGGAAAATAAATTTTCGGCAAAAAGGCAGATTACCAATGAAATACCTATGTGATTGCATATCTCTAATACCTACTTATTAAATAATAAGTCGACAGCATTTTTTTCTTATGGACCTTATGGTCAAAAACTTTATCAGGCTTTGTGTTTGTATTATACTCTCAAAGTTTTATTAAGCATCATTTTAGCTAGTAAAGTTATAATTTTAACTCATTACAATAATGTAATTGACATTGGTACCATTTTATATGTTCAAAAAATATCTTTGATGACACAACATTTTTTTTTCAATGACTTTACCTACCTTACCTACCTTACCTTTACCTTTAGATACCTACTTGTTTTGCCATCTTAGCCAATTTAAAATGTCAATTACCTTAAGGGGCTACCCCACGCCAATGACCTTCGATCTGAATCCCTTAGTTTTCTAATGTTTTTTGTAGCTTATTATATTAACAGCAACGGCTTTAAGCAATATAGTATCCCATATTTACTTCAAAGTTCATTGTCTTCGAGGTATTTGGCATCAAAGTTGAACAATTTTAGGCTAAAAAACTGGTTTTCTGGCCATAACTTTAATTAGTTTAAAATTAAAACCCTGGACACGTTTTTCGAGACGTCAAAGACGAGCCCAAATATGTAAATTTCGTACATGTAAGATCCTTCACTGCAAACTAGATACCTACGAAAAAAGTGTTTTTTCGAAAAAAGATTGAAAAACCGATAACCGTTTGTCTTATAATTCTATCTGTAGTTCAAAAAAAGGAGATACGATTCAAAACTTGTCAAAGATCGATGAAAGCCTCTTAATATTTATATCTGAAAAATGTTATTACGAATGAAACGAGAAACTAGGAGTTGATATTTTATTAAAATTGTTAAACGAGAACTTTATTAATCGTGAATTTCACATCTTGTTAGTTTTTTAGTGAATTTGACGAAATTATAGTACCAACTTTTAATAGTTGGTACCTACATTGTGCAACGTGAGGGGTAAGTGGAATATTGTACGAGAGTCTATTATATTCACGACAGCCGTAGGCTGGAGTGAATTAAAGACTCGAGTAACAGTATTCTTATACCCCCGGAGTTACACACAATGTTTTTCATCACACTTGCGAAGAAAAACTAAATTTTTAGCGAAATCATTCTTAAATACGGTGACATTTTAAACATTCGTCCGCCATATTGAATTATTTTGACAGTGTAGGAATCTATGGCACTGACCCATCGACATTCAGCCACAATTGAAAATTGTGTAAAAATATATTAAACGGATAAATTAATCCAAACAAATATTTTTAAGCATAAACAAAAATATTAAATAATAAACGTCGTATTTTAAAAGTAAAACTCCTTTATACCTTGACTTTAAACAAAGTATTTTACTTATAACCTACATGGTTCATATGAATTAGTGACATAATTTAAAAACAAGTGCGAGTCGAACTCGCGTTCCAAGGGTTCCGTACATAACCCAATTTTTAACAATTTGTTTATTTTTTTATACATACCAGCACTTACAGATAAACCTTACATGCTAATAGTGTTGTGAATATACATTTTAATAAGTATTTTATACAATTCTATCCTTTTATACAATGTATTTTTTAAATGTGAAACGTGAGTGAATTGCCTTTAAAAAACCCGTAGGGGCCGGATCAAAAACTAAATAATTAGTCCGACTCACGCTTGACTGCATATTTCTAATAGGTTTTTCTGTCATCTATAGGTAAAGAACTATTTTGTATATATTTTTCAAAATTTTAGACCCAGTAGTTTCGGAGATAAAGGGGGGAATGGTCATTTTTTGGCTATTTTCTTAAATAACTTCTAAACTATGTATTTTAAAATTACAAAAAATATATCTATTTGAGATAAGGACTCCCGAGGAAGTTCTAGCTTTTTTTTTTCACAATCCATAACTCCCGCGGGAATATTATAGGCCTTTGTCCTTCAGTACACCTGCATGAAGTAAGGTATTTTTCGAGCAAGTGTGATGAAAAAAATCGAGCTTTGTATGAAATAAAGCATAGGGGCGTAATAGGTAGATGTGTAGGTATTTGTCGCCAATACTATATAGGAATTAAGATCTCCCAATAAGGCCTAGTTTACCCTCTGGGTTGGAAGGTCAGATGGCAGTCGCTTTCGTAAAAACTAGGGCCTACGCCAATTCTTGGGATTAGTTGCCAAGCGGACCCCAGGCTAATTAGCTAAATGCCGGGACAGCGCGGGGAAGATGATGATATAGGTATTAAGTTCGTTTTAGGATACCTACTCCTTATATCGGTATCATGAATCAAGAGTAGGCCTGCAACCTGCACTTTACGGTATCTGTTTGTTATCCTTACAATTAATTTCATAGACCTAAAACTAGTCTTCATCTTAATCTTATTGATTTTTTTCAACGTAATAATCATTATAATTAATTTAAAAAAATGTATACTTACGTTAATTCTTGCATTGGCTCTTTCAAATTTAATTTTCACATTTAATTCACTAAAGAGACCAAGTTCGGTTTTACTACGGACTGCGGTATCGCTAATCTCAATAATTCGTTTTATTAACCAATCCAAAACAAAAGTACTATTAACAAAACCGGTCAAGTCCGAGTCGGACTCGCCCACCGAGGGTTCCGTACTTTTTAGTATTTGTTGTTATAACGGCATCAGAATACATCATCTGTGAAAATTTCAACTGTCTCTATCACGGTTCATGAGATACAGGCTGGTGACAGACAGATGTGATAGACGTAAAACACACAATAAAAAATAAATGTATGACTGAATTAAGTAAAAAAAAATCAAGTAAAAATATTTGATATAGGTATTTAATGTTACCTAATTGTTATATTATATTTAACACTTTTGGTGTTTTAGAATTAGTACACGAGTAGGTAAGCCGTTAAGATTCTATTTTTATTTTCATTTGGTAAATCAATAAATTTACTTATAAGTATTATTTTACCGTGTAACTAATAAGCATTTAATGTCGAACGAAATTAATAATATTCAGCTTAAGTTAAATAATTAAATAGTTTCAACATCATTTTAAATCTCAGATTCCGGACGGAAGCTATCTGGTTAACGAGTTGCTAGCGACACCTAGTGATGAGTAGCCAAACCACGGCACGGCACATTACGAAATAAAAATATATATTGAGATGTAGAGGATTGAAAGATTTTTATTTAATACTAGACGGGCCCGCGGCTCCGCTCGCGTAAATGAAATAAAGAGTTTGTCTTATGTTTAGTTAAATACCGACATTATTATGTATCCCTGCCAGGGTTTATAACTGTGATAAGGATTTCTTATTTGTCAAGTAGGTAGCCGTTATTTGGATAACTTAATTCGAAAATTTCTTATAACGTACGTAGGTGTTTATTTAAAACTTGTTTTAACATAAAATTATTACTTATTGTTGTAAGCCTAGTTGCAAAAACGTTCATTAGATTACTTATTTTCCGCTTTAAGCCACGAATATGGACGACCACCACCCATAAATCGCCTTTTGATACAAACGTAGGTAGTCCCCATTTCCCTTTCTGGATCTTAACATTACTACGGCTAAGGTGACGTAACGATCCAAAGGACTCACCTGGCCTCCGATACCATATCACGTCATGTTTCTTGCGATCTTGCGATAGCTCTCGCCATCGGGCGTCTCCCATTTTGTTGTCCCAAGTAAGCTCGTCTCCCATTCTATAACTTTGTATTTTTGGCTCATCTCGGCAGCCCTTTCCCTGGACGAATGACAATGTTTGCCGAGCCATGAAAATCAATCTGAATAATAATAACTCATAAAGAAATTTAAAACAATAAAATACAAATTATTAACACGATAACCGTACGATAATATTAATTTGATTGATAAGTCATAAATGGCATAATTCACTCGTATGGGCTATGGACTAAGGTTGAGGTTGGCAGCACTTTTTATTTTACTTCGTGTAAAAAAAACTCAGAAATACCTGTATACCAACATGACAAACATAATTTAGGTTACTTTAACTTACGGATAATTTGGTCTAGTCTGTAGCACCGCCAAACGAAAACAACCGAGAGTTGCCGAAAATGGGCGATCATCGTAAAATCAAGATTGTTATGAAAATTTCTTTTACTTATTGTAAATTAAATACGCATCGAAAGCGATAGTTTTTATGCTCTAGTTTTATTCTCATATGTAGATAATAGATTTAAACAGTTTTTTCTTATCATACGTGCGTTGTATTCGAGATACGTGTAATTTGTAAGGCGCCATCTCTCTTCTTCGCTCGTTTTTTATCCCGTTCTGGTTATTCAATTTTATATATATGATAGTAATTTAACGTCATATTCATTTTAGAAGATATACATAATTACCTACTGAATTATGAAAGCAGCTAAAGTTTGTGTAGGCATGTAGGTATGTAGATCTGATCTACCTACTTATGCAATAAAATTAAACGGATTTTTTGTCAAAAAGTAAACAAAATATTATTGAATTGAATATTAGTAAGTACAATAGTAATCGATAGTTAGGTACTCCGACTTGATTAGAAACAGGTTGTATTGTTATTTATAACAAAACTTCAAAAAAAAAGGAGGAGGTTATCAATTGGACCGTATATTTTTGTGCGTTCTATTCTACGTCCAAAATATTTATTACGTAGGTACTTACGGGTTCAAGTATCTGACGCTCGTCCCTTTAAATATATGTATGATTAAGATTTAAATCTTACGGAAACATTTTTATTAATTTAGGAAATACTTTCACTAACTCTTAACTAAACTTTACCTACTTACAAATTAGGCCAAGGTGAATCAGGTATTTTTATCAATGGTTAATAAATATAATTTTTATATAAAGGACATTACCTACATATTTATTTAAGCAATCCATTGTTAAAGAACATAATTTAATGCTTAAATATAACACAACCCGATAAGTCCCAGATTTAAAATCTGATCAAATATTAACTCCGTAAAAAAAATATTACATGTACATTTAGTTAGATTGTAGTTAGATTTAGTTTTATATTCGTGTTTGTTGTATTACATTAGTCTTATTATAACATTAATAAAATATAGGTACATATTTTATATTGGTAACATTATTAAAATATAAGCTATTCTGATTTGCATTTATGTGTTCAATAAAATCAGGTAAACCTCGGCTCAGCCTAAAAAACCATGATCATATACCTAATTGCTTGTTGTTGAAACTATGTTAGTGCGATATGGTTACGTACACCTCCCGTACAGTCAATTTTAATCTCGTAAATTCCGGCGTTTGTGCTAACACAAATTAAATTTCAGCTCCAGATCCAAAAGTGCAAAAATTGGCGACCGAGTTTTCGAGGATAACCTTAGGATACCATATTTTGTAAATTTTACAAACATCAACCGGTTAGCTGTCAGAGATACAAACTAAAGTATAACTTAGTAAGTATTCGTTACTTATTAGAAGTTGCGTTTGTAGCTATTTTAGGCTGACAAGCCGTTGTTATAATTTCCAATTAATGGCGTCTTATATGATCATTTCAACATTCCTATAAGTAGCCTTATAACGTGCCTACCTACCACCTATAAAATTTTGAACTCTAGCTTTATACAATACACGTAGGTATGTAAATAAAATATACCTACAGGCCTATTCGGATTTCGAGATAATCACAAGATCTTGAGACGATTTAGAGATCAACTAGATCTACTAGATGTGACTTGGATATCTAAGTCATAACTTGTCGAAATCGTTCAAGAGGACCTCCAGAATCGCGGAAACGTCAAATTTGACATATATATCTTACAAATATCTTTAAATTATCCGTATCGTAACTTGTTGAAGCCTAGTAGAAATCTAATTCATTTTCCGAATCGAGCCGTCAGTGTCCCATACTTTAGATACTAGTCTTTGAAAACTACTTTCAACCTGAAATGTTTCATGGTGATGACTGCTTTATTAAATATTTTACGAAACAGTTAAAAGCTTCTTTGTAAGCTTGTGGACAGGAAACCGTACCACTTCGCAGCTAATCGAACTAATAGTTATTTAGGAGTAATACCTACTTATTAGTTTGACTAATTTTTTCACATTTCCACACCCCCAAACAACGCAACAAATTAATATAAACATGCAAAGCCTTGCAAAATCGAATGCAAAAATATATAAAAAAACTTGTTTTAAAATTTGATACGAATAGTCCCAAATATTTATTCCTAAAGTAAAAAATAATTCAAAAGAGTTTTTGCGGATAAAGAAGAGTCGTGGAATGTATGGGGCCCAATACATTCCACGACTCTTTTCTTTCCGAACAGACTCTATACCTATAGTTAAAATTTGACAATGACATAACACGAAAACAGGAAGCTTTATCAACAACTAGCGATCCACCAGGCTTCGCACAGGTTACATAAACCCTAAACCTTCCTCTAGAATCCCTCTATTGACAAGTGAAAACCGCATGAAAATCCGTTCCGTAGTTTTTGAGTTTATCGCGAACATACCTACACACACAAACAGACAGACGCGGCGCGGGATTTTGTTTTATAAGGTGTAGTGATTAGCTTACCTACTGCTAAAATACTAACGTTTCCATTGATTTTGATTCTTACACAAAATATTTAGTCCTTTTTTGCGTCAGAGGAAAAATCAGAACACATTCGCAAGAACCACTAGAAAAGCGTCCTTTAAATTTTTTTTGTCCTTTTTTGTGTCAGAGGAAAAATCAGAACACATTCGCAAGAACCACTCGGAAAGCGTCCCCAACACTGACGCTTGAGTCTTAACCAATGTCAGTCACTGTCACATCGTGCGGGGAGAACTGAGCCAACTTGGGACGCTGCTTGGCTAGCCGTAGCTAATCACGAACTTGTGTGTTTGGCATAAATATTTACTTATTTTGATCCGATTTGCCACAAAAACTTGTGTCTGGCAGGCATCGGAGTAGTTACCGAACAATGTTTATAGGTAAATTATAGGTCCCTAATCTTTTACTTAGGTACTAAGTATATAAAATATAGTAATATATTCATTATAAAGGTCGTACTCATAAAACCCAGACTTTGAAACGAAGTTATCTTAATTAAACTAAATAAAACCTACCAAAACAAATATTAAAATAAGCAGTATATGATTATTTTTTATAAATTTACGAGTACTAGCTACTGACCGGACATTTTATGCAAAAAATTCTACAAGCACCTACTTAATTTTTATAGACAAGTAACTCCTTATTTTACAAGTGTTTAATAAGAGGATTGATAATCCTTACTGAATAGAGGTATAGTAAAAACCTACTCGATATGGTATGGATCGACAGTGACGGACACTCGGACGGGTTGAATGCAGATGAATACCTGGGTAGACACCTAATTATAGACCAACCCGTGACAGCTGAAATATACGCGGTTTTAAACTTTCATGTTTTTAGAAATAAATATTGATAGGTTAAAGCGTCAGTCAGTCAATTAAATTTAAACGCCTTTGAAAATTGTACCACATTGTTGATAAGAAGGGTTCAAAACGTTGGAATGTATTGTATTCATTAGGTATATGTGATCTTATCCTTTAAATATATTATTACATTCAATATAATTATACTTTTACATAGTTAGCTCTAACGTGATGAGTATCAAAAAAAGTAATGATTAACTATTTTAGTTTTCGCGGTACCTAAAGAGTAATGGTAATTTATTGAGCGATTTCATGACGACACTCCCATAACATTAGGAATAAATAACATTAACATAGGTAGGAATTTAGGTGAAATACCACAATTAGAATAAAATAAACAGGAACATCGACACATACACCTATATACACAATACAAAACTTTAAAAACTTTCGATAGGTAATGAAGTCTTCTTTGTTTCAGGTGAAAGTTCCGGTTCGTGTTCGGAAGAAGAAATTAACAATGTCATACCAGAAGAAGCGAGAGATAGAACAGAGGCGCACATGTGCCCGCGCTGCCAGGAGCAGTTCGATAATCTGCACGAGTTCCTGCACCACAAACGAGTGTGCGATGAGAAGGCGCTACAGATGGGCGAGGAACGAATGCACTCCGACCCTGAGGAGATGGTCGTATCAGGGGACGAGGAAATGGATGAACCTAACAAAAGATTAGAACAAGTGCGAAGGCATCGACAGGATGCAGAAAATAATAACAGCCTCGAAGAAGGAGAAGCAGAAGTGCCTGAGGCCGACGTGCCGCCGGTGGGACTACCTTTCCCGCCTGCCGGACACGTGACGCTCGAAGCGCTCCAAAACACAAAAGTCGCTGTAGCGCAATTTGCCGCCACAGCGATGGCGAACAATGCCGACAATGAAGCGGCGCTACATGAACTTGCCGTCCTACAAAGTACACTTTTCACGCTACAACATCAACAAGTTTTTCAACTACAGTTGATACGACAACTGCAAAACCAACTCTCGCTAACACAACACAGAGATGATGACGGAAGCCCGCCGCCAAATGACGAACCGATCGTGCCTGCGCCTGCCGCTCGATCACCGTCGCCGCCTCGTCCGCCACGGGAGCCAACACCTCCTGTACCCATGCCTCCTACTAGCCAAAGTTTACCGTCTACGCACGCGCATCTTATTCCTAAGACAGAGCAAATCTCCATTCCAAAAATCCCAATCTCTACGCCACCTATGATGTCCCACCCACCCTACAGTTCCATATCATCCTCTTTAGCATCTTCGATCATAACGAATAATGATCCACCACCATCCCTCAACGAACCAAATACGCTTGAAATGCTACAAAAGCGCGCCCAAGAAGTACTCGATAACGCATCACAAGGTCTACTGGCGAATAACCTTGCAGACGAATTAGCATTTCGTAAATCTGGAAAGATGTCGCCCTACGACGGAAAAAGTGGAGGGCGAAACGAACCTTTCTTCAAACATCGCTGCCGATACTGCGGAAAAGTCTTTGGAAGCGATTCAGCGCTACAAATCCACATCCGGTCGCATACAGGTGAACGACCTTTTAAATGTAACGTATGTGGATCCCGATTCACGACTAAAGGGAATCTTAAAGTCCATTTCCAAAGACATACTTCGAAGTTTCCACATGTCAAGATGAACCCTAACCCGATACCAGAGCATTTGGACAAATATCACCCTCCGTTATTAGCGCAACTGTCGCCAGGACCCATCCCGGGTATGCCGCCCCATCCACTTCAGTTCCCTCCAGGCGCACCTGCACCTTTCCCACCAGGCTTGCCGTTGTACAGACCACCGCACCACGATCTACTGCCTCCACGTCCACTGGGAGACAAACCTCTACCGCCTCATCCACTATTCGCAATGCGTGAAGAACAAGATGCTCCGGCTGATCTCAGTAAACCACCTGCGCCGAGCCCTTCCCGATCTGCACCCGAAATGTTCAAATCTGAGCCCCAGGATGAAGAGAGCCAACGGGATTCTAGTTTCGAAGAATCAGAACGCGTATCACCCAAGCGAGAACCAGAAGAGAACGATGCTACTCAGGAGGCTGAACATGACCGATATCCCTCAACGTCGCCTTACGATGACTGCAGCATGGACTCAAAATACAGCAATGAAGACCAAATCGGCAGAGAAAGTCCGCATGTGAAGCCCGATCCAGATCAACCGGAAAACTTATCAAGTAAGAATTCATCGATATCTGGGCCAATTTCAATAGCAACGGGACTACGTACATTTCCCACTTTCCCTTTGTTTCCCAACTCCCCGCCTAGCAGTATTTCTTCAGGTAGTTTAACTCCGTTCCACTCCTCCGTCCATGGCATCGTTGACGTGGATCTAGCTCGCGATCCTTTGTATTATAATTCGCTTTTACCACGTCCGGGTAGCAACGACAACTCGTGGGAAAACTTGATAGAGATAACAAAAACGTCAGAAACAACAAAATTACAACAGTTGGTAGATAACATAGATAACAAAGTATCCGATCCTAATGAATGCATAGTATGCCATCGTGTTCTATCTTGCAAAAGCGCTTTACAAATGCATTATCGAACACATACAGGCGAACGGCCGTTCCGGTGCAAATTGTGCGGTCGCGCTTTTACCACTAAAGGCAACTTAAAGACGCATATGGGCGTTCATCGTATTAGACCTCCCACTCAAATGTTACATCAATGTCCGGTTTGTCACAAGAAGTTTTCAGATCCTTCTATTTTGCACCAACATATACGCCTACACACTGGTGAGCGTACAGGCAATCAATACGATCAGATCCGCAATGTTGAAATTAACGGATACGCACCAATGAGCAATGGATTAGACACCATGGACTTTCCTTCGTACCGTGTCCCACAGCCTCTATTCCCTACTCCGTCCACTCCCGGCGACCGACGGGCGGACTCCCGCGGGACCGACGATGAGAGCGGCCGGGACGAGCGCGAGCCCGCTAATAGGGAGTTCGACGACGACTCAGATACGAAGGATCGTCGAACTTCGCCGCTCTCCGTCTGCGCCTCGGCGTCCGAATGCGAAGTAAAAACCATCACCACAACGGCTTCCCTCCCATCGGCGACAGGTTCGGAGAGCGGGCGGAGCGCGCGGGCTTCGCCGCCGTCGCCGACGCTGTCCTGCCTGTCCACACCGCCGCCGCGGCTGCGGCTGCACTCGCCGCTGCCTTCGCCGCCGAACCCCCTCGCGGCGCTTGGTGCTCTCGGAGGATCGCCCTTCAGCCCGCTCGGACTCGCTTTTCCTCCCGCAGGTATGCGCTAAGCGGGAACCTATGTTTTCGTCCGCCCCGGTCGTCCGCACGTCCATTCCCCTCGATTCATTCATCCTCCGCCTGCCAACTAACGAAAGATCGCTTGCCGGGCGCTCGAATACACGCTGATTGTAATTATACAGTTATCTAACTCTAGAAGATGTTGAATCACTACAACTACAGTGTAATCGTGCGTTCCGATTTAAATACAGTGTGACATTGTGTAAATATTCGTATTGTAAAGAGGAATTGTCTGTGTACAGTGCGCGGCAACACAACGTGTAACATCTGCTACAAGACTTTCGCCTGCAACTCAGCCCTGGAGATACATTATCGAAGCCACACCAAAGAGCGCCCTTTTAAATGCACTGTTTGCGATCGCGGCTTTTCAACAAAGGTTAGTGAATTATCATCCTTATTGCTTTATGTATTTATTCTGATTTCTGTCCCATAATACTCCTCCATATTACCATCATTTCTGTTAACACGATGTTGACCCGAGTATTCCAGGCAGTATATATAGGTACCTACTTCTCGCGTATAAAATATTACAATTGTTTATTTAATAATCAGATAAGAGGACACACGACACCGATCGAGTATTCTTGGCCAGCGGCCAGTCCATATCTTATTGTAACACAAATAGCGACATATGCAAGTTTACGTTTCCACTAATTTTCTGCAAACCTACATCTGCATAAACCTCATTGACAATAAAATCGCAACACTCGCAAAATAAATAGTTCTACGGCGTGTAAATAAATAGGCAGTGGCTATTTTGAGCGTAAAGTTAAGCTTGTAACAATCGTGATTGTTGTAACGTAAATAGATGTAAATAGTTCGAGTCCAATAGATAGTCGTGTCAAGTGATCGGAGCATCGAACTCCAAGTTAGCTGTCGAGGAGACAAGTTGCCCGAACGCCGAGTAAGTTCTTGCGCCGGTTTCATTTCAGGGAAGTTTCAGTGCATTAATTTTGCAAGCTGTAATTACAAGTCGCTAGTCGTCGCCTCTAGTTCGCATTAGTTTCGGCCGTTGTCTCCGCGCATCCGAGCCGACGCGACTTGCCGACTTGCGAGTAATTGACGACCAACTTGCCAAACTTGTAGGCTCGTTTGATCCGATTTAATCAAAACTGTACTGATCCCTTCCTGTCAGACGCCGATTCAAATTAGTCCATACAAAAATTTACGTTGGTACTTTAAATAAGAAAAGCGTACCAACAATACTAAAACTCGTTAACTAACACTATTTTTTACAAAGTCTAAGGGCGATTGTGCACTACAATGAATTTTACTGTCCGGCAGTCCGAGTTTTCATGGTCCCCCCCCCCCCTCTAGCCCGCCCCCGCCGGCCAAGTCATGAATAATACTATATAATTCCAGACGCAGTGCACAAGCATAAACACGTTTTTCATAGCTGTCATCTCGGACCGGAAAAAAACTCCGGAATGGGGAAAAGTAAAATGTCGGACGGTAAAATTACGTCTAGTGCACAAGCTACTATATACATTTAATGGCGTGTCATATCGGACCGTAAAAACTCGGACTGCCGGACGGGAAAATTCATTGTAGTGCACAATCGCCCTAAACCTGTAAACGCAATTTAAATAAGAAGCTGAATTTAAGTAGAAGGCCGAAGGTATATTTAAAACTAATAAATAACTTTTCCCACATAGGACGCGGGAAATATTTAATACACTGTCCGATAATACCATCTTATGCTAAACGAATTAATTAAATTGTTATATTAATAATAAATAAAGGCTGTAAGGATCACGTTTATGGCGATTCTGGTTTATACCCGGTTCGGCCAATATTTCAAGAGGCAGGGACACTGCGCGCTGCGCCCGCGCCCCGCCGCCCGAGTCGCTTCGCGAGGCGCGACACAAAAATGATAACTCATAAAAACAACGTCACGGAAAACGATCGGAATATTAATTCACGTCGTAAAATATTTATTGCTTATAAATCCTTGAGCCTTTACCTACGCTTCTCGTCATAAAAAGATTATTTATGCTCGACAAAGTAACATTTTTCATATATTACCAAAAGTTTTTGGTCTTATCAATAAAATATAATTTTATTTTTATTTATGACGGCGCCGCAAGTTATAAGTTTAAAGACCTCGCTAATGCAATCGTTGGTATGACGTTTTATAAATTGTGTTGCCCTATTTTTATAGGTTGTGTGGCATTTATTTGTTAATAATGTATGTCCGAAACTGTCTACGAAAGGTGTAATTTCGAAATAAACGTGGGAATAATTAACGCGTCGGCAGTGATCTGCAGTTTCAGATAATTTCCGACAAGCTGTAATAAACATACATTACGCTCACTACAAGAGAATAAATTCTTTGTCCCTGCTTGTAATTTTAATCGTGATCGTGAACATTCTTGAATTGCTAAAGAGAAAGTCCCGAGTTGCCTTTAGTTCAGCACGTCGGCATCCATATCTATCTACACCTATTCAGATGATATACGACTAGAACTGAAACTAATATAATAACCTGAGAAATAACTACTTATCAATACCCAAGCATTTTTATGATTAGGTATGTTATTATACAGAGCATTTTACCCGCTAAGCTATTTCTGCTGCTGACTGTACGAAATAAATGTGACATCAAACCTAAAATGTTGGTAGGTATCATTAATTAAATATAAGTTGTTTTAAAACCAAATGAAAATCAATTTGGTAAGGCCTAAAAAGCATATATTTCGGTGTTGCGCTTATTATAAATAATTAAATATTTTCTCGTAAGGTTTACAAATACATATAACTACTTTTTAGAACTATATAAAACATTACCTAATAATAATAACAGTTAAATAATAAAAAATGCCCTAAATCCTGGTCGATCGATAGGGTGCCCAGAAGCTGGCCGCATTGCGAAATATTGGCCAGCCCTTTTGTCACCGGCCCCAGGGTTTCAACCCCAAACGCCGCAAATATGTAGCAGTAGGTACTTACTACGTTTTATGGTAAAATTATAGTAATAGGTACTACCTACTTACGAATGCGATAACGCGACCATAAACAGTGTAGATTGGTTGTTTTGACGGAAGACCTTATGTTTATTTATGTGCAGCCGCTGTAAAAGGGCCCTTACGTATAAAAAAAAACAACGGGTTGCACTTCGGGAGTGCCGGCAGAAGTGAAAACTCAATGACATTGTAACAGTTTTTCGATCAGGTCACGTGTCCGTCTTACGTCTTACGAATCTTACGGTCACGTCACCTGTCGCGAGTTTAACATTTTTTCCCCATCACAAAAAGTGCACAGCGCCGCTAAAGAAGTTTTCACTTCAAAAAGCAAGTACTTTACCCGCGATAAAGGGACCTATCAAATTATGAAATCCGAAATATAAGTAGTTACTTATTCTAACTCTTATTTAGTTAGATATGTTGGTACCTACTCTGCCAACACTAACCATAATGTTCTTGCATTATCAGATTATCACCATTGGAACATGCGCAATGAAAAGCTGGTAATGCTAGCAAACGCAGCGAATGGATACATTGGATTGGAATACGGGGACTATCCGTGCCGTTTACATGCACATTTGAAATTACAATAAGTCGACACCCACCGGCACCTAACGAAAGTTCACGAGTCAAACATTTTATCGAATATTGAAATCTTGTTACCTACACGGTAGCATTGCGCGTGTGTTCGTAGCGGTGCGCTATAATACCCATTTTCATATACATGCATTAGTTTAATGTTTAGTCAATTAAAGATTAAAATACCCCATATGAAATGAAAAATAATATCATCACCGACACCAAGATTATTAACGAATTATAAAGACGATTTGTATGATAAAATGTAAATTCCGAAAAGAAATAAATATTAAAGTATAATAAATATGTGCATAAAATAATTAAGTATACTCGTATTGAACTCAATGTCAGGTTATCAACAAATTCATCATCATAGGAATCACCTACTTAATAGGTATATGATATTTAAAATTGATAGAGCCATAAATAGAACTAGGTAGGTATCTTACAAATATTTTTCTATTTGAATAAATACAAACATAGGTACCAACAATTACATTATCTTAAGAGTGAATTGCTAAAAAATTGTACGTAATTAAACACAGTTAAGAAGCTGTGATTAGTCTTAACTTAATTCGTTTGTGTTACGAAAATTAACTATGTATATAAATTGTATTGTATTTATTGTACTTAATTCGTACACATATAAGTCTATAGCATACGCTAACACATTTTCATGTATCTAACTTAAATAGAAATGGCTTAACTGTCGTAACACAATGGAATCAATTGACTTTAGACTAATTACAGGTCCCTAACTATGTACAATTTTTTTGCAATTCACTCTTATTTCATTATGCATTTTTAGCCGACTTTGCTTTGAGTTTGTTGGCCTCTTGTAGCGCCATCTAGCGTGGAGTAGCAAATTTAAAGCATTATTCTTGGTCTTTCGTTTAACAATAACTTTTCGATAAGACTAAATTAGTTACTGATGTTTTGGAATTAAAATGTTGTCTTAGCTTGATTTTAGGCGATTAACTTTTCAAGTTTTAAAAACTTTTTTATCGTTTTAATAGGTGCAACACGAAATAAGTAGTCCCAAATATGTCCGCGTCTAATCTATATGTTTATACTCTAAAGCCCTATTTAGACGGTTCAAGAACTTGCATGCGATTTTTGTTACATTGCGGTCTTTGATCGATCGACTGAATTTATTGTACTCTGTAGTGAGCAAATGTACCTATCGAATATCGCATGTAAGTTCTGTAACCATCTGCTCCTTTGGGCATGTAGTGTACCAACTTAAATTGTTTGTCCCCATTTAACGGTGTGCGAGTGTGTGTGTAATGTTGCGTGTCTTTGTGGTTCCAGAGCAGTGGCGGCGGTTGTCGGTGTGGTAGGCGCCCGCGCGCCCCTCGCCCGCCGCACGCCACTGCTTTGGATCTCTGGAACGCCTTCGTTTATCCGGTATGGGTGATTGACGCCTGAGCGTGTCACGCAGATCTCGTGTCATAGCTAAACTTTTTTAAACTATTCAAATACCTTTGTACTTCCATAGAACAGTTTGAGATATGCTACGACACGGCGTTCTGTTTTTAATTAACTCAAAAGCTTGCTTGGTGGTACTAGAATGGCTGTGATCTTTAAGCAGTGCTTCATGTGTCCTTTATACTAACTGTTCATTAATTAAAATTGAATAAATAATTCAACTGCTCTGAAAATCAAGACCTCTTTACAATGTTTACGTAGATATAAATTTCAAAGGCACTTTTATCTGCACAAGCTTCTCGGTCTGACTGCTTATTCCTGTTTTCTAACTGTATATGTATTTGTGCAGGGCAACATGAAGCAGCATATGCTAACGCACAAGATCCGAGATATGCCACCGTCGTTCGAGAAGGGGATGTCGGGGCCGCCGGGTCCGCCGAGCGAGGAGCGCGACGCGAGCCCGGAGCGCCGGTCTTCGCCCGACAAGCTCGAGCTGAAACGGTCTCCCCCGGCGCATCCGCCAATGTCGCACGCCCCGCCTATCGACATGCCACCGATGCCCAAGCGACCTAGCGGTTAGTCGATGCTGTTTTTATGCTTTGCCTTCACTGACTTAATATTAGAAAATATTCTATATCAATGTTTGCCTTAGTAAAATCTTCGTAAGATCGAGACATATCACGAGAAACCATGATCCAACGATTTTTTTATAGAACATATAGACCTGGTTTCATTAAACATCCCGCTCAAAACGTTTTTAGTATTTTTGACTAGATTTAGAAGTTCCCCGTTCATGTATCTAACATGTGTATTTTAGGTACCTAGGTACCTCATATTTTGATTAATACCTGCTACCTATATTAGGTAGTTAAAGAACAAGATTTTGAAAGCAGAACAGTAGCGCTAAGATAGAATTTTTGTAGAGGAAACCTACCAGCTGTCGTATCGAAGGAAAACTAGGTTAAGTGATATTTCTAATAGCCATTAAATACTCAGCGGCGCTTATACCTACCCAGTCAGCTTTTCTTAAGATAAGAAGTTAAAAGTGACTAATTAAGAAATGTATAATATATTAGCTGAGGAAATTGAATGAAAATTGGATATTAATATGCGGAGTGAAAGTGAGATACCATAAAGTGTTGGCCAGATGTATTATTACGTCATTTGGCGTTAGGAGTTAAGAAAAATCCCAACTCCATAAAACTATCAAACATAAATCATAATCTCTGATGACAGTTAACAAACTAGTAAACGCGATCTCTGTGGCGACTGTGTCAAAACATTTTTTAAATATCCAGCTAGAAAAGGGAAAAGTCGGCCACGCTCAAAGGAAGTCTAACCCTTTCTTTATAAAGTTATCTAAGTTTAAAAGTATAACTTAAAAAAAACACAGTTGTCGCATGAATGCACTAGTCCCGATTGACTTTATGTAAATAGCAAAATGCGATAATAATTTGACTAAACTAACCTTGCCTCCTCAGTGGCAAGCGGGCCGACGCACCCTCCGCCGCCGCCGATGTCCTCCAAGCACCTGTGCGGCGTGTGCCGCAAGAACTTCTCGTCGTCGTCGGCGCTGCAGATTCACATGCGAACGCACACCGGCGACAAGCCCTTCCGGTGCGCCGTCTGCCAGAAGGCCTTTACCACCAAAGGGAATCTCAAGGTCAGTCCACGTAAAACTTCATTATTCTCACTGATCACACCACTATTCGAGTAGGTAGTATGGCCCCCTGTGTGGTTTTTTAGCATCCGAGGTCTTGTCATTGTTCTAGAAAACGACGGTTAGACGGTTACCTGACCTGATGGTAGCAGGCAACACTTCTTTCCGTGACAATTTTGTATGATTGTAGTCCAAACGGTTCCAGTTCCTTTTCATGGTTAATATACTTAAAAATTATTCTCAATAGTTGCTCTCACTAACCTTGAAATCATTTGATCTCGGTAAGCATTGATCCCCTCAAATATATAACTCTATGCCCTTACCCATATAAATAATACAGTAGAAAAGTATTTAAAGGTTCACCCGCCACAGGTTTAGTCTTACTTTCGTTTCAAAATACGGGCAACTTTTTCTTCATATTTTGGTTGTTGCTCTCCTTAAAATAAATAACGTTGTTCTACTTTGTTATAACTCGTTTCGGAAGCTTTCGTTCATTTTATTTTCTTTAGCCGACATTTTTATAAATGACATTAAAATTTGATTTGGCTTTATATCATAGAGTAACATACCTATAAATACTGAGACTTCATATACAAGGTATACTCGTATACTCTTTGGATCTCTACTAAAACTAAAGCCGACCCCACACGATCAATTATATCTAATATTTTTACTGTTATCTACTCAATAAAACTGATTCATATTGTTGT
This sequence comes from Cydia splendana, assembly GCF_910591565.1. Taxonomy (NCBI): domain Eukaryota; kingdom Metazoa; phylum Arthropoda; class Insecta; order Lepidoptera; family Tortricidae; genus Cydia; species Cydia splendana. The sequence goes on along the minus strand of NC_085964.1, from coordinate 11,196,029 downwards.
AAATGCGGTAAAAATAAAAAAAACTAATCACTCAATTGGATAATTATCAGCACTTCTTTTGGAGATTTAAACCCAGTGTCTGTCGATTATTATCAACCGACATAAAAATTCGAAAAAGAGGAGTAGAGGAGGTTTTCAATTGGGTTAGCACTAGCACATGATTGGCGCGACAGTATCTCGCGGCGAGATAGACTACCCGTCACTCTTCAATTAACATTTGTATCTAAAATTTTCATCTAAAAACCAAGCATTTGCATTTTAACGGTGCTATTTGTTGAAATGAAACTACTCTTATAGACCTCACGTCCTGTGGCTAATACTTAGTTATGAGATGCATTATGGTCGTAAATATTTAATGGCATTTTAAACAGTTTTCTGAGGTCGGTCTTTTCCTTTCATTAAATATATTTTCTTACTAATGTGCAACTTGTGCCCCAGGTGCACATGGGCACGCACATGTGGAGTGGCGGTGCGTCGCGGCGCGGGCGCCGCATGTCGCTGGAGCTGCCGCCGCGGCCGCTGCACGAGCCGCACGACCTGCTGCGGCGGCCCGACCTCTTCTACCCGTACCTGCCCGCGCCCTTTCTTAACGGCATGCAGCAAAAGGTAAATATTTATTGCAGACTTAACCACCTACCCTACCTACATTAAAATACGTTAAGTCATTCATTGTTGTGATACGGGAGCAATGCGCGACAAAATCAACTAGAGTCGCTCCCGGTCGGATTTGATAGCCCACGCAGTGCATGTGTCATTTATACGTCATAATTTCATAGAAGTTTGACGTATAAAATAACACTTGCACTGCGAGGGCTATCAAATCTGCTGCAGACTATTCTTGGTCTGACTCTATTATCAAGGCAAATCAAAGAAAACTGGCTCAATTTTTTATTTCGTCGCTAGTGACAGTTCCTTACAAGCGTTTTTACTAGAGATGCCACGAATATTCGGCAACTATTCGGTATTCGGCCGAATGTAGCCTACTATTCGGCCGAATACCGAATATCTGTCACACCTACCTAAAAAGAAAAATATTTAAAATGTATTCATGGAATGTAGTTAAATACGAAGGCACGTTTTAGAGCATTTGTTGAATACAAAATATTTTATTTTCATCATGGGTCTGATTTGATTGACTCTAACTACATTCATTAATTCTGTTCAACATAAAAATATATCTTAGCAAACGTTGTGCTTTGGGGCTGTCCATAAATTACGTCATCGTTTTTTGACGATATTTGACCCCCCCCCCCCCCCTAAAATCATCCAAATATCGTGCTTCGAATGACCCCGTTTCTTCCTACGTCATGCTACCATCATCCGATGTCCAGACCCCCCCCCCCTAATTTGAAATGACGTAATTTATGAATAGCCCCTTTGTTGGCGAACAGTTTTCATAATAATTGTGACTCAAAATGTTCGCATGTCATGCCGAATATTCGGTCGCCGAATATTAGGTATTCGGCCGAGAGAGGGACCGAATATTCGGTATTCGGTATTCGGCCAAATTCACTATTCGGGGCATCTCTAGTTTTTACACTGTTCATCTCTTGATTTTTCAAGATTTCATTAAATCATGAATGTCATGATCATAGACTTAAAATATAATTTTCTTCAACAGCTAAACGAAATATCAGTGATCCAACAAAGCGCGGGTCAGAACGGTGTCGGAAAATTCCCTGGCCTTCTCGGCTTCGGTGCGTTCGGTGCGCGGCCAGGCGCAGCATCGCCGCTGGAGCGGCCGCCGTCGCTGGACGGCGACGAGCGCCAGGCCGCCATGCGCGAGCTCGCTGAGCGCGGGCGGGAGCTCGCCGAGCGCAGCCGCATGCGCGAGGAGGAGCAGTACCGCTCGCCGCCCGCGCACGGCTCGCTCCCTCCTCCCCCCGCGCAGCCCTCGCCGCCCGCGCCGCACCACCCGCACCCGCACCCGCTCGCCTCGCTCCCTCCGCCCGCCCGCACTGAAGGACTCACGGTCTAATCGGACCTAAAGAGTTGGAACTGCATTTATATCAGGTCGGAAGCAGGTCTCATAGGAGCCCACCCGAACACATTCCAAATATTGATACGCGATGTGAGCTTCTTATGTAATTAGTGCGATGGTCATATTAGTAACGCCGTCGCCGTCGACGGGTGAACCTAGTAGATACGTCATGTTTATAATGTACAAAGTTATATTAGCCGGAGTTTAAGGGACTAACTACGACAAAATGGGCGACTGTAAATCTGCAAAGCGTAGTGCTATTCAACGATGTTATTCCAAGTGTTATACGCCTAGTACCTATTTAACAGTAAGTAAGTTATATGCATGAGTACGGGCCGGGGGCAATGGGGGCGCGCAGCCCCGCGTGTATGTCATTACTCTGTGATAGAGCACATTTGTTACTGTATCTAGTTTCGACAAATTACTTCGCTAACGCCAAGTAACTTGAATACAGTCAAATGTGCTAACATCAAAGTAAATATAAATAAATAAATTATCCCAAAAATTAAATAAAGTTTTAAGTCTTATATCTATAAATGTAAATAAAATGTATGATATAATTATAAATTAATATAGCAAAAATTTTAATATTACAGACAATTATAGTACATTTTATTGTACAACACTCGAGTGGAGTGCAATATGCATGATTTTTATCTAATGCCACATTCCAACCGACATATTATTTCAAACGTAATCTCGGGCACGAAATATTAGTAATCATTAAGTGCCTAATACTACATCGAATATCACTCACCTGCACACGGCTCGCCGAGCCTACATTGTTGTACAATAAAATATCTGTCCTAATGCCGTATGTGACTACAACATATTGTATTTATAAGGCACACATTTTAAACTACCTACCAATTGTTGACCTAAGTTTAAATTATTGTAACAGAGGTTAATGACGTATTCATATCATGTAAATTAAAAAAAAGTATTTGCATTTGAGGTCTACATAGTTGTAAGTATTTAGAGTCATAGCTATTATATTGCTTTAGAATACTTTGACATATCTTTGTAAAATACGAGCGGCTGTTGACGTCTTGTTGAAATTAATAGGTTACTACCGCTAGGGTATTGCCAGTACTCAGACTGACCTTGCGAGATGTTCCCGGGACTACTGTAACATTTCTTTCCAATGTGCATTTTCTCAATGGCAAAGGTTTTTACTATCAATATTAATAATTTGTAATACTGACATGTCAATCATATCAATTCTTCAAATTTGCTTCAATACTCAATACACATCAATATTTATTAAATACGATATTGACATGTAAGTATTGTGTGACAATATTGATAGTGTAATCCGCTCTTATGCTTGATAGTCACCGATAGTCAAGTCTCCGTGTTGGGTTGTAAACGAACTATGTATGTTTTATGATTACTAGTTATCTGTGTATAAATGTCCTACTAAATTATTTATATGGAGTATAAATCATGCATGCACTCTTAGTATTGAAGGATGGCTTGTGGGGCGGTAGGCCTCACTAACAGTTTAGTTGTAAAGAGTAAATTCTCATAGCACCTACGATTCATTACTTTCAAGTTGCAAATAGATCCTAGAGAGTAGTATTAGTCATGAATATGATGTGTCATGGTCATGTCAGTATAAATAATCATTGTAAATTATTAAATGTTTATGTAAATGTCCAAAAAGTATTCAAATTATTTAAAAAACAATTATATTAATAATTATTTTCTTTTTTGTTCTCCTTTATCCTTTAAACCTCCTTTTATTTTACATATAGACCAAACAAAATAGTTCATCATTCGGTCTATTCTCGCACGTGCCGTAAGAACTTCTTCAAACTGGATCGAACACCTTATGGTTTGTATGTTAGTGAAAAAGTGGATTTAAAATCACAAATATCAAGACTTACCAATTATACTGTTTTTTGAATAATTTTACGGTTTAGACTCACTTGTTTTTAGTACTCACTTGTTGTTGTTTGTTGTTATACACGGCCGTCGTGAATGCTGCTCGCACTGTCAGTGCTTGAGAAAGGAGACCTAGGTTCTCCGAAACATATCGCGCGAGTGACTAAAAACAAGTGAGTCTAAACCGTAAAATTATTCATATGTCTCACAACAATTTAAATTCGATTATACTTGTTCTTTTTAAATAAAAATGTAGGTATCTATATTTTGAGAAAATAAAAAAAAGGTTACTTATTATATTTTTATATTGAGATGTTTATAAAATAAATTTCCGTAGGTAGGTATAATTCAAATTATTAGTAAAGTAGGTAGGTAAATAATTAGATTGCTGCTAAAATATGCGTAATTAAATTCGCACAGTTGATGTGACTTTTAAAATGTTACAAACCTTCGTTACACCTACAATACCTAATATTATACTTGGAGCCTGTCAGAGAGGAAACAGACTCATATTTGTGGCTTAATATTATAATGCTTGGCCCCTTCACATGTTTCACAGATGTCACATGTAATTTCTCAGTTTTCTTCTGGCCGATGGGACAGAATAATAACAATACAGTGTCAATCAACTCATTTATCTGTATCTGCGCGGTACAGTCGACAGCGACGCGGGTACTTAAATTGGGGCACTCACTGTACGTATGTGAAAGGGCAAGCACTCGGGTAGATAATAGATCCTCGAACGGGTAGCAGCTAGAAGTTGATGACGCTGGCGAGCTTCTTGACGCGGTTGAGCAGCAGGTCGCCCTCGCGGATGGTGGCCTGGTAGAGCTGCGAGCGGTCGGCGTCGGCGCCGCGGCCCGCGCCCGTCACCACGCAGCCCGCCACCGCGTCGATGCGGCACTGCAGCCGCCCCGCCGCCGTGAAGCTGGGGAACACGCCGCATCTTCACTAACCACTCGACTATAGATAACTCTGGCACGGCGACCTTGTCAGTAGAAAAAGGCAGCAAATTGAAAAAATGTGGAGTGTAGGTACCTATTTTCCATAGAAAATTTGAATTTCGCGCCTTTTTCTAACTGACAAGTTGGATGTGTTTCAGTATAGCAATCAGAATAGTCAGACACGAAATTCGAAATTTGTATGGGACATGGACGCTACATTTTTCGAATATGCCGCCTTTTACGACCAAAATTTAATTGCCAGACTATAACAGTGACTTTGACAGTAAACCTTAGACGGTTCTCACATTGGATGCGGATCCGCACACCGCTGCGGTATGCAAGCGTGATGTAGCTATTACAGCTTTATACATGTATATAGCTGTCACATCGGAGAAGCATGCGAATACAACTTAGCTCAATTTTACAAGACTTGAACTGTGACTCATAAGAAAATAGTAGCAATTATAAACATTTAGTTAGGTTAGTCTTAGTTTTAACCTTGTCCATAAAAGCCTCAAAGCCTAGCCTGAACTTTTAAAACTTGTATGTGTAACATTACAAAACTCACTTGAGGGTTTCCCCCTCAATGATCTCGCGGGTGACGCCAGAAGTGGCTGGAAATCGACGTTGTCGAAACTTAGCGAGACTAAATACTCAAACCCTTGAGGATAAGGCAAGACTTTTGCAGTTAAAAATGTTCAAACCTAACTGTAGCCTTCTCCATAAGAGCCTAGATGTAGAATGTAGTGTAGGGACGCCTGGCCGGAAGCAGGCGGGGTGTCGATCACGTGTCGCGTTCATTCAGCCCAGTTCCCTGAAGTTGGAGCTGCAGGTTACTGTCCCGGCGGCATTCCCACACTATTCTCCTCAAATCTTCATCAATCTCCATAAGAGCCTAAGTCTTGACGCTAATATTATGTAAATAACGTGTTGCAACAGAACTCACTTGGAGATCTCCTCCTCAACGAACTCGCGGGTGACGCCGAAGGTGGCGGCGATGTTGTCGAGACTCAGCGAGCGGTAGGCGCGCAGCAGCTGCACGTAGGCCTTGATGCGCGCCTCGCGCACGTAGTGCTGGTAGTGCGGGCGGAACACGGGGTCCACGCAGATCTGGGTCTCCACCTGAAGTAGGAGACAGACGAAATGTTAATAAATTTATATCAAACCAAATTTGTACCAAATTAAAATCTTACTTTTTAGCAAGCTATGGAAAAATTCCAGGACATCCCTATTAAGATATTTATCTGGATAATGTAGGGTAACATTGTCGTAAAAGTCTCTTCTCCACATTTAGTATTCTCCAGCATTCTCCTACTAATTTGCAATTATAAAGTATGCTCTATCATTTTCCAGATAATAAGCATACCTACTATTTTATTATACTCACACATTTCTTGCCATTTTTGGAATATATACGCAAGTTACCGTGGCCAAAATTCAATGATATTTCTGGTTGCTTGGTAGTAGTCAGTAGTCAGGGTACTTCTAACATAACAACCAAAAATTTAATCAAAATACTCATAATTTGTCCCAAGAATTAAGGGAATAAAACGCTCTGATATTGAACTATTTTAGGCAGCATCCCAGTGCAGTACTCACCCAGGCCAAGCTCTTCATGAAGTCCGCGTACCGGCACTCGTGCAGCGACTCAACGAGCTCGCGCAGCTCGGGGAAGCGCGAGCGCAGCGCCTGCACGGCGGCGCCCTGCCGCCGCAGCGCCGCTTGCAGCGCGTGCCGCTCCAGCGCCAATGCGCAGGCTAGCACGCAGTATTGGATTATTGTGCCTGAAAAATATAATTTAATCATGTGTCAAGACTTGGAAAATAAAATGAAAAGGTTAGGCAAATTGAACAAAAAGATGCAGTGCTGTAGACTACCAAACAAATGCTTTGAGCTGAGTTGCTAGGTGAAAATCATGTCTGTGGGCAAAGCAATCACAAAGCTGTGGATCAAGATGTTCAGTCTCAGGTAATAATAAAGTCCAGGCACTGAGAGATAATAGTGATCAAAAGAGATGCCATGCTAAAGGAATAGTTTAGACAACTTGTACATTTTTCACTTGAACTAACTGGAATCTACCTACTAACTATATAATCTAAAAAGGGCTGCTCATATAATTTAGTTCTAATATCAGGTTTTATTCAAGAATTGTATTTTGGAGCTTCTGTAAGACTGCCTGCATTCAGCAATATTTGCCCTAAATGATGCATCTACTAAAAAAATACAGTATGATATGATCTAAGTTACTTCTTACGAAACTTAATGTGCCATAGACCTAAGAAAAAAGTATCTTCTTACCAAAATCAACCAATTCATAAGACTCAAAAGTGGAAACGCAGTCAATGAAGAGGTCTGCAGCTTTGCTGTAGTCTCTGACAGCCAGGCAGTAGATAGCTTCATAGGCCTTGAGCTTGTTCCTTGAACGCCAGTCTCCGCCTTTGTCTACCAGCTCATGGGCCTGAAAATATACATATTCTGTTAATAACCTAAATTGTTACCATAAGCTTTGATAGCCACTAGGCTATCAACGATTATGGCTTGGAGGCCATATCTTACATAGTGGTAAGCTATAATAGGTAGCGGGTGTAAACCCCTACTCTGATGAGATGACTTTCTTGAAACTGGTGCAAACATTCTAACACAATCTTATTTGTAGAACCATAAGAGTGTGGCACATATTTTTGCGGCCTTTGAAGAGTAACATATTATTGCAGATGACTGTACAAAATATCATTTAATATTTACCAGATGCTCTATGGTGAAGAAAAACTACACACAAATGCCATGGTTTCGAATGGATCCTTCCATGATGCACATATTATGCCATTGCCAGTGGAGTAACCATAATGATGATGATTCTCATTTTAAAGAAAGGGAAACTGAACAGATTAGCTAAGCAGTGATGATAATACATATGATTTACATGAACCTCCATATTCAGAATTAGACACACACAGTGTAACATGTATAAATGCTAGTCCTGGTGAAATTAAAAGGAAATTCAACTATATTCTGAACAAAGCTAGTTAATAAAAATTATCAGTAAAAAAAAGAAGATTATGGTGTGCATGACTTAACAGAACCTATTTTCAATATATAATGTTTACCTTATTAATAGCCTTTCCCATATCCTTCACATTGCAGCCGTGGAAGTAGGCAATTCTGAACAACGCAAATATAGCATCAAGTCTTCTGTTGGTGGTCAAGGTGGAGTCTTCATATTTAGAAGTAGCCAAAGCCGTGGCGCCCTCTTTGTCCCCAATAGCGCACATGTAGTCTAATCTGAAAGTGACATACTTAAAGTATTAAAGACCAACTTCTTCATGTGAAGATTGTGAAGTCAGTATAACCTCGTAAGACCCAGGGCAATTTTAATGATTTTGTATTTGGAACTTTCTTTTATTTCTATATGAGTTCAAAACTCGAATTTAATTTGTACTTGTACAAGTATACGGGGACTATCTCCTCAGATTTATTTCTAACAAAGTAATACAGTATGATCACAATGACCTAATACTGCAATAAAACATTCATGTGGCACATAACAAACAACAAGCATAGGGGTGATATTCTACCTGTCCAATTTCTTTGTCCAACATGCATTTGCGTCTCACCTTTTGCTTAGCGAGAGACTGACACTATGCACAGTGGACCAAGAAATTGGACAGTGGAATACCAACCTAAGCTTTCCTTACCTATCCTGCCAAACTGGCGTCTCGGAATCATCCTCCTCGAATTTAGATAATCGTTCTTGATTCTCTTTAGCCATGGCATCATGTAACTTTTGATCAAATGGCCAGCCCAACTCAGCACAAACCTCCTTATAATAGGGGGCCATATTTCCAGCCTTTATCCCTTGAAATAGTTGCTCCCGAAGCTGTGCATCATTTTTTAAATCGGGCAAAGTCAGCTTGAATTTAATGCCAGCTAGGGCCATGTATTCTGGAGTTTTACCCTCAGCTGATAGCTCCATGTTTTAGATTTCAAATATAACAATTAAACAAATAGGAATCACAAGAAATAACAATTTCACACCGTATCCAAAATCCAAACTAGCCAGTCAGAGCTGTCACTGATTGGCAGGTTATGCTGTCAAAAAATACTTGGTCATTGAAGGGTTACTAGTAGAGAAAATGGCAGACCAGCGGACCAGCGCGTATCAGTCAGTAAGAACCTTTCTTTTGGGTGCTAGTACTAGTGTAAGTTGAGACAAAGAGTTGAGAGTTGAGTTGAGTGTAAGACAAAGATAGTATGATTCTCTCTGTCTATGATTGAAATGAGACAGTCCTTGGACAAACTAATATAGCTGGTCAAACCAATTTGTCAGTAAATAGGAACAAAAAAACTATACCCATCCTTTTCTTTTGGGTGGTAGTACTAGTGTAAGACAAAGATAGTATGATTTTCTCTATCTATGTTTGAAATTAGACAGTCCTTTGACACACTATAGTTAAGCCCCCCATTCACACTCCTACGGCCCCATTCGCACGACAGCTTAAAAAGCGTTGCGTTAAAACCCGACGTTGGCGCTTTTTTACCGTTTCCAATATTTGTGTTCATATGAACGCTTAAAAATCACTTGTGAGTCGTAATGCCACTTACGCATCTCAGCAAAGCCATACTTTATTTGCTGACACTTGACAGCCAACTGACAGCAGCGCCGGCGCTTTTTTAACGCTTGTGAGAACAGATACACGGAGTTCCGTATGCTCTATTCAATTTGACGCCAACGCTCAACGCCGAAAATCGAACAGTGCTCGATAAAAAAGCGCCGCGCTTAAAAACCGCCTTCGTGTGAATACATACATGGTTATCCATTGGTGTCATTCAAACGCTTTTTAACGCGCGTTGAAAAAGCTGCCGTGCGAACGGGGCCTACCGTGTAGGCCGCCTCGTAGTCCGCCTCGTTGGGTAGGATTGTGTATGGGGGTTGCCTTCGAGCAACACCGGCTTCCGACACATCGGAAGGGAGGGGCCCAAGCGATATCTCACCGTACAAATCTTTCTGCCATTTTTCGCGGGGGGAAAGGTGCACACAGTCGCACTTCTCACACACTTACATACAAAATCCAATCTGTAATGACGACACAAATACATAGAAAATGACACACGTCAAAGACAAATCTTGCAAACCTCGATCTCTTTTTGTGTACGGACGAGTGACAAGTGTCACAACACGCACACTAACACATTTTCGTTGAAGTATGTTATTGTATTCTGAGAGATGAGAAGTCGGATTTGTCGCTCGACCGATCCGCAATTTGTACTGAGCGAGCAAAATCGATAAATCCAACAATTACATGAGACTAAAATATAATAATTGTGTTTGAATGTAATTAAACGTATGATATGTAAAAAAAAATATTACATGTGAAATGTAACAGTTTCTTTTTGTAAATTTGATGTCCTCGACCTCTTTTTATAACAAAAAACCGAGCAAACAGGCGTTTTTGTGCAGCAGTGTTCACGCGCGCGTCTGGACTCGGTCTAGTGAAAAATCCAAGTGCAACTAGTTTTATTACCCGCGCTAGATTAGATTGACGCGCTAATCTTGTACCTCGGCAGAGGGGAAATAGTGCGAATGCCGCCTCCCTTCCGTGTTGCTCGAAGGGGGTTGCGGACTACGAGCCGTCCTACCGTTTAGCCGTTTGTATGCCGTGTGTTAGCCGGCCTACACGGTAGAGTGTGAATGGGGGGCTTTAGGCTACATTCCTACTCATAGATTTATAATACATAGAGATACCGTCTCAGCGAGCTGTCACTGTTGCCACTTTTGTTTAGTGTACGATTAACAATTTAACACCACCTTGCTGTAGCCATGTCGATAAAGTCATATCGATAAACTATCGATATTTCTTGCAATTTTAATTTTGCTTCAAAGGTTTAACGATACCTAAAGTGAACAAAAACGCTTTTATTCTTTAATGTGGTTATCAAATCACAATTTTATCGTCACGCCCCAGCAGGGAACGAAGGGAAAGTTCAGATATTTAATTAAAATACATAAATACCTACTAAAATATGTGTTCCGCAATAATTGAATTATTTTATTATATTTATTATTCATTAGCATTTCAATTATGTTTATATTTAACGAAGATATTGAAGCTTCAATTAATAGCTATTTCGTTCCGCTGTGTAGCGTTTATCGATATATAACATGATTAAAATCGACTTTTCACATCCCTAAAAGAGCACACATAAACGTTATTCCGCACACATACACAGGCCTGGACGCATCAAAAAAGGCAACACTTTGATTTGAAGTACATCTTGTCAACAGTATAGTTGTCCTTTTTTGACAAACGGCATTTTTAAAAGAGCGAGGAGAGAGAAATGATACTAGTTGCTGCGCCGTCAGAGAGAACAGAAAACGTTGGGGCCTTGTTCCTACTAGTCAAATCAGCTTCTTTTTTAGAACTGTCAAAACGATTTGCTACTATGGAATTTACATAGAGGTATAATAATTATAGAGATGAAACGGGGGAGGGGCCAAACGACCGAAAGAGATGCACTTATGGAACTTTCAGTAGGAGTAGCAGAGAAAGCGGTATTATTGCTTGTCCTTGTCACAGTCTCACTTTTTGTTTGTTCCCCACCTTTTTATTAGTATGGATTATGGTGGGCAACAAATGAATTCGACCAATCAGTGTCGCATTTGCGTATGTTTTGTCCCTCACGGAGGTACGCGTATACCACTTCTATACAATCCTAATCCTACCTTCTATGGGAATTTATATGAAAACGAATGTAGTGACGTCACGGTAAACTCACCTACTTTTTTTATTTCAATCCGATTTATTAAATACAAATTGTGTTTAAAAATAGCTGCTATAAGATGGTCCAGCAAATCTTGTCAGTAGAAAAAGGCGCGAAATTCAAATTTTCTATGGGATGATATCCTTTTGCGCCTACATTTTTCAAATTTGCCGCCTTTTTCTACTGACAAGATCTGCTTGACCCAGTTATATATAGTTCGTCAAAGGACGTCTCGTTTCAAACATAGACAGAGAGAAGCATACTATCTTTGTCTTACACTAGTACTAGCACCCAAAAGAAAAGGATGAGTATAGTTTTCTTTGTTCTTATTTACTGACAAATTGGTTTGACCAACTATATCTATGTTTTTCTAATAATTATCTGGTGCTTTATTTCGTGCACGGTTTGAAATAATTTATTTTAAGCATAGAGTTATATATTTGACAGAGGGAATGTCACTTAAGACAAACTGTGACACTGCAATGGCGGACGGTTTGAAAGTGTGCGTGTAGACGAGTGATACCATGTAGCACAAATTCTACCCTAACGATGAAACAATTAATTTCAATATCGTCCTTGTTTTCAAATATTAAAATAGGACAGTTTTACTCAATAAAAATGTGTGCACCTAACTGATTTTATAGGTCTTGAAAATGGTCATTTTCATTTAACTTGTACAAGTTAAGCGCGACTTAAGTCGTGTTTCAGTAACGTCTAACCGTTACATTCCTGACAAAATGCATGGGATTTGACATTGACCGTCAGTCTTGTAAACGATTGCTAACTGGCCGTTTAAGGTGTTCAATTGAGTGAAAATGCCCAAATGCTCATTGTTGCACAATTACTTTGAGCAAATATTATTTTCAATACCTAATGATATTTAACTTGTAACATATCTGGTTTTAAACAAAAAATAAATATAAGGTAAATGTACTAGTGCTCGACATGTTAATGCCCAATAGATGACACCTTGCTGTCACCTCTACTGACAATGACTTCAGTTTCAAGATGACATGTACTGGACTGGGACCGCGTCGAGCACCATGAGTATGTTCACCTTACATAACAAATTAACGTTAACTATCAAACATTATTCATGTAAACGTCTTTAATCTCCTTATTATTGGGAAATTACCATACCGACCTAGTTTGAAATGCAAAATCAATAATTTAGCTATTTACCTAAATATCCTAAATGATCTCTTTCATCTCTTATATACATAATGATTTAATAAGAAGGGCATCAATTACCCTACTTTCGGGAAATTACTCTATTCAACTTACTGGTCACACTCCTGTTTCGCATTTATAAACAATGAAATATGGAGATTTTATGTACTATACCGTGATAATTGATAAAATTAGCTATGAAAAGTAATTCCGTCAATTTTTTTCTTTCGATCGGTACAATTCTTGCAGGATTTAACTACGCATGCCGGCATATTTTACATTTTTCTTGGACAAATTTACTTCACTGACGTTGCGATCCGTCTGACGGCAAATTGGTGGATGAGGGCATTGAGATAACTGTCAATGTGTGTGTGTCACGCGTAAATACTAGGAAATTGGTGGATGATGGAATCACAGTTTTTGTCTTAGCAAAACTACAGGTCCATGATTTTAAGTACAGGAAACATCCCTATTCAGTATAAAGAAAAGAATGTGGTCAAATTCATTTTTTTTTCCATTTAGAAGCAAACTGGCTGCCGACGTAAGTGCATACGCATTTTGTGTAATTTTCATCCACGGGAATACTGATATACTTGGTCAAGCAGATCTTGTCAGTAGAAAAAGGCGGCAAATTTGAAATATGTAGGCGCGAAGGGATAGCGTCTCATAGAAAATTTGAATTTCGCGCCTTTTTCTACTGACAAGATTTGCCTTTTTCTACTGACATATATATAAAGCGCCCTCCACACTCATGCGCGAATCGCGGCGCGAATTCACGGCTTCGCCCGCGATTCACGCGCATAGTTTGGAGGGGGCTTAATAAATACCTAAAGGCAGTACACAATGGGCAATTGCCGGCCACTCCAAGGGACGCATTTATGCGTTAGAGGGAGCAAGTGGTATTGCTAATGTTGCTATCTCATTCTACCGCATGGCTGCGTCCCTTGGAGTGGCCGGCGATGGCCCATTGTGTACTGGGGCCTTAATATGTGACCCAAACAACTAAAATCAGGACGGTACGGATACAGGGTGAGGAATTTCAGTGCTGAATTTTAATTCAACATCGAGTCCTATTCGAAGTATCCGAACCACGCTGTTAAAAAAAGTCGTTAACATTGACAGAATACATTTGACATTTCGATGAGGGACTGAGGGTGAGTGATGGAAATTGTGTCAAAAACCTAGAAGTATTTGGCGAATTTATAAAATTCCTTTTTATAAATATAATTTTGAATCGACAATTAGACGTGACCCGATGATAAATACAAAATATGGCTGCGACTCCGCCTTGAAATAATAATAACAGTCAAAACTGATTTTAACGAGTACCTACGTACAAAATAAATTTGCATCAACATGGATATAAATCAGCTTGTCAGCAAAAATCAGTCCATTAAGATAGTTCCATCGATAGAAGAAACTCTACAAAACCAAGGACTTGATGTAGATTTGGACGATAATACAATATTATGGTTGCATCAATTGAAAGAAACTTGGAAAACGTGGAAGAGGAGTCCTACCATTGAGCACCACATCGAATTATTTTTCAACACCAGGGCCGACGCTTTTCGCGTAGCCCTGGTCTTCGTCATAAAATGTGAAGATTCAAAAGATTGTAAGACGAAAACATTACCCTATTTTATTATTGAGATTTTACATAAATGGTCAAGAGCAAACAATTTAGTACCTGAGGACTGTCTAAAACTGCCTGCATTCCATATAGCCATCAGGCAAAGGAACCAGAGCTTTCTGAGTCTTATGGCTAAAACATATCAATTATCAACCATCAAGGAAACCATTTTGCCAATTGTAAGGTCAATGATCACAAATGATAATTGCAAGCAAGCATGTCAAGTTGTCATAGCTATTGAATTATTTGACGATATATCAGTACAAGAATTACTATTCCCGTTGATTCTGCAAGACAAATCCAATATTATTGATGAATATCTTTCAGAGTGCCCTGCTCAAGTTACACCACTTCTTCAATTTTTGGATATGCTACTTGACAAAAATTTTAGCATTCGTGAATATGTTCAAAAATATATTGAAGAACATAACATTTGTAACATCAAATATGATAAAATACACTATAAGCCATTGGGTAAGTTGGTGGCAAGATTGTGCAATAAATTCAAGGTTCCAATTGAGACTTGCAAAAATCTTAGTAAAAATCGAACAACTGGAGGCCTGAGGTATTTAATTCACCAAAAATATGAAGAAAATAATGTAAGCACAGCCGTTTGGGATGATTTAATCAAAGATTCACTTCGACAGAATGCTGACTCAGCACATGAGTTCATTGACATGCTTGTGGCATATGACAAGAGTGAAGCTCTTAAATGGGCATCATACTTGAACTTACAAGAGAATCTGTTGCCAGCTGCCCTAAGGGAAATGACTATTCAAACTGATGAAGTAGAACCTGAGAACTGGGAGACAGATGTCAAGACTGAGATTACTCATCAGGAGTATTATAAGTTTACTTTGCCTCTAGAGCAAATAATTATGATAGATACAGCTGAAAAGTTTTATGACCTGATAATGAATGATTTAGCAGGATGTAGCCTAGTAAGTATTGATTGTGAATGGAAACCATCATTTGGAGCGAAACAATCTCAAGTAGGGCTTATCCAAATAGCAACTGATAGAAATGTGTACCTTATAGATAGTATCATACTCAATCAAAAACAATATTCCAGCTTTTGGCACACTTTTTACAAATCTCTCTTGGACAATGCTGAAATAGTCAAGATCGGTTTTGGTCTTGAACAAGATTTGAGGGAAATGAAGGCGTCAATAATTGGTTTGAGCAACATGAAGCTGAAAGGAGAAGGGCTGCTGGATATTTGTACATTATGGAAGAACCTTATCCATTGCGGATTAGTTTTGCCAAGCAACAGTGACAGTGCTGGAAACAGCCTGAGTTCCCTAGTCCAATCATGCTTCGGCTTGCCGCTTGAGAAATCAGAGCAGTGCTCTAATTGGGAATTGCGACCATTGCGGGACACACAGATCCAATATGCCGCTCTGGATGCTCATGTCCTAATCCAGATATATTATTTCCTTCAGCAAAAATGTTTGGAACAGAGAATAGATTTTGATGAAATATGCAATGAAGTAACACTGGAAAGAAAGAAAAAGTGTTCTAAGAAACTGAAAGTTACTCAAATTTTTGTTCCAGTAAAGTCAGTTAATGATGTAAAGCTATTAATTGAACCTGAATTATCTCACTTAATGACATATTTAAGGTATTGTGGAATAGACACTATGCTGATTCCACCTACTTTATTATGGCATGATGTTATAAATTTAGCTGTCAGTGAGGATCGTTTGGTTGTTACAGCTAAGTATAAGTGCTCTCCCTTTGAGGAATTTCCACAAAGCTGTATATTTGATGCAGGTAAAGGTAGTGTTAAAGAGCAACTTCAAATGCTCCTTACTAATTGTAATGTAGGCATTAAGCAGAATGATATACTTAGTCGTTGTTTGTTATGTAATGGCAAAACTTTGAAGAATTTGGCAGTTGATGAGGTATTTAAAATTTGTAATGAGTATCAAGCTTCACAGGCTATTCAAGTTAACAATAAGGCATATGCCAGTGATTATGATGAAGATGAAGAGTTTTATGATAGATTTAATAGTGATTCCGATTGTGATGAAGATTCCTTTCAACCAATGCATAAGCTGGTGCTGAAGGCAACTTGCCTCACTAGCAAGGGTGTGTCTGTTGAAATAAGTAATGTTGAACAACTTTCTTCCTCTGGAAAACCTGCAGTATTGTGTGAGCTATGTGGCAAGTTATTTTGGGATGAAGATGACTGTTTAAAACCTGTTAGTGAACTAGTTTTAAATATGATAAAACTCAGCATCTGAGAATAAATTTACTATGGTACAAATTGATATTAAATGCATTACTGTTTTAAAGTAAATTGTTTATTCAAACATTAATATATTGCCTATTATAATATGTGTATGTAATATATTTTAGATAGTTAATCATAATCACTATATATTATACTTAAGCGTTAAAGCATATGATTCACGAATATTAATCAATTTAAATTAATAAGCTAATGTCTATGGTGAACATCATATTTGTTTGGTCCCAAAACATTTGATTAAGGAAAAATGTACAATATTGTAAGATTGATTGTACCTATGTATTATAAAGAGTCCTTTTAGGTATATCCAAATACGGTTTTATAAAAAAAAGGACAAAGGATTGTTAATATAAAAAAAAATCAACAATTATGTATATTTAATTCTACCGCGATTCTACCGCGGTCTACCGCGATATAATTTCATTGTTTTTACCTTTAATTCCGACGTTTCAGCTGAGTTGCACCAGCTGTGGTCACGGAAAGACTGACGTCCCAACAAATGTCAACAGAGATATTAATAAAACATCACTAAACTACCCGAAATTAGTTTATAAAAATGTTTGGGGTAGTCCAAGAAATTGCAGCTACCCGTTAAAGTTTAATGTTTATTGTCCACGGCACGACACGCAACACTCACAGTATCCGTACACTGGTCCGAAACTGGTGATGTGTACAAAACGCGAGAGTTTAAAGTGTTATAAGTATTGCAAACAATTATGTAAGTACTTATATTTCAAGTCTCTCTTTATCAAACAAACCATTTAGTTTATAAGTAGGTGTATATTTACAGGTCTGAAAAGTGAATTTTCCAGTATGATTTACATAGAATTTTCCTATTTAGAATCCATGTTACGGGCATTCCACAAGACTTTCGCTTACGAAATGCCATTTTTCTAATACCTACTTTTGAAATGCTGAGAAAGCGATAATAACAGAGAATTGAACTAAAACTGTTACCTACTGGAAATATTTAATTACTTTGCTAGCAAATTGGCAGTAAGTATATCCATGAGTTTTCCGCATTTGATTGCAATAGCTGCCATACATGGCACAAACAGTACAGCGACATTCTCGTGGTATGCCCTTTTAAAAAGTATAAGCCACTTATGAAAGCTGTAAGCATTGTTGCCAATGAGTTTTTCAGTTGTAGACAACAATAACTATCTATGAAATAAGGTATTAATATAATATATTTACGCATATTAATATATGTTAAGTAAAATGTAAATCTTTGGTGTAACACTAACCACAGGTAACTTTTAAAACAGGTAGTTGTTATATTTTAGTTTTACTTATATTTTTTCCTCGAGTCAGAGTTGCGTATCTTCACCTATCACGGCAGTGACGAGTTACAAATTAAATTAACAAAATAATAAGGTGCAAAATCGTTCAGCCACTTTTGAAACGGGGTTTATTACTAAAATAAAAATATAAATAAAGGTGTGTTAGGGTTAGCCCATCAACGGAATGATCAAACTGCTATTTGGAGTTTTTCGTCTCATATGCTTTACCAATTATCTTGGAAGTCGTATAAAGTATATAGTACTTTCATAACCATTCATTTTGTTTTATGTTAACCTTTTGGACGCCAATGACCGATATATCTGCACCGCCGGTTCAACGCCAAATACTGATTACTCGGTCACATACCACAGAGCAACATAGACCTACGTGCATATGCATAAAGTTTAATTTCAGTTTTGACACTTCGGTGACGTGGCGTCGGGTGACTGCTTTTGTGTTTGACACGGCGTCGAAAAGGTTAAAATTCAAGTAGTTAAAGCAGTTGCACGAAACGTTTCGTTCGTTGACGAGCGATCAAGAGTCGGTTGCACCAAACTGTATGTCACCGTTAAAAAGTTCGCTAAGAATTCTTTCATAGATCTATGCTGCGTGACGTTGATCAACATGTTAACTGTTGGTGCAACCAACTGACCCTAAGTTCGTTGAATCAACGACCACCACTAAGTCTTATGATGAGTCCAACAGTGCTCTCAACTAAACTCGCCCAATAGCAATTATTTTCCTATCGGAATAACCCCAGTACCCTACACTACACCATTTTGTGATGCATAAATCAGTTAATGACGCAACCCTGACATATTATTTAGACTTTAAGACTGTATTCTTTTTAGCTATTTTATTAACACAGCCACATATTAATTTGCTGCATCGTATATTAAGGACAACAGTGTTCAACTAGATTTATGTTAAGCAAATGTACTTCTAGAATGTTAACATATACTGAAAATAAATGATTTAAATGTACCTTTATTTTTACTTTGATCCATATCATCACTAACAAACAACCTCTATAGAGTCTATAGTATCTATTTACATGATAGCTCATTACCAGTGATCGTTAATTTTCCAGCAATTTTGGTGCAGCATTTGATTGTTGGTTAAAAGCATCTGTATGCCCTACTCTAGGTGGAATAGATAATTAGGGTTAATAACAGTAATATTAACCTTAATCAATCCTCTCCCTAGAAAAAAATTGAAGAAAATCCTTTATTTTTACTATGCTGCACCAAAATTGCTGGAAAATTAACAATCACTGCTCATTACCTACTTAAAAGTTTAGCTTAGCAAATACATAATATACTTACTTATATGTATAGAATAGATAATTAGGTGAATCCCTAAAGCATAAAATGTTTTTTAAATATATTACATGTATACAATCCCTATTCTATCTACCAATAATTTATATAAATATCTCGCAGTTGCAGTTTTTCTTGATTAAACTAAGAAGCTCTTCATTTTTATCCAAATCGTGATTGCCTTCTAAAATCAGCTCCTTCAAATCCAGGGTCGGGAAACCTTTTAATGTTGTCAATTTGTTGTTAGCTAAATTTAGTACCTGAAAGATGTAAATGTTTGTATGAGCAGGAAAGTTGCACGTTGAAAGTGAAAGTAGACGACCTTAGAAAGTAGACGGTTAGCACAGGAGCGCTTGAATTTTAATTCAGTAGCAGTTTTGATAGAGTTAGGTCAAGGTAACTCGGTAGCGGTTTTGATAGCAAACTTCTATTAAATTATGACGTTTAAAATAACACTTGCACAGTCTGTGCTATCAAAATCCCTGCCTAGTTAGCTTGGTCTGACTCTCGAAAGATATTTAGTAAAATAATACACGACCCGATGCTACTCACAGACGCCTTTGACTGTCTAGTTCAGGGGTCGCCAAACTTAGGGCTGAACTGAACCCCTGGAGCCTGGCTCCCGCGGGCCGAACGCTTTGGGTGTCGGCGGGCCGGATTGAAACGCGTCGCGGGCCGGGGTTTGGAGACCCCTGGTAGAGTTGATACATTAGCATGCCGATATATGTGACGTCCCACGGGTAAAGGTACCTTATGGCGGTTGGCGCTTATGCAATTATTAACGCCGCTCCAATATTATTGCGGCGCTATTATGCGACGTAAGCGCCAGCCGCTATAAGGTACCTTTTGCCGTGGAACGTCATATATCTAGGTTTCCTCGCGACATTTTTCTTTATGAAAAACAAAACTAGTAGTAAATCTTAGAAATATAAAATACTTAGTTGGTTATTTTGCACATGTTTCAAGCAACTGGTTGACACGTGCGACCGTTTGACCCTCAACCTCCGATTTGAAATTGTCACTAGCTATGTTCAAAAAGTCAATAAATTTAACTAAGGGTGGTATTCCGCCTGTCCAATTTCGTAGTCCAATGTCAGTGCGTCTCACTCTCTCATTAAAGCAAAATGTGAGATGCAATACACATTGGACAAAGAAATTGGATAGTTGGAATACCACCCTAATAATTAAGCTCCTAGAGCCTGTAAAACTGACCTTACAATGTTGAAGAACCACTAGCGACGGCAAAATATTAGACGACAGACTCTGATTAGATAAATCTACAACTTTGCAGTAACTGTAATACTGGAGATACGGCAAGCTCGTTATCTTATTATCAAACTTCACTTCACACTCATTGTCATTCGATTTGTAATCAAACAATAGTTTTGCTTCGATGCTCCATTTCGTAATTAAGTCGTCATAATAACCAGATCTTAACTTGTCTATTTTCTTCAGTTCGTGAAGATTTTTGATAGCTTCATCGTGGTAGAGTTCAGCGTTGATACAATATAGGAAGACGGTGGTGGTTAGAAGGGTCCCTGGAATAAATAAATAGTTCATTAGAATCATTAGTATTATTATATAGTATATTACTTATGTACAAATATGTTCAACTATTTAGCATGAAATGAAAATTTGTGCGAACGGCAACACTCTCAACTACGATGGAATAAACAGTTCTCGTTGTGAAACATTTTCGAGACCCAATCCAAAACAAAAACTGTAACTTAACATACAACACGCCAATTAGGTTTTGCTCCCTACAGCTATGCATTGACAAGATGCTGTAACATGTACAGAGTAATAGAGAGACATAAAGCGTTTCGTTGTCGTAGGGCAAACGATTGGCATCTTGGCTAGTCTCCCAGAAACTCAACTTTTATATCCCAGATACAAGAATTATATAAGGTGTAATCGGGTAACTCCGACTACTTGTTGTTGTTACAAAATGTTGTATAATTCCGGAAATGACCCATGATTCCATGGTAATGTTAAATTTGTCAAAATAAATTAGGAATAATACTAACATTTATTATCGGGCTCCATGTCCAGCAGTTGTCGACATGCTACGAGTTGGTTGTTCAGCTCTTCTATCACAGGTTTAGAATACTGCTTCTGAAAGCTGATTTCGTTTTTGCCGATGTATTCACATGTATCGACTTTAACGCATTTTATAATTTGTTTTTCGTTAGTATCTACTTCATATTCTACCTGGAAAAGAAATTATGTTACATTAGGTGTAGGCAAATTAAGAGAATGAGTATAAGTATGATACTTATATAAAGATCAAAACACTGCCTTAAAAGACTTGGTACAGTCAGCGTCGTATAGGTAGCATTTGAATACTTTGGATGCTATACCTACTATAGTGTAAATAACATTATTTGCGGTATTTGACGTCTGTCACTCACAACAGCAATACTACGTAAAATGTTTTGCACATCGAAATCACAAAGGAAAACAACTGCACTGCGAACGTTTACCTTCTACGTCTTTTTTTTTTTAATTTTAGGGTTGGCCGGACACCACCGTTATGAATCGGTAGTCGTCTAAGTAAATCGATATGAATTTTTCATTTTTCTTTAAATAAAAATAAGGAAAAGGTGGATAATTAACTGTAAATATGGATATATTTATCGTCACTTAACAGACAACAAATTTGACACAGAAATAACATAAATAAACTTTAAAATAGATCCCCAGTTAGTTTCAATTTTGACAATGGGTGCGACCTACTCGGTCGGTGTATTAAATACACCGACCGACCGGTAGCTTGCGGGAAAACCATATAATTCTAGCTTTATTTAAATCTCAAATAATATACGTCACAATTCGATACCTCAGTCTACGTGCCATCCAATCGTAATCGCTTGCTGTGACAATCGATTTGCGTTAGTTACATCTCTATATACGTCAGTCATAATGTGTCAAATACCGCAAATAATGTTATTTACACTATATATGACGCCATACAAATTATATGGTGTACCGAACTATTTGACTATATGGCGCTGACTGCATAATACACAAAATGTAATAGTTTGTTCGCTAATGTAAACAAAAAATATATAATTCAATATTTTTCGTCTAGCTCTAAAGTTTTCAAACTTTGTGTAGTTTTTGTTCCGTTGGCCATACTGCACCTAAGTTCGCGCGGGTCTAAGTTTTGCATGTAATAAATGCTGGCTCTCTAGCCTATGGAGACCATCAGATTTTTTCCACTGGATCAATTGCAATTGCCAAATAAAATAAATTACAAAAACATGAAATAAAAAAACACCCCTTACACATGACGAGATTGTTTCTATTGCAAGAGAAATCAATATCAAAATCCATAGATGTTTCGACAGAATCAAGCGGTCAAACAATGACATGATAAGATGATTTCTTTTGAAAGACAACTCTATAACACTGCTATATCATTACACTACATCTATTGTGTAGGTAGGTACTTTTTACTCAACACATTCACCGATGACTGACCTATGGTCTTAGCCGAACATAACATGGGTTTCCCTATTTGTAGCGAACATGCTTCGTAGAGGCAAAACTACAACGTGTTGTGATTAACGCTGAATGGGTTAAACATTTATCTAGGTAGTAAAAAATACTAACCCTGATATCCAAATCATCAGTGATTTCTCTATTATGTCTGAGTATCCATAGAAGATCGTACTGACTGCCGGTACAAGACACCCAATCGCCTTCCAAAGGAGTGTCGTTGATGTACAAGTTGGTCCTAGATCTCACTATGTCCAAGGGCACATGGTTGCTGAATGCTACGGTAGTCATCGATGGTTTCACAGTGCAGACAACCGGACTTATTGTTGTTTTTACTGCACCTGAAATATGTTATGAGAAATTTTTTTTAAATATATGTAACACTTTTATGTATTCATAGGTCTTTTATCTTTGTGAAGGAGTTTTATTAAGTTGATAAACAAATATATACAATATTTATGTGCTACCTTAGTATCACTTAGTCAATAACATCCTTCTATGCAGAGGGGGTACCTTTTCTTTGCAGCTGATTGTACCACAGATACCTATACTATAAAAAATTCTCTCCCCAATCGAGGGGTGTTATCTGTAGGGTACATTTCGTAGTTTTGAAATCCAGGTACAAATGTGTCTGTAGAGAGATCTCCGTAAAAGCTGATCGTCGTGAGATTGAATCTCCATCTTATTTGCGTGATAGAGACGGACTGTTTCATAATGTGTATACCTAACATAAGACTATTTGTATATCAGTCATTTTAGTAAGTTGAAGAACATAGTTGAGGGACGGGTCCTTTTTTGTAGCCACGGTTTATTTTCTAACTAGTTTGTAACTATACTTTCAGTGGCGGATTTGCCCTAAAGGCTCAGATAGGCCCAGGCCTAGAGCGGCAAGATATTAGGGGCGGCAGCAACGCGGCAGTCTATAGATGGGTGCTGAGAAAGGGTAAATCTGCCACTGTATACTTTACCTAATAACCACCTCTGATAGAACCAAGCACTAGTATCATCAGGATCAGTAAAAGCTGCACTTTGAACTAGTTTCAATTCATGCTTGTGGTGGCCATCTTCAATGGGTCGCCCACCTGTAATTAGTTGATAAGTATTTTATTAAATATCCAGAAAAATAATTAAATTAAAATAATGTATAAGGGGGTATATCCGAGTCATTTCTGAGTGTCAGGTAATAATTTACAAACCTTCCAAATCAGGATACAATTCAACTAACATCTTACTCCTGTAGTGCCAGGCAGAATAGTTTGAAAAATTGTCATGTATTTTCTCAGTTGTAAAATCAAATTCTTCTTTTAGTGACGGCTTGCATTGAGACACTACGAATCTTCTATAGTCCCAAGTGTGAACTGGAAACATATAAAGGTAGTTTTTAGGGATGAATTCTTGGCCTGGCAACACTAATTTCTCAATTTCATTTATCATTTTGAGGTATGGAACCCTAAAAAAGTGTTATTCCAAAAAAAATACTAAAAAAATATGTTTTATCCCAAAAATGCTGTGTAACATTAAAATACTCTGTAAAATAACTTACAATTTCTTTCATCAAACTTTAGGTATTTATTACAAACATCTAACTCCCTCTGCCAGTCTGGGTCAGATCTTGTAGTTAGCACCCATTCTCTTTGGTGCCATGCACAATATGATTTGGGATTTATTTTCAAGCAATACTCTGTTAGTTGCAGCTCATCATCATATAGTTTGGATAAATCTTCACATTCTCCATTTTGCCTGTAAATAATTTAACTACACTTAGCAAACCTTGAAGAACTCATGAATGAAACTAAGATTTAAAAAAACATCGTAGGTAATGTGCTCAAGACATGTCAACAGTAGAAATTGCAACAAATTGTCACCATTATTTAGTACCTTGTAAAGTGCATAAGAATATCGGTGCTCGGACTTCACTATAAAGGTTACATTCGGATGACCAATGCAGCAGCTTTGTCAACAATCATTTTGCTCCTTGTGTCGCCCTATTTACATTCTAATTGAAAGATGTTCCCTGCTGATTTGAGGTTGACATTTTGACATCTTAGTAGGTCCTAGGGACTATTCATAAATGACGTCATTTCAAATTGGGGGGGGGGGGGGGGGCTAGCATGACGTAGGAGGAAATGGGGTCAAAAATCGATGACGTAATTTATGAAAAGCCCCCTGGCACTTTATTAATAACACCTTAAATTACGTTTGTGATTATTACGACCATAACATAATAAGTTTTCGTATGAACTATTTTACTCCAATACCTACTAGGTATTTAAGTAATCACTCAATCACTGTTTATTTAGTTTATATCCTGTATTTATTGTAACCTCTAATAGGCCAACTAATCTGTCTGCTTTCTAGGTGAGTCAGTACATTCCTATTTTATACTCTTACCTAAATTGTATAATAATCTCTCTCCGTATATTCCATAGTGTGTAAACATCGGGATTTGAGGTCAGAACCTTTCCTGTGAGGTCAAGTAGTTCTTTATCCAGCTCATTTTGTTTTCTCTGTAAATGATTAAACAAATTTGTGAGTCTTAAATAAACTTAAACTTTACTGTACTGCCAAGTTCTACTGTAATAATTGAATAATGCAAAATTTAAGCCAAATCAGACAACAGAAAAATTGGTCAAGCCTGCAAATAACAATCTTTTATAGAGGTTCCGGATTATCATCTGCTAGATTTTTATTTTATAAAATCACCCAATTAGGAAATAAATGAATGACTTATGTAAATTTGTACTTTGATAAAACTTATTATATAGATAAAATAATAGTAGTGAAAAAATCAGTTAATTTGACATAGTTTTGTGATTTACATTTTCGCACATCACTTTGAAGGTACTCTTAGTTGAGGATGTAGTATGAATTCAATATACACGATATAATCCATTTCAATAGTTTTATTTCAACATTATCTAGTTCTAAAATAACTAAAATTTATTAATCACTTGCCTTGAACTGAATCTTTTGCATTGCATGTTTAAACACTTTTAGCTTCTCTTGGCGTTCCTTTTCTTTCCTAGCTTTTTCCTCTTCTGAGGTACGGACCTTCACTCTGCCATGCTAAGAAAATTAAAACAAGTTATGAAGCCACAGTTAATCTATGAATATGTATAAATCATTGCTTTTTAAAACAGGTTTGTTAAACAATGGATTACAAAAACCGAATTCAGGGAACTTTTGCAGCAGGCTTTTTCACATTAGAAGAATTGTTCACAAATTTCATCAGAGTTATTAAATATTACTCACCATTTTTTTGTTTAAGGAGTTTCCTACAAAAATATGATTATGGAATGTGATAGTACAATACTCCGAAAAGTACTTCAATGAGATAAAACAAATATTAATTCATGGGGTCATGATAATTTGACTAATAACGCAATAATAATTTAATAATGAACTTTAAAAGGAAAGGAAGAAGTGGAAGAACATCAACCGGATGAGCGACCAGAGCGACATATGTCATGGCAAATGACAAATCAGTGACAACTCACAGTCGTATTTTCATGCTACATTTATATTGCCGAGATTTGTGATTAAAGCCTCATACGCACGTAGGTCGCGTTATAACCTGACGTCAGTTCCGCACTTAGAGAATATAACCAAACGGAGTGGTCATTAATAGGCGTTCCCCTCTGTCGAAAATAGGCGACCAATGGTCAACCTCATGTCAACCACATGTATGGACTGTAGGGCTACCGCCAATACCGAAAATCGTCAATTGCGGGCATTTTTCTCTGTCACTCTAATTACGCCTTCATTGGAGTAAAAGAGTAAGATCCCCGCAATTTGCGAATTTCGGTTTTCGCGGTAGCCCCTCTGACGTTTATCTGACATGGCTATGTTTACGTTACGTATACATTTGATGTGCCCCTCCCCCGCAAAAAACGGCAGACTATTTTGTACCGTACAAATTATAGACATGGCGTCTCCGTTGGTTATATCCTCTAAGGTTCCGCACGCAAAATTAAAACGACCAATGCTCAAAGTCGAAAATCCAATCCAATGTGAATGGTGTGTGAATGTGAATAAATACACGGATAAAATTAAACCAAGATAAGTCTGAATCGATTTCGATACCACACGCAGTGCAAGTGTTATTTATGCGTCATAATTTCATAGGAGTTTGATTTTTAAAATAACACTAAACATGCACCGCGTGTGCTATTAAAATCGTTGCAGACTTATCTCGGTTTAACTCTATCCATTTTTGTCACACAAATGCTTTTTTAATGCGCGTTGTGAAAGCGCACATGCGAATGAACTCAAAGGGTTACTAATGCTGGCTCCATACGTAACGATAAATCGTAGCGATTAAACTGTGCAGTCCGATTTGCGCAATTTTATCTGCCGTGTGTATGACAAATCGTTGTCGATTATCGTTGATCAGTGGCAGTTGCAAATTATATTAGAAATATCATTGTCGATGCGTGTGCACAGTTTTATCGTTGCGTGTGGATGGCGATCGGTCATTTCGGCAGTACTTCACGTAGCTTGCTTGTGTGCGCACGTTCGTTCCTCAAGTAAATAATTAAAAATGTAATGAAAAATATAAAAATGAATAGAGAGATGCCGTGACCAAGAGAAATATGGTTCTCTTGGTCACGGCATCCCGCGTGAACGGCTGGACCAATTTCGCTAATTCTTTTTGTCTTAAAGTTGGTCAAGCAGATCTTGTCAGTAGAAAAAGGCGGCAAATTTGAAAAATGAAGGCGCGAAGGGACTTCGTCAGATAGAAAATTTGAATTTCGCGCCTTTTTCTACTGACAAGATTTGCTTGACTGTCTATATGTTAGTTATTGTCAGGAGAAGTTTCTTATGACAGAAAAAAAATAAGAAAGTTGCGCGGAACATTAGAAAATTTAAGAAAACTAAACTACCATATTAACTTTGATGACATGGATAACATGTTTCTTGCGTGTGGAGGCACTAGGAACGTTCGGTTTATCTGCACAGTCGGACTGCACAGTTTAATCGCTACGATTTATGGTTACGTGTGTAGCCGGCATAATATACTCGTATACTCAGTAGAGAAAGGCGCGATATTCAAACTTTTTATGGGAAGTCAACCCTTCGCGCGTACATTTTCTGAATTTGCATCCTTTTTTTACTGACGCAGTGGGTGTGCCAGTGTATAATAATAGTTTTATTCTAGGCCTGTTATGTTTTTGTGTTATAATTGTGTACTTATGTGTGACAAAATATGGATATAAAGCCCCCCATTCACACTCCTACCGTGTAGGACGCCTCGTAGTCCGCCTCGTTGGGTAGGATTGTGTATGGGTTGCGGACTACGAGCCGTCCTACCGTTTAGCCGTTTGTTTGGGGCTTAAGAAAGAGGGGCAAACTGCGACCTTAAGTAAATTTATAAACCGAGACCCTGAATCTCTAAGTACCATTCGGACCCTTAAATAAATAAGTAGAAAAATCCGTGCGTGAATTGTCAAAACTGACAAGCTTTTTTTTCTGATTACCGTTTTCGTTGATTATTCATGGGATTGGCTGATTGGTTTTGTTGTTATCTTTCTATTCAGTTCGTCAGCAATTTTAATTAGTGTTTTGTGTAAAAACTTATCACCATCCTTTGATTTTTCCCAGAAGTAACATGAATAATGCTCCGCAGTTGTCCTTACGCTGGAATAACTATGTTTCCCACGTCACTGAAGCGTTCAACGTGTTGCGATTTGAGAATGATTTGGTGGACGTTACCTTGTGTTGCGATGGAGGTAAAATTAAAGCCCATAAGATGTTGCTTTCGGCGTGCAGCAATTACTTCAGACAGGTTTTTAAAGAGACCCCCTGTCAACACCCTGTGATCATATTTAGGAATGTGAAATTTGAAGATCTTAACGCTATAGTGAACTTCATGTATCACGGGGAGGTTAATATCTTGCAGGAACAATTGGAATCGTTTCTTATGACTGCTGAGCTTTTGGAAGTGAAAGGTTTGACGGATAATGTAGAAGATGAACCATCCAAAGCTTTGTTCAGGATAACTGATAACACTTCCCTAGATTTGAGTGCTAAATCTAGATTTACCGAGGAGCTGCCTGTTCAGAATGACGAGCCTATTAACCTAGCAACAATGCAGACTGTGAGAGAGGTTTACATTCCACAAGTTACTCCAATGAGAATTATACCAGAGCCTGAAGTGGAGAATGAGCCACAAGAGAAAATTAAACCCGATGAGGCTGTAAGTGTTCAACAGAAAATTGGACAGACTTCCAGTGAGGACATGCAAGTTGACAATCAATCAACATCAGCAGAAGATTTATCAGATAAAAACAGTTCAGGTGAGTTGATAATGATAACACCAAGAATATTAAATGATTAAACAAATGGTGTGATATGATTATGGGTGCCTAATCCATTTTGGTGTTAGAATATATTAGAATAAGATGTATTATAGGTTAAGTTTTATGTTTTACACCAAATAAAGTATTTCTAATAGGCCTATACCCGACAGGGGTAATTAATGTAGTAAAATGAACAACAATATATTAGAAAACTTTTATTATGTAAAACTATTTAAGGAAAAATAAAGGCTTAAATAAATAAATATGTGTATTTATTTTGTTACAGAATCTGAATTGGCTAAATTCCGTTGTCAATTATGCCCAAAAGGATTTAAGCATCCAACATCGCTGACTCTACACAAAGACTCTCACGCCGGAAAAACTCAGTGCCCAGTTTGCCATCGGTCATTCTCCAGATCATATGATATGAGGAGCCATCTCCAGAGAATACATCAAGGAAAACAATTGACAATCAAGGAAATCAGATATAAAAATGCAACAGAAACAGTTGCTCCTAAACAGTATACTCACCATGTATAGTTATATGCAAAATTACAAATATATATTGTTTTAATGGTAGCCCTGTTACTGCCTTATTTTTAAACTATTTTACATTAATGTACAAGGTACATTATGCCTTTGAAAAAAATATTGTTGACATTTAGAGTTATTATTAAAAATTAAGAATTATCATGTATATTTAAGGAATGTATTTAATGTCACAAAATTTTGCTCAGTGCTTTAGCCTTTGCTATTTTTGTACTAGTCTATAAAACTGTTTTATAATAAACTTGTTTCTATTATTTTGTGTTTTATTAGAAAAATTATGACTGTCATTGAAATGTCATTGTCATTACATAACCATACAACTATGCTTAAAAAATTTCTTGTCTTCAAATCTTTATATTATATATTTATGTGAAAACTTCTGAGAGAGTGTACACCCCTGTTGACTATAATTATGTAGGCGAGCCACTCTAGCCACCAATATTGCAGTAGCAGGCTAGCAGGTCTTGCTATAAGGTATTTGAAATTTATACTATTAATGAGAATTCTAGGGTTGTTTAAATTAAAGAATAGGTACTTGCTTAATCACACAAAATCGACTAGATACATCTGGATCCCATATCCTATATATGACTTAAAACACTTTTAGCATCGTTGTGCAAAAACTGAGACTACATTGCTGTAAGTATAGCATTCGCAGAGTTCGTTTTCGCAAACCGAGTTTTTTACTTGTAGTACTTTTATTGTTGAAAAAAGGCGCGATATTCAAAATTTTCTATGGATCTACCCTTCGCGCCTACATTTTTAAAAAGAGTAAAGTGACCTCCACTGCATAGGGAAGTTTGTATGTAAAAGGTGCTAAGCGAATAGTATTCCTGACTGTACTTTATTAAGCATCTGTAGTAAATAAAACTTAAAATAAAATATGGTTTGTTTAGTTATCTAATGTAATACTCTAGATGGCGTTATTTTCTGTAGTAAATGTCCTGAATCCCGCTATCAAGGTAATTATAGATATTGTTTGGGTATGCAATCGCTAGATGGTGCCGTTTCGCGTAGTCACTGAATTTGCGTTATTAATTTGATGGAGGGATAACCCCGTAATTACATGGTTGGTCAGGGTTCCGTAGTACGGCACAGAGAGCGTACGGTAAGTACCAAGTAAGTCGGTCTTAAGAAGTAAAAACTTTATGAAATACTACTTATATTTTTTGATGGTAAGGAACTCGAGGAACGGGACTGCGATTCACACTTGCCCGGTTGTTTATTTGCCACTGTTCTGTGAGCTTAGAAAAAAATGCGCAAAAAATTTTGCACAACAACAATGCCATCTATCGTGCCATTCGTAAATCAAACAAAATGTCGGTGGATGATAAAACTGAAGTCATGATCGGCCCCAGAGGGCCAAGACAAGAATAGTTTCGTTTTGTTATCAATTTGCAAGCTAGATGGGGCTCTTCCATGTCCTAAAAAACCTGAATCGCGCTATCGGATTCTAGGCTCAAAACGGGTTCCACTTCCATAGACCACATATATACGCCATTTTAATTCCGATAGAGATAGGGTTAATTATCAGCGTCATCATCGACCATAGCCGATACCATACCGACCTCCAGTCACAGAATAGCAACCATGAACGACATTAACCAATTTAACCATCCCTTCGCCCATTTACCTGCGTAGGTATCTAAGTACATTACCATCTACAATATCCACAACTGATCAACGACCTCCGACCCCGACTTTGGACTCTATCCAGGTGCAGCTACTTAATTTCTTTCTGACTAGTCCCAAGTTCCTGACATCGCTAGGTAGGTAGAAATATGTGCCTACATTATGGCTCCTCTTCACGTTGGGTCAACGCCAACGCCAATGAGGGACGCAGCCATGCGGTAGAATGAGATAGCAATATCACTTGCTCCCTCTAACGCATAAATGCGTCCCTCGTTGGCGTTGGCGTTGGCCCAATGTGAAGAGGAGCCATCATTAAATACTGGGAATAAGGCCGTGTATTTTTGACACTATACATATTTTTGACACTTTTTCCGTGTCCATATTTTATCAGCCAAATCTTAGCTAGGTACAGTCAAAGGACTGTACCGTCTGTACCTAGCTAGAGATTTAACATCTACAAGAAAAATGCTCTTGCATTCAGCAATTTAGTTTGGCGCTACAAAATACCGATTTTGCGGCATGAGTATTATCTTATAGGTATAGATTGCTACGTGAAATATAAAGCCAACGTCCGGACACTACGTGAATAGGTGGTAGTCAAAGTAACTACTCAATAGCTACGCGAGTGTGGCGTTTTGTTTGTATTATATCGTAGAATACGAAAAGAAATGGGAGCTAGTGCAGCTAAGCAAAGGGGGTTGAAGCTCGTAGCCGGGCTAGGGTGGCGCGAGGGCGGAGGGAGGCAGAGGGCGTTCCGGCGCTCGATACGCGCGCGCGCCGCGGCCACGTTAGTTCGTTTCGTCAGTCGCGTTTCGCCGCTGTTGCGTTTGAGTTGTGTGCCGCTCGCCGGCGTCCATCTGTCAAACGCTTCGATATCGATGTTATACTCTTGTCGTTTTATTAAGTACGTATCTATTCAATTACGTAAAAATATTTAAATATATCTTGTAAACTACCGTTTATTTTGTGCGGTGAAATCTGTCAAACGCCCGGTTTTGTGTTAACAGTTTAGGTATCTTGTTTACATTGAAATGTTTACACCCAAATTAATTAGAAAGATGACTTAAATTTCAATCAAAATTTAGTGCAGTAGATACAGTTTAAACTTTATGTGATATATTGTCGTAGTTATGGTGAAATTTTAGTGAAAAAGTTACGGTCTCGCCTGTTGTTTCTATTTGGAATCCCATTGGCAAATTGGAATTGGTGTTTGTATTTTGGTCGTAGGTGTGTGTGTAGTGAGGATCCAGTGGAATCTGTGGATGAGTGAAATTCTGATTGGAAATTAAAGAGGCTTTATTCAGAAAATGAATATGTGAATATTTGATGACAAGATTGGTAGCAGAGGGCGCGCGGCGCGGCGACGGCGCGACGGCAGTATTGATCGCGCGGGCGCGAGCGGCCGCTAGACGCGGCTGGCGTCGCCTCCTAAAATAAAAGCTCTGCATGTGCGCCCTCGCCGACGCCGAACGCGCCCTCGCTCGCGAACTCTCACATGTCATGACTCCATTACTACCCCATTGCAAATGCCATTGACAACTTTCCTCGATTGGCAATGCTCAGATGGTGTTGTTGCTTTTCATTTTTCAACTTTACCTCAGCTGTATAAGTAGCTATAACATCTACACTTTAAATAGGTGAAAGGAATCGGAGGCTCAACCGGTGCCTATTTAACAATATTATAAAAATTTGATAATTGTTCAAACCGAGTGATCTATTTTTAAATAGGTTAGGTTATACACTTATACCTACATTTCTACCTAGGTACTTGAATCTTACCTAAGACTAGGGTTGCCAGATGGTCGGGATTTGGCGGGATTTTCCCGATTTTTAGCATGTGTTCCCGATTCCCGACAAAGTGTAAACTGTCCCGAAAAACAGCTTCACGTTTTAAAACAATAATTTCAAGCTCCGAACTGTCGTCGAGCGAGCGAGCTGACGTAGTGCCAATAATGTAAAATATCGTTGTTTTTAATACAATTACTTTAATTTGAATGTTTTTTTTTCCCGACTTATGTCCCAAAATCCCGAAAAATATCTATTGTTTCCCGATAATAGCGCCTTTCGATCTGGCAACCCTACCTAAGACAGGTGTAGCCATGGGTGTAACAATTCTCCCGTTGTAACTTAAATACGTTCACCGATATAGGTACCTACTCTTAGGTTTAGGAATTCCGATGTACTTACCTATTACCTACACCAGTGGTTCTTAACCTTTTCAGTCCAGTCACCCCTATGACTAACTAGGGAACCTGATTTTACCCCTCCTCCCAATGGTAATAAAAAATAAAACGTGTACGTTTGTTGTATGGTTATATTAGGTTAACTTATTACCCCCGTAAAATACCAGTTTTACCCCCACGGGGGTAATTACCCCCAGGTTAAGAACCACTGACCTACACTGTTGGTAGTTTAGGTATACCTACTAAGAGAAATCCTAGGTCTTATTACATATCATTATTCGCGGTACTTTAAGCTTAGCTACATATTTTTATCTACATTAAAAAATCCCTGTTCTAAATTAACGAATAGGTGTCTACGACGACGTACGTAGGTACCTAGTGTACCTACTGAGATAGTAATGATGCGAGTCTCTATTAAGTTAAGGTCAATGCAAATAAATTATCTTTATCTTTTAAGAGCCAACTAGGGTTGCCAGATGGAAAGGCGCTATTATCGGGAAACAATATCAATTTTTTGGGATTTTGGGACTGAAGTCGGGAAAAAAAAATTAGAAATGCCACGATTGCCACGATGCCATGATTCGGCAACTATTCGGTATTCGGCCTATTCGGACACTTTGCCCAATATTCGGTATTCGGCCGAATGTTGCCTACTATTCGGCCGAATACCGAATATCTGTTGCATCTACCTAAAAAGAAAAATTACAAAAAAAATTACCAGAAACTAGGTATATTTAATATTTAAAATGTATTCTTGGAAAGTAGTTAAATACGAAGGCACGTTTTTGAGCATTTATCGATTACAAAATATTTTATTTTTATCATGGGTCTGATTTGATTGACTATAATATACATTCATTAATTCTGTTCAACATAAAAATATATCTTAGCAAACGTAGTGCTTTATTTGATGGCTAACAGTTTGCATAATAATTGTGACTCAAAATGTTCGCATGTCATGCCGAATATTTGGTATTCGGCCGAGAGAGGGGCCGAATATTCGGTATTCGGCCAAATTCACTATTCGGGGCATCTCTAAAAAAACTACATTCAAATTAAAGTAATTGTATTGAAAACAACGGTATTTTACATTATTCTATGGGACGATATCCCTTCGCGCCTACATTTTTCAAAATTGCCGCCTTTTTCTACTGACAAGATCTGCTTGACCAGCTATATAACGAGAAGCTGTTTTTCGGGACAGTTTACACTTTGTCGGGAATCGGGAACACCTGCTAAAAATCGGGAGAATCCCGCCAAATCCCGACCATCAGGCAACCCTAGAGCCAACGGGAGTGGTCATTTCTCCATACAAACGTACTCCTCGTTTTCCTCCGTGGTTTTTGAGAGCTAGAGCAATGATTTTTTCAACACAGATTAATATTGTCAATATCTGTGTCGGACCGTTTTGCTTTTTTTGATATTTTTGTTTTTTAAGGCGCTAGAGCCCTTCAAAAATGGCCAAAATGGCCTAATTGACTATGCCGCAATGAGAGGCGTGGCGTTCAAAACTGATATCAATTAGCCAAAAAAGCAAAACGGTCCGACACAGATAATTTCATAATCATTTAGATTTCCAAATTTGGTTACGATTGGTTAAGTTTTGGAGGAGGAAACAGAGGAGTACGAAACCTCGATTTTTGAGATTTTTACGCAGGATTTTTCGCCTTGTCCTTATCGCACTACTTTTAGGTGCCGCTTCCGTTAGCGAGACGGGTATATTTACCTAAAATATTTAAAACTCAGCTCCTGTTTCGTCTTAACTGTCGTATTGTAGGTAGCTATACCATACCGTGTCGCCAGATGATACCTATACCTAAATAATAATTTAATGCTGAAAGAAGTCTTCTCATACCTACTATTCTTTCTGTTTGGTTTCATAGAATTCATTTATTTCAAGCATTGTTTACTATTTAGATTTTAAACAATGCTTCGTAGAAGTCTATTGAGATTGCAGGGACTTCCATAGGTACTTACAATATCGTTCAGGACAATAAAATACGTTACAAATACAAATTTTGATGTTTCCTTCGTATATGTAATATTGGTATGCTAAATACCTACCTAGATTCGAAAGTGTGACTTAGTAAAATCTGGTTACTGAGGGTTTCTAAATGCCTATGTTTTTGCTTTCTAGGTATGATACGGAGTAACTGATCAGTCGAGGTAGTGATGGCTCGCAGCATGCTAGCGGGCGCGGCGCTCCTGTGCGCCCTAGCGGCGCCACTGGCCGCTGTCACGCTGCTGCCCCACGACGTGCGCCCCGGACACGCCGTCCGCCACTTCGTTGGCAACCATTCCCATTACACCATGCTTGATCCCGAACTAGAGCCCTACTTCACTCTACTCGACGACGGCCTACTCATGACCATAGCCGACCTCGCTCCGCTCCTCGACCGACCTCTAAACCTCGCAATATTGGAGCAAACACCCTATAGCAGCGCCGCTCATTCCGTCCCACTACTCGTGGTTGATCGGAGGCGCATGCTCCATTTCCCTACCACCAACGGATTGCGCGGAGAAATACCAGAAAACGCTCCCTCGGGATCTGTCATCGATTTGCCGCCTATAAAAGCCACATCACTGCATGATTCAGGACCCGTCGCTTACAAAATTGTAAAAGGAAATGAAGATCCCATTTTCTCGCTACGTGACAAGATCAAGGGAGATATCGTGCCGGAAGTTAGATCGGTTATTACGGAAGGAGACGTGGAAATTATCGCTACACGTCCATTAGACGCCGAAGAGAAAAGCTCTTACGAAATAGTGGTTCAAGCGACAGATTTGCAAGGCACTAATAAGGCTAGTCTTCCAATTAGAATAGACGTCGCCGATGAAAACGACCACGCGCCCGCATTTGAACAAGACGTTTATTATTTCGCTGTAAATGGCACTATTGATGAAAACGGGCCTAATGGGACTGCGCATTGGCAGAGATTTTCGAATATCGGTCAAGTGCACGCGTACGATGCTGATGGAGATCGCGTGTACTACTCGTTGACGGTGCCCAGTAATTTGGCTGTCATTGTGCCGCAAACTGGGGAGTTGATCCTGGCTGGCGAGCCGGATGGGCACGAAGTGGAACTGCGAGTGTTGGCGCACGACACGGGCTCACCGCCGCGCAAGAGTCGCCCAGCGCGCGTCTTTATAGACTTCGTGGTACCTGAACGTAACGAACTCCCGGCGCTCCACCGTGAGAAGCGACGGGTGACACGTGCTGTGAGACCTACAAAACGTACGGAATTCTCCGAGGCTGATGGTGAAGTGGAAGGACGTTCGGTGTTCACACTTGAGAAGGAAACTGACCGCGAAACCTTCAAAATTCGGGACGAAAATCCGTGGGTCACCGTTGAGCCCAGTGGTGTAGTGAAAGTTAAAAAGAAGTGGGACTATGAGGAGCTTGGGCCTGAGAAGACAATTGACTTCTGGGTGACCATCACCAACGCTGGAAATGGAGGTAAGTTGCTTTGTTATGGTTAACCTCATTTTTATCGCCAACTGCCTTGATAAGGGGTCAATGATCGTACGTAGATACATTCCGCCAAAAAATGTCAGACTTACCTAATTAATATAAATCGATCTAAGAAAGTGTATACATATATTAGGAAAGCTTATTTTTGAGTACCTAAAACCTACGACGTCTATAGACGTCAAGAGTTACCGGAATATTTAATCCTGTAAATATTAATTGTATAAGAATGCTTCTGTACATTTATTATGCCCTACTTCTCTGCGTTCTAAATACCAGTATTGATTTTTCTTAAAAAAAATTAATTGAGTGTGAATTTACAGCAGCTTACAAAAGAAAAGTTTTGGTGCATTGCGCGTTGCGTCTAGGGCGCAACGTTTTGCGTTCGACAGTTTAATAGGTTTGACATGCCACAGTAATTAGAGCCGCTAATGAACTCACTTTTATCGCGAACGGTGAACGATTCCACAGTTCGCGTAGTTCACAAAAACAATATCTCCACACGATCAACAAATCGCTCGCGCCGCTTTTGTTTTATTTTTTTGTTCCGATGACACGCGGTGTTTCATTTTTTCCGCCGTTGTCCGATATGACGGCTCCATCAGGGGTGCGGGATAATGACAGGGGACTAAAGAAGCGAGGGAGTATGCCTATTGTTATTTGTCAGTATTGTTATGAGATTAAGCTTTCAGCTGCGGTGCAGGTTATGATTACTTTACGGTATTGCATTGCAGACATTAGCTAATACATACCAATTTGACATTCCTAAAATGAACGTATAGTTACAGATTAATCCGGTGATACGGTTCTAATTATAGACATAAAAGATCACGTGAGTGTAACGGATATGTATCTATTAAAATAATTTTATTTTAGTATATGGATATGGATGCTAACCCATTAGCACAAAATCGGGAACGACTCTATCGAATGCTCTATGCAGTCAAAATAATAGCTTCATCAAAATTATGAGCGTTGATGGTGCCACGGGCGTGCAACCCTTTCAAACTTGAGCCCCACCGCAGGCACACGGGTACAAGAAGACATCCAGTTAAATTACCGACATTAAACCTTATCTCATTGTTATAAGGTTTACTATATATGGTTGTGTCTTCAATGGTACAAGCAAGTTGATTGCATCCATCTACTTTTGTTTTTATCGCCGTGAAAAGGTTCGCTTTTTTATCGCTATCTAATTTTGAATAATGTCTTCATCGCCTTATAGTACGTTCCTACACCAAGCTTATCGGGCAGGCTGCAACAGACTTAACTTGTTTATTATTTACCAGACGAACTATCTAAAGGCCCCGTAGGGTCGTGTTCTTCTCTCACTAAGCGTAAGCGTGAGCGAGATGGTGCGTGCTCGCCTGCTCGGGACCGCGGATATCATGTTGTTCAATTTAAATTTGTTGTAAGTTTTAACAAAAAAAGGTAGGTAATCGATGAATACCTCAAAAATAAAATTTAGAAAAAAACACATTTTTAGCTTTTGTGCATAAATTGTTACATATTTATAAAGTTCGTTGTAGACCCATGTTCGTGATTTTTTTCTAACGAGCGGATGTAAAAAAATCTGAAGTCGGATCGATGAAGTCACTAGAGAAAATCCTCAAGATTGATAATAAATTTTTTGCCTACCGCATTATGAACTAAAAAAGCGGTACGATTTTTCATAAACCCCGCACCTTGAACCTAAGGCACCTTAGCGGGTTTAGAACTTCGGTCAAAATGCTTTTTGAATATGTGTGAAGCTCGCTTGACGGGTAATATTTAAAATACACCTGTAAGCGCATCTAAAGGCGCACTAGAGCATGACGTATCGTGTCCTGCACCCGATTACTCCTAACTATTGTGGTTCCCATCACGACATAAATTTGTTTACATCGTTTTGACGTTTTCGCTTTACCTTCCCTCGCTTGAAAACAAATTACTGCCACAGTTGAGGAAAATATACTTTACACTTTTATAATTTTTGCATTCCTTTATTACTGGGCACAGGAAAATCTCGTAATAAAGATAAGCACCTATACCTACTTACCTTTATTAAGAGATTTGATTTTCCTGTTTTCTTAACAAAGTTAACTAAGATTCCTATTTGTTGATGCTTCAAAGCGTTTCTTTTCAATGTTTGGTTCATTCAATGTTTAGTTGAAAAATTATCCGGTGCTTGTCTACTTTTGTTGCATACAGTGACATATACGTGTATGATGTATGATGTATGTACCTACTTACCTTTCCTACTTACTTAGCTTATCATAATAAAAATAAACCGGACAAGTGCGAGTCGGACTCGCCCACCGAGGGTTCCGTACTTTTTTAGTATTTGTTGTTATAGCGGCAACAGAAATACATCATCTGTGAAAATTTCAACTGCCTAGCTATCACGGTTCATGAGATACAGCCTGGTGACAGACGGACGGACGGACGGACAGCGGAGTCTTAGTAATAGGGTCCCGTTTTTACCCTTTGGGTACGGAACTCTAAAAAACGTTTTCACTTCTCGAATCCCGATCGTAGTGAAGTTTTCAAATAAGGTTGCTCAGGACCTCAGGATTTAACACATTTCCCTAGCAAGAAATTCCGGATTTAAAACCACTACCGTAAATGACCTGCGAAGGCTACAGTTGTCTAGTGCGGTGGAGAGTATAATGACAGTCATGGTTAGGACTGCACGCGCCTACTTTCATGAAATGATGACCATAAGAAATCGCGTCTCCTCGCGTGCACATATATTATTTGCTCAGCGGTCCGCGTGGAATTCCCATTAGGCACAATCGTGTCGTGTCTGTCATAGCGGAATGGAAGCGACAGGTTGCGACCACCGTGCAGAATGCGTGGATAATCGGGGACCTGTCGCACGGCCTCATCTCGCTTCCGATTCCACCCACCGTGACGATGACGGCGTGATGTGGAATGCTAGCTTTTGATTGATTAAACTGAATGATGAGCGTTCTTAGCCAAGATTAATGCAGAATATTGTAGTGATACTGTTCTATTTATAAAAATGTTGCTGTTAACTTTTACAGTACCTAGGTATGGTTTATGTTTTTGCATCCAAAACTGATACGGTAATTTAATCGTCTTTGCCGCTGTTTATGTTGTGGTTTTAATAATCCAATAATGGAATATCAATTTCACCAGGCTTTTTCTTGTAGATAATAGATAATAAATAGGATCTGGTTCATATATATCTACATACATACACTAACGAGCAAAGTTTAAGCAATGTTGAACTTTCTAAAGCTCGTCCCCTACGTTGTTTTTCTCTACTTTCGTTTATTTAGTATTATGATTCCAAAGTATAGCGAAACGTACTGAAACTTTGTTGGGGTCAGGCCGGGATGCGCGAGTAAAGTACAAGTTTAAATGGAAATACTTGACCTCCTCCCTGGTTTACCCACTCCGAGAATCCACGTTCAATAGTCGAAATGAGTAATAGGAATAAGGAATTTAAATTTTAACTCATATCAATACAAAATTTGGTATACATACATCATTAAAATGTATGACAACCGTCTTCTATCCATTTTATAAACCAAATTGTATAACTTTAAAGAATACCTAATTAAATAATAAAAACATTTAGTAATGGTCAAGAACCATTTTATAGACTTTCATAAAATTATACTATCTTAGAAATAACCGTCATCTTGTAACAGGCTTATCTGTTTCGATGGTGACTTGACTGTTTATAAAAAGTTTGTAGTAGCAGAAACCGGTTAAACGAAATCTAACTAAACAATTACAAAGCGTGATCTTTCCATTCCAACTGTCGCCGGCGCCGTTTCAGTAAATCGTGGAATGATTGTGGGCGCACTAAATCTTTCTGGATCATCAGGAAACTAAAAAGTCGTGGTCCAGTTGGGTATTATCGTGTCTTATCAAAACAAATCGAGAGCAGTTGTTTAATTAAAACATTTCTGGGTAGGCCGTGGTGGGTGGCCGCCTGAGGCGCGCACTATACCCGCGCTCGGCCGTACAGGGAAATCTAATCATTATCCTTACTAAAGTTTGTTTCTTTTTATTACAAATATCGTGATCGAGCATTATATCTCTCTCGGCTAGCGTGCAGCGTCTTCAATCTGTCTTCAAATATTTAAAATATGTTCATTAGTTTAAATTTAATTATAATTACGTATACGAATAAAACATGTACATATTTAAGGTAGTCGACATAAAGACAAACAAAAATGTATCGTCAAAATTATCTTTGAGTGATTTTTAATATACTATGTAGTTTAGTTACCTAGTTGTTGGGTTATTTGAAGCATCCTTGCCTAGTTAAACAGTGACGAAACAATTTGGAGCAAAAGCCGTCAAGTAGCGTGTCGTCGGAGGTACTCGAGGGCGCCTCGTCAAAGCACCTTTGTCTGGCGAAAAGCGTCTATTGGCGAATTAATTCCGTACTCGCCTGCGCCTCCGCCGCTCTTTGTGCCACCAATCAAACGCTTTGAAGTTGTTATTGAAACGCTCATTATTCATGTTTATCAACTAGTCCTTGTATTGATTTTGTGCGGAAAAAGGGTTAATTCTTCATATTTTCATTAAAAAACCGGCCAAATGCGAGTCGGACTCGCGCACGAAGGGTTCCGTACCATTACGCAAAACACGGCAAAAAATCATGTTTGTTGTATGGGAGCCCCACTTAAATATGTATTTTATTCTGTTTTTAGTATTTGTTGTTATAGCGGCAACAGAAATACATCATCTGTGAAAATTTCAACTGTCTAGCAATCACGGTTCATGAGATACAGCCTGGTGACGGCTGTCTGTCCGTCACCAGGCGGACAGTGGAATCTTAGTAATAGGGTCCCGTTTTTACCCTTTGGGTACGGAACCCTAAAAACGACTAAGCGTAGACGCGGAAAGCCCTTCGCCCATCTGGCTAAAGACGGTATAAAATTACCTAAAACGAGCAGACACGTTATCGCTCAAAATCACTCAGTACGTATGGAAAAAACGGACAAGGCGAGCCGATCCCAGATGGAACATGGCATAACGCAGGCAAATGATGATAATTTGATTATAAAACTTATTATAGACATGTTTATCTTGCGGTAGAGTGGGGCAATAAAGCGGAACAGGTGCATGCGCCTTGAAGTGGACGGCACTTTAATCCAGTGAGATCGACGGCACAATGCAAGAGAACTAATAAGAATAACCAATCCCAAGAGCTATCAATTACGGAAAGCGGGCTTCAGTTTGCGCAAACATTTTGTTTCAATTCTTAATTATAACAGAGTGCTAAATCAATAATTCCCTAAGTAACGCAGGCCTGGTAAACTAAATTATCGTTCGTTTTTGTTGATGCTAGCACGTGATAAATTTTGCTTGTCATTTCCGTAACTGTAAAATGATGGCGGTAGCATTGCTACTGAATATTAGACTTATTTTCGGTCGGCACGCGCGGGTCTTTTTGCTTTACTTACTTGAACACCCGTGGTATATCGAGAATCGGTTCATTGTGTCGGTCACTCACTTCACACTTCGGTTATTAACTTATTACTTAGCTATTCTATTTCGATTTATATTTTAATGAATCTATTCTCCGATTGTAAATTGTGAAAGATTGAAGATATTTTTTTAAATTATACATTCGTGACTTCCTTAACTGTTTACGATCATGCATAAATGTATTAAATATTTACATCATTTCTAGGTCTACACACACTACGAACATTGTTTTTATGCAAGTGCTAGATGTTATGAAATGAATGAATGAAAACATTTATTTTCAGGCAACTATTGGCCCATAGATAAATACCTTAAAACTAGCATACATATTATTACAAAATATATCTTAAAACTAAAAATACAATTATGGCTGCGATGCAGTTCGCAACCCCGCAGTGTCAGGGAGCCGGCCGCGGAACCGCCGGAACTTGACACCCTTCGGCCAAAACTCCTCCTTGGTGAAGGTCGCTAGATGTTCAGTCGGAACGCTCAGCACAAAAGAATTAAAATTCACACTGTGTCGAGATTCCAACTTCTCGACCCTCAGGATGAATCCGGACTTGGCTCGTACATACTTCACGATCTCCTCGACCTTCGTAAGGTAGTGTAATCGGGACACATACAGCAGCGTCGTCGGTGTTGCAGGACGCAGCAAATGGTTAGGTCCAGTCGGTGCGGTACCGCACTGATTCGGACGAGCTGACTTCTTTCTCCTCTCCACCTTTTTGAAGCCATCTCTGTCGCATCCCGACTCTTTTAGAGTCAGCTGTGACCGATCCTTGTGAACAGGTTATGTACTTATGTATGATAGGTACCTACGAAAATGAGTAATATTTATATTTATTTACTCAGTAATTTATCTGTACTATTATCAAAATGATAAATGAAATCCAT
Source organism: Cydia splendana (assembly GCF_910591565.1). Taxonomy (NCBI): domain Eukaryota; kingdom Metazoa; phylum Arthropoda; class Insecta; order Lepidoptera; family Tortricidae; genus Cydia; species Cydia splendana. Next base: position 11,152,820 of record NC_085964.1, on the reverse strand, counting down.
GTAACCGACGACTAACGTTAGCAATTTTCATTACCTTAAATAATAATCAAATATATAGAAGATACAGATTTAATTCTTATTTGTGTCTACTTAATAACATAAGTAATGACTACAAATTTCGTAGCTCCTATAATAGATCATTTGCTATATAGAAATAAATTTGAAATAGCTGATTTGACCTGCCTGTTTGATCTCCAATTTCATATAGGGTGTTGTTGAGTTAGAAGTAGGGCTTGCAAATATTCGAAACTTTCAGGTATTCGAATATTCGACTTTTTCTGACGAGATATTCGAATAATTATTCGAATATTTAAAAAAAATAAGAAAAGGAACGAAAAATCGGTTTATTATCGTTTTATTCAAAAGCTTTTTCCACATATTGCTAAAATTAATGATATTTTGCAGAAATCCACTTATTGACTAAATTTTATCATCCTACTCTGAAATACCCACGTTTATAAAAGCAAGTAAGTACCTAAAACGCAAAAATTAGTCATTTTCAATATTTCTTGATAAAACTTTTTATTATAAATGCGTCGTTGCGTGAATTAATATAACTTTAACCATCCAAACACGTATGTAAGAGAGAAAACATTTTAGTAGGTAATCAACTAATCACTAATCATTTTCTGATTTAAATTAACTTCTTGTCGTTAAGAAGCCTGTAAAATGGCCTTTAATTCCATTGTATTTTGAATCTTTATTGACTTTATTAGTCTTGGCAAGTTTAGTTTTGATTCCTAATGGTCGGCTGTTATATAATAAGTGATATAATTGTTATTGGAATATTTAAGGGAAAAAGTTGGCTGACTACGGGGTGGATTATTCGTTAGCTAAAGGTGCATGGTTAGAACTAGTTCGGTAGGTTTGGTATGATAACATTTGTGAATTGCGATAAAGGGCAAGGTTTAGACTTCGAATATTCGCTTAAGGTACGATTTTACTCAATAAACAAAATGACCCTTTATCTTAAAACTTACGTAAAGTTACTTGTACCTAGAAAAAGCATTAGCCGCACCGTAATAAAACATAGTTTTTGATTTCGTTTCCTTTGAAATTGAGTTAGGTTTAACTGTATTCACGAAGCCTATTGAGAGGAATACAGTAAAAACATTATTTCCTTCGCATTTGGGTACCTACGGTTCGTCATTCACTGTTGATACCCGGCAAAATACACAGAAACTGTAACTATAACGGATGAAAATAGATTTTACCTAGTAATAAAAAATATTCGAATATTCGAAACCTGAGCGGCCGAATATTCGAATATCAAAACAGGTCGAATATTCGACATATTCGAATATTCGAATATTCGAATTGCAAGCCCTAGTTAGAAGACAAATGACGCGCAGCTGAGACGCTCTGCTGAATCGATAATTGAATGCGATTTAGTGTGGCGGTCGTCTAGTGTTGAGCACTGGCCGCTGGAATCGCAATTGGCACATCCTGACTAGGGACACTTCGTTAACCAAGTGTTAGTCATGTATTCATACTGACCAACATGGGTGCCGTTCATGAAATCAATGTTTATCTTTACTCTCTGAAGATAAGTGCGTTTATAAAACAAACTAATGTTGACTCTCTCGAGTGTTCGCGCTGGTTAAATATTTGTTGAAAACAGTGGCCAACAATGCATATTGACCTAACGCCGCGCGTTTAGGAGCCACCTGCTATTGCGCGGTTGATTCGAGTCGCAGACCAGTTACGGTTCGCCTGCTTGTTTGTTGAATTCACTCAATCAATGGCAATGGGTGCGGGCGCATCGGTCGCACAACAATCGGCGCACATTCCCCTCATTGTGTCCACTCGCCGCAATTACACCAACGAGAAAACATAAAATGTCATTAGCGACATTTTTTACTCGTTGAAATGAATTATGTAACAACTTATACTCTTTCCAAATTTATCAGCATGTTTGATCCGATTTTTTATAAAGTTCATTTGAGACGCTTACGACTTTTTAGAAGCGATCGCCGATGCGCACTTCCTACGAATGACCCCAGTTACCCAGTATGATCAGCACATCTGCGCGTATTCGTTTTGTTCGTATGGCATTATGAGGATGCGCGTAACGAAACATAAAAACAAACATTTTTCATTTCATGCAGTCCCGTGTGAGTAAATACTGAAAGAGGTTACATGTACCTATATACGTGTGCGGTAAAAATGTGTATAATTTATGCCCAAATATTATTATTGTGATATCCTCCAGATATTGAAACGTCGAATACGTGGAAACGGAAATTTATGTGCAAATAAAACTCACACTCCCCCAAGGAATACTGGGGCACAATAAATTTGGGGCCAAAATTAGGTTTGCTTTGCAATATATTAAATTAGCTTGATGTATTACGTCCGCAAAGATCCATCCAACATGGCTTACTTAGGGTTTCAAGTCCAGTTTTAATGAAATTTTGCACCCTCCCTAAATAAATATAAATTACACGAAGTCCTGCTGTCCGTCTGCTTACTTCCCGATTTGATGTTAGGAACGACATCAAGTAATGTTTTGAAGCTTTTGAGTTTTGTAATTTATGTATGCGATTGGATATCGCCATCTCTTCTTAGTTTTGCACCATGAATTACCTATCTTGGATACTTTATTATAAATCAAAGCTTAAACAATAAGGGTTAAATGCAATCGAAAAAAAGGATAGAGTTCATAAGTCACCCCAAAGTATCTATTTACAGATGTCTCGGCGTAAATTAATGGTAGACACCGGTCCTTTTTGATTCAGCGACGAAAAAAGAGTTGCAAATTGAAAAGAATAATTATGTCAATCAAGACTCGTGACTCTACCTCATTTCTTTGAATTATGTAGTCTAATACTTACGTAGATATTACATGAAACTTGAAAGAAAATGTAAGTTTGAAATTCTGAGAACGTGTTCTAGTTTTATATTAATGTTACATTGTGTAAATTGTCTTGTGATTACAGAACACTGTTATATAAATAATTAAAACGTAATTTTAAGTGCTAAGTAGGTCATGTTTACCCTTACCGGTACTAATTATACTCCATAAGTTCCAGTTGATTTTTGAGTGCCACAATTGACTCGAAAAGGAACCGCTCTCAAAACTAACCAGGTCATCTGTCCGCCAATAGCTCGTGCATATATAGGTAGATCGGCTGCATTGATCTCAGTCGTGAGTCGTGAGTCGCTCACACCTCGGCCCTATAATTAGTTCTAACACACTGTAAACAGCGCCGGAGTGCCGCGATCTCAGTCTGCCCATTTATAAGGCTTTCACTATGATTGTGATTTGATTGCGGTCATTTGCTCGTCCTCCTAAATGGCGCGGCCGCGATGCCTTACACGCTCGCCCGACATGAGAGATGCGCTTGTACCTTGTACTGTCTAATAAATTACCTTTGCCTCTATTTGATTTTCTGACACTTCCAAATGGGCATGGTTTTGAGGTTTGGTTAGGTTACGACAGACTTTGCATCATATTTGTTGTGTAACTTTGCTTTTACTGACGTATTTATTTTTATTATACATACTTTTGTTAAGGGTTGTCGTCCATGTCCTTAGGTATGTCAGATATTCGTTCTGCTTACGACTTTTAATTTGAATATAATAAGCATTAAAATACTTACTCTTCGCGATGCGACTATCAACATAAGAGTAGTCGTTAAGTAAGATCGATTGGCTGTATGTTATTTCTAATAACATTTTGAGCCATCATCGTTTCCCAACATCGAAACCAAACAACGATCAATTAATGAAGCAATACATCTCCGTCATTCGCGGCGCGGCGCGTCTCGGTACGCCATCAATACCGTGTCATGTCCGTGTTGGTAAGATAGTCCGGTGGCCGGCTGCATGAAACAAACCTCATCAAAAAATAGAATATACCTACCATGTAGAGGTACCTGACATTTAGTAGCTTCCAACGCACTTGGTCGGCCTAGGCTTAACCTGGCAGATTTTGTACAAATGGCAAAAACGTTGGACAAAAATTCATCAAAAAAAACCTCATCGAAAAATAGAATGAAACTTGTATGGTAGGCTACCTGACCTTGAGGACAGTAAAAAAAAAGTGGTCGGCCTCACCTTAGCCTGGCAGTTTTTGCAGTCCGACCAGATTTATTGGGTCACGTGAGAGCTACAATTTACCTCATCGAAAAATAGAATGAAACCAACGGATTATAATAGCTAAAATAAGCCTGTTGACGTACGTCTTGGTCGGCCTCACCTTAACCTGGCAGTTTTTGCAGTCCGACCAAATTTATAAAAAAATCATCAAAAAATTTTTATCGAAAAACCGTATGAAACTTGTATGGTACGATAGCTGCCTTTGAGGACAGTAAAAAAAAGTGGTCGGCCAAATCCTGTGTTGGCAGGTTCCTGTGTCCGACCAATTTTGTGGTACCACGTGAGAGCTACAATTTACCTCATCGAAAAATAGAATGAAACAAACGGATTATAATAGCTAATATGAGCCTGTTGACGTATGTCTTGGTCGACCTCACCTTAACCTGGCAGTTTTTGCAGTCCGCCCAAATTTATACAAAAATCATTAAAAAAAATTATCGAAAAATCGTATGAAACTTGTATGGTACGATAGCTGCCTTTGAGGACAGTAAAAAAAAAGTGGTCGGCCAAATCCTGTGTTGGCAGGTTCCTGTGTCCGACCAATTTTGTGGTACCACGTGAGAGCTACAATTTACCTCATCGAAAAATAGAATGAAACAAACGGATTATAATAGCTAAAATAAGCCTGTTGACGTATGTCTTGGTCGGCCTCACCTTAGCCAGGCAGTTTTTGCAGTCCGACCACATTTATAAAGAATAATAATTTCTATATTGAAAATATGGTTTCTTCGCAGCTTGAACTTAACTTAATAATGCTAACTGAAAAAAGTCATAAGTAAATGAGTCCATGGAGGTCTTAGAGGGCTTTAAAAAAAAGAAAACATTCAGTTCAAATTTTATTCATAAATCTATCTAATATCCAAATAACGTTTTCTAACTACCGACGTGGTTTCAGAGTAACACTTACGTTGAGATGATGTCTCACAGATGTCAAAAATAAAAAGGTTTTCATCGATTTTTGACAAGTTTTGAATCGTATACGATATATCCTTCCTTTCCACTACAGATAGAATGAGGAGGCATAACTGACATTTTATCACGCCAGGTGGCGCCTCCATAGTGGAGTTGCTGTCACTGTCAAATCACATACATTGTTTCCAATAAATTGTAAGCCAAGCTCGCACCACGATTTTAATTTTTGCGACACGATTTTAGAATCGCGCTGTAATATATCGCAGAAAATTCACTGCGCGCACTGCGATGAAAAGTCGACGATTTGTTCATTCTCAACATGGATTTTGTACCAGTCGCTTGTCGTGAAACGTGTCTTCAATATGCGATCGCTGTATGACTTTGAGTATTTATGCACCACAAAGGTGATCTCCTTCTATTTCCATAATTAAATGGTCAACATCTAGCGTCTCATCTTGTGACTCCATTGGAGAAACATGTTGACGCTTGGAGATCGAAATGCCGACTGAGGTCCGGGGTGCGACTTTATTATCGCAGTGCGCGCGGGGCCATACAACTTCGTATGCTGCAATTCACTTTTGCAACAATCGCGTCGCGAGCAGTCGCGGAAAAATTTAACAAATCACAATTTTAAAATCGCTGCGATTTTTTTGTCGCATGTGCGCGCACTGCCATATAAACACATACGTTACACTTCTGCGACTAAATTATCACGCGACAAAAAGTCGTGGTGCGCGCTTGGCCTAAACATTCTCCTTTTTTAACCGACTTCCAAATCTCAAAGGAGGAGGTTATCAATTCGGTTGTATGTTTTTTTTTCTCCACAATACTGCAATAGTGTGCGATAAATTGTGGAAATATACCTATAGGATCTCCCTTTTTTCCCAAGGACCCGATATGCATAAATCGGTGAGAAAAAGCTTTGAGTACCAAAAACTAAGGCAAATGACAAAGACCGTTTGCGTAGGCTGCATTTTAAGGAAGATAAATATTTTGGAAAGAGTAAATACACAGGTAAGCTAAGTTTTAACGAAGTAGTACATAATTTAGGGCATAATGGCTTGGCCACACATGCTGTATTCCATACGGATCATGACTTTGTGTACCTATCTGATGGGCGGGCGTATATGAAACGCCTTCTTGTACATGCAGGTGATCCAGGTATACACCAAAGCTTAGTTTTCAATCGAACACTTGTAATATAAGAGGAAAAACTGCACGTGAGCCTTCCAAAATTTTAATAAACGGTAAAATACACAAGATAACCTCACATATATTAAGTGATTATCTTTGCATCAAATCAGCCTTTTTTCCATCAACTGTAGCATTTCTCCTTCGAAGCTCGGTTTGTAGAAAAGAAATTCCCACCTTTTACCAGTGGTAACTACTGGGAATAAAAATTCCCAGTAGGTACCACCAAACCGAGTTGGTGGTAACTACTAGGATTTTTTCCCCAGTAGTTACCAGTAGTAAAAGGTCGGAAAATAATTCCCAGTAGTTACCACTGATAAGAACTTGGTGGTAACTAGTGGGAATAACCCTTTTATTGTTAATAATTACTGTTAATCATAATCATCTTCGGAGTCGAAGTCTGACGAACTTTCCCCAGACTCCGACTTATCTATTGTTATTTCTTCGACTCGCAAAGGCGTTATGTGTCCTTCAAACCATTTGATCTTATACATTTCATCTCTTAATGTCCAGCCACAATGTGTTGCATCAAATTTGATGCAAGTGGATTCTGCCGCACACTGCCACATTGAATTTATGAAAGCCGTCCGTAACAAGCCATACGTCAACAGGTTTATTTTAGCTATTATAATCCGTTTTTTTTTTCATCCTATTTTCGATGAGGTAAATTGTAGCTGTCACGTGGTACCACAAATTTGGTCGGACTGCAAAAACTGCCAGGTTAAGGTGAGGCCGACCAAGACATACGACAACAGGCTTATTTTAGCTATTATAATCCGTTTGTTTCATTCTATTTTTCGATGAGGTAAATTGTAGCTCTCACGTGGTACCACAAAATTGGTCGGACACAGGAACCTGCCAACACAGGATTTGGCCGACCACTTTTTTTTTACTGTCCTCAAAGGCAGCTATCGTACCATACAAGTTTCATACGATTTTTCGATAAACATTTTTTGATGATTTTTTTATAAATTTGGTCGGACTGCAAAAACTGCCAGGTTAAGGTGAGGCCGACGAAGACATACGTCAACAGGCTTATTTTAGCTATTATAATCCGTTTGTTTTATTCTATTTTTCGATGAGGTAAATTGTAGCTCTCACATGGTACCACAAAATTGGTCGGACACAGGAACCTGCCAACACAGGATTTGGCCGACCACTTTTTTTTTACTGTCTTCAAAGGCAGCTATCGTACCATACAAGTTTCATACGATTTTTCTATAAAAAATTTTTGATGGTTTTTTTATAAATTTGGTCGGACTGCAAAAACTGCCAGGTTAAGGTGAGGCCGACCAAGACATACGTCAACAGGCTTATTTTAGCTATTATAATCCGTTTGTTTCATTCTATTTTTCGATGAGGTAAATTGTAGCTCTCACGTGGTACCACAAAATTGGTCGGACACAGGAACCTGCCAACACAGGATTTGGCCAACCACTTTTTTTTTACTGTCCTCAAAGGCAGCTATCGTACCATACAAGTTTCATACGATTTTTCGATACAAATTTTTTGATGTTTTTTTTATAAATTTGGTCGGACTGCAAAAACTGCCAGGTTAAGGTGAGGCCGACCAAGACATACTTCAACAGGCTTATTTTAGCTATTATAATCCGTTTGTTTCATTCTATTTTTCGATGAGGTAAATTGTAGCTCTTACGTGGTACCACAAAATTGGTCGGACAAAGGAACCTGCCAACACAGGATTTGGCCAACCACTTTTTTTTTTTACTGTCCTCAAAGGCAGCTATCGTACCATACAAGTTTCATACGATTTTTCGATACAATTTTTTTGATGTTTTTTTTATAAATTTGGTCGGACTGCAAAAACTGCCAGGTTAAGGTGAGGCCGACCAAGACATACGTCAACAGGCTTATTTTAGCTATTATAATCCGTTTGTTTCATTCTATTTTTCGATAAGGTAAAATTGTAGCTCTCACGTGGTACCACAAAATTGGTCGGACACAGGAACTTGCCAACACAGGATTTGGCCGACCACTTTTTTTTTACTGTCCTCAAAGGCAGCTATCGTACCATACAAGTTTCATATGATTATTCGATAAAAATTTTTTGATGATTTTTTTATAAATTTGGTCGGACTGCAAAAACTGCCAGGTTAAGGTGAGGCCGACCAAGACATACGTCAACAGGCTTATTTTAGCTATTTTAATCCGTTTGTTTCATTCTATTTTTCGATGAGGTAAATTGTAGCTCTCACGTGACCCAATAAATCTGGTCGGACTGCAAAAACTGCCAGGCTAAGGTGAGGCCGACCACTTTTTTTTTACTGTCCTCAAGGTCAGGTATACTACCATACAAGTTTCATTCTATTTTTCGATGAGGTTTTTTTTGATGAATTTTTGTCCAACGTTTTTGCCATTTGTACAAAATCTGCCAGGTTAAGCCTAGGCCGACCAAGTGCGTTGGAAGCTACTAAATGTCAGGTACCTCTACAGGGTAGGTATATTCTATTTTTTGATGAGGTTTGTTTCATGCAGCCGGCCACCGGACTAAGACGCTTCGCTCCACAGGTACAACACACTGGCCTATTATACCCTCGACCGCTCGCACGACCTCGCGTCTTCCAAATATCAAGTTCATATGTTCCGTAATAAGCTATTTGAAAGGAAAGGAAAGTACATTAACATTTCTCGATTGTTTTTTTGTAAACAAAACTTTATGCGGCTCTTTATTTTTGAGGAAGGGATAAAATCAATACCGGGAACATATGGCTCCATTTCAGTTGCCACGGTCAATTGAGTCCCTCGTTGAACATAGAAAATGAATTCGGCTCGGTATTGCACCGACCCCTTTATCGATATGAAAATCCGGTCTATTGTATAACCAGTGAACGGGAATCACTCACGCGTCTACATAAACTGAGTTTTATACCTGGTTACGATTTTCCGAGTTTTTATTCCCCAGAGGGGCTACCGCGAAAACCGATATTCGCAAATTGCGGGGATCTTTCTCTTTTACTCCAATGAAGGCGTAATTTGAAGAGAAAGATGCCCGCAATTTGCGTATTTCGTTTTTCGCGCTTATAGCCCAGGCTCAATGATATTATGGTGATCTATAAGCAAATACCTAGGAGCCCGTCAGCAAATTCTCGACGCACGGCGAGCCTACCGCGCCACCGTGTGCAATTTATGCATGCACTTCATTCCGCATTGTTCGGTTTCGCAATAGCCGTGCTCGAGAGCCCTCCTCAACCACGATTGACATTCACAGCCGGTGCCAGACGGCTCAGAAACTTCCCCCTACCTTGTATATTGTAAAGCAAAATACCTAAAGTTAGCAAGAGTTCTTGGGAAGTAGACGGGATTGTATTATCGGTGGTAAAGTTTAAGTAGACTGTTATATCAGTTATTCTATTCTAAACCTACGATAAACTGACGCCCTATGTCAATTCCAAATGTGTATTTAATTTTGCTACTGAGTACTATTTTTTATACGACAGCCTTGAAGTGCCATTAATAATGCCATTCCGACTCGATTACCCAGGTAACTTTCAAGCATAATCGTCGTAAATGTCGTAATGCGTAAAATATGGAATAATAATGTGTAGCGTAAATTCGGGATTAACAGTTCATCTAGCTAGAAATTTAAATTGTAGTTACCGGAACACTAAAAAGCTCAAGCTGCAAGTTTTAATAATTTGAACTGTACTTCATAGAATACGTATAAGCTATTTATTACATCGCTGCATTACTTTGCTATAATAGAAACACGCTCAAACTTTACTGGCGCCGAGGGCTAAAGCCTGTTACATATTTGATAGGAATAAAGGTTCACTTTGAACTTTGTGCACTACGAGAGTCGCAAGGCAAGATGCGATAATTCTAAGCGGCATTTGTTCGACATTTCTATGATGACGGATTAATTAATTAGTTTCCTAACTTGCTGTGTATTTAATTTACGTAAGTACAAACGACAACGAATGTTCAGAGACGAGACAGAGACTTACAAAAGCAATCAAAATTAAGTTGAAAATGATCATCGTGTGCAGATTGTTTTTGCTTGCCGTACGAACTTACTATGTACTATCGTACCGACGTACTTTTGTGAACGAGCACTATTTCTCACCGTACTTATTACGTATAATTCGAAAATTGTAATCCAAATTTGATTGCACCCTTAGGTCTTAGATATGCGCTAAACCTTAAGCTTCTATGGGCTCCTATGCTATTTCATATCATTTATAGATGTCGCAGTCAAAAGTGTGAACTGGTCAAAAGAACTTTTATTTAACCGACAAAAACAGGCAAAACTGCTTTTGACTGAGCATGTTGGTCAAAAGTAGTTTTACCTGAAAATCATTGGTTAATAGTAATTGTGACTGTTACTATCAGTCAAAAGTACTCGCAGAGATAGGTAGGTTAGGGTTATTTTTTTTTGCTACGCCCAAAAAACGAAACTGTTCCCAGAGATAGGTAGGTTAGGGTTATTTTTTTTGCTACGCCCTCAAAACGAAACTGCTGCCAGAAATAGGTATGATTTTCAGGTAAAACTACTTTTGATCAACATGCTCAGTCAAAAGCAGTTTTGCCTGTTTTTGTCGGTTAAAAGTCCTTTTGACCAGTTCACACTTTTGACTGCAACATAGACACTTAACTAAGCGTCATTTGTCGGTTTTATAATATGGAACAATTGTATCTATGCTTTGCGCTTACAAATAAAGTATCCTTTGTTTCCTTCGTAATATCTAACGTTTAAAGTCGATTTCCATGATCTGTAGATTTTTAAGTTTTATTATGTTTGTTTATTTCTTTCTGTTTTTATCAATAAAGCATTTCCATGAAGAAGTCAGTCAATGTAGGAGTTTCCTTCGAAGTTTCTCTGCCAAAGTTTGAATTCTCATGCATGTAGCGGATTATCCTACACTATTACTTAGTTCAGAATCAAGAACTATTGCGGTACACTACAAGATACAAGTACAGTAAGTGCCGGGTCACAAAGGCCACAAGTTCGTGTTTCAAACTAAATTACAACTAAATATAGTCTGTACAAGTTTCTAATTATAGTCGGAGGTGGTACGTGATGCATTGCTCGCAGCTGCCATATTTCAACGGCTTACATTTAAATAACACATTTCTATTGGTTTCTGTACTCTATGACTATAACTTGTCTAGTTTTATTGATTTTAACGTCGCCGGCGAGTTGTAGATGAGATCTACGTAATTTTCAGATAACGTTAATTCTAGTTTTTGTTGTCTGTGAAATCAATAGCGATTTTCTGTTGAAGTTATTGGTGTTATTACTGTTAAACTAGGTAATTAGTAGTTTACAATACTTACAATTATGTTTGGATCTTCCAGGAAATGTTTACTTCGATTGCTAAATAGTGTTCCTGTTGTGTAGTAGCTTCGTTTGATTAATTTAGTAGTAAGATACAAGGGGAACACAATAGCGCATACTTTATTAAGATTTACTGCACCTCTGGGCCGAAGGTGCATTATCAGCGGGGTTGTCATTCCAGACGCAGATTTAAGGCAAACCAGTAAGCGTGATCTTATTTAGTGTACATTCATAAGGGGTTTGAAGTCACGGGTATGTTGGTTGGTTTTGGGTGTGAGGCTCATCTGTGCTCGCTAAGCGAAGGGGACAGGTCAGGCTCCTACTGGCCCCTGGGAAATATACCGAGGGCCATAACGTGGTTGTGGCCCTCGCCACGCGGCCAGTGACCAAGTAATTAATGTTCTCCTGCCCCTACAAATACTAAGCATACCTAATCGTCGAATTTAGAGAAGTACATTAGACAATAAACTGAGTTTTCCCAAAAAAACTTAATTGAAATCATGCAGCATCAATCTTATATTATTATATCAGAAGCAAAATTAATACATAATTTAAGGCTTTAAACAGCGAGCAAATCTGTAAGAATTTAAACTGGACTGGTCCATTTTTACGTCCACTGCATATAGTAAAATTGTATCATTTAGCTAAACTTTTTCAATTTAACCTATTATTATACTTAAGTTGGTTCAAGAACTTTATAAACGTGAGATAGTCAAGTCATAAGATCTTTTTCCGCGAGAGTGCATCTCATTCGAAATACGACGTTACATTTTTCGGATTACAAGGGACATTAAATAATGACTTCTATCCTATTCTCACAGAACTTGCACTTTAATTAACCTCATTAAATTTCTTACTACAAAAAGGATAATAGTAGTAAACTACGACGAGGAATTTAAGCACCAGGATGTCCAACAATTATTTATGTAATGTTCGCCATGCTTACTACTTAAAATAATTATAAATGGCCCATGAGGTTTGGGATGCCTTACCCTCAGCGACTAAATATTTTAAGTAGTAAAATAAGTACACTTTGTCATTTAACGACCAGCTTTCTATTCACCAAACTTTTTGTTCTCTTATCTGAGCTTAAAATACTTTACCTAATATTGACTCATACGTCATATAAGTAACATATTACTTATTATCGCCAAAAATCCGCCTAAAACTATATTGCATGTTTACAATTTTTTCCTGTAACGAGTAAAGAAGCGCTCGTTTACGGTGTAGCTATGCTATCAAAAATTCTCGCCATTTCCTGCCCCATGAATCATGTGTATAATAATTACTTACTCTTTCTACCCATTCATCTATCAACTCGGACTTTATACAAGCGTTTTAAAAGCAAAAGGGCACATGACGAGGAAGCGAGAGCACCCGCGCGATCTTTCTATTCTTTAAAGTTGAAGTTTTACGTTGTACGTGATCTGGAATAAAGAACGTATCTGCCATTAAAATATAAAACATGACATAAGACCTTTTACAACCTAGATTTTCACAACTGCAATAAACTACGGTTATTTAATTTTTGCCGGGCATTGCGTGCTTTGATTAATCGTTTAAGAAAAGAGCCCGCAAAAGCTGTTATTTAGGTATTTGGGATTTGTGGCCGTTTAATTGATGCAATTATTCTTGCATTAAGGTGTAGTTGTTGCGTGTAAAACAAGCAATTATAGACTTTATCGCTAGTCACAAGAGGTTTCATGATAAACCATTATGATTCGAATAGGTACCTCAAGTGCCTGATTGTGGGAACTTGCATACTGCTCTTCGAAATATCGCCGCCCTCTTAGATTAAAGTTAGTTCCTAACGTTATGTTTAATAGGCTGTCAGTATTTAAATTTACAGCTTTATTCTAGCCTGGTCCTTACTAACCGTAGCAATTGTGAGTGAACCAAAATCGGAGAAAGGATTAGTAAACTATCCAGGAAATTAATACCTATAGGCATTATCCGCACTTACCTAAATGCGGGCATTGTGACCCACTTAAATATTAAACCCTGGCTGACGGTTATCTTCTCACACTTAAAACTGAACCGATTTAGATGAAATTTGGTATGGAGATATTTCGAGTCCTGGAAAGGACAGGATGGTTTTATTTACCACGAAAATAACATTATTAAGGATGACTCACGCTAGACCGGGCCGTGCCCGGACCGGGGCGGGCCGGAGCGAGCCGACACAGGGGCTGTCAGGAGCGCCACCGTGACCGAGCCGTTCCGGGACCGGGGCGTCAGGGCCACCCGACACTAGTTTATTACATTAACACTAGTGCTGTCCGAGCAATGTCCGAGCAATGTCCGAGCCTCTAGTGTTTGTAGAAACTCGAGTCCTTTGAGTCTGAATTTGAAGAACAGCTCGTTTTTACAAGACTGCGCTTAAAAAACTTCTCCCGAGTCGAGTCCTTTGTAGTCTTTTTTAAGAGCAACTCAAAAGAACTCGAGCCTCCAAATAAAGACTCCGTAAACAATTTCATAGGTTTTTCCTGTATAACTATAAAATATAATGTAAAGAAATTAAGGGTTTGTGTATGATTTATGTATGTATCTAATCTACAAGTTATACATAAAGACAATGCATTTCGAAATTTTTAGTGAAAAAAACGAGAGTCCTCTGAAAAGTACTCAAGTCTCTACAAGAGACTTGGGTCTCTCTCTAGTTGAAAAGAACTCGAGTTTTAACTTAATTATAAGAGTCTGAAAAACTGAGTAGTCTTCAAGCAGAGGACTGAAAGGACTCGAGTACTACCCAACACTATCCGAGCCGACCGGGATGTCCGAGCTGACTGTTCATGACAAATGTCATAATAACTGTCAATCAGATTGAAAAAAATGGTTCGATCGGAAGTAAGCGGATATGGAAGGAAATAATAAAATCAAAATATTGGCCCTGGCTGCCTTAATGACTAATGAAGAGGCTACTGCATACTCTAGGTAATGGGGCGTACATCCACTTTGGTCGACACGTTCGGAAAAATGAGAATACACAACATGATGTAAAGAGCTTTATTTACATATGACCCAAGACTTTTTCGGAGCCGTTCACGACAGAATTAAACAACGTTTGGTAAAACAAAAACAAGATTTCAGAAACCAATATCCAGCAGTCACCGTCTGGTTCTCTGCTCAAGGTAAGATAGGCATGTACTTACCTACAAATAAATATGTATAATCATGTGCCGAAGCATATTAAGCTATTAAGAGGAAAGGGAATGACCGGTTCTCCATACAAACATATTTCCCGTTTTCCTCACTGGATATTGATATTATTATGTCCGTCTGTCTGTCTGTCCATATGTCACAGCTATTTTACTCAAAAAGTATAAGATAACGAATTTGGAAAGTAGGTATATTTTGTAAGCCACTACTTAGTTTAGAAGTTCAAATGTATAATAATTTAATATTTTTTAGGCACTCCGTACCAGTGACTATATTCTCTTTGCTCCTTACATGTAACTAAAAGTGCGGGGGCGCCCAGGACGCAAGTAACACTCCAGCGCTTTCAACGCCCTCATACAAAAAAGCCGTGCAGATGAAGATAACAATATAAGACTTTAAATATGTAAATTCCAGATTTCCTGTGACTTATAAGTATGTATGCAGCCGTTTCCATTTCACTACACCTTATAAAACAAAGTTCCCCGCCGCGTCTGTCTGCTTGTGTGTATGTATGTTCGCGATAAATTCAAAAACAACTTACTGAACGGATTGTCATGCGGTTTTAACCTATCAATAGAGTGATTCTTGAGGAAGGTTTCGGTGTATAATTTTTTAAGTTTTTGTGTAACCCTTGCGAAGCCGGGACGGGTCGCTAGTTTATATTTATTCGTAAGCTTGCATTGCAATGGCACTTTAGGCTTAGCCTGTAATTACTAAGATTCTAATACTTAGATCTAATAAATAATATGTTGTGGACTCTTTTCTTAATGCCTTTTTACTTATATACATTTTACGACTTTTAAATATTTGACGCTGTCATGTTTTTCGAATAGTAATTATCATAAACATGTCAAGAGAGATAAAAAAGTGATATTAAATTTGTAGAAAGATACTAAATGTATTTGAATTTATACGCAAGAACACGTAGAATGCAGGTATATGTATCGTGTTACCCCGCGTGTCAAGATATTGGTTAATTGGTATGATATGGTGTAGCGCCGTTTGTATCAGCATAGGAACCAGATCGACAGAGCTACTTCTGCTACTGCTTTCGCCTTTGTAATACCTACATATTAGTATACATTGATCCTGTTTTCTCCCCCAGGGTATTTGTCTGTCTGTATTTTAGGATTTCATTAGCTAGGTATTCAAAACAGTCATACAAACGCAAATTATTTCCATGTTTTTAAGGGTGAGACAATGATCGTGTGAAGAGATTTTATTTTATTTTTGACAAATACAGCATTTGCATTAACTATAGATAGATGGGGTGTTCCATGAAACGTCCCTTTCGAAATGCTTAAATTTTGTCTTGTGTCTTGTATGGCAACTTCCTGAATCAACTGCGTAAAGCTCGAGAAAGTACTGCCAATAGGCTAGGCTAGAAGATAAGTTTTTTGTAAAGGATCAAATATCTATATTGGACCCATGAACCCATGACATTGAAGCAAAACACGATTAAGTTGGAACAGTTTTGTTTGCATGTATTGCATTTATAAAAGAGCAGCTTTTGAGTAGGAGGATCATGTTTTTAAAATAGGTATTAGAAACTATAGGTATATAGGTACGTAGGTTTGTCTGTAGGTAAGTATAATTTTTGGTTCTAGAAATAATATTAGTATAACCTTAATAGTGATGTCTTTCACGTATGCAAGTAGTACGTACCTACTTGCATACTACGTGAGAAATAAGAAGAGGAGTAAAATAAATTTAATATTACTATACATTACACAGTATGTCCAAAGAAAGAGCGATATGATATAAGCAAAAGTAATTTTTTAGGGTTCCGTACCTCAAAAGGAAAACACGGAACCCTTAAAGGATCCGTCCGTCTGTCTGTCCGTCTGCCCGTCCGTCCGTCCGTCCGTCCGTCTGTCCGTCTATCCGTCAGCCCGTCCGTCCGTCCGTCCGTCCGTCCGTCGGGCCGTCTGTCTGTCGAGACCCTTTATCTCGGGAACGAGTGGAGGATAGAGTTGAAATTTAAACCTTTTATATACTTAGGTCTACGATCCTTTGAAGATAAATCAAATTGTAATATTATGTATGTATTATATACAGCATTTCCAAAAAACAGCGCTATGTAAAGTAGTATTTATTTTTTTAAATAGGAGGCAAACGAGCATAGCCCATGGAACAAAGGTCATATCATAAGATTGGTAAGACCCACATATTTCTTTGTCCGTCTTTCTACCTATGTGAATGATCATCCTGCAAGAATTTATTCCTATAGTACCAGTGTCTATTTTCATGTCTCATTCCTTAGTAATTGCTGCTTAGTAAATTCCTGTTTGATAGAATAAAAACTTAAGTTGTTAGGTATTAGGGTGTTAATAATTTCGTCTAGATTGTAAGTTTTGTAAAATGCAAGGCTAACATTACACACGACTAATGATGATGATGACCAACAAATCAAGCATTTACATTAAAGAAAGTGAGTGACATTTGATGAAGTGAAACTGCTGATGAAGACTAGACGGAACACCTTAACGACGCGTATTTCACGTTTGGCGATATGTCGTCTTAGTTAGGTACCTACGTTTGATCTGCAAAGTGTGTATGTATGTTCGCGATAGACTTAAAATAGGTATTGTGATACAATTAATGGTATTATAAACAATTTTTTTTTCATGTATGTACCATGGACATTCCTCGATGGCACCAAGTTGCAACCGGAAAGCGATGATCAGATGATCACTCGGCAAATCAAGACTGTAGCAGCCACATCTAAGGAGATTATGAATACCTATTCAATAATAGTTTATTTTTTGCTGTTTGATATGTAAAAATGCACGTCAATAAGATGGCAAAATGTTGTTAAGACTGCGTCGACCGTCCAATTGTACTCTCATTGGGGGAATTAGGTTTTCTAATAAATACAAGGCAAATACACCAAACTTATAACACCTCCAGAGTCCGCAGCAGCAACCAGGACCCCTAGACTGCCTAGGGATCAGGCTATATAGGGATCAGGCTATATTGCCATACGATTAAATAAATGAATTACTAGTAAGACCATTGGGAACTTTGTACCCAGTAGACTTACCAGTAAAACAAAACTCCCAATAGTCCTTGATAGACATTTTTAGGTAGCGTGATGAATGCTGTTCATGCCATACCTTTATGTTCATAAAAGTTCGAACATAAAAAGTGGCTGCATTTGGAGTGTTCCAGGGTGACGGCAGGAAACACGGAATACTATAATAAGGTAATATTATAACTGGCAGGAAGCCAATGTTTTTTTATTAACAGGTTGATGAGTATGTACTTTCGAATGGCATGAGTCCCCTCTCGCTACATCATCATCATTTGACGACCGGTCTGGCCTTAGTGACCCTGCCGTAGCCTTAGTGAAGCCGATGCTCCCGGGTTCGAATCCCGGTAAGGGGATTTATTTGTGTTATGAACACAGATATTTGTTCCTGATTCATGGCTGTTTTCTATGTATGTATCAGCCGCGAAACCTTACTTACTATCAGTAAGACTATTGGGAAGGAAATTCCCAGGACTGAACTACTGGTAATTTTCTGGAACTGGTGGGAATTAGTTAATCTATTTGCCTCTCTATCGCTCTTATATATATTTGTGCGAAAGAGAGGCTCATAGATGATTTTTTTATTTGGGATATTTAGCGGTCCCACTGACGCGTTCCACGTCTTAGGATGGTATTCCATCTATATTCAATTTCTTTGCCCAATGTGTATTGAGGCTCATATTAAGCTTAATGAGAGAGTGAGACGCAATGACATTGGACAAAGAAATTGGACAGGATGGTGGAATACCACCCATAGTCATTAATATACTTAAGAACAATAAAATATACGAAGAGTTTTATTGTATTATTTCAGTAGTTAGTGCCTTTGGGTAATTTTAGGCAGGAAATAGGGAATATTACGCAAAATTCTGCGTAGGGGGCGTTACTATTAGCACTAACCCCAGGACTTACTGCAAAACACGAAAATAAGAATTTCGGTTTCTGCCTCTCTATCACTCGACATCTGCCTCTCTGCATATCGACGGAGAGGCAGATAACGAACTTTCGATTATCGCGTTTCGCGGCAGGCCGTTTGTAAACAAATCACCTTGATGCATCAATGTCATAGTGAAAACTTGACAAAAAACTGTTTAGCCCGCTCCACACTCGTGTGGGAATCGCGGCGCAAAGCCATAAGTTACTCTATAGTTTACAATACATGCTAGTGCTGCATTCTGGCAACACTTAAACTAACCACCACAACTAAACACAAAGCCTAGACATAGCCTATACCTACATACAATAACCAAGTTCTCTCAACTGAAATATGATATATGTTTGTACTCTATGCAGGCAGATTTATAGAAGATCAGTTGAACTCTAAATGAATGAATAAAAATAGTTTTTATGGTTTGTCAAAGGGCTGTCTCATTTCAAACAGAGAGAATCATACTATCTTTGTCTTACACTAGTACTAGCACCCAAACGAAAAGGATGAGTATAGTTTTTTTGTTCTTATATACTGACAAATTTGGTTTGACTAACTATAGATACGTTATTGACATATATATTTCTATGAACTTCGTACGAAATAAAAAGTATCTAAGTAATAAGTGGGAATGTGAGAAAAAACTAGTATCTTAATATTCATTATACACCTACATGCTCATTATTGAATCATTTTTACAAGCAGTAACATCAATAGGTGTCCCGTTTAATATAATCCGACTAAATTACATTTCAGCAACACCTCCATATTTCACAAAATAAATCAAGACATTATCCAACCTATATAATCTTGACGTATATTATATCAAAGACGCCTGTACCTAATATAAACCGACAAAGTAACGAATTAGCTATACCATCATATTTAACAAACAAATTTATGACGTTATGCAACCTTCTTATTTTGGCAAATATATTCCGACACAGCCGGGCATGTATATTGTGAAGGGTGGTATTCCATCTGTCCGATCTTGGTCCAATGTGTATTTGCGTCTAACATTTTGCTTAATGAGAGATTGAGACGCAATGCATATTGGACAAAGATCTTAAACAAGTAGAATACCACCCGAAGAGAAAAATTGAGTCTCCGGGCTGTCAGGAGCCTCCGTGACGTCAGGGCTATGACGCCAAGTACCTAATATAAACCGACCAAGTAACGAATTAGCTATACCATCATATTTAACAAACAAATTTATGACGTTTTGCAACCTTCTTATTTTGGCAAATATATTCCGACACAGCCGGGCATGTATATTGTGAAGGGTGGTATTCCATCTGTCCAATCTTGGTCCAATGTGTATTTGTGGCTCACATTTTGCTTAATGAGAGAGTGAGACGCAATGCATATTGGACAAAGATCTTAAACAGTAGAATACCACCCGAAGAGAAAAATTGAGTCTCCGGGTTGTCACGAGCCTCCGGGACGTCAGGGCTATGACCGGGCCGGGCCCGCACCGTGCCACGTCCGGGCCCCGGTGATCACGTGATGCTCTCCATAGAAAACGAAGCTCCGGAAGCTCCGGCCCGGCCACGGCCCGGTCTAGCGTGAGTCATCCTTTATTCTACGAAGTCGCGGGCAGATACTGTAAGTGGAGAGTAAGTAATGCTGAGTTGTGGAACGAATCTCTTTGAAAAAGACGAAAAGCTCCGGTTCGCAGGTGACGTGACGTTCTGATGTTTAATACTCGTACTTACCTACTAACGGACTTAACTGATGGTGATGTCGTGCATCGACTATTTGTCCGATTCGTGCCCGGCCATTATTAATATTTTTATACTCTCACACCTTGTGTGATAATATTCACATGCTTATTTCACGCTTCAACGTTACAAAGAACTTTTTAACTCTAACAGCCCTTTCTCATGGTTGTGTTTTCGTTGCATACTATAATAAAATACGAGCTTGTAGAAGTTGTATATACGATTGCGAAAGCGTTTTAACAATTTTGGTCAACGCTTTTAATGGTAAAAGCTATGTAGTTGATGTTTTTGTCTTGCGGTTGCTGTGCGTACAAAAACAGTTATATGAATAAGTAGACCAGCAGAAAATAAATTTATGTATGAATGTAATTTGATTAATCGACGTTCAAGCACTTTTTAATGGATAAAACGATTGGATTATGAATAGTCTTTTCATTAAACAAATTACTTATTTGAATCACTAGCGTATTTATAGACCCCAGGGGTCGTGACACCCACAGGCATTTGATGTGGACTTTTAAATATTTACGTTATGAACATGCCGTATTTTTCTACATTCAATAAAATGTTTAAACTTTTAATGTTATTTCTAAGAAACGTGATATTTTTAATTAATGCGCCATCAGTCATCATTAGTTTGTAACCGATAATAATAAAATCCGTGCAGTTAGGATGAAACCTTTTCCACCACAATAACACTATTGTCATTGCACATAACAATTGAAAGGAATGAAAAAAATCCAATCTAATCCAAAAACCCAGATTTATAGCATTTCTTCGTAACTACACTCGAGCTGGCAAGTTACTCAAGTTAGTCACATTCAATTTACAGCGCCGCCAATTGTTTGCAGCAACTGAAGTCCCCTGAACCGAACAATACTATAGTTTGAAACGGGCAAGCAGCTAATGAAATTACCTGCAAGTCCTGCAACAATGAGCTCCGTGGTCGTACTTTGTGGAATAGTGGCTGTTCGCTAAGTTACTTAGAAAGGCGCAAATGTACTAGGTAAGTTATATACGTAGGTCGTTTTGAAATGGTAGCAGTGCGCAGCTGCCCCACTTAGGAACCGACGCGGACGGAAGTCCGGCCAGTTAATGTCATCGATCGCGTTTAATTAAAAATAAAAGTTGTGTTGGACAAATAAACCGTTTATTTTGACGTTTAAGGGAGAAATTATTGTGTTTTCTAATTTGTTTGAATCCGTAGTTTTATAATTATAGTATATTATAATTCGTAATTAGATTTTACGAGCAGTTCTTAATAATTTAGGCGCTATTATTTAACTGTCTAGAATAAGTACAGATGAGTCCTTCAAGCTATAAAATAAAACCTTTGGACCTTTGGTATAGTCGTGGTTTGCAACTGTTTTCAGAATATATTATATAACGAACTTACACAAATCAATCAAGTTATGGTTACTAGACGAAGATATTATCTACAACAGATATAATTTATATTAAACTTCAAAACTAATTTAGAAAACCGAAAACATCCATAATTCAGGAACAAAATTTGATTCATGGTTGGGATATACAAACAAATGTGCTTACCGGGATTCGAAATTTGGAACCTAGTATCAGGTTTCACCACATACCTACTTATTGCACCAGTATCAGCAGCACGGTATAGAGGCTAATACCAAGTAGTATCTGTCTAAACTACATATTTAGCTTTGTGTGTGGGATGGGTCATGTTCTCATGATGCTGAGAAAATGCTTGCTATTTGCTGCCACTCTTACTAGTTGAGTGCATGCTCTCGTCACTCGTTTTGTAACGTAATCGTAAGTACACCTGCATTTTCTTGTTAATTTTCACTATATGAGTAACTTCAAAGCACTTATAATATAAATAAATATATAGTTTGTTCATTCATGCAACCCTATTTAAAAGTTAGAGTAAAGTTTTGCCTTTAAATAATGCATAAATTAATAATAAATGAGCAGGAAAGCGGACCCTGGCGCTAGGCCGGGAAAACGCTAGGTTGAAGAAGAAGAATAATGTATAAATTAACACGATATTGCGTTACTTGTAATATCCGAATTTTGTAATTGTTAACACATAAATATTCTGAGATAATTCCAATCGGTCACCACACAGCATCTTCTGAAGATTAGGATACAAACATGTAAAAAGAGAGATAGACGGAGTCGACATACAAATATAGCTCTATTGATACCGTTTACTTTTTAAACTAGTGCATTGTTACGCTAGGAATCAGAGATGCACGATTGTTTGTGGCATAACTAACCGTCCGCGAGATACCTTCGCCACAATCCAAGCCTCGGGCGAAATTGCACTTCATTTGCGTGCACCGCTTCCGCGCCACTGCAATGTTCTCACGCCCTCTCGTGCTCTCCGGTCCGGTCCGGCGCAGCATCTCCCGACATTCCCGCAGTGATAGATAGATCGTTATCGAACCTCCTAATAATGCGTCGACACATGCGCCATCATGAGATATTATTTAGTTTTACGCCTTATAATTATACTCATCTGACATTCCGAAATTGCTCCCCACAACGAGCGTATTTTGCCAAGTCATCGTTCTCTCACGAGATGAAATGTAAGTGGGGTCATTTATGAGTGTTGTTTCTATAAGGAACGGAGGCTGTATGGGACCGGCACAAAAATACGAGACCGCGCATAGAAACGTGTTTAATCGGCGATGCTGGCTATAGTGGCTATGCAGCCGCGGGCCTATCCATTCGAACGGGACGGAGATATCACACGTGCACATAATGGTAGGAGCTTACGATGCAGCTTTTGATATCGTAATTAAGCCCAGAATGACCGGCGGGCGGCGGCGATGAATACATAATGTTTATTTTATAAGTAGGCATAATTTAAAATTTTAATAACTCTGCCTGAATGGTTATTAAATCAACGGCCGACGTCTCTCAGGAATTAGCCTCGACACATCGTAAAGTAAATCTTGAATAGAGCTTACGGAATGGATATCTTACGCGGCTTACTAACAGCTCAATTTATACGTTTTATCTATACTAAGTAGATACGATACGGCTTATCGAATGAGGTGCTTAGATACTGGATGGGTAATGTTGTTGAGAAGAAGCCGCGTAGGTGATGTAATTAAGAGGTCTTTATATATTACGTTGATACGGGGTCTAATAAGACACGAAGCTATTAATCGTCAAGCCAATACTATTTAATTGATATATACGCTGTGAGGTTGGAGCAGATAACAAGAGAAATAAAATAAGATATTAAGCGGGCCGTGTTCCCAACGGATAAGAAATGATCTTCGCGCGAGACGTCTTAACGTTAATAGCAAAGATTTAAATCTTATTACATAGTTCAGAAAATACTTGGAATTCTCGGCGAAGCTAATTCGATATTAATATCATAGATCTTAGAATTACTAGACTGATCTATTTCTATCTGGATTCTGGTGAATAAGGCCGCCAGACTGAGATTTCTAGACGTTAAAAAAGTCAATGATCGTCACAGTTCGGTGTGGTTCATCAAAAATAACTTCGCACAGTGGGTAAAAGCGGATGCACGTGCACGACAACCCGCGCTCTATACTGTTTTTATTGCACCCGTTTGCTTCTGCTTGCCTTTTTAAACACATATGTGCATCTTGCTATTTAGTTCTCGCCCGCACATTTCTGCTGAAAAAAAAAACGAGTATTAGTGCGCTTTTGTTTTTAAGATGGGAAGATAGCTACCATGATTGTTTTGAGGGCCATTTAGTGCGATAGGCATCTTTCTTTACGTGTTCCTTTTGTAAAACGTTCTTTTACGCATTAAGGAAATATAGGTTCTCATAACTCATTGTTATTATTATTACACTATTAGGAACAATCTTTCTCAAAATTAAGACTTATAATAATAACACACAGCGTCAACAGTTTTTGGGCTTGCAGTTTATGGAAACCATAACAAACGAGTGCCACCTATTTCAATGACGATAAAATTGTCCAAAAAATTAGTGCACATTCTAACATAATCAGAACTCCCCTTTGTTAGAACGCGAGCATAACGGATATCTGTTGTTCTTTTCCGAGCTCTCCCTTTTAGAGCTTTGTCGAAACATTTACGCCCTACATTGAACGAGAAATTCCAAACAATGCGCGTACGCATGTGCGCGGCGCGGAACACGTGCGCTGGGTCGGGTCAGAGTAAACAAAACAAACTACGATTTTTAATACGCCGCAAGGGAAGAAGCGGAGAACTTACAATCATTAATTGTGTTAACAAGGGCAGGACGCAAAATGCCCTACGAATAAAGGAAAAAAGGCGAAGAAAATACTGTTTTTGCACCAATATTGATGCAAAAAAGTTTTGGAACCTCGGGGCTAGATAAACCCCATTTCGTCTTTCTCACTTCTATCTCGTATATCTTCATGTTTATGTGACCTTCAATCTCAAACTCAACAATATCACCTAAATAGTAAGTTGTACTCCTGTTACGTATTCATAGAGTTGATCTTTCTCGTTTATTTTTCGTTGTAGACGACCGGTGCGGCGATCGTGTAGTGGGCGTCAGGCGGAATTGAACATGAATAAATTGAATTGTGTGACTATGATTGCCTCCTCATAGAAACACGTATAATACACTTGTCCATTATTGATTTTGAAATTGGAATTTTAGATATCTCCAGCCTTTGCCTTCGTGTACAGTGTACAGACAGCAGCAGACCCGAAGAGAACTACGTTTAAGATGATCTGCAGTTTGAACTTTCTATCACAACACAACACAACACAACAAAAAAAAATGAGTAATGTTCATTTTGAAAATGCAATTTTTCGCATTCTAGACTATCGTAACCTTGCCCATGCCATTTATTATTACCTGGCTTGAAAAAAACAGTGATTCTCTAACAAGCTAGCTGTCTAGCTGTCTTTATTATTTCTGATAATGGGAGAAGGGCGACCAATACTTTCACACTATTAATCCATTAGCTTGTTTTCGAGTTCACGCGAAAGATGTATGTAAATTCGAATTTGCCAAATTCTGTACCATGGGAAACGTTGCATAAACACGCGCGACAGTACCAAGAGAGCAGACGTAAAGAGAAGTTATTGAATTATGTCGGGACGGGTTGTACATATAATGAAGAGGCACAGCGTCGCGTCAAGGTACAAAAGAGGCGGTGCTAAAAGCCGAGGCGACATTGCACGGGGTCAGGCATCGATCGGCTCGGGGCGGGGCTGGTTCCACATTTGGCCAGATTTTTCAACCCAAATCATAGTTTTTTCCAACGTTTTTTTTTAATTGTTGGATCGGCGAGACGGCTTTAGTTTTTGTCGTTAGCACTTATTTTTATATATGTTCTTAATGTTTCGATTGTTAATCCCTAGATCTGAATGGATCATCTTGAATTTTAATGATCCCTCGATCGTTAAATTAACAATATTGTATTTTAAATTAATCCGATTTGGAATTCTCGAGCATAGGTAGCTCTTGTTCCAGGAAATTGTCTACATCATCATCATTAACTTAAGAGATTACTCTTGTCGGTGGAGTATCTTCCAGCTTTCCCTATCTTGCGCCAGCTCTTTGACTTTTTGATACGACACAAATTGACTACAACGACGAAATTGTCTACAAGCCTTTACTAAATAATTTGTACCTGAATGGAGAACGCAGTGAATGTGCTGGCTGATTCGTACGCGTATGGAGGCCTATACAAAATTCACAAATTGATTCATTTTAACATCGTTCCAGTTTTCGTTCTTAAATATTGGTGCGAGCGAGATGTGACGCGATTGATATGAAATTGAAATCCATTTGTAAAGTTCGGCTAAACCTCGAGTTACAGATGTGCAAATTGCGGAAAGTAGGTATCCAAAAAGATGAAAAATATCGGTGCTTAAACAAAAATATGAAAATATAAAGTTTTCCAAGTGGACATTTCGTAATTTATGAAACTTTCCATCGGCACATCAGTAGGCTGGTTTCCAAACTTGTGGTTATGAATGAATAAGCTATCGTAAGCTACAACAGGTGCCAGATCAGACACGAATTAATTACCATGACGTTCCTCGGGTAGGTAAAACATCCATCAAGTTTTGTTCGTCTCTATTCTGCTCTATGTACTCTGAATTCAAACGAGCTCCTCTTTATTATGTATGTTACATCAAAATGATTTGCTACCATTAAGTAAGTATGTATGTATCATTCAGGCCTTTAACATCTTGACAGATGATTTATGCAGCGTCTGTAAGCGAGGAACAACGTCTCTCGTGGCTGTATAAGCCAATGCGGGACCGGCATTTGCGACCGCATTTATGGCAGCTGAAGCAGGGAGCCATGTCGGCACCATCAGGTGGATTGTGCCTCTTTGCGCGTTTTCGGGCAAGGTCTTGGAACCATGCGTTGTCGTGAATTTCGCGACCTTTCGCGATGGTACCCCTCCATCCATCGCGATCTGACGCGAGCTCCTCCCAAGTGTCCCTATCGATTTCAAAAGCGACCATGTCGCGTTTCGCGCAGTCCTTAAAACGCAGCAAGGGACGTCCAAAGCGGCGCTTTTTAAATGCTATCTGGCTCAACATAATCTGCCTAGGCAAACGAGTGCTATCCATACGCTGCACATGCCCAAGCCACCGCAAGCGCCTCTGTTTCAGCAGGGCGGTGATGCTAGGAAGCTGTGCAATTTCCAGGACTCTCTCGTTAGTGACCCTGTCCTTCCAAGTGATGTTGAGGATACTCCGAAGACAGCGCATGTGAAAGGTGTTTAGTCGACGTTCCTGATTAGCGTACGACGTCCAGGTTTCGGCTCCGTACAAGAGCGTGCTCAGGACGCAAGTTTGATAAACAATCATCTTGGTCCTGATAGTAAGATGTTTGTTATTCCACACTTTTGTACGCAGCCTGCCGAACGTCGTGGCCGCCCTGCCGATGCGAAGGTCGACCTCACTGTCGATGGAGAGGTTGCTCGACACGGTGGACCCTAAGTAACAGAACTTGTCGACCACCTCTAAGGGTACAGTCTCCAGGAGGATGGATGGTTGGAAAGTGTACCCTTGCGCTAAAATTACGGTCTTCTTCGTATTGATAGACATGGAGAACAGGGAACAACGTGTTTTGATCAATCCACCCCTTTTTCACTATTTTCATAAATTTTATGTCATGAAAGTATTGCTTAGTATTGCTGTTGTGTTGTTTTTGATAAATGATAAGAAACTAATAGTTTAACATCGATACTCGATAGCAAAAGATGCAAAGTTGTATTAAAAGTTGTATTAAAAGTTGTCTCGCTCAATGGGCTTGCGGTAAATATGCCGATATCAAATAAAAATGGTCCGAATAGGAAAGCAAATCGGTCGAAAGTGGAACCACACAAGCACATGTCGGTTGAATACAATTGCAAACCCGTTACTAGCCGTGGCGTGCCGCGTACCTGCCACGCGATACAAATAAAACCCGCACTCGTGACCTATTTCTAAACCTATTAACGTATCGGGGAATGTCCTTTATGCAACTTTTAATTAATCCGAATTTTCTTTTTATTTTGTTTGAATTCGCTTCTCTTATGGGTGCTACAAACTTTGAATTAAGCTGTACCCAACTTCTGTTTAGTCCAATATTTCTCTCGAAGCTTGAATGCTGTTGTTGATTTTTTTTAACTCCTATGGCATACCGAGCGTGTCAATATAATTTTAATATAATATTTGAAGTGAAAACTTCTTTAGCGGCGCTGTGCACTTTTTGAGGTGGGGAAAAAATGATAAACTCGAGACAGCGTAAGGCGTAACGCGTAAGGCGTCTCTCCTCTCTTTCTACCGCACGGCGAAAATGTATGCCTGAGCCTGCTGTTTCATGTAGGCGGCGCAGGGCGCTTGCGTGAATTATGTTATGTGTGACGGATAATGTCATTGATTTTTGATTTAAATGCCATCTAGTGAGTTTCCCTCAAACTGGTATTAATATAACGGTAGTACCAGTAGTACCCACAGTGATGTGCTTAGGGGTTTCAAGTAATGCGACGATTCAACGCTAGATGGCGTTAACCTCAATTATACATAGTGCTGCAGACATTTTGCACTATATGGCCCTGTTATTAATATTTTGAGTTCCAATGTCGTTGAGTTTTCACTTCTGCCGGCACTCCCGGAGTGCAACCCGTTGTTTTTTTCTTAGTTCAAATTACTTATAATGTGTTCTTATTGTTATAACTAACTAGGCATTTTTTATGTTTAAGCCGTAATATATTGTTCTAAATACATACTTCTAATACATATTAGGTAGATGTTGTGTTGTATTGTATTTTAATTTGTTTTGCATATTCGCAGTTCCATGGCAGTAATACTGTAGGTATTACTACATATCATATGTTATTATTTATTCTCATCACTTGACACAATTTAACACTATGTGTCCACATTAGTATCAGAATCCCGTTTTATACCGCATCGCAAAACATGTTCGCGTCTGCGGAAGGAAGTGGCTCAATTACCGCAGGCTGCGTAGTGCAGCTACCTTATTCACATAACTTGACTGTACGCTAGTTTCTAGCATAACTTGACCTTAAGATCCATTGCGACTGTGCGTAAGCGGAGATCACTTTTATACTGGTTTTGGGACAATAAGCGCTGAGAATAAACGTGCAGTGTGCATCGGTGTGGTCACGTCGCGTTATAATGCGGCGCAATTGTTATGGGATCTGTTAAAGTCCGATTCACACGTGTTTAAGCAGCGGAAGGGTTGACTTTGTCGGCTTTCGACTCGTGCCAGAAATGTTTGCGTTGCGATGCGATATTGACACTTTACTTTATTCAATCCAAACTGTATTACCTGTATATACAGGGTGGGCCAAAAGGGTGTTGGCAGTTTGAAAAATTAATTTCAAAAAAACATCAAATCGTACAACATTTTTAATACTACTTTTAAAAACACAAGTTATGGAAATTTTATGACTCAAAATAATGTGTAGATTAGTGGCCCACTTGAGTTTCTAGGCGCTCTTGAAGGCAAAATCTCAAATTCTGGGTTTTTTTTTCGAAATATTCCCCTCGGGGATATTGGCGATTTTTCGATTTTTTTTCCTTTTGAGGTGCTCAAAAGCTTTTATCTCAAAGACTACAGATTTGAGGTAATCCCACAGAAAAAAAATCAAAAGGACCTAGATTGGGGCTGGGTGGTGGACATTTGTTATCATTCCTTTCGGAAATGAGATTAGAGCATCTGATTGGCAAAATGAAGTCGGTTATTCGCATCATTTGGTTTTAATTCATAAACAAACTGTATTTTTTTAAACCTTAAGATGCAAATTATGCTTCAAAACTTGTCGCAATGTTGAATTTTTTATTGTCCGTAGCCCAAACTCTCTTACGCGTTGATTGTTGCGGATTTTGCCGAACTGAACGTCGAACTTGCTCCACAATGTCGGCCGTTCTCTCAGAGGCTGGACGTCCGCCAGGCATTATTGCTATGTTCGAGCTGGTTGTTTCAACCATTATGATCAATTTGCGTATAACATTAACAACTGGAACCTCACGTTAATCTCGTAAATGGTATTCCTGTCGATACACCCATGGTGCAGTAATCAACGATTTAGGGTTTTGGTAAAAAGCTCATACACAAAATGCAGGCTCCGTTCCTGTGTACTGCTCTATGCCAATAAAATTTCCACGAAACGAGGCGTATAGCAACATACCCCCCCGCCGCATCCCGCCAAGCGGTTTTGAAAAATTCAAGATAAAACTACCAACACCCTTTTGGCCCACCCTGTACTTTCAAACAAAAAAAAAACGCAGTTCTGACTATAGATGTTAGAAATGCTAATAAATATCTGGGAGACCGAGCTTTGCTTGTAAAATATATAAAAACTCAAAAATGCTCGTTTTCCCAGAGATAAGACCTAGCTAGATCGATTTTACGCCCCCGAAAACCCCCATACAGCAAATTTCATCTAAATCGTAGAGCCGTTTCCGAAGATCTCCGAAATAATTACATGAATAAATATACAAGAATTGCTCGTTTAAAGGTATAAGATAATACAAAATATACATCAGAATAAAGATCCTTCTCTTTTTGGAATTATGAAGTTGGTTTAAAATCAAATCAAACCATCCTCAAAAATTCAATTAATCATCCTCTTGATTTCACCAAAGCCGAACAAACTTTAATCATTGCATTGTGTCAGGGGCGTACTGTCATACCAGCTTGTCCAGTTCTACGTAAACGCCTCCTTTTCGATACTATTTCAGTTTATTCACTTCGGCTTTGATAGATCAATTTAAACCTGGCACCGATTTGGATGAGTAATAATACAAATTGTGTTTTTGTGCCAAATGTCAAGAAGAAGGTAAAACCAGGGGCCGCAAATAAATGAATCAATTTAAAATGAGGGTTAGGACGAGTTAATATTAGGTATGCTACGTTTGTCACAGTCGTGACTTCACTAACGTGTATTTACCAACTGGAAGTAGAACAAGTCCAGTTGGAAATCGTAAAGTGGGGTATTAAGCGTTTCGTGAAAAAGAAACGAAATCCGTAGATATATCGTAAAGTAGTTCCCACAATAGTAAGATCGTGACCGTCCCGACGATCAGGAGCGAAGATAGCTCTGCACTTCCACTCTGCTTGAGAGTTACGTCGTGAGGGGACTTAATTGTGGATTGTGACCGAGATTATCTAACTGTATCTTAGGACTTGTTGTAGTGCCCATGCTACCTACTATACTGACAAGACAACTAAATGCCAGTAGGGAGCGTATACCAATCAGCCAATGTCAAACTAATGTTAACATAAAACGTTTCATTGTGTTTCAACAAATGTAAACTAATGTCTTAAGGTCAATGTGGTGAAGACAGTCTACCTGGTAAGACCGTCTACAAAGCTCGTTTAGCGCTTTTAACTCTTGCTCTACTTACAGAACGTCGGTACTGTCGGTAGAGCAGTAGGTGCGAACTTCTTCTTTTCTGACTGTGTCTGAGCGAGGTGAGGGTACTAATACGAGAGTTCTTGATCTGTGACGGTCTTCCCAACCAAATTTTACATGCCGGTTCTCCCCACATTGACCTTGTTCCATCTCTTTCTTAATATTCTTAAGTTGAAATGACTATCATTTTATTTGAAGATATAGTGTTGTTATAATTTCTAGCAACTCCTTTTAAAGATAGTTAGTAAGTTGGTATTCGTTGCTTTGTGGTACCAAACAGTGTGTCGTAACAGTCGTTACGTCTATATAGTCGCTGTATATCGGCTTAAGTTATCACAAACTACGTCGTTGCATAGCTAAGCAGGTTAGTTTTGAATAGTAAGCACCGATACCATCAATGCTCGGAGGTGTTAACCCAGGGAATGGGATTATACAAACGACGTATCGCACAGGTCG
Source organism: Cydia splendana (assembly GCF_910591565.1). Taxonomy (NCBI): domain Eukaryota; kingdom Metazoa; phylum Arthropoda; class Insecta; order Lepidoptera; family Tortricidae; genus Cydia; species Cydia splendana. Next base: position 11,121,174 of record NC_085964.1, on the reverse strand, counting down.
AACGTTCCTATTTGAATGTTTGTATCTAGAAACGGCTTGTCTCAATACTATGCATATTTTATGCTTCACATATGGTTCAACTTAACAATAACTCTATTGTTCAGGTTACGTCTTGTTTCATTATTGTGTAAACACAAATGAAGATTGACGCAGCGTAATAATTGTAAGGAAAAATATACAGGAAGAAATAAGCCGTGTAAATTTGTCGATACGAGGTAATTCTATAGTTTCTTATCGAAACTTTATATACTTAAAAACTTTTAGGATACGTATGTGTATCTGAACTTATACGAGTACATCAATTTAACACGCAAAATACGTACGCATATATAATCTTGGGGTCTGATTTTGTAGGAAGATACAAGGTAAGAAGCGGGTAAAATAAATTGGAAATTCAATTTGTCCTAAAACTTTCTCATGTGGAAACGGGGAAATCCCGCAGTGTTACGTACGAAGAAATGACTTTCAGCGCTGTGGACAAGTGATTTTTATACGAGACAGAAATCCCTTGAGAACTCGATTCTAAATATTTTAAATATTTCCATTCGTGAAAATTGGAAACGTTTTTATTGAAACGAAGAATCCTGGTAGGCGGCACCAGCTTTTTTATATTTATTGAAAAGGGAGACTTGGATCTTTACCATCTACTTAAATTTCGAGGATATTTAAAAATTGACTCGTTGAATGAGGAAAATGCAATGAAGTCTAATAAACTTTTTTTTATAAACGATAGGTTCGGCCATGTAGAAATAAGTAAGCTTCGAGTGCTCAATCTACATATGGCTTTCCTTACTTACTAGTAATAAGTTGTTTTATCTAAGTATGGAGTGAAAAGGTACTCTAAGCTTAAATACTTATTTCTAGAGATGCAACTAGGGTTGCCAGATGGTCGGGATTTGGCGGGATTCTCCCGATTTTTAGCATGTATTGTTCCCGATTCCCGACAAAGTGACAATTGTCCCGAAAAACAGCTTCACGTTATAAAACAATAATTTCAAGTTCCGAATTGTCGTCGAGCGAGCGAGCGACCCGCGCAGAGCGCGTCAGGGCAGAGCAGCTGACGTAGTGCCAATAATGTAAAATATCGTTGTTTTTAATACAATTACTTTAATTTGAATGTTTTTTTTTTTCCCGACCTAAGTCCCAAAATCCCGAAAAATTTATGTTTTTTCCCGATAATAGAGCGCTTCGATCTGGCAGTTGTTTGGCCGGATACCGGATAATTGGCCTGACCATCGGCCGAATATTCGGTATCCGGCCGCCGAATATTCGGCCGGCGGAACTAATATACCTACATTTAGGTTTTTCAGGTGCGCATTGTGCAGGTTTCGATCTGTTTCGTAGGTAGTGAACGTTCGCGCGGACTCATTTCTTCGAAATGAGTGCGCGTGCAAGTGAGTGGGATGTTTAAATTGTTTTAAAATAATAAACGAGTACGATTATGACCCTGACTGTTACTTATTCCAATTTTGTTTACTCCGAAATCAAGCAAGGTTACTATCCGGTATCCGGCCGGATAGGCTGTATACCGGATAGATAACCGAATATCCGGTGCATCTCTACTTATTTCCCTACGCGTTGCGTGCACCTATTTTCTACCTGTACTTAATACATGATCTATTTTCCAAATATACCTACTTATCTTGGTACACCCAGACCCAGATGTACTCGTCTTTGGTCAAAATAATATGAATTTTAAATTATAGACACCAGATTACAACCTTTCAAACAAAATCAATTGTTAGTATCATTGATGTGCTTCAATTTACTTCAACTAATAGGTGCGTAACTTCGAGTAGGTATAATCGTTTTCTCAAAAATGGACGGCAAAGTCGACTTTGCCGTTTAAAAAATAGGTCGCGAAGCGCGTAGTTTATGGTCAGTCAAAAATTAAAAAGTTAAAAACATTGCAGTCTCGATTTTGGGACTGCAATGTTGCATACAAATTCCATTATTTGTCGAGTTCCAAACTTTTTAAAAGTTGAAATGGCCATATCAAATGAAGGCACAGGCCCATTAAACAGCCAAACGGATGATTAGTACCGTGACTATTTAGCTGTCTCAAATAGGTTGACGTATTTTCGGCAGAAAAATACACTTCTATTTTTTTATAAAAAAAATAAAAAGGCGGCAAAGCTAATTTTTTCAATTGTTTCTACTTTTTTCTGTGAAAATATATACGTAAGAACGTTGCTTTTGTAAAATATTCCTATTATATTTATATTTCTTGCACCATTTTTGAGAAAAGCACTATATATGACTCGGCTGGAAGGCTACTTGCTGGCTTCGGATTCAATTAAACGGACTCCCAAGGTCGTCCGTTTAAAACGAATCCTCAGCCTGCAAGTAGCTACTTCCGAGCCTCGACAATAATGTACTATTTGTTACCCTACAAAATAAGCGCAACACAGTATCAGTACATTTTGTACACTAGCCCTCATTAAAATTGTTGAGGTACCGTAATATTAAGATAAAAGGTATCCATGAGTAGGTACATTACAAAGGTATATGTACAAGGGACTCGGCGTTGTAACCGTACTTGGGGTGAATAATGGGATCGCTTTACCTAAACACATAAGGTACACGTCTAACGAAACATCAATATTCTGTTTACGTGACCTAACTCTCCTCACTGCTTTGTAAAGGCTATACAGTTTATTTCAATTCTATTTAGCCGAACAGATATATGACTTCTGAGGCTTGTCCGCTTGTCCACGATATTTGAAAATTGTGAGCGTTTCTATAAATCTGCATTTGTATAAACATTTATAAGAGCATATATTTATACCAAAATGTTATGTCGTTTATTTAATGTTTGTTACACGCCTGCAATACGATGTACGATCTAATGAAATACCTACCATAAAATTAAAATTTACCTCGACTGGTTTCTTTACCTGATCGTTTACGTTTACTCCTCTATTAAAACGATCATGACAACTGATTAACCGTTGATTTTTCTAAGGTCACATTAGACCCGTAACAAGTGTGTAACTCCCCTTGTCGGCCGCGCCCCGGATTAAATTGTTTAATTGACGCTAATTGCCGGACACCCGCCGCGTCGACTAACGAACCTTTCAAGCGGACGCTAAAACAGTTATTTTAAAATTACCACAGTAAACGGCATATATTTTACGCTGGTATTTTATACAAAAATTGGATTCAAGTAAATTAAATCAATTAGGTACCTATCTTAAAATGGTCAACTATAAGTTTTCCCTGGAAAGAACAGCAAGGGAGGCGACAGTAACCTTTGGTTAGGGTAGGTTTGAGTGCCCTTAATGTTCGCTTGAAAAAATCACAAATTTTAGAAGATATTTAAGACGATAAATAATATAACATAAAAAAACACTTTTACTTCGTTACCATTCGACACCCACACCTGAATACGGCAAGTCAATAAATTTAAAATTAGATAGCAGTTTTAGGTCGCTCCACATTTCTGAAGATGATGTTCGTTAGCGTCTTCATGATTCCAATCAGCAAACTTTGTTTAATATCTCCATCTTAATCAAACACCTCTCCATCTTAATTCAGATATTGTAGAGCCAATGTTTTATTCAGCACGTCCTTTCTGGGTATTAGTCCTTTCAATTTGTTTATTTATTCATCGCATATTTACATTGGGACGATACTGGTGTAATCATCACCTCCGTTCTTGATGATACGTACGTATGCGTAAGTCTTGTTTACGTTGCATAAATAATAAAGGGCCGACACAAACTCAATTGTACTGGATGACTACGCTTCAAAATAAAATGTCATAAACGACATTTCGCCCAGTAAATATTAGGATTGTGTTGTGTTAGTTATATCATATCTATATATTAAGGATTAGCTTGATCCTAGCCTAGCATTACTATTTCGTAACTTGATTTATAACTTATGGCAGTGTTCTTTTAAACGTTTTATCGCTGTTATGTGAGTAGTGTACAAATAAAGTGTTTGACTCGGGGGAGTTAATTGTTGGCTCGTCCGTCAAAACATTCCCCGCGAGAATTTTGCACATGTAATTATGTCAAGTTCTACAAAGTTCACTGACGTCTGATTTCGTTACTGTTTAATATTCCATTTCAAATTCAGAATAGTTTTGTTATGCGTTTATGAGTAAACTAAGTTCAGCATTATCTATTTATATGCATATTCAAGAATACAGTGAGCATTGTCGTTTTGAATACATACCTATATGTTTAGCGAAAATTGACGTCATTAAGTGTCATCCTGTATTGTTTGTTCACGATGTCAAGGCACCAAATCTAAAAATGCTTTTGATGTCCGAACTCAACATTTCTTTTCTTTAACCTAAAATCGGAGGGCAAATGGAGCGAGAGACAAAGTGAGCCAGATCTGGATAAAGGAAATCGGATTAGTTTGGATAGCTACTCTTTTAATTGCACACTCACAAGGGCGACGCGTCGAATTTACGGGTACGAATTTCGGTCTGATGAGTACTTGATGTTGTTTTGTGATCGTGAGCTGCTATTAAGCGCAGCTGCAGTGATTAGATTCTCTTTTAAGGATTTTAGATATGTTTGTTACTCGATTAAAGGATAGCACCAGATAAACGGGGATATTTGGATATAGACGTGTAATAAGTTTTTTGACTAACTTATTTCATTATTGAAAAACACTAGTGTATAGTAATTTCAGTTTGTTGAATAAGTAGTAAGTATGTTTTTACAGCCATCCGTGCCTATCAAAAATGCGATAACCTAAACATCTGTGCGACCAGTTTAGTAAAACGTAAAAAACTTTTAATTAATTAGCAAGTAATATGTAAACAAACGTCAACTCATAACATCGTAAACTCATCGTCGCCACTCATTCATGCAAGTTTGGTTACAAATCGACTACACATCCAAATACTATTTACTAACGCGTGTACACATTGAATTGATACAAGAAGTAAACTATATTATTGCGTTCTGAATAACGGGTATTAATCTATCTAGAAATGAATGTAGTCATGAACTTATGAGATAAATATAGTAGCAGGTACTAACGAAAGCCATGCTCGCACGGAATTTGATAGCAAGCAAATACTTAAATCATATTGCTATCCCACCAACGTAATTCGTGTTTAATCGTGAGTTTAAACACTAACCTATATATAGGTAGGATAAGCAAGATCATTGCTTTGTTTGAAGATTAGGTGTAAGTATGCTATTCACTCGTGTGAAATATCTTGGATGATGAATTCAAACCAATATATAGTTAAAGATAACCTTAATTAAACATATAATCCTCTCTAATAAGGTTAAGTACATTATCCATTTAGAAATGATAGAAAAGTACCTATTCGTATTAAAGTGTTACCTTTCTAGGGCTCTCATAAGGTGCTGTACTGCTGTAGGTATATAATATTCATGCATCTCTAAAAACGAAATGAAATTGAACGAGAAATGTGAATGCACATTTCAAGGACTGAAATTAAGTAGGTAATGTCAAATGTAATTCTAATGTTTACACGGACGATCCGGCCGGGACTTATATAGGTAATTTAAAATGAATCGGATTCTTTCAAGGATCAGATACCAGGCATCGTAACGGGCCAAATCAAAATGTCAGATTTTAACGGTATAATATTTTTAAAATAGATTAACATTACGTTTTCTTTAACGTTGGTATGTGTCTGCTCATTGATACATCATTAAATTATTAAAATCGTAAGTACCTAGTTTGTTTGTATGTTCGGTAGCAAGCGGAGAGTGATCCATACATACGCGAGCAAGCTGTAACATCATGCCAAGTATAAACAATGCAGAGCCAACGGCCGAGGCATTTTGCCTCCCTTTCCTGTTAGATCTGTTTTTTTTTTAGCCTATTTGAGTGTCGCACTGCTGGGCAAAGGCCTCTCCCCTTAATTCCACGAATCCCGATTCTGTTTCCATCTTTTTTTTAAATCAATTATATTTTTTATGATTTTGTAAAGTGCAATTCAATAGAAATTGCTAATAAGCAAACAAAAAAATAGCTTCATTTATTCGTACACACGTAGGTGTGTGTTCATTTTGTATTGGAAATGGGGCGCTTGGCAATTTATTGGTGGTTGATGATACTCATCGTTAACTTGATCATGTTGTTTAACTTCCAGTTTGTAATAAATAGTATTTTACTACCGAAATGAATTAGAAATATGTACTAATAGTTAATTGTTATGCAACAGACTCAAGATCTGCCGAAAGGGTGATTATGGTGTACAAATGTAATAGGCCCTCTATATAACAATCAGGAAAACCAACAGGATCTGGATCATCAGTCACTATAGTTTCACTAATTGTAACAATGTCCGTTTATGTTAGTCGATGTATCTGCAAAGACGATTATTAAACGTCAATAAAAGCTGTATCGAAAGTTAAAATGTTTACCTACTTTTGAGAAGACAGTTTGACGTAAGATTGTTTTCTAGTGAGCTACCTCGGTGCCGTGTATAAACAACCCCGCCGTGTCAACGGCCGCGGCATTGTGAACCCTCCCTTCCCTCTTTTTAGGGCTACCAATTTCCAAATAATATTATTGGGGTTTTTATGAGTTTCACGTCTAAGCTTGTACTGTTGGAATATAATTTTTAATAATTTAATCTTTTCAATTTTTAATTGATTTTAGCAGAAATTATAATGAGATTGAAAAATAAAACTAATGAAAAACAAAACTAAATATCATTTCATTTCATTTATTTATTGCATTCCATGGTATTTACAGATGGTATTTTAAATTGGATTGAACAGCATGGACCCTGAATAGGGTATGGCAAGTTAACCTTAATAGCTAAATACATACTTAAAGTTACCTTATAAAACATATTATGTATTGCTTAATATCTAGTTAGTTTCATCACAGTAAATAATAATTAAGGAATCTAATTAACACTAATAATAATCAATACGAATTTAAATGCTATACTTGTTTATATAATGCAATGATGTCAAATATTAATAATCGAATTTAAGCTGTCGTGAGTCATACTAACACTAAGCGATACAATACCACTAATAATGTCAATTCTTATATAATAATAATAATGTCAATTTATTTATAATAATAATTATGTAATTCATTTATAATAATACTTCATTTAATCATTCCATTACATTGAGACAAAGTTATTGGTTTTAGTAAAATTAATAATTCTCAGTCGTAATCACTATTGTCAGATGCCATAAATTCTTGATAAGAATAAAATGATTTATCAATTAACCACGATTTCAGTTTATTTCGAAACATATTATAAGTTTCAACGTCTTTAATAGAATCTGGGATTTTATTATATATTTTTATCGACTGATAATGGGGCCCGTTTTTATACATAGTTAATTTAGGTTCAGGGAGAACTAGTTGTCTATTTCGACGCGCGCTTTTAATATGACTGAAGGCACACTACATTTTGTATCAGTAAGTAGGTATATTCGTATTAATGGCGGTTATGCTCCAACAAAGATAATAGTTATAATTTTACGTTGTTTTAAACTTAACTTTTTCGATAACCTATTTATACACCATTAAAAACAAACAACTAATATCCCTCTAACTGATATTGGAAATAAAATGAGCCATCGACATTATTTACATTATTAAGTCATAAAACTAACGTCTGTATTATAAAATCCAAAATCCCATAAAAACTCAATAAACCTGACACGTTAAAGTCAATATTTTATAGGAAAGAAAATAAAACGATTACCGTCAACCCTATAAAGAGCTAACCCTCGGCGCGGCAGGGAAGCGATTTCAAGGGTGGCTTGGCTACAATATTTCCTTCTCCGATAAGGAGCTGTATTTATATCGTTTACATAGCGTGAGCCAGAGTTCGTCCAGCATAGGCGTGGTCTCCGATCGCATAAGGTTACTACGGATCCTTTATACTAGTTGGCCCGAAGCGAATGCTCGCTTGAGGGAGTAAACAATGAGAAGAATAGCCAAAGAATTAAGCCCGCCAAGACACATCAACGATAATAACTTTTATCACGCTCCCTTTTAAATGAACCTTTGATGACTTTATTACGTTAATTGACTGCTTTTGTACGTTTTGAAAAATTACTAATGTTTAACATTGCTGATGATGATGGCTTAGATTTGTTTCAAGGTACAACGGTTTTATTTAATTCTATGTAAATTAAAAGAGGAATGTAATATTTTTTTCACCACACCAGCTCGGAAAGGCTTACTTTGCATTTCAAAAACTGATAGCAAAGTTGCATTTTATTCACATGTGAGGCAAAGTAATCAAATGCAAATTTTGAGTTGTTTACTTATGTTTGCTGGTAGAATTGACTTTTAAATGATGATTTTGGATGATAAATATTTAATAACATTCATTTGGATTTGATTTGGTTTGATTTTGTTTGATATTTTACATTAATTAAATATTGGTTCGGATTGGTGTGGAGAAAAATTTGACGTTTATCAATGTACGATTGTCATCTTGGCTAGCTAGGCCCCTTCTCTCTCTCTCTCTCTCTCTCTCTCTCTCTCTCTCGCTCTCTTCTCTCTCTCTCTCTCTCTCTCTCTCTCTCTCTCTCTCTTCAATACTGGTCTATAAAAAAATACTCAGAATATTTGATTGTACGTCACGGAAAATCAGGCATGCAGAAGACGTAAAACTCCACGTCCCTATTTCTAGCCATAAAGGGTAAATAATAAAACTAATAACAAGTTCTGTTCGCAAATCTCGGCGCCGTGACGCGAATGAGAGAGAGCACCCCGCGGCTATTGATCTGTGGACGGTCTCGTGTCTAACTTATATTGCTTCACAGCCTGAACTTCTTTTTATTTTTCAGTGGATATAGCCTGTTTTTAATTTAATTCTACCGAGCTTAGCGTATCTGCAGTAGCTCCGTTCAAAACAAGTTCATTGCTCGTTTTATTTCATGAGACGATGGATAAGATGGTAGAAATCGGATCTGACAAACACATCTTATTCGTAGATAAATGGATTTTTTTTACATATTTACGGTGTTGTAGGGGCTGTCCATAAATTACGTCATCGATTTTTGTCGATTTTTGACCCCTCCCCCCCTATAATCATCCAAAAATCATGCTTCAAATGACCCCATTTCCTCCTACTTCATGCTACCGTCGTCCTATGTCCAGACCCCCCCCCCTAATTTGAAATGACGTAATTTGTGAATAGCCCCTGAGTGTGTGGTTTGTTTAATATCAGTATATGTCTGCCTGCACTGTGTATGGTCTGTAATAGACTCTAAGGCAGTGGTTCCTAACCTGGGGGTGATTACCCCCGCGGGGGTAAAACTGGTATTTTGAGGGAGTAATAAACTAACCTAACATAACAATACAACAAACGTACACGTTTTATTTTTTATTACCATTGGGAGGAGGGGTAAAATCAGGTTCCCTAGTTAGTCATAGGGGTGACCGGACTGAAAAGGTTAGGAACCACTGCTCTAAGGCCTATGATGATGATTTGAAGTCAAATGTAACAGTGGAGATATCTAAGATAGAGGGTGAATGTATGAAAATGAGAATTTCAAAATTTCGTAAAATCAAGATTCTCTTGACACTAGACTACTAAAGTCATCAAAATAGCTTTTTTTCACGATCGTAATAAATGAAATACTTAAATCCGCGTAATCGTCCAGCCAGTCAGCGGAAACGCGAAGCAAGATATCTGGGGGCGGGTGATGTATCGGCACATTCGCTAAGAAATATTGTCGAGCGCACGCGATATACTTAGGGTAACCACATATCAGATTTCTATAGTTTTTTTCTATAACACGACAGTGGCAAAAAAGCCTATTACGTCCCTAAGTTGGAAGCGGTCTAGACACTTGTAATTCTAGCCCTAACTCGATTACGACCCTAGGAGTATACAAAGAATAAGGATGTTGTTTCTGGATTCTGCCAACACCCTATATTCTTGAACAAGAGGAGGTTATCTAGTAAAGTTATATAGGATACGAATACTTACCTGATAACATGAAAACATTATCTTATCTCATCAACAGTGTCATATTAAATGAGACGGGATAGGAAGCTGAAAAATATTTAAGTTGTTTGTACATTTTCCCAATAAAAAAAAATCGCTTACATTTCTGTATTCGTGTTGCAGTCCTAACAAATGTCCAAAATTCCTGACATCCCAAAAAGATAAATTCTGACGTCTGGTAAGTGGTAACCCTATGAGTATCATAGCAACGTCCCTTACATTACATGGCCCCCCTGTGCCATTGTCGAAGAAGGGAAGTTGATCTATATCCCATTTCATGATGGCTACTCTAATGATGTGTATGTAGTACCTATTACACATTTATTCTAGACTAGACATTCGAAGTTTATATGTCAATTAGTCATTAAGTATATATATTCTTTTCTTTAATGATTTTGTTTGCCAGCCTTCTTAAGTACCTACATTTTATACAGCTTATTATTTTTTATCATAACAATGAAAATTAGTTTTAGGAAAACGCGTAATTGTAAATTGTGACCCTTTGTTTTGATTACGTTTTGTTTTATATTAAACGAGCTTTGGCAAAGGTATTTCCCTCGGGAGCCAGACTTTTTCCAAACGTGTCAAATTTGGCCGTTTCGGGCTAAGGTGCCACTCAGACCAAACGTTACCTTAATTAATGCTATGCTGTAGTACGTCACACCAATAAAAACTTTAGTTTAACACATTCACTGCTCCCGACGCACATGTGCGTTCACCGTCATACAAGTTTGTTCCTAGGCCACGCCCCCTGCCAAGTGAATGCGATAATCGGTACAAATATTTTTCAGCGAGATGTACCCACACAGAAATCATTTGATTTGATAAGTACGTGTTAGTAGTAATCCAATACTATAACTACTACAGTACCTACTAAATAACTAGCAACGTTTTCAGGTTTGAACTTATAAAAAGTTTCACGTTCATATAAATTCTAATCCTGATTTAAAATGACGTCCTCCTATAACGTTTAATCTAACTGTTCTCATTCACCACAGGGACGAATGGTTCGCTGAGCCTGTCATAAAAGTCATAAAATAGCATTTGAGCACAATACGAAATATTAAATAACGCGACCGTTTCGCGTTCTAAAAATGATATATGTGTATTTCTCGTTCCGCAATGCAGTGGATGCATGGGGTAGCACTGGTAGCAGGCGTATACTTACACAATATAATGCGAACAGTATCTTCACATGTCGTGCGCTCGTCCAGTTACTTGCTCTACCATTTTACTAAACGTGGGAATCGAATATCCTAAAAATTACTACCTTAAAATATAAAATAAAAGAATTTACGCCAAAGTTGATCTAGGTATAGATACATGCCAGATGAATTTGGGGTTACTGAGATACTTCCCACAACCCCAGAGTTTAATGTAAATAAAAACATCTATTGACCAACCTCTTCAGCAAATAATGATTATGCGTTATTACGTTTTTAGAATGTATTTAATACTTGCCAGGAAACCCGCCAGTCTCATATTAACTCATTCAATTAAAATGTCACCGTATCTCATACTAAAGCTTCGCTTATGCTACTAGACTTAACAAACTGCGATCTATCCGGATACTAACTATTATACAAAGTCGATATACTTGTAATGTTTGTATTGTGAAGTGGAGTAGCGTCCGTACGCTTACTATCGGGGTTGGGCTTGCCACAACTCGCGTATAGGGTGTCACTGCAATCGCTTACCAAGTACGGGAGGTTTGAGGACTTGAGTGGTCCGGTATAAGTGTGCTCCCTTATGAAGGTTACGAGAATATGGATTTCGAGGTCACGCCACACTGGTTAAGCCAAAAGCTGAACTTGTCCGTGTTCTGGCTAGCAACGAATACCAGGCTGAGAATGGATCCCGTTTTACGAGTACTACTACTTATACGACGCGGTAATGCCGGGGTGTGAAGTGAACAAGACTAGTACATGTACTTACATATACATATACTAGGCGGGCAACATAAAAAAGTTACTTATTTCCCTAGAAACTCAGCAAATTTAACAAGCTTTACTTTACTTATTAAAACGGTGGGGGTATGTTCTTAACGAGCATTTGTTGGCTAATTTACATGTCTGAGGAATCGTAGCTTGAATAATTAATCTTAAAGATTAGATTTACGGAGTTCATTCGCTTTGCTGTATTCAACTAGCACGATTTTCAGACATAAATGTTTAAATTTTAATTGTGTACTTTTTAGGGTTTGTTTTTTCTTTTATTCACTTTCAAGGTTGTATATGTTGTATACGTACAGTTACAAGTAATGCCAAATGCAATACATTTGTTAGCTGTAACTAACTATTCTACAACTACTGTTTTTCCTTAGTTATCAGATCGTCTAGACATTTGGCAAACGTCTGCAGTTTAAAGGCGTCGCTTTTTATTTATAGCCTGGATAACGTAAAAGCTTGTCTCCAAAACAAAATGCACACTGCCAGTCTAATATTACGGATGTGAAAATAATTCTGGTCGTACGTTTGCTATAAAGAATCGTACACTCACTGCCCGATTCGAACTTTAAGATACGTCAATTAATAGATCTAGAAACGATATGTGTCAGTGTCAAAAGTGACGTTTTTGTTTGAAGAAACGTCACATCTTAAAATTTTCAATCACCAACTACAAGCAACACTGCTTGAAAAGCATAAATATGATCTTGAATGTTGTCACGAATATGTTTGGTGCTTTTTAAGATAAATGCACGTTATGTTGAGAAGACTTTTGGTATTTCTGTAAACATTGCTACATCGTAATTAGATCAATAACTGGTACTGTACTCGCTAGGCACACAAACCTGGAGGTACACAAAATCAGGAATTTTGTTTCCGTAACAACAACACAGGGCTATTGATTGGATCATAATAAAGGGAGACGGGCGGATGTTGGCGATTTAGCTGTAACAGCGACATGGCTTTCAAATTGATTGTTCTCGACACCAAAATCAATAGTAACGATTTTATTATTGGAGCTGAGGGTCGCGCCCTCGCCTTTCGAAGAAATAACTTCGAGAATAATGACTTTTGTTTTTGAGACCTTTCGCAATATCTGCAAGGCGATATTGCGACTTACACAACGAGTTAATTAAGATTTTCTTTTTCGCCTTGATTATTTATTAATTATACCAACTGTGTTTGGATGTATTTTTTTGCATCGCGGACCCGTGCTTTTTACAATGTGTAGAGGCATTGTAAAAAGCACAGGTCCTACTACAAAGCATAGTAATGTAGAGTGTAGACTCTACATTACTATGCTTTGTAGTAGGAATAAAAGCAATGCCGCGACAGTTTCAATACTAATATTAGCCTATTGTCTACATTTTATGAATAAAAAAATAAAATTTACGCTCGCCAATACCTGTGATTTTTTATCATGACCAATGTTCTATAATAATCTATAATATTGTTTTAAACTGCTGCTATGAGTATCGCTCATAGCAGCAGTTTCATCATCTCATCATCGTGTATTGTTTATGTTTATACCAATATCTATGTTATAAAATATAACGGCACTTCAGAGATTCAGCGCGACGAATTTGAAGTAGAACTTTGTGTCCCTAATGCTTTCGTTTATAAATAAATCAGCATTTGCTCCGGCCGAGCGTCCTTGAACTGTGTCGTGCAAACCGTATGTTTCCAGGGCTTTCTCAACATTCCTTGTTGAATCTGGAATTAGATACTCACCTGGGGTAGGGTAGGGTGGTTGGTTTAGCTGATAGCGTGACGCGAAAACGCACAAGAAAAAGCTGAATGGTTTCCAATGGCTGATTTTTGTATGTTAGTCGCACAGAATAGAAGACTTTTTGGAGCGTTGTTGTAATTAGAGGCCGGTTGCGCCAGACTATCTGTAATCGTAATTCCTGTTATGGGATGATTTCTATTTTTTTGCCGGGTTGGTGTAACCACACCTTAATCGTTACTGGTGCTCGGCTGTTTCGAGTGATATTCGTACCTACTGAGGATTCAAAATCATCATCAAGTTCTTTGGGTAATAAAACGTTAGAAGTTTAGCAATTGAACGCGACGTTTTTACATTTCATAAGATAGTCGTCTCTTTACGCCTGTCTAGACAGTGGACAGGGCAGAAACGCGTTAAGACGACGCTACAAGACATCTGTCTATTTAGATCCCACGCCTTAATATCCTATAATTACATAGTTATATAAAATACAAAGAGCTTATAAACTGTATAATCGGGAAAGATATATAATTACATATAGAGGTATACTCTTTCTCGATTCGTGAATGATTTCTGTTTCGTAAAATGTATTTTCAAGGCTGTAACTATACCAGTGGTTCTACCATGAGTTCCGTGAATGACAGTCGATAGTGAGAAAGTTAAGGAAAATGTATGGAGTAATTGTACAGTGCCTCTACCGGTTACTTAAAGAACTAAAAATTACAATTGGTACCATGAGTTACAAACGTTTTCACGTGAGTTTTCCATACGTGCCTAACTTCACACCTAAAACGCTCTCTTTCTAATTATATAATGAAAACTGAGACAAAATTATTCTACGTAAATACTTTACGCGAATAAACTTGACAAATGTCATCGAAAAATACGTGCGTTTCCGACGTGACATTTCTGTCAACTTCTAAACACAACAAATACACAGATTTTTCACGACTTTCCATGCAATTTTCAACTTAATATGTATTAAATTATAGTAGTACGTGAACTTCAAGCAAAACTTTAAGGGATAAATCAATTAATAGCTCAAAAAAAGGCTGATTTAGTACAAAGGTAATGAGTTATACTTGACATCATATTATACTATTTCTACTGTTTAGTTATGTACATTTGCGAAGATCACTTTGCTTACGAGCAGTTTTCGCTTTTAGGCAAGAACCTATTGATCGAAAACAACATTTCCATGAAAACCCGGATGGCATCCAGAGCTAAATACATGCATGCAAGAAGATCGTCCGTCGTTCGTATGCATGTAGAAGTTACATAATAAGAATTAAGGCTCAATACAAGGAGCGGTACATAGACATGTTGCTGTGTTTTTGTTGCTCGGTGCACATAACACATAGTAAGAACATACCGCAAGACCTATTATAATATGTACACAAGAATTCCTACGTATTTTATTAAGTGTATCTCCTTAGATATCACGGGCCTATAAATCCCGGTCTTTTGATAGGCTTGCGTGGGGATATAGATCCAACACGTAGAGGCCCTTTGGAGAGCTTTAATGTCATGTAGAACGCCTGCTGGAACCCGTTCACAGGCGCAACAATAGACACCCATGAACCGGTCTCAGCAGGCATTGGGACTATTGTAGAAAAAGTGAACAGTATACCGGTCTATGGATTGATGTTTGGGTGGACAATGAGATTGGGCTATTGTAAAAGAGGTCCGGACACCTGCCATTATTAAGTATTATTATCTTAAATAAAATAAAACATATATACAAATGTTCTGTGAGTTTATTTATTTTTCTTTACTAAGTATAGTTTATTTTCCGATGTTCAAGTTCTTGTGTTTGGTAGGTAAATAGTTTTTCATGTCAATTTGGTAACCGGAAATATAAAACTTTCTTCAAAAACATTTGCTGGTGGTTCAGAATCTGAAATTTTAAATAAGGTTTAAACACATTTACTGCCAAAAACCCGCTGCGTGAGTTCATTTTCTGCGTGGGCACTGAAAGTATACTCGAGATCATTTACTATAAAATTAAGATCGCTATTAAGGTCATACGTAGGGTCTGTGCGGAAAGAGAAGAGTCGTAGGCATAATGTATGGGCTCCCCTACATTTCAAGACTCTTCTATTTCCGCACACTCTATTAGATAATGTTACTTAGCAGTAGGAGACGGCCGCTGTCATGATGCGGACGGAAGCGGACCATTATATAATACATACCTATTTTAATATTTTAAGATTTCTTCTCATGTGTGTACTATTTTCATCATAGGTAATATGTAGCCAAAAGTAGCCTCAGAGTAGCCTGTATAATCGCCCCGTATACTCTGCTTCCTATTTTTTAACACGCAAAGTTATAATTTTAACTCGATTATTAATGATGTTTACGTAATTATCATATTTTGCAATTTTTTTCTTGAATACTTACAATATATTTTATTTTATACATTGTTTACTAACATTGATGTGTTTATTATTTTCGTAACTATGGCAACGTTAAATCTTTAAAAATTGTAGAATGAAGGTTTTTTTTTTTTTTTTTTTTTAAATGGCGTTTATTACAGTAGCCAGTGTCATGTCGATATGTATATATAGATGGTCAAGCAAATCATGTCAGTAAAAAAAGGCGCGAAATTCAAATTTCCTATGGGACGATATCCCTTCGCGCCTACATTTTTCAAATTTGCCGCCTTTTTCTACTGACAAGATCTGCTTGACCAAGTATAAATCGAAAATTTAGAAATTATAATGAGATAATTAATAATAGTTGCTGATTTCAAAAATGGTATATATCAAAGTTTCAATTTATTAAGTTCACAGAAAGAAGCTAGAGCTAAAAATATAAATTTGTCTTTGGATTTAATCAATTGTATAATAGAAGTAGGTAAGGAAACTTTAAGGTGAAAAAGATCCGTATAAAGATAATCATGATTATATAAAGGGCATGCAAGAAAAATGTGATTTAAGTCACCTTCCTCCTGCCCACATTCGCACAGCGAGGAGTCTCGACTATGGATTTTTTTCAGATGGACAGGAGAACAGCAATGGCCCAGTCTCATTCGAATAATTATGGAACAGAACTGTTTTGGGATAAAAATCCTTGAGAACCAAGGTTTTCTTGGTACATCAGGTTGTACAAGGTAATAAGATTTGGTTCGGGATCGATTAGCGGCAGTCCACTTGGCCGACCAGGCTTGGAAAAGCCAACTAGAGGCCAGAGGGACTAAATCATAACAGTAGTTCCTGAAAGGCGTTTTGTCACCGCAAACCACGGCTTCCTTCGCTACCCGATCAGCTCGTTCATTCCCTGAGACCCCTGAGTGGCCCGGAACCCAGATCAAGGCAACCTCAAACCCCCTTTTTTTACAAATTAGAAGATTCTCCTTAATTTGGAGGATAATTGGGTTGTGGAATTAGGACGAAAACGGGTTAGATAGTAGTGCTTGTAGACAACTACGGGAATCTGAAAAGATGATAGCTTTCTTAAGTTTGAAAAGAATAATAAACTTCACACTCTCCAAAATGCCAATACATTCTCCAGTATATACAGACGTTTCAGGAGGGCATTTAATTTTTTGTACTATGTTATATTGAGAGTGGAAAACTCCTACCCCCACACAGCCAGTTGGTGATAATTTAGACGCATCACAGAATATAGTGTTCCAGTCATGCCATTCGCGCGTAAGGATCTGGCGGAGATACTCATCTGCATGAGGATCATTATGACAAATGTCGAAGTTTAGAATAACGCGGGGCTGGTAAATGATAATCGCGTAGTTAAATTCATACAAAGGTAGTCGGCGGGTATGGTAAACTGGATCTTTGAGAGTTTGAAACTTTCTTAGGCTATTCACAAGACAGGGTAGGTCAAGACGATTAGGGGCAGACACTGCTTTAAGGTCATATAAACGGTGAATGATAGGATGATACGAGAATTGTAGCGATCGGAAAAAATAACTATCCGCTAAGAATTGACGGCGCAAAGCGAGGGGAGGCTCAACACACTCTACCTGCATAGCCTTGATTGGGCTAGACCTCATTGCACCCAAAATAATTCTTAGGGCTTTCGATTGGATTAGATCAAGTTTTTTCAATCCAGCTTTATTCCCTGGTACCAAGAGATGGGAGCCATAATCTAATATGCTTCGAACAGTAGCATTATAAATTAGTTTCAGGGAAGTAGGATGGGAACCCCACCAAACTCCCGCTAGGCATCTGAGAGTGTTAAGTCCACGTTCACATTTTTTAACTAAATATTCAAAGTGTAGGTCCCCGGTTAGTTTAGAATCTAAATTAATTCCTAAAAATTTGTAGGAGGGACGGAAGGGAATATTAGAATCGTTGATCGAAACATTCAAATTAGGCAGGGCTCTTTTACGAGTATAAACGACTGCACAGCATTTAGAAGGAGACAGGGACAGACCATTATTAGAGAGCCAGTTATTTAAAGACTGAAGTGACATGTTGATAGACTCACTGGCAGAAACTAGGTTTTTATTTGAGGAGTAAATTAAAAGATCATCTGCATATTGGAGTACTTGGCAGTCAGAAATAGACCGCTCCAGGTCATGAGTGTAAAAATTGTACAGTAGGGGGCTCAGGACAGATCCCTGTGGTAATCCGCGCCAAACCAGTCTAGAAGGGTTGATGTGAGGGTCTTTGCCCCGGAATGTAACTTGCCTTTCGGAAAGTAGGTTACCCACAAGACAGGCCAATCTCGCAGGTATTCTCAAATTACGGAGTTTTTCTCGGAGAATGGAAAGTTGAACATTGTCGTAGGCAGCCTCGACGTCCAAGAATACTGCAAGAACCGAAGCTTGTTTTGAAAAAGCTAGTCTTATATCCGTTGTGAAAATAGCCAAGCTATCAATTGTACTTTTACCTTTTCTAAAGCCATATTGAGATTTTCCTAACAATTCGTGGTTTTCAAGAAACCATTCCAATCTGTTCTTGATAAGATGCTCTAAAATCTTAGTTAGAACGGACGATAAGGCTATAGGTCGGTATGATTGTGGGTCATTTGGGTCCTTACCTGGTTTAAGAATGGGCATTATCAGTTGAGATTTCCAGGACCGAGGGGGCCGGCCCGAAAGCAAAATAGAGTTAATTAGGCCAAGGAAGTAATTAAGGAATCGGTCACCAGCTTTAGCAATAAACGAATAGGGAATACCATCATGTCCTGGGGCGGAGTCTTTTACCGCTCCCAACACATTCCTGAGCTCCACAAGTGAGAACAACTGATCTAGGGGGTCAGATGAATGGTTATTCAGCAAACCTATAGTGGAGTCAAGAACCCCAGGAACATATGGAGGAGCTATTTTGGTTAGAAAAGATTGAAGGTTGAGTCCGTTACAAAGTGACAAAATAGGTCTTAGAGCATTTAATAACTGGAGTGGCCATTGAGTGCTTACTGTTAGGATTAGGGTTCCAAGCAGGAAAGAAAAGCTTGTTTTAACACCGAATAATGTTTATTAATCTCAAGAAAGACTACATAGTAATGGCGTCTCATACAAGAAGAAAGAACACCTACATTTATTTTATATTGAGAACCGAATAAATCAAATATCATAGTCTATACATTTTTTTTTGTTGACATTAACACTTACCCCTCTGCCGAAAAACATGCAAAATTTGACGGCCCCTCCCCCGCAAAAATCGGCAGACTGTTTCGTAAAGAAAATGACAGCGATGACATCTCCTTTCTCAATGCTCCAAGTGGAGGGTAGAGGTAAGGAATAAGGAATACAATCTCCATGTAATTAATTAATTGAAAAAGTGTCCGTCAAAAACCTTAAGAGGGAAGTATACTACGTAATCGTCCATACAAAAAGAGAAAACGTTTTTCCACTTCTAAATATTTTCCATTCTCCATGATTTTAGTACGGTATTGACACAATGAAAAACTAGGTTTATGGGTTTTCTTTTTTACGCTACTCTGGAGAGCTTTAGAACAATTATAATAGCTGTCAGCGTGCCCAGCTTTTGCAAATATTCTCCCATAAAGGAGTCCATAAGCGGTGGTGGTCGAGTGGATATGACGTCCGACTTTCAATCCGGAGGTCGCGGGTTCAAATCCTGGCTCGTACCAATGAGTTTTTCGGAACTTATGTACGAAATATCATTCGATATTTACCACTAGCTTTTCGGTGAAGGAAAACATCGTGAGGAAACCTGCATACATCTGCGAAGAAATTCAAAGGTGTATGTGAAGTCCCCAATCCGCATTGGGCTAGCGTGGGGACTATAGCCCAAGCCCTCTCGCGCATGAGATGAGGCCTGTGCCCAGCAGTGGGACGTATATAGGCTGAATTATTATAGATTAGATTAGATTTAGATTAGATTAGATTTATTTATTTCACAACATATGATTACAGTACAAATTACATTAATGTCAATTTATAAGAATGTATATTGTGATCGTCAGAAAATTATTATTAGTTGTTTCTCCATTTTGGAATTCACGGGCCTACAAATCCCGGTCTTTTGATAGGCTTGCGTGGGGATATAGATCCAACACGTAGAGGCCCTTTGGAGAGCTTTAATGTCATGTAGAACGCCTGCTGGAACCCGTTCACAGGCGCAACAATAGACACCCATGAACCGGTCTCAGCAGGCATTGGGACTATTGTAGAAAAAGTGAACAGTATACCGGTCTATGGATTGATGTTTGGGTGGACAATGAGATTGGGCTATTGTAAAAGAGGTCCGGACACCTGCCATTATTAAGTATTATTATCTTAAATAAAATAAAACATATATACAAATGTTCTGTGAGTTTATTTATTTTTCTTTACTAAGTATAGTTTATTTTCCGATGTTCAAGTTCTTGTGTTTGGTAGGTAAGTAGTTTTTCATGTCAATTTGGTAACCGGAAATATAAAACTTTCTTCAAAAACATTTGCTGGTGGTTCAGAATCTGAAATTTTAAATAAGGTTTAAACACATTTACTGCCAAAAACCCGCTGCGTGGGTTCATTTTCTGCGTGGGCACTGAAAGTATACTCGAGATCATTTACTATAAAATTAAGATCGCTATTAAGGTCATACGTAGGGTCTGTGCGGAAAGAGAAGAGTCGTAGGCATAATGTATGGGCTCCCCTACATTTCAAGACTTCTATTTCCGCACACTCTATTAGATAATGTTACTTAGCAGTAGGAGACGGCCGCTGTCATGATGCGGACGGAAGCGGACCATTATATAATACATACCTATTTTAATATTTTAAGATTTCTTCTCATGTGTGTACTATTTTCATCATAGGTAATATGTAGCCAAAAGTAGCCTCAGAGTAGCCTGTATAATCGCCCCGTATACTTTGCTTCCTATTTTTTAACACGCAAAGTTATAATTTTAACTCGATTATTAATGATGTTTACGTAATTATCATATTTTGCAATTTTTTTCTTGAATACTTACAATATATTTTATTTTATACATTGTTTACTAACATTGATGTGTTTATTATTTTCGTAACTATGGCAACGTTAAATCTTTAAAAATTGTAGAATGAAGGTTGAGTCCGTTACAAAGTGACAAAATAGGTCTTAGAGCATTTAATAACTGGAGTGGCCATTGAGTGCTTACTGTTAGGATTAGGGTTCCAAGCAGGAAAGAAAAGCTTGTTTTAACACCGAATAATGTTTATTGATCTCAAGAAAGACTACATAGTAATGGCGTCTCATACAAGAAGAAAGAACACCTACATTTATTTTATATTGAGAACCGAATAAATCAAATATCATAGTCTATACATTTTTTTTTTGTTGACATTAACACTTACCCCTCTGCCGAAAAACATGCACAATTTGACGGCCCCTCCCCCGCAAAAATCGGCAGACTGTTTCGTAAAGAAAATGACAGCGATGACATCTCCTTTCTCAATGCTCCAAGTGGAGGGTAGAGGTAAGGAATAAGGAATACAATCTCCATGTAATTAATTAATTGAAAAAGTGTCCGTCAAAAACCTTAAGAGGGAAGTATACTACGTAATCGTCCATACAAAAAGAGAAAACGTTTTTCCACTTCTAAATATTTTCCATTCTCCATGATTTTAGTACGGTATTGACACAATGAAAAACTAGGTTTATGGGTTTTCTTTTTTACGCTACTCTGGAGAGCTTTAGAACAATTATAATAGCTGTCAGCGTGCCCAGCTTTTGCAAATATTCTCCCATAAAGGAGTCCATAAGCGGTGGTGGTCGAGTGGATATGACGTCCGACTTTCAATCCGGAGGTCGCGGGTTCAAATCCTGGCTCGTACCAATGAGTTTTTCGGAACTTATGTACGAAATATCATTCGATATTTACCACTAGCTTTTCGGTGAAGGAAAACATCGTGAGGAAACCTGCATACATCTGCGAAGAAATTCAAAGGTGTATGTGAAGTCCCCAATCCGCATTGGGCTAGCGTGGGGACTATAGCCCAAGCCCTCTCGCGCATGAGATGAGGCCTGTGCCCAGCAGTGGGACGTATATAGGCTGAATTATTATTATTAGTTGTTTCTCCATTTTGGAATTCACGGGCCTACAAATCCCGGTCTTTTGATAGGCTTGCGTGGGGATATAGATCCAACACGTAGAGGCCCCTTGGAGAGCTTTAATGTCATGTAGAACGCCTGCTGGAACCCGTTCACAGGCGCAACAATAAACACCCATGAACCGGTCGCAGCAGGCATTGGGACTATTGTAGAAAAAGTGAATAGTATACCGGTCTATGGATTGAAGTTTGGATGGACAATGAGACTGGGCTATTGTAGAGAAGTCCGGACACCTGCCATAACAATGCTAAAACACGTTATCGAGGCAGGTGGTGACTTGCCGCTGACTAGATGGGCCCCTGCAACTGCCGTCGCGAAGACGACCAGGAGCAACATCGGTGTGAGCGGCTCAGGGGTGTCGAGAGGTGTGCGCCGCTTTCTACCCAGTGGCTGTTACCAGCCACTGTGTCAACTCGCGTCTTATGCATCTTTCACTTCCACCCCTGGAGCATATAGCTCTAACGACTCCTCTCTGGACGGTCAATTAAGGCAAGCCAGAGCTGAGAGTCCTGCGGGTCCCCTTGGGGTCCACTCCGACCGACGAAGACACGCCGGAGACGGAGACCCTGACCGACACTCGGGAGCACTCGGGTCCGTGGAGTCGTTACTCCCCAACAGCTCGCCACAAGCTGCCCTGCGGGCTTATTATTATTATTATTATAAAGGAGTGTTCCCGTAAATAAATTCATAAAGGATTCTCCTTACCTCTACCCTCCATTTTGCTAAGTTCAGATTTCGATAGGTAATTTACCGTTTACTCGTACTAATTAAATAATAATTCTTGCTCTTTTTTTTAGTATACTTAGAAAGGGACAGTATCGTTTGGAGTGGAGTGAAGTTAGGCACATAAGACCGTAAAGAAACGTAAAACGTGACATACGGCACGTTTACTCACTGAAAGTAAGTGAAAAATACTCTGCCAACTGATGGTAGAGGCTCAGGGTACGTAGACAAGATACCAATCGTTCACGCTACGTAGCGTAGCGTATAGTACAGTGGTTCCTAACCTTTACAGTCCGGTCACCCCTATGACTAACTAGGGAATCTGATTTACCCCTCCTCCCAATGGTAATAAAAAATAAA
This sequence comes from Cydia splendana, assembly GCF_910591565.1. Taxonomy (NCBI): domain Eukaryota; kingdom Metazoa; phylum Arthropoda; class Insecta; order Lepidoptera; family Tortricidae; genus Cydia; species Cydia splendana. Next base: position 11,097,966 of record NC_085964.1, on the reverse strand, counting down.
TAAATATGCTTTCGCTTTGTACAAGCTTTCCAAGCAAGTCAGTACAGAGGCTGTGATGATGGCTTATCACAGTTTCGTTGGCTCTACCTTACGCTATGGAATCATTTATTGGGGTAACTCAGTTAACAGGGAAGCCGTCTTTATGGCACAGAAGAAATGCGTGAAAGCGATTCGAGGGCTTCACCTAACAGATAGCTGTGTGCCACATTTTAAAGAACTGAAAATTCTTACTTTGCCGTGCCTCTACATTTTTGAGATTGCGATGTACATCAAAACAAACCCAACACTATTCAGGACGGTCTCTGAGGTATTTGCTAGAGATTCCAGGTATCCTCAGAATCTCTTTCCTGTTTCCGCAAAAACTGCACTAATGCGCAAAAGTGTGTTCTGCTTAGCTAGTAAGATTTATAACAAATTGCCTGTCCCATTCAGAATGTTACCCATAAATCAGTTTAAGCACAAACTACTGACATTTTTAATTGATAATTGTTTTTACACTATTTCTGAATTTTTGCTGTATAATTTTAATGGTTCTGATTTGATATGACTTTAATATTAATAATGACTAGGTATATATATATATATAGATATGTAAATTTATTTCGCATGTTAGTATGTAAGGAAATAATTCAAGTTTTTGTACGCCATCAGGCAGGGTATAGTGCTACAAGTATTTATTTACCGCCACTGTAATCAGTTTGACATATACTCACAAATAAAAACACTTTGACTTTGACTTTGACTTTGAAATAAAATGTGTACGTTTGTTGTATTGTTATATTAGGTTAGCTTATTACCCCCGTAAAATACCAGTTTTACCCCCACGGGGGTAATTACCCCCAGGTTAGGAACCACTGGTATAGTAGTTATCTCTCTATCACTCTTCCATATTAGTGCGACAGAGACAGTTGCGTTTCGTTCGCTACGGAGCGTTAACGATGGCACCTTGTTTTCAATTGCGGAAAGTCGAATCCCAAAGGTTTCGGGCAATACATTATACTATTTTAAAATATATCATTTACCGGGTACATTGGCATAATTCTACCTAAAATAGCTGAATTCTATAATGTATTTAGTTAGACGCGTAGAACATAAACGTTTAATGTAACTACGTTAGAACGCCTTAACGCTCCCGCTGTGGAGACCGCCCGCCCGCCGCCTAATATATGCATGCCCGATATATCCTACCAAACAGTCGCAGTATAAATTTGACTTCGAGATCCTTAACAATATTTCGTAATTTAGAGATCGTACTGACAGTGGTTCGTCTGAAGCAATTGCTCGGTGAATAAAGGACAAGGCGGATGGCGGATTTGCCGCCTAGTAGGTATGAGTATTCTCATTCATCCACTAGAACTCGACTCGCCGAGTTCTTGAGCTAAACATTCTAACGTGACCTCGAGATCAACTACAACTATGCTTGATCGGAGAGCGATCTTATATTGGTTTCTTAATGCATCGACTCACCTGCGTCCTGCGAGCGATTTAAAGAGATCTCAGTACGGCTCACATGGGCCGCCAGTTAGCAAGCTCTACATTTCAAGACTGCTGTGCATGTCTGGGCGGACACTACTCGACGAGTGAAATGGAATAAAATATGCATATTCGTTAGTTGGCTTCGCGAATAAATAGAAGGCAGCGCGTTTCGCTATTTAACATTTTGAGATTAACATGTCTGGGAGCTGAAACGGCGGATAATGTACCTACACAAGAAAATAACTGCAAATATGTAAAGAGAAGGGGATAACCATCAAGAGAGATGTTCATTACATAAGTTAGCAAATTTTGTCGTTCCAATAATTTACTAATATAGACAATATAGTCATGATCATGAAAAAAAAATTAAAGTTATTATTTCAAACCCAGCGCAGAGGTTGTCACGGTCCGACGCGGTAACGCAGCAAGCGTGATGGGCACTTTTGTGTCGGGAGCGAAGCGGGGCGGGTTGTTCTAATAGTTAGTTAAGTAGATTTTATAGTTAGTTTAAGTAGGATTAGTCTTATTTATACTTTAGTTTAGTTAAAGTCGGCTTTGTATTGTATTGTTTTATCCGTTTTATTTACCCAAAACCCAGAAAGATAGTATTTTTGATTTAAGTTTTAAAAAAGTTTACTTATTTAAATTTCGTTCAGCTCAAAAACGTTCATTTACCAGAAACCAATTTCAGATCTACCAGTTGCCAATGAATGTGGTTTTGCATTACGACTGTGCATAAAGAAACCTTTTCAAAGACTCCAACCTCCATGTGTTTTATTTCGATTTCAAAGAGGGCGAAACCGCATACGTTTGCCAACTAACTGCTTAGGTTGTAGGGATGATGACTCAGGCTATATTAGGTACCTACCTATCATATACCTATAGACATTAGACTTGTTTCAAAAACTGACTAAGTATATTTTATTGTTAGAGGCAGTGGTTCCCAAAGTTAACTGGGCTCCGACCCACTTAAAAAAACTGCCAAATTCGGGACCCATGCACCTTTTGGCCGTCTTAAAAAGGGGGCATAAAATATTTTTGTAACGCTCAGATTTTCTAGTAGTTTCAGGACCCACTTAATATTCCCATAGTTTGGGGAATGCTGTGTTAGAGGAATACCGTATAGCAGCGGTTCGCAATCTTTTTTTTTGACGGAACCCTTTTGGAAAGCGAAATACTTGATGGAACCCTACAATAAAACAATCGTTTTTAGAAGTGTGTTTTTTGCATAGTAAAATTTTTCGAGGCGACTAAAGCATAGTGTTCTAAATTCTTGCGGAACCACTGCTGTGCAGGGGTGTCGGAACACACTTAGAGTATAGCTGCCGTATAGAATAGTAACATTACGATACAAGTGCGAAAAGTAGGAAATTCGCAGCGAATAGTGATAAATTGCGACACGAGTTGCGAATTACCTATTCGCACATGTGTCGTACAACGTTTTGCAGTCCATATTATGGCCGTTTAGATTTTCGACATAGTTACGTATTGTGCTAAGTAATTATCGCACTAGTGCGGTACCATATGTACTGTAAAACATAAATTGTGTATCTATATTGTTGTCTATTATCTCTGAACTAGTATTTTCCTGATATCCTCTGGTATAACGCTGATGACGCAGGTATAAATGTCGAATGTTTTGGCCGAGTCTCGTTAGTTGCATTTTGAAGGTCCGTGCTACGTCTGTTCCGGGGCCAGTATAAGTGAATAATGTAGTTCCCGAGAGCGGTACTGCTAATAGCTTGTTTGCGTGGTGGAGTTTTAATTGGCCGCCATTGTTGTCTCGCTGACCCAATATTGCAATTTGTTTAGACGCTCAGATTGGTTGTTCAAACCCGTTAAGTTGCTTATTACTTAGTGACACGCTTGGACAGGAGCGATACATACATTTTATACATTATACAGCATGTAAGCCTGAAACGGCTGAAACACACGACATGTTTTGATAGATACGAGAATTCGTTAAAATGCTAGGATGTATAAATTAAATATTAAATGAAAGTTTAATAGACAAACAGGTCCGTATGTGACTGATTGATAGATGAAATACAATTTAACTGAATTTACATAACGTGAATAAACCGAGTTTAGCAAAATCTACCTAACTAATTTAACCGTAGCCAGAAAGCCACAATCACAACATATGGAGTGTTTTCCAGCTCGAAAAGCTTAACGGCTTAAATTAATGGGTAAATTGCAGTTTAAATTATTTCAGAACATGCAAGTTGCAGTGTACAATCACGCTTCGGTACCTACTTTTAAAGCGAGGTCGCTAACATTAACTTTACGTTCCACTATTTCGCGAACAGCTACAGTAAAGTGTTCCCGGCCGTTATTCCCAGTTGTCTTGCTGCAATTTGAATCGTATACAAGCAAACAACTTTACGTACAACGCATTAGTATTCAGTACGTATTTTATTTATTCAACTAGAGCCGCAGAATAAATAACAAAATATTTGTTGTCGGGGGCAAAACAAGACTCGAGATAACTAGCTATGGATTTCAGTTGAAAGTCAGTATGAAAATGGAGACAGTCCCCATAATAGCATTATTAACTAAACCTTTGTTTGTATCATCTATATGTTAATTTTAGATGCGCGTTGATTTGTTATTATACTTTGTTAATCTTATTATGTACTCACGCATAGGAGATAAGATGCAACAATAGTACATTGTAGGAGAGGACTGAAAACCGCTAAAAGATGGACGAGTCGTTTGAGGGCCGACACGTTAGTGGAGGCCCTCTAATAATACGAGTCCATCTTTAGCGTTTCCGGCCGAGGCATTACATAGTGCTTTTCACGACTACTGCGAGGAAATAAGAAAACATTTTCATAACTATAAGTACTATCCCGCGATTTCTCTGGTAGCAAATTACTAGCCACTGCTTGTGCTGTCTCTTGAATTTCGGTAGGCGTCAGCGTAAGAATATCATTTTCTTCACTAACTCATTTTTATAGCGAGCGTAGATACGTGTTTCTTGTATTTTTTAATCAAACACAAAAAGTAAAAAAGACGGGATCTGAAAATACTTACTGAATTGGATAGTGTACTATCCAATTCAGTGAGTATTTTCAGATCCCGCCTTTTTTACTTTTTTTATCACATTTAAGAGGCGTTTTTCTGGTATTTGCTTTAAACCGACTCTAAACTTACAAGCGTTTTTGTTAAAAAAAACCACAAACAGCTTCAAAAGTAAAAAACGCCTTAAGCGTGAACTGAATGGATAATTGTTAAAAAAATATGAACTGAATTGTTTTGACATTTCTTTTTTTTTTAAACAAGAAATTGGTCCTATAAATAACCTAATTTTATTTTTGAAGGAAATAGTTGCGCCAAAAAAGACCTTTTATTGATTTTTATGTTTTAAATGATACTCATTGCTGTAGCGAACCGTCATCAATGACAGATGATGATAACAATGAAACATTGTAATAGTGGTGGTTCAGGTGCTACAGCTATTGCCTACTTTCCAGCTTGGTTTTAGACCATCTATTGCCACATTTCCGAGCAGTGGCGTGAAAATACTTTAAATATCATTTAAAGTTTTGCTAATTTAGGGTAATTAATTACAGACGTATTGGTATATCAAAGTTATTACCTTATAATATTTTATTATTTAGTTTGTATGTACATATTTTTTTCTGCTGCTCCACAATAATAGAGAGAGCCTGTCTACATAGATTCAACTTTACGCGGAAAACGAATGCCTTCCTTTTCATAAGGCCGTTAAATAAAGTGCGCGAATCTCATGATTTATGAAGCTTTTATGTTGCACTATCGCTGGTGGTCTTTCTTTACTTCATAACAATGTATGACTAATACAGGAATGCTTTAAATTTTCTGTGAAAAATTATAATTTTACAGACGGATGGAACAATCAATGAGAATATAAAAACTACGTCAGCCATTGGGTATCGGTTTAACCGATGGAAAGCTAGTATGTAGCATGTTCTGTCCGACAGAAAAGTTGTACTCAATGCGCAAATGGAAATACATATGATGGGTCAGTAACTCTGTATAATGTAGTAGTCAGTAACTCTCATTTTATTCGTCATTTTAGGATCCCTTTCATACTGCGAGTAGTCTGGGTGGTGTATGCCGTAGCTTGAAAGGGCAGAGCGCGCCTTTCTCTGGAACCAGTGTTTATGTGTTCGTTCCGCTACGCCAGGGTTTATTACGTCCGCCTCGTCGTCAGCTGTGCTTTCCGCCCGTACAAAACCTTTTCACACTAAATTTCCCAATTTTGCTGTAAAGCGATAAAAGCGCTCGTTATTATGTCCTCAAAAGAATATTTCGAATTACGTTCAGAAATTTTCGTTTAACACAAAGCTGCTATTTAAAGAATCGTTAAGAAGATATGCTGTTACATTTTCACGGCGCTATTGTAACTCGTTCGAGTTGTTTTTCCCAGAAGGGTTATAAAAAAATGGGGAGTGATTTTGAAGCAGAGGGAAAGATTGCTGGAATTGTATCCCTCGGCGTCATTGCACTCGTCCTCTTCGCAAAATACCCTTTTGAGACGTCTGCGAGGGATGTGAGTTTTATAAAGTGCTTGTGTCAAATTATACCTACAATTGCGTATACATACATCCTCCTACGTAAAAACATTAATTTTTACTGGGAGACATTCAGTTTAGGTTTTTACAAAACACGGTTTCTAGCATCAAACTTTCAAAGCCGGACCAAGCTAACTCTGCAGTCTGCGTTGCAATTGCAATGACAAATTGTGGCCATGTCATTATTAATTTAAAATTTCTATGGAAATATGAAGTTTATAATGACACACCGTCACTTCGTTCTGTCCAAGTTGGTGCAAAGTTAGCTCTCAGATGGATTTTACAATATAAAACAATAATTAATATGTTCCTACATTAAAAAGCTTAACAGAAACTTTCGATGAATGTTCGGCACAACAATAATAACCTAATGCAAATTTGTTATTCTATAGGTAATATATGTACTTATTAATATTTTATCAACCCTTCATAATAGTGCTTTTGGTGACCTTAAATGTCAGTTTACTGCGCCGTTATATATTGCGTCGAAGTCGAACTAAAACGTATAAGAAAGTTTGGTCTAAGTAAAGCTGGCAAGCGTGCCGTACTCGTGCCAGCTAGGGTTGCCAGGGTTTGTTAACTGTAACATATCGCGTGGCATTCGTTCACGGTCGGGATAACTTCTGAAAAATGCCCGCCGCTTTTGTTGAATCAATTTACATGACGTATGTGGCATCGAATTCAATCCGGCTGCAATATGTTGTTAGGTTATTGGATAGTTTTGCCGTCCATTTGGATAGTAGTAGTTATAATAATATACAAAATCGTATCGACGTTACCCTCTTTAGAACGCCGATCGGTTGGCAACCCTGAGTATGTGATACTCTCTGGGGCTAGCTGATGAGTTCCGAAGTTGTCCTTCTATCTCGGTCCTGCAGCGGTCGTGTCTCGAACGCTAAATGGTACCTACGTGTGCTGGCCTGACAAACTTTTTGTCGTATATTTTTCGTAACATAATGTTAACCAACAACTTTTCTGTGTCTCTTTTGTATGTTTAGCTCAAGGGTGATTATGATTTATGACTAATGGAAATTAAAATTTAAAAGCCATACTTAGCATTCCCTTTGGCCCGAGATACACTTGTAAGTTTTACTTACGTAAGTAGGGACAAAGCTATTTGTTAGAATGAGATAACGATATTCATCTCTCATTCTGTAGTATAGCCGTGTCCCTACTTATATACGTAAGTAAAACTTACAAGTGTATCTTGGGCCTTTGCATAGGACGACGAGTTTCCGATAACAGTGTAATGTAAAACAAAAATCAGTTAGGGCTAAGTAGGAATGGCTTGTTAAATGTGAAAATCCGTTCGTCGCGACGTGTCCGTTTTTCAGTCGAGTTCACTCGCTCCTTAATCCCTGGAGTGGTTATCTAACATTGAATGTTAACCCTTGCGGTGGCAGGCTTAACAGTCCCACGCCCTCAGAATGACCGCAGCTTTAAGAAATTAACGTGAATGTTCAAAGTAATCCTTTTTTTTATTTTGCCTTTCATTGATTTTACCTTATTTTAAATGCTCAAACTTGTTGCTATTCCTTGTAGTTTATTTGCAGAATAAATATGAGACTGAAAAGATTGCTTAAAGCTTACCAGAGAAATATCATGGGCGGAATTGTCATCGATTTATTAGTAAGTACGTAAGAGAAATTTGATAAATTAGCTACAATTATGAGTAGTTTGGGAAAGAAATAGCCGATAACCGAACGCATCGGTAGAGTAAGTATAGAGTTTACAAATTGAATAAATCGCCAGGTGACCAAAACTCACTAGTTATTAAAAAATAATTAAACTAAAATCTACCTTATTTTGGTTAGTTACATGGATCACTATAGCTTATGAACTTGTAGTGGTAATTAATGAGTTTTGCTTGTCGTTTGAAATATCGCCTTCGTTACGTAGTGTATTGCACATGCACATGAAATAACATCTTAAAGAAAGAGAATCTTAAACACTTTGCACATCTTATTTCTTAACTCCGATTCCGTTAAAAAGGCCTTGGGATCGTATAATATGAAAAATCTTTAATTAATCATTATATACTCGTATTAAGCGCAAACAAATTATAAAAGAATCCCCTCACTATGTATACAGCAGAGAGAAAATTGCCTTAGCCTTTAAATTAGAAATATTTTCATCCGTGATTTTCCATGCCAGTTTTTACAGATATCACACTGTTTATGGAGGAAAATTTTTGCAATCTCTTGAATTACCTACCGGATGAAATATTTAATAATGTAGTCTGGTAAAAGAAAATATTTATATATTTAATCTCGTCAGGTGGGGCACGGGTAAAAATAAGACTAAGTTATAAGCACTCAAAAGCTTACTACCTACTTTATTCCTTCAGTGGCTTAAGAGGTAACAGAATATTAGTAGGAATATGAATAAAAGTGGTATAACGTTATCAAAATGCTTATTGAAGAGATGTGAAAACGTTAAGAGGGGGGTTGCGGTCGAGACGGCATTATCGATTGCCAACGCAGGGGCCAAAGTTTTGCATGCGCTTCCCTTGCCAGGCAAATTACCTGACTTTTGTTGATTTTAACTTGCTAATTAAACTGTTGCCGAGATTATTAATTATGTAAACTCACATATGTGCCACGTAAACAAAACAAAAGTCAACGAACAAATGTTATTTAATTTTGACGATGGCTCCAAAAGATTAACAATTAATAAATTTGTGTAATCTAACCTGACAATGGCGATTCAGCCTGCATTTTAGGGTTCTGTAGCCAATATGGCAAAAACAGAACCTCTATTTAGGGGTCATCCATTAATTACGTCACACGGATTACTAGGTTTTTTTACCCCTCCCCCCCTCCTTGTCACACTTGGTCACATTTGGCAAACCCCTCCCCCCTGGTGTGACGTCACATTTATTCAACGAAATCGGCAAATATTTATTTAATATTTTATCAAAATATTTTTGACAAAAGAAATATTAGTAATTTTATAACCCAAAACTGATTAAGAAATAAAATTAAACGAATAAAAACGATTATCTTTTGAAAACCTTGTTATTTAAATGATAATTAGCGTATAAAATAATTTAAATACATTTTCGGTTACTGATGAACTTAAAGTGACGTCACAAAGTTTATGACCCCCCCTCCCCCTTGTCACAACATGTCACATTTTCTTGACCCCCTCCCTCCCCCTAAACGTGTGATGTAATTAATGGATGGCCCCTTATTATTTCAGATTTTCTTATATCCGTCTGTGCCTATATGTCATTTGAGTGGAGTATATTATAAATGTAGTGCATAATTATTTTCCATCGTATTTTTACGGAAACGTACGAACGTGTCTTGCTATTTCAGTCGGTCTCGGTAGAAAAAGTACTGAGGTTGACTGAAGTAGCATGACAAATATGAATGCTTCCGTGAAAATACGATAGAAAACAATTATGCTCTACATCTGTAACCTACTTTTGTAACAATTATTAAAGAAAAAAAACAAAAGCTAAAAATTCTCTACTTTCGCTTTGTTAAATGGTAGCATTCGCATCGTGCGATTCCGTAAATACAGCACATTTTCAACTAATTACTAGAACGGCTTCATTAAGAGAAAGGACCTGCGCCAATACGTGACTGGAAATCGTAATAAATTAGGTTAAACTCGACAAGTGGACGCTTAAGTATATGATAATCTATGTATTTTTGTTATAAAATAAGGAACTGGGGATTTCATATCCTTCACAACAATAACTGTGTAGGTACGCCAAGGCTATCTGTATATTGTATCTGTTGATCTTTAGATTGTGTGTGTTGCATGATTTGGAGGCCATCTCAAACTTAAAAATTTTTGATATAAAACTTATGCACTTTTGATATCATTCGAGCGAAATGCACGCGCGAACGAAAACATAATGACATCACTTTGACATCAAAATGTAATGTGAGTTCGAATTGGCCTCATGGTTACTTTTATTTGCACGAACTACGTAAACATTTTTAAAACGTTCGTAAAACTTATAGGTAGGTAAATAATTATCTGTAAAATATTATTTACATTGGAAAATATCGGAAAATGTACAAAATGTTGGTTTAAGTTCTTAATTGGACTAATTGGAATTAACATCCAATCATAAGCCGCGTGTTACTTGGACGAAAATGTTTGTAAGTCAGTAGAATTAGTTATATTTTGATTGAACGGGAAATGGGACTGGATTAGTTGATGAACTAAGAACTATGTTCAAGTGACGTGACCTTTTATTTCGAATACAGAAGACACTTCTTCTTCTGTGAAGAAATAGTACATTATTGTCGAGGCTCGGAAGTAGCTACTTGCAGGCTGAGGATTCGTTTTAAACGGACGACCTTGGGAGTCCGTTTAATTGAATCCGAAGCCAGCAAGTAGCCTTCCAGCCGAGTCATATATAGTGCTTTTCTCAAAAATGGTGCAACAAATATAAATATCATAGAAATATTTTACAAAAGCAACTTTCTTACGTATATATTTTCACAGAAAAAAGTAGAAACAATTGAAAAAATTAGCTTTGCCGCCTTTTTATTTTTTTAATAAAAAAATAGAAGTGTATTTTTCTGCCGAAAATACGCCAACCTATTTGAGACAGCTAAATAGTCGCGGTACTAATCATCTGTTTGGCTGTTTAATGGGCCTGTGCCTTCATTTGATATGGCCATTTCAACTTTTAAAAAGTTTGGAACTCGACAAATAATGGAATTTGTATGCAACATTGCAGTCCCAAAATCGAGACTGCAATGTTTTTAACTTTTTAATTTTTGACTGACCATAAACTACGCGCTTCGCAACCTATTTTTTAAACGGCAAAGTCGACTTTGCCGTCCATTTTTGAGAAAAGGTTTTTTTTTCATACCCGACCAGAAGACACATATAATATTACGAAAGGTCAGAGTGTAGCATCGGAAATGGGCGCATTGTTCAGATCGCAACATGTGTTGATGTGAGTACGGGACTAGCGGGGTAAAAATAGAGCGGACCGGACATTGAACCGGCGCGCGGGACATCGTCGTAATGGAAGTGTCCCAGCGTTCAGTGACGGTTTTCGCGACTGAACCAATTTTCCAATGCTGGAAAATTATGCGGTTGCTTTGAGATTGCAGCTGATCTTTCGGCTCTTTCTACAACACGTGACGTACTATGATACAAATATAATTAAATGGATAGGCTATTGTATTGTATTGTATTGTATTGTAGTACGGGCGATTTTCCGCAACTCGACGTCCTGCGCCTATTTTGCGTGATAGCCACCCCCTATCTAGCTAGTCCTGCCAGCCCAGCTCCTCGAGGAATCCCACCAAACCTTTGATGTTGAGTAGGACCTCGGGGAGGTCTCTCGGAGATCCGAGATGTTTTGCCCTATATGGGGCCACTCCGCTGCATTCCAACACCACGTGAGAGGCTGTTTCTTCCTTCTCCATGCATCCACGGCATAGGGGACTGTCTGTGACACCTGTTATAAAAAGATGTTTGTTAAAAAGTCCATGACCTGTTATGGATAGGCTAATAATTTAACATGATAGCAATGCATGTAAATATGTATTTACATTCCCGATTCTGGGCCTCTATAAATCGTAAGAAAATTCACTTTGCTTTCAATAAAGTTAAATTTGATTTTCAGTGCTTCGCATTCTTCTCCGATGTCGTAATTGAGTAAGACATGCGACTCGTGCGACCCACCACTCGGGACATACAAATACAAACTTTTATCTACGAGTATATCGTTTACAGTCGCCATCAGATATATCGGAGCGGCCAAGGTGCTTACAAATATGTGAACATGCCTCTATTGTCAAGGAGTTAGAGTGCGTGTTCAGATACTTTTGAACACCTCGGCCTATAATACTACATATATGTACAGTCACCAGCAACAATATGTTACACAACGAAGGCCGCAAAAATATCTGACAAGATCTTATTTGTAGTGTAGGTGTGTAGACCCATAAGAGCATGTCACATATTTTTGCGGCCTTCGAAGAGTAACATATTATTGCAGGTATATCACCGCCGTGTCACGATTGTCGCCCATGGGAATACTTCCTGTATTACTATTTGTTAGATAGGGTTACTTCTCTTATACTTGCACTTTTTAGGTTATATCTTCTTACGAATACATTATTGCAAAAACTACATAGATAATTCATAGTGACATAAAACTGTTCTTAAGTTGCATAGCAAGTGGTAATTAGGTGCACTTGGCGGAATGAACGGCTACTGCTCGCCGCGCCGTGGGCGCTGTATCATTAGTCGTGCGCAGCGCTCGGAACCTAAAAGTCATATCTATTACAGTGAGTTTATAAGCCTCTAAGGGCCACTTTTTTTTTGTGTATTTCTGTAATTGATTTGAGTCAATCGGTCCTCGCTAGAGATACGGGCGGTCGTTTGCTCTTTGTTTCAGTATTAGCTGTATTGGTGGTGCGTTGCGGTGTCTGTTTATATTGTTGTTATTTAAATTGATACTATATTCAATACCGTGGTGGTCAGAGGATGGTATCATTTCTGTATTGACCTTCCAGTCTGTTAAGCTGCTGGCTATATGCAGTGTGTCTAAGGGCCACTTGCACCATCCCACTAACCCGGGGTTAAGCGGTTAAACCGTTAACTTAGTGTAAAATTGTACTGGTAACCATGGTAACTCCAGGTTTAACGGGTTAACCACGGGTTATTGGAATGGTGCAAGTGACGCTAAGTCTCTACATTTATAAGCCTTAAGCCGGAAAAATTCTTGTCATGCAAGTTAAAATCTTTACTCGGTTTCTTTCGGCTAGATGACGCGACTCGACACATTGCGTGTTATCAATTGTGTCGCTTAATTTCAAACTCGGGTAAATCTATTCGACTCTCTCAGCAAATATCTACCCTATTACCTTTTCTTAATACCAAAATCGCATAATCTGACAGATGGATTTACCCGAGTTTGAAGTTAAGCGACTCAATTTCTAATAGCATCGCTGCGGTAAGCGGACGATTTCATCCAAAAAGCACCAATCTGGGTATGCCAACGAGGTCAGTAGAAACTATACACTATGATACGCGACGACTCAAAACAATTTCGCGTCAATATCTATGGTAACACCCGTTTGTCACTAACGCCGTTCTTCTGCTAGATGCGATAAGTTCTATATCATCAGCCTGTGTGCAGGGGGCACGTGCCGTAACGATCTAACGACAGGTGTTCATTGTGAACACTTTACACCGGTACTATATGTAGTCACCTGAACTTTTATACGAGGGTGTTCCGCACATAGACAGTACCTAACTAGTCACAGTTTGTTCGTTAGATGTAAGACACGTTGCACACATTTTTTTAGTTTTAAGTTATAGATTGTTATTAGTATCCTTCTAATCAAAAGGCTGATTGTGCTTACACACTAGTTAACAATAACGTCATTAGGTAAAATTTGTGACCATATATTTATCAGCTTCTTAAGTACCTATAAAAGTTCTTTTCATTGAAATAATGTTATCGGTTTAAATTAAAAATTGAAGTGCTTAAAAGTTGTTTCATAAGTGGCGCATGAAATATGGACAACGCGGACATGAAAAATGTCTTCATAAAACTACGCGAGCTTGTAACCTACTCAACTAGGTATATTTATTTAGGGCTGAAACTTTATCGCATGTTTCTAACTGGAGTAGTATTTCTAAGTAAGCGGTTAAAGCGATACCCTTTCTGAGCTCTTCCAATAACACTAGACGAGACTTTTCCGAGCCCGTTTCGTAGAAAATGTGGCTTTTGTTATGAATGTACAGTCGGCTACATCATCATCATCATCATCATCATCATCATCATCATCATCATATTTTTTTTTTGTCAGAGGTGGAGGTAATCCTCATTGGATACTGCCCGCCCGGTATCCGGCAGTATGCCCGACTCGGCTGAGATTTTCCTCCCAGCCGCCTACGGACTAAACCCCTCCACCCTGTAAAGTGTTTATCATCATCAGCCTACTCTCGTCCACTGCTGGACATAGGCCTCTTCTATTGCACGCCATTGAGCACGATTTGCGGCAACTCTGATCCAGCTCTTGCCAGCCGCCTTGCGAAGGTCATCGCTCCATCTAGTCTGAGGGCTACATATCTTGATGGATCTGGATGGATGGTATTTGCCCGCTATATGGCAAACTTTATGTCTATTTATTTTTTATGTGTATCTCAAATTATAATTGTACCTATTTATGTCTCTAAACCTTAATTAATTTAACATTTGTTTTATCTACTAAAACTGGATACTAACATGGATCTCCTGATTCGGAATAAATAAATAATTGTAAATTCAAAACAATTCTTACAATCTATCACTTCATGGTCATACAATAATTTACAGAAAATGTGGTACAAAGGCGAAGTTATTCCAAGAGATCCATCTAACCTTTGAGTTTAGTTGCCACGATCATTAACATCTTAGAATGTATACCAATTCCTGACGCCTCTTTCTCGTCGATATAATCGGAGCCAAGTGTCTAAACATGATACTCATGTATTGTTAGGAGATACTTGTGTAAATAATTTGTGTACTTGGCGTTTTTGTTTGAAGTGACGTGCGTGGGCTTGACCATTGTCGTCCGAGACTTGATGGGAGCCCTTAAATTGTTCGCGTGGGGTGTACCTAAGTAAATAATAAACACCTTTCCGAAATTATTTTTGGGCTTATGCGTGGTTATTTATATAAGTAATGCGGTGATTCTTTGAACGTTTACTTTGTCTACTTAAAATGAAAGGTTTGGTGAATAAAAGGTATCAGTATTTTATGGAAAAACTATCTAGGTATCTCTTATGACGAGACAACCTTCAGGAATCTCTACTTTAATAATAAAATAATATCAATCTTTAATCAAATTGTATATTTAGTACATACTCGTATACCTATTTAACCTCGCCATAAATTATAGCAGCCTGTTTTAATAAGTAAAATCTATTTGAAGACCATGACGTATCGTTTTGGAAATAAATGATACTCCTCGTTTATACAGACAAACAGACAATACAATTCGCGTGTCACCCTAAACGCATTTGAGGACTACTTTCCGCTGTGGTTAACATATTGGCATAGTTCGTAAAATATAGTAGGAGTGATAATTACATTCTAGTAGAAAGAAATCATAGCATGGAAACAATTCCTATCAGTACCACTCCACAAAATTGTATAATGAAATACCGTATGAAATAAGGGAATGTAAATCAGTTAGGATGTTTAAATTTAAAATGAAAATGTTTTTATTAAACAAAATTAAGTTAAAGTTACCAGCATAAGCAATAAGATGTACTTAAGTTAACAATTAATTAGGCAATTAGCTAAGTCTACCCATCTATGTTTTAAGGGAGTTCCCTCTGCCAACAAACTGCCCTGCAGTTTGGCAGAAGATAAACATCTGTAAAGTAGGGTTTATTTCATCCGAATAAATGTTTTTTTTTTCCATCACTGTATTAAAAGCCTGATTATACAACCATAACGGCGGCTTGGCTACAAACTCATTTCGAAACCGAACCTCGCCCACGAAATGAAATTATGAGGATTCCCTTCTGGAACGTTTACAGTAGAACTTGGAAGCTGCTTAGTTATGCAATTTCATTGAAAATTTCCGGCGCTCATCATAAAAAATTATTAATGATTTTGCCAATTTACGACTCCCTTTCGGTGTAGTCGGCATCGCCAAAACTGTCAATTGCACGTCTTTTCAGTTAGACGAGATTTCATTGTGCGCCGCTCCGCCCTTCAGCGCGCGCCTCGGGCTCTACTCCGGGAAATTGGGCAGCTTTTACCACTATACTTGCATCCGCCCGGCTTTTGATAGACTTTTGGATTTAAAATGTTTTTCGCAAACCCTATTTATGGCCGAACGTTCAAATATTTTGAAAAATAACAGTTTGTAATTTAACTGCACAAATTCTACCGCAGGTCCGCAGGTTTGTAAATAATAACTATGCCTAATAAGCGAATTTTATGAATGTTCATTGTATTATTTGTTTGCCTCTGACAAATAAGGAAAGCAACTAAAGCGCTTTATTGCCTCTGTGATGTGGGTTCTTCTTCCGGAATTCTTCTTAGATAAATGTCTAACCATATTTGTTTATTTTTAAAAGTCAGATAAGGGTTTGTACCAGTTGGTCTACAACAATCGTTGTGATTTATCAGATTTTCTTTCCTTCATAATTATTTAAACATCTAATGTAATGAATATGTAATAGAGCTGTAAGTTATAACTATATATACATTTACACATAAAAAGATGTAGACAATAAGACAAAATGATTAAATGAAAAAGTAATTAGTGGAACCTAAAGTACTGTACCAGGTTCGCCAGTGTCCATTTCAAGTATGGGTGGAGGAATTGATAGGTTTGAAGGTGATGGAAACCCGTATCGGCCTAATGAAGCCCCGCACTGACTATTTAATTGCCTTATTATGAAGGGCCCGTATGCGACCTCGAACGTACGAAAGGGCATATGTTAGTAGGGATGCCTGGTTAGTTCCTTCAGGGCGCCGAGGGCAGCATTCTACACTACCGCCCCGGAAATGGAAATGACCCGGCAAATTGACTAAGACACGCAATAGTTAGCTTTCGTTAATCGATTGCAATACGTCATTTTTATGACAATAGATAATTATCAGCTTGTTAAATATTCAAATATTGGGGTGGTTATACAATCGTTATGATTCTAATTTCATAACATAATGCCATTCTCGCCGCAATAGAAGCCATTGAAATTCATAAGTTCTGAAGCTAGGCAAATTGTAATTGATCTCGTAAACATCGAAGTGTAGGGTCGTCTCATCTGTGAAAGAACCGAGAAACAAACATTTTTGGAAATTTAGTGGTGCTAAAAATGGTACACAACCCAACTCTATCAACAAATCAATGCTGTTACCTAATTATTATTGTTCAACTGATAACATAGTAAACAAATTATTATTGTTCAACTGATTACATAGTAAACAAAAATCGAATACGACGTTATTTGGGAAAAGAAAGGAAAGGGAACTTAAAAGCCGGATTTTCTCACCTGGCGGCTTAGCACGGTCGCGTTTTTATCCCTTGTCACCATGCCTGTCACGTTCTAACAAGTACGTAAGTGCGAAAGGGACGCGCATAGTGATAGACGATAAAAATGGAACCGTGCTGAGCCCGCTGGAAACGAGTGGGTTTATTTCGAATTTAAGGAGTGTAAATATGACCAGAAGTACCGCAAAACATATTTCGCGTTTCCACAACATTAACCCGTCAGTTAATATTTCGGCTTCCGTATTTCACGAGCAGTTAGGACGGTCTAGTATTAATTAATGTCACTAGTGCGGACTCTAATTTTAGTCGCCATGTTTCTGCTCCGGTATGCGCGTTCCATAATAATCGGGTAACAAATAAGTAGCGTCATGCACAATGTTCTCGTTCACTGACCGTGCAATGCGCAATTTTGTACTATGGTTTTCACCGTTATTTAGATACTAATTGTCGTCGTAATAATGACGGTAAACTTACAGGAACTCTCAGCTGTTTCCATTTATTTTCAGCTCCTGAGTTCAGGTTTTTTGTTGAAGGGCTCCCTCAGTCAGGTTTCACCTCGAAATAGCGCTCTGAACTGTATCACACCCACAGGGTCTACATTTACTGCTTATGTATTTTTTATTAGATTATAGGCCATACAGAAATTCAGGTATTAGGTACTGATTTCTAGTTCATGTGTCAAAGTATACCAAATCCTTCACCTTCCGGAAATAACAAAAATCTTTATTTCTGTAATAAAATAATTCATAAACCAAAAAAGTTAAATTGTTTCTAAACCGCAAACGAGTACACGTGTCCTAAAAAGTTTAAATTGTGATTTGAGTTCCTTTGTGTGCTAGGGCAGTCGTGTAAAATAATTGTTTGTTAGAATGGTTTTCAACTCTGTCACCTGTCCCTGTGTTTAGCGTTGGGTTCCTCATTAAATTTACTGAATCCCTGTATATCAGATTGTTACATGGGCAACATAATTTATTAATTTGTAAGCTGAGTCGGGACTGGGAGTCTCCTGAGAATGATAGTTAGCTACACGCTACGGTTGTGATTGTGACCTATTTCATTTCACGAAAACTTTGCGACATTTCTCTATATTAAATGGAATAAGATTTAACAATTTTATAATACCTTTCATGCCAACATACCATTATTAATTGCCCTAGAAGATTTAAGTACTCACTAAGCTTCTAAATTGTTACTAAGTTTGTATTTATTTAGTCATACTTCATACAATAATTAACGTGTTTCTTTTTTATTTTCAGGTAAAACACCGGTCAATTTGGATTGATAGTAGAGGTTTGAGATCTAATTGTTTTCGAGGATTCGTCACAAATCAACTATGTTTATACTGCAGAATGAAACTTACATAGGTAGTTAAAATATGAAATAAGTAAGAAACTAAGCGGAGGTAAAATAAATCAAACTTCTATATTACATAGCTCTGCCGTTACATAGTCGTCTAATTCGAATTCAGTTGAATTTATGGGTCTTGAAATTGGTACTGCACTCGCTGTAATGTAATGCAGAATAAGGCGGCGGAGAGCGGAAAATTGATCAACGAATTCAAACTAGTTTCCTTTTATTGGATAGTGCTCAATTTAGTTCGGCATTTACGTTTTAACTTGTACAAATCCCTACATAAGTAAGGCTGTAACGGCCCGATTCGAACTTTATGATAGGTACTTCAAATATTACGTCTAAATACGATATGGATTAGCTGTCAGTTTCTTCAAACAAAAACGTCACTTTTGACACTGACATAGCTAATCCAAAACGTTATATTTGTCGTATATTAAAGTTTATATCTATCTAACTTTCGTAGTCTGTCATTAAATCATCTTGTGTCGACCGCCTACCGGACGCCAATAAAAAAGTATTTTAATATTATGAATTAAAAGTGTCACTTCTGCTAGTTTTCATTTGTAAAATTAAACGTTACATATTACGTGTTGTCATCGCTTGACATATCCGAAGTAGTAACTGATTAGGGGTTCGCTATAATTATATAATTAAACAAGCTACACACTACTGAAGTAACGAAATATTAGGAATAGGTATATATGTATAATATATAGTTTGAACTCTCATATGAATATGAGTTAACTCTCATAAACATTGCCTTCCCGTAGATTTCATGTGGCTTTCCCTCAGAAAAATGTCCTCTTGTTCTACGTGCGAAAGGACCTTTTTCTAATGGAAAACCACTAATATCCATAAAACTATAGGAAAGTTATTTCCATATTTGTACATGTTGTTTATGTAGGTACATATCACTAAGAATAGTTTCAGTGACACTGTCACATAATATACCTATATGGTTTACATATGGTTTACATGTTACTCAAAATATAATGCTTAGAAAAAGGACTGTTATGTTACTGAGAAAGTAAATAAAAAATATGAAAACTATCACTTAGCCCTAAACTAGATATATATAAACTTGGTGTAATCGGACGTTAGGTACCTACCCTGTTTTATCTTAATAATATAAATTTTGTACAACTACCTCGTTCTGTGGTATCGCAACGCCAGCAATAAATTGCCCCCGTTCAATTTGCTGCCGGCCAGCCAGACAGCCACGATCGATAGTTAGATTTAGATTTAGCATGATAAGTTTTCATTTAATATTTGATTGTCTAGCTAGGCGCAGTCAATTAGTCTTTATGACTGATGTGTTATAGGTTACCTATGAATGTACTTATCTATTTTAATTTAAAATAGGTGATATGGGTGCCTTACAGCAGTTTAAACCTGGAACTACATTTAATCTTAATGTAGTAAGTTTACTAATGGTCACTTAATCCCTCGTATGCTGCCTGTCTTTGATCATTTAAAAGGTGACCTTAACATTAAAAACAATAGATTAAAATTCCCACGCACGGACGGATCCGTGTCTAAGCAAACGAGGGGTTAGGTGGGTACGTACACGCAGAAAATTTAACTCAAATATCTTCAGGTATTTATAAATAGGTACTTACATTGTCTGGCATAATAGGTATCAAAGTTTAAATTGTCACATTAATTTCTCGTTCCTTTGTAAGTGGCTTGAAACACCGACTTTCGTCATTAATCACTTTAGTGTTACATAAATTTTAATTTTGATTGATCACATCTTTATGAAGTTTGCAGCAAGTTTCATTAGGTCGGTTATTGCAAAAATATCTTTCTTTTTTCTTAATAATTTTGGACGTCAAATCATTACCAATGCTAAAAAAACATACCATTGGCGTCGAATATTTTGCTTTAGCATATACTGAAGTGATTTTAAAATGTGTTTATAGATACCTAGTGATCGTCTGATCGTAAATGTCTCTCCTTAGGTTCAATTACCACTTGGCCAGTCCCTATTTTATCTATGTACAATTCAGTTGACAATTAAATTAATGACTCGGTACATACACTTCGCAAACCAAAAGCTATGGCGGCAAGTGTTAAATAGTAATTTTTGACAGGACAAAATAAAGGCCAAAGAGGTATAAATAATTTAGTTAACCTTAAATAAACCGAACTTTTATTGCTTTTCATTAATTAAAACCAAAATATTACTTTGCTAATCCGCGAAAAGATAACGTGCTAGTCAATCAGTGCTAACCCGTTATACTTACTTGCGTATTATTACATGGAATTAATATTCCCACCCTCCCACCGCAAAAATAAATATAACAAACCACCACCAAAAGGATAATACTCGACACGTGTTTCGCCTCTCTACGAGGCATCCTCAGGAGTTGTTGACGGTCTGACGCCCGGCAACTGAATGACCTGTCTAGAATGGTCGGCCATATTTATACCTTGACAACTCCCCCTACTGTGCAAGTGTGAGTGAGATGGAAAAATTCGTAATAACGGCGACGCAACATTCAATTGTTCATTAAGAATCATGCCCCTATTGTTGTACCTAATTATTTCCAGTTGTTCCAGAACACCCAAACGCAATCCCTTTTCGCAAACATGTAAAGTATCAAAAGAATGATTCTCAGATAAAGTGTGGCCTGTATCTAATAAGTGTAATGTCTAAATGACGCAACATGCTCTTTATACCTAGTAGTGAAATTACGGCCCGTTTGCCCCACATGCACTTTGTTGCATCTTTATTTTTTGCTTTATTTATTGAGTATTATTCTTTTTCATATCTCATGCTCTGAAAGTGGGTCGTTGTTGTTCTAAAAGGTGCGCAGAAAGTGATACGTTTATGCTCTAGCGCAGAAAAGTGGTGTACTCCTCTGCGTCCCCGTCCCACGAACAACTGGGTGGAAACAAAATGGAAAAATAGTGTCTTTATTTCCTCGCCTGGAACAATTGGTAATTGTTTAATTTTACTAATGCCACGTTGATCATTTTTTTTATAAAAAATGATGTAAGTAAATTGTTAAAAACTAATTATTCTTGATTTCTTTCGTTGAATTCTATTTACTCGATTTCATAAGGCGGGAACCAAAAGGAATACACCAAAAATATTTTTTTAAACCTTACACTTGCGTAAATGAGCAAAGGCAGAATCTTATACAGCCACAGTTAAACGTTTGTACGATATTAAATTGGTTTTTAAAGTTATTTAGCACTATATTCATGAAAATAAATAAAATACAAGATAAAAAAATCTTTTATTATTAATTTAATTGTTATTTAATATTTAAAATACTTTTATTATGTTATTACGTAGTGCGGCGCACCAAGGTCGCGGTGCGGTCTGGTAGTCTGTTGCGGCTTTTAGAACGAAAAAGTATAAAATTAAAAAGTAAGAGGCAATCCCGCTGATTTTCATACTATAATGAACAAATCATTTTAAAATTACTGCAGTTTGTTAAAAATGTGTGTTTTTGTAAATATTGCAATCTAAATGATTTTCGCTAGGGGTTATTAATCTTCACACATGTAAAGTCTCCGATGGCAAGTAAGTCCTAAAGAAAAATATCATGGCCGTAGGTCTATTGGGTACTTCAATTACTGATTTTGCGAAATTGCCTTGTCTTGTTTGGTTTCCTCGCATTCGATATGAAAAGTAGAGTGTTTAACTCGGGTGAAAGGCACCATTTCCGTCTCGGACTATTGGCGCTCTCACTGCGTTCGAGCGCCAAACTACCTCGACAGAAATGGGTTCCTTTCAACCCTTGGTTAACAATCTACTATTGGTGGTGGTTTGTTATATTTATTTGCGTATTTATTTTTGCGGTGGGAGGGTGGGAATATTAATTGCATGTAAAAATACGCAAGTAAGTATAACTGGTTAGCACTGATTGACTAGCACGTTATCTTTTCGCGGATTATCAAAGTAATATTTTGGTTTTAATTAATATGGATTTCCGCAAAGTAACGCCTGATTCTATTCACTATTTGCTTTTCATTAAACAAGCAAATCAACACCTCGCTTTATAAGCATTCGTTAATCCTGTCTGTCGACATAATAGACCCTACCGTCACATTCTCTCTGACTCATTATGAAATACCTTTCATATATTAAACATAAAAGTCGTCGGCGTATAAACTGATTGTTTCAGTCGCCACGCCAGGAGCAACCACGAGGGAAGCACGAGGCGAAAGAGTACGCATGCGTTATGCGCCTACGATATGCTATCCTCCCATTGGAGAATACCCCCTCACCCACGGTCCAGAGGTGGGATGAGGAATCTCCCCGGCCTCTCTAGTTCACATTTCCTACCATGCAGCCGAGTACGTTCAAGTGTACCTACCAGCGTAACTGTGACCTCGAAATTCGTAACAAATGTATGCAATCGGAGAGCGCGCTTACACTGTTCTGCCTCATCGTTTGATTCGTAAACGGCCAGAATATCACCCCCCACAGGTGGAACGAACTGAACTTTGCTTTGCACGCCACCATATTAAAACCCGCCGTATTTCACGGGATCCGAGTGTCACTGCTCTTGATAATTAAGCGTATTGCCACGTGAGAAATTGAAATTTATGCAAATCACACACTCGTCATATTCTATTATGATTCAAATTCGACTCTTGAGTGCTTATCATTTGAAATTCAATTTGAGAATTTACAAGAGTTGGTACTAAACAAACCAATACAAATTAATAAGAGATATTAAGATCGAAAAATTGATAAATATGTGATAATAATGGGCTTTTACGTGCAATTCGATTTCAAACCTTTAATTTTGGAGTGATAAATACGACTTGACGTTTCTTTTCCCATTTTTACCCGCGGACTTGTATATAGCCCCGTCTGACTACCCTTTTTCTGTCTACTTTTATTAAATAATTGCTTGTGAGGTCTCTGGTCTGTCAGCTTATGTGGTTTGAGTAATTGGAAATAAATTAAGATTATCATAATCTTGGGAGGGGAAGGTTTTTATCTCAGCCAGAGTAGATATTATCAATGGGTACTGGCGTTCAGCCAAACGGGGGCAAACGTGGTTTCGCGGAGCTGCGGGAAGCAAGCTGTCTTTGTCCTCCGGGATTACTATGAAAAAACTAGAAGTGTGAACATTTTTTCGGGGTGAAATGAAATATAGGTACATAGTAAGTGTCAAATATACGTGAAAAGAAATTCTATATTATTAAGGTAGGTCTATATTACTAGGTAGTGTATTTATTTATTTTAAACTTTATTGTACACAAAGTAGTATTGAGTAGGTACAACAGACACAGACAGACACACGGACAGAGAGTGAATTCATATTTTTGGAACTTTGTCCGTATCGATATTTTTAGACTTTAGAGTCTCACGAATAAGTAAAATCGTATACTTAGTGCTTAAGAAGTTTAATCACTGTCACAAACATAAATAAAACTACAATATTTAATAGCATTTCTTAGGCATATTAATAAACCTCACTTTAACCATGATGAGCATCTAGAGAATTCTAGATGGCACTGTATTATAAATTTAACCACATTATTAAAGTATCGGCAATGTATCAGTGCCATTATTGGTTGTACAAAAAATAACTGCAGAACAAATTTAAGTCCTCTCGAACAAAACCGTAGCGTAGAGTAACTACATACTACGTACAACTTGTAGGTACGCGTATGTTGTTATTTTTGGCTACCGTCCAGTTTTCTGTAACCATGTACGTTGCACCCCAAGACGGCCATTCGCCTCTGTTGTTGTCAAAGAAGCCATGTGAATTATGTATATAGTTTTGCGGAAATAAATCGTGAAACAAATGAATTAAACATGCCTAGTAGATTTAACTATGTTTCAGTTAGCTTTTGTTTATTGTATTAGATGTTATTTGAGGTGATGTTGGGAATTCAAGATAATTTGAAAATGAATAAATATTTCATCATAGTTTAAGACAGGTATTAATATTTTAGGATACTTCGAACATGAGTGTCCTAAGAACGAGGTACTTATTGTAGCAGGTAGCTATTATGAGAAACTAGAGACAGACGATATCCCAGTAAACCCTTATGAATATTAGATTCATGAACGTTTACTATGGGTCCTATGAATACAGAAGAGTCGCGTCATAAATTGATAGTGCTTAGTGGCTCTATTCCACACGTTTTATAGACATCTTATGACATGACACATACATGCTTGTGAATCATAAAAATAAACCCCTGTTCTTGCTGTCATATGGACACTCTTGGAATGTCACTTGAGATTATTGCAGAACTCTTGGTACAACTAGATCTGATAACTTTTTTTGGAGTACGCGTTTGTTAGTCTTGGCAACACATAAAGTATTTTTCGAGAGAAACGATTAAAAGTACGATGAAATGAAAGTGTATCTACTCAAATATAATAAGTAATTTTATTACCAGGACTCGTGCAGCACTTCACACAACGTAATTAACTTTACTCTTATACATACACTTTTGTACATGTTGAAAATTAATTTCTGTTAAACTGCTCATTTACAAATTGTTCCGCATTTTCCGCAGCCGCTGAAAATTACGCCTTGTTTGAATATGGACGGTCGGCGTTCATTGTATCACTTGTTATCGCTGTAGGTATTGGGGCTATCATAATCTCAGAACGTGTATTTTTTAGCCTTATTTTAATTCACTTTCTTACGGCTCGGCCACGACATCAAGCGACTTGCGACGGCGGGAGCGATAACCATAGGTTGGAGCGTGACACAGCGATCGGACCTTTCGCTCCAACCTATGGTTATCGCTCCCGCCGTCGCAAGTCGCTCGATGTCGTGGCCGAGCCGTTAGCGTGTTAAACGCATACGTTTCTCATCTTGTACTTTAAGCCCCATTCGATTCATCAATAAGGATATGATATATATACTCAGCAATTGCGTAATATGAAGACATAGGATACTTACTGATTAACGACTAACGAAAGTTGGCCTAAATACGGATGATTCATGCATTTTACTTGTGATATCAGGTATCAGTGACAATGTGATACCGCTGTACGTTTAGCCTGCCCCTTGATTACATACAAGTCCACGAGGATAGCCCTAGAGGTCAATGTACTTGAGCAGTGTGAAACTGGGCACGAAACCGGAACCGCCGAATAGGATTACACCAAACGTCGGATTTATATTGCGGATTTACCGAAATCCCAGCGGACAAAAAGGATACTAGGGCTCTTGTTCTCAATGCTCAGCGCTGCTCAATGCTGCAACCTTTATGGATTAACCGGTGTGACTGGATCTCGGAATCTGTAACAAATACGCGTAACCCGAGATCAGATATATACTGGTATTTGCGGCGAATGCTCGGTTCAACTTGGACAGCGGTGGGAATACGGGACTAGGATATTAGACGCAATGTTTGATAATAGCGTTATTTGTATCCTGTGGTCAAACCCCTGTGATATAAGTTTCATATGTAAGTGCTTTAAGGGATTTTGTATCAGACACGCGTGAACACGAACTACGGGGCGATTCGGGAAATGAATTAGAGATTCACTAGATATGAAATAGTAAAGATATGTGACGTTCCACGGCAAACATATCTAGTGAATCTCTAATTCATTTCCCGAATCGTGCAGGTAGTTATTTATTATGTACCTACGCAAGTTCGATTTGTGATGTAAAAGCTCGTGACATGGCAACCCTTTTTCTAATAGGTAGTAATAAAATTATGCAAGATGTCACAATATCTATTATGACGTTACTAACAGTCAGTAATAAGTAGTAGATGTTATTGCGCTCTAAGGCGACAAAGATTTGTGACGATTCCTCTATAGTCCAGAACAATAAAAACTGGTCACTTTGTATGGAAATATTCACCTGACATTGAGAGTCGATACATTTTTGAACCAGTTTTGATTGTACTTCTTCTACTGCATATTTTTATTCATGGTACAATCAGCAACACTCCTAACTGTACATCGGTGGACCTTAGGTATTATAAAAGGCATAAGGTCCACAGATGTAGGTACAGTTAACAGTGTGGGCGTTGGTACCTAATTGTGATTGCTGATTTATTTCTATGAACGGGTTGGTGTACCTGTACCTACTTACTATGTGACATTGGCTACTAACTAATATCATGTGTTTTTTTTTTCACGCAACTAACCCTGCAGTGGCATTAAAATGTAAGTATGGGAAAGAAAAATATCATCTAGACGGCTTCTAATCAACTACAAATATTTCTTTAAGGTGACAGTCCATTTCCAACGACAGCAGCACATTCATTTTACTATGGAAATTGACAATAACACCGACGCGTTTCGTAGTGCAGCTGCGGTCAGAAATGGAATGTCACCCTTAGTTTCAATTGTCTTACTTGGATTAGAAGATTGGATTTTGTTTTTATTTTGCGTATAAGCGGTGAATCTACATACTGAAATAACCAGAGACAAACTGTGACCACAGACATTCTGCGCCTCTTTCCGCTTCGAATAAAAAATCACATTAATTCCAAACGTAACGACGCCTAGCATTCAGAGCGGGCATTTGGCCACGATAAGCGAAAAGTATCAGGGCTATGTATACAGGCCGCATATTGGCAATGGTTTAGTGAGTGTGGGCAAGTAGAGTTTTAGAGCGAACCAGTTTCACGGGTTTCTAGTTCCTTTATAATCTGAGAACGTCCTTATATTGGTTTTCTTGAGTTTTGTATTAGCCCGCGCGTGGTAAGCGATTGTAATGATACCTTTGAGCGTTGTCCCGACAATACGACAAAGAGAACATTTACATAGTGTCCTTTACGCCCGGAATGTGCTCTTTAACATAACTCCCTGCTATTTATACTAGAATTTTTATATAGAATTTCTATAACGCTCGAAACGCTTTCATGTTTAGTTAGGTTCTTTGTCCCTTTGCTCTGAGCTTCCTGGAGTGATGTCGTAATTTCCTGTTTAGATTAACTTCCCTGCTCCAAGTTACATGCACAGCTCAAGTCCGTGTTGAGTTTAATTTCAACAAAGACAACATAAACTTAATGAAACCCGTGAAGCACAGGAATATTTAACAAATTGAATGTAAATATACCGCTTGGGAGGCATTCTGAGCATCAAGCGTCGCTGTATACTTTAATAATAGGGAATATTACGCAAACTTGCGTAGGGGGCGCCACTACCACTATCCATCACAATCTGGGGGTCTACCGTGAAACGCGAAAATCGAAATTTCGTTATTAACCTCTCTATCACTCTTGCATATTCGAGCGATAAAGAGGCAGATAACTAAATTTCGATTTTCGCGTTTCCCTAGGCCCTTGTTAACAAACCGCCTTGATGCATCAAAGTCATATTTTATTGTCTGTGAAAACTTGTTAAAAAACAGTTTAAGGCACAGTATAAGTTACTCTATGGTTTACTATCTAGCTTAGTGCTGCACTCTGGCGGCAGAACATTGCAGTAATACAGGGGGTATTGTGTAATGTTTTCAGATACGGATAACCAACGCGTAATTATCCACGTGAAGGATGTGAACGACGAGCCTCCGTACTTTATCAACCGGCCGCTGCCGATGCAGACGGTGGTGCAGCTGAACGCCGCACCCAACACCCCCGTGTTCACGCTGCAGGCCCGAGACCCCGACACGGACCACAATATCCACTACTTCATCGTGAGGGACAGGACCGGCGGCAGATTCGAAGTGGACGAGCGCTCGGGCGTCGTCCGGACTAGAGGCACTGATCCTTTCCAGTTGGACATGGAGTACGTGTTATATGTGAAGGCCGAAGATCAGGTAATTTTCTCAAAACTTACGGCGCGAATCGGGAAATGAATTAGGGATTCACTAGTTATGAAATAGTAAAGATATGTGGCGTTCCACTGCAAAAGGTACCTTATGGCGGCTGGCGCTTACGCTATTATTAACGCCGCTCCATATTCAGCCGGGGCCTTATGGTACCTTTTGGCGTCGGAACGTCACATATCTTTACTATTTCATATCTAGTGAATCTCTAATTCATTTCCCGAATCGCGCCGTTATTTAAAATCGAAATATCGGTGTATGTAAACTTTTTTCACTTTTATCATCTCCTTAGATGTATATACACAAAGGAAGTTAGAGGCGGGGTTGAAAATTTTTGATTTATTAAGTAGATAGGGGAATATAATCCAAATACTTAGAGAATTTCTTCAATGTGAATAAAAGGTTTGTTAAATGAACTATGTATGAAGCGTAAGGATTGTGTAAAAATGTTATCCAATATTTGTTTCATAGCTCGAGTGTACTTTTACCGAGTGTACGGTTGGGAGCCTCCGCGGCCCTCGCTACGCGCTCTACGCCGTAGCATTTGTAAACATTCCAACCAGCCAGAAACATTCCGCTGAATAAATATTAAACATATTGAATAACCCTGCGCAGTTTCTGTGGAAATCACTAACATTTTAAAACCGACATTGCGATTTATACAACTAGAAGTTACGTGTAGCGTGTATTTCTAATCATAATATAGATAAAAAGCGCTGGTGGCCTAGCGGTAAGAGCGTGCGACTTGCAATCCGGAGGTCGCGGGTTCAAACCCCGGCTCGTACCAATGAGTTTTTCGGAAGTTGTGTACGAAATATCATTTGATATTTACCAGTCGCTTTTCGGTGAAGGAAAACATCGTGAGGAAACCGGACTAATCCCAATAAGGCCTAGTTTCCCCTCTGGGTTGGAAGGTCAGATGGCAGTCGCTTTCGTAAAAACTAGTGCCTAAGTCAATTCTTGGGATTAGTTGTCAAGCGGACCCCAGGCTCCCATGAGCCGTGGCAAAATGCCGGGATAACGCGAGGAAGAAGAAGAATATAGATAAATACGTTGCTCTAGAAATAATTCGTAAGATCAACTAATATAACATGTTTGAGGGGTTCTGCAAGTTCAGAGGCATTTTATCTTGCACCCCTGCAGTTGCAAGCGTCCCTTAGGCGACTTACCAGCAGGGGGTACCCGTCGTAACAATTATTATAATTAAAAGAAACTTGTAGGAACCCATAATGACGTTGCTGTTTAATGCAATCTGACCCTCCGAGTTTTACGATTTACTCGACTTTCCCGTTATTCCGCGGTAAAAGTTAAGCTGGGATTCTACTTCTAACATTCTGAATTGCTTACGGAAGCAGATTTGAAAATGAACACGTGCAAATTTTATGATGATTTCGTGTTTTTTTCTGATTGCTCGAGATACTATGTTAAATATTTTCCCTTTGCAAACTTTTATGTTTTGGAATTTTTGGTTACCTAATACTGGTGAATTTAATGATGATCTATATACTCGAAGAATATTTTTTAATACCATGTCGGTGGCAAACAAGCATACAGTCCATGATTATATTACAGGGCCAGTTTAACGCGGTAATATGAACGTGATAACATAACAAAGCATTACACACACGCACCTTAGTAACCAGTTGACCTAAAGTTGTTGACTATTACAGTCACCTGCAATAATATGTTACACAACGAAGGCCGCAAAAATATCGATGACACGATCTTATTTGTAGAGCCATAAGAGCGTGTAATATATTTTTCTCAAACATGCAATGAAATATTGATGTTATGTTCCTTATAGGCTGTGAAGTATGACGTTTCAGGTGCGGCTAGGACAAAAGGTCGTTAATGGAATTTCATACACATCTTGCAGGTCTAGGCCGGCAAAGTCCTCTTTTTTAATTTTCATTTCACAGATATTTGTGACACAGCATCGTGGCATTCATCCATTAAAAAAAATTAGAGGCAGTATTTGCTTTATGGTTCGTAATGACACTTTGCCACTACGCCTATAAAAAAAAAAACAAAAAACATAGTTTGCTATAATTTGCAGTTTTATTTGTATAAAATCAACATGAACTTAATAAATAATACATTCTATAATTTTATAATTTTAAATTATAAATTTAACTACACAAATAAAAACATTTAAAATATTTCATCTAAACGTTAGCGGTAAAAAGGTCTACTCAAACACGCGTAGTTATATTTTTTAAATTGTTATGGAGGTAAAGTTGAAAAATATTCATTCTGTTTTATTGGATTTATGGTGCGTTGTTGATTTTTTGACTTTAATATGAGTTCCGACGAAATAATGAAATTAATATTAATTGTAATCGTAGGCGTTGGAATTGGCAGCGTAAGCAGAATTGATTTTAATAACTTGCTGCCTCTGCCGCCAAGTCAAAGTCGAAGTATGTATATGGTTGCTTATGGCAATTTTATTATTTGAGAAACTAAGAAAAATGGCTTACAGTTTATTAGAAACAGTTTTGTGGCATATTTTAAATGGATGTAACTACAAATTCGTCAACACTGTGGAAATTATACTTATTTACTCCGTGCATAAAGCAACGATGTATGTGAAACATGATATCAACATGAAAGACTATGTAAACTTATGTGACGAAAACGACAGTCAGACGGATACAAGGCGAAAAAATCAAAGATACATGAAAATATACGGGTAGTAAAAATACACGACTCGTGTAAAACATACGCGTGATAATGATATAGGTACGTGTTGGTTATATTTTGGGTGTACTTTACTTTTAGTTTTTTCTATAAATAAAACTTGGGTTTCGTGGATTTTTTATTTTATTTATTTCATTGCATGTTTGAGAAAAGCACTATACATACCTCGGCGGGAAATGGGGTTGCCCGCGCTCAGACCTATCCGTCCTCGCTTCGCTCGGCCGTCTATATGTCTTCGGCCGGCAACCCCTTTCGTCCCGGCCTCTGTAGTAATGTACTATTTGCGGCCTCCGAAATGCGGCCATCAAAACTTGTCCCTATGCAGTTTTTATTTCTCTGCTATAAGTATGTTGTATTTATGAAGGCGTATATGAATTTCAGAGTGGCCGAGTGGACGAGCGCCGCTTCCAATCGACGCCGGAGGAGCGCCTGAGCATCGTGGGCGGCAAACGCGCCCCGCAGTTCTACTTGCCCAGCTACGAGGCCGAGATCGCAGAGAACCAGAAGAAGGATTCTGAGTAAGTTTTCTTTTACCGCTGAAGGATTCATTTAAAGTCCTTTATAATAAATACCTACCCCGTCTTCGCAAGGGTGCAATCATTGTCATATATCAACCAAATACACAAACCTTTACCAAAACAAATTATATATCTAAATTCTAAATCTTCCTCTTGAATCAATCCATAGCCGCATTCAAATATTCAAAATCCGTTGCGTAGTTTAAACCTTTATATGGCGTACCTACTTAGATATTATACGGTAAAGTATGACCAGCCTATAACATCATCTTGTCGCATTATTTTATGCAGAATTTATAGGTTTTTAAAGATGCGATGATGCTTTAATCGTGTATTTTTTTAATCTGGTCTGTTGAAGCTGTTACGATTTAAGCGAACCGACAGACAAAACGACATTGTTTTAAACAATGTAATGATTAAACATTCTAATACTTACTCGTAAAACTAAACAAAATTCATCATCTTCCTGCGAGAGTCTAGAAATCACGACGTTTTAATTGCCACAAGTGACTTGTGCTCCCAATAAAGGACGTTAGCAATGAGCAAGTGGCGACGCGGCCAATTAGACACCACTGTAATAATTAGTTAAAGCGTCGCCTATGATTGCGGAAATCTTTAATTGGAACGCATCAGTTTTGTTTAAAAAGCGTGGTATTCCACTCGGGCGTAGCGGGAGTAACAACCCCTTTAATTTTGTGGGGAATTAAGGATTATTCATAAAAAAAAGTCTTAAAGTTGGGCTAATTTGGTGTTAGGTTAAATACCTACTCCGCACTGGCATCAGCGTAAGAATTTGTGCCGGTGGCATTAGATACGGCAGGGCCATGGAGCGTAAAAACCCGCCTACTTATTAGGGAAATAGGCCAGCGTTTGCGGGAGAGAGGTGGTGATCTTCGCTCTGGGTCGTATACTTGGTCCAACAGGTCTCCATAGCATTTCAGCGAGGGAATGCTGCAGGCATTATGGGGAACTTTGAGCCAGGTATGATGCAGGGAGGCGCTGTTATTTTAGGTTAATCAAAAGTAAATTTTATTAGGTTTAACTGTCGTTTTTTTGATATCATTATTATTTTAGTACATTATATTATACTAGACGGGCCCGCAGCTCCGCTCGCGTAAATGAAATAAAGAGTTCGTCTTATGTTTAGTTAAATACCGACATTATTATGTATTCAACCCTGCCATGGTTTAAAACTGTGATAGGGATTTCTTATTTGTAGCCGTTATTTGGATAACTCAATTCGCAAATTTGTCAAAAAATGATGTGATTTGATAAAAGGCAAGATTGTATTTTTTCATCTACACGTATTTATTTAAAACTTGTTTCAAGATAAAATTATTATTTGTTCTTAGAAGCCTAGTTGCAAAAACGTTCATTAGATTAATTTTCGCCTTAAGACGAATATGGACGACCACCGCTCTTAAATCGCCTTTTCATACAAACATAGGTAGTCTAGTCCTCTCGGTCTTGCGATAGCTCTCGCCAGTCGCCATGGCCGAGGTTGAGCAGGTCTTGAGCAACTACGTCGTTTCAGCGGTACCTAGGACGTCCACTCGGGCGTCTCCCATTTTGCTGTCCCAAGTACCTGCACTCTCTTCACGGCACGATCCTCTCCCATTCTCTCTAAGTGTCCGAGCCACCACTGAATTTAGCCGCTTTTGTCTCTCAATATTTCGCCACTATATCGGACCACATCCTTATTTCTATGGCAACAAAATTATATTACGATATTTGGCTGACTGCTGACTGTACATTTGCTTATTTTTATCAGGTCGCTCAATAATATCTGAACATGCACTTTAATCTACCTACATAACTTACTATCAACTTTGTATTTTTGGCCCATCTCAGCATTCTTAGCCCGTTCCCCGGACGAATGGCAATGTTTGCCGAAGCCGTGAAAGTCAATCTGAATAATATAACTCAAAAATAAATTTAAAACAACAAAATACAAATTGATAATAATAATATAGTAATTACTTTGATTGATAAGAATGATAAGTCATATATGACATAAATCACTCGTATGGGCTCTATAGACTAAGGTTGAGGTTGACAGCACTTTTTATTTTACTCCGTGTAAAAAAACTCAGAAATACCTGTATACCAACATGACAAACATAATTTAGTTTACTTTAACTTACGGATTATTTGGTCTAATCTGTAGCACCGCCAAACGAAAGCAATCGAGAGTTGCCGAGAAATGGCCGATTACGTAAAATGAAGATTGTTATGAAAATTTCTTTTCCTTATTGTAAATTAAATACGCATCGGAAGCGATAGTTTTTATGCTCTAGTTCTATTCCCATATGTAGATAATTTATTTGAACAGGTTTTTCTTATCATACGTGCGTCGTATTCGAGAAACGTGTCAAAAACTTTTTTTAGAAATCTGTAAGGCGCCATCTCGCTTCTTCCCTCGTTTTTTATCCCGTTCTGGTTTTTCAATTTTATATATATGATTCTAAATGATATTTTAAACATGTACATCGTTTGTTTCCAGCATCATCTCCGTGAAAGCGAAATCGTTCGCCGACCGCGAGATCCGATACACGCTGAAGGCGCAGGGGCAGGGCGCCGGCACCTTCAACATCGGACCCACTTCGGGCATCGTCAAGCTCGCCAAAGAACTGGACTTTGAAGACCTGAGGCAGCCGCATGTGTACTCGCTAGTGGTTACGGCTACCGAAGATTCTGGGGGGTTTTCTACGTCCGTTGAGGTAAATATTACATACCTTTTTATAAACGAATTCTAAGGATGGCATTTTTATTCAGACAGGTCGTTCGATCGTTCAAAAAAATGTTGATGTTATTGTGTAGTTTAACCTTTTATAAGTTTTATATGACAACACTTAATCCGAGACACTGATATTATGGACCTACTAATAATATTTTCTCTTAGCATAGTGGCGATATTTCTAATTTCTATGTTTTATATTATTGTACGATCGAGCTCGAGTTGATGAGCGACGTAAAGTAGCCTAAGGAACAAGGTCTTCTGAACAATACATACTCAAATAAAAATTTAATTTTTACAAATTGATTTTCAATAGTTTTGCACCGGTTGTCTTATACTACATCTTATACTACAGGAGTTGTATGAAAATTTGTAGGTGAGGGTCAAAATAATTCCCACAAAGACGGGTTTTGATGTTTTTAGTTCTTGATGTGTATCTTTTTGACATACTAAAAATATATCAAAATATATGCATGCAAAACGCATTTATTGACATTTGAAATTTGAAAAATAAAAAAAATATTAAACATAGTGTGTGGTATCAAATGACAGGAAATTACACGCTAAAAAAGGTTCTGAGGTTGATTTTACAAAATAAAAATAAAAAACAAAGTGGTGGCTGAAAATTTTAATTTTTTATCAATGTTGAAAATTATTTCCTACATTGAAAACTAAACTAAACTATTATAGTTTTACAGTTTTACACATCAAAATACATTGTGTAAAAGAAAAGAATATTTAATTCATGAAAACCTATTTTTAATTATATTAATATAACATGAAAAATATAGGCTCTATATTAATTTAAAAAGTTTTATCAATAAACTGAAGGCACCTCAAAGTAGGTGCTTGGCAGAATATAAAAAAACAAAAATCTATTGTAGACTGGTCATATTTTTGTAGAAATCGATTTCGTCTGGCAAATTATATTACTTTTTGGCAACCGGGTTTTTTACCCTAATTAAACCCCGCTGAATCCGAATTTGCTGGATCGAATTCTTGACCGGAAGTGAGATTTTGATACTAAAGGTCCCTTTTTTTAGTATGTTGTAAATAACTCTTAAACGGTGGCGCATAGCAAAAATGTTCTTATACATAAGTAATCTGCATAAAATTGCCTACAAGAAAGATTCAGTACAATTTTTCGCTAGGATCAATATTTAAAGAGATATTAACGCGGGAAAGTTAATTAAAATCACTTCTAAGGACCCTTTTTTTTTAGGTTTTCGTAAATAACTCGTAAACGGTGGCCAATATAACTACGGTGGGACTATGGGACCCCGTTTACGAGTTATTTACGAAAAACTAAAAAGGGACTTTACAATTTAGTATAATTAACTTAACCGCTGCTTTGTTTTTTTTAATATTGATCCTAGCGAAAAGTGTTCTATATGTTTCTTGTAGAAAATTTTATCTTTATTATTTATGTTTAAGATTTTTTTTGCTATGAGTCATACTTTACAAATTATTAACGAAAAAATAAATACAAGGAACCTTAGAATTTATTATAATTAACTTTCGCTCTTTATTATCTTTTTAAATATTAATCCCTGCGAAAAGTGTACTGAATCTTTTTTGTAGAGAATTTTGTATAGAGTATTAATATTTCACAACATTTTCTTATATTGGCCACCGTTTACGAGTTATTTACGAAAAACTAAAAAAAAGGGACATTAGAAGTGATTTTAATTAACTTTCCCGCGTTAATATCTCTTTGAATATTGATCTTAGCGAAAAATTGTACTAAATCTTTCTTGTAGGCAATTTTATGCAGATTACTTATGTATAAGAACATTTTTGCTATGCGCCACCGTTTAAGAGTTATTTACGACATACTAAAAAAAGGGACCTTTAATATCAAATATCTCACATCCGGTCAAGAATTCGATCGAGCAAATTCGGATTCAGCGGGGTCTAATTAGGGTAAAAACCCGGTTGCCAAAAAGTAATATAATTTGCCAGTCGAAATCGATTTTACAAAAATATGACCAGTCTACATTAGATTTTTGTTTTTTATATTCTGCCAGTTTTTGATAAAACTTTTTAAATTAATATAGAGCCTATATTTTTCATATTATATTAATATAATTAAAAATAGGTTTTCATTAATTAAATATTCTTTTCTTTTACACAATGTATTTTGATGTGTAAAACTATAATAGTTTAGTTTAGTTTTCAATGTAGGAAATAATTTTCAACATTGAAAAGAAATTCAATTTTTGAGTCACCACTTTGTTTTTTATTTTTATTTTGTAAAATCAACCTCACAACCTTTTTTAGCATGTAATTTCCTGTCATTTGATACCACACACAAATTTAAAATTTTTTTGATTTTTCAAATTTAAAATGTCAATAAATGCGTTTTGCATGCATATATTTTGATATATTTTTAGTATGTCAAAAAGATACACACAAAGAACTAAAAACATCAAACCCCGTCTTAGTGGGAATTATTTTGACCACAAAGGCTACATCTTCTCTACTATTATAGGTACTTATATTAATATTGACAAATGTCAAAATCGCGCCAAATACCTACGAGCCACAGATTTTTCGTAATTTGCGCACATTATTACGCGTATAAGGATCCCTGCAAAATTTAATTTTAGTTTTAAGTTAATGATAATGACATCTATTTTAATTTCTAACAAGCAGAAACGTCTGCGAACGATGCTATGGGGTCATCCATTAATTACGTCACACGTTTAGGGGGAGGGAGGGGGTCAAGAAAATGTGACATATTGTGACATGGGGGAGGGGGGAGACACAAACTTTGTGACGTCACTTTAACTTCATCAGTAACCGAAATTTTTTTTTAAATTATTTTAT
The DNA here is from genome assembly GCF_910591565.1 of Cydia splendana. Lineage (NCBI taxonomy): Eukaryota > Metazoa > Arthropoda > Insecta > Lepidoptera > Tortricidae > Cydia > Cydia splendana. The sequence goes on along the minus strand of NC_085964.1, from coordinate 11,061,084 downwards.
TCGCTGTACATTTAAATAACAAGTTTTTAAAACGATAATCGTTTTTATTCTTTTAATTTTCTTTCCTAAGCAGTTTTGGGTTATAAAATTACTACTATTTATATCGTCAAAAATATTTTGATAAAATATTAATAATACTTAGGTACTTACTTAATTCGATTTGGCGATTTCGTAGAAAAAATGTGACGTCACACTAGGGGGGAGGGGTTTGCCAAATGTGACAAGGGGGGGGGGAGGGGTCAAAAAACCTAGAAATTCGTGTGACGTAATTAATGGATGACCCCTATTAAGCTTAGAACTTTTTTTAAAGTGCAAAAATTACTGTCTTGGGTTAGACTTGAACTCACAGCCTCTGGACATGAATGACATTTATGTTTCAAAATTTCAGTTAACAATACGCGTGACGGACGTGAACGACAACGCGCCGAAGTTCGAGCTGCCCGACTACCAGGCGCACAACGTGGACGAGGACATCCCGCTGGGCACCAGCATACTCAAGGTCAAAGCCATGGATGCAGACTCGGGGAAAAACGCAGAAATCGAATATTTAGTGTCTGGTAAGTTCAATTTAACAGCTTGCTGTTTATTTTCGTGGAACATAAAATGTACTTAAATTATTCTAATTTATAACTTACTAATTTTGCACCGATCCTTATGAACCTTCAGCAACTTACGTAGAACATGACTACCAGCCAAGTTTAACATTGCCTAGTGGGCTAACTAGTTGCAGGTTATTTAATGTTTTCATACTACTAGATGAAATGTTAAATCCCTCGACGACACCTTCTGAATAATATATAATATGGTTGTGTTTCTTTACAACTACGTATACCTAAAAGCTTTGATATCGAAGAATTTGCTCGCAGTTTTACTTTTCTTGTATAAAAGTTGTGTCGGTGTTTATCGCCAACAGAACCCACAATGCCATCTAGTGGTGGAGCTCAGTAAATTCGACAACATTGTGCGCCATCTAGTACAATACCAGCATTATAAAATATACGCACTTTACAATAGGTGTCTCTTTCCTTGTCTTCTTAAACTATGTATTCTCATTGTTTTTTTTTTTGTTTTCCAGACGATCACTTTAGTGTCGACTCCAATGGCATCATAACGAACAACAAACAACTTGACGCGGATAATAACAACGCTTACTACGAGTTCTCTGTCACAGCTAAAGATAAAGGCGAACCCGCTAAAACTGGTACCGCTACGGTTCGAGTTTACACCAAGAACAAGAACGATGAAGAGCCCAAATTCTCTCAACAAGTATACACGCCTAATGTAGATGAAAATGCTGGACCCAATACTCTCGTAACAACTGTAGTCGCTTCAGACAAAGACGGTGATAATGTTAGGTTTGGCTTCGTCGGTGGCGGTACTAGCTCAGGACAATTCGTTATTGAAGAAATAACTGGAGTAATTCGCTTGCATAACAAAGCTATATCATTGGATAGAGATAAGTACGAACTCAATGTGACTGCAATGGACGATGGAGCATGCTGCGTTAACGGAGATGCCACGATTCACACTTCGACTGCCGTCGTCGTAGTGTTTATAACTGACGTTAACGACAATAAACCTATTTTTAAAGAATGTCCAACCTACTACCCAAAGGTTGAAGAGGGAGCTCCAAATGGCAGCCCAGTACTAAAGGTTCATGCTACTGACGAAGACAAAGGAGTAAACGGACAAGTTAAATATTCGATAGTGCAGCAACCTAATCAAAAAGGCACTAAATTTACGGTCGACGAAGAGACTGGGGAAGTGTCCACTAATAAAGTATTCGACAGAGAAGGTGATGATGGTAAATTTGTATCGGTTACGGTAAAAGCTACGGACCAGGGTGAACCCTCGTTAGAAGGCGTTTGCTCCTTTACAGTTGAAATTACTGATGTAAACGACAATCCGCCGCTATTTGACAGACAGGTAAGTCGTATTTTGTTTTAGTTTCGCACTATAATTGCACGTCGACACCAGTGTTTCGCATGAATCCCTGTGCAAATACTTCAAGGGATTAAAACCTTTATTTTATTACGTATCTTGCAGAAATATGTGGAGAACGTCAAACAAGACGCCAGTATAGGTACAAACATATTGAGAGTATCCGCATCCGACGAGGATGCCGACAATAACGGCGCCATAGTTTACACTCTGAGCGCCCCGTACAATCCCGGAGATATCGAATATTTCGAAATCCAGCCCGAATCGGGCTGGATCGTTCTAAAGAAGCCCCTCGACGTAAGTATTCAGCCGCATTCTATTAGAATTTAAGATAGATTTGTGACAAGAGCGACGAATGAATGAGATCAACTTTACTACAAAGTTTGGTGGATGAGTGCTACACCTACAGGCCGTAGGATTCAATTGGCACACGTTTATGTTGATTAAATGTAAATAGTTCTAAATTACTGCTGCTGTACATTGCTGTGGAGAGCGGTCAATCCTGGCTGTGAGGAGTAGTTGTCCATTGAGCGGCGCGGCGGTGGCGGGGACGCCGGGGGGCGGGTGGCGGCGAGGCCGCGGGGCGTGGACGCCGCCGCCGCGCCGTCGGGGCTTGTTCTTCTTGCAGCACAATTAGTTTCAGTTGCCGCCAGCGCCGGCTCCGCACTAAGTCTTCGTTAACATTTATTTCCGCAGCACTATCTTGCATTCGACTCTTGCCGATAAAATGACCCGTGTACAATACCTGAAACAGAGAGAGACTCCTGTAAATATGTTTTCACGTTGACCTATGTTTAGTTCTAAAACATGTACAGTTTCTGTAAGAGCACTTCTGTATATTTCGCACAGACTAGATTTGAAGTTTATTTTATTGTAAGTATAATCGATTAATTGATTTGGGAAGCTTACGCTTTTAATGACCTTTCTGTATTATACGTACATGTTTTGTTACTAATATCCAAGCAGCGGAGTGAACCCGCGGAGGCGTTCGATGCCGCCTCGACTGTCATCCCGGATAGTAGACGACCACTCATGCCTCATATATATCATATATCACCCCACCCTCTAACCTACCTATCTATTATCATGATAATACAAATTTTTTACAGGGCGCCTGAATTTAACTGATATTTATTGTACATTGTTAGTATAATTGATTATTATGTTGGTCAGATTGCCTATTCGGCAGTTTGGCCATCGGCCAGTTGTGACATTATTCCTTCTGTGAAAGGGGCAACGTTTCCAAAAACAAAATTTGTACAGTACAACCGTAACGTCCATCGTTTGTATAATATATTCATTTCAATGAGTGTCGTTTCGTTGTAGTGGTTACTACCAGCAAGAGGTCGCAAACCGTGCTATGACAGACTGACCTTTCCGCCATGTCTTGTATGCAGAGCTGCATGCATTTGCCTGCTTTATGTTTCATTACTTTTCATTTCGATATTAGTTTAGTTTATTGTAAAAAGTAATTATTTATATTGTACAGTTTGTCTTTTTCCCTAGTGTACAGAAGGATCGTGTAAAATATTACAAATATTATGTTTCCAATTTTTTTTTCTTGCACCATCTAAATATTGGCTACCGGGAATGATCTGTAATTCGGCTCGAATGTATTTCTGCAAGTAGACGATTGAGAGGATCCTTACGGTAAATTTAATCTTTCTTCATCTTGATTTTATTTGGCTTATCGAATGTCTGTGTGACGAATGCGTGTAGGTATGTTTTCGTTAGTAGATAATCAGCTAACGTGACTCTTTTATAGCCAATAATTTTTAACCGAAGAGAACGATAGTTTAATTTATTTTTGATTGTTTTAGTTTATTAGCGACTCGTACGTTATGTGTTTATATTTGAGTTGTGTTCTGTTTATTTGTCCCCGCTGACCTCTGCCCGTGTCTGTGTAGCGGGACAGGTACCGTCTGCGCGTGCGCGCCTCCGACCGAGGCGAGCCGCCCTCCTCCGCAGACGTGGACGTTGAATTAGACGTGGTAGACAGGAACAATAAGCCCCCCATCTGGGACATGACCACGTATGGCCCCGTTCACATCAAAGAGAATGTCACAGTGGGTACCGTAGTGACCAGTGTGAAAGCCAGGTTGGTATAAGGCGCAGCGGGCTCCCGGGCCCGCCGCTCCTCCACTCCCTAACACTACTAACGACGTGGTTTTGTCTGTTTCCGTCGACTCTTTCCCCGATAGCGAGAAACGTACAAGTTGGAGGCTATGGCTCAAGACAAGGGCTTCCCGCCCTTGTCCAGAACCGTGGAGGTCCAGATAGACGTAGTGGATCGCGCGAACAATCCCCCCGTGTGGGACCACACGGTGTACGGCCCGATCTACATTCGAGAGAACTTGCCCGTGGGTGCCAAAGTGGTGTCCGTGAAAGCAAGGTGCGTGTCCTCAGTCTCCGGCACGGGCACCGCACGCAGCCCCGTCACCTGCACGCAGTGTGCGCTGTACGGCGCCGCGGCCCAAACATCGCTTGCGCTTCCGCTGCCGCCCGTGCGCGCGCCCGCCCGCCGGCCCTGCCGACAGCGCCCGAGTGCTCGAGGCAGCGCGTGGCAAGGTCGGTGACGCGTTCTGAGCTAAATTGAAATTGCATTCAATGTTTGTGCGCTGCGCGCGTCTTCAACTATCGTTTTATTTGCCTCTCACTTGGTGATCTGACGACGATGTTCTTTGTATTGTCCGTGATTAATTATGTATTGAGCATCATCACGAATTCACTCGGTCTTGTCGTATTCACCTGCGTGCAACTTAAAGGGCTCACTGCTTACATGGAACGGGGATCACGGAAAAAAACATTTGTTCAAATATATTTTTGGGTAAAAACTTAGATTACTTAAAATATTGGTGTTTATTGTAGAGCAAAAATATTTTTGAACAAATGGTGAGAGGTGATGATGGTACCTACGTATTGCGAACGTCCATGTCCATTGTATCTTGCATGTAGGCTGACGTATCAGTGCATTATGGAATTATTATCAGTCATATCTTTTTAAATTGTCTAATTTTACGAGATTTCAGTGTAACGGTTAATTTATTAGCATGTCAACGAGAATCCTTGTTCTAGGTAGAACGTAGTGTTGAAGTAGGAATCAAGAAGTTCTTTTGAATTATTCTTACTGCTTGCAAACGTTCATGTTTAATTAGAAGTATCAAACTATAATCTTCATTTACGTTTTATTAGTTCATTCATTTCAATCTGTAGTCAGTTTGAAGCATTATAGTCGTTTTTCAATATCAAGATCCAGTTGGCATTTATTTAAATTGACGTGAGTGTTATAGAAAAGTACTTATACAGTTTATTCCTAGTCGCTTTTTGATCTAGATTAAAACGTATGAGTTCAAGATCTAGGCATATTTTATCGTATGGCTATTTGCAAACTCTACTCTAGGAATCCGAATTTCGTTTTAGAGGAATTCCGTAGAACCGTGAGTATTTAACAGCTGCGATTTTCTTCAATCATCAAAGTTTATCTGAACAAATAAATAAAAAATTGTGAAATAGGTACTAATTTACTTAATTATATACCTGTGCCCTGTTTATCACAAGCTTGTAACTTGTAATACAAGTGGAAGTGCTTTTCTAACAAAAGATGTCAAAAAGGGACTTCCACTTGTATTACAAGTTACAAGCTTTTGACCAACTGGGCACTGATGTCATAAAGAGAAGTACATACAAACAAAATGATTGAAGATAATGGCTACCATACCAATTGGCTATACATTTTCAAAATTTCTCCATCCATTGCGACATGGTAACGTGAATGTGCATCACTAAGTGTTCCACGGGCTACCGTTAGATAACTGTTTTAGCAATCGCATTATTAGTTAACTAGTGCATCAATCACTGTGTTGGCCGATGGCAAGTTTCACATCTGATGTCTATCTGTTCGTCCTAAAACACACACTTCACACTCACATTGTTACAACTGAGACTTACATGAAACGAATACTAACTCACTTTACTAATAAGTTAAGTCCTTATTTAGTATTAACATTGGGAATATCATTTTTGCCTTGTCTTCCGTAACATTTGTCCGCAAAGTACCTATCTTTCAAGACAATACAAGTTTAAAAACCGATTAGATGTATTTCAAGATAATCAAGGAAGTTGAATGCGCCAAGCTCAACGCAGATGGCTCTACAATCGAAGTTATTAACTGACAGATGAGCATCCGTGAGCTCGAAATCCAGTTAAAAGCAAATATACCAGTTCCTTGTTTATGGAATTAATAATTGGAAGCTCACAAGAAGCTGTCAAGGTTTAGTTTAACATACCTAACTGTTTTTTTAAGAATTATTAAATTTTACCCGAATGTTTACTTAGGTACTGTATTTGTTACTAGGGAATGACAATTTATAAAATGATATTCTCAAAATGAAACGATATTAACCCTTTACTAGGGTAAAAGATATATATTTCCCACATACGGCACTTCAAACATGTGTTCTATTTTCGATGAATAAGACTGACATTCGATAGTCATTATTGAAATGTCAACCTGGTAAAGGGTTAAATATCTTAGTTACCCTGAATATAAAAGCCTAGAAACTTAGTTCCATTAAACCCACCTGTTAAGGAGTGAAATCGAAATAGCTTCATCTCTTTTGTTCCTATCATGATCGAGATTTGAGAGAAAGACTGATACTTGCAATGTCTGAATATGACATTGGAAAAATGGTTTCACTGCGATTAGAGCATCTATCAATTTTCTAGGCTTTTTTATTCTATGTTAGTTTTGATATTCATAATATGCATTAGACACACGGTTATAAATTGGGATATCGGGATTTGTGTTTGCACATAAATTTAATGTTTCTTTTCCTAAGAAGTCCAGAGCCAAATCACTTAATAAATTCATATATTCCGTGACTAATACAGATTTCTCCAAACAGAAAGACAGGTACCATAGACAATATCTGAATTTATTAAGTGACCATAGATATATAGATGGTCAAGCAAATCTTGTCAGTAAACAAAGGCGCGAAATTCAAATTTTCTATGGGACGATATCCCTTCGCGCCTACATTTTTCAAATTTGCCGCCTTTTTCTACTGACAAGATCTGCTTGACCAAGTATAGATTATAAATTTCTGAAAAAAAATCATCTCTGTGTGATCGAGTAATGAGCATAGCATTTAAGGTAAACGTACTGGTGCTCGACGCGGTCCCAGTACATGTCATCTTGAAACTTAAGTCATTGTCAATAGAGGTGACAGCAGGGTGTCATGTATGGGGCATTAGCATGTCGAGCACTAGTACGTTTACCTTACACCTTCAGTTTCTCCTAAAACCATGTGTTTATGCATAATATGAAACTCACGAAAGGTTCATTTACAAATATAAAATCTGGGCTCATTAATCTCATTATTTTGCCAAATATATACAAAACATTAGATGTCGTGATGTCATGTGCCGGTAGATTTCCAGTAAACGTGCCTTTGTGCCTCGCAAACGTGCCTCCTGTAACCTATTGATGTTTTCAGCTCGGGCATTGAGAACAACCCGACCGTGTTTTACCGGTTGATGCCCGGATCGACGGCCCAAACTAATAAATTTCACACATTTTATTTGCAACAACGAGCCGATAATGGATTTACTTGGGCGGATATAAAAGTTAATCATCCATTGGACTATGAGAGCATTAAGGAATACAATTTGACGATACGCGTGGAGGTAAGGCTTGTTGGTTTACTCATATGTGTCGTACAGGCTACGAGTTCATTTTTAGGGTCCGTACCCAAAAGGTAAAACGGGACCCTATTACTATTGATATTAACGACTTTTCTACAATTAAAACTTACTACCTGTTCATTACTTTTTGAAACTGATAACTTTAATGCCAAAGCTATTTGTACGTATATAATTATACAATTTATAATGTGCTGATAAAAACGGCTTAAAACCTATTCTAAGTACTCTGACAAAAACATCAATATCACGGAATGTTTATGACCACGAGGACAGCGCCCTCTAACAAACGTTTGTTGAACTAACATCAAATTGTGCGCTTCACCTGGCAAGGTTCCTAGAGAGTACATCAATGTCCCGATAGAGGGCGTTTTATACATTCTGCAGTTTTTTTTATACTGTCGGCTTGTAGCCCTACTGTGCTGAATTTCTGAAAATATTGATGACGCTTAATTTAACCTTTTGTGCAGTAAATAGATCTATTTACTATTAGTGTACAGTTAGCAGCAGAAGTAAATAAGCGGTCAAGGTATTCCAAATGACATACACACGTTTTAGCTTCCTGAGGTACAAGGGGAAACAATGGTTTGCATTTGCTATATGTCCATTTTATAAATCGTTAACACTGATAATGGTACGGTCAAGAAATGATAGACGTGCTAAGAGCGGCATAATACATGTTCAAACGCTACCTTTTCCTCACAGAACAACGGTGCTCAACAACTGGCCTCGGAAGCGACGGTGTACATCATGTTAGAAGACGTTAACGACGAAATACCACTGTTCACGGAACGAGAACAAGAGACGGTGCTGGAAGGAGAGCCCATAGGCACGAAGGTCACACAAGTGAACGCGATAGACAAGGACGGCACGTTTCCCAACAACCAGGTTAGTCAAATTTTGTTGAAATAGGTAAATACCAAGTGATATCAATTTAAAATGTACATATATTTTTAGAAAAAGTTCGTTTAAAGGGCAATCTTACCTCAGACTCATTTTGGCAAGAAGATTACAATTTTTTTTTACAATCAAGTTCTAGTTTCGTTTATTTTAATAAGGTTTTTTTTACGAAATTGGAACTAAACGTGTATAGTGGAGCTAATTAATATCAGGTGAAGTTTTCGCCTTGGGCTTCTACTACTATTACTACCAGTATTAGCGATCTGCCCCGGCTTGGCAAGGTTTATGCAAAACCTTAACCAATTATACACCTAAACCTTCATCAAGCATCACTCTATTTAGATGAAAACCGCATAAAAATCCGTTCAGCAGTTTTTGAGTTTTTCACGAGCATACAGATAGACAGACCCGGCGGGAGACTTTGCTTCGTAAGGTGTAGTGTTAGTGATATAGGATAAAGTGAGTACAAAAGTGCAAACCTTTGAAGAGCAGAGGCGAGTGGAACCTGTGGAACTCGACGCGAAGCGTGACGAGACTGACGAGTTAAAGGCCCGGCCACCTGCCTCATAAACTACAATTTTGTCGGAGGGGTGCTGACCTGCGGTGAGTGAGGACGTACATTCACTGCAAAAATAGGCTACGTCAGCCACCTGAGAGCTCACGATCGTCGCTCTCACTAGCCAGTGAATACCCAGTCGCCGACGCCGAAACCGGCTAGGACAGGATGATGAAAGTAGATAAGCAGCAAGATAAGTCTTAATTTAGTAGGTAATTAAAAAAAACTCACGGAAATGATCGCAGCTCAGGAGTAAAAACCACATAAAACTTATCTGAAATCCATCGGTGAGGTTTCACCACAATACACGCACACACACACAAACAAAGAACCAACCTCTCATCCCAAATGCATAAACCGTCTTCGTTCCATCGTGGTTAACTAAGGGGTCGACAGCTTTCAAAATTAGGTCACAGGAGGATATTCGAGTTCCAACCTTTGTCTTTTCAAACTTTAACCTTTTGGACACCCTTGAGGTACGGGATAATATGTCTGACATATTATGTCTCCCCCGCGCCGTAAACACTTAATTAGGCGGTCGTCACACTGCTCCGCATCTCGCAGCGGCATCCGTTGATGCGTTTTTTAACTTTGTATGTAGAATCTTGATTTTGTATAGAAAAATCGCATGGTACGACACACTGGCTCCGCCTCGGCGCGCGGAGGAGCGTGACGCACGACGACTCGCGTGCTCGGACGGAGACGCGGTGCGTGCCGCAGGGTATGTCACACCGAGCTCCGCTGTGCCGTACGGATTTTAGTGCAAGAAGGACGCCTCGTGTTGCCTTAAATCTTGGTAATCTCTAGCAAAAGACCCATTTATAGGTCTGGTTTGTAAATAGGGATGTATATACCCAGTGTCTTCTGCGTTTTATGATTCGATTGTACAAAAACCAAACTGAAAGCATCACCGCAGCGTTCTGAATAAGTTCCGTTTCCATTTTATCGACAAATAGGAACTGTTTTCACCTTAACGTTCGAAAGTGAAATGAACGCGAGACGGAAGTAACGCGGGACGTCGCGCATCGCAACTCCGGACGGAGATGCGGAGAAAACTCGGACGTTGGTGCGTTGTCTCCGCATGCGAGTCGGTTGCTCCGCGACTCGCAACGAGACGCGGCGGCAGTGTGACAACCACCTTAGATATGGCGTAGGTACGCCGTTTAAATAACCATTACACTATTGAACTTTTTTGTTGGTTCAGTTTTGGCAATAGAGAATAGAATAGAGAGCATTTGTTCGTGGCAAAATAAAAGAAGAAAACAACACGTAACACAACTTAACATATAAGCCACGAAAGGGTCCCGACTCAGCATAGTGCATGGTAGCTTCGGTTTGAACTTGAACTACGAAACCCTAAAAATGGCGATAAAAAAGTTAACCATCTAAAACGCTACATGACATGAACGCTAAATAGTACTTACGTAGTGCAAAAACACGTAAAAGCTCAAGTAAGAATTTCTTTTATTTGAACAAGTTAACAACTTGCCAGGTATTGGCTTAGTAAATGGGATATTTATTGACATAGTACGCGCACATGAGGGTAACTTAATTTCCCCGGGATTAGCTATGTTTCTACCGATGCTCGTTCTGTAATCAGTTTTAGGTACTCTCATTTTAACGTTCCCTTTTCCTGAGTCTATTGCAAAGAGCTAGGTTGATTTATAAATCTAAACCTGCTGAAGACAGTTATCTCTCCTCTCTGATTTTACTAGGTACACATTACTGTATGAAATGTTTTGAAACCTTTAAATCCCTTTAATGCAAACAAGCACGAACCCCTCTTCGTTTGTAGATATAGGTTCCTAATTGATTTGGCAGTTAGCGTGATTGGCCCTCGGTTCTTTATAGATATATCCCAAAGATTCCCATCCCTCGTCAGTCGTATTTACGTAAACGGGAAGGTATTATATCAATGGTTCTTCCAACTAGTTTTCTTCTTGTTATTAAATGTGTCCTTGACGATTTATTGTTATGAGGGTGGCGAGCAAAGCGTTAAACTGAGGGATGGTGGCGGTCGAAGTACCTTTGACTTATGAACCCTTATATTTACGGCGAGAGCACGAAATAAATAAAACAGCGGTGGCATACAAACAGTTGAAGACTTGTAAATGGCTTATACATAGATGTAGTGTTCACGTTTGTCTTTTCTGTGCCCTAAAGTAAAAAATATTTTGCAATAATAATGTTGATAAGTACTCCCGAAAACTACATGAGAGCGCTGGTAGCCTATGCGGTAAGAGCGTGCGACCGGAGGATTTTTTAGTACCTACTACTTATCTCAGTCAGAGCTGTCAAACTCTAATAAGTAAATTATTTACAGTTACAGTAACTTTTAATTAGTTATAGCTAAAGTCGTAGTATAATAAAACCTAGATATTTACCTAGTTCCATAAAGCCTTTGAAGTGAAACCAAAATACGATTCTCTCTAACTCAATCGCTATGAAATAATCAAGTCAAAGATCGACACCGCAACAGTGCGAGGTAAATAGCAGCCTGAAATTGGTAGTTCCAACACCTGATAAAATTTTTCGTGGCTATCCCAAAACTGTTAATCCTTGAGAAAGAAGACCTAGGCTCTCCGAAACATGTCGCACGAATGACTAAAAATACGTGAGTCTAAACCATAAAATTATTTTATTTTATGTTCGTGTTTTTTTTTTTCAAAGCACTTTTCCAAGAATTAAACTGTTGACTAAAATGCGCAGTGCAGTTACGGCTAACACTTTCCAGGAATGTATATTTTTGTGGAAGTATGGAACGGTTGCAATTTACTCAGCCTATAATTTCGCGGCCTCGTGGGAATAAAAATGCAATTTTCACCCGTTGCGATTGCACTTTGAATTGGTATGACGATTGTGAATTATTAAATATATTACCTTCGTTTAGCTTGCCCCGGCACTTTGGTTTATTGTGAATGTGGATAATATTATGAAACACACTCGAATGATTTACTTTTATGCATGATAATTTAAATGTATGGTAAGGTTTGGACCAGGCAATCTACAATGCAGAATGCTTGTAAAATATGACTGCCATAAATGCACTGCGGTAGCGTATTAGCTACAAAGTATACTTTTAGGCTTAAGTATACTAGAGAAGTATTATTGCTTCTTGGTAAAGGATAACATCATAAGGAAACCTACCAACTCTGCGAATAATACAAAGGAGTAGGTATGATAAAGCCCCTATCAAAAGGGAACGTGAAGTTCTCCACTCAAACCGGGCGCATGATCACACCATCCGTGGATCTATGATTGTATTGGCAGACGGGCGTTTTCGGAAAAAAATATTTGGGTCAAATATCACTGTCCCACGACTTTGGTATACTTTTTTACCGTCAAATACTGTTTTAAAGTGTACTACATGTATACAAAAATTGTAAAGTGATTTATTATCTGAGTATTTATAGTAAAACAACTGATTAAATGGTACTTAAAAGTAAAAAAAATGTACAAAAACTGAAGAAAAGGAGATGATTTTTGAGTGTCCCATGCACACTTTGCATACTTTGGATCCAAATATTATATACCTGCCGCCTTCTAGGCCCGAACCTGGTTGTAATGTGATAAGATCGTATTAGCCAAAATCTATTTAAAATCTCATTTCATAGCACCTAAAGCAAAAATTTGCACAAATGTTTAATTTATAGTTGTCCTTTAAAATCGATGGAGTGGAAATTTCCACTCACGTCACGGAGTTTTTGCCAACTTAGTTGCAAAAATCTACTAATATCTAACGCATTTTTACATTATTGTAATATTATCATCCTGTATTACCCGGTGTTTGGAATTTATAAGGCAGTTGGGCTCGAAAATGCAAGGTTTAGTTTGTGCGTCACGCTGTGCAGAAATTTATTTTCCACAACGAACGGGATTAAGCTGAAGGTAAGGAAACAGTTATTGACTAAATTTATATGAATTTTAATAGATTATTATGTGTTGTATGATATCAAATAATTAGAATTAAGAAAATTCTAAGGATCAAACCGCTATTTCGCTTTATTTACCAACCGGCATGCCTACGTCACATCCAAAACGTTACGTGATGTATTAGTGGAACAAAAAAACGTGACGTATGGAATGAAAATGCACGGCTTACATGCCGTCATTTTAGTATTAATTAACCTGCCAAAATATAGTACAAATAATTTTATTCTAGCTTCATATATTCATGTCAACTTAACTATTAGGTAATTACACACTTAACTGGTGTGATGCACTCCCATAAATAATTACTTACATATGTCATTTTACTCATTTTTATTCCTATAAGGTACTATTTAAGATTTATTGTAAAAAAGACTAAAAGTACCTTACCAACAAGTGATGTTAACCTTTTTAATTTTATTATACATTATAACTTTATAGATAGTTTTTAGGTAGTATAGATATTAAACTATCTATTATCTATATACCTAACACGTAAAGCGGAGAGCTGGTAATTGCGCTCCTATGAAATACAATTTAGTAGGTACATACATAGATAAATAGAAAATTCAATAAGTGGGAAAGAAGAATTTCGCCAAAGTCTCGCACGTGCGAAAAGGAGCGAAACCTGAACGCTTTAAAACGCGCCGTTGCCGGTTTGATCAACCGCTCTGCTATCACGCGCGCAACGTTGTCACTCTTATACAGCGAAGCGAGATACTGTACTTGTGTGTGTAATGGACGCACACAGACGCGTAGGCCCGGGCGCGCCTCGCTGCATTATTTTGTCACTTTTCGTTCGGCACTGGCAAGTGGCAGGAAGCGTTTATTTATTCCTTATCATTATTTCGATTTAACTGTTTGACCCGGCTGACGTTTACGGAACTTGATATCTTTCTTCTACTTGTGACTTGGCTTAATTGTTTATTGGACTTTGCTGATCAGCTTATCGTTTTGGACTCCGTGAGTTGTCACTACCTATTGGATTATTTCATCTGCCTTTACTCAAGTAAGTACCTATGCCTTTTTTATACCTACGTGTTATTATTTACAAAACTTCTGGTTATATTATTACAAATTGGCACCTAATTATGTCACGTATAGTATTGTAAGTAGATTTGTATAATTATTTTAAGAGAAATCATGGTAGTTAACAATAAAGTTATTAGGTTAGTTTCGTAAAAAGGTTAGTCAAAAGAGTAGGGAAAATAAGTAGGTATGTACCTAGTTATATACGAACTTACACAGTGATTGCACATTGGTTGTTGTGAAGTGTTAGAAATTGATAAATATCTTTATATAGCTGTTCATAAAACAGTGTGAAAATTCGTAACAAATTGGATTTAAGTTCAGTTAGACATCAAACGGCCTTGAACTATCCCAAAAGTGAATGACAAAAGAAAAATCATGTTTAAATCTGTCTAATACTACTATGTAAGAACACCGTTGTTGTGTTGTCGTGATTTCAGTTCTTTGTAACACGTAATAACCAGTGATCGGTAAAGTCGGCGCCACACCGCGGGATTCCAAGTAGAAATCTTATTGTGGACATGACTCAAATGCCGCGATCTTGTTCGAAAAATATTCTAATACTTAGAATATTGAGTGTTATTTATTTATAAATAGACTTTGAAACTATAAATAAACGCATATATTGTATCATTATTCATTAAAAACATTGATACACTTTAAACGAGTAGGTATTGTTTCAATTTCCAGTAGGTACCTACCTCTTATTTTTGCACCCGTGACAAATATAATGTTGTTTAAAATAAACTTATCTAAAGTGATAAATAACCCTTTACCTGACTACCTGGCTTGTCCAAGGTCACTGTTGGATTCTCTATTGTTTGCGTCGTGCAACGAGTGCATAGTTGAATCTAGCGTGAAAGAGACGGCAAACAGTGTCCATTTATTAATATAAGTAAATGCAATCCGTTTCTATAATAGTTTAATGATAAGGAATTGGTTGAGAACCCATTTCTAGTAGAAAATAAAATATGTTAAGTTATATTCCTCGGACCATTAAGTTCGCACGTTGTGATTTAAAGTTTATTTGATCATTGTTTATTGTAAAACCTTTACACCTGTTCATTATTATACGGTAATATAAATTTATTTTATTAACTTTTTAAAATATTGTAGTAATACAACACGATTCCTGGGATTCCCGCAGCATATTCGTATTAGCTTAAAGATATTAATGATTGAGGTCATGAAAAAACCAAATTTTCTTATCAGTTGTTTGCTTCAGAGCGAATCTCACAACGCATTATTTAAAAGTAACTATTTACATGCAGTAGTTGCAGTGCACATACATATTCAAAATCTTTCTAAACCGAGAAAAGTTAATATGGCATTCCAATAAATAATTTTTCGTGGCAATTCATTTGACGAATAAATTATTCCACGACTAATTTATTCAAATGAGAAAAATAATCGAAAATATTCATCATTTCTGATTCGTCATTCGAATAAATTTTGCCCATCTCTGAGACACAATAAACAAAATAATCAAATAACTTGAGTGACTTTTGAAAATATCACTAAAATCACGACGACATGTAATCATGCCAATCATGGTATTCTTACATAGTAATACAGTGAAACCTGGTTAAGTGGGACCTGGATAAGTGAGAAACCTCTATAATAGCTGGGACTCACGGTGCGGTCCCGACACTTTAGCACTGAATTACCTCTGTTACTGAGAAAAAACGAACCTCTATAACTGGGATTCGTTGTTGTGATTTTATAGTCACATGCCTCTATAATTGAGACAGAGAGTGTATTTTACCTCTTTTACTGAGACTATATTTATTATATACTTACTATATTTATTATTACTACTTTACTATATTTATTATTAGATTACATTTTCCTAATTGTTTTTTAGAATTTTATAGGGAATTGACTTCTGTATTTGAGATAACGTCAATCTATGACCTCTCTAACTTGGACTTCATTGAACAATTTCCGTATTCTTACTAACTCTTAGTCTATCCACAAATTCTGCATTTGCCTAATTGTGTGTAAACAACCTCAAGTTTGATTTAGTTAATTTATGAAAGTAGTTAAAACTATCGAAACGAAAGCTGAAATATTGATAAGTAACACGAAAAAATAAATTTTAATTTATTAAATTTCTAATACGCAATGAAGTCCGTATCAAATTTAATTTTATTTTGAAGTATCTATCCTTTGGAGAATCATTCAAATTAAATTCAAATAAATATTTAAACAGACTTAAAAAATATCCAGGTTTCACTGTATTAGACAGATTGAAACACGTTTTTGGGTATGTTTTTGTTTTTGTCGTACACTTTTGAACTACTTTCGATTGAAACGAATGAATGGAGATGTCTATAAATAAATAAAATAAATAAATATTATAGGACATTCTTACACAGATTGACTAAGTCCCACAGTAAGCTCAAGAAGGCTTGTGTTGTGGGTACTCAGACAACGATATATATAATATACAAATACTTAAATACATAGAAAAAACCCATGACTCAGGAACAAATAACTGTATCATCATACAAATAAATGCCCTTACTGGGATTCGAACCCAGGACCATCGGCATCGCAGGCAGGGTCACTACCCACTAGGCCAGACTGGTCGTCATATGACTATCCGGGATGACTTGCACGAAAAGTAACCTGTAAACTTATTTGCCAACTACATGTTCCTATAATCAAATGTCTGGTTATATCGCTTATAATTATTTTTCATTCTTAAGAGGGATGGGGTCATCCCGATACAAACGTGTAATTGGCTGTTACTATTTTAGGTGTATTTATCATTGATTTATAAGTATTCCGTTGCCTTTAAATTTCAATTGTTGTATAGTCTCACTTGTCACCAAAAAACGAATATGAAAATGTCACCCCATTGTTTTGCATTTGCGTAGAAAAGTTCATGATGATGACATTTAATTCTTGCATAAAATCCCAAGGTCACAATACCATGATAATCGTTTGTTTATTAAATTTACCTATTGTGAATATTATTTTGTAGAAACCCACATGGCATTGACGGCAGCCGAGCGGTCGAAGCGTTATAGAGAAAAAATTAAGCAAGATGCTGAAAAGTATGAGCGATATAAGAAAACAGAACAGAACCGGCTACGTAAACACCAAAAACGAATTAAAGACCTCACGGATAAAGAAAAATCAGAAACCAGAAAAAAGTGGCGGGAACAAAAGAGGAAACAAAAAGAGAAAAAACAGAAAAGTATACTACCAAAAACAGTTAATAACACATCCCACCAAGCGGTAGGCCCAAAATCTACTTCGAAGAATTCGAATCTACTTATAAAGAAGTATCGACATTTGCTTTCACTCTACAAAAAAGCTCAAAACCAGGTGGAAACGTATAAAACAACGGCAAGCACATTGAGGAAGAAACTTTACCGTATGCAAAATAAACTTACAGAAGAAAGAAAATCATTGCTTGAATTACGGTCTCAAACTGCTAAGTTGAAAGCTCGCCAGGAAGTGATGGAATTATCTCTGCGTGAAGTATACGGCGATTGTAAAAAAAAAGATCACAAACAGGTTCTCAAACAAATCGTTACAAAAGTCGGTAATCACACAAACCAGAAACCCGACCACGGGTTACTCGGTCTGAAAAGTGTAAAAACAATCCGCAAAAAAAAATTGCGCAATAAGAAAATTCAATTGGAATTAGAAAAATTTTACCACAGAGATGATATCAGCAGAAGCACGGCCGGCAAGCGTGAAACTAGGACTATGAAGAAAAAGAAGATGCAAATCAGATACCTTGTCGACACTTTGCAAAATCTTTACCAAATTTATAAAGACGAGGGCGGAAAGTGCAGTTTCACTACATTCTTTGTGTACAAGCCGTTCTACATACTATCACCAAGTGCCAAGACGAGAGAGACATGCTTGTGTATCCGACATAGTAACATTGATTTTATGTTCAATGCCTTAAAACGTAATGACGTCATACAATACAAGGACACGACTGAATTGTTGCAAGACTTGGCTTGTAATGTTACATCGTACGATTGCATGTACGGAAAATGCGAACAGTGCAAACAGAACACTGTTAAATATAACGAAGACACGTTACAAAATAGTGTCCAATGGTGGAAATGGGTCAGAATAAACCACACATATGAAAAATCTGGACAAGACTGCACAACCAAAAAAACAACAAAACAATGTGTAACAGGTACTGTTGCTCAACTTTTGGAAATATTTGCCAGTGAAATAAAAGACTTTCAGAAACACTACTTTAACTGGAAGGAACAACAAAAACAATACCGTGATTGCGTCACACAGATGAAAGAGGAAGAGATAGCTATCCTTTGTGACTTCTCTGAAAACTATAGTGGCAAATACGGAGAAGAAGTTCAAGCCACCCATTTCGGTGCTTCTAAAAGTTCGATTACTCTACATTGTGGTGTAATATTTGAAAAACGCCGTGCTCAGTCATTTGTTACTGTATCTGACAACCTTTGCCATGAGCCTCACGCAATATGGGCACATCTCATCCCTGTAATAAAGCATGCGAAGGAAATGAACCCTAATTTAAAAGTCATCCACTTTTTCTCTGACGGTCCAACATCTCAGTATCGGCAAAAGAAAAATTTCTACTTATTAAACCTGTTGACCCAAGAACTTAATCTGACACATGCGACTTGGTCATTCTCAGAGGCAGGACATGGAAAAAGCATGGCTGACGGTATCGGAGGATCTGTAAAACGACAGTTAGATAAAAGGGTGTCATATGGTCAAGATATTACATGTGGCACAGAAGTTTATCAAGTTCTGCAGGACAGAATGAGGTCTGTAAAGCCTTTTTACGTCTCTGATGAAGATATTTCTCACATGAAGAAATTGGTCCCCGACAAATTACGCCCAGTACCACAAACAATGCAACTGCATCAAATTATTTCGGAACAAGGATCACAACAGATCCAATACCGTGAGCTAAGTTGCTTCTGTGGCGAAATGCGAGGCATATGTAAATGTTATTTGCCTAAAACGCACAGCTTTGGAACTCCATCCATAAATACAAGAATATCCAGAAATAGCACCAAATCCTCGATTCCAGGTCCACCAGGTCCATCAGGTATCCAAAAACTGTCAGTCACTCTAAGAGAACCCCAAACAGTTTCAAAGACTTGCATGACATCGGAGTTACACACAGCTGCTGAAATGCACACCCCTAAAACACCCCCTTTGCCACCTGTTTCATTCATAACTTGTGACGATAATCCCATTTGCGATGATATATTATCAGATATACTTAATATTCCCATTGAAATCCTGGATAATAATGTACATGACCTGTTTGAAGAACACAACTCACCTGAATGTTTATTGCTTGACATTGAAGGCACAGAAAGTCTACAAGAAAATATTTCACCACTGACAATTCAACCACAATCATCAGTATCATCATCTAAAGTAAGACCTGTTAAAAAAGTCAAGGTTCTTAAACCATCTAGGCGTAACAATAATTCCAAAAACATTAAGTCAGAAGAGGAAACATTTCCTTGCCATCAGTGTAAGTCTCGTCGACAGTTTAACATGAGAGACATGGTTAAATGTATGGTTTGTTCGAACTGGGTTTGTTGTACCTGTAGCGGAACAACTATGTTTGACTACATTTGTTCGATTTGTTTAGACGTTGAGTGAGATATATAATAAAAACAGATATATAATAATATATATATATATATATATATATATATATAATACAGGCAGTCAAATTACACAGATGACGTTGTAAAATAATATATTATAACTACTCTACTATACTATACACAGATAGAATATAAGTGTAAGCGTAAGACGTGTGTATAGTATAGTAGAGTAGTTATAATATATTATTTTACAACGTCATCTGTGTAATTTGACTGCCTGTATTTCTAGACATATGCTAAAGGGGTC
Organism: Cydia splendana; assembly: GCF_910591565.1. NCBI lineage: Eukaryota > Metazoa > Arthropoda > Insecta > Lepidoptera > Tortricidae > Cydia > Cydia splendana. The sequence continues at coordinate 11,041,130 of NC_085964.1, read as the reverse complement.
TAATGATTTGTTACTACGGTTATTGTTTGTTTTTAACAAATAAGATTTTCATTAATTTTGTTTAAAAAATCCACCATACTTTCTTTTGTAATGATTGAGTGAGCAGTAAGTTAGCAGTTGTTTGAAATATTTGGAAACTCGGATGGGTTTACTAAAGCAGGCCACTGACGAGCCTTCCAAATGGATGTCGTTACAATGGATTCATCCAAATGGACGGCATCCTAATATTAAACATTGTACATTTTTAATATTTACGGCCCGATTTTGGATTGCAGCCACGCTATTTGGACTGTTGGAAGGCTCGTCAGTGGCCACCTTAAAGTTAAAAGTCATAATTTTGACCCCATAGGTTAAGATAGGTTTAGTAGGTATAGTTTTAATTTATATAAGCGTGTGATTGTTAAAGAAGATTATATATTAAAGATTCATTAAAGTCATAATTATAAGATTTTTAGAGACAAAAATTACATTCAGTACTAAATTAAGCTAGCTATTTTCCGCCCATCGTCAGCCTAAGTCGCAAACCTCGTAACGCCATTTCAAGGAAATTATTAATTGCTACCTTGGACAACAATACTAAAGTCGACTTAGGCCGACGACATGTAAACCTATCATGTGATTCCTAAACGTGACATTATGATCCATAACGTCACTTTGTCCTACTGTACCTGTGATTTATTTTATAAGAATTAACAATAATTATAAGGATAATTGAACTGATTTCGATCTCATTTGCAAGAATAATAAGTGATATTTAATAAAAACAACTTTTTATAGTACCTTTTCCTTACGTATTTTATGCTAAGATGTTTGTAAAGCAACGATAAAAACCAAAAATGTAGCGTATTGGAAAGACTTTTTAAAATAACTTTATTAAAATACATAGTATTGCAGTTGTTATTCGTTTTTAGAAGATTATTTTTCTTTTGTATTTTGATAAATAAAGACTGGTTCAATTAAAACACTCCGATCTTTCTTTAAAACCTACCTAAATTTTGTGACGTAATGGATGTTCACATTGGTTGTCATTACGTTTAAAGTGACTTATTAAGAATATCAATAACGTATATCGAAAAAAAGCGACATTTTCATAAAATATCGATATAGTAGATATAATTAAACCCATTTTTAGTTAAAAAAAAATTTTTTTTAGTGGGTGGAATTCCATTACGTGACGGACCCTAATTCTAAAAACGCCCAGACACGAACATAGACAGACGTAAACCATGTTATTTGTATTGCAGAAAGTTTCCCTATTTATAAAGTTTGAGAACGCCACGACAACCGACGGATGCCATAGCGTGTACTCGTGTAGACACTGACGTCAATAGATGTCATAGGCAGAACATACCAGAAGTATATTTTTATACGAGTACCATGGCGTTAACGTCATGCATTTTGTATCATTACGCCATCTAATGACCTGGACGCATATCTTAACGACTGGCCGGAGATTGCTCAAAACCGAGACGAATGGAAATCGAGGGAGGAGGCCTTTACCCAGCAGTGGGACACCGTATAGGCTTATATAATAATATAATAATAATAACGCCATGTAAATTGTACAACCCCGACAACATTGCTGTGTTAAGTACTTGCAAGCTTTTTTAAATCGAAAACCGTAACTAAATCAGCATAGTTATTTTGAAAATATATAGGAACATTCATGTGCTTGCCAAAATACATAAAAACAGCTTCTCAGCCTGAAAACACAGATCGTCTCTTGTATAATTTTCACAATTACATTTTCGTACATAAAATTGTGGCTGTTAAAATATTTTACGTACTATATCATCGGTATTGAACAACATTAATTAACGAATAAAACAAATATCAAAGTAATTAAAACTACACAGTTACTAGGTATAATTAGGATAGCAATGTACAGAGGTCGCAGTAACGTTTGCTTTATTGTAATTTCGTAAACGGTGATAGGTTCGAGACTGTTTTGCATACAATTTCCATCATAAACGTATCGAGACATAGCTATAACAGAACCCGACTAGGAACAATATTCCTCGCTCCCTAAGTCTTCCACAGTTCAAACTAAGATCCCGGACTGTAAGCGCGGTAACAGTAGTTCGGGGCTTGAGTAAATCACTTTATTTACTCTATAGTCTACAGGTGCTCGTAGTTAGTGACTAACGGACGAATGAGCAGAACTAACAATAATTATTTGAGCGTATTTATACAATAGCTGCGAACTAATTAGATACCTATCTAAGTAATGTTTACAATTTGATATCATGAATAGTATTGTAAATACAATTTGATATTGCGATACATTGTCCCGTACTAAATTAAGTGTATTTATGGTATAGTATAATTAGTTGAAATTACAGCGCCTTTGATAATGGGTTTAATTAACATTGGGTTTGTGGTTTGAATCGATAAGTTGTGACGGCTCGGCCACGACATCGAGCGACTTGCGACGGCGGGAGCGATAACCATAGGTTGGAGCGAAAGGTCCGATCGCTGTGTCACGCTCCAACCTATGGTTATCGCTCCCGCCGTCGCAAGTCGCTCGATGTCGTGGCCGAGCCGTTACGTTACCGATCGAAAGATGTTGGCCGATCAGACTTTGATTACATGACATATAGGCACAAATAATTTAACATACAAAAAGTAATCACATCAGAACGAATAAAGTTAAACTAATCTCCATTAAGCAATCTATTCCACAAGATATATTATGGTAGTTTTTACTAGGTATTCGAAATATGTTGTGTGATTATCGCCAAGGCTATCTAAATTATATTAGTCAAATCAACCTTCTCCTACATGATATGTGCATCCTAAAGGAGCCTGAAGTCCACTTTGGCAACCTATTTTCAAGAAAACACTAGTTTTTACGAAAGCGATTGCTATCTGTGGCATCCAAGATTCATATTTAGAAGCCGAGGTTTCATCTTATTTTGATATAACCTGAGTTGTGCCATCATTAGGCATCTTACGCGCACCAATAAGTGCTAGCGAGATTTCGCGAGCACCAATCAGCGTCAAGCGATCTTCAAAGTCGTATCAAACCAGATGAAAACTTTAACAAGTTAAATTAGAACCGACTTCCAGTGCCCTGTTTATCAAAAGCTTGTAACTTGTAATACAAGTGGAAGTCCCTTTCTAACAAACGCTGTCAAAAAGGGACTTCCACTTGTATTACAAGTTACAAGCTTTTGATAACAGGGCACAGGTCACATCTTTTTGTACCTACTGTCGTGATGGCAGTGTCGACAACGGGTCGTTATCATTATTATAAAATGTACGTTAATTAAATTTGTATCCATTCAACTGTATTTCCTTATTTCACAATACAGCATACATACTCGTATTTGTGTGTATTTCGTAATTAAAACATTCGAATTTCAATGAAATTACTCGGTCTACGAAATGCTAAAATCATAACATAACAAATGGTAATATTTTATTTCAATATAGGCAATATTTTTTTTACATCTCTCTTGAGCTTTTTGTTTGTATTTGCAGTAGATTAGCACCCACTTTGATTCGAAAACACATTGTTCTGTTTTCAATTATCATATTGAAACCAAATGTGTTTCGAGAGGATTATAAAATAATATTTAACACATTCAGTACTAGCTCGAGCTACGCGCTACGAGCGTAGCCGATAACACGGGAAAAACCGTATGTAGCGGAAAGCGCCTACGAACAGTGAACTCCCCTAGGGAGTCGCTGGCAATGAATGTGTTTCAACCGGTCAGCCATTTTATCAAAAATGTACACTATACCTACGTTTTTTTACTGGACTTATATTGACCGGGATATGGACCGTGATTATGATTACCTTTGGTATTGTTTTCGAGCTCCCGATATTTACTTAGACTCAGTTACATATCGTTATTATATTATCGTTGATAGTTATATGTATATCGGGAGCTCGAAAACAATTACAAAAGGTAATCACGGTCCATATCCCGGTCGATATAAGTCTATTGAAACTAACCGTGAATCATTCAAAACCGTTATATACGTTTTTTTTCTTTATTGGATTTTTTAATGATATGTCTACTTAGAATTACGAGCTCTTTCGATCCTAATAGGAGAAAAAAGTGTCCAGTGCCCAGGGCAGGGTGCCAAGGGCGTGATCCGGGTGACCTAGTGGCGTCTGCTGCGAATGAGACAGACTTGCAAAGGACGCGGGTTCGTTCCCAGCCCTGGGCGACGGAGGCCTTGGTTACTTTTAGGGTTCCGTACCCAAAGGGTAAAAACGGGACCCTATTGCTAAGACTCTGCCGTCCGTATATCTGTCTGTGAGTCACCAGGCTGTATCTCATGAACCGAGGTAGCTACCTACAGTTGAAATTTTCACAGATGATGTATTTCTGTTGCCGCTATAACAACAAATACTGAAAACAGAATAAAATAAAATATTTAAGTGGGGCTCCCATTGCAGTCTCTACCAGTCAACCATAACAGTGATACCTACAATTGGTGCAGAGAGAGAAATATATTGAGTGAATTAAAAAAAAGCAAACTAAACTTATAAACTACATAAATAAATAAATTATATGGGTATAAACTACCACATACCTATTTATAAAATGCATACTATAAATATAATAATGATGGATATTATTCGAACTCTTGTTTTAGCGAAAGAACACTGACTTGGAGCTTGTCTAATATTTAGAGGATTTTACAAAAAAACACAATAGAAACACAATCGCGTGTTGATTTTTGCTTGCTCGACGCGACGAGATAAATTTAGAGAAGATAATAACTTTTTGAACTTTATTTGAATTTGTTCACTTAAATATGGCACAATAGGACATTTCCTATTGTAGCGACAAACATCCGTCAGTCTAAACGCAAGGAATGGTAATACGACTGAGCGCTGTTTAGTGCTATGGCATTGTATAATAATGACATGTATGCGAAGTAAGCGCATTTGCCGCGTCTAGTTCAAAATAAAAATATAGCGGTAAAACAAAAATAAGATACAACTTCAATTAAATATTTAAGTAAGTAAGTAAGGTCTTTCTTTGCATTAAATGTGGTAAAAACAGGTCTTAAATATTATAAATTGAAAAAGCATCACACATTTAGCTGAATTGCAGCATGCAAAATGTACACCTGTATCTAAAATCTCTTGCAACATGCAACATACAACTTGCATTATACAATTAAGAGTTGAGAGCAAGAAAAACATGAATTGCAGTCTCTACCAGTCAAAAAAAACAAAAACAAGCAAGAAAAAAATGAAGTTAAGTTAATGTACATACTATATGTTTTTAGTTTAAGGACAATAATATTGTGTGCCCTTACAGGGTGTCATGTACCTACCGCTTTATACTTGTAACACCTTACTGTATTATGAACATGACTACAATGAAATAAAGAATAAAGAAAGAATTTAAATCATTAATAATTTGGCTATTTTGAAATCAAAATTTATTTTGAAATTATGTACGCCAAAACATAGTGAACAAAATTGTAGACCCGCGAGAATCTGCTTCCACCAGAAGCCACAGAAATATGTTTTGTTGATGATATCGCTTATAACCAACCAGATTATTCTTATAGGTACTACTTTTAGATTAATAACCCAGCCGGATAACGGATTACTTATGAAGAATTTCCTCCCTCTGAGACTAGAAATCTTACAGGAACATATTTTCCGCGTTGCTAACGGAGTATTCACGTGTAGGTGATCAGTGCTACATGTCATGAGATTGGTTTTATATTTTTACCATTAAACACTTTTATAAAGTGGATTGAAAAAAAAAAAATACTTATTATTTTACCTCTTCTCTCATTCCCTAGTAATCGGCAAAGTAGTCATTTAGGGTACACAATTAGTACACACAAAGATCTAACTAACCTTAATCTTGCAATTTGATTCGTGATTCGTCTTTTCTTGCTTTCATCGAATAAAGCGATTTTCGGTCGAAATATTTCGAAAGTACTTTTTTCATACGTAGTATTGTATTGATAGACCTGAAGGGCTAAGATGGCCGGCTTTTTATTATTTGTCAGCATGGCTGTCACGTTCTAACAAGTGAGTAAGTGCGAAAGTGACACATGACATGACAGGTGATGAAAACGCGACCATGATACCGCTGCTGGAGGCCTTAGATAGTAACTTGTTATCCCTTATTGTGTGTCACTGTTGACAGCTGGACAGATCATAACAAGAACTTACTATCAGAATCAAGGAGGCTTCTCGACAATCACTCACGCTGTTTGGGGCACGAGAGGTGCAACGGGAACGGTGTCATTGGGGATATCACACGCACTTATTGGTATACACGCGCTATTGAGTTTGAAAGGAAATTGGCCTGATGACAGTAACAAAGAATCATGGAAATAATGGTTTCAAAGAAACATATACGTAAATACGATTCTAAAAAATGGCCCAATCTCAGTATAAACATTAGGATTATTAATATATTCAATAAAATAAAACTGCAAAATTCTCTAATCGGCCATTTTGACTGAAACGCGAATCAGAAGCGAGCTAAGAATTGACGTCATCAATGTATGACATATTTCTTAGAGCAACATAGACAACCTCATTGACTGTAATCCATTTCGTCCTCACCAAAGAGTTTGGAAGTTCAAAAAAAATATTATTTCGCCACTAAACATTTATTACGTCCAAAAAATATTATTACACGATATAAAGTATATATTTATTTGTTATTATATAAATAAAACGCTAAATAATACGATATTTCACAAAAAAACTTTTTTAATTTTTTGGCTGAATGGAACTATCATTGCCATGTTGGCTGTCGTAACTAGAAAAAATTAAAAATTAAAAAGTAAACCCGGCGCTCGGTGATTTTCACTCAAAATTTACATGTATCTAAATAATTCATCTTAAATTGCAACCGTGTGAGAGTCTTTGTATAAAATGACTTATTGTGAACAATTTTTGTAATGTATTTATCACCCCTAATCGTAATATATGGTGCTGAATTAATGTTAAATCTTATGAGTATAGCTGAAATATTGTGTTTTTCGGAACCAATACAAGTGTACCGATAATATTAAAAGGGATTTCAAAATTTGTCAACAGGCCAATTGCTAAAATAAATTCTGCCTCCTGTGGGCTAGCTGTGGGGTATTTGGTTACATTACCACCAACTATAAGAATCAAGTTAAGGTTTAGCCTACATTGAAACTTCAAAATCGTCTAAATAGTCTCGAGATTAAATACAAAAAACACATCTACAGCACCATTAACATAATGGGGTCATCCATTAATTACGTCACACGAATTTCTAGGTTTTTTTACCCCTCCCCCCCTCCTTGTCACACTTGGTCACATTTGGCAAACCCCTCCCCCCTGTTGTGACGTCACATTTCTTCAACGAAATCGGCAAATATTTATTTAATATTTTATCAAAATATTTTTGATAAAAGAATTATTAGTAATTTTATAACCCAAAACTGATTAAGAAATAAAATTAAACGAATAAAAACGATTATCGTTTCGAAACCTTGTTATTTAAATGATAATTAGCGTATAAAATAATTTAAATACATTTTCGGTTACTGATGAAGTTAAAGTGACATCACAAAGTTTATGACTCCCCCCTCCCCCTTGTCACAACATGTCACATTTTCTTGACCCCCTCCCTCCCCCTAAACGTGTGATGTAATTAATGGATGACCCCCTAATTAGCCTGTTATCGCCCACCTCCATCACCGCTAAGCCTATGAAAAGCTTGAGAGTGAGTCGACTCAGACATTTTGATGGCGATTGTACCCTACTTTATAATAATGATCGCCGTCGCGGGTGTTGTTCGGATATTTAATTAATGCCCTCGTTACGCAATCCGTAACATTAAAGCAATTAAAATAAACAAGCTGTCAACTCAAATTATGAAGTATTACGGCATTTCATTGAAAAGAACATTTTATCTTTGATTTAATCCAGATCTGAAAAGGAGGATTAAGTAGGTACTTTGCTCGTCATTTTATAATTTTAATTATAACTCCGTCGATTAATGCAAATCTATTTATGTTTTTGAATAACTTTGAAGACAGATAGCTTAACTTTCTATTTAAATAGGGTAAATTGGGTACGATGTGCCACTTTGCATGTATATGATTGATTGATCACCCATATTTTAGTACATACAATACGAGTAAGTGCCCCAACTTAAGTAATACCTCCGTCGCCAGTTGTATAGAAAGTGGATATTTTTGTTAGGGAACTCACTACACCTCCTTCTAGTTCTTTGGAAAAATATATTTAAACGTAAATCATACATTTGTCTACGTAAAAACATATTTTTTATATTTAAGTGCAGTGGTTACTTAACACAAAAACAGTTCCTGGAGTCGGTAGTGATGGCTTCACAATTATATCTAAAACTTCTAAAAACGGAATCGTTTTAAAAATATTGAACTGAGTTGGTCAAAGTCGCAAACCTCTTACATTAGTTACGGTCAAGTTACCTACTTTTCATAGTTCTAACCGGTTTATTATATAAAAATTGTGACAAAAAATACTGCTGTCTACATTTTTTAATTGTCTTCTGGTGCTTTATATCGCGCACAATGTGTCAATTTATTTTTCGAGTAAAGGCAGTCCACATCCCTATTAAGAGTTGATACGTCCACATCGATCACCACGTCGTCAGGCGGTCTAGTATAAGCATAACTGGCGCGCGAGTCCATACTTGAAGTTGCGCGAGATGTAGGTATGGTGTCGCGCGCGAGAACGCAACTCATGCCAGCAGGTCTAACCAATCAGGAGAAATTAGCTATCTAGAAAATAGGAAAAAACCCTCAGTGGCAATAATTTACAGCCTGGACCATTACCAGGTTGGATGTTCAGGGTTAGAGTTAATATTTTAATCAGAAACTAAGGAAGTATTTATTTGTATCTGCTGAGCAAGAATATGAAGATCGTCATAAATTTGTCTTGTTTTCGCATTGAAACATATTGTTTGCAAGATGTAATTACAATTAGTCTGTTGGCATTTGCATAACCTTGTGAATGATTGAGGGTATACGCTTGTGTCAAATAAACATCTCTCATAATCATACGCCAGCTTAAGGCAATCAGCTTCGTCTCACAGTTTTGATGTTTAGGTAGGTACTTACGTTCATAATAACTTAAACGATAGATTTAGATTTATTTATCTCATAATATGAAATTACAATATAAATTATTTTACACTAATCTATACGAATTTATATTATGATCGTCAAGTAGGAAAATAACATTTGATTATAATTATACAAATGTCAAGCAAAACGCAATTACAAAAGCCTTATAAGGAACACTACTGGGACACTTTTCTGTCGGTTGTTAATAAGGCGCTACTGCCATAAAAAATATACATATTATTAAACAACGAACAATGTTTTCTCTTATAAAGTCTTAAGACGTGATAGATTTGACGTGACGTCTTAGATTTTATGCAGACGTGGGATAGACTGGAATGTACATATATGTATATCTTTTTATTCTATAAAATACATCTTTATGCACATCGCAACATCCGACATTAGCAAATTCTTTCTTAGCCAACATCTTTGGTCCGTAATCTCGTGTATAAGTGAGAAGATCCCTGTATAATTGCACGTGTAAGTCTAGATTCGTCGAGACGGCACAATCAGTATAATTCTGCAAGACGGAGGCGGAACTTCGGTGGCTGAGTCGTTTTATTATTCATACGGTTGTTGCTCATCTCGCAATAGCGACGTTCATCGTTGTTATTCTGTGTGATTTTGATAGCATTGAACCACGTGAGTCTTCAACGTTCTGGGATTAGACAACACTTCACAGAGAGATCAATGCTTTCATAAATACCTTAATGAAGATCAAATCGAGCTAAATTACAAGGTCGTCAGCAATTTACATGTCGGTAATCAGTATAGCATTGTTGGAACAAATTAGTAATTCGTCCAGATTTCCTGTCGGTGTTATCGTTGATTGTTGGTTTGATATACAATTTTCGAAGTTATAAACAACAAAATCGAGTAAGTTTAAATTCGCAAGGTTCAATTAAAGTTAAACAAAGCCTTGGGCATATAACGGAAAACAAAAATCATCAAAACATTTTGTCTTCGTTTTACATATCTTTATTTTAACATGGAAACCGAATTTATCAAAGTAATTTTTTTTATATATATTTGGCGCAACTCAATTTTTAAGCCATTTAAACCATGTATTTTTGTCAAAAGCGTTCGAGTAACGGTTCCCAAATTGAATATTTTCTAATTTGAGATTCAAGAATACACAGGAATAGACCCAAAATTAATTGAAAATAAATAATAATAATAAATAAATATTATAGGATATTATTACATAAATTGAGTAAGTCCCACAGTAAGCTCAATAAGGCTTGTGTTGTGGGTACTTAGACCACGATATACATAATATATACATATTTATAAATACTTAAATACATAGAAAACACCCATGACCCATGACTCAGGAACAAATATCTGTGTTCATCACACAAATAAATGCCCTTACATTACTCGTTTTTTTGCCTTGTCTCCACTACCCTAAGGTTGTCTGGAAGAGATCGCTCTTTAGCGATAAGACCGCCTGTTGTCTATCATAGTTTAAGTTATGTAGACGCTCTACTAGGTATAACACCTGCGCTGCTTAGTAACACCTTAGTGTTTTACTAAAATATAACGATGCGTCCCTTGTCTGTCGTCGCGATGTAACAAATAAAATTATAGCAAATTCCTTTACAAATATTATATACAAAACCAGGGGACGTTAAACAACTGGAGGACGCTTGTAACTCAAGGAGCCTATTCTTGCTGGCGCGAAATTGCCTCGAAGAAAGGTAACGTCGACCTGTCACGTTTCGGGTAGAAATTTTTCTGGAGAAAATGTTGTACGGGTATAAAGCGATTTACTACGACGATTAGCGCCTTTTTAAGGCTTGTGCCATATAAACATCTTGGGTGTGTGCCATTAAAGAAGTGAAGTCAGATAATAATTCTGTGTCAGCGTAATTTAAGAAAAACGTCAATTTCTTGTGTATTTGTTGTTGATTAGGTACTTTGAAACCAAAATAACTACAGGGCGAGCGCGAATATCGAAGTAATTAGATTGTATTCGATATTGCCCAAATGACGATTTTATTTTCATACACGACTTTAAGCAGTTATTTCACAATTCACGTCAAGCGCACCTACACATTTTTGACAAGTTTTCTTATTATATTACGATTATTTAGTTACCTCGTAAGTTTGAAACAAGGCTGCCACGTCTCGTGCACGCAGTTGCCAGTTTAAAGATACCTACGAACTTACAGCTACGAGTTACAAAGTAGGTAGCGCCCCGATACGACGAGCGCTGCTATTGAACTTACAAGTTATTAATGCAGACATGAATAATGCTCATTCGTTTCGGTGAAATATCTACTCTGTCTAGGGTTAACATGAATTTGATACTTCGTTTTAAGATATTAATTTTGCGTCTGAAAGTCATTTGTGCCCTGTGTATGATTACACTGTGTGTTAATATCGTTAACAGCAGAATTTTCACTATTTAATTAAGTCTAAAATTTGCCTATCTAAATTAATATTCCATTTGACGACTTTATTGAAAGCAAAATCGTAAAGCCTTCACGATAAACTTAAAATGAGTATGTATTTGTAAACAATGTGCTATATAACTACAGGGTGTAATCGTTAAGTGTTTACATGCGAGTATTCCGTAAATATAACAGATATAAAAAATAATAATTAACTGACATTACACCCTGTATTTCTCCATAGTAGATACAATATATGTGACACAAGTAGAATATGATACCAATTAATTGATGAACGATGAATAAAACTAATCAGCTCAGCCCAATATTTAAATCATTTTCTCATCATATTTAGCGTTCTGAATTTCTCATTGGCGCGCATCATTGTTACGTAAAAATGACTTTATTTTGTTGTTCGCGTATATTTACTTTTTCCATTTATTACACAGGTGTATTATTACATCGTGGACTCGCCGCGGAATGAGGGCAAGGACTTCTTCGAGATCAGCATGCAGACGGGCGAGATCTTCACCAAGGTGGTGTTCGACAGGGAGAAACAAGGCGCCTACGCGCTCGAGGTCGAGGCACGAGACGGCGCGCCCTCCGCGCGGCCCAACTCCGACAACCAACCCAACTCAGGTCAGTTCAACTAACACATAGTCTTAAGGCGGGATTCCATCAGGGTGCGGTACCTACTGTTCGGCACAAGCATTTTTGTAGGTACTGAAATATGTTTGTTCCACATACCGGTGGCAATCCTGCTTTTAGGTGTTTTTTTTTTCGTGGAATCTATGAATAATGTCACCGTGCAGAGTAGATACGTGCGAGCATACATCGCCGAATGTCATTGACGCGTGAAAAAATCGTTACCTATGATTTCGCAGTTTCGGTATCCGTTTGCGCCATAGCCATACCTAATTCGATTGCGCATCGACTTTGTAAGGGACTATATAATGCTTATTTAAAAAGATCATATGGAATTGTACGCGTAATGCTCCTCCTAAAGTGTGGAGTGCGCCATGTCTGTTTCAAGTAACATTATTATTGCCAGCTTATGATGATAGCATGAGTTTTTAAACAGTTAAAAACATATTCAACGAATCGAACAATCGATAAATCTAATGCTAGACAATAAATACGTACAAAATGCTTATATAAATAATGCTACTTTCAAAATAGCTTTTTACGCTGAAAGCATTCATTCATGTAATTTTGTTTTGGGACGAAGCAATATCATTCGTCGTAAACAACTCTTGTTGAGTAAGTTCTCTTAATTTAAAGTTGATAGAACTTCGGTGCTGTATTTGTGTTGTCAGATTTGTTAGGTTGGGATAGTACGGCGGTGTATGTATCTAGAAGGTTCTGTCCCTCCACTTACGTTGATTCCGCAATCCTTTATATCATACGTAAACAACCCTTTATGTTTATTTACGTATAGTCGCATGCGTATAAATACACGTACTTGTTTACAGATAAGCACAATTGAACTCTCGTTCACGTGATATACTCGACAAGACTTTAACCTTCGTGAATCCTTTATACTTAAGCATCATTTGGTACATTCTACATACATTTCGGCAGTGGATAATGTTCTTAGTTAAACCATCAAAGGCTCAACGTTTCCGGGGATGGAAAACAAATTTATTTTCATTCAGAATCGATAATTTACCATATGTGACATGCTTGGTCGCTGTATCGTATTCCTTCCTCGTCCGCATAGTAAGGAGGCAAAGTTTCTGCTCGCTTTACCAGTGTCATCTCTATATGGGAACAAATCTTTAAAGTTCTGGATGCTAACCAAGAAAATGTAAGTTAAGTTCAGCCACGAACGAGTTACGCAAATTTCAAGTGTATGAAGATAGTACGAGTATTACCTTGCGAGTGCAATCGAGTACCTGCCTTGGATAAATGCCGGAAAGCTTTTAAGAAAGGTCAAATCCTCTTGTGGAATCGTAAGGTTAGCCTGCCGGCGCAATCCTCGGCCTAATCACTACCACCGCCCGCATTTAAATGACTTTTTTCGCTCTTAAATATTGTCTAACTTCAAAAGTTTCGAGCCTTGTCGACCTCTTTCCTGAAAATAAGTCGTTCTAGCCTTATATATTTGTAAGAACTGTGTTGTAGCGGCGGCGGATCGACCCTTTCTCGCGTGTAAATTGACATGTGCGTAGGTATCTCATATTTCAGTGTTTTCTCGCTTGGGTTCGGGACAGCGGGTAGGAATTGATTGTATCGGTATGTGTATCACTATAAATTGTCCATTTCGGCGAGTAGGTCTGTTAGGTAAGCAGGTCGCACCGTATCGCGTCATCGTAAATCAAGCAGCGGCATAATCAGCCGCCGCTTGGGCTCTAATCCGGTTAAGCTCTTCATCCCTATATCTGTCTCACATGCACAATAGCGAATATAATCCCGCTCAGTGCTTACCTCTCCAATACACCATTTCCTTGATGTATCGCGAATACTAATATTATTCGTGAAACTTTATAAAATAGTAAACTGCTTTTCGATCGTAAATTTATATTGTTATCTTTGTTTACGTGCAAGGAATTCAAGTTCCTTCTGTGGTTCGATATCTGATACCGAATAGCACACTAAATATTCTATTATAAATACATCGGGTTCTCGAAAACGATTTTAATGCAGTTTTGGATATGGTTTTATGGGGATTAAGAAACCAAAAATCTATGTTTCATTCGCGAGAGATGGCCGAAGCGCGCGAAGATGCAGTTTAGGTAAGGACAGTAGCCAATTTATGCATAGAGTTAGAGCAAGAAAAATCTGCCGAGATTTTGACAGCACACCCAGTGCTAGTATTATTTATACGTCATAATTTCATAGAAGTTTGACGTTTAAAATAACACCTGCACTGCGTGTGCTGTCAAAATCTCTGCAGACTTTTCTTAGTTTAACTCCAGTTCCATAGGCATTGAGTGGTTTGCACTTAGGTACATACTGTTGACAATTTCGCACGTCCTCGATATGGCTTTGCATGTTTTCGTTACTCGTATTTCTCAGTTTTCGTTGCCTTAAGGAATAGAAAAGCAACAAACCAGGGTAGTAAGTAGTCAGCGAACCAGCGTGACCTTAGTTTGCCTTTGAATAGCGCGATCCTTCCAAATCTTGTGTACCCGGATCATTGGCTCCTAAAGCCATGCGTTTCCATCCACGTGATAATACTTTGTTCGATTTAACCTTTATCGGACCCGAATCCCAAGGGCTTATGTCGATAAACGAGTATTCAATATTATATTAATGTAGGAATGGAACGTAAGGGGATAGCGTGAAACGGAACGTAAGGGAGAGAGAAGGATGACAAGAGGTGCGAAAGGGACGGGGAGAACGATTTGAATGGTGAGCGAGCAAACGTGCGTGAAGGTGTTAAATATTCCATATAATTAGTTTTTATTACTTAAATAAAACAAGTGAAGTTTAGTTTTGGTTTTTATTACGAGGCCTAACATAATCCCACATAATTTTGGGGGCTCGTCCGGGATTGCCTCTAAAAACCAAAAAGTTGAACGACGGTGGCACGTGGTCGTGCGCAACGCGTACCGGCGAAAGACGGCGGCGGTACCAGAACACGGCGAAAGAAGATTGTTCTCCATTCCAACACGACGACACGACGAAAAAAAGGAGTTGATGTACGACGATCAAGACGAAGATAGCATTTTGAATATTCTAAACTCAGATATTCAAGACGAGAAAATGGCGGACGCGTGTGCTAGTCTTTTAAATCTCACTGTCATGACGGACAGTATCACGAAGTTTAGCGGCGACGATAAAGCACACACGGCGTCGAAATGGGCGCAAGATATAGAAGATAACTCGGAAATCTTCAGCTGGACGGAGGCACAGAAGCTCGTGGTGGCGCGAAGATGCTTGGTGGGCACGGCGGCGTTATGGTTGCAATCCGAGAAAACCTTTAAGAAGTACGACGAGCTCAAGACGGCATTGCTTAAAGAGTTCCCGGATGCAATCAACACTAAGGAAATGCACGAGCTTATGGGCAACAGAAAGAAGAGAAGAGAAGAGTCTTACTATCAATACATGCTCATTATGAAAGAGCTCGGTAAGCGAGCTAAGTTTCCGGATTACGTCGCGATACAATACATCGTTGACGGCATTACGGACTACGAACCTAATAAATCTATATTGTACGGGGCTACTACTTATCCCGTACTCAAGGAGAAGTTGCTTTTATATGAAAAAATTAAGACTAAAACGAAGAAAGAAGATAAAGAAGCTAAACCTAATAAGATAGAAAAGGACACGAAGTATAATAGTTCAAGGTCATCATCAAAAAGGTGCTACAAATGTGGTGAAGAAGATCATCTGGCGGTAACATGTACTAAAGGGGTGAAATGCTATTTTTGCAACGATTTTGGGCATATAAGCAGAGAGTGTCCATCGAAATCGAAGGAACGCGGCGGCGGCGGCGCCGGCGCGGCTGGCGGTGGCGGTGGCGGTGCGGATTCGTCGGTAAAGCAGTCTCGCATAAGCGGCGCGGGTGAGAAAGCGAGACAGCAAGCATCTCCGTCGGTAAAGCAGCCTGCAGCGGTGGATATTCGTCGGCAGTCGGCCATGTTTGGAATTCTGGCCAATGAGGAGACAGACGTCAATATGGCGGATGACAGCGTTGACAGTTACCGGCATGATGTAAACATTGCGACTAAAAATGACGATGCGAAGACGAAAACTTATAAGAAAAAGCCGATGAAGTCGATTAATTTGTGCGGTGTGGAAATATCGGCGTTAATTGATTCGGGCAGTGGATTCAATTTGATAAGTAAGGACTCATTCGACGAACTTAATGTGAAAATTTGCGATGACGACTCTGTGTTTACCGGACTCGGAATGAAAGATGTATTTCCTTACGGCAAGTTCTACGCTAATATGATTATCGACGAGACGTGCTATGACGATACTATATTTCACGTTGTACCTAATGATTGTATGCCGTATAAATGTATTGTAGGTCGGGAATTTCTTGACACTGTGACCATGGTTATGTGCAAAGGTTCCGTTAAGTTTTTGCCACTTGAGGATGAGGGATGGCTAGCGCGTGTGGAATGTGTGTGTGAGGTGTTCACTGTTTCAGATCACGTACGCGATGGTTCCGTTAGGGAAGAGGTCGAGCGCCTGGTCTCCGAATACGAACCCGTGCAGACTAGGGAGGCGCCGATCGAGCTGAAAATCATTCTTAAGGATGACATTCCAGTGGCGCAGCGTCCCAGAAGGCTTTCCATAGTGGAGCAGAACATTGTGGAGGAACAGGTTAATGAGTGGATGCAAAAAGGAATTATACAGGTGAGTTATTCCGAATATAGTAGCCCGCTAGTCCTTGTCAAGAAAAAAGATGGTTCAACCAGAGTGTGTGTTGACTATAGATTGTTGAATAGTAAGATGGTTAAAGATGAATTTCCCCTGCCACTGATCGAGGATTTGATTGACAAGTTGAGAGATGCTAAGTTGTTCAGTGTGTTAGACCTTAAAAATGGGTTTTTCCATTTAAAAATAAGTAAGGAGTCTGTGCCCTACACTTCATTTGTGGCCCATCACGGCCAATGGGAGTTCCTGAGAGCCCCTTTTGGGTTATCAGTCAGTCCGAAGTATTTCATGAGGTTTATTACCACTATATTTAAAGATTTGATGCAAGAAGGTGTAATGATGGTATTCATAGATGACATTATAATTCCAGCCCAGACGGAGCAAGATGCACTGCTAAGGCTGCAACGGGTGTTGGAGGTTGCTGCGGAGTATGGACTTGAAATTAACTGGAAGAAGGCCAAGCTGATATGCAGCGAGATTGAGTACCTAGGCCATCTGGTTAAAGAAGGTCAAGTACAGCCAAGTCCAGAGAAGGTGGAGGCAGTAGCGCGATACCCTGAGCCTAGGAATGTCAAGCAGATCCAAAGCTTCATCGGATTAACCTCATATTTTAGAAAGTATATAAGGGGCTATGCACAGATAGCCAGACCCTTGACAGATTTGATGAAAAAGGATGTAAAGTTTATATTTGGTCCTGAGCAGCAAGAAGCATTCAATATTTTGAAACAGAAGTTGATGAGTGAGCCAGTTCTCAAGATTTTCAACCCGAAGCTTCATACCGAACTTCACGCAGATGCGCTTAGCCGGAACCCATATGTGGCCGCAGTAGTAAGCCTACATGAGAAGATAGGTCAAGCTCAAGAAAGAGATGAGGAGCTCAATGCCATTAGACAGCTGATTTTGAAAGATGGACGTTACAATGACTTTTATTTAGAAAATGACATACTATACAAAGGAGACCAACGGCAACTGGTGGTGCCTAAGGTAATGGAGAAAGAAGTAATCAAGAAGGTGCATAGTAACGGTCATTTTGCTATGAGAAAGATGAAGGAAGCTATAAGCAAAGATTACTACATAAGAAACATGGATAGGAAAATAGAAGAGGTAGTTACAAGCTGCATACCATGCTTATTAGCAACCAGAAAAGAAGGGAAGCAGGAAGGATTTCTAAATCCTATTGCTAAAGAAGGTACTCCACTGCATACTTTGCACCTGGATCACATAGGACCACTGACAGAGACGAAGAAGCTCTATAATCATATACTTACTGTTGTGGATGCATTCACGAAGTTCGTGTGGCTCTACCCGACAAAGTCAACATCCAGCGCAGAAGTAATCAGTAAGTTGCAGCTACAGCAGCAGACGTTTGGTAATCCCACACGTATTATCACTGATAGAGGTTCGGCATTCACTAGTTTAGCGTTCCAGAAGTACTGTGAAGATGAAGGAATCCAGCATGTGACTATTACCACTGGAGTAGCAAGGGCGAATGGTCAGGTAGAAAGGATGCACCGCATTATGATCCCAATGCTAACGAAGCTGTGCATTGAAGACCAATCTACGTGGTACAAGCATGTCGGACGAGTACAGAGAGCTATAAACAGTACTTACCAAAGAAGTATAGATACCTCGCCATTCCAGCTGTTGACTGGCACTAGGATGAAGTGCAAGGAGGATGTCGAGATATTGAACCTTTTACAACAGGAAACCATATCCCAGTTCGATGAAGAAAGAGAAAGTCTAAGACAGAAAGCTAAAGAACAGATTCAGAAGATTCAGGAAGAAAATAAGAAAAGTTTCAATAAGAAGAGGAAACAGAGCTCCAAGTACGAGGTAGGCGATATTGTCGCGATAAAGAGGACACAGTTCGGGCCAGGGCTTAAGCTCAAGCCAAAGTTCCTCGGACCTTATAAGGTAACCAAGGTGAAGCGTAACGACCGATATGACGTGGAGAAGTTGTACAGCGGCACAGAGGGTCCCAACAAGACAGCCACGTCTGCGGACTTCATGAAACGATGGCCGGAGGAGGACTGCGAGTGATACAGGTAGTAGTCTAGCCCTTTATCTCTTATTCCTTGATTGGCAAATTTTATGTTTAATATAAAAGACGGACCTTCTGCATATAGACTTGATCTCGTGTACGAAATTCCTGGTTCCTAAATGTTAGGTTAAGACGCATATTTTACTATGTTATGTTTGGTTAAATTTTAAAGGCAGCTAAAATGTTAAAAAGTTGTAAAATGTTTCTATGCTACTTATGCTGCCAGCTGTTTTCAGTATGTTTAAAATGTATGATGATTGATGAGAGTTAAAAATATTAACAGTGTTTTCTAGATTTCAGTAAATGTTTAATGTGCCATATTAAAATGCTCAATTTCCTTAGATGTGTAGTAGATGTGTTTAAATTAATAGTAACTTTTTAACTGAAAGTATGGCACTAAGTTGATGTAAAATAGAGTTAAGATACTTACAGTGTACTTACCTTTATGATGTTGAATGAATGATGAGCAGATGAATGAACGTGTGAAGTATATCTGAGGGCAGATAATGATGTGCAGGACAGCCGAGAATGTAGGAATGGAACGTAAGGGGATAGCGTGAAACGGAACGTAAGGGAGAGAGAAGGATGACAAGAGGTGCGAAAGGGACGGGGAGAACGATTTGAATGGTGAGCGAGCAAACGTGCGTGAAGGTGTTAAATATTCCATATAATTAGTTTTTATTACTTAAATAAAACAAGTGAAGTTTAGTTTTGGTTTTTATTACGAGGCCTAACATAATCCCACATTAATAACACTGTATCGTGCTTGCACACACGTAGAGGTCCTCTAGTGCAAGCAAGCGCATACAACGTCTGCCATTTCCATATGACTTGACGAGAATAAGTCCCCAAGATAACAGGAATACGAGTATACCCCTAAAAGTTTAAGTAACTTTGTAATCAACACATGAGATGCTCCCCGCAGAAAGTTGAAACCGAGTAACTTATTTACATTGGGAGTTGGGAGTATGAAAATTGTGTGCAAATTGTGTGTTAATTAAAAAGTCTAGTGTTTTGAAACAGTCAGACGGCTACGCAATGGAAGTAATGTTCTTCTTCCTTTTTTCTTCTTACTCCTCTTCTATTTTCTTTTTTCTTTATTAATAAGTAATGTTATATGTAAAAAAAACAAATTTGATGCAAGCTTATGTCGCTGACTGTACGTTTATTCAACAGTTAACTGATACTCATCGAGACAATTTTAACAATCACAAACACAATAAGGTTGCAATGTTTTATCATAGATTTCCAATGGCCACCTCCGGTCTCCATCATCAGATCAGCTCGATGGTACCACATTATTTAACTGTCACCCTTTTATTTCCATTGCGACTCGCGCATTACGCACGTACTCGGGCCGGGCCGGGTAAAAGAACCAACCGAAAGTAATGTTTTATGCATAAACAAAATAAAAATATTAAATGTGCGCAGTACTGCAAATAAGGCGTATAAATATTGCGAGGTTATCACGTAGCAATTTCGGCATATTGGGCGTGCAGTTGCGGCAAGCAGAAGGAGCGGCGCGGAGTACGCGCGAGATTCGCATACTGATCGTCTTCAGACTGGATGCTGCGCCTTTAAAGTGTTAACGTTAACAGCAAAGTTTGTTGTTAATTAGGCTCATCATTCTTCTCAGCAGTACCTCAAGTCAGCAACAAAAGTAGCGTATCAGATTGCGTCAAAAGTATCTACCATTCTGTGATAGCTTAACAATATAGAACAATTAAAAACTGTTGGAAATACTTTTGAATGCGAATTGTCGAGATAAAGCTCTATTTATTTGGAAAAATAAACGAGGGTGACATATACTTTTGGAGCGTTTATTCCCGGAGAGTATTGAAAGGCCTTAATTATAAATATTGTAATACCAATTTGATTACAACATCAACTGTAGCACGATTGTGTGATTTTTTTTCTTTATTACCTAGTACCTGGTCTACATATAAATAAAAAAGTTGTTTTCAATTCAATAAAATCAGTGGTCGAAATCTTTCATCGGAAAAAATTTCACGTTGTTCTAACCAAATATTCAGATACGAGAATAGTTGGCTTTACTTTCCGCTGAAGCAATAACTCCGACTAACGAATGGGGTTCACTTGCATATAACTTCAAATTGCACATGCGATTAAATCATGCAATTTGACGAGCCTGACAGGCAGCGTCAAGCACCGATCGGCGAGGACGTGGATCATAGACTGCCTCCCATGGAGTCCGCATTTTGAAGTTTACGGAGACTTGCAGTCGCCACACATGGGCGATCCTTTGTACGGTCTTGTAAAGTGCTACGCGCCAAACTGCGCCACTCAATTGCAGCCAAGGCCACTTTATACAAGAACAGCCAAGGCTTGCTTTTACAAGAACGCAATTTTTGTTGATAACGTATGCGGAGAGAAATTTGGACAAAGTTTGTATATATAAAATATAAAAACACAAAAATCTAAATAAAAAATATGTGTTGTCAATGTAAAGTCAATATATCTGTCAATCAGTTTGGTAAGTCTCATAAAGATTGGGTGTTTAATTTTGTAATTATGGTAAATCAACAAGAACGCCGTCGTCAAACAGTATGTAATTTCTATAGTAGCCATTCCCTATGGCCGAAATTAAAGGTGGTGGAACATTTTGTGCAAATGGGTGAGAGTCGAAGCACTATTTACAATATTCTGGCGTCCTTTGCCTTGAAGAAAACCACTGCTAGAAAGCCTGGTTCTGGAAACTATTCCAGCTTGAGCAAGGTTTCTGAGAGAGCTCGATTAAAGAAAATTACGGCCGGCCGTGTCGCAAAATCTTATAGAGAGCTCGGAAGAAAATTTAAAACTGACGGCAAAACTGTTAAAAAATATCTTAAAGACATGGGCATCGATAAGCGATGTAGAAAAGTTAAGCCCACTGTCTCTGAAAACCAAGAAATCACTCAGAAAGTACGGCTGCGTAAATTAGTCAAAGAAATATTTTACGCTAAAAACATTGTCACTTGCGTTATGGATGACGAGTCACATTTCACGTTAGATGGAAACGAGTGGCAAATTACTATTTTGAGAACACCAATGGTCCAACCGATGAGAACGTGAAATATGTTGAGCATACAAAATTTCCTAAAAAAGTTTTGCTATGGCTTGCCATCAGTCGACGCGGAATGTCTAAGCCTGTATTCTTTGAGTCAGGTTTAAGGCCTGGCCAAACAGCCGGCGCGACGCAGCGCCGCGTCCGCGCCGTGTGATGCCGACGCGATGCCTGTTCAAACAGGGCGCGCGCGGATCGCGCCGGCCTCACGCTCTCAACACGCCCTCATCGCGCGCGCGAACGCAGCGCGGCCGCGCGGGAACTCGGCGCACCGCTCGCTGCCTAACGTCCGATCCGACTGATGTGACCTTGCGCGACGCGGCGGGCCGCCGCGTCCGCGCGGCGCAGCGCTGCGCACGCGCCGCATGGACGCAAGGGGCCGCGCGGCGCGGGGCGCGACAGAAGCGGGGCGTGATACCGGCGGGACGCAGTCTGTTTGACGTCGGTAACCTGTTAGCATGTGCCGCAGTCGCGCGGCGCGGACGCGGCGCTGCGTCGCGCCGGCTGTTTGGCCATGCCTTTAGCTGTGAACGCCGACCGCTACATAGAGCGTTGTTAACGTTGTTTGCCATTAGTGCGGGATTTCATAAATACGAGTCATAGAGGAGAAAATGTAGTGTTTTGGCCAGACTTAGCCTCAAGCCATTATTCCAAAAAAAAAACCCTTAGCAAAATAGCGGAGTTAAACATCCCATACGTACCGAAGACATGAAATCCACCTAATGTTCCGCAACTTCGCCCAATAGAAGATTTTTGGGCAAATCTAAAGAGGCGAGTATATTGCAATAATTTTAGTCCCAAAAATGTACAGAGTTTGATTAGAAAAATAAAATCGGAGCTGAATAAAATGCCGACATCTGTGTTTTCGACAGCGATGGACAAAGTACCACAGAACTGCCGTAAAGCATCTGGCATGGGAGTAAACTATTTTTTACATTAAGCCTTGATATATACATTATTATAAGAACATAATTATATTAAAAAAGAATGGTGTTTTTTTTATTTAAAACAATATTGAACTTTGTCCAAATTTCACTGCGCATACGTTATTTGTAAATCATATGAGTACATACATGTCATAAAGAGGACGCAACTGAGTTTCGTGATTGCGCTCTTATAGGTACTATAAGTATCGAAATTAGTAACGGAATAAATTCGCCTTTATTTATGTAAGTAAACTGTGTTTATTCGCATCTTTGGCCAATACCCACTTGGGTACACCTGGGTTACTCTATTAGATTCGAATTTCTACTGTAACTCTACCTAACAGCATTAACACGTTCACTGTCCGTGCCCCGTATATGGGTCACCACAAGTCTGTATTACAAAGCCGTAAGATTAACAATTGAGATAGGGACAGTGAACGTGTTAAAAAATTGTGGGTTCCAAAAAGTGGGTGCAGGCGCTAATGATGGGTTAACTAGTACTATGCTCAGTCTAGTAGAATGATCTTTATCATGGATTTAATTAATCAATACAAGAGGACATAGCGATGGACCAACCTCGCTTATCAATCCACACTGGACGGCTCTTGTTATTGATCTTAATCGCATTGACACGCCTATGACCTATACACGGACATAACATCACTTGTGACTTGCATTACACAGCTATTGTCTGTTTGCTTCTGATGAATTCTGATGTCTCCAATAACTAAACAATAATAAAAAAAACCGGACAAGTGCGAGTCGGACTCGCCCACCGAGGGTTCCGTACTTTTTAGTATTTGTTGTTATAGCGGCAACAGAAATACATCATCTGTGAAAATTTCAACTGTCTAGCTATCACGGTTCGTGAGATACAGCCTGGTGACAGACGGACGGACGGACGGACGGACAGCGGAGTCTTAGTAATAGGGTCCCGTTTTACCCTTTGAGTACGGAACCCTAAAAACAACGGGTTGCACTCCGGGACTGCCGACAGAAGTGAAAACTCAATGACTAGTCCAAAATGTCTGCAGCACTATGTATAATTGTATAATTGACCCATCCTCCTTTCTATTGAAAAACTTTATATAGTTCAGAAATTGCTGGTCAGTGAGCTTGTTTAAAATTCGAAATTCAAATTTGTAGCGTTAATTGTTTAAAATTCGAATATAAATTGTAAAGTTACCTTGCAGACCTCGCATCTAAATATATTTCGTCATGATATTTTGAGTTTTATTCACCAGTACTAGAGTTCACTTTTATTAGCGATTTCATCAAGATGTAGCTTTATTGAATTATATTTGCTTTATTATATAAAGTTAGAATGTAACTGTAAGATCCTCGTATTTCAACCCGTACAAGATTAGAACCTTTTTCATGTAATGTCATTGAGTTTTTCTTTACTGATTTAAATGCCATCTAAATGAGTGGCTATCTAAACCTTACGGTCACGTGATCGCCTTACGCTGTCTCGAGTTTATCATTTTTTCCCCACCTCAAAAAGTGCCTAGCGCCGCTAAAGAAGTTTTCACTTCAAAAAACAACGGGTTGCACTCCGGGAGTGCCGGCAGAAGTGAAAACTCAACGACATTGTAACTCAAAATATTAATAACAGGGCCATATAGTGCAAAATGTCTGCAGCACTATGTATAAATAATTGAGGTTAACGCCATCTAGCGTTGTATCGTCGCATTACTTGAAACCCCTAAGCACATCACTGTGAGTATTAATACCAGTTTGAGGGAAACTCACTAGATGGCATTTAAATCAAAAAAACAATGACATTGTCCGTCACACATAACATAACATCACGCAAGCGCCCTGCGCCGCCTACATGAAACAGCAGGCTCAGGCATACATTTTCGCCGTGCGGTAGAAAGAGAGAAGAGATGCCTTACGCGTTACGCCTTACGCTGTCTCGAGTTTATAATTTTTTCCCCACCTCAAAAAGTGCACAGCGCCGCTAAAGAAGTTTTCACTTCAATAAAGGTTAAATCGAATCAAAATCGATCTTGCAACATAGCTCCGACTCCGAGTGAGAACCCTTAATCAAGACGTATTTCAATAAAATTAAAGGGCTTATTATTAACCGGGCAGCAAAAATATTAAGCATATTATAATAGTACATTACTACAGAGGCTGGGAAGTAAGGGGTTGCCGGCCGAATGCATATAGACGGCCGAACGTAGTGATGCCGGATAGTTATGAGGCCGACAACCCCTTTTCACGCCGAAGTATGTATAGTGCTTTTCTTAAACATGCAATGAAATAATAATAAAAATTGATGATGATGATTGTTTCATGTCCTAATGTGATAGGTTATTCAGTGCGTAGGGTCCATAAGGGGAACGAAAATTTTATTAATTTTGCGCTACTACGCACGGTTTAAGAGATACAGCATCATAAAGTCTTTTTTGTTTTTTTTTCGTTTTTTTTTTAATTAATTAAGGGTTTCTTAAAGAGGAACGAACATTTTATTATTTTTGGGCTACGACGCATGGTTTAGGAGATACAGCCCTATAAATTTTTTTCTTGCTTTTTGTTTCTTTTCTTGTGTTTTTTTAAATGTTATTAAGAGGTTTCCTAAAGGGGAACGAACATTTTATTATTTTTGCGCTACGACGCAACCATAAAGCAAATACTGCCTATAGTTTTTTTTTAAAGCGGTGCGATAGTGTGTTGCCACTTTAATGGCTGAATGCCACGATGGTGTGTCACAAATATCTGTGAAATGGAAATTAAAAAAAAAAATACTTCGCGGCCTAGGCCTTCAATTTTGTATGAAATTCCTTTACAGTTCTCTGGAGTTGCTCCGCCCTAAACGTGATACTTCGAAGCCTGATATAACGCCCGGAGCGACGACATTTCATTGCATGTTTGAGAAAAATATTAAACTAAAGCTAAATTGAGTTGTTGCTCTTGGAAAATAACGATTCTACAGATAATTTACACAGACACGCAACGGAGACGACCGTGTTAGTACACGTACAATGAATTCACGTCGTTATGAACCGAAAATTAAATTATTTATATTAAATGCAGGTAGATAGATTTAGTCTTTCAGGTATGTTTATATATACATAAATTGGTACATAAACATATAATTTATTCATAACACCCGTATTTGTGTCGAAGGTTAAAAATATAAAAATAAACATTCATCCCCTAAAACCTCAAACAAATTGACTCCGTTGTAAAAAACAACAGTCACAGCTACATTGTTGTGAACGTATTATTAGTAGAGATAAATGATTTCATGAATTATTCACGAAATTATAAAACACGGAAGATGGCGTGAAGCGAAAAACAATGAATACAATCATAATGAGAGCAACCGTTACGAGTCACCGCCGGCGCCCTTCGTTCCTGTCCGACGACAGCGAAGCGTCGCGGTAGCGGTAGCGGATGCGGAAGCGAGTTACGGCCCGATTCGAACTTTAAGATACGTCAATTAATAGATCTAGAAACGATATGGATTAGATATGTCAATGTAAAATATGACGTTTCTTCTAACAAAGACGTCACTTTTCACACTGAGACATTTATTCCATATCGTTTCTAGATCTATTAATTGACGTATCTTAAAGTTCCAATCGGGCAGTTAGGTAACTTAAATTATTTTACTATTATAATTGCATAACCCCGCTTTGCCCCGGGGTTGCTTGTTTAAAACAACTTAGATTTGATTTTATCCATCTATATCTAACTCGACAAAACTAAAATGTAGTTAGTTATTTACAGTCAGTTGCAGTTTGCATAATTGTGCATACATAGGTACATATTGTGACGTATTTTTATCTGGATACAAACTGTTCTGAAAGTACAAACCGGATTTCTATACGTATTGAAATGTCAGTTTAGCGGCGCATATCTACAGTAGACGGAGAGTTGCCCGCTAGAATTTGTGTACTTGCCCTCCACGCTGCATACCCGGCGCCGCGAATTTCGCGTTCTATTTTTATTGACCCCGCTCTCTCGCACGTTTTGCGGTACTTTCTTTCGACCCGTGCGTCCCCTGGCGGTTGTTATCGTTTATTACGACTCTTTTAATTTAACTGCCCCTCCTATGTTTATTTATTTACTTGTACCCGTTATTGCTCTGGAATATTATTGTTCCAGTGACAGTAAAAGTAATGAAGTACAAACGAAGTTTTGCAGCGCTCGTTCACAAATCGGCCATTACACCTGGTATAAAATATTGCAAAGCAGGAAGAGTCACGTTGAAATGTTTTCAAAAGTAGTCTTCTTATATAAAACTCATTAATTAATTAACTGCCGTAGGCCTGAGCGATCCGGCAATCCCGAATTCAGGACTAACAGGCCAAGTCAAACTTATATTCTGACATCAAAATTATATCTAAATATGTCAGTCGCGCGTGAATTTCGCTCGTACCTTGTCCGTACGTGTATTGGCGCGAGCGAGGCGCACGGGCGACTGACATAATTTGGATATCATGTTGATGTCACAATGGCAGTTGGCATTGGTGTCTAACCTGCGCTGTTTTTATTTCCTGGCTATATAAAACGACTGAAATACCTATCCAATCTACAATATCGTCATCGTGATATATTTACGAACACAGTTACGTACGTGTTATAAATAATTATATTGTATAATCCTTAATAGGCAGGAGAATGCCCACGATACATAGGTATTGCCTTTTCTGGACTAAAACATCGGACTGGTCCATGTATTAATCTGTATGCAAATTGACAATCGGGTAGATTGTCAAAGCACAAAGCTCAAACGAATAAAAAAAAACGTACGTATAAACCTCAGTTTTTCATAAATGATGGGGGGGGCGGGCAATTGATTAGGAGGACAATTCTGAAATGCCATAGGTATATAAAAATGCACTGACCGGTTTAAAATTAAACTTAACAGATTGCCACCAAATATGTACGTAGTTGGTACTTGTGCGATACCTCTAAATCGCTTAGGAAATTAGGAAAACTGTTGAGAAAATGGGAGATATGTACGTTTCTGTAATTTTATTAAACATTTCTATCGTAAACACAGATTTAGGTACTTAGGAAATTCTAGTATTTGCATTTTGAAATTCCTCAAAAAAAAACAGCCCGCTTTTGTAAGGAGTCCAAGATCTCGTCATTTCAATATGATAGAAACAGATCTATATAACTGATTATGCCTCTTGGTGTAGCATAGAAAATTTGCAATCGAATATCATCATTTTTTATATACTAATATTAGTAATATTAATCTAAGTCCTAAATGTACTGGAATAACAGAAGACAAGTATCGATTGGTGGTTCCGCATGAGGTTTGCCAAGATTAGAGCCCACAGTTTGTTGTTTTTTCATTCGTTTTTTGTTGGCCAACCGGCGAATGGTGCGGAGAAAATCAACATCAGACTTTCATGATTCGTTTATTTGGTTTTTAAACGAGTTCTGTACGTTTGTATTTGTCCACGCTTAAGTAGTCTTTAGAGACCGGCACGTGTGATTAATGGTGGTTCTGCCAAGATAAAACGAAATAACTTTGAAAAATATTCATTTTAAAACGGTTCTCCGATAGTAGAGATGTTCCGCAAGTCACCTATTTCAACTATTTCCAATTACTTGGGCTTAGCGGAGCTGTACAATGTCGCTAGTGACAAAGCAATATTCCGTCTGGAGCGTCGTCAGGAACTTGGTGGCCTACATTTAACGTTGCGCCCTCGAGAATCCGTGATGAGCAGACCTGAGTGCACCGCCTGCCGGATTAATGTCGGTAACTACTAAATATTGCTGTTACCGAATAATCTTCGTTTATGATGTTAAATTGTATTTCACGCCTAGAATGCTGTTCTCAACTTGTGATCTCCGAGCGTGGCACTGCTAATGCTTCTTATTAGATACCTAGGTAGGTACGAGATGGATTTATTTATCACTACGCTCCGCTAAAATAACGCTTATGGTACGGTCGAATTAATTACCTTTCGTAAGCTAATAATTATCTGAAAGCCTCTTGATGCTTTTGAAAATGTTGTTTAAAGGTCTTTTTTTTTTAATTCATCAAATACGAACCCTCCTAAGGACGGGCACATTTATTGCCTTGTCTTTAAATTATTTATTTATAATATAACACAGCTCGTAACAAAATTTTCCTCGTCATTACGACGGCTATTCACGAGACGAATCCCGGTAATTTGAAAGCTTTCTGGGAGCCGGGCGTGCGCAGATTCCGCGGTACCTTGTGCGAAACATGAAATTTTCCTAAACCGTCAACTCAACAGGAGCATTTATAGGCGCCATAAGTTACAAAACGCGTCTCGGTCTCGTAAAAATCGCCCAGCCGCCTTCTAAACCCAATATCCTCTGCTTGTGTGCACTTATATCCCCGCCGCTCGTCCATTAATTGGAATTAAAGCTGGATTGTTTCAGTTTCGTTCTGTTTGATATATAAATATCGGCATTACGTACGCAATATTTGACTTGTTCGTTATTAGCGAAGATACACAGACAGGCGTTTGTCGAACAAGTAGCCAGGCGAGTTTAATTAAAATAGCACTGTTAGCGCTCGTCCGGCGCGCGGCCGGGCCGCTGGCGTGGGCTCGGCGCGGCTCGGCGTGGACCGTTCAATAAGCGCCTCCTAATTAAAACACCTATAATTAATTTGTAGGAACCATCACTTATCGTCAAATTGCTTAGTCCGCTATTATGACAACGTATTTTAATACCAGCGATAAACTTGCCAATTAACGATAAAGCTACGTAATTTTAAATGTGTCGTTAACCTAATATAAACTTGGCTTATAATATATTGGAAAGGGCTAGTAACGTTCTGTTGAAGCATCATTGTATAAAGACATCAGACGGTAACGATCATTCTTAGTTTTATCATATACTAGTAAATATTCAAGACGAACCACCTCCATGCAATAGCACGAGAGGTATCGTGCCTTTTTACTACTTTTCTATTTTAGCTTTAAGTATACTATAAAATGTGTCACCTGCTACTATTTATGATTTCTATATGTAAATCCCTACTTCCCTTGTCGGTGTCATGTACACAAAAGTAAAATTAAAGCATTTTAGGCATTTTCTTCAGTGTTGAAATTTTTAAACCTTTTTCTTAGGGGTTTTATGATTTATAGATCTAACGTGACTAAATGCGGCAGTCAAGTCCAATTTTATGTTTTGAAACTCTAAATAGCAGTAGGGTTGCAGTTTTCATACGTAAGTAACTAAAATGTAAATGTAATGTTTAATGTCATCTACACCATTGACGATTTTCGCGGCGTTGTGTGAAGTTGTTGGTGTTTTATATTTACTAGACCCTGGTTTTATTGACATACTGTTTATATTATGTGTAAATATCCAAACTTTCTCTCGATTCTAATTTTAAATTTTTGGTCTAGTTTATCTGTTTTTATTTTATTTCGATCTACTAATGGTAAAAGGGTCTAGCACGCTAAGCGAACAGGAAGTGCCCCCAACGACGGATTTGGTCATTCTTTCAGGTGGTGTACTGGCAGGTCCTAAGAACACTCTATGCTTAATATCAGTCCTCGATCTTCTTTTGTTTTCGAGTTATTCAGGATAATGTAAAATAATCAGTGTATCATTGAAAGTGTCATATTTTGTAAACTGTTCAAGTTAGATTAACTAAACAAAATTATATTTGACAACAATAAAATACACTACAAAATGGATATGTTTAACCTGCATCATGTCCTTATACTTCATTATAAAAAAAAAACATTTTATTTTTCTTCTCATTTTTTTTATACTATTCGCGGAGGTACACCTACAAAAAAAATATCCATGAGTAGCCTACCCACTACATACATATAAAAATATTTGCAAAAATCTTCGTGCGTCATGTCAAAAAAAAACAACGGGTTGCACTCCGGGAGTGCCGACAGAAGTGAAAACTCAATGACTAGTCCAAAATGTCTGCAGCACTATGTATAATTGACCCATCCTCCTTTCTATTGAAAAACTTTAGTTCCGAAATTGCTGGTCAGTGAGCTTGTTTAAAATTCGAAATTCAAATTTGTAGCGTTAATTGTTTAAAATTCGAATAGAAATTGTAAAGTTACCTTACAGACCTCGCATCTAAATATATTTGGTCATGGTATTTTGAGTTTTATTCACCAGTACTAGAGTTCACTTTTATTAGCGATTTCATGAAGATGTAGCTTTATTGAATTATATTTGAGTGATATAAAGTTAGAATGTAACTGAGATCCTCGTATTTCAACCCGTACAGATTAGAACCTTTTCTCAAAAATGGACGGCAAAGTCGACTTTGCCGTTTAAAAAATAGGTCGCGAAGCGCGTAGTTTATGGTCAGTCAAAAATTAAAAAGTTAAAAACATTGCAGTCTCGATTTTGGGACTGCAATGTTGCATACAAATTCCATTATTTGTCGAGTTCCAAACTTTTTAAAAGTTGAAATGGCCATATCAAATGAAGGCACAGGCCCATTAAACAGCCAAACAGATGATTAGTACCGCGACTATTTAGCTGTCTCAAATAGGTTGACGTATTTTCGGCAGAAAAATACACTTCTATTTTTTTATTAAAAAAATAAAAAGGCTGCAAAGCTAATTTTTTCAATTGTTTCTACTTTTTTCTGTGAAAATATATACGTAAGAACGTTGCTTTTGTAAAATATTTCTATGATATTTATATTTCTTGCACCATTTTTGAGAAAAGCACTATATATGACTCGGCTGGAAGGCTACTTGCTGGCTTCGGATTCAATTAAACGGACTCCCAAGGTCGTCCGTTTAAAACGAATCCTCAGCCTGCAAGTAGCTACTTCCGAGCCTCGACAATAATGTACTATTTTCATGTAATGTTATTGAGTTTTTCTTTATTGATTTAAATGCCATCTAAATGAGTGGCCATCTAAACCTTACGGGCGATCACGTGCGCCTTACGCTGTCTCGAGTTTATCATTTATCCCCCACCTCAAAAAGTGCCCAGCGCCGCTAAAGAAGTTTTCACTTCAAAAACATTATCGAACAAGGTAGTAATCCAAAGGACTCGAGCCTTTTAGCTCTTTTTTTAGGGCTCGCCTCATTTCTTGACGCCTAAAAGGCTAAAAGCCTATTTAGCTCTTTAGCCCCCGAGCCTAGTTCTATTTAAGATCCTAGACTCTTGGGGCTAATAACCTTATTAAGGCTTGGGGTTAAAGAGCTAAATAGGCTTTTTTTTAGGGGCTTAATAAGGTTATTAGCCCCAAGAGTCTAGGCTCTTAAATAGAACTAGGCTCGGGGGCTAAAGAGCTAAATAGGTTTTTAGCCTTTTAGGCGTCAAGAGATGAGGCGAGCCCTAAAAAATAGAGCTCCAAAGGCTCGAGTCTTTTGGATCACTAGAACAAGGTCACCACCTGAAAGAATGACCAAATCGTCGTTGGGGGCACTTCTTGTTCGCTTAGCCTGCTAGACCCTTTTGAAGCTTCTTTAAACTACCTGCACCTTAAATTCAATACTGAAACTACGCGCATTTTCGGCTGGTGCTGGAATTCTCAAGAAGACACTCTTTTGTATTCAATACAGCTTCGGAAAGAATTACTTTCTTGTAGCTATAAAATTGTCCCACTTGTTGCTCTAAGTGCACTTTCATTTTACTATGTATATTGTCTGTGTAACTGAAGAGACCTAATAAGCTATCGGAAGAAATAGAACCATAAAAATGACATCGGGACGTCTCTCTTACATTAATGACTGTGAATGCTTTTAACGTAATGGATACGCTTATCTCCACTTGGACGGATCGTCAAACCCTGTCCGATGGAAATGCGGGTCCTGACAAACATGGTTAATGGCATCTCTTCCGTTTACCTGATCTCTTGGATTGTTTATTGCGTCCCAGCAATAATAATTAATTGGTGGTTGCTCTTACGTGATAATGAAGTTATACTTGAGCTAAATTGGTTATAAGAATAATGGCAATCAGTAGGACAATGTGGGCCGAGTGGTGAGCATATCAGCACGGGGCGGGGCCCGGTGAGTAATGGAACTTTTAGCTGGCGTTAGAGGAGGGTCCACTTGTCTTGCACTATGATTGATAACGGCTCTTGGCAGATTTTGTTACCATATGCCCACAACGAAGAAACAGTTGAAAAAGCGGTTGTGCTTTTATTATATTAATATATTTTATAGATTTATTCGTATTTGGATGTTTACCATAAAAATGCTTTGTAAAATAAAAATAGTGCAATTGTGACCCTTGGAAACCTGTAGGTAGTGAAACTGTGCGATAAGTTTTTGGCAAAAATTTAATTTTTAGTACAAGCTTTTATCGCTGACTGTACTTTTCTTTCCACGGGCAACTAATACTCATCGAGATAATTCTAACAACCCCACATAATTAGTGCGGTGTTTTATCACAGAGTTTCCATGGCCACCTCCTATCTTCATCATCAGATCAGCTCCATGTCATCATAATATTGCATTGCCATCCGATTTTCAGCTGAATCGGAAATCGGGAAGTGGGTCAAATTTAGCTTCCAAGATTTGACCCACACTAACTAACATACAAACATACTAACAGGGCAAGTTAAATAAAAAAATTGTAAAAAGGAAGGCTCATCAAATTAATGTGTACTTTATGATAATTTTTGCCTATCGATTATGACGAGAACTTGAAAAGGGTTGCATTCCCAGTGGCAACAGATCCTAATATAAGTGTTTACTTAGGTACTTCTCAAATCTGAGGAATGGCTTTTAGTTGTCGAAGCCCATTTTATTAGCTCTAATATAGTAAACTCGACTATTTTGTAATCCAGGCCAAGTATTTGGCAATCAAATTTTATTCTGTAAAATATGAACTCCTTTGCAAAATTCCTGTGCTGGCGTTAAAAGTTTTATTTGTGGAACTCCGATGGCATGTTCTAAATTCATACATATACCTATGCCATGTTTTTTTGGAGCATGTGAAAAAAGTGCAGTAATAGGAAGTCACTATGACTAAATCTGTATTGTACTTTGTACTATGTATTTATTATGCTTAAATATTCCTCGCTTGAATTGAAGGATTACATAATTATTTCTAATACCAACATATCTGAAATTAATGATGTTGTGTGCTGCATGATAGTAAATTTATTCATAAAATTGAAGGGGTAATGTATCATCATTATCAAGTCATTAATCGAAGCGTAGGTACACAAATGAGACACAAGCATAGCAAGGGTGATTACTGATTACCTGGCAATTGCTATGTTTTGTTTGGTTTACATTCGATGCACATTTCAGTTTTGAGTTCATTATGGTACTGGCATTTATACTTATCGATGGGTTGAATGATTGATAATTATCTAGGTAATCCCCGCAGAATGAAAGGCGTGTATAACCATAGCTACTCTCCTAGCTCGTATCAGTCGGTCGGTAAATCCGAAAAATATTTATTAGCCATTATTATGTCATTAAAAATGCCTGTGTTTATATGCAGAACGCATCATAAAAATGCCGATGCCCAGAAAAAACTTTTTCCTTACCTTTAATACAAATTACAAAATAACTTTGAGAAATTGGCAGAATTACCTGACGTAGACCTTCGACTAATTAAGATGAGTTTCTGAGTGGAAATATAATAAGTTCATGTCTCATGTCTTTACCTTGTTCGAGCTCATACTTATAGCTACAATATACCTACAGATGTTATCACGAAACTCGGTTTTCTCTTGGTATAAATAACGTTGACTTAATTTAACTTATATTAAAATGATACAATACATCATTTACCACTGTGGCAGATACCCTTTTAAAATTTGTAAGATACTACCCCAGGGGTTTGAGAACATGGAACTTTTCCAGATTAGCCCCTCTCTACTATTGCACAACTAATAAATGTCAGAAATAAAAGAGTATCTAGGAAAATTCACCTAAGTTCACTTGAATGAACTGGAGTAAAAGAGTTGACATCTGACGTTGTATGAGTAACGTCGTCTTTTTATTAACCCATGGGGTATGCACTGACGTTAATATTATAATAAATTGATATAAATACATAATTATATTTATATGTAAACGTATGCGTTGCGTATGCTGATGTATAGGTACTTACTTACCTACTTCGCATTTCCAGATCCTTATATACCAATCTATAAGTCGCAGAATAAATGCTTCAACAAGTTTATGGTTATATAAGGAGTGGTCCAGTAAAAAAGTAGCAGTGAATTATATGGTACCTATATTTTTTTTGCTAATTATGTAGCAGTTTTTTTTTTGGAATTTAGTTAATTATACTATAAAGCAAAAATATAAAATAAAATAATATCGATAAATATGAAATTGTTTGAGTTTTCTCATTTTTATTGCAATGTACTTTGTAACTTTTTGAACAGTACAATTTGATAATATTTGTTGACCGTTTTCTACAACGCCACAAATGAAGCTCCTATTTCATAACTTTTTTTATGCTTTTAAGAACATCATCTAACGAATAAGCTATTCCAATAAACTGGGATTTATCTTGGGTAGTTAGGAAGTCTCTCCAATCTAACCTCTGACAGAGGTTTTTCTATGGAAGACAAATCTCTGTAAAAATGGCAAATATACAAAAGTAGAAATTCCATGAAACTACCACAAAGTGAAGTCAAATAAAAGTTTTATATAGAACGAAAAATAATTTGATAATGCATTAATTTGCTTATCAAACTTTTAGAAAAAATTATGTGTATGAGAAATACCTTATATTAATTTCCTTCAAAAGACACTGTTCAAAAAGTGTCATGATAGATGTAATATAAAACGCGAAATCTCTAATTCACCCTTTTGTATTAAATACGAGTGTATGTAATTGTAAAGAATAGTATCTACAGATCACTATAGAAATGAACTGCTTATAAATTATTACAAAATAAAATGAAAAATCCACATAAGGGGTCATCTAAGATGGACTAATTACCTACCTAACCCTTATACTATACCTAAGAACTTATGTAAAAAGTAATGAAATAAACGCATTTGTATTTGTATTTGTATTTGTATTTTAATTACGTCACACGAATTTCTAGGTTTTTTTACCCCTCCCCCCCTCCTTGTCACACTTGGTCACATTTGGCAAACCCCTCCCCCCTGGAGTGACGTCACATTTCTTCAACGAAATCGGCAAATATTTATTTAATATTTTATCAAAATTTTTGACAAAAGAAATATTAGTAATTTTATAACCCAAAACTGATTAAGAAATAAAATTAAACGAATAAAAACGATTATCATTTGAAAACCTTGTTATTTAAATGATAATTAGCATATAAAATAACTTAAATACATTTTCGTTACTGATGAAGTTAAAGTGACGTCACAAAGTTTATGACTCCCCCCTCCCCCTTGTCACAACATGTCACATTTTCTTGACCCCCTCCCTCCCCCTAAACGAGTGATGTAATTAATGGATGACCCCTAATGTGCTGCTACTTTTTTTCCGGACCACTCCTTATATGGTCATTAATAATAGGTAATGTAATCCCTACTGATATTATAAATACGATAGTAACTCTGTTTGTCTGTCTGTTACCTCTTCACGCTTAAACCGCTGAACCGAATAAAATGAAATTTGATATTGAGATAGGTTAAGGCCTGGAAAAGGACATAGGATAGTTGTTATCAATCATCTTCATAATTCCACACAGACGAAGTTGCAGGATGCTAGTGTTCATGAGTTACTCCTTTTTACTTTAATCGCTACGTATAGTAAGTATAATGCGTTCATTTTAGTCCATTTGCCAAAGCGCCAAAGTGCTTTTTAAATGAAATGGTCTACGTGTTTGCTTTAGAGTAGAAAGATATTTATTACCAGCTAGCCGCAGGTTCGCATAATTTAGTGCCTTGAGCAGAGTCACGTATGTATACGTGGCAATTAGCACTAATGTGGCACCTATTTCTTTAGCAGAAAAGCGCAGTGAAGTCCACGGCGTGGCCCGTCGCTTGTAGAAAAGTATGTTTCGGGTAATTTTATTTAATATAAAGTTGCAAGGCGTAATTATGTGCCGGATATAGTTAAAGCTGGTGTATTGGGGTTAACTGGGTAATTCCGTAATATTATTTAGAAAAAACACAGCCCATTTTATAAACACAAGCTTTGAGGTAAAAAGTGAACCATTCTAAATCCAAAGGTCCTATTGTATATCGCGACATACACATTTACTCATAGGTACATCGTTTATCAAACACTCAATCAGACTAAAATCTCGCTGGATACAGTTATTACTATACTTATTGACTGACTAATCTACCCCGCTCCTCGAGTTAACAAACTTGTTCGAATAAGGAGGGTAAGTTGGAAGATTGTTAAAAGTATAATTAGGAGGATTGTTTTAATTGTTGAGCGTGGAAGTTGAATGGAACTGGTTGAAATTCCGGCAATTAATGAAGTCGCATCTCGCCGTCAGTTTCTGGCTCGAATACTAATTATCGAGGTAGGCATACAGGGTTTAGTAAAAATAAATAAATAAATATTATAGGACATTTTTACACAAATTGACTAAGCCCCACGGTAAGCTCAAGAAGGCTTGTGTTGTGGGTCCTCAGACAACGATATATATAATATATAAATACTTAAATACATTGAAAACAACCATGACTCAGGAACAAATATCGTTACATCATACAAATAAATGCCCTTACCAGGATTCGAACCCGGGACCATCGGCTTCATAGGCAGGGTCACTACCCACTAGGCCAGACCGGTCGTCAGTAGTTATATACATTTATGTACAACTTTTCTGTCGAGTCCTTTACCTACTACAACTCGTAAACTGGAATACATATTTTAATTAGCTGTAGTAAACTGATGTTTGTAGACACGGTATTATTACTGCAGCTTTTAAATCACAAATTTGAGATATACCGTTTGAAATACCGCGTGGTCTGGCTCTGAATAAGTTTATTTGGCAGTAACTTAAACGACTAGCTAGTATAATATGATTCCGATATCATGATACAAAACAAACGAACCTTATAACCACATTTCAAAGGTATTTTCAATAGAGACTGGAATTAATTTCAATATCAAAGTTATATCTATAGGGGGTACATTTGTTTAGATTACGTCGGGCATGCCATACATTCAGCCGTATTGTAAATTTATAGGAACAGGGTAGGTACGGAAGATTCGAGTTGGGTAATTCCGTTGAAACCCGCTTTCCTCGATGCGGTACCGGTGTTAAAATATACGACACGATTCGAATGTCTTCAATTTACCCAACTTTTCGCTAGAATTTTCAGCTCACGTGCAATTGTAATGTACTATGTAACCAATACCATTGGTAACTTTAGCAGTTTTAGGACTTTTAGGTACAGTTTATTGTAGAATAACCTCTGCACATAAATATCTATGCATTTGTATTCGTATTTTTTGTATTAATGTCCCTACTATTCGCGCTTGTAAAGAAATATGTTTTTTATTTATGTTTAAACTTGCTGAACACCTCTTCGGGGTAGCTGGAGGTTTTAATAATACCTCGTAATTTTCATTTATTATGAATGACCTAATGCTTGGCCTTGTGTTTGTAAATACTTCTATATTGTATTATCATTTGTAATTGTTTTAAACTGTTTGAACAAATACGGATTTCTTTTAACAATTTCTCATTGAATTGGTTTATTTTATTAAGAAGCAGTTTGCGCTGCTAAGGCAGGTGTGCCAATAAACGCTGTCTTCCTGGGGCTTCTTTCAACTCACGTCCTCGCCTAGTCGTAACGACAAGTAGACCGGGAGATAGTGACACATTTTACTGGGTCATTTGTACCAGTATGGCGGTTCGTCAGGGGTCTAAGCATGTAATGAAGGAAAGAAAATGCTATGACCATAGCGCTGGTACCGGCGGCCCAATCGCGTGGGCGTTAGTCGAACGTGTCGGATAAAATACGAGTGTCGAACGATTTGTACCACAAAAATCCTCGTATTATTCGATAGTCCATAAAAAAGAAGTAGGCGGTAGCGTAATGCCATACTTCTCCGGTGTGACTTACAGCCCGCCATACTGAGGCGAACACGTTAATTAAAAAAAAACAATTCAACCATTTGTACCAAGCTAATTTTTGCACAGGTGATCATCGTCGAGCAGCCATTCATGGACATCACCATGCCATACTTTTCGGATGGTTCCAAATGCCCGCCATACCGCCGCAAGGAAGTTAATTTTTTTTTTTTTGCTAAACGATTTGTACCAGTATTGCATTTAAATTTTTGGAGAGTATTTGATAAAATGTGACCGTTATTATAATTGCCATACTTATAGTAGGGGGATAAAGTGCTGCCATACTTGAAAAACTTATTTAATCGACACGTTTCAAAAATACGACTATGTATACGTAAAATAATTTTTTACAGCATGGCATCATCATATTCTGTTTGTTTGGATACAATTGTACCTAAAAAAATATATTTCAGATTATAACTACGGGGCGGACGACTGTGAGACTTAAGCCAAGACTTAAAACAAAAAACAATTTTTTGACGATTTGTACCAGTATGGCATTTGGATTTTTGGAAATTATATGATGCAATGTGACCATTATTATATTTGCCATACTTCTAATAGGGGGAAAAAGGGGCACCATACTTGAAATAAAAAAAAAATATTGTACACATTTGCCACCTCCTACAGGTATGGCATTATGAGATTTCCATTTATGATCACACAGAAAGTGTTGAAAAAAAAATTCAAGATGGTACAAATCGTTTAGCAATAAAAAAAAAATTAACTCCCTTGCGGCGGTATGGCGGGCATTTGGAACCATCCGAAAAGTATGGCATGGTGATGTCCATGAATGGCTGCTCGACGATGATCACCTGTGCAAAAATTAGCTTGGTACAAATGGTTGAATTGTTTTTTTTTAATTAACGTGTTCGCCTCAGTATGGCGGGCTGTAAGTCACACCGGAGAAGTATGGCATTACGCTACCGCCTACTTCTTTTTTATGGACTATCGAATAATACGAGGATTTTTGTGGTACAAATCGTTCGACACTCGTATTTTATCCGACACGTTCGACTAACGCCCACGCGATTGGGCCGCCGGTACCAGCGCTATGGTCATAGCATTTTCTTTCCTTCATTACATGCTTAGACCCCTGACGAACCGCCATACTGGTACAAATGACCCAGTAAAATGTGTCAGTATCTCCCGGTCTAAAGGCACTTCGCTTATTCGAAATACCGTGTTTATGGATACTTACTGCCTTTTACTTGCGGCTTTCCACGTGTGGATTTTCAATTATGTAGTTACGTTTTTATGACCCTGGATCCGAGGCTGTTTTTATTTATGTCTCGCTTAGCCTTTATGGCTGTAAGTGACGGGAAGTTAACACTTACCTACATCGTTTTACTCCGTATGTGATCCCTGATCCATGGTTATGTGCTTTTGATAAAACGCAGCTTGTTTTGCCTTAACATTTTACCGTTCAACTAAATTTTACTCTCTTTATCCAAATACCAAAATAAAAATAAACAGAATGAAATACAACACGTCAAACGAAGTGGTGTAACTTTTCGTTGAATTTACGTTAAACTTTTTGGCGTTTGTGAAATACCGTGTTGACAATTTTAAAGCCGCACCAGCACCGTGCTCGATATTTTGCCAACGCGAATCTATAGCTCTACTTAATCATATTTGTTGCACTAGCACATTTTTAAAATGAACTGGCTAGTGTGTGTGTGCGAGCCAGGACATTGGCATTTAGATACGTCACTTGCGTATTCGGGAGACCCATGGTTGATATAGCATTTTAAACTGTTGATATAGCAATTTATCGTCGAAAACTATTTTCATATAAGTGCGTGAGAAACGTAGATATTCATTTCGGTATGGGCACACAATAGGTAGGTACAGTGTTTGTTTATGGGTGATTCTTAAATTGTGTCCAAAAAAAATTTTTTTTCATAAACGTTTTTATTTTTCACATTTTATTACATATAACAAAAGTACATACAAAAAGCAATTTTTTGATTCATATGGTCAAGCTTAATACCCTCAGGAAAGGTAAATAAAATGAGTACATAAACACGGTTGTGACAAAGTGTCCCTCAGTCGTGACATTTCGGCATTTTGGTGGCCTACTCGGCTATTTTGATTTATATAGTTATTTTAACATAGCCTAAGTCACTCCTATGACTACGACAAACCTAATGACAGCTCAGACATTGAAATCCGTCAAACTATAAAGGCTGTAGAGCGTGACAAAGAATTCGATACACATCATACATACAAGCGAAAAACATTTTTTTTGCTTTGGCAGTCGGGCAATAATAGCAAATGATCTGTAGCTAATAAAAATGCATTTCTGAAAAGTGCATGTGCCTCTAAATTAATCAAACGAATTAAGAATGACACGACCACGTGTCGACGACTGACGAACGTGGACTCAAAAGTCCGTGGCGGTGACAGATTTTTGAGGCCACGGTCGTGATAATTTGGAACATGTTCGATATTACATGAACATTTCCTTTGATTTTACAAATGTTAAATAATTAGCTTAATCTGCAATGTTTGAGGTATATCTTATGTTACAAACAATAACGTGAAACTGCAACTTACTTTTAAAACTATCACACGGCGGTGACGCGTTAAGGTTGACCGTTTTTTCAAATGAACACAAATAATTAATTTTCGACAAAACTTCTGCCTTCAGCCATTTGTAAACCTGACAACAACACAGTGTTGCTGTTCTAAAAAAACTTTAATAAGGCTGCCAGTAGTAAAGATACTTTTCTACCGAGTACCGCATGTTTATATTACCACGCGCGGTGGTGACGCGAAAACTAATCACAAAATGTATGTTGTTTAAAATTATATAAAATCGTTATAAATCCATACAATTTTTAAACAGTGTTGTACCACAAGGATTAGTGTTTTATATTTGATATAAATTATTACAAAATCACTTCATACTTTTTCAAAAAAAAATCAAATATCACAAAATCTGGGGAAGTCACACTACACGGTCCGTGACATTTCGCACTTGTAATTTTTTTTAAATATGTTTCTAATACTCTTAGGACAATACATTTAGGTTGACCTAAAACTAGAGGTAAATTGCTAAGTATATTGATATAGAGTTTATTTATTTTCACAAAAATACATGCTATTCTTACGTGTTACACAAAAAATGCATAAGAATAAGAATTACCCTTATACTAGTAGTACATTGAATTTAATGTTTAAATAGTGATGTAAAGTCGCATTTCGTATAGGTATAGGCAAGCCAAAGTCGCGATATGTGTCGACTCACTGATTCTCGGTTGTGGGTCTAAGCCTGCGTAAGCCGACCGGCATCGACAGAGGTACACTAATATATACCTACAAGGTTTTACGTGACACGTGACAGCGTTCATTTGAGCATTGTTTGAAAATTTACTAACCAGTGAGCGTATCACTCCCATACGATGCATGAAAAATAAATATTCTTTTTTCCGAGGTTTTCCACATGTTTGTGTTATTAATTTAATTTGTTTATACGTACAGTTCAGATAAATATTTGTTTCAAATGAATTGTTTGATTAAAGTTGGGAAGATTTTAAGTGTAAAATTAAATTACAATATACATATATATTATTTACGTTTACTGATGTTGTATCAATATCGTCTTTAAGTACCTATAGGTCATTGCAAGGTTTAGGAACGATGAATTTCACGTAATATAGTTTACTAGCGACCCACCCTGGCTTCGCACGGTAACAAATGATACACCTAAATCTTCCTCAAGAATTACTCTATTGATAGGCGAAAACCGCATGAAAATCCGTTCAGTAGTTTTTGAGTTTATCGCGAACAAACAGACAGACACGGCGGGGGACTTTGTTTTATAAGGTGTAGTGATAACTAAGAGTGTCCCTACTGCTGTCTGTATTCGTGTAAAGTCAAAAGTTCCAAACGGCCGATTTCGTTTTCGGCCTGAGGGACGGCGCACATACCCACGATGCGACGTCGTATCGTGGAACGACGCGGCGTCGTCTCACGTTGCGACGTCGTGTAACGTTGCGACGTCGTGTCGTAGAAATTTACGACGTCGTATCGTGGGCACTATACGACGCCGTGTCACGTTGCGACGTCGTGTCGTAGAAACCTACGACGTCGTATCGTGAGCACTATACGATGCCGTATAACGTTGCGGCGTCGTTCTTCTTTCGTCCTTCTTCGTACTTCTTAGAGGTAATGGCAGCAAAACAAGAACTTGTCTGTTGCAATCCTTATATCTTGATTAACTGCGATGATTTTTTACATTTTCACCGTCATGGTAGTAACATGCCGTAAATGTTACCATGGTTACCAATATAATTTGACACTGGGTTAACGGTTTAACCGCTTAACCTCGGGTTAGTGGGATGATGCAAGTAGTAGTAGTAGTAGTAGTAGTAGTAGTAGTAGTAAACTCTTTATTGTACAAATTACATATTAAAAATAACATACAATTAGTAAGACGTACAAAGGCGAACTTATCCCTTTGAGGGATCTCTTCCAGTTAACCTTTGAGTAGATGAGAGGAGAGAGTGAAAAGAGGGTGAGAAATGCAGCAAAATGTACAACAAGGTACCAGAAAGATAAAGGATATAAATACATACAAAATTTATAGGATAAACATACATATATTACACAAAAAGGAATGGGGAAAATACACTAAAAATTGGAAAGAATTAGAACAAGCAAGTGGCCCTTAATGGTAGAGTGTGCAGATAAATGAAAATAGGTAGGTACTTACTTCTGTATGAAGAAGATTTAAAGCTTTATATTTGTGGAAAATTCTTAATCAATAATTTTCCACGATTCATATTTTATTGGCAGATATGGCGATTCATATGTTATGAAAGACGTGACAGATAGACGGACGGATAGAGTCATACGGGATTTTTGTACGGAACCACCTTTTCGGTACGAAACCCTAAAAAGCATAATATGTATTAAGAATAGCGCTAAAATATATGCATGTAGTGACTGTTTACCGTCATTGCCATTATCTACTAGAGCCTTTGCGAGCTGTCTTGCGAGCCCAATGGTCACGCCATTATGAAAAAAAAGTGCATGGACTTGTAGTATGAAGGCATATGACATATGAGTATAATTATTAATTTGTTGTGCTCACGGTACTTTCGAAACGTAGTCTGATTGTGGTCGACTAAAACTACAATACGATATTGTGTCGTGAACCAATCAATGCATATCGTAGATTTTCACGTTACGGCGCCGCAACGTGACACGACGTCGTAAAATGTCCAGACACGACGTCGTATTGTGCCGCGACACTATGTCGTATCGCGCCACGATACGACGTCGTATCGTTACACGACGTCGCAACGTGAGACGATGTCGCGTCGTCTCACGATATGGCGTCGTATCGTGGGTATGTGTGCCGGCCCTGAGGCAGCTCGAAAGTAAAGTTGAGGAAGGTTTAAGCGACTTTCCTATATATTTATTTAAAGTAATTGGATTCTCAGGTTGCATGTTATTGGAGCTTATACT
Organism: Cydia splendana; assembly: GCF_910591565.1. Classification (NCBI taxonomy): domain Eukaryota; kingdom Metazoa; phylum Arthropoda; class Insecta; order Lepidoptera; family Tortricidae; genus Cydia; species Cydia splendana. The sequence goes on along the minus strand of NC_085964.1, from coordinate 10,996,867 downwards.
ACTTCTAGAGTCATATACATATTATTTTAATGAAATTAAGAAAAAAATGTACCTAAGGAATCAAATTGTACCATTTATATTCCTTTCAAATTTAAAATATACTATATTTATATTAATTGTTCATTTGCTATCTATTTATCTACATTTTATTATCAAATTCAATATGTGTCATCATCCCTATCACTACTATCTACTTAAAGGGAAATTCTGGTTTATTAAACAACAGTACACTATTGTCTATGTCTACTTCATCGACAAGCAGCAATGGCTGTTAGTTACAGCAATCAAAGCATGTGCTCTGTAGCTGACGGTTGAAAATAATACAAAAATACGCTCCTATATGGAATTTCCATCTGACGGATTTGGCCGCATTGACCTTAATACGATCTCAGATGGTTTACAAAACAAATATAATGTCACATATATGTGTGAGTGTTACTGTTGAAAAAGAAAATCAGATGGATTTCAAGGGACGGATTGAAGACCTCGCGACGCGAATCTCATTGCAAAGGCCAATGAGTATTAGAAGACCGTTTCTAATTTAACTTTTAATTAGGTATATCCAGTTATAAAAATTATAAATTAACACACGTTATTCAATACGGATATATAATTATTATAACCTAAAGTGCTTTCATGCCAGCATACATACAGACTGCTCCAAAGCGAATAATTGTAAATCATAAATTTCTGCGCAAAATCTCTTCAGATTGTCTTGATAATTTATAGATGTAATATTATAGTATCTTATCTTTTCGAATATATACATTTGTATACGCTAAACTACCATTCCGTTATATACATTCCTGCTTGGTAAGAAGTTGTATATAGAGGCTATTCATTTCGCTTCATCGACGAATGAGGAGAAAAATGAAATAAAGTTGTGTTGCGTGGTGGAAATACAAAGGAAGAGTTTGGAGCGAGGTCCCTTGCGGGCACGTGGCCCGTGCGAACGCCGAGTGGCGGGTGCCGCGATAATGCAACCGAAAGTACTGAAGTTTTAATTCAAATTAGAACATCCTCTGTAGTAAACTTTGTTTGGAAACTCGCGCGTGTGGTCTTTGCCTTGTTACCTGTGATTCTCGGGGGGGCATGTATTATCTGTGGGTAATTTATGTACTGCTGTTTACTCTTACTTGTTTAATGCTAGTTATAAAATATGGGATATCTTGACATTTTTTCGCTAACTGTATGTTAGGAACAATTATAAAATAAACTACAAATTTTCACACGTAGGCAACAGTTTTTTCGTATGTCACGTACGTTCTTAACCCCTCAACAGAATTTTAAAAATGTACTTCATAAGTCACAATTTAATATTTTGTATGCGAAAACAATAATGCGTCCATGTAGATATCACAAGTCCGTTCTCGAATCATTCAGTTACCGTAGACACGAAACGTTTTAACTATCATAACCCTTGACAAACGGAACATTTTTTCAGTTCAGGTTAACTATAGAGAGCCAGTTGCACCAACCACAATCGACAGACGGATAAATGTAAATGTGTAAGCGGAGGACTAAGAAACTTCCCAGACAATAAAAGATTTTGTGCGAATGTTTTAACAGTGACGGACAGTTTGGTGCAACTGAGCCTTAATGCCACGTTTGATGCCTTTGACGAGATTTTGAGTAAATATCGCTTGTCACTTGTCTTTTATGCCACAGGATTGTTGGCAAAAACCGACAGGTGTGGAGTCCGGTGCGCTCTACGATGCGCGTGACTGCCCAACAATGTCTTGCCGAAAATAATATAACCTTATTATTATTATTTTGTACAAAATGCGGCTCTAACCGAGAATATTGTTTTAGTCAGGTATTTGTATTATATATGTTCGCATTATCTGCTGCCCGTGACTTCGTTAGATTAAATACCACAGGTAGGCTTATAAAATATATGCCTAGTTTTATTCATATATGTCAGTATTGTCAGTTCTACGTGTAAATGTATCCAACATACGTTCGTCTTCACTTTCTCAATTCTAAGACTTGCGTTGTCGAGCGCATTTCCATACTAACGGCTCGGCCACGATATTGCACGACCAGCGACGGCGGCGGCGGCAACCATAGGTCGTCGTCTCGCGTTTCACATATTAACGGCCCGATTCGAACTTTAAGATACGTCAATTAATAGATCTAGAAGCGATATGGATTAGATATGTCAGTGTCAAATGTGACGTTTCTTCAAACAAAAAAGTCACTTTTGACATTGACACATCTAATCCATATCGTTTCTAGATCTATTAATTGACGTATCTTAAAATTCGAATCGGGCAGAAAGTCCCGTGCGGCAAGGCAAGACATGCTAGGAGGTCTGTTGTTAACCTTCAAATTAAATATTTTATAATTACTAAAAAATACAAACTTGTAAAATATGCCATATGTCCGCCGTTATTCATGTATTTGGAAAAAATATACATTTCCCATGAGCAGGAAAACGTGTTCGGACGCCGTATAAGATTCAATTAGGTATTTGCTTCGTCGGAGGTAATTCAAAGAGCTTTATTAACAGATTTTCTTTAGGCCCGTATACCAGGATATTTAATTTCAATGGTCAAAGGATTTTTGAACGCTATTTGTATCTAAGATAATTGTTTGACGTGTGCCGTGGCCGTATTGCCTGCAGCGTAAGAGCGTGTCCGAAATGTTTTGACCATCTAGTTCGTTGCGATTAGAGATGGGTAGAGGTGAGTAAATACTGAGTATTTACTCGGTATTTACTCAAAGCACCCGATAAATACCCGTATTTACTCATTTAGGTGGGTAAAAACGATTGCTTATAAAATATTCAAAAAGTGAGATTTAAGAACAAAATTGTCTTTTATTGAAGAGTGCTAACGTGTATTAACAATATCTATAAAATAAAGAGCATATAGGACGCTTAATTTAGGAAAAAAAGGTAATTATTAGTGAGAGGCAAATTGTGATAATGCACAGTTAACAATTTTGTTTTAAATAAGTAGGTATTTACTTTAAAAATATGGTACTTCAATTCTATCGATTTTCTAGATAACTGCATGTCGCGCAAAAGTGCGTGTTTACGCGGCACTTACGACCTTTTATTAAGGGTTTTTTAAAGAAAACTCATAAATGGCTCAACCGATGATGTTCAAAATATTGTTTTTTGTACTCTATTATACGGCTAATCTCCCGATATGTTTTCATATTTTTTATGAACTTTGGTTCTAAAGTTATAGAGAGATAAACATTATTTTGGCCTTTCGAAACGGTTTTATTCCAAAAATATTCAATTTATCCAAAAATGTTCTTAGAAACATTCCAGTTATTTTTAAAGACCAATTTAATGATGTGCAACACGTTGGTGGCTTCTGAATTTTTTTTCGTGACAATTAGTTACATGTATGGAGTGCCCCTCTTAAAAATACATTTCTTACAATTTTGAGTACTTAATCCAGTAGCGGCTTCCATAATACACCTATATTTCAAATTTATATGCCCGTTTCAGCACTCTAAATAGTTTATACCCACCAATTTGGGTATAAACGAGTAAATACGGGTATATTGAGTAAATACTGAGTATTTACTCGGTATTTACCCGTGAGTATTTACTCACTACCCATCTCTAGTTGCGATATATTTGATGTGCACGTTTCTTTGTTTCCCTGCTCGCTGAAACGCTTTCACGTTGGGCGTTCGCTGGTTTTCAGTTCAGATTCGCGTTATTGTTTAGGCCGGCGTATTTCATACACAGGTTTTGCTGCCATTGCACACAGGCGGCGACGGAGCGTGCCATTACTAGAGATTTGCTCACTGAACAAAACGTTCCAATTAAATTGCGGGTAATTGCGGGCACTTCCCCCAAACTATAACCTCCGATAAAATAAAAATAGCTCGTAAGAAGTAGTTTTAATAACATAGCTACTGTTTTGATCATTAGTGTGTAATGTTATACAAAACGTAAACATAAGAAATAAGTGACTTAATTACGAGTACAGTATAAATTGCACAAGGCGTGGAAAATTCTTGTCACTTAAAACCGGGCATCATAAAAATAGCTGGACCAAACTGGCATCAAACAACATTATAGACCGATCAAAATGGCAAACTTTGGAAGAGGCCTTCACCCTGAGAGGGGTTCCTGTTACGTTCAAATGATTTAGAAAATATTTGTAAGCAAACTAACAATTTCAAAACTAGTATTTAAGCATTAAACTAAAATTGATTTACTAACCATCATAGAGTAAGAAATCGTTACCTGTAACAATTAAGCGGGAAATAAAAGGCTTTTTATTTTATTTCATTAAAACCTGACTCTTTGGGCCCGATTCGGATTTTGAAATAGACATCTATTAGACATCTTTTAGACATCACCAAGATACGATAACGATATGTTTAAGATCTAACCTGTCAAATTTGACATTTGCGCGATTCTGGAGATACTGTTGAACGATTTCCACAGGATATGACTTAGAGATCCAATTCACATCTAATAGATATGTTACTCTATCTAACGTAAAAGTGACGTTGGTTGCCCGAATTGCGCTGCAAACGAGAACTAGTTGATATCTAAACTATAACGTATCTAGAATGGATCTAGTACGTGTCGTCTCTTGTGAATATCTTGAAGTTCGAATACGGCAGTTTGTTTTTAACTGTCAAAATCCAGCCGAGTAGAATGTTTAGTGTTTACCTACACGCAATAGTAACTGGCATTACCAACGCAATGGTAACTGGCAATACACATCAACTGATCGTGAATGTCAAAAGCAACGAGGGTAATTCAAATATGGTTCTAGTCCACCGAGGCTTGTGTAATTGGAACGCTCTCGATTGCATCCCTCCAATGCTGAACAATAATGTTACGGAGTTCAAATTATCTTTTTGCAGCGAATCATTAGGCACCGTCTGCGGCGATAGCGGCAAGATTACATTATGTCGGCCAACTCTTGGCTGCCAACTCAACCGACATTATGATTTTACCTTTACTCTATTTTATTCTTCGAACTGCGGCTTTAGTTGTCACTGAAATAATTATTCTTCGAATAATTTTAGGTCTGTACTTTTATTACACTCAACACCATGAAATTCATGAAGTAGGAAACTGACTTCTACTGGCGACACTACTTTTAAAACATGTCAACATTCATATGTTTTACCTCAATTATACTAGTAGGTATAATGGAGGTATATTAGTGCGAAACCGGACCTTGTCTTGGTATATCACTTTTGGGGAATAATTTTAATTGGATAAAATAACTATTTGTATCGTTCATCCTATTTAGCATTCAAGTGAGCTATAATTTTGGCTGTAAATATTAATCTCTATTAACCTCTAATTACACTCTACATAAGTGAGCTTGTAATGAATGGCAATGAGTATTCATGGCTGATGCCAATACTTATCTTAGGTATATAAATATGTATAATCCGCATATAAAACATCGCACCGACAGCGGATAGTCAATTTTCTAGAATAAGAATTACAAATGATTCTACCGCTATCTTAGAAATCGAAACTTATTTGATACTAACTATTGAGATATTCTTCGTGACTTGGTTACCGTTTGGAACTAGAAAAACTTATTTTATAACACTGACGTTGCTGGCAATGATAAAAACTGTTCTTAAATTTGTCATAAGACGCTTAATAATAAATAAAGGAAAAAAAATCTTTGGTCAACCGGATGTTACGCACTGGGGCAGATATATTATCTTACATCAGATAGAAGCTCGCCTAATCAAGTGTATATTACGGATCGTATCTTCGTGGCGTATGTTGTGTTCCACATAGCCGCCGGCGTCTTACCTTACCTATAGACTGCTTCTGAGACTCGAGGCGAAATTACCTGGCATTATGCGCGGTTTGAATAAACATGCATTTTGTTTTTCTTTGAACTTTACTTGGATAATGTTGGATATAACACATAATACGATCTTGTACATAAAGTGATAAAAAATTAGCGGAAATGGCTTTTTGGTTATGAAAATAGCGATGGTACGACGAAATATTGTATGGTTAGTGAGCTTATTAAATTGTGTCGAGTTTTTGTAACTACTTTTTTTATGGATTCATAACACTACACATGGATACGAGTATGACTTGAGGCTTAAGATCCACTTGCAAAAATATCCGAACCAGGGCCACTATTTCACCGGGTTATTTATTATTATTTTTATTTATTATTCTAATTAAGCAACAGGACCCATATTACAAATACCTTATTAATATACATTATAAACTAAACACTATTATTTAGGCGGCAAAACATCGTGGCCCCGTTGAATCGCCTCGCCTGCTCTTGAGTCTGATTCGGCAGTTTGCCGGGAACCTCCGAAACACGCCACCCTTCGGCCAGGGTTATATATACACATCGGTGACTCGTGGCATTTAGGTAGCACTTAAAAGATTAGTTTAATTAATTCCTTTTTTTAGTGGTTTCTTTTTCTCGACTCGTATAGGAAGAACATTTTCACATCACTAGTCTGTTAGAAACTGTCAAGTGCCACGAGTTACCGATGTGTGCTCATCACTAATCTTTTAAGTGCTACCTAAATGCCACGAGTTACCGATGTGTAGTTATATATGATTTCTTATGTACACTAGCTATCTAGCTTGTTTAATAAATCATCACACTTTGCTCGCAAAAATTGGTTTAATCTGACCAAAGAATTATAATACCTATTGACAAATTGTACCAACAGATAATCGGGTTAAATATTAGGTATATAAGCGATCACAAATATGTATATTAACTTATCTGTTGTCATTTATTTGGGCTAACCCAGTTTAACCTTCTCATGGCATGTCGTGTTTATCTCGAGAGAGTTCCTTATCACCGTCACGCAAACTTGTAGGTGAATAGAATAGTTAATTGGCCCCTGTAGCTCTCAGTCTATAATAATGCCAAAGAGGATTTGAAGTAGAGAGTTACTGTCATGGTAAATTATGTAGCTACAGTTAATTTACTGCCATCTTTCGACAGAAGATTAACACTGTTTGAACGCCATTTGACTTTGATCCTTATTCTCTAACTGATATGTGTTAACTTTTTAAATATTAATATTCACGCCATCTACTCGAGCATAGGCTGAAGGTTGTGGCGCCATCGCTCGAAAACATGGAACCATACCTTTGGCCTATAGTTGAGTAGATGGCGTGAAAATCAATATTTAATAAGTTAACACATATCAGTGAAAGAATAAGGATCAAAGTCAAATGGCGTTCTAACAGTTTTATGTTCTGTCGAAAGATGGCAGTAAATTTACAGTGGCTACATAATTTACTTTGACAATCCGTCTCTATAGACTTTATTCTCTTTGATAATACTTATTAAGCACTATACTTACGTTTCCCTTATACTTAAGACGCAACGAACTTTAAAGCTAAAGTAAAGGGCTTGATGAATTTTTAATGATAAGAATATTACCAACTCAACTTGGCGCTTTCAGGTAAACACTTACGATTTTCGTGAAGAAACAAAGTTTCCTAAAGTTAGTTTCGAAATAATTACCTTACTTACCTGCCAGTCTAGCATAACTTGCGTTCTCGCGCGCGAGTCCATACTTGAAGTCGCGCTTGATGTATGGAGTCGCGCGCGAGAACGCAACTCATGCCAGCAGGTCTGGTTTCCTCAATGTAGTACTCATACATAAAAAATGCGTAAGTACCTAGATTTTTTTAATTTTGTATGCTGTTATATTTTACGTTTTTTAAATTAATTGTCCCGAACAAGATCTGTTGGCAAATGGAATAGTGGTGTACGTTTTCCAGGAGGAATGTATACGGAAATCACCGCCTGTTAATACAAATTATAAGAAAACATTTTATGCGCTCCACGCCATCGCCCCATCGGCTACGTAGGGTATTGTTGTATTTTCCTACGCAATACAAAATGCTAACAACAGTAACAACTTAAGTGATAGTGTTTTTCTTGTCTTTCAAACTTTTCCATTTTAGTTTTTTATAGGGTTTTACTGCTGTTGACGTTACGGAGGGCACGTTTACGACAGATTTAATAAAACTTGACATTGACAGCTTTCACCTTATATTGGATGCCAGCAAGTCAATATAAAATGTAGGGACATATACAGGGTGATTCAGGAGACGTGAGCAGGAGTAACACTGCGCATTTCGTAAATTATAAGATAAGCAACTGATCGTATTAGTGAGGCGATCGTTTCAGTATTAGTGAGGATAACGTTAATTTTCTAATCGTGTTGAAAAAAAAAGTTATAAATTTATTTACGACATGCATGGTCACCCTAAAATTAGAATACTAAACTAGGTACCGATATTCTGTGTCAAATTGAATGTCATCAGTGACCCAAACGTCGGACTATAGGGGGCAGTTTGAGGGCAAGGTAAGGTTTACAAAAAAATCTTAACTTACGAGTATTATAAGGTACCTAGTATTTGTAACATAGTTAATTAAATTAGTTACCCGTTATCATTTATTCATCTTTGATGTGTAAATACTCTTTGAAGTGATGACTGATAGCCCACTGAAGTGGCCACTTAAAAAACAAATAAATAGCTGACATGTGTAGTCCAAGTACGTTTATAAATAACGCAGTTAGTTGCTATGATATTTGGAATTTCACATTATAAATACTAGGTACCAAATACTAAGTACAAATACTCGAAAGTGAATTGATTGATTTGCGAACCTTACCTATCATTCTGACATGCCACGAAAATGCCCGCTGGAGTCCGACGTACGGTCTGGTTACTTTTGAAAACTCGTATCTCACTCAAGTTTGACAGTTAATTTTCTTCGTAATCAAAATGCTGTCGGTTAATGAGGTTTTATGTTTATTAATTAGGTCTTGTAGGGTGACCATGATTGTAGAGAATTAAATGTGCCCTCACCAAAAAGTTAAAAAATACGAAAAAATGTGGTTGTTTCACCTAAATACGACGGTGATCGATCAATTATCAGTTACTGAGTGTGCAGGATTAGTCCTGCTCTCGTCTCATGAATCATCCTGTATATTATATAGGTACCTTTTTCAAACGTATTTTCTAAGGTTTTACAAAATGAAGCCGTGCTAAAAATAGGAGCAAGTATGTCTTGAAAGCTTTTACTTTTAATATTTTGAAATTATGTTCGTTAACTTATTTTAGCTCCATTTTCGGCAAATCATTTTTAATACGTTATGAAACAAAAAATAAAATAATATGCATGTCGTACTAAATGTAACAATTTATTACAATCGTGGTAAATTTGACATTATTGTGTATCTTACGCTTCCTAAGACTTGGAACCGGTAGAATATTTATTGAATACCGGTCTATTACAGTTTCTTTCCATCCGGACTGTTCTTGAGAAAGCGAATATTTTAAGAACTTTAACCTAAATTAAAAAAACCGTTTCGGAAATCCTGTTATTGGAACAAAATTGTACATTATTCAGACATGATAAAAAATTAAATATTGGTTAGGAAATTTAACCCGTATACGAGCATTGTTTTTTTGTACACATTACCAGTGCAGAGTGCAGGTTGTAGATAAAAAATAAATATAAGCATCTGTTTCATCAAAAACAACGCACTAGTTCAAAAGCAACCACGAAGCGACCCGCGAGGCAGGACTGAAAGCAGGTAGGCCGTATCTACTCATTTTAAAAGGTTCTCGTCTGCCAGCTATTTATCAGTGACATTGAGTGCGGAACGAGTTTTTTCTTGCTCTTTTTACTACATTTCCCGAGTACTTTAAAAATGAAAGGATTCAACCGGGCACTAATTAATGACATCTCGTTTACAAGTTTCCGCTAATTTATCATTTGTTTATGTTGAGGTATTTTTATAAAACATTTTTTTTAATGAATAACCGCATAGAAATTTTACGTAGTCACAGCTGTCTATACTACAAGATCGAAAGGGGTCAACATAATACCTAAATGTATAAAAAATGCCTCAACACCCCAATAGAGTTCTTGTCGAAGCGCATCAGGTCCAGGGTCCGATAATGCTTTTCCATAGCCTAATTTCGGAACGTACTTTGACGCGGTTATCTTGACTGTGAGTGGTATTCGAATTCGAATGGTCAGTTCTAAGGTAGATGTGATATTAAATTATCATGTTCATATTGCTGGTTGTTGTTCTATGTTGGTTCAATCCAGATTAATGCCTAATGAATATTAAGTGTATGCTACGGTGTAGTCTGAGGCAGATCAATTTCGGTACAGTATGTGTCGCAAACGAATAACGTTACTTAGATGCGAGGCCTAGTCTTGGCCATTGAAAGCGTTTAAAGTTGATACCGGTACTTATTTACTTTTAGGAAGTTTTTTTGTAATATCAACCATTTTCCACTTTTTTATATCCTTTTTTTGTTACAGGTAAGCTTATCTGCTATCACCATCTCATCAAAAATACGTCACGGCAACGGGTAAGCACTAGCAGTTTTTCAGCACATCAATCAACGTGTCGGTACGCATAGTGCGCGCACATTCAGGCATGATACGAATGCTAGTAGATTAATCACCCAGTTTAACAGAAACGTACGTACTGGTCTTGGCTTAGCTGGGTGAAGATAAGCGGTGGTAATAGGGTAGAAGGCAGTAGGTAGTGCACGATGAAACGTTAACGGGTCGATTATGCGAGCCCATCGAGTGCGTACTCGAGTTACCCGGCCGCCTGCGCGGCCTAATGACGGGTCACGCATTTAAATAGCCTGCTTCCGATCAAAACGGCTCACATATTCACATGAAATTCATATCCTTCATTTCACCCAATTCGAATCGACAATTTCCTATTTATCAGCTAGCTCCCTCGTTACTAACGTCGACTTTGGGAGCCATAAGATAAGTGACGTCATTTACATTTCCACCTCTGTGAGCTGAGGTTTCGCTTTATGTTTGACGATAAGGTATGCATGAAAATAATTTTAATACTTATCTGAAACCTAAATAATCCAGCCTGTGGCTTCAGAAGTACTTTAATTTTATGACATTAATTAAATTTTATTTGTAATGTCACAGATACCTACATTTAAACGTCAATAATTACTATTAGATGTAAAAATCATTCTATTTCGTGAATGATTGTATTTGTGAAGGCATTGTCAGGATATTGAAGCAAATGTGTACATTGTATACCTACAAATAATGTTTTCGGAACCACTATAGCTGACGTGCGTCAGCGTGACCCATTTTATTCGCAACATGTTCTCAGGTCTGATTTATTCCAAACATGTATAACACCATTACTAGCTGATGTACGCGTATATAATATTTTACGTACGAACGACTTACTATTCCGCAGTAGGTACTATTTATTATTCTGTACATGCTGAGTAATATCTAAAACCCATTAAGATAAATCGATGCAACGACGCGCCAAACCAGCATTCATCAATTCCTAAGTTCCATTTTAATAACACCATAACACCTAACTTTGATAAAATATTTTGTAAGTAAACGTTTATTAATGCCGAGTAGGAAGACGAACCGAACAGTCTAGGCGTTTTGCCAAGTAGTTGAACGAAATTATATTAGGATATCCTAACAGCACAAAGCGAGTGACTTTTGTTGTAGCTTGAAAACTTACTACGAGAACCTCTTTTGCTTTTACAAGTGAATGCTAATATAATGTTCTAATTCTATACAATTATTTAGTTACTCGTACAATGCACAATGGCTCGTTCAACACAATAATAAAATCCATACTGGGTTCTTAAAAATTTACTTGAAAAATGTACATTCATTGTAAGATAATGAGGCGACTTCGGCAACTCATTGTCCGTTGAAAATAATTAACCATCTGACTCGACAAAAATGGATACTTCCATTCAAAGTGCTTGACTGTCTACTTAAAATGTTTAGGTATACCTTCCTAGTTACTTAGAGTTTGAAGTCTTAGATAACTGGTTAAGTTTGCGCCGAGGTGGGCGTAGGAGCCGTCTGATCTGAATTTAACTAGGCTCTGAATAATGTATCATGAATCTCCCAATCTTATTATGCTATACATATTTACTTAGCTCACAGTTTTGCAGGCTCACACAGTTTTCTTGATTGATCATTATTCATTATATTTCTGTTCTAGCTTATTTGAAGAATCCTTCTTTGCGTTGTTGTGAAATGTTATCCTGTGTTCCTTTAAATTATTTTCTTGTCTAACTGCGGCATACCTTCCGACGTTGCGTTAAGCAGGGCTTACCTTTGTTGTTATTTTTATCTCATATTCCTGTAAGACTTCTATCTTCAAATGGAACTTTAAACTCGTAGCGCATTGTTTAAAGTGTATGCAACGTTTGCGATAATCACTTCCTTAGTTTTATGCTGTGTAGATATATACTTCTTTTATTTTGAACACATTTTTGTTGTTTCTATCAATCTCTTTCGACTAAACACAGTTTGTTTGGGTTAACTATTGGATCTTACATGTTGCCTTAACATGTATAGTATGTAGTTGAAGGGTTTGCATTTGCAGTTTTGGTCTAGTCGGTGCTTTACTAGGATCTTTTTGTTTAATGACACAAGTAAATAAAAACGGTAAAATGCAGAATGGATATAAGTACTCAAATAAAATTATAAAATATATCGAAATAAAAAGGTGAAATTGTAACAAAAGTGATAACATTAGATTAAGATCACATCCGTTTTATAAATAAAGGGTTCTTATTAACTGTGGCAATGGGAATAACTATACTTAGTAAACAAATACAGATAATAGTGCATTAATTTTTTATATAAATCGACCTACTTTCCCAACAAAAACAAAGTCTTGTGACGATATATTTATAGAACAATCAAATAAATGCCCCTACCGAGATTTGAAACCAAGTCCTCCACTTTAAATGCAGGGCCACTACCGACTAGGCTAGGTGACGGTTTGTGGGCGTCTATTTTATTAGTTACCGCCTTATATAAAGTGTAGTACAAATCTTTAACATTTTTATTAATTAAAGTTGCTTTTATTTAAAGCTCGACCCTGATTACATTTTATATTCGACACAAACACTCGGCTTCCGACTTCAAAAGAAAATATCTGGCTGACGCTAAGTACTTTACTTTTAATTTTATTATTCAATTATATACATGTAGAATGCGGTGTGTCGTTCAGATTAAAATATCTTTCGTATTCGTAAAAATAAGCAGGAGCTCACCAATATACGTTATTTTTACATCGATGCAACATAATTTTTAAATAAAAGTAGGTACACAAATTGCTATTACTTGTGGACCTAACCGACTACATGGTTATTTGCTTTGGTTAGGTTACAGCTTGCGTTTGTAATACCTATGTAACTTGTAATAACTTCGGCAACATACTTATTTTTTCAGTATTTAAAATGGTTTATTGATAACATACTGTTCCTCGCGTTTAGTGTAGCGCTCAGTCTTATGGCAATGTAAAATCTGTTTATTGCCCTTTCCTACGTGGCATTTAGGGAATGCAAATCGGTTATTTTTTGTATGGAAATAATCGGGTTTTAACCGAAACCGCGGTTATTTCCATACAAAAAATAACCGATTTGCATTCCTTAGTGGCATTGTTTTTATTTAATGAAACAAAAACTTATAACTCTTATAAGACACTACAGGTTTTTGATATTAGTAGTTTACAAGAATGAAATAAAACTTCATTGTTTCATAATATGTTTAATAGTTTTAAAGCAATGTAAAAAATTACAACTTTAATAAAAACAAGAGCACCATACACCGTGTTAAGAATACTTTTTATTGTACGTTATTTAAATAATTGGGATATATCGGTATCAACAATACTAACACAAATGCGTATGCAAGGGTAGGTTATATGCTGAATTATTAGCCCAGAGGCGATGTGAAAAAAGGCGTTTTAATAGGCAGGTGTGTTGAAAATACGTTTGTTTTAAAAAATATAATGAGAAATGAAATTTACATAATGAAATAAACATAACTGTAGGTGGTCCGTGTCGGGCAGGCGTCGTCATTGTCTGCGGCTGTAATTTATATCGCGTTTAGCGAAATTAGCGAGGCCGCACACTGTACCACCACCGCAAAATTAATATACCTATACACAGTAGAAAGTAGGCTTGCTTAGCATGACACGTGTCTTATTTAAGAGCTTACATCTGCACAAACCACAACCAACTCTAATAACCGACCCTAATTGTAACCTTGACATTGCAAAATTAGTTTCAAATTCATTGCGACAAACTATCGATTGAGTTGTCGAATGGCACTTCCTGTTACATGAGGTGGGAAAGAGCTTATACATATAGAAAAAACACCGTAAATACATGTCTTGTGTATGTACAGTTGCGTATACAAACCGAGAGAGTAATTTTTAATTTTCGTAAGATTTTATGAAGTTTTATGAACTAAGTATACGATTTCTGTCACACAAAGTAAATACACCAATCATCTAGATAAGTAAACAAGGCCAACAAACAATCTCAGTTAAACTTCGTACAATACAACAGCTCTGCTTCGGGACTTCGGGACTTACGGTCCTTTCAACTACGCTGACACAGTACTCGAATCTACCTAGATTGATACCTATCAAATACCGTTATTAGTTGTTATCCTGTCCATAGAGAAACTGAGAGTAGCTGAAATTGTATTAAGCCATTCATCTATGTACATTGATCCAACCTTACACTCGCCAATAACAAAATTTCAGGAGTGGGTTTTACCTTAGATGTTGCAAATACATCTTAACTTGCATTATTCTGTTGTCTATATTTCTAGGCGTATGTTCTAGGCATATATCAATGATTTCCAACGGAGCTAAATTAAAATTTTCACCGGTATTCGAACCCCAATGGCTGCAATGATTTTCGTTTTGTTTCATACTTGGCACTTACCAGAAAAGTGCCAAGTATGAAACAAAACTAAACTAGTCTTGCTACTGTTTCCGGTAATATGTTCTTTGTGCCATGGCACTGTCGGCGCCGAGACCTGAACTGATTTTCGCATCGCTTATTGAGATAACCGCTTCAGGTTACCAGTATCTGTGAGCTGGAGAATCGTAACAACAATATGTAATACCAAATTTATATTATACTGGTTTCCACGAGACGAGGTGCTCTTTAAGTAGGAACAAGCGTTCAGGTGCCGCCGCGCCATTACCCGCCGGATTTATTCGGCCTTCCACTAAGACGAGTAATCTGCTGGTTACTTATTACCGACCATTAAAAATGTATTAACTATTATGCCGTGATTTAATTTTCTACGCAATTACTGTTAAGGAATGGAATTCGCTTTCGTCGTCTGTATTCTCTGACAAATGCGGTCTAGATCTATTCAAGGCGAAGTTGAATAAGGTATTTACTGACCCACCGAGCAATGTGTCCTATGAGGTGATCAATTTCTTCTCAGTGTTTAATAAAGAAAGGTTATATTTACGGTGATAATAGTGAGGATGATTCAGTTTCATAATTCACTAAACTTTTAATCATTTTTTCTGCTATACATAAAAATGTCAGTTAAACATTTTATCACAATATATAACAACACACCAGCATTAATTAGAATTGAATGAAGAGTTGTTTGAGTAGGGTTGAGCAGTTGTTTAATTAACCGCCCGAAACCGCCTAAATATAGCAGGTATAATGTAAGATACGTTCACGTTCCACAAATTTTCAGCACGCTTTAATGCGGCTTCCGTTTTCATCTTTTTGCGGTAATGGTGACAGGCTCTGAGCTCGCCACCGCGACCATTTATAACGAGTTTTAATCGCGCCACGGAAATTAGTCCTATGACGATTATTATTATTACCGCTTTGCATAACATTTTAGACCAGAATATTAAGGCTACTTAACTCTTTTACACGTAAACCCTTTTTTGTATTAACTTTAATTTGTTGCTCCGTATTATACTCCGATTTAATGCTTACTGTTATTTCGCCTAATCATTTTCGGAGTAGGTTAGTGTTGGATAACCGGAAATACCGGGATGCAATCCCAGTATTTGACAGAGGAGCCAGCGCTACGAATTTCTTCGCGTTGCTGCTATCAAATTTGCCAATTCGTCCCACCCTATTCCCACGCGGCGGTGCGGTGCCCCCCACCTTCCGCTTCCATTAAACGAACTATGATATCATGAAAATTCGACCCAACATTTTTTCGGGAAAAGGCAATGACAATAAAATTCTATAAGACAATATTTTACTCTTCAAGTGACGCAATATTCGCTTTATAGCTTTCCAGCTTCTAATTCAGTTTTAACACAGAAAAAATTGTTGACGTTGTTAAATGCCAATACTTTGAATGTGTAAATGCCGTAGAAGAAGTTCGACCCCAGGAACATTCTACATTTTTCCCGCATATCAACATGGACCGTGTACTGCCCCTGTAAACAATGTAATAAAAAATGTATTATAATGTAGAACTGTCTCCACGTACTTTTCTACTACGAGTATAATGAGTCTTTGTAAGACTTGGGTTTCTCCAGCATGATCCATTGCTTTAGTCCCGTCTCCAGCAAATGCTCAAAAAACAAACAGGTGTTTGTTGTCTACATAAAATAAATGTTTTAATTACTTATGTATAATAAGCTTACCTTTTTAATTTTACAAGCACTACTTAAGTTGAATGCATCTACTAGTATGGGGCCTAAAACGAAGTGTTGGCAAGGTTTTTCCAAAGCGTAGTTAAGCATTTTCTTTGTGATGTTATTTTTTTGCACTGATCCCGCAGTTACTCTTGCCTGAAAACATATTATTTTCAAAGTTTCTGTAAATCTTGGCTTGTGCTTCACATTACTGACATTACATAGAGTAAAACTGTACCTTTGTTACTGGACAATCTTTGGGAAAGTCCAAATAAAAAATGACATCGGACATGTTCTGAGTGTTTCGAATTTCCACATTGCCGCAATCGCCTTGTTTTGGACCCTTGCACGTCTCGAATGACCTCCATATGGGCCGGTAGGGGCCCTGAGTGTTGGAGTAGTTATAAAGGGCTGTCATTCTCTCAACTTGCTGACAACTTTCGGTTAACTTAATTAGAGAATAATTTGAAGAGGATAGACAAACGTTTATCCCCACGTCCTATTATTCACCACTGTTGTTAAGAACATTAATTAAAATTTAAATTTTATATATTACTAAATATACTGATGTTTTCATTTAATTACAAATACGCTCGGAGCATTTCTCGTAACTTAAATAATTATCATTCTTCTCGGTTACTCTTGAGTTCATGACTTAACAGCTAACTTTAAGTATACAAACTTCGCCGATCTAGTTTACTTTGTGGTTCATTTACATATTCATGTTTTCACGGTAACGACTAACGCAGATACGTTGCGTTTTCCTATACTAGTTACCCATTTGTACCTAGTAATAATAACAATGTTTGGTTAAATTAACAATAATATGAAACATTTTAGTTTTACTCACAAAATTGGCGTTATCGCTTTGATTGAAACCGACTAGGCACAATGCTGTTATGATAGCGAACGCTGCCCAATACATATCTGATATGGTTTGCACTCGGCTGTGTTCTCTCGTGGCTGATATACAAATATACATTATGTATAAACAGTGAACGGTGCATAATTCTATTTTATTTTAATATCATCACTCGTAATTTAACGGATTTAATTTCCGGTTGATCATTATGATATGAACATCATATTATATACTTTACTTTTCCGATAAAATAACAATAAAGCAAATTAAAGTAATCGGAACAAAAATGCTGCTTCAAAAACAAATATAGGTAAGTTGGAATGGATTTGCAGCTCAATCATTTTGTTATGAAAATGGATTTGTTTCGCTAAAAGTAATTCGTCGAACGTTTCCGTTCGTTTGTTATATCAATTTAAATGGATTTCGTGTACTGGTCTTTGTTTTTTACCTCATGACCGATTTAATTATTTGTATCATCTGACAGGCCTATTCGGATTTCGAGATAATCACAAGATCTTGAGACGATTTAGAGATCAACTAGATCTACATTAGATATCGACTAGATGTGACTTGGATATCTAAGTCATAACTTGTCGAAATCGTTCAAGAGGACCTCCAGAATCGCGGAAACGTCAAATCTGACATATCTATCTTACAAATATCTTTAAATTATCCGTATCGTAACTTGTTGAAGTCTAGTAGAAATCTAATTCATTTTCCGAATCGAGCCGTGAGGTCGGTTTACATTAATAATGCAATAAATAAGACTTAAAAAGTGTGTGTGCACGGTAAGATTATTTAATGTTACACGCACACTGAAATCTCGACGAAGCAGCTTACGAGTGAAATACATATTAAACAGTTCATCAAAACTTTATACATTTTCCTTCATCTATTTCCATGTAGCGCATTACTATTGCAACATGTAATTTACGTGACGTGAAATAGTGTTTGAGTGTACTGGGGAATCAAGTAGCATTAATCGTTAAGGGTCGTTACGGGACCGAGAATCATTAGTGCATTTTATACCGAGCCGTGTTGCGGCGAAACTCTGGATAGCTTAATGCGTTTCCCCATTACGTGACACCTCTACGATCCACTTGTTCTTTCTGCTACGAACGATATTGCTTGTCTGAGCGACACAACACAACTAGATCTATTTTATTTGCTGTACTCGCTCTCTATCTAAGTAGCTTTGCGCTTGATATTGGTATTGGTACATAAATGATTAAGTATATTCAGAATGTAATGTATCAGAGATGAATACTAATGGGATAGAAATAGGGTATGAAACTATTTACAATGACACTCAAGAACAATGCGCACGCTAGCGCTTTTCTTTCGTAAGTAAAGTGCTGGTTTATTTTTTTTCTATTATTTACTTTAGAAGTATTCTATCTATTAGGTGACCGTATTAAAGTAGCTCCATTTAACTAAAGGAGATTGAATTAACCATAATGAACGATAACATCAGTTGTGAAACTTTACTGGACGCAGCTTTAAACAGAATGTATTTAAATTGAAAAAGTTAAGTTGACCACTACTCCGAGGGTATCGACATAGTTGCCTTTTAACTGAAATTCTAGGACAAGTACTATCAATTTTGTGGCGGGAGTGTGACGACCGTAAATGCGGCCTCTCGTTCAGATGTTGCGGTTTCTGTCGCACGTACCGGAAGATATAGATACTGGTACTTGTCTAAATTCGTGCTATACCAATTTTCTAGGTATATAGTACTCGTAGATTGATCCAGGTAAAGTTACGATTGGATCATTATTGTCTTGTTGTTTAGTGTCCGGCAGAGACAACTTTTTAAATTAAATATGATGTTTGATTAGATTAGGTCAGTAAACCCAAAATCTTCGAACGTTATTCACCAATATTTTGTATCCAGTTTTCTACTAACCCGTTTTATTTTCTCTCACAGTTGTAGTTCGTATCAATAAAATTAGATCCGACAGCGGCACGGCAGTGGCACCGGCTATATCTGGCTACACTCGCAGACCCTCGGCCTCACTGTTTCCCGGCTTATGCACCGATCACTGGGCTTAGCCTAAATTGCAATTAAACGGACTTGCGTTTCCGCCTGCGCGCTGAATTAGGTTTAAAGTGTCGATCTTCAACGAATTGCAATATTCATAACGGAGTATTTACCGTAAAAACGCTCAGTTAAAAAGAATACTTGACTTTGCGCTGAACAGCGGGAAAACAGTATATATTTATATGTCTTATATGATTTTAGTTTTAGTATTGTATTGCCCGTGAGTGAAACGTGATGGCCAACACAGCGGATCTGAACCGGAGTAAATGTAGTTTTTCTTGACTAGATGAAGGTCTCAAATATAACACGCCTATATTTTTTCACTTTTCTAATACGCAATACTTATCAAGAAATAATACCATTTACAAAAAACTCATCTATTTTATAATTACCTATTTTACAAAATCACATATTCTGAGGAAACCTCGCCTTACAAACATTATATTATAGTCCCTTATGAAAATTAAGTAAATACCTACTCGTTATATGTATATTAGATACGTATTGTATAACATTAGTGTCTATCAACTTTACTTGATGCGTTGGCTTTACGAGCAGATCAAATACTACCTATAATACATGATGGCGTAATTCACAGCTTGGGTAATATAATCGGTTATTTGTTTTCTGTCCACGAGGCGACACCATCACAGCGATTTCGATGATTTAGTCGATCCGATTTATCTGTCTTCTTACGTATGCTACAGCTGCCAAGTTTAATAACAGATTTGATAAAGACGTGTATCCGGGTCGGGTTGGGTGAATGTCAGGTCCTAATATGCCGCGCGCCGGCCGCTGTCTGCTCCGAATAAGGGTTCCCGTCATATTTCCTACCGCAGCTCACCCATTCATATGGATAGTGCGGCGTAGTTTACATATTTTGATGCGCCCCCGCTTTAATAAAGCCATTAATTTTAATAATCCCGCACGCGGTCACTTAGGTCCCGTGTTCGCGGTATAGTTTTTACCGTATGAAGTCAAATGTGAGTGAGTTAATGTGAGAGTTTTTAAACTACTCCTTATGATTGGTGAAACTACTTTTTCATCTGATAATACGAATTCAGTTACTTTTACTCCCTTTTGATAAATTTACTTCTTTACAGTTCGTTATCAGTCGGTCAACAGTCTTTTTTTGTCCTTTAAGGGGCCCACTGATTAACAGTCCGCTGGACGGTACCGGCCTGTCAGTTAGAACAAAATTTTGACAGTTCCGAACAACTGACAGGCCGATACCGTCCGGCGGACTGTTAATCAGTGGGCCCCTTTAATGTTGCTGTTTGACACTAACTACGTTTCCTGATCACATGTGCTCGTAACATAATCGGACTCGGACTATTCGGTAATGACTCGAGGGATTAAATTCCTCTCCTTTAAGTCTCAAGCTCAACTCCATTTTTGTAGCGTTTGAGCGCAGAGAATTGCAAAACTAAACGAAGGTTTTTAAGTTGAGAGTTAAGGTATTCGCAATTAATATGGTATGTGAACGGTCAGTAAATGTTTCAAATTTCCGTACCGTGTACGGAAATGTCGTGAGTTGCAGTGGATCTAAATTCTTTGGAGTCTTAATTCGACAAAAGATTTTTATTTTAACAATACTTTATATACTATGTTTTATGTTTCTTTTTGTCCAATAAAGTGTTGTGTGGCACTAGACGAACTAAAGAGTTTAAAGTGTTATAGACGAACTAATTTTCATCGGGGCTATTATAAGTATACCTACTAAATGTATGAAACGGTAACTTTCACAAGATTCTGCTTCTGCAAAGTATTAGGAAATTGCGTGACCGAAAAATTTCTTCGAAAGACTTCTTAAATCCTGTTCAATCCCTGCCACTTTTATGTATGAAGCGATATTCGAGAAGACGTTAATTTGTTATTCAAACTACGGCTTCAGTACGCGTGGGTACGATCGACATGAGCACATGACAATGCCGTTTGGATCGGGAGCGACTCACAGTAAACTCCTCGCAGTAAGATCCTAACAATAAGGTTCCTTTGTGTTTCAACTTAATGAATTTCTTTAGAAATAGTAAAAAATGGGTTTACATAGGTCCCGTGGTGTTAATTAGTAAACAATGCTTCGAAGGTCTCGCAATTATTTTTTTCTTTCGGGAGGAATTAACATTTCAATTCAATTCTTGACTTAACAAACTCGCATTAATTAGTTTTTGTTATGAATAACTATATAATGCTCACGGTCCTTTGCACGGTACACTGGAGCTGCTTTCGGACTTCAAGAGTTGTAGTGAATCTATGTCATGCTTATATCTATATTGCTTATACTGGAGCAGCAGGCCTATTATGGATGGCTTTATCCACGTCACAAAATATCCGTCACTTTATAACAGAGCGCGATTGAAAGTGACGGATACCGTTTTATATCACGCTGCCACGTAGATAACAACGACCATATGATCCGTACAGCTGTGCCTGTGTTACGCTGAGTAATATAAAAAAAACTGTCAATGCGGCGCGATTCGGGAAATGAATTAGAGATTAACTAGATACGATATAGTAAAGATATGTGACGTCCCTCGGGTAAAGGTACCTTATGGCAGTTGGCGCTTACGCTATTATTAACGCCGCTCCAATATTATTGCGGCGCTGTGCGACGTAAGCGCCAGCCGCCATAAGATACCTTTTGTCGTGGAACGTCACATATCTTTACTATATTTCATATCTAGTGAATCTCTAATTCATTTCCCGAGTCGCGGCGCCAGCCGCCATAAGGTACCTTTTGCCGTGGAACGTCACATATCTTTACTATATCGTATCTAGTTAATCTCTAATTCATTTCCCGAATCGAGCCGATATTAATAATTCCTAAATTAATGTTAAATTGTCATCTTTGTGAAACATATACTCGTATGTATAGAAATATAACTATACACAAGTTTATTGCTTGTATAATTATTAAACAGGATGTAGGGTGATAACTATAAAACAGTAGGACTATGGTCATGTCTTATAAGAGTTATAAGTTGGAATGAAAATATGAGATAGGTTGTAACGCTTATTCACCAGTTATATTTAATAACTCAAATGCCAAAAATCAACAGTAGTACGACAAATTATAGATAGACTGATCGAGTTTGCGACAAACAGTTGTACCGGTTGTACGTAACAATTTAGTACGACAAATTATAGATCGTCTGTGACTCTCCTCAGTTCATGTTATCTATACATTGATACGTTTCTTCCGTTTTAGATTATTTGCTAACGGTTATAAACATTACTCGTTGTGTTCAGTAACGTGAAATGTGTAATAAGTTAGGTTTGTTGAACTGCAGAGAAACGTTATCTGGTTTTCAGTTCGTAGCTTTTGCTAGCTTCAGGGGAAATAAAACCATGTGAGTGAAAACCAGTATCAACATTTCAACAAAACAGTCTTTACATCTGTGCTTCAGGAGGATGGGTAAAAAGTGTGCAATATTACAGAAATAATCTACACCTAGGTACATGCCTACAGTTCGAATTGATCTCCTATTTTACCCAAATTGGAGCAGAATGAGTCCCTGTCAGCTATCAACAATTCAACAGTGATATTTCTGGTAAAAAAAAATGACCTTGTTGACTGCTGACAAATCATATCCATAACCTCCTCCTCACTTTCGTAATCATATCACAAGGAATTACTATTTGAGTAGGCCTCGATGACTCGCATTGGTATCAACTGCGGTAACATGTTGATTGCTTATACACGCTACGCGCTACGGTGTACCACTTTGGGTAACGTTATTTAAGGGGCCGGTATATGACGTTTTCGATTTAGACCTCACTTTGTAACCATAATTTGTTCAATAAATGTTTAGTAATTGCATTAAATTATACGTAAATTTTTTCATGAAGAAACCGTGTACCGACTCTTCATGCCATTATATTTTTTATTTGCTGTTATTCTCTACAAATCGACACTAAAAGTATCAAAAAATCAAAATATGGAGTTCCGTTTGAGACAGAAGCAAAACAATTTTGTCTTTAACAGTAATTGAATTATTGTATGATTTTGAAAGCTAGATAATTCAGCTACCAATTCATTATCGATTTATATTTTCACTCACAAAGACAACAGAGAAATTCAATCTCAAATGTAAACTTTCGAACAATTTCCATACATTGACGACAGCACTCAAAATTCTTCTTCAAGTCAGATGCCCGTTGGGGCTACACCGGAGCACACGTGTACTTCTTCAAATGAAAATCAAGCTTGATTTTCTAGCTTTTGACAATTATATTGACATTAAATCATATACGCACACGAGAAAGCATACCAGTAGATAAATTGTATTTCAAAAAATAGGGTACATAAATATCAGCTCGCGTCTCATTTAAATTTGATTTGCTCTTATTTACGGGTCATAATGGTTGAAAACCGCAGTAAACTATCTTAAAACAACACGATTACAGTCGAATTTAAGTATTATGTTCCTTCAAAACTCGCTTAAAATGAAAAAAGTTTAAAGACTCATCTTTACTGATTGGGATCAATTTTTATTATGCTGGTATCATTTTGCGTCATATTAAAAACGTATTTGACTTCTGTACGTCAATGAATTTTGATGACAATTGTAATCTTGTATTATATTATAGAACTTTTATCTTAAAATATTGCCTATTAACAGGAAGAGTTATGTAATTCGTATAAGTAATACCTGAAAGTCTTGTACCTAGATCTGTAATACCATGGATTGCGACGAATAAATTATTATGATTATGCCGTTCGTTCCGTCTATATGTATAATGCGTGTACGTGCTGTTCTCTGAAAATCTTTAAGAAAAAATAACGGCTAGACCAACACTAAGTACTAGCGAGTTTTTGCGGCTTTAGAGACCGAGATGAAGCTTACAGGCCAATTAGCGCTGTGGACTGGTTATTGTTGTGTATACCTATGTATCGAATGTTTTATAAATTTACTATAAAAAGCAATGTTTTATTTCGATTAGGTCTACATTTTGTGCATATTGCATATCTGAAGGATTTTCGTACTAAACTTGAAACTTTCAATGAAACTAAATAAAATAATCATTCCAAATGTACAGTCACCTGCAATTTATGTTACACAACGAAGGCCTCAAAAATATCTGACACGATCTTATTTGTAGAACCATAAGAGCATGTCACATATTTTTGCGGCCTTCGAAGAGTAGGTACCGTCATTATCACCAACTTTGCCCGCTTTTTTTTTTTAAAACACGAATTTCTCAAAAAATATCACATCATATGACTTTTTTTGCTCAGCACGTCCATTGTGATCAAACTCATCAGTTTTGAAGAAAAAAATTTTATATCGTGTTTTTACCCATTTTTTGCGTTTTAGAGGGCGGGCAAAGATATCCGGGGTTTTCGCCAACATTGCCCACGTCAATTTGGTATTCAAATACAGCTCGTATGATGATGATGTCTAAGGATCACTTAAAGGTTTTGGGCAATCCTACCATTCCCTGCTAATAACTTAGCGATAAGTGTAAAACTTTAAAATAAATTTGCTGGGCAATGTTGCCTACCCGTTTTTGCCCATTTCCAAATAAGGCTCGCCTAAGCATTTTACAAAGGCTAGGGTTGTCACTTTTGAGAAAATCTGTTACAATAGTTTAATGGCCAAAAATATGATTTTTGTTGTGTTTTTCATTCGTTAACGGGATAAAACATCTAAATAAAGGATAATAAGACAAATTAAATACAGTATATATTTATAAACTTATTTTAGTGTACAAACATAACCTTCTTTTACTTGCGAAGTTGGGTAAATTAGATGAAAGTGACAACCCTAATCCGTTTTTGGTGGTGGGCAATGTTGGTATGGATGCCAAATCACCGGATTACTTTGCCCACCGCTAAAACTTTTGTGTATTTAGGCCTTTTTAGTTTAAATCTGAATAGACATAATCTATGCTTCATGTGTTATAACTCAAACCCGGAAATATTTGTCAAAGGGTTCTCAATTTTTTCTACTTGCATTCATTATTTATCAATTTTTTGCCCGCCGAAATATACCCTATATTAAACAACTCGCTCAAAATTCCCAAGTCAAGTTATGCACAAGTTTGGTATATCAGTTATGCACAAGTTTGGTCAGAAATATAACCTATTTTCTACTAAAAACAGCAGGGTGGCCATAACTATTATCAATTTTTTTCTACATTAACGAATTTGTTTAAAATTGTCGTTTTGGGCAAAGTTTCCCTGGAGGCAAAGTTGGCGCTAATGACGTAACATATTATTGCAGGTGACTGTACATAAATGTTTCGGTGATTTTGAGATTATTTTCCAGGTTAGTTTACTAACAATCAAGTTATGCAGATACCGATTTTGTGAACGTATAAGTAGTAAGGTACCGCTATTGTTTAGCGATACCGATTATTTTTGGAGATAAAACTATACCGGTTGAAATATAAAGATATTAAAATTACAGCAGGGACAACCATTTTTTATAGGTGTACCTAAACCATCATTGGCCGAGCGCTAGCAAAGGTCTCCGTTTCAGCTTGGGCAAAAATGCTTTTGTATGTTCTCCTTTGCAGATCACATTTCTCAACTGATTCTCGTTAAAATTTGTAAGCAGGTTCGTTAGAACTACTCTGTTTCGCTTTATCCGCCAAAATGGAATTGCCACCCTGCCGAAACTTTATTTATTTAAATTCCCATTGAATGGATATTGCACCTTATGAAAAACCGTATAGAGTAGTAAATAACATTTTACATCTGACTTAATGACATCTTGTTTTATTCGCTTTAATTGTACAAAACGCGTATCTCGACAAAGCAATATTAGGTAGTAAAACAGTCAACAATCAAATGAATTATAGGTACGTCACGTGTGACATGAACAGACAAGGAAAGCAAGATTAAATGCATTGTTTCTCTTTCATCTTTAAATGGAACGCTTTTACCCTCAAAGGAGGCTAGTGGTCAATACTAAACTAAAAGTCCAATCTTAAAAAAACATGAGGGGTCACTGACCTGTCCCAGTAAAGTGAAGTAGTGTGCGTGAAGTGCGCTTGTGTGTGAAATGGGGTAAATTGACAGAATCTGAAATTTTACCCACCGCTACCGTCGCCTTAATTGGCCTACATAGAAATCTATTCGTAATATACTTATGGTACAAAAGGATGTATGAAAGTCGGCGTAACAGCAATTAATACTGCAAAGTTCTTTATTTTCGTGTGTACGTATCACTCTAATCGATTTCCCCATTGGCTTTTTCATCAAAATGGGATAACAGACTTGGTTCTGGCGCATGAGAGTGCAGTGCGATAAAGCACTTAGGAGCGCTCGAAATGTGATGAATGAGCGGGTCGTGGCAACGGCTTGGAACAGTGTGCCCTGCGTTCGCCTCGCCTTGCTCGCGTATATGATTGATAGAGCCGCGCGCGCCTTACTAGTAAGGCCCAACATTCACTATGAGCTGCGAGACGAAGCAATTCTTGGACAAGTTCGTCGGCGCGCGCAGAGCTACGGATTTGTATGAGCGACAAGTTCATGTGCCACGGACCACGTTCGCTCGGGGATTTGTCGTCTGCAACAAATCCTGCATGTGCTTCTTGTGAATGTGGGCTTAACCGGAGGGACTAGTAAAAATAAAATGATTCAGGGAACCTTCCCCGATACCTTTATCTTGTTTTACCATAGTATAGAATGAGCAGGAAGTACAGTTGGTTTTGAGATTAGTCACACAACTAGTATGTATTGTTTCAGGCGTAGTGGCATGTGGTGCTGTGCCAACGTTATACATATGTCGTACCAAATTCAACTGAACTCTTTAATTCACTGCGCTATTACCGCTCGCTGCAATGCTATAGTCTAACGCCTTCCACTTATACTGAAGCGCTATTCTACGCGACGCTCAACGACGCTTTGTATTAAACTCACCCTTTATGAAAATAGTTGTGACCTACCTCCCCCTCGGCGCTACATCAACTTTGCAGTGGCGTGTACGCCAGCAATGTTCAACATTCTATTCGATTTAACCTTTTACCAGGCTAAGGGATAAATAATTCCCACATATGACAATAAAATTCTAACATGTGTTCTAATTTCGATATCTGTCAACTTACGACCGACATTCGATTGTCATTTTTGAAATGTTAGTCTGGTAAAGGACCCGCTGTTTTTAGAGTACCGTAAAATGGGGTGAGTAACTAGGTGCAAAACTGACATTCACACCTCGATAACATTTTATTTTTACATATGCAAACTGAATGGTGTACCTATATATATAATAAGTGTTCCGGACGTTTGTATTCTAGTTTTTATTTTATTTTGGGTAGTTCCATTTTATAACTTTGACGATAAACAGGAAATCCCACCTCACCCCGTAGTCGTATTATTTGGGGTGAGTTGGGTTTTCATACAAAGGTAATTTTGGAAGATTGTTGGATCAATTTTTTTTTATTATGAGTATTACTATAGCTCCATTTTAAATTGGAATACATTATTTTTGTAGCAGTAGCCTTAAATTCCCATCTCACCCCCCTTTCATCCCTTCTCTCCCCATTCATAACCCAACTCTCCCCGCGAACCCTACTCACCCCATTTTACGGTATAAACTCTAGTAAGTATTTAGTTTAATTCAGTAACTACAGTTTTTTTTTTCAATATATAAATCACCTGAGAAAAATATTGTAAAAATAGTAAGTAGGTATGTTTTGTGTCCAAGAATTCATATATTTCAGATTTATCTTTTTATGATTTCGGTATTCAAATTGTTTTAACATATCTCCTTCCGTCTTAAAAAGTTTGCTATATGTACAAATTAAGATAGTTTACTAAATGCTGTATATTACTGTTCATAATTACAAGATATCGGATCCAATTAATGTTAAGTCAATCATCTTAGTAATGTATAATATACATTAATATCAGATACATAATTGGAAGCACACATACCTTCATAGTTTAGATGTTGTTTGTTTGTTATTGGTGTGTTGTTTGACGACCTGTCTGGCCTAGTGGGTAATGACCCTGCCTGTGAAGCCGATGGTCCTGGGTTCGAATCCCAGTAAGGGCATTTATTTGTGTGATTACACAGATATTTGTTCCTGCGTCATGGTTGTTTTTTATGTATTTAAGTATTTATATAGTATATATATCGTTGTCTGAGTACCCACAACACAAGCCTTTAGTCAATCTGTGTAAGAATGTCCTATAATATTTATTTATTTATACAAATGAAGCGATAGGTACGCATGAGGGATCTTTGTTATTCCATACACATCCAATTTCGTACTTGTATAGTCTTTACACGTTGTCCATTTCTAGCTGCGCTAGTAGATTGTCCTTGATTGGTCACCTCAATTTAGATGCCTCAGCATTCCGCGCTAACCTCAGGAACGCTGAAATAGTTCTCATTCCTTGCCCACGTCTATGATCTAGATCAGTTTATGTATCGCGTTACAGCTTCAATATTAACAAGAAGTTTGTTTCTACAGTGCAACTGTATGTATATGCTACCGTGAAAACCCATTTTTAAGTAAAAACGCGTTTTCCCTAGTTAAAACTCGTTTTCCGTATCCCCTTTTTAAAAACGCGTTATGATAAGTTAAAAATAGTTTACTAAAACGCCTTGGTAAAAATTACTTTTAACTAGGCCTTGTCGAATACTATGTAGTTTTTACTAATTGTTCAAAATTAATTTCAGTTTAAACTAGTTTAAACTACTTAGTAAAAACGCATTTTCAATGAGGCAATACGGAAAACTGGTTTTAACTAGGGAAAACACGTTTTCACAAAAGTAGGATTTTTACGGTCACATATATTATGTTGTATGTATATTAATTGTACCGTTTATTGT
Organism: Cydia splendana; assembly: GCF_910591565.1. Taxonomy (NCBI): domain Eukaryota; kingdom Metazoa; phylum Arthropoda; class Insecta; order Lepidoptera; family Tortricidae; genus Cydia; species Cydia splendana. Next base: position 10,967,730 of record NC_085964.1, on the reverse strand, counting down.
TGTACTATCATAATCATTCGTTTTAATTGCGTGGTAACTCATCAATAATTTTGGTGGATTACGCAGAGGATTATCTAATACTCAGTTCTGAATAATACGGCTAACCAAATAGCGAAATAGTTTAGTGTCGCTTAATAGTTTTATTACATAATAATATTGCAGGGATTAGAGGGTTTGTTTGACATATACTACAGTGGAACCTGGATAATTGCAATCTCAAGGGACCGGCCATTTTTTGGCAATTAACCAGGTTTTCCATTTAAGCAGGTCGTGTCAATTAACGAGGTTCAAAAAATCGTTGTGTCAATTATAGAGGTTTTCATTAATAGAGGTTGCGTTTTGACAAATTTCTTTTATGGAGGTGCAAATAACCATTGAAAGTAGATTTACACGCTTAAATTCTGGGTTTCTGGTCTATATATTGCTTCTGTCTATACTTGTACTTTTACACTACATTAATTACCACTTTATTTTCTTATTAATCATTTAGGTTTAAAAATTCCCTTGAATTGTAGAAGAAAGTTTAATTAGAATGTAAAAAGCATACTTTGTTTTTGATTAAATCAAAACTATTTCACCTACTACAGGCTGTGATAGATACCCAATAAATAAATTGAATTCTGGATGAAGATATAAATAAAATGATCATTGCTATTAAAATATTGTTTCTGCTGCATACAACTACATTATTTCAATTACAGAGGTAATAAGTAAGACTCGTTTCAATAATAGAGGTAAAAAGAAATGCAAAAATAACGGATTTTTTTAGCACAGTGTCAATTATAGAGGTCTTAGTTGCGATGTGGTCAATTACAGAGGCAAAATTACGAAAAGCACTAAAATCTAAATTGCAATTATAGAGGTTCCAAACTTTCAATTATAGAGGCCTTTTGGTCTCAAGGGACCGGGACCGGACTTTTGGTTGCAATTATTGAGGTTTTCCCTTTATCCAGGTGCCAATTAACCAGGTTTCACTGTAATTCTTTTTTGAAAATATGCTTAACTGTTTGAATTAAATGCTATAAATAATAGTACCCCGAAAAACTCGGTTTCTAAAGTATAAGGTGGCTTTAACAATTTGAAAGATCCTGTCAGCGCTAAAAAGCTCGAGTTGCCACTCTACGACGGACAGATTGATTAACGGCCTATTGAAGCAGTGAGTTACAAGAGTGAAGGAAAACGTCGGTGCGTCGCACGGGCGTTTTGTCAGCGATCCGTGGGCTATCGGCAGCCGCAACCCAAACTTAATTTACATAATTAATCTGCGTCCACGGCTACAGGCGGTGCGTTGACGCGTCTCCATTAATTAGCGGCACCAACTCTGCAAGTTTAAGCTCACTTTTAGTAAATTACGCTTTCCCGGGATTTTCTTACGTGACGCTAAACGTTTTAGGTGTATGTGCTAGCTCGAGTTCGGGTTAACGTTTGCTATCACAAGTCTAAATTAGTTTTTATCAAATACATTCAGCAGAATCCGGTCTACTAAAGAACATTGAATTCCCGTCCCGTCCCTTCTCAACACGTTAAGTTTATTATCTAGGCTTTAGCTAAAATTACTATCTCTATTTTCTGCCTCTGTCGAGTGGGAACCGAAACAGGCCGCGTAGCCAACGTGCCAATCGCTTACGCTCCGTAGCGAACGAAACGCAACTGTCACTGTTGCACTAATATGGAAGAGTGATAGAGAGACACAAAGCGTTTCGTTGTCGTAGCGCAAGCGATTGTCACCTTAGCTAGGCCGGCAGGTATGTCACAACAATGGCCGATTGTTCTTCCAATCAATGTAGGTATCAATATTAAGAGCCTGCGACAATATCTCTGACTTTGTACTGACGGTATGGTCCTCAATATATTTTATTTTACTTGAAGTAGACATTTCTATTTTAGAAAATAAAAGATTTACCACATTTAATTAAAGTCTTACGTCTACTTGATAAATTGCGACTAGAAGTAAATCACAAGGGACCAAAAAAGTATTACGGCAGCAACCACGGCATCGGTATCGAGCGTAATATTGACTTAGTTCCTATCAATTCTCTCGCATAAGCCTTTGCCTGGTCGACGTTAATAATTTTATTAATAAAACGCATGTCTCTTCTCGGTAGAAAGATGAAATTACATAAATATAAATATCGTAAGATATCAATATATACTTATGTATGTAATTTATTACGACATACGCAAATCTCAAGATTCTAATCTCTTTTTTCATGGACACCGTTATAATTTTATTATAGTTTTAGTGCGGTTTCAGACTAGCGTTTTTTTCTGCGCGTGTACGGTTGTTTCGTCGTTACGCGCTTACACGCGCGCTATATTTCGCTACATTTAGTCTATACGCGCATACATCTGCTTCCCAAAACGGGCTTTGGTAAATAGGCGCGTATAAAACGCTATTTTGTCTCCGCTCTACTAGAATCCGTCAACTAATTTAGAATAAATGAGAGAGAAAATTGTGTTTGGTTACTAAATCTATTTGTGATGACACTATCGTTATCCTGCTTAGTGAAAGATAGCTGGAGTTTTGTAGCATCTATACGTAGATAATCCAAACACGAGCGGGGCCCCGTGACGAGGGGCGCTTCAATTAAAACTGTTCAAGTTTGTTTAAATGTTTGTGTCAGCCCATCGTCGACTTGCTAAAGTTACCTACAGTGTACCAGATTTTCCTCCAAATGAACATGAACTTCTATATAGGGGTCTAATTTAAATGTCACTTCTTAATTAAAACTACCTACTGGTCGGATTCCATTCAAGGAATGCTCGATAAGTATATGTAAAGATGCATATGCATATGTGCTCAGTTAAAAAATATAGAACCATACAGTGTCTTGTATCTTTCATATTTATTTTATGATAGATTTTTGATTGAATATTTTCTTAAGACAGTGAGGTGTTAACATTATTTCCATGTTTCATATAATAATAGTTGTAACAAATCGCAGCAAATATTGACACACAATAATAAATAGTTGGCCGAGACAACTTGTCTGTCGTTTTAAATTTAATTTGAATGTGTGTAGTGCAGAATAGATGCTCTTTATAAACTTAAAGTCGATTGCTCAACTGCAGCATAATGCGATTGTCGATACTTTAATAGTATTAAAAGCACTTGTGGTTGTAGGAGATTTGGAGCGTTCGCAAGTTGGCGTTCAGGTCAGGAAAAGTTGACAGTTGACCGGCGTGCTTCGGACCACGCGGAAATTCTGTCTAGAGTTCACGAAAACATTTAAAGCTAAGATTAATAACTAATGATAGAAATGGTACATTCTAAAATAAGTTTCTTAAAAGTATTTGTGAAAATTAAATGAATAAAATGTATCATTCATAAATTAATAATTTTGCATATATGCTTGCATATGAGAGTTGCGTGTTGGTGTGTGCAAGGCTTAATTGTCTTACTTGTAACACATGTAATATCTAATATATTACCATAATATAAATAACCTTCATTTGAGTGGCTAGACGTCTCAGTAATCACAGACTGCGGTAGGCACCTAGATAATATAAATTAAAGTAGATTCCTAGGCGCGCCTCCGTTCGCACTAATTATCTGTGCCCTCATTTGGTTTGATATAATTATATAATTATCTATATTATAGGTATTACTTCCCCATATTACTTCTCTTCACCAATAATCATATATTTCAGAATTAACGCAAAGTATGAATTTTGTATGAATTATGAAAAACAATTACGCTTTATGGTTGAATTATCGAGAAGATGGAATTGCATTTGTAGTGGTTGTATGCTGATAGTACAAGAAAATAGAAAATTCAAATATAGAATGCCTGTAAACAAACAATACTACTACATATGCAATTCCACGCTCTCGATGATACGACTATACGTAACAAACCATATATAAATGTGTCGAAGTCTAGTCAAAGGTCCTACTTTCGGCTCGATTCGAAAAATGAATTAGATTTCTACTAGACTTCAACAAGTTACGATACGTATAATTTAAAGATATTTGTAAGATAGATATGTCAAATTTGACGTTTGTTATGACTTACATATCCAAGTCACATCTAGTCGATATCTAATGTAGATCTAGTTGATCTCTAAATCGTCTCAAGATCTTGTGATTATCTCGAAATCCGAATAGGCCTGTTTGTCGCTTACCATAAGGACGAGATTTGCTTGTATCTTTATACGAATAACCTGTCAAAGCGTCCTTATGGCAAGCGACAAAGTGGGACTTTTTGCTTGGAAACGACATAAATACTTATCCAGATTTACAAAATGCACGGCACATAAATACTCGTTATAAATTCTGTTTCCTTTTGTCTACAGATCTAGGTAACTCAAAGCATGTAGGTATATATAGTTTGCTTGTTTGTCTACTACATCTGTTATTTAACTATGCATTCAGTCGTAAATATGTACCTACGCTAATCAGCTATCCCATTCTCGATGTTTGGGTTCGTAAGATACGGGTGAGCACGAGTGCGGGGTGGCTGGGGCCTCCTCACAGGGGGTCCTCTAAGGGTTGGCCTCGTTGGAGTTAACAAATCGCTTGCCCGCACCACGCACAGGTAGTGTCACGGCTCATTACTCCCAGCTTACATTCGCCAAATCACTCGCGCCATGAATAAACAAGACGTAAGCTTCAATCGCTCCACTGATCTTGCCATTTGTAAATGCTCATCGAGTGTTTTCACACCGAGTGCATGAAATTGATGAAAATAAATAAAAGTTTCTTATTTTAAACAGTTTGTTAGTTAATATTGAATAACTTTTGAGTTTGAACGTACTTTATAATTATTCACAGCAGCCGTACCTATAACTTTTCATAAAACACGCGATCTCTGTTATCCTGCACTTTTTGTTTCCGAATAATTTAAAATTCTTCAACGTCCGCATTCCCAGTAGTGTCCCGGGGCTGGACTTCTGAATCTGAATAATAAAAAAAGGAGATTTCATTGAATTCAATTCAAACGAAGTACGAATATTAAGTCAACTTTGTATAATAATATAGAGAGTGACGGCGCTGTAAAGGCTCTGCTGGACTTGAAATCCTAATCATGGAATAAAAATTAAACAAATTCCATTTTGAACTAATTTATTCGCTTGGAAAAGCATTACAGGTCGTGAGTAACGAGCATTAGCCGATCTCAGCCTAAAATGAAACGTGACATTAGTGGTGGCTCAGGTCGTCCAAATGGCGCGACATTAGCCGGAGCTGCGACTAAAACAATGATTAGTGAAATTAGCGTGTCGAGCCCGCTGTGCATTACTCGTGGCGTGGCGGCGCTCGCATGGCGGGCGCGTATGACAATAATTATGTAAATAGGATATTCGGCGTGGCTCGTGTCGATGGAATATGTTGCCGTAATGCGCGGATTTAACCAGGCCATCGGCACGTTCAGCTGGTGCAATGCGTGACGCGCTGTTCCATCACTCTGGGCCAATTTAAAGTTATTATCTTTTCGTGCTCGTGCTTTGACCAGCATTTAATATCACCGTGTACTGTATCACCGAAAGTGCTACTGCCTATTAATGTATGTCTCTCGACACGATGCTTATATAGGTAGGTAACCCAAATGCTTTTGTTGTAGCTATGTAGGTCACTATTCAAAAACTTGTTATTGGTTAACCCTTTACTAGGCTGATATTTCAAAAATGACAATCGAATGTCAGTCTTACTCATCTAAAATAGAACACATGTTTGAAGTGCCGTATGTGGGAAATATATATCCCTTAGCCTGGTAAAGGCTTAAAATTTACCAGTTTATGGTAAAGTTTCACTACAAAAAAAAATACTATGTACAGTGTACAATACTTTATTTACAAATCTGTTATCGAACGTATAGTTGCAAAAAATGACATACAAGTGTGTAACTTTGTACAGCAGCTTTGTTATCTTTTAGTAAACAACGAAAAGACAAAACTTAAATAAAAATATGAGTTTCATAAAAACGAATATTCGCAGGCTAGCAACCTACTTATTTGAATAAATATCGAGAGAGGGAACCATTTTTCACCGTGCTGGTGATAATAATGACGCTATTTATCAGCCACTCGAAAGGGTAGGTAATTATTAACGTTATATTTCGGTGGTTTCGTTTGTTTGTTACTGGCGCTTTTGTGCGATATTTTTCCGAGTTGGCGTCGGGACAGTAGGTTATTTCGTTTGACGCGGGGATGGCTCTGGATGATTTATTGTTGCGTTGAATATGCATGTCGAGATGAAAAATGACGACAAACGTGCGAGTGGTAGGAGGCGAGATACGTACAGCCGGCGCGGCGCTGATGCATCGCGAGCGGTGTGCGTCCACCGGTCTTACGATTATCCGCACCATTCTTCATACGTAAAATGAGCGGAACAATATACCCGTTTTACTTCTCATGCTCGTATGGTGTTTAAGTCTCGTGTAAGCGGAGTTAAGTTGCGTTTAATGCTCTAGTGCACAAAGTAAAATCATCTACATATTAAGACTGATTGACTTAGCAATAAAATCCGAAACCTGCTATACAAATGCCACTACTGCATAGTCTTGATAATACGGTAAAATTACCTTAAACACTTAATATTTCTGTATATTTTCCTCGTAACCGAAGTGAAAAGCAAAATATATAACAAGGGCATAAATGCCAATTTTATCCTCGACGTATATGGGCCGATAAATTGCCTCGGGTGAAATGAGTTACTTTATGCCCTTGTTGTATGGATCTACTATTATAAATTACGGCCGCAAAAAATTCAAATCATGCGATTATACCTAAATTGAATTGGCATTATGATCTTTGCTATCACTCTTTCATTTACCTCGTTATATTTGAGCCTACGACAGCTAGTCGCCGTCGCTTGCGACAATCGCATGCGCCTCGGTGAGCATGTCACGTGGAGGAAGTCGTTAAGAAGATAAATCGTGAACCGCAGAAGACCCGTAATCCTTTTAAAATGTTAAGTGAAAACCGTCCTTTACTTCTTTGTCATGTTGTAGTTAATATTTCATATTTTAAAGCCCGTATGAACTTATAATATTTCATTACTTGAGACGCAAGAAGATAAGATAATATTACCAGCTGGTGGGTGTTTGAAAAGTCTGCAACACCGTAGTCGTCGGTATTTGAAACAATTGTGAACCAAGTTTGTATACGAGATGTTTGCTACGGTTGTTCCGGAGCCTCCTTGTTCGCCCACAAAGCATTGAATGCGAGCTAGTCGAGTTTGCCGTCAATCACCCTGCCTCACTATTTGCAAATAGATTTTTTATTCAACAAGTGTTTGTTTTGCTTCCGTCATTTTTTAAATTGGCCCTATAAGATATCAAAAGTGGCATTTACAATCATTTTAAACGATTAAAAGTATAATAAATTGTTTTATACAATTAAATGTTATTAGAGACTGCTTGTTGAAACGATTATTAAGTAGTTGTGTAAACTTCTTATATTACTCGAAAATTTACATTACTTTTTATATACTTGGTTAAACAAATTGTGCGTGCTCTTCAATTAAATATTACCTCAATAAACAGTTGATTTAAGAGGAAGGCAAATGTTATATAACCTTAATCGTTGTCCTCTCGGGATAATATATCAAGAGCGCATAGTAATGTACCAAGGACAAAGAAAACTAAAGCTTGATGTCAGAAAAAGCCCCTTATCCCTCTCCCCACTCGAGCCAGTGACGTCCATCCGGAATATTTATGAAGCTGGAAATTGTTGTTATCATATCAACCATATTATTTTTATTATGATGTAAATATGAAAAGGCTTTAAGAGTGGCCAGAACTGCGGGAATATTGTTTGGGCGAGTTTCTCCATAAAGTCTGTATTTATTGCTGTTCGATGTGCTATTGCCTCCCGCAATACTTTTTTGACTACATTATACGTAAGTAAGATTAAATTCCTAAGCGATGATAAAGATGAGATTATTCTTTTAAATAAATTTTTTTTTGTGTCGACCTGTTGAAGTCGAAATAGTCTTCAGGTTCGAAATTAAACGGGACTGACGCCGTCCCGATCCTCCGCTGTTTGTTTATTTTCAAGTAAAAGAGGCGCATTGTACACCGAAAAAAATAATTTTCTACAATACTACCAGAACGTATAGTAATTAAAAATATAGTTATACCTACTAAAATCCGGTAGTAATAACAAAAAATGTTGTATCGTGTAAAACTTGTTTTTTAAACATCACTGTTTAATTCTAGTTAAATGCAATTTAGTACTGTTTACAATTTCGTTGTATATTATGTAAAGATGCAAGTGTTGTAAATATTAAACGTTTGTCTCGTTTAATATATGCATCGTAACACTAACTATTGATATGTAAAAATAAAGATACGAGTGTACACGTTACAAGTTATTATGTTGTGGTTACTATAATGCATTGTATTCTGAACGAATCAAACAGTTGTGCCAACACCACGGTGTATGCGCGGGTAGCGGGGGGCGGAGAAAGGAATTGCGCAAGTCACAGAACAGCAGCCATTACGCCAGCGTCTTACGTTGCGGCCGGTCGATGTTTTTATTTACGTAGATCCTGTCCATAATTTTATTGTAAACTAGTACAAGTGTATAGTATAAGTGCGTGTTGTTTGCGTGTTGCTGACACAGTGAAATGTGCGGGCTCCGATTAAGGAAAAGTCCTCCCGCACCGATGTGGATAAGGAGGGATTCACACTGGTGGAAAGGAAACGCAAGGTGCGCAGTAGGGCTACCGCCAATACCGAAAATCGTCAATTGCGGGCATTTTTCTCTGTCACTCTAATTACGCCTTCATTGGAGTAAAAGAGTAAGATCCCCGCAATTTGCGAATTTCGGTTTTCGCGGTAGCCCCTCAGGGCGCCTCGTAAAACTCTGTATGGCACTGCGGAGCCGGTTAATTCTGGCCTACGAGTTGCGACACCGAGTAAGGCGCTCTACGTGTCTCGCCTGCATTACTCCGCCGGGGCCGACGAGGTGGTGGAGTACGTCCGCCGGAAGACTGGCTACACGCTGAGGGTGCACCAGCTACAGTCGCGTCACTATGTGCACTTCAGTTCATTTGTAGTGCGCGTGCCGCGGCCTCAGCAGGACACCATCGCAAGCGCGGACTTCTGGCCGAAGGGTGTGGTGTTTCGGCGGTTCCGGGGCAACCTGCCGAATCCTACGCCGAGTCAGACGACGCTACGGAGCCACGCTGTTACGTCGTCGCCCAAATCCAATGTTTAATTTGTATGTCATTTTTGTGTCTATTGTTTTCTTTGTGGAGACAAAATGTTTTTTTCATTTGTAGTGTCACAGTGCCTTGGTTTTACTGTAATGCTATGTTACTTATTTGATCAATAAAATAAAATAAAATAAGTGTACTTAAAAACTTGTCTGTATTTACTAGAAGACCAGTGTACTGGTTATATATTGTTCACGTAACCAGAACCCACTGTGCTGAAGGGACTTCTAAACGGGCCATATGTTCACTGCAATATGTGGCCGGCAACTATTAGTGTCCCTCTCTAATATGTGAGTAAGAGGACACCAATAGTTGCCGGCCACATATTGCAGTGAACATATGGCTCGTTTAGAAGCCCCATTAGCACAGTGCGTTCTGGTAACGTGAACAATATAAAACCAGTACACCGCACAAATCGTTCAGTTACATATACTGAATACCTTGTTATAACAACAGGACAGGAACGTATATGTTACTGTATTATTTAGTAACCATTAACAGACCGGCTAGTTGGGTTTACTAAAAGTCTTATACCCACTACTATACACTTCATAGAATTAACAAATTTAATTTAACAAGAATGGTCTGGTTATGTTTACAAAGTGTCCTGTCGTCACATATACAACAAGACAATATAGTACAGCTAACCAGATTCTGGTTACCAGTACCAGGTTTTTTTTTCAGTGTACCCTCGAGCATAATGGAGTTTATGAAAATAATCTAATTACGCGGAACAATCGGTCGTCCCTGAAAGTCGCTGAAGTTATGTTTGGACTCTGACTTGAATTCATTACGTTACTGAGCGCTAGAAAAGCACTTACAGCAGACGTAAATCAGGAAGACACTTGACTCACCCGTATTTTACTAGTTGATGTTTAAAGTAGTCAATCTACGAACAGGGGCCGAGGCGGTACTCAGTAATTAGTGCTTCGAATTGGCAGAAGCTTAATAAATAACAGTCAGCTCCACTTCACGCTTTCCTAAAATAAAAAGAGATTGTTGCTTCTTCGTCCATTTCGCTTTAAGCTGATATCTCGTATTCATTTCCGACAAACTGAGCGGCTTATGATACCCGCCTCATTTACGAGATTGACTTTAGCATATCCAATCTAGTTATTGCCACTCCCGGTTTCTACGGACTTATATTCTCCCGTTCGTTTATACTCCGATTGATATGAATATCCATTGAAATTTTTACTTGTATAAATTTGTAGGTTTGAAAGAACGCACATTTAGGAGTGTTAAAAATGTGAAAGTTCGTCGAAATATTTCATTTCGAATGTACATTTGCTACCGTTTACCTATGCTGCGCAAGTCGTGTTTGGCTGGTTATTACGATTCCGTTGCCTAGACACGTACGGAATAAATTAAACTGCAATTTGGACGCTTTAATACGCAGTGTTATTGGCGCTATGGCCTATTGCGCGGGTGGTGTAGACGATACGAGCGGCATTCGAATGAGTCGAACCGCAGCGCCGATCGTCGTCTGCACAAAGGCGGTGCGATACTCGAACATCGGTAATGCAGCTAGCCAAATGATTCCGGGATTTCAGCGCAAGGCGCCTGGGACCTGACCTGCCGATAGATTGGAAAAGGGTAGTGGTAGTACTATTGTTATAGCGCTCACATAAATACACTATTATATTAGCTGATACATAATAGCTGACATCTCGTGAGACAATTGGTAGTTAATACGTTGAAATTATTTTCGTAGTAAACTGAATAATAATATTTATTTAAATAGCTTATTCAATGAATTTTATTATAACGTGACATAAGTATGTAGATAAAACGTAAAAATAAGATGAAAAAAAAATGAAAAAATATTTATTCGCTAACAAGCAATCTTTAACAAAATACAGGTTGGTGCACCTTTTTAAGTATAAAAATACCTGTGTTAAGGAACACCGCTCTTCCTTAGTGATTAACTACAAGCTAAAAAAAAACTATGATAATAAGTTTAATAACAATAAAGTCAATTAAATTAAACTAAACAATTTCATAAGTTAACTATGTAACAATAAAACTAACATGTGAGTAACAGAGCAACTAATGTAATTTTAATAGTTTAAGAGCCACTTATGTAAAAGTGTGTGTGTATGTGTGTGTGTGTGTTTAAGTAGTTTTTCTATTTCGTCGTAGTTTTTAGTCTTTAACCAGTTTATTACTTTTATTTTACATTCTCTATAGGTGGAGGGATATATATCTATTTCTTTATTTAGAAACTTGTACGTACAATATAGCCGATTGGACATTGTACTGTCTTCTGGCAAAGGCAGAGGCTGTTGGTGGAATAGGGATTATGTTCGTTTTTTTCCTTCTAGAGGTATATTAGAGACAGGGTAATAAAACGTAGACTTATGTATCCGTAAGATTACATTAAGCATATATAATTTTCTTACAGATAAAAGGCCACATAGGTCATACAAATCAACGGTTGGAAACCTATAAGGCTTAAAGTACATGACTTTTATCAGTGCTCTTTGAGCTCTTTCAAGTTGTAAGATAATACATGAAATGCCAGAACAGCATAGCAACTAGTTTTGAAACTCGTTATAAAGATCGTTCTAAAAACTAATAAGATAAATTAAACAACAGACACTAACTGTAGCCGGTTTACCTATAGTACGAGTATATTGTTTACAATGTGATTAATACTTTCGATTATTACGTACCACAACATTTTGTTCCGTGATTGATTTACACTCGAAAAATAACAAGGGGGTACCTAATATTGTGATAAATGACACTAGCTCACTAACTCGCATATAGCGGGCACCTGAGGCCGTGTCCCCAGGGAAGCGAGTGCGCTGTCTCCTGTCTTATCAGCTCAGTGAAGCGTGTATTCCAAAATGTGACAAATTTAGTCGTAAAACTACACGCGTGTAAATTAATGCGTGCCTTTGAGATATTTATGTATGTATTATTTGCGCGTTAATGTTTACTTGGATACGGTGGTTATCTAATATATTATACTACGAACTGAAAGACCAGCTTTTTAGAAAAAAGCTTGAATTCAGCTATCTTAAGTTTGCAAACTCGCATTGTGTTTTGAATTCATGTCAGTTATTTTAGTGTTCTAGACTAGTTTCGTTTTGAGGCTAACTTTTAAGAAAATGCCACTGCGAGCAAAAGCTGCGGTAGAAAAGTATGTATCTACAATATAGGTAGGCATATTTTTATCATAACATTCATAACGTCAGGTTAACTTTTCATGATTTAAAATATTGCATCTAATATGGAAACTAATTTATAAATAAGTATTTAGTTTATTGTCATACTTTATTATTGTCAATGTACAATTTACAAAACATGAAGCTTTGTGTTGAATCTTTGTAAAATAAGTAGGTAGGTAGTTGACCGGTGCCTGTAGAGGTTATTCGCTCAAAGCATAAGGTTTACTCTCCATTCTCTCGATTTACCGCATTGCCCTGAGCTACCGTCACATAAACACATCTGCTGCACACGTTCAAAGTACACACAGTTTGTGTATCCACATTCTAATCCAAAACTAACACAAGCATTCTACCTCCCTATCGAATTAGGTCTGTGAAGTGAGCAGAGTGCTATTAGAAATGTATATCTACTGAAACTGCATGGTTATGTCCATGTCGTTATATCATGTTCGTATCGTTAGTGATATTATTAGCTTAGTTGGTTTATGGATAATAATTATTGCTACAAACTAAATAGACATCGCCAATGTCGTATAAGCGTCGCCCTGGGCGGTAAACATGGAATCGATGCCTGCTAAGCACTCCCCTGGGACGTGTTTACTTGGTCTGAGCTGTAGGTATTAGATTATACTTATATACATTCAGTGACCGGGACCTACGATTACATGACTCCGTCACACATTACCTTCTAAAAGTCAAACGTTAATTTCATGGCTCTTGGATTCTTCTGAATAATTAATCGTTCAACTCATTTGTGTAAATTGTTCCTGTCTGCGCCTGTTTATCGAAGTCTTTGCTTGGAAACGTTCCAAATATAAAAATAAACCTACCTACTCGTACTAGCTTTGTTGATTCCATTAAAAAGGACCATTTGTTTTTGCATTTATGAGCTCTGGAAAGTTTATGTTGTGACTATGGTTTAATTAGTTTTTCCTTATCACATAGGTAGTGTTTGACTAGTTAAATTAGCCTTGTGGAGAAGCAAAAACCGGAATTAATTGTTGTCTGTAAAATTAAAGCGCGTTCATTCGTAAGCACTTCGGAACTATTTGTAGCGCCGACCGACTTAACAGCCTCGGCCCTCCAAGTCCTTCAACTGCTCTAATGAAATTCTATCTTAATTATTTTTGATCGTTACTCGTAAAGTTCGCTGCTAAACCATTTCGCCGCGGAAACATCCCTTCCCAGCTTTATTATTTCCATTTTTTAGTGTTCAATATTCATTCAGATTTTCTGGAGCAGACATTAAAATTCATAACTGGGCTATTATATTCGTCAACATCTGGCGCCACTGGAAAGTTATTATTTTAAAACTTTTAGAAACGCATTAATTACTCTGGAACGTTTTTGACGGTATTTTTCATCGAAAATGCTGATAATTCATAAATTACCTTCAATCGTAGAAGAATCCGAATCATCCTAAACCCAATTTTATTTTTATTTTTATGATATAGAAGGCAGACGAATCGCCTGATGGTAAGCGATTACCGCCGCCCATGGACCTTCAACACCAGAGAGGTTATAAGTGCGTTGCTGGCGTTTGAGATGGGAATACGCTCTTTTCTTGAAGGTTTGAAGGTCGTATCGGTCCGGAAATACCGCAGCCGACATATCATTCCATAGTTTAGCTAAAAGTTGTTTAAATATAAACAATTCCTAAATACGATTTATATGCCCATTATGTTTATTACCACATTTCAGTTTTTGTGGCCTGCGTTAGTTGCTTATTAGTTGTAGGCTATCTTTACTGTCTCCAATGCTGCATTTATTAATAAAACTTGCTCAAGTTAACTGTCGATTTATATAGGAAGCAAAAATGTAGGTGTTTCATAATATAATGTACTTAGTAATTAAATTTGTTAAGCGAAAGCATCAGGTCCTTTCTGTCAAGTAGCATCAAGACACGTCTAATACGAGTATATACAATTTGTCTTGATGCACACTACTGTTCCCAAATATCCATTACCACGAAACCGGTATTTAGAGTTTCTGTTTGCTGTAGCTCGATTAAAACTTGCGCATCAAAGTCGTACGTCGCGGGTTGCGGTTGGCAGGCTCGCCCGTGCCGTTGTCTTGCCTTGAAGTAGCGTTTTATTGCTTGGACATACTCTCGTCTCAAGTTCCTGGTATGGTGCATGCGATAAATCCGCGTCAGCAGCTCCCACGCCCACAGCGTCGCCGACTCGTAAAGCTTCTGACGGCTGGCAAGCGGCGACCTCGTAAATAAGCCGCACGCTCTCGCACCAACACACCCTACCTCAAACATTGTGCTCGTGCAGAGCTTGCACTCAACTTATTATAATAGTTTGTAAACTGCGACCGATATCACAAATTCACACAGAAAATTAGGTAACAACACTGCAGGTGCGGTTTATGATTTGTTTTTGTTAGCTTTTAACACCGCAAGTGTTGTGACATCGTGATTATTTTTATTACAAACTGACCAGCAAAATAACCCTAGTCCCACCTGATAAAGAGGAAGCGAAGGGTTAAGGTGAGAAAGTATTCACTTTTTGTATTGAAGTCCAAGTAAATAGGCTACTAATACGGTGCAATGCTGCTTATAAGCAAAGCTGCCCTGTACAATCCTATCCATTCTGATGGCTACTCCTGACTTCATGCTGAAACGCGACCAAGGCCTTTGTCATAGCGTATCTTGGTGCAAAAGGGTACACTCGCTTATTCGGAACCTAGCACCAAAAAATTCGATTGTTTACGGACGCGAACAGCTTTATCCTCCAATAAAATAAAGAATGTTAATGAATGCCTATTAGAAAATGAGGTAACTTTAATCTTTTCATTCTGGACCATGTCCAGTCTATTTTATTTATAAGATATCATACATATTTTATAAGTTGATCTCGGTGTTCACGTATCGGTTCGGCAATGCGTGCGAATGGAAATCGATATTATGGTTCCATCGGACGAAAATGTAAATACGACACTCTAATAAAAATAAAAAGTAATGACTGCAAGACATCCGTGTCGAGAATACTAATAAATAAATGAGACCAGTTTATAGCAGTGTCTGCTGCAACTTTCCTAAATTACATGTAATTTAGACACAGGCTCTCGTCGGTAATGTATATGTTCGTCCTTTTCATTGAATGACGTCGTTATTTTTTATACTTACTCTATAACTGTCTAGTTATTTAATAATCTAACATAATAAATTATGACGACTTAGGTACATAATAAAAATGCTATAACATCGTACAATCTGGGTAAAACAATATCAATTTCCATACATAATAATTGCTCATGTCGCTTATTTTGCAAAAACACTTTTATGTTATTATCTTTCCATTTCGTTATTTACGTTAATGTATATTAATATAAATAGTTTTTATGAAAATCATTACATCATTACATTTTGTATCAGACGCTTCCATTTGCTTCTTATTTAGGTACCTATTTATCTGAAAAGTGTTGAAATATAAAGTGTAATGGATAGTCGGACAATATTGACAAATCTTGAATTGGATGTAAAGTTGTAAGTGGCAGACAGGGCCCCCAGGAGAGGGCGAGCCTTCGGTCTTAAATCTCATTTTCTGGAGGCGTCCGATCCTCAACAGCCTGCGTCGTTTCGCTCTGCGAGAATTTGCTACTCGCCTCACCTTTATGTACTTTTTTCGTCCTCGCTCCCCTGAGATCCGCTTTACATTTTTATTTTACTCCTTTAACGCTAATTTAATATGCGGCCTCGTAGAAATTCAGAATATATTTTCACATTATTTAAGTCCTCATTGAATAAATCATCCAGATTTATTTTTCTTGGAATTAAAGGAATTCAGTGTTTATTTGAATACCGTAACGCTATGTGAAATTACAACAAAAATATTCTATTTTGCTTTGCTAATTATGAATTGCGATAGCTTATTCCTTGTTAGCATTCTGAATGACAAGTGGTTTGTCGACGAGGAAAAATTAAAAGCAGAACCGCAGGGTACCTAAAACCGAATGAGATTTCATTAAATCTTCTTTTACAAAAGAAAGAAAAATCCTGATCTTGCTGGGAATTTAGACAACCCTCTATAGCGAGGTTTTTAATTAAATCTGCTTTGATCACAGGCCTGGAATGTCGCTTTGGTAAAATGATTAAAACCAATTTAAACTGATTTTACTTTTTTATCTTTTTACCTTTGCCATAAAAACTGGTTCAGTTTTTATTTGTACGTTAAATGTATCAACAGCTTCCTCCTTGTTTATGCTCGGTTTATATTAGCACGGGCGAGCTATCAGCCTGGTACCGTAAAACGGGGTCAACAGAAATCGCGGGGTGAATAGAAATTTTTTGAACTTTTTCTTTCAAGTTGTTATATGTATTTAAGAACGTACAACTCTAAACTCAGATTTTTTCAGGTATCAGAATGGTGCGGGGTATTCACCATTAAGTGTGAAAGTATATATTACCAATGTACGAGAATTGGGCCTAAACTAAATGATGGAGGATTTAAGACAAGTGGCGTAAAATTAGGTTTTTTAGTTGCAATGTCTGTGGAGAAAACGTTAACCGTTAGAATTAGTAATAATCGATTGTTTTTATTAGCTATTTAACTAAAGACACGAGAATATATGAATTTATGCCATACCATTAGTTACCTATAGTCGTTGTTAGATCACGTATTCTGTATCAAAAGCGTTTTCCGAATTGTAACTATGGATGTGTTGTTAGGGCAATATCAATTAAGGTTTGCGACGTGTTGGCGATAGTACCAGGGCGCGTGACTGTCCCGCGCGGTAGCGGACGGCGCCCGCCGACATCTGCCCCGACCACGCCCGCCGCCGGTCCCGCCGACTCCGCTTCCGATGCTCCAACTTAAACTGCAAAATATGAAACGTGCTACTGCCTAAATAGGCACTTACCTAAACTACGCTCCGCCATGTTTCTCGACCTATTGTTTACTTGTGTATTAATTAAGATTAGGTAGGTACCTTTAGAAGTTTTCGGTAGAGACCCCTTTTAATGACTATGACGTGCTTAAACAGAATTTGGCTGCTATTGATCGCAATCTTATTCTGCTTAAAATGGAATCTGGTTTAAATTTGCTGGTCTTATTTAAATTAATATAAATTGCTTGTGATCCCTAATATCCTGCTTCAAATAAAAAAAACGGGGCATTTATTTTATGACTGGGCCCTTTATAGGTTTTTTATATATATTGTATTTATAGGTATAGGTACTAATTTATTTAGAATTAGTTTAATTTTTAAGTAGTTATATTTAATGCTAGTTTAGTTTTTATTTAGTTTTTCTTGTTTCATTTTATTGTATTCTCCTATTGTATCGTGTAAAAAAAAACTAAATTGAGTGTGTCATGGTTCGTTGAAAAACTTTTCATTTGGTTTGCATTAATTTCCTTAACTTTTGTATGGTATTTATATAAGTTCGGTACATATTTACTTTGATAATTTTAATAGGTACTCGTACATTTTAAAATAACAATAACACAATGGATTTGTTTACGTAATTATAATTAGTTCCTTACTATTCATAATAGCAAATTAGTTTTTTCGGTCCAATTACATCGTAAAGCTTGCGCTGTAATATCCTTTAAGATTTTGTTGCTAACAAGGGTCTTCGCTCAGAGCTTAATTAACCCCTTTAATTGGTCTTTCTGGGAACTGCGATAAGTTCTGCCTCCTGCCGCCTAAGGTCAAATGCTCCAAAACCCCTCCCGCGGGCGCGTTTTGCCTGTCCTCAACCCTTCATACTTAAACTTACAATACGCTAGTCGTAGCTTGATCGGCATGCAATATTAGTTTTGTGTTTTTATGTTAATAACACTGGTATCATTTAGCATGACCAAACTTGATAAAAAACACGTTTCTGTAAAAACAAATTAAATTGTACACTTCAGATCCCTTATATTTTGAGTTACATTCTGATTTTGAGTGCATGACGTAATTAAAGTATATCTTCCTATATCATCAACTTTGGTATTATGTACTTTCTCTGAAGGTAATTTTCCTCCATGTCCGGTAAAATAACACCTAATAAGATAATCAACATTTATGTAGGTAATATAATAATGCTACTTTCCTGGTTCGATAATATTTGATTATATCCCTTAGTACATATTACTTATACAATAGTTTCATTTACTTTTCACCTCACCAACTAGTAAAAGCTCTCTTTATTCTTTAATTACCCAACAACAGTGGTAAAGTAATGTGACGCAAATTTTGAGCTGTTTCCACGTGTGGCTATTGGAATTGACTTATAATAATAAATATTTAACAACGTTCATTGGTTTGATTGGTAATGTTTTACAGTTAATATTTTCCTCGCGTTGGTGTACCTAGTGAATTTTTTTGTGTTTCACTCGGTAGCAAAGTTTATTTAACCCTCTTGCTTTGATGCGTTGCTCAATATTAGCAAGAGGAGTTAAACAACAACTTTGCCCCCTTGTACACAACAACATTAGGTATGTTCAATTAACCAAAGATATTTTGTTATTTAGGTTTAATTTTATAGGTACCTTTATGATATAATTTGCACGTGCAAGCATAAATGAGGAAAACCGGAAAACACAGCAAAGATTGTTTATGTTGTTAATTGAGAAGTATAATTACATCGACAGAACAAGTTCCTTCAATTTTAGGTTCTTAATACAAACATATTCAAGTTTTCGTTACTGCGGTTTTTGGTACGAAGATTGCGTAGGATTTTATCTACATCAATGTCATAACCTCCCTATAATATATTCAGACACGATAAGCTAACGGCCTATATTAACAAACCTGTATCTGTAGGTGCATCGTAATTTTAATGTTACGTTATCGATAACCGATACCTTAATAACATTCAAATATAGAACATCTCTAACAAACGTAGAAATTTGATTTGGCCTCTATTCTAATATCAGTCGAGATGACGTTTTATTCGAAATGAAGTGTCAGTTGCAGACAATTTTGTAAATTATCGCATGCTACTTGATGTCGAACGATATGGCAGTCGGCCCCGACTCTAGTTTGTCTCTGAATTAACAAAAAAACAACGGATGCGTAACATGCGCGAAATAGTTTGCATTACCGCCATTTGACGTTTAATAAAATTGCTTTCTTTTGTTGAAGCTTATGATATTGATGTACATTGTACATAGATCAAGCAGTGTATGTGTACATAATTAGGCATTAAAATACTCGTGTGATCCTTTTATGAAAGTAATTTCATTCGTTTCATAAACCCACACTCGTATTTTAATGCCTTTCATTAAGTAGCAGTCACATAATAGTATTTTATACAATCGTGATATAATAGAGAGTTTTTCAGTCGAGTACCGTGTTTAGGCAACTCAGCAAGCTTCGTTGCCTAAGTAAGGTACGAGATTGAAAAGCTTGATTATATCACAATTGTATACTATACTTTTTCTACGAGTCAACAAAAATAATACTTTAAACTAGTAGAATCATACAAACAAACCAAACCAAAAGTATACAGCTAAGATACGCGAGCAGCCGCGATACCTTCATACTGGTACGCGCCCAGGCCGCCGCGGCTCGGCGGGCTGGTCAACGACACCTTCTCGTATCTCATGAGGCCCTGGTACTTGTTCCGCGCTAAACTCGATATTTAGACAGTTGTTTTCTCGATTTTGGCCACCGTAGCCTATGGAGACTAACAAGCAACACTAAGTGGTTTTAATAGTCTATGGATGTTGCTATATTAAGGGTGTCACATGCGCGTTTCTGACTTATGAACCAATTGTTTCTACTATATAACCGAAAATAAATAATTAATTTGAGCTATGGTTTTTTTTCGTCCTCTTGATCGCGGCGAGCTGTGATTGGTCAATTTCATTATAGTTGACTAAACTGTATCGAAATGAATATTATAGT
Source organism: Cydia splendana (assembly GCF_910591565.1). Classification (NCBI taxonomy): domain Eukaryota; kingdom Metazoa; phylum Arthropoda; class Insecta; order Lepidoptera; family Tortricidae; genus Cydia; species Cydia splendana. Next base: position 10,947,552 of record NC_085964.1, on the reverse strand, counting down.
TGAGTTGGGAGCCCATACATTAAAAATACCCAATTGCAGTTTGGTATAAGAAATCTTAATTCAAGAATTACAGTCGACAAGTAGAAAAACTACTATTGTTCTGTAGCAGAGTGTAAATATTATGTGGTAAACAAATTCATTTTAAATATACGTACATAATTTTCGGTGCGTACTTTCCGCAGGTTTTGAAAGTTCCCTCAAGTTTGAAAGTTTGAAAAATCCCTCATGGTCCCTTTACATATTTATGAAGACCTTGACGTCCGGCGCCTTTGAATACTTTTGAGTTTAATTGTACACATAAGTACACATAAGTACTTCTAATACGAGTGTAAATACATTGTGGATTGATGCATGTATCCATTTATTGTACTTCATATTGATTTGTAGTGGTTATAATTATAAATATATGTCGTGATTTGTTACAAAATCTGGGTTATAACATTGTTTAATATTAGTTGATACGATTTCCATTGTTGATGTAATTGGTAATTAGATTTTACTCATTTGTACACCAAAATCAAAAAAAGTACAGTGCGGAATAAAAAAGTGAATGAATTGTTTTCTTTGGTACACTTTCAAAAGTTTAATCTTTACGTGAATTTTCTTTTACGCTTTACAATAACAAATCAAAAACCAAGCATCACAATTTAAACCCAACATGTAGGGTAAATATTTCTAAAAACAGTACATTCCACAATCCAAAATTTAACCCATGTAGCTAAAAAGCCCGTTCGGAAATAACGAATAACATTTTTGTAGACCCGGCGATGCAAAAAGTCGTTTATTCAATTTAAAAATCTCCGCGGAAATGAAAAGTAGATAACGCTTTGAGATTAATGCAGGCTTATTTAAGCCCCTCACGATAAATAAAAGCTTACGCTTTCTCTGGGAGTGACGAAATTCCAGGAAATATTAAATGTTGTACGGGATTAGAACAGGATTACTTAAACATAATATTATCTTACATAATGTTCTCAGTAACAAACATAGCTTGGATAAGAGACGATTGGATAAATTCATTTTGATCGGGATGATTTATCGAGCTGGAGCAGGGTGGGCGCGTGCGGCGTCATCCTCGTCGGTTCTTCCTATCGACGTTCCTATCTCTTTGATAAATTGCAAGGAATCTAAGAAAGAGGTAACTCTAAAATGAAATAATCTATTGTCGAGAAAGTAAATAACGCTTTTAATAGAGTTGGTCATAAAGTGCTTTACGTGCCTGTTTAGCATTCGTAAAGTTCGTTATTGCGAACTAGCGATTTTTCTTTTCCAATATGTTTTATTTATTTCTGACCGTAGTAGTACGAGTAGAGAAGTTTTGCACATTGTAAGATTAATAGAGGTACTTAACTATCAGGGTAACTGAAGGCAATATTATTGCAATGTATTTATTTATCATCGCTATAGTGCTGTATTGACATATCATTTAAGTTTAAGGGAAAATTCGCAACCGTAGGTGTAATACCAATATTTGTTTCATTGTGATTTTTTCGCAAATGCATTAAAAACGTCATTTATTGTATATGTGCAATTGTCATTATGTATTTGTCTTTTGTTCGCCTACGGCTCATAATTTCGGGCCTCGTGCATAATGACAAACTTTGCACACTTGCAATAAAATGTACTATTTTTATAAATAGTACATCTTTTTATATTTTTTTACTATTGCGCATTTTTTATTTATTTATTTAAACTTTATTGCACAAAATATATAGGTACAACAATGTACAACGTATGTTAATATTTCCAATAAAAATCTGGGATATATTCAATTGGCTCTGGGTAGTTATTTCCGAAGACATTGCTATAGTTTTCCTTATTCGTATACATGTTATCTTCATATGGATAGATTTTTTGCCGTGTGCAGGTTGGTTTCATTGACGTGATGACATTACGGCTCATATGCTCGTATCGCGTGAGCCCTCGCGACAGCTGCCAATGACGTGCTTCTAGCGCCTTTTATACCCAATTCTCCTTTTATTTATGGCCGAGTTGAGCGGAGCTTATTACGACTGCGGGCGCGGGACATGTTTCATAATGCTAACCTTGCTTCTACATTAGCTCCCTTTCGTAGCGCTTATTGAGCTATTTGTCCAAAATTACACATCTAACTTGCTTACGAAACATTTCACTTGATGTATTAGCGAGGAATTTGTTTGGCAGATTTTTATTTTATTGTTTCCTTTGTGAATTCAGAAATGTATGTGAATAATATTTTTTTCATAATGCCTACATAATATATGAAAGTACAAATGGCGGGATAATACTTACTACACGCGTTCCCTATCAGTAAAATATACGGCAAACACAAACTTCAATATATTTATTCGTTCGTTCTGAACCATAACAATTACACATTTATAGTGATTGGACTGGCGGTAGCATGCATTTGTTTAACGAAGACAATAGTAGGGGAGCCCACGATGCTAAATCGGGATTTACTCGAGCGTCGTACAGACCTATTAGAATCGAAATATTAGATGATAAGAAGAAAAAAAAAGATATATAAATTTCGGGAGGTTGGTGGAGGGTTAAAAAATCGTTTAAGCAGTTTGTGGGTTTGGTCGATTTTGTCCACGTTAATGCTATATTTTTTCTATAACTTAATATAACACTTATTTGTAGGCATTTTCTTAATCTGACGAACACAAGTTTAACGCCTAATTTTTACATTGTAACCGTCAGATTAAGGAAATGCGCGCAAATAATTATCAGATTTAGTAATAGCACAATAATAGCGTTAATTTGGACTAATATGACCAAATCCACAATCTGCTTAACAATTTGTTGAACCCCCCACCAACCCCCCACCAACCAAGGGCGCAACATAGATGGCTAAAAGGGGTAAAGGTAGACTACACGGGGTAGCAAAGGTAGACTACATGCGAAAAAAAATCTTTCAACGTCACGGCAGCACACAGAGTATTTTTATTTGTTACACACGCGAAATGCGGAAAAGACACGACATAATTAAAAGAGTACCTAAGTAAAAAACGACCACCTAGTGTTTGTCATAAGCTCACAAGTTAAACTCCAACGAGTAAGAGAAAACTGTACAATCGTCAGCGTCACAAGTAAAGTGCTTCAAATTTGGAGCTATAGTTCAAATATACTTTATTCATGTAGGCCTAGCTAGCAACAAGCACTTATGAATTGTACGTATTACTTATCTTAAGCTAATTATCAGAGCAATTTGTTGATGTAAATATTATTCCAAAATAATATTGGATTATTATACAGATCAAATTTAATACTAAGAAATTCAGAATTTTACAAAAAGATCGTGAAACATTTAAAAAATGTGTAAAAAATACTAGTCTAGAATGTTTCTAGAATAAAAATTAAGGTATATTTTTCCATGGCCATTTCCTCATCATTAATCAAATATACCTGTATTATAGGTAATATCATTGAGCTAAGGTGACCGAAAATATAAAACTTAGAGCGATTACTAACAAAAAAAGTACTCCGTATCTACTTACCTATATACGAACAGTTCGTAAAAGTTGTACCTATCCGACACGAAAATCACGTTGTTATACGATAATTCTTACGTAAAATGTTGGCCAGATAGGTAATTGTAAATTTTCCAGAGTTCGTATTATCTCGCCTAACTCGAGAAACTATCTCGCGTAACTCGAGTAATAAGACGTTCAGTAAAATGTTTAGGTTGGCCGCTAAACACGTTACATTTCATTATATTGCCTGCTTCTTAATCCATTAAATCCCGACATATATTTTCGCCGTTTTTGTCTATCAACTTGGCAGCAAGTTCTCCAATGTTTTCTCGTTCGCCCGCAGTTTCCCCCAAAACTTAGCTCATTCCTGTCTCGGTGAGTGGCTTCGCAAATTACAAACTCAGCACTCAATCGCCGATGCGTGTAAAATGTCTTAGCGATCTCGTAAATCGTGTAATGTGCGCGTCATCGCCAACCTATGCTGGCAGGTACCAAAAGTTTTCAATCAACTAATTGCTAATTGAAAAAGTTTACGAGATACCAAGTTTTGTCGTGTCAGGTAGAGAAAAACGTCCCGACCCAGTTTCTAGCTGAAAACAATTCTCGAGCACAAAACAACGCCGAATGCAAGAAGATAAATGTGCCTTGCATGAAAGCACTAAATGACGTATCCCTGCATGGATAAACGGAAAAATACTGTATCATTAATTTGTCGCCAATACGAGTATTTGTACTGTAACATTCGGTGCGGAGTTTGATTATTTAAGTTAGTATACAAATAAAATACAAATACAAATGCGTTTATTTCATTACTTTTTACATAAGTTCTTAGGTATAGTAGGGTTAGGTAGGTAATTAGTCCATTAGTATATTTTTTCAAGTAATATAATTATTCTTCTGTAATTTTAATATCAACAAGAGATGAATAAACCAGCATTAGTCTATAGTTTTTAGGGTTCCGTCACGAATATGGCAAAAACGGAACTGTTTTTTCATGTCGTCTATCCGTCCGTCCGTCCTTCTCTCGAAATCTGTAAGGTATTTAATGAAATATGGAATGGCGTATTATCGTACACGTAACTAAATGTATAAAAAACAGTAAATATGAACGTGTGGCATCATTCGATAGGTAGGTCTTTAAAAACAACTTAAAGGTAGGTTTCAAAAAAGCTTATTATTTTACTAAGAGATTTTTTTAGAAAATAATCGCTTCGAAAGTCCAAACTAATGTGTCATCCACCTCTAAGTTTTGAACCGGGGCATACCAAATATTAGAAAAAAAATTATACATAAAGTATAGGTAAGTAGTTTAAACTTTCCATGAAAATTATCTCTTTATTAAAATAACGTAAGTACCACGAAGGTACGCCCTTGGGTGCTTGTATGGCTGTTTCATTATGTAAGTAGTATGAACATAAGAAACCTTCACATGCGAGGCGCGATACGCATTTGGCCGGTTTATTTTAAATATTGCAAATTAATTTTTGGCGGTTGCTATTATATAAATACACACATAAGTCTATAGGTTAGATAAGTATTCTTACGTGAAATATAGTTGTTTTGAATGGGGTATAAATGTTTAAGCGTCGGCTAACTTGTTATAATTGATTTTCGATATCGCCAGACCTATGTCAAGCTGGTCCCTGAAGGGTCCTTACTTCATTAAAGGGCACGCAGGCAAAGGCAACGGGCACGGACGTCGGCTGCCTAACGAGGTTAGCGTCTAGCAATTCAATCTAAGACTTATAATAACATCAGCCTCCTACTCCTTGCAAGATGCTGGTGCAGCTTACGTCATTTTTGTTGTCCTTGAGTGAGACGCATCTGTCTTTATAAACATCAGATTTACAGTTTTTTTTTAATCCGTAGCTACTGCAGCTTTTAATCCGACTTAACGAATCTTACAATTGTCGTCCTGGCTTTTTCTTGAAGGTTTAAAGGTGTTACCGGTCCGGAAATACCGCAGGCTATAGTAGTAGTAGTAGTAGTAATCACTTTATTGTACACAACACAGGTTAAGCTATAAGTTATTTCCTCAGTTTTACTGCGTTGTCTGTGTTTGAAACGTTGACTTGTCTGACTTGTCAACTCGACTGGACAATAAAGTTCAGGGGGTGTCAAAAATCGTCATAAAATCGATGACGTAATTTATGGACAGCCCCAAAACCTAGGATTTACCGGTAAAACCTAGGTTTTAGCGATGCCGATCGGTAAAAGCCCGAAATGTTAAATCTTACTAGTTTACTTCGGGCTTTTACCAACACCGATATGGTAAATCCTAGGTCTTACCACGGCGACCGGTAAAGTTTGAATCATGCACTGATTCTCAACCCCTCCCGCTCAAACCCCCGTACACCGCATTGCATACGCCGTTAATTGGGCCGTTAATTGCGCCGTTAATTCAAACTTTACCGGTCGCCGTGGTAAGACCTAGGATTTACCATATCGGTGTTGGTAAAAGTCCGAAGTAAACTAGTAAGATTTAACATTTCGGGCTTTTACCGATCGGCATCGGTAAAAGCTAGGATTTACCGGTAAAACCTAGGTTTTGCCGTACATCGGGCTTTTACAGTAACATATATATTATTCATAAAGGAAAATATTAATACTCGTACCTATTTAAAATGGAAGCTTAGTTTATTATTATTGTACCTACTAAATATAAATATAAAAACACTTACTTCCCACGTAGTGACAACTGTACCTTGTAGTAAGTATATTGAGTTTAACTTGATATCGTCTTAACTCAAACAAAGGTCGGTTCGGATCGAGTCCCTATTGCTTAAATATCATTAGAGCGAAAGGGTATTTGTTTGTTCAACATCCCATTTCAATGAGAATTCTATCTATGCCTATAGTAGTATTGTTTTGTGTTTAGGGTCTAACATTTTGAAAAAAATACACAAAATATATTTTTTATAAACAAGATATATACTTACAGTGTTATGATTAAAAGAAATTAATAACTAGCTTAAATCTAAAATAGGCCCTTGAGGCATAGTACCAACGATCCTGGCGGCATTTCCTCGCTGTATCGCAATGCTGATACGTTGTGCGAGGTAGCCGCCAGCTCTTCGGTCACCAGTTACGTCAACCAGACGCTTCGCGATTTCTGCGAACAATTTATGCGCGCTGGGACCCCATGGACCTAGTCAATATAATTTTGAATTAAGTTTAAAGGTAAGCGTCTCCAGGGCCGCATCGCACGCATGGGACGCATCGCATTTAACGGAATATTTTTTCAAATCGACTACTGTATTGGCAGCGATCAGATTTGCCGATGCAAGTACCTGCAATCGTATTGCTGATGCCACTTCGTTCGGGTTTTCGTAATGATCTTAAATGCGGAATGTGTTTGTGAGATGCAAAGCGAGCGTGCGGGACGCACTGATCAGCATTATATAGCGTATGACGTCATCAACAGGCATCTGAAAAGTTGCCTCTCGGAGCATCCGTGTCGGCATTGCCGATGAGCGATCCGTACTGTACCGGTGCGGATCAGTGGACGCACTTGTGTGACTTTCTATACAAAGAATACAAAAATCCGTTTAACGCGATGCGTCCGATGCGTGCGATTCGGGCCTGAGGACGCTTACCTTAAGTCGCTAAAGTCTCAGCACGGGCATCACTGCAAGCCGCTCGCTGGCTCGTTAGCGAAACAATAAATAATGATTTTGACGTCTCCGGCACTGCAGCCTTTTGTTTGGGCTTCATATTTTCCGCCGGTATCTGCCGTCGTCCCCCTGCTGTTTCCTCGCTGCCGATATCTGCTTCCGGGACCGTGTATTCTCTCTTGATTGTTCTTGAGTAATAAATTATAACAGATATTTGTATCAGCAAGTATCAGTAATCAATATTATGGGACGTTCTTCCTCAGTTAATAACGCATAGGAATATAACTGCGTTTTTCTTAAAAAGAGCCTTTTTATGTTATTTCTACTTAGTCACCAACTCTTTGACTCCATCCCAGTAAAGATAAAAGGAGTCCCAACAATTTCCATACATTTTTCGACATCACTTAAGCGAGAAACAAACAAAATTTTAATAAAAACATAAATTACAAGTAGTCCATGAAGGAGCATAACAATTTCATTGAATAAAAATGGATGTCGGTTTTTGTCTGTAATATATGTATATAGGTATATATATTACTAATTTTTTTTATTGCATTTTTGTAATTATTAGGTATATTATGTTATGTATAGGGATCTGACGCATTCTTACGATTATAGTTTTTTATAGAATGTTCTAGATATTTATTTTACACGATACAATAGGAGAATACGATAAAATGAAACAAGAAAAACTAAATAAAAACTAAACTAGCATTAAATATAACTACTTACTTAAAAATGAAACTAATTCTAAATAATAAATAGAATTATAATTTATAATACCTGAGATACGAGGTCTCATTATTTTAAAGCAGCGGTCAGCAACCTTTTAGCAGCCAAGGGCCACATAGTAGTTAACGGAGGTGACGCGGGCCGTACTTTGTTAATATTTATGACTTTATGAGACATTGTCGTTTGTCACTATTACATACAAAATAGCCAAGGCGCCTCTCGGGCCGCAAGTGACAGGTTCGCGAGCCGCATGCGGCCCGTGGGCCGCAGGTTGCCGACCGCTGTTTTAAAGAAATGCTCAACTAGTTGAGCTATGTCTTCTGTAAACCTCTTTTGTTTATTATATAGGTATCACAAAAATACATAGGTACTAAGTTCAAATATTTTTAATTTTTTTTTTGTTCTTTATAGGTACGCTATAAGATTACCGGCCTGATTATTAAGACTGGAATCATTGTGTTTTATTTTCAAACGACTAACAATTCTTATTTAATAAATGAAAATCAAATGTAACGTTTACTAATAATAAAAACAACAAAGGACAAAATTGCGTAAAACTACTGGTTACCCTAAGTCCTATTGTATGCTTAATAAATAAAAATGCTTTATTTGAAGTCAGCCTGGCTTATTCGATTGTTTAAGAGGGAAGTATATTACGTACTCGTTCTTACAAAAAGAGAAAATGTTTTTCCACTTCGTAATATTTTCCATTCTCCATGATTTTTAGGGTTCCGTACCCAAAGGGTAAAAACGGGACCCTATTACTAAGACTCCGCTGTCCGTCTGTCTGTGTGTCTGTCACCAGGCTGTATCTCAAGAACCGTTATAGCTAAACAGTTGAAATTTTCACTGATGATGTATTCCTGTTGCCGCTATAACAACAAATACTAAAAACAGAATAAAATAAATATTTACGTGGGGCTCCCATACAACAAACGTGATTTTTTTGCCGTATTTTGCATAATTGTACCGAACCCTTCGTTCGCGAGTCCGACTCGCACTTGGCCGGTTTTTAGATAGAATAAACAATATAATATGCTGAAGTGATTGACATCAAAATCAAAGTGATTTGTTAAGATCTAGTTCGTGGAGACCGTTTTCTCCCGAAATGGAAATTGTTTGGAAAAAGTACCTATTATAGGGAAGAATAGATATTCTTCCCTCTTAAGTACTTAGTTTCTGGGCCCGATTCGGATTTTGAAATAGACATCTATTAGATATCTTTTAGACATCACCAGGATACGATAACGATATGTTTAAGATCTAACCTGTCAAATTTGACATTTGCGCGTTTCTGGAGATACTCTTGAAGGATTTCCACAGGTCATATGACTTAGAGATCCAATTCACATCTAATAGATATCTTACTCTATCTAACGTAAAAGTGACATTGGTTGCCCGAATTGAGCTGCAAAAGAGAACTAGTTTATATCTAAACTATAACGTATCTAGAATGAATCTAGTATTACGTGTCGTCTCTTGTGAATATCTTGAAGTTCGAATACGGCAGTCTATCCTTTGATATGAAAATTAAATAAGATATTAAAATACTTATTTGAGTATATAACCTTCATAAATCGCATTGACAAAAATGTAAGAATCGATCTTGGTTAAGTTTTGTGTTGTAATTATGTAAATGTTTGTTTCTTCCCCGCTTTAAATTGTGACTCCGAACTTAAGTTTCTAAAGCGGGCGATCTTCTGTATTTAATTGACTTTTTCTATCACTAGTGAGCTAGTAACCGTTGCAAACTTCGTATTTAATAAGAAAGTAAAATATTTAACAAGGAAATTGTCACTTAGTGTTTTTCTTTTGTTACAGGTAAGAATTAACCACCATATCCCGTTGGTACAGCTGATCAGCTGTGAAATATTGACGCAGGTAAGGATTATTTTCACATAATTATGTATAAACACATACAGTTATTATCAAGCGTTCCCTTTTTGGCCAGAGTAGGTAGGTATAAATAATAATTCACCAGCAGTTATGGTTCTACAGTCACAGAATTGCTTTTATTGGAAATAAAATATTCTCAATGTGTACTATATGAAATAACTACGTGACAGCGGACGTGATAATATAATTAAAAAAGTTGTTTCTGTCCTGTCCATGTCCTTTAAACATTGCAGTTCAAATAACATAGTACAAAGAGGTCGCATAAAGTTGACTTCGAATCGAGTCACGCCTGGTTTTTGTTTTCTCCGTTTTTTTTTCTTTATCTCTTCTTTTACTGTGAATTATTCGATAAACAAATGGCTAGCGTATTTACTCATTGCTACGAACTGTTCAATGTATCGTGGCATCATTCTAGTTAGAAAGCGTCGCAGAGACTAGCGGCTCGATTCGGGAAATGAATTAGATTTCTACTAGACTTCAACAAGTTACGATACGGATAATTTAAAGATATTTGTAAGATAGATATGTCAAATTTGACGTTTCCGTGATTCTGGAGGTGGTTCCGTGGTTCCTCTTGAACGATTTCGACAAGTTATAACTTAGATATCCAAGTCACATCTAGTCGATATCTAATGTAGATCTAGTTGATCTCTAAATCGTCTCAAGATCTTGTGATTATCTCGAAATCCGAATAGGCCTGTAAGTCTTGTATTTGTAAAAGCATGATGTGTATTGTTTTCATATCGCGTAGAATGGAGCCAGGTGAGGTAAAGTTCGTTATAGTGTGACATTGGATCCGGGCATGGGCTGTGATTGAAGGTCTAATAGGGACCGGACCGTAGTACCGCTAGCTATGCAAATGTCCCTCAGTAACAACAGAAAACTCATTGTATCATTTCAATATTTTCAATTAATTATAGTGCTTTTAGAATTCAGAGCAAATTATGTAAATGGTGGTACATAATTTACGACAAAATCGAGATGTATTGGTATAGTAAATATACCAGATATTAAGTATATTCACAAGTATTGTACTCAACGACGCCATCTGCCTGAACATTGTTATACAATTTATCCTATATGATAATCATTATCTACATTGCACCCAATCAAGTGTAGGTACAGATGTGCAAGTTGCGGAAAGTTTCCATAAAATTCTATAAATTCTCGGAAATTTCATGAAACTTTCACTAGGAAATATGGGAAATTTAAATTTAAAATTGGAAAGTTTCAATTCTCATACAAATTTGTAAGAAATTTTCCGAATTTTTCCTACGTTAAATTTCCGAAACATTTCGCATTTTTGGAAAGTTTCCTTAGGCACATCAGTAAGTGTAGGGAAAGCGGACTCTACGCTGCTTTAGGATGCAACCGGTAAAACACTAATGTAAAAATGATGAGAGAAAAGACAGGAAACCATACCTGTCAAGTCTTTGGGTATATATTGGGTATATTCATATATTTCATTCATTATTTAGTTTATACTTATAATGACGAGTCACAAAATAACTTGCGCAAGAAGATAATGACGGTAATTAGTCTTGATTAGTTTCCAATTTTTTGGCAGAAAAAGGATTAAGAAGTTAAGTGTATTGTTAAAGGGGCGTTCTTGTGTATGGGCGCCGCGGGCGCGAGGGGTGGGAGTAGCCAGTGGCACGCCGACCCGCGCCGGGAGCGAGCGCCTCGCGCCCAATCTACCTGTCGAACGGAGCCTACCTCGGCTTCCTCGCGACTTGCGACTACCCCCGTCAACTATCAGTGAAAGTGACACTTTTGTATTTCTTTTCAAGTGGACAGAAACAAAAGTTAGACGGGATTACCGAACGATTTGGCACAGTAAGGATTGACAGCAGGATGTCAAAAGTTTCTGCATATCCCGCGTTGACAGAGATACATTTGAATAGTTATTTTCTTTGAAACCGAACCAAATTTTACGTTTCGATAGTTTTATAGTAGACATATTTCGTTAGTAGACATGAGCAAATCTTAGTGAATTCAAAAAGTTTCACCAAAATTAAACATATCAACATGTAAACTAATATGATTGATTAATAATAATGTACTATGTGGTTTGATGAAAGTTTAGCGAGATTGTATTTTAGAAATTGCATTGTAGTGCATGTGCATTAAACTAACTAAAACTATTATACTTGGAACACTGTTCTAAAGGAAATTATATTAACACGCTTTACCTAGCGCGGGTAAATATGGGAAACCGGACATTAGCCGCCTAATTGCAACCCATCCAAAGTAGGGGCTAATTGTCGCACGAGATAAACTAAATGTTATTAAGACGGTTTCTGATTTTCTGGTTTTCGCGCAGATATTATTTAGCTCGATGGTTTCGATGTAAGTAAATTGTATTGGGACTAAACTGGAGGTCGAACGTCACTTTTGACCCTCACAGATCATATCCACAACAAATCGAGATGTACATACATAATTACAATTAGGTTCTTGCGTGTAATAACAGATTATGAATTTGATCTGGATTTGTTATGGATGTTTCTTCCAAGATCTTTAGGTTCGTAGCGCTACGCCGTAGCTCGGTGAATTATTCTCCGTATGTACGCGGGAATGTAGAAAGTTTTTAAAGTTTTCAAAGCGTTTTGCAGCGGTGTTCAGATAAATAAATCAGACCAACTTAGCCCCAAATTAAGCAAAGCTGGTACCATGGGTATAATTATACAGATAAATACATGCTTAGATACATCTACAACATCCATAACTCAGGAACAAGTTCGTGATAAACATTCAAGGGCATTTCCTTACGGGATTAGAACCCGGGACCTCCTGCTTCGGAGGCTGGGTCACTGTCGACTACTAGGCTAGGAGGTTTAATACATTTGAAATTGATATGATACGACTTGCAGTCCGTCTTTCTCACACTGTGCGCCTAGATAGGCTGCCTGAGTCACGTTTAAAAAAAAAGACTTTTAACGTGTTATTGTGGCTATATATACCTATTTGTTGGAAAGAAAGGCAGAAGAGTTTTTAAATTTATATAATACCGCTTATTATATTTTAAGCAAGCTTTTAATTGAAAATTAAAAAAAAGTCCTAACATGCTAGGCATATGGCTGATGTTAGCAGAGTTGGGCTGAACCTAGCTAAGTATGCAGGGAACTGGTGACGTTTGCAGAGTACAGGAGTTTATTAAACAAACTTCTTGCTCATTGTTTTCAGCTAAAACAATAGATTGATTAGATTATGCAATCACCTTTAGCTTCCACTACACTACACATTGTTTTTTCTAGAAGATCTATACCGAAACAAATAGAATGTGTGTACAACTGTACCAGAATACTCTGTTGTGACTGTTGTATGGATGTTGTAGGTATTTATTAAAACGGCGACTCACTGAATCGTATGATTCGATAGATAACAAGTAACGACGTCTTGTAAACTTCATAAAAGTTAGCGCAAAATACAACGGTGCAAAGTTTAGTTGTTTTAAGGCGCCCCGTTGATTTGATTTCGACCGTGGCGATTGGTGGCGGAGGATACAACTAAACTTTATGAAATTAAATTACTGATCGGATCAGAAGCGAGTGCCACCTCAAAAAAAATGTTCTTATTATTTTCGCGTATTAGATGTGTGCATTGACATTAACACATTCAACACCAAGAACCCGACTGTCGGGTACACTGTTCGTAGCGACTACGCGCTACATACGACGAAACCGTGGCTACGCGCTACGAGCGTAACCCGTAGCACTTAGTGGTATTGAATGTGTTAAGGCGTCGATAATATAGGTAAAAACAAACAAAAACTTGAAAAGTGTAAAACCTAACTACAAAATTAGATTACATTCGCCTTCAATTATCCTGTTCCCGTTTGCTCCCCTAGTAACAATTTGAAAAACGTTGCTGCTTTCTTTAATAATATTTGACCAGCTAATGGTGCTCGCCAACCTTAATGTTGTTAGCTATCACTGCTAGAGTTTCCTTTTACTTTGTACTTGTCCAGATATAAAATCTAGTGCGTGAGGGTACTGAAAAGATGTAGGTACTTACGTACATAGTGTAAGTACCGAAGTGCAATCAAGATAAGCTGCCGTTTTACTCTTGTGAAAACTAATTTAATAATTGCTATAACCATTGCGTATTTATGTACTTTTCTATAATACGATTAAAAGAAACTTAATGATGACTTTTTGTTCGATTCAATCAATCATTGTCACGGAACACCTCATAAATTTAACCGATAAGTATAAATTGTTTATTACAGCCTAAGACCAGCCGGCATACAAAGAAAAGTAGGAAATAACGATATGATTAATCGAAAATAAATTGGAGAAATCAGTCTTTAAAATTATATTTTTATGAAATCAGTCGGCTTTATTTACTTTTAATAGTTGCTTGATTTAATGTATCGTTTATCAAATATGCTACGAATATGTTATTAACGATCATTCCAACTGGGCTATTGCGATTGTATTAACTCAGCTATGCTACTAACTTATGTAGTTGTACAGTCAAGTGTAAAAATATGGGTGCACACATCGCACTCAAAAATATGTCCCATAGCTCTTATATCAGCGAATTAAGAACTATGACTATTGACTATAACCCTTTAAACTCTCGCGTTTTGTACACATATTTAATTACACAAACGGGTCTCTGACGGGTCTGGGGGTCGGGGGTCTGGTGCAACTCAGCTGAAACTTCGGAATTAAAGGTAAAAACAATGAAATTATATCGCGGTAGACCCGTTTGTGTAATTAAATATGACTATTGACTGTACTAGGTTACTGTTAAGTACGCAACACTTTAACATAGTGGGGTGCTTTATTTGACGCCCGGGCGAGATCGAACTGGCGGCGTGCGGACAGTCATTACCTCATTACATTACTCTATTAGTCAACTCTCGCGTTTACATGATTAATTACTAAACTTGACGTCAAGTTCATGCTCGGGAAGTATGTGATACTCACATTTATATCATTAATCGCTTACCTACAGAAGTGTTTTTGAACCGTTAAACATAATTCTTGTGCAAGGTGAATATGTGTATATACATACCTATGCGGCATACTGCAGGCGTATTAAAGATGGCTTTATCCACGTGATAAAATAACTGTCACTTTTTAACACCGTGGGATAGAAAGTGATGGATACCGTTTTATCACGCTGTCACGTAGACAAGAACGACCATCATATCCGTGCTGAACAACCTTTGGGTCAAAAACTTTTCTAGTAGGTATGAGTCAGGTTATACATCTTTCTTGTGGATATCATTCAATAAATTACTAAAAAGGATCAATATAAGTAGATAAATTGGGAGTTGCATTCATTTTGGCCGCAGAGTTTAGTTTTAATAACTAGATATAATCACTTACATATGTAGCATGCATGTCGTATGTATTAGCTATCTACTAATATGTAACGTTAAACGGCATAAAATTGGCAAACGAATACTCGTGCGGGGCATTTGGGCATTTGACGTTATCAATTTATATTAAAATGGTAATGGTTGCATATATATCCACTGAGCAAGGGCATTGCATTGACGTTCATAATGTGAATGTATTGACAAAATTCGTTTGGGACCGAATGTTCGTTTCTGAATCTGTGTTCATCCCTACATTTCAATTGTGACAGTTGCTAAATTGATCCGCCTTTGATGTCGCGTTTGCTCATATGCCTCTATACCTACATTTGCGGTTTTCGTATCAAATGCTCACGTTTATTTAACTATTGTTAAGTTAATTTACTTTGAAATTATTGGAGTTAATTATATACAGGTATAGAATACCTGTTTAACTGCAAACAATGGAGTATTTATTATAAATATAGGTAAAGTAATTTAAAATAGTGAACCATCATCACATCACGCTTCTGATAAGAGTCACACGAATTCGTCCACAAAAAGCCGCTCCCATACAATCGAAGTTATGGTCTTATTTAGGAAACTTAGCATGAACATTTACGTAACATATGTATATCTCAAATTTTGTATTAAAGGAAAAAATGGAAAAATTTACGCTTCCGGCAGGACTTGAACCCGCATTTTTCCATTTTTTCCTTTAATACAAAATTTGGAATATCGCTCGCAGACGTATCTGCTTGATAAAAAATTGATATGTATATCTATGTCTGGTACCAGCTTTCGTTGCTAATAAATGTTGTAGAAAGATAATAGAGCGAGTATGAGTTTTTTTTTAATTTCTACTCGCTCTAATTTCTAACTATAAACTGCCGTGAGACTCGTACATATTAAAATTATTTTAAACGGGTGACTCGCGTATTAAGTCGAATAAACGCTCGACATGTTTGGGACCGTTTTCGAGGATCTTCGACTAGGAGCACCGACTGGGCGACTGCACTGCTTCTACTGATCGAGCGCGCGATATGTAGAGTCTGTGCAGAGAGAGAGAAGAGTCGTGGAATGTATGGGGTCCAATACATTCCACGACTCTTCTCTTTCCGCACAGACTCTTCCGCGGGCTAGGGCCCTAATTTCTTTGTATCACATTTTCTAGCGACGAATACTAGTGCCATATTATATTTGTTACTTGAATGTTCATATCAAATTTCGTGTTACTCTGTGGAATCCCTTTCATAGATCAATTACGAATCATCTGCGTTTCTGCGTACATATTCATTACATTATACAGCAAATAATTATATTTATCTCTATAAAAAAACAACTTTTATATAAATCACGTGTGAGTCCATATAAAACGTTCAGGTACTTATGCAGACAGCAAATTATTAATTAGGCAACTAGGTAAACCGAAATACATTAAGTAGGTACTTGTGGTATTATTTATGAACCTTATTCAAAATTACGAGTATTTTAAGCCGATTACGGCTATCTAAATGTTTTATACGCGCATACCTGTTTTTTATTCAAATATTTAAGCGCTATTTGCTGTCTAGGACCTATTTTTGTTTACGTGACTGTCCAATCTTCTACAATACAAATATACAATACAATTACTCTTTACTGCACACCTTAATAAAAGAATAGACTACAAAAGAAAACAGAAACACTACTGTAGGTATATACCTACTGTTTTATTGACGGTAGTAGATGGTATCTTCAGCGCTTGACAAATTAACAAAAATAATAAGAAATGTGTACAGTATAAACACTGATTAATGATTATTCAAATAAATAGTTATATCGTGGCTTTATATTTTTATGTATTTACATCCTACACATAGTTTTAACGCCTCGAATATCCGACCAAAATTAATCACATACTACATTGCTATTTTCAAGTTAAAATTATCTACTTCGTAACTCTTTACTCCAGGGAATTCTTGTTACAGAGGAATTACGTAAATTTTGGAAGTCCTAAAGTTTTTATATATTCCGGTAAAGCTGCCTAATTCATACACATACGCTAAATTTATTCTAAAATTCCGACCTTCCTTTAAATAATCCGCGTTGTTTAAGGGCATTTTCATTTAACTTGTACAAGTTAAGCGCGACTTAAGTAGTGTTTCGGTAACGTCTAACCGTTACATTCCTGACAAAATGTATGGGATTTTACATTGACCGTCAGTTTTGTAACGATTGCTAACCGGCCGTTAAAGGTGTTCAATTAAGTGAAAATGCCCTTAAACGGCAAAGCTGCCAAACGGCTATTAAATAAGTCTACCTGAACTTTATCGCTCAATTTAGTTTTATTATGTAGGTATTATATTTTTAAATTCTTAATAGTATCATATTACTTATGAACGAAAATGTTATTTTTTTAATTAAGCATGATTAACTATAGAAAATGTAAGGGATAAGAGTTTACATCTTTTGTTTTATTATATGAAATATTAAGACGCGCGGGATTCTTTTGTGTTTTCTCTCGCTGTGGCCTCGGGTTACATGTCTACGTTACAGTGCTGGTACAACAATACTTACGTATGGAATAACATCTAGCCTGCCTAATGTGAATTAAATTACCTTTGTTTTATGTGTAATTATATTATCGATTATGTTTTTATGATATTTCCGGGTTTTACGGCTTTAACGCGAAATTTAAAACCATACTTTAATTAAACGCGTAAACATGAAAACGATGACTATAATCTGAATAATGCTCCAGGCTTCTGGTTTCCTAAGAACTAATTTATATCATATAGTTTCTGCTAATCCATCACTGCCTAATTAGAATTAAATACATTGTTTATATGTTCGGCCTTGTGTTCAGGTACATATGTTTTGTGTAGGTAAGTAGGTACCTATTAGACACTGTGTAATATTACGACGTACCAAGTTGTAAACACGTTCCCTGTCCGGGCGCTTTCAATATGGGGTCATGATGCTTTTTTCAAGAGTCCGTGCTTCCACTATGGGTTCACAACTTCAAAGTGAAAGCACAGTTGGACGTGTGACTTTGTCATACTATTTTATATGGGGACAGTGAACCCTTTCCTCCTCCTTCCTTCCTCCTCCTTCTATGATCCTTTTAGACAGCGCTGACTTATTTCTAAAATGTGTTTTTTTTTTTCATGTTAAAATAACCTGTACACTCGAGAGCAATACAAACGAGATTTGGTTTATTTTCTACGACAAGTACATTCACTCATAGAAGTCTTTTGAGTAAGTATAATTATAAAACCTGTCATCCCACACACTCGTAATATCTAAAATAATATAGCTTATTCCAAAAAAAATATATTAGATATTAAAAAAACATTATTCTCCTATTTATTGGCGAGAGGTCGCACAGGACCGAGAAAAGTGGCGCTGTCTTGTGTCGGAGGCCAAGTCTCATTTTGGGTCGCTGAGCCAACGGAGTAAGTAAGTAAGTTATTCTCCTATTTTATGTGTATTTTATTATGTATTAGCTATTACGCATAACTAGTACGCTAGTTTAATTGAACCCAAGTTTTATATTACAAACAAGAAAAATATTCTTCCTTTACAAATAGGATGCTCTGGTTAGTCAATAACTAATGTTATTTTCCGCCATTCGCCCTTAAATGTCTCATAAAATAATTTGCAGACACAAAGATTCATCTAAAAGCTCGTATTATGTAAATAAGTAGTCTACGTTATTTATTTACCAATTCTATGATATTATATAAAGCATTGTATTCAATAATTATGATTCTTATTTAAGTATGTACTTTATATACTAACGAAAACAAAACCAAATGCTTGTTTTTTGATGATGATAGTTATGAAGAAAACAAATCAAGTATTTTGGTCGTATGCGGTGTTTTTACCTGTATTCAAAATTCATTCTATATTTATTAAAACCATAAAAATAATTAATACCAAACTAGCAATAAAAACTAACCTAAAATTAAAACTACCTACAAAATTAAAATTAATACCTAAAAAATAAATAAAACATAATATCCACAGGGATCGAACCTGGGTGATCTATCCTAATACATATACATATTGGGCTAGGTGACCCATATTATGTATTATTTATTTTTTAAATTCATTTACATATTCTTTGACGAATGGGATTATTAGGAACTAGGTAAACATTTTATTGTAGATGGACAGAAATGTAACAAAATCAGTCTATAAAATATTTAAGCAAGATTGGGGTGAATTTCAGCAAAATTGAGCAATGAAATTTTACAAATGTACATAATTTGAATTAAATTTTAAACTTCTTGTGAAAAATGTATTTGAGCGACCATTAATATTAGTTAAGAAAAGCTAATCAAATTTTAATTGTAAGAAAAGTACCTGACAAATACTGCTTTAGGGAAGTAACGTAACAGTTGGAAATTGTTGAGGAAGAACAATGAGCTGGTTAATTTGTTACTGAATAAGAAAACAGACGTTGTTTAGCCTCCTTCCAAAACGGTGTGCATTTAGGAAGGGTATACCAGTCAATTTACAACATAATTGTACTGTGGTGACTACATACTATAGTGAAAATGAACTTGGATTTAATCGAAACGTAATTTGATAACCATTTTTAAATTTTACTATAATGAATGAAATGTTCAATCAGTAAAGCTTGTCGCTAAGGACATGATTTGATTGTAGACATGTAAATCGACCTATTTACTTTCTGTTACAATAGACTTGAAACCAACATTAGAACACGCTTATAAAAAAAATATTATTGTAATCAATAAGAACTCATTCATAATTTTACTACTTAATCAGGAAATTTGATTAAATCGTTTATCATTCATTATTGAAGTACTCGTGCTATATTATGCTACTTATTCAATTATCCATATTACATTGTGTTTGACAGGTATGTGACTAACTTAAAAACAAGACCATTTGCATGTCGTGATTCCATGAAATTCTCGAATGGGGTTTGTTGACTAACTTTACAATGATGCTTGGAACATAATATAAGTTTGGTCGTAAAGTGTAACAGCTGCATGGCAAGTAAAGATACCTACTGGAATCGACCCGAAATGGGAAATTGAAGAGGGCAACGGATAAGAAATAACGGAGCGGATGTAGGAATGGCGAAAAATCGCTAACACTATACGAAATGAATGAAGGAAAAGTGTATTCTCCGAGTATGGTATGGAAGCGATCTTGAGAAGGGTCGTCGAGGCGTCTAGTCGCTGACAAAGCATTATTGTCATTGTATCAAACAATGGCTTCCTCATAATAACTTTTTAGGGGCGTTCCTACTTTAAGAAGGAGGCCTAATTATTTATTTTACGATCACCCTTTCTATTATGAGTATTATGACTATTGAATACAAAGTAACGAAAATATTTTTATTATTTTTATTTCTGCGCACCGATACGGTTTATTGGTCACGTAAAAATGAATGCTGTTTACTTATACATTACACGTACAAATATAAATGTTCAATTTTCTTTTTATAAAACCAAATTCGAAGAATAAAATTGTATGGCTATTTCGGATAAAATGTGTAAAGTACGAGTGTTTATTTCACTTGGAAACCCCTGTTTTCCTGAAAACAGTGAGCGTGGAGCTGTATTTGATTAAAGCCCCTGGGTAGTTTACTTCGGGCTCGCATGGAAGGGAAAAGCCCAACTAGCAAAAAAGTCTCAGATTGCGCACTTTATAAGAGTAGTGAGCTTATAGCGCTCTTATTTTTGTTTTGAACTTATCATCGCTCTTATATTAGTCTTAGACAAGCTAACACGCACTTTAGTAAGTTTAGTCTTATTACCTAGTCTTATATATGTATATAAGAGCATTTTATAATACCATTATAAGCCTCTCGCTCTTACAATAACATTTACTAAGTCTCATTGAACTTGAGAGTACCTGGTCTTATATCCACATTCTCTAAGTTCATTTGATCTTATTATAGACTTTCTAAATGCTATTATAAGAATGTAAGACTAATATCAACATGGCATAATACTATTATGAGCCTCTCGCTCTTACAATAACATTTACTAAGTCTCATTGAACTTGAGAGTACTTGGTCTTATATCCACATTCTCTAAGTTCATTTGATCTTATATTAGACTTTCTAAATGCTATTATAAGAATGTAAGGCTAATATCAACATAGCATAATACTATTATAAGCCTCTTGCTCTTACAACAACATTTACGAAGTCTCATTGAACTTGAGAGTACGTGGTCTTATATCCACTTTCTCTAAGTTCATTTGATCTTATATTAGACTTTATAAATGCTATTATAAGAATGTAAGACTAATATCAACATAGCATAATACTATTATAAGCCTCTTGCTCTTACAACAACATTTACGAAGTCTCATTGAACTTGAGAGTACCTGGTCTTATATCCTCATTCTCTTAGTTCATTTGATTTTATATTAGATTTCTAAATGCTATTGTAAGAATGTAAGACTAATATCAACATAGCATAAGAACACTGTAAGTACGTACTTTTCTCATCTTACTAAAGCTATAATAAGATCAACAGCAGCACTTTAGTAAGATATTAGAGTGATATAAGATCAAGACACTTATATCACAAAAGAGAAGATCAATATAAGATGGTTTGATCTTAAATCGTTTTTGGGAACACTATTGTTAGTATAAGTAAAGAAAGGAACCGTAATTTATTCAAGATGGCCACATCATTTGTATTCAGAATGCTTAAAATACTCTAATAGTGCGCTTGAAAAATACACCTACATCAATGGCTGACTATCAATACAAAATAAAGAAATAAAATAATTATAAAAATATTCAAATACCATATTTGAGTAGGCGCATGAAGTTTGAAGTGTAAAACAGGGTCTACTTTACAATAAATAATATTTTCCCATGTGAATACTTACCCTGAAACATAAACAGACGATGATAAACAGCACGTTATTATATTTAAACATAATTCATAAAAAGTTTGATAAACACTTACACTAATATGTTTTTGTCACGTTGCAGTTAATTTCACCCGTATATTTATACTTCACAAATAGAATGTTTCAAACCAAAATAAGCTTATTTAGGCTTACAAGATTCTAACGTTCGACCAATATAAGGCTATGTAGGCTTACAAGATACTTACGTTCGACCAATATAAGCCTATGTAGGCTTACAAGATACTTACGTAAAAGCGATATTAGCCTAAAGCAGCTTAATATAGTTTTGAAAAAGATTACTGTGAATGCAAACAACATTCAATTAGACTGATATTAGAACGATATTAAAATAAATACGCTTATGCTTTGTGCCCAAACCCGGGCTTATACGATGATATAAAATCAATATAAGAGCGACAAAATTGTAGTCTAGAGACTGTTGTTAGCGTGATTTTGCTAGTTGGGAGGTTCCGAGAATAAACGCTTGCGTTAAGATATCTGCCCTTTACAGATCTGAATCTTATTTATTTCCTTATCTCGAAATAACACTGCTAACTGTTGTATGAGCTAACTAATCGTAATCTTCAACTACCTCAATGTTTAGGTATAAAGTCGGTTCGGATTCAAGAGAAAATCACTACTATGGACATAATGGACATTCACCTCAACTTCTATTTTTATCTTTCTTTGTATGTAGGTACTTGCCTAAGTAAGTATAACGAATCGTTAGCGTGTTTTATTTTGTTTTCGCTTCATGTTTAAATTTATATTATATTCACTAACTTTAGTTTTTTCTTACAAAAATACATTCTTTAACATTTGAAATATCAGGCCTTTTCGCAATGGAATTTTACCTACATTATAGTATCGCACCGGTGAAATCAGAATAAATGCGAAATAGCGACGCGCTGGGTTGCTAATTTTGCCCCTACTTCTCGAATATTTAAAGAGTACAAAATGTTTCTAAGAATATTACAAAAGTTGTGCTGAGATTCGTTCGGGTACTTAATCCTGAGGCACTGTTGGGCATCGGTTTCAAGTTTTTCTTAAATATTAATATTTAATTTTTCTGAAACATATTTTACTTAGGTTTAATTTATTTGACAAATGCTCAAAATATGGTATAGGTATTATGCACTTGACCCATTGATACATTATTTTTTATTGTAACCTATTATTTCTGTGTATAAAATCATTTGTTTTTGCTATTTGAAACTTGAAAAATCAATGGAAAATGAAAATTAAAAAATTGTTTATTTGGATTACAACATTTCACAATTCACAATTAGTTATGCGTGGAATCTCCTAGTAAGTATTGTAAAATACTTGTGACAGAAGACCCCGCTACTAGCTATTAAGGTTTTATAAAAATTAAAGGTTCCTACTTTGAAACAGCCTTTACCATTCGGTAAATACGAGATTCCGTGGAGCTACGACGTCGCAACCAGCAGTCGGCTCCGGAACAACTCACTGAACAAATTAGTGAGACTTAAGTGCACGTTATGCTTTTTTGTTTACATTTTAACACATGCATATTTAAAAGTGTATTTATATTTTCGTTCGAATTTTTCCATATTTGTTGTTGTACTACACTTACGCAAAAACCGTTCAACGGATTCTAATGAAACTAAATAGTGCACAGATATTTTACAGCGTGGATTGAGACTTTTCATGTATTTATACTGGGTGCCGTTCAATTTTAATACAAACATTTTGCATAATTACATTTAACTATGTACTTTTAAAACTCATAATAAACATAATGTATAGAAACAAAATCCATAATATTATTCGTTATAATAATTAAATTACAGAATGTTCTATAATCATAAAAACGTTGTTTATAACTATCATTGGGAATAATTTTACTTGTTATAACATACAGTTAGTATTATGATTAAAATACAATACATATAGAGTTATATTTTAACGAATGATCGGGTGACATAAATAATATGACATAAATTATAAAACAACTTACATATTCTACCTTAAGGCATGTCGCCGTTAGGCACTTGTCCCACCGCCAACGATGAGCGATAAGCGAGTAGAACGATAAACTAGAAACGAGTGGGCGAGCGGCGAGAAGCGAGTGTTAGCTCCAATAGTTTAGTCGGGGATCCTATCTCGTCGCATAATAATTGTTTGTCATAATGACGTACCTGACTGACCTTTGACGACCGGTCTGGTCTAGTGGATAGTGACCCTGTCTGCTAAGCCGATGGTCCTGGGTTCGAATCCCAGTAAGGGCATTTATTTGTGTGATGAACACTAATATTTGTTCCTGAGTCATGGTTGTTTTCTATGTATATAAGTATGTATTTATCTATACAAGTATGTATATCGTCGCCTAGTACCCATAGTACAAGCTTTGCTTAGTTTGGGGCTAGGTTTGATCTGTGTAAGATGTCCCCTAATATTTATTTATTTATTTATTTATTTAATGTAATGTTACGCATAAAACTCTTTTCGCATATTTTTTCTCCAGCTGAAACAGAAAGTATTTTGGAAAATATTTTGCATAGGTTGTGTAGAATAGGGTAGGTTAGGTTAGGTTTGTGTTATAATTTCTCAGAAATGTTAATATTTCCAGCACAATAATTATGCGAAATGAGTTTTATGCGTAACGTTACATTAGGACAATCAATTATTATGCGACCCAATATGGACCCGTTTAGTCGCTCGGCTATAGGCGAGTGTTCGAGTGCGACGGACTATTACTCGCGTCACTTGCTCTGGCGGTGCAGCGTAGCCGAACACGCAGACTGATTGGTCCCGCAGCTTGAGTTCTAACTACGAAGCGAGCATCGCCGAGCGAGTACCGCTGAGCTAGTTTTATCTTATCGCGGCGACAAACTAGTAGACCGAGTGTTCTCGTCGGCAGTGTGAACAGCCAGCGATGAACTATTAATATATGTGTCTCTTTTACTAACACAGGATCCAAATCTTTTGTTCGTTTCTTGGGCGAGAAAATCGCCGATAGCTAGTCGCTTACTCGCTCTTGGTGGGACAAGTGCCTTAGGTACGACGACGAGCGAAGCGAGGAGGAGTGTTAGGTAGAACTGCGACCCTACAGCGCGCGAGCCAAGCGAGCGAAGCGAGCGTGCCGCGGCAGCGACCGGCGAAGCGCCAGAACCGACTTATTTTATAATAGTACACATTTTATTACCCTTTCGATCATGAGAGGAGGCCTGTGCCCAGCAGTGGGGCGTGTATAAGCTGAATTATTATTATTATTTTGTCTGTCTCTTACAAATTCTCGGGACCATGGGAGTCCGGACATTTGGAAGGCGTGCGTGGTTTTTATGGAAAAAGAACGTTATGAGCATTAAATAGTATACAAAGTGATCATTATACTGATTGCCTGTTATGCAAATATTACATTACTATGCAACTGAATTCTTATTATTTCTGAATCTATGCAATTTGCTCTTATTCATTTTGTTTTTATACTAAATAATAATTTCTGCATTTCAAAATTATGCAATTCGATTTATGCAAAATGAAAATTCGAAAATAGTTGTTATTAAAAACATTACACACCCATTTATACTAGTTAGCTACCCGCCCCGGCTTCGCACGGGTTAACAAATTATACACCTAAACCTCAATAATCACTCTATTGATAGGTGAAAATTGCATGAAAATCCGTTCAGTAGTTTTCGAGTTTATCGAAAACAAACATACAAACAAACACACAAACAGACAGACGCGGCGGGGACTTTGTTTTATAAGGTGTGGCGATGATGTCCTTTTATGTATTGTACAAATGTACAGCTAGCCTTTGAAGCTCCACATTCGAGTACATAAAGAACGCTATACTTACATTATAAAAGTTGTCCCCCTATGTGTCACAATTATAATAAGGACATAGGTATTACATATACACAGACATTACATACACAGAGATGTGTAATATCAGTAACAAATCAAGTTAAGTTGGTTTAACTTCCTGTTCACCGCGTATGAACTGTCTATGTGCATATGCACCTCGGTGTTCCCGGAGCTTGTTACTTCCAATCTAATTAGGCTGGAACTGTGGAGATAGCAGCGATAGAAACTTGCGGCTCACGAGTAGGACCAACATCACTGACAAGATTACCAAAGTTTTACCCGCCGACGTGAACTCCAACTCGAATATAACAGCTCTACAGGCCGCCTTTATGCGTTTATCTTGTGCACATTTTTTTCTCGGTTGCTATAATAGGTAGATACTAGATAGTGTAAATTCACATTGCCCGTCTGTCTTTGCTAGTTTTAACGTGCAGTTAGAGTTTCTAATTTAGATTTTATATATGTTTTTTCCATTTGTTCGGTTTGTCCATTTGTATGTATGTATGTATGTAAACACTTTATTGTACATAAGACAGGTTAAATTACAATGAAATAAAAAATATATATAATGTACAAAGGCGAACTTATCCCTATAAGGGATCTCTTCCAGTCAACCTTTGAGCAATTGAGAGTAAATTAAAACAAACATGATAGACAAACGAACACTATGTACAAAAAACCATTTGTCCATTGTATTCGGGGTCAGACCGGAGTTCAGGCAGACCGAAAATGATATGGTGGGACGACTTGGACGCATTCTACCCCAAATGGTGGGAAAATGCCGATGAAAGGGTCGAGTGGGGAAAACGTGGGGAGGCCTTTGGCAAGCGGTGGGACGCCAAAGTAGGCTAATAAAAAAAATCAGTTATTCCGAAAATTACTTATAATTTCATCATACTACAGTCCCAATTAATAACCCCAATGACCCATGTCGTACATAAATATTTATCTTATTAGTATGAATGAGTGAGTAGGTAATGTTATCCTCGTAACTTTCATTTACCTTCTTGCATTATTTATTCAGCTAGGTACCGTTTTATAAGTCCTTCCGGGTCGTGTGTATACTTATTTCGCTCAGTAAATGCAGCGGACATAACAAGTTATATATCGGCACTACTTAAAAAAAACTCGTATCTTGTTATGTCAATTAAAAGAAAAATGTGGTATCTACGAGTATGTATCGGATTCATACAGATTTACTGCCTTTCAAGATTGAGTAATAGTGTGAGATACGAGATTTTCTCAAAGTAGTGAAGGTATACATTACGTTTTATTGAAACGTTTTCTGTAAACAATAAATTATCTTTACTAATTTCTAGTTTGTAGCACTGCGTAGTCTACTTATATGTCAAACGTCTGTAATCTAGTCCAAATTAGGACTACGTGAAATATTAGTCTGGCTCATTTCTCCAATACATCCCGACTGTAAGATGTACTCGTATTTTTCTTCAGTCTCCCTTTGACCACGAACGATGTACTCGTAAGGGGTTCGAAACGTCGGGATATACTTTAAATTTATTATATGCGATAAAATCCGTAAACATACACAGAAAAAAAATAGTTCTCCAGCCAAGTAAATACTCTTGAGTCAAGATATTTTGTGTTTCCTATATAAGGAAACAATAAAATTCTTGCGTCAGGATATAAAATGTTTCAACGTTTATTATTTAAGCCAAAAATATCAATTCTTTATCCGAGCTACAAAAAGTTTTTTTTAAAAAAGCTCAATATTCTCACCAAGAGCGTTTGCGTTTTGTTTTATGTATCGTAGTTTTTGAATTGAACCTAAGTGTCTTAGTGCAATACTTAAAGGACTTGTGCCAAGAAACTTTGTTTCTTGGGGCTAAAGATACTCATAATTGAATTGAGAATTATATTTCTCCATAAAAACAAGAAAAAGCATTGGTTCAAGAATACGTTACTCAATGTAAAATATTATATTATTTATATCTAGAGCTGAAATTTCTTAGCGCAAAATTTAGTATATCTTGTAAAAAGAATTAATTTTCTTAAACGAACATGATTCTCCTGATTAGTTGAAGATGTAATGTTTGTTGTTCGAAACTAAACTAAACTAAAAGCCCTCTTATTGACTATACAATAATGTAATAACTTCAATAAAGGTACAACTGTTCTAAAAGCTTAACAATATTTTTAGTACCGGCCAGACGTCATGTTTCTCGGAAAAATCTTAACACCGCGAACTAGGATTTTCAACACACGGTACAGCGACATCTAGCAGGCAATTTGACAACTAAAATTTAGTTCTTGCAAATAAACCAAACTCTCAAAGCAAGATTTTGGTGCTTCTTCTTTGAAATAGCTTTGGTTCTTGACTGTAGGTTGAAAACATTAAACCAAGAATTTATCGCTCTTGTCTAAAAACTTAAAAGTCCCAAAGCAAAATTTTGGTGCTTCTTCTTTGAAATAGCTTTGGCTCTTGACTGTAGGTTGAAAACATCAAACCAAGAATTAATCGCTCTTGCCTAAAAATTTAAAAGTCTCAAAGGAAAAATTTGGTGCTTCTTCTTTGGAATTGGGTAATATTTTTTTTTGATGAAGAGTTACTCAAGCTAAAACCGTTTTTTAAGAGCGTGCAATATCTCTTGCTAAGACTTTTTTTTATTGCGGCGAATAATTAATATCTTAACTCAAATCACTAAAATTAGCTTTAAAAATGTGTAAACATGAAACTAAACAATTTTTATTCTCCTTTAAAAAATGATGATGGTTTTAAATCAAGACATATTTATTGGACTAAGCAATTTATTATTTTCTTTAAGCAACCGTGCGCAAGAGTGTTTTTCGTTTTGAATTAAGATATCTTTTTTATCTGTGTAGTTTATTTAATGAGTAACTATCGCGGTAATCGAAGACAATATTATGTTTAAGGTACCTATGTTTGTAGGTAGTAGTCATACTCCTACATCTGTAATTTATGAAATAATGTTATATTGTAATTCTCATTAATGTCGAAATAATTGGCTCGTAAACATATGACACTCGTTACTGAAATGAAAAATTGAAATGGGCATTGTAAAAGCAAATTTTCTCATCGCATGTAATTAATATTTACGAGCGCCTGCTAATTATCGAGTGGGTCGTTTATGGGCGCTGTGCTCGGCCCGGGGATAAGACCCTCTCGGTGGGCTGGCGCGGAATTAAGCTGTTACTTCCCCCCCAAACTTGCCTACCGTTCCGTAAACAAATGATACGAATATATTCAACTCGAATGGAAAACAACTATGTCTAGAGCCTACGCACCTTTATCTGAAGGTACGTTTATCGCTGTTTCGAGTTCAGCCGAACTTTTAACATATCGCTGCCCTAATATTACAGGGTTCTATGTTTCACTTTTATCGAACTGAAATTTGAACGTTGTCATAGTGACATTAAGTCGAATTTCAACTATCTTTAAAATGTAACATAGAACCCTGTAATGTTGGGGCAGCGATATGGAGAGTAAGGGCTCATTTAGACGATGCGAGAACTCGCATGCGAGTTTCATTACATTGCGGGTTTTGGTAGGTCGGTGGAATTGGACGTAACCAACAGTCCGCAATGTAGCTAAAATCGCATGCGAGTTCGCGCGCCGTCTAAATCAGCCCTAAAATACAGCTTTATTGTGTTTTCATTTTGACTCGGAACGTTATTCCGCCTCGGTTGTTTAGGTGAGTACCATTGAAATGTATTCATATTTATTTCACTACTGAAATATGACCGTAAGGCAGAATTAATACCATTAAGCAATCTTGTGCAGTCAAGTTTAAGGCAAACAAAAACAATATTATTTAAGTAGGATATTCGTTAGGCATTTATACCAACAGATTCAGAACATAAATATTTGTGAATATTTTATTCATATCTGTAATAATTATGGAATCTGATCTGTGTAGATTCGTTAAAATATTCTCTTCAGAGCACCTTGCGGTTTAATCCATAGAAAATATTATTTTTGAATGCCCGTAGCTATTTGATCGTTTAAATTGAGGTTGCGGATTCATGTTTTTGCAACACATCGAATTTGTTTTTCATCCCGTTAAGCTTATTTGCGTGTCCCGCGGGGCCAGTGGTCGCGGGTCACATGGCGCGGGCGGCGGGGGCGGATGTTTCCCCAGGCCTATGCTTCCGACAGTTTATCAAGCTGGCTGCTCTTGACACACTCGCCGTTTTCCTTAGCCCTTTCCGTGATTAATGCCAAATTGTAAATATATCTTCGGGCAATCAACTTACATTACCTACCGAATGGACGTGATTCATTCCGAGCGACCCGTTTTACAAATCTTTCGTGTGCGCCAAATACACTGTTGGATATTCTTGAAGTTCAGTTTAGCAAGGTTCTGATCAGAAAAGAACTGAGAGATTGGCTACACAATGATATATGAGCGTAAATCGCATTACTAATACAGAAGTCGGGTCCATTTTAGTTTATATTAAATAATATTTTGGCATGAAACAATAACAAAGAAAGGTCAGCGTCTCCTAACACTTCTAAAACAAAGAAGATATCAAATCTATCAACCGTAAGATCAATTCTCTTAAGAACGAACGGTAAGTGCAAAAAGTCATCTTTACCACATTTTTCATTTCATGTTACCTATCTTTAAAAAGACTAGTGTGGCATTGACAATTTATATATTCATATCAATTCTTTCTCCAAACAGCCTAAGCAGTTAAGTCGGTAAATTTGCATTGCTAAGTGTTCCCGAATTGCTGTAGACCGCTGTACCGAGATACGGTTTTTGCCACGGCCTAAGCTTTGCATGTGAGCCTTACGTATAGGAACGGCGATAATGCTCCACTTTTCATTTTTGAGAAGTTCTCCGGGAGTTCACATTTCAGCGACGAGTTCAAGTGGCGTTATAATAAAAGAGCGCATGAATTCTGCCCCGGTGTCGACTTTTCTATATGAGCTATGCCATTGACTTTTATGACTACTTTATTCCATTACGAAATTTTTTGTACCATTCCAAACGTCTATTTGGTACGAATATTTTTGTTCATTTTCTTTTAATGAAGCAAAGAACTTAGGTCGCTGAAGCGACTTTTTTTATAAAAGCGTGCCTATATTAAATATTCTATGAAGCGACATTGATGTACTACTCCGATTGAAATCGTGACTTAGCGCTTCGAATAACTCAAGCCAATGGAGCTGCAAAGCTTTTGGAGATTTATAGGTATTTACAGTGTATAAATGAACTGTAAGGCTTTATGTTAGTGTAAATAAATCTGCTAGCGGTAACCAGTGGTGGTTGTAGAAACTATATACTTCAGTCGGTACCCTACTTTTACACTTTTTTGCCAGAATTCCGGCATCCCATCCCGACCCGTTTTAATGGACAGATGCGGGAACTGGCGGTCCTGCATCCGCTATTTTCCATCTCCTTGCTTACGATGCTTCTTTCCTTTGTACGGTTAAATCGACGTCGAGAGGTTTTTCACGTGTTGTGAACATTCAACTACTTAATTAGATTCATTTATTTAATATTTTTTATAAACTATCAATTAGGAAACAACCTTCTGAAATTCAATTATACCGACGGATCAAAAGTTATGTCAATAAACCTTAAATAAGATAAGATAAGATAATATTTATTCATTAAAACTTATGCTAATTTGATTTATACAATGGTAATTATACAATTTATACTTAAATACTAGTAATTCATGGATTCAGGTTAAGATAGGTACAGATCAATTTAACAATATTAATACCGATACAAATATGTATTTTCTAAACTCTAATGGAAATTTGAACAATACCTAAACTAAGTAAACATTTACTTGTATCTTAGGTATGCACGTTTTGTAGGTCAGTGTATAAGTGGGGAAGTGCTTACCAAACAAGATGATTATTTATTTATAATAACAATAAACTATATGACTATGACTATATTCTACTCTTTAGAACGTTAAATGGTGACATACTTAGCAATTAGTTTGTACAACACACATATAAATCTTTCTTTACTTCTATGTGACTATTTCTAGTAGTCTTTCTGTATCCTCGTACGCCTTGCCAATGAGCAACGTTTGTACCGCTTTTATGCAGACTTTACTGGGCATTGGGTAAATATTCAATAGGAGATTGAATTTATTGAATTTAAATATTTCACGAAATCCGCCACTAACAAGTTGTTATAATAATAATCGTTGGAATTTACATAATGCTAATCGGATAAAAGACTACGATCTGGCGTCAATCGCCCACATTAGCGACGCAGTTAGGATAGTTGAGCAGCCGAGCTACGGCGGCGAATACGCGTAAAACTTTCCCGCAATGACAAGTGCCTCTGATAACGACTCCCGCTGCCACCTCCCCGCAGCCGCAGGTGAACTTAGGTATTCCACTTTGCAAATTAAATTCTACCATCATACTTTATTCTTCGCTTCAACCTAATGGCCCAGAATCGAACGGATTTCAATCTATGGAAATGTAACAGATTTTCAAATAGCCTTAAATTAGATTTAGGACAGTTGCACGCTTTCTCTCGATGCAATGTTCCAAAGTGGGAATACGAATCAAAGTGGCGAAGAATTCTATTGAATTTGAAGTTCCTTTTATTGCATGTTACAAGTATTGAGATTATGAATATCGGCTTGAAATCAACGTTAATAATTTATAACATTGAAATTCACTGGTTTAAACTTTCACGATTTTTACACATTATTAAATTCTAAAAGCTCGGGAACAACGCCATCCTCGAAATGCGGGAGGTAAATCTTAAAACATAAAAACGTATTTAAACGGTACTGTCTTAGAATTTAATAACATTGGAATTTAATTTTAATTTTTATGTTCCATTAAGTTTCTGACTGAGAAAATCTGATTGGTCTCATTATTATTTTTACGAGTTGTTTGTTACATTGCTGAAGTCTACTTGTGCTCGCAGTCAATCAGATATTGAATCATACTTCACGTGACGGCACAAGTAGTTGGTGGCACAGCTTCGCTGGCGGTGTTATCTACATCAAATATTTGCGAAACGTTATTCGCCTTGTCGGTTCAAATATTTTATAAATACATGAAGCAAGTCACGTTTCGTAAATTGGTTTTTTACTTATACTCCAATTCGATACAATAGTTCGAGTAAATGAGTGTATTAATTATTCATTATTGGAGCATTCCATGATATTGGCTACCGTTTGTCCCGTACAAACGCGAATTTTCTGAATTTTTGCAGGTATAAGAGTTTCCTTTTCTATGACAAATGGTCAAAAATATATAATCGCCTGCTTTAAATTCCGAAAAAAAAGTCACAACATAGGAAATAAAATGCGCTTGTACGGGACAGCCCGTGGAATGCTCCCATTGCGCTTTATTCCAGAAGTTGTTAAATATCTATTTCTCTGAATTTACGCAATATTTAGTGGCAACTCATGCTCCAGTATGTTAGTCCCGACCTCAAGCCAACTATTAATAACGCGCTCTTATATGCTTGTATCATCGTACCGATAGGGCCTGTCCTCGACCCTCTCGCTTATACTATTGATCACCACTCTTGTCATCCACACATTGTCCTTAATGGACTCCAGCACTATCTTCCGAGAAACAATTGTTTTTGTGCTATAAACAGGACGGACCCATCACTGTGTGTATTAACCCTGCCATCCTGTCACATACAGCTGTTGTATGAATGCTGTATTTAGGACAAGTTTTATGTAACTGTTTAAATCCTATTTATTTAGTTTTCCTACTTATGAATAAATTAAATATAATATTTTAATATTCAATCCAGAGGTCGCGGGTTCAAATCCTGGCTCGTACCACTTAGTTTTCGGAACTTAAGTACGGAATATCATCTGATATTTAATTATTTACCACTAGGGTGTCGGTTATATATATTTATTACACTAGCTTCTGCCCGCGACTTCGTCTGCGTGGAATGATGATGATGATGATTGAATAAAACTCTGGGCCTCAAACTATTTCCATACGAAATTTTACATCTATATACATATATCGGGTGGAACAGAACGAGGGACTT
This sequence comes from Cydia splendana, assembly GCF_910591565.1. NCBI lineage: Eukaryota > Metazoa > Arthropoda > Insecta > Lepidoptera > Tortricidae > Cydia > Cydia splendana. Next base: position 10,913,825 of record NC_085964.1, on the reverse strand, counting down.
TTATGCAAACGGGGAATTGTTTAGGCTACGTACTTCATTTTTCAATTATTAATCACGTTAATATTTCTAACCGTTTTTGAGATACAGTTTGTTAAACATTAGTGTAAAAACCTGTGTGTTTCAACCCTAGCAAGAATATCCTATCAATGACATGACATGTCTCAATTTAAAATGTAAATAACTTTGTAGGGTTGTCACTGATATAAAAATATTTTATTTTAATGATTTTGTTTTACTTTTTAATCCAGCTTTACGATTATAATAACTCGATTGTAGATCACTTAGATAACACTATCCTTTCAGCTCAGTCCCTAAAAATGTTCCACCATGTATACCTTTATATACAAGGATAAAAGTCTACATAAAAGGTTCCTAATCACTCAAAAGCTTGTTCTTCGATATTGTTTTATCAGATTCTTTGCATTGACTCAGTTCTTAACATTCAGTTATTGGTTCGCCACTGAAGAGAACTCAAATTGAATGTAAATATTTATTTAAGTATTTTGTAAATTTTATCGTGCTTTTCCTTTATATTACGCACACGCCTTACATGAGTAAGGCGTTTAAATGAAATAATTAAACATATTTCATAATGGTATTTTTTATATTCTATGGATTGTCTTCTTTTTTTCTTTAGAACTGTAAGCATTGAGGCATTTACCGTTGCCGGGATTGCGTTATGTGAGCGGAAGCAACGAGATTGAGTTTCTTACAGGTTGAAACCAATATCCTAGGATATTTCCACGTTTTAGCGGAAGGTCCGAGATGCCTCCTGGGCCACGCCTCCTGTGTGTGCTACATTTTCTTTGTTCGGTTCCAAAGCCGGCAATATGATAATAAAAGTGTTTACACCAATCCAGTGTAAACAACCCTGATATTGGTAGTAGGGGCCTATTGTTATTGGTAGGCATCAATGGTGTCTTATTTTCTTAAATGAATTATGATGATTAACAGATTGTAATAATAAAATGACAAAGATTATACCTGATAATGATAAGAAGATGACAGCGTTTTGACATCAAAATGTTAGTTCGAATTGGCATACATATTTACGAAATCTCTATATCAAATTAGCGTTAAAAATTTCCGGAAAAAATCCCGTTTCTTTCCAAACGGCTCGTTTTTTTCGGATGTTTACGGAAATAAACCATGAGAATTACCGCTTTAAATTTTTCCATAAAAAACAAAAAAAAAAACGATTTAAACAGGTTTCAATCGGTTACTTTTCTTAATACTGGTGACATTTGACATCGGGTCGGTGTCAGTATCAATTCAGTTCAGTTGTCACAGTTGTGTCATTACGCTTATCAGTCGGTTGGTTTTTTTCTTTAAAAATCCGAAAAAAACGGAAAAAGACGAAAATTTCATAAATTCCCGAAAAAATAATTTGATTTTTTCCGACATTTTCAACGCTATATGAAATACACTAAATGGCAACAACAAAGGAGCTAGGTAATCAAAAATATGTCTTAAGCTATTTTTGACTGCACGGCCGCTCAGTGCATGATACGACATGTTACACGGGTTACACCGTTATTTGCAATCAACTGTTTCAGTGGAGTTAAAGATAATAATTAGTTCATTACATTAATAGATGAATTAAATATTTATTCGACTATGATGTCGTGTAAAAAGTGAAAAGTGAATTATTTATAATATACATTGTGCATATATGTTTAAAAACACTGTTTTCCTTTTTAACCACACGCACTGCTGAATCATAAACGTAATATTAATCTTGCTATATTAAATTGGACTTAGAAATCCAGAATTGATAAGCCACAAAATAAAATATAATAATGTTTTTCTTTCGAACCGCTCTTAGAATTAATTAGAGGTAGTTTTTAAACATATCATGTAATATCAACTGGTGAAATCAGTAAATACTCTGTTTAGCTGCTGAAAAATAGTTAATATAACAAAAGCGTTGTTATATTTATGTTCTCTTTTTAAAATAAGTATGCTAAGGATGGCTTCCTTCTTAATATATGTAATTGTTTTGTTCTTATGCTCTTACACCATCATAGGTTTATTAAATTCGGCGTATATAATGATAATTGTAGGATTGCTTTCAAATAGGATCCCATATATAAGATCATGTATATGATAGTCTAATTGCGGCCTTACTATGGCACGTTTTTTCCTTAGACTTTATTCATCTTATACGAAGTTACATATGTCTTTGCTATGATAAAATACTTTTGAAGTGTACAAGTACTTATTAACTTAATACTTAAGTACCTTATCAAATAACGTAACTAAAACTAAACCTAACTAAAAAATAAAAATCCCTAAAACCTACCTTCTAAGCATAGGGTCCTCGGCAAGGTACTTATTAACTATTATACTAACAATGCTTAAATAAACTCTTTGAGGTGCTACATTGCAGAACGTCAGAGAGCTAAATATATCGATATGTCTATCTCACTTTACTAATTTAGTGCGTCTCTTAGGTTTGCTGTAGATTGTTAAGCCTGCAATTACACTAGTCTACAGTACTAATAGAAATACCTACTTAGTTATAACAAAAATCTTACACATGTAAGGTCATAAAAAGCCGCTTCAATCCGCTTACAAACAGCGTAGAACTTGATATTTACGAGCATAAGATGTGAACAAATGGATTTTATTTGAACAAAGTATCTTGTTTGTTGTTTCAACCGCTTATGCCCTCAGTTAATGTAGTTGAAAATTTTATTACAAGTGGAGAAAAAGTGTCCAGTTTGTAACGCCAAGTTTCACGTCCAATGTATACTTATGTGCGCTGCGCACCTATTTATTACGGACGGAGTAAGTTCAATCTCTTTTATCGCGGCATTACAGCGAAGCGAATTGAACGCGCCGCCTCGAATCCCATCAACAGTTTCTGGTGCGAGCACTCACTCTCCCGTAAAATTATGTTAAACCGGTTAAACTTGTGCTTAGTTTTTGCTGACCGTGTATAAAATATTGTTTCATTTGGGGTCGATATATTTATTGTTTACAGGCAGCATTTGATGTGACAAAGAAATGATAGAATAATTCCAACTCCATAATTTGTATTTGAAAGTAGCTTTGAAGGCAGTAAGTAAAATATTTAAGATTTAGGTACATTTAGGAGTATGTGTAACTTTATACAGTAAACAACACAATTGCAACTAAATAATATTTTTTTAATTATTACTATGAAATTAATAATCTTAAGTTTTCATTTGGTAATTCATTTCATCGGGCTTATTAAATATGTCTTAAGGGAATGTAATATAAATTTATTTATAATTTTATTTTGTATTCCCTGTTTTGGTAGCTGACATTTTCCTTACAATAATATAATATAAAACAATGCCCCGGAGTCTGCGTGTAACATTCAATTGAATTTCGACTTGATTCAAGTAAAAACATTTTTATTGTAGCTACCTAATAGGTAATGTGTGGGTGGGTGAATTTTCAAAAAAAAAAAGATTGGTCGTAGATTATGCGGTGTGCTACGCGGCATCGTAATTACGACGTCACTCGGCTAAAACGGGGAAATAAATTGAAAAACCGACTCTCGGTGAAAATGCGAGCCGGAAATATCTCCACGGCACTTGGGCCGCTATACTGACATTGCCGTGGATAATGTATTTGCTTTTGTCAAAATGCCATTGTTTTCAACAATCGCGTTTTTTGCAATAAATATGATAATGAACTACATTGTCCTTTTATTACGACCTAATTACTTTAATGGATGATAAAATAGCGACGCGTCTTAATTAATTGAGTAAATTGAACAATAATATGTTTATGTTTGCATATTGATAGAAGTGAGCGAATATAATTAGTTCTTGATATTATGATTTTATGAGGCGGTGAATTCTATCCTTTTATACTCCATTCTCATAATCAATAAAAACCTTCTTAGTATTAATCGACCGATGTCGTCAGGACGTGACTTAAATTCACTTGACTTGCCCGGTGGCCTTAGAAAAACTAAATTCTCTTCAGGGCAAAGGTTATCTCAGATTCTAGTCGCGAAGAGCTGAATAGGGCAGCCGCTTCGCACAACAATTGAGTGTGATAAAGGCGAATCAGTATGCCATTTAACCGCAAAGGCAGTAATTATTGACTTTTGTATACCTGGGCACAATTACTGATGAAACCGTTTCTGCGTCTATTGTTTTTGTTATTAGTAAATAATATTATTAAGGTACACACGGTGCATTACTTATGAATATAATTAACTACACAACAATACCTCCATCGTCGTAACATCTCTATAGTAACAAATATAATGGTGCCTTCTCCCTGAGAACTGAAGTAATCGTGTTTTGTTTTATAACCGCATTCCCGTAAATGTACCTGCCTACGCTCATCACATATTTATGTGTTAACTCTTCACTTGTTACTGATGAAACGTGCAGTTTTCTTCATGTTATCCTAAGTATAATAATATATGTAGAACCGCCACCTCGATTTATACGGCTTGACTGCTACCTTCACTTTATTTGATTCGTTCATCCATATCAATTTAAAATTCATCGAGTTAACAAGCTTAATTTATGTACCTAAAGGTAAGCCTAAAAGGTAACCATTTAGATTTTATCGATTTATGCACAATATCATAAATTACCATATTTGTGGTTGTAAAAGCAACTTTAGGCAAACCGTATTATTGAATGTTTTATAAGCCTTGACGAGCGTTTAGGTCTAGACAGCCTGTCGATGGAACAAAGAAAGCAAAAACATACCTACACATGCATCTCATTTGAATAAGATTTAATTTTTTTAAGATATGATATATTATAAACAAGTTCTACCTAACACACAAAATGTATGCCCTATAGGTAGTGTACGTATTCATAATCCTCACTGAGCCACAAAACCGATGTTTGAAAGCGTGGTGACCTGTCGCTGTCAAACGTCGGTTTTGTGGCTTAGTGAATACTCCCTGTTTCTGTACCAGTCCCTCCGTAGCACATGTCACCAAGTTCTCTCGCTCAGTTGACTATGCCGTTAATAACTGCTCAGAGCACCCGTGAGTAGAGTGCGCTCGAGCACTAAGTGAAATACCATTTTTTAACAGTCCATAAAAAATGTAAATGACTCTTAACCTCGTCAAAAGTATAATATTAATAAAAAAACAACGGGTTGCACTCCGGGAGTGCCGACAGAAGTGAAAACTCAATGACTAGTCCAAAATGTCTGCAGCACTATGTATAATTGACCCATCCTCCTTTCTATTGAAAAACTTTAGTTCCGAAATTGCAGGTCAGTGAGCTTGTTTGAAATTCGAAATTCAAATTTGAAGCGTTAATTGTTTAAAATTTGAATAGAAATTGTAAATTTACCTTGCAGACGTCGCATCTAAATATATTTGGTCATGATATTTTGAGTTTTATTCACCAGTACTAGAGTTCACTTTTATTAGCGATTTCATCAAGATGAAGCTTTATTGAATTATATTTGAGTGATATAAAGTTAGAATGTAACTGTGAGATCCTCGTATTTCAACCCGTACAAGATTAACTAGAACCTTTTTCATGTAATGTCATTGAGTTTTTCTTTATTGATTGTGGCCATCTAAACCTTACGGTCACGTGATCGCGTTACGCTGTCTCGAGTTTATCATTTTTTCCCCACCACAAAAAGTGCCCAGCGCCGCTAAAGAAGTTTTCACTTCAAAAAAACTTATCACATAAAAACAATATTACAAATTAAAGATAAAACGTTGCTGTTATTGATTTACATGCATTGTGCTCCAATATACGTCTTGTCTTGTTTCCAGCCATAACGACATTTGGTCTATGTAACGTCATAGCACGTTGTGCCAAAACGGCCCATGAATTTCCGGCGCATGTGTGACTTGCTCGGTTTAATGAAGTGCAGATATTGGGCTACAGCACAAAGCGCGCGCTGTCGCGTGCATCTTGATTGCGTCATCGTCATGCTTTGACCGTTGTTATAACCAGCTACTACTCTATCAGTTCTACTCTTACGTACTGGGGTCCTAGTCAACATGACAATCTTTAATCTAAGACGCCAGTCGAAACTTAAATAACGTATGGATAGTCACATGACTTTTTAGTAGCATCTGTCTTCCTATGTACGATTGTCATAATGGGTAACCCTGGTATAGTTTAAACAATGTTCAATTCAATGAATTTCAATGAATGGAGACCCCGCACAAATTTTTCACTAACTTTGTTGGGATATTAACCTGATGTTATTTAATGATTTTGCTCGGAAAATAATTCGTCAAGTTTTAATTCGTTTGTGCTACTTGAATATAATATTAAGGACGTAAATCCATAGTTTTAAATAAAAATACCGTAAAAAAGTTATTATAGAATTTTCCAAAACCCTCACTGGTTTTGAACGTTGACTGAGCAGATTTCCAGTGCAAAGTGTGCAAGTAAAAAGTTCTCTCCTAGGATATTGTTGGAGACTGCATAATATGTCGTTTACATACTTGTCAACATTTCAGGTAAATTGGGCTGAGCACATGTGGTTAACTTGGTAACAATGCATATGAATTATCTGTTAGCGAAATAGCAATCATTGCCGACTTGGCTTTCTCGACGGAAGGCCGAGTGACTCGAAATCCGTAGGCAAAGCCCTTCGTCACTGTCCAATTGTCCATATAACCTCACTGTCAGTACCGGACGATGCTGTAACGTATACTTTATCCGGCTTATTTATCAAAGTGTTTGTGTAAGGGATAGTTTTGGAGAGCAAAAACTAAACGGGCGGCTTTGAGGAAGATTTTATGACAGATGAACCAAAATGGATTATAATAAATGAGAACAAAATAAGCTTATACAGTATAAAAAGTAAAACTAAAACCATACAGACGTCGATAGTTGGAATTTATTAGAGTCTTGCACACTCCACCGAGTGCTGATATGAGAATCAATTAATATACTACCATGCAAGCCTTAGTAATGAAAATAGAAGGTTAGAAGTTCAGTCACAAACGAGATATGATAGAACTACTGTATAATGTTAATTACGTCGTTATATTTGCCAGATGGTCATAGGTCAGATATAAATTTCGTTAGTCTTTTTCTCTCGGGCGGTAACTTGCAGTATGTTATAATTATGAAGTCTGATGAACCTCAGCTAAGGTTTCATAGGATGTTAAAGGTCTTGAACTAAGAACAGAATATTTTCTACTGATAGAGAATTTATCTATCTATTTTTTTGCTTATTTACTTAATTAATTTTATCACTCATTAATATAGTTTTACTTAATAAAATTATTGCTTCTCAAAATGTAACCTTCATTATTAATAATACTATTGCATATTAACACATTTTTGTAGAACAATTGTGTTATTTACTGGGGCAGATAGGTACGCTTCTTATTCCACGCACTTCGGGCTGCCCGAGCCGGCCACGATAAATTATCCATTGTTGGGCGTCGTATTCAAGAGCCGTTTTTGTTCAATTCTTCGTCTCTTCGTCAATGGGAAATTTATTGCCTCCTCTGCCGAATTCAAATATGGCCGATTATATCCCGTGAAGTTAAGTGTTCTCTGCCCACTCAGGTGGTTAAGGTTATGCTAATTTTCTAATTTTCATTCCTGTTCACTTACCTACTTGAATTATAAGTTCTTCTTTTCAAAATTGATAATTTAGAAATTATAGCCAATGCTTTTGCAATCTTAGCCTTAGGTATAAAATGCATATTTATGTTAAAATGAAATCCGTGAATACTCGTTTTTATTCTATTAAAAACAAAGAAAGAAGAAACATGATGTGTTCTGTCAAAATACACGTATTTAAATATATATCGACTGTGTGTTAAAAACTTAATAAATCCTCACGAGTATCGCGCCTTGTACGTGTTTTACTTCTGTGCAACGTAATTTTATAAATATCGAAGAAAACATTGCGCGGGCTTACCTTCGACTCATTAACCCAGTGAAATGGCTTTTAAATTCAATTTGAACAAGCATGATTGTAACTCACCCTGTTTGATAACAAACAACTATCCAGGCCCATTCCAATTGCTTATCAAGCTACGGCGAGCGCTCGTATCAACTGAACCAGTATACTTATGTAGGTATTAATTTGTTTTCCATGTTTTTCACATGTTCTTAGAAGTGACGTCACTTTTTAATGTATGTAGGTACAGTCAGCATCATAAGTAACGTCAAAAGTATCTACCATTCTGTGATAGCTTAACAAAAAGAGATATGTATAGAACAATTAAAATGTTAGATACCTTTGAACGCGAACTGTCGAGATATATCTTTGGAAAATTATTCCAGGCAGATACTTTTGCGTTGCGTTGTTTCATACGCGACTATTGATGCTTAACTACTCTACCATTTTCCAGCGCTGAGTACAAATGAATATTCGACTCGGATTTTGTTTTCTGCATTGCTTTAGATGAAGTTACATAAAAGCCAAAAAGCACATTATATGCCTGACATGAAACCCATTTAACCTGGTATCTTGAGACGAACAATCGCTTGTGCTAAAAGATGCAACTAACAGCCCAGGAGCAAGCCAGTTTATTGTGAAGCGTTTATGATATACGTACGAGTATATTTGCGAACTTGCGGGAACAACTTATCACATACATTTCCTTGTTGCACGGCTTAGTTTGACACCAAATATTTGACGAAACTTTTAATTGAAATATTAATGTAGGGTGTTTGGGTTAATGAAGCTGTAGTAAATACTACAGCTTCATTAACCCAAACACCCTACAAAATGTACAAATTATTTGTTTACTTTTATTTAAGTACCTAAAGATACAGAGTATAGGTAGGTACAAGCTTTTTCATGATGTGAAGATTTTTTGTCTATTTTTCCTTTCGTGCTTAAACGGTCGTTAGCTGAAGGTTGCGGTATTCTTACGTTTACAGTTGTTTTTTAGGGTTCTGCACCCAAACGGCAAAAACGGGACCCTATTACTAAGACTCCACTGTCCGTTTGTCGGTCACCAAGCTGTATCTTATGAACCGTGATTGCTATATAGACAGTTGAATTTTTCACAGATGATGTATTTCTGTTGCCGTTATAAATAAAAGTACTAAAAACAGAATAAAATAAATAGTGATATTTTTGCCGTTTTTTGTAACCCTTCGTGCACGAGCCCGGCTCGCTCTTGGCCGGTTTTTTTATATCTTTCCAAAAAATAGGGTAGTAGAGTTTCGTATCTTCGCCTGGATTTTGACACTTTTCACAAAAAATCTCTCAAATTTGAAAGCATTTTAATCCGTTAAGGCGAAAAAACGTTTTTTAGTACTCCTAACTATCAGTATACACCACTAAAACTTAGAATTTCATTGGTTAAGTTGGTAATAAATGGCCCCAAAGGCAATAGGCGATGTTTGGGTATTTTTCCCAATCTTCGCCTATGGCATGCCTTGCCGCTAATACTTACTTTTCTGTGAAGTCGTATCTCCTTGGAATGTGCTAATATACTATGAACCTTAACTACACCAGACTAGGCATATTTTTAAAAAACGGGGTAGTAGGCGAAGTTTGGTAACAGTCTGAAGTTTTCATACATTTTCTATAATGTAGCTAGGGCTGCCAAAAATTAACCAACATGTCAAATAAAGGGGAGTAATGGTTTATAAGTTAAAAAAAATAAATATTTTTAGCAAAATTGTTTAATTGTTGCAAAATTGTTGTTATTCCCGTAATTGACATCAAATCAACCTTATTTACTCAAAGTGGGACATAAAAATACCTATTTGGTACCTACTCAACATCGGTAAGAGTGGAAATAAACATTTGCATATAGCGTAAACCAAAATAACCAAACATAAGAAAATATTTAAATTTGGAAACAAGTAATGTCATCCACCAACGAATGTGGTACAAAAACTTTGTCAACCCTAGGGGTAGGCGAAATTTGGCAACAAGATGGACGCAAAGTACCCTCACCAATGTTTTATCCACTTGTGACTTCTAAACGTAAGCTAGCCATTAAATAATTGTTTCATATGAAAAAGAAATAGTTATAGGATATAATCATGTAAAGTCAAAAAAGTGCAGGCCGTTTTTCGAGACATGCGTCGCTTAATGACATAGTCCGTCGGTCTCTTGCCACCATCAATGTGCCTGCTCTTCTTGAGCCGACTGGCATTATCAGAGATGATGGCAAGAGGCCCGATGGAGTGTCCTTAGTTCCTTGGAGCTTGGGACGGATGTTGGTGTGGGATGCTACCTGCGTAGACATACTGGCACCGTCCCACCTCCAACGGACTACTGTAAAAGCGGGCGGAGCGGCGGAAAGCGCCGAAATTCTAAAACGTAACAAATATAAGAGCCTCGGTAGAGAGTACCATTTTGTACCATTTGGTGTTGAAACTCTAGGTCCATGGGGTCCCAGCGCGCATAAGTTTTTCGCAGAAATCGCGAAGCGTCTGGTTGACGTAACTGGTGACCGAAGAGCTGGCGGCTACCTCGCACAACGTATCAGCATTGCGATACAGCGAGGAAATGCCGCCAGCATCCTTGGTACAATGCCTCAAGGGCCTATTTTAGATTTAAGCTAGTTATTAATTTCGTTTAGTAGTACCACTGTATGTATATTGTATGTAAATAAATGAGTTACTTTCGCATCATGTAAAAAGTTTAACATTACCGGGTCCGTATTACCATTTAAAACTGAAGTTAAAACACTGGTTTAAAAAAACGTGTGGTCGGTGTCACGAAAAAACCTCACTAAAGGTCAACTGTGTGAAGTTATCCGCAGATTGTTCGAAGAATGTTGACACCCGTAAAAAATACTTTGTATTTAGCAGTTTTATGTAAGGCTTACATTAATAACATTTTGTTAATGGCAACTTATGTCAAACTAGGCGAAAATAGGTAGCGCAGGCAAAGATACGAAACTCTACGGTAGTTGTTATTACGAAAGTACTTAATTTTTCTGGAGTTTGTTGTTTGTTTGTTGTTTACGGGAGCCCGGAGTAAAGACCCCGCAACATAATATAATAGCGGTTTTGGTACTATTTACGTACTTAATTTATTCAAAATGCTGTACTTACTTTAAAGCTGAACTGTTTGCAATCGTAATCAAAGCAAACTGCTGACTCGCTGACTAACGCTGAAGGAAGTTTTCACTATTGTCCTTTAGAGGGGCTTAAGGTCGGTCTGAATGAAGATGTAGGTACGTAAGCAGTGGCCGTAATCCGCAGGCTGGTCTATCCGACCGCCGTCAGCCGGTTGACCTCACTCGCTCCGCCCGCCGCCTTTCGACTCGTTACTTTTGTGAGCACCGGATCTCATCTATCATTTTCCACCGGAATCGATGACCTTTCACTTGGTGTAACGAAGATTTCCATTAAGGATATCAATGTTGGGTACTATGCAATTATTGTTTTTGTTATATTGAAACTATAAGTGTTTCCATTTCTTGACTATTACAAGTCCAAGAACTCTCATTGGTAAACATCTTGTTTACATCGCTGTGATATTCTAGTACAAGGTACATAGATGAGTATATACGAATCAGCTTCATGGAGTCAAGCCTTCTACCAGTCCGTAGTACATAATAATAACTTCCTACCAACTGCTCTAGTTAAATGGTACTTTTCACTTAAAAACTACTTTTGATTTTGTATCTGTTATTCAATTACTAAGACTTAAGTACCTATATATTATTTTACAGAAAATCACAAAATACCTAATAACATTATCTCCGCAAATTTGCTACAAGGTTAACATTGTTTTTATGATAACGTATTTATCTTCTACGTTACCTACATTTTTTGTTATTATTTCGTAAAACAAAACGTACGTTCAATAATCGCCACGGGAGGCTGTCACAAACAGACTTTAGGCGCTTTGAATACCTTAATGAATTTAATTTCCGTTGAAACTTCCTACACATTAATTTTTTGTTACTTACCTACATTGGACCAGACGCCAGCAATCACATTGAAGGGCCTAGTATTTTTATTTTACAGAAACTCTAAAAGTTACTGATTTACTGTTCCCGCAATTACAATTCATTGTACTAAATTGAATGTAGCTATGACAAGTTTTGAACATCCAATCAGTGCACATGCGATTCACAACGGATATACTATGCTAAGTATCTTGCCGTGCGTTGTTATTTTATTTTTAATTCCTTATTATGAGCTCCAAATAAGGTCAAACACACTTAAGGTCACTTCTCTGAAAAACGTCAAAAGTTAACGACCTGGGTACATATATAGGTTAGCATTTTTTTCTTATTTGACCCGCTAGTACCTAATGAAAAAATTGATCCCGCCTCTATGCGTGCAGTTCAAATTTTTGCTTTTAATTCTCTTAACTTTGCTATGTCTACAGGGACAGAGAAATCGTAGGTAAGCTTACATTGCTCACTTCGTACATCAGTTTACTTGCACCAGTTTTCGCAAAACTATGTAAGAAGTGAGAACTCTAAGCTTACTAACTCTTTATGACAGGAAATACGCAAACAAGTTAAGAATACAATAAAATATGAACCTATAAGATCTATTGAACCATGATTCGAGTATTTTCTACTTATTGCAAAAGAAAAATGAACCATCGCTGTCTGACAGATGATTTTACGAGTCGTCTGAAAGATCAGGCCAGGCAACAATCGTTATTCAATAAGTATTATGACTCACCGGTTACACTTATTGACAGGCCCGTCCCCGCTATTCCGATACCGTTTGTTGTCCAGCGGTGATTGATTAAATACTTTATCTGGATTTCCATTCGAACTAAACAAATATTTTATTTCGTCTGAACAACAGATCGTATTGAACGGATATTACGTGGAAAGTCAAAGCAATACATTTAGAAAAAAATGCTTTAAGGTTACGAATTATATTGTTTTCAGGCACGTAACTAAATGAGATCAAAGAGATTATTCAATAAATATGAGAAGTGCTTTACAAGATTTTAGTTAATTGATATTAAAACCATTTATAATTAAGTGCTTAAATAATTTGAGAATCATAAGAACAACTATAAATTATTGCCTAAACAAAGAGTATTGTCGATAAATACTTTCCTGTTATTTACTTGTTTCTAATTTATTTCGAATTTATTTACGAATACTCGTACTACAAGTTTAATTTACTTTGTGGAATTATTGCTTGTGGAATTGCCTAATAAGGTCTTAATCGATTCTTTTTTTGTATCCCGACTGACTTTAATTACAACCTCTCTTCAAGAAAGATGGTTTTGACGCAAAAAAAAACTGTAGTTGGCCCGTATAGTTAAGGTACTTATATAATTTTATCTTGAAAACTAGTTCGTGACATCCTTAGATAAATAACAAATTGAAACTCAGAAACGCCAATTTATTTTTGCTCATATAATCATTAGGGCACAGTATTTTTTTACCTTATTGAAAATTAAATCCGAAATATATTTATGTTAAAAGAAATCCACTTTTCCTCGTATTACCCATTCTTAGGTACACGAAAATATGAGTACTTGTAGTTAATTAGATATGTCAGTGTCAAATGTGACGTTTCTTCAAACAAAAACGTCACTTTTGACACTAAACATCGAATCCATATCGTTTTTAGATCTATTCATTGACGTATCTTAAAGTTCGAATCGGGCCGTAGGTATATTTTTATTTCCAGGTCCGTTCTGTGCGGCCTGACGCTGACAGCATAGGTACCTACTTACGACCTTTTCAGTTTACCTGTGACATATACAAACCGTTTCGCAACGAACATTGTTCCAGCTCCGGATGTTGTTGCAACAGAGTAGGGAAAAATAGAAAAGCACCTGAAAACAAAAGCTGGGCTAGGTCAGTTTCATACATTATACGTATATTAAACTTCCAACGGCGCCTTATACTGGCCATAAATAACAAGCCTTTGAATATCAACGATTATGAAACTAAAATGCGCTTTATGAAGTGTTTTACTGTTTTTGGTACAGTAATAAGATACATGTTAATTGTTTAAATGGGTTGAGGAAGGTACGTTACCTACACGCCTAACATGGGTGGCTTGAATCTAATTACTTAAAGCGTTGATAATATGCATGTCTTTATCCTCTCATTTAGAGAAAGGAAACCGCTCGTCGTTACCAGAGCGGGCAGCTAATTAATTTGCTGCGAGAATATGGTGTAGGTAAATATCCTCGGCCTGTTTAACTTTTAAATTTGAGTGTACGTATACAATAACATGTAGTTGTAGGTAGTACGAGTACATTTAAATCGCTTTACAAATTCCTTTATCTATAGCAGCGGTCGGCAACCTTTTTTTGCGTAGTTTTAGTAGCGTAGTTAACGATGAGTACGTTGACGCGGGCCGTACTTTGTTAATATTTATGACTTTATCAGACATTGTCGTTTCTCAATATTACATAGCCAGAGAGGCTCGCAGGCCGCAAGTGACAGTTTCACGAGCCGCATGCGGCCCGCGGGCCGCAGGTTGCCGACCGCCGATCTATAGCAATAGTAATATAATTATTTATCTGTAAGTTTTTTTTCTTGCTTATTACCATAATCTGTCGTCCCGTCCGTCGGCAATTCGGTAGAATAGCTATTCCTTTACTCAGACAGGTCACTAAATATATTCCAAATAACTGTTTAAAAGATTGAGAGAAATCAAGAAAGTAGGTCATTTCTTGTGCTCGAGTCGTTTAGGGCAGAACGCAGCGCGGCAACTCCCTGGGTTGTAATTAATCTGGTTCCTCGTGGAACCGAGGTTTTCTGAGGCTAGCGATTACCAACTGGAGTAATGAGTACTGAAGACCTCGCGTTGATTGGTGTCTTTAATATGCATGGGACCGTTATAGAGACTGTGGAATAGATACGCGCTACAGCCGCTAAAACCAATCGACCCTCGCTCCGGTATTACAAGTAGGTACAAACTTTAGCGAATCTAATAGTTTGATAATCAAAGAGATCTTCAGTTTCAAGTTGCGTCTAATTTGTGTTTAAGTTATGGTGATTACAAACTTGTCGACATAAACATTACCGATCGGAATTTTATGTTTACATAATTACATTACCTCGTTTATGTTTCGCTTTAGATGAATTCATATTTACTCGTTCTGACTGGATAGACTATTATTGCGAAGAATGATAACTGGAATCTACTTTTCTCATAATACCTGCAATCATACTTTGTAAGCGTAATATTTATTGAACATTTATTACCAGACTGATAAACGCCCAAAATTAACTTCGTAATTTGAGTTATATTATTTTTATCTCAGAAACTCTTACTGTGTCTATAAAAAGAAATAAATATAGCGCACACCTTCCTCCACTTATCATTCCCGTTGGCTGTTTCAAAAGAAAACAGGTATCGCATTGTTATTTTTATAAATAAAAGAACGCTCCTAAATGTCGAGGTGGAACATTACTATTGCTCCTATTTTGTACCCTCGAAAAAACAAATTGTTATTACAGAAGACGTGATAAATATGTGGTTGAGAACCTAGCTGCCTAGTTGGTATTCACATAAATATCTCCGACAACCTTTTTCTCGGGCTATAAGGAATCTATTCTATTTTGCGTTTGTTCTCCCGTTCGTAAACCTACTTCAAAGCGGTTTCTTTCTATCTATTGCTACTTTGAATTACTTTTTATGCTGAATAATGTTTAGTATTCCTACTGCGTCTTAAGTTGTTGACTATACTTCTGGTGTTGCCAGTTTCCTCGTGTTTCAGTTTGCGTGTAGCCATTTATTTCATAATATCTATCATGATACAGTTCATCGGGTGTTTGCGGTCTCAGCCCAATACGCTTCCGCCACAGCATTTGTCAGTGGTTCGACAGATTTATCCCGTCCACTACGATGTTTTATTCCGACATCTGATTTATTATAACGTTAAGTACCTACGCAAAATTCAGCGCCGTACAATGTACCTACATACGTACCTGCTGCAGGTCGAGTCTTTGTTACTGCGTTCGAAAACAAATTCACTTTTTTCTCAGAACATTGCCCGGAAATGAGAAAATATTTGCAGAGTAATTTGATTTGTTCCGATGTAAATATTCCTGTTTACGTATTTTTCATCTGATCGAATTATGTCGACTTAAATGTTCGAACTCAAATAAAGTCAAATTGGAAGACTTGAGCCTGAATAAGTAGTTCTATTTACAGTACTTAAAGTTGGCAAACCAATCATGTCATATTTTTAATATATGTAGATGAACCCTATAAGTGCGATTTAGAATAAGTAAGGCATTCTCGTAGCGCAACCTGGAGCGACATTTATCTTACGAACATAATCACATCTTGATTTGACTTTAGCTATGTATTTAAATGTACTGTGCGAGGCCAATTCTGTTTTTAATGATTTGATAAAGTTTTCATCTTCTTTTGAAAAGAGCTTGAGTAGTGTCATTAGTTACCTTACGCACACCAATACGTGCGAGACAACTTGATTGCTTGCGTTGAATGGTGTGCGCGAAATACAATCACAGTAGTTTCATTAAGCATTATGCATTATCTATTGTTTAGCTCATCTTATACTTTTAAACGAGCAATTCTTGTTTATTTATATATATTATGGATCTCGGAAACGGCTTTAACGATTTCTAAGAAATTTGCTATATGGGGGTTTTCGAGGGCGATAAATCGATCTAGCTAGGTCTTATCTCTGGGAAAACGCGTATCAATAAATAAATCAACCAATCAAAATATTTATTTGCATAAATAAGGGTACAATGGGTGGTACAATACAAAGTTTTCATTCTCATTCCTTATTTTACCATAATATGGCGTACAAATATTCAATACGTTACATTAAATTTAACTAATTCCCATACGAGTAGAGCTATATGTACATACATGCATTGTTATAATCTAAGTATGTGCTTTGTGTATATGTGTCTTGCAAATCCAGTAATTTCGTCCGTTTTCATGAATGACTATTATATTATATTAAAATCATTTGTAGATAGCTACGTGTGTGTTATTTTGTTAGCAGTGGGAGTGGCCTGGTAGTGGTGCTGCCGTTAAACTCGGCCACCGTGGCGGGTTTTTATCTCTGCCGGGCAGCCCGCCCATTCCGCGACACCCGCGATGTCAACACTAACCGACCGAACCACATTGCCCTAGAGAAAAAAATACAGAGTGCTCAGTCCATACATCAGTTTTGGTACCAAAACGACTATTATTTTCACAGTCGACATCTAGCATCGAGTAGCGGAATTATCAGTACTGCTACTTGACAATAGATGTTGCAACGACCGAAAAGTCTAAAGCTCAACAATTTTCAGCTAGTATTATAACCGGATTAACCGGAACTCTATTTTCAACTCCTTCTGCTTTCAATATTAGTTGTAAATTGTTATTCAATACAATTTTCGTGAGTTGCGACACTAGAGAATTCTAGTAGGTATCAAGTAGGGTAATTAATAATAATTCCGCTACTCGATGCTAGATGTCTACTGCGAAAATAATAGTCGTTTTGGTACCAAAACTGATGTATGGAGTGAGCACTCTATTCTTACTATATTTCTCTATGACATAGCTCACTATTTTATGACAGGGTGCGATTTTGAAGACGTCAACATTCGCAATAAAAAAATTGTAGATAAAGACCCTATGTAAAGAGGATTGGAAAACAATTTCTTTACATTTCTATATATTTGAAAATGTAACCACAGAAACTCTGAAAAAAAAACAAAGGGTTGCACTCCGGGAGTGCCGACAGAAGTGAAAACTCAATGACTAGTCCAAAATGTCTGCAGCACTATGTATAATTGACCCATCTTCCTTTCTATTGAAAAACTTTAGTTCCGAAATTGCTGGCCAGTGAGCTTAAATTTGTAGCGTTAATTGTTTAAAATTCGAATAGAAATTAAGATAATATTTATTCATTTAAAACTTATGCTAATTTGATTTATACAATGGTAATTATACAATTTATACTTAAATACTAGTTCATTCATGGATTCAAGTTAAAAATAGGTAAAGATCAATTTAACAACTTTAATACCGATACAAATGTGTATTTTCTGTCTCTAATGGAAATTTGATAACAATACCTAAACTAAGTAAACATTTACTTGTATCTTAGGTACGGACGTTTTGTAGGTCAGTGTATAAGTGGGAAAGTGCTTACCAAACAAGATGATTATTTATTTATAATAACAATAAACTATATGACTATGACTATCTTCTACTCTTAAGAACGTTAAGTGGTGACATACTTAACAATTTGTTTGTACACACATATAAATCTCTCCAACTTTTGTTAACTTCTATTTGACTATTTCTAGTAGTCTTTCTGTGTCCTCGTACGTCTTGCCAATGAGCAACGTTTGTACCGCTTTTATGCAGACTTTACTGGGCATTGGGTAAATATTCAATAGCAGATTGAATTTAGTGTAAAGGAAATTGTAAAGTTACCTTGCAGACCTCGCATCTAAATATATTTGGTCAAGATATTTTGAGTTTTATTCACCAGCACTAGAGTTCACTTTTATTAGCGATTTCATCAAGATGTAGCTTTCTTGTACTATATTGGAGTGATATAAAGTTAGAATGTAACTGTGAGATCCTCGTATTTCAGCCCGTACAAGATTAGAACATTGAGCATTATTGCTTAATATAAAAGTCCAGTTTTAAATAATTGACCTGATTATGATACGTTATGACAGTATGACTAAAGTTCTTTGGTGAATAATATTGTCCGTCACACATAACATAACGTCACGCAAGCGCCCTGCGCCGCCTACATGAAACAGCAGGCTCAGGCATACATTTTCGCCGTGCGGTAGAAAGAGAGGAGAGACGCCTTACGCGTTACGCCTTACGCTGTCTCGAGTTTATAATTTTTTCCCCACCTCAAAAAGTGCTCAGCGCCGCTAAAGAAGTTTTCACTTCAAAAAACTAATAATTAAGGCTTGATTTATTTTATCTTGGAGAGCGATGGCATTATCCACACTTCTAATCCCGCTGTGAATTATTCTGAAAGTTTGTTAGCCGCGGCCACATTAAGCCCGTAAGACTTCATGTCCCGTGGTGTAATGCCGGGGATTAAACTAAATAGATCTCATTACTGTTGCGCATTTACCAATAAAAAAATAGTAACAACAAAAACACAGAATCAAGCTCAGGCTTTATAGATGACGGCTATCATAAATTCACCGACATTCACTAGTAACGCTACGGCGTAGCGTAGCTTGTGGCATGGTATTCCCGTAGCAAGACTATTTGTAGAGGTGTGAATGATCACCAGTTAAGTAGCCAATAGTACTAAATTTGTTACTAAAATAGCAGGTAAGCTTGAACAGATGTGTTACATGCCAATTTTATTAACACTTAGGTCTAGTTAAAACAGAATATTTTGAAGGAGAGGAAGGTAGTCTTTTGATTTGACCCTAAACGATAACTGTCTATACATGATTTACCCTATCAGCTCTCCAAAATCCGACTTCGTAAAAATTTACATTATTAAAGTGAAAAAAGATTCATGTATGGACACTACCACATAACGGCGGTTGATAAAGTAGTTAAGAAGCGATCCCGCTTTATCTTTTGGGACTGTTTAAGGTCTCTGCCAACTACACCGTATCATACCATGACCGTACTGTGAACGTATCAGGTACGGAATGTAACGCGATACGGACTACTATGCCCACTACACCGTGTCCACATTGTTTCATATCCGTACATAACGAGTTTTGTGCCCTTAGTAACCGCGTATCATCCCCATAGCATCCGCCTATAATCCCCGTAGCATCCGCGTTTCATCCCCTTAGTATCCGCGTTTTATTCGCGAGAGCAAGCCTCGTCAGAAAGAGCGAGCGAATAGTTATCAGATTGGCATGAGCGACCAAGAAATATGACAACGCGTTTATAAGGGGCTTAGAACGGTTACCATAAGCGGTTATAACCCGTATGCTCACCGTTTCGCCGCCTGCAAGCACCGTTCTGGCAACGAGCGTTTCGGCACCGGCAAAATATCCTCGCCGACAATTTTGGCGATCCGTGCATGGCACGCGACGGGTATGGTCGGTGACGGAACGGGCTAGTGGGCATAGTCTCATACTTTTTAATACAAAGAATATCTGTCTTCATCACGATTCCATTTTCACAGCTTTACGCAGTCAAGATATAGATCCTAGCTACATCCAGCTTATAACCGCCATTTACCGAAATAGTACAGCCGCCATAAAACTTCAGTCTTCTGGTCCACCCTTCAATATTCAAAAAGGAGTCAAACAAGGAGATCCGTTGTCGCCGAAACTGTTTACCAGCACACTAGAACAAGTCTTCCGGAAGCTCGTCCCGAGTTGGGGTGATAGGGGCCTTGTCGTCGGAAATAGAAGACTAACTAATCTTCGATTTGCCGACGACATCGTTCTATTCTCCTCGACTGCTTCCGAGCTACGATCAATGCTTGGACTTCGGATGAACATGTCGAAGACCAAGCTAATGACAAATAGCAGCACCCCACGTAGGATTGAGATAAACGGAGAATCGGTTGCATATGTCCAGGAGTACATTTACTTGGGCCAACTAGTTTCCTTCCAGGCGCGACAAGAGAAGGAAGTCGAAACATGGACTGAAAACGCCTGGAGGAGCTATTGGTCCATGAAATATCTGATGAAAGGCGATCTCCCCCTGTCACTTAAGCGGAGACTCATGGACTAATGCATACTTCCAATTCTCACCTACGGTGCACAAACTTGGTCCTTGACGGCGTGTCAGAGGTCCAAACTAGGTGTTTGCTAGCGAGCTATGGAGCGCAGCATATTAGGTGTGAAATTAATGGATCGTATCCGGAACACCACGCTGCGCTCCAGAACAAAAATAGTCGACGTAGCTCGGAAAGCGGCCAAGCTAAAGTGGGACTGGGCTGGTCATGTCTGCCGAATGCCGAGTGAGCTGTGGGCCAAAATCGCCACAGAGTGGCAGCCCAGCTCAAAACGAGGAATTGGCAGACCACGTCGGCGATGGCGAGACGAGTTAGACTCCTTTTTATTGGGAATGGCCAGGGACTGCACAGGATCGGGAAGACTGGAAAAAGTGGGGGGAGGCCTTTGCCCAGCAGTGGGACATTATAGGCTCCCAATAATAATAACACATTTCGCTCAATACAGCAAATTGGACAATACAATACTGAGGATCGACGACAACGTCTCATTACGGCGTCAATAACGGTATTTACAAGGCCCATAATTTAGAAAGAGACAAACATAATGAATTAATTGACACTCCCATAGGTAAAAATAAAGAGATAAAAACTGTAAATTTAAAATGACTTTGTCAGTTTCGTGTCTATGAATGACACGACGTGTTATTTTGACTTCTGTCTTCTGTGGAATCCTTTTATATTGTAGCGCTTAGTCAATATAATCTAGCTACATATATAAAACACAATAGTAAAACAATTAAACCCAAGTCAAAGGGGGAAGCCCGAAATGTTTTACCTACAATAAATTGCGATTAATTACGTTTTTGTCCGTCTCCGGCGATGTTTTTGTCAACGGAATTTCAATTAAGAGTTTTGTCATTTGTTTCCTAACTGTAAACGAAAATTAATTAATGATTTACGAACAATAGTGACAGTTATTCGAAAAGTGACCCGTTAGTTGTTTAGCCGTAAACAAAATGATAAGTACTTGTGCGGCCCGCAATCGGCACCAAGTGACCGCACCCGCTTTGTTCGAGGGTCTTTCATGCCGCCACTCCTCGCTCGACTGTGTTTGTATTTTGTTCACGAACTTTCCGAATATATTATTTTGTAGTGGCGCCTACATACAGATGTGGAAGAAACTGATTTAAGAGTACCCATTCAATGAGGCTTTAAAAGCCTCAGTGGGTGTTTCCGACATTCGTCTACATACATGTTTGGGATTCTAAGTCTAGGTTTTTCCACCGACACACTATTTAAATAACGTCGTTTTCAATGCGATGAAAGTTAAGTGTTTACGAATATTTTTGTGACGTTCTTTTTGTACACGGATATATTTAAAACCTAAAACTCACCAACATACGAAATATATGACACCAAAGAATATGTATTAATAGAATTTCGATTCGAAGAGAATCTTTCTTCAACCAGAAATATCATATCTTTTGACAACAGGAATATATAGTCTTTGTGTATATAACTACCTATTAAAAATCATATCTTTGGCTGAAATGTTAATTTGGATCTAATGATATTATGAAATACAATCCCATTTAGGTACTAAATATATTTGTATCACAATGAGTAACAATTAGATAACGTCAAATTCACTGTATTTTGAAGGGAATGACTAATTAGTAGGTACGACTTTGTAAACCATTTGTCGTAAGTATAATAGACCCTTTGTCGTACCAGATATTGCAGGTCACTCTACTAAATTAGGCTTTACTCTCGTGTAATCGTACTATCGATCAGAGCAAACTTTCTTCTTTCTTTCTTCTTCATAGATTATATTGGTTTGCGCAAACACTGTAAAGTTCAAAGGCTTATTAGTAATCTGATAACGTGTGTTCATCAACATTAATGTTGTCCGTTTTTCTCGCGGAAGCGGGGCTCAGAAGTTTTAAACCGCCGGCGCGTGCAATATATTCCAATGAAGTTTGATGTTAGTAATCGGGTTGGCATCGAGTTAACTGGAACACCGAAAACATTTGACTATTCATAAATTTCAACCAGACCCCGCACGGAACTCCGTCGCAGCCTCATTAACGTAAAAGTGGCGATAAACTTGTAGATCGCCGGGCACTGTGCCGTTATAGAGTTGTTAGTGAACGCGATTTTGTTCACATTTACTTGCCTTTTTATTATATAAATCGTTACTGAGCTGACTAGACTCTAGAGTTCACATTGCGACGAATTTTGTGGAAAACCGTTTATATTTTGTTCATGAAATCGGATATTTTTCCAATGGATCTTTTTCCGTGTTCGGGTATAAATTTGTAATATTTGAATAGATGAGTCAAACACAAAACTGTGTTCACGTCTTTTCTGTTGACATACCCAAACATTAGAGGCAAAAGTACAGTTCTGACGAACACACACGTTTTCTCTCCTGTGGACAAGAGTTAACAGCTTGTGGGTAATGATTTTATCATACTTATCGAAATTAAAGGAGTACCTACCTTTTCATGTAGGGTTAAATAAAAAATTAACCATAATAGCCCTTACTTATCTTTTGGGTATGTCTACAGGAAAGACGTGAACACAGTTTTGTGTTAGACACCATATCTATCATTAAAATATGAACTCACTAATGAATTGTGTTGTTTAGACAAAGAATATTTGCCGTAGCATAAAAAATCGTATCTCTTATCTATATTGTGACAAAACGCCTTAAAATGATGACATAAAATAAACTGCTGTCCCCTGGCGAATCTCAGATCTGGCCGTAACGATGAAAGGGATATACCCGCGTTGCCTATAAATGAATATTTAGCATTTTTTGTTGCGCGGCGACGAATCGTCATGTCGATCGGCCTGCGGAAACAAAAGACAACAATTTGCATTTTAACTAGCTGATAACTGGACCTGCCCGGCCGTGGGTCAAATGTCCACTGGACCTGCAGGAGATTACAATCTCTTTCTTACAATACAATACAAGTACTCTTTATTGCTCACCTTAGTAAAAGAAAACAATACAAAAGAAAGCAGAAACACAAGCAGAGGTAAACAACAGGCGGTCTTATCGCTAAAAAGCAATCTCTTCCAGACAACCTTTAGGTTCTCTGGCTTTCTTAGTTTGTATACACAACCAAAAGCTTTATTTTTGCATCAAGCCTTGTTTTTTTTTTCGCGTTTCGCCCTCTGCATGGAACCATACATGCTTGTTTTATGGAATCCGACCATCTTGCACGGGCTCTTTCTCTAGCGCGCTTGCCTTCAACTTGCCCCAGTATGATGTCACGTTCGAGGCTGTGGTGTGGCGACCGCATGATGTGCCCAAAGAATTTAAGAGCCCTCCCCTGGCAGATTGTTGAGAGTCGTTTGGTGATTTTTAGTTCTTTCAGAATAGACTCATTTAATAAATCACAAATAATAATTCAATATAAATATTAAAGTGATGCACTCGCATATATGTGACCGAATGAAAGGCGCGAGCGCGTTTACGCAATAAAAACGCTTTCATATTATTTGAAATAAGAATAAGGCTTAAAACCGAATTAAGTAAGTAAATATTCTTTATTGCGCCAATAATTATACATTTTACATACATGTAAAACTACAAAGAAATTTTAAAGGAAAATGTAGGTAACCAGGTACAGGCATAGTAACATTTTTAAATAGTATGTTCATTTATTATGGGTAATAAATTAAGGATTACCTCTTTCATTAAAATACCGAGTAGAAAGCTTAATTTAGTTAGAACGTTCTGTTTTGTGCGGTCGTTTTCCTAAGAATCTGCAGGCATAAATAACCTTACAAAGCCAACAGCATTGTTTCAAAAGCATAACTCGTCGGCTGAGATTACGTTTGTGCCATATCCGCATTTTACTACCTATAGGATAATTACACTCTGTTAACAGAAAATTATCACAAAAGTGTGACATATCCACAACTTTTGTGTCATATCATATATTATGCGTTTGACATTTACTCATCAAAAACGGATATGGCAATAATAAAAATGCTTTTATTTCATGATTAACACTATATTCAAAATATTTGTATGGTACTATAAATAGTAAACATATGTGCCTAAATGATAAATACGTTCAATATTTCCTAAATGTAAAACTTTCCGAAAAATATTTTTTTTTGCTTGTTTTCGCTCTCCTGCAAACCATGTAAGCGTATGGCACAAACGTATTCTCACCCGACGAACTACGAGAACCCAAGTACATAGTACAACTACATACATAATTACTACTTAACTACCTATTATGTTAAACACGTAATTTCACTGATCGAACGAGTTGGGAAAACATACACGTAATTTCACTGATCGAACGAGTTGGGAAAACATTTATGTAGATAAGTCGATATTTTAAATGTTAATCTCATACCTATATATAACGTATATATATCTATATCATTACCCAATTTCACCTTCTTTATAAACAGCGTTGCTTGAAATAAATCAGCAAAAAAGCCTGCATTAATTCTGAGGCGTGAATTAAAAAAGTTATACGGATTTTGAGTGAGTTATTGTGCAGTGCTCAGGGGCGGTTCCTAGGGAATACGGAACACTGACGGAGCACTCCCGTATTTTTTTTTGTTTCCATGAACTCGTTTACGTGTCGAATAATCTACGAATCAAATAATAATGCATAATTTAATTTCACAGTAGCTCCGTGTCAGAAAATTCCACCATGATTTCGTTTTGCTCCTTGAGAATAAATCGCTAAACATTGGTGTAGCTGTAAGAACATTAGGTTTGTAAATAGTAGGCGTCAAGTATTTGCAGTGCAGTTACCTGTTTGGTGAAGTGTGATGGATCGTAATCGTTGTGACCATGTTTGCGTGTGTGTGACCCATGGCTAATTCTCCGGACTTGGGTCAGCTTGCTGCCAGCCTGCTCCGGCTCATTATAGGTAAGTTTTTGTTAATATATCATCCAGTTTTTAATTTACATATTCGATCAAGGCATTTTTGTACTTTTAATAACAAAATACTCGTAATATGAAATTCCTTATAAGTATGGTTTCCGTAAATGTTGTTTTAATGCGTAAGTTATTATTTTTTACTATTATTTATTATCTAATTTATTTATTGGCTAATAATTAGTCAATAAATTTTCTTTATGAGCAGCACCTATTAAATGCGAGATATCTCGTCGTAGTTTGAAATTTAAATTTATTACATTGAAATGCGAGCATGACCTAGTTCGAAATGCAAGAAGTCATATGCAAGCAAAGAATAGCAAAGGCTCTGTATTATTTTTAATCTCCTACCCGATTCAAATTCCTGTGTCTGTAAAGCCTGCGGGAAGCGTTCGCGACGCGTGTGTTTATGTACTTGTACGTTTGTAGTGACGCTGCAGAGGCACTTGGTTCGCTTCTTTGCTTTTACAAGTTTTAATCTTCCTAATGCGTCGCCTTGCGCGATTCTTTACGAACGGTCGCATACTCGCATAAGCTTACGCCAAGCGGCACTATGTTTTGTTAAATTTGTCGGTAAGAGCGTTTCGCTCTTTACACAACAGCCGGGGCTATTATTACAACCTGTGCACACTGGTTAGTTTTATAGGGTTACTTTTATTACTGCAGGAAAGTTACCTAAACTAAGAATTTGCTTTGTTTATTATAACTAAGTGTTCTCGATATGAAGATACCAGATTTATTTCCAATCTCGTGTCTATTACGGATATCAATTAATGTTTCTACTTACATAATATTATATTGGTCATGAATCCTGACCACATCAATTTTTAAAATTCTGTTCTCTTTCATTTTTCTAGACTCTTGACAGCATTGCTATTCATTCGAAATATCTAGGAGGCACCATATTTGCGATTTTGTTTCATTTATTTAATAGCGATACGTAAAAAAAATATTACATCTAATCCACATAATCAACTAATCCCTATCCTGTGAAATACAATGTATGTTCTAAAAAGTTGTAGATCATGCTCGTAAAATGCAGTAAAAGCGAAGAAAATAACAATACGAGTATATTCAGTATTGTTACATGATAGTGCCATGTCGGCATCTTTTCGCTCCCATCACATTTTATCTCCTATAACAGGCCCGTACGCTCGTATCATGCAAGAAGTTAGTAAAGGAGAAGTTTAATATGGAATATAATATAAGTAAGTAAATTGATAGATCATATAAGACTATAGGTACATTTTATATAGGATTCATAAGTAGTTAACGTCTTTATCATGCCAATGTAGGTATGGTTAACGATTCATTTATCAGATGACCATAGTTTTATTAACTTACAACCTGAATATGAAGCTATTTAATATCATAATCGAGTCCGCAAGTTTCCCTGCCCCTGTTCTAGACAATTTCTAGTGAAAATTCAGCTTTCCAGCTCAGGATGAAGTGTCAAACTCAGCATACGGGAAACTTTGAAGTTAATTATTAACTTCAGTGGTGACACATTTAATATCTGCGCCGTTGATCTCGGTGCAGGAATGAACTCTTTATTAACAGGCTGTCAAGCTAGAATGGTGTTTAGTTGGGAGAGTAATTAGTACAATGGGTGTGCAAGTAGCGGCGCGGGCGTCGCCTAGGCATGCGGCCGCCGTGTCAAGAGGGCTGTGACGCGCACTCGACCTGTGCACCTCGGGCAGCTTTTAAAAGTTTTTCGTGAACCTACAGAGGCTTTCATTAAGAAATGTTCGTGTAAGTCGGATTATTTTTAATTTCGATATACTTTTTTCACCATTTAATTCCCATGTCTAGAAGATTCAATGAGTGCCTGTCTATTTAAACACTATTACGGCACAAACACGGACTGAATCAACAGAGTTGGCTCAGCACAATTCCAGAGCACACAAAGCGGACGAAGCCTTACGAAGTGGGTGTAATTTGGCCCTTTGTGAGAGCTTTAGGATTGGCGTGTGCGACGCAATCGTCACCTAGCTCGGTAAATGAAATATGGGCCCATGTCTGCCTACGTAAGATTTAATAACAGAAGGCCGAGCCGCACCGCGTGCCGCATCTTCGATAGCCGTTCGCATGCGGAATCTTGATGCGCTCTTTTTGTGTTACCCTCTCAAACTTCATTCCGAGAGATGACTCTCCCATAAAATCGTCCGCATAACTTATCCCTCCTCACAGATTTATAATATTGCTCAGAAGGAGATATAAGTCTCCGTTTATACAATTTGAAATATTTTATGTCTTTTGAATTGTTCGGTCCATTCTTTTATCGCTTTTGTTTTATTCAGTGCGCAAAAAAACGTATAGTAGCCAAAAAATCTTGCGAGCGGTAAGTAGAGCTATTTTCAATGAGTATGATTCTTTACCATTTCATTCTTGTTGTTCCTTCTTCAGTTCATATAAGTACTATATAAATTACGTAATCGTACACGTAGCCGGCCGAGTTAGGGTTAAAATTAAAATAATACAAATATAAATACTCTTTTCACTTCTCATGCTCAAAAAGTGCACCTTTATGTCGTGCGTAGACGACATAAAATCGCATTTTATGCTCTAGAGCATAAAAGTAAAGTTTTCTTCTAAGACTAAGGTAATCGGTCTCAACAGCCAAACAGTTAAAACATATTGCACAATTTTACTGACCAATAAAATTGTGTAGATGACAAAACTTGTTATATTATTTTATTATTGCTACAATTTATTAGAAATCCGTATTTTCTGTCATTAAATTTAGTAAATCACATAAAATAGGAGTCGATTATCGTTCAAAAATGGTCCGAAATGTTTGACTTGGCAGAAAACCAAGCGTCTGAAACTCTGATCACATGTTAAAAAAAAATAAAAATAAAAAGTTAGTTGGCGGGAATTGGTTATGTATTATGTTCTTTCGCTTTACGACAATTTCGTGGTGTAAATTGCCGTGAAAAATATAATTTCATTTTCCTCGCAATCGAAGTGAAAAGCAGAGTGTACAACAAGGGCATAAATGTCCATTTTTACCCTCGTCTACTATTTTGGGCTTCGCTTCGCTCAGACCAAAAAATTGCCTCGGGTAAAAATGGGTCACTTTATGCCCTTGTTGTACAATCTACTATTATTGCACACCTGAATAGGATAAAATAATACAGAGATAATATCTTGACCCGTACGTCTTCACGTGGCTATGCTTTTGATAATATGCACTTTTTTCATCGCTAAGTTCCAGCTTATGTTGGTTATATACGTATATGAAACTATATACGAGTATGTATTATATGTACAGCGATGCATAGAACTTTGTATGCAAGGGGAGGTCAATTATCTCTACAGCTGATTATACAGTGCTGTATAGAGGTAGGTAGTACCTAAATATACTCGTGTTTATTAGTTTTAGTTTTGTTTAGGTAGGTAGTTTTAATTTTAGTTTACTTTTTATTGTAAGTTTGATATTAATTATGTTTGTAGTTTTAATTGTGTTGTATATTCCCGTTTATTACAAATTATAACGGAACTTTTACACAGCCAGTCGTACGTACCTACTTACATCGATTTACAATTTCACATTCTTAGGATACCTTGCACTTTATGTCAAATTGTCTTACATTAGTCGAACGAACGAGCGAAGCGAACGAAGTTCTTACATTCGACTTGGGACACGCGGCTGGCTAGGAGCACGTCCCGGCATTTCGATGTTTTTAAGCTGAACTATCAGAGGATAGTTTGATACTCAAGAACTTAAGTAAATTTGTTCAAATTTAAATTAAATTGGGTAAACGTGTAGTTGAGGGCATTATATTTTAGTCATTAAATTATGAGCAGGCTCGATCAAGGGGTTATTGAGCTAGAAGAGCTTAGAAGGCTAAAAAGCTATTTGTGAGGGGTCTTGCTATTCTGGTCATCTTTTTGCAAGAAAGTGTGGTCGAGTTTGGTATCAAATGAAAGTGCTCGACTTGCACTTTTATAATATCGTTTTTAAATTTACCATTTTGAAATAATTAGCAAGATAAAAATAAACATAATATAGGTATTTGACATTTGACAGGAAATATTTCGGGTTACCACAGATACAGTATCAGTTAAGGGCTCCACAGACCTTGTAAATCTTGTAATATATCCACGCGATTTTTGATCCATTGCCGCCTATAGTGGGACATAAAATAGTAGAAATTAAATAAAATGGAACTCTAAAATTTCCATACTATAGTCGGTCAAACAACTTTGTCAGTAGAAAAAGGTGCAATATTCAAATTTTCTATGGGACGATAACCCTTCGCGCCTACATTTTTTAGCCGCTTTTTCTACTGACGGAAATGGCTTGACAGACTATACATTGTTGCCATGTGTAAGCATTTTACGTCAAAAATGTGACAGCTACGTAGAAAGTGGCGGCCTCATTTATTAACCGACTTCCAAATCTCAAAAGGAGATTAGATTGTGATTTTTTTAAATATTTGTTACTCCATATCTCCGTCATTACTGGACAGATTTTGAAAATTATTTTTTTGATTGTATGTATATGCATACAGATTGGTCCCGTTTTTGTCAAAACCCAGTTCTGATGATGGGATCCATGAGGAATCGAGGGAACTCCTCAAATCTTAAAGGCATACATATAGTGATTTATGTGTTTTATCAACAAATCAAGCACATACATTCAAAAAAGTGATATTTGATGAAGTGGAACTGCTGATGATGATCAGAACGGAACTCTTCAACGAAGCATAGTTCACGTTTGGCGATTTGTCCTCTTCGTTATGTTTGTTAAGCAAGTTAAGTTTTTAAGCCACATTTTTGTCAAGCTCGAGTTCTGATGATAGGATCCACGAGTAATCGAGGGAACTCCTCAAATCTTAAAGGCATGCGTATAGAGATTTTTGTATTTTCATCAGAAAATCAAGCATTTTCATTACCTACTAGAAAAGTGGGTGGTTTTACTCCTTTTCTACATAGTGCAACATTTATGTACAATAATCTTTTCACCTCAGCAGCTCGAACAAGGGTACTTTGCTTCTTAAAAACAGTGAGCAAAATGCGATTTTGCTCACTGAGACATTTTGTCTCACTCAGTGAGCAAAATGCGATTTTGCTCACGGAGTGAGACAAAATGACATTCAAGTGACCTTTATAGTCAAATGTCATTTCAACATGCGGGGTCTAATACAAGTTCGATATACTTGGGTTCTATTATCTCTGTACCTCTAGGTATGTTCTCACTGCTTAGGGTGAAAAATTTTGTGTACTACACGAGATCAAAGTTATTTACATCTCGTGCGCTTTTGAATCCCTTACTACGCTCAAGATTCTAAATTAGATTTATCTATTATATAATCTTTCGCTTGCACGGGACTCAAAATAAGCACTCGAAGAAATATCAAACTTTGATCTCTAGTTGTACAAATAACTATTCACCGGCCCTCATAGAAGTCGGGTTTTTTTCTTGAAAATTATTTTCTACCATTTTATGTCGGAACTATACGAGTAAGTAGGTGCAAGAAAGTCAGTCGCTCTATATAATTTTTGGCAAACCGCGAGTTCTCAGTTCGGGGCGAACTACTAGTTTATTTGTATCTATGAGCCTTTGCTTCCTCAAAATAAATGCTTTTTGATTTGATATTGATTAGTTTATTTTTTAATTACCTATGTAGTTTTCATCCTTAGTCTCAAATCTCTCAATGCCGTTTCGTAGACTGTTTGCCAAGGTATCTTACTTTTTTTGTTTCAAGTAAAGAAGATATTGCCTGTTTGACATACAGGACGGCCAAAATAGGTTAACAAAACATTTATTTATACATTACTACGGCATATTGTTGATAATTTTCACAAATTTTTCACGTTTTTGTGTCAAAGCTTATAGTATTTTTCACACAGCTGTCATATCAATACAATTTATGCATATTTAGCTTATAATGTATATGTACAATTCTACAACAAAAGCTCGCAGATTCCATTGTGCGCTGTGCGGTCGTGTAACGGAAGCAGATTTCATGTCCATATATGTCCTTCTAAAGTGGGCAGTGCGCGTTTGGAATTAATTAGCAAATCCGAGCGCGCGGCTCGACCGCACCGCGTCGGGCGCACGCTGCGGTCGGCGCCGCGCGCCGGCCCACCTGTCCAGGGCCAGCTTTCATCTGCCACTGTAATCCTATTAACATTTTTCTGCTGATGACACAAGAGAGCATTTTAACTGTATTTTTGAAGTACTTGTAACTGAGAAAGAAATACATTTTATGGACATATTGTAGCCACGCCAGTGTGTTGATCTAGGTATTGATTATTTTTGATGCGTAATATATTTTACGCTACGCGAGAAGAAAATCTCACTTCCTGGCCAAGGCAAGACGTAAAACTTTAGACAAACCAGCACGGGCGGTAATTCGTAAATCACCTCCCTAGGCATGTAGTGTACTAAGGTACACGTTTAATACCGTTACGATAGGTATTCGTTAATTGGTTTGTCACACAGGTTACACAATTTCCAATTAATGACTAATACTCTTCGGTTTCTCCAGCCACTAATAATTAATATGAAATGCCGACGTTAAAACAAGAACCCTGGAATTGATCTTCATAAAAATGATACAGTTAATTACAACATTTCTCTTATTCTATATTTTTGAGGAATGTAACGAGGTTTTATAATAAAAAAATGTTCGATGTGACGGCCGCAGCGTCCTTTGTGAAGGCTTTTGTTTGCCTCTCGCGAGTAGCTTTTATGTGGCGCAGTAATCTAGTTACGCTCCTTCTGTACGGACTACAAAAGTAACATCATGTACATTGATGTCTGTGTCGATGTACATATATGGGTATCACTTCACAAAAAGCTATTAGTTTTTTTAACTGTCTGTAAGTTTGCCAAAATATCTTATCCAGGCAAGACGATACCTCCTCAAGACGTAATTACCTAGTTTAAAGTTGACGAAATATAAAGTGAGCCGATCACAACTTGTTCGAGAGATCGGCTCACTTTATAAATAATAAATAAATAAATATTATAGGACATTCTTACACAGATTGACCAAGTCCCACAGTAAGCTCAAGAAGGCTTGGGTTGTGGGTACTCAGACAACGATATATGTAATATATAAATACTTAAATACATAGAAAACAACCATGACTCAGGAACAAATATCTGTGTCATCACACAAATAAATGCCCTTACTGGGATTCGAACCCAGGACCATCGGCTTCACAGGCAGGGTCACTACCCACTAGGCCAGACCGGTCGTCAAAACGTTACATTTCGTCAACCTTACGTATGTGGACGAAAGTGTATGTATGTCACGCTATCATTTCCGAAATAAATATTTGTCGAATAATCCGTAGTGTTAGATGGAAATGGAATTTTAAATAGCCATCCGAAGTTAATAATTTTTTAGATGTGCTCAAGAGACTAATCGTGGTTTCAGGCGCAAGAAATAAATGTATTTAAAGAAAGGGTTGAGATTAAAGATTTAACAAAGTTGAGTATGTTATAATTTACACACGTAGTAATGCTATTATAATATCAATTGCCTTAAGATGCTTATATTATTTAGTCTTGACCACTACAAATTTCAAATTTAGTTGCAAAATTAGTTGTATTTTATAAAATTGTTGTTGTATTTTTATTATTTTTGCTTGTATGTAAATTCAATGTTTACGTGTAAAAGTGCCCTTGTGGCCTATTTGCTGAATAAATGTTGAAGTTTGAAGTTTGAAAATAAGTACAAAGCTTACAAATGACCACGTTTTTATTTTGTCGGAAATCACGCGGTAAAGAAAAGAATTGTACGAAATTTGCATTAACAGTGTCAGCGAGCTGATGCCAGCAGAATTTCCCCATTTTTATTCCTTAAAGATAGCTTTAATTAAACCCATTTCATTTCCGTGCCCATAAAACAGAGCAGAGAAGAATTATGTACGAGTAGTTAATACTTATATATCGAAAAAAAATATTGTAAATGTAAGTATTATTTCGAATAGATCGTGAAAGTATAATTGCTTGCAAAAAGTAATTCTGAATTCTCATCATGCCAAGAAGGGGGACTAGCGAATAATTCTCAAATTCACCGATCAACTGTGGATCTGTAAACCAACAATCAGATATTATTTGCTTATTGTAAGACTAGGCGTGGTGTAGGTCGCTTTACCAGACAAGTTTGTGAAGTGGGTCACACTCATATTTTAGACTTGTCATTCCTGCCAGAGTCAGGAGCATTTAAGGTCTACAATTTGGTATCGAGCAAAATAACATGGGAGTGCTACGTTTTATATGTATATGTATTACAAAGTCTAAAATGAAGCACGTAATTTTCCATCAAAGGTAGAGGTAGACCAAGAAAAGTCTGCAGCTATTTTTATAGCCCACGCAGTGCAAGTGTTATTTAATAACACTTGCCCTGCGTGGGCTATCAAAATCGCTGCAGACTTTTCTTGGTCCTAATTCTAGAAATTTTGTTTTGACATCGAGTTCATGAATAAAAGTGAAGGCATATTTCATTTTATATGACATTTCTTGGTAACATTCGGATATCTAAAAAAAATACACATTATTATATTTATTATAAATGACTTACAAATAATGACAAAAGAAAATCTTTGAAACTTTTCTACTGCATACTTAAGACACAAGTAAAAGTCTATTTAAGTACTTCTCGTTAAGCTGATTAGAATTCTTATTTGTTATTTGCTGTTGTCTACTTAATAATATTAATTAATTGATTTATTATTTATTGTGCCAAATTCGTGACATTTGTTCATAGGGATGTAGGTACTTTATATTTTAAATATCGTAAACGATTCTATATCTGAAGTTCATTATCAGACATAGAAGTTATGGTGGCAGGAACGTCAATTAACTAGGGACTTCCTTCCGATATTAAATTTATTGACAACTGAATACTTATTTCGAAATGACATTTCATATTAACTATTAAGTTCACCGGATAAAATAGAAATTAACTAAAATATGCTGATTACTACCCATCAATGTTACCCATATAATTTTTAGGAATTTTTAAAATCAACATAAACAACTAAATTTTTTTTTTATTAGTATCGTTTTTCTTACACAAAAACTTATTTTAATGATATTCAATCGATTTCCATGCAAAGTAAACCGAATCCATGAGTGCCTTGCAACAAAGGCCAATTAAGGTAAATTTTATGACACGTAACGAAGAGGCGCACTACACCATTTTTCATTCAATCAATTATGAACCTTATGTCGGTAATAATAAAGTATTTTAGGGTCCATATTGGATCGTAGATAATTGGCATAAGAAAGTACAATTTATCGATAAAATAATATCGTGTGGAAGTCCCTAGCTAAATTTTATTCGTGCCACCAAAACTTCTATGTCTGTTCATTATACGTTGTCAATTATACATTCGACGACGACGACGACGAATCGCGATATTATAAACTAACACTATGGGTCCGACATTCATGCGATACTTACTCATCCGTCGGGAGGAGTTCAGTATATTAATTTGCTAAAACTTGTCTACAAGTACAGTCAGCATCAAATATATTATAACAAAACTTCCGTAAGACACAGACATATTAAATATATTAAGAACGGGTCAACATGTCGAGCGTTTTCGATTTAAAATACGTGAGTGACCCGTTCTTAATATATTTAAATAGTTGCAAAAGTGATCAAATAGTTCGTTACACCATATAATTATTTAGTACGGTCACGGTGTGACCAACTATTTGGCCACTTTGGCTGCTACAATATATTTGACGCTGACTGTACAAATATACCTACTAATTGTTCCTTTCTATACCTGTGTGTTAATGTCGCAAATGAATCTTTTGCCGACATTTATTTTGTTCTGAAATGGCTTATAAGTTTTTCTAACGAAATACAGACACAATTTGTAACGACGTCGGGGTCGTTGGTTACTGGCGCCATCTAGTCATTTAGGATTGCGACATTGCACAGGCTATATCGCGCCATCTCTTTAGAGCACAGGCTCTGTCGCGCCATCTACTCGTATTTCGAGTAAGCTCTTCTGCACATTTTTAGGCTTTCAGTGGCACATTCCATTCTACTTTTGTTACCCTCCGTTAGGTGGCGCTGGCTCAGGGTAGTTGTGAAGCTACGCTATTAACAATTAGCTTATGTTGATTTTAGTGAGATGTCGCTGCGGTAGCTGTTTCTACTGTAACTTGATTTTCAGCGTTTTCCATTTTGCATATCTTTATTCCTTACCTTTACGGGAAATTTCAAATTATTATCGTAAAGAAATTCTCTTTTGTTCCTTGCGGTTTTTTCCTCGTTAAAGGGAGATATCTAAAAAAAGGGATTGGAAATGATATCCGTTTGACACGAGTTTCAATTATTTACATTGATACTATAACGGCTTCGAGTGTAGCGCAGTAACGCACGCTACATACGTATCTACTAGCTATGACTATAGCCTTTAAGGGATTAAAGTTGGGCAACCTTGATGATTAAAGTAACACGAGCTCTGCGATTCATCTCTATTTCACTTTGCCAATTAATCGCTGATTCTATACTATAATTAGGCGCCTTCCCGATAACATGAGATCGGCCTAGTCCACGAAATTTTTAACAAACTATTTGGTTTCATCTTTTTCAACACGCGCTTTTTCCATGTTGATGTTAATGTTCATGTGCGAGCGTGCTGCTTAAATGTCTATATTGAATTTATACCTATTATTAATTGCAGGAAAGTATTTCATTTGCTTTTCTAAATACAGCCATCCATTATCTATGATCAGTAATTGGGTAACAGACAAAACCCCCCGAGACAACTGACTGATGAGATTAAGGACCTTAACTTTTAATAATGCACTAAATGAGGGTTCTATTTTTTCTTTTAAACTAGTTAGCACAATTGCGATTAACATCCAACACATTTTCTCCTTGCTAGTGACTCTACATGTGCGACAGGGACAAATGTTTTTATTTTATTTTATTTGTAGACGCCCTACAATTCCAGGAGCTCCTAAATATCAATAAAAGTATTAATACTCGTAATGTATAGTTATTCTATTGTGTGTAATATGAGTACTTAATTAGATTATGTTTTAATGTTGTTCGTAGATAAAACGATAAAAGTTTAATTTGTATATTCAGATTGAAAGATTACAATTGTATTTATTCTTGTTTCAGGTAAGACAGCAAAATTAACAACGACGAAGGTCACACTTTCCTAAATGGTGATATAAGGTAAGTAAATTGTTAATAACAATGTAAGTCTTTCAATAAATCGCATTAAGCGTTCTCTTATATGAACTAATGAGATTGAATACGTACATTTCGGCTTTATTAAAACAAAGGAATGGGGGGGAGGCAAGGGGGGAGGTAGAAAGGGCGTATTTCTACCTCAAAATTGAAGGTAACAAGACTGTTGCAGCTTTGCTCACACACACACGTAGTGATTAATTAAATCAACTTAGTTTAAAGTGCAGTGTAAAAGCTCTCTACGTTAACTGTAGAATATCCAGAACTTAGCTCGCTACGCTTGGAAAATCTTATTATTTAACAACCTCATAGCTCTGTTTGGATGCACATATATAGCTACGTTTTAGGGAGTGATATACGAGTAAATAGGAAAATTGCAGAGGTCACATTTAATGGCCTTTAGTTGAATACCTGCCTCATTCCAAACGCAATTCGATATAGAACACTCTGAAAACACGGCAGTTAATTTGTATTGTTATTTATAACAAGCTACAATCAGTAAACTGTCACTGGTGATTGTTATGCAAATACCCATTGTAACGCCCGAGTTAATTTGTTGCAAATGCCTCCATTAAGTTGGCGACTAAGAGAAGATTAAATTTATACAATACAGGAAAATTTCTAAATAGTCGAGCTTATCGGCCTCTGGAGCATAATGTATAACAAACCGCTGTAACATCTTGGTAAATATTGAATACGCAGAAAAAGATGGAATTCCTCAAAATGTAATAAAGAAATTCTAAATGTAGAATGAGTGGCACGCAATTGTAAGTTAATGTGTTTTAAGCATAATAAGGCAAATGAGCCTTTTATTATGTTGTACAGACATTTTGGGAGAAAAAAAATATGACATTCCTATATCGATAAACTCAATTATTGGTGCTTTTTCCTTATAAATAAATATTAAATATTATTAGTACATGTTTACACAACTAGTAATCATTTAATATTACCCTCTAAAATCTGATGTCTGGTTATATATGTAGAGCATTATTTTAAATGGCACCGTAAGTGATAAAAATATACGAACTTTTAAAAGTCGTTTCTGCATGTTAAATAACGATGAACTTAGTACTAAAGGAGATCGTCGATTTTGGGCCCAGAGTAAACCATCGCGTATATGGTACAGACTATTACAGTAATTATATACGCATTTTATTACTGAAAAAGATATAATATTGGGTTAAAAACGAAACGGGAATTAGAAATATATAATTAAGAGACATTATATTATTCATTCCGTAAATCATTGTATTATATATTAATAAAAGCCTTGCCGTCGTCAACATCTTTATTAGCATTGACATAACGCTCAAATTCACACAAACCGTGAGGTTTTTTCACTAAGGAGTTATAAAATCTCATTGCATTAAACTATAAGGTAGAGTCTGGCTAGCCAAAAATTGTTGACAGATATTTCGTTGTTGTATCACCAATTCTCTATGATTTAAAAAAAAAGCTAAAAGTCAGGTGTCAATTTATGTCATTCATTCAAATTGTTTGCGATTTATAAGGGGTTTATTTTAAATAATATTAATAATGTCTATACTGAGTGAGGTTCGCAAACTATTATTTAAGCTCTTAAATAATTACGACAATGTGCGAAGTCGACGTGTAGCGTTGTATAACGAAAAACTGCAATGTTTACAACTCCTAAACAAATGTAAACAAATTAGGAGGTTGGTGCTCTATAAATATTTTGATACTTAGCATTTAGCATATTTGGCATAGTACTTATGTATTTTTTTGGTGATGGATTAATATTACGGTATTATCGAGATAGGTCTTATTTAAACTACATTTCATTTTTCGCCTTGTTACAATGGTATATGGTGAGAAAGTGTTAACATATGTGTTTATCGTTGACTGTACTTTACATAGTGGTAGAAATTATGTGAGTGCATGTCAACGTATATTTAACTTAGGTAGGTAGGTATTTTCTAGTATCAAAACTATAATTCCTACTACACAAAGTGTGACCAGCCCAAGATTTTTTGAATTTTTTGCCAAACATTTGTGTAATATTTCAGTAGCCAGACTCTAGCCATAAGTCATAGTTGACATAAGTGCGTTTCGATACTATTCAAAATATCAGTAGTGTCATTCATTATTTATTTAATATATACCTACTTTTAAATTCTAAATCGACTGTAAAAATGCCTTAAATAAGTAGTTAAGACATATAGTAATTTGACTTTTTATTTAGTTACATAGTTTGCAGATTTAAACGAGTTCAGAATACGACGATATCATGCTACTTTTATTTAACTAAACGCAACCATTTTTACCAATCTGTCAAATATTTTCAAGTAACGCCAACCTTAAATAAACCTTACTTCATTGAAAGAAGATTTAAAATGAATCTGTTCACTCTCCGTAGAAGTAACAATGAACTTCCGAATAAGATCAAAATATAACTTTTTATTGAACGCGGATACGATTTCAGTTTCATTAACATGTCAGACTTTGTCTATTTTCTTTTAAAAAGTCAAAACACTTTTACAGAATAGTGTGAGTAGTATACGCTTTTGTATATAAAAGTTTTTCTAGTCATGTTCAAGTTTTTATTGCAGTATTTCTCAAAATTCCCGTTACATTTCGTGATTCTGTTTTTATCATCATGATCTAGCAATTATACCGATTAATTTCCTATATATATTACATGTGTACGTTCAATTTGCGAGTGGGCCCAAACGCCTAAGAAAATCGACGATCTCCTTTCACGATCAATATTCCTTAATCTGGAGTAAATCATTCATTTATTCTACTGTCTACAAGTCTGTCTGTGTGTAGTAATCTTGAGAAAATGTTGTCCAATATATCGCTGAGCTGACGGACGAATAGTCTACGTGAGTCCAAGAATGTTTTTGTGTCATGCTTTCCTATGCTGTTGCATTCTCGCCTACCCGTCGCCATTGTCGCCTATCTAGCTCACGTAAACAAGTACTCTGCACAAACGCCCAACTTATTCGGACACTCAAACTTAATCTGTCTTGCTAAGCATATCTGCAGTAAATATGAAAGTAGTATAACAACATTTGTTGTTTAAAAAGAGTACTATTTAGTGATTTTAAAATAAAATAGGTAATTGTGTTCGCTATTTTTTTTGAATACTACTTAGAAACATTTATATGGAAGGCATTACATAGGCATTTATTTGGAAACAGATCTAGTATAATTTGGTTGCTGTTATTTAACGTCGAGTGCCGACGAGTACATAGCGAGCGGCTGACAGGCGACGCGGGTGCGCTCCGATTGTTGCGGCCGGATGCAGCTACCATTTCCGTGTCCAATACCCCCCATTCACCTGGCGAACGTTTCACGCTACTCGTTATCGACCATCCTACCCGTAATTACCGCTTTCACTTTGCAGACTTCCTGAAAAAAGTCCGCAACTGCAGACAATCCGGCGCTGTAGCTTTTTTATAACCCACGAGAGATTTCGCGCAACGTGACGGAACACTAGAAACATGATGTTTATTTTGAATATGTATGACATGAAACACATTTTTGTATAAAGAGGTAGAATAACATAACGTTTGTGTCATATGCTCACGTGCCTGCAATAAATATGTATAGCGTATGTTACATTTTGCGATGGGTTGAGCGTTTAGTAAAGAATGTTTTGACTTTGTGCCACAACCAGCCCAATTATTTTTTGCGCGAATGTTGCTCCTCCGTGTTCCCATTTATCTACAGCTAAAGGCTTTGCATACGAGCGTTGGTTGCATTTGGCCGGGTTTGATTTTGGCGGCGCGGCGCGTGCCGCGCGCGGCCGTCGCTGCAGGCCACACGGAGCACTCGCCAGTGTTTCGAGGCTCGCGGCCTTTCGGCATAATTACAGGAATGCATTGTGCGGGCGCGCCGTGCCGCAGTACGTGCGCCGTTTACTGTAGTAATTTGCGGAAGAGCAGTGAACCGTGAAAGTAGCAAAATACAGCTTTTTCCGCGCCTTCGTTCGCCAAAATGCTTGAGCCTATTAAATGTGAAATTTTGGGCTTCTAATGGCCAATTACACGGCTTACAACTGAATTTGAATGCATACAAATGGGTTATTTTTTATAATAACACTGGCTTGTTTGATGTAATTAAGATTAAAAGGTAAATTAAAAAGCATTGTCATGTCAGTATGTAAATTCAGTAACTGAGGAAACCACGAATGAACTGCTATTTATTAAATATTGAATCGTAAATAATAACCAATATCACTTTATATTCAGGTTCAATTAGTAAATACCTACTCTACGTTTCAATCGTTTCGATCGAAGCAACGCCGTAGTTCGTAAACTGGATCGCCAGAAACGCCCTCGGTATAATAATTTTGTATCGGCGGCTGGCGGAACGATAGGTATTATTTCATAGCATCATAAACCGTAACGCGATTTTCGTGTTTGATTGCGATGAAAGCAACGGCGTATTGATCGTGATATGCGTCTTATCTATAACAGTTTACTTTAACATGATTTCCTTAATACGATAATTTAACTAAAACTGGACCAAAGGAAAAAATGTATCATAAATAATTTTACGGATAACTTAATCTTGGTGTCATTATCAGCCAAAAGCTACAATTTTATCGGTTTTTAATAAGTTCCTACGATGCATAAAGATGCCAATCGTCACCGAAGTCTAAGTTATAGTCAGATATTGTCATATTTGTTGTCATTGCTGTTTAACTTTCCATAGGGGATGTCCGGTACGGTAATATTATTTATCAGCTTCTCCAATTCGTGACATTGATGTGGGGTTGTTTGCTGAGGCGTAAACCCGTCCGTCAATATCAAATCACTAACGCCAGTTTCGTGGGTCATTAACTATGTTAGATCAATCGAAGCAAATAAAATGGTAGTACCATTTCTTTTAATTTAATCGTAATATACGGTATATGTCGCAGGCAAATTGTAAGAATCCGTCGTTTACAAACGGCGACGTCAATTTACAAACGGCTTCACGTTTGTAAATTGCCGAAGACAAATTGCAAATTGCCGAAGGCAAATTGTTAGTGCGCTCAATAGTGTCAACGTAAACGTGATAGTTGTCTGAGGGTGACCATGGTTTGCGGTTTTATAAATTTATATTAACTTTTATACCACACCATCATCCT
Organism: Cydia splendana; assembly: GCF_910591565.1. Taxonomy (NCBI): domain Eukaryota; kingdom Metazoa; phylum Arthropoda; class Insecta; order Lepidoptera; family Tortricidae; genus Cydia; species Cydia splendana. Next base: position 10,872,141 of record NC_085964.1, on the reverse strand, counting down.
GACACGCGTTTTACAGTGGGTCCACGGGTATTTTTTTTACCCGTTGTCCCACCGTTCTAAACAGTGTTCGCCAGTGGGTCTACGGCTAATTTATTATACCATGGTCCCACCGCATTAAGTGTTTCTTTTCTAAAAACATTTCCCTTACAACTTAACTAGACGCAGCCCCGCTTCGCGGGGCTCCTAATTCTGGGCGGTTTGCCCTTCGGGTATCTGAAGCTACCGAACGAACCTAACCTACTTACCTACCTACGCTTTTTTCCCCAAAGTGTACTGTTTTCACGGACTTCACACTAAATTAATAGGTAGGTAGATTAGGTTCGTTAGGTAGTTTCAGATGCCCGAAGGGCAAACCGTCCAGAAATAGGTCTAGTTAAGTTGTGAAGGAAATGTTTTTGAAAATAAACAGTGCGGTGGGACCATCCAAGAACTTCAGATTTGTTATACACCCCAGCGTTTTTCACAGTTTTGATGTGCAGCGCCACGCGTGGTAAATTAAAGAACTAATTCGACCAAACTGCCGCACTAAATTACAAACGGCGCTGTTAATATCATAAGGTATTTTACAAAATGCGGACCGTTTACAAGTTGCCTTCGGCATTTTACACACGGCGGATTCTTACAAAATGCCTGCGACATATATAACATTACTTCTTTTAGTAATATTCAGAGACCGGAATTATTGCGGCATTTTTGAACTGTCATAGGGAATTCTCCTTTATCAACTTCCGATACAACGTAGAACACAAAATATTAAAAAGTTATAATAGTTAATGGATTTGACTGTAAAAGAAGTAATTTAAGCAGAAAAAATGGAACAAAGGTAACTTGGTTTAACTACTTATTTATGTATATAACTAACTAAGTAACTACTTATTTATTTTATAAAGAAACAAATGGAATATTTGTTAGTAGTAAAACAGAGTTTGAACGTGAGAACGTAATTATATGAGATTTTTTTTAAAGAGAAGTACATTACAACTGCAAACAATCTTGGACGACGTAATCTTATCCCTTGCGATTGCAATGTTGTTCACCCGAGGCTGTTTGCGTGGTCACAATAGAAGCATTACAATCAGCATCTTGAGTTTGAGTTGCTAAAAATACAGTATATACACATATACCTAACAGACATAACGTCAAATGCAAGGGGCCCACAGATTAATACCTTTTGTGTTTAACTGACAGGCTGATATCGTCCGACGAACTGGTAATCGGTGGGCCCTTTTCCATGTGCACCATCACCAACCTGGTGAGGTTGGACGCAGTTCCGAAGTTACTGTACTGTTTATGTAACTTTTGCTGCACTCTGAACGTGGCACTCGCGTCGTGCAATTTTCACCATCTTGAAACATTGCAATTTTCCTCTTAAAACATTTCTCTTTCGCGTTGTCTCGTTCCATTAATTATATTAAAGCAGCCGTCGACTCCGAGGATGTATTTACCAGACTAATTACGGTATGATTAGCTTTGTTTTTGTTACTTCGATATTTATGTTAAATACATGAAGTAAATTGCCTTAGCACATTTATCTGCTTCTAAGATAATAAACAGGGAAGTAACTTTTATTTTTAGGACGTAAATACTCAAGTGAAACCTGGTTAATTGAGACCTAGATAAATAGTAAACTTCAATAATTGCAACCAAAAGTCTGGTCCCGGTCCCTATGCACCAAAAGGCCTCTGTAATTAAAATTATTATGGAACCTCTTTAAACGAAATCCAGATTTAATTGTTCTTAATTTATGTTGCCTCTGTAATTGAACACGTCGCACCCAGGCCCTCTATAACTGAAAGAGAGAAAACTTTTTTTATAGCAATAATCTCCTCTGAACAACTGTTATACAAATCTCTAATTAATACATATCAATAATTATATATTATTTAAATTCTTACGTAACGTAAACACGGCGTGTAGGTAAAAGGATTTTTGAAGATAACACGTTCAATGTCCGTGTCCCGTATATGGCAAACCTCTATTACAAAGCGGTAAGGTTGAGAATTCAGATTGGAACATTTAATGTGTTCAATTAATTAAATTACATATTCAGTTACGTAGTTAATATCACAATCTTTTTCAAGTTTTACGACCCATAAAAAATGATAAGTAAGTAAAACCCAAACGACCTATAAGAAAATAATCATGGAATAAAAAAAAATACGTAAAAACCAGAATATAAGTTCTATAAGAATAAACACATAGTTGGGGAAACTTGTTGTAAACACAAGTCCACTACCTACTTCAGAAATAAGAGTATGCAACCGTTTCCATTAGGACAGTACAATTGGCTCTGTCTGCTGGGAAATGCTGAGTGTTCGAGTTGCAGCTGGATTTGAGCCGGCACTTAGTTCCACGCAGTGACTTCGTACGTCGCGTGATGGTGCTGTCAGGGCTGAAAAAGTCGGTAAACCGAGCAAATCTTTACCTTACTGATTTTCCTTTAAACACTCAGTCGAACTACCTTACCTTTACATTACACAGCAAACTTATACCTTTGCCGACATAGTTGAATGAATATTTATTTGATATTCTTAAGTTACCGCGCAATCCATCGATAAACATATTAAATCGAGCCAAACCGTGATCAAAGACGTCGTATATATCCATTTATACATTAGATGTCGTAAAGAAACGGTGAGTCGGATTGGGAAGGATTTTATTGGATCACTCTTTAGAGCAGTAACCGGTAGCCGTCTACACGTTGAGTTTAGTATTTCGTTATAGTGTTGTTCACATAGAGAAGACTGTGCTAACGGGCACTCGGTGCGCGGCATATATGGTTGCCGGAAACCATTCTATATGTACATATAATCATCTCTGTGATAGTGCATATTTATTTTAATGAAATGCTTATTTTTAATCATTATTGTACGTTCCGCCATACACATTGAGAGAGGGTGCTGGGCGTGGCAGTAGGTAAATTAAATTTCCAATGCCTTAAATAAACTGTACACTCTTGGGAGACTGGGGAGGACAGAGGTCAGGCAGAATATTGCTGCCATATTTCCACTTTTCTTATAAAATAAAATAAAAAAGAGGAAATGGCCGCCAAGTTCTCCCAGGTCTCTAATAGCCCTCCAGATAGCTGTAAACAACGAAAACCTTTCAACGCTGACTTTCCACAATTTGATTTTTTTACATTAGCGTCACGATTACGCGGTTCAAGGCCGTGACAGAAGATCGATTACAGAGACACGAAGCTCATTATTACTTTCATCAACACAGATTAATGTGGCTCTATTAGCGTTAATGAGGCACAGGCTGCGCACATTTGCCTTGCGGCTCCCTCCGTTTAATTTGCTATACACCGACAGTTATCTTTTACAACCTCATATCTTTCAAAATTATCTAATTGCAAAAAAAGCCTTTGGTCAGTAAAGCATAAGGTTCACTTTTCAGAACAGACGATACATGGTCTATCAGATTCGGGTAACGAACATTTGCAGTACCTACATCCATCGGTTGCTGTAGGTAGGTGTAGGCACCGTTTACTCAACAATTATTCGCTAATGATATCGTTACATTGTTTACCAACTATTTGTTGGCGCCGTGATTGTATCTAATCGATGAAGTTTGTGGTGTGCCTGAACTAAGTAATTATCTCTTCGCGTACGTAGCTAAATTCCAAAAAAGTTCTGCCTGGGGCCGATTGCATAACAAACTACAACTAATATTACAAGCGGAACTCCTTATTTAATAAGTGAAATTAGAAAAGGAGTTCCACTTGTAATATTAGTTGTAGTTTGTTATGCAATAGGCCCCTGGTGGTGATAAAATAGATGTTGTTGTTTAATAACTTTATCTAAACCTTTATAGGTTTGAAACCTGAAATAGATATCATACACTAAAGAAAAAGTGACCCTTTATCTAATCCTATCTACGTCACAAGACATAAAAACAAACGTCCATTAGCTAAGTCGCTTGCCGTAAGAAACAACAAAAAACCGTTAAGTGGTTTTCATCAGTAACATTTGTTTTACAATCGTTTTAACTTTTATTTAAATTTCTGAAGAAAATAATCTGCTACAAGTGCTTATTAAAACAGGATATATACCCTTTTTCAAATCTTAGCATTGTTTTGGATTGAATCTCTATTCAATGCAAAGTCATTATTATTAGTAGGTACGAGTACGCTCAACTTCTTGACGTAGGTACGATGTTTTTCGTGAGTTGCGAGAAACACTTCATATCTTTTTTTAAATAACTGATTTAATCTTAAATCTATTACTGGGTAGCACATTAAATACCTACAGACCGATTGTCGCTGCCGTCGGGAACGGGTGAAGCGCCCACTCGAGGCATACTAGTTAGCAAGAATTTGCTCCTAAAGTTCGTTTTTTTTAGCATTGGAAAAATGTGTGGCATGGCATGTCTTTTAATTGAAAAACACGTTTTATAAATAAGTCACGGCAAATATGTAACAATTATGAATCTAATACGAAAATTTATATCCTTCTACTTTCATAAGTAATAGTTACTGATTTTTAAAAACCGTTTTTCAATTAAAAGACATGTCAAGATCGCTTACCTTCTTTCTAGTGCTACAAAACGAACTATAGCTCTAAACGCAAGCGGCGAAGGTTCTAACTTCAGAAAAAGAAACATCCGAACTGCGAGCATACTCGTAAGGCCGGCAGGTTATCATAAAACTTTGTTAATATTACTCTCTCAAGACACGGCGACATCGTCGCCAGGTGTCGACTACCGACTACTTTAAAGCTGCCTTTAATCAATTTCAAATCCATGATCCGATGACCTACAATTATATTATTACACTCGATAACCATCGTTCTTATACAGGGTGGAACATTTCTAGGGACTGAGCTAAAAGGAAAGTGTTATCTAAGTGTACTATAATTGTGTTAATATAATCGTAAAGCTGGATCAAAAAGTAAAACAAAATCATTAAAATGAAATATTTTTATATCAGTGACAACCCTACAAAGTTATTTACATTTTAAATTGACACATGTCATGTTATTAATAGGATCTTCTTGCTAGGGAAACATACAGATTTTTGCACTAATGTTTAACAAATTGTATCTCAGAAACGGTTAGAAATATTAACGTTATTAATAAGTGAAAAATAAAGTACGTAGCCTATACAATTCCCCGTTTGCAATTTGCATAAAAGTCCTTGGTACTGTTCCACCCGATATATTAAACTTTTTAAGGTAGGTTAATCTGCAAAATTTTATTCACGGCGTACAGTTTACCATTAACGTCAGTTATATTACCGTCGCAATTTGAAGCATTCCATTCATTACTATTCACTTCAGTGAACAAGTATCCCTAGTTAACTGCTTTATCCATCTTCCTGACATAGTTTCCTCGAGTTCGCTGTAGCCTTGAGTCTAGATAGCGATATGGAAACAAAATGTAACCAGGTCACACTCACTTCGCTAACTTGTCTGTTGTGAGAAAATTATTGCATTCGGTGGTTTGGTTGATAAAAAAACACTTTAGTCAGTGTTCAAAAACAAAACGACTATTTTCCATCCCACGCACTTGCTTAATTATAAAGGCTTGCTTAAATATAAATAGGTACATGCAGGCGTGCCTAGGCGTACGTTGGCGGAGGTAATCACGATAAGTATTTGCCGTATGCTTGCCACCGACGTGGTATATAAAAAAAGCTAAGTAAATATATACTAGTTACTAACTCGTCATAAAAACCGCACTCATTGCATAATGCACCACTATCATGTTTTCTAAGAATAAATGATATAATTATATCAGGTTGTTAAATGATAAATAAATTGAACAGCCTCTAGATGGAAAGTGAGTTTTTCATAAGTGTCTCGTTAGGGGTGATCGGCGAGGCGGCAAGTGGGGCGGGCGCGCAATATCCTCGCATACTTCACTTGGCCTTTATTCCCACATATTAAATTATCGCCAAATGTTGCGTCCCTGATTTATTCCCACGCGACTCTTCTCCACCAATTTCAATATCACATTAGGATGTTCTAAACGCCTATATACTTAAATGTTATTCAAAAACCATTAAGTGGTCAGACATAAAACTATCGTTCATTTTCCGTCAATTATACTCGCTACTAAATCTTTTCTCACTAATTAATATTTGTCTTTAATATTCCCATTACTATTATTATAGAGATGGTAGCTAAGCGGGCGAGGTGTTTAAAATTATAAGAATCATTTTAAGATCATTTTGGACCCCTGACCCGATTACCCGGTTCTTCTGCTGATTGTGTGAGGGGGCAGGTAGAGGAGCCTCACGGGGATGATGGGAATGAAAAGGCAGGATCCAGAGCGATGAGGGGTATTTATTATTTAAATAAAAAGGCACCTGTAACAATACAGGTTACGTGTTAACAGAGAGGTATGTATAAAAACACTTTCGTAATTCAGAAGGTTAGAAATTAAATAACTTACAATATGTGCCTTGATGATGATGTAGATATATATCTGGAAGGTGTGCAGGGCCACAAAACGAGCACTATACTGAACTGCACGCACTTATGAATTATTACGTTTACTAATAAAAATCACACTTAAACGGTCGTGTTTAGAGACTTGGGAAGTACAGTCTGTTAGATTAAATGATGTTTATCGATCAGAGTATGTGATCGAACTGAAAATAAAAATCATTGAATGGAATTTGGAATAGGATTTGAATTTCAAAAGGGAATTTAGAATTTGTATGGTGCCAGAAATAGTATGAAGGTCGATAGTGTAACGCTTCGTTACACGCACCGTTACAGATTGTACAAGAACCGTAATATTTCCAATAACTAATAATATTTTAATATAAATGCGAATTTCATCTGAGCCTTTCTTTTCAACCTGTAGCGGGCAGGTTATTTATTACTCGACGAGAAAGAAAAAGACACAGTTACTTATTCCACACATAATGCAGTATTTTAATTTTATCTGGTTATAAATTGAATCTAAACGATAACTCATTTTGGAGATCCTCGCATGAACTAAACGGCGCGGTTAACATAATTTATTGACGCCTCCACTAAAAGGAATTAATGACAGAGAGCCGCTGCATTAACGTTTGATCTTGTCTAATGAGTGCGGAGTCGACTGTATGTATCACTTAAGCTCAAGAAAGCCTCGGTTCATGCCCACCCGTCAGATCTTTTAGAAAAGTCATATTTAGTGGAAGTTCTACAGGGTTTATATAATCTGAAAATTGATATAGCTTGCCAGCTAAGTAGGAACTTTACCCGTATTATGAGGAAGGAATTTGGACTTTTATTCAATACCAAAGAGCAATGAAGATTAGAATCTAAAAGCCTATAGTCACTTTGCATTCAATGTATGTTAACGTTATCACTGTTTCGGAGCAATTTATGTCTTAAAAAGATCGTCATTTATAAAATTACCATCTTTTTAAGACTATTATGAGTATGACCTTACCGAAATATTGCCTGAAACAGTGGTAAGTAAATAAGAAATAGATGCGGTTGATCTAATGACTACAGAAATAGTATATTAAAATTTGGACATCGGCGATTGCTATGCCCTAAAAAAGTCATCCGTATAATTTTAAAATAAATTGTAAAGTCCATTAGAACGTCAAGATACCGTAAAATGGGGTGAGTAGGGTCAAAACTGAAATTCAAACCTCGATAACATTTTATTTTTACATATTTATTTATTTATTTTATTTACATGGAGAACCAACAGCTATAACTATGCTAATAACAACATCAATAGTGACACAGAGCCAATTATAGGGTTTACATATGAAAACTAAATGGTGTATATAATAAGTGTTCCGGAATTTGTATTTTAGTTTTTATTTTATTTTGGGTAGTTCCATTTCATAACTTTGACGATAAAGAGGAAAACCCACCTCACCCCGTAGTGCCTCGTATTTGGGGTGAGAGGGGTTTTCATACAAAGGTGATTTTGGAAGATTGTTGGATCGATTTTTTTTTATAATGCGTATTACTATAGCTCCATTTTAAATTGGAATACATTATTTTTGTAGCAGTAGCTTTAAAATCCCTTCTCGCCCCCGTCTCACCCTTCTCTCCCCATTCATAACCCAACTCTCCCCGCGAAACCTACTCACCCCGTTTTACGGTACGTTGTAATATAAATACGTTCTCGTATCTAAAACCTAGCTCATACATGACATGTCCTTTATAAATTATCAACACTTAAACTGACCTTCTTAGCTTATTATTTTGCCTCCGAGAAAAATATTATTGAATAGGGTTTTAATTGAATAACAAATTCTGTAGGTAGGTGGAAAATAGTTACAAAAAATTAGATGCTCCAAATTCGGCATTTTGATTGATTTGACTGGCATAAATATTTAGATAGGGTATAAAATTGTATTTTGTGTAATTTGTGAGCAAAAGCAAGTGGTTTGAAAAAAGAAGTAATGAAATTCAAAGAACATTTATTAGTCTCGACTAATCAATGTTTTTAGACGGTTTTATTTGTTTTTAGGTTTTTAATTTGGACACTGCGCGGTTGGTTTTTCGGACATGAGTCTTTAATTAAAGTTTGGCGACACCCAAGGGCGAAACCGCCGACATAATTAACTACTTAGCGTTCCAGACCTTCCGCGGAATGTGGTCGTACCGTGGTAGAGTCAGAAACTGGTCGCTTAGCGCACACGGTTGCCTGGTTGCCTGCGAGGACGGGTTTGGAATCCAATCTTCTGCGGCTGCTTAACTGATAGAGACACAAGCATACACAAGCCAATCCCATTTTCTATTTGAAACCGAAAATCCCGCTGGCACTGTACAAGAACCATTTATTCGCGCCAGTGAGTGACACTCGGAACACGCCCGACATGCATTGTATCCCGGCTGACATCATCCGCCAACACTACATCCATATAACTTTCTATAGACTTGTTGCACTTGCTGTTCTCGTATATTTTCCACCCGAAAACAACTGAATTACTTATTTTTGTAATATGCAGATTTATTTTAACGTTAACATGAGCAGCGTAACTGATATATTGCTCAGTTATTTACGATTTACGCTTTTGGCATTTTGTTAACAATAACGGTGTTATTGACAATTTGGTGTGTAGGTGTACATTTCAAATTATTTTTTGTATCACTTAATTACTCGTAGTATGTTAATAAAATAATTTGATAGTTTTTAGTATTCGTTAACAATATACCGACTGCGCGAGTGTCTTTGTGAAATACTTTTCTATTAAAAAGTTTCTTGTTCTTGAATGTTACAGATTTTAATAGGGCTTTCCCATTCAGTATCCGAAGAATTGTCCCGGGAACATCAATAGATCAAGTTTTAGGTGTGACAAATAGTCTCATGTTAAGCGAAATTGCTTTCCGATCCACTCCGACAAATAATGTCAGGCCACAGACGCGTGACCTCAGTCGTTTTCGTGACGATCACAATTTGCCTATACTCCGACTCCGGGTCGGGACCGGGCCTTATTTTTGTGTATGCGATTGGCGTATGTATTCGGGCTTTTATTTGCTACTGCTTCTGACGAGGTACTTAGGCGTATGAATGGGGAAATAGTTCTCCCCTCCCGAAAAGTATTGAAACATCGTTACTTACTGAAAGTTTTTTCCGTAGCGTTATTGAGGAACATTGAATACATTATATTGACCACGTATTGAATAAATATCATTTCTGATGATTTATATAATTAAAATTAGAAAAGCTATAGATAAGCTTTTTAAGCCAAACCCATGCGTTAAGCTTCAAATTCCTGATGGGTATACAGGTTGATTCAAGGAGACGTCAGCAGAACCATCCCTACACACTCAGTAAATGTCAATAGATCGGTCACCAACGCATTTAAGTAAAACAATCACACCTTTTTCCTGATTTTTAACATTGTTTACGTCGCTACAATCATCGTCGACACCTACTTAATAAAGATAAAAACCTCCGAATATTTTAGTATCGATAGGTACCTTTTTGACGGAAGTATTCTTATTGTAGGGTGACCATGCATGTCGTAAAAAAATAAGTTAATCTCACTAATAGGTACGGGTACGAAACAGTAGTTTGTAATTTACTGAATGCGCAAGGTTGATCCTACACGTCTCCTGAATATCCCTTAACCCTTCTTTGCATGATTTTTATTTTTGCCCGTAATGAATATATGTGTCTCGTAATTGTTTACTGATTCTGGGAAAAATAAGAAAAAAATTATAACATCAATTTTTACTGAGAAGTCAGTGTTAGAAATTGAATAGGCTAAATCATATTTTTGTAAATATATAACTATTAGTAAGGGGTATAGGAAAATTTTTACTGTCATCAGAAAGGTACACTATTTGTGATATTCCTATGATAAAGTTTGTAAATATAAAATAATTACAAACCACGAAAAATCTGCCCAAATATACTAAAAATCATCAACTTCCAGGTTTTTCCAAGTTTTCCGACATTTCGCATTTAAGCTAATGTAATTTATATGAATTAAAATACTGCGTAAATTTATGTAAAAAATCAAATGGATTAGTGTTGAAAGTTGACAGTCTTAAAAATAAATATCAATCACCTCCGAAAGCACCTTTATTTCATACACATTCAGACAATGTTACGATGGAAATTTCCATGACCATACAAAGAAGGGTTAAGTAAACGATGTCGATTAAGAAATTGGTTCATAAAACATAAAATCGATTACATCGCCTGTGCAAACCTCACCGACTCTTGGAATAAATATTTGCGATTTTGATTAGCTTTTATTACTAAAATTTGTCAAGTATAAACTATCACAGACCCTTTTACATCTACAATTTTGTATAGCTAACGTTTCACTGCTCGTCCCTGCTCTGAAAGTGAAAGGTATCAGGGCGAGTTTTAATTACAAATGCCGCCTGACGTTGACTCGGCCAACTTGATTTTCCGACAAAAGTCCCGTAGCTCACCTTTAAATTAGATCGTCTTCTAGTCCACGTGGAATACGAGTGGGTATAATAATACAATGCGGTCGCAAAGCCGCTCACTGAATTACAGTGGTGCGTTGTGTGCCCCATTGTGCGCGACTGAGGCGGGAATAATATACGAATCTTTAATTCAAGTGCCCTAGCTGGCCCCCGAACGCCGCAAGAAAATAACACAAAACTGCAGTCTTCATTGTGTTACTTTCAATGGGATTTTGATGAATCCGCAGAGGACTAGAAATGCCGTATAAATGTATTGTATACACGGTCTTGTAGAAGCTTAAAAGATACGGAAGAAGTTTTTTTTTATTTTCAATTTTGGTAAAATGATAATAATATCCTGTCTTTTTAGTTGTATATTTGTTATTTGAAATATTTACGTTGGTAATACCTACTGTAAGTTTGTGTCACAGACCCTTAAAACTTAGATTAATGATTGAGGACCGCCATGCCGAAAAGGGGATCGAGCTATTGCTAATAGTTTCTACCAATGATAAAAGTGAATTGAGCCGATTGTTTTTGTTATCCTGATCAATGTTTATTGCCTGTTTCGTATGCGGGACCAACCCAAAAAGGTTCCGGGCTATATAATAAAATTTCATTTATCTTAAAGAAAAATGACTAGGTCACACCAATAACAAAGTACTGGATTATCATAAATTTAAAACGCCTAGGCCTTTATTATAAACAAATAAAAAAATGTTTACTCCTATAAATTGATTCTTTATTTACTTACTTACTTCTTATTTTTCACAGTATAACAGTATATTTTAGACGTCTGTAGGTTTTATTGCAATGTCACATATTTTATTGTGCTCGAAGCTTACCGTTTTTTAACGTTAAGCTTTGTATAATTTTGTTTAGTGCTTTGATAACGCGTTTTTTCTTAAGATTTGTTCGTGTCCTTTCTCTTAACCTTTCTTGGACGGAAGTAGGTTGAGTGCGATCTAAAAGGTCGGCGATAAAACAAACAAGTGTCATTGCGATCCGTGAGGACCTTCTAAATAGAGACGTAAGCAAATGTGGATGGTGAAAGTTAAATGAGCCGTGGGGGTGTATCTTACTTCGTGTAATCTTCCCCACCTACCGATCGAGCTTATGTTCCTTTTGAATAAGGCAAGCGAACCTGATTGAAAGTTTTACCGTCATCATTTATAGATTGAAACTTCCGTTGAATACGAACGTATGACTTTATTGGATAACAATTCCTGTCATTTTACATCATTAACAAGTTTAAGTTTATTTATCCCAACTGGAGAAAGATATCCCGGTATAAGTTCCGCGCGTCTGTTAGTATAGCAATGTTTAACAAATCCTCATTCAGTATAGAGCTACGGTTGAGGCGTTACGTCGTAGCCAGTAGCATAATGTTCTCGGTATGTAGTAAAAATACTTCGTATAAGTAGAGACGTAACGACAATGTTTTATGATTATGGCTGAATGGGCCAAACACACTTAAATAGTGAATATAATGCTAATATGCTTTGGTCGTTACTATTATTTTGTGTATGGTTTGATAGGCGTCCGTACAATAAAAAAGGCTTCTCAAATTACCTAACAAGTGGGGTAAAATACCCAATGTTTGGTCCTACAAGTACAATTATTTGCCCATGTTTTTTACTACTGCTGGTAAGGTTCATCGAGAGGTGGCCGACATTAAGTAGTATGGGTTTACCCTTTCATCAGTATAACTAATTATTCAAATTTGTCCAAATAATGTTTTCATATATAAGTTCCGCTTGAACAAATAAAAAATCGATATGCTCGAAGCGAATACGCACAGATAAACAGGCCTCTCTCGCCCGCATCTTTGTATGTGGAAGGCCTACATTTTCGGTCGGGAAATTATCCTTCTTTTCGCATCCGTTACTAAAACTTGACTGTTTCCATTAATCATACATAGGCATTATCTTGCTCTTCGATATGTCTAGGGTGGTGTGATATGCGTGCTCAAACAGCCCATGCATATTTAGCTCAGTCGTCATATATCATTCTCAGTGATTCGGCTGACGGCGGGTTCCTTTAAAAATGGTACCTTGAAAGACTTACGATATTTTGAAATAAGTTCATATCGCAATTATTGCTTCCCTTAGGTAAGTAAAATTTCCGGCATGCAGGTTATGCATGTGCGAAGAAATTAAAAAGTGTGTGTGAAGTATTAAAATCGCCATTGCAGGGTTTTGACTAAAACCTAAAGCCTCTCGTACGGTTATGATGTTACTCATGAATGAAATAAAATATGAGAATATAGAAAACCGACTGTTAAAATTTTACTGAATATCCTACGAGCATATTAAAATATGAATATCATTGGTTAAAGATCCCATTCATAATAATAAAAAGATCTCAAATCTAATATAAAAATGTTGTGTTCTTTTTAGTTGGAATCTAGGTTCCAGGTTTAATTAAATTGTAACTGTGCAAGCGTAAATTAAATATGGATTCTTTTTTTTTAACAGTTTAATACAGGACTCATACTTAATGACATATTATGTACACTTGCATCAAAATGTCCTATTGTAGAGCCCTTACACAGTGTGATAGCTGAAACATTTAAGGGCCCCACTGATTAACAGTCCGCCGGACGGTATCGGCTTGTCAGTTAGAACAAAATTTTGACAGTTCCGAACAACTGACAGGCCGATACCGTCCGTGGGCCCCTTTAGAATGTACATTTTATGTTAACCCAAGAAAGCAAGGAATAAATCGTTCAGTTGCTATTTGTGAGGTACATAGTTTTCAATATACACCTGCTACCTATGTATCTCGTGGTTAGTATGTGTACAGTCAGTTGAGTATATAAAAACCGGCCAAGTGCGAGTCGGACTCGCAAACGAAGGGTTCCGTACCATTATCTATAAAAACGGTCACCCATCCAAGTACTGACCCCGCCCGACGTTGCTCAACTTCGGTCAAAAATCACGTTTGTTGTATGGGAGCCCCATTTAAATCTTTATTTTATTCTGTTTTTAGTATTTGTTGTTATAGTGGCAACAGAAATACATCATCTGTGAAAATTTCAGCTGTCTAGCTATCACAGATAACGAGATACAGCCTGGTGACAGACGGACGGACGGACGGACAGTGGAGTCTTAGTAATAGGGTCCCGTTTTACCCTTTGGGTACGGAACCCTAAAAAATGCTATGCGTATTTTATTTTTAACTTAAATCTAATGAACCGTTAATGTGTGATTCAGTAACAAAACAGACAAAAAAGTAACATTTTCACCACACCAGCTCGGAAAGGCTTACTTTGCATTGCACTTCAAAAACTGATAGCAAAGTTCCATTTTATTCACATGTGAGGCAAAGTAATCAAATGCAAATGTTGAGTTGTTTTCTTATGTTCGCTGGTAGAATTGACTTTTAAATGATGATTTTGGATGATAAATACTTAAATTTTGGTTTGGTTTTGTTTGATAATTATTATACTTACATTTAATATTTGCTTCGGGTTGGTGTGGTGAAAAATTTTTTGTTTCACTCGGGGGCAAATTTTGTTGAACCCTCGTGCTTTGAAACCCTCGCAACACTCAAGATTCCATTTTTCGAACTACTCGCTACGCTCGTCGTTCAATTTTGGAATCTTTCGCTTGCTCGGGTATCAATATTAGCACGAGCGGTTAAACAACAACTTTGCCCCCTTGTAAAACAAATAACTATTATCATACATACAACTATGATTATCAAAGGCATCTAGTACAAAACAGAAAATAGTCATATAAGTATGTCATTCATGGTAGGTATTCAAGAAAAAAAAGTATTAGGTAAGTGCAAACAAATCGCATTTATTTTAAAAATTGCTGTGAACAAATAATAAAAGCTTAGTAACTCGTTATTAACAAACTGTATTATCTTATTACTTCATAAACAATAGAGCAATAGGGTATTTGACTACTAGTCAAATCAGTTTCTTTTTTCGAACTGTCAGAACAATTTTGCTACTATACAATTTATATGAAACACTAGCATGTGACGTCACAATCAAATTACCTACTCTTAGTTTTATACGGGTTTAAAAATAGAAATTGTGTCTAAAAATAACTACTGGCCACGTTTTTCTATTAATCTTCTGGTGCTTTATTTCATGCATGGTGTAAAATAATTTATTTTAAATACAGTCAAATACCCTATAAAATCGTAACTCGTTATTAACAAACTGTATCATATTACTTCATCAGCAATAGAGCAATTAACGCACACTATTTCCCATTTAAAAAAATCCGGCCGGCAAGTAAGATAGCCGCACCGATAAATAACATAAAAAACGGTCACCCATCCAAGTACTGACCCCGCCCAACGTTGCTTAACTTCGGTCAAAAATCACGTTTGTTGTATGGGAGCCCCACTTAAATCTATATTTTATTCTGTTTTTAGTATTTGTTGTTATAGCGGCAACAGAAATACATCATCTGTGAAAATTTCAACTGTCTAGCTATCACGGTTCGTGAGATACAGCCTGGTGACAGACGGACGGACGGACGGACGGACGGAGGGACAGCGGAGTCTTAGTAATAGGGTCCCGTTTTACCCTTTGGGTACGGAACCCTAAAAATCGCTCGAGGTTGGGTTATGGCGGCTTCTTGCGTGAAGTCACAAACAGGCTAATCTCCGACATATTCAGATATTCACCCGTATTCTATGGAAGAAATTTAGTCACTTCAGTAATTAAACCCCGATGCGACTCCAGAAAATTTGTCATTTTGATATAATTTCTATAAAATATAAATACATACTTCATTAATTTACCTATTAAATTACTCCAACCTTTTTTTACTTATGAAATACAAAATTCACCCCGAGCGGCTTTCGAACTTTAATATCTCGCACCAATAGCTAATAGGATGTTGTTTAGCAAAAATATGCCAAATATGCATGAATGTGGGTTCATATACAATAAAATATCATCTTTAAACGTCAATGTTTTGGGTTGACATCTTATTGCAAAATGAATGTGGGTTGATAAATTATTGCTTATCAGCAACATATTATTTATTTATAGAGCTATACGTACATATGTATCTGTCAGATCTGTCTGGCCCCAATTTCACCACGGTGACAGGTGCGACAATTGTAAAACATCACTGTTGCTGACGTCACAGGCATCCATGGGCTACGGTTACCGCTTACCATCGGGCGGGCCGTATTCCTGTTTGCCACCCTCATTGTATTATTAAAAAAAACTTTATTATATCGGAAAAAAACAGATATTTCTCTTGCTAAGTTTATGACAATTGTCACAAGAAACACGACAATTGTCACGAAATTCCGACATATAACTCATTTCCTGTCAAGATTCACCGACAAATCTACAAATATGTCGACTAGAAATAATAATTCTTGTTTCACAACATAATTGTAATACATACAATTGTAGCAAAATGCCTGTCATGTTTGTAAGTATTTCTATAGAAAATATTGTATAAAATTGTAATATGTCACCTGTCGCTTGACAATTGTCGCTCGACATATGTCACTGACAATTGTAGCCGTGGTGAAATTGGGGCCTGGTAGATGTATGACGGGAATTAGGTACAGATTTGAGCGCCAGACGTATCTACCAGACAGAGCTACGACACTTATTTACGTATATGTATACTTAATAAAAGCAATCCTCCTACTACACATATTTGTTATAAAAGCAAAGCGTCTACTCTAAATGATAAGGGCCTTGGCGGTAATTACAACGTAATTAGTGTAATAAGTATTTAAACTGATCTTTGCTTTCATTCAGTGCTGGAAGATTAAAGGGCCTGAAGTGAAAGGTTAATGAAAAATTAAATTTAATGCCAGAGGATCGTATTAGCGGCTGTTTGCCTTGCTGGGGCTCCCGCGCTCCCGCGCTCGATGCCTTCAAGAGCTTCTACTTAATCAATTACTATGCATAGGGTGTTGTCATAATTATCTCGCAGGTTTACGAGTAAATGTATGGAGAAGGAAGTAAATAACCTTTACAGTACATATGGTCCTATTTTCCCGCACTAGTGCGTGAAATAGCACTTTTCGTGCGTATGTCAAAATTTTAAAGGGCCATACGTACTGTAAAACGTTGTACGATACCCGTGCGAATAGGTAATTCGCAACTCGTGTCGATTTAAAACACTTCCTTCGGTCGTGTTTTAATTTATCGCCACTTGTTTTGAATTTCCTCTGTTCCGCACTTGTATTGTAAATAACTATTTAAAGTGATCTAAGATAGGTTAGTAAAACTTCTACATACATAGTGTTTAACCAATATTTTTAAATTAGTTATCACTTATTGATATGCTTAACTATTACTGTATATTTTTTAAATTTATAGTCTGTTTACACCGTGAACTGTACAATCAAATTCACATTTGTATTCTGGAAGCCCTGTGAGTGGCACAACTATTACGCATGTCTATCAAACAGAGGAATTCTAAGGCAACTGATTATGAAGTCAAAACTCTGTATGAGACATGAGGTCTCTAACTTAATATGTCTAGAGACGTTGTTCAGTATCCGTACCATGAGTCACTGACAGTGCTGTGTCAATACTGACATAATACGCTAACGTCTACGTAATTTACTTTCTATACATCTCGCTCGCACTAATATGCGAGTACGAGCGAGATCCATAGAAAGTAAGTTACGTTCTCGATAGCGTTTATGTCAGTGCTAAACTGGCAGTGTGTGTAGTGTGGATATACTGGTCAAACAATATATACCATACAAATGAAAAAAAGGTTAAGTTTAGTAAGGTTTCGATTGTAATAAGTGTATAACAACTAATAAATGTATAGAACATTTTGCTATTCTACTTAAAATAAAAAACTGAAAGATATACAGGGTGTCCCTAGCCATTGGACAAAGCCGAAATGTACATATGCTGCATATGCATTAGGGTATTTAGAACCAGTATACAAAGTATCATATCAATCGGTGTAGCGGTTACGAAGAAATTAACAAATTACGATTTTTTTACTTTGGAGCAACCTGTATGTGTTAGTAGCTCCTGAGGTAATAAATAGTATGAAACCTTCTTCGACTGTTTTGATTATCTTTTTTATTTATGACATTAATAAGATTCTGACTTTTAACAAATGTCATCATTGCCGCACATTTTAAAACAAATTGTCAAAAGCACTGCCAATGATTAATACAGTATGTTTCTTTTTGTTGTCGATTATCGGAAATAACTTGTTTGATAATTTTTTTTTTATCTTTTGTTCTAATTAAAAAAATATTACCGTTAGAGCATTTCTGAGAAGTAACCCTACGTGGGATTTCAGGGTTTGTCCAATGGCTAAGGTCACCTTGTATATATTAAATCTATCCTAATCTCTTTCATCTAGACAAATCTTAAGTAGTTAGTTCTTCATAAATAAAGCTTCTCAATCATATACTGAGTGGTTTGTTTTATAAGATCTTGTTTCATGGCACTTAATTTTATTTTATTGCAATAATAGCCACTTTTCTCATATATGTACTTACTACCTATTCATACTCCGCGATCAAACATACAAAAAATGTTTTTGTTGATGCAATGTAAACGTATTAAACAAATCAAATGTTAACAATTCCTCCAACAGAAGTTGGTAGTCGATCGAGTCCCCAATCAATTGTACCTAAAGAGTTTGCCGGGGTAAACTAGCTTCTTCTCCCAGCAAAACTCGTCGCTATCTTGTTAAAATAATTTTGTTCGCCAGGAGATGTAGTCAGATATTGTTTTCGAATAGGGTATTGAATGTTGTTTGAAGCTCAAACTTACATAAAAATAATATTGAAAGCGGGATATTCACAGTTCCTGGTATTTCGGCACAGTTACACGTGCGGTCTCCACGGAGTAACTGACGTGCAGCGAGTTTAGTTGTGGTCTAACCACACACCATAGATACATACATATATATTATATTGTATATTTATTCGTGTATTAGGTTTTGTTTGAATACTAATATAAGTAATATGTGTGTTTGTGTTGAATGGTCTCCACATTTAGCTCCGTGCACTACCTGTTGACTTGTTGTTGTTGTTGTCTTTTGTGGTTGTCTGAAAGAGATCGCTTTTTACCAATAAGACCGCCTGATGTTACCTGGTCCTATTTTTCCGTAAAATTTCTTTAAAGTTTTACATGTTTGTAAAATGTATAATTATTGGTGCAATAAAGAATATTTACTTAAGTACTTACTTACATAGCGATCTATCCTCGGATTAAGATTCGCTTGTTACGTGTCACTGGCAAACTATAATAAATATATTCAAATCTGTTTATGTCATCTATCAGGTTCATAAAGCCCTTAATTTTCCGAATTAATTACTCTTTTATCTACTTTAATAATCACGTCACCAATTAATGTTTATTTTAAAACCATAGATTAGAGTTTAAATATTAAAAGCCTTGTTTATTAAATACTTTAAACTAATAAATAAGAGTCTGATTACAAAGCTGAAATAGGGTTTACATTTAAAATATGTACACTATATGCGCTGAAATGTCATTAACAATATTAACACAAGAAAAGTAGTTGCGGTGATTGCTATGAGTAAAAACAGTTAATAACAGACCAAAAAAACCTATTAATTAAAAGTTGTACACAATGAGTTTTTGCCCGCTACAATTTATCTTGACTACAGCATTTGAAGGATTCGTGCTTATTTGTTTCAGACCACAAGAAATTTGTTTTCATTAAACTTTATTTTTAATTTAAGTAATTTTTATATACTTAGTGGAAGCCGGTTCTTGTATTAAATATAAGAAATACTAACCCGCCTGGCCGCCGCACAAAAGAGTCCTTTCCGAGTAGGACAACATTAGAAGATGTTATTTGTACAACATGGCTTAAGGAGAGTCTCAGCTTGCACACACACAATTGTTACCATCAATGAATCAAAGTAGAAAGCGTGTAAGATAA
Source organism: Cydia splendana (assembly GCF_910591565.1). Taxonomy (NCBI): domain Eukaryota; kingdom Metazoa; phylum Arthropoda; class Insecta; order Lepidoptera; family Tortricidae; genus Cydia; species Cydia splendana. Next base: position 10,852,397 of record NC_085964.1, on the reverse strand, counting down.
GAAAACAACTCGATTTAATAAAACGATCTATATTTGGTAGCTATAGGTAATGCTATTTTCATATATACAACATCAAAGTAACCTGCATAATAATAGTTTACTACTATCCCACTAGTAGTAGTATCCCAATAGTATACTATCTAGTAGGACTATCGATGTTCGTAAGGACATTCATATGTCATAGTTCTCAATTATTTGTTTGAGTTAAATAAATATAATGTCTGTGTTACAACAACGCTATAATTATGCTGCATTTAGTTTCCTTAAATGTACCTACTTAGCCATACGCCGTAGTTGACGGAATTCAAAAAAAAAACATTGTATAGGCATACGAACTTCGTTACTTACACCTAAGCATGGTTATTGTTTTTTTCTTTCTACAAGATAGTTTACAGCTGCTAATGCACTGCTGCGGAAGAAAAATATTTCTGTATTCTTCATTGTCTCGAATATACTTGCTGTAAAGCTGGTAGGTAGTTGACACTTAAAACTTGCGATAACAAGCTGAAGGGAACATTTACTGGTTTACTAACGAATGGGCCAAAAACGTTTCCCAAAGTATCACATCCCAAACTATGTTTCCCAAATTATCATTTCCCAAAAAAATGTTTGGCAAAACAACTTATCGCAATTTTTCAGTTAGCAATAGTCTTTTTTGGCAAGTTATTGTTTAGCAAATAATTACTTGGACAAGTTTCATTTTACCAAGTATTATTTAGTCAAATGTATCATTATATCATTTAACTTACTTGCATAAAGGGAGCTGGGACTTTATTATAAAAAAGTCGGTACCGGCGCTTCGCCGGCCGCTGCCGCGGCACGCTCGCTTCGCTCGCTCGGCTCGCGCACTGTAAGGTCGCAGTTCTACCTAACACTCCTCCTCGCTTCGCTCGTCGTCGTACCTACACCGACCTGCCTTTAAAGAGTGTTATGTCAAACGCTCTATCTCCGCCATTTTCAATTTTAGAAAAGAGTTTTCCAAGTAAAAGTATCCTATTTTGACGTGTTCTATACGTTACAATCATTTAAAATATATGTCATAATGACACCACTCTCGATGAAAATTTTCCAAGTCCCAGCTTCCTTTAAAACATCAATCTTTGGAGGCGTCTAACTCGGCCATTTTTTATTTTTGAGAAAATATTTTTCAGTAAATGATGCTTATTTTGACGTGATACACATTACAATCATTTAAAAATAGTGTCAGACACCACTTTGTCAAAAAAAAATCTAAGTCCCTGCCACCCCTTTGCTCCAGTCCAACCAAAACGTTGGCTAAATAAGTTTTTGACCTAATAACATTTGACAAAGTAAAATCTTGCCAAATGATAATTTGAACAAATAAATTATATGCGAAGTTTAACTTTGCTAAAGGTTCCTTTGGGAAATTAAACTATTGCGATAAGTTTCTTGGGAAGTGAAATTTGGCGAAAGGTATTTGGCCCAAACGAAAGTACTATATAAACAATGCGTCTAAAAGTAATTGAAATCCTACAGTTATATTCATTAATATAAAACATGTATTAGTTTTAATGTATACTTAATTTTAATGATAGTTTATAAGTTTTGTTAACTAAATTAATTGATGAAATATAAAATAAAATTATTTACAATTAGTATTTTATAACTCTAATGTCAACTTGGTCTTGGTTTATATTAATGTATATAACTGTAGGATATCTGTTACTTTTAGACGCATTGTTTATTTATTTTTCTTGACGTACCTATTTTTTTGTTATTCATGAATATAAAGCCAAGTTCAAGATGTATTATTACATTTATTACTGTAGTACCTGTACTTTTAATAACAGCTACCTAAACCTTCTAAATATACTTTATGAATCCATTATTATAAACAAGATAAACAGCTAAAGTAGCTTTAAGTACAATTTCCTCGTGAAAAATGTGTACCGGTACGTAGGTTTATCCAAAGCAGAATAAGAAACACAAATATTTCATTTCGGACTAAGCGATTTTCTTGTGTTCGTAATCATCTCGGAGCTTGCTGTTTATATTCTCTGCGTTATGAAAATTTGTTGACTTTTGTTAATTAATCGTTTTGTATGCAGACAAGCGTAGGGATAGTGCCGGCGCAGCTTTTTATTTTAAAATGAAAATTAATCGAAACTGAAAAATGTGCCTGATTCTGGCATCAAAAAATTCTGTAAGTTTTTTACGTCAACGTTGAGCTTGCTGGTTTTAGTGGTAGTAGTAGTACCTAGTAAACTCTTTGTTGTACAATAAGACATATTAAAAATAACATACAATTAGTAAGAAGTACAAAGGCGGGCTTATGCCTTTGAGGGATCTTTTCCAGTTAACCTTTGAGTAGATGAGAGGAGATAGTAAAAAAATGGTGACAAATGCAGCAAAATGTACAACAAGGTAGCAGAAAGACAAATCGCTCGTATTTTAAAAATAGCATTCCATCGTTGTCCACAGATTATCGAGTGACAAAATCTAGGGCTGGAAATTCAAAAATCGGTCTCTTAGACAACCGGGCGTTATTATATCTTTGCTGAAGAGAGCCGTCGCTTGGCGGTAATGGAACGTCGCAATAGACGGAACTCATTCATTGACTAATAGCAATCTTATCAGATCCCCGCCTCTATACATTACGAGTACCTAAGCGGTCCGATCGGCGCGAACTTAATCGACGAGCCTCTCTACGGAAAGGTGCAAATTAATTACACTGATAGCTCTAAATCACTTCCACCGGTGCCCTGTTTAAATTCATCATTCCTTTGAATCCATAATTTGTGACGTCAATATTTTAATGATTTATTATGATTGATGCATTAATTTAAATCATTTTTGTAAGATTACCTACGTATGGTGTTCACGATTGACTTAAATTATTTATCATTGGTATAATTCCGAATACGTAAACAAATGGAACAATCAAGAAAATATTTTTTATAAATACGAATATTCGCGTTTTCTTATGCCAATATTTAAGTACATGCATTTAATATACGTCATCATCGTCATATCAGCCGGACGACTGTTGGACATAGTAGTGTAGTAAATGAAGCAAGTTGTTGTATGGAGACCCATGCATTAATTTCTTAGTCGATGAAATTTAGCTTGGTTATTGTATAGTATGAGCCGAGACTAACATTATAAATATCCAAAAAAAAAAACACTCCTAAGTTAGGTGAAAACACAAATCTGATTATATATTGAACCGAGTAATTCCTCAGTTCAAAATTATTTTACAAAATAAGTTATTTGTATCAGTATGTGATACTAGAAAAAAATCTAAAAGTTTTGTCAAACATGAGAATATTTTTTTATGATACTTCCTTCTTTTGACGCTCATTTTCATCGGAAAATTGCTCTGTCATTTTTTTCTTCTTATATGATCTTAGAATATAATTTGGCGCAGTGGGTAAAAAAATCCAAAAAAAATGCGTATCGAAATGTATGTATTATAGAACTATTAAAAACTGAGAGTGGAAAAGGTTGGACTACCAAGGATCTCCACAACGCCCGGTCACGCGAGCCCTACGATCTTAACCAGAATCTCGGAATGTTGTTGTGGGTCTTTTCCTGCTGCGTATTCCATCAAACTGTTATTTTAATAAGTGAATTTAAATTGTAATCTTGATTACATTTTATTTACATTAAATTGTAGTCGCATGTAGTTCATATCTTAATGTAGATTACGGAATGGAAATCTGTGTTCCGTTTACATAAATAAATTAATAATTACCTATAACGAACACGTATACCTATTTGTTGTATAATATTAGTACTTTGACACGCGGCGTGTTACACTACACAGAGTCACCAATCTACATAGAGCATCATTGAAGACAAATTAAAAGTAAGAAATAGGAAATTTGTTCCATTAAAACCATCACACCGTATGCCACGCGCCGTTAAAACACGGTACGAATTGTAAAACGATAAGATATCGTTTTTTTTCGGTAATGAATAGTCTGTAGGAAAGTGATATTATTATCGACCCATATTTATCTCCGACCTGTGATGGAGGACGAAAGATGGCGAACGCGTTATAACCACGAGCTATATCAAATGTACAATGAGCCTAACGTCATTAAGACCATAAAAATCGGACGCCTGCGATGGGCAGGGCACGTGATACGCATAGACGAGGCCAGAGTACCCAAACGCCTTCTAGAAGGCCGACCGGAGGGCCGCAGAGGTAAAGGCAAGCCCAAGCTCAGATGGTTAGACGGCGTATACCAGGACATCAGGACCTTAGGAGTAAAAAGTTGCAGAAGGAAGGCGACAAATAGATCGGACTGGAGCAATGACCTTTTATTTATGTAGACGTGTGACGTTCATAGTTGACAAAACTAAAATTTGATCCAAGGATTTTGACAACTTGACAGGTTGGCGTCACCTATACGACTAACTAAATATAGGTTCCGGAACCTATATTTAATGGCTCACGATCGTGCGCCTGGTACCATATCTACCTCAATTTACTTACATCTATGGACTGGAGAAACTTGCTTGACCAGGCTAAGGCCCACGCCCCACCCGCGGCTGTAATGCCTCAGATCATGATGATGATTACGACCATCCGACGTTTTTACATACCAAAATCTGTAATACATAACAGAATAAGTATCTAATTACGAGACGTAAGTCTACGTAGGTACTTAAGTACGCAAGTCTGACGAGGTGTAAGGAACACCTGGTTGCTGTTCAGTGTTAAATATGTAATAAACTGCTGAATTATCTGTATAATAACCAGTTTTACTTTAGCTGCTTCGAATTAGTTATGACTATGACTTGTTTACTTAGGCAAATTGTTTCATATTGATCAAATATACAGTAGCATCAGCAATCAGTACCCTACCTGTAGGTATACTACCTGTACTTCCAACTCATCCGCTTCAATATGAATGAATGAAGTCTCTTGTTCCTCGTGTTCTTCATTACTGACGGTCGTGCCTGTCTTGAAATGCCTTCCCCGAGGCCTCGACGAGCTGCTTCCATTTCACCCTGTCTTCGGTTTGTCTAAGGGCATTAGGGCAGTAGTGGCAGTAAGTCCTGTAATGTTCCCTACTTGATCGGACCAACGGGTGGGTGACCATCCTCTCGGCCTCTTGCCATCTACTTTTCCAACAACAAATGAATGAAGTACACTTCATTAATATATAAGTAGGTACCGTAAAATGGGTTGAGTAGGGATTACGAGGGCAGTTGGGTTATGAATGGGGTGAGGAGGGATGACAGAGGGGTGAGTTGGTTTTTACATCAAGCTATTATAATGTTCATAATCCCAAAGTGTCGATCCAACAATTTTCAAAACTCACCTTAGTAGGAAATCCCTCCTCACCCCTACTAAGGGGTGAGCTGGGATTACCTACTATTTCGTATTTATGTTTAAAGTTATGAAATGGAACTAGACAAAATCATAAAAAAAACTAAAATTCAAACGGAATATTTATTATGTATAAAAATCAGTTTGCCACAAGTAAAAATAAAGTTTTATCGAGGTTTCAATGTCAGTTTTGTCCCTACTCACCCCATTTTACGGTACTGAACTGTGTTAAAGCTCAAGTTTTGTCGTTTGTTAAAAAACCACTGAATACAAATACAAATACAAATACAAATGCGTTTATTTCATTACTTTTTACATAAGTTCTTAGGTATAGTATAACAAAAATAAAATAACTAGTAGACATCCTTGTTCTTTAAAAAAAAGCTAATTTATTTTAAGACCCAATGCTGCTTAATATTCTCATTAAATAATACATAATATTTCAACGTCTCATTTTATTTGTGGTTTGTAAAAATACCTTGATGCATAATATTTCGTTCCAACATTTTCAAACAATTTATCTACCTACCTAATAGGATTACTTGTATTGTACCAGTCCATGTAGGTATGGTAGTCTTTTTGACACAGCTGCAAATAAACATTTTCTCAAAAATGGACGGCAAAGTCGACTTTGCCGTTTAAAAAATAGGTTGCGAAGCGCGTAGTTTATGGTCAGTCAAAAATTAAAGAGTTAAAAACATTGCAGTCTCGATTTTGGGACTGCAATGTTGCATACAAATTCCATTATTTGTCGAGTTCCAAACTTTTTAAAAGTTGAAATGGCCATATCAAATGAAGGCACAGGCCCATTAAACAGCCAAACAGATGATTAGTACCGCGACTATTTAGCTGTCTCAAATAGGTTGGCGTATTTTCGGCAGAAAAATACACTTCTATTTTTTTATTAAAAAAATAAAAAGGCGGCAAAGCTAATTTTTTCAATTGTTTTTACTTTTTTCTGTGAAAATATATACGTAAGAAAGTTGCTTTTGTAAAATATTTCTATGATATTTATATTTGTTGCACCATTTTTGAGAAAAGCACTATATATGACTCGGCTGGAAGGCTACTTGCTGGCTTCGGATTCAATTAAACGGACTCCCAAGGTCGTCCGTTTAAAACGAATCCTCAGCCTGCAAGTAGCTACTTCCGAGCCTCGACAATAATGTACTATTAATGCCTAACAGGTAATATTTTTATACCTACCTTGCTAGGGGTTGAGCCATAAATTCAACAGTTTTACTTATATTTTCCATAATTAGTGCATACATCTGTAGTGTAAGAAGTAAAAACAAATAATTCAGTTAATTGATGGTTGAGAAACGAAGGTAAATAAAATAGAATTGTCTAGTACCATTAAAATATCATTTTATTGTTTTTTAGCAATCTGTTCTGTCTAGAGATGCTAGTTCTTTATTCTTCATGGATTTATGTACGTTTCGACACATCAACTGGTGGAGTAGAGCATGACACAAACAGGTTACATGATCAGATAAATTTCCGATTCCGATCATACTTTATTTTGTTTCCAAACCGTGTTTATTTTGACAGCTCGTATGTTATTGGTACCTTTGTGTCTCATAACTGTACTATATATTCCTGGTTGTAGGAGATATTTTGCTCCTGAAAGCGTTTTCCGAGCTTGAAACAGTGGCGGCTAGGCGGGGATGTAGGGGTGGGCTGCACACCCGCCAGTTCGCTTTTGCCCGCTCCAGAACTGGCCGCATCGCGCGCGTCTCTCGCTATCCCTATACCTTAGCTATAGTCTTATTCCCCGAAAACAGAAATGAACGTCATGTGAGAGAAAAATATATTTAAATTATTCACAAGTGTTGTGATTTGTGTAAGTGTGGATAAATTATAATTAGTAACCCTCAGTGTGCCATGTGGTGAAAAACATTTCGGTGCCGCCAGCACGCGGATATGGTGGACCCTTTAAAAATATTTTGGGTCTTAACGAATAGTACTTATCTAGGTAGGTAATAATATTATTTTTAAACCAGAATCAAGTATTTATAATTACCACTACTAAACGTTATAAAACAAAGTCCCCCGCCGCGTTTGTCTGTGTGTATGTATGTTCGCGATAAACTCAAATACTGAACGGATTTTCATGAAGTTTTCACCTATCAATAGAGTGATTCTTGAGGAAGGTTTAAGTGTATAATTTGTTAACCCGTGCGAAGCTGGGGCGGGTCGCTAGTAACATATAAAACTAAGTAAGATTTATATGTCATACTCAATATACTCATTATAATACAATATATCGATATTGAATTATCAATTTTATTCGCTATTAGGATAGTCCGACAAAAAACCACCAACACGTATTTCGTGTAAGTGTATAATGGCTATGACACCCTCTGCTTACTATCCAAACTTCGAATAAGGAACAAAGTTTCTGACACCAACTAGCGATATATTTCTCGCTGAGCATGCTCCTAGCTGGGAATGTTTGTCTTTACACATAGATATTTATACAGTTACGATCTAATTACATGGGCAGATATTTTTCCTCAATTTTAGTAGCGAGCGAATATATAAAATATATCCGTTTTATATGAGTTCACATAGACACAAGGTGGGTCATTAATGGCTCTTTTATGACCCATTTGGCTGCTGGTTGACTTAACATTGTTCCTTCGTACGCCAAAAACGCAAAAGCAAGGAATCCAAAATAGTCCGGGAACATTTATGACGACTTACGCATACAAAGTTTTGCAGATAATAAACACTTAGAGTTTGTGCGGAAAGATAAGAGTCGTGGAATGTATGGGGACTATGGGGCCTAATACATTCCACGACTCTTCTCTTTCCGAACAGACTCTAAAATAAACGCAAACGAAGTTAGTAGAAGCTGATAAAATCATCACATCTAAATCGTTTGGTCAAAATAGATTAAATTTTATTGATACAATAAGGAATAGTCATGGTTTCGTTTTATATACATATATGTATTTGGAAAGCTGCTACCCAAGTTCATTGTAGTTTAATACAATATCGAGCATCCAACGTCCAACAATGCTGAACAATATTCCTCTTGTAGTTATACCTACCTACTCGTCCGTAATCTTCTCAATAGAACCATTAATATCATATTTCATAGGGATAAGTAGGTATACATAATGTAGAATATGTATATTCAATATTTTGCACAGGTCCTAGAGCTAACAATGTTAATGTCGTTATTGTTTAACGACACCGTGTGAGCTTCGCAGAAGGTATTCAGTCATTAAATCCATTGTCGGCATTATACCTCGCCACCATACTCGGAACCTCATTACGTGGAGATTTATTAACGCCCAGCTCAAGCGGTCTTTCGTTTTAAGGCACTGTCTAATAAGGAAAAAACACTCCAGATTTATTGCGGATATTATCGGTATTTACGCCACACTCCACGGAAACTCACATAGCTTATTATGAAATACACTCCAAATATTACAAAAATAAAGTCATAAAGTAGACAGCATCTCCGTACGGAAGGGGCTTAAAATCTGTAATAAACAAGTAACTGTGCTTCGAACAAAGCTATTGGGGGCACATTACAGACAGGAAATTAACTCTTTAAACGAGAAGAGTAACTGTCTCCAGTTTACTTAATTTTTACATAAAATAACTTCGGAAATGTAATAAAAAGTATTCAGAGTTTCCTTTGTTTATTACGTTCGAGCGAAAACTTGGTAAATTATCTCGGTGGTTAGCTACGTGTAGAAGTTTAAATTATTAGGAATTTCATTTAGCAGAGTTTGCGAATGACGCTACTTTGAACTTAACGCTTCAACATGTCTGTAGAAATATAATACATTATACGTAAGGTACAGTCACCTGCAATAATATGGAACACAACAAAGGCCGCAAAAATATCTGACACGATCTTATTTGTAGCGCAATAAGAGCGTGTCACTTCTTATTGCGGCCTTCATTGTGTAACATATTATTGCAGGTGACTGTACCAGTTGTATAAAGGTTAGTTTTTACAGTCACCTGCAATAATATTTTATACGAAAAAGGCCACAAAAATATCTGACACAATCTTATTTGTTGCACAATAAGAGTGGATCACATAATTTTGCGGCCTTTGTTGTGTAACATATTCCTGCAGGTGACTGTACCATAGAAAATTAATAAATACCTACATATAATTTTTTTTAGTTTTTATTTTAATTAATATTTTTTTATTATACGTTCTTTATTTAACATAACTTATTACAAGGTAATTACTTTATCTAGTGTACATTTTCACATGCGTACAGTCACGGCTTAATCTAGTGTACAGCCAGTATTAACAATAAATTATAGAGTTTAGTGAGCAATTAAATAATTTATTAATTTTTGGTTATAGTTATTAATACCTTTATAATGCTCCTAAATGCCTACTGTCTGTTTTTTTGATAAACTTGGTAAAAGAAAACATAAGTTTAAGTACATGTTTGTTAATTAATCCTGTTCATAGCACAGAAAATTAATTTTATTTCCTTTGCTACGATGACCCAAAAGTTTGTGAGGTTAGTTACTGCTATGAAAAGAGACACGGGTAAAAGGTCTGTTCGGACATCTGCCTCGTTGATCTAAATTCAGCGCTTATCTTTCATTTATAATTCGTTACTAATTTCTCAATAACGCCATGTGTGTGTAATTAGAGAATATATTGAATTGTTCACATGAAAACTTCAGAGGCAGGATTGTAATAAAATGAAGCAACGGCGTGCAGCGAATGCACCTGCAACGCGAGGCGCCGGCGGGCCGAGATAAGACAGTAACTCAATCTGAGGCAGCCAACAAATGTTCGCAAATGTAATCGACGCAGCCTCCTGTCCCACAATCAGCCAATCCACGTCCCACCGAATCCACTTAAACTAATGCGTCCTATTGAAGCGACCGCACTACAAATGCCACTAACGAGTAGGTGTTGTTTGCAAAGTGCGTGAGAGTTGGTTTAGCCATCGTATCTGTTTCACAATCAGCCGAAGATTCGGACGTTTTTCGGAAATATATTTACCGCCTTGTATCTTAACATTTCTATGTTCGCTCAGTATCTTGTATCTTGTATTTCTTTCTTAAAGGTTTAATCCCGAGCCCTCGGCGTTTCAATAATAAAACGGTTTTTTTTGGGAAAAATGTTGCGGTTTTTTTGTGTTCTGCGATGTTTAACTAAAGTGTGTTTGTCCATTTTCCGCGGGATATATAGCTGGAAATTGCTTTTGAACATGATGCCCGCTCTTCGGGCTGTGATGCATAACTAAATGTTGGGCTGCCGCGGTAATCCCATAAAGCCGCAGGTAAAGAGACCAACGCGACGGTATGCGCCTGTGTATTGAAATTCGTTGCAACTAATTTTTACATGACCTATTCATTTCATTCATTCAGGGACACAAGCAAAAACGAAATAACTATATATGATCTGAACACGATGGAAATTTATAAGCATGGATTCTATAATGTAACAAAGGTGTGCGTGTTTTACTTTATATACTAGCATCGTTGTGTAATAAGAATGGGTATATTAATTCGTGCGTTAGATAAAGCCCGACAAGATTATGACTGGCTCAAAGATTACAATAATCTGGCTGTACGAATTTGCTCTTACATATGTCAGCCACGCAATCCCCGCATTTTGCTGAGTGCTGATCTTATTACGATGTCTGGGTTACGTACACTAGCATTTTTTATAACGGTTATACACAGATTTAAGTTCTAAAGTGTTTTACACCCAATATTTGCTGATAGTTAGGTACAAATACATGGTAACGTGGGATAAGGGCAGGGAGAAGAAGAAGAAAAGAAGAAGATTTAGGTATAAATACATATATTACCCAAAACTACGCTAGGATCTGTATAGTACAAGTTACAATTAGACATATGGCTCCAAATATCCTTAACTTTCGGGAAATTATGAGATTTTTTTGGTTTTATACGTAAAGCGTGATTTTTTCCGACATCCGATAAAAGGATTTGAGGACTTAAATTAATTCAAAAGTTTGTACCATTTTGTCGTGGTAGTTTATCTTTATGACCAATTTTAATATTTATGTAATCTATGGAGTATACGTTTACTGGTTTTCTATACCGGGTGTGGCCTGTAACACTAGCAAAGAATTAAAACATATATTGTACTCCTCAAACGGTGACACTTTTGTTCAACAACTTTGAAAAATTATGAAGTATTTAGACTCCCTATTTTTCATACAAAATAAATATTATCTTCAATGGACGCCATCGCCACGCCATATTAGGGTCAAACAGATCACTGTGTTATGTCTTTCCTGTAGACATACACAAGAGTTAAGGGCTATAAAGGTTAATTTTCTTATTTAACCCTTATCCACGTGAAAAGGTCCTCCTTTTATTTAGAGAACTATGATAAAATCATTGCTTACATGCCCACAAGCTGTTAACTATTGCCCACAGGAGAGAAAAATGTGCTGTTCGCGATAACACCCTAGTTTTCTCTCCTGTGGGCAATAGTTAACAGCTTGTGGGCATGTAAGTAATGATTTTATCATAGTTCTTTAAATAAAAGGAGGACCTTTTCACGTGGATAAGGGTTAAATAAGAAAATTAACCTTTATAGCCCTTAACTCTTGTGTATGTCTACAGGAAAGACATAACACAGTGATCTGTTTGACCCATTAGTGTGATTGACGTTGCTTGTCACTCCTTAAACATAACAAAATTCGCAATACATTGCGTCTTAGAATAAACTTTAAAGTGTAATAAAAATCAAACCACAAGTTATTTTTAAAAGTCGCTGAACAAATGTTGGTCAGTATGAGGAGTACAGCCTACAGTTTAATTTTTTGCTCATGTTACAGGCCACACCCGGTATATTGAATGAATGAATAATATTTATTTCAGGACAAGAATATTATGTTAGTAATATGGGTGTGTACATAATATTACTTTTTAAATTACTTTCTGCAATATTCAAATGTTATTATGTTAAAGTAGGTATATGATAAAGGGGATAGGCATTGTCAGTAATATCATGCGAGGGTTCTAATAATTGGTATTTAGCAAGCCATCATTACGAAAGCGTGTCAAGAGCCCGTCTGCGGAACGAGACCGCATGCCGCTTTTTTGTCCGGTCTGCTTGGAGTGTGCAGTGCTCTCGTCGAACTACCTTGCTGTTGTTTATTTTACTTTTTGACTAAAGCTATTTACCGCCACGGGTAACGTACACTCCGCAACAGCCTTATAGGCAAACAACCAATTTTGCGTACAATTATAAAAGTACATATTAAAACTTTTCATTTATTTTAGTTTAATGGTTTTATCATTCTGCGAAAAAGTAAAGGTGTAAAGTGTTTGAAAAACGTAAACTACCAGTGCTTAAATATGTTCCGAAATGTATTTCAAATTGAATCGAGATGAATTTTGTATTTGAGAACATTTCTGGTGTTTGTTTAGTACCTATGAGTACCTACACATCCCTGTATTTGGAACCGCCGTTATGGGCCTCTTCTCGTCGGGATTCCTTCGTCGCTAATTTTCTTAAGCATTTTTCATATCCTTTACGTCTGTCACCAATAAGTATTGTTCGTTTGCTACCTCCTTCTGAAGTATTTTTCGTGCGGAAATTGAGTTTTTCTTCATAAAAATATTCTAAAAAAGGTACTTTTATTTTTCTTTCAATGCTGTAGTAGGCATTTAAAACAGGACGAATTGTCAAACTTTCTGGCGATTGTTACGGGGACTTAAGTTCACGTTTGCTCTCTCAGATTCAGAAAAGTTTTCCTTACCCTGTTTGTTTTGGGCTCAATCACGTTGAAACGACTTAAGGCATTTGGATCAGACTTTTTGTATTGATTTCGATCCTTCTGTAACAATTCGTTTAATTTTAACCCGCCCGAAATTCTACGAAAATACCGATACGTTTCTGATTCAGAAGGACAATTGAATTATTACGAATGCTGTAGGTATTGTAAACGTAAGCTGCCCTTTCAAGTTACTATTTCTAAAGACGACCCTTGAGTAAATAGTATGTCTTGTTTCCCGATTTACCTTTGTGTCGGACAATCTTGCCACCGCCGTCACGCTCCAATAGGGACATGGTTGAAACGGTCCTGCGACACGTCGGTGATAACCGGAATCATACTCCGACCACATAACTCCTCAGGGAAATCAACATACGATTTCTAACGTTCAAATATAACTTTGTTGTTACCACAGATAATCATTTGTGTTTCATTTCGTAGTGATAGGAAGAAGTTTTATAATAAGGTTAATAACCACACACTTGCAATAAAATGATATTCTGTCGCTACTTCTGTGCAAATACAGTTTAGTAGGTTACTTTAAATGAAATATGGCGTGAGGATAATGCATACAGTATACATTTTACATATCCAAACCACTGAGCATTATGTAAATCGTACATATCTTACAAAAAACTACTCGCAAGAGTTTTCTTGGCAAATGTAAGCGCTGCATATTCAAGTAATTGAGTGTTTTGTTTTGTAAACTACATCTCAAGTTTTAACAAAAATACTTAAAAAAAAAAACTCTTTTTCCGTCTGTTTATCACGTGCGTGACTTAGAAACCTTAGGTACGTATTTGATAATGATAAAATATGTAGCTTTGGTGCATTTTGTGCGCCGCTAAATATTTTTCAATTCAATTCAAATCAATTTGTTTATTTAAAAGAGAACAATGGCCCATAATGGTTAGTAACAATTAAGATTAAAAACTCAGTTTTAGTGGAACAAAAGCAGAAAGCGACAAACAAACACAGACAGCAATGGCAATAATGATCACCTATTTAGTAGCGATTTTTGTGCCTAGTTAAATTCCAATAAATATGATTATTAGGATCTTCATGCATGTATTCTAATTTCTAACACACAAATGGAATCTAAATGGTCGCGTATTGTGCGGTGTTAGAGTAATTTCCTCATGTGACTAAAGTAAAAAAAAACTTAACTCTAACATAACACTTTTTGTCGCACTGTTGTTTCTTGTTATTAAAACGAACGTGATGTTGATAAATACCTAGCAAAAGATTTGTTACAGTACTATATCCATAATGTGATGTTGTCGCTAGGAAATAAATTGTGCTCAAAGTTTGGAACGCCGGTAGAGTTCATCCAGTCACAAACTAGCAATACACACCTCGTCAATCAATCCAATTAGGAAATTTTACACTCGGCCATTAAAACTTCGTGACCGGCGGAAGTTGGGCCGGGAGCGGCCACCACACGGGACGTGCCACGGACGCCCTGCTCGGCGTCCCATGCCCGCACATTACTTCTCGTATAAGACTGTCTCGTTGTATATGTATATTTAATAACTGTGTATATTGTAAGTACATTTGAATAGTCAGTGAATTATTTATAATATTATTATTATACTATACTGTCACATCTAGGACATCACACTACTGTGCCTTTTTTTAGATTAAGGCAAAATCGCACCACTACAATACTCGTATTTTATTGTTTCCGAGACCATTACGACACAGACCGTTTAACGCAAAAAGCAAAACGCTGAAATGTTCGGAAGCCTGGCAAAAACGCACACTTCGTACCTACTGTAATTGAAACTGGAATCGATGTGTAAATGAATGGTTCCCGACCATTCTGCCCGCAGAAAAGGTTGATAGCAATCTAACACTGTCCATAACTACTATTGTAACATTTTAATGCTATCTTTGTAGACAGCAGCTATTCGTATGTCGATTACTAAACCCGGGCCGTACATTTATGAGAAATAGAAAATGAACAAGGACTCAATATAAATAAGAACTGACATTAGGTAGTGCAACCGGCATTGAATTTCAGAAAAGCAAAAAGGAAAGCAGACAATGCAAAAACAAATGTACGTCTCGGCGTTCAATCGCTCCAGTGGCTGAAAACAGTTTCTGTTTATCTTGAAAAGTAGGTTGGCGAGATCTTTTGAATAGATCAGAGCGTCGGTGTGCTGAATCTTCTGAATTTGGCAGTGCCTTGAAAAATCAAAAAGGTGTTGCATTGGCTTGATCCAGCTTATGTGAAAGCCTCAGGTCTGGCGGCCTTCGCGCCCGTACTGCGCGACGCGAAGGCACGTCCCGACACTCCACTCGGTGCACCTCTTGATAAAGAATTTCATTATCGGCCACCACTCCGGCTATGTGAATGTGTCCCGAAGATCCGATCTTAGCACATTTGCTCACCGATAGGACGCTTTGTTTTATACGCACACAGAGAATATTAGAGTATGGTATTTCACTCACAGAGAATTGTTAATGATGACGTTAAATAGAGGGATTGTCTCTATAGACATTCCCTCTATGTTGAGTAAATTCTTTTCTAGTATGAATTGTCATGGTATGCTTTTATCGACAGGGTGTGGAATCCTAAATGAAACTGCTGGCATATCCTGAGCAAAGTTAATATTATTTTGTAAACGGCTTTCATTTTATTAATAGAATTCTATTACCTAATAATGTTGTGTTGTAGCAATAACACCCTCCCATTTAGTGTACGCTTCACCCTATGGAAATAAAAAACACACCATTCGCTTGTGTAAGAATTTAAAACTGTAACGTGCACTTTATCCGCATTGATCACAGGGACGGCTTGTGAAATGTTGGCATCATTTTTTACGGGAGTTGACGCAGTTTCGTAACAAAATAATTCAACGAAGTCCTGAGCGGGCCTCCCCTCGCGTGTTTACTTGCAAAAAGTCGCCCGCGGCGTCGTTAGACTGCTCTTTACGTCGCTGATTAGTTTTTATGGCCGTCCAATTTAGCTGAACTTTCAAATTTAATGACGGAAACTTCTTTTGAAGATACGGAAACTCTTAAGACTGATTTAAAACACGCTTCTAACACTCTACAATCATACACCTAAATCACTCTCTATAATCTTACACCTAAATAACACGAAGAACAAATGTGAGCTGCATTTTTGATTTTACGCTCTGGTCCGAATCGTTTATGAATGTTAGTGTAGATTTTGCGCCATAAAACAAGGATCTGATATTCTAATGGACTATTGAATTATTATTTCGGACCGAGGCAAATATGAATTGTTTGTACTAAAAATTTCATGCGTATACCTTTTTATTTTCCTTGAATAAAAAATGACATGCGTGAAAGTTGAATCTTTTGCATCATTCTAAGATTATTGTACCTTATTACCGCTATAAGCAAATTGTTATGAAGGACTAGTCGGATGAGGTTTAAATAGTATATTGCATGTTTTGGTATTAGGTTTGATATTGCCAGAGTCATCACTGAAACCGCAATAAGCGAAGTCTGTACTTGGGTATCGTGGAGGCAGGCGGCGGGACTTCAATCGCACCTAGGTAAAGCTACTAACAGTCGACAAACGTATTACTTAGCGTTAGAGTCCATATCGTATTCGTGATGAAATACCCTTGGAAGTGTCAGTAATGTTTGCTAATAAAGCCGCCGGACATTTCTCCCAGCGGGGTCCTAATTTATCATTGTTAGAATGTGCCTCAAACGAAAGCAATTTCCTTCTAGATTTCTTTTTTCGTGCGACTCTTCTGGTGAACTGATTAGAACTCATTTCATATCGTCCAATTAGGATTGCCCTTAGAAAAGCTCCTTACAAAAATGGAGATCGATAAAAGAAATTGCTGTTGCAAGAATGCTGTTGTCCTTACAATTTTCCTAGAATTTTTGGCGTATTCTGTTAGGCCGGATTTATTTGAGCGTTATAATGTAAGAATGGTTGTTAGTAGAAATGCTTTTACGTGAATTTTTTACGGTAAAATGATTTCCGGCAAGAATCACTTCGGTGGCGGAAAAAATATGTTTGCTCTTTTTTGAATTGAAACAAAATTTAATCGTATAAAAAGTTTGTTCACTCAGTCAACAATTACAATCAATAATTATTTTAAGTAAGTTCTTAAATTTAATTCACGGACTTCTATTTGTTTTGTTTTTCGTGTAAGTAACGGTTTATTTTATTTTCAGTGACTAAGTTCATCCGCATTGGCATCGCTGACAAGAATGACAACCCGCCGTACTTCGACAAGGAGCTGTACGAGGCGGAAGTCGACGAAAATGAAGACATCCAGCATACCGTTCTCACTGTCACCGCCAAAGATCACGACGAATGTGAGTACTTACTTTTACTCCTCCAGCTTAGCGACCTGAAGCTCGAAGTGGGTCTTGGCCTCCGATACTAGTTGTAGAGTTGGCGCCCGTCTTGTGCCCCGAATTAGCACACGAATACTATAGTTGCATTATTAGAACTCGTATATCAAACGAAATGCAATATTAACACGATCACTAGGTACTTATTTAGTAGGAAATTAATCATCTTTGTTACGAAAATTGCGATCATAATTTATTCGTTAATACCACAGCAGTGGCAAATAAACGTACGGTCGTGTCGCGAGCTAGTATGAAAATACCATAGTACTCGTAGCTACCAATTTAACAGACGAGGCCATGATAAACTAGTTTTGTGAAGTGTCTAGACACAAATTCCTAAAACTGTGCACGATTTATGTATTTAATTTTTCTTGGATTAATAAATACATTTTAGTTCATCATCATCAGCATCATCATTTCAGCTATAAGACGTCCACTGCTGAACATAGGCCTCCCACTTTGGGGGGTGAATGCCATAATCGCCACGCTTGGCAGGCGGGTTGGCGATCGCAGTCGAGTACACCGAATTTGAGGGACGCTGCTGCCCGTCCACCGGTGGTCTTGGACGTAGTTTAAGGACATACCCGGGTCCACATTTTAGTTAGCTATTAAAAATTGAGTTTTCTCTTTGTCCGGTTCTTTTAAATCTGTTTGTCGCATTAATTTTGCTAGTCTGCTTTGCAACATAAATGAAATACGTTTGAAAGCACTTAACAGATTTTCATTACCTGTTTTTGTTTGGCTTCATGTGGAAAACGAGGGACTGGGAAAAAGATTTTTGGTTCTTAAATAACTAGTAAAATTTTCATTCTAACCACTTCTCTGTTATTCGCGAGCTTAAACCATCATGTGTTTTTATAATACTAGAGGTATCCAAATTATTCAATGAAGCATTATTTATACAAAGACAAATATTCGTGTCACCTATTTCGGAAGTAGGTACCACAGTAATTTGTTAAAACCTGAATCAACAAAGCGGCGGAGTTGCTTTTTCAACACTGTTCGTCCTTTGTGCGAAGGCGAGGCAGCGAATTCAATTCCCTTCTTATAATTAAGAAATGGATTATTGACATTGTTGTCATTTTTCCTCTTTGTTGTTAGAAAATAATTATCCTTTTATGTCCTTTAAAAATCTTAATGGGATTAGTAGCTTTCACACTCTTGTCTTAAAATAAGTATTAGTAAATAATGTACGAAAATAATAATATTTGGCGTAAATTTTAAATATCTATAACAAACATCTACCCAGACCGTTATATATAATCTAGACGCACTGTGTGCGCAAATTAACGCTACAGTGGCGCCATCACTGCAATAACAGCGGAAAATACGGGGCGTATCGCCAAGTACCGTTTTCGAAAACTTCTGAAACTGTGATAAAGAGCGTAAATATATTCCTACACAGAATCGGTTGTCTTGTTCAAATATTTTTACATCCGTAAAGATTTAACGATACTTACATAAATAATATTATAATATCCATGACTCAAGAGAGCGCAAATCTTATTTTATTATATTGTAGGTAGCTGTTATAACACAATGTAAATGTGTAATGGTTAAATCATTATTTAGGTATCTGTAATAAAATAACATGTTTATTGCAAAAGCACTTAATACTACGAATAGGAACTATTATCATTACAACTCCATGCCAAACGTCCGCGAGTTTAATCCCCGTTTCAAGAGTTCCGAATGTTTTGAAGTTTAACAAGAGCTGTTTACTTTTATGGGAACTATAAAATGCTATCGTATCTTATAAGTGATCATTGATGGTTTTGGCTACTATTATTAAACTTAAGCTGTGGTTTTTATCATAAATAATTCTGCTAAAATTGAAATGTATCCTTTCTACCTGAAGAAGTGAAGATATAATATTGAAGTTCAGTAGACAGTACTACTTCCGATTGTGGTTTTATAGGTACTTATATTGACTGACTTTATTCATTTCTAACCTTGACGTTTTTAGTAATATTTGTGTCATGGCACCTATACATACATGTATTAGCCACTTTATGAACTAGCGATTATGTTAATAAAACACATTTATACTATAAGTGTTATAAAATGAATAGAAAACTAAAATTAACTACAATTAAGATAATAAAGCTAAAAAATTTAAATTATCCATCAAAATTTTGCGCCCTTGGTACCCTACCCAGCACGCGATTATGTTTATACTTTTACTAGAAAATGATTTCACCAAATTATGAACATCAATTTATTCTCCTGAAAATGTCAGAGGGTCGGTTGTTTAGTCTGATGCCTACTGTTAATTTTTAAGCCAAGTCATGGAACCTCATTATCATTCTCAGAAGTGTTTAATTTAATAACTTTATAACCACCAATAGAGCTTTATTAATTATTTATCCCGTTAAAGAACAATTTTCTTTTTATAATATTTCTCAACAAATGTATACTTTTATGGCATGTATTAAAAACAATTTAATACGAGTACAAAGGCCAGAGATAAAATACGTCCCTCAGATTAAAATATATATTTACCAAAGAAGACCATTATGAATTCAGGTCACTAAGCGGCTTTTGTATGAAATATGATAAGAATAGAATTGCGCTTCATTGTAAATATGAAATCCTCTAAGATAGCACATTTAATGTTAATCTAACTAAAGCATACTCTCTTTCCGTACCCGGATTTTCTTGTAAGTAGATGTATTTTAATATTCTTATAATTTTTTGCCGAAGAATTTGCTTATTATCGATCCTTCATCTTAAAAAATCTGCCTATATACTTCTGTTCTACTTCTGTGCCCAGCCCTCCATCTCGTGCACGGGAGGGATTGTGTGGTCGCGTGCACCTTTGAATTTCTTCGCGAATATACCTATGTCTATTTCCTCATGGTTATTTCCTTCACCAAAAAGCGAATGGTGGCCTATTGTATAGCTCTACTTGAGTTGCTGTATTCTGTGTATAATTTTCTTCTATTCGGGTGTGAAATATGAAGTACTATTTACCTCTATATTGTATTGTTACCGGAGATAAAATTACCAGAATGACTCGATTATTTTTTACAAAACTGGCGTTATATTAACGTATTGTTTATACATAAAATAAATTAAGAAAATTGGAGTAATAATATTTGGCCTCAGTTTCATTAAGCCATATTGTGAATGAGTACGGAGCGGCGTGGCGCGGCTTTGCCACTGACGTGGCTGGGAGTTTGGCATATGTACCTACCCTCGTTGGAAACTTTCACGGAAAGTGTTCCTACACGTATGTGCTATCGTACTCGGCGTGTGATCGATGAGTTCGCACACTTGCTGCCTGCGATACATTATAACGTGGAATTTTACGCCTGCCCCGACCCCTGCTTTCTCGCTCAACTTGTCAACTCTGGGCCTTATTAAACCTTTCCAACATTCACCTCCGTAATGACATTACAGTTCAAATTCTCTCCGTCTCGCTAATATAATTAACTTAGGTAATACTTTAAATTGCCCTCTTGCGCGTTGGCAATCTGGCATGACGTCGGAATTCTCAGGTAACTTCAGTCAACTCTCCGGAGATAGCAAAGACCATTTTATATCGCCCAACGGACTGTTTTCGAGGGCACCGGCGAAATTGAAAGTATAATAAAATTTTCTCTTACTACATCGTAAATCTTTAGGGCCCGTCGTGTGTCCGGTCGTTTGTTTTCACCAAACCCTATTCGATAATGAAATTTATTTTGCGATACAAGATAGAACTGTATTCTGATTATATCTGGTTTATACGTCTATGAGGAAACACATACACACAATTACAGGTATGCCTATGTAATCTGTATAAAATGTAAAAGTTTTAATTTTGTACGCGCAGGTTATCTCGTTTTCTCTTCCCATATAACCATTCCAGTCGCAGAATCACAAAGTGGTAACTAAATGTCAGATGTGTCGTACTTTGTTTCGAAACAAAGTGTCGTCGCCGTGTCTACACTTTTCCGTAACAAGGTGTCGACACATTTGTGTGCACTTTGCGTGCGGTTTGCGACTAAATCTAGCAAATTTGTGACAGCAAATGTCAATATAAAATACCTCTTGAAAACCAAGGTTTGTCAAACTACTATTAGTGTCTCGTGTGCTCGTAATTCTAGTAAGTCATCATGGGCAATGCAAATGATAATAATCGACCGAAACCATATAAACACCCAACACCCGTCAACCTTTTACAGAAAAGTTTTTAAAGAAATTCAATAAGCTACTTAGGTCAGGCAACGAATGCTCCAAAAGTTGTAGAGGGAAATGCTCGGAACACAAATTTTGACTCCGTAACTCGGTTCGACAAGTTAGGAGGTGAACATATCAAAAGTCCCCGGCCGTAGCCCTTGAGCGGGGGGGAGAGAGGGGGCTTTGAAGGTCCCATTTTCCCGTTTTTCGATTATATCTCGGAAACTATGCATCTCAGCGACATGGCCACTTATACAAAATGAAAGTTAATTTAATTTGTTACAAGTTTATTCAGTCAATTTTTTCGATATGTTGAATAGTTTTTGAGATATCCGCTCTTGAAAGTTTATTTAGGGCTCTCAATTTTATCTTGATATATCTATATCAGTGAAGGTGCTAGGCCGTGTTTGGTATCGTTTTCGTATAAATCTGGGGTGCTGAATCCATTTAAGATATCACATTGACACCATTCCACAAAATAAAAATAAATCTTTTTAGGGTTCCGTACCTCAAAAGGAAAAAACGGAACCCTTATAGGATCACTCGTGCGTCTGTATGTATGTCCGTCTGAATACACAAAATAGTTCTTTACCTATAGATGACAGGAAAACCTATTAGAAATGTGCAGTCAAGCGCGAGTCGGACTTAATGTACGGAACCCTTAATATGCGAGTCCGACTCGCACTTGGCCGGTTTTTTTGAAACTCTTCTTGACGCTTAACCGCTGAACCGATTTCGTTGAAATTTGGTATAGAAATAGTTTGCGTCCCGGAACAGGACATAGGATAGATCTTATAACCAAAATCATCTTTTGAAGGTGTGACAAGTGGCGTGGAAATTTGTACGGGAAATCAATAACCGCTGAGCCGATTTATATGAAATTTGGGATGGTCTACATCTTTGATTTAGTTAAAAATGATGAAAAAACATGACTTCAAACCTAAACTTAAACAGTATTAACTTCAAGAAGTCAATTCTGAATTCCCCCCTACACCTCATTTCACACCTTTAAAGGATGATTTTTGAGATAACTTATTATATCCTGTCTCGGGACTCAAAATATATGTATACCAAATTTAAATTAAAACTGTTCAGCAGTTTAAGCGTGAAGAGGAGTTTAAAAGAAAGTATTTTAATAAGTTTATATGTTTTTACTTCGGAATGGTGTCAATGTGATACCTTAACTAAATTTGGTACTGCGAATTTATACGAAAACGATACCAAACATGGCCTCGTAGCTTTACTGTTGTAGAAGTCAGAATAAAATTGAGAGCCCTAAATTCTTATTACTTGGCCAAACTTGTGTAGAAGGAAAAGGTAAAATAAAAGTCTTCGGCAGGAATATAAGACACAAATATATTTTTTTTTGCGTTACTATTTCATTCATCAAATATAAACATACCTTGATTATACTATTCTAGTGAGATCCTCATAGATAAACAAAAACATTTACTTAAAAAATTACAAGGTCGAAATGTCACGGAACTTGTGAGAGTAATATGTGAAAAATAAAAACTTTTATGACAAAAAAAATCTGGACACAATTTAAGAATCACCCAATTGCGTCGAGGAATCATCTGTATTTTTGCTTGTTTCATTACCTCCTCGCTTCTTTTTTGTCCTTTGTATTCTGTAGCAATTTGTTAGATCTGAAAATAAAGATAACTTGCGTCGTCACGGATGTCGATTTATAGGTTTTAGGGAGTGCAGAATTCGAAAACGATGATCATTTTATAATCCAAGATGGCGGCTACGTATTTTGTCATAAAAGTGGAATCCAAAATAGTCATCATTTTCGAAATCTGCGCCTCCTAAAACCTATAAAACGACATCCATGACGACTTTTATGACATAGTGCATGGCCGCCATCTTGGAATCCAAAATAGTCATCATTTTCGAAATCTGCGCCCCCTAAAACCTATAAAACGATATCCATGACGACTTTTATGACATAGTGCATGGCCGCCATCTTGGAATCCAAAATGGTTATCATTTTCGAAATCTGCGCCCCCTAAAACCTATAAAACGACACCCATGACGACTTTTATGGCATAGTGCATGGCCGCCATTTTGGATTCCAAAATGGTCATCATTTTCAAAATTGGGGCCCCCTAAAACGTATAAAACGACATCCATGACGACTTTTAAAACACAGTACATGGCCGCCATTTCGGATTCCAAAATGGTCATTATTTTCGAAATCGGCACTCCCTAAAACCTATATATCGACACCCATCTCGACTTTTATGACAAAGTGTTTTGCTACCATCTGCATGCAAGACATTTCTATTATTTTTACGTACAAAAATGGCCCCCTGTCAACTTTCAATCGAGATTTAATCGATAATTTATTCGATTAATATTCAGATTAATTCAATTTCAATCTATGTTAGGTCGACTAAACTAATCGCGATTAAAATTTGAGAATTAACTTTTTTTATTCCATTAATTAGTCGAATAAACAGTTAATCGATTAATGCCCATCTCTGACCACGGCATTTTTACACTTTGAGAATATCTGAAAACAAATCAACACAAGGAGCCATTTTGCAAATCCAGTAACATACCAGTAACTTTGTTATTACTTTTGACAGCGCGTGTCATGTGTCAACACAGAGTCGACACAAAGTCGAAACATTGCAACTACTTTGTGACTGCAATATTTCTCAGCCTTAAACCATATTTATACATCATAATTAACAAGTTTCGTAGTATGTAAAGCGTTATTTCTGTTATTTAAGTATAGTATACGCATCGAAGTACTAAAAATGCTTCAAATAATATAGTTATGAACACAGGCACTGAGAAGTAAACAATTTCATTTCCGGCTAAACTAAAACAATGTGGTGGCGCGTTGATTATATTACACTTAGTTTATCAAATCACTCGAGCAGTTTAATTCCCCATAATAATTTAAGTCATATTGTAATATAAATGCAAACAATATATAATTACGTCTTGTAATCCGTTTAAGAGATGGCGTATTAATGTCACTTATTTTTATTTAAGTATTTTTCTATCTGACAGTTTCCATTTGACAGGAACAAAATGAACGAATGAACGAATGATTTTGGCATAAAGTAGTCGCAAACCCGAAACAATGTGTGCACACGGCGACCACACTTTATGTCACTTTGTGTCATGTGTCGACCCTTCCCCATTTCTGGTAACTGTGTCGACACGGCGACGACTCTGCGACTGGAATTGTGACCGAAACAGACGGTGTCGACACAAGATGTGTCAACACCGCGTCGTAACGGCGACTGGAAATGGTTGTATGGGTTGTAAACATTAAGGTTGAATAATATATACTTAAGTAACAAATTTAGTACATACATTACACTGTCAACAATAATTAAGTAAACAAATAAGAAACTACACCTTTTAATGTCCCTAGACAAACTATTATTGAGAAATATTGTATTTTAAGCCAATGTAATAATTCAACATTACGAACCCAATTTTGAGTTTTGTTCATGCTTGTGTATTTTTCTTTTCTTAATCGAATAAGCTGGGACGTTACTTATGATACGAATATATTAATGTACATACATATGTACATAGGTATACACATATGTATACCTATGTACATATGTATGTACATTGATGTATACATGTATAGTATACCCGTGCGTTGGGTAAAAACATCAAAATCTTGCACTTGAATGGATGACCTCTCATGGTTTCTATTCGTTGTCGTTCAGTTTAGCCTGCACCTAAAATATCGTCGGTGCGAATAAAAAAATGGCCATGTATTTTTAAGCTACTTTTTAGGAGACAAAAATAACTCTGTCTTTAATTAAATTTCTGGAAAAGAAAAGAAAAATCTTCCACAACTTGAATAGTCTTGAAATTGCTTGACATGCAATTTTATCAGGATTTTTATTTGAAAAATTCAATTACTAAAATATTTTCAGCAAAAATTCTGCGACAATGCCTTTAATTCTTTCCATAAGCAAAAAATCCAGTATTATAAATACTTACACAAAACGTTGAGGAGCACTCGACTGCTGCATACTTATTTTAAAATGCATTGCCTTCCCTTGTTCTTTTAACCAACCTAAAGTGCGACCGAATAAATGTTTTTGTGTTGTTTTAGTAAGGGTCTATTAAGAAATTCTATTTTGTCGCTGATGTGATCAAGAAAGAACAAAATAGGCTAAATCAATATCGCGTTCCGTATTACGGATCAAACGAAGGCCTATCTATGGTCTTAAGAGCTACATTTTTCATAAGAGCTACATACACGGAGATCAAATCGTTAGCTCTGAAGTTTGCGACAGCCTGTACATAAACCAGCGGCTTTAATAGTGAAATGGACATTATGGCAGGGACCGAATACCGGTATATTTTTCATACAAATTAACCGGTATTCAATTTCGGTATCTTGGTGGTTTTTGTATATTTTTGCACTTAACTAAGCTAATCTGATCAATCATTATCCTTACCTAAATACTGTTCTATAATATCCAACAAATAATGTGAAAGCTGAGAGAGATATTTTGTGTTTTAGTTATACCGGTAACGGTCCCTGCATTATGGTATGTATAATTATACTTACTATATGTATAGACGGATGCGTTCAAGCAAAGTAAACTGTACAAATACATCCATAAAACTTTTCCAATCATTGGATTGATTTAGACTTAAAACTGCAAACACACGGAAGCCTTAAAGTACCTACGTTTTTCTAATACTAAGACTTTATCGTATATTTAGTTCTTAATTAACGATGACATAGTTTTGTATTTGTAATCACAAAACAAAGCCATATTGTTGCATAAATGAATGCAAATGAATTTTATCCAAGCTTTAAACCGTCAAACGAAGTAGGTACGTACTGCGTCTGCAAGCCGAGTGGTCGCAGAGCGTGCAGCGCCGCGGGCGTTCCCGGCAGGCACTGCATCAGCTGCATGCGATTGTCTGATCCTTAGGTATTAAAATTTCCAAACGTCACCAGCAGATGTCGGCGGAGCGCCCCGATTCAATCCCGCTTTAAAACTGCCTTTCTGCCTTGAGGAAATTAAGTGTAAGCGGTGAAACATGCTTTTACCCTTTGCTGGAATTGTCGTTTCTAGCTATTTAGGCTTATTTGCTGAAGATTTGTGCTGTAAAAGTTAAAGTTTTTCGCAATTGAATTAATGTACATAGAGACCCTTAACGTAAACATTTTTGTGTGAGTGTGCTTGCGGTTAGCTGTGAAGCTGAGCTCGCAGGATTCCAGAGAGCTGAAGTAATTAATCACGCTAACAATTTGTGGAATTGTTATCTGTGTGAACTTGTTAAACTATTAACTTGTACATGCCAACAAAGTTGCAGCAAGCGTGAGAACGTGGCCGTGTTTTGACTTGTCTTATAAAATCAATTAGCATTATACCAGTTTACTTTTTTTTATGTTACGGGTAATGTTAGAAGGTTAATTAAACTCAAGTTTACCCTGGTATAACTAGTATTACCCGAGCCTTTTGGGTAAAGTCCGAAAATCTAAACAACATTAATCTGTATTCGGCGTTTACCCGTACACATCTAGGTCTACCCAACATTGACAGGGTAATGTTAAGTGTTGCATAATCACTTCTGACATTACCCTTTCATCAGTTTTGGGTAGACCTTAGTATACGGGTAAACGCCGAATGCAAATTAAAGTTTTTTTTTTGGGTTTTACCCAAAAAGCTTGAGTAATACAAGGCATATCTAGGTAAACTTAAGTTTACTTAAATGTTACGGGCAATACTAGAAGGTTAAGGAAATACAATACACATCTACCTACTCAACAGATTGATCACAAAAATCCGAGCTACTGATATTCTTACCTAATACTTACACACAGAAACTAATGCTACCAAAGCTACCCTCAGAAGTTAGGTTTGCCTGTCCGGACTCATTGATATTCTGACATTAAAACTGATCGTGTAACTCAACAACTAGTATTCCCTGCGGTCTTGGAACTAAAACACTATAGAACTGCTACCCGAGTCAAACTGCAGCATGCAAGGGACGTAGGTATCTACGGTCCAATGCAGTGATTTCAAACTTATTGGAAGTTAATATTAAGACACATCAACTATGTGTACAATACACGTTAATATTGAACACATAGTTGTTGTGAGTGATTGGTTTGAAATTTGACTGCAGGTACATGTTTTCCCATAAATATCATATAAGGCTCTTCTGGTGTTATTTCGGTCCATGGGCGACGTTGACTGCTTTCCAACCGGTGGTTTATCCTTTACTGCTGTTTACAAAAAAAAAAAAGAATTATATTTATTGAACAATCGTAGTGTATGTAATTACATATAAATCACATACTTTCTGATTTTTAAAAGAGTATATTAAAAGAGACTGTACGAGTATACCGTTAATACATGTTGAACATCTTTAAGTATACTTAGTTATTAAAACGGTGTCGCTTGACGGTGTTGAATTTATGTAAATTTAATAAAATAGAACAGTAGAAAGATTGAATTTTCAATACCTGGCGTAGGAATGCAAATTTCCTTAATCTTTAGAGCAACGCAAATTTAAACGGTTCACAAACAGTCCTATTCCACCTTAGCAGCAGCCCGTTGATTGGCTAGTTATCTGTCCTTCACTGTAATGACGTTGTGCCGCGCCATTTAACAGGAGGTCTGGCAGTTACTGCCGGTGTCTGTGTCGAAACAGATCCTTCCCGCTCGTTAAGCCACGGTCAATATCTACGCTAACAAATGGGGTCAAACTGAATGACCTTTAAGTAATTGAATAATAGCCAAATTTTGCAATAGGGAGTTAATAGTATTCTGATTTCTCAATTGAGGCATGTAATATCGTAGTGCGGCTCAATTCTGTTAAATAAAAAATAATTGTACATTATCAGGTGCCTGGGTAACTAAGATCATTACACGATTAATACACTAAAATTACTGTATAACGTATCAGACTTAGATATTTTACATTAATTTTCGTCCCTTTATAATTATTAATGACATAAACTACATGAAGTAGAAAATTAATTAAATAGAATTATAATCCTCGTACTGAAAACTTTTAAGAGGCTTGCACGTTAACGCTTGAAAGCAATTAAATCCCAAGTTTGCATCGCGAATCTTTCCAGACGGATGGATGTTATAAATCAAGGCAGTGCACTATCGGACGTGCGCAGCGTTATTTAATAGCGCTGAGAAATTAATAACGCCTTTTAATTGAAGACTTATTTTACTGGCTTCATCTTTGAGTGCGGTTATGTGCAGTCCCAGCTTTGAGTCTGCCAACAAGGTTTTGTTGCTGTTATCGCGTACCGAGCTTGGAGCGATGCGGTGATCCAATATATCTGAGACCTAAGGATCCGCAAAACCTACGCAGAATTTGAAGTGCTAGTTACACTGGCTGCCCTAAGTCGGAAGAGTTTTCCATGCAGGAAATGCAGGGCAAAGACGCCAATAATCCGCAGCGTCTGGGCTACGTCTTGTTTCTGCTGCGCTCAGTAGCGTTGCGTATCGTTGCAAAATGATGTTCATACAAACATCTTAATCATTCCT
The DNA here is from genome assembly GCF_910591565.1 of Cydia splendana. NCBI lineage: Eukaryota > Metazoa > Arthropoda > Insecta > Lepidoptera > Tortricidae > Cydia > Cydia splendana. Next base: position 10,823,310 of record NC_085964.1, on the reverse strand, counting down.
TTTTGTAAGTATTTGAGGCGCATCTCTGATTGTGTAATGGACCATTAACAACCTGTTTTAATTAAAGGCGTCTTTCACAGCTTCATTTTCAAATCGTGATTATGTGCAGCGACAGCGTCGGGGCTGCCAACAACGGTGAGATAATCCACATCTTGGCTGCCTTCTGTTTCATTTTAGAGGCATAATCTTAACAGGGTTGTTTACTGATGTGAAGTTTTAATAAACACGCTCCAATTTACAGTATTTTAAGGTGAGGTGTGCCAAAGCCGATGTAATATAAATATTATGTTATTTTCTATCGATCAATAAAGTTATGTCATTAAATGTAGTACTTATGTAAGAAAAAGATATCCATTTCGGCAGTTGAACTATCTTGTAGGTATTTTCATGTTTCCGCTCGCCGGCGCTAACGTTATATTAATTAAATAATTTAAAAATGTAAAATGTATTTCTTGTTTTTCGTAAAAATACTATACTCTGGTCAAGTACCTCAAATCTTGAGCTTTACAAACAATAGTCCCTTGAGCAGAAGTGCTTTAAATGCGAGTCTTAACTAGAAACAGTAAATCGATGCCAAACTGCCGACTATTGTCGTCAATTGTTCCTGGACACTATATAAAGCTCTCCAGAGCATGGCCGCCTTAATCCTGCCAACCCTACTAGCTCCCATTCGCCGTCCGCTGCTGCTAATGGCTGGTAAAACCTCGCTCGCTCCACCTCACAATGGAAAACTCCCTAAAATGCTTGATAAATTACTTCCCTCCCGTCACTGTATTATCCATCTACATATTCCACACATATGCCGTCTACGTCACGTGGTAGTAGGAGTTCAGTCAATCATTCCAGTATGTTGATGATCCCGTGAAAATGTCACGCGACTTAAATGAAACGTATTCTAGTATATGTACATGTTATGTTTATACTATATGATATGATTTTCGTTAAGTAAAGCTCACATTTATCGCTAATCACTAGGTATGTACCTTATAAAAGAAAGTCCCCCCGCGTCTGTCTGTTTGTGCGTTTGTATGTTCGGGGTGAACTCAAAAACTACTGAACGGATTTTCATGCGGTTTTCACCTATCGATAGCGAAAGGTTTGTGTATAATTCGTTAACCCGTGCGAAGCCGGGACGGGTCGCTAATACCTACTAAATAATTAAATTTTATATTTCCGAGTTTAGTGCACATTCGTGCATAAAAAAATAGTTCAGAGTTTATAATTGTATCTTATCTCCTAATGAATAATACCTTAATGTACCTAATTGGGTAGGCAACTGTCAAAGGTTTGCATAGGTGGCGCCAGCATAGGTTTTCCTTGTCTCTACTTTTGTTCTATGAGTTTTGACTTAAAAAATTTGACACAATTCTAGGAATTGCTAGGAAAACCAATGCTGGCATCTGTAAAGTACTTCGACCGGCTCCATTTGAATACCTTTTTTTTAACCCTGGATTAAACAGATAACAAGATCAATATGAACAAAAGCGTTACATAAATAGGACTAACTGGCAACATTGCACCAGCATTCAGCTGAAGGACGTTTAATTAATACTTGAATATTAAGCTAAAAACTGTAATTAAATATTTTAACAGCGGTTTTAGCTTTATTATCCGTCACGAACAGTGGCTCTTCATTTTGAATTATTTTATTTGCGCAGAGTGCTTGTTTAATTATTATTACGAGAATTCCACCCACCGGAAGGTACTATTTGGTTTATTCCATTAATTAGACCATGCGTATTACGAATATTATCTACTCGTAAATAAAATAGGTATCACATACTTTTACACTAATATCAAAGTGCTTCAACTTTTGTAATATTTTCCGTAAAGCTTTTCCATGTATTAAAACGACCGCTGAGTTTTGATCGCACCCTTATTTGATGTCGTGTGATATATCTCTCGGTATAAATCCGACTTACCGTAAAAGGATTTCAACGACAGTAGCCGAGCAGCACGATTCTTGTAGCGTTTAACAGAAAAACGGTTTGCGATCACTTTGCAACGTATGTGCAACCTTTGTTATAGCATTACAAAGGTTGCACATACGTTGCAAAGTAGGATTGTTGAATGAATTTCAGCATAATTGATTCCACCATTTGATAGGGTTAAGCAGATCCGGGACGATCTGGAGACCTCTCGGAAATTCTCCATTAATTACGTCTGCATCCCGCTCAAGCCCGTCCTGGCGTCACGCTGAGCGATTGTATTGCTAATGCGTCGGGACGTCACACACCGCTGTCCCAATCTCGCAATCAATGTACACGTAGTGAACCACTATTCTGCAAAATGTGAACATTTTTATTGCCCTACCCGGCCATATGTTTCCACGTACTTGATATAGTAAGGGACAAAGTTATATTTAGAACCTCCGGATCGTACGTGACGCCGTTTTGGTACATAAAATACGAGTTCGCCGTTCTAAGATTTAAATTCTGCGTATCTCCCTCTTGACAATTGTAAGTTTGTTAACTAAGTAGGTACCTGAAGTCTGCACTCCTCGCAAACTGCCATAAGCGAACATTAATCATTCATTCAGCACAAAGACAAAATGGAATAAGATAATGTTTCCGAATTGCGCTGTCTAAAATATGAAGACTCTCCCTTAACTAGGCTCGATGTTAATAGGTTACGGAGTGCTTCTCGTTAGAAAGATTTAGTCAAATCTACTCTTAATGGTTTAATGGAACGTAGAAAAAAATTGCGAGAAATAAAAATACTGTTATTTTTACATTGAAGATTCTCTCTGAAAAAGATTCTTTATCTAAAAAATTAAATAAGAACAATTTCTTACAACATTCACTGCATCATTTCTTTCTAAAATAGAAATACATAGTTGAATTAGTAGTTAGTAATTAGAAGTAGTAGTTAAATGTAAACTTTATTTCAAAGGCTTTTACGAGCGGATTAAAAAATAATATGCAAGAGAAGGTAGAGAATAATAATTGGCTATTTTAAATAATAAATATATGTTGAAATAGTTATCAACTTAATAACATTAATTTATACCTTAATTTCTTTGCTTCATTGAATATTTATTTAATATTTTTATAATATTGGTTGGATATGCGTCACATTTCGCGGTACAGGCGCCGCGTGAAAGTGTTAGTTGCCGAAATTCCACGACACTTGACAAATTACATTATGATTTTGTTGCCGGGCCTGCCGAACCACTCTCTAACTTAATTTTGAACTAATGCGAGTGTTATGCTAAGTGACAAAGTTTGTAGTCTCCCTTTATATACCTATAGGTACCCTAGGAGTAACTAGCATGAACAAAAGCGAAATAACGTATCAATTGTGTTTCACTATAGGTATGCAAGTATGAATTACCAGTTTAGCTAATTTTCCATGTAATAATAAATAATAAACACCATAAGTCCAATTCAAACTTACGTTTTGGTATTAAAATGATGTCAAAATGTAATGATGGCCTCCTTTAAATAAAAAAAAAATAAACCTTCCTAAGTATATTAGGTAAATGGATTCAATCCGCTTGTTGTGCCTTTTTCAACGCTTGTCTGTTCTAATAAAAGCGAGTAGATAGTCGAGGGAGTATGGCCGCTCGCCGAGCTACGCCGCTATAGCGCGGGCTCTCTTGCTACGGAGTGCTTGCTACGCGTCTATTGGAGAAGCTTCATAATCTGTTTACACATTTTATTCGAGAGGATTCTTTCTGTGAACGTAACAATTTTTGAAAACATTTCCAGGACTGAAAAAATTGTAAAACATTCGCTGCTATTCAAAGTCTCGTATAGTAAATTCAATGTCTTCGTTAGTAACATTTGAGTTACTTCATACAGTAAAGCATTTTACGCAAACGATCCTGCTTACAGCCTATCAACGTGTTTCGCATAACAACCTTTAGCCGTTGTCCCTTTATAGGAAGCTATCGCCAACTATATGATCTAGGTCAGCTAGTTCGTGTAGACACCGACCCGGGCTTGTTTATTGACTCCGTACAACGGTCTCAAGCTAATCTCCATCTTAGAAACACGGTGACAATCAAATTACGTGAAAGCACTTGTAGGAAAATTAATACACGTTCTAACGGCATGCTCGGCGAACTGCCGGGACGTCGTGTTGTGACAGGTATATGCCATTCGAAATCGCGCAATGTTAATGTCGCTTGATTGGATTACCTCGCTCTCATCTTTTCTTAATTGAGTAGATAACGTATACCTTTATATAAATGACGAGTCATTTCTATAATTAATTTCGTATAAGTACTCTTGAATATTCTCGCTTCGTAATGGTAAATGATCTATAAATCAGGCAGACAGTTTATACGATCACAGTAGATCAGAAATGGTAGCAGTGATACAAAAGCTTGGAAAGCCCGACATATCCTCCAATAATAATAGCCGCAAGGCTCGTCAGTCTACTTTGTTCAGGGCCTTCTCACGCTTTATTTTCCACTGATACGAGTACACTGATACGATTAAAAGTTTCAGTTTATTTCATTTAAAGTAATTATTCATTCATAATTTTTCGTAAAGAGATGGGGGGATGAACCGCTTTTCGCAGCGACTAGCGATGGCGGGAGCTGGCAACATACCGTGATAAGTGGTCTTACCCTTATAGGCTATATTTATTACTAGACGGGCCCGCAGCTCCGCTCGCGTAAATGAAATAAAGATTTTTTCTTATGTTTAGTTAAATACCGATATTATTATGTATTCAACCCTGCCAGGGTTCATAACTGTGATACTTGTGATAGGGACTTCTTATTTGTTACCGATATTTGGATAACTTAATTCGCAAATTTCTCAATTAATTATGTGGTTTGATAAAAGGCAAGATTGTATTTTTTCATCTACGTAGGTATTTATTTAAAACTTGTTTCAACATAAAATTATTATTTATTTTTTTACAATTGCAAAAATGTTCATTAGATTAATTTCCGCCTTAAGACGAATATGTACGACCACCGCCCATAAATCGCATTTTCATACAAACGTAAGTAGTCCCCATTTCCCTGTCTGGATATTGACATTACTTACGACGGCTACGGTGACGCAACGACCCAAAATGAGTCCTGGCCTCCGACACCAGATCACGCCATGTTTCCCGGTCTTGCGATAGCTCTCGCCAGTCGCCATGGCCGAGGTTGAGCAGATCTTGAGCAACTACGTCGTTCCACCGATACCTCTATAGGACCCATTCTCTCGTATCCGAGCCACTGAAGCTTAGCCGCTTTGGTCTCTCCAATGTCCAAATATATCACCACTATAACGGAACACATCCTTATTTCTATGGCAACAAAGTTATATTACGATATATTCGGCTAATTTAGCCGTCACTATATATGTATTTGATGCAGACAGTACATTTGCTTCATGAATGTGTAGTCGCCATTAGATATATATCGGAGCCACCAAGGTCGCTCAAAAATATCTGAACATGCACTTTAACTACATTATAATTTACATTGTTCAGATATTTGTGAATACCTCGGCCGCTCCGATATATCTGATGGTAAATGTTCAGCAAGAAGAAAAAATCCTACCTGGTTGAGTCGTATCGTATTACGCGAGAAAACAGTTCCCGAATTGGTTATATCTCTAAAGTCATTAAAGTATAATTATCATACACACATTATTACGGGCACCATCCCTTGAACTGATGGGATGCTGATGGGCTTCATATTAACTTGCTATCAACTTTGTATTTTTTGCCCATCTCGGCAGCCCGTTCCCCGGACGAGTGGCAATGTTTGCCGAAGCCGTGAAAGTCAATCTGAATAATATAACTCAAAAGGAAATTTAAAACAATAAAATAAAAATTATTAACACGATAATCATACGATAATACTAATTTGATTGATAAGTCATTTATGGCATAAGTCACTCGTATGGGCATAGACTAAGGTTGAGGTTGACAGCACTTTTTATTTTACTTCGTGTAATAAAACGCCGCAATAACTGTATACCAACATGACAAACATAAACATTTGGTATGTCTGTAGCACCACATCAAATAATTTTGTCTGTACCACCACCAAAACGAAACTAACCGAGAGTTGCCGAAAATGGCCGATCATCGTAAAATGAACATTGTTATGAAAATTTCTTTTGCTTATTGTAAATTAAATACGCATCAAAAGCGATAGTTTTTATGCTCTAGTTCTATTTAAACAGTTTTTTCTTATCATACGTGCGTCGTATTCGAGATACGTGTCAAAAACTTTTTTAGAAATTTGTAAGGCGCCATCTCGCTTCTTCGCTCGTTTTTTATCCCGTTCTGGTTTTTCAATTTTATATATATGATGATTATTTTTATTTTTCGTAACTATTTTCAATTAAAGTAAGGACTTTCGATATTACATCGTCATGTACAAACTAATAATGCTGCTTATCACCACAAAAACGCTCTTTAGCAATTTCTAGAGTAAATAGTTGATTTGTATATAAGATATCGGGTATTGTATTTCAGTGGCGTGAGTAAACACGTTGAGAGTGGAGTAAGCCGACGCCTTCAGTTCGCCGCAAATGACGCGAGAGAGATATTGCGTAAGACTCGAACAATGCTGGTAGTGACTGCTCGTTTGAACGCTTCTCAAATGTTATCATTATACACAGGCGGTTTTACATCAGCTTCAATCGGAGATGACGTATAAGTCAGTACGTGTTGTTCTTAATGTAAAATCAATAATGAGTAATGACAGTCGAAAGAACGTGGAACCTGACAACATACAGGGTGGGAACGAGTAACCCGACAGATTATACCCACGCATCCCTGAGGTCATAAGGAGCAAAGATGTTATGAATTTTGATGAAATTTTGCAAAAAAAATAACAATTTTTTTTCTTTTTTTAAATTATTTTCTTCATCCAATCAATCCAAAACTAAATTAAACAACTTTCGCTCGATAGCAAAAAAAAGTACAAAATTACAAGCACCATTAAAATTTGTAACTACATTTGCACAAAGATTATAATTAACATGAAAATTGCTTCAAAAAATGCTTAAATTGATTTTAGATATAACTTACCTATCACTTTTTTTGTTATAAATAACAGTTCAATAACAATGATTTTATTCGGGATCCGGGCACACACAGGCGGCCGATCAGTGCGCAGCGAGCTGTGTTCGGAGAATAAGGACCTGAACTCATTGTGCCTTAACCTTAGGTATATAAGAAATATTTTTACATAATGTGATGTGCCTATATTAACCGACTTGATACACATTTAAGCTTTCTCTATTCCTTTGTTAAGTAATAAGATTTATTTCGATGTTCCGTACTCCTGGTGGGATAATCTCCTGAACGCCGTCATCGGGTGAATGTTTGATGTAAATCTCTTTTATGTGACAGTTGATATATTTAACAAAGAAACAATCGAATCGATAGATCCCCATATATCGAGGAAATTGAACTTTGTAAAGTAGAAAATTAAATGGTAAATAATTTAAACTACACGATTTTTTTTGTATTAAAGTCCGTACTTAACTTGGTACTGAAAAAGTGATTGAAAGCTCTAAATTTTAAGCAAAACTGACAGATCACATATATCTTATTACTTTCAACAAGACAAATCAAAAGATAATTATAATTCTAGACTGACTAATGAAATGCTTCTTGTCATTTCGCTAATGCACTCTGATCTTTGTTTTCGATCTGGCAACGAGTCCCATTATGTGTAATCTGGATTATCCTCGATACAATCACGCAGAGACAAGTATCGTTATTAGAAGCGTCTTAGGTATGCGTCCCTCAGACTGGAGTGGATAGATTGAATTTAATCCGCTCCCTGTGTACACAAGCGTAACGACGCGTTACTTGGATATTCCATTGTAAAACCTTTTATTATTGTTGACATTTGCAAATCTAAACAATCAAGTGTTGAGCAATTTCAGTTAGGTATTTATTATTAGGATTATATATTGTTCGGACTTTTGATAGCAGTGCTTTGCGAATAAGTTATTGTTGTTTACGTTTAATTACGCTTCATCAAAAACATCTGTAATGTTTCTCAAAATACTAACGAATTATGTTTATACACGGTGTGGCCTGTAACACGAGCAAATAATTAAAACATAGATTGTACTCCTCAAACGGTGACACTTTTGTTCTACAACTTTTAAAAATTATGAAGTATTTACACTCCCTATTTTTAATACAAAATAAATATTATTTTCAATGGACGCCATCGCCACGCCATATCATTGTGATTGACGTTGCTTGTCACGCCTTAATCATAACAAAATTCGCAATACATTGCGTCTTAGAATAAACTTTAAAGTGTATTAAAAATCAAACCCCAAGTTATTTTTAAAAGTCGCTGAACAAATGTTGGTCAGTATGAGGAGTACAGCCTACAGTTTAATTTTTTGCTCATGTTACAGGCCACACCCGGTATAATTAACTGCCTATTTTTGTATTTATGCCATACGATTAAATAAATAAATAATCAAGTATAATTTATAAAGCAATTTATAAAAAAAGTAGGTTACACAATTTTAATGACGGTTAATAAATTTGGAGATTAATTTGGTCATCAACTCATCATACTTTTGATTACAGACAGCGAGGAAAATTAAACTTTAAAATGTAACGCTCGAAGAGCTTTTTAACTATGAAGAGTAGGTAGTTATTTTGTTGCCACTATCAATTTATATGTAAATGGAAAATCTGGCTATTGTCGATATTTTTAATCGTTAAGAGGAATTCAGCATAACGAAGTTTATACTTACTTACTGTGTATCGTTGAAATTGCAAGTATTGAATTTCACACATTATTGTCTCTCCTGATCTTTAAACCTAAAGGTCGTACGTATAGCTTGGTGGCGCCAATGGCTTCAATATTATAACGTTGAGTTTGAAAAACTAAACATAAGTCACTGAGTTACTTTAAACTTGAAAACTACGACTTAGTAAAAAATATAATATGAAACGTTGCGTACGAAGCTAGCAGAAAAAAGTTTAGCAACTAGAAAACTCTATGATTTAGGAAAAAAACTGTGCTTGTGAAAATAATTTACGTCTTGGTTCTTTTTTTATGTCCCTATATTATGTGTGCTATAATGATAAACGAGGAAAACGCGAGCCTTGGCAAATTTAGGAGCGTTGAAAAGCAGACAGGAAGACTTATTATATAAAACGAGCAAAGGCCCGGACCGCGGTCCGTGGAGGCGGCGGAGCGGCGCGTGCTGCTTGCCGCGCGACAAACAGCCGTGGCGCGATAATTAGCCGCGTCAATATGCGCCGCGCACGCTCTTCATCGCCATTTGAATATTTCCCCGCGGGCAAAGTTTGTGGCGTGCTCGTTAGAAACGACGGATAGAGTTTTATTAATGTCCGAAATGATAACGACATGTCGCGCGGTTCGCATACCCGCCCGGATTACTGACGGCCAGCTGAATTAATAACTCGCTTATTGCCGCGCCGGGTCCCGCAATACGGATTTCAATTCCTGTTTTAATGTTGTAAGGGTTTATACGTGTTCTGAGTTAAAAGTTTGACTTTGTAGCCCATTGTTTAACTAGATACACCGTATGGCTACCGTGATGTAACTCATAAGTAGTTAAAAATGTTGTTACCCATACTTATTCGAAGCTCGGTTATTTTAAATATTAAATACTATACATTGCGAAATATGCGACGGTGAGCTATAAGCATTTTATGCAACCTTTATGAGTTTCTAATGAGTGAAACACTTGTTTTATTTTAAGTATTGTCAGCGTAACTTTAAATAAAAATAGTGAATTTTTGAACGCAACAGAAATATTTTACATATATACGAGTAACGTTTCCTAACAAAAATACTTAGAACCAAAAGACACGTAGCAAGAACGGTTTGCTTAAATGAATATACAGTCGAGAAAAAGAAAAGACGTAAGAAAATAGCCATTGTCGTGCGTTTATAACGTCACGTCACTTCCATCACGTTTTTGCTTGAAGATTTATGTCGTTGCAATAAAATCTTCTCGTTTGAATAAACATCTCCAACGCTTTGGGCTGTGACAAATTACTAGAGGCGCCACCAAATACCGAGACAAGCGTTAGCTGAAATATTATTTTTTCAATACTAACTTTTTGCTGCTCGTTTTTTTAGCATTAGAAAAAGACTACGTGATCTTGACGTATCTTTTAATTGAAAAACGCTTTTTAAGAATCAGTAACTATTACGCAAAAGCAAAAGAATGTAAATTATCGTATACGATTCATAATTGTTACATAGGTATTTGCCGGGACTTATTTTTCAAAAGTGTTTTTAAATAAAAAGACACGTCAAGATTGTTTACCTATTTTCTAATGCTAAATAAACGAACTATAATTATTAGATTACTAACGAATAATGTTACACTTCAAAAGTAATTAATCAACTTTCGATGTCACTCGTATCGATGTTAAATTAAGCGCTGCTTATTGACGCTTAGTTAATGGCAACGGATATTTATCTCAAATGAAATTTTAAGTACTTACTTATGTACCTATAGGTATTATATTGGAATCTCTCTAACTCAAACTTCAATAAGACGAAATCCTTGTTAACACGAAATAAAATGCTATTCCCTTCCCTTCAAAGCTCAATCCCTCCATAACTCGAAATATGTATTTAGCTTTTCCTTTTGGGACTACTAAATATAAGGAAAAAATATCGAAAAAGAACCTTCAATTTTCGGCGTACTCTTTTTTTTATAGTTTTACAATTTTCAAAAATATATGTTGTACAGTTCAATGAAAAATATATATATATATATGTTACTGTAAAAGCCCGAAGTACGGCAAAACCTAGGATTTACCGGTAAAACCTAGGTTTTACCGATGCCGATCGGTAAAAGCCCGAAATGTTAAATCTTACTAGTTTACTTCGGGCTTTTACCAACACCGATATGGTAAATCCTAGGTCTCACCACGGCGACCGGTAAAGTTTGAATCATGCACTGATTCTCAACCCCTCCCGCTCAAACCCCCGTACACCGCACCGCATGCGCCGTTAAGTGGGTTAGGTTAGGTTTGAACTGCGATCCTCACAGAACCGAACAAAAGTGGGTTAGGTTAGGTTAGAACTGCGAGCCTTACAGAAACGAAATGCTACTATAAAAGTGGGTGGTTTTACCTCCTTTTCCACCATTAAAATTTGTAACTACATTTGCACAAAGATTATAATTAACATGAAAATTGCTTCAAAAAATGCTTAAATTGATTTTAGATATAACTTACCTATCACTTTTTTTGTTATAAATAACAGTTCAATAACAATGATTTTATTCGGGATCCGGGCACACACAGGCGGCCGATCAGTGCGCAGCGAGCTGTGTTCGGAGAATAAGGACCTGAACTCATTGTGCCTTAACCTTAGGTATATAAGAAATATTTTTACATAATGTGATGTGCCTATATTAACCGACTTGATACACATTTAAGCTTTCTCTATTCCTTTGTTAAGTAATAAGATTTATTTCGATGTTCCGTACTCCTGGTGGGATAATCTCCTGAACGCCGTCATCGGGTGAATGTTTGATGTAAATCTCTTTTATGTGACAGTTGATATATTTAACAAAGAAACAATCGAATCGATAGATCCCCATATATCGAGGAAATTGAACTTTGTAAAGTAGAAAATTAAATGGTAAATAATTTAAACTACACGATTTTTTTTGTATTAAAGTCCGTACTTAACTTGGTACTGAAAAAGTGATTGAAAGCTCTAAATTTTAAGCAAAACTGACAGATCACATATATCTTATTACTTTCAACAAGACAAATCAAAAGATAATTATAATTCTAGACTGACTAATGAAATGCTTCTTGTCATTTCGCTAATGCACTCTGATCTTTGTTTTCGATCTGGCAACGAGTCCCATTATGTGTAATCTGGATTATCCTCGATACAATCACGCAGAGACAAGTATCGTTATTAGAAGCGTCTTAGGTATGCGTCCCTCAGACTGGAGTGGATAGATTGAATTTAATCCGCTCCCTGTGTACACAAGCGTAACGACGCGTTACTTGGATATTCCATTGTAAAACCTTTTATTATTGTTGACATTTGCAAATCTAAACAATCAAGTGTTGAGCAATTTCAGTTAGGTATTTATTATTAGGATTATATATTGTTCGGACTTTTGATAGCAGTGCTTTGCGAATAAGTTATTGTTGTTTACGTTTAATTACGCTTCATCAAAAACATCTGTAATGTTTCTCAAAATACTAACGAATTATGTTTATACACGGTGTGGCCTGTAACACGAGCAAATAATTAAAACATAGATTGTACTCCTCAAACGGTGACACTTTTGTTCTACAACTTTTAAAAATTATGAAGTATTTACACTCCCTATTTTTAATACAAAATAAATATTATTTTCAATGGACGCCATCGCCACGCCATATCATTGTGATTGACGTTGCTTGTCACGCCTTAATCATAACAAAATTCGCAATACATTGCGTCTTAGAATAAACTTTAAAGTGTATTAAAAATCAAACCCCAAGTTATTTTTAAAAGTCGCTGAACAAATGTTGGTCAGTATGAGGAGTACAGCCTACAGTTTAATTTTTTGCTCATGTTACAGGCCACACCCGGTATAATTAACTGCCTATTTTTGTATTTATGCCATACGATTAAATAAATAAATAATCAAGTATAATTTATAAAGCAATTTATAAAAAAAGTAGGTTACACAATTTTAATGACGGTTAATAAATTTGGAGATTAATTTGGTCATCAACTCATCATACTTTTGATTACAGACAGCGAGGAAAATTAAACTTTAAAATGTAACGCTCGAAGAGCTTTTTAACTATGAAGAGTAGGTAGTTATTTTGTTGCCACTATCAATTTATATGTAAATGGAAAATCTGGCTATTGTCGATATTTTTAATCGTTAAGAGGAATTCAGCATAACGAAGTTTATACTTACTTACTGTGTATCGTTGAAATTGCAAGTATTGAATTTCACACATTATTGTCTCTCCTGATCTTTAAACCTAAAGGTCGTACGTATAGCTTGGTGGCGCCAATGGCTTCAATATTATAACGTTGAGTTTGAAAAACTAAACATAAGTCACTGAGTTACTTTAAACTTGAAAACTACGACTTAGTAAAAAATATAATATGAAACGTTGCGTACGAAGCTAGCAGAAAAAAGTTTAGCAACTAGAAAACTCTATGATTTAGGAAAAAAACTGTGCTTGTGAAAATAATTTACGTCTTGGTTCTTTTTTTATGTCCCTATATTATGTGTGCTATAATGATAAACGAGGAAAACGCGAGCCTTGGCAAATTTAGGAGCGTTGAAAAGCAGACAGGAAGACTTATTATATAAAACGAGCAAAGGCCCGGACCGCGGTCCGTGGAGGCGGCGGAGCGGCGCGTGCTGCTTGCCGCGCGACAAACAGCCGTGGCGCGATAATTAGCCGCGTCAATATGCGCCGCGCACGCTCTTCATCGCCATTTGAATATTTCCCCGCGGGCAAAGTTTGTGGCGTGCTCGTTAGAAACGACGGATAGAGTTTTATTAATGTCCGAAATGATAACGACATGTCGCGCGGTTCGCATACCCGCCCGGATTACTGACGGCCAGCTGAATTAATAACTCGCTTATTGCCGCGCCGGGTCCCGCAATACGGATTTCAATTCCTGTTTTAATGTTGTAAGGGTTTATACGTGTTCTGGGTTAAAAGTTTGACTTTGTAGCCCATTGTTTAACTAGATACACCGTATGGCTACCGTGATGTAACTCATAAGTAGTTAAAAATGTTGTTACCCATACTTATTCGAAGCTCGGTTATTTTAAATATTAAATACTATACATTGCGAAATATGCGACGGTGAGCTATAAGCATTTTATGCAACCTTTATGAGTTTCTAATGAGTGAAACACTTGTTTTATTTTAAGTATTGTCAGCGTAACTTTAAATAAAAATAGTGAATTTTTGAACGCAACAGAAATATTTTACATATATACGAGTAACGTTTCCTAACAAAAATACTTAGAACCAAAAGACACGTAGCAAGAACGGTTTGCTTAAATGAATATACAGTCGAGAAAAAGAAAAGACGTAAGAAAATAGCCATTGTCGTGCGTTTATAACGTCACGTCACTTCCATCACGTTTTTGCTTGAAGATTTATGTCGTTGCAATAAAATCTTCTCGTTTGAATAAACATCTCCAACGCTTTGGGCTGTGACAAATTACTAGAGGCGCCACCAAATACCGAGACAAGCGTTAGCTGAAATATTATTTTTTCAATACTAACTTTTTGCTGCTCGTTTTTTTAGCATTAGAAAAAGACTACGTGATCTTGACGTATCTTTTAATTGAAAAACGCTTTTTAAGAATCAGTAACTATTACGCAAAAGCAAAAGAATGTAAATTATCGTATACGATTCATAATTGTTACATAGGTATTTGCCGGGACTTATTTTTCAAAAGTGTTTTTAAATAAAAAGACACGTCAAGATTGTTTACCTATTTTCTAATGCTAAATAAACGAACTATAATTATTAGATTACTAACGAATAATGTTACACTTCAAAAGTAATTAATCAACTTTCGATGTCACTCGTATCGATGTTAAATTAAGCGCTGCTTATTGACGCTTAGTTAATGGCAACGGATATTTATCTCAAATGAAATTTTAAGTACTTACTTATGTACCTATAGGTATTATATTGGAATCTCTCTAACTCAAACTTCAATAAGACGAAATCCTTGTTAACACGAAATAAAATGCTATTCCCTTCCCTTCAAAGCTCAATCCCTCCATAACTCGAAATATGTATTTAGCTTTTCCTTTTGGGACTACTAAATATAAGGAAAAAATATCGAAAAAGAACCTTCAATTTTCGGCGTACTCTTTTTTTTATAGTTTTACAATTTTCAAAAATATATGTTGTACAGTTCAATGAAAAATATATATATATATATGTTACTGTAAAAGCCCGAAGTACGGCAAAACCTAGGATTTACCGGTAAAACCTAGGTTTTACCGATGCCGATCGGTAAAAGCCCGAAATGTTAAATCTTACTAGTTTACTTCGGGCTTTTACCAACACCGATATGGTAAATCCTAGGTCTCACCACGGCGACCGGTAAAGTTTGAATCATGCACTGATTCTCAACCCCTCCCGCTCAAACCCCCGTACACCGCACCGCATGCGCCGTTAAGTGGGTTAGGTTAGGTTTGAACTGCGATCCTCACAGAACCGAACAAAAGTGGGTTAGGTTAGGTTAGAACTGCGAGCCTTACAGAAACGAAATGCTACTATAAAAGTGGGTGGTTTTACCTCCTTTTCTACATAGTGCACCATCTACCATAATCTTTCATCCCCCCCCCCCCATAGAAGTCGGTTTTTTTCTTAAAAATTATCATCTAATAATCTCAGGAATCAGTGCATGATTCAAACTTTACCGGTCGCCGTGGTAAGACCTATGATTTACCATATCGGTGTTGGTAAAAGTCCGAAGTAAACTAGTAAGATTGAACATTTCGGGCTTTTACCGATCGACATCGGTAAAAACTAGGATTTACCGGTAAAACCTAGGTTTTGCCGTACTTCGGGCTTTTACAGTAACATATATATCATCAGTAGGTATCTACTAAGCACCAGCGTTTCAGCTTGGTGGTTAAAAGGGATCGTTTTGATAAAACACGTACGCTCCCTTATTATACTAATGAGGTTCGGTTACACATTAATATGCTTGATGCTCGAAATAAGTTTGTTAATTTTGCTATTTTTGCTATTTCTTAAACGTTTTATTTTATTTTAACATTCCATATATTGCGTCTATTTTTGAGTTTCTCCCTCTCCTCTTCAACTTTTTGTTACATTATGTCGTCAGCATATTACGACTTACGTGTGAATTGCTAAAATCTGTACATAATTAAGCGCAGCTAAGAAGCTGATGTGATTAGTCTTAACTTAATTGATTCATTTGTGTTACGAAAATTAACTAGCTGTATGTAAATTGTATTGTATTTATTGTACTTAATTCGTACACTTTCATGCATCTAACTTAAATAGAAATGGCTCAACTGTCGTAACACAATGGAATCATTTAACTTTAGACCAATTACACGTTCTTATGTAAAAAAAATTTGCAATTCACTCTTACAATTGTTACAAGATCTAAGTATTGTATTTTTATTATGATATTTAGTGCTTTATTAGAACAAGACGTGTACGAAACCGCATAAAATATTTGGTTTATATTATACCTAATACTTTCTTACTTACGTCACTTTTATATACCTATACCCTATCCGTCATTGATATAACTACACGAAAGCGTTAGGGATTTAAATAGTTTCTCTTTTATAATTTCTAGGCCTAAATTTATTTAGTTAGCAGAAGGATTGAGCTGAGAGAAACGTAGGTACATATTTTCATTTGCTTTTGTATGTACGCATGGATTGGCGATAACTTTTACGGGAAGCGGATCGCAGTCTTCCTACAAAAACTAATTAATCGGAACATCGGCGTGTGAGCTTCGAAGAGTAATGAATACTAGGGGGCAGAGCCCACCTCCGATGGCAGTGCTCACGAAAAAAAAACAGCTTTAATTAAAGCACTGCGCTGAACAAGATTTTAATTGAAATCTCATCGTTTACTAAACAAGTCATCAATATAATAGTTTTGTATCGTAGCATAGCATAGCGTAGCATCAAGAGTAGTGTTCGAGTATGGTAGGATTGGTACGTTTAAATAAGTAGTATAAAACGAATGGATAAATAGTACGTAACTACTATATGACATCATGACATTAGAGCTTATTAATTATGTTTGATATATAACGAACTCAGTCAAACGCTTTCACGTTCATGGCACGTAATTATGTTGTGCGAATTATCGACTCGAAACTGGCATCGGTTGCCACTTATACAGCCTAAACTATTTAGCTTATCGCGTGGCCACGTACATAGTTAATGATGTACTAAAAACTAATTTAGAAGCATCTTCTACAACTGCACATTAAGATGCATGTAACTTTGATTGCCGTGCTGGTTTGCAAAAAATAATATGCCTATACTTATTAGCAATGTGTAAAATCGAATATATTGGTGTTGGTGAATTAATCGCACAAAATTCGAGAAAATGGTTTTATGTTCTTTTGTACAATAACCTATGTACCTACTTACAAATATAGAAACTGGTTTTAGATATAACCAAATTTTATACAAAAATTTGAAAAAAGTCCGTAAATTATTTAAACCCCACACCAAATTACGTACAAACGAACATAAAGTGACAAATAAATAAATCACTTATCCGATCCGATAAACGCCATCGCCTAAAATATACCTAGCCATAATATTAGCGATCCTTAAGTACCTATTGCAACACATTTTTCGATAAACTATTATTTCGTCCTCGTTCCTATGCTTTACTGTTTCAAAAAACATTGCTATTTATTAAGCCCTGTCATAGTATACAATTGTAAACATAGCTGAAATCCTTTTAAGTCTTAATTTCAATGCACCTGAGGCCATCATCTTAAGTAATGAATGGAGTAAACAACCAAGAGAAAATCCGCGGAGCAAGCGAGCGCTGACGTGGTGCGGTGCACTTACGTAGCGTGGCAGCGTACCGTAGCTGTCGCTGGGCTATCAGGCGGTCTAGCATATTATGTAAGTTGCTTTCTCGCGCGCGAGTTCATACTTGAAGTCACTCTAGATGTATGGATTCGTACGCGAAAACGCAACTCATGCTAGACCGACAGGTAGTGCTAGTCACTATACCCGTTTGTCAGTTACTCCACTTACCGCGACAAGGCAGAATGGCATATTCGCTGACGACGCGGCGCTCTGCCGACGCTATACCTACTTACTCGCACCCCACCATCTTGCTATTCGTGCGTCCTCAGCACTGAATCAAATGTCCCAAGATGTTGCTCGTCAGCCTAGTTATCTTGTAGCATTAGGTAGTAGTATAACGATAACGAGATACACTCGTATATGTATATGTGTAGTATGTACTACAGAGATATATACGGCAATTACATAGCTCTTCTTTTTGGCTGTTACTTTAACGGTTATTACTTTATATTGTGGCACTTGAGCACTATAAAAGAAACAAAGACGCTACTCGTACACGGAATAAAATAGGTTTGTAAAGTACCTTCTCAATTATTATTCTCTAAGGAAAAATACTATCAAACCATTAGAAAAAAATATTGTAATATATGTATAATAATGATACAGCTCTGTAAGCAAACTTGGGAAGATTTTGTCTACCCATTGCTTCAGTTATTAGATACGAGTACACTGCCGTTCGAAAGCCGAAAGGTATTTGTAATAAAAGCGAGCATATGTAGGTAGTAGTAACCATAGTGAAACTGTAGCATCGGTATAATGGATTTGACAAATAGGTACTTAAACAAACAGTGACCTCTGGTGCCCGAAGCTATCTTCTAATTAATCCTATGATCTAATTGGTCCTATGATTCATTGATCGCTTTGGCGATAGTTTCTTCAACCCTGAAAGTGTAATAATTTTACACAATGATTTTTAACCATCGGGTCTCCGACCGGAAATAAAATAGGTGATTGAAATTGATTTATGGATCATTATTTCTTACTATATTAGCATGGCTTGTGTGTAATGCTGCCTGAGCCGAAATCCCGGCTGCATCTGCGAGCGGTGCGCTGCCGCTGGCCGTGCGCGCCCTGCGAGGCCACTCGGATATTATTCCGGCCCGGGCGGTCACCCATGCATATTCATGCGCTCGATCCGGAGGCGCGTATTAATTTGCATCCCGATCCAACGCTGCCCTCGCTACATTGTCCACTTTCGTTTCTTTGCCGCGTGTCTCTTCCCCGATCTCAGCATTCCAATTTAACGTAAATTGAACCGAAAACCCAATGTCTATGTGAAAAACCAATTTAAAATCTTGACGTGAAATACAATGTTATACTTTTACAAAGAGCAAAGGATAGCTTGCCGAATATACATACATACTAAAGTATTATCTGCCCATTTCATTGCTTTACCGAGCTCATAGTTTCCCGCTACTTTCTCCGAGAAAGTGCCTGTCATGAGAAAGAACATCAACTCATTTAAATGTCTGTTTCCAAGAAACTCATATATAGCGAAAACCATATGACTGAATAGTAGTAAAATTGTAATGTTTCATTATACCTTTTGTCCGCCAAAGACGTCAACTGACGCGCGCGGCTACAACCCAAAATCAACCTTCGTGCATTCCAGTCCAGCAAGGTTCACGATGACGCGGCGCGCACGATGCGCGCGGCGTTCAAAAGGTTAAGGCGTTCAGAAGCTGCGGTGACTGCTAACGGTGGAATGTAGGTATAAAAAATTTAAATAACTTAATTAAATTGCCAATTATCGTTTCGATTGCTGTTGTTATACGCATCACGGTTTTGCGATTCCAGTAGCTGAATAAATTTCATACAAAATTACAAATTTAATTGATATTCGTATGGATTGGTAGGTAGTAAATCATGTCCGGTTTTAAAACACTCAAGCACCCACACAGAGGTGGTCTGAGTGCTCCATAAATCAGCATGTGCGATGCTTTATGTGAAGTTCGGGGTACGCGCACTTTCAAACCCGTTACATTACGTCACTGATCTCATTCCTGCTAGATACAGTATAAAATGACTCTATGTCACCACTTTCCCCCTCCCGTGTTAATTTAGTTGACAAATATCAAATTTAGTTTTATTTTATTTCATCATTTCTGCGGCTTAATTAATAACTTAGTGAAAAACGCATTTTTGGCTGCGACTCTGCCACTATGTGACTTGGTTTAGACATACCTACTGACAGACATTAAAGGTTTATAGGAAACTCGCAATGTTTATCTGTAAATAAAAAAAAATAACGTGTCGTATGCAGAAAAAGCAACAAAAAGTTTATTTTTCCAAGACTCATATAACATTTTTGCTCCTTGTGACCTCAGGAACAGGATTAAGATCTGCCTATGCCTATTTTTGAAGTACATATACTGTCTGCTGATCATGAGTCTTCGTTAATATTTCGTAACGTGGTATCTCGCGGAGGTAATCTAAGCTTTACGAAAACTGAAAACGATCTATGAGACTGCTACTACGGCGAAATCAAATATGTATTTTACCAGCACATCCTAAACGCCATTTAACTTGGTATTTGGTTGGTTAATAACTCGCGACTATAAAACGTGCCGTATCATATGTGCCCGCTGCGTATCGTTTTACGTATGAAACTCAAGTTCTTGCAACGAAAATTTATTTTGTCAAATATGCTCGGAAACTGCGCGTTTTGTACGCTGAAGAATAGAGACGAATGTAATATTGAATATCGCGTTTGCACCGTGCCGTATATTTGACTTTTAGGTTATTAATATTTTATTTAGAACTTTGAATTTTCGAGCAAAGGTACAGTCAGCAAAGCTATTAGCTTTGCACACCTGCATACACGTTTGTACATAGCTACATAGTCATTACGGCAATGTTAATTAGTAAATTATCTCTTGCTTTATAAAGTATAATTATAGCTTTTACGGTGCTACGAGTAGTTCTCCATCTACAACGGCGCGATTCTGAAAATGAATTAGAGAGTCACTAGATATGAAATAGTAAAGATATGTGACGTTCCACGGCAAAAGGTACCTTATGGCGGCTGACGCTTACGCTATTATTAACGCCACTCCAATATTCAGCCGGGGCAATGGTACCTTTTGCCGTGGAACGTCACATATCTTACTATTTCATATCTAGTGAATCTCTAATTCATTTCCCGAATCGCGCCGCAAGGCCCGGGCCAGTTTATTAAACGACGAACGTTCTCTAGATGGCTAGTTCGTTCGGGGCATGTGCCGCACCATCTGTTTACAGTCAACGTCGGTCGTGCAGCCAATATTACTAATGCAGAAGCAATCGCGGTTAGCTTTAAATATGTTTTGACCTCATATATCTACTAGTAGAGGCATTTGGTATTAACTAATTCATATTCTCGTAGGTAAATCATTTTGTTTTTCCTGCGCCGATAATTTTTACTCATAGCAAAGATTTCAATTTAAAAGAAACACTTTTCACTATCTTGTAGGTGGGTAGTACGATATTTATCCGATATTACGAATATTTATTTACAATTGGATTCCTCGAAGTAAAAAAGACCAAATTCCTCGCCCCAGTAAAGAAAATAAATCATTTTAATATTTCAAAACGATTGCAAACTTTTATATTAAAATAAAACAAGGAAACGGTAGAAGGTCCCGATTCCAGTAAATATCCGGCTACGACAGACTTGGCCACCTAACAATTTTTTCTGATGAAATATAAGTTCCGTTAAGTTAAGCAATCCAAACGTCGCTTGGAGTCCTATTCGAAGTCTAAAAATTGGTTATTGCGTATCTCGCTTCCCCAAATATATACAGGTATGCGGACGAAGATGGACGGTTATTCAACGCTAATCACGTAACGTCGCCGTTATGCCTGTTACCGGCTAAACCCATGTTACCGGCTACGATGTAGCACTACGACGTAGCGCTACGACCGTAGGTCAGCGATGAATGTGTGCGAATGCGATGAAAATAACGCCCGCGACAAGCTATAGTGTGCTACACACGTGGGTTTATATGGGTGTTTTAAGCTGATTCTGGAGGCAAATCCAAACTTAAATTGCGACATCGAAATGATGTCAGTCGACCGTGCGTCTCGAGCGACAAGTATAAGTTAAATGCACGCCCGACTGACATCATACTGATATCACAATGTACTCGTAAATTTGATTTCGCCTCCTGTATAACGCCTGGCTCGATAGTTAAAATTGTTCAGTAGGTATGCCTCTCAGAATATGGCTAGACATAATAACGATATGGAGGCTTTATCTGAAATAAAGAGAATTGAATTTAATAAAGTCACATTGTAGAGGTAGTAATAAATTTTTGGGCCTCATCATAATCAGCAATTTACCGTCAAGTGAGTTATAAACCCAATAATAAATTTGTACCTTGGCACCGATCCCGAATCATGATACCATGAACCAAATTTCATGTCTCATTTTTATCTAGTACAAAGAATAGGTGGGTGTTATCGATGACATTTGTTCAATAAACGAGCAACATGCCAAACTACAATACACTCGTAATGTATGTATTATTAGCCATTCGTAATGTATGTAGAATTTTATTCTAAAACCCTATAGAATTAGCCTATAGGATAATCAGTGTAGATCAGTTACTTGACTCTTAATCTTCAGCAAGTTAGCACAGTATCGTAACTCGACTGGTAAATATTATTAAACGCTGGAAAGATAAGACATAAGAAATCTTTCGTGGAAGGTTAATATTATTCTACTGCAAATATTTTGCTTCTGTTAACAACACCATATTGTCTAGTAATGGCACTATACCTACAGCCAGCTGCAAAATTGTATTAAGCATATTATGAATGGAACTCATTCATAAAGTGTACATGCACTTTTGCAGCTGGGTGTAGGTACATCTAGTGCACGAGTTTAACTTGCCGGTTTGTTTACTCGTATATAAAAACTAACACATTAGGCGGATCAATGTACTGACATGGCTTTTTCCCCTAAAATTGTATACACATACCTATTCATACAAACATACATAAATACATACATATAATCACGCCTATTAACCTATTTATGTGCAATGAAGAGTATTTTATTGTATAAATTCTACTTCGTATAAAATTGCTTCCTTACGCTCCTTACTATTTGAAAGTATTTCATTTAAAGCTAGACACAATAGTGTACAAACAATCACAGTATATTAACAACTTGTAAAACTCGAATGCGCTAGGTATTTTCTTTGTTGAAAGGCATTTCGTTGTGAAGCCCAATACAGTCGCAGTCCGGTTCCGGTGCTTGGTACTTTCTTTGAAACTCTACTAGTAGATTTAGAGCAGAGACTTCCACAGAAACTAATTAAATGCGAACATCGTGCAATCGAGTGGCTCCCCTCAATAAGTCCTGGGGCTGTTGCGAGCTACGCTCTAAGTATTGTAAATTGAATTATGATCAATGATCACATCGCGTTCGTCAGCTTTTGTATTAGTTAAATACATTTGTTTGCCGTTTAACATATCGTCGATCTAATTAATTTTGTAATATAGGTTTTAAATACCACATTTGGATGATAACATCTATGACGTAGGCAGGCCAGATTATATGCGATGTGTGTGTATATCGCGTTGTTAATACAATAGAGGCACAAAATACCTACCTATTTTTCTTATGATCGTCTGTTAGTCCCATTATAAAAATATTAGAGGCGAATGGGCACAGTCTCGCTTTGTGCGTTCCGATAAAATAGTTGGCTGAGTCTGGATATTTCACGCCTGTTTCACTCAGTTTAGCCACGGATTTGATGCGGCAGAATAAATCGCGAAACAGCTGTACGAATTGCGTTTTATTCGCCTCAGTTATTACTTATGTAAAATACAAAGTACATAAAAATTACATTTTACTCATTTTTTAAAGCCAGGATTGAACTTGTGATTTATTTATCCTTCAAAATCGTGGTTACCTAACGACAAATTTCTTATACATATTATAGGTACTGAATATCGTTTTTAAGTTATTGGAGTTTATAAAATTTAAGTTGAATCATTAAGTTGTTTACTACTAAAGGAACATTGTTAGAAACATTCGACAAAATAGCAACATTTTACTTACATTCACCTTCAAAACACCGCTATTATTTTTAGAACATAACTTTTACAACAAACATGGACATGTTTTACGCTTGCAAAAAGCATTCGGCGCCGTTAACACTAGACAAACATTTAAATGAAGCGCACTTTGGGGACAATGTTATTTAATGATTACGCTCCGGACTAAAACTTACTTCAGTAATTAAGTATGTTTGTAGAAAATAGTGTTGAAATTAATAAGTACGTAGTTAAGAGGTCATCAGACCGAGTTGGTGGCGAGCGTCGCGAGAGTATAAACGACCGTGGAAGCGCGATGCACTTAGCGGCGGTCTGCTCCAAACGCTAACTGATGTTAACAACCGACAGGCCAACATAAATGTTATTAAGTGTTTATTTTGTTGCTTAATCTACAATTTAAAGCAGACTCCTGCAGGTATTCTGTTGCTATAATAAATTAAATTGTTTACGTTAGCTTAAGCTAGTCTTAAGTAACTCTTTGCACCTATTATCGTATAATATCAGGGTTAATTAATGCAATAAACGGTGCGTTACAGTCATTCTTAATTGGACTTGTAATGTTTAAACAAGCCGAGTTTCAAGCTCGTAACGAGCTACTCGTTTTTCAGCTTGAGAGTAATTCATAGAACCGGGAGACGTCATTCTAAGATGTGATAAGTACGGTTACCATCAGTTTCTCACTGACATAAACGCCGTCGAGAACGTAATTTACTTTCTATACATCCCGTTTGCACTAATATGCGAGTGCGAGCGGGATGTATAGAAAGTAAATTACGTTCTCGACGGCGTTTACGTCAGTGACAAACTGATGGTAACCGTAAAGTACGTTTTACTTAGTAGAAAAGTTACCGGTTTGTTAGAGCGACGCAATCAAGTTCTTCGCTACAAGAGGCTTGGTTAGCGAGTCACATTGTTTCAAAAAACCTTTGCGCGGGCTTTTTACAAATTCACCGCTGTTTCTTTATCGTTATATTAGCTTTGTTTCTAAAGTTCCTTTATTTGTCATTCTTTTGACTTTCTTACATCTTTGATGTGAGGCTTGGCTTTTGTTTTGTCCAAATGTTAAAATACATTTTTCTATAGTTCGATAACAATGAGTTTATTTAAGCAATTATACTGCTTCCTCGGTGAACTTACATGTTTTGGTGATGATGATATAAACGCCTAAAGAAACTAAATCTAACGTTACGCTTGCGACTAAGATGACTTAAATAAACATTTAATTGGTAAATTTTGTCGCATAAAAATCATAGAACAGATAATTACACGCTTTTATAGTTTACCCTAATAGGTCAGGGTGATTGTGTGTCAAATTGAAGTTGTGTCCTAAATTGCTTCACTGCTAGATCCAATTAGTTTTTCATCTATTTGATAGGTCATCAGGCTTCGTTTTGTTAATAAATCATGCTAAAATTGATGCACGCGTAGTTTTATCGCACTGCTGTAGGTAGGTACCTACTCGTATGTCAGTTCAGAGACTAACGAAATCATCCGTGTCAAAAATGTGCAATATATCTGATTGGTTGTTCGCATCGATCATGGAGATAATCGCGGGTGGTCCCGAAACGATTATTTGCACATCCGACCGTCGACTGATAGCGGGCCATTTTACGCGCGGTCTCATATCTCCGGCAACGGGGCGTGTGCTCGCCGTATCGCCGGCCGCGTCGCTTACCCACATTGTTTCATGAGAACAAATTTATAACGAAATAAATTTAACTAGCGCTACCGAAAAGATATTATTTTCAAGTTTCATACTGGCCCTGGAAATAAAAACGTATACGATAATTTACCCACCATGTGAATCATAGATTACATAGGGGCTATTCATAAATTACGTCATTTCAAATTAGGGGGGGGGGGGTCTGGACATCGGATGACGGTAGCATGAAGTAGGAGGAAATGGGGTCATTTGAAGCATGATTTTTGGATGATGATAGGGGGGGGGGGTCAAAAATCGTCAAAAATCGATGACGTAATTTATGGACAGCCCCATAGTACTAATTAACTACGTGCTAACATAGGAAAATAGGCACTTAGTTTGCTTACATAAGCTCATAAGGATCTTAATTGAGTAGCTATAATAGGGTTGATGAAATTTGTACAACTAAATAAATAAATAATAAATATCATGGGACAAAATTACAAATCGACCTAGTCCCACAGTAAGCTCAATAAGGCTTGTGTTGTACGTCCAAACGGTTATATATCAATCAATCAATCAATCAAAGCATTTATTTCCAGGCTACTAAGGCCCATAGATACATACCTTACAAACTAACATATATATACAATAATAAAAACTTAAATACTAAAAAATCATTTTTCTACTAGTCGACTGTAATTCTTGAATTAAGACTTCTTATACCAAACTGCAATTGGGTATTTTTAATGTATGGGCTCCCAACTCAACTATAATATTCATTTCGATACAGTTTAGTCAACTATAATGAAATTGACCAATCACAGCTCGCCGCGAACAAGAGAACGAAACAAAAACCATAGCTCAAAATAATTCTTTATTTTAGGTTGTATAGTAGAAACAATTGCTTCATAAGTCAGAAACGCGCATGTGACACCCTTAATATAGCAACATCCATAGACTACGAAAACAACTTAGTGTTGCTTGTTAGTCTCCATAGGCTACAGTGGCCAAAATCGAGAAAACAACTTTCTAAAAATTGAATTTAGCGCGCAGCAAGTACCAGGGCCTCATGAGTTACGAGAAGGTGTCGTTGACCAGCCCGCCGTAGGGCGCGGGGCGCGGCGGCCGGGTCGCGTACCAGTATGAAGGTATCGCGGCTGCTGCTGTATACTTTTGGTTTGGTTTGTTTGTATAATTCTACTAGTTTAAAATATTATTTTTCACCTCAGCAGCTCGAACAAGGGTACTTTGCTTCTTAAAAACAGTGAGCAAAATGAGATTTTGCTCACTGTGTAATTTTGTCTCACTCAGTGAGCAAAATCGCATTTTGCTCACTAAGTGTCTCACTCAGTGAGCAAAATCGCATTTTGCTCACGGAGTGAGACAAAATGACATTCAAGTGACCTTTATAGTCAAATGTCATTTCAACAAGTTCGATATGTGGGTTCTATTATCTCTGTCCCTCTAGGTATGTTCTCACTGCTTAGGGTGAAAAATTTTGTGTACTACACGAGATCAAAGTTATTTACATCTCGTGCGCTTTTGAATCCCTTACTACGCTCAAGATTCTTTCGCTTGCACGGGACTCAAAATAAGCACTCGAAGAAATATCAAACTTTGATCTCTTGTTGTACAAATAACTATTTGTTGACTAGTAGAAAAAGGATTGTATACAATAGTGATATAATCAAGCTTTTCAATCTCGTACCTTACTTAGGCAACTCAGCAAGCTTCGTTGCCTAAACACGGTACTCGACTGAAAAACTCTCTATTATATCACGATTGTATAAAATACTATTTCGTGACGCAGTTTTCTGTTGCGGCGTCACTTGCTCTGGTGTAGGATTCGGTAGATTCCCACGGAACCGCCGAAATATCACACCCTTCGGCCAGAAGGGTGTGATATATATTGTATCTATATACAATATAAGTAGGTAGATATATATCCATAAATACTTATATACATAGAAAACATCCATAACTATTTCTAATGAACGAATGAATAAATATTTGTGATGAACGCACAAATAAATGACGTTACCGGGATTCGAACGCGGGACCTCCAGTTTCGTAGGCAGGGTCACTACGGATATAGGCTACGGAGGCCGTTAAAACTGTACAATTGACTTATTTTAATGTAATACCTAGTTTACTAACCTAGAGGTTATTAGCAGATTTATTTTTTTGAACGTCTAATTTCGCTCGGACAGATATCGTTACTGATTTATTTCATTTCTGTGTTTGAAATTATATGGAGTAATAGTAGGACTCTATCTATGCTATCGCGAACATGTTGTCGCCCGGAAACAAATTTTAATATAATGTCTTATGTATACACACGTTCGTGCTCCGCGTGGATCCGGAAAATGTACATTTGAAGGCACGTGGTTAATGTAATTTTACTTGCGTAATCCGGTGGCTTCAACTCGACTGTGCGCCGAGTTAGTTAGTTACTCTCTCCATTTATTCCATTTCAAGTCCTGAACCTTGTATATATCGTGACATTCGTAAAAAACCTTTTTACTCGTATAATGCTACAAATTATGCGAAAAGTTATAAATTATGATATCAAATTGCACATGCGTTAATATTTCTCAAAATTAACGAGTCATGAGGGAGCTGAATATTCAAGAATTTATTGTGCAATATATTTGGCCCTGCAGTATATTAATATTGGTATATAATTATAATATTGGAATCAATATTGATCTTGTAGTAATTACAAATACAATTATAAAGGTAAACTAACTTCATTTTAGTAAATGGATACCGTTTAGATTTAATTTATTAAAATTATTTACTAAACTCTAGGCTGTACTTTTTTTACGTAGGTATATTAAAACTAAATCTAGTCATGTACAGGTAGCTGCAAAATTGCATGGACACGTTATGAATGCAATTAATTCATAATTCGTCTATTCTTTCTATAATTATGGCGTTATGTACTCGTAGTTATTAGGCAATAGATAAGTGACGCGCTGTGTAATATGAAGTGACCGCTGTATAGTTATCAAACTAATATTAATTGGAAAACACTGGACAGACCGGCCCGGCCGCCTCTTGAGGCCCGGCAAACTTTGAGGTATCTGCTAACCGGAACTTGAAATGACGTACGGCTTGTACTTCATATCGAACATCTGTTTATGTAATAATTAAGACAGGTAAAGACGTTTTTATTGTAACAGAGTGTAAATATTTTTTCAACAATGCAATGTCTTAATTCATTCTAGGATTAAAACATGTCGAGCGTTTATTCGACTTAACAATACGTGAATAACTCGTTTAAAATAATTTTAATAAATCTAGGATTATCTTAGAGGATTAGGTACCTAAATACCTATGTCTAATAAAAGCTCTCCCTAAAGGTACAGAAACGTTGTTACAGTAACAACAACTGTATAATTATTGAAAACATTCTAAAAGGTTCTTAATAATCCTATCCTATAAGACTATCACGCGTGACTCACGCACCAGGAGGACTTCGCGAAGAGAACAACTTGCAACAGTCTGATTTGAATAAACCTTTGATTTGTTCGTATTAAGATTAAATTTTAGAAATGTCAGCAAAAGATTGCACTTGCGACTTGTCTTTACCGAAGAGACCTTATTCCATTGGTAACTACCATCACGCACTGATTTATAAGTGCACTTAGTCGATCGACTCGCGTGATTGAACGGAACTTTAATCTGACCCGGACTTTTATCCAATTTGCTGACCCTGAATTCCCTCAAATATGAGGCCAATTCGTCCGTACCAACCCTATAATGCTTTGTACACGTGGAAGTACAAAGGCAATATAATACTTACATAATAATTAAGCCTAAGGACTTCGGTTTCTAAACCTTATTTTGAAAAACCGGCCATCAGGATCATGCTCAGTGTAGGGTTCCATAGTTATCCATCCGTCACAATAGACCTAAAACGGGTGATATTAGAAAATATTCATGTTATCAAAAACGTTTGTTATGAATTTGTTTTGAAAAACCTATCGAACGACCCACACCATAGGGTTGAAGCGAAAAAAAAAAACTCATCCCCACTTTATGTGTAGGGGAGGAACCCTAAAAAGCACTTTATATGTACTTATGTTACATTTACATTTAAATATGTATATCTAGTTACTTGTAAAAACATATATGAATAATTTTTGAGAAATGTGGAAAATCAGATAGCTAACACAGTTTACTCGAGTCCGGAAGCTTATGTTCAAATGTCATCATGATCAACTTCGGGGAAGATATTTCTACCTGAAATTTACATGACAACCTATATTTTACCACCGAAGATATTTCTGTTTGCTACTTAATATATACAGCAAGTGGGCGCATTTAATTCCAAATAAACGCGCACAAGTAGGTGATAAAACGTGTCGGAATAAACAAGGCATTACAAACAGTTACCGCCGACACCCTTTGTTTAACAAAATAATGAGATTTGTCTCAACAGAAACATTACACGACTATGTATTTGTTTTGAATACACTCTTGGATATTTCTGTCATGATTAAAGTGCATTATCTAGTACGACAACAAGAGATAAGTGATTTGCAAGAGAATGTTTGTTTTTATCAGAATAGGTTATTTGAGTGCGGTAATAATATAAATATTAAACGAATATTACAGTGTTTGCGCACACGCCTCAACACTTCCATAATCGTGAATTATTCAGCGAGGCGACGTGGGCCGCGCGCCGCGCGCCAAGAGGCGCCAAGTGCCGCCCGCCGGGCCCGGCTCGCTCGGCGTGCGCTGCCTACACTCGCACGCCGCAGCCGCCGCCGGCGTTTGTTTACTCCAGCGCGGATACCATGCCCGCCGACCCATCGCCAATTGTTTCCCATTCAGTATGCTGAATGGGAAACAACCCCTCGCTGTATTATTTGTTACCTTAGCCGTTATTCATTGATTTATTGTTGCAGTGGGAGAATTCCGACGGGGTAATAATGCTGGACACATAGATGTATTCTTGTTAGATTATACCTACTTGCAAGCCACAGCTCATTTACTTAGATGACGGTATCAAATAAGAAATATTTACTATGAATGAGTATTTGGGCCGATATTAGTTCACTTGGGTTCAAACCCCGGCTCGTACCAATGAGTTTTTCGGAACTTATGTACGAAATATCATTTGATATTTGTCAGTCGCTTTTCGGTGAAGGAAAACATCGTGAGGAAACCGGACTAATCTCAATAAGGCCTAGTTTCCCCTCTGGGTTGGAAGGTCAGATGGCAGTCGCTTTCGTAAAAACTAGTGCCCACGCCAATTCCTGGGATTAGTTGTCAAGCGGACCCCAGGCTCCCATGAGCCGTGGCAAAATGCCGGGATAACGCGAGGAAGAAGAAGATTAGTTCACTTGGGTGATATCCGGCCGATTGGAATACGAGTTCTGCAGACGCGCTCCGGGCCCGGCTCTCTCATATTTAAACTTTTATTTTACAAAGGACCAGACCCCGGCGGCTACATAAATCACCCGAGCCTTCCTTCACACATCTCGCTCGAATTTAAATAGGCCCCTATGCACGATCTCTCGTGATTTAGGACCTACTTACCATGCAGGCACCAGTGGTTTTATAGTAGTCGATATATTTATATTAAAAAAGTATTATATATAGTTGTTTTCATTTATCGTATTTATAATTTTTTATGTTTAAATATTAACAAAAGTATTAAATTTGTGCTACGTATTCACTGCGTCCTCATTACGTCTGCGTGGGAACAAAGGTTGGAACTAAAAAGCCCCATTACGAAATCGCAACTGGCTGGAGAGACGGTACTTAAGAGCAGCTCGAGTGAGCACTAATCACTCGAGTACACTTTTTTAAATGTAAATCGAGCACGTAACCCCACGAGGTGAGCATACGTTGCTCGCCCGCCTGCCCCGAGAACAAATTACAAGACTGCATGAGCCCGCAGCGACTCCACGGCATTTAGAGGACTATTAAAGTCCGCTGAAAGATCTGTACAGGTTTACAGGAAAATCCAAGGATTAAAAGTGCTTTGCTAGTTTAGTTATTAATTGATTGCGTAAAGTAACCTACGCGTTTAAAGTGTTTAAACGCTGTTATTTTTATTTTATTAACAAGAAAGTTTAACTTATTTCTCTATGGCATCTATTTATACGTTTTTCGTTTTTAGAAAGAATATCAATAGTTTGAGGAAATTTATAAAAACGAAAAAAAATCGTGGAAGCCGGCACTTTTTCCGGGGCCACCCTTTAGTACCCAATACCATCCAAGAATATTCAAAAATGTGGCCATTATAAGATTGAGATCTTACGTAATCTTATCAGATAGGTACCACTTAGATTTTTCTAGGAAAAACTCGAACTTTAAAGTTTGTTCGTTTTTTATTAGGAACATCGTCGCAGTTTTTTCTTTTAGTTTCCTGCTCCGACTCGCCCGCTGGCGGCCGCCTCGGCCGCTGCTTCGAGAGCTGCAAAACAACATCTAACGTCTTCGTAGTATCTCAATTATTTTTAACATCGGACTGTAGGAAAAGGGTAAAACAATTTTTATTCCCAAGATCTCCAGCATTATTAGGTAAGCTGGGAACTGGGAAGAAATTTACCTTTACTTAGTGCCTTTTGTAGCAAGATGCTGCCGGTACCTACTACTCATGCATAATGTATGGGGAGGCGCCGCCAGCGCGCCATCTGATCGCCCGATAACACGGACCTTGTTTACACGGGACCCGCTAATCCTGTCTTCAGAATTTTAACAAGATTTGAGTGATGTTCCGATCCCAGCCTAAATTTGTTAGCTCCATATAGAGCCTCCCCAGATTACCAAGATAAATTGCTTGTATCTTTTCTGTGTAGTCAGAAAATGAACTCGACCGTGATAATTTCTAAGGTTACGTAACTTGATCCCGTATTCACATTCCTTTTACTTTTACTTCAAAAGGATGCATTGTTGTTGAAGTTTTATATATTATACTATGTTTAAGGGTTAAGTAGATAAGTTTAAGTTACATATAAATAAACTACCTAGTACTTGCATATTAAGCTAATTATAATAGGAGCCTCGTCTGCCAACAACCGCTATGTGGTTTGGCAGAAGAATGTATTGTATCTAAATGTAAGTAAGCTTGTGAATAAACGCTTTATTTATTTATTTTTTTTTTTATTTAAATACAGTCGACGAGCTTAGGTCCAAAATACATATGTATATCCATTATATTTTATTATGTAACGCAATTGAAACAAGCACCGCGCGTTTTTCACCGGTGCTTGGCAGGTTTCCAAAAAATGATGTACTTACACGGAGTGTGATACATACGTGATGGGAATTACTCAAGTTGTCAGTGCCCGTCTTCTATGGGTTAATTTCATATTATCTATATTGAACGGGCGAATACAAAATCATTATTTACGAAACGCTACTAAGTAGCGAGATTTGAACAAAGACTACCCTTCTCGCTAATTAATTGATAATTTGTATCTCTAAGTTAACCGCGTGATGAGTTTGCAGAAGTTGACAGCTGTTTTGCCTGCGACCAAGAACAATAAATTTTGATCAAATCTTAGATGTGAAGCGGTGGAGGTCGCCGGGGCGCCGGGGGCGTGCGCGGCGGGCCCGAATAATCGCAAGTTAACTAACCGTGGTGCGGCCGCTGCCCGCCGCGCAGCCGCGTCTTCGTCGCTCCGATACTTCCGTAATGAGCTCGAGACAATCTTTTATTGTCTGTTTGGACTGGGATAAATGGTGATAGATGACCCTCTGCGCCTTCCAGATTTCGAGCCAGCTCTATCTGTCTCCCAATTTATAACGAGAGTATTCACTGCGCGCTCATCCTTCGTATATTAGACGTTTACGTCTACGATGCCCTTTTTATACTACATAAAAAGTCTCGCCGCTTATTTTTCCGCATTCATGTCTGGCCTAATGAAATGCGAGCGACTCGTATGCTGCAACTTTTTATGCTAGACTCAGTCGACGGACTCGTTTTGAGGAAATGTCGCGCTTATGAAAAATAGAGAACATTGTGTTGTGCTTTTCATCATAGCGCGGGGTGCGCGAGACTAGGCACGGGGCGGGGCTTCTGCTTCTAAACAAGTACCGAGCGGTTATGTTTCACGGATGCCATTGCGACGGTAACTCAAGTGAAGTGATGTATTGAATATCAGGCAACTTTTAGTTTCCCTCGTGTATTCGGCATCCGACACTCTAAGTAAAACTTTTATTATAGTTAAGCTTGGGTCCTGTATGAGCGACATTTAGAGAAAGTGAAAGTGTTCTCTTTTTACTCTTTGCGTATAACTAGAAAACTTGTGTGACGAATCGGATCGGTGCTTTATGGGGAGTGATTATAAATTGATCGGTTATATTTGTAACTTTTCAATTTTTGCAACAATAAGCAACTCGTTATTTCAGAACACGCAGCCATAAAAAAGAGAAAGAAAAACAGTCATATTTCATCTTTTCGCTTTCTATCGTTGATCAATGGCAAGAAAGTTTACTTTGTATTTTGTACTAAAGACTTTCATCAAATGTCATAAATTATTCAAGATTTGAAACTTTGCGGGTTCGGTGTAAACCTTTAATATTTACTTGAGCATATAAGCCGTGAGAGTTATAACGAGTCGAGTGACGAGAATACAATTTGTCTTTGTCGGAGTGAACGATCGCTATCGGACGTGCGTGTGTGGCGCTGAGGACATGTGGGCGTAGCTGCGTAAGGTGTTCATGCGCCGCAGTTCTTCTACTCTCCATAGACAAATGAGTAAGCCTGGGAAGGCGAGGTCACGTTGCTCATTGCCGGTGACATTTGACCGAAGGCTCACTTCTAGTAAAGCTCACCTCACGCCGACCATCTCCCTGTAATTTCCGCCCTCCAAACGACTCCCTTGATGTTGAGCTTGTTCGTGAAAACGGCCCAGGAAATCCCAACATTTTACTTTTTCATGTCGCTGCTTATCTGACTTCATAATAAAGTCAGCCGCATTGCGTTTAGGCTCTCTTCTACTAATAAATTCAGTGTGATGACGAGGATACCTAAATTATTTATGAAAAAAAAATTACTTAAATTCAGTTGTTAAACTATACTTTCAAACAGCCAATGAACATATTAAGCCGTTTAACAGCTACAAAACTTCTAGTGTAATATTCAGGAATGTTGTTTCGTAAACTTTTTGTTATTTTAGTCTGTACGCTGCGCCTGGGGTGTTAAATTGAATCGCAATAGCAATATTCTGTTTGTAAGCGCGCTTAGCATCAGAATGCAATAACTCTGGCGTTCTGAAAGGATTCGTTATCCTTTATAAACCGCGTTACATAAAGCTCCCATGCTGAAATATACATCGGCTTTATTTATCGCCATATCATCAAGCTTCAACCAAACATACTCGTACTTACTTTAAGGAAGAAAATATTTGTAGAATGTTTGGGTTATTTATTGTTGGAAGTATTACGCTGGTTTATCTTTAGAAGATAGTTTGAATTTGACTATCTATGTCAAGGTCCGTATTCCTTTTGATTGTCACTCGATAATAATTTTCTTTGTGTCATGCTCATGTAAGATTTTATAATATTATATTACACAAATTTTCAACTACGTTTATTACTCGATTTCGCATAAACTTAATGTTTATAGCAACCGATACTATAACATATTTAAAGGCAAACGGTTTTTATGTACAAAAACATTATAATTAGGAATTATAACTATTGTTAGCAGGGCTTTACAATAACTCAGAAAGTACAAAGTTGCTTTAAGAGGCAATCTAAGTAAATGGCACTAGTCCATGATTTACCGCGTGGCCACGGCGGGGCTTGCTTTATTGAATAGGTATTCGATTCCATGAAAGAAAAATCGTATATTTTGAAATGCCTGCGGCGAAATTTACGGCTCCCATTCATTCTCTTCGACCGACGACAATAATTAAAAGTCGTCGATTTTTGGCAATCTGGGACCCTTGCGACGGTACGCCCAAATTAATCCGGTAAATTTACCTTCTCATTAAATTATTTATTTGACTCATAGTAGGGGAAGGTAAAGTATACTTTACCCAAACTACCATATTTTTTATCATTATAACAGTCATATGCTTTTAGCATATGAAAATTAGTAACATAAAGACTACATAATACATAACATAACATAACATAACATGAAATCATTTTGAATGAGAATCATGTCGGATCAAGCTGCCTTGGCTAGACAACATCAACGTGTCTAACATTTTATTGATGTATAATGACCATTATGATTATAATCTGTTGACCCGACAGAGTTAATTTAGTAGTCCAATTATAAATCGCAATTATCAATTAACGTGACAAGCGTAAGTAATCTCATTGCATACAAAGGATTTGTTACATTATAAATTAGTATGATTACGGTGGCAAAATGTGTATTTAAAAATATCAATCGTGTCTACTCTCGATTTTGAACAAAATGTTTTTGTTTTATTTATATTTAAATAGACAACAGAACGATAGCAGACATAGGGTGCCTGCTATAGTTATTGGCCACTACATAGTAATTGGCCACTCTTAACAATAACGTTTCAATTGGCTTGTTTCGTTCTGATTTGTTAGGGAAGGCCAATTACTATGTAGTGGCCAATTACTATAGCAGTTACCCTATACAGTGTATAGGTACGTAGTTTCTTGATAGCTGAACTAGATCTCAACCTTAATTTATCAGATTGTCCAGACCTACTTAAATTCCGAAAAAATAGGATTTCGAATGAGAGATTTGTACCTTCCAAGCAACAAAATGCCTGTGTTTTCTAACCAACGAATATTAATAGCGGTCGTGAGTAATAATACACAGGATTTAATAGGTGACTAAGAGCTGACAGGGGTTCTGACAAAAAGGCTTTTCATAGTTGGCCATTAGAACGGTCATTAAGCTGCCAGGAGTCACATGGGGTTCCCAATGTAAGATTTACTTCGATTTTATTGCCGTAAGGTATAGAGAATACGGTACATCACAGCGCAGCGGCGGTCTGCCTACAACAATGGCTTGGAAATAGGCCACCATAAATGTATAGCACCTCAGACAGATCAGATCAAAAGCATGACACGGATATTATGTTTCGTAATAATACTCTCCTTATGTTTTACCGAACCAAATCGCTACTATTTTTTTAGCAGAATTTTCAATTGTTCTGTTTATAAACATTTTAAAATAGCGGTTTATGAACTTTTGCATTTTCGCAGATGGTGTAAAAACATTTAAGAACGAGCATTCCGAAACGTGAGTCCAAATATATTTAAAAAAGATTCGCAAACGGAAACGAATGGCACACTTCTTTATAGGCCAATTAGGCTGAGAATACGGTATGCGTTAATTATCCCTAGTCGTGTACAAACGATAATGTACGCAGTACACACGCGCAACGCACATCGTAACATGGTACCTACATAACATAGCTTACGGTTAATTATTTATTAACAACTTTATTACCCACAATGGGGCCTTTGTTGCGTTTTTTATGAGTTGCAGTAATGAAGTATATAAATGCAAAACGCCTAATAAAAAAACCTGTATTCAATGGGTGAACATGCATGAAAGCGTGCTATCATCAGATATAATTATGTCATTTTGACCTTTTGACCATTTAATGTTTCAAATATACTTAACTGTAAAACAATGTGTAAAAAAAATTTATTTATTAAACAAGCAAATACAGCACTAAAGAAACTTATGCATTTTGTAAATCAACAAAAAATTA
This sequence comes from Cydia splendana, assembly GCF_910591565.1. Classification (NCBI taxonomy): domain Eukaryota; kingdom Metazoa; phylum Arthropoda; class Insecta; order Lepidoptera; family Tortricidae; genus Cydia; species Cydia splendana. The sequence goes on along the minus strand of NC_085964.1, from coordinate 10,786,389 downwards.
CAAACTATTTTACCTTAATCTAAATATTATATTTGTCGCGCACTTTTATTATTTAAGAAAAAGAGAGTAGTCTACCTTTTTTTGGTATAACGGATTTTATTTCACCAATATTTGTAGGCTGTGTTATTTGCATAATTTATTATAAAAATAATATTTAACCAGAACAAACATATACATCATAAACACTAAACATACAATCTTAATGATCAATAATATATTTAAGCTTACTTCATCACAGTCTTAAGATGCCATTATGTTAGTTACGGCCGGCCGTGCGGCCTTGGTGATAAAACGCGCCGTCGGCGTCCTGCGTGCTCTACAACTACTAACTAGCCCGTACAAAGTACTCCCTGAGATTACGACCAAGACCGAAATGAAAGCAATATTCCGACAATCATGGCCGAGCCCAGACCCTTAGAACTTGCGCAGCTCTTATCTTCGGACCCAGAACATTGCTAGTAATGGAAATCCAATTACTATTTAACCAAGATAAACGGAAAACGTACGGGTTGCCCGTGCACCGCGCCGGCTACTTCAAGTCACACACGAAAGTTTAAGCGTACTCGGAAGTTATCAATTAAGAATTAATTAGGGTAAAATTGATGTTTAACATTATTTATCGACGTTGGCACACAGTTGCTTACCTATCTACGTTATTGTGTGATCAAACTGTGATGGCAAATTTTTTAAATGACTTCAATTTGCTGCCGGTAAATAATCCCCAGTCACTCGGTCGTAAATCTATTAAGGTTTTTAAATTTACTTTTTCCTCTCAATTTATTTAAAAACTCAGATCTGCAATTTTCTTTTAAATGAAAGGTAGGCATATTGAGCTGTCATTATCAGTGCGAAGCGAAGAAATATGTTTTAACTTTAAAAAGCTTTTAAACACCTTTTAATCAAATATCGGTGAGTAGTTCTAAAGAAGAATATTAGTACTTAAATAAATAATTCCAGTAGGGTCTGAAGACATTTTTTGCATATATGTACATACAGCTTGTGAAAACATGCCTAACTTACCTTACTAATACCTCACTGTTCTCAATAAGACCACCACATATGTTTAAATTTATCATAATCACGTAAATATTTGAGACAACTAAAATTCCGTACCGTTTGCAGTAGGGCTACCGCCAATACCGAAAATCGTCAATTGCGGGCATTTTTCTCTGTCACTCTAATTACGCCTTCATTGGAGTAAAAGAGTAAGATCCCCGCAATTTGCGAATTTCGGTTTTCGCGGTAGCCCCTCAGTGTAGGTACTCACTTAACACTTCATTTTATTAAATAGTACGAAAATAAGCTAATATTAAAGCACAAAATACCTGATCAACGAAGCGTATTTTGTATACCCTAAAATCCGAATCCTAAAAAATCCATTTGCCACAAAACCCATTTCTTCAATATCCAATACCTAAATACAAGAGCAGTTCGCAAGCTAATACCCATATAGGGTAGGTATTTGAGGGTTAATCGCTATATAGGTGTTTTCCGCAAAGTCTTTTTAACGAACGTTCTAACAAATCTGCCTTAAAGAAAAGCGGACTTTAAGAAGTAGTTACTTACCTACTAGTAATCTGGATGGTAGGGGAGACCGAGGTGAGTTGTGACAGAGGAGAGTTGTGACATCGTCGATTTTTTGCAATCTATTAACTAAAAACTAGGTCGCAACAGTGTGAGTTTGTTAGCTCGTAACTTGAACTAACAAACGCGCGCTATTGCGACCTAGTTTTTAGTTAATAGATTGCAAAAAATCGACGATATCACAACTCTCCTCTGTCACAACTCACCTCGGTCTCCCCTATGCATATGCTTTGAAATTTTATTATTTGATGTATGTATCTTTTTATTTACAAATTATTCCTCCAGTGTCGTTAAAACTAACGATTAATTCACGATTTTCCAAATGCATTTTCGTGTGCAGAAAGTCAAATAAAACACTGTAAATATGGCATGGCGTTGTTTAAAAATTCGGCGAAACAGGGAGCAATCCGTTTAATACTTCTGATAATTTTAGGAAAATCAAATAAAATGAAATAAGAGGAATGGCCGATCATACTTCATGGCTCGGTTTATTAAAAAGTAGCAGGTTGTCGAAGAATTCCACAAGTAACTCCAGAAGTCGGTATTTAAGAAAACTAGTAATAAATAAATACGAGTACGGCAGGCAAAATATATTTACTCTGGTGGGAAAAATAAAGCATTTCTGTCATGTTTATGATTTTGCATCTAGCAGTATGAATGCGCTTATCGTGCAAAAAATTTACGTGATACTTTATAGTATTAGTTAGTCACCAAGAGACGAATCTATGCTTTATTATGTCATATCATGCGCGTCAAGCGCGACCGCAATACGCCTGCAGATTTATTTTTCTATTAACACGTAAATCGTACTCTAATACATCGTGCAATATTATGATATCCCTTCGGCCGCGTATGTAACCGGAGTTTTGTAACCAGTTACCTAAGAAGAAAAAATGATCCTCATAGGATACTGGTATCCAAGTGATATATTTTTTTCCTTTCACGTAACCGAGTTACAACCTAGGAAAACTTCCTAATGATTACGAGAAAGTACTTTATATTCCTCGTAGGTAACTGCTGGAAAGATAGATAGGTATGGTATTATCAACCTCTTTTGATATCATGGCAGTTGTAGAACCGCTCATAAATCATAAGTAAGACGCGAATTCGCGTCCGTGGCATTACGTTCAAACTCTTGAGGTCGCGATATCGCGTCCGCGGCATTACGTTCGAGTTCTTAAGGACGTGATATCGTGTCTGCGGCATTAAGTTGAGGTTCTTGAAGACGCAATATCGAAGAATATATTTTATTGCAAGTAATGCCAGTTTCACACGAGGGCAGAGCAGTGGGGCAGAACAGTAGGCAGCACGGTACTGCTACAACCGGGCATAACTTTGCAACTCAAATATAATGAACTAAGCGTAGACTAACTCCTAATACTTTCTGTTGCCCTGGTACTTTTCACTCTTTTCTCACCACGAAATTCGTCACTTTCCACACCATGTCTTCAATTACAAAAAAATAATATGGTATAGGTCCTAGGTAAAGCATGGGTCCGGGTCAGTCATGGTTTCATAAGAGTATTATTTATTCCTTACTGGATACTAGTTACGAACAATCATACAGGTATCAGTAAAGGTAAAAATCCTATTACTTGGATACCAGTATCCTATGAGGATCATTTTTTATTTTTATGTAACTGGTTACAAAACTCCGGTTACATACGCGGCCGAAGGGTATGATATTTATCATATTTGACTTAATGCTTGCTGCGATATGTTAAGCAAACTTTAAAAATACATTTTGCATTTGATATTTGCAGTGCCTTTGACGTCCGATGTTGAGTGTTTATTTTGTTGCAGCGTCGCGTATTCGATACGAGATCACGAGCGGGAACATAGGCGGAGCGTTCGCCGTCAAGAACATGACCGGCGCGATCTACGTGGCGGGCGCACTCGACTACGAGACTAGGAAACGGGTATGTCAACTCCGCTATTTCCAATGCATATATTATATTATCACATCAAATGTCGACTACAGGTGTGTAAGTTCCGTCGCTAACCTTGCGCATCATCTCAGCTGAACCAGTACAAGTTTATCATGAGAACTGTAAAATCATTGTGTAATCGGAGCTCACACTATTGATGCCAACGGTATGCAATGGGAATTATGCAACTAGTAAGATAAAACTACAGTCCTTCTTAACTGAGACAGTTCGTAAGGTGTGAATGTGAAGTTTAATCAAGTTATTATTCGTTTCAAAAAGACATTGATTGAGTAACACTGATTTAAACTGTCACGATTTTTACCCCCTTATTCATAAAACTTTACAAGCCTCATCAATTTATGTTTTATCCGTTTCTTACAAATATATAAGTAAAAATGACAGATTAAAGCGGTCAAATTCTGTGCAAGAAATAGTCATGTGGCGTTATTGATAAACGCGCTACAAGTCATAATTAACTATTAATCGTTTTATATAAATTAACTAATTGAGGCTGGTAAAGTTTTAGGAATAAGGGAGTTAGATTTTACCTCTCTATTACAATCAAAAATTCAGTAACAAGGTCAGATGTGGTAAGACAAACATAGTTTATTCTACTCGGGGCAAGAGTAACAGTATGAGGATTCCCTACAAATGTTACTCTTGCCCCAGTGTTTGTTTTATCCCATTTGACCTTAACATTTAAAAATAGAACTAACCGTCTGAGTTAAGCAGTAAAAGTGATTTCAAAGGGTGGTAAGACATTGTGCAGATCTGCTCGGATCGGTACCCAGCACAATTGAGTACCTGCTATTCTGCAGCCAAGCAGCAATAAATTGCTGGTTTTGTCGTGGTGGGCAAGGCAAATAAATTACGATACACCCGTGTCATCTCAGTTGGCCACGCATTTTCAATAATTTTCTAAACAACATGTAAAAAAACTTTAATCTGACTAAGGATAGTACGGATTTTTTGCTTAAATATGTAACCTCCTCCTTTTTGAACTCTATTAACAATGTCCTTATATAAACTGAAATAAATAATAATATATAGTAGTGTTTCTACTTGATAAAAACAAATTAAAATATTTTCTGAAAAATAATTTAATTTGTTCAAATACTTCATAGTAATGTCCTTATATAACTCGGGAAATAAAAATAAGTCGTTGATCAAAATGAAATTCTACTCAACAATTTAGACACTAGTTATTTCACACCGGCTGTACTAAAGAGAGTACTAACTTTTTTAAATTGACGTTGTCAGGTGAAAATGAGGCTACAAAATTGTTGCGGCAATTCAATTTACGCTTTATTGTGATTGAGGTTGATGTACCTATTCGTGGTTGCACCTATTGGTGGGTATTTATGTATTTCTGGGGTCAATTCATAGGTTATTATTACATGTACCTATCATTAAGGTAAATGGCTTTGCAAGGGATTGAATTTATGTGCCACCTCGTACCTCGTACCTCGCGCGTACATCCGTACAGTGTCAATCAATATTAAAGGCTATAGAATTCGGACGAGAGCTCAAAAATGACTCCACGGGTATTGTGTGGCGAGCGACTCAACTGTACTACGCGCATGTTGCCAACGTCAAATATTGAAATGCCGCGCAAGAACTTTGACGTATAGAATTTTATTTCAGCCAATCAAAGCTTTTATTGACTAATCTCGACTTTTTTTAAATATTACATAATATTCAAAGCTGCGGGCGGGGTACATTTATAGAGAAGGGATAACTTTCAGTTACTTATATGCAGACAGGATTCTATGGGGCAGAATTTATTGACAGCTAGGGAGTTCCTATATCGATAAATTTAATTATCGATACTTTTCCCTAATACTAGTGATCGCCTCCAGTTTCGTTTGTAAATGTATATTATTTGTAGTATTATTTCGGGGTCGATGATAAAGTTTACACAAGGACTATTTTATATGACCGCAAGATTAAAAAAAAATTACGATAAGAAGAAGATAATGAAGTTTCAAAAATCCCTTTAAAATAAAGAAAAAGGGAATTTAGTTATACTTCGTATCATGTTAATACTTTGAATAAAATTTTATTTTTACAAACAAAACTTGGAGCGATCATTAGTCCATGAGAGAAGCATCGATAATTGAGTTTATCGATATAGGAACTCCCTAGCTGTCAATAAATTCTGCCCCATAGAATCCCATGTCTGCTTATATGTATCAGACAAGTGTCAGTCATATATGGTCCGATTTTCGGTCAATAATTTATCACTTTGCCCGATGCTCGTGGGCATTATTCAAATGACCGGCCATTATTTATACTGCCCGGTTAATCAAGTTGCCCGTAACATACATAATATATTATACATTTCGTGGCTGATTAAAGCCATTAAAGATCTCATAATATCGACACTATGACGAGGTAAAAAGTGGCACAGAAATCCAATGAAATCCCATCTAGTAATTCCTACCAATGGAATCACTTAAACTTTTCTATTTTCAAATAGTAATTTGTACTCTTATGCTACAGACAAAACGAAGTAGTATGTCGCCTACTTTTTGTCCATAACATTAACATTAACGTCTTATTTAAATATCAGTAAGTAATTCCAAATAAATATATGAACGAACTCGAACACTTCGTTTTCCCTTTTTTATATTATACAAGTATAAATCGTATCCATATGGAACTAACAACAAAGTTTTACCTTCACAATATTAAACTTGAAAAAGTAGCCTACATTTTAACAATGACAAACGAGCCCCGAAGGGACGATGAGCACGATAGAGTTAGCTCTGCGAATATGCCGGTGAATAAATATGTTTCCGAACTAGCGGCGTTCGAATATGAATTGAAGATGTATTGTAACATTATTGTGCGACATAAGTGTGATGTGGAGACAGCGCCGCTAATGGAAATACAGTTTGTAGGCGGCGCTCATATTCACCAAGCGATAACCAACGCGCGGTGCCGAGAGCGATAAAGCAAACGTGAACGTTTTGCTTTGCTTCCATGTACCTAATTGGTCACAATTTTGACTTTCAACTCTTTGTTAATCATTTAACACTTCAGTTCACTGTTTAACACTAACATTATTATGTAAGTATGTCCTTTTCCCCGAGACTTTTAATCGCTTTAGAATATTTTAAAGCCGCATAGGAAACTAGAATGTGAAATGTCCTGAACACCTTGGTTAAAGTATGGAATAAAGGACTCGGGACGTCGGGACTAAGATGTAATGATGTTGTTGTGTAGACACAGATAGTAGAACAAAGATTTAATAAGTCATAGCCTGTGACTTTCCACCCACGTACGACAAAAAAAGTGCCAGTGGCACATGGACTTCAATAAAGTTCCCATCCGGCTGTAATTGGCGCCTCACGCCGCGCCGCGGGATAGTAAATATATGTTGGTGACAGGGGCCGAACATAATTTAACTTCAACCATCACCCTCTACAAACAGGTGGAGGATGAAGGAAGTTGCCATCTGATAACTCAGCGAATTGAATCTTGTAGAAATTTGGTAATCACTTGTCTGGCTGTTGTGTCAATATATGTACGTAATGTAATATATTCCCGATATCATAAGTATAATGACTGCATATTCCAAATGGACTGCATTTCCGGATGTTCAGTAGGTACATGAAATACTTATGAGCTTGTAAGTATCTGAAACAATGTGACACCATAAAGAAGTTTCCAACTAAGAAAGTTAATTGTATACTATACCTACTATGCACTGTATCACGTACCTTTTTATTAGTTATTTTATAAAGCCTTACTTGGGAATTATTTTATCTTAAAATAATAAACTAAGTACATTGAATGACTAAGCGGTTGTAAGACATAATGTTTTACTTTCTTCATCCTGGCGAGTTTCGCTTTCAAAGCGTTACTGCGGGTATCAGGCAAGCGCTCTTTGTTACAGAAAGTTTCATTGAACTTTTAGCGAGATAAATAATTTAAACTTTAATACCCATTTAAGCGAGCTGTAGTCGCTTCCGAACGCTGTATCGCTATTAAACTACAGATTCTCACAAAGCTTTAATGGGGATAAACTGGTTTACTCGTACCGCGTACCCGTCGAGAATCCTCATTTCTGAAATTAGTAAATGCTACTCATGGACATTGTAGCTGTAGTTAAACCAAAATAATTATTTGTATAAAGCGAATTTGTCTTAACCTTCAGAAATGAAAGTTCTTGATAACTGGCCATAGTGGCTGTGTACCTATGCCGATTAAATCTAAAAAAGACATAATTTTTTGTTGTCAATCAATATCATCATTGAACTGTTTTTAAAAACAATTATGCTTATTTGCTTATACTATTATTGGAATTGAATTCCAGGGTATAATAATCTAGGTAATACCTTCTGTTAAGTTAGATCATAAACATTATGGGTGATATGGACTTCAGTAGTGTATATAGTTACATATTTATAGTTACGTATTTACTTACGTACATAAATTGATACCTACTCCTCTCCTTTTTGAAGTCGGTGAAAACAATAGTCAAATCGTTTTTATATCGTGTAAAAACTGTTTGACATCTTACATGCAGCCTAATTTATTATTAGATTAAGTAGTTGTTCATATAATGTTTTGCCTTACGTTAAATATAAGCTACATACTTAATAGAGCAAACACTATCTCCGTTCTACAGCCAAGAAATTGACGACGTGGTGTAAACCGACACTTTACTCTGTGGCCATTAAACGATTTTGCCAACGCAACACAAGTTCACCTGGGCCTCCGGATCTACAATATAGCTCTTAATGGCTCTTCTCTAGCCGACTCGTCACTGCTATAATCCTGACGCTAAACCTTCTAACCAAATCGTTCAATCGGATAGCTTAAGTAATAGACGCGACTAACTCTGGCTCAATGCAAACATTTTTGGAACTCGTTGGTGTCAACAAGCGATAGAATGACTTTTCAAAAAAAATCTTCCCTTTCAACTGCGGAAATTACTGAGCGACATATGCCACCAATAACACAAATTTAGCGTATTGGAATTTAGTATTTGAAACTGTTTCACGCATTCGTTTTTCACAGCTGCGTCCATTAACAACAATATGATTTCAGAATCATAATATTGTTATCTTTACTTTTATTTAGTGATGCTAAATGGTTAGCATACTCGTACACATATTTAATGTTCGTAATAATAGTCTAAACGGATATAGCTCATGTGACCTCATAATGAATACAAATTTAATCAATCTGATAATATTAACATACATACATAAACTCTTTACCCTTAAGTATTTATTCAAATGAAAAATAACATACCTACTTTTTTATATTTGTAGTTGAAAACGAATTTGTCTCTTCTTTGATGAGCAATATTTTTGTAAGCTTTGATTTGATAAAGTTAATTAACTTCAGGTTCTTTTAAAGAAAAAACTTTAAAGTACTTTAAAATCACAACACTCACCATTTTTCCAACGATCCACTGTAAAGCCTGCCTACTAAATTACCCTTAATTTAATTACCCTTTACAGACAATAGAGGACTAGCAATGTATTGAAACGTAATGTTAATCTTACAATTAGTCTGTTAACCAGGGATGGGTGGGTGTTTTATCGGGTGGCTTACTTTAACCACTATGAAATAAACCTCAGCAAATGATATAAGTATGTTCTTATATTTGACATACTTATTAGACGCAAACGTAGGATGCAGGATAATTTGAATTGTGTTAATCGGTGACAGTACGAGCTGAAGCTAGCCGCTTCGGACAACTTGAAGGAAAACTACACAACGGTGGTGATCCACGTCAAAGATGTGAATGACAACCCGCCCGTGTTCGAGAGGCCGACCTACCGAACACAGATTACAGAAGAGGACGACCGCAATCTTCCAAAACGCGTGCTGCAGGTCCGACCAGAGATGACACACCGCTCATCGATCTTTAATGAGCCTAAACAGTTATTCTCAGAGTTTAGATACAGCTTCTAATATTTGTATACGTTACTTACATCGATAAGATGTATATATTTGTAGCAATACACTGAGAATAACTCCGAGCTTTCCGAGCTTCTGGCTACAAAAAGAATCGAACGGTGCTAACGTCCGCCGTCTCCGGGCATTTTCTCTCGTTTATTGATGTGTTTTTGTATTTGTTAGGCTTTGCATGGCATGGAATTTTCTATTGTGGCACTGTAGACGCGATTATTTTTGCAGTTGTATTTCTTGCTAGTGTCGATCGTTTTGATGTTGGTTTTTAGTATTTTTATTTTAACATTCAAACTATTTTCATATCTGATGTCCATATTCAAATTATCTTAATTATTTTAGAATCTGGCGGTAAATATGTAAACAGGTTTTCGTTCTATTAATAGGTATGGGTTTTTTCCTGTATGTTGACAACATAATTGATCGGGGACTTCAATTTTAATTGATTCTGGAACAAGGGTATGATTTGTACCGTTTTCCCGGACATAATATACAAATTTTATTGTACGTTGAGATCCACAATTTGAAGAGTTTCAAGTGGAACGATTGAAGTTCGATCGGTCGTGTAACAGGGTCGGCTATTATTTTCCTTTTTTCCTCATACAAATCCCTATCTAATATTTTAAATCACCGTTAAACACAGTCTTAAAATTGTTATTACTCGTAAGCGTTGTTGAATATTTTAGTTCATCGAACTATAGAGTACCCTGGAGGGTGCCGATTGTTATTTTAATTACTTTTTATATTTACCTACAGAATAAAATCGGACATGTTATTCATCTATATGATGTTATTGCTTCGTTTCTGTTACACTTCGAAAGTATAAAACCATTGGTTGATCATTTTCATATTTACATATGTATAATGTAAAGTGGAGAATCAAATAAAACAATGTAGCCGCACACTGGCATAAATCGTTTTATATCAGTATGATGTATTGGTCCGCAGCATCCGTTAAAATCTGCGGGTGTAAAATTGTGGCCGAGTCGCCTCGCTATCAATAAAAAACACGAATTTTCAATCCGACGTGATAATTGCGAATTCTTTTTATGTGTTTTACACTGGAAAGTGATTAAATATTCCGAAACGCTGTCTACGCCGTCTACGGGTTTACATATTTTACGCAATTTTAACGAGTTGTTTTTAAGGCACCCGTTAATTTATTTGTTTTATTCGTAAAGCGGCATAAAATGTCGTAATTAACACAACAATAAAGGCAAAATCATAAGAACACTAATTTAATATAATACGTATTAAGTACCTATGTATTTTGAAAATTGTGTAGTTATTCTCAATTGAATTTGGAATATATCGACGGAAAACTACAACCTTTTATATTTTGCGTGTATTACTAGAGTATATACAAGACAAAAGATATATGTACCCTCACGCTCCGCGATTGTTGCGCGATTTAGGGTCCTATCTAAATTGGTTGTTCAATACTTACGCTATATAATTTCCAATTTAGCAAGAACCCTAAATGGCATAACAATCCCGTGTGACACATTATCTCATTACCGTCATTACTGACATTGTTATTATTTATGAAAATGTATTAAAGTTGTATCGAGTGTTTATGTTGTGGCATGAGCATGGTATGTAAAGTGTGCGTGTGCGCAGTACGAGCTGAAACTGGTCGCGTCGGACGGCCGCAACGAGAACTCGACGCTCGTGGTGGTGCGCGTGCTCGACCTCAACGACCTCCCGCCGAAATTCTCGCGCAGCATCTACCTCACGCAGGCCTTGGAAGAAACCGGCCCCTTTCCTCATTCCCTTATACAGGTTTATTTTTATTTTATTTTATTTCGTTTTTATTTCATGGACAATGCAAAACCTATTTATTAGTGAATATTCTAAGATAATATTGGTTAATGGATTGGTGGTGGTAGTATGTAATTAAATTTCAGCATTCAGAAATTTACGAACTTGTTTACAAATGAATACAAATATTATACCTGTTTCAATATTTATTTAATTATAGTGAGCCTTTAAATTTCCAGTAACTATGTATTGCGATTAATTAATATTAATCGATGAATGTAGGTTATTCTTGTATAACATTAAAAAGAAAAGACATGGTACAAAAACTTGCATTGTCCTAAATCTGGATAACAATCGTTTAAGAGAATAAGTTTATCCAAGATACATTTCAATCTCTTGATTTATTTCATTTCAGTTTCGTTGAATCCAATGTTGTATATTTGGTTCTTTACTGTATTTATTTTTTACTTGTGATTGGTTTTAAGGTTTACCAATTCATGTCTTATAATATAAGGTCAAATTTGATACCTACAACATTAAAAAAAATTAAATAGTATTTTGGCAACTAATCAGTAATCATTTTAGGTATGCGCCATTGGGACCTCTTTTTTATTACATTTATTTTGTATAGCAACTAAACGCACCGATTTATTTTAAATATTTAGAAAGCTAATAATAATATAATGAAGGTTTTTAAATATCTTCATTATACGTGAAAGTATATTGCCTCTGCGGTTTGATTGACGTACGAAAATAGAGACGTGAATTTTTTTTGTTGTATTTTATTAGATTTCTTAGATTATTTAGAGTTCTTTTATTAGATTAAAATTCGTTTGAAGTTACAATATTTTGTACGGTGTATGAAAGATTTAATTCACCTTTCCAGATTTTACTCAAATATTGTTGGACAATTTGACAAAATTCTATTTGGCTTTCGTAATGTTGGGGATTTTCACTGGGAGTAATTTATTTTAATGGCAAGTATTCACAACATACGTTGAAAGTCATTTTCGTTCAAGAAAAGATTTCGCAATTATATCACAAAAGAACGATTTTACTGCGATGCGATGCTATTTAATGCCATTTATGCCCAGGCCGCATTTTCGTTAACTAGGTTTACTGGTTTTAGTGAAATAGGTTTTTAAGTTCTGTCGATCGAAAACAGAACCAAAATAGCACAAATAGGCCTGGGCATAAATTGCATTAATTAATTCCTGTGTTTGGTCTAAAATTCTGTAGAGCATGTTAGAATTTTAAATAATTGTATATAAGTTTTGAGTAAGTACCTTTATCGCTTAAATTTTAAATATTTAACAGCACGTCTTAGATGTTATTGACTTTGCAATTTCGTAGACATTGATAGTATTTTAATTTGCATGACGTATTACGTTATAGAAACTGGGAGCAAATGAAGCATCATTTATGTAGAGCCAGTCACAGAAACTTGGTCTTTGTTAAGGTATCGTATTTGTTACATAGGCCCAAGTATTTAAATGAGCGAACGAACAATACGGGTCTTTAGGCGGTAGGTAATTTACAAGGGAAAGGATACAGGTGTACTGCCTCTTCGGGACTTAATTTATCCCTTTTGTATTTTTCTATTTTATAGGGATGTACGAGTAGCTATATAAGCTTTAAACCTGGAAGCGTATTCTAATTGTAATATTAGGTTTTGAATGTGATCTGGAGTTGTTATGGATATGATCTGTCAGTGTCAAAAGTGACGTTTCTTCAACCAGACTACGCATCCTCCTCCTGTACGGTTACCATCAGTTTGTCACTGACATAAACGCCGTCGAGAACGTAATTTACTTTCTATACATCCCGTTTGCACTAATATGCGAGTGCGAGCGAGATGTACCTATAGAAAGTAAATTACGTTCTCGACGGCGTTTATGTCAGTGACAAACTGATGGTAACCGTACTGTTCTTCAATCTGGGTCGTGTTAGTGGGTAATATCTGGGAGACCGAGTTTTGCTCGGAAAACATATAAAAACTCAAAAATGCGCGTTTTCCCAGAGATAAGACCTAGCTAGATCGTTTTCTCGCCCCCCAAAACCCTCATATAGCAAATTTCATCGAAATCGTTAGAGCCATTTCCGAGATCCCCGAAATATATATATTATTAAATGAATAAATATACAAGAATTAAGTATTTAATCACTGAATGTAGTTAATCGTGTTAGGTTGCTAACGATGGGAGTGATCGCACTTACATTGAATTTCAAAAGAATGCGTGTGATGGGGATTTTTATTTTGTAAAATGCAGTATGTACTTACCTACTTAAGTAGATATACCTTACCTTTATCAGAAAGTGTTATTCATTACAGTGTCATGTCCAAAATTAATTATAAGTACCTAACTAATTCGTGGTTTCTTTAAATAAAAAAAATAAAATTATATATAGTACAAATAAGTTATTTCAAGTTTCAAATGATATTACAGTGATTAGAGAATACTACAACGGACGGATATTCATCTCATTTCATAACCAACTTACCTACTATTACAAAATATACGAATAAAACTTAAAATCGTTATTCTTTTCGACGAATAAAAACTAGTATTTCTCTTTCTATTGACGTCTGTCCTTATCTTGTTTCATTTTAAAGTACATAGCTCTAGGTATTTTTTGACAAAGGTCGAATCCATTCAAAATTATCCCTATTTGACTTTTACACTCAATCACGAGGAATGTCCCTTTTCAAGGAGAGTAAAGCCCTCGATGTCGTCGCTTGTAGTGACAAGCTTTTTTATAATTGAAGGGAGATTCGCAAATGATCCGCGTAATTACGCAAACGTCGACCCTCTTCATTTCTCTTCAGCCGAGCCTATAGCAATTTTTGTCTGAGCAGTGACTCCATTACGTACGCATCCAAGCATCCACCAATCCTATCATCATTTAGAAATCTACATATATCCTACGTGTTTCGTAAGTATTCGGCATAATAGGTACCTAATATTGTACACTAATCGCTTTTCGAACACCTTTTAGACAATTAGAGCGCAAACTGTACACAAACTGACTTAATTCATGGAACCGTCATTAGGTAGGTCTAATTTCAACAGCTCTGGGAATAATGTGTGTAGTTGTGTATGTGTAATGGCAAACAGCATTTGGTAATTTAAGTTGCAAACGATGGCGAAAATCTCTATGTACCGGCTTTAAGTGGTAATAAAACAGTTGAAATTGCTTTGTCGTTAGCCTTTCTATTTATAAGTATAGTATCACTTCACCAAAACTTATACAACGCTTTCGTGGGAATCTTTTAAAGATGAAAGTTTATGGTCCTTCCGTCGTTGCGCGTCGCTGCCGGTGCAAACAATCTGGGGTGTTGGCTGGTTCTTAACTTTCTAGAACTTCCGCGGCCTTCCAAATAGTAATTCATATTCAGACCGCCTGCTGTTAGTTTGGTGGCTACACTCTTATGTAAATACTCAGTGGTTACCGCTGTAAAAGCTAATTATCACTGACATCGATAAATGTTATTGCGAGATTCTTGTTAACTTTAAATTTAATTTAATTTTTGGGGCGCGAGAATTTGAAAACGTTATTTTAACGCAATTGATATTAATTTCATTCAGATGTACCTAAGTGATACAATGTTCTCAAGACGTTTATTTTTTCTTCAGTTTGTTTTGGTTGTGAGCGAAATGTGTTTGTGTTACCGAAGAAGTAAATCAATAAATGAGTACATCCTTTCAGACGCCGGGGGACATTTTCCTTTCTTCGAAAGCAGAACTTTCTTACTATTTAGTACTGTATGATTCGATAATCAAACAAAGTCCAAGTTTCTATAGAACAATAGGTAAATGTATGCTCGTTGTTCTTGTTTAGTTTGTAATTGTTTTGAAAACATTGTTTAAAGTTAATGTAGCATGTACAACGGTAAGTAATTATTAAGTACCTAAGTCATTTTATGTAGAATATAAAGTCCCATATTAAGGTCTATAGACTATTATCCTCGAAATTATATCATTTTACCTCGATATAAATAATATAATCATTATAAAATTTAATCATTATAATATTACTGTATAATGACATTAAGTACTGTACATTTTTAACGTTACCATTTTTACAATAGGTAACAGCCACTGACGGCGATAAGGACAGACAGCAAAACATTGTCTATTTCCTTACCGGCCAAGGTATCGATCCCGACAACCCAGCAAACAGCAAGTTTGACATCAATAGAACAACTGGAGAAATATTTGTTCTAAAAGTAAGTTTATTCATATTTTTTCCTCCTGCATAATAATTTTAACTGTCAGAGTTATGTGAACAATATTTTCGACGAGAAAGCACGGAGTCGCGATAACTGAACAGTGCGTGCTTTGCATGCACATTTACAATCATATGTTATTTTATAGCCTTCTCTTTGGGTTAAACACAGAGACCAATATTTTACTTAACGAGGCGTTACACTTTGCTGCAGAATAAACAATATCATTTAAAAATGCGTAAAATGTGCGTGAATAACGTTATAGCAATTTTTAACATAAATGTTAAAGTTTTCGTTATACAAAATCTATAGTACACTTATTTGTTTACAGCCTTTAGATCGAGATCAACCAAATGGAAGGCCACAGTGGAGATTTACAGTTTTTGCTCAAGATGAAGGAGGCGAAGGGCTTGTAGGTTACGCTGATGTTCAAGTCAATCTTAAAGACATTAATGATAATGCACCTATTTTCCCTCAAGGGGTGTATTTTGGCAACGTTACGGAAAATGGCACAGCTGGTATGGTTGTTATGACAATGACAGCGATAGATTATGATGATCCGGCCGAAAGTAATAATGCCAAATTATGGTACTCCATTGAAAAAAATGTGATCGAAGAAGAAACAGGGTCACCCATTTTTGAAATTGAGCCTGAAACAGGTGTAATTAAAACTGCGGTGTGTTGTTTGGATCGAGAAAGGACTCCAGATTATTCTATACAAATAGTAGCGTCAGATGGAGGGGGGTTAAAGGGCACGGGTACTGCCTCTATTAGAGTAAAAGATATCAACGATATGCCACCTCAGTTCACCAAAGACGAGTGGTTTACAGAAGTAGATGAAACTGATGGTACAAATCTTCCTGAGATGCCCATCCTGACTGTAACCGTTCATGATGAAGACGAGACCAATAAATTTCAATATAAAGTTATTGAAAACAGTGGCTATGGTGCCGATAAGTTCACTATGGTTAGAAACAATGACGGTACTGGGTCATTAAAGATAGTGCAGCCTTTAGATTATGAAGACCAATTGCAAAGCAATGGCTTTAGATTTAGGATTCAAGTAAATGATAAAGGTGAAGATAATGACAACGATAAATACCACGTAGCATATTCTTGGGTTGTAGTTAAACTAAGAGATATCAATGACAATAAACCACAGTTTGAAAGGGCTAATATAGAAGTATCTGTATATGAAAATGCTGAAGTTGGTAAGAGTTTAGAAACGTTCAAAGCTACTGACCCTGACCAAGGTGGAAAAAGTAAGGTTTCATATGCTATTGACCGATCTTCAGATCGGAAACGACAGTTCTCTATAAACCAAGAAGGAACAGTTAGCATACAAAGGTCCTTGGACAGAGAAGATACGCCACGTCATCAAGTTAAAATTTTGGCCATAGATGACGGTGTCCCACCTAGAACGGCAACTGCGACATTAACAGTAATCGTGCAAGACATAAATGATAACGCACCTACCTTCTTGAAGGATTACAGACCAGTACTTACAGAGCACATAACACCTAAGAAAGTTGCAGAAATTTTGGCCACCGATGATGATGATAGATCAAAAAGTAATGGTCCACCTTTCCAATTCAGACTGGACCCTGGCGCAGATGACATAATAAGAGCGTCATTCAAAGTAGAACAGGATCAAAAGGGTGCCAACGGTGATGGTATGGCAATAGTTTCTTCTTTACGCTCCTTCGATAGAGAACAACAAAAAGAATACCTTATTCCCATCATTATTAAAGACCATGGAAATCCAGCCATGACTGGCACAAGTACGCTTACAGTTGTTATTGGTGATGTAAATGATAACAAGATGCAGCCTGGTTCGAAAGATATCCTTGTGTATAATTACCAAGGACAAGCACCTGACACCGAAATCGGTCGAGTATATGTTTATGATCTGGACGATTGGGATTTGCCAGACAAGAAATTCTTCTGGGAGAGCACAGAACACCCAAATTTCACATTAAATGAGGAAACTGGAATGATCCAAATGAAGCATAAAACTAGAGAAGGCCGTTATAATTTGCAGTTTAAAGTGTATGACAGGAAACATACACAAACAGATGTACCGGCTAATGTAACGGTGTATGTTAAAGAAATATCACATGATGCTATAATCAATTCGGGATCAATAAGAATATCGGGAATATCTGATGAGGACTTTATCAGAGTCTGGAATTACAAGACATTAAGCGTTTCACGGAGTAAATTGGAAATATTCAAAGATAAATTAGCAGATTTACTGAACACGGAACGTGAAAATATCGACATTTTTAGTGTTCAACTTAGAAAGAAACATCCTCCTGTGACTGATATCCGATTTGCAGCACATGGAGCTCATTATTACAAACCCATCCGGCTAAACGGCATCGTTCTTATGCATAGGGAGGAAATCGAAAGAGCTGTAGGTATAAACATAACGACGGTGGGCATTGACGAGTGTCTCTATGAAAATCAAATGTGCGAAGGATCATGTACTAATGTTTTGGATATTAGTAATTTGCCATACATGGTTAACGCTAATAAGACTGCTTTAGTCGGCGTTAGAGTAGATGTAATTGCTGAATGCACATGTGGTGCTAGAAACTTCACTCAGGCAGAAACGTGCCGAAACTCACCGTGTTATAATGGTGGAAGGTGTATTGAAGGAAAGTACGGCCTAACTTGTTCGTGCCCGCCTGGATATACAGGACCACGTTGTCAACAAACTTCCAGAAGCTTCCGTGGAACTGGCTGGGCCTGGTATCCCGCTTTAGAAATGTGTGACAGCTCTCATCTTAGTTTCGAGTTCATCACGCGAAAATCAGAAGGTGTATTATTGTATAACGGACCTATCGTTCCTCCTGAACCAGAAGAAATTATGGTATCCGATTTCATATCCGTAGAATTAGAAAGAGGAAATCCCAGACTCTTGATTGATTTTGGCTCTGGTACTTTAGAACTAAGAGTTAAAACAAAGAAAACTTTGGACGACGGCGAATGGCATCGAATTGACATTTTCTGGGATACGGAAAATGTACGAATGATAGTTGATTACTGCAAATCGGCCGATATTCAAGAAATGGAAGATGGTACACCCCCAGAATTCGATGATTCCTCATGCCAAGCTATGGGAACTATACCACCGTTTAATGAGTACTTAAATGTTAATGGACCGCTACAGATTGGTGGTTTATACATGGAACATTTCGATCCAACTAACTATCATTGGCAATACATGCCCATTGGTAAAGGATTTGACGGATGTATCCGAAACCTAATTCACAATAGTAAACTATACGACTTGTCTCACCCAGGCCTAAGCAGAAACTCGGTTGCGGGCTGTCCACAGACAGAAGAAATTTGTAATCAAGCCGATACTACTTCGAGGTGTTGGGAACACGGAACTTGTGTTGGCAGTTTTTCAGAAGCCAGATGCCAATGCCAACCCGGCTGGACAGGACCGTCTTGTAATTTGCCTACCACACCTACTAGCTTCCGACCACAGAGCTACGTGAAATTTGCTCTCAGTTTTGAGCCAGATCGATTTAGTACACAAATCCAATTGCGCTTTAGAACCCGTGAACCTCATGGTGAATTATTTAGGGTCAGCGATCAACATAATCGCGAATACGGTATACTTGAAGTAAAAGAGGCTCGCCTACATTTCCGATATAACCTTAACTCACTACGAACTGAAGAAAGAGATGTATGGCTCAACTCTGTTGCTGTCGACGATGGACAATGGCACATTGCCCGAGTGAGTCGCTACGGAAGTGCGGCCACCTTGGAAATAGACGGCGGCGAGGGGAGAAGATATAACGAGACGTTTACGTTCGAAGGGCACCAATGGTTGCTTGTAGATAAGCAAGAGGGTGTATATGCAGGAGGTAAAGCGGAATATACAGGAGTTAGAACGTTTGAGGTGTACGCCGATTTCCAAAAAGGTTGCTTGGACGATATCAGATTGGAGGGCAAGCATTTGCCCTTACCGCCAGCAATGAACGGAACTCAGTGGGGTCAGGCAACTATGGCAAGAAATCTCGACCGAAACTGCCCATCCAATAGCCCCTGCATCAACGTACATTGTAATGAACCGTTCGTGTGCGTCGACTTGTGGAACGAGTATGAATGCACGTAAGTATATCATCGTTGTAATTTCTTTTTTTATGGTAATAAGTATTTCATTTTAATTCTCACAATAAAAAGTAAACAAAACTATTGCCATTGAAAATAACATTGCAGTTTTTTATGTTACACTTATACAGTATATTTAAAAGAAAATATTGGATAGTAAGTGCTACGTATAATTTATTATTTGCGGCACGTGTACCTAATAATTCCCTAATATGACAAGTTTACAATGAAGGTTTGTTAATTTTTTTCTGTGGTAATTAAAATGTGGCTTGAAAGTCAGTATGTATGTATGTTAGTTTAACTAACTTTAGCAACTACATATTGTAATGTGATCATGAATCTTGTATTGGACAATTTCTGTAATTAAACACCATTGGTTTTGTGGGGTATTTCCTTGTTATTGTAAAATTCGTTTTTTCATGAGGTTGAACTTTGTTGCTGAGATATCCCCCAGACCTATTGAATTGCACTATGATACTAATTGCAACAAAATTTTCATCGTAATTAGTACGAGTGTGAACTAGGGTATCGATATAGGAAGTAATTAGTAATTACTCTGTTTAAGTACTGTGAAACCCACATTTATTTGTATTGTTTTTATTTTTTTGTAACTATTTTCTTTACCTTTTGCGCGCACTGAGTTTCGCCCCAAAATTATTAACCATATCTACCTACTAAGTTTTCACATTTGCATTCTAAATATTCATTTACATTTCCGTTCGTATGTATGTTGTTTAATTTTTTCGTTTTCTAAGATACCTACTACACATGATTTATGAGTTATGAGTATGTAATATAACTAATATTTCAATTTCTGAAAAAAATACTCAATGTTTCGAGACATACATATATGTTTATCGATTGAATATATTGTTTTGACTATATCGTATACTGTGGTATGTAGTTGCGGTGAAGGTTTGGTATTGTCGAGCGACGGGAAGGGTTGCGTAGACAAGAACGAGTGTCTCTACTTCCCGTGCCGCAACGGAGGGTCTTGCGTGAACCGCGAGCCCTTCTACCGCTGCCTCTGCCCCGATGGGTTCTGGGGCGAGAACTGCGAGCTCATCCAGGAGGGCCGCACGCTCAAGCTCAGCATGGGCGCGCTAGCGGCCATCCTCGTCTGCCTTCTCATTATAATGAGTGAGCACCAACGTGTCGTGTCCCACTAGCAGACTCCCATCGCACTCCCATATACGCACCATCATTCCATTCATTATTACATATATCACGTATTTTGTGTACATATAGTTGTCGTATTAGCGATTAGAGTAGTGCATGTCGGTCGGAGGCTCAGTGCGCGCGCCTACCCAAGCGGAGGCGGGTCGGTAACGCGCTAGATGTGTAGGTGTCCCGGCGGGTCTACGCGAGCGGGCAACGGCTGCGTGAACGTGGACGAGTGCCTGATGTCGAACCCGTGCCTGAACGGGGGCACGTGCGTGGACCGCGAGCCGGCGCGCCGCTACGACTGCCGCTGCGCGCTGGGCTACACCGGCCACGACTGCGAACTAGAACTCCTGGCTTCTGGATTCATCACGCCCTCCAGAGATTTTATTATAGCTATCATTGTCTGTTTGTTTGTGCTTTTGGGTAAGATTTATTCATTAGTATGCATGCTTTTACATTATTCAAAGTTCCTGTTAAGTTCGAGTATTCAATATTAGGGACTTAACATTTATGTCTTTTATTGTTAAAACTATGAATGAGGCTTATGAAGGACAGCGTCGTAATACTTTAAATTTCAACTAGGTATTTGTGTTATAAAAAGCGAGTACGCAATTAAAGTTTTAACGAAATTACAAATACCCGTAGGTACTATAGTATTCTTGTAATGCTATTTGCACGAACTTACCAGAAACTCAATGAATTTGTCTAGATATTTTGGAAATAAGAATCTTTCTTTCCAAAAAATCTGTACAAATTTATATTCGCTGTTTAATTTTATTTTAACATCATCATCATCATATCCGTTACTTAGTACTAGTAAGTAGTTTCCATAAAATGAAAAATAAAATATGGCTGTTGGTTGGTTTACATAACTTTAATGTATTATTTAATAATATATAAACTACTGATGGTATCATATGTAATTATCTAACTCAAAAGTTCCTTTTAAATTTTCATTTTAGTAGGTAGTAGTGATATATTTTTAAGAAATACATTTTGAATAATTTATTTACAAAATACAAAATTACCGTTAGATACATCAAATAATTAGTAAATGAACCGTAAATTTAAAAGAAGGCAAGAGCTTCATTGAGATACTGACCTAAATACATTATTGGAAAATTAATTTTACGGGACCGATCATTTGTTTAATATCCTAGGGAAATTGAGACAACTAAACACCTCTCCGGTATCATAATGATATCATTTAACGGTCGTTTATTACCAGTACCGTCGTAAAAATAGAAGCACTCTAAAGATAAGAACGAAAAGCTTAATGGTTATATCTGCAAATTTGTCATGGAAATATATGACCAATTGAAATTTGTGATATTACTTTTACGACAATAACGTAGGAACTTAGACTGCAAGCGACTTTGAAGTTAGTATATTCGGATTGAGGTCGGATCCACGCAGTGAAGCTATCCCATTTATAATGAAACTTATTGTTCTTGGATTTTGTCAACAGATTAATCTTGCTATTGAAACTACTACCTACGCGATGGAACTTCCTGTTGTACTTAGTTCAAATTTTAGTCCAAAGCAATGAAAGTAGGGAAGTTTCTATCTACTGTTTCACTTCTGTGAGTACTGTACCATCCTGTTTTCATTGTAGCTATATACTATAGCGAAAACTTTCTATTGTACAAATAAAGCGTCCGTTATAATATCAAAACTTTCGTGAGAGACATACATATTAAATACCTATATTAATACGGGGCACTCGCGTATGGTAAATCGAAAATTGCTCGACATGTTTTGTTCCATAACGAGGAGCATCTTCAACAGGAGCACGTATTGGCGGACCGGCGCAGACCCGTTTTAATATATTTAATAGGTATAACGTGTCATTAATAAATTAATAATCTATTTTCGCGTTTGACTTATTCAATAAACTTGCCTTTTTAATATTCAATTACCTATTTTAAAGGATATTAATGGTTACCTACCTAATTATACCGCGATTGAAGAAGTTAAAGAAGCATTTGCTACTTTTTCTTCAATTTCACCTTTTTCGAGATCTGAATTAAGCTTGAGCTACTTAGTATTCCTCTGCGGCGGCGGCGCCTCCTAGGCTCCTATTCTTTTAGAGTTTGAATCGAATTATACTGCAGTGCGTACCGATTAGTAAGTTACTGTAATGACCCCAGCCATTTTTTCTAAACGAAGTGATTTTAACTTTCGAAAGTAGATCGTCGGGTGAGAATACGTTTGTGCCATACGCCACTTACATGGTTTGCAGGAGAGCGAAAAGAAGCAAAAAAAAATTATTTACGGAAAGTTTTACATTTAGGAAATATTGAACGTATATATCATTTAGACATATATGTTTACTATTTATAGTACCAAACAAATATTGTGAATACAGTGGTAATCATGAAATAAAAGCATTTTTATTTTTGCCATATCCGTTTTGATGAGTAAATGTTAAACGTATAATGTATGACATGACACAAAAGTTGTGGATATGTCACACTTTTGTGATCATTTTCTGTTGACAGGGTGTAATTATCCTATAGTAAATTGCGGATATGGCACATTTTTCAAAGACGGTTTTTATCAAAAACCGGTTAGTGTCAATTATAGCATATTTTTTGGTATTTTAGGAATCATTAAAAAACGATTTTCGCAAAAATGTATATGGCACAAACGTATTCTCAGCCGACGAGATATACAATTTTAGTGTCCCAATGTGGCGCACGGCCACGCAATACCCATTTTTGAAACTCTGCAAAAAAGAATTTTACTTCGCTCAAAGTGTTAACTAACATTTGTTTGGATTTCGCCCTCGAGGCACGCATTGGTAGGTGGCGTGCACCGCAGTGGGTTTTCTGTTGAACCTTAATACGTAATTACTTATGTATCCGTTACAATTCTATGAAACTGTCACTGCTGCATGAATTTGTTCCGAAATTGTATTTTAATCTATGTCCCGTTCGGCAGTCTTGGTGCTAGTGTTTGTGGTGTACAACCGACGCCGGGTGGCGCACATCAAGTACCCGGGCCCCGACGACGACGTGCGCGAGAACATTATAAACTACGACGACGAGGGCGGCGGCGAGGATGACATGACGGCCTTCGACATCACGCCCCTGCAGATACCCATAGGCGGCCCGCTGCCCGATCACGCGCCGACTAAACTGCCCTGTAAGTTTCTATTACGACCATTTGATTGCCCTTATTTCATCTAAACTTGATTTCGATCTCTACTATAGGTCCCTATAGCAGGCGTGGCTCACTCCGCGATTTCGTCGCTTTGGTGCAGGTAGCTAAAAGTACATCCGTTCGGCCCAATTTTGGGGTTTGCCATAAGCCCCGCGTGGCGCTGTCGCCACCTAGCGGCCATATCTGTGCTGATCGTAACAGACGCGTTTTGTTTGAGAGTGAGTCTTCTGTGCCTAGTACTATTATTTATTCTGTGCCTATAGCACCAAGAGTTTAGGTCGTGCACAGACATTACATATAATAGTGATATTGAGGCTGAGTGATTTTGAAATGAGCGTTAATTATTTATAGCCGTCTACGAATTAAGTACTCTAATAAATGTTTATTGCAATCAATTGTACTTAGTAGTAATTCATTCGTCCGCCATTAACGGTTTGTTTACCAACTTTCATTGCTATACCTATGCTTATCTTATCCATGATGAAATATATATACTTGCATTTGGTAGGTATGTACCTATACTCTTGTTCGTATGTACCTACTTCTTTAGATTCCCATGTACTTACCTGAGATGTAACGCACATGTAACACCTCTGGAGTTGCAGGCGTCCATAGGCTACGATGACTGCTTACCATCAGGCGGGCCGTATGCTTGTTTGCCACCGATGTGGTATAAAAAATTTAAAAAAAAGATATGACCACACATTTTTTCTATAAAAATCGATAATTTTAGTGTAAGTACATTATACATATTTTTATATCTAGTAGGTATAAATATAAATATAAAGCCTTATATTTCCTGCTATTTGATACATGGATTTATGTTTGGTTAGTTAGATGTTAGTATTTTAGTTAAATTGGTTTTTGTTAGTATTTTTAATCTAAGTCTAATAAGCAGGAACCCCTCAGGTGAAGGCCTCTTCCAAAGGTAGCCATTTTTCTCGGTCCTGAGCAGTTTTTTGCCAGTGTAGCCCGGCAATTTTTTTAAAGTCGTCATCCCAGCGTGCAGTTGGTTTTCCTTGTCGGCGTTTGCCATCAGGCCCTTTCCATTACGTAACTGTTTTTGTCCATCTGCGGTCCTTCAGATGCGCGACGTGTCCAGCCCATCTCCATTTTAATTTCCTTGCTTTTGAGCAAGAGCATCAATAGGGATGATGACACATGTTGAATTTTATAACAAAACCTAGTAAAATAGATAGCAAATGAGCTATTTATCACAATAATGTGGATATTAAAATAATATATGCAAATAATACAAAAATACAGGACCTGAAAGTTCCAAAATTTTAGTTTTTTTTAAGTTCCAAGAAGGAAATAAGTAAGGATACCATTCGATTCCTTAAATTTTATCCAAAAAAAGATTGTATAGCAATTATGTACATAAACGCAATATTTCACCAACAGTAACGCAATTATCTTGTTTTGGCCATACTTCAAGATGGACTCTCAGTGACCTTGACGTCACCGTCACTTATCGTTAGGGGCGTTTCGCGAGTGAAGTACGATTGTCAGACTTTGACTATCATTTCTGACTTTTGTACCTATTGCTTTATTGCAATGGGTCCCATATAGACATTTGATCCTAAAAACAAACCTGATCGATTGATATCGTAAATTAAAATTTGTCATCTAGCCTATTGTTTTTATTTTTGCTCTTATTGTGCTGTATCTTATCTTATATTTATTTTTCACATTCAGCATGCTGCGTTCCATCTGGTAGGTATATGGATGTAAAAACATACTTCACCTATTTAATAACAAAATAAGAAATAGGTTATTTTATTACAATCGATTACTGCTGCAGCTCGTATTAAAATTAACGTTTATATTCCGTGAATTTTCGAAAGCCACGACCGCACCCAAACTAGAGATGAGATTCCTATCAAGTTCAAATAAACACGCTTTGCATAAAAGCTAAAAGTGAACCTTGAGAGGGTCTGCGAAACATTTTTTCACGGACATCATCTAGAGGTTCGTTATGTAAGGTTACTGCCTATTACTAGAAAGTACACAAAACAGCCTACTCCATCCGCCAGCTGAACCCTTTTTACCCACTTATTCTGGTCTGAAAAGTTTTAAAAAAATCCGTAAAAGGGTTTTCTTAATAAGTACATATAAAAAATATAACATTTTTGTGTAAGGCTTAATCTTGAGCTTTTTACTATATGCGTGTTTCGCGAATTCCCATAGAACTGAATAGGTACAAAAATTGAACTTTTATTTTCTTATAAATAATTATTTATACACTTTATATAGCGATAGGCGTTCCGGCAAGAAGCAAAAACCCGCCATTAGGTAATATATTCATGTGGATTATGCTAATCTCCAAGGAAAAATATTTTTGCTGACGGTAATGGAGTATTATATATTGCATTGCCATCAAAACGACGCATGAATGCCAATAACAATAAAATCGTCAGTGTTATCCTTCGAAAGAAATCTCTAGTACATATTTTATGAAAATTGGAACGGATGTATGCTCATTGGGGGACACCACATGGCTTATTCAATTCTAAACCACAAAGGTATTTCGTAAATAAAAATCCAAAGAACTGATATCGTTCTGAATTCGAATCTAATCTCTTCAGTAAGGAGTGTTTTAATACATTGAAATGTGAGTTTAGAAGAGACAAGGGTTATAATTACTTGGGGTTTAATAATTTTTTATTTAGGACTTTTTCGTATGACGGGAATCCTAGTCAATTTTTAAAATACAGCGTCTTATAAATACAATGACAAAGAATGCCAACGGTAATAATTTTAACGGCCATTTCGTAGTCTTCTGGGAGCACTCTAACGGCTCAATATTTTTATACGGAATGGTTTTAAAATTAGTTAGGTGTGGTTTTTTATATATATTAGGTTAGGACCTACAAACCAATCAGAATATCTGGGCATTTTCACTTAATTGAACACCTTTAACGGCCGGTTAGCAATCGTTACAAAACTGACGGTCAATATCAAATCCCATACATTTTGTCAGGAATGTAACGGTTAGACGTTACTGAAACACGACTTAAGTCGCGCTTTAAAGTACAAGTTAAATGAAAATGCCCATCTGCCGAAGTACGAGTACGAAGTTCAAAAAGTTTCTTAATGAGCGATACATACTCCCTGGAGGTCGATTTGAACTTATTACAAATTGATGTCAATATTTTAACATGACTCCCCAGCGCATCTCGCTCGTTCTTATAAAACGATACGAGCGGGATGCTTTGCGTGTACTACGAGTAATTAACATGTCAGTAACGACATAAATCAATAACAGTTTTTTTTAAGTTCGAAATTATAAAGGTCATCAACCACTTCATACCTAGTAAAAGTTGTATAACACTAACGGCGCGATTCGGGAAATGAATTAGAGATTCACTAGACATGAAATAGTAAAGATATGTGACGTTTCAAGGCAAAAGGTACCATTGCCCCGGCAGAATATTGGAGCGGCGTTAATAATAGCGTAAGGGCCAGCCGCCATAAGGTACCTTTTGCCGTGGAACGTCACATATCTTTACTATTTCATGTGTAGTGAATTAATTCATTTCCCGAGTCGCGCCGGCGCCGTAAGACTTGATGCATTTTTATGTTTGTTTTGAATAGATCCGCTAATGGGCGTCGGTCTCGGCGTGGGGCCCATGGGCGTGGGTGTGGGCGTGGGCGTGGGGCCCGTGCCGCTGCCCGGCGAGACCAACGTGGGCATGTTCATTGAGGACCACAAGCGGCGCGCAGACAGCGACCCCAACGCGCCGCCATTCGACGACCTGCGCAACTACGCGTACGAGGGCGGTGGCAGCACCGCTGGCTCGCTGTCCAGCCTCGCCTCCGGTAATACTCTTTAAACTTTTTATTAGAGATGCCCCGAATAGTTAATTTGGCCGAATACCGAATATTCGTTGACCGAATATTCGGCATGACACGCGGACATTTAGAGTCACAATTATTACAAAAACTGTTCGCCAACAAAGCACAATGTTTGCTAAGATATATTTTTATGTTGAACAGAATTAATGAATGTAGTTAGAGTCAATCAAATCAGAGACCCATGATAAAAATAAGATATTTTGGAATCAACCAAATGCTCAAAAACGTGCCTTCGTATTTAACCACTTTCCAAGAATACATTTTAAATATTAAATATACCTAGTTTTTGGTAATTTTTTTGTGATTTTTTTCTTTTTAGTTAGGTGCAACAGATATTCGGTATTCGCCCGAATAGTAGGCAACATTCGGCCGAATACCGAATATTCGGCAAAGTGGTCGAATAGGCCGAATACCGAATAGTTGCCGAATATTCGTGGCATCTCTACTTTTTATTTCCCTCTATTGGCAAATATTCATTGACAAAATGAAGTCTTAAGACAAAATTCGTGCTTCGAATTTGATAACTCAACACCGTTCAGCGAGAACGAAATCCATCGTCGTTTGTAATTTAGAATTATTTATCTCCGTACCGTACTTACCTGTGTATTTCCGTATTCTAAACAAAAGCGATCCATTCCTTTAATTCTTTTTTTCATGTCAGTGCCAGAATTAACCGGTTTTTGCTGTGTAGGCGACCTAACAACGGCAACTGAAGCAAAATAAACGATATTTAAATCTTACTAAGTAGGTACCTATTGCTCAGTAAAATAAAATACCAATAAAAAGTTTCTTGAAAAACCAGACGTCATTTCTTTGGCGTAAAGAAACATAAATTTATGGAGACGAGGGTTTTATTAGTAACTCAAAGAATTTATTTATTAGTAACTCAAAGCAAATTTGCTGTAGGTACTTTAAACGCTTATTTTGTATGCTAAGTCTGACGTCTAGATCTATGCGTTGTACACGTAGATTTAGATTTCTCTGGGTGATTTTTGTGACCCATGTCAAAAAAACTTAAATTGAACATAATTACCTGAACGCGAATTTATTGATATTTTAAAAGTAAAATAACGTAAACAGCTGTCGTTATGATTTCGAGTACTTTAATGAGCACCCTAGTAAACATTTACAATGTCTTCTCGTTATACCTAACACGTTCTTAGGATTAATATACTTAGCATTTAATTATTGCTGTAATTTAGGCGTTCTCTAAACAATTCGTTAACGGTTGTCTGAGCCCTTCAGGTGTTTACTAATATCTATACAGGTATAGGAATAAATAAATATAGACTGTCAACGTCCAAAATCAACAGCCTTCACAGAATAAGCTCATCCGGGTCCCAATGTAAATAACAAGTTGGTACTCTCTGCATCAAAAGTAGCGCATCATACTGCGCGTCAAAAGTATCCCACCAAAAACATTTTCATGTAAAATGTTGCCAAGACGAAACCATAAGGCTCGCACTGTTAAAACGTTATCAGATCTCTTGTAAAGTCTACAAGCGCTAACTTTACAAACTCTACAGCTAAGTCAAAATATGTGGTTTGGCCGTGTCGTTACTACAAGAATATGTATACCTTACGCCCATGTGACATGTGAAGGTAGCGAAACGGCCATGCACCCAAAGAAAATATAGATACAATTTACAATTATTGCTTGGTATAGGAATATGTTGGATCCCTATAGTTAATTAATTACAGTAGTCTGCAATATAAGTAATAATAGTTTATGTATACTAGAGTGACTTGAAAGGAAATACCAGCTGAGCCCCTTCTCAGATTTGAGAATTTTAAGTTATTTAATTTTAGGCTCCTAAAACTTATAAGAAATATTGTCAGCAGGTACTGATGACGACACGCACGAGTATGACTACCTGGGCGCGTGGGGCCCCCGGTTCGACAAGCTGGCCGACATGTACGGGCCCGACATGGACGAGCAGCTGTAGGCGCCGGCGCGAGCCACACGTTAGTCAATTGTCTGCCACCCTACAATAAGACATAGTCAATCCGGCTAGCACAACTGCATTGCCGACATCCTACCTAATTCATAGTTCGAGAAATTGAAAGCACGAGTGTAGTGTGGTGTCGCATACATTTGTACTAGACGTACGAGTAGGTACAGAGATCTTTGGAGCTTATCTCCTCCCCGTATCCGCGGAGTCGCATTTGTAAATAAACGTGCGGGACTAATTAATATCTCGGCTCTCACTCAGACTTAATTATTCTTATCAATTTTATACAACTTTATTTGTAGTTAACGTAACTTTAAGTACTCATTTTAGATATTTAATTGCGACATTTTTTATAAAATGTAAACGTATCTTCACCAAATATTTGATAAATAAGTTTTTATTCGAGTTAGCCATATTATGAGTCAGTATTTTAGGTATTGGAAGTTATTGCGTTAAGCGGATTTTTGCCGAAGGGCCAGCGTGAACCTGGGTCGTGGGTGTTTGTAGATAGTGTGCTATATACATGTGAATAATTTATACGAGTACTTTGTAAGTCCACAGCTTTACGTGATACCACTTAATAATATGGCCCTTCCGCATAACATCACTATAATAATGAAAGAATATGTTATATTTTATAATAGTGATTGAATTAATTAATATATCTATTCGGACGATCGAGTTTATAACGCTCATTTGACTCGTGGAATATTTTCGAGGGATGTACATAATATAATGTTACACGACTACCCTTGAATATCCTAGCGAAATATGGAACTTATTGTAATTCAACTATAATTATAAGAAAAAAATAAACTGTACAGTAACTATGGTGTTCCTTTCCTAACGTCTCCGTGTAGTATTAGCGAATAATAGGTTATCTGGAAATAGTAGGTAACGAATACATAGTCATGGTTCGAAGAGAGTTTTGCGTTGCGTGCGTGCGTGCGTGCGTGCGTGCGTGCGTGCGTGCGTGCGTGCGTGCGTGCGTGCGTGCGTGCGTGCGTGAGTGCGTGCGTGCGTGCGTTGTGCGGCAGGCGACGGCTGCGAGCGGGCGTGAGTGTGTGCGTGCGAGGCGCGGATATGAATGGGACTGTGCCAATTTATTAGCAATCTATGGATACAGCTAATGATGGTAGACTTAAGTGTTTGCACTTTATTTATTCGTATATTTACATAAATAAATTTAGTCGCACCTAGGAAAATATCAATAACTTATTAAGAGTGTTGTGCTAGAATTCTATTCTAACGATTTTGATGTGAGATAGTTATTGGGAACCGTTAGAAGTCACTAATTTAAAAATTAATTTGTAAGAATTTATAGTACATTAATATATCTACCTAATAATGTTTCCATAGACTGTCTCACCTCGACATCGAATAACGATCAGTGTACATTTTAGAATATACTGAATTGTGTTAAAATGACTGATTTTATTATGCGTTTAAAAGCCTAAGATTTTTGTAGATTCGGTTATTTAATTATAGACTTCGAATACCTTACTGTAAGTCCACCCTATAGTTTGCACACGATACGAACACTTCTAGATATCATTAAACTACATAATATAAAGCAATTCTTGTTAATTATTATTTATATAAGAATACTTACAATATAGTTTAATAAACAGAGCTGCATCATTTTTATTAATTTACATTATCATTACACTGCCAGTAATCATACATATTAACGAATTACTAAATAGTGTTTTCAGTCCGTTTTTGTATTTCAGCCTTTTACAATATACGATAATTATAAGCTTTTGGAACTGTTTATTAACAGGACGAGACATTTTAATTTTCTGACCTTAACTACGGTGCGTATCTACGCTCACACATCTCTTAGGGCTGATTTACACGGCGCGCGAACTCGCATGCGATTTTAGTTACATTCCCCGTTGGTTACGTCCAATTCGACCGACCGATCAAAAACCGCAATGTAATGAAACTCGCATGCGAGTTCTCGCATCGTCTAAATTAGCCCTTATAGCAGCTCATTGCTGTCCGTAGTACTTTCACGGTTTCCCGAAGCGTTCGGCGCCGAGGTCGCGGTCGGGGGGCTTCGGGCGATAGCTTAGTTATGACTCGCGTATTGCATGTGACTGCAACTGGTATTCACAATTTATGCGTCGTGATTAACGTTAGTAACAGCTGCGCTAGCCACGACCTCTGCGCTTTACGAACTTCCCTTACTCGTGTAGTGGCCTCTGTCGGCGGCTAACGCAACGCAGCGAATGTAAATGTTCTCTAGCGTTTTTGTGAATAAAACAATGCAATTTTATCGCTGCGTTACGAAGCTGATCGGCGAAGGCCTTCTCAAAGCACACGTAGGTACATCGACGGCAGAGCACTCAGTACAAGGTGTGACACCGCGCTCGCCAATGAGCCGGTGCACATATTGTTTTAGACATAATTGATACCTAGTTATGTTTGTTTCAACTGTGATTATTTAGTTGTACAACTCTGATGATTACATAAAAGAATGAATAAAAATGTAAAAAAGTTGAGAGACTATTTTATTTATTCCACCTGATTTAAGGTAATATGTAAGTAGGTACTTGCATATTAGCTGCGGTCATTTTACCCATACAGTTCGAGCTTTAAAATTGTAGTAGCCGGGCGGAGGTAAGCTGGCTAAAGGATGACTCCCGCTAGCCGGGCCGGGTCCGGGCCGGAGCTTCCGGCGCTTCGTTTTCCATGGAAAGCATCACCTGTCACTTGTTATAGAAAATTAAGCGCCGGGAGCTCCGGCCCGGTCTAATGTGAGTCATTCTTTAAGTTTCGACTCATCAGACTTTGTTTTCGAACAGTAAGTATTTTCGTCGGAACCGTGCAAAACAAAAACTTTAGTATAAATACTCATTTTATCCTCGATTTATCGGTACCAACGCTACGCCTTGTCTCGGCTAATATGAGTTCTTCAATGAATTATGTATGTTGCTTTACAATCTACTATTATACCTAGATGTTAAAAATAAACATGAAAATTATTAGTTACACAACATCAGGCCTTAGCCTAAATGCATCTTTCCTCGTCAACGTTAACACTAGAAAGTCCTCTAAATTCATTCACATCAGCATACCCCACATTGCTGTTAAAGTTCATATTGCGCGTCGCCTAAAAGGAAAATGTCAATCAAGAATATAAACATAAGGAGCTGCAGTCTTGAATATAGCGATTCCTAATTTACATATAAGACCCGGATAGCCAAGCATTTGTGGACTCACGTGCTCTAAGACGTACATACTATGAATATCGATGTAAAAGCGTTGGACCCTCGCTACACCTGAGACACGCATCATGAGATAAATTGCTTCCTATCTTCTGTAATCTAGCGATTTGAATGAAATGTTTCTGTGACGCTTGTATTGTGACTAGGGACGAGAAATGTTTTCTTGGTAACTAGCCGATTGCTAAATAAGTAAGGTGGTGGTACTGACGACTGGTGCTCGACGCGGTCCCAGTACATGTCATCTTGAAACTTAATAAGTCATTGTCAATAGAGGTAACAGCAGGGTGTCATCTATTGGGCAGTAGCATGTCGAGCACTAGTACCACCACCTTAACTATCTTTGTTGAAATGAAACAATGTTATGAATATATGTTTTGCTACGGCACTAATGCACGCGTCCTATTTATTCTATCCTGCATGATATAAAGATATTGAAATCGTTCTCAATTATGATCTAATCTTAGAGGTAAAGAGTAGGTAATAGGACCGGATATTCTGTCCGGTCGACTCTGATTTCCATGTTAAAAAAAAACTCAATTATCGTAGGTACCCAATACTCCCAGGAAAGAGAAAAGTTACACGTTAGTTAATATACTTAGGTAATTCATGCCCATAACTACAGAAACCAAGTCAAATTGTTCTTGATTAAGAACATTTGAACATAATTCGTAAGTTCCTTAAAAGCTTACGTAGGAGGAGGATAAGTACCGTAGTTCCATTATAATTAGACTGATCCTTACCTGAACAGAGTACCTATAATATAACTAAGTACGTACATACAAGATTACAGGCGCCTCTAGATAGGTAGGTACCTGTTTATTTGAATATTCTTGAGTCTATTAATGTTAAGACACAATTTCCTTTGTAAAGTGTATGTAAATGATGTAGGTAGGTACTTACTAAAATTATCGTACAAAAAATAGAACAATCCTTGCACGTGTAACAGATTCGCGGGCTTTGGATGTTAATACGAACTTATTACAGACATGTATGACATGTATACATGCGGAGTTGTATGAAAACAATGCACGCATAATAGTGTAGTAAATAAAGGTAGTGGACCCCGCAGTAATTCCTCAGCCAGAAAAAACTTTACAGTACGATAAATTATCAATAAATAAAAAGTATTGTATAAATTTCCAAAGAATAATAATAATAGAATTAAAGTAAATACCTAAAGTCTTAAATCGTTAATATCTTTTTACGGAAAAATGCTCCGTTCAAACTTTCTTCACCGGACATATTCATGTAACGTATTGCAACAATATATGAAATATCAAAAAAATATCCCAGCAGAAATACCAGTATTAATAAAATAAAATTTTTTGGCGTGTCTTGGACCGGAAAATTGCTCAGTCTAATTTTTTCACTGGAATGCCATTTTATTGCCGTTTTATACCTACAAAATGAAAATCTAAAAATTTTCCACTCTCAGTTTTTAATAGTTCTATAATACATACATTTCGATACGCATTTTTTTTGGATTTTTTTACCCATTGCGCCAAATTATATTCTAAGATCATATAAGAAGAAAAAAATGACAGAGCAATTTTCCGATGAAAATGAGCGTCAAAAAAAGGGAGTATCATAAAAAAATATTCTCATGTTTGACAAATTTTTAGATTTTTTTCTAGTATCACATACTGATACAAATAACTTATTTTGTAAAAAAAAATTGGACTGAGGAATTACTCGGTTCAATATATAATCAGATTTGTGTTTTTACCTAACTTAGGAGTGTTTTTTTTTTTGGATATTTATAATGTTAGTCTCGGCTCATACTATATAATAACCAAGCTAAATTTCATCGACTGAGAAATTAATGCATGGGTCTCCATACAACAACTTGCTTCATTTACTACACTATAAAGCTTGACTGCGCATCGTTTTCTATGCAAAGCATCACGTGGTCGCCTGTCATGTCGTAGAAAAGTAAGCGCCAAAAGCTCCGGCCCGGTCTAAGGTGAGTGATCCTTAATTCTTGCAGCCTTGGTGACATAAGTACAGTCTGACAAAAAAGAGTAGAAATTAAAAAGTGGCAATACTTTAGTGTCGTCCCTTACAAATTATCAATCTAAGAAAACGGCACGACACCACAGAATAATTAATAGTACTACCGTACAGAAAGGAAACTTCCTACAAAACCGAAGTTTGACAGCGTTTCAGGGTCGAATCATGCCGTCCCTTTCTAATATATGGCACTATCACTTTCAGCTATTTAGGGTTGTCAAAAATCAAGTGATTATCTTATCTGTGGTCGTGCACGCAAAAGGAAGTCAAGTGGTGCCAACCCTAATAATTGCTCGGAGCAATGCTGAGCCGAGCGGAGCCGAGTTTGACCGAAGTCAGGAGTTTCGCACCCCTGACGACACTACAGGTACAGTATTGCCACTTTTTAATTTCTACTCTTTTGTTAGACAATAGGTACCATCCCTACTATGGTATATGAGATTATATCTACTCATAGAAAAATCCACTGAGACTATTCTTAGTGGATTTGTAGGTAGGTAAAATGTGCCTATTTTACTCCCCATTGGGTTATTCTGCTCCACCCACCGATTTTTATATAGATATGAAAACTATATCACAACCTCATTTAAGTATGGTATAACATGATAATAGTGGTGGTCTACCTAAAATCGGCATATATATTAACATACCTATCACAATTTTGGAATAGTACATTTTAAGCCTATGTGAGTTCTAACCAATTACTTACTAATATAACATTGGAAATAATGGATATCAAGTCGACCACACGGAATGTGATCTGTCGAGAATGATAGTTGGCGCGTGAAGAAGGTAGGATTGCGTGATCTAATTAAAAGCGTGTCTGTGTGACATAGTTACGCGACTTGGATATAGAGATCGTGAATTTAATACCGTAGTGTTACATGTAGCGCCCTGTGGTTTAGATTAATTTGTAGCGCGCAAGCAGGGCAATTAAACTGTATTAGCTATTACAATTGGGATGGATGGACTTGGTACCTATACCTATTGACTGTCTAAATATATGTATGTATTGCAATATAGGTATATTTTAAATAAGCACGTAACATATGACATGTATTTCTTAGAAGGTAGGTTCAATTTGATATCTAAAAAGTTATCTATATCAAAAAGAATAGATAGTATAGAGGGGTCCTGTCATTGTAAATTTTGTAGTCACTGTAAATTTACTGCCATCTATCGACACACGACTAAAACTCAAAATGAAAACGTATAAAGTTATCAAAAAATGTATATATATGGATAAATAATTTTATATTTTTTATATCATTTTGATCCATGTTCATTCACTGATATCTATGTGTTAAAATTGTTAAATATGAAACGGTGTCGTCACGCCATCTAGCCGACCATAGGCCAAAGGTGTGTGCGCCATCTATTCGAGAATGACTTTTACTTGAATTCCGAGGCACGTTTTTTCCTTAGACTTTATTCGTCTTATACGAAGTTACATATGTCTTTGTCTATATGTATGTATGTAAGCATGTGTACTTAACTAATACTTACCTTAGTTATCTACCTACCTATTTACCAAGCACCAAACTAATTTTTTGTAAGTGAAGGAAACGAAATATACCATCCCACCACATCAACACAAAGAAGAAAAGATAATGTAGTTGTCCCCTCTAACACAAAGACTCTTTTGTTTACCCAAAAGGCAATATGTTTACTATATTACCTAAATACTTGTATAATAATATAAATACATAATATTATCTCGATCGTATACCTAGCTAAAAGTAACACTTTTAGAATGGTTAAATAACCTAAGTTACAAGGAAACTGTAAACCATTACTTTAGCTTAAGTTCATACTTAATATCTTTACCTAAATATTTGTTGAAATGATGTTCGGTTACTATTTATACAACCTTAAGTTAGTCTACTCCGCTGTTTTTCTGTCACAAATATTTAATTTACAATACTTAGTAGGAGATTCCAAGCATAACTAATTGTGAATTGTGAAATGTTGTAACCAAATATTTTTTATTTTACTTTCATTTTCAAATATAATTATGGTGATTGCTTATTTATAGCTGACATTTATCAAAACAAAGAAAAAGTCGTTTGTGTAACAAAATCTAAAAGAACAATTCGAAAAGTTGGCATGAAATTTATGGAAATTAGTAAAATATGAAAGTAGGTACTTATTGAGTAAAATTCAAGCTGGTAAAATAATTCATGTGCGTATTCTTATCTAACTTTGTAGAGCGGACCACAGGCAGGCTAAGGTGGTGGTACTGGTGCTCGACGCGGTCCTAGTACCTAGGTACTTACATGTCATCTTGAAAAGTCATTGTCAATAGAGGTGACAGCAGGGTGTCATCTATTAGGCTTAGCCTGTTATGCACAACTGTTTAGTTTTAAGTTTTTTTTTATTTTACTATTCCGTGTAAGCGTTTTGGTGAAATACTGTCAGCTTATATGTGGGAAATAAATAAAAATAATTAAATTAAATGTCGAGCACTAGTACCACCACCTTACTTAATACAATAATCCATTTAAAACCAGTTAATTAAAATTAAATTATTTGAGATGTAGTTAACATGTTTTACAAGAGCTAAATTTAATCTTCAATTGAGAAAATTTGAACAGTGATTACTTATCGCAACCGACAACCTTGTTAAAAAGTTCATCTCAGATTAACTTCAACCCAGCCTTTAGGGCCTGCAGGCCCAACTTTAGCATTAGTATTTAAAGTAGCCAAAGAATCTACAATGAACGGCTTCCAGTATCAAATACCGTAAACCGGGGTTACTTTGATTTGCGGGTCGACTTTGATAACGACTTCCCTCCGCTACTAAAGTGCTTGTTTTGACGAGTTGGAAAATACCTTCGCAGTAATTTTTTCTTTATTGGCAACACTGATAGTTGCTTCACCGCCCAGTTACCGGACGCGAGTGTAATATTATTATTTCGTCTTGAAAAAAAATATTAATGGCGGGTACGCATTTCTTCCTGGTTTTATTGCTTGAAAAAACTTAAACTGTATTTGTGTCAATAATTAAATACATGTAATTTTATAGTGTCTTAGGTTAATCAGTGTTTATTCGTGAGTTTATAAAAAAATACCTGTATTCAACAACCTACACATGAGCACATAGCCGGGGAATCCATGGGTCGGGGTGTCTTTGATCACTTATACGTGGTGAAATTGATCAAAATATTAAAGTAACACCATGAATTATTTTGGCAACTTATGATTTTTTTATGTATCTTTTTCAATAATAAATAGGTATCGTTTGAGTCAGTGGAAGAGGTAGAGGTTGTAGAATTATAAGTTTGTATGTAAATGTTGATCTCCGGAACTGCTTATCTCATTTTAAGCATTATTTTACCCGTTTCTATTGTATGGAATTAACTTTCTGGGAGGAAATTGGCTATATTTAATCCTGCGTCTTTGCTTTAGGTGTTTTATTATACGTGCGTAAGGCCACCAGCCCACCACCACCAGGGTATTAATTAATTCTACTATTATTAAATATGCATTTTTTTATATAAAAACAATGCCAGAGATTACAAAAAAATATCGGGTAACGAGACTACAAAAAATACCAAGAAGAACAACTCAATGATGCACTCGCACACATAGTGGCGGGCACAAAATCTATTTGTGCCGCATCGAAAGCATACAATTTTTTTTATACAACTTTACACAATAAGTATAAAGGCAACATATCAAAAACCCAGGTGCACAGACCAAATTTACTGAAACCGTAAAGCTTGCAATTCAAAAATCAGTTGCTAAGTGAGATAATAAGTTATAATCCTACGTTATTTATAGTAGATAAATATAATAAGCGCTTAAAGTTATTAATTTGTATCATTTGGTATGTTATCAAAGTAACCCCACACCTTAAAAATATAAATAACTTAAAAAGTACTTAACCGATTTTTATTTTTTTATTTTTTATGGGCTTTTTAGCGGGTCTACTTTAGATTGTCAGCAAAAAAAATAGTGGTTTCAAAGTAACCCCATTCTCAATATAACTTTGATCGCGTTGTTTTTATTTATTTCCGGAAAAAATATAAGTCCTAATTTTTTTTTATTTGGCAGGCGGAAAGAAGAGAAAAAACCGATTATTATATTTTTATTTCATATTTTTACGTATATTAGGAAAGTCAAAAAATGGTGCCAAACTCTAAAATTGATCAAAGTAACCCCGGTTTACGGTACCTACTTTCCCCAGCTAAATGCTTTTCCATAATAATATTAACCTCATTGCAATTGAACAGGTTTGAAATTAGATTGCGTTAAGCCGGAACCGCCATTTATAGCAACATATACCTATATGTTTTAGTAACGATCAGTGGGCATCTAACTGTAGAGTGTATAGTTAAACAGTTTACTTGCCCTTGCGTTGAAATCTTATTGTACACTAGAACAAGTACTTATAAGTATATTTACGCTTTATATTTATAATAAGTTACTACGGACTTAATAGATATAAAACCTTTGCTTGGCCTCCATTTAAGCTTTAAATGTGACTAATCAACTGGTAATTAATTATAATTAAGCCTAAGCTACAGTAAACTTTTAAAATTACCTACTGAATCATAAGAAAAGCCTTCTGATTTAAAAGGGTTCCGTACAACAACTAGAAACCATTATCAAAATCAAAAAAATCAAAAGCATTTATTTATTATTATTAAGGCCCATAGATACATACCTTACAAACTAACATAATATATATACAATTATAAAAAAACTTAAATACTAAAAAATCATTTTCGTGACGCAGTTTTCTGTTGCGGCGTCACTTGCTCTGGTGTAGGATTCGGCAGATTCCCACGGAACCGCCGAAATATCACACCCTTCGGCCAGAAGTCCGTGCTCGCGATGGCTTCCAGCAGCGGCCGCGGCACGCGCACCACAAACGAGCTGAAGTGCACGCAATGACGCGATCGCAGCTGGAACACTTTCAACTCGTAACGGGTCTTCTTGCGCAGATATTCCACCACATCGTCAGCCGTGGCGGAAACATGCAGGCGCGATACGTATAGCGCCGTATTCGGCGTGGCAGTCCTCAGTCCAGATGCAATATCTGGCTCCGCTGTGCCAACCCGGCTCTTGCGAGGCGCCTTGCGCGGCCGCCTCTCCTTCGACGCCTGCGTGAATCCTTTATCGGCGCGGGGTAGCTTTTCATCTCGTGAAGCAGATTCGGGCACCTTCGGAGGTGCCTTTCTTTGTTTTGCAGCAGCAGCGTAATCGCGGCGAGGAGTCGCTGATACGCCAACTGGAGCAGATGACGGCACGACGGGGCGCGATGTGCGGGGTGCGGGGGGCGGGCCGGCGGCGGGGACTGGCGTCGCGTCGCCCGTTGCTGCCCAGCATTGCACATAATTGCACGCGCATCACTAAGCCCAAGTCAGTGGCCTCGTGTGACCTACATACCGAAACAATGTCACTACCTCAGTACGAAGTTCACAAATGGTGTTATTGGCCACCTCTAACTTAGACTGCACCTCTGCCAAACTTGTCTTCAGGAATGTTATGTCCTTCAGCAGCCTGGTGACGTCGACGTGATCGAAGGTAACCGGCGGTAACCGGTCCAGCCGCTTCGCAACGAAGTCAGGCACGTCGTCTGGATCGGTCTCCTTGAACAGTTTAATGATGTCCTGGAGACTCTTCACACCCCCATCCCTCTGACGGAATGGCATCTGGTCGGTTTTCCCGAGCGACTGGAAAAGCAGCGCCTTGCCACTGCAAATATCGTCTTCACTAAAACTAGATTTGCAGATCTGCCTGATGTTGACTTCATCCATGGTGTCTATGGC
Organism: Cydia splendana; assembly: GCF_910591565.1. Classification (NCBI taxonomy): domain Eukaryota; kingdom Metazoa; phylum Arthropoda; class Insecta; order Lepidoptera; family Tortricidae; genus Cydia; species Cydia splendana. The sequence continues at coordinate 10,745,670 of NC_085964.1, read as the reverse complement.
ATTCTGTACGAACGCCAGTAACTCGTTCGCTGTGAGTTGTTGCGAACCCATTACGAAAAAATACGGGGCAGCGACCTAAGTCGCGCCGATCGCGAATAAAAATATTATTCAGTAGTAGTAGTAGTAGTAGTAGTAGTAGTAGTATGGCGCGCAGGTAGACACGGCGCGTCATACTCTCGAGGAGTGTCCTGCATGGGGGCTTCAACGGACCACCCTCCAGGCAATACTAGGAGCAGACCTTTCGTTGCCGAGCGTTGTTAATGCCATGCTCGACAGCGAAGAGGCATGGAAAGCGATGGCCTCCTTCAGTGACCAAATAATGTCACAGAAGGAGGCAGCGGAACGTGCGCGCGAGAATGACCCTGACGCGCACCCACTCCGCCGGCGACGGGCTGGGGGCAGAGCCAGGCGCTATGCGCACTTGCTGCCTCCACCGTAGTGGGCTGTGCAGGGCTCCGGGGGGAGTCCCTGCTGTTAAAGGCTCACAGGACTAGGGGTGCCTCACCAAACTGGCACCCACAAATCGTCTGCGGCCCATGGGCCGGCCGCCGGGGGCGGACGCAGTCGAATGCTGACAGTGATCCTGCGGCGCTCCTCTACAACGCGGAGTTGGCATTCGTTGGTGGTTTTAGACGGTAGTCCTAATACTGGTTAGTCCGTCATCGCTCCTGGTTCCCCCGGGCCAGGTGGCATGCGTAAACGCATTTCCCCAACGTTAAAAAAAAAAAAAAAAAAAGTAGTAGTAGTATAGTTACCTACCTACGGCATGTTCTTCTCTCTGTCTGTCTGTCTGCGGCTTAGCTTACTTATCTTTACCTACTAGGGTACTGGGTTTATATATAAATCAATAAAAATTAAGAAAACATTTTGAGGTAGACCGTTTGTACACCGAGGTACCTAAAGTTATTATATTAGATACAGTGGTATTTTAAAACGAATATAGTACTTAGGGAGTTTCTAGTAAGAACAGTCGAGTTCACAAAAATATAATTACACGCCTCAAAGAGATTTACAATAAGGCCGTGTAAATATATTGTTGGCACGTTGGCTTGAAAAGATGTTTGTGAACTCAGCCGTACAATTTTTGCCAAGGTGAAAAAATGTATGTCGGTTTGGAACCGTAAAGCTTAAATGACTTTCACTGAAAACGAAGTAGGTATACCTTTTGTACATGATTGGTTATTTTGGTTAACCGTTGTTGAGTTTTCGCAAAAGTCATTCTTAGTAAAAGAACGTAGGTAAGTGCTGCGAAGATACTATCTTTTGCTTGTTATGTCCATGAGACCGATTTTCTATTTGTTATTTGTTGTGTTGTGATTTTGTTATGATCACGCGCATGTTAGGAATCACAAGAGCGGATAGAGTAAGAAACAGTCGGATTCGAAAAAGGACAAAAATAACGGAGGTAGTTTCAAAACTATAGTTCGTTTTTTCTAGCATTAGAAAGAAGGTAAGTAAGCGATCTTGACATGTTTTTTAATTGAAAAACGCTTTTTAAAAATCAGTAACTACCTATTACTTATGAAAGCAGAAGAATATAAATGATCGTATTAGATTCATAATTGTTACATATTTACCGCGATTTAGAACACATCAAGATCAGTTTGATACCTTATTTCTAATGCTAAAAAAACGAACTATAGTAGAAAAAACAAGAATTTGAAATGGAGGTGGACATTTTTGCAGATCAATTGATAATAGGTGGACAAGAAAAGTGGTTAAATGGATACCAAGTGATGGATCAAGAAAAAATAGGGCATCCAAGGAAATGATGGGGAGATATATTTATCGAGTGCTGTGGAGTCATATGGGTAAAACTCGCAGAAAGACAGAGACAACTGGAAAACACTAGGGGAGAGCTGCGCCAAAGAGGCGACTTCCATAATTAAATACTCACAATTAATATTGTATTTTTAAAATTGGATACTTTGGCTCTGTCCCACGTTCAGCGCTCGGTCCGAAAACCGGGGATGGCTGCAGAAGACTCCTCGCTTAACTTAACATGTGCCGCAAATACGCATGCTTCGGGCCCTGGTCGTCAGACACCAAACAGGTTGTGAAAGAAATTTCCCATAAACATGAAATTGAATATTTCGCACAACGGCTAAGTTTAGCAATCCAACGAGGAAAAGCCGCAGGCCTCCGACTCTCATTTTAATGGTATTTAATTTTGGTAATATTTCATGGTTAACACAGATAGGCCTGATATAATGTACAATACATATTGATCGTTGAAGTACGTACGGTTAACGCCATGTTGCAACTCGTAAAATGGTTCTGCATCTGTGTGATGAATAAATTGCTAGCCAATTAGTTTGATGCCGATTATTGGAAAAATATAACGGAGGTATTTCATTCATTTCAAATGCAATCGATTCAATAACAGGCAGTTACAGTGTGTATGACGCTATAATCTGTTTTCATTTAAGATAAAACGCGCAGCCACGCAGTTGAATTTTAACTTCTGGGTGATTGCCTCTCCGGAAATTACGACCTGCGTATAAAACGGTTTTATTGGGGTATGTTTACATTTTAAACCCGCAAGCATAAGTTTCGATCCCGCAAGTCTTAGTTAGTTTCGTAATTAAACCAAGTCCCGAGGAATTGATTTGATTGAGAGCTCCTAGAATTACATTCTGCATTAACATTTAAGTAGTACACATGACACAGGAGGCTTCCAGAAAGCAAATTTACTATGAATTACCTAGGATGCCCTACGTATACGTAAAGGTATCTTTAAAGAAGCCTTACCTTATAGCGAATGATACCTACTTTTCAAGTTGAACAAATTAGTGTTTTAGTTTTATAAGCGGAATGCCTTAATTGAATTAACTCAATTTGTGAGATTATTCTGTGACGTTAACAAGAAGTTACATCGAAAACGCTGATATTGTATTACGTTCAAAGAATTCCCCCCGTATCACACAATTCTTCTTTAAACAACTCTAATATGTAAATCCTCGGCTCGAACCAGGAAGTTTTAGAAAGTATGCGATTTTAGTAGGTCTGTCCACGAATATCTTGCCTATTTTATTTTTAGTAAGCGAAGATGGAATCCTGTTTTATCTTTCACGCAAAGACATCGTAAAGGCTTGGCTATATAAGACTGGAAAAGGAATGCGAAAATTGTATGATAAAAGAGGATACTGAAATTATAAATGTACCTACTTACTTAATAACTTAAATACGATATAACGAAGCCTTATGTTTTGATTGATCAATAGGTACCAACTCATATACCTAGTGATAAAACGGTTATTTTTAATTAATAGTTATTATTAATAACTATTAATTAACCGTCTTTCCCATCACGGAACAATGGTGTTCCGGACTTTTGGGAGGCGTGCGCGGAGCCGTAGCCAACACGTAGAGGCCCTTTGGACACTTTAATGAAATGTAAGGGGTACACCGAGCGGAGGCTGCCCTTGCCCGTGTCATGGGACGCACGCAGAGGCAGCACCCGCCAGGGTGTAAGGACTATTGAGAGTTGATGGAATCTAAAATGAACTAGGTTATTGGGTGAAAGCGATGGACTAAGAACTGAGCTATGGGGTAAAAAACCGGACGCCTGCCTAATAAAACGGTATGCAATTTTATTTCCGGCAGACGGTGACTCGCCCTCACAAGATGGACCCCCACAAAAAGCGACGTCTAGGATGGCTCAAGGGCAACACCGGTGTGAGCGGCTCAGGGGTGTCGAGAGGTGTGCGCCGCTTTCTACCCAGTGGCTGTTAACAGCCACTGTGCCAACTCGCGTCTTATGCATATTTCACGTCCACCCCTGGAGCTTATAGCTCTAACGACTCCACTCTGGCCGGCCGGCTAAGGCAAGCCAGAGGCAGAGAATCCTGTCCCACCCACCCTCCTTGCGGGTAACAGAACTCTCCAGGAGCACTCGGGTACGTGAGGTCGCTAATCCCCAACAGCTCGCCACAAGCTGCCCTGCTACCGTTATTATTAATAACTATTAATTAACCGTTAGTATTAATAACTATTAATTAACCGTTAAAATAACCGTTTTATCACATGGTATATGAGTTGGTACCTATTGATCAATCAAAACATAAGGCTTCGTTATATCGTATAATTGCTATCCCACGGGAACGGCGATCAACTATCGAGTCGGAAGTAATTACTGATTACATCCCTAAAGTCATTCTTTATAGCTGATGGAATAATCAGGGCACTTTTATCCTCAATTTTCCAGCTCGTCTTTGTTACCCACAGAAAATAATATTACATCATGTTACCAACCTTTCCAAAACAAACTTACCTACCTATTGTCTCGCCGAGATCATTCAGATACATCAAACTACATTCGATTTAGGTATGCCTAATTGATACTTCTTCTTCTTCTTCCTCGCGTTATCCCGGCATTTTGCCACGGCTCATGGGAGCCTGGCGTCCGCTTGACAACTAATCTCATGATTTGACGTAGGCACTAGTTTTTACGAAAGCGACTGCCTACTGAACTTCCAACCCAGAGGGGAAACTAGGCCTTATTGCCTAATTGATACTTCATAATATTTATAATTTAATTTAACTAATTGATCGAATAATGTAAAGGAACTATTATGTTACGAAGGCAGGTAAGATATGAGCCGTATGTGGTCCGTGCCTTAGTAGATAGGTAGAGTCACCTGCAATAATATGTTACTCTTCGAACGCCACATAAATATGTAACACTCTGTTATGGCTCTACAGATAAGATTGTGTCAGTTATTTTTGCGGCCTTTGTTATGTAATATATTATTGCTGGTGACTGTACGACCGGGGGGCAGATTTTTTAATTTCGAGCGCTCGATCTCTTATCTCGAAAATCTGTGTAAAATGGCGAATTGATATTTTTTTAATACGAGCAATTGGAATGGGGAATCTAGTGGTATTGACCACTCGTGTTCAATGTTATTAATAGAATTTAAATACCTAGTATTAGTGGAGATATATTGAAGGAAGCCACAGAAAGTCGAGCTCTCGAAATTAAAAAATCCGTTCCGGGAGTGGGCAGTCAACGTGAAAAAATGTTCAAACGCTGGAAAGTGCAGGGGTCGATATGTCCATACGGAACCGGCTGTCTATGTGGCAAAAAGTAGGTAGGTTAGGTTCGTTAGGTAGCTTCAGATGCCCGAAGGGCAAACCGCCCAGAACGTCTACGTGTCTAGTTACATAGACAGCCGGTTCCGTATGGACATTTTGACCCCTGCACTTTCCAGCGTTTGAACATTTTTTCACGTTGACTGCCCACTCCCGGAATAAAAAAAGCGGCTCCCAGAATGGTAAACGAAATTCACGTATACGGTCTACCTACGACGTATACTTGTAAATGCAGGTCTGTTATCAAACCACAGTAGGTACTTAATTCTTTAGAAATTGTAGCATAACTACATTGTACGAGAATACCTAAATAATAATTATGTACATACAGGCTGCCCAGTAATTAATAAGTGCATTTTCTGGACCAGCCTAAGGTGCTCTGTCGGTGGTTAGAAGGTTATCCACTAATTACTGGTCACCCTGTATATAGGATATAGGTCAAACACATTTTATTGTATGCTTAAATCGATCGCGTCTTTCCTGTGGACATCGCAAAGTTAAGAGAGTCAAAAGTTAATTTTTGCGCTGCACCCTTACAGGCGGAATACATTTTTTATGTACCCGCGGATCGTTATTTTTTATTGGTATGTCCACAGAAGAGACGTTTATCTGAAATGTGTTTGACCCATATTGTACAACGCAAGCGTCGTACATCTCTCCCGACAGCATTAAATATACTTTGTAATGATTCCTGTATTCGCGACAATGTCTTATAGAACAACGCTATATGCAACATTTAGGTATAATTTTTACAAAAAAAAATGTACTACAAAATCCTTTTTTTTTAATTAACTATGCCATTTAGTTTCCTTAAACGTACTTATCTTATCCATACCCCGAGATTAACGCAAATAAAAAAAAACACGGTGTATAAAATCATGAAATGAGTCTACGTATAATAACGTCCGAGCTGGTAGGTACCTACACATAATTCTCATAAATATTATTATTTTTATATGTTAAATTTAAGAGGTTTTATGCAATTTATTCCTGTTTCTAAAAGCTTTTGACACAGGAGGCTAATTCCTGATCGAGTAGAATTTATGTATATCGGAATAAATTCTGCCGCACGCAAATAGCCCTGTCGCCACTGCCGATGTTATTGCCATGCCCTTAAGTATAATGTACAGAAATTACAAGCTAAGCAGCATTGAAGTGTTTCTATGTATGTAACGTAACCCTCGATAAACCTTACTCCAATCTCCTAACCCTTAAAATAATTAATACCCATCCATTAGAACAAACCCCGTAGGAATATGTATTAACTATAGACATTTTAATTTAGGATGCACCTCAAAACATAGAAGGCTCGAAATACTTCTTTGTAATGATAATGTTCTCGTATATTATATATCTATCTATTTTATTCTTATTGTATAGATGTCGCGGCAAAGGTTTTGATTAAATTCGTAGCAGATCCCAGCGTCCCAAGACAATGTTAAGAGTTTCTTTGGAAGTGTCTGAACTTATTCGCTCGAAGGCATTAGGTAGTGGGTCGCTTCTACAACTGTAACTGCTCAAATACAGAACAAAATTTAAGTTTCAGTATTTTCATTCGTTCCTGGACAAACAATTAAACTAATTTTATGAAAACATGAGAATTTTATCTCTATAGTGTTTTAGTTGATCTTGTGGACTCGAGCAAAATTCAAACAGCAGGAAAATTTGACATAAGTACCTACCTTATACCTACACGATAATTATTAATTATGTATGTAACATGACTTCGATTGGCATTATTTTATAAATTACTGGATGACCCGGCGAAAACGTTTCACCTATCTTTATAAGTGCATTTTATCTTTTATAAGTCTTATTTTTTTCTTTCATAAGAACCTTCTCCTGACAATAGCAAACTACAAAAAAAAAATTAGCGAAATTGGTCCACCCGTTCACGCGTGATGCCGTGACCAAGCAAAATGGGTTATGATTTATACATACGAGTATATGTATATATCTATAAGTAGATAAGTGTTGCAATGATATTTTCGAATAGCGTTAAGTACTTTTATAAGTCATAAAGAGTTCAAGTAGACATAACTCGTATGTCAAAATTAATGGTGTGCGACCATGTCAGCACATTGAGAAAATTGTATAATGTCGCAAAACTACACTAATGTAGTTTGATCTCATTTTATCTTAAATGTAAAATGAAATAGACATAACAATGAAGTAAATTGTCATAATGATATTACTGAGGATAGCATAAAAATTCACTACCGAGTTATTTGTTACACTCCCGTTTCGTTGGCGGATGTCTCCTCCTAACAAGGCGTTCCGAGGAACGTGACTGGACGCTTCAGAATCGCGCTTGATTATGATGAAAATCCCGAGTTATTTGTACCATTCGATTTTTATAAAAATCGAATGGTACAAATAACTCGGGATTTTAAGAACTATACTAAATGGTTTGTTTAATTAAGTATTTATCCTATCTAGTAGGTAACTAGGTACCAATCTAGTGGTAGTAATATTCTTTTGCACCAATAACAATTACTATTTACATGACAAAAATACAAAAACGAAAATAAAAAAAAATTATAACTACCACAACGCCGGTCTTATCGCTACAAAGCGATCTCTTCCGGGCAACCTTTTGGTAGCGGGAAATGAAGAACTCATGTCTAAAGGTACCTTATGCCAGGAGGTTAATATATACTAGGAAATATAGGTAAACACAAATATAGGGAAGCGCTGGTGGCCTACCGGTAATAGCGTGCGACTTTCAATCCGGAGGTCGCAGGTTCAAACCCGGGCTCGTACGAATGAGTTTTTCGGAACTTATGTACGGAATATCATTTGATATTTGTCAGTCGCTTTTCGGTGAAGGAAAGCATCGTGAGGAAACCGGACTAATCCCAATAAGACCTAGTTTCCCCTCTGGGTTGGAAGGTCAGATGGCAGTCGCTTTCGTAAAAACTAGTGCCTACGTCAAATCACGGGATTAGTTGTCAAGTGGACCCCAGGCTCCCATGAGCCGTGGCAAAATGCCGGGACAGCGCGAGGAGGAAGAAGAAGAAAATATAGGTAAACACAAAAATACACATACCTATACCTACGCCTATAATAAACAAACGCAACCGACATACTCGTACATATATACCTATTAAAACAAATCTTAGTAAGTAGCTAATTTAGTATTTTTTTAATCGTATTGTTTGCGATAATATCACAAACAAAAGATCTAGCACACTAGGTACTCATACACTAACACCCCTTCGCTTTACAATTCAAATTGGAATCCCAGGTGTAGGTAATTATCTTGCACCATTCTCAGATATGGGGTCGTACGTCTTTTAGAGATTAGAACCAGTGAAATAAAGCTCACCTGAACTACCCGGGCTCTTCCTACGTGTAAGCAGATCTCCGCCTTGTATGCACCGCACGTATGCTGCGATCTGACATAGATTCCGTTTTCAATTTACGAAAAAATCCAGGACTTTCTTAGCCGTGAAATGTATGCGAACGGAAGTAACGGAACTAAACTACTTTTGGCAGCAAACAGGAGTAGGTACCTAATAAGAAGAGTCCGCAATCTGGTCGCGCTGTCAACTTGATCTACCCTAGGTTGGGGAGTATATGAACACACAAATTTAAATAAGTATAACTATGTATTAATATATAATGTAATATATAATCGGGATAATTTAGGTTTCGGTATTAATGCATTGAATAGAGTTAGACCAATATAAGTCTGCAACGATTTTGATAGCACACGCAGTGCAAGTGGTATTTATAAGTCATAATTTCATAAAAATTTGACGTTTCAAATAACACTTTTACTTTCTATATTATTTTATATATTAGTATAACAAACTCACTATTGTATACTCCTGACACAAACTGATACAATTGAAACCTCTCGGCCTTATGTTCTTGTATTAAAAATATTAAATTTAAGCTAATATAATGAGGTTGTATGTTAACAAAATATTGATATTGTACCTATAACACAACTTAACTATATTTCTAACGCAAAGTCAGTTCACGAAAGGTCATAACTATCTTAATTTTGATACCAAGTAATTTACATACCTATATACTTCCTTTGTTTCGGCTGAAAATAATTAATTTTATTTTGGTTGAATATTATATTTTCGGACTAATTCTAACCTGTTCATTCACTCCCCAACCTACCGAATCGTCTTGAAAGCGCAACGAGATTGCAGAGTAGTATAATAAGTAACCTCCTTAGATGCAATGCAGGTGAAAATGAATAAAGAATATTACATGTCTCTGAAAGTTCTGCAATATATTGTACCTACTAGAACTAACGCTAAACTACCGCACCTTACTGGCCACTTAAGTACATTTTACGGTTAGGTAAGTACTACGTACCTAACACCTATGTACTTAAATAGCAAGTTCTCCTTAATAAATGTGTACGGGTTTTATAATAAATAATCTTCAAAACTCTACCTTAAACAGTGTTAAATTAAATAAACCTAGACATATACTAGAGAGTTCGTCTAGTATCTAATCTACCTACCTGCATAACACCTAGGTACGTCGTTTATCTAAGATTTCGGTTCATATAAGATGATATAAGACAAAGCGAACCACAAATCCCTAACACGTGCAAATCCTTCCCTACAATTTATATGTAAATAAATGTTTTCATGTCTAAAGCACTGATCCGATTTTCTGGAAATATGGCATGTAGATGGAAGATAGGAGCATGTACTATTGTACAGTAGAAGACAGGTTTCTAAAGGGTGGGTAACGCGCGTGGACTCTAGGATCACACGCGTAGGTACATATTACCTGTCTAGGCTGTGTAGGCTGTCGTGGCCGCTTTCCAACGGGCGAGCCATATTTTCGTTTGCCACCAACTTGGTACAAAATAAAAACCATAACTTTAGAAATAGACATAATATCACCTATTGTGAAACGGGAGGGTGAATTCATTTATGATTACCAAATCCCAAACTAGGGCCTAGTATTTGTTTTTAAACATTTATTTACATACAATATATATACAGTGGTACTACTAAACGAAATTAATAACTAGCTTAAATCTAAAATAGGCCCTTGAGGCATTGTACCAAGGATGCTGGCGGCATTTCCTCGCTGTATCGCAATGCTGATGTCACCAGTTACGTCAACCAGACGCTTCGCGATTTCTGCGAACAACTTATGCGCGCTGGGACCCCATGGACCTAGAGTTTCAACTCCAAATGGTACAAAATGGTACTCTCTACCGAGGCTCTTATATTTGTTACGTTTAAGCCTAGTTAGGAGTGGTCATTATCATTAGTTTCTAGGCCTAACATTTTGAAAAATATAATACAAATTAAGTTAATCTAAGTTCTTTACTCGCACTTGGCCTGTAAATTATTTAATTTATCAGTTTTCCGATTTTGTAACCCGGTCACCTCTTAATTGGCACACAAGTGTTTCTTTTCACTCCTGTTAAAAAAATAGTAAGCTAATTTAGCTTGGACCATGGAGTTATCCAAAGAGGCTGCTATGAATTCATTAAGGTACGCGACGAATCAACGTCAACATTAAGTATATTATTGACCGGACAAACAAGGTTTCCATTGACATGAATATTAAAGTGATTGTGTTAGCTAATATTAATGATTCCTATTAATAATTCACATTCGTATCAATGCTAATTAATGCACCTAATTTCGAACGCGAGATTTATTATTATTAACCAGCTACAGCGCTCACAATATAATATAGGTACCTAATGGATACGGCTCATTCAAAAAGATCCCAAAATAATTACCAGTAGGTATAAGTATACATAAGTATATAATATGGGTCTCTATTGTTTCCCAAAAAGTTTTAAGTCATAATGTATTGTTTGCCCGCATTTTCGTTAGTCATAATTTATTTAGTTCAGAAACGCGTCACTTTTCAGGATTGCCATAAAACAAATCTAACATATCTATAGGATAACCTTACGAAAATCCTGAAAAGTTTACGGTATCAGTTTTATAACTACTAATATAATTTGACAAACAATACATTATCATAAATAAACTTTTTGGGAAACAAAGGGACCCCATATAATATGTACTATACACATATTACGATGGCTGCATTTTTATCATAGAATAAAGAAGTAACGAAGAAAAGTAACTCAGTACATTGCTACACGGCTTACGTAAATCGCGTTATCTTCGCCGGTACCTCGAATGTCTTCGCGTTATTTTTAGATGGCGTTGTTATCAATAAATAATAGTGACATCTAGTGAGGTAGCAATGAATTACACCGTCAAGTAACCATATCTAAGAATTGATTTAATATTTTGACGCCTGCGCCACTTCAGTTTTGGTCGAGAGGTTTGAGTATTTGACTTGCAATTCTGAGTACTCGGGTTCGAGACCCAGCTCCGGTGGCACTTTTTTATTTTATTTTACATTATCCGAAAAATTTTAATCACAATTTTTTTTTAATGTATCATACAATTCATGAAGTAAACATTGTTACATCCATAAATGTCCCTGAAGAGACCCCTACATATTAAAAATTATAAAAAAATCAAAAACATCCTATAGGTATATGTAAAAAACATAATTAATAAAAATATCTTTATATTTAACGCCATGTATTCATAATGTAAGAGCGTTTGTTCTACAGTGTAATGTATAGTGGGAGATACCATGGTATCTGCCACTATACATTACATTTTGTATCTCAATGAGATACAAAAGATATACCTACCTACAATACTCAAAAGTATGTTTTCCCGAAATGAAAGCAATAATAATCTTATGTTAATTTGTGCTCATATATCATATTAAAACAAGAAGTCCTTGGACCTAGAACATACTTACCGATAGGTATGTAATATGTTTCTCTCAAATAGTTAATATTAGTTGTTCCTGATTTATAGATTTTTCTTAGTGATGCAACGAATAATACTTATTACAAATAGAATCTAGATATTAACCTATCATTGAGATATGTTGAGATACAAACTTAAAATTGCAGTTGTCCCCTGGACACCAACCTCATTTTCCTTCACTTTAGTTTCGAAAAAAACTCCCTTACTTTAGTTGGGTTTTGTATGAAATATTTGACACAACCAAACTTATGTTTTGAATGCGTTGACTTAAAATTTAAACTCCCCTCTTGGGGACGTCAGAAACTAGAATACCTACTCGTAACGCTATGGCTTTTCATGTAAAACTTTATTTAGGCTTATTCTGTTTATTTCATATTTTTACAGCCTACGCCAACACACTTACAAGAAATTAAAATTTTAAATTACAAAGAATACTTTTTAAACTACAAACACAACCCCCTTATCAGTAAATAAACGCATACATTTTTAAAATTTGCTGCCTTTTTCTATTGACAATGTTGGTGTACCAGAGTATAAATGTGGCTTTCCATAGAGAAGGGTCCTTATGGTTATGTACAATAAGGACCTTTTTATCAGAATTTCAGTTGGAATTTCAGATGGAAAAGACCTTATTGTGCTTGAACCATAAGGACCCTTCTGTGATGGAAAGCCACATATTACAAATTATAGTTACAGCAAATAGGATCCTGTTGTCAACTGTCATTGAACACAGAACACAGTTGTGGCAATTCAGCAAATATAATGAAGGTGGGTAGACAAAAATAAAGCATGGATTGAAATAAGGATAAAATTTATTAATGGGTATTAATAACTAATTAAAAATTTTTCATTGCATCAATCTGCATCCATTGAAGCAGGAATTGACAATTTCATGTTTCTCCTCTTATTCCATATAAATTATATTTTGTCACTTAATTTTTTCAGATATAATACATTGTTGTTGTTGATTGTTCAACGGCAACCCGTAGATGTGTAGGGCCTCCACAACATCCTTCCACGCTTTTCTGTCTTGAGCATCCATCTTGGCCTCGTTCCAGCTCAGTCAGATATAATACATTGACCAGTAGTAACTCTATCCATTGGTTAGCAGGCGTACGATGTTTAACGACCCGATTTTGTTTCCCCTTCTAAATTTAAAAAATATTTCCAATTGTTCGCTTTTCGGGTGATAGGAGCTAGAATGGGAGCACCTGAAATCAAAAAAATAATTTGTTGCATACAAAAATATTTTAAAGATACAATTCTGACCAGGGACCGAATACCAGTATATTTTTCATACAAATTAACGGGTGTTCAATTTCGGTATCACGGTTGTTTATGTATATTTTTGATTCCTGATTCTATTCACTATATTTTTGCATTTAATTTAGCTATCTTATCAATCACTATCCTTACCTAAATACTAATCTAAAATAAAAAAAAAATACTGTGAATGCTATGTGATATTTTATTATTAGTTATACCGGATACCGGTAACGGTCCCTAATTTTTACTACATTTTTGCAAGGAAAGCAAGCATTCATCATAAAAATCATTATGTTTTCAAAATAAAGTCCGTAACTTGAGTGTTTAGAACTACATCTGTATTTTCTAAAAATTGTTACTTTTCAAAAAAAAATAAAACAACCTTACATTAAGACCTTTCTGTTGGTAAAACTAGATTATATTAACAACTTACATAGATTCAGTAAAATGTTACTGAGGATTATCTTACATGGTTTGAAATTAAGAACTGGAAAACTTATAGTTACAGAATAATTATACTCTTATTTTACTAATAACTGAGCAACCAATAGATTACATAACCAATAAATTCCGTTCACTAAAGTAAAACCAGCCATGAGTGATTTGCTTCATTATTTTCGACAGTAAATAATGTCAAAGCACCACTCAAATTTACATAGGTACCTAACCGTGTTCACGGTCGTTAGTTCGGGATTGACAAGAGGTTAAAATAAAAAGTTATATGTATAGAGCGTTGAATATGTTAAAATGTTTCAGTAGTTTACATTAAATAACCTTTAATAAACTTACCTGATGCATATTATTAATCCATTGCAGGCAATATTCATCACTGATTGGCAAACACCCTCTCCTCAGGTTTGTTTGACCTGCTTTAGTTTAATTCTGATGGTACTTCAGGAATCCACAGGAATTCAGTACCTATTGTGAACTACATTTCGAATAATATCAAATACCGAACCGAACTAAATTTAACACATGAAATAAAAAAAAATCATAATGATGTTATAAACATAAACAGACGCTACGCGGTAGGCGGCCGTCGACGCCATGGTCCCGAGGGCCTATCGCGACCCACGTACGACATGTTGCCTCCCTGTCACACTTAAGTACGAATTTACAGCGACAGAGAGGCAACACGTCGAACGTGGTTCGCGGTAGGCCCTCTGACAGTTTATTTTTAGTGTTGCCATTGATTTTTTTAGTCTCCCTAAATATATCTGTCATGTCATTATTGTTTCTGCTTCTTAATTGCACATGTTAATGGATCAAATAAAAATAATATGTCCAAAAATACTTTTTAAATATAAATCTACTATAATGTTTGAATTTTAAAATACATGCCTAAAATTTCCAGTCGTTTTTTAAGAAGCAGCATTATAACAACACCCCGAAGTAGGGTACTGAGGGGCTACCGCGAAAACCGAAATTCGCAAATTGCGGGGATCTTACTCTTTTACTCCAATGAAGGCGCAATTAGAGTGACAAAGAAAAATGCCCGCAATTGACGATTTTCGGTATTGGCGGTAGCCCTACTGTTTTAATAGAATTACAACCCGTACTTGGTACAGTTTCTATTTACGCAGTTGGCTCCCTAGTGAACATAATTTGTAATTTAAATACATGCGTCCATTCTAGCAACAGCCTAAAAACTAAGTATATTTTTTGTAGAACATTTTATTAGAAATACAATAATACGTTGTTGTTATTTATATTAGCTAAGATATACTTAATTTATTTTACCGTGGTCATAATAAGAATTTGAAACGGAACGTTATGCGAACACAATCTTGATAATAAATTTGTGTGTATCTGTAATTCTGAACCACGCGGCGTTGCCAAATCGCAATGACCGCCAAACCACTGACTAGACAACGTCGCATCCTGTCGTTGCATTGTGTACCTACTCATTATTCGAGTTAGTGTAGTGTCAGGTTGCCATTTCAATGAACCAAAAAATAAATAAAAATATTCCTTTAGTCTAGTTCATGTTCTAGTCTAGTTTTGTATAATTAATGAGTAGAGCTATGGAGTGTAATGGTTGATTTATATAACTAAAATTCTTCAATTATGCAGAGTCTATGCGAAAACCCTACGACTCTTCTCCTTCCACACAGGCTCTAGTACCTAATGAAATGTTCAAATAGACTTTCCAGATTTGAAATTTGTAATGTAGGCAACATAAGCTGAGAAATTTAAACAATCCCATCCACATAAAATTAATTGTCGCCGTTGTGATTTTCAACCGTAGATGAACGGTGTCAAGTCATTTATTGTATGTTGTATGTGTTTTGGAAACTGTAAAAAAGAAGTTTGAAGTATAAAAATGTAGTTTTTTAGCAATATTTATTTTTAATCGGAATCCGTGCTTGTATATAAATTTTAGGTTTCTCTTTTTTTTCGTCAATATGGCAACTTTGTTTAGCATACTCTGGCACGCACTGGTGTGCACCTTGCGCACGCGCCATCTACCGGAATACGACGTTCGTTATTTAGTCATTTAACTTACAAAAAAAGGTTCCATCAATTCAAGCTGATTCAAGTAGCCGACTGGTAAAAATTGCCTTAAATGATTTTCCAATTTTAGGTGTTATAAAGTGATAATTTTGTACGATTAAGTTTCATATTTATAAATATTACGAATTGGGTTATTTAAGTGAAACAATGTGACGAATTCATCAATATTATTTTTCATGAGTGTATAGTAATGCCATCTATGCTTTGATTAGTCAAACATGTGAGTGTGACTATGGAGTTACTTCTCTTTCTTTACTTATTACTTTATGATTTTTATCGAGACACGCATAATTTTGGCACTTAATTTGTTAGAGAGTGACGGCCAGGATGACAGAGATGAGATGATGATGATAATCTTAGGCCCGCCTGGTACGGTGAAGTCGATTGTTATTGTTACAAAATTTTGACGCCCTCCCCGCGGTAACGTAACTACCGCCCGCTAATTTACAATCTTAATTGTACCTCGGTACTTCGTTTCGTATTTTAACATTATAAAGAACTCCACAGAAGTAAGCGTGCAGTTTTTATCCAGGCTTTTTAAATGTCCATAATAATGAAATTATGTAAGCATGGTCAATACTTATAATTTATTTCAAAAATTTACCGCGAAAAGTTCCCGATTTGGAACCACAAGCTTTTATTTCTGCGAAGTTTTTTCTAATGTTAAAAAACGAAGAATAGGCAACGCATATTTTTCGGGTCAGAGGAAAACTACACGGCTTCATACAACGCCTTAAGTGCCTAATATGCCAATCCCAAACTGTCTTACACCCACACATGACAAACACATTTCACACGCTTCGTTGCTAAGCTAAGGAGAATAATAGGTATCCCTACTCCTACCTACAAAATATACCGAAATAGTATCTAACTATCTACTATTTCCGTTTATACCTTTGGGATTTGGGATAAAAGCTTAGGTAGGTACCTACCCATGAGAAGACAGAAGACGAGATATTTCGGCTTTAAATAATTCGAGTTAGAAATAGGTGTATTCACCCTAGTAGCACTTTTATACTTTTCATATCGAATACGAGGAAAGTAAAATTCGTATGTACCTACCTAATTTACAAAACATTACTAATTATAAACTTGTAGTATTTCTTTATTCAATTAGGGTCTTAGGTTAGGGTTTTACAATGTGAGTATAAAAGTAAAATATAAAAACACTTACAAAACATAACAAAAATATATAAACACATTATAAAAAACCTAACCTAGGGTGCCGCCGGCAGCGGGGCAGGGTCCAAGCTGCCGGTGGTCAGGGCCGCAGAGTGAGGAATCGACGTACTATACGCGCCGTGTCCAAAATTACCGCCTTCTGCATCTGACCCTTGATCCAACCACCCAGCGAGAGTCTCTCTAGGTGTTGGTCGAGACTCTTCGCTATGAGACCGTTCGCTGACACGACTATAGGAACAATGATCGTCGAGTCAACATCCCACATAGCGGTTATCTCGTGGGCTAAGTCTAGGTACTTGCTGGACTTGTCCTTCTCGGCCTTCACGAGATTCTCATCATGGGGGATGGTGACGTCGACGAGCACGGTCCGGCGCTGCGATCGATCTATCAGCACGATGTCAGGCTTATTGGCTACAATAGTCCTGTCAGTGATGATAGATCGATCCCAATAGAGCGTGGCACGACCATTTTCGAGAACTGGCGCAGGTGAGTACTTGTAGTACGGCACTTCGCGGTCCACAAGGCCGTATAGGAGGGCAAGCTGCTGGTGAATAATTCTGGCTACGAGGTTATGTCTGTGCAAGTACTCGCCGTTAGCAAGATGAGAACAACCGGAGATAATATGCCTGAGTGACTCTCCGGGACGGCGGCATGCCCGACAAATGTCGACCGTACCGTCCTTCAGGATATATTTCCGATAGTTGTTCGTCATCATCACTTCGTCCGCAATTGCACATCAGGCAAAACCCTCGGTTTCTCCGAAGAGGTCCCCGAATCGTAACCAGTTCACCGACGCGAGCAGGTCCACATCGGGTCCCGTGAGGGCCTTGTAGAACCGCCCGTGTAGCACCTTACTCTCCCATGCCGCCTTGCGATCCGCAGTACTTAGTACCACAGGTTTGCGCCAGTTCTCGTTTGCCAAGGAGAGCGGCGTGAGGTTCCTGTCTACTGCCACCACATCACGATGCATCCCACACTCGTTGTTAAGGAAATAATTCCTGAGATTGTACACCTCGCGGTTGTGGAGATCCTTGGCGTTTAGGAAGCCTCGGCCTCCACACTTCCGTGGGATGTACAATCTCATAACTGACGAGCGTGGGTGTAGCATGCGATGTGTGGTGAGCAGTGACCGGACCCTCCGATCCAGGGTGTCCAGCTCGGTCTGAGTCCACCTTAGTATGCCAAAGGAGTATGTGAGTAGGGGCATTACCCAGGCGTTGAAGGCGCGCACTTTGTTGCCTCCTGACAAAAGACTGTTAAGGACTTTTGTGAGCCGACTGAAAAAGCGCTCCTTCACCGACCGTCTAATACCTTCTTCCTCAATACCCAACGACTGTGACATGCCAAGGTATTTATAGGTTTCTGATTCAGAGATGGATCTGAAAGACATTGTCTCAGAAAGTTGTAAATTTGTTGAATTTACAACTTTCCCCCGCTGTACATGCATAACCGCACATTTATCGACACCAAACTCCATGTTGATGGCATTACTGAAGACTTCGGTAGTTTTCAGTAGCTCCACCAAGTCTTGGCTATTTGGTGCAAATAATTTGAGATCATCCATGTACAGAAGGTGAGAAATGACTTCACCCCCTCTCCGAAGCCGGCAACCTAGTTCTAAATCCTTCAGCAAGGTACTGAGAGGATTCAGAGCTAGGCAGAACCACAGAGGACTCAGGCTATCACCCTGAAATATTCCTCGCTCAATCCTTATAAAATCCTGCGGGCCAGGGCTCTCATTCCCGCCTCCTGGTTGACGAAGGACTGTGGTCCATTGCCTCATACATGCGCTTAGAAAGGCTCTTAAAGCTGTATCAACTTTATACAGCTCTAAGACCCTCTCCAGCCATGAGTGAGGCACCGAATCATAGGCCTTCTTGTAGTCAATCCAGGCTGCTGAGAGGGCCCCCCTGTTCCTCCGGATTTGTTGGCAGATGGTCATGTCTATGAGGAGGAGCTCTTTAGTACCACGGGACCCAACCCTACATCCATTTTGAGCAGAGGCCAAAATATTGTTTGCGACAATGTGCGCGTTGATTTTTGCTCTCAAAGTATTTCTTATTATTAAATTACTACTTTACTTACCCACTAGGTACTTTACTTATTTACGTACCTAGGTACTTTTACTGAATAATTGATATAGGTGCCTACTTAAAAGATCGTCATTTATTTAATCGGGAGTTAAATATCATCAGTTAAATTGCAAAAAAAATGTACGTAATTAAGCGCAGTTAAGAAGCTATGTTAGTCTTAACTTAATTGATTCATTTATGTTACGAAAATTAACTATGGAAATTGTATTGTATTGTACTTAATTCGTACACATATAAGTCTATAGCATACGCTAACACACTTTCATGCATCTAACTTCAATAGAAATGGCTTAACTGTGGTAACACAATGGAATCAATTAACTTTAGACTAATTACAGGTGCTTAACTATGTAATTATTTTTGCAAATTGCCGCTTCATAGATAAATAATGAGCAATTTTTAAACATTGAGAAATGAAAATGAATTTAAAAAAGTAGGTATAACATCGTCTCTCCTACCACGGAAACACGAGCAAAACACGCAAAACGTGGTTTTAGGAAGCTCTGAATCTATTTCCTCGCAAAAGACCAGCTTGCATCTTTTACCTCATATTTCTTACGTTAAACCCTCTCGTATAAAATTTTATAGTCTGATGTGATTTCACGAATAATGGAGATAGGGTTCTGTGCTTTTTATGAATTAGAGCGTTACATTGTTACTCAATATTGGAATACCTATACATGCTTACTTGCATAAGCTGTAGTTATACTTATATGAGCTATGGCCTAAAAGCGTTTCTCAGTAAATCAGTATGATAGGAACAGTTTTATATCGGACAAATATATCAAAATCATATTTGCTCGCCTCGGGCGGTCGATGCGCTGTTAAGGTAACATTCGGATGGCAAGACTTACCTACTATTACATAGGTGCTGCATTACTGTCGCGATTAAATACAACATTTTGTCGCAACAGCAACACTTATTAACATATATTTAACATACTTTATACGTCTTGGTTGCCCAACTCAATATGTATGTATACCTACCCACTAAAGCCATTTCATATGGTAAGTTTCCCAATATGCGTGTTAGCGCCCCAGATCCATGTTTACCCACTTTGGCTTCCGCGTCACGTGACAACTTCAACGTCGTGAAAACTTGATTAAGCTAGGATGAAAACAATTTTGAATATATTGTACATTTATTGAGGAAGAAACTATGAACAACCTGCATAAGAAATCTTCCTAAAATTGTATCAACTAAGCCCATTCTCAAGTAGGTTACCTAGTTAATATTATCCAAATTGGGAAAAGTTAATTTATTTCAATTTCAATCAATAGGTACCTATAGTTCGTTTTTTTTAGCATTAGAATTCTTTCTTACCTTATGGTAAACAATCTTGATGTGTCTTTTAATTGAAAAACACATTTTAAAAATAAGTTACGGCAAATATGTAACAATTATGAATCTAATACGATCATTTATATTCTTCTGCTTTCATAAGTAATAGTTACTGATTTTTAAAAAGCGTTTTTCTATTAAAAGACATGTCAAGATCGCTTACCTTCTTTCAAGTAATTTCTAATGCTAAAAAAAACGAATTATAATTGTACAGGTAAAACCGTTGCAAATTACTTATAGTTATAGAGTTCTATAGTTTTCCATAGAACAAAAAGGAAATTTTCTGTAAGGAACCTGTCATGCTGTCTACTTCAAAGGTAGGATGGTGTTTAACTACATGTTTAAATTGTTTAAAACATTAACGACTTTGACATAGAACGCTGATACAGTAGAAAATTATTTGCAAATTCTGCTAAAAGTGAAAACCTTTCAGATAGAAATATACCTATAAGCAATACAATAGGCCAGGAGTACGTATGTTTTAAAGTTAGAAACTTAGAACAATAATGAAATGAAAAACTTTATTTCAGGCAACTAGTGGCCCATAGATAAATACCTTAAAACTATCAAACTACTAATGTTGCCCGAGTTGCCTCACATCAATGCGTAGCGAGCGCTACGTTTTTGGTATTTAGTGGTAGGCTAGACGAGTAGGTACCTATGGTGGGTTAATCCTTTACTAGTCTTGCAAGAGTCTAAAAGGTGGGATGTGTAACTTTAAAGTACACTGTGGCTCACTTATCACCAGATTGTACCAAAGCACCTAATTTTAGAACAAAATGGCTCGTGAAAACTTTTAATGATCAATTAACTTTTATTTTATATTTACGTCAGAAGAGTACGTCCACCCTTTTAAATCTAGACCAACAATTTTCTCGGATAATGAATAAAGGCGGGTAGAAAGCGTTTATCAAGCACTTGCGACCACGCGAGAGTTTAATTAAATTTTAAAATTTACTGTTAAGAAGGCCGCGTGCGGTCGGGCCTCGCTACTTTCCATTTCGAAATTCGAAACATCCCTCGCTCTTTCCCTTACTCGCATCAGTGGTCAATGAAAGGAGGGAAGAGTACGGTACGTTTGTGTTTTGAATTTGGATTCTTTCGGAAAATCCCTGTAACGTGCCAAGCGTTGCCCGGCCATGTCGCCCAGTGCTTAAGTACCCAAGCGTCCTACGTTATTCTGTTTTCTTTTCTAACATGGGGCTTAAGCTGCAAACGTGGTGTTAATGACAACGGGTTTTTAAAACTAATAGTCTAATAAGATAATGTTTTATATCCACTTGTGGATATAGGTCATACTTCAAAGCAAGTAAGGTACCTGACCCATGGCATAACTATAAAAATAAAGGCCCTTACCTTACGAAAGCCCACTTTTTAAATATTAGATTCTTTTTTGAACATTGTTTTTAATTAATGGGTTCATACTATAGATAGATAGATAGAGATAGGTACTACATATTTAGGTAATATTTGACTTGGCGTAAGCGCCATTTGTTTGATTTTTAGATTTTCGTGGGAAAAACGTTTTGGTCATCTGAGGCTTTGTGTAAATAGGTATTTAATAATACATGTAGGTACCTACAGTCAGCTAGGTATATCAGCATCGTCGTTCTTTCCTTTTTTTAATGGATAGATAGTCTGTGCACTAAAATTTTATTCGTCATTAGATTACATTGAATGCTTACTATAGTTACTAAAGTATGTAGGTATACTGCATACTCGTATCGTACGTAATAAGTAGGTACCTATGTACGTTCTAATAAAAAATAATTAAGTAGGTATTTGTTTAACAAGGGACAACCTTGCGTGATAATATTGATACCCAAGCGAGCGAACTTTGCCAAAATTGAACCACGAGAGTAGCGAGTGGTTCGAAAAGTGGAATCTTGAGCGTTGCGAGGGGTTTAAGACACGAGGATTACAGACACTATGCTACCAAGTAAAACACACGAAAATGTTCACCACACCCCAACGCGAGGTAATATAATAATAATATGAGATAATTACCTTCTTCTTCTTTCTCGCGCTATCCCGGCATTTTGCCACGGCTCAGGAAATATTACCCAACTGTAAAAAATGCAAATGTAAGTAATCCAAATAAACGCTATCTAATAATCAAAACCATCACTTAAAAGTAGATACCTATTGATTTATCGAGCCAACATTAGGAAAAATCTCAAAATTTGCATGAAATTACATACCTACTTTGCCAGTTTCCCAGTCTTGTGGATATACCTAATTTAAATATAACGCAACATTCTCATGAAATTTTCATGAGCTGGTGAACATTTTTTTAGTATAAAATGGGTAAGTATTACTCCCTACATAGAATCTTAGAAAACTAAATTCAAAGTTATCACCAGCAAATAGTTCGAAATCTGAAAGTCCTTCTGAAAAACTGTGAACAAATATTATTCTTTGGGACATCTTTTACGAAGAACGTGCCCTGCAACTTGAAAGCAAGTTTGATTTAAACGCAAAGTTTCTATCTGTCCGAAACTAAAGAGAGTTCGCTGCGAGGAGAATATTTTGGCATAACTATAAAAATAAATACCTTCTGCCGGGAAATTCCTAAAACGCAGAAACTGCTAACTGCGCTGTCATATATAATAACTAATAATAAGTAAATGCAGATGTAGTGCAATTGTTTTCCATCGTAGTTTCTCGGAAACGTTCGTATTTATCATGCTACTTCAGTCAACCTCAGCTACTTTTTATACCGAGACTGATTGAAATAGCAAGACACGGTCGTTTCCGTGAAAATACGATGGAAAATAATTATGCACTACATCTGTGCATGGTTTAATTTGATTAGTGAGCTGTTCAAACTACTTTACTCTTTGACTCGGACACACGATTTTTCTTTGTGTCGTGTCAAAACAGGTACGAGTTTTGGACTTGACCAGGGGGTGTCACTACGCAGTTTAGGTACATTTGGCCGGCGCGCCGCTCGACCGCACGATAGTCGTGTCAATGGCGCTCGCGCCGTTCGTGCGCGGTTATAAGTTTCAATTTTGTTGCAGGCGGCGAGTATAGGTATAATTTTATACCTAAATCTGACTTTTGTGAAGGAGTGAATTTTCTGTACGGTAGTACTATTAGTTATTCTGTGCCTAGACTACTCAATTAAGAGGGGCGCAAAGCCAACAGTAAATTAGAAAGGAACAAAAAGATATGGCGCGCCGCGCGAAATTTGCGACGGAAAATATGACCATAGGGCGAATTTTAATTTTTATTCCATTGCTTTGAAAATATAATTCTCACTAGCGTGTCGAGTGGTTCGAAAAGTGCAATCTTGAGCGCTGCGAGGGTTTCGAGGCACGAAGGTTAAATACATAATATAAAATTGTTCACCACACCAACTTGAGGAAAATACTAACTGTAAAACATTACAAATCAACGATATTAAATATCTATCATTCAAAATTATCACTCAAGTAAGTAGGTAAATGTAATGTAATTCTACCAGCCAACATGAGAAAACAAGTAAAACAACTCGAAATTTGCATCAGATTACCTACTTCGTCACTTTTGTGGATGCTACTTTTTTACAGTTTCTGAAGTTTAATAAGAGAGCTTTATTACAAGCTGGTGTTGTGAAAAAATATTTTTAACTAACTTCCAATAAGGAGAGGGTTCTATATCAGAAAATAAACCCATAATAATCCAAGCTTAAATATGTTTTTCAAAAGTAGGTAGGTATCAGTTAATTATCAGTATTGGATTCGGAGTTTCTTAAAGATACTTTGATACCAAATTGATTAAGTTTCCCTTTAAAAACTTCATCACGTCTCCTGAATCACACAAGAATCACAATCATCCGGAATCTCCACTTTGATTACAACATAACGGTGACCATGATAACAGCGCCCTCCCTCGATATTATGCGGAAGTAGTAAGTACTTCTGTTACCTAGAATCATAAAGTAATAAGTAAAGAAAGAGAAGTAACTCCATAGTCACACTCACATGTTTGACTAATCAAAGCATAGATGGCATTACTATACACTCATGAAAAATAATATTGATGAATTCGTCACATTGTTTCACTTAAATAACCCAATTCGTAATATTTATAAATATGAAACTTAATCGTACAAAATTATCACTTTATAACACCTAAAATTGGAAAATCATTTAAGGCAATTTTTACCAGTCGGCTACTTGAATCAGCTTGAATTGATGGAACCTTTTTTTGTAAGTTAAATGACTAAATAACGAACGTCGTATTCCGGTAGATGGCGCGTGCGCAAGGTGCACACCAGTGCGTGCCAGAGTATGCTAAACAAAGTTGCCATATTGACGAAAAAAAAGAGAAACCTAAAATTTATATACAAGCACGGATTCCGATTAAAAATAAATATTGCTAAAAAACTACATTTTTATACTTCAAACTTCTTTTTTACAGTTTCCAAAACACATACAACATACAATAAATGACTTGACACCGTTCATCTACGGTTGAAAATCACAACGGCGACAATTAATTTTATGTGGATGGGATTGTTTAAATTTCTCAGCTTATGTTGCCTACATTACAAATTTCAAATCTGGAAAGTCTATTTGAACATTTCATTAGGTACTAGAGCCTGTGTGGAAGGAGAAGAGTCGTAGGGTTTTCGCATAGACTCTGCATAATTGAAGAATTTTAGTTATATAAATCAACCATTACACTCCATAGCTCTACTCATTAATTATACAAAACTAGACTAGAACATGAACTAGACTAAAGGAATATTTTTATTTATTTTTTGGTTCATTGAAATGGCAACCTGACACTACACTAACTCGAATAATGAGTAGGTACACAATGCAACGACAGGATGCGACGTTGTCTAGTCAGTGGTTTGGCGGTCATTGCGATTTGGCAACGCCGCGTGGTTCAGAATTACAGATACACACAAATTTATTATCAAGATTGTGTTCGCATAACGTTCCGTTTCAAATTCTTATTATGACCACGGTAAAATAAATTAAGTATATCTTAGCTAATATAAATAACAACAACGTATTATTGTATTTCTAATAAAATGTTCTACAAAAAATATACTTAGTTTTTAGGCTGTTGCTAGAATGGACGCATGTATTTAAATTACAAATTATGTTCACTAGGGAGCCAACTGCGTAAATAGAAACTGTACCAAGTACGGGTTGTAATTCTATTAAAACAGTAGGGCTACCGCCAATACCGAAAATCGTCAATTGCGGGCATTTTTCTTTGTCACTCTAATTGCGCCTTCATTGGAGTAAAAGAGTAAGATCCCCGCAATTTGCGAATTTCGGTTTTCGCGGTAGCCCCTCAGTACCCTACTTCGGGGTGTTGTTATAATGCTGCTTCTTAAAAAACGACTGGAAATTTTAGGCATGTATTTTAAAATTCAAACATTATAGTAGATTTATATTTAAAAAGTATTTTTGGACATATTATTTTTATTTGATCCATTAACATGTGCAATTAAGAAGCAGAAACAATAATGACATGACAGATATATTTAGGGAGACTAAAAAAATCAATGGCAACACTAAAAATAAACTGTCAGAGGGCCTACCGCGAACCACGTTCGACGTGTTGCCTCTCTGTCGCTGTAAATTCGTACTTAAGTGTGACAGGGAGGCAACATGTCGTACGTGGGTCGCGATAGGCCCTCGGGACCATGGCGTCGACGGCCGCCTACCGCGTAGCGTCTGTTTATGTTTATAACATCATTATGATTTTTTTTTATTTCATGTGTTAAATTTAGTTCGGTTCGGTATTTGATATTATTCGAAATGTAGTTCACAATAGGTACTGAATTCCTGTGGATTCCTGAAGTACCATCAGAATTAAACTAAAGCAGGTCAAACAAACCTGAGGAGAGGGTGTTTGCCAATCAGTGATGAATATTGCCTGCAATGGATTAATAATATGCATCAGGTAAGTTTATTAAAGGTTATTTAATGTAAACTACTGAAACATTTTAACATATTCAACGCTCTATACATATAACTTTTTATTTTAACCTCTTGTCAATCCCGAACTAACGACCGTGAACACGGTTAGGTACCTATGTAAATTTGAGTGGTGCTTTGACATTATTTACTGTCGAAAATAATGAAGCAAATCACTCATGGCTGGTTTTACTTTAGTGAACGGAATTTATTGGTTATGTAATCTATTGGTTGCTCAGTTATTAGTAAAATAAGAGTATAATTATTCTGTAACTATAAGTTTTCCAGTTCTTAATTTCAAACCATGTAAGATAATCCTCAGTAACATTTTACTGAATCTATGTAAGTTGTTAATATAATCTAGTTTTACCAACAGAAAGGTCTTAATGTAAGGTTGTTTTATTTTTTTTTGAAAAGTAACAATTTTTAGAAAATACAGATGTAGTTCTAAACACTCAAGTTACGGACTTTATTTTGAAAACATAATGATTTTTATGATGAATGCTTGCTTTCCTTGCAAAAATGTAGTAAAAATTAGGGACCGTTACCGGTAT
The DNA here is from genome assembly GCF_910591565.1 of Cydia splendana. Lineage (NCBI taxonomy): Eukaryota > Metazoa > Arthropoda > Insecta > Lepidoptera > Tortricidae > Cydia > Cydia splendana. Next base: position 10,718,895 of record NC_085964.1, on the reverse strand, counting down.
CCGGTATAACTAATAATAAAATATCACATAGCATTCACAGTATTTTTTTTTTATTTTAGATTAGTATTTAGGTAAGGATAGTGATTGATAAGATAGCTAAATTAAATGCAAAAATATAGTGAATAGAATCAGGAATCAAAAATATACATAAACAACCGTGATACCGAAATTGAACACCCGTTAATTTGTATGAAAAATATACTGGTATTCGGTCCCTGGTCAGAATTGTATCTTTAAAATATTTTTGTATGCAACAAATTATTTTTTTGATTTCAGGTGCTCCCATTCTAGCTCCTATCACCCGAAAAGCGAACAATTGGAAATATTTTTTAAATTTAGAAGGGGAAACAAAATCGGGTCGTTAAACATCGTACGCCTGCTAACCAATGGATAGAGTTACTACTGGTCAATGTATTATATCTGACTGAGCTGGAACGAGGCCAAGATGGATGCTCAAGACAGAAAAGCGTGGAAGGATGTTGTGGAGGCCCTACACATCTACGGGTTGCCGTTGAACAATCAACAACAACAATGTATTATATCTGAAAAAATTAAGTGACAAAATATAATTTATATGGAATAAGAGGAGAAACATGAAATTGTCAATTCCTGCTTCAATGGATGCAGATTGATGCAATGAAAAATTTTTAATTAGTTATTAATACCCATTAATAAATTTTATCCTTATTTCAATCCATGCTTTATTTTTGTCTACCCACCTTCATTATATTTGCTGAATTGCCACAACTGTGTTCTGTGTTCAATGACAGTTGACAACAGGATCCTATTTGCTGTAACTATAATTTGTAATATGTGGCTTTCCATCACAGAAGGGTCCTTATGGTTCAAGCACAATAAGGTCTTTTCCATCTGAAATTCCAACTGAAATTCTGATAAAAAGGTCCTTATTGTACATAACCATAAGGACCCTTCTCTGATGGAAAGCCACATTTATACTCTGGTACACCAACATTGTCAATAGAAAAAGGCAGCAAATTTTAAAAATGTATGCGTTTATTTACTGATAAGGGGGTTGTGTTTGTAGTTTAAAAAGTATTCTTTGTAATTTAAAATTTTAATTTCTTGTAAGTGTGTTGGCGTAGGCTGTAAAAATATGAAATAAACAGAATAAGCCTAAATAAAGTTTTACATGAAAAGCCATAGCGTTACGAGTAGGTATTCTAGTTTCTGACGTCCCCAAGAGGGGAGTTTAAATTTTAAGTCAACGCATTCAAAACATAAGTTTGGTTGTGTCAAATATTTCATACAAAACCCAACTAAAGTAAGGGAGTTTTTTTCGAAACTAAAGTGAAGGAAAATGAGGTTGGTGTCCAGGGGACAACTGCAATTTTAAGTTTGTATCTCAACATATCTCAATGATAGGTTAATATCTAGATTCTATTTGTAATAAGTATTATTCGTTGCATCACTAAGAAAAATCTATAAATCAGGAACAACTAATATTAACTATTTGAGAGAAACATATTACATACCTATCGGTAAGTATGTTCTAGGTCCAAGGACTTCTTGTTTTAATATGATATATGAGCACAAATTAACATAAGATTATTATTGCTTTCATTTCGGGAAAACATACTTTTGAGTATTGTAGGTAGGTATATCTTTTGTATCTCATTGAGATACAAAATGTAATGTATAGTGGCAGATACCATGGTATCTCCCACTATACATTACACTGTAGAACAAACGCTCTTACATTATGAATACATGGCGTTAAATATAAAGATATTTTTATTAATTATGTTTTTTACATATACCTATAGGATGTTTTTGATTTTTTTATAATTTTTAATATGTAGGGGTCTCTTCAGGGACATTTATGGATGTAACAATGTTTACTTCATGAATTGTATGATACATTAAAAAAAAATTGTGATTAAAATTTTTCGGATAATGTAAAATAAAATAAAAAAGTGCCACCGGAGCTGGGTCTCGAACCCGAGTACTCAGAATTGCAAGTCAAATACTCAAACCTCTCGACCAAAACTGAAGTGGCGCAGGCGTCAAAATATTAAATCAATTCTTAGATATGGTTACTTGACGGTGTAATTCATTGCTACCTCACTAGATGTCACTATTATTTATTGATAACAACGCCATCTAAAAATAACGCGAAGACATTCGAGGTACCGGCGAAGATAACGCGATTTACGTAAGCCGTGTAGCAATGTACTGAGTTACTTTTCTTCGTTACTTCTTTATTCTATGCCTAGAATCAAGGAACGAGAAGCAACTTGTGATCGAGTACAAAAGTTTCACTAGATGGTATTCTAAAAGTACCAGATACAATTAGAATTAATTGGCTTCTTTAACCATTTCCCAGGCCGCACCAATCTATGTACGAGGTTTCTCCAAATCTAAATACAAAACCTACACCAGGCGGTCTAGCATAAGTTGCGTTCTCGCGCGCGAGTCCATTAAGTCGCGCTTGATGTATCTGGAGTCGCGCGCGAGAACTCAACTCATGCTAGACCGTCAGGTTTTCCAATTAATCCGTCTTGATGATTCATTAATTGAAGGCGTCTCATATATTTCCCGAAAGTGCAATCTAATAGGGGGTATGTTCTACCGCCAGAGTGCAGCACTAAGCGCCTCGAGTACCTAAACCATAGAGTAACTTGTACACACTGTGCCTTAAACTGTTTTTTGACAAGTTTTTATAGACAATAAAATATGACATTGATGCACCAAGGCGGTTTGTTTACAAAGGGCCTACCGGGAAACGCGAAAATCGAAATTTAGTTATCTGCCTCTTTATCGCTTGAATATGCAAGACTGATAGAGGTTAGATAACGATATTTCGATTTTCATGTTTAATTCGCGGTAGACCCCCAGATTGTGATGGAGTGTGGTAGTGGCGCCCCCTACGCAGAGTTTCGCGTAATAATTCTATTGGCGCGTCAGAGCGCGGCGCGCTCATTCTTTCTTCCGTGATTGGCGCATATCGCGTATGTGGTCGATAAATCGTACTATGCCTGAAAAAACCGGACAAGTGCGAATCGGACTCGCCCACCGAGGGTTCCGTACTTTTTAGTATTTGTTGTTGTTATAGCGGTAACAGAAATACATCATCTGTGAAAATTTCAACTGCCTAGCTATCACGGTTCATGAGATACAGCCTGGTGACAGACAGACGGACGGACAGACGCACAGCGGAGTCTTAGTAATAGCAAAAAGAATAGATAGTATAGAGGGGTCCTGTCATTGTAAATTTTGTAGTCACTGTAAATTTACTGCCATCTATCGACACACGACTAAAACTCAAAATGAAAACGTATAAAGTTATCAAAAAATGTATATATATGGATAAAATTATTTTGTTATTTTTATATCATTTTGATCCATGTTCATTCACTGATATCTATGTGTTAAAATTGTTAAATATGAAACGGTGTCGTCACGCCATCTAGCCGAGGATAGGCTAAAGGTGTGTGCGCCATCTATTCGAGAATGACTTTTACTTGAAATCTGAGGCACGTTTTTTCCTTAAACTTTATTCGTCTTATACGAAGTTACATATTATATGTCTTTGGTAATAGCAAAGACATATGTAACTTCGTATAAGACGAATAAAGTCTAAGGAAAAAACGTGCCTTCGAATTCAAGCAAAAGTCATTCTCGAATAGATGGCACACACACCTTTAGCCTATCTTCGGCTAGATGGCGTGACGACACCGTTTCATATTTAACAATTTTAACACATAGATATCAGTGAATGAACAGGGATCAAAATGATATAAAAATAATAAAGTCATTTATCCATATATATACATTTTTTGATAACTTTATACGTTTTCATTTTGAGTTTTAGTCGTGTGTCGATAGATGGCAGTAAATTTACAGTGACTACAAAATTTACAATGACAGGACCCCTCTATACTATCTATTCTTTTTGGTAATAGGTTCCCGTTTTTACCCTTTGGGTACGGAACCCTAAAAAGGGATAATGAATTTTATTTGAATATTGATGTGCCGTCAGAAAGTCTCCAAAATTGCAAAAGGTTCACTTGATAAGATTTTGGAAACTTCTCATGATTGTATAGGAATCGAAATTTTCCATTTCCAAAATGAAAGCTTACTTTGTTTCTTATGAAATTATCTGAGAATTTTTTCCACCTTTTTCGACATGCACAATGTAGATTGCAATCGGGCACTTGAAAATGTTACGTACCTTTCGACTTTAGCCATGTGGCAAGGTTATCCCCATTTTAAGGATGTTTAGTGCTCTATCTATGGTGAGGCTTTATGTAGGTACAGTCAACGGTAAAAATATGGGTGTACAAATCATCTCAAAAATATGTCCCATAACTCTTGTCAGTGAATTAAGAACTATGGGACATATTTTTGAGTAAGTAGTCTACACCCATATTTTTACCGTTGACTGTACCTATACGATTAAAGCTAATATACTCAATGACTCTTAAAAACAAACGGCGCGATTCGGGAAATGAATTACGAGATTCACTAGACATGAAATAGTAAAGATATGTGACGTTCCAGGGCAAAAGGCGGCCTTTTCCGTGGAACGTCACAAACCTTTGGCGGCCGCAATATTGGAGCGGCGTTAATAATAGCGTAAGCGCCAACCGCCATAACGTCACGTATTTCATATCTAGTGAATCTCTAATTCATTTCCCGAATCGCGCCGATGTGTCCAATAGGTACAGAAACATGGAAAATAAAAACGAAAACCCATATTTTGGTTGTTTATTTCTCAGGAAGCGAATGGTTCACAGCATTGGTGGGGAATTAGGACATACAATACTGGGCCGAAACATTGTTATTCCTGAAAATATATTTATTTTTATTAGTATTACAGCTTAGAATAATAAGTACCCAAATATAAAATGTGGGAAAACAACGTTTAGCTGTAGGTAGTCGGTACAATAAATTTAGTAAAGCGAGTTCTTTTACATCCGTTATAATAATCTACACACCTTACTAAATCACATTTTCTAATTATGTCAAAAATTATTTTATCACATTTATAACATTCTGTACAAAGTAAAAAAATATTTTCATACTTCTACTAGTACAAAATAAAACTGCATAGCAACCAACTTTAAATTTGCAGTAGTAAAGCGCTTACATGAATCGAGTCTCTAGATTGACAGAAATGATTGCCATAAGCATTGGAATAATTATACCTACAACTGGCGAAAAGTTGGTGATTAGAGGAAGCGCGAAAACAGGTGCAGTCATCGACTTTGAGCATATAATATATGTCCACTTCAAATTTTAGTTATTGGGCCATTGTATGTCAATGCGGTATCCCGTAATTTTATGTAGCGAACATTAATCGACATGCACAAGCGCAGTCATAGACATTGAAGGAGTAAAAGCATTTCGAACACTTGACAGTTCGCCAGCGAATTTCCTTTATGTCCAGAGTTATCTCTAAAAAGTCGAAAGTCACTGAGTTCAATCGTATTGAGATGATATGCAGTTTGTATGTATTCACGCGGAACTGCGCTAATATTAGGCATAGTACAAAATAGAATACCTACTATTATTAAGTTATTTTTCTTATGTTTACTCTAAATTCCAACTTTTTTAAATATCATGATAAAATTAATATAAATAAGACAATAGTTACTTTATGTGGACATACAACCTTTATAAGGGATGCTATCAAAATAATATGTACCTAGTTTTTATAATAATTGTCCCATGCTTCACTTACAAGTACATACTCCTATGGCATCGATGGATAAGCTCGTGGCAACAAATGAATATTCTGTAAACTTGCTATGATGACTCGCATTCTCATAATTTAGTTATTGTTAGCTATAAAAACGAGATTAACCGTATATGATACCACTTTTTAACGAGACGATTCATTAATATCCACTACAGGATACACTTACTAGGTGATATGTAGACTTATAAAATATGATACTGCATTGAATATATTTCATAAAATTCGTTGCCTTTATAAGCAAACATTTGAAAACTCAAAGAAAATTCATTTCTCGCCGTGAGCAGAACTTTGGACTGGAAAGGATGTTATTCGAAGATTACTTGTACTTGGGTAAGTCACTAACGGCTCGGCCACAGCCAGCACCGGTCCTCCCCCCAACTGTGACACGCATCCGAAACGTTCCAAAAACGCTGGTTATTATAATTTACGCCGTTAAATACAACCCTTCTAATTTGAACTATTGATATAAACGGGAATTTTTAAAATGCAAAATTGCGATTTGTGACAGTGATCGTACAGAAACACTCAAATATTATTCCTATAGGGACACTCATATTACAAGGTAATTTACAAATATACTCAATCTCTAAATATTAACTAATTATATAAACTGAATTATTTACAAAATACGTTCACGTCAAAGTTAGCGTGCACTCTCTTAAATATTTGTAACTATTTACAATGACTATTAGGTATACACATTAATTTTAAAAGAGCATTGCAATGATGAGCTTGATCAAAATAATCCCTTGTTCAATAGACTCAAAATGGTTTAATCAAAGTTGTACAGAAAAGGGGTAGGTACTTCCTATTCGTTCTATGAAACAGTAAATTCCTTAAGCAACAGAGTTAAACTCGTACCTACATGCGTTCTATAGAACTACCAAAAATGTACCCGTGTAAGCGATGACGATTTTAAGGAACAGTTTTAACTGAAAGTTTTAATTACTCATAAATGTTCACTCTCGTTTCAAACCAATTGTGGGTAGCACACACATCATCATCATCATCATATTTATTTTTGAAACACACACTATCAGTTTTTTTCTAGGGTGACATTTAGTGATCAATTATAGTAGTAACAATTTACCTACTGTTAAAAAATTCAGTTAAAACTGATCGTGGGTGGCGCGTAATATAGCAAAAGTTCACAATGATGAAGTGCGTCACGAGACTCTGAATATTTCAACGATGAGTGCTATATTTTCATTTAATTACATCACATTACAACATTTCTTAGTAATTAACAACAGTTTGGAAACCAACTTTTGTACGAGTCTATTCTTTTATCAAAATAGACAAATTCATAATATCGAAAGCCGAATCAATCGCTATTATTAAAAATCAGTCTTGGGTCAAAGAAAACCATTCAATACATGTTTCGTCCTCCAAATTTACCATTGAATATACCATTTAGGTCCGCTTTATTTTTCTATTCTTTGATTTTAACATTTTGTATCAAAACACTCACGACAATATGAATGTCACAAGACAATTGACATAAAATTAACAAAAAAAACTACTCTATCAAAATGTCAGCCGTTCGCGCTTTGTATACCGTCATGTCACTAACAAAATTTTCATGATTTCTATTTTTTGCTTTTTTTTATTTATTTATTGGTTTTCCAACATATAGTAGGTATTTAATTCTATGGAAATTCATGTACAACGTATATTTACACGCGTTTTTAATTCACTGCAAATCTGGTCCTATATCTATAATCGCAACAAGTCGTAGGAAGGTACTCGGATACATAACGAGGACCTTAGACAAATCTAATTCTATAAATACAACTTTTTACTTTAATGGACTGGATTATACTGAGACAAGCAGAAAATTAAAAACGAACGTTACTTAAAGTAACAAGAAAGTTAAGTTATATTCACTTTTATTGCATAGGTACCCCAAAAAGGCTTTTTTTGTTATCCTTTTTTTTTACATTAGAAAGAACTTGTTGGTAGTTGGGCACTAATTAAATAATTTCGAAAAACCTTAGCTGTGAAGTCCTTTCTAATTTTTGATTTGGATTTATGTGTTTTGTACGATTTTATACCAGAAATTGTATTAAAGGCAGCAGCAAATATTTAGATAACAACACAACACATTTTTATATCAATAATAATAATAATAATATCTTAGAACCCTACCTAATAGTTAAAGAAAAATATATATTTCGAAATGTTGGTTTGTTTTACAAATATACGAAAGCAAATTTACAAATTTCGTAACTTAAAAAAAATGCTAATTCCTTAAAACTTTGATGAATAATATAATAATTAATGGTTACTCCTGATTTCTGAATGTACAGTCAACTGTAAAAATATGGGTGCACAAATCATTTCAAAAATATGTCCCATAGTTCTTATGTCAGCGAATTAAGAACTATGGGACATATTTTTGAATAAGTTGGGTACACCCATATTTTTACAGTTGACTGTACATTTGAATGTACGTTGTGTAATATGAAGCAAGATTCTAAACCATAATCAATGTTTGTTTTTGTCTGTATTACATTCATATAGTCTCGAGTAAAATAATTAAAATGGTCTTGGGGAGTTATACAAAGAGTAAACAAATCATAACAACTTCTTCATCTATGTGAATGCACCGTTTACCGATTGACACAAAGTATATGAAACACATTATCCACATCTTAAAACTGCTTATAAAATGTAGACTTGTACTAATAGTGATGTACATACTAAAATGTCACGACGGTTAGGTAATTATTTCAATGGAACATTTACACAATTCAAAATATGAAATGATTATAATTTCCAGTCTTTTTCAAATTTAGGTTTAGGTAGGTATTGTTAGTTAATTAGCCAACGATCGGCTATAGATTGAGATCGTTGGGGATCTGACGGATGTTTGTTTTCTACTTTAATGTAGATTATAAGCTACCGATCAACATAAATGCTAGTTGTGAGATTTTTTCACGGGGTATGTTTATGTGTAGAACACAGTCTTTTTTAACAGAATTCATTCAATATGGCACACGCAATACAATGCAAACAAATTTTCTACTTTTACGTAAGCAGTTTTTTTTCTTTTATAATCCAATTTGATTGGATTTTTTGGAGTTGAAATAAAGTTTATTACGAGACATTAATTTTGCATTGTTTTGGGTTAACATAGCAAAAAAAAATAGACTGTACAACTAGATAGATGCTGCTGTCATTTTTGTATCCAATATATCTAATATACGGAATATCAAATATAAAAATGATGTCTATTCATAATTGCACTTTCAATTTGGACTGGTTATAATGTGCAAAACTGGTTGTGAAAAACGATTGCAAAGTATCTCTGCCTCCTAGCTGTCTAAAAAACATTATACTTACATTTTTGTCACTAACCTAAAACTTTTAGTTCACTGAGCAAAGAAAATATGTACAGGCAATCCATTAACGAAAATGGTCCCATGGATAAAGACGAAATGAAAAAAGACTATCTGTAATTAGGTGGACGCAAAATTATCAGCATAATCTCAATTATCAATACCCATCTTCACCAATGGGCACAATCACACATTCTTATAAATACAGGAATAGCACATCAGTTACAGATCAAAATGCCTATAGATACAGAAATATTATGCAGTCTGTAGTTTGATCTGATAAACTAAAGATTTTTTTCCAAATCGATTCGGTCCGCTCAAGACGGATAAATCAAAAGTGCAATTACTCTTAAACATTATTCATATCTAATGACCGTTCTCAAATCCCCACGCGTAACGACCGGACGTCCATCGACGCGGGAATGTTAGTACGCAAGAACGCACAGCACACCCGGCCGCCGGCCGGACGGCGCGAGAACGGCGGTGGATCGCGAACGTCCGCTACCCTGACACTTTGGTAAGTCACTGTCGGCCGCGGCGGCGGCGGGGCTACTTGTCGGCGGGCTCCGGCGGCGCGCCGAAGTCGAGCTGGTAGCCGCCCGCGCGCGTGATCTCCTCCATGCTGGGCTCCTTGCACTCGTGGCCCGCGTGGCCGGCCGCGCCGCAGTTCCAGCAGGACAGCTTGGGCGGCGCGTACAGCACGGGCACGAAGGCGCCGTAGGGCTGCGGCGCGGGGTAGGGCGGCGGCTCGCCGTTGGCGAAGGGCGGCGGCGGCGGGCGGTAGGCGGGCGGCGGCGGCGGGTAGCCGTACTGGCGCGGGTACAGGTAGGGCACGGGCGGCGGAGCGCGGCGCGGCGCCGGCGCCGGCGTGCCGGGCGGGCTGGACGCGGCGCTGGAGCCCGAGTCCGACGACGAGCGCGCCGGCAGGTACGCGCCCGCCCGTCTCCGTACGCCGTTCAGCTTCTCCAGCGACCGGTACTGTTGCTGCATTGCGCTTATTTCGCGTAACCTGTCGTCCATTGTGTGTCGTACCTGAGAATTAAATGAGTTTGTGTAATGAGCTTTACATTGGCATTGAAAGCGCGTAAGCACAAAAGTTCGGGAACATAAAAAAGGAATGTCTGCTATGGAGCTTTGAAAGTCAAGCTACTTTTGTGGTTTATACTTAGGTAAATTATAATAATGTTTTATACTTAAGTAAATTTTATTTTGTTTTTGTTTTTTTTCTTTAAAGACTCAACAACAGAAAATGCAATCACATCAAAATAAAGATCGTAATATTATAATAACCTCATTAACGGCGAGATTGTCAAAGTTAGCGGTGAGATGCGGGAGCTGGTGGTCGGGCGGCGGCGGCGGCGGCGGCATGGCGGCGGCCAGCGGCGGCGGCGAGCGCTCGCGGCTCGCGCGGCGCCGGCGCGGCGAGCCGGCGCGCGAGTCCCCGCCCGACGACGCCAGCGGCGACGTCGGCGGCCCGGCGCCGCCCGCCCCGCCCGCCCCGCCCGCGTTCACCGGGTAGTTTATAACCTGCCAATCAATAATTCAAATGATAGTTCAACTGGCGGTCCGCTATTGGTCCCAGAAGCATTTGAAATCGTCTAATTTATCAAATGGTGAATTTATTAACAAAACAACTTTTTGTTGACTTTATTTTGTACTTAGGGTAGGGATCAAAATGAACTCTTTTCAAAACCTCAATAAATTTTTAATCAATAAAGTTGTTTATAAGAATCAATTTATAAAGTATGAAGTAAAATTAAATTCTTCAAGTTTTAAAACCTATTTTTTAATTTAATTATTTATGTTAAGTAATGGAATGATAAAAAAAATGTTATGAAATGTTCCATATTAAAAAGTGACAGGGAACTTGTATGAAATATATAGTTAAAAGGAGGAGCCGTTACTCTGCCGTCATAGTCTAAAAGGCAGTTTTTCGACATTTTGCTAAAATTGACTTTTTGTGATATTCGTAATGTAGAGATCGAGATGCATCGACCACTTTGGCCCGTTTTCCGATAAGTGGCTTAGTTTTCGAGAAAAATATCGTAAAAGACCGTATTTGCACCAATGTTCTAAGCGTTCCTAGTCTAAAAAGCGACTATTTGACTAAGCCAGGCTAAAACAACGTATATGCAGCTATACGTTTTTTTACGCTCCGGTTTGCGTAAAATCTTATCCACCATGTCTAGCCTAAAATAACGTATAAGCCAAAAACTAGGCTAAAAATACGTAAAAGACGCTATACGCGCTTTAAGATTAGGATCTTTAGCAAAATTTTAGATCTGATACTAGTCTAATAAATCGTATAATTTTTTTTTTGTTTAAATGTCTCGTCAAATACGTCATTTAAGCCTAGTATCACTTAACTTTTTTACGTCACCATAATAGTCTTTAGAAACGTATAAATGCTATACGTTCTTCTTATTTTGTATGGACATCGTATTAAACGCAAACAAACTTTTATAAAGGTTGAAAGTGCGTCTAACTAGTCTATAACGCAGTATATGCTCCAACCTTCGTCATGCTCCCCGCGCGCCGAAAGACACCCTTATGCTAAGTAAAAGCCGTCAGCCGCAAGCGCAGGCTTGTGGCTGCCGGTATGCGAGCGGAGGTGGCATTTTGCGCGCGAAATATTGACCGAACGCCAAAGTAAGAAAAATACTTTATTATTGCATTACCATCATATGTTATCAATAATATGTAGTGTTTACAATTAGTACCTTCGAGTATTATCATTTTTATCAAGGTATATACTTTAAAATTGCCTCGCAAATACTTACGCTCGACAGCAAATACGTCTTTCTAGCGTAGTTTGTGATGGTGAAATTGTTCATACGTACTTTTCTACAGCAAACGTTGTTTAAGTTTAATTTTTTCATTCGACGGTTTGACTGCTTTTATTTAAATAAAATCAAATTTATATTAGAGCTAATTGTATCGGGCTTAATTCCCTATAAGCCAAGTAGGTATTTGACATTACGAAGAGTTTAAATCTTAATGAAAAATGTTTTAAAGGGAAATTTAATGAGAATTCTTATGGACAGAATAACATTTTCCGCCTAAGTATTTAGATAACCAGGACAAAGGACCATGGGCATCTTTGTATGGAACCTGGGTCCATCCAAAAACCAACTGAGAGTTATATATATATTAGGCCATTAAATACCTAAGTGGGTTTTATCTAGTTCATATCGCACCATGGGCCCCAAGCAATGCCTCAAGCGGGATTGAATTATTTTTATTGTAGTTTGTCAATATCTAACCACTCACTTGCTTTTGGTAGCCTAGTAAGTCACCTGACGTCACTCTTATTATCTAGGCAATAGATTTCGATAAGAAATATCGTAAATTAATTACTGCAAATTATATTACGTTTTATTTATCATAGTATTTATATTACAGTATTATCTATTACGTTTTTCTTCGTTATCTGCGTTAGCTCTGCCAATTGAGCTACGGAAGCCTACCAGACGTATCTGCATGTTTAAAAAATTGAATATAAGTTTTTCATACAAAACTTATTTTTCCTCTATTTCATTAGTTTTGTTGGAATATAAACTAATTAGGTACTGGTATCGATATACCTCATGTTATTGTATGTGCAATATATTACAATCCAACACGTTGTTTTAAAATGAGTACGAATCTCCGTTTTTATGGGAAGTAAAAATTCGGCTGAGCTTATTGCGGACTTTTTTAAGTTTCGTTGCTCATGCTCATTAGAAGTACATGTAATGTCATTAGTAGAGTCGAGTAAATCTAGCCTATGATACAAATAAAATCAGAAAGACCGTACACTTTAAAAATTTGTTACATATTATGGGGTTATTCCCACTAGTTAGGTATCTAGTTGTTACCAGTGGTAACTACTGGGAATTTATTTCCCACCTTTCTTCCCAGTAGCTACCACCAACTCGGTTTTGTGGTAACTACTGGGAATTTTTTTTCCAGTAGTTACCACTGGTAAAAGGTGGGATTTTTTTCCTAGTAGTTACCACCAACATTATTTTACAGTACAGTTTAAATGTCTTTTATTATATGAACATAAAACACTATACTACTAGGCGATTATTAAAAAAACGAGGTCCAGCGATTTCTTTTTGGATTATAATCTTAATTACCATACAAAATTAACACATAAATCGGGTTATTTCCACCAGTTACCATCAAGTTGTTACAGTTCAATAGTAATAAAAACAGTATATGTATAGAATACTATAAAAATAGTAGTTACCACCAACATAATTTTACAGTACAGTTTAAATGTCTTTTATTACATGAACATAAAACACTATACTACTAGGCGATTATTAAAAAAACGAGCTCCAGCGATTACTTTTTGGATTATAATCTTAATTACCATACAAAATTAACACATAAATCGGGTTATTTCCACCAGTTACCATCAAGTTGTTACAGTTCAATAGTAATAAAAACAGTATAAGTATAGAATACTATAAAAATAGAGGCTTTATTGAACCCTAACAAAATTGTAGTGGTAACTACTGGGAAAAATATCCCACCTTTTACCAGTGGTAACTACTGGGAAACAAATCCCATTAGTTACCACTTGTAACAACTTGATGGTAACTAGTGGGAATAACCAATTTATGTGTTTTTGGTGGTATACGTTTTTTTACACTAGCACGCTAGTCGAAAATCTGGACAAAATCTTAATTTTTCCTAGTATACTAACCAAAAAGGCCGAATAGCTGCTATAAGGTATTTTAACTTAGGATTTCAAGTGCGAATTATACATTGTTACTAAGCAAAAAGGCAGCATGTGACATATACGGCGTTTTTACCTAGTTTCTACTTCGTAACTAAGTTAGAACGCCGCATAACGCATGTTTACCGCCTTCTTGACTAGTACGACCTACACATTTTTAAGCTTAATACTAATCTAAAGTGTTTTTTATAAAATAAATAAAAACTGAGCTGTTTAGAAACATACTATAAATACCTAAAATAAGTACATATATATACCTACCACATACAAAAAGAAAAAATGGAAAAAGTTTTTCCGTTTCGTAGAAATTCAAGAAAGATGTTTGGGTTGGTTTTTTGCGATTATCTCGAAACTAGCTTTTGTCGAAAAACTGCCTTTGTTTAAGTTTTATTTTTTCATTCGACGGTTTGACTGCTTTTATTGAAATAAAATCAAATAGATATTAGAGCTAATCGTATCAGGATTAATTCCCTGTAAGCCAAGTAGGTATTTGACATTATGAAGAGTTTAAAAGTGAAATTTAATGAGAATTCTTATGGGCAGAATAACATTTTCCGCCTAGAAGTTATTTAGATAACCAGGACAAAGGACCATGGGCATCTTTGTATGGAATCTGGGTCCAGTGGGTCCATCCAAAAAACAATATATATGTATATTAGGCCATTAAATACCTAAGTAGGTTTTATCTAGTTCATATCGCACCATGGGCCCCAAGTAATGCCTCAAACGGAATTGAATTATTACACGACTGCCCAAAAAAAAGAGTGTATTGTTTTTATTGTAGTTTGTCAATATCTAACCACTCACTTGCTTTTGGTAGCCTAGTAAGTCACCTGACGTCACTCTTATTATCTAGGCAATAGATTTCGATAAGAAATATCGTAAATTAATTACTGCAAATTATATTACGTTTTATTTATCATAGTATTTATATATTACAGTATTATCTGTTACGTTTTATTAAAAAAAATATGTATCTTAAAATAGGTTGGTATGTTTGTGTATTAGTTGTATGTTAAAATAGTAAAAGCTATGAGTTTGTAATCTAATAGAAAAATAATTTTATTAAAATTTGAATCTGATTTTTAATTACAACCGCTAAAAGGCGTTTTAGAATTAAATAAATGACAGAGTATGTGCAGGAATTAATACGAGTTTAATTTTATTGCTAATGTAGACTATATAGCTCGCTAACGTCTTAAGGGGCCCACTGATTAACACTCCGCCGGACGGTATCGGCCTGTCAGTTGTTCGGAACTGTCAAAATTTTGTTCTAACTGACAGGCCGATACCGTCCGGTGGACTGTTAATCAGTGGGCCAGTGCAATGAAACTCTCGATGATTCGATGCCTATTGATAACAAACTAAAAAACTATTAGAAATGCCACGAATTCGGTAAAACATAATGTATTGTTTTGAGTTACGTGTATGCAAAAACTGGTCACCTACAAAGATATATGTTTGCTAAGATTTAAGTCAGCAGCAAGCTGGGTTCTCCATACAAACGTAGTTACGCTCTCATTTTAAACCGATTAGCTAGATTGCTCTAAAACTTTGTACTAACTGTATAAGGTATATCTATGCCTGTAATTAATGTGTAGCTTCAGATACCATAGTTAAAAAAATACAGCGAATATAAGTTTTTCATGCAAAACTAATTTTTCCTCTATTTCATTCGTTTTTTTATTTTCATTAGTTTTATTTCATATACACAAATACACAAACACATGCACGTAAACACACACACACGTTACGCAAGCCCATGCACCTACTTTGTGAAATGTATTTTTCCTCCCTTCTCTTTTCTTAACATTTTTGTATAGTTTCCACTTAGTTATTGCATATTAACTGTATTATTGTGGACATCTGTTATTGGCTTTGTTTTTTGCTCACTGTGCCATGTATTTGTACTTTTTGTATTGCTGTTGATGCCCCAAATAAATAAAATAAAATAGAATAAAATAAAATAAAATAAATAAACTAGTACTGGCATAGATATACCTCATGTCATTGTATGTGCAATTTATTACAATCCAACACGTTGTTTTAAAATGAGTACGAATCTCCGTTTTTATCTGAAGTAAAAACTGAGCTTATTGCGGACTCTTTAAAGTTTCGTTGCTCATGCTCATTAGAAGTATATGTAATGTCATTAGTAGAGTCGAGTAAATCTAGCCTATGATACAAATAAAATCAGAAAGACCGTGCACTTTAAAAATTTGTTACATATTATGGGGTTATTCCCACTAGTTAGGTATCTACCACCAAGTTGTTACCAGTGGTAACTACTGGGAATTTATTTTCCACCTTTCTTTCCAGTAGCTACCACCAACTCAGTTTTGTGGTAACTACTCGGAATTTTTTTCCAGTAGTTACCACCAACATTTTTTACAGTACAGTTTAAATGTTTATTTATTATATGAAAAAAAAACACTATACTACTAGGCTATTATTAAAAAAACGAGATCCAGCGATTACTTTTTGGATTATAAATAGTGGTAACTAATGGGATTTGTTTCCCAGTAGTTACCACTGGTAACAACTTGATGGTAACTAGTGGGAATAACCCGATTTAAATATTAATTTTGTATGGTAATTAAGATTATAATCCAAAATGTAATCTCTAGATCTCGTTTTTTTAATAATAGCCTAGTAGTATGGCGTTTTTTGTTCGCATATAAATAAACATTTAAACTACGTGACTGTTTTTTATTTCCATTTCTTCCATAAATACTAATCTATAACACCGTATATTCGGTGTTTTTGGTGGTATACGTTCTTTTACACTAGCACGCTAGTCGAAAATCTGGACAAAATCTTAATTTTTCCTAGTATACTAACCAAAAAGGCCGAATAGCTGCTATAAGGTCTTTTAACTTAGGATCTCTAGTGCGAATTATTCATTGTTACTAAGCAAAAAGGCAGCATGTGACATATAGGGCGTTTTTACCTAGTTTCTACTTCGTAACTAAGTTAGAACGCCGCAAGACAGCATGTTTACCGCCTTCTTGACTAGTACGACCTACACATTTTTAACCATAATACTAATCTAAAGTGTTTTTTTATAAAATCGAAAAAAAAACTGAGCTGTTTAGAAACATACTATAAATGCCTAAAATAAGTACATATATATACCTACCACATACAAAAAGAAAAAATGGAAAAAGTTTTTCCGTTTCGTAGAAATTCAAGAAAGATGTTTGGGTTGGTTTTTTGCGATTATCTCGAAATTAGCTTTTGTCGAAAAACTGCCTTTTAGACTAGGACGGCAGTACTGGCAACAAGCATTTTGTCTGAAAACAACACAGGTATCAGTTGCTTATAAGAATAGGTACTAACCTCAATAGGTTGAGTTAGTGGTGACACAATGATGTTGGCAGGCCATGGATGTTGTCCCATGTACTCTGCCATGTTGTACTGTGGTAATGGCAAGCCTGGCGGCGGGTGTGTGACCTCCCCTAGCATTGGGACTGGCCCACCAGCCCCGCTTAGGACTGGTGGTGAACTGAGTTCCGGAGGCACACCTTCTGAGCTTTGGGGCTGAAAATGACAAGGAATATTATTTGCATCACTTGCTAAGTGGGAATGTTTTGCAAGATAAAAATCTATTAGGTACAGTCGCCATCAGATATATCGGAACGGCCAAGGTGCTCACAAATATCTGAGCATGCCTCTATTGTCAAGGCGTTACATTGCTTGTTCAGATATTGTGAACACCTTGGCCGCTCCGATATATCTGATGGCGACTGTACTCTTCCATTCTGCATTAGAAGTGCACTAAATTTCTTCTTCTTTTAGAATTACATTTATCAATTTGATACTATGAAGCATCATTTAATACTTAAAATGTCAAAACAATTCTGCACACTCTACCATTATATATTATATATGTACAATTGTAAGTAAATAAACATATTCAAAGTGTTCTAATTTCAATACTTATTACTTAACCAATTTCATGATAAAAACCAGCTTACATGCATGATTAGACCAGAAGCCACTCTCAGCCATAACAAAGAAACCTTGTAAGACTCTTATAGTAATTGTACTAGTAAGGAAACTATAATCAAAATAAGGTAAACAAGGCTGATTCCATAATTTCATAATAGATATTAAAACCTGCTCAATGCAATATTTTGTGCCTGTCCCCAAATGTATGTTTTTGTGTACCTATTTCTAATTATTAATACATTTTCCGACAAAGGAAACAACTTTTGCTTTGTCCCTTAACCCTTTTCTTGGCAATCATAGAAGCATGTTTTGTTATAAACGGAAATAAAATCACAATGTTTAATAATTTCATAAAGGAACACTAACCTGTATCCCGGGTGATTTGACATACATGATGTTTGGTGGCGGCCCTAAGCTGGAGAGTGCTGGCGGGGGCACTGACATGTTGGGTGCGACAGTGGGCTGCGCGTGACAACTGCTCACTGGCACCACATTCATATGCTCTGCCTGCTCTTGGAACTGACACCGCTGGTCTTCCATTTTCAGTTTATCTAATATTTCACCAAAATGTGACTTTTGATCAAATGTGAATGCAGGATGATGAAGCGCCATGGTGTATAGTAGTAATATTTCTTCCAAGAGATCACCATATAAACCTTTCAACAAACCACTCTTCTCCAAACTGACCATGGCATTGTACAATGTAGTGGCACATGCGAAGTTGCACGAGCGTAACAGTGACACGTACAAAGCCATTTTCCGCCGTGTTCGAGGATCTGTGTTCGCGCCACCGATGTCTGCAGCCAAGTCTGAAGGATTGTTTGCTCGAAGTTCGGCACCACGCAACTCTTGGAAGTCGCGCTTTCCGAGCTCTTCGAGATATGTGCCAATGAAACGTAGTTCAAATGGCAAGCACATATTTAACAATGTACACATTGCGTCTATGCGTTTATAACTTTCCAATTCTTTAAACCATGATACCACGTCCTCTTTGCAAACCATTTCCAGAACACATTGAAAATTTGTGTAAAGAATCAACCGGTCCCCTGCTGCCGAAGCGCTTCCGTTGTTTAGGATTTTTGTCACTCACGTTTTTTGTGATATTGTGATGGTTATAATCCACCAATTCAATTGTAACATTAGGAGTAATAAGCTTTTATCAGAATTCCCCGAGATTATATTGGTTAAGCAACCACGGGCAATGCTAGTAGAGTAGGTAGAGTAGTTTTGTCTTGTCTATTCTATACTCTATGAAATATAAGTGTTGTAATATTGTTTCTATTTTAAATAAGTGCAATTTAATGTTACTGTTTAACCCGACATACATTATAGGTTTGTATAAGTATAATATGTTTTTTTTTTTAATGTTATAACAAGAATAATTTTGTTTATTTAAATATTTTTATATGTTGAAAATGTTGAAATGAGTATGTTTGGAAAACAGCGTACCGCACTAGCTGTTTTCATTATGTCCAGCAGTTATCTATTTCACTCGTGCGTGTTCAAACACAAGCGTGCAAGAAAGAAACAGAACTATGTTTCACAGACTCGTACTCATATTGTATGTTTGAGCTATACTTGAACGCTTCCAAAGTAACAAACAAACAATTAACAGTTAAGAGCAATTATTTATTGTTAAAAATTACATTATTGATAAAAATAAACAATTATGTAGTTTTAAGCGTATCATTTTATTTCAAATCATTTTATTATGTTTTTAAAATAAGTATTTTTTCTCACTAAGATTTTTCAGCTAGTAGCACTACGTTTAAAATAATGTGTTGCTAGCGTCGTAATTGGTTACTCGGCAAAATTTTGACATTTGTGGAATGGTTTCGTTTAGTAGAAACTAAAATTGTCTCGTCAGGCTTGATTTAACATAAATCATACAATCGGTCTTGTTAAAGCGCTAAAATGGCCCCTGCTGAAGATGTTGAAATGAAGAATGTGGAGAGTCCCGCAGCGGCAAGTGATGCAGAAACTGGAGAGTTGAAAAAGGACGCCGATGTTCTCACCGTTCAAGATTTACGTGAACATGCCAGACAAATAGATAAAGCAGTTACCTCCAAGGAACCAAGGTTTGCCATGCGAGTCCTTAGATCCCTTCCAAGTACACGGAGGAAATTAAACGGTAACGTTCTACGTGCTATTATTAACCAACTCTATCCCTCAAGTTCGGACAAAGAAGCTCTGTTTGTTTTCGTTGAAGCCCCACAGCCTGGTGCTGTTGAAATTGAAACTCCACGATCAAGAAGCGCTCCGAAAACTCCAGTGCCGGAGGTGGATGTTTACATTCATTTGTTAGTTCTGCTGCGTTTGTTAGACACCAACAAACTTGAAGAAGCTACCGAGTGCTCGCAGCAGCTGATGACCAAGATCACAGCTCAGAATCGGAGGACACTGGACTTAATAGCTGCCAAGTGCTACTTTTATCACTCCAGGGTGTTTGAACTCACTAATAAGTTGGATTTGATCAGAGGACTGCTGCATGCGCGCCTGCGTACTTCAACTCTTCGTAGCGACTATGAAGGCCAAGCTGTTCTGATCAATTGTTTGCTACGTAATTATTTACATTATTCTCTGTATGACCAGGCTGACAAATTGGTCAGTAAATCAGTGTACCCAGAGAATGCTAGTAACAATGAGTGGGCCCGATTCTTGTTTTATTTGGGCAGGATTAAAGCAGCCCGCCTTGAATACAGTGATGCTCACAAGCACCTTGTTCAGGCACTAAGGAAGGCTCCGCAAACAGCAGCTGTTGGTTTTCGTCAAACTGTTCAGAAGCTGGCTATAGTGGTAGAATTGTTGCTGGGTGATATCCCTGAGAGAGCTATCTTCCGGCATGCAGCTCTTAGACGTTCCTTGGCCCCATACTTCCAACTTACGCAGGCTGTAAGGCTCGGTAACTTGCAAAGATTTGGAGAAGTACTGGAAAGCTTTGGGCCCCAATTCCGTAATGATCATACATTCACCCTGATTCTTCGTCTCAGACAGAATGTCATCAAGACTGCCATCCGTTCCATTGGCTTGTCATATTCAAGAATTTCTCCAAAAGACATTGCACGGAAATTGGGCTTGGATTCGGCTGAAGATGCTGAGTTCATTGTGGCAAAAGCTATCAGAGATGGAGTTATAGAGGCTACCCTGGATCCTGAAAAGGGATACATGAGCAATAAGGAGAGCTCAGATCTTTACTGCACTAGAGAGCCCCAGTTGGCCTTCCACCAGCGTATATCATTCTGCCTGGACTTACATAACCAGAGTGTCAAGGCTATGAGGTATCCTCCAAAGTCCTATGGGAAGGAATTAGAGAGTGCTGAGGAAAGGCGTGAACGTGAGCAGCAGGACTTAGAGCTGGCCAAAGAAATGGCCGAAGAAGATGATGATGGCTTCCCTTGAACATAACATTTTAATATAATAAACTCATACAATATTCATATAGCAGTTTCTGATTATGTAACTAACTAATTCAATAAAGGTCTTCAATAAATTGATTTGTTTTATTTACGTTAAGTACTCAGGTCAGATGTTGTTTCATAGAATTTTTGGTAGCATTCGTTATAAGTTATAATTTCTTAGAAACTACCTACACAAATTGTATCATGCAAAATCGATTATATTCAATTGCGTGATACAATTTGTTTTAGTAGTTTAAAAAAAAAAAACAATTTTAGCCAAAGTATGAAGCCATAGCCATTACATTAAGGCCCCTGTACACAATGGGCCAGCGCCGGCCACTCCAACGGACGCAGCCATGCGGTAGAATGAGATAGCAATATCAATTGCTCCCTCTAACGCATAAATGCGTCCCTTGGAGTGGCCGGCGCTAGCCCATTGTGTACAGGGGCCTTTACATGTTCAGCACCTAGTCTCAAAGCTTAAAGAAAAATACCTCAGCTATCCCCCCCCCCTAAAACACCCCTTACAGCCCCCTTAAAGCTTTGCACCGTGGTACCGAACATGCTATAATATGGGTGTGTAATGCTTAATATAATTATAAAAAAACTATCATACATTTGTTATAACGCCACTTGATATAATATTGTATGTTATAATGTAATTTTTATTATACGTTTCCTTTATTATATTGAGATTTCATCTAAACTGTCATTGGTATAATGCCTAATGTAATATAATTTTCTAATAGTATATAGACATATTTTATAATGACATTTGTTATATTATATTTTTGTATAACGTAATACTTCATACAATTTTATCAAGTATAAATACATATATTGTATAACATTTTTTGTCATATTTTATTTACTGATAACGTAAAGTTTTACATACTTTTTATAATAGTACGCAGACCTACCGCTTTTTTTTTTTTTTTTTTTTTTTTTTAATGGCATCGCGCTCCTGGCGCATTCAGCCAAACGAGTAAAACGGGGAAACGCAATTAAAGGATTACATAATAACGGATATTTCGGAATTTTGGACAAGGATCAGGGAAAGGTAACGTATAGTAAATTATAGTTTTATATTATGATGTGAAAGGAATGAATACAATATTTTAAATACATATGGAGAGGAATCATTAATATGCAGGAGTGATGTAATGGATGTAGGAAACGGAACTTTTATATCTGACAGCTGTCTTAATAACAAGGAACAATCATGTAGGTTACATGCATAGACCTATATAATAGGGACAAGACATATTGTTCTATACGTACAATTGCTTATAGAAATAGCACCCATTTTGACGGCACACACATAAATATATATCTATCTCGTTTTTACTCAGCACTGTAACCCATAGCAAAAAAAGGTGACAGTATTTCAGTATGGACATAAAGTGTTCCATGAAAATACGTAAATACCTAATGCGGCCGAAAATCCGCCATGTTTAGTCACGCAAATGTCATTGTCTGTCAGTTCAGCAGGTACTTGTCCTGTCAAAAAGTCGTGGTGAAAATTAAAATTATTAATTATCTTTCAATATTTTGCTTGTGATTGAAAATAATTGAAGCCAAATGTGAATAATTACGTCGCGAATATGCCAGTGTGTAGTGTATTAGGGTGCGGCATAAGAAAACCACCAAATCAGCCATCTTTAACCATACACAGGTACGCTATAATTTACATGAAAAATATTGGTTATTGTTAATGTTCCTGGGAAATTTAAGGATGTTTCACATTATAAATAGCAAGGTTCTTCTGTGCAGTTATAGATCATGAAGTGATTGGATTTATTTAACTATATTTTTACGCTTAAATAATGTAAACATTTCAGCTAGGGTTGTACTTTATTTATCGACTTTGATATCGATATATTATGATTGCCTATTTATATTTTCTTATTTTATCATGCTACCCCGCTTCAAACCAACTAAATTATCTTAATTTAATAATTAAATCATTTTTATAGCTTACCAAGAAATGAACATAAAAAGAAAGAGCTGGAGATGGAGACCCTGACCGACTCTCGGGAGCACTCGGGTCCGTGGGGTCGTTACTCCACAAGCTGCCCTGCGGGCTTTTTTATATCATTATTATAGTTTTTTTATATAATTCGACATTAAGAGACCATATACATATAGTTGTAATTTATAAAATGGTTAATGTATTGTTATTATTTTGACGTATAAAAATGCCCTTGTGGCCTATTTGCTGAATAAATGTTGAAGAAGTTGAAGAGCGGAAGTCATTCCTTATTTTTGTAATAAAAAAATGTTCTGAAGGTGTTTTGTTTTTTTTCACCCGTCGCTTAATAAGCTTGAATTTTGTATCGCTCTCACTTATAGATACGGCGCACCAAGGTCGAGGTGCAGTGCGGTAGTGTGTTACAGACTTCAGGGTTAGCAACACAACAAAATTGATTGTAATAGAGAGGTAAAGTCCAAGAAAAACACGTACACTTATTCTGACATCCAAAACAGATGGCGCTGTACTGCGCCATGTGTTTTGCGGTCACTAAGTTGTCAAACGTCAACTTTTGAAAATCAGTGTTACCGCAAAAATCGCAATATGTATTGAGTAGTACAGCGTCATCTCGTTTACCTGTCAAATTTGAAGCACGAAATTGTCCTAGACTCCACACATCTTACTAAATCAAAGTATCTTTTCACATAACAATATACTAATAAAGAATTTTTATTTATTTACTTACTTCCATAAATATTTATTTACATACAATATATATACAGTGGTACTACTAAACGAAATTAATAACCTTACTTCCTATTAAAACATAAACTCCACAAATAATACATACTTAGTATTTTAAATAAAATGAGCCGAGAACGTTAAAAAGGTATCGATGTATCGATAAAACCTAGTAACAGTAAAAATCTTCTGGGCAGCACTAAAACCGCCATGTTTAGTTCTAAGATGACGTCACAGTGGCACGCATTATTCGTTGACGTTTCACTTCCATAGGTTTCATATTTCAGTGGTTACATGCAAAAAATATATGGTTAAGATCAGCGGGGTCAGCTCCGCAAATACATGCAGAACTGGCCACGCGATTTTGCAGTTTCAGGTGTTGCGGAGTACACACATGACCCAACCTCATTCGGATTAACATACTGGTAGCCGGTTTTGACAAAGAGATTTTAGCAAACCATGGTTTGGCAGGAATTGATGTTTGAATGCTCCGATAGTGTAACCCAGGAGCAGTACCTGCACCCGATGTCCACTGTTTCGTCCACTCCTTTCGTAGGTATAATTTGGGCAGAGCTAACAGGTCTTCAGAAACATTTTTAAATGGAAACATGTCTCCACAGCTAATAGCATCTCGAGCTAATTCATCAACTTTTTCATTGCCTTTAATCCCTCTGTGACCAGGAATCCAAGCAATAGAGACAGAATACCCTTGTAAATGACATTTTAACAATAGGCTACGGATTTGATAAATAATTGGATTATGAGATTTAGATTTGAAAGGAAATTTAGATATTGCTTGAAGAGAACTTAAAGAGTCTGAAAAAATAATTGTGTTTTTAAGATGCATTATGATGATAAATTCTAATGCTTTCAGGATTCCAAAGCATTCACCACTGTACACAGAGGATTCAGGAGGCAACTTTATCTTTTGGTAAATATTGGATTGAATGTGAAGTACACCAATACCAACACAGCCATTGGTGGACATCTTAGAAGCATCTGTATACATATGGTTAGCACCCTGACAATCAGTACCAATAAAACCCAGAAATTGTTGGTTTTGATCTATATCATTCTTTGAAATACCTATATTCAGGAGAACCGGCGGGACTAATGCAAGAGACTCATATTCATGTTGAAAAATGGGAAGTGTAGAAGAGCTAACAGTGGGAGCTGAAATAGATTTAAGCTTTTGAAAACTTTTGATTAAACAAGGAGGACTCTTGTGTTTCCAATAATTGGATGTAGTTATTTGAAGAAGGAGGCTAGACAAGATACCCCAGAGTTGGTGATTAGAGAATTGGGAGCAACGGAAAATAAATCTATCACAAAGATATTGGCGTCGTAAATGGAGCGGAGGCTCAACACACTCAACTTGCATAGCATTAATAGGGCTTGAATTCATGGCGCCACAAATTATTCTCAGGGCTTTAGATTGAATACGGTCTAGTTTTTGGAATCCAGCTACATATCCAGGCTCTAACAAAAATGTCCCGTAATCTAAAATACTTCTTATTAAGGCATTGTACATTAGTTTCATACAAAAAGGATGTGAACCCCACCAAACACCAGAAACACACCTAAGGATATTAATATTTTTTTCACATTTAGAAACTATGTACTCACAATGTGGGAGGCCTGTTAATTTACTGTCTAAAATGACACCAAGGAATTTAGTTTTATCTTTTACTGAAACGGAGTAGTTATCAAATTGAACCTTGATTGGAGGAGGAAATAGCTTTCTAGTAAATAAAACCACAACACTTTTAGAAACAGAAAGTTCTAAACCATTAGAATCTAACCATGACTTCAAGAAACCTAAGGAACAAGTGACGGATCTACTGGCCTGTTCAGGAGAAAGATTTGATGAGTAAAGTAATAAATCGTCGGCATACTGTAAGACCCTAACTGTACCATTTAGAGATGACTCTAAATCAGACGTATAGATATTGTATAACAATGGACTTAATACAGATCCTTGTGGTAGTCCTCTCCACACTAAACGAGAAATTCTATTGTTGTTGTCTATAAGAAGACTAATGGACCGTTCAGATAAAAGGTTTATTACAAAATTACTTAACATTTCTGGAATGCCTAACTTGAGAAGCTTTTCATGTAACACAGAAACCAAAACATTATCATAAGCAGCACTTATATCCAGAAAAGCGGCTACTACTGACTCATTTTTAGAAAAAGCCAATCGTATATCTGCAATTAATATTGACAAACTATCATAGGTAGATCTACCTTTTCGGAATCCAAACTGACTATGAGATAGTAATTGGTTCTTTTCAACAAAAAATTCTAGTCTGTTTTTAATTAAGTGTTCAGCTATTTTTGCAAATACTGAAGAAAGGGCAATAGGGCGATAGGATGAAACATCTGATGCTGGTTTATTGGGTTTTAAAATAGGAATAACTATTTGGGATCTCCATGAATCTGGGACTATACCGGACTGAATAACTGAATTTACTATGCTTAGATAATAAGAAAGTATGCCATCACTGGCATTTACTAAAAATGAGTAAGGCACTCCATCTTCACCAGGAGCACTATCTTTTAAATTACTTAACACACCTTTTAATTCCTCCATTTTAAAAGGGCAATTAAAGGTGGAATCTAAGGAAGGATCGTATAAAAATGTTGCAGGTTGGAACACAAACTCTTCAGGAACAGATGAAGGTGCTAGTCCGTCTATAAATTGTTGTGCAAGATTAGGAGGCAGTGTACGCCTTGAGGGTTCATTGAATGCATGTCTGAACCTTTTGATGTTGTTCCATACTATGGAAGGTTTTACATTGGGATTGAGAGACGCACAAAATCGTCTCCAACCTTCATATTTCTTCCTACGTAACAATTTCTTGGTATCACGCGCAACCTGCATATAAGACTCAAAGTTTTCAGTTGTCATAGAATGGCGATAAAGTTTCTCAGCCTCCTTTCTGTTTTTAATTGCTTGGGAACAATCCTGATCCCACCAAGGTGGAGAGGGAATTTTATTAATTACACTATTCTTTACAGGGAATACATCATCAGCTACTTCTATGATCACCCTGGCCAGGGCAACCGAGCAGCCGACTATGTCAGTATCATCTAAACTAGGCAAAAACAACAATTTCTTCTCTACACAGCTTTTGAAATTTTCCCAGTCAGCATTACATAAATTGTATTTAAGCCTTGGGCTAGGTTTCGGAGATGGACGTGTAGATGAAGGAAATGAGACTATAATTGGAAAATGATCACTACCAAATGTAGAATCAAGAGTTTGCCAGGTGAAAGAAGATGCAAGTTCAGCAGAGCAAATGGATAGATCAACAGCGCTGGGTGATTCTGTAGGCGCTGTACGGCGAGTTGGAGAGCCAGTATTAAGTACACAAAGATTGTGATCATCTAAGATTTTTAAAACACGAAGTCCATTATAGTTGGATACTGAACTGCCCCAAAACTGATGGTGTGAGTTGAAATCTCCTAGAATCAACAAGGGCCTAGGTAGAGAAGAAATTATATGTTCTAATTCATTAAAAATAGAAGATGATTGATGAGGAATATATACAGAGAGAATGCAGATGTTATTTACAATGGCAGCAACAATTGAGAAATCATCACTGTGAGATGGAAGCTGAAGAGATGAAAATGATTCAGAGTTCCTGATGAGTAAAGCTACTCCACCCCACCCATCAGGACGGTCCTCTCTGAGGCATGAATAGCCAGTAGCTCTTAGAAGAGCTCCAGGCTTGAGCCATGTCTCAGATAGGGCAAAAACACATGGATTAAATTTATTTAATAAATGAATTAAATCATGTTTCTTATTGATTATGCTTCTGCAATTCCACTGTATTATATTGTCCATTATTTTTAATTGCAAATGTAAGAGAGTCAATCATAGGGGCAACGTGGGACGGTAAAGTAAGGTTTGGCTTAGACAATAGAGTTCTTAGGGCCTCAATAGACTCGGCGATTACTAGTCTGTCTTCTTTTTCTGTTTCCTGACGTAGAGCACAACCGTTTTGAGGAGAAGGGATGGCGTATTCGCTTATAATGGCCCGATGTGCAGCCACATCATAGCCAGGTGTAGTCTTTTTAACAGAAGGACGAGGTTTCAAAAAAATAGTTTTTCTACTGCTATGGCTAGGAAGGCGCATATTCGAACTTGGGCCTGGAACTGAAGTTTGGACACTGTTACGAGGTAAATCTGATTGAGTATGTGATGGTGACACTTGTGATTTGACCATGTCTGCAAACGATTTCGATATGGCTGGGTGCAGTTTAACTGCTTCTCCATAGGAGATGCAGTTATTAGCCATACTGACTTTGATCTCTTTTTGTCTAACATATTCTGGACATGACCTGTTTGTGGCAAAGTGAAAGCCATTGCACAAACAGCAAATGGCTTCCTCCTCCTCCACAACACAGGTATTTCCCGCATGCATTTCTCCACACTTAAAGCATTTGGGCTTTGAACGGCAATTGTTTTTTGTATGACCGAATTTACAGCATAAAAAGCATTGAATGGTAGGAAAAATGTACAATTCCACGGCAAGAGAGTTGTAGCATGAAAAGACTCGTTTAGGTAATACTTGACCATCAAATGTCAATACGACTGTCTCTGAGGGTTGCCAGGTAGTAGAACCATTAACCACAACTCTGTGATTTAAACGTCGTACTTTTAGTACCTTTCCACACCCCATGGGCACGGAAATGTTGGAAATTATTTCTTCCTCCAACCACTGTGCAGGAATACCGCGAACCAAGCCCATACGGGTCACCGAAAATGACGGAATGTATGCAGTAAGATTTTCTGACTCAAGGCACGTATCAGTAACAAATAAGTTCGCATCTATGTAATTTGAAAACGACATTGCTATACGTGTCCTACCAATGCGCTTAACACTTCCATTTATAATGTTTTTGAAACCTTTTTTGACTAAGAATTTCCCAAAGGAGACCGGGTGTAAGGATGATTTTGCATCAGTTTGTTTAATTTGAACGTGCACCGTAAAGGGAGCAACATCTGAAGATGAGAATAAATTCCTGCCAACCTTGGCGCTAGTATTGTCATTGTTTGTATTTAATTTATCCGAAGAGTTTACGTTAGGCTGAATATTAGACTTTGAAGGAGCTTGGGTGTCTTGTATGTTCTCCTGACAATCGCACGAATAGTCCCCGCCATTATTTTTCCTTCTTTTTTTATTACATGCTTTGCATCGTTTGTGACTCTTATTTCTTTTACGTTCACTCCTGCTTTCCACAGAAGTGTCCGTGTCCATAGCCGATTCTACTGTTATATTACTTCCGACCTGGAGGTTTTCACCTCCAGGGTCAGGGGGATCGTCGTCCCCCGCCATTACATATCGCCAAAAAACTTACCAACTACGACGAAATCACACTAATTATATATACAAATACAATAATATATACAAACTATGTGAAAAATTATATACAAATTACCGATTCCCTGATCTACAATATTAAAATTGAAATTAAATTTACAAGAAACCTAAAACTTGACCGCCGCGTTTCACGTTTCCCGCGCTTTTTTTCGACCTACCGCTTTTGCAATAGCTAGCTTATTCTAGGGAGGTCGGAGTTCTAACCTAACCTAACCAATTTTTTCACGGTTTTCGTTCTACGGGGGCCGCAGTTCAAACCTAACCTAAACCACTTTTTTTCCTAGAGTATTTTATTCTACGGAGGGTCAAAGTTCTAACCTAACCTAACCCTCCTTTTGTTCGGTAGTTACTCGTTTATGCGGAGTCGCAGTTCCAACCTAACCTAACCCATTTATGTTATGCAACTATTATGCCACATAAATAATTATGTGATGTCACTTGTTATAACAAATAATATGCTTTAGAGTATGTAATAATTATGGCAATGTATATTAGACGAAGTGTAAATATACCTTATGACCATTATACCAATAATAACATTATGTATACCGTTAATTAGGTATTACGGTAGTATGCCATTTATAACGTTATTCAAAATAACGATATATCAAACTATAATATATGAAAAGTAATTATAACAAATGTAATGCACCCCTATAATATACCTACTCATATAATTTCTAATAATGAATATTGTAATGGTGTCAAAAGTAACATTTCTGTATAATAATATGTACTAGAATACTTTTTGCATTTCTGGTTGAAAAAATGTCACTAATTTAGGAGGTCGCTAGTTTAATTTTTTTCTAACACTACAAATACAAGAAATATAAAAAAAAATATCTCTTTGGTAACCGTTTCCAAGCAACTTAATTTAGTCAATATTTACAATTTACTAGCTTACGATATCAGTGTCACTGTTCCGAGATTATATTAACGGTAGAAGGTCACAAGAAACGTGCTAAAATGGAGTTGACACCGGGAAATATGGAGAAGCTAGTGGACCTGTTGAGAGTTCCGGAACCCGACGTAATCCAGGGAGAGGACTTGGTGTCTTCTGGTAAATGACTTATTGAAGGAATTTGATGCTGAACTAAAACTAATATATTCACTTAAGCTTAACGGCTTCAAGACCTTCAAGTTACTCTTTCTTATTTATTCTACCTACCAACCTATATGATAAGATATTGGTAGGTACCTACCTAAATATACATATATGTATAAACTTGAGGAATGTTTATTTGTAAATAGGTTGCGAAATTACTTCAACACGAGGAAAACTGCCTAAGAACGAAAATATAAAAAGCCTCCCAAAGACCATAGAGGAGTTTGAGGAACAAGAAGCTAAGGAGGCGGAAGAGCTAAGCCACGTGGGCGCAGGCCTGGACGGCCGCAAGGCACCGGAGTACACTATGAATTATCGACAAGCTGTTAGCGCGGAGGACGTGTTTCTTCAGGTAAAGGGCTTATTACATCCATCCTTACGGAAGGATCCGATGTCGGTACCGACGGCGACGTCGCGCCCGAAGCCCGCCCTACACTCGTGCGCGAATCGCGGCGCGAAGCCGCGATTCGCGACCGAGTGTGGAGCGGGCTTGAGCAAGGACCGTGTTCCGTGTTCATGTGTTGTGAATTATATTATCATCGTTAACAATAATTATTTGACATATTTAATATTTTTGCGCTTGAACTATTTTTTATATATTTCAAATATGTATTGTTAACGATGTTCTTATACATATTTCGTGAAACGGAACACCATCCTTGCTTGGGCCCGACGTTAGTACCGACATCGGATCCTTCCGCAAGGATGAATGTAATAAACGCTTAATATGCTTATTTCTTAAACGGAAATGTGAAAATGTTGGCCGGATCTGGACTAACTTTTAAGACAGGAGGCGGAGGCAGTGAAGTAGGTGGGTCGGAACTCTATATATACGGACACGGTTGTAGAGCATATTATTATACCAACACTATAAAGTGCCAAGTATAACTTAAATGAAACCGTGATAAACATCCAACTCCTTAAGATATCGGGTCGTAGGGTTAGGTAGGTACCTACTCTAAGTAAATGTGTAGAGCTCTAGAGGATGCATTGCACTTTAACGGCTCTACGGGACCTACGTTTGTCCATTAAGCCGCCAACTATATAATGTGTATTACCTAGTATGAATTGGAGTCATTAAAATTATCAAAACTATAGTCTAAAATAGTTATACCTACCTAAATACACGGTGCCGCTTTCAGCATGGTACAAACGAAGAACAGTGTTATAGGATGCTACCCATTTTATAGTCGATTTTTTGTTCTTTCTGAACAGTGACAACTTGACTAAAACTATTTAAAACTAGCGGCTCAGTGAGATAGACCTCGGCTATATTTTACTTCGTTGAATCAGAATCATTACCACAACGAACTCACATTGGTTTTAAGTGCCATTGCCTTAAATAGACCCTACTAGCGCTTAAGTTAAGTCCTTTTTATGCCAATTTCTGCCATTTTAATCTTTTTCCAAAAACTGAAAAGACAGAATAATTCTATGTACCTATAGGTAACTAATTTTTCACAAACATTTCACTAGATTCTGTTGATAAATGTCAGAAATGCGACTTGCAGAGGAGCATTTTTGCCCAAGCTGAAACGGATACCGTGGCTAACGCTCGGTCAATTAACCATAGCTATGACGTTTGACTTTTTTGCCTTTTACCTATTAAGCAGCATTTTTTTATTGTTAAAAGGAGCGGATTTAGGTTATTAGGAGCGAAAACTAATACCACACAGATTTTTAAAAGCACCAAAATCTCACTCATTCATTAATAAGCTTCGTTTGAAACTGAACGCGACACCCTGTAGGCATATCTTATATAAGTATCGTAATGAAATTCGTTAGGTAGCAACAAATCATCGTACGCAGTTATTGCCCATAGATGCCCTCGCGGCGCGTAGACACCTATTGTCTCAATGCCCTGTATAACAATACACAATACAATAATCCTCTCCAATGAAGGTACCTCTAATAAAAGTGATGATGACTGACAGGAATCATTACACTGTGAATTGATTATACAAGTGGCAAAGTTCGTATACTAACGTTGACGGGACAGATACAAATGAATGTCATGTGATAAAAATATGGGAGCAATGAACTTTCTCGAACCAGTTGTTAAATTTTATTAAGGAAATGCTCGATTGATTAGACAGGTATTAAATATTTCCTTTGGCATACAAATTTTCACAAATTGAAATGTGTCTAATAAACTCATTAAGGGTGTACTCGGGTTATTACGGGTCGGGTTCGGTATTCCGAAAATCATCCAAATATCCATCATATTAATTTGTCATTTTTCCAATCTATCCGACCATCTGAAGTGCCTATTCCTAATAATTTTGACAGAGGTGGATATATTTTTCCTTAGTCACCCATTAACCGCGCGAACGCTGTAAAGTATTCGAAACGTCGAGATGTAGGTACCTACCTTTTAAATTCATTTTACTCGATATACTTAATCCGTCTAAATGGTTTTAATATCTATATACCGGCCTCCTATCCTAATCGGTAGTGACCCTATCTACGAAGTAGGAGGTCCCGGGTTCGGATCCTGGTAAGGGAATTTATTTGTGTGTTCATCACAAATATTTGTTCCTGAGTTATGGATGTTTTCTATGTATATAAGTATTTATATAGGTATATGTGTATATTATATATATATCGTCGTCTAGTACCCACAACACAAGCCTTATTGAGGTTACTGTGGGACTAGGTCGATCTGTGTAAAATTGTCCTATAATATTTATTTATTTTGTTTATTTAATACCTATAGCAAAAATTGATTATAGTCGTTACCGACTGATGGCAGCTCAAACCAGAACAAAAAAATATAGTTTTACCTACCTATTTCATAAGGCATAACTAATTACATTTATAGAAATCGTCAGACAGCTCAAATCTTTTTCCAGATCGGTCCAAAAACGCCAGGCTCGGCTAGTTGCGAGAACCTCATAGTCCGGATTAAAATGCCTGGCGACAAAAAGGAGAACATAGATTTGGCAGTAGACACCAACAGCGTGACTGTAAACTCCTCGCAGTACTGTCTTAAGCTGCCGCTGCCACACGACATCGATCCAGACCGGTCCAAAGCCTCCTGGGATTCCACTGAGGAAACTTTGGTTTTGACGTTGATGCTGCAAAGGGAGTTTGATTTTGTTAATTTCTAAGTAATATTCGTTTTAAATATACTGAATTTGTACACTACAACTTTACGCTTTTTCTACCATTAACAAGTCATTGATTTATGATGTATTTAAGTATATTAATATACTATGGGTTTATTTCAAATAGCGTGAAATAATATAATATTCTGTATTTAATTCGCTAACAATAAAATTTGACTTGGCGGAACGTGATCATGCGAAAAATTGCTTTATGAGGTGCCTAATGTAGGTACGTACTTCAACAAAAAAAACAATATGTATGTATAGGTACCTACCCTATTTTTTTCAAAAAAAAAAATATCTAAAAGCTTTCGATGATAGTGAGCAGTTGAAATCAACTTAAAGATTATTATCAAGAATCATCAGATAGATACGGTAAACAAACGTTAACGAGCGTGTGCCTATTTACCTAATGAGATTACGGCGTTATGCTATAATATTATGTTATATTTATAAGTACTTTCCATCATAATGGTTGTACACTTCATAAATATTGTTTTATAGAAATATGCCTGTATTTTTTTTTACTGTTGCTTTACACAATCTTAATATAGAAGATAAAGAGTTATATATACTCGGGCCCGTGCAAAGACCGCGTAGGGTGCTCCGGCCCAGTGTTGCCAGATCTACTGATTAAGCAGTAAATCTATCTGATTTTAAAAATATCTACTGATCTACTGCTTTTTGCTGCTGAGCTACTGATTTTTCGAAAATGAATGATTATTCCTCGTGACCGGAACATCTAGTTACTTTATACCGTCGTATCGCGTCGTCTAGCCTTTATGACATACGAAGTTTTCTGAAACCGCGGTTATTTTTTATCTATAGTGTGATTAGGCTTCATTTTACTATATCTGTGATAGGTAGGTAGGTTGGTAGTATTGGTCGGCTTCGTCGCCACTATAGCCTGGCAAATGAATCGTATAGTTATTGTATAGTAATAGTAGAAAAAAAAACTTCGGACATACAGGAGGAAGGAGGCATCCTGGTGTATGCTTTTCGCTGATGATATTGTACTTGTGGATGAAGACGGACTCGAGGTACAGAGCAGACTTGAGAAATGGCTGCGAAAACTGGAGAATGTTGGCCTTAAGATCAGTAGATCTAAAACTGAACATATGTTCTGCGATTTCGGCGGTCTCTCCAGTTTCGCTGCCATGAAACTCGATGGCGTTACGTTGCCGGTCTGATGCTCCGACTTCAAGTACCTCGATTCGCTGGTACAGTGCGATGGCGATATTGACCGTGACGTAAAAAACTGGATTAGCACAGGATGGATGAAATGGCGACAGGTCACGGGAACCGTTTGTGACGCTCGAAT
Organism: Cydia splendana; assembly: GCF_910591565.1. Classification (NCBI taxonomy): domain Eukaryota; kingdom Metazoa; phylum Arthropoda; class Insecta; order Lepidoptera; family Tortricidae; genus Cydia; species Cydia splendana. The sequence goes on along the minus strand of NC_085964.1, from coordinate 10,684,118 downwards.
GCCTCTTCGATTGAAGGGTAAAATTTATAAAACCATCATAAGACCTGTCGTCAGTGTTGGGCATTCAAGAATAAAATCATTATTTGAATAAGAATTTGTAGGAATAAAATCATCTCGATTTTATTCCCGTCAAAAATATTCAAATAATTTTGGTCGGGAATAATTCGTATGAGAAAAAATTGAATGAGAATAACATATGTGACGTCCCACGGTCAAAGGTACCTTATGGCGGGTATGGAGTTATGCATACCCAAGTAATCTACAATAAATAAGCTATCGATAATACAAAAGATCAACCTTCTAGGTTGCGTAGTTACAGAGATATGATTTTTTGAAAATAATGTTGTGAAATGAGCAACTTTACGATAGATAAGTTTTAAGTTTAGCCGCCTAAAAAACTATGTTCCTGAAGTAAGTTACATAGTTGACTACAAATAATAATACCTTATATATCTGAGATTAAAAAAATATTGCGACTTGTTCTGTAATGCAAATAGAAACTTTTGGTATCGACTGATTTATGTGTATACTAACCAATCTCTTGAAAATAAAGTTTTATTTAATTTTCACGACTGATTGCAATGAGCTCTCAAGATTTAAATTTTATCTATTAGAAAACGACACTGACAGACAGTTTAAGCAAAAAACAATACCGATTTAGAGGTGAAAATGTATTTTCTGACTTTTTCATATAAAATCACAAAATTGAATATTTTTACTTTTAATGTGACACACAATCAATTTTTCTGAGCACATATGAAAGAAATTCTGTCATTCAAATGAAATAAATCCTAAAACCGCAACTAAATACTATATTAAACCCCTTATGCCGCTTTAAACTTACATAACAATAACAGTATTTGCTCCATACATTTACGAAAAGGTACCTTATGGAAATAAATCTAATAATACATCACTACAAAATATCAATCATATTACAGTTTATCTTTTATGAATAGAAAATATTAATTTACATTAAACTGCCCCAAATTTAATTAGTTCTTCGTCATAATAATCTTAAAAAAGACCAATAATTTGTATGTAATGAAAAGGTACCTTGTGATTAAGTTACATGATGAGGCATGATGATGATGGAACAGTTAGGATAAACTAATAATATTTTGGGGTTAAGATGGTATAAATCGTCTATTTCCTATCAATAATATATTTCGGTTGCTATTGAAGATAAGCGGCATTGAGGTTCAATGACCTCAGATATTCCATAAGGTAATGCGTCGGATATTGGCATTTTTCAGCACCAACCAATGGCTGATTTACTGCATGCGACCAAACCAAATGAAGATTATTCTAGTTAAGAAAGACTTGACGAGAGTAACTTTGGTATAACAGCAGGCTACTTGGATTTGTAATGTCGGTCTATGTACGGTTATAATATTTGCGAGGCGCCCCAACCAGAACTGAAATTATCAAATTAGTTTTGCAGAATGCTAATACAGTTCTCTACCAAACTTCTTTTCCCGTATTGACTAGTTTTTTTGGGAATTTTCAATCTTTTTTCCATAAGGTACCTTTTCTACTAAACTCTGAGACGACATTACTAGGCTTATAACTAACTTATAACAAAAATAAAAACAGGTAAACAAACGTTACGCATTAAGGTTTCAGATCACACAATAAAAAAAAATTGAGCATTTTTTCACCTCTTTACAAAACATTTCATATCTGCGAAACTAGAAACCCTCATAAGGTACCTTTTCCCGTGGAACGTCACATATTCGTAATCAAATAAATATAATCATGATTTTTATTCGAAATAATATTCCACGAATAAAAATGTGGTCTGGGTACCGTATAGGTACTAATTACGTATAATAGTTAGGTAGATGTAATAGTAGTTAGTCTCTTGTCTAATTGATACCCATTTTATGGAATAAAATCTTACAAATTGACTGTCGCATAGTTTCAGTAACCGTATTATTTTTAATTTACTAACCAAATAATTAGGTTCAATTTAGCTTGTCTAGGGGCCTAGCCAAGATGCCAATCGCTTGCGCTCCGACAACGAAGCGCTTTCTGTCTCTATCACTCTTACATATTAGTGCGATAGAAAGCCAGAGATAGCGTTTTGTTGTCGTAGCGCAAACCATTGGCATGTTGGCTACGCACTCAAGGTGCCTAGCCAAGATGTCAATTTTTGTTTTTAATTAATAACCAAATCATTAGGTAACTTTTGCTGTTCTGAGGGCCTAGCCAACATGCCAATCGCTTGCGCTCCGACAACGAAGCGCTTTCTGTCTCTTACTCTTACATATTAGTGCGATAGAGAGACAGAGATAGCGTTTCGTTGTAGTAGCGCAAACGTTTGGCATGTTGGCTACGCTCCCAAGGTGCCTAGCCAAGATGACAATTTTTGCTTTTATTTTAATAACCAAATCATTAGGTAAATTTAGCTGTTCTGGGGGCCTAGCCAACATGCCAATCGCTTGCGCTCCAACAGCGAAGCGCTTTCTGTCTCTATCACTCTTACATATTAGTTCGATACAGAGGCAGAGATAGCGTTTCGTTGTCGTAACGCAAACGATTGGCATGTTGGCTACGCACCCAAAGTGCCTAGCCAAGATGACAATTTTTGTTTTTAATTTAATAACCAAATCTTTGTGTACAATTTAGAAGTTCTGGGGGCCTAGCCAACATGCCAATCGCTTGCGCTCCAACAACGATGCGCTTTCTGCCTCTATCACTCTTACTTATTAGTGCGATAGAGAGACAGTTACCGTTTCGTTGTAGTAGCGCAAACGATTGGCATGTTGGCTAGGCCCCCAGAACAGCTACATTGTACATAATGATTTGGTTATTAAATTAAAAACAAAAATTGTCATCTTGGCTAGGCACCTTGGGTGCGTAGCCAACATGCCAATCGTTTGCGCTACGATAATAAAACGCTCTCTCCGACTCTCTATCGCACTAATATGTAAGAGTGATAGAGACAGAAAGCCCTTCGTTGTTAGAGCGCAAGCTATCATATTGGCTAGGCCCCTAGAACAGCTAAATTGTACCCAAAGATTTGATTATTGAATTAAAAAAAAAATTGGCATCTTGGCTAGGCAACTTGAGTGCGTAGCCAATATGCCAATCGTTTGCGCTACGAGAACGAAACGCTATCTCTGTCTCTCTCTCGCACTAATATGTAAGAGTGATAGAGACAGAAAGTGCTTCGTTGTCGGAGCACAAGCGATTGGCATCTTGGCTAGGCCCCCAGAACAGCTAAATTTACCTAATGATTTGGCTATTAAATTAAAAAGAAAAATTGTCATTTTGGCTAGGCACCTTGGGTGCGTAGCCAACATGCCAATCGTTTGTGCTACGTCAACGAAAGGCTATCTGTCTCTCTATCGCACTAATATGTAAGAGTGATAGAGAGAGACTATACGCAACTCTACGGAGCGTTAACGTTTGGCATATTGGCTAAGCACCCTGATCGGATGATAGAACTAGATAGTATATAGCGGAACTCTTCAATGTGTACTGTACCTAAACTAAAGTGACAAATATCAATTCAATCCGACTTTTAAATAGAAGACTGAAAATCAACTTACAAAATATGTATAACCGATTGTACTACAAAAATTAACTTAATTCAAAATAACATTTTAATTGAATAAAACCTTATTTAGAATAGTCTCACTTCTAGAATAATAATTCTGTTTTTTATTCCGCATTTAAAATAAAAGTCACATGATTTATTCACCTTAATTTTATTCTAAAATAACTAGTGCAAGAATTATTCTAATTCAAATCGATTTGAATAAGAATTAAAATTCTATTTTATCTTATTCAAGTTAATTTTTGCCCAACTCTGCCTGTCGTCATGTATGGATCAGAGTGTTGGGCCTTAAAGGTGACGGATGAGAAGAGATTGCATGTAGCGGAAATAAGAATGTTAAGATGGATGTGTGGTGTGACAAGAATGGGTAGGATAAGGAATGAGTATATAAGAGGAAGCCTGAAAGTTGCACCTATAGTAGAAAAAGTAAGAGCGAATCGCCTAGCGTGGTATGGGCATGTGATGCGGAGGGATGAAAGTCATGTGACGAGAAAGGTATTACTAATGAATGTGGAGGGAATTAACGGGAGAGAAAAACCGAGGAAAAGGACTGTGTGAGAGATGATATGAAACGAATGCAAGTGAATGATGAGATGACGGGCGAGAGAGAGGTATGGAAGAAAAAAAAACATGCTGTGCCGACCCCAAATGAATGGGATAAGGGCAAGCGAAGGATGAGTAGAAAAAAAAACTTGTGCTCATTTATTAATTATAATAACAGCCCATATAACCATTCCAGTCGCAGAATCACAAAGTGGTAACTAAATGTCAGATGTGTCGTAACAGAGTCCACACAATGTGTCTAGAATTGTTTCGAAACAAAGTGTCGTCGCCGTGTCTACACTTTTCCGTAACAAGGTGTCGACACATTTGTGTGCACTTTGCGTGCGGTTTGCGACTAAATCTGACAGCAAATTTGTGACAGCAAATGTCAATATAAAATACCTCTTGAAAACCAAGGTTTGTCAAACTACTATTAGTGTCTCGTGTGCTCGTAATTCTAGTAAGTCATCATGGGCAATGCAAATGATAATAATCGACCGAAACCATATAAACACCCAACACCCGTCAACCTTTTACAGAAAAGTTTTTAAAGAAATTCAATAAGCTACTTAGGTCAGGCAACGAATGCTCCAAAAGTTGTAGAGGGAAATGCTCGGAACACAATTTTTGACTCCGTAACTCGGTTTGACAATGTTAGGAGGTGAACATATCAATAGTCCCCGGCCGTAGCCCTTGAGCGGGGGGGAGAGAGGGGGCTTTGAAGGTCCCATTTTCCCGTTTTTCGATTATATCTCGGAAACTATGCATCTCAGCGACATGGCCACTTATACAAAATGAAAGTTAATTTAATTTGTTACAAGTTTATTCAGTCAATTTTTTCGATATATTGAATAGTTTTTGAGATATCCGCTCTTGAAAGTTTATTTAGGGCTCTCAATTTTATCTTGATATATCTATATCAGTGAAGGTGCTAGGCCGTGTTTGGTATCGTTTTTGTATAAATCTGGGGTGCTGAATCCATTTAAGATATCACATTGACACCATTCCACAAAATAAAAATAAATCTTTTTAGGGTTCCGTACCTCAAAAGGAAAAAACGGAACACTTATAGGATCACTCGTGCGTCTGTATGTATGTCCGTCTGAATACACAAAATAGTTCTTTACATATAGATGACAGGAAAACCTATTAGAAATGTGCAGTCAAGCGCGAGTCGGACTTAATGTACGGAACCCTTAATACGCGAGTCCGACTCGCACTTGGCCGGTTTTTTTGAAACTCTTCTTGACGCTTAACCGCTGAACCGATTTCGTTGAAATTTGGTATAGAAATAGTTTGCGTCCCGGAACAGGACATAGGATAGATCTTATAACCAAAATCATCTTTTGAAGGTGTGAAAAGTGGCGTGGAAATTTGTACGGGAAATCAATAACCGCTGAACCGATTTATATGAAATTTGGGATGGTCTACATCTTTGATTTAGTTAAAAATGATGAAAAAACATGACTTCAAACCTAAACTTAAACAGTATTAACTTCAAGAAGTCAATTCTGAATTCCCCCCTACACCTCATTTCACACCTTTAAAGGATGATTTTTGAGATAACTTATTATATCCTGTCTCGGGACTCAAAATATATGTGTACCAAATTTAAATTAAAAATGTTCAGCAGTTTAAGCGTGAAGAGGAGTTTAAAAGAAAGTATTTTAATAAGTTTATATGTTTTTACTTCGGAATGGTGTCAACCTTAACTAAATTTGGTACTGCGAATTTATACGAAAACGATACCAAAACATGGCCTCGTAGCTTTACTGTTGTAGAAGTCAAAATAAAATTGAGAGCCCTAAATTCTTATTACTTGGCCAAACTTGTGTAGAAGGAAAAGGTAAAATAAAAGTCTTCGGCAGGAATATAAGACACAAATATTTTTTTTTTTGCGTTACTATTTCATTCATCAAATATAAACATACCTTGATTATACTATTCTAGTGAGATCCTCATAAATAAACAAAAACATTTACTTAAAAAATTACAAGGTCGAAATGTCACGGAACCTGTGAGAGTAATATGTGAAAAATATAAACTTTTATGACAAAAAAAATCTGGACACAATTTAAGAATCACCCAATTGCGTCGAGGAATCATCTGTATTTTTGCTTGTTTCATTACCTCCTCGCTTCTTTTTTGTCCTTTGTATTCTGTAGCAATTTGTTAGATCTGAAAATAAAGATAACTTGCGTCGTCACGGATGTCGATTTATAGGTTTTAGGGAGTGCAGAATTCGAAAACAATGATCATTTTATAATCCAAGATGGCGGCTACGTATTTTGTCATAAAAGTGGAATCCAAAATAGTCATCATTTTCGAAATCTGCGCCCCCTAAAACCTATAAAACGACATCCATGACGACTTTTATGACATAGTGCATGGCCGCCATCTTGGAATCCAAAATAGTCATCATTTCCGAAATCTGCGCCCCCTAAAACCTATAAAACGATATCCATGACGACTTTTATGACATAGTGCATTGCCGCCATTTTTAAATTGAAAATGTTATCATTTTCGAAATCTGCGCCCCCCAAAACCTATAAAACGACACCCATGACGACTTTTATGACATAGTGCATGGCCGCCATTTTGGTTTCCAAAATGGTCATCATTTTCGAAAGCGGGGCCCCCTAAAACCTATAAAACGACATACATGACGACTTTTATGACATAGTGCATGGCCGCCATCTTGGAATCCAAAATGGTCATCATTTTCGAAATCTGCGCCCCCTAAAGCCTATAAAACGACACCCATGACGACTTTTATGACATAGTGCATGGCCGCCATTTTGGAATCCAAAATGGTTATCATTTTCTAAATCTGCGCCCCCCAAAACCTATAAAACGACACCCATGACGACTTTTATGACATAGTGCATGGCCGCCATTTTGGATTTCAAAATGGTCATCATTTTCTAAATCGGGGCCCCCTAAAACCTATAAAACGACACCCATGACGACTTTTATGGCATAGTGCATGGCCGCCATTTTGGATTCCAAAATGGTCATCATTTTCAAAATTGGGGCCCCCTAAAACGTATAAAACGACATCCATGACGACTTTTATGACACAGTGCATGGCCGCCATTTCGGATTCCAAAATGGTCATTATTTTCGAAATCGGCACTCCCTAAAACCTATATATCGACACCCATCTCGACTTTTATGACAAAGTGTTTTGCTACCATCTGCATGCAAGACATTTCTATTATTTTTACGTACAAAAATGGCCCCCTGTCAACTTTCAATCGAGATTTAATCGATAATTTATTCGATTAATATTCAGATTAATTCAATTTCAATCTATGTTAGGTCGACTAAACTAATCGCGATTAAAATTTGAGAATTAACTTTTTTATTTCATTAATTAGTCGAATAAACAGTTAATCGATTAATGCCCATCTCTGACCACGGCATTTTTACACTTTGAGAATATCTGAAAACAAATCAACACAAGGAGCCATTTTGCAAATCCAGTAACTTTGTTACACTGAAATATGAAACCTATGGAAGTGAAACGTCAACGAAAAATGCGTGCCAGTGTGACGTCATCCGGGAACAAAACATGGCGGTTTTAGTGCTGCCCAGAAGATTTTTACTGCTACTAGGTTTTATCGATACATCGATAACTTTTTAACGTGTTCGGCTCATTTTATTTAAAATACTAAGTATGTATTATTTGTGGAGTTTATGTTTTAATAGCAAGTAAGTAAATAAATAAAAATTCTTTATTAGTATATTGTTATGTGAAAAGATACTTTGATTGAGTAAGATGTGTGGAGTCTAGGACAATTTCGTGCTTCAAATTTGACAGGTAAACCAGATGACGCTGTACTACTCAATACATATTGCGATTTTTGCGGTAACTCTGATTTTCAAAAGTTGACGTTTGACAACTTAGTGACCGCAAAACACATGGCGCAGTACAGCGCCATCTGTTTTGGATGTCAGAATAAGTGTACGTGTTTTTCTTGGACTTTACCTCTCTATTACAATCAATTTCGTTGTGTTGTTAACCCTAAAGTCTGTAACACACTACCGCACTGCACCTCGACCTTGGTGCGCCATATCTATAAGTGAGAGCGATACAAAATTCAAGCTTATTAAGCGACGGGTGAAAAAAAACAAAACACCTTCAGAACATTTTTTTTATTACAAAAATAAGGAATGACTTCCGCTTTTCAACTTCTTCAACATTTATTCAGCAAATAGGCCACAAGGGCATTTTTATACGTCAACATTGAATTTACATACAAGCAAAAATAATAACAATACATTAACCATTTTACAAATTACAACTATATGTATATGGTCTCTTAATGTCGAATAACTATAATAATGATATAAAAAAGCCCGCAGGGCAGCTTGTGGAGTAACGACCCCACGGACCCGAGTTACCCGAGTGCTCCCGAGAGTCGATCAGGGTCTCCATCTCCAGCCAGTCTTTCTTTTTATGTTCATTTCTTGGTAACCTATAAAAAATTATTTAATTATTAAATTAAGATAATTTAGTTGGTTTGAAGCGGGGTAGCATAATAAAATAAGAAAATATAAATAGGCAATCATAATATATCGATATCAAAGTCGATAAATAAAGTACAACCCTAGCTGAAATGTTTACATTATTTAAGCGTAAAAATATAGTTAAATAAATCCAATCACTTCATGATCTATAACTGCACAGAAGAACCTTGCTATTTATAATGTGAAACATCCTTAAATTTCCCAGGAACATTAACAATAACCAATATTTTTCATGTAAATTATAGCGTACCTGTGTAAGGTTAAAGATGGCTGATTTGGTGGTTTTCTTATGCCGCACCCTAATACACTACACACTGGCATATTCGCGACGTAATTATTCACATTTGGCTTCAATTATTTTCAATCACAAGCAAAATATTGAAAGATAATTAATAATTTTAATTTTCACCACGACTTTTTGACAGGACAAGTACCGGCTGAACTGACAGACAATGACATTTGGGTGACTAAACATGGCGGATTTTCGGCCGCATTAGGTATTTACGTATTTTCATGGAACACTTTATGTACGTACTGAAATACTGTCATCTTTTTTTGCTAAGGGTTACAGTGCTGAGTAAAAACGAGATAGATATATATTTATGTGTGTGCCGTCAAAATGGGTGCTATTTCTATAAGCAATTGTACGTATAGAACAATATGTCTTGTCCCTATTATATAGGTCTATGCTTTGTTATTACTTTTGACAGCGCGTGTCATGTGTCAACACAGAGTCGACACAAAGTCGAAACATTGCAACTACTTTGTGACTGCAATATTTCTCAGCCTTAAACCATATTTATACATCATAATTAACAAGTTTCGTAGTATGTAAAGCGTTATTTCTGTTATTTAAGTATAGTATACGCATCGAAGTACTAAAAATGCTTCAAATAATATAGTTATGAACACAGGCACTGAGAAGTAAACAATTTCATTTCCGGCTAAACTAAAACAATGTGGTGGCGCGTTGATTATATTACACTTAGTTTATCAAATCACTCGAGCAGTTTAATTCCCCATAATAATTTAAGTCATATTGTAATATAAATGCAAACAATATATAATTACGTCTTGTAATCCGTTTTAGAGATGGCGTATTAATGTCACTTATTTTTATTTAAGTATTTTTCCATCTGACAGTTTCCATTTGACAGGAACAAAATGAACGAATGAACGAATGATTTTGGCATAAAGTAGTCGCAAACCCGAAACAATGTGTGCACACGGCGACCACACTTTATGTCACTTTGTGTCATGTGTCGACCCTTCCCCATTTCTGGTAACTGTGTCGACACGGCGACGACTCTGCGACTGGAATTGTGACCGAAACAGACGGTGTCGACACAAGATGTGTCAACACCGCGTCGTAACGGCGACTGGAAATGGTTGTATGGGAGAAGTAAGAGACAGAATGATACTCTTCATTTTACTTTTACTGACAATTTGATTTGCCAGCTATACTCAATCACACCCAGTTTGTCAGTAGAAAAAGGAAACAAAAAATCAAATTTTCTATGGGAGGTTGGTGTCAGGTCAGAGCATAAAATATTTTTTTATCAATTTTACCTATTGCAGACCTTTTTAAATCTACTGCTTTTTTCCCCTATCTACTGCTAAAACGATTTTTATTCTACTGAATATTTCAGATTTCATCTGGCAACACTGCTCCGGCCGCTAGCCGCAGCAACGGCAATAATAATATATGTATATTTTGTGTGACTTGATGAGATTAGAACATAACTATGTACGGTCACCTGCAATAATATGTTACTATTCGAAGGCATCAGGAATGGCTCTACAAATAAGATCGTGTCAGATATTTTTACTGCCTTCGTTGTGTAACATTATTGCAGGTGACTGTAATTATCTATAGCTAAGTTGTACTGTGTAGGTAAGTAAAATTAAGTACTTATCTACCTGCCTAACGTAATTACTGTGTCAATAACCTAGCTTTAAATTACATTGATGTGTACCTAGGTAATAAGTTAACAATATCAAATTGGTACCTATCAATATTTTCTCACGCCATTGGTTCAATTAAGCGCGGCGCTAGATTCTGATCACGCCTCATCAAGAAATTTACGCCTTGACACCTAACAAACCAGTGATTATTTTCAATAACCGACTCATTCTAATTGTGTGTAAGGACGAATTGAATACATAGGTAGGTATTCTGGCGCCAAAACGCAATAGTCTATTTTACATATTTTATTCATATTTGACCGAGCGTTAGCGAAGGTCTCCGTTTCAGCTCGGACCAAAATGCTTTCGTATGTCCGGATATTTGTTCTCCTCTGTATGTCGCATTTTTTAACCGGCTCTTGTGAAATTTTGTCAGCAGAACCTAAAAGGACTACGTTCTTAGTGAATATACTGCCTATTATTGTCTGTTATGTCCAAAGTATCTGCTGAAAGCCTTTGGCCGCGGACTGGACGCACGCGACCGGCGGCGCTTGCGTCCACTCTGCGGATTTATAGTTTTGTAAAATCCGTCTGCGACGCGACATTGCTCCGTGCTCGTTAGTGCTAGAAAGCTGAAGTGTAAAAATGCTGACAAAGTGGTAAAATAAAACCTAGAAAATAAATTTTAGGGTAGGTATGTACCTCGTCCACCTACACGAAAAGTGGGGATGATTTGTTTTTTCGCTTTAACCTATTTATTAACCTTCTGGTGTGGAGTGTCGTTGGATAGGTATTTCAAAAGGAACAGCGGCTTAAAAAAAATTTTTCTGATAAAGTGAATATTTTCGGAAATAATCGCTCAGTATGAAAAAAAAGTGTCTCTCTTCCTCTAACTTTTTAACCATGGGTCCAAAAATTATGAACATGTAGGTAAGCCTATGGTCACGGACCGGCAACTACGGAACCCCGACGGAGCAGTCCTAGCAGTGTCCTTTATTATCTTAAATTGATTACCTAGGGTACCCATTGTGTTGGGTTTTCCTAGCTCTAATTGGCAATCATTTCATTAAACTACTTAATTAGTGCATTTGTATAGCTTGCCAAGCTATATTTATAACTTTATAGTGGATGGCAGACGAGTCGAATTTCATTTAGACGAGATTATGAAAAATACCTCATATCTCATCATATGTCACAACAAACGTGTCCTTGCAAGATTAGGACCCGAAGGTTATCTGGAAAATATTTTTGTTTAGCAACAAGACCGCATTTTGTTATACAATTTTTATTCTTTAGTTTAAAGGAGCTCTCGTTTTGCGTGTTTTAAGGCCCTAATCGATATGATTAAGATTTTTTCTACTAACATATATTCATCATTTTTCGCTAAAAGACCGGCATTTTGAAAATTTTAAAAATTTATTATACAGCTACATTCTCGGTGCAAAGAGGAATTTAACAATATACCTACTAACTAACCATCAAAATCGATTTAAACGTTTGATAGTTTAGAAACAACATAGTGACGGACATATTAGGTCAAATATTAAACCTCATTTTTATCTTCGCCGCTGTCGGTTAATTAAAAGTTCAATACGTACAATAAAAGCTAGCTTCCGTCATAGACTAGTAAATAAATATTTAACACGGATAACCTCCATATTTACAACACCGCGTTCCTCGCGTGGCTTTGTACTATTTTTCCATTTTAGCTTTATATGTATAAAATCTGTCATCTACTGCTATTTATGCTAAATTTCAACTTTTGTTACTAAAACTGCGATCAAGTACTTACTTACAGCTTTACATTTAAAAAACATAAATAGCAATAGGGTTACAGACTTCATACGCAAAGAACTAAAATTTAAATATAAATATGTAGTTACTTGTTTTACAAAGGCACAAAATTGTTATTGAACCCCTCGTGCTAATTGATATTTACTCGAGCAAGCGAAACAATTCCAAAATTATACCACGAGGGTGTAGCAAGTGATTCGAAAAGTGGAATCTAGACTAGGTATCTAGAGCGTTGCGGGGGAAAGCTCAAACGTTAAATAAACTTTGCTCCCGAGTGAAACACAAAATGTTTTCACCACATCAACGAAGGGAAAGTGCCTACTTATAAAGTGAGCCTTTACAGGCTGGTGTGGTGAAAAATAATATTTAATGTCATCTACAACGTTGACGATTCTGGCGGCGTTGTATGGGGGTTACGTAGGTACACGTATATTGCGTAGAAGAAAAAAATATTTTCCCCTTATTTTTCACAAAATATTACGCAGGTAGGTACCTATCTAGGAAATTTAAGTGGTGTAGAAAAGGGCCGTTTCATAAAATAACATTTTATGATAAACGTATTTCTTGGCTTTAACGTAGGCTTTTAGGGAAGGAGTTATTGCAAAAGGAGTCATTACATTTTCAGATATTAGAAATAAATATGAAGAATTAAGGAACCAAGAGCACACCCCTACAAGAGAATTCGTAAAAGAACTATGCATGGTGCTGATGTGGTGATTGTATAGCATAGGTATTATAATATACCATGTCCAATCATTCGCAACATACCTAGTCTGATTTACTCCGACTCGGACGGCCGCCGGAGACGGACAATTGATTTTAATAACAGCCCGTGAAAACAAGCTTTGTTTATTTTATGAATAACTGTATCAACATATTTAATGACAAGTTAAAAGTGCCTTCCTTTCTACGCCAAAAGTAAGTGCATGGACATATTCTTGTTTTACGAAGTGCATTTGGAAATTTTGTATTTTAGTTCACTTTATTTGGATGCTATAAGGTCCGCCTTGCCAGTATTTAGGCGTAGGTAGGTACCTATAATTAGGACCTATTCGAAAGTTTTTACTGCGTATCGAATAATAATAATAATTTCAAAAATGTTTCACATATTTTTTCATTTATTTATTTCATTTAATTTATTTTATAGCTAATTATATTACAATAAAATTGCAGTAGCAGCCAAAAAGTTACTAACTAGAGCTTATAATGAGAAGAAGCTTAATTTAAGGTTTAGCAGCAATTACATGTTAGGTATTATATTTCCGGTATCCTATGTATTATGACCGATAAAACAAAACCTATATCAAAATTATAGTTTATTCATCCTTTTAACGATTACCAAAACTAATCCGAAACTTCCACATGTGAGAAAAGAAATACTTTTTTACTATTACATATACATTAATTACATTATGTACGCCAGTACTATGTTACCAGGTCCCAATAATATTTAGGAAAAACATTAATCTCGGTTAACTATATCATGTGACAACCTCATAACTTGCGCGATTAATTTAATGGCTGTGTCATTTAATTAACGATTTGTGTGGATTCATATTTTTCTTTTAACTATTTAAGCATGCGAACTTAGGAATACGTAGGATATGTTACATTGAGGTATGTAGTTACATAAAGTATTAGCTATAAATAGTACCTAATTGATGTGGTATGAGTATGGTAAAACTCGAATTGGCCTGCTAGTTAAATGCTCTGTGAAGAAGCTTTAATTTTTATCCGACATACAGTTCAGTGGACAGCAAAGCCTATGCATTTTATTTTATACATATGTGCATAGGTATGTACAGCAACTGAACAGTCTCTCATCTGACTCACCAGTTTATCGAACTGTCGTGCAATGCCGATGTCTACCATTTAAGAATGCACTTGGGTATGGCGTTATATGAAATTTGATATACTAAGCATATAAGATTTATTTATGTAGGGAATACGTCCGTATGTTTAGAGGCATACGAGTAATAATAGCAGACGATATACTTTAGGCATTTTCTACTTTTAACCCGTGGAGCGCCCTAGTATCACAGTAGTATGAAGTTAGTATCACACGTGTGATACTAGGGCGCTCCACGGGTTAAACTACGATCCTATAGCCAAACAGATAGTAAGTCAAGCTAAGAATGGCTTTGTGCACAAAAATATCAATCTACATTACCACTAAAAATACCTACATATTTTTTAAATAAGAACAATATTTCTATGTTTACGCATCACTATTTATCTATTTAATTACCTAACGGATGTTTGTTTTACCAGTTGATAACAGGATATTATGATATTTTCAAGCAGATCATATAGCAACTTGCTAGGCGTTGCGTTCCGTAAATCGTAAATGTTGACCTAGGGCTGTAATGTAGGTACCTACCTACGTTCAAAATGACAAGGCAGAAGTTATATTTTTTTCCTCACAAGTGTGATGAAAATTGTGTGTGCCACGGGCGGTACAGGAATTATGAACTAGTGTTAATGAAGTCCTCGCCTTCAGCTTCGGGCTTCAATCTCAGAATAAATAATAGTTCTAGGTACAGAAGACTCACTCTCTCAAAACGCGTCTGTTACGATCAGGACAGATATGGCTAGCTACCAAAATTGGTGTGGAACGGATGTACTTTTAGCTACCTGTAGCAAAGCGACGAAATCGCGGAGTGAGCCACGCCTGCTTCAATTCACACTCTGTGACTAGTCGTATGCCTATTGCCTAGTATTAACCACATTTTTCATTGAAACACAGAGAATAAAAGGAAATACCTTGTAAAACTAAAGACCTCTTCAGTCGCATATTTCATTCATGATTCCATCGAATATTCTAACAGTTGAAACTTGAAGCAATTCCATGGTAATCCATAATAGGTATCACGTGACTTTCTTTTTTTTAAATCTTTATTTTAACTTAGAAATAAACAAAATAAACCCTCAGGAAATAATCAACAACAAATTGGTATTGACGTTGACAATAAAACGTTCCGTTACGCTGATGCTAGTACAATTTCGAAACATAAAATCTAAAAATTCATAAGATAAATAAAAATATTAAAATAATTAATTCTCTAAATTCCGGATGTCTTAAATAATATACTAGATACTAATAAACATAAAAAAACTTCAATACAGGAATGTTTTTCAGAAGTAAACTAAAAATATCTCAAAGTAAAATAATGCTTACAAATTCGTACGTGATGAGTTTTCGAACGTTCCCTTTTATCATAATTTAGTCTACTCCAACTGACTACTCGACTATTGCCTATGAATGTGTGCGTAGATGTCATTAAAAATAGCTCCGTCTTTTTCTAAACTGCGTGAGTAAATAAGGACATGATTTATACTCTGAAGTAAGCAATAATGAACGTTAATATTTAGGACATATGGTTCAGTAAACAACCTGTAACTTATGATCTTTCTTCTTGAATCGAACCTTGTTACCCGCCCGAGGCAAACGACCTCTTCTGCAATTCTGGTATCCTGGTACTTTTGGAATAATGTTTATCTCAATATGTCGCCACTCAGTCGCCGCTCAGTCGCCATTCAGTCGCCATTATGTCGCCACTCAGTCGCCAGTATCTTTGTTTTGATTCAGTCGCCATTCATTCGCCACTCAGTCGTCGCTCAGTCGCCATTCAGTCCCCGTTATGTCGCCATTCAGTCGCCGCTCAGTCGCCATTCAGTCGGCATTCAGTCGCCATTCAGTCCCCGTTATGTCGCCATTCAGTCGCCGCTCAGTCGCCATTCAGTCGGCATTCAGTCGCCATTCAGTCGCCGTTATGTCGCCATTCAGTCGCCGTTATGTCGCCACTCAGTCGCCGCTCAGTCGCCATTCAGTCGCCACTCAGTCGCCATTCAGTCGCCATTCAGTCGCCACTCAGTCGCCATTCAGTCGCCATTCAGTCGCCGTTATGTCGCCATTCAGTCGCCACTCAGTCGCCATTCAGTCGCCATTCAGTCGCCATTCAGTCACCATTCAGTCGCCATTCAGTCGCCATTCAGTCGCCACTCAGTCGCCACTCAGTCGCCGCTCAGTCGCCATTCAGTCGCCGCTCAGTCGCCATTCAGTCGCCACTCAGTCGCCACTCAGTCGCCAGTATCTTTGTTTTGATTCAGTCGCCTCTCAGTCGCCATTCAGTCGCCGTTATGTCGCCATTCAGTCGCCGTTCAGTCGCCATTCAGTCGCCGTTATGTCGCCATTCAGTCGCCACTCAGTCGCCATTCAGTCGCCATTCAGTCGCCATTCAGTCGCCATTCAGTCGCCATTCAGTCGCCATTCAGTCGCCACTCAGTCGCCATTCAGTCGCCATTCAGTCGCCACTCAGTCGCCACTCAGTCGCCGCTCAGTCGCCATTCAGTCGCCGCTCAGTCGCCATTCAGTCGCCACTCAGTCGCCACTCAGTCGCCGCTCAGTCGCCATTCAGTCGCCGCTCAGTCGCCATTCAGTCGCCACTCAGTCGCCACTCAGTCGCCAGTATGTTTGTTTTGATTCAGTCGCCTTTCAGTCGCCATTCAGTCGCCGTTATGTCGCCATTCAGTCGCCACTCAGTCGCCATTCAGTCGCCACTCAGTCGCCACTCAGTCGCCATTCAGTCGCCATTCAGTCGCCATTCAGTCGCCACTCAGTCGCCGCTCAGTCGCCATTCAGTCGCCACTCAGTCGCCACTCAGTCGCCAGTATCTTTGTTTTGATTCAGTCGCCACTCAGTCGCCATTCAGTCGCCGTTATGTCGCCATTCAGTCGCCGTTCAGTCGCCATTCAGTCGCCGTTATGTCGCCATTCAGTCGCCATTCAGTCGCCATTCAGTCGCCACTCAGTCGCCATTCAGTCGCCATTCAGTCGCCACTCAGTCGCCACTCAGTCGCCACTCAGTCGCCACTCAGTTGCCGCTCAGTCGCCGCTCAGTCGCCGTTATGTCGCCATTCAGTCGCCATAGTAAAAGGTATAAAAGGCCGGTGCGGAGCGTTGGGAGGGGCATTCATTCTTCGACCGGGCTAGCAGTGACTCTGGTTTTCGGGTGTAACGTAGTGCGGGGAAGTGAAGTTTCTCCGCGACTTTTTCTGTTTGTTTTTACTTGGAATTATCCTAGTGAATTTAAACTTAGAATTTGTGTCTGTGCTTGGTTTTGCGGGGATTTTAATCGTCGTAACGCTAAGTTTAGACTGTTGTGGAGATTCTTTACTGCCATGTGTGGGTTTTTAGTTATTGTGAAGTTTTCTCTACGCTGTGTGTTCTAAGTGCCGTCATGTTATGCAGGGACAATGTCAATGCATAGCCGGGGCTAGGAATAGTGTCTGTGTTTGGTTTTGCGGGAAGAAATTCTCGTAACGTTAAATATAGATGACAGTGTTTAGGGGAATTTCACTTTTCTGTTGAGTTAGTTTAATTTAATGATAACTTAGTTATTTTAGTGTTTTTCTATGGGGTATTTTTGCTATTTTAAAAGCCAGATCATTGTTTGGACTGACAGTTTGTCCAGCTAAACATTCACTCCGCCTAACGGTGCCAAAGGATTGGATGGTTAGGAGTCTATTGCTCCAAGTTTGAGAGGACTTGGCGTCTCTTTTATATCAACATAAGAGACGAATTATCTCACTAGTCTCAAGGCCCAGCTGTTTAGATGGATGTGGGGACGTCACGTGCGCGTCATCCGGAGTAATCTGGGCCCACTGAAGTCGACAGTAATTGAGACTAGGTCTCCTATTAAATTTATTTATATATTTCGGTGCTCCGGTTCATGCTAGTGCTGGTTGCAGGGACAGACTTCTGTCGTGACTGATATTACACTTAGTCTTTGTTGTGGCAGAGTTTCCCTCGTGATTAGTGCGTGTGTGTGCTAGGGTACTGATCCACTTATATACACGGAATAGGGCGACTTATTCTTATCCACCATGCCCGCGGGCGATAAGGAGGGAGTCAAATACACTGGCCTGTAGGTTGCCTTATCGGTCTCGCCTGCCGAACTTTACAGCCTCTCGTAGGGACTACACTTGCGTATATTACAAAGCATTAGGTCGATGGTAAGAACGAACTATGCTTTGAATATACTAGATTAGGGACAAAGGGTAGGATTAGGGTAGAATCACACACTTGTTTGATGTCTATTAACGTTCTTTATTAGTTAGGGTTTATAAATTTGAAACGGTTGATATATATTTATCTTTAAGGGTTTTAAAATATGGTTTCTTAATCCTAAAATATGTGTGTTTAAAAGGTAAAGAGTTTAACTGCCTAAATCTTTCTAATTTCTCATTTATATGGCGAAAGAATTAGTGCTTCTATAAAATTTTATTTCTACTTTTCATTTCTGGTTGTCTGGTGTAGGAACGAGGTACTGAGTAATAAAATCAGGTATTTACAACATAAACTCTTAATTATCAATCTGGATTTAGGAACGCAGACTATTCTGGGATTGAAGTACGGTTTGTTTTAGGGAACCTTTGTCAGGCAAGAGCAGTACAAAGGATTTATTGAGTGAATACTCAATTTCGACCTCTACTAAACATAATAGTTAACAAATAAACTCGGTGCTTCGTTTATACATCTAGAGAACTAGGAATTCTGTCTAGATTATCAGCTTTGGGGAATGGGACTATGGGATTAGCATCCCTAGCTTTTGAATATAAAAAAGATAAGTAATTATGATGATTGATGGATACTTTGACACTTCTTTTCATCATCATCTAGGTGCGTTTAGGTTACGAAGTGTTGGTCATAGCCCGTCTGGCTAAACTGGTAGGGTAGGTGTTCCGATTAATACTTGCAAATCGGACTAAGAGCTTCCAGACCTGCATCGGGCGTACGGAGCAGCACGTGTGATTAAATCACACATCGTTTAGAAGATGATAGTTAATTATAATTAACCTTGAAATGCTAGGGTGTAAAAGAGCTTATCTCAGGAGTGCTGCTTCTATGTTATCCCGGAAGCTTAATAGGTGTGGCAGGATTTTACCAACAACATTTTTATATATTTATATCATCATATATGCTGTAATACTTAAATACATTATAGTACATTTTACACCATCATTTAAGTTGCACTAATAAATTCTAAATAATTTTCTATTTCTCTAAATAATTTTCTTTAAATTATTTCTTACTTTCATAAATAATTATTTTATTACCATAAATATCTGTTCTCAAAAATCTAGGTAATAACTAATAATAAATAAAGTCAGAGTCCAAAATTTAGCTGATACTCATTAAAGAATTTGAGGTTGCTGCGGTTCACTTCGAGGGGTCCTAACTACTAGCTAGACGATCACATGGCCATATTTTAAGGGAAAATCTAAAGGGGATGTTATATTAAGGTAGGTTAGGTAGATAAAAAAGGGGGGAGTTACATTTTGGTGAAACCGTGACGCAGGATGTAGTTTACCTGGGTTACTACGGTTCTTCAAGGTATATGTATGTAAAAGTAGCCTTCCAGGCTACATTTTGCTGGCGTGAAATGGAATGGGTACACTTGATTTTGGACTCTGTTTTTATTATGGTTTAAATAAAAGTCATAAAGCATTCATTTTATTATTCAATAGTTATTATGTACACGTAGAAAGGTCTTATATAAAAGTCATGAAACATTAAGTTTATTATTCAATAGTTACTAAGTACGCAAAGAAAAATTATTACTATTCCACTGTAGTAAGGGTTATCTATCCGCAGACGAAAAGAACGTAATTATATCAGTCGGCTTATTTATTAAAACACTAACTATGTACAATTACTGATAACTTGTGCGTAGCTGCTGAGACCTCAGCAGGGGTATGCACTTATGCAGCCAACCAAGCATTAATCTTCTCCTAACATTTAAAAACGATTAGTAATTTGCATCTCGGATATCAAGATTCTACGTTGACACATCGTTGGCGCGTTCTATCTCGGAGGTGGCGCCATCTCTTGACGAGTTTGGTACTACATTTTTTTACTCGTTCTCTGCGCGCCGTAATTAGGGATTTACTTTCATATTCCTCAGCTTAAGATGTTTGTCATCACTACTAATGATCCATCTTCTTGCGTCTTTGATATCTGAAAAATTAAAGTAACAGAATTAAAGCCTATGTAGTTTAACATTAGCCCTTATTAACGCTTATTTTAAGCGTAAACAATCAGACTTATTTCTCTCGCGCCATAGATTCGTCAAGGAATTAGCTTCATCGTAGGTACCAATAATAATAATGAAATAAATAAATAAATATTTTAGGGACATTCTTTCACATATCAACTTGGCCTCAGGCTAGGCAAAGTTTGTACTGCTGGTACTAGGCGGCACAGTACAGTCATATAGATAAATACATACTTAGATTAACGAATAATGTCCATGACTTGGAAACGCATATTCGTGGTAGACGCGCCTTTTTGCCAGGCAGCATTTGTAGGCAGGGTTACTATAATTTGGGTTAGGAGGCTGTTGCCATAGTCTAGAAATAAGATTAGTTTACCTAAGTTAGCCTAGGTTATGGTTAGATAAGATATCTAGTTGTGTAAGAACATATACTTTAGTCGAAAAATCATGGGGGCGTGAAATTGTTCATTTCACGTAGGCTTACTTGAAATATTACAGAACAGGGGGCGTATTACTAAGATATACTTTAGTTATAAAACTATGGGGGCGTGTAATTGTTTATTTACACGCAGGAATACTAAGGCACAGGGGGCGTATTTCACAACTTTCTCATGCTCCCGTCTTAAAAGCCGGCAACGCAGTTACAACCTCTCTGGCTTTACGAGAAAACGGCAATCATTCATCACCGGGTATATGTCTGTTAGTTTGCCTTCTATATCATAAAAAAAAAAATAGCTAGGTACTCGTGTGTGATAGATAACATTGGAGTTCCATCTTTGTTACATGCTTTGTTTACTGATAAGCTGTCACTATAATAAACTAGTTAAGTTACAGATTGCATAATATGTATGTACGGTCCTGGATAGGCCTGTAAATCAAAGAGTAAGAGTAAGAAACAGATATTACAGATAATACTGTTAGGGTTTATTCGCTTCACGTGTGGGTCCGAATGACAACCGCACATGCTAGTAGTAAGCTTAAATTTCGTTATTGTACGAAAACATCATACATTTGCTACCGTAGGATAAGAAAAATGAGCATATATGTATGCATGAGCTTGGATTTGAATAGGAAATAGTATGTTAAGACTATTTTTAGGCCAATTTATGGATATTTAGGTTAAGAAAATAGTAATAGTACATGCTGCAATCACTACTGGAGCATAAATAAAACATACACATTTGTATGAAAATGTATCTACGTACCTTTCAGTACGGAACCCTAAGAGTCACAAAATTTATCGAAAATAGCGCTGAGATATGTATAGGTTACTGTTTATAGTCATTACTATTATCTATAAGAGCTCCTGCGAGCTGCCTTGTGTACCTTATTGTCATTATTTAAGCCGCTCAAATAATTTCATGAAAATCAATTGAGAAATGCAACGCGCCAATTAGCCGGACGAACAGCGTGCATACAAAGACATATTTGTAGTATGAAGGTAGCCTGTTAACTTATGATTACAGTACAGTTCTGCTGACGGTACTTTTCAATAATATTCTGATTGCTATTAAGTAATAATATACAATAATTGGTTAAGCTAACACGCTAGTACCTAACATTTCTTTCTTGTATCCATTGAAGACTAGAGCGACCTTAGCAGCAAATTCTTGAGATACGGCCATCAAACAGGAGTGTTGAAGTATTGAAGTCAGAGGTTCTTGGTAGCCTGGAATAAATTAGGCAAGTATTAGGAAACTTCAGAGAAAAGAGTTGAATAAGTACAGTAATAGTAGTAAAATATCAACAGTCATTCATTAGAGGGGGCGCGTCATTATTTTATTGTCAAATACACTCATAGGAAATATTAGGTTTCACAAAAGTAGACTAGACAGTACTTAAATCCAAAAAAGTTTGAGAATCTTTGCCTTACAGGGCACATTTCCATAAAGTAAGGTCACAAATAAGCTAGATTAAGTTACTTAGTCAACAAAATCATAATAGGATGTAAGGTTAATGGCAGTTTTCATATCTCTGATCTTTCATCCGGAACCTCTTCGCTCATTATTTTGAAATATTAGAGTCAGACATAAGTTAAGAGTTTTTATAACTTATGATAAGTTTGGTATTTATATAATGAAATAAAATACCTGTCATGACTGGAGACCGTCTATAGAAGTACATTGAAGGCAGGCATATTGTTACTGCGGAGCGATGCCATTTCTCCGGGAACTCTGAAATTGATAAAGTATAAAAGTTAGCTAAAGTAGGGTATATTTAAGAGAACCTATTTATAAGTCTCATTAAAAGTGTTTATTATTTAGTACAAGTAGGGTCTTTACAGTCAAGATAAAAATAAAATCAATTTTTATTTTATTTTTGAGTGATGAAAAATTTTGAAGTTTGTTTTTCTAGGTACATATGTATATGTTACAGTAGCTTTTTAGTAGCATGGGTGTTATACTTACTAGGGGACTGTTGAAAGGCTCTGAAGAACCCATGAGGGCATCAATGGAAATTTGCTCCGCTCACTGACAACTAGGTATTGGGTTTCAGTTGCTGAAAAATAACAGCATATATTGTAAGATGTATTGCAAAAAGAAGAATATTTATGACAGGTCTAGGGTTAGGCCCACAAATTGTATTAAATTTACCGGAAGACTGCGGGATCCTTTTGTAAAGAAAATACATATTTATTAACAAATTTTCATTACCATGCAAGAAATCCTGTTTATTTTTAGTTGACATTATCATATAATTATGATTTTTATAATATGTTGCACTTCCAAATTTAGGAAGTATTTCCGAAAGAAATTGACCCGGGTCATCTTTTTAGAGCGACAACATTTTTCAAATTCCAAAAGCAGTATGGTCAAACCAGTGAGTAAATGTCTAATAGTAGAAATATCATACTTACGTTTCACAGTTGTTTTGATTCATCGAAAATAGCAAGGGAGTCATCACAGCAAAATTTCAACTTCTTTTCTTTCAATAACGATATATGTATACCGGGGTTCCTTCTAATAAAGTTGTCAGCTTGCTGAAAAATCAAATATACTTTGTAAATCTTATTGCAGCAGAAAACAAACATGTAGTGAAGAACAGATATTACATTAGACAGACAGCATAAAATCAAAAATCAACATGTCATTCCTTTAATACTGATTTTTACTTTGATCACTTTCAAGTTTTGCAGAAAAAAATGTGTTTTGTTGCTGAACAAAGAATAAAAATAAGGCAACTCACATAAAAACATTACAAGCGTAATGATATGATTTAGGGAAACCTTAATGTTTGTCTGTATTCGATAAGACCAAATAGAAAGCAGACTTATTGATAGATAGGTCAATTTGTGATCAATTACTTTTCACTAGTTGATATTCTAATAAGCGAAACAGTTTTTAAATAGGAGCAACTTGTTTAATGAAGGAAAAAGAATAAAATCTTACCCTGCTCAAAGCAACAGTTTCCACATTTAAGTCCATTCCATTCGCACTATCGACAGCTAGACTCATTACACATCCTTTGTACTAGATAGTTCAAACACTAGGTCATAGTTATGGGCACTAGGTTCACAGAAAAATAGAAGACGCAAGCTGAGAAAAGGTCAGCCATGCGGCGACGAAACAGAACTTTAACTTCATTCGTTTTATAGTAAATTCTTCATGGGGCTATATTTTGGAAACCATTAGGGCATTCTTGGAGGCAATCCTTACTCGCTACATCGGGTAAAGCTTGCGTCGTGGTATTTTACTGTAGGAAATCATTGTGAAACAAAGGCAATAGCTTGTATTCAAAATGGCGTTTTAATTTTGTTCTGAGCATGTTTTGAGCGATTGTCAGATGTTTAGGTATTTGATCAAAATGTCACCGGAAACTGAAGTAATTTTAATCATTAACATCACGATTAGTTTACTTGTATTAAGGATAAATTAATTACGTTTCAAAAAATAAGCATAATCTAAAAATGACAGCAGTTATAATTTGCCAAAGACAAAATTTCGTTTCACTCATGTTTCACTGTTGAACGTTTATAATTCAGTCTCGAATAGTTATTCAAAACCACTTAGTTATTCACGCCACCTATCGGAATTGTTACTTAAGAAGTCGTACTAAGAACCCGACCAAATTGAGTGGGTTGTGCTTGGTATGTTGTCGGGAGTATTAGAATGTGTTTTTGATTTTGTCGCATTGCATGGACGCACGCGCACCCGTTTACACTCTCGTTCCGTGTCTTGTTTCGCGGCTCGTCTCGCCGCTTGTCTTGTACGCGATTGTAAATTGGTTGGTTATTAGTATTTTGTCCATGCGTAAAAACTTGTTCACACGAACGATTTCGTTTAGTATTGATAATAATTGCAAAAATCAATAGATAGCGATGGTAATGGTAGCCCATCACTAGGTGACAGAACGGGACAGTCTTACGTATCTTTCAGTAGGAGTGGCAGCGAAAGCGCTATTATTGGTTGTCCTTGTTACGGTCTCGTGTAGTTGCGTATGATTTGTCCCTCACGGACGCGCGAGTATAGCACGTCTATAGGATTCTACCATCTATGACGGAAGATCATAGAATCGGAAGATAATGGATGACAATCGTAATGGTGTTGCTACTTACAAAAACAATTATTGAAGAGTTATAGTTAAATTTATTCGCATTTCTATAGGATCCTATTCTAATCGTAAAATGAGACTGTAGATGGTTTAATAATGGAAATCTTTATGTGAGATAAATGAAAATCATTGTGACGTTTAGTTTAAGTGCATATCAACAAACCGGGGCCATGTTGTCTGGTCAAAACGTGTTAAAATAAAATATTGCGGTTTCGTAAACGAAACAACTTTGGTTTGGACGGAAATATTTATGTTATTAAGAAGTGATAAAATAGAATGGACAGTGTTTAAAGCAAAAATAAATATAGATACTAACCCGGAAAAGGTCCATAATTGAGTGCAAATGTGTATTTGAGCGAGAAATGGTTAGTTTTACGTGCATTTTGCGGACGCAAGTAACGAGTGCATTTTGAAAACAAATAACAAAAATCATGTCGACGCTTATCATGAATAGTGGCACAACTCAAAATGAAATGCTATTGCATTTAATATTTTATCTTTTACTGGTAAGATTTAAAATCGAACCGCATTTCATTTTGTTTTGTGCCGTTATTCATGATAAGCGTCGATTGTAGTTTTCTGTAGTAAATCTATATTGAATTAGTAGAATAGTGTAGTGGGTGAAATTAGTGACGTGATAAAGTGGTGAAAATAGTATTCATCTGCAAGAAACGTGCGTTCAACAAATAAACACGTGAGTAGAAATTTTGGCAAGCCTAGAACAATTGTAGGATATATTAGTATATAAAACGCATTATAGCTTGTTTACAGTATATGAAATAATACTAAATTGACGTTCAGATCTTTCAAGCGTTTCAATATGAATATAATCACATGCTTTCTTGGTTTTTCTAAATGGAATTCGGTTAGTAAGGGGCTGTCCATAAATTGCGTCATCGATTTTTGACGATTTTTGACCCCCCCCCCCTATAATCATCCAAAAATCATGCTTCAAATGACCTCATTTCCTCCTACTTCATGCTACCGTCATCCGATGTCCAGACCCCCCCCCCCCTAATTTGAAATGACGTAATTTATGAATAGCCCCTAACACGTTTTCAATGGATTCCATAATAATGTGTTCGTAGGTATATACATAGGTATTTGCATTATATGACATGGTTTTCATGTGATAAATAAAATTCTTTGTTAGTAATTTAGTGCGAAAAACACTTGAAAAATAAAACAAAACAATAAAACACTTTGTTATAAAAGCCATTGTTAAATTTGTCGTCACTTGTAACCCTCCCGTGGTCTAGTGGTTCTCAAGGTGGACAAATGTATGAAGAAAATATTTTAAGAAGGACTGGGTTCGAATCCTGGCGCGTAAATATTTTTTTTGTTTATTTTAGTCCTGTGGTCTGTTTGTTTACAAAATTCTTAAAAACTATGCATAAATAAAATTTATTTTGGATATGTATCTACGAGTAGCGTTATAAAATAAACTGGAGTTATGAATAAACTTATGTTCAGTAGGCTATTTTTTTTAAATTATGTACACAAATGAATTGTTGCACAATGTTTAGATAAATACTTACCTACTTACTCTTTATATCAAAGATGGATTCATTACCTACCTAACCCTTCCAATGCAGTTGTATTTGTATTAGGAGCACCTGGGTACTTAGTTCTTAAAATACCTAGATGTTCACTCACGTATTTTTAATCACTGGCGCGGATGTTTTAGGGTGCCTAGGCCTCCATTTTTAAGCACTAACACTAACAGTGCATAAACGAGTTAGTACATCTCACAATAGTAATTTGAATAACATGGCTAATAATATTATGATTTGGATTTTTTTTATAGGTACGTTAAGTCAAACGGTGTGTGTTTTATAATGTAAATAGGCTGGTAAAAATGCATTAAAACGGATAATAATTTTATAAAAATTTAAAAAATTATTTAAATATGTTTTGCAGCATTTATGTTACTATACTTTATGATTCGTCGCTACTATAATTTTTGATTTATCATCATCATCATTCATAGAAATCATCATTATAAATGTCTTATAAAATTTATTTTTATTTATTTGTGAGCATGTTTGCATTATTTTGGCTGGCCAATGGGCTAATTATATAAAAACAACGTACAAGTAGAGTCTTTCATTATGGTTTTAAATGTATTAATCGCATAATCGCTTTAGGTCAGTTTTTTTATATATTCATGGCTGTGCCTGGGTTTTGGGGTAGTGAGATTAAGGTCGTTTAAAGGCTATACAATGTACGGTCATGAGCAATAGTTAGATGTTACAAGCAGCCGTGTGAACTGCCATGGTTTGGCAGCGGAATGGTTAAGCGCGTTTCAAGTTCAACTCGTCATTGTCTGTATACTTCCGCGGTGGTTTATTGCATAGTAGGTTTTTTATGCCGCGCGTTGAACGGCAGTAAGTGAGCGAAAGATAGGGATTATAGAGAAATTAATCGCGGAGCGTTATCATAAAATCTAACAACAAAAGTGCAGATTTTTCATTATGTGCGTATCATTTGATTCTAATACTTAGTGTCAAAGTACTTTTAACTAGTAATTATTAAATAAATAAATCAACATAAAATAATATATATTAATTGGAAAATTGAGAGATATTAAAATCATCTGGGAATCATCTAGAAATGTTGGGCTAGTATGGGGTTAGGACAAAATGAGTAAGTTTTTTTTTCAAATGAATTCATGGCTATAAATATAAATTCTCATTTTGATTACTAATCGACGCGTTGGCTGTCTGTAGAAATCAGTGTGAAAGTGTAACAGAGGAGGAATGAAAATGTGTGTGTATTGAGTGTTTATAGTTATGACTTTGTGGTGATTTATGAAAGAGATGTATGATATGAGATGACGGATGCTAAGTGGACGTATGTACTTTTATTGGAAAGATTGGATTGATACAGATAGACAAAAGCTGGAGGGTAATCAAACTAGATGTGTCGGTATTTGCAGGGGAACAAACTGGGGAGGGAACGGGATACACAACTAGCCAGAAAAATCTTATCGGTAGGTTAAAATTTCGACCCATTCACAAGGGTAGGTTTTTATGGCTAGTACTACACAAGGTAATAAGACCCTTACGAAACCCACACACTCATATTGGGTGAGATATATCTGACACTCGACATATTTTAAGGGCCGTGAGCGTCTAAAAGGACGAGGCTCTTTTCAAGAGGTTAATTAGATTGGGTGAGATATATCTGACACTCGACATATTTTAAGGGCCGTGAGCGTCTAAAAGGACGAGGCTCTTTTCAAGAGGTTAATTAGATACAATTACATATATTATGTTGCTTTCAATATGAGGTATAATAATATTAAGCAAATATTTTGTTTATTTTGGTATTTTTTTTTTGAAACAAAAATATCTTTATCATACCATATTGGGGTATTTATTTATGTCAATTTTAAGTTTGTTTATATAAAAAAAAAATACACACCCAAACAAACTTAAAAGTCGGTATATTTTATTCAAGTATGAGACACGCGCCAAGAAAACGTGGTTGAGGGTGATAAGGCAATGAAATTGGTTCGAATTTTGGCGATGGAACTTGAAAGCTTCGTACTTATAAAAATTAAAGGTCTCTTCGTTTCGCTTGGGAGTTTTTGCTGTCTCATCAGATGCTCTTCTACGGAAGTGTACGGCGCAATTCGGGTAGAGACAAGAGTAATACTCGACGCGGCCGGGTTGAGCTAGCAAGGACGGGTTAATTAGTAGCCTATTAGATTCACAACCTAATATCTTTGGTGGAGCGAGGTGACTGGGGAAAAAGTTGTCATGGTTCATTGACGGAATTCTGATGAACTAATTTCAGAGCTGAGTCATTAGCGGTCACTTAGTATTGAGAAACACACTACACGTTTAGAAAAGGGGGGATATATCCGACTAATCTAGAGTAGATTGAAGTCTTTTACAAATTACTGTAGTAATTCATAAAACACTTAAATCGGGGGCGAACTGTGACTAGTCGTATGCCTATTGCCTAGTATTAACCACATTTTTAATTGAAACACAGAGAATAAAAGGAAATACCTTGTAAAACTAAAGACCTCTTCAGTCGCATATTTCATTCATGATTCCATCGAATATTCTAACAGTTGAAACTTGAAGCAATTCCATGGTAATCCATAATAGGTATCACGTGACTTTCTTTTTTTTAAATCTTTATTTTAACTTAGAAATAAACAAAATAAACCCTCAGGAAATAATCAACAACAAATTGGTATTGACGTTGACAATAAAACGTTCCGTTACGCTGATGCTAGTACAATTTCGAAACATAAAATCTAAAAATTCATAAGATAAATAAAAATATTAAAATAATTAATTCTCTAAATTCCGGATGTCTTAAATAATATACTAGATACTAATAAACATAAAAAAACTTCAATACAGGAATGTTTTTCAGAAGTAAACTAAAAATATCTCAAAGTAAAATAATGCTTACAAATTCGTACGTGATGAGTTTTCGAACGTTCCCTTTTATCATAATTTAGTCTACTCCAACTGACTACTCGACTATTGCCTATGAATGTGTGCGTAGATGTCATTAAAAATAGCTCCGTCTTTTTCTAAACTGCGTGAGTAAATAAGGACATGATTTATACTCTGAAGTAAGCAATAATGAACGTTAATATTTAGGACATATGGTTCAGTAAACAACCTGTAACTTATGATCTTTCTTCTTGAATCGAACCTTGTTACCCGCCCGAGGCAAACGACCTCTTCTGCAATTCTGGTATCCTGGTACTTTTGGAATAATGTTTATCTCAATATGTCGCCACTCAGTCGCCGCTCAGTCGCCATTCAGTCGCCATTATGTCGCCACTCAGTCGCCAGTATCTTTGTTTTGATTCAGTCGCCATTCATTCGCCACTCAGTCGTCGCTCAGTCGCCATTCAGTCCCCGTTATGTCGCCATTCAGTCGCCGCTCAGTCGCCATTCAGTCGGCATTCAGTCGCCATTCAGTCCCCGTTATGTCGCCATTCAGTCGCCGCTCAGTCGCCATTCAGTCGGCATTCAGTCGCCATTCAGTCGCCGTTATGTCGCCATTCAGTCGCCGTTATGTCGCCACTCAGTCGCCGCTCAGTCGCCATTCAGTCGCCACTCAGTCGCCTTTCAGTCGCCATTCAGTCGCCACTCAGTCGCCATTCAGTCGCCATTCAGTCGCCGTTATGTCGCCATTCAGTCGCCACTCAGTCGCCATTCAGTCGCCATTCAGTCGCCATTCAGTCACCATTCAGTCGCCATTCAGTCGCCATTCAGTCGCCACTCAGTCGCCACTCAGTCGCCGCTCAGTCGCCATTCAGTCGCCGCTCAGTCGCCATTCAGTCGCCACTCAGTCGCCACTCAGTCGCCAGTATCTTTGTTTTGATTCAGTCGCCTCTCAGTCGCCATTCAGTCGCCGTTATGTCGCCATTCAGTCGCCGTTCAGTCGCCATTCAGTCGCCGTTATGTCGCCATTCAGTCGCCACTCAGTCGCCATTCAGTCGCCATTCAGTCGCCATTCAGTCGCCATTCAGTCGCCATTCAGTCGCCATTCAGTCGCCACTCAGTCGCCATTCAGTCGCCATTCAGTCGCCACTCAGTCGCCACTCAGTCGCCGCTCAGTCGCCATTCAGTCGCCGCTCAGTCGCCATTCAGTCGCCACTCAGTCGCCACTCAGTCGCCGCTCAGTCGCCATTCAGTCGCCGCTCAGTCGCCATTCAGTCGCCACTCAGTCGCCACTCAGTCGCCAGTATGTTTGTTTTGATTCAGTCGCCTTTCAGTCGCCATTCAGTCGCCGTTATGTCGCCATTCAGTCGCCACTCAGTCGCCATTCAGTCGCCACTCAGTCGCCACTCAGTCGCCATTCAGTCGCCATTCAGTCGCCATTCAGTCGCCACTCAGTCGCCGCTCAGTCGCCATTCAGTCGCCACTCAGTCGCCACTCAGTCGCCAGTATCTTTGTTTTGATTCAGTCGCCACTCAGTCGCCATTCAGTCGCCGTTATGTCGCCATTCAGTCGCCGTTCAGTCGCCATTCAGTCGCCGTTATGTCGCCATTCAGTCGCCATTCAGTCGCCATTCAGTCGCCACTCAGTCGCCATTCAGTCGCCATTCAGTCGCCACTCAGTCGCCACTCAGTCGCCACTCAGTCGCCACTCAGTTGCCGCTCAGTCGCCGCTCAGTCGCCGTTATGTCGCCATTCAGTCGCCATAGTAAAAGGTATAAAAGGCCGGTGCGGAGCGTTGGGAGGGGCATTCATTCTTCGACCGGGCTAGCAGTGACTCTGGTTTTCGGGTGTAACGTAGTGCGGGGAAGTGAAGTTTCTCCGCGACTTTTTCTGTTTGTTTTTACTTGGAATTATCCTAGTGAATTTAAACTTAGAATTTGTGTCTGTGCTTGGTTTTGCGGGGATTTTAATCGTCGTAACGCTAAGTTTAGACTGTTGTGGAGATTCTTTACTGCCATGTGTGGGTTTTTAGTTATTGTGAAGTTTTCTCTACGCTGTGTGTTCTAAGTGCCGTCATGTTATGCAGGGACAATGTCAATGCATAGCCGGGGCTAGGAATAGTGTCTGTGTTTGGTTTTGCGGGAAGAAATTCTCGTAACGTTAAATATAGATGACAGTGTTTAGGGGAATTTCACTTTTCTGTTGAGTTAGTTTAATTTAATGATAACTTAGTTATTTTAGTGTTTTTCTATGGGGTATTTTTGCTATTTTAAAAGCCAGATCATTGTTTGGACTGACAGTTTGTCCAGCTAAACATTCACTCCGCCTAACGGTGCCAAAGGATTGGATGGTTAGGAGTCTATTGCTCCAAGTTTGAGAGGACTTGGCGTCTCTTTTATATCAACATAAGAGACGAATTATCTCACTAGTCTCAAGGCCCAGCTGTTTAGATGGATGTGGGGACGTCACGTGCGCGTCATCCGGAGTAATCTGGGCCCACTGAAGTCGACAGTAATTGAGACTAGGTCTCCTATTAAATTTATTTATATATTTCGGTGCTCCGGTTCATGCTAGTGCTGGTTGCAGGGACAGACTTCTGTCGTGACTGATATTACACTTAGTCTTTGTTGTGGCAGAGTTTCCCTCGTGATTAGTGCGTGTGTGTGCTAGGGTACTGATCCACTTATATACACGGAATAGGGCGACTTATTCTTATCCACCATGCCCGCGGGCGATAAGGAGGGAGTCAAATACACTGGCCTGTAGGTTGCCTTATCGGTCTCGCCTGCCGAACTTTACAGCCTCTCGTAGGGACTACACTTGCGTATATTACAAAGCATTAGGTCGATGGTAAGAACGAACTATGCTTTGAATATACTAGATTAGGGACAAAGGGTAGGATTAGGGTAGAATCACACACTTGTTTGATGTCTATTAACGTTCTTTATTAGTTAGGGTTTATAAATTTGAAACGGTTGATATATATTTATCTTTAAGGGTTTTAAAATATGGTTTCTTAATCCTAAAATATGTGTGTTTAAAAGGTAAAGAGTTTAACTGCCTAAATCTTTCTAATTTCTCATTTATATGGCGAAAGAATTAGTGCTTCTATAAAATTTTATTTCTACTTTTCATTTCTGGTTGTCTGGTGTAGGAACGAGGTACTGAGTAATAAAATCAGGTATTTACAACATAAACTCTTAATTATCAATCTGGATTTAGGAACGCAGACTATTCTGGGATTGAAGTACGGTTTGTTTTAGGGAACCTTTGTCAGGCAAGAGCAGTACAAAGGATTTATTGAGTGAATACTCAATTTCGACCTCTACTAAACATAATAGTTAACAAATAAACTCGGTGCTTCGTTTATACATCTAGAGAACTAGGAATTCTGTCTAGATTATCAGCTTTGGGGAATGGGACTATGGGATTAGCATCCCTAGCTTTTGAATATAAAAAAGATAAGTAATTATGATGATTGATGGATACTTTGACACTTCTTTTCATCATCATCTAGGTGCGTTTAGGTTACGAAGTGTTGGTCATAGCCCGTCTGGCTAAACTGGTAGGGTAGGTGTTCCGATTAATACTTGCAAATCGGACTAAGAGCTTCCAGACCTGCATCGGGCGTACGGAGCAGCACGTGTGATTAAATCACACATCGTTTAGAAGATGATAGTTAATTATAATTAACCTTGAAATGCTAGGGTGTAAAAGAGCTTATCTCAGGAGTGCTGCTTCTATGTTATCCCGGAAGCTTAATAGGTGTGGCAGGATTTTACCAACAACATTTTTATATATTTATATCATCATATATGCTGTAATACTTAAATACATTATAGTACATTTTACACCATCATTTAAGTTGCACTAATAAATTCTAAATAATTTTCTATTTCTCTAAATAATTTTCTTTAAATTATTTCTTACTTTCATAAATAATTATTTTATTACCATAAATATCTGTTCTCAAAAATCTAGGTAATAACTAATAATAAATAAAGTCAGAGTCCAAAATTTAGCTGATACTCATTAAAGAATTTGAGGTTGCTGCGGTTCACTTCGAGGGGTCCTAACTACTAGCTAGACGATCACATGGCCATATTTTAAGGGAAAATCTAAAGGGGATGTTATATTAAGGTAGGTTAGGTAGATAAAAAAGGGGGGAGTTACAACTCGTTCGTAAAATTTTGTTTACCGCCCTTAATATACAATGTACGTAATGTGTGCACATTTCAGACAGTACAAACAGTAGACTGATATGCCGTTCAAAGTGTAGGAACATGTCATTGTTACATCTTAATTTATGTAAATTGGTAGGTACCTACCAACTAAATTAACATTTCCTGTAGGCCTAGCACAGGAGGGGCTGGACAATATCTCGCCGCGAGATAGACTACCCTTTCGTCTTTTTCTAACTGTATTAATTAAACAGGGACGGGTAGTCAATCACGCGAGCAAGATACTGTCGTACCAATCATGTGGCTGTGCTAGCCCGGCTGAAGTGATAAATTACCAATAGTCCTACTGATTTTTATATTAGTTCTAATATTTACGAGTTATTTTAAATTAACAAGATATTATAGCTAAGCAAATATTTTAGCATAATTTGTCATAAGTTTACCTTGAACAAAATACCTACACGCGGCCAAAGGAAAAAAAACCCGGTCAAGTGCGAGTCGGACTTGCGTTTCTAGGGTTCCGTACATAAGTCCGACTCACGCTTGACTGCACATTTGTAATAGGTTTTCCTGTCATCTATAGGTAAAGAACTATTTTATGTATTTTTTTTGTCAAAATTTAGACCCAGTAGTTTCGGAGATAAAGGGGGGGGGGAATGGTCATTTTTTGGCTATTTTCTTAAATAACTTCGAACCTATGTATTTTATTTAAAATTATAAAATAAAACATGTCCATCTTAGACGTGCGCCGCCATTCATACGCGCCGCCGCCGCCGGCTCGTCCACTCGGCGCGCCGTTGCACGGGCAACTGAGCGTTAAAGCCCGATTCGGGTGGATAATAGTACATTATTGTCGAGGCTCGGAAGTAGCTACTTGCAGGCTGAGGATTCGTTTTAAACGGACGACCTTGGGAGTCCGTTTAATTGAATCCGAAGCCAGCAAGTAGCCTTCCAGCCGAGTCATATATAGTGCTTTTCTCAAAAATGGTGCAAGAAATATAAATATCATAGAAATATTTTACAAAAGCAACTTTCTTACGTATATATTTTCACAGAAAAAAGTAGAAACAATTGAAAAAATTAGCTTTGACGCCTTTTTATTTTTTTAATAAAAAAATAGAAGTGTATTTTTCTGCCGAAAATACGCCAACCTATTTGAGACAGCTAAATAGTCGCGGTACTAATCATCTGTTTGGCTGTTTAATGGGCCTGTGCCTTCATTTGATATGGCCATTTCAAATTTTAAAAAGTTTGGAACTCGACAAATAATGGAATTTGTATGCAACATTGCAGTCCCAAAATCGAGACTGCAATGTTTTTAACTTTTTAATTTTTGACTAACCATAAACTACGCGCTTCGCAACCTATTTTTTAAACGGCAAAGTCGACTTTGCCGTCCATTTTTGAGAAAAATTATTTTTATTCACGACAATTACACTCGCCTGCAAAAGTATTGCATCACTTTGCATTTTTTCGTCCGCACCCAATATATTTGTAAACTGGTCAATTTCGCTAAATTATTTGAATGTAATCATGTTCCTTGAAGTTTTAGCTTTACGAAAAGTAAAAAAACATGGAAACCGGCCCAGTATTTTTCAAATTATCGGCATTTTCCCGATTTGTAAGCGGTTTCACGTTATCACGCGCACGAGTTGCGCTACCCTTGACCCCTATAAAACGGGGGGTAGAGAAGGGGTTGTTATCAGTCACTTATCAGAAGTCGATCGTTACATATCTCCGCGTATTTTCCCGTAAAAAAGACCTGGAAAAATGAAAACCACTGAAGCTGAAGTCCGCCAAATCGTCCAGCCCCTGCAAGCGGGGCGTAACCAACGTTCAGTAGCTGCCGAGCTGAATTTAAGCCAATCTGCAGTTTACCAGAGGTTCCAGGGGACTGGATCCTTTACTTCAAGACCAAGAAGCGGCCGCAGAAAGTGTACATCAGAGAGGGACGACCGCTTCTTTGTCACAACATCTCTCCGAGATCGACACCAGACAAGCATTGCCATCCAGCAGCGTCTGCGTGAGGTACGAGGAGTGGCTGCCAGTGAGTGGACAATAAGAAGAAGACTTAAGAAAGCGAACTTGATACCCAGGAGGCCCGCAGCGGGGCCCTGATTTCTGGCGCGACACCGTACAGCCTAAAGAGAGTTTGCTGAAAATCACAAGGACTGGACCATCACAAGGGCAATGAACCCCAGTACTCTTCTTGAAAGAGCGCAGAATGTGCTTGAATGGATGTGACCGAAAAGGAAGAGTCTACAGAAGGCCAGAAAAACAGTTCACTCAATGTTACTTCTCCGAAAGGGTCGCCTATGGCGGTGGGTCCGTAATGTTCTGGGGCGGCATTTCCTACGACGGGCGGACAGGGCTGGTTTTCGTGCCTGGCGAGGGCCGTGACAGTGGATTGACCGCTGCCAAGTACATCACTGATATCCTGGAGGAACATGTTGTTCCTTATGCCGGTATTTTTGATGAGGGGTTCATAATGCAGGATAATGTCCCGTGTCATACCCCTAGGGCCACCGCAGCCTACCTTCTCGAAGTGGGCATCGACACCATGGACTGGCCAGCGATGAGCCCGGACACGGAACACGTGTGGGACTACCTAAAAAGGAGGGTTTGGAAGCGGAATCCTGCCCTGGTCAATGTTGAGGAGCTGAAGGGAGCCTTGCTGGAGGAGTGGGACGCTACTCCTCATCATCACATTAAAAAATTAATTAGGTCTATGAAAAACCACTTGGTTTGTGAAAGGAAGGCTGTGGGTGGCAATACCAAGTATCAATTAAATAATAATAATCGATATTGTATTACAAAAATGACTTTTATTCTTAAGTTTCCTGATTTATTTTTGGAGCATTATGCGACTACTTTCAGTTTTCTGATGTTTTTTAGTCTTCAGATTCGAAATTTCATTACCATTTTTCTAATGCGTTACATTATAAGATTTATAAGCTTTCAGTTGATACCAAAATTTTCAGAATCGGGTATAGAATTACAAAGATATTGGGTGCGGACGAAAAAATGCAAAGTGATGCAATACTTTTGCACGCGAGTGTATACAACATGTAATAGTTATTTGTTTTACAAGGGGGCAAAGTTGTTGTTTAACCGCTCGTGCTAATATTGATACCCGAGCAAGTGAAAGATTCCAAAATTGAACCACGAGTAGCGAGTGGTTTGAAAAATGGAATCTTGAGCGTTGCGAGGGTTTCAAAGCACGAGGGTTGGGCACAAAGCAAAGTAGTGAAAAACTATAAATAGTTATTTTTTGCAGTTTTTAGTAGGTAATACCTAAATGAAAAAATTAGCTACACGCCGCCGCCGCCGCGCCGCGCCGACCTAAAATGCCGCAAATTTTAGGTCGGCGCGCACGTCTAACTCCATCTTTGGGTCACTAAAGGGCCTGTGACAGACGGACAGACAGACAGAAGCACGAGTGATCCTATAAGAGTTCCGTTTTTTCTTTTTGAGGTACGGAACCCTAATAACGAAGAGTACCTACATATATTGGTCTAATCTAAAACTCATAAAGCAGCAATTTAATTTAGGTATATGATGTCAAATTGATTGTTCAATAAACACAAGTCATCATGCCGTACAATTCGACTTTAACGGAAGTAATTGCGGACCAGACACTATCCGTAAGAATGACATCAATTATATTGATATTTGAAAATAGAATGACTTTATTTTCAGTTTCAGGTAGTTTTGATTTACTTTTATTTTATAAAAAAAATAAGAAATAAGAAAAATAAGAAAATAAGAAAGAGAAATAGATAAGAGAATAAGAAAATAAGAAATTGGGCCCCTTTGGCATGGTGCCGAGGACGCTGGCAGCATTTCCCCGCTGTATTGCGATGCTAATACGTTGTGCGAGAAAGCTGCCAGCTCTTCGGTCATCAGTGAAGTCGATTAGTCTTTTTGATGCTCTTTAAAAAGTTGTAGAGCATTAGGACCCCACGGGCCAAGGGTCTCAACCCCAAATGTCATAAAGATATACTCGGGGCCGAGACCCCTGTACTTCTGGACTTTGAGATTTTCGGCCGCTTTAATAGCCGCCGCACCTGCTTGGTTACTGGTTCCCGTGAGATGGGAAGGGGCCAGAGTTGATATTCATTTGTTCCATTCCAATTTTATATTTTATATTGTGTATGTGAAGTCTCCAATCCGCATTGGGCTAGCGTGGGGACTATAGCCCAAGCCCTCTCGCGCATGAGAGGAGGCCTGTGCCCAGCAGTGGGACGTATATAGGCTGAAATGATGATGATGATGAATTTTATATTAAGTATTTAATTTCGTTCCAATCACTACACTGTCAATACTAGTTCAATAAATAGGAATGTCATTCTTATTGATGTGTGTTGTCCGTTAATAAAAATAAATAGAACCTACATAAGTATGATTATGTTTTGCGAGTATGTGTTACCAAACATACACTTACTAGTAGGTGATATGTATTACTAAGTAGCATGTCGTTAAAATTTGTGTCCTTGCATATTCGTAGCGCCGCGTCACATTTCAGTAGAGTCGATCTAAGCTTATTTGCACCACTTGAATAGGACAAAGTGAGTAGTTTCATAATAAACGTTGCCACACTTTGTCATTGCAAATGCCAAGAAGAGTTAACTTGGTCCAGCTCTAAAAACAAAATGATACATTCGTTTTTAAGGTTCCGTACCCAAAGGGTAAAAAGGGACCCTTTTACTAAGACTCTCCTCTGTCCGTCTGTCTGTCTGTCCGTCTGTCTGTCACCAGGCTGTATTTCATGAACCGTGATAGCTAGACAGTTGAAATTTTCACAGATGATGTATTTCTGTTGCCGCTATAACAACAAATACTAAAAACAGAATAAAATAAATATTTAAGTGCGTAACTGCGTAATGGTACGGAAAGCACTTGGCCGGTTTTTAGGGTTCCGTACCCAAAGGGTAAAACGGGACCCTATTACTAAGACTTCGCTGTCCGTCCGTCCGTCCGTCTGTCCGTCCGTCCGTCCGTCCGTCTGTCTGTCACCAGGCTGTATCTCACGAACCGTGATAGCTAGACAGTTGAAATTTTCACAGATGATGTATTTCTGTTGCCGCTATAACAACAAATACTAAAAACAGAATAAAATAAAGATTTAAATGGGGCTCCCATACAACAAACGTGATT
This sequence comes from Cydia splendana, assembly GCF_910591565.1. Classification (NCBI taxonomy): domain Eukaryota; kingdom Metazoa; phylum Arthropoda; class Insecta; order Lepidoptera; family Tortricidae; genus Cydia; species Cydia splendana. The sequence goes on along the minus strand of NC_085964.1, from coordinate 10,645,413 downwards.
TTTGACCAAAGTTAAGCAACGTCGGGAGTGGTCAGTACTTGGATGGGTGACCGTTTTTTTTTGCTTTTTTTTTTCGTTTTTTTTGCATTATGATACGGAACCCTTCGTGCGCGAGTCCGACTCGCGCTTGCCCGGTTTTTTAGTTTGGTGATCCACTATAGCCTCTAGCCATCCAGAGGTTTATAAAATGGTTTAATATTCTAATTTGAATCTTTATTTGAACAAATCGAAATTGCATTTAATTTTGTCTTAGATAGCAACTTATGAGGTCTGCGTGGCAAGAGGATAGGTAGGTACCTATAGTACAGGATGAAACCTTATCGATTTGAATACTTCGTTTTACTTCATTTGATTCACTTTTTTACGACTTTCTATTGGAATGCACTATGGAAATTTGAATCGTGTTTTTCATAGGTTATAGGCGATACAAATTTATTTTATAGCTATGTAGTATAGGTACCTGTTAATTTGGTACGCGTGTGTAAATTTTATAAGACATACAATTCTTATGCTTATTATTGTTTCAGAATGGCCCTACCAGCATCGTTTTGGTGTTTTCTTCTAGTCCTCCTCAACACATTGGTTCTATTGCATAGTATACAGTCATGGGGCTACAGACGTAAGTTTTTTGAAACAATTTTCTTTAAGTCTGCAAAAAAATACCTAAAATTGGTAAACATTTTAGTAAGTATTAAAATATGTAGGTAGATACACTTATTATTCCTCGCTTATTCTAAATATCGCAATAAATGCTGGCCCATTTTCTGTGTGTGATAAAATTATGATTTAGGTACTAATTTACTATTTATTACAAGATCAATTAACTTATTTGTAGGGTTGAATTTACATAACATGAACTAACCTTTTTTCAGCTCGTTTCCCATCTCACAAGATACCTGAAAATGCACTTAGCCCTCGACGAGCGATAGTGCGGCGAAAATTAGTACTGTACCATAATTTCTTTCGCACTAAAGTTCGCCCTACAGCTTCCAACATGGTATTAATGGTAAGTGCAGATTTTTGTGACTTTAATGCGACAGAAAATACGGTCATAGGTAAATAAAAAGTAAGATAAATTACGGCCCAAAATTGTATCGAAAATAAAAATTAAAAGTTTATTATTGACTATGAATTGAGTACAATGAGTAGGTACGGTACCTACTCTATCAAACATACTTTATTTATGGCTTTCCTTATCTTTGTCATTGGTGCCCGGAGTTTATTTTCCCATCAACCACATTAAGGAAGAATCCGTGATCAAGTAGTGCGTGCTATCAATACATAACATATACAGAGATAGCATTGATATAAAAGACTAAACTATATGGACCTGAGAATCTGCAATAAATGATTTTATTTTATTAATTATTTTTAACTTGGGACCATTTTCCTGTTAGCCCTAGCATAAAACGAGATCATATTATGGAATTATTTCCTTCTCTACCTTATCGCCTCTAAAGAATTACGCACTTTGCACGTTTAATTTTTACTTAATTAGATTTGCTTCGTGTTTCAGTCATGGCATGCAGAAGCGGCACGGCAAGCGCAAGAGTACGCGGACCACTGCATTTTTCTGAAGCACAACCCTATTGAAGAGAAGATTGTGACGCATCTGGGCGCTTGTGGTCAGAACCTTTTCGCCGCAGCGGAGAAGACACCCTGGTGCGCACCCTTTCTTATAGTTACACATTACGCTTTCCTTCCAACCTACAAATAAAATGCATTCATATAAATACCTACCTTCATATAGTTCTTACCTACTTAGTTAAAGAACAATACATCTGGCTCTGTAAGTACGTCTACGACTGGCTTGAATGCAGGCAATGCAGGCTTGCAGCTGGTAACGTATGGGTTTCGGCTTTGTAGCGAAAACCGCCTTCAAACAGAGAACCTACCTAGGCGGTCACTGACAGTAAATGTGTTAAAGTTTAAGTACTACATTCGTCCTCTGTTTAGTCGTACTTATTAATTAGTAGGTACGTCTATCATCTTATCCCGTTAATTCAAAATTTGGTTCCATCTTTTTCAATTTAAGTAGCTTTTCGTCGTACACTTAGAGGTCGTCCAGAAATCATATGATTGTTTAGAGGGGGGGTGGGGGTAAGAAAAATATCACGGATGATCTCGATGGGGGAGGGGGGGTCAGAGAAGATATCACGTGTAATATTTTTTTTAAAGCGGGAGAGCCTAAAACAACAATATTACTCAAAAATTTAATGAGATCAAATATTCCGCTCTATTTTATATGCATATTTACCCAATAAAAAACATTTATCGCACCAACTTTAAATATAATAATAAAAGCTCGCCATGGCCTTGATTGCTTAGCGTCTAAGGGTACCCGCATCATAATTATCACGTGATCTTGTGGCAGGGGGGGGGGGTTGCGTTAAAATTACCAAATATCACCAAGGGGTAAGGGGGTCAAAAATAGGCCAAATATGATCACATATATGATTTCTGGACGACCCCTTAAGTACTTTGACTGATTGACTATACCACAAAATAACGAAGCGAGTCCTTGTTGACAATTAATATAATGAGCTACGCAAGTACCTACCCACTTCAAGGCTTCAAATAATCGTGTCAGCATTTGAATACTCCTTTGATAAAATATATGTTTATGTATCTTTTTTTCATGTTTCGTTTCGTTTCCTCGTCCCGCGGAGCAGTCCGCCCCAATGTCACGATTTTGTGAGCATTTACTATGTGGATAATAGTAATTTCGTGTATACTTAATTATAGATTTCACAGTTCCATTACAAGCGCTATTTAAAGCCTCATCTGTCTTTTTCAATGTCTCAGGGGTCCGCTAGACAATGAGTGGTGGAGTTTTGTTTTGTTTTGGGTAGAGGCGTAAGTATTTTAAAAACTGCATAGGTTGGTTGGTACCTACTTTAAAAACATGAGCTAACAAGTTAATTCACATTTTTATATTATACTACATACTTTAGTGTTTACACAGCACTTATTTCGAGCAAAAATATTCCTATTGTTTCTTAAAGATAAAGAGACACTTATACCGATTGTTTTCAAAATGTTTAAAAATTTTTACAAAACAATATCTTAATTTATACATCTCAAGTCGTACGGTGGTCCCAATGACAGGTAATTTTAACCGACTTCAAAAAAGGAGGAGGTTCTCAATTCGTCGGAATCTTTTTATATTGGAGTAGCTGTCACGTAAAGTGTTTGTAGACATTTTTAGAAGTTTAACTCATTAATATATTTAGAATGTAACATTTAAGTAATAACAATACGGTAAAAACATATAAGCTTCCATTGTTAAACTAAGCCTAACCAAAAGAGACTTTAAATGAACTTACATAAGGACCATCATTCAACGCGTGAATTATACACATTTGGATGCGCCTCCTGGCCTACACGCCACATAGGCATACGTAGCTTGTTTGAAGTAGTTTTATTAGGTACTGAATGCAAGTAAGATGACTTTTATTCATTTATTTGTAAGATGAAATAATGAAGAGCAATAAAGGACACATCTGACAAACTACTGTTTCCTATTCAAAATCAGTCTTATACGGAACCAAACTAAGAATAAATAACTACGAATATTAAATTTTAGGTATAATTAATGTAATGCCAATGTTTAAATTTGAATGCAAAAACTATAACTTAACCTGTTATTCAATTACTAATTAAACCTACATCACCTTCCGATTTTGCAAAGGTGATTTTTTACAACGCATTATTATTTATAGTTTATATGATCACAATAATTTACAATGTGCTTCCGTTGAGTGAGCTGTTTTTGTTATGCATGCCATTTATGTTGAGCCAGAAATGTGCCAGTTTTGTTTGTAAACATATTTATTTATCTTAGAGGTGTACAAGTATTTTACCTTACGAGCCGATTATTGACGCAAGTTGACAAAACGACTGCTTAAAAATGCGTAGCCAAGGATGGTATTCCATCTGTCCAATATCTTGGTGTAATGTGTATTTGCGTCTCTCATTTTGCTTTATGAGAGAGAGAGGCAATGCACATTGGACAATGAAATTGGACAGGGGGGATACCAGCCTTAGATACCTATATTTATGTGTGTTTAAATTTTGGACTCATGTCCACATTATTGCGAGCAATGATGCAAATTTGTCCGATCTCTGTACATGAGACAAAAGACGCGTACAATTAATATTTCCTTAGATTGAATTTCATTTGCAAGTTCTCCTGAATTAAATTCTGTTCTGTTTAACAAAAAAAAAACGTTGAATTTTACAATGCAAACATTATTTCCCAGGAGGAATTTTACAATGCAAACATTATTTCATTTTGCTTTATGAGAGAGAGAGGCAATGCACATTGGACAATGAAATTGGACAGGGGGGATACCAGCCTTAGATACCTATATTTATGTGTGTTTGTGTATTATTTTCATGACGACCGGTCTGGCCTAGTGGGTAGTGACCCTGCCTGTGAAGCCGATGGTCCTGGGTTCGAATCCCGGTAAGGGCATTATTTGTGTGATAAATACAAATATTTGTTCCTTTGTCATGGGTGTTTTCTATGTATATTAAGTATGTATTTATAAGTATGTATATCGTCGCCTAGCACCAATAATACAAGCTTTGCTTAGTTTGGGGCTAGGTTGATCTGTGTAAGATGTCCCCTAATATATATATTTAAATCATCTGCATTGTTGGAGTTTGGAGTGACATATGGTAATATATGTAAGAAATTCTTAAAACCTTGATTTTAATTGTATAATTTTCAAGGTAAAAACGGAAGCCTCAGAATATTTGTGCTCCTCCCACTTTAACGTTCCCTAAAACTAGGCCATGATGGTGATTCTGGTTTACCAATTTGTTACGGCTTTGATCTGGTTTTGATACGACCATAAAGATCGTCGCGCTGGTGCTTGAGAAATGAAGTGAAAGTCGTGCATGAGCAGCGCGCCAATCACCAAGACGATTGTCATGGTCTTGTCAAAGGGGGTTTTCAGAAAAAATGGTACCATTTACATTTTTTTCGAAAATCATCAACTTTTGGGTTATTTAGACTCAGAATCACGAGTACAATTGAATGAGACAAAGAAAAAAGTGTCCCCAGTTTTTCATACAAATTTTTGGTGTCAGTTTTGTAACGGTCCATACAAAAAGTATGGGAATACGTGTTACAAAACTGTCATTTTTTTTAAATTGATAGACCTCGTGATTCTGAGTAGACATAACCCAAAAGTTGATGAATTTTCGAAAAAAGTAAATGGAACACTTTTAAGTGAAAAAGCCCCAAAACCATAACAAATTGGTAAATCAGAATTGCCCTCCAGGGAAATAATGTTTGCATTGTAGTAAAATTCATCGTTTTTTTTTTTGTTAAACAAAACAGAATTTAATTCAGGAGAACTTGCAAATGAAATTCAATCTAAGAAAATATTAATTGTACGCGTCTTTTGTCTCATGTACAGAGATCGGACAAATTTGCATCATTGCTCGCAATAATGTGGACATGAGTCCAAAATTTATTAAATAATTAATCATTTAATTAATTTCTTACCTGAGGTTTAATTTTGAATTTTGGACTCATGAGGGCATGAGTAATGAGGGCATTATTGCGAGCAATGACGCGAATCAGGCCGATCTCCATGTAGATGTTAGTCAATTAATATTTCTATTTCTATTGTTTTTTTTTCTAATTCATTATAATAATTATTTTTAGGTTCTTTGCTATCAAAGACTGGTTTCTGGAGTACCAGAACTTCACTTACGGCGCGCCTATCAAAAACCTGCGTGCTGTAGGCCACTACACCCAGATGGTTTGGGCCACCACCCACAAACTCGGCTGCGGGGTCGCGCGCTGCAGCGGAGGGCCGTGGGGACAGTTCTATAACTACGTGTGCCATTATTGTCCTGGGTATGTATATATGTTTCTTACTCGTTTCATTGATTCTTGAAGAACTACAACTTCATATTCGAATTTCTCTGCAACTCACGCATTCAGCAGCAAAATTCCATGGCCAGTTTAGAATGAATTCCCTGCAATTTTGCAGCTCTATGTACATAGATTCTCCAACCAGTTTCTAACACTCGTCCAGTATGATAGGTAGGTAATAGGTATATATTTTTTGTATAGGTTACACAACTACTTTATCAAACGATTATGAGATTTTGCACTCCATGGCTAATAATATCAGGATCAATAGAAGTCCTTTTTAGGGTTTCGTAGTCACCTAGAAACCCTTATAGTTTCGCCAGGTCTGTCTGTCTGTCCGAGGCTTTGCTGCGTGATCGTTAGTGCTAGAAAGCTGCAATTTGGCATGCATACATAAATCATACATTGCAACAGAAAAAATAAAAAGTACAAAAAAAAAATTAATCCTCCCATACAAAACGTTTTTTTTTTTTTGCTTTGTCCCGATAGTGTGTGGGGTATCCTTGGATAGGTCTTTCAAAACGAATAAGAGTCCTCAAAACCATTTTTTGACATAGTTCATATTTTCGAAAATATGCGCTACGAAAGAAAAAAGATATGTGTCCCCCCCCCCTCTAACTTTTGAACCACGAGTCCAAAAAATATGAAAAAAATTGTACTTAATAAATACTTTCAATGAAAACTATAGCGAACATGATCGGTCTAGTCGTTTGTGAGTTATTGCAAAAAATATTATTTTCTTAGTAAAACGACGTACTTAATGTACAAAGCGCTGCAAAGGTACTCCCTTATGATACTTACTATTCTTACTAATAGCCGCCGTTTGGCCTATTTTGACAGAATGGTAACTACGAAACCCTACACTGAGCATGGCCCGACATGCTCTTGGCCGATTATTTATTTAAATACTTAGATATAATTTCCATAGCACATGAGCACATATTGACATTGATTTGTTCGTTTTTTCAGTGGCAACATCGAAGGTATAGTACAATACCCGTACCGCGTAGGCCCTCCCTGCGGAGACTGCCCCGACCACTGCGTATCTGGCCTGTGCACTAACATGTGCATGGAAAAAGATCATTACTCCAACTGCGATGAACTGGCAGGCATGAAGATTCCAGACTTATGTACGCAGGGTGTGTGCAATGCTACCTGCGCTTGCCAAGGGAAGATACATAAAAACTACCCGTTTGTCTAGAAATACGTATGGATGTAGTACAAAGAAGTTTTAACATTACATTTTGGTCAGTTGATAAGTTATAGAAGCTCCAGCATTTACAGTATTAATTTCTCTCGTAAGACGTTCACGACGGTATGGGGTCGAAAGACATGCAAAGCATGCTTAATTACTAGGTGTTAATTAGGTAGACACTTTAGACAGGCAGTCTCTTGCTAGTAAGGACGATTTGACTCGTCTAATTTATAAACGACTCTCTTTTGTTTTCCAAATTAATGATTGCTTCAGAAACCTACCATAGGCAACCTCACAAATATAAATTCATGCTGTTTTTGTTTAAGTCTCTTATATATTGATTAAAAAAAAACCTTATTCAACCTAATTGAATTGCGTAACGAAAGTAGCCATAAACATTTTACGTGTGTGACTGATTTTCATTATAAACAATGGTATACAATCAATAGTTGAGGAACGAACGTCTTAAATGAGTTTTTACATTTTATTAAATCCTTCGTTATGTACCTTACGTAATGTTTATTATAGTGTAAAAATATCTTAGGTTTTATCTAGAAACAATAAGTTTAAAGAAATAAATAATTATAAATCATACATCACATATTTATATTTCATCATCTCGTTTGCCTGCCCTTATATAAATTCTGTATTTTACCTTTTTTTATAGTCCAACTAAGTTATGTCTTAACTCTTAATTAATTAATTAAGATCAACGTCAATACGTCCAAATCCGTTTGCTGGAAATCCGTCCAAGAGCGTATTTTTCTGATAAGTACCTATACTATTGTTAACTTTATCGAAAGAACAGCGATTGCTTTTAGTTTTTAAAGTCATTTGGAGATGATACTTTACATATAATAATAAAAAACGCTCGTGCACGGATTTTTCCGCAGATAAATTTGGCCGTATTGACTATAGACATAAAAAAAGATATTACAGGAAGTTTAAATAAATCGTTTAGCTACGTGCGTAGTAAATAGCTAAACAAGAAAGGATCAGGGAATACCAACTTCGTCGGGCGTAGTGAGTTCGGGGTAAGGTTCACGACACGCTGGTTGGCAGGTGAGTCAGCAGGTGGGGTGCGCGCTGGGGCGGAACGTCTCGCAACGGCGTACGCGCATGTTCCTTACGTTATTAAGGTTGGTTTACACTTATGGTAAACATAAGCCACTATAACTTATAAAGGCATGGCGATATTCAGGCGCGAATGTACATCAGAGGCATCTAAGACACGCCTCATACGATATGTATTCGAAATATCTGTGGTTACTATAATATTTAAAGTGTTATGAATATTGGCTACAGGTATATAAATCTTATTTTGAAATGGTATGTTATTTACTGTTTAGCTTAGAATTAAACTACTAAAAATACTTATAAAAAAATTATATTATAAAATGTCAACTGAGATCAACAATGGTTCGATCCTTATGCTTGTAGGTAAGGATGTCGTAATATTTGTATAAATGCGTTAATAATGTTTAACTACTGATTGTCATCTTTCAAAGAGATACGAAAGTGTGGCGTAAACAATTAAGTTAACGTAGCAATTAAATATAGCAACAAACTATTAGTTTACCCATCGTAACCAGAGCAGTAGTGTAACAGAAGACAACTGTTATATTTATTGGGACAAACGTACAAGGAACTTATAGTAGGTACCTATGTAATGTTGGAATTCTTACATGATGTATAATTTCCATAAGCCCTGGATTGCTAGAAATTCTGCCGACTTCTGAAGTTATCACGTAGTTAAGGTTTACATATATGAAACTTTGATTATGTAAATATAAACAAATGCGACATGAGCGCGTGAGCAGTGTACGTGCACTATCGTTCAAACGATTACCTTAGGATTCAAAGCGATTCGCATAAACGTACCGTGTTCCCGACTGACCGAGCAACATGTTTCCCACCCCCACCTCTCCGACCCAATTGTAATGCAACGGCGGGCGCTCCGTCCGGCGCGGGCACTCGGGCATTGTGCTGCCGGCCTCCGCACCTGCGTCGAGCGCATGGACGCGCCATGGTCTGCGATCACGGCCCGCACGGCTCATCGCCTCCCGCGCGACGCAAGTCTCTCCGCCGGCTCGCCTCCACACGCGGCTTCAAACCTCGCCCCGCCAATGAATACGGCTGGATACGCGTTTTCGAAGGTCTCGAGCCTTTCGCCGTCGACGCACCCAGCAAACTTGTGAAAGTTACCCTCAACACCACTGTCGAGGACATCAACAAGGAGCTCGGTTTTGGGGAAGAACTAACTTTATGGTCTCAGATTGGAGGGGAAACTTCAAGGAGATTGGAGATAGACGAATTTCCTTTAAGGATTCAAGAGCAATTCTTGGCGACTTGTGGGTGGAAATCTGAAGCAAGGAGGTTACGGCTGGCCGTTGATCCGGAGTTGCGGCATTCTCTGCGATGGTGCGCGGGCCCGGCGGCGCGCTCCGGTGGAGTACGGCGGTCTGGTACCATTCACGTGTTGAAAGGTCACGTTTTTCCACAATGGAAACCAAGACCCGCACACATTATTGGCTCTCGGCTTCACATGCATGGTGAGACTTAAAAAAATTTATTTTATTTAATATGTTAATGATCTTTTTTTAGGATATAACATTGACTGCATAACAGTCAACATTTATATTAAAACTATTATATGTTTACTTATATCTATTCCAGGGGCAGCATGGGAGGTTATAGAGCTAAGTGGTGGAAGTATCGAACTGTGTCAGCCCAAGGCCCAGCGACTGGTGTTATGCTTGAAGCCGCGTTGTCAACGCAACGGCGTCGCCGGCGACAGCGCCATGAATCACCTGTTCCTCGGGTTTAGCACTGTGTGGGAGAGGAATCTGTGGTTCAGCTGGCTAAAAGAGGTATGTAAATGCCTAATCTCAATCCATATAATCATTTACGAGTGTCGAACGCAGTTATTTTTAAACGTAAACAAATATTACCGGCTATCATTTGATGCGAGTAGGTATAAAAAAGAAATGAAACTTTATTACCGTTTCCTCAATAATGTGACTAAATGAAAACTATTCCAATCTTCTACGAAATGTAACTAGAGCAAATCTTGCAGTTTATGTGGTTAGTTCCATTTGCTCTGTGTGCAGCGCAGACTCTCAGCAGATGATTGGCATTTGATTCCGGTACACTTCCCAAACTAACGAACCGAATCGTTGTCATAACAGCGTCAAATTGGTAGAAATCACCCGATTATCGTGTAACTTTTGATACTATAATACATACTTTACTTTTATATGCTTTAGTCAGGGTGTGCTGGCTCTGCCTAAATCCATAATTATGTAAACGTTATTTAAAACATATTGGTTGCGTGAGTTCACTCAATCTAAAGCTACATGCGCGAGAGAAGACATGCATTAATATTCATAATTAAAATGGTATTGTACTTAATTGGTATCACTAGATTATTATCCTTCCGGAATATAGGTATAGTATTATAACCAAAGTAATTTCAAATGTAATGAAATATTGCCTATCACGATATTTTGTCTAATTACTAATACTTAGGTATTAGGAGGTATGCGTACGGAAGGAAGTGAAAATGATTATTTATTACTATATTAGAACGTAGCTGAAGTTCGCACAACCTTGGAAAGATTCGTGCACTAGGGATCATCTGTATGACTATTAATTATACCTTAACATTGCGTCAATCAAGCAGTTTTTGCTTAAACTGTATTGTTAATTGAGCAGCAAACATACTATCTGTTCTTTGAACAGACTTAGTAGGTCACATTGTGCTCTATGCTATAATTATTGGCCACGTATTTGAATTCAGGTAAAAGCCAAGGTTAAATTAGATTAGACACTTTGAAATGACGCTAGCTAGTATCGGTAATCACAAATCTGTGTGGAAAGTTTTACATATTTAGCACACAAAATACTCAAGATATTTATTGCAGATAAAAAAGCATACACTGACAGCAACGTCCACATGCGGGTTGCCAATTTAGAACGTACGTTGTAAAAGACGTGTAAAGTCCAAGAAAGTCGTTGCTTCGAATTTGACAGCTAATGTTGTTGTGAAGGTAGGTGACTCTGCTTGTAGTGGTTATCAAAGTAAACTTCAACCATTCAGTTACCACAATATGGCGTCGAGTAGCGCCATCGCCATCTACTTCAGCTGTAAAATAGGGGGCGCGATTTTTTTTTAAACTTTACATCAACAACTCTTAAAGCATAAGAGGAACCTCCTTGTTGACAGTTTTTCGACGTCGAAAAAGTAAATAAAGCAGAGGTCTTAACTACCAGTTAGATGAGATACTATAGCGTACTTGACCTTTGACTTAGAAAAACGGACAGACTAAACTTACCTTGAACGGACACTGAAATTGAATATAACATTAAAATACATTAACTAAGCTTGAATGATGCTCAATTTGACGATGCATATGGTGGATAGAATATTTTAAATACCTGATTTACATGACTAAGTTAATTATCACCATGTAACAAAACTAGCGATTTTTATTTATGTAAAAAGTATGTTAATTAGAAGTACCGCGCATGTCGCCCTGAGATGTCACGGTTGAGATGTCCGGACCGCGAGCGCGGGGCGGCACAAGGCGGCGCTTGCGCACAAGTAAAAAGTCACTCCAAACAGTCGCATTCCGCATTTCTCTTGCACAGTCTTGCACTAACTGTTTCCTCAAATGTTCAGTGATTATTTATATGTGATAACAACAGGTGGTTTAGTTGTGTTTGTGATAGTCAACAAATTCAAGACTATCTTAAAACAGTCCTTAAATGTTGCGAATATCTACAGTACCTATAATAATTTTCGCTTGTTCACATTAGTGTTTAACAATCGACAAAGGACTAAATGCCATTTATGCCAGTAACATACTCGTGATCGGAATAACGATGTGGCAGACAGGAATTCGATGTCTTTGGGAATAACAATGCTCTCGAGTTCGTTCGCCCCATGATTACGTACCGAAACTATTACAACTGTCGCCTTTTGAACTGTCATCTGAATGAATTTAGTTTCACAAATTCAGACAAATGAGTGTATTTGAAAGTTTGTGATGGTGGAACAAAACACGATGAAGTTTGACGATGAAGAGCCTGACAGTCTCGACGTGTTCAGTCAAACAAACGGAGATGATGACTTTCTGGATAGTCTCGAACCTTCCACTTTCAAGGAGAAATACGATGCGGTAGGTACATCCTGCATTTTAGATCCTATCTACAACTGCAGTACCAGCCGTCTCTTAAGATAGATAGGTAATTGAATACTTTGTCTAATATGGCAGTTCCTTATTGCATAAGAACAAAGAGGACAAACAATCGAAGCACTTATCTTTTACCCGAAAATAACCTATATGAATACCAAAACAGTAGCTATGCACAGACAATAGCACCACTGCATACAAATATGTACGAGTATGCAGTGGTGCTAAGCTGATAACTTTGCTGACTGTACTACTCGGACTAACTTAAGTCTGATATCCTCTATACTTTATAAACACACTAGCTTAGTAAGTAGGCATTTTTCGTACTAGGTAGCAACCCCTATAATATTACACCCACTAAGGGGACAAATTATAGGATTAAACCGTATCTATCCTATAACCGTATCTCTAGGTGTGTTGCAAATTTAATTGAAATTCGTTCAGCCGAATTTGTTAGCATCTAAACGTCTAAAGATACAAACTTTCATATCTATAATTACATATTAATAGGATAGGTACAGTCAAACCCATTTATTCATAAACGCGATACAAACCTCAATTAGCTAATAATCGTTTGTCTTTGTCTGTCATACTGACTTATGTATTTGTAAGAAAGGGAAAAAACATAATTTAACTAAATCAGGCCCGTAAAGTTTTATGAATAAGGGGGTAAGAATGTAATTTTGTGACAATGACAATCAGTCTGTAAGTCGCTAGGGACCTCATACTATTGTCACTGTAACTACCCTATTGATACATATTAATCTTATAATCATTAAGTATTATTGTTCAAGGGTTCCCTCAGCACCCAGCCGCCGAACGTCCTCGACCTGAGCGGCGGCGGGCGCACGTCGCTCGGCGAGGCGCTGGCGCAGCACGCGACGGGCGCGTTCACGGTGCGCGTGCTGCGGCTGCGCGCCAACGCGCTCAGCACGCTGCCGCCGCAGGCGTGGACGCTGCGCGCGCTCACGCACCTCGATATCAGTGATAACAGGATAAAAGAGCTGCCGGAGGAGATATGCCAGCTTACACAGTGAGTATCATTTTCTTATTCGGCATTTTCCTTTAGGACATAGCCACCAAAAGTCTTCGAACAAAACGACGACGGGCTGCGAAATTTGGCGAGACACTGACGTAGGTAATAAAAATTCATGTTGTTATTTTTCCATGATAAGTTTCACTTTAAAACATTGGCTTTATATCCTTAATAATAGTTAATAAAATTATATCCTTAATGCTCAAAATAAAAGTTAGGGTTTAGGGTGCTCAGATGCCCATCGTAGGATCTCGGATCGGTAAACCCGAATATTAGCAATTTTACACTACTCATCAATACTCATGCACAGGACGTACCTACTCATGTTAAGATGTATGTACTTAGAGCATTTAGTAACTGGAGACGCCTTGGCTGTCATTTTCTGTACAAAACAGTCTACCGAATTTTGCGGGGGAGGGGTACGTCAAATCTATGGCTATTTCTGCATGATTTGTACGTAACGTACAAAATAAAAGTCATGTCAGATAAACGTTAGTCCATACAAAAGTTTGCACAACCACGCACAACTGGCACAACTGTGCAAGGTTTTCGGCAGAGGAGTAAGCTCTTAAAGGCGACTCCGGTTCTTAAATGCTCTAAGTGTATGTTAACATAGGTAGTTATTTCTAAAAAAAGAAGAACGGCGCTGTCAGTGACAGTTTTAACAGGAGAAATAGGTTCGCTTCCCTTAATGTTATTGAATAAATATTGCTATCATAAAGCAATCGATTTATTTTAAGTCAATATATATTTTACTAAAACACGCAGTCGACATAACAACTATTTCGTATTTTTGTACCCTCCTTTCATTATTAAAATGGTGTAACGTAACAAACATGTATGCAGGGATGCCAAGCTAATAGCTTTGCTGACTGTACTTACAATAGGTGGGTGGATTTCAAAATCCAGCGAAAACTTATGGTTCGGTCTTTATAAAAAAAACTAGTAGGTTGTGCGAGTTGCAACTTTTTTATATGTTTTTAAGAACTATTATCTTCATGTTCCTTCAATTACCATCTCCAATAACTTAATAGTTTTTTTTATATAAAATGTTTTATGTGTCTAAAATCATCACCGTCGACCGGAAAAATCTGAACCTTTTTGTTTGCAGTGAAAATTATAGCATACCTATCGTACGATTGCGATTTTTCTTTTACTTATATCTTTTCCATGTTGTTGTTTAACACATGAAAAAATATGCAATAATTCCTTCACCGAGAAAGTACATTTAAAAATATTTAAAATTTTGTCACGAATATTCGTCAACACCGTCATGGTAATGTCAATGTGAGCTTATCTCGGTGTATGAACAACGAAATACCGCTAAAGGTCCTTGCCCTATTTTTCACTTTAGTATAGAATGCCAAAAATGATTTCACTATAAAGTCACATCACTGAATCGCGAGAAATATTACGAACAAATTTGTAAAACGTAGTTTGTCACAACAGAGCATCATCACCGTTATGCTTTGGTTTAAAAAAGTTACAAATGATATATTAGAAATAATTACTGAAATTAATGGCAAACTACATGAAGTTTATTGTGTAGCATAGACATTAACTACTATTATTCGTATTCTAGAAATAAAAACAAGAAACTCTCAAGTCGTCAACACCATACCCATCATCACCGGGAAAAAAAGACGACCGGTGATGATTTCATGTGTATGGTGATGACGGTTCTCAGAAACTTTTCTAGTTATTTTGCTATAATTTATTATGAAATTAAGCTGTATGTTTGAAAAACGTTCTCTATGTCTTCTAACACTATATAATGTCTACCTTATAAATGTAGAATAAATGTAGAAGAAGATATAACTATTTCTTTCACACTAGAGGATGCTTAGTTTTTAATTAACATTTTGACTGAAGTAGGCAAAATTTAGGTCATTTAGAACTTAGAACATACAAATGTTTTTTTTTATATAATCTAATAATGTAAATCGTGCAACTTAGAGTCTGTAATTGCATGTTAGTCGTGTTAAAACAAAGTATTTAAACAAGCAACATATATTAAGTTTTAGGCGACCATAGGCTACGGTACTGGCTCACTATCGTGATGGCTTTATGTTTTTTGATAATATTATATTAATTGATGTATATAATTACAGCAATTAATAATTATACCATTGGGTAGTCACCGGACCCAATACCTAACATTTTGTAACTTATGACATGCATTACAAGTAGGGGTCTTGCAACTTATAAAACACTGATTATATATTCATGTTTAGCTATTAACCAACATATATATGGATTTAAATCATTATAGCTATTTTTAAAGTTAATTAATAAAACAACAAAAATACAAACTTGTGCAATGAATCAAACTATCAAAAAAAAGTAATATATCATAAAAATTAAGCTCATTGGTAAGCCAGTAATTTTATAATATGACATAAATACCAAGTTATGCAGTAGATAAAAGAAGATGCGGGTTTAAACTGATAATAAGAGTACAATATTGTTAATATGATTTAACATTGAAAAAACCCAAAAAAATAAATGAATACATAAATTGCCTATTTCGGAACATAAATTATTTAAAATTATACAATAAAAATACTTGTTATATATTTATTTATATGAATAAAATGTATTTTTTAAAATTTTCTAAAAATAATTTATGTAGCTAGTCTTATGTTCAAAAACATGTTATTTGTAATGTTTATTAAAGTTCTAAAGTCTTACAATTAAAAAAAGTTTTTGTTTTTTTAATACGTTTTTAATACATATGTAAATTAGTTCCCAAATCGTCATTACCGTACATGCAGTGTCATTACCGTCTATAAAAGAGTCATTACCATACCATGGTTGTCATCACCATCTTGCGTTTTTATTTTCCGAAAGCGATAACTTCAAATATAAGCCACAAATGATTGTATAAATACCATACATATCCTCAATATACAGCCCCCCATTACTTTACCCAGCTAGAATCGTGTTAAATTAAACATTTAAAAAAAAAAAATTTTTGTATGGTGAATTTTTTTGTGCTGAAATCCACCCAGGTACACAATGTGCTTTCCACAATGTGATCTTAGAAAATTGCATGGCAGTTAACACGTGCAGTGGTAATAGTAGGTGCTATAATAAATACCTATATAATTGGAGACATAACGCGAAACTTTCCATATTAAATTCTAATTAAAAGTTCTCATTAGCGGCGAAAGAGAGAGCTATGATTATGGCAGGATTTTTTCAGACGTATTATGTATATACCTACAGTATACACCTTAATAAGTTTAAACATTATCATGGTCGACTTAATCTCATAAAGCAGAACATATAACTTGACAAGTGATATTATTAAACGTATTCATCTGGGTTTCAATATGTCGATTTATTTTATTACTGACAAGTATGTCATCACGATGTAGATAGGTAGAGTTAGAACAAGAAAACACTGCAGCGGTTTTGATAGCTCACGCAGTGCAAGTGTTATTTTAAATGTCAAACTTCTTGAAATTATGACGTATAAATAACACTTGCAATGTGCTATCAAAATCGCTGTAAATTTTCTTAGTCTAACTCTAAGTACGCAACGTTATGTCAAGGCATAAACAAAACGCACATTGATTTAGAGGCGTAACAGAATGAGCACACGACAGCTACACATACTTATTTAAGTACGTACGAGCATGCCTAAAATTGTGTACAATTTACAATCTTGTTCCTTAGACATACATTTCCAAATTCAAAACATATCATTAGAGGTGCTTGTACATCATGGGCTACGTTCTGTAACGCTCGGTTGGCGGTGCGTGGCCAGAATCTCGAGAGACTCAGCCTTCGGCCACCGCTGTTCACATTTTACTACAATATTTCTAATAATCTTTATTGGATGGGGTTTCCGAACAAACCTAAGTAAATACATAGTGGTTGAAAAAAATACAAGCGATGTAAAGTCCTAGAAAAAATCATGCCCCCGAGTTTCCGATTTTAGTAAATAAATAATGTAGAAGCCCTGTACGGGTACATTGTATACTACAATATGTAACTTATGTTTTCAACAAAAGTTCATATTTGACAATTCAGTGACCTTTAAAGTTAAACATATGAGGCCTACAGCGCCATCTACTTCAGCTGTCAAACTCGAGGGCACGATAATTTCTTATACCCTTTGCAACACACGTATTTTATTTTCATTAGAATAGATAATAACAGAAGTCCTAACCTACAGTGATAGGTGTTTACTAAGATTGCACCGTTTTCATAAAAGCCATTTATATTATAACCTTAGGAATCGGTTTAGAAAGAGAATACTTAAGAGGCTTTAGTTTAGCCAAAGACATATGTAACTTCGTATAAGACGAATAAAGTCTAAGGACGTGCCTCGGAATTCAAGTAAAAGTCATTCTCGAATAGGTGGCGCACACACCTTTAGCCTATCCTCGGCTAGATGGCGTGACGACACCGTTTCATATTTAACAATTTTCACACATAGATATCAGTGAATGAACATGGATCAAAATGATATAAAAATTATAAAATCATTTATCCATATATATACATTTTTTGATAACTTTATACGTTTTCATCTTGAGTTTTAGTCGTGTGTTGATAGATGGCAGTAAATTTACAGTGACTACAAAATTTACAATGACAGGACCCCTCTATACTATCTATTCTTTTTGGTTTAGCTATGTGTAGGTAAGTAATTATATGTACCTACTACTACATATTTTCACTGTAGTGTTAAGTAATTTTAAATTTACTTGCAATGTAACTTGTGTAATAGAAAGCATTGTTTATTGTGCCTACTGTCTTCATCGCTGCATTGAAGCGTGATGGTATTGTAGCGTTTGTGAGACTACACATAGTGAATAAGCCTATTTTTTTTTAATATCAATATTCAAAAAACCCTACGATCGTAGATTATTTGTCACTAGTTGACTAGTCACACTCTTGAGCCTAGGAATTAGTTTCGCCATGTCTATCTGTGTGTTAGTCCGTCAGTCAAAGAGTAGAAAGCTGTATTTTAACGTTTAAAAAATTAATCACACCAACAAAAATAATAAAAAATCTTAATAGGTAATTGTTTAGTTCTGATTTAAACTTTCACGATTATTAAACATTATTATTATTGTAATTTAACAATTGTTAAGTTACAGGAGTTCGAATATTTAATCTAAACTTAATCCTCAATAGTAAATAAGTACTTATCATATCACCATGTTTACAAAAGTATATCAAATTAATACACCACAGGTATATGCGTTCAGCTGTTAGATGTTTCCGTTGTGTGCTAATTTTTTAAGTGAGTGCTTGCGTACGGCACTGGGGCCTATCTCCATCTGCTCGCCGGAGCGTGCCACGTTCACTTTGCCTCAGCACAATCCAACCCTGTGTTAGCTAACATGGCCCACAGTCAGCAATGTACCAAATAGGGACTGGACAGGACATATTAAACCAAATCCTTAAAATACAAAAAAAAATGAAAACATTAACCAAGACACAGCTCGAGCAGTTCAAAAATCGCGCAAGTAATTTGTTAAATGTTGTCCTACCTCTTCATGTTCTCTTATGATTTAAAAAATTGCATTTGACTATTAGCTGAAGACATGATCATCAATGATATTGCATGTTTTAAACAAGTCGAACTGCCTTTATCTTAATTTTCCATTACTTTGTACAAAATTTATAACTATTGTTGTACAAAATCTCAATATATCTATGTTTACGTATATGTAGGTACTAGCTGAAGGTACCTCCTTAATCCTTGAAATTTGAATGGAAGACGAGTTACCGCAATTATTTGATGGTATCAAGGCTTTAGTTAATGATTATTATTAACAAGAGAAGGATGAACCACCTTCGTCCTATTACGGCTTCCGTGTATTATACGAATCAGCAAACGCACAAATAATCAAAACGTTGAGAGCTTGATTTATAACTCACTACTCTCGGGTCACACTGAAAGTTTTTAGATATTTAAAATTATGCTAGAATAAGAAGCATTTAATTTTGTAATACCTACTCAAAGTCTTTGTCTATTTTTTTGAGGTAAAATAATTTTATATGTAGCTATATTTATTGCCAAATTAGTTATTACAAAGGGATAAGGTGCAAAAGGGTTAACAATGTGTCTTCGACGATGTCCGTACGTTGCATATACCATTGCCATTGTTTTTATAGATACTTATCCCGACAGTTTGAAGTTTGTATGTCCGAAGTTGTTACGACCTTAAATCCTCAAAAAGCGTTACAGACTTTCTCTGTGATAATCCAGTAACTTTGTCAAATTTTGTAACCTGGCTCTTTTGCGTCAAATCCGGTAGTTCTGATATTTTGCAGACTTTTATGTTGGCCTAATGAATAATACAAGTTTGTGACTTCGAGCGCCGAACGCAACTTTGTCAAATATCGAAAAACCCGCGAGAATTTCGGTTTTCTTTTAGATTTGGGCGATTATAACCCTAAAAGACTAGTTTTTGATAGTGCCTTCTTAGGACGTTTTTAAAGTGGACTAAATTTGCTACAATACGAGACTAGAATTGTCTCTGTATATCAAGTAGTTTCCGAAATAAAACTTTTCAACATTTTCATTTTTTTGAAATTGTGTTCGTAGGGTAAGTATGTGCAGTGCGTATGCACTTTTGTCTCAGGCGATGCAGCTTGGCACGATTGTTCCTAAGGTCAAACAAAGCTGATTTGAGCCGGTAGACAAGAGATCGTACCGTGCCTACCCCCCAAAAACGGGGGGGAAATGGTCGGCTCCCCAGGTGCAATCTATGCTATATTTCTTCCTGCTCTTAGCAACTAGGGCAAGTTATATATCATTTTCATATAATTTAAGGACGAGCACATTATATTCATACTTTTAAAACGCCAAGTTAAGTGTTTTTTTTTTACATTTTTAACCTTCGACTTTGGCCATAATTACATTTCTATGGAAATCGTCACTCAATCCGCTACATATTTTTCCAAAAAAATGTATGACCGCCTGCTTCGAAGTGATACTTTATAGAATAAGGAATCCCTAAATTATATGAAAATGATACATTACTTGCCCTAGTCGCTAAGAGCAGGAAGAAATATAGCATAGATTGGACCTGGTGATCCGACCCTTGCGCCTCCCTTTTTGGGGGGTAGGCACGGTACGATCTCAAGCTATCTGGCCAAATCAGCTTTGTTTGACCTTAGGAACAATCGTGCCAAGCTGCATCGCCTGAGACAAAAGTGCATACTCACTGCACATACTTACCCTACGAATACAATTTCAACAAAATGAAAATTTTGAATGGTTTTATTTCGGAAACTACTAGATGTAACATTATACATATTTTTTTCTACAAACTTTCAGTGTTGCCCACAAATTCCGGCCGCAATGAATCTAACCGAGACTGAATAAAAATAATTTAACTTATTACCATTGTAGTTTCTCCTTGTTTACGCCCCTTTGGAGGTCGAATCAATATTTTTTCAATTGCTTTGATTGTAATTAACTAATAGGTAACTGATTTTCAATGAGGTTTGACTGGATACAATTTTCAGCCAAAGGCTATAGGTATTTATTTTGCCTATACCTACTTACGAGTATAACTAGTTTCGTCCAAATTTGTTGTCGGGATAAGTACTCTGTGTAGGTCGCTAACTAAAAATAGGTACCACGTCTTGATTCAGTATTAACGATTGTAGTTTGAATTTTTAAAGAAATTTTGCAAATAGAAAGTTGTAGTAAGACGTTGTAGGAGAAGTTATCAACGTATTTTTGGCCCTGCCCGTATGTATTTGGATATTTCCGCAATTCAAGACATTTTATTCGTAAGCTCGGTTTAAATTTCCAATCATCCTGTTATGTACTAGATTTGTACTGAAACGACAGATCGGTCGGACTAGTCGAGACAATTTAACTGTTATTTTAGTATCTGGAATACAAAAACACTTTTTAAGTCACGTCTAACTTCCTGCCTTGTGAGGAGAGGTAGGTATGGCGATTGGCATTAACTTTAAATTTTATGACTAGTGACTGTGAATTATCAATTCAGACCCCGTTATCAGCGGTGAAATTTTATTGAAATGCAATTTCAATAAAATTGATCAGTCAATTTCATAAATATTGGTTAAACTTTATTTTATTGACAATTCCATTTAAATTTTCTTGATGCGAACAATTACCCCACATGCGTACTTTTACCTAATAGCTTGCGGAATTTTACCCGCACGGGCGGGGAGTGAGTGCCAACCCAATTTTCAATAAAATTTCACCACTGATAACGGGGTCTGATTATCATCCTTTAAAAGTGCCTAAATAATGAAAACTGCTATGACATCCAGTTTTAGGTAGCATTGAAAAAGTTTTTAAAAGACAGATACGAGGAACTTGTAAAAATAGTAATCTCGTTTATCTAAGAATAAATCGATCTTAGCATTTACTAATGATCAATTTATCAAGCTGTAGGTACCTAATCTCAGTGTATGAGGTTTCGGGCCTAGCTCTTTGTTCATTGATACCAGAATATTTTACCCGGTTGCCGTTGGTGAACCAAGTGGTGGGTCGTCTGCCTCGCTACTGCAATTATTGAAAAAAAACTACGCAATAACTGGTAGGTAGAGTCATGGTATAATAATATACTCCGCCTGGTACTCCATTCCGAGATTCGCGTATGACCTAACTGACACGCGCCTACGTCATCATGCTGTTTACAGGTTCTCAAACTTTGAAATGTGGGAGAATTTTAACCAACGGTGAAAATTATTTTAACGGCATTAATTTTAAGTTATTCATGTAGAAACATAGTAAAATAAAACAAATCTAATGTATTAAATTAAACTTTATTTACCTACTATACAAGACAAACGTTTAAAAAACTAATTCACAGTTACACATTAATTACCAAGCTTACGACGTGAAAAGTTTGGAAAACACTGCGACTGCTGACACTGAGCGAGAAGGAAATAACAATTAACACGCGTTCGACAAGGATGACGGTCAGGGCATGAAGTTATCTAGATCCGAATTGTCAAATGTGCCCAGCGCTATCCTGTGTTGCCAGTAGTATAAACAGAATTACCCGAAAGTCTGAAATTTCTTTCGTGAATCGGAAGATATTGCTAACGAGTAATTAAAAATGACGTGTTATTGTAAAATTTAAGCTAAAATACATATAAATGAAAATTATAAAATTATAAAGAAATATTTTAACTTATTAACCATAGGTATAATGTACCCATGTAACATGTTATGTTGAAATAAAGTGGCAATGTTATTGTGACGTAATCGCGTGTCACTCTGGGAATGGAAGACCATGTTTTATTAGACCATGGGTAGAGTAAAAGTATTCAGACTAGTTTAACGATACTTACAGAAAACTATCAATCACCAGGTATACACGGGAAGGTACAATAGCTATTTCGAAAGGGAAATGCAAAGCCACGTAACGAGCCAAAGATCCATAGCTAAGTGGTATTGCATAGATTTATTAAGAGATAACCTGAACAACAATATGTGGGTACCTATGTAATGGTGGAGGCATTGCGTCTTGTTGCTAAACGCGTGGTCAGTGGGGCGACTCGGCTGCCTCCGCGGTCAGTCTAGGCGCAACTCCGCTAAAGCCAGCACCCAAACTTTACGTTAATTTAAAAATATAATAAACATGCAGTTCATTTTTATCAGTGATCATCGATTCTACTATTCACTGGTGGCAAAAGCGGTCCAAGTGTTGATAGCATAAGTGATGGTTGGCATGTGGTGCATGAGAGGGTTACTACGAGTACGTTCTGTGTTGTTTATAACCTTTTTGAATCGCCAGTGTTACCAGTGAAAGAAAATTTGGTGAGTGAGATGTTAGAAAGTGTAAAATAAATAGTATAAGAAAAGAAAATGTTTACATATTAGTGTTGTTGTAATTGTTAGTTATTTTAGTTTTTATTTTAAATAAATAAAGGTATCTTGTTATTTCTACTTAAATCGCATGTATTAAATACCTGTAAAAGTATTTAATACATTACTAAACTGTAATATATATTAGATAGTAACTTAGTAACGTAACATCTTTATATTTCATCATCTTGTAATTAATTTTATATAGACTATAGTTTCTACGAAATAAAAAATAATAACATACCTAATTAAAATGGCTTTCAAAAATAAATACAAACTTTTAATTTCTTCAGTCACGGCCGGTGCGCTTATGGGCCACGATTAACATACGAGTGTGATATGTTACAGTCGCCGCAAGACGTGAAACTTCTAAACAAAACCTATTGTGTTAAGAACTTATGCAATACAAACAAAAGCCGACTAAACTAGCTGATAAAAACTTAAATCTACAGCCGATGATAAATTACAGCATGATTCTGAAGATATATATGTTTGTTCAACATAATATGGATATGGATCTAAAGTATACCGCCAGTCTGACTCATTTTTTACTACTCTTTGAGTAACATGGTATGCATTTAAGGTGACAAAGAAAACAATAACTTACAGGTTATCTAAACAGAAGAAAACTAATAGAAAATTGGCCCTTATCACGGCAAATCACACAGAACCAATAGGTATAAGTATTTGTGTATAGATACACTGATTGAACGTGATAATTGCCAAGTATGCGTGTGGGTATTTTAATAACTATTAATTAATTAACGCTAATAACGCTTAAGACAATTAAATGCATAGGTATGATAGAGTCATCATTTTAATGATTTTGCCAATGTTGTGTTTCAACAGTAACACTGTAACAGGAAGGCTCCTTCGATAGCAATCTGTAGCGTTTCAAAGCGATTTCAATCTTATTTATAGATGGATATCGAGTTTTGCCTCACTGCCGGCTTTCAAGAGCGTGTATGCGCCTACACGTCAATTATTTCAAAACTAAAGTTCAATGAACGCATTCTCTTCATGCAAATCTAGACAAACTTGCAACGTAATCGCAGTAGGTAATTATTGCGGTATTTTTCTTTTCATTCATGATATTCTAGTTGGAGAAACTTAAGGATGACTCACGTTAGAACGGGCCGTGTCCGGACCGGAGCTTCCGGCGCATCGTTTTCTATGGAAAGCGTCACGTGATCGCCTGTCAAGTCATAGAAAAGTAAGCGCCGGAAGCTCCGGCCCGGACACGGCTCGGTCTAACGTGAGTCATCCTTTATTGTGATTTGTGAACATCGAAGGCAAAAGATCGCACGCTCGTTCACCCACCAACAAGATGAACCGATCAAGTCAAAGAATCATCGTCTTCCAAATTCTACACGTACAATTCTCCTTCCTCCTTTGAAATAATCGTATGCCTATTCCAGATTAGAAGACCTCCAAGTAAGCGACAACGAGCTGCAATCTGTAGACTGCGCTCTCCGGCTGCCGCGCCTCCGCAACCTCGTTGCGGCACGGAATCTCATTACTCATTTCGGGGTAAGCTCTGAAACAATTATACATGTAGAAGGCATATTTACAGTTTGGTTGTGATAGTCGGCATTCAAATATCAAATCCATTGAGGCCCCAAATGAACATGATAATCCAGCACAGCAAACATAAATTAAGTACCTACCCTACGAGTACGAAATCTACATTTTTACCCCATACAGCTTGAGAGGTAGTTATAGTTATACGCAATTGTTCCACAGTAAATGGTATCAGTAGCTAACCTACGCCTGATCGCCTCATCGCGTTGTGGTCTCAGATCTGACTTGAATAGGGTTAAAGATAGGGATTCTAGTTTAAGGAAAATTTCTATTTAATTACTTACCTATCTATATACAGGGCAATATATAACGTACTTACCGTACAACTACTTTACATTGCATTTGGTTTCTAGCTTGATCCTATACCTTATATTGTTTTTTTTTTCATATTTTCCAGCACATAGAAAGCGCACATATGGGTCCCGATGACAATAAGGAGTCCAACTCACCGCTCACCAGCGTCGACCTCCGTAACAACAACCTTAAGGGCAGCATCATACTGGGGAACTATGAAGTAATACCATTTATTTTATTTTACACAATAGTACTAATAGCCAGACCTTATAATTATGACATAGCAAGACCTTACAATTATGAAAATTCGTTAATCTTACATTAACGCATTTTCAGTATCAAAACGGTACAAGAGGATCCCTTATTGTGCGACTCTGTCTGTCTGTCACATTCCTAAATATCACGGATACTTCTATTTTATTTGCTGTTTTTCTGTAGAACAGAGTACCAAAGAAAAATGTATTAAATAATTATAATTGTCTTTAACGTTTTAGCATCTGGTCAGCCTGGATGTGTCCAACAACTCAATCGAAGTTCTGATGGTGTCAGCACTGCGCGGTCTGCGAGAGCTGTACGCTTCCAGTAACATGCTGCGACATCTGGCTCTACACGGCGGCTCCCTACGTACATTGCGAGCACCACACAACCGTAAGTACTAATACGAGTATAGTATAGTGGAGTATATTCGCAAGAAGACCCGCTACGGATAAGGGTATTCTAGCTGCAATCGCATCATTACGTGCACTTCAGCTCGTTCGTGGTGCTCTTGCTGTGGACGCTGCTGGAAAGCGGAAACCATCGCGAATGCGAGCTTCTGGTCTAAGGGTGTGATAATTCAGCGGTTCGGGGGTAGCTGCCCAATCTTACGTCTGAACAGGAGTCGACTTCATAATATTTAAATTTTATTTATTGTTGTATATGTGTAGGTATTTTGTCTGTAAGGTGGGCCTTAGTTGCCTGAATATAAAGTGAAGTTCAACAGAAATTGCAAATAAAACTCCACTTTAAATGGTATTTGATTTGTTTTGTAAGTCACTTTGTTACACTAGTATTACTCACACGCACCATTTACCATTTGTTTCTGAAATACGTAATGTACCTAATAATAGAAATAAGTAAAAAAAACTTTATTGGTATGCATACGTAAACTGGTAACGCAATGCATAGTCATAAATTAATAACTTTTATTATTGCTGGTAATCAGAGTTGAAAAGCCTGTCGTTATATAAATATTTGTATTGATGTTACCGAGGTTTGTTGAATAATAATTGAAGCTTATATTAAATAACATCCACCAACCTTTTACAGTTCGTTAGTCTGTTAATATTCGGATAAAACCATCTTGTTTCAAATAAAATGTTAAATGTAGGTGAATACGTCATTATTTTACTTCAATAACTGTCAATGCTAGGTGCATACCTATAGCAACCTATAGGTAGGTAACATGTAGACACCGTTAAACTATTTATTCATAAATAAAATCCATCAAATTTTCGCAAATCAGTACCCTCTGTAGAAATTAATTCAAATGTAGGATAAGGACATCAACGAACCGAGTAACCAAGAACCACCCCTTTTTAAATTGATGAACAAACCGAGCAATTTTAGTCTTAACTATTTACTAGCAAAAAGCAGAGCTTTGTAAGGGCTCGCGGAGTTTTTCTACCTACATAGTTATAATTACTAAGGTAGTTTAATAAGAGATTCATCTTAAAAAACCGGACAGGTATCTTTTTTTCCGATAACTTAGAAGTTTGAATTTTTCACAGCTTTTAAGACCTTATGCTTTAATTTCAACTCGATACATCCACGCGTTCCCGAGATAAAAGGTCTTAGTAGACAGACGGACGGACAAAAAAGTGATCCTATAAGGGTTCCGTTTTTTCCTTTTGAGGTAAGTACTGAACCCTAAAAATTATATGATGTGATATAAGGGCTTCTGTCCGTCGCTACCTTCTGGTCCCGCTTAATATGAAATACGAAACCATCGACACGAGAAGAAGAAGAAGGGCTTCTGAATATATTTAATACCTCAAATCATTTTCAGACTGTTTGTATTATATTATATCAATAGGTACCTACTTACATTAAATTCCTCGTACGAATATATTCTTGTTTCCTACATTTCAATACATTACGTAATCTATTATAAGGGAACCATCTATATCTCGATGTATCCAAAACATCTCATATTTTAATGCAGTTTAGTACAGCTTTTATGTCTACCATTCTGAAAGAAAGAGAGGAGCTTTCTCTTCAATTGCTCAAAGGTTAACTGGAAGAGATCCCTGAAAGAGATACATTCGCCTTTGTACTATAAAACTTTGTGTGTGTTTTCATGTTTTATGTTTCTTTTTGTACAAT
The DNA here is from genome assembly GCF_910591565.1 of Cydia splendana. Taxonomy (NCBI): domain Eukaryota; kingdom Metazoa; phylum Arthropoda; class Insecta; order Lepidoptera; family Tortricidae; genus Cydia; species Cydia splendana. The sequence goes on along the minus strand of NC_085964.1, from coordinate 10,618,029 downwards.
AAAGTGTTTTACTACTACTACTACGAGTACTACATCTCATTAAAATGTCAAAAGGGCCCCACGTGTTGGCTTAAACTCCGCGCACGCCTTACAAATGTCCGAAGCACCTATAGGTTCTTGATGGGTAGACATGAATATGGGCGTAGCGATGTGACGACCCCATCGCCTGCTGATAGACCAGTACAATCAGTCAACGCAGGGCAGTTTATGGAGAGCTGTTGGGAAGAAACATTCCCACTGCTCCTGGGAAGTGAGAAGTTCTACCACCCGATATGGATAAAAAGGGCCCTCTGCCTCTGTCTTGCTTTAGCCGGTCGGCCAGAGTGGAAAGCGACATCCATTTTGACATTTAAAACAGTAAGACAGTAATATCGCACTGCAATACTGCTGCTGACTGCGATATTACTGCCGACTATATTACTGCAAATGTAAATAATATTAATTAAAAACGCCTGGCAGCGATATCGATTTCGACATTTGCGCGCTGCAATACTACTGCCGAGTGTACCGACTGTATTATAGCTAGTTTGTTAGTGCACGACACCTTGCACTTTGTGACTATGCGCTGAAACTTGGCACAGTTGATTCTTAGCTGGTCATGAGCAGATACAGACCGGGAGACCTCGAGAGCCACGTCTCATTTAGTGGGGGGGAGGGGGGGAAGTTCGACGCCGCCGCGCTTCACTTGGAGCAACATTTCTCTAAAACTATACCTATTAGGGAATGTAATATATCATTTTCGGATAAATTAAGGATGAGGAATCTAGTTTTGGAACAAAAACAATGCACTTTCTAACAAAAAAAAAGCATAAAGTAGAAAAGACTAAAAAACGTATTTTTGATTTTTTCATAATTACCAATTTTTTTTTAAAGTATAGCAGGAATCTGAAAACAAAAAATACAGTCGTAAAGCTACACTTATTACGTTTAAGAAAATATATAGTTTAATATACAAAACTGTTGATAAATGGGAGATAAAAAATAATATTAAGCGTGGGCCAGAGTGATCTCAATACATAATATTATGAATGTGGGAAAGTTACTTATAATTTGTTCTACAATCGTTTATTTTTTAATAATTTCGTAAATAACTCGTAAACGGTAGCCCACAGCAAAAAAATATCTTTTACGTAAATAATCTGTTTAAGATTTCTTATAAAATAAGTGCTCCTTTTTTTCGCTAAGGTCAATATTAAAAAAAATATTGAAGGGAGAAAATAAATACTAAGGTCCTCTTTTTTAGTCATTCGTAAATAACTCGTAAAGGATGTCCAATAGCAAAAAATATTTTAACACAAGAATAATTAGCATAAAATTTCCTACAAAAAAGGTTATTCAAACTTTTTCGCTAGGATCAATATTTAAAAAGGGGACCTTAGAATTTATTTTCTCTCTTTAATATCGTTTTTAATATTGATCCTAGCGAAAAAGTTCGAATGACCTTTTTTGTAGGAAATTTTATGTAAATTATTCATGTACTAAAAATTGTTTTGCTATTGGCCTTCGTTTACGAGTTATTTACGAATGACTAAAAAAGGGGACCTAAGTATTTATTTTCTCCCTTCAATATTTTTTTTAATATTGATGGTACCGAAAAACAGTAGTACTTATTTTATAAGAAATCTGAAACAGATTATTTACGTAAAAGATATTTTTTTGCTGTGGGCTACCGTTTACGAGTTATTTACGAAAAACAAGAAAAATAAACGATTGTAGAACAAATTATAAGTAACTTTCCCACATTCATCATATTTTGTATTGAGATCACTCTGACCCACGCTTAATATTATTTTTTATCTCCCATTTATCAACAGTTTTGTATATTAAACTATATATTTTCTTAAACGTAATAAGTGTAGCTTTACGACTGTATTTTTTGTTTTCAGATTCCTGCTATACTTTAAAAAAAAATTGGTAATTATGAAAAAATCAAAAATACGTTTTTTAGTCTTTTCTACTTTATGCTTTTTTTTTGTTAGAAAGTGCATTGTTTTTGTTCCAAAACTAGATTCCTCATCCTTAATTTATCCGAAAATGATATATTACATTCCCTAATAGGTATAGTTTTAGAGAAATGTTGCTCCAAGTGAAGCGCGGCGGCGTCGAACTTCCCCCCCCCCCCCCCACTAAATGAGACGTGGCTCTCGAGGTCTCCCGGTCTGTATCTGCTCAAGACCAGCTAAGAATCAACTGTGCCAAGTTTCAGCGCATAGTCTCAAAGTGCAAGGTCCCCATACAACGGTGTGCAGTAACAAAGCAGCTATTACTACCGCAAATGTCAAAAACCCTGGCAGCGACATCGATTTTGGCATTTGAAACAGTAAGGCAGTACTATCGCCCTGCAATACTGCTGCCAACTGCAGTATTACTGCCGACTGCATTACTACCGCAAATATCAAAAATCCTGGCAGCGATATCGATTTCGACATTTGCGCGCTCCAATACTGCTGCTGACTGCAATATTACTGCCGACTACATTATTGCCTCAAATGTCAAAAACCCTGGCAGCGAAATCGCTTTTGGCATTTGAAACAGTAAGGAAATACATAATAATATCGCGCTGCAATACTGCTGCCGACTGCGATATTACTGCCAACTGCATGCATTATTGCCGCAATATCGAAAGCACTCACGTGTGATTTTAACCGCCATAGTAGTAAAAACGATTATAGATTCAATAAAAAAATAGTCACGTATTCACTCATAATTAATTATTATTACTAATAGGGTATTAGACTGTATTTAAAATAAATTATTTTACACCATGCATGAAATAAAGCACCAGAAGATTAATAAACGTAGATATCAGTTATTTTTAGTCACATTTCTATTTTAAATCCCGTATAAAACTATAAAGAGTAGGTAATTTGATTTTGACGTCACATGCTAGTGTTTCATGTAAATTCCTTAGTAGCAAATCGTTTTGACAGTTCGAAAAAAGAAACTCATTTGACTAGTAGTCAATTACCCAATTATACTGAGCCAAAAACCCAGCGCATTTTTAACGGAACAACCTTTAACCTTGTTACTACTAACGCCATCTGTTAGGAAAATAAATAACCAACATTAGGCCAACAGATGGCGCTAGTAGTAATACACATTATTGACCCTTTTATTTATTTTTTATGTTTATAAAGTGATATTTTTATGTTTGATAACACATCTAGACATGCATTTAAATTACTATGTTAAATCTCAAACCTAACAGTGCGATAGTTTTTCCGTAAAGTGTACCACAAGAATGCATAATTTGTCGAATAGTGATAGGGCTCGCTTCGCTCGCCCTAATAAGTACCTACTTATGTAAATAAATGTAACTTAATATTATTGTATGATTTCTTTACAGAACTGGAAACATTGACGACAACGGTCCCACCCATAAATTTGGTAGAATTAGACGTGACAAACAACAAATTAAAATCGCTACCCCAATGGCTTAGCGGATGTTCCGATTTAACCACACTCCATGCAAACAATAACCAGTTAATGTCTTTGCCGGAGCACTTGTTTTGTAGCGAGCTATCAAGCTTACGGAGTCTTCACTTAGCTCACAACAAAATCTCGCACATTCCATCAATGCCAAGACTACGAGCGCCATTGAAGGACTTGCTTCTGCACGATAACTGCATACAATCTCTACCGGAAAATTTTTTCTCAGTTTGTGACAGATTGTGCGTTCTAAATCTCTCCAACAATAGACTTAATCGTTTGCCGCCGGCTAGAGGTCCATCGTCTCACTGTCTTGAACGACTCTATCTAACTGCAAACTGTTTAACGGATGAAGTGGCAGAAGTTATTATTGCTTTTCGTGGACTGCGGATATTGCATCTTGCCTATAATTGTTTGACAGTTCTCCCCGAGAGTTGCATCAACTTTTGGCCGGAGATAGAAGAACTTGTACTCTCAGGAAATGGATTTACGAGACTTCCAGAAAATTTACCGCAACTTAATAATGTAAAGTGTGTCAGAGCACATTCCAACAGGCTACGCTCAGTACCTATGTTTGCTTGTAGTGCATCCGTAAAAATTCTTGATTTTGCACATAATGAATTAGACAGCATAGACCTGAGACTTCTTGCACCGAAACAACTTAAGTTCCTTGACATATCGTGCAATAAAAAGTTACAAGTAGACCCTTCACAGTTTAATGCATACAGATGTCAAAGACCTTTGAGTTTAGTCGACGTAACTGGGCGACAATCAGGGGCTTGGTCTCATAAAAATAATTATCATGAAGAATTAAACGGCTCTACCCCTTGGACTACTGGGTTTTCAGAATGTCCTAACAAATCTCTACAACTTTGCTGTGCGCAAATAAGGTTGCCATCGTTTTGTAATAAGGAGGGTTTCTTCGCGGTAATTGACGGAGAAACTGACATTGAAGTTCCGAAAATATTGCAGTCAAGTTTGCCGGGGCTCCTGTTAGAAGAAAGATCAATAAAAGAAACTGTAAGTGAATACATGAAGTATGTGGTTCTTTCTGCACATAGAGAACTGAAGGAAAAGGGACAAAGGAAGGGGGCTTGCTTGATAATGTGTCACTTATCACCGGTAACCTCCCCAGAGAATGGATTCGGACACACGCCTATAAAGTACAGCATGAGACTAGCTAATGTCGGGGATACGAAAGCTGTTTTGAGCAGACGGAATGGACCTCTAAGTCTTGGTATTGAAAATAATAAACGTTTGGGGTATTCAAGTCGGTATCCTAATACAATACCAGACCCTGATATTATACAAACAATTATAAAGGAAGATGACGAGTTTTTAATATTAGGTAATGGAAACTTTTGGAGTGCTATCAGTGTAGAAACTGCCGTATCTGAAGTAAGAGCAGAGCGTAATCCAGTTCTTGCTGCAAAGAGATTACAGGACTTGGTTCAAAGTTACGGTGTTGAAGAATGTATATCTGTTCTTATAATACGATTTGATACCGGAAAATCAGATGTTGACATGCTAATGAGAGAATTGAGACAAACTATAAATACAAATAAAACAGTTTGTAGACCTGACTGTTGTTGTTCGCGCTTGGACCCATGTTGCCATTCGGCTACGCCACCTAAACCGAGCAGCGACCGTTCTTCTCCGAGTGGCCAAAGCGATCGTCCTCCGAGTGAATCAGTGAGCCACCAACACTACGCCAGTGTGCGCTCGTCGCAGACAAGAGCTTCGGAGAGGCGAAGTTGCCGCGGCGGAGTAGCCAGAGCTATACGCGTCCGGGTTGAGGAAGAAAAAGAAGATGACCACCGAATCGATGAACCGCCTAACCCGGAAGAAAATTTTAAGTGTTGGGAGTATATGTTAGAACAAAACACACAAATGCTCTTTGATAAAGAATTGGATAATCTTTCCAAAGGAATAAGGTCGAATGTGAGTAGCTTAAGGAATTTAAAAGGTTTGTCCGGTAGCAGTCCACAACTGCATCTAACAGGGAAGCAATCAAAAGGAGTTCCGTTTTTGTCGAAACATTTTGGCAGCGCTCGATCTTTTGGTACTGCTTTAAAGCCAGATCTTCGGTTCGGTTCTGGAAGAATACCAAATGGAGGTCCTAACGCTGCTTACTTTGGATCCTTGCAGAGACTGATGCCATACAATATGGAGTATGATTTTGCTGTGATACAAGAAAAAACCGCACAATCCCAAGACTCACTGGACCTCGAAGGTCGCATGCAACAGTACTGGGGCGTAGCCACGACCGAACTGTAAGTTGAGTAAATTTTGTAAATAAAACTTCCGAAGTTATATTATAGTACGTAGGTATAATTCATGTATCATAGTAATTTATACCATTAATTTGTCGACTAGACTTTATTTTGCACAAAGTATTATATCACTATCTTAGACTTAAAGATACTTGCCGACTATTAACACTTATTCACTCATATGTACAATATGTTATATAGTTTGTCGAACATTGAATGACGCAGTAAGTAATTTGATAATAAAATAATCTTAATAAATAAATACTTAAGTATATCGACGTCTTTTATTAGAAATTCATATTATACATATTGTAACATCTTAAAAATATTTGAATTCTAATAATTTATTTACAGAATACCTTGCTACTAGTAAGGCGATTCAAAATGCTTATTTTGTGCTCACATTTGAGGATACATCCATCACACCACAAAACACCACAACATGCAAAAACCGTGTGACACAAAGTGGTAACGGTAACTGTATCCGTAATTTACTTCAAAATCGTAAACCGTGGTATAAGTTGGCATGATTTTTAGTGTTCATGTTTAAAAAACGTTCATTTTGCTTAAAGTATCCAATTCCAGTTAGATCCTTATCAACTTATTGGCATCTCGTCTCATCGTCACGGGTCAGTCGGAGATCACATCTCCCGCTTGACGACGAGCTCGAGCGGCTGCGCGAGCGCGAGCGGGGGGTAGGGCGCGGGGAGCGGCGGGGGCGCGGGCTGCGCGTGCGCCGGCGGCGGCCGTCGCTAGGGGAAGCCTCTGGAAATTAAACCATAATGTCATGTAAAGACCCGTAACCTTTGACACTAGTAAAATATGAGTTGCTTGGAGTATTTTAGGATTAGTCAACCTTACAACTTGATATCGGAAATATTATATGATAAATTAATAGTAAAGGACTGTGTTCAGTCACTTACGCTTAACAAAAATACCAACTGAACATGATTATAATCTAATACCAATACTTAAGAATTGACCGCTATATCACATTGAATTGAGTTCGTGTTCAGATTAGTTTACAGTAACGGAAATTCAATACACGACCATATTTATCCATTTAAGTTTAAGCAAATTCTTCCTCGCATTTAACTAAATTCGGTATATTACATATTTTGATAGGTCAGTTCAAGAATTAGGTGCGCTATCGCTTATTACCAATATCAATATTTGTTACACAACATACAATGTCCACTAATTTAAGACATGACATCTTAAGAGATACCTACGGTGAGTTAATCTACAAAATCTTAGAATGTATTTTATTTCGGTGAATCCTTATCAATATTATCGGCTTATAAGCTAGGTGCAGTGCGTATTGCGTTTACATATAAAATGGCAGTCGATACTGGGGGTTACTCGGAATCTTGTTATCAAAATTGTTTTGATTACAGTCTAGTAAGTATCTTTTTTTTTACTTCTGTCATGTCCTTTGTAAGATAGCCTATTTAAGTAGTAAAGAAGATAAATTGGTATCGATAAATATAAATTAACAAGGTCAAAACGTTTAACAATCTGTGACTTAAACCTTAGCTATAGGCAGTCTGTCTCATTTGCCTAACAAATTTCAATTCAATCTTCAATTTGAAAAGTATAATCCCATCCGGAAGAAATCTTGGAACTTCGTATGCATGTAGCTTATATAATAAATAAATAATGCCTATATTATACGAGTATACGTCCCACTGCAGGGCACAGACCTCCTCTCACGCACGAGAGTTCTTGAGCTAAAGTCCCCACGGGGGAGGGCGGGCCGTAGAGGTTACCTCCCGCAACTGCTGATGATGGGTTACTCAGGTCCGATACGTGAGACAGTAATTTACCTGGGTGAATAGTGGTGAGGCTCTCCGAGCCACGAGTCGGGGGAAGGCGGGAAGTCGGGATAAGCACCAGCGGCTGGAGACGACGAACTGCTGAGATCCGACGCACCGCCCGCGCCTATTCCTGCGCCACTCATGGCTTGACCTGCAATTTGACATTATTATATAAGAATAATTATTCTGCAAACAATGCACTTAAATGTATAATTGTAAAGGCCCCAGTACACAGTGGTGAAGGATGGGCCACACCACGCCGTCGTCATTGTGTACAGGGGGCAATGGTATACAATGGCGGACGACTGGCCGTCAGTTGTCAGCCGTGGTGGGCAATCGGGAAGTTGTCGGTTTTTTTGGCACACTTCAAAGGAATCGTGGCGAACCGTGGCCTGTGGTGTTCACACAATCGCCATTGTTTGTTTAGTTTATTACTGACAGCTTGAATTTTTGACCGCTTGATTAAATGTTGATAGTCCAAAATGTCATTATCGTTGATCAATGACGAGACTTTTCAGTTTATAGATTTATATCAATCAGAGCCTGCAATTTTGATTTTTTTTTGATGCACCATTGTGTGAACATCTACGTGATATAGGCCTACAGTTGCGCATTGCAAAGCATGGCTTGGCATGGACCATCCTTGACCACTCCCATACAACCATTTCCAGTCGCCGTTACGACGCGGTGTTGACACATCTTGTGTCGACACCGTCTGTTTCGGTCACAATTCCAGTCGCAGAGTCGTCGCCGTGTCGACACAGTTACCAGAAATGGGGAAGGGTCGACACATGACACAAAGTGACATAAAGTGTGGTCGCCGTGTGCACACATTGTTTCGGGTTTGCGACTACTTTATGCCAAAATCATTCGTTCATTCGTTCATTTTGTTCCTGTCAAATGGAAACTGTCAGATGGAAAAATACTTAAATAAAAATAAGTGACATTAATACGCCATCTCTAAAACGGATTACAAGACGTAATTATATATTGTTTGGATTTATATTACAATAGGACTTAAATTATTATGGGAATTAAACTGCTCGAGTGATTTGATAAACTAAGTGTAATATAATCAACGCGCCACCACATTGTTTTAGTTTAGCCGGAAATGAAATTGTTTACTTCTCAGTGCCTGTGTTCATAACTATATTATTTGAAGCATTTTTAGTACTTCGATGCGTATACTATACTTAAATAACAGAAATAACGCTTTACATACTACGAAACTTGTTAATTATGATGTATAAATATGGTTTAAGGCTGAGAAATATTGCAGTCACAAAGTAGTTGCAATGTTTCGACTTTGTGTCGACACTGTGTTGACACATGACACGCGCTGTCAAAAGTAATAACAAATTTACTAGTATGTCACTGGATTTGCAAAATGGCTCCTTGTGTTGATTTGTTTTCAGATATTCTCAAAGTGTAAAAATGCCGTGGTCAGAGATGGGCATTAATCGATTAACTGTTTATTCGACTAATTAATGGAATAAAAAAAGTTAATTCTCAAATTTTAATCGCGATTAGTTTAGTCGACCTAACATAGATTGAAATTGAATTAATCTGAATATTAATCGAATAAATTATCGATTAAATCTCGATTGAAAGTTGACAGGGGGCCATTTTTGTACGTAAAAATAATAGAAATGTCTTGCATGCAGATGGTAGCAAAACACTTTGTCATAAAAGTCGAGATGGGTGTCGATATATAGGTTTTAGGGAGTGCCAATTTCGAAAATAATGACCATTTTGGAATCCGAAATGGCGGCCATGCACTGTGTCATAAAAGTCGTCATGGATGTCGTTTTATACGTTTTAGGGGGCCCCAATTTTGAAAATGATGACCATTTTGGAATCCAAAATGGCGGCCATGCACTATGCCATAAAAGTCGTCATGGGTGTCGTTTTATAGGTTTTAGGGGGCGCAGATTTCGAAAATGATGACCATTTTGGATTCCAAGATGGCGGCCATGCACTATGTCATAAAAGTCGTCATGGATGTCGTTTTATAGGTTTTAGGGGGCCCCGATTTAGAAAATGATGACTATTTTGGATTCCACTTTTATGACAAAATACGTAGCCGCCATCTTGGATTATAAAATGATCATCGTTTTCGAATTCTGCACTCCCTAAAACCTATAAATCGACATCCGTGACGACGCAAGTTATCTTTATTTTCAGATCTAACAAATTGCCACAGAATACAAAGGACAAAAAAGAAGCGAGGAGGTAATGAAACAAGCAAAAATACAGATGATTCCTCGACGCAATTGGGTGATTCTTAAATTGTGTCCAGATTTTTTTTGTCATAAAAGTTTTTATTTTTCACATATTACTCTCACAAGTTCCGTGACATTTTGACCTTGTAATTTTTTAAGTAAATGTTTTTGTTTATCTATGAGGATCTCACTAGAATAGTATAATCAAGGTATGTTTATATTTGATGAATGAAATAGTAACGCAAAAAAAAAATATATTTGTGTCTTATATTCCTGCCGAAGACTTTTATTTTACCTTTTCCTTCTACACAAGTTTGGCCAAGTAATAAGAATTTAGGGCTCTCAATTTTATTTTGACTTCTACAACAGTAAAGCTACGAGGCCATGTTTGGTATCGTTTTCGTATAAATTCGCAGTACCAAATTTAGTTAAGGTATCACATTGACACCATTCCGAAGTAAAAACATATAAACTTATTAAAATACTTTCTTTTAAACTCCTCTTCACGCTTAAACTGCTGAACAGTTTTAATTTAAATTTGGTACACATATATTTTGAGTCCCGAGACAGGATATAATAAGTTATCTCAAAAATCATCCTTTAAAGGTGTGAAATGAGGTGTAGGGGGGAATTCAGAATTGACTTCTTGAAGTTAATACTGTTTAAGTTTAGGTTTGAAGTCATGTTTTTTCATCATTTTTAACTAAATCAAAGATGTAGACCATCCCAAATTTCATATAAATCGGTTCAGCGGTTATTGATTTCCCATACAAATTTCCACGCCACTTTTCACACCTTCAAAAGATGATTTTGGTTATAAGATCTATCCTATGTCCTGTTCCGGGACGCAAACTATTTCTATACCTAATTTCAACGAAATCGGTTCAGCGGTTAAGCGTCAAGAAGAGTTTCAAAAAAACCGGCCAAGTGCGAGTCGGACTCGCGTATTAAGGGTTCCGTACATTAAGTCCGACTCGCGCTTGACTGCACATTTCTAATAGGTTTTCCTGTCATCTATAGGTAAAGAACTATTTTGTGTATTCAGACGGACATACATACAGACGCACGAGTGATCCTATAAGGGTTCCGTTTTTTCCTTTTGAGGTACGGAACCCTAAAAAGATTTATTTTTATTTTGTGGAATGGTGTCAATGTGATATCTTAAATGGATTCAGCACCCCAGATTTATACGAAAACGATACCAAACACGGCCTAGTACCTTCACTGATATAGATATATCAAGATAAAATTGAGAGCCCTAAATAAACTTTCAAGAGCGGATATCTCAAAAACTATTCAACATATCGAAAAAATTGACAGAATAAACTTGTAACAAATTAAATTAACTTTCATTTTGTATAAGTGGCCATGTCGCTGAGATGCATAGTTTCCGAGATATAATCGAAAAACGGGAAAATGGGACCTTCAAAGCCCCCTCTCTCCCCCCCGCTCAAGGGCTACGGCCGGGGACTTTTGATATGTTCACCTCCTAACTTGTCAAACCGAGTTACGGAGTCAAAAATTGTGTTCCGAGCATTTCCCTCTACAACTTTTGGAGCATTCGTTGCCTGACCTAAGTAGCTTATTGAATTTCTTTAAAAACTTTTCTGTAAAGGGTTGACGGGTGTTGGGTGTTTATATGGTTTCGGTCGATTATTATCATTTGCATTGCCCATGATGACTTACTAGAATTACGAGCACACGAGACACTAATAGTAGTTTGACAAACCTTGGTTTTCAAGAGGTATTTTATATTGACATTTGCTGTCACAAATTTGCTGTCAGATTTAGTCGCAAACCGCACGCAAAGTGCACACAAATGTGTCGACACCTTGTTACGGAAAAGTGTAGACACGGCGACGACACTTTGTTTCGAAACAATTCTAGACACATTGTGTGGACTCTGTTACGACACATCTGACATTTAGTTACCACTTTGTGATTCTGCGACTGGAATGGTTATATGGGTGTGTACTGGAACCTTTAGTTCAACGCTTATCATGCTATGAACATCGTCGGAATTGCACGAAGGAATTGATATTGGGCTGTAGCCGCGCGCTTCAGTTGACGTCTTTGACGGTCAAAAGGTTGACATAATTACATTTTACGAGTATATGAACACCTATTTACTCACCAATATTAGTGTAAACGAGGTGGTCTGGCGGGTAGTGGTAGTGTGGATGCGGGGGTGGTGAATGCGCGCGCAGGTACGGCGGCGTTGCGGCGTAGCGCGCGCCGCCGGTAGCGCCCGCGCCACCGCCGCCCGCTGGCGAGCCCTCGTCGCCACCCAGCGCTACCGTACTATAGCTATCGTTACTGAGATCTGAAAAAAATAATTATTAATGTAAGCTATGTTATTTTATTAAGCTCTCTGTCTATGGTAATATTAGGCCAATCTTTCCGAAAGATCGTACCACCAGATGGTGGACTTGAAGATGCCAGAAAGAAAGAGATCGAGGCCTTTGCCCGGCAGTGGGATACAATAGGCCAATAAAAAAAAAAGGTTAAAGGTACATAAGTAGAGAAGAGAAGAAAAGTCTGAATTTCCTGGTATTTAATGTGTGTTTAATCTTTATTAAAAAATAAGTTAACTTCAGTTGACTTTAATCCATCTACACTCATATAGGTTCAGTCAGGTAAAATTACCCACATAAAACAATGTTGCGCGCCAAATGTCTTTAACCTTTCCATTAAAAAAATTTAATGTTTCGATTGCGAGTTAGTCCTGTATAGTATTTACCATGATGACTAAAGGAATCCAGGTCTATCTTCAGCTCGTCTTTGTCTAGCAGCCGCTCGTGGCGCGGCGACCCGCTGCCGCCGCCTTTCATCGACCTGAAGTACTGCGACCAGCGCGTGCGCCCCGCGTCCTTCTTTAGTCGCTTCTCTTTCGCTCGTCTGCAATTAATAGACCAATTTGGTTAATAATTAGTTCAGGCAAAAAGTGGTTGTGATAATTTATCGCAGTTTGTGTAATTAACTTAGCCCGTAAAATTAGAGTTGCTAATTGCTAATCGTCAACTACTTAGATTTTTTATACCTAGGTATTAATTTTTAAAAATGGAACGTCTTTTTGAAATTGTAGTGGTTGCAAATGTTTACTGGTACTAGTAGGACTAAATTAACACAAAAATTCAATTACTTATGTATGTAATGTATCACTAATGTACCATCACGCTCCGCGATTGTTGCGCCAATGGCTATTAGAATTTCCAATTTAGCAAGAGCCCTGTGGTAATTATGTATGTAACATTAGAACAAATATAATTATGTGTCCAGCAGCATAAATGAATAAAGGGAAAAGGAATGTTTAGTTATAGGTATGTTGGATTTTTCTCCACAGTCACATACTATGCTACTAATATGGTCTACAAAATAGCGCTAAATAGTGCTTTGCCTTTTTAGTCGTAATGTCATATGTATGAATAACTAAAAAAATTTTGAATCTAAAAAAAGCAAAATCATCAAATATTTTAATAGTTAACAATCACAATTGTAGATACTTACAATTTACTTACAAATCCGTAAAAAAATATTAATATGAATATTTCAATAATAACAAACGCACCCAGATCAGTATATCAACACGAACTGCTCCGTAACACCGTATAGAGCATATTTTGCGTGTTTTGTAGCTCGGCGGGGAGCTACGGCCATTCAACAAAGAGCCTGATTAATTAAAGTGCCTCGCAGTTCCCCACGGCACCCCCATTCTATGAAATGGATGTTACCTACGGAAGGCTCGCCTTCCATAGTGCGGGATACGCGGCCCGCGGCCCGCGGCCCTCGAAAATGGGGTTTAGTGCAAGCTATCGGCTGTTGTAAAACCTGTTTCATTTAAGATAGGTATTATATATTTCAACTGTTAAGATAGTCAGTAAAGGGGCCCACTGATTAACAGTTCGCCGGACGGTATCGGGCTGTCAGTTAGAACAAAATTTTGACAGTTCCGAACAACTGACAGGCCGATACCGTCCGGCGGACTGTTAATCAGTGGGCCCCTTAAGAAGTACAAGCACCTGCAGTTCTGTATGCAAGCTAAAACTACTCTTAATATCTGTATTTGTATAACTACCGATGAATGATAGGTACAGTCATTGTATTAAATATCGACACGGACAAAATGGCAAAAAATATGTAGGTACACACTACCTTAATGTACCTGTCGTAGTCAGATCGTATAATCCGCCGTATTACATTACGGCTAGCCGTTTTCAAAAACAGGGGCGTTTTGAAATGCGGCGGTTCGACGATTAGCCGGATTGAATGCGGCTGAATGAGAATCCGCCGGAATTTATTTTGACGACCGGTCTGGCCTAGTGGGTAGTGATCCTGCCTATGAAGCTGATGGTCCCGGGTTCGAATCCTGGTGAGGGCATTTATTTGTATGATGATACAAATATTTGTTCCTGAGTCATGGTTGTTTTCTATGTATTTATATATTATATATATCGTTGGCTGAGACGAAGGCTTGTGTTGTGGGTACTCAGACTCTGAGTACCCACAACACAAGCCTTCTTGAGCTTACCGTGGGGCTTAGTCAATTTGTGTAAAAATGTGCTATAATATTTATTATTTATTTATTTATTATGAGAAACAAAGATTAAGACAGTTTTTCTGATTAAAGCTACGGAGTATTGAGACCCCGATACGTTTCAATTATGTTATTATGTGTTTAGCATAATAGGTTTTTAGGACTCTGCGTGGGCAAGGTCACGATCCAGAGAACATTTTAAATTACAAAACTAATTACAAAGCTAATTGTACGATAGGTAAAACTATGTAAATATTGAGTTAGTATAATTGCGATAATTGTATTTTAATCGTCGACTCCGATTAATCACGGAGCGGTAAATAAGCTAAAGGTGCTCCTTGGGTAATTTTACAAAAAATAACCTTTTGGACGCCAATGACCGATATATCCGCACCGCAGGTTCAACGCCAAAGACTGATTAATCGGTCACAGACCACAGAGCAACATAGACCTACGTGCAATACGTGCATATGCATAATAAAGTTAAATTTCAGTTTTGTCACTTCGGTAACGACCGTGGCGTCCGCGTGACAGCTTTTGTGTTTGACACGGCGTCGAAAAGGTTAAAGCTAATCCAAGTAGGTACCTAATAAGGAATATTACGCAAAACTCTGCGTAGGGGGCGCCACTACCACTATCCATCACAATCTGGAGTCTACCGCGAAACAAGAAAATCGAAATCTCGTTATCTAACCTCTTTATCACTCTTGCATATGCGAGCGATAAAGAGGCAGATAACTAAATTTCGAATTTCGCGTTTCCCTGTAGGCATTTGTTACTTTCCAATAACGCAAACAAAAGTAGGAAAGGTAAATAAATTATAGTACTTATATAGTAGTAGGAATGATTAAGAGGTAATTTTAAATTTGGAGAAAATGCACCATCAGAACAGTTTTTTTTTTTCAAAATTATATTTGAAATTGGTACCTAGGCAATATAAATTTAAACAATGATTTTTTATTCAACTATAACAATATTTTAAGTAGACACCACTAATTATCGTAGTCATCAGAAATAACGAAGTCCACGTGAACTCATAAGTAGGTAAGTGTGTCTGAAATGGCCGACGGCTTTGATAACGAGCGAGGCTGAATGCAGGGCGCGACCGCCGCTGCGCCGGCTTCACGCCCCAACGACCCCGTGCCTTACAAAACATATGATCCCAACAAAGATGCACCAACAATATCATATAATGGACTGTGGTCATCAATTGTTAGGCAAGGACGGTTATAAAGGTACTTACTATAATACACATGCACTTGCACATACATTCAATTTGCAGAGTTTTATTCTGAATATTTAACGTTAGACATTAATGCGGTATTCGAAATATTTAAAAAATATTTATGCTACTTTTATTTTCTCTAAAATCGGCCTCCAAAGTACGCCCCCCGCTACCCAATATTAAACACCCTATAGACTTTATTCTCGTTTAGATGAATTAACGCTATCAGTGTGCAGTCGATAAGCACTTGTTACGCCTGAGATACACTTGTAAGTTTCACTTACCTAAGTAAGGACAAAGCTATTTGTTAGAATGAGATAACGAAACGATATTCATCTCTCATTCTGTAGTTTATTTATCTGTGTCCCTACTTACGTAAGGAAAACTTACAAGTGTATCTTTGGCCTAAGGCTTCAGACAGAGTAATTCGTAGTTAGTAATTTCTTCCATCACTTAATTTAATAAAATTCTACTCTGAAAAAAATATTTTGATCAGATTTTCCGGTGGACTGTGGGATGAAAAAAGAAATAGGTAGAACAAGCAAAATATGCGCATTTCATTCCACGAATGAAAAAAATCCCATATTTCTGTTTGCGGCGATAAAACTTTTACGTCTTGTTAAGTCACTGACCATTTCAAAATCATTTGTGTTAACTCGCTTGCCTGGTTTAACTGTGCAGATATGGAAAATTGATTACAGAACTCACGGACATGCAAACGTTACGGTATATTAATTTATTATGGTTGAGTTGCAATTTTTATCGCTCCGCGTCGCATATCAAATTTTTCGTCCAGCCTTAACTAAAGCAATACAGCACGTGCAATATAAGATACCTGCTATTATTTTAGTATTATTTGTGTATTCCTAGTCTTGTTGATGATGATGATGAGTCATGTTTATATATACCGTCGATGCATGTCGTGGTGTCTCACAATGTGTCATGCGGAGCTTTGGTCTTTTACACATAACTACAGTCAGCAATTCTATTAGCTTAGCACCTTTGGTGACAATTTCCATGCAGAGGGGGTACCTTTTCTCTGCAGCCGACGGTACATGAACGGCCTATACATATTACTTATACCATATCAAAATGTTAATCGTTCAAAGAAATGCGCGATACACCGCCTCGCGCCTATACTAACCCTTTAAATCAACATTATACATTCTGACCTTGCTTGAACAAGCACTCTAACAGCAACGACACTTTCCACAAGGATTTTCATAGATTGACCCGCCTGTCGCCTGTTGACATCCTCGGAGGTAGTTTTCAAAATTGTTTGTGATTCTTACCTGTTTTGAAACCACACTTGCACGACGCGCATGTCCAGTCCCGTGTCCTGCGCGAGCTGCTCTCTGACATGGCGTGCAGGTTTCGGACTACTGCTGTACGCGCTCTTCAGAGTTTCTAGTTGCTTCGCCGTGATCGTCGTTCGTGGCCGCTTACTTGCTGCGTCACCGTCTATTGATCCTTCCCCGCCTGCGCAACATATAATAAATCGATACCAACTGTGTATCATCATAATCCTTAAATACTAGACAAAAATATTTGTAGAAATTAAATGTGACATAAGTAGGTAAAGTCAACGTGGAGAAAACCGTCTATTAGGTAAGACCGTCTACAAGCTCTTTCGTCGCTTTTAACTCTTGCCCTTGTACACATACTCCACTTACAGAAACTCCGTAGAGCAGGAGCGAAGTTCTTCCTTTCTGACTGTGTCTAAGCTTAATACGTATCTATACAAATAAAAGAGTTCTTACTCTATGACGGTCTTTCCAATAAACATTTTTATATGCTGGTCTTCACCACATTAACGTTAGTTAACAAAGCAAAAAACATTATTTGAGCAGAGTTACCTGAAATTGCACAAATTTTACAAGTATTATTAATGGTATTATCGTAGCATCATACGTATAATATATGCATAGACTTTGTAATTTCGTATATGCGATGATGGATCAGTCGGAAAAATTAGGCTGCTATGTTCAGTTACTTGACGTTAAACTTCATTTTTAAATGCAGGAGGATAAAATGGAAGTACTTACTAACCTTTGGCTCTAGCCGCTTCGTAGTCCGGCTTACAGACTAGCTTCCCATCCTCCATCAGATAAAACTCGTCCCCCGTGTTCAGCGTCCGCGCGCACGCCGCGCACGCGAAGCAGCGCATGTGATACACGTGCGACTGCGCCCTCCTCACCACCTGTGTGGGGGGGATGCCCTGCCCGCAGCCCGCGCATTTTGTGCCGAACCGCCTGGGACAACAGCCGGAAAAACAATAACATTATCAACGTGAAAGATTTCATTGATGAGGTAAGATTAGTTTATAGAGAACCTAGAAGGGTTTGATCTCTATTCGTTACGGTTAACACATTCACCGCTGAGCTACGATCGTAGTGCTACGTCGTAGCCGATAACATGGATTTTTTGGTATGTAGCGAAAATGCTTCGTAGATGCAAAACGACAACGTTTCGTGATTAGCGATGAATGGGTTAATGTAAGATAATTTTGTAGATTTAAGACTAGTTAATATGTATTATTTAATTAACCGCTATTGCACAATACAAGAAAGTACAAATGGCGGACTTAATGCAAGACTTAATGATGGACTTAAGGCATTCTCTACCCGTCAACCATTGGGCCAAACAGAAACTTACAATTGGGCAGGTGGTAACACCTACTCCATACCGAGGTTTAAAAATGATTTGAGTTATTTAACAATATCACGATATTTGACGCAGCATAGGGATAACAATCATAAAGGCGGGATTCCACTAGTGTGCGACACTGTGCGGCACAAGCATTTTTGCATAGAATTTTTGTACTGAATATGCTTGTGCCGCACACTGGTGGAATCCCGCCTTAACATTACAATGCTACATGCGGCCTGACATCATCAGAGCTTCTTGCATGATAGTGATCATCTCGTAGCAGCCACGGAAGTTAGTAACAATAACACACAAACTATTTCATCACTACACCTTATAAAACAAAATCACCCGCCGCGTCTGTCTGTTTGTATGTTCGCAATAAACTCAAAAACTATTGAACGGATTTTCATGCGGTTTCTTGAGGAAGGTTTAGGTGTATAATTTGTTAACCCGCGCGAAGCCGGTGCGGGTCGCTAGTTATTTATAAACTTACTTGAAAAAGTCATCTGTACAATAAAGCTGGTTGTTCCTCGCGAAGCACTTGCCGGAGAGCATGGCGCGGCACTCGACGCAGCGCAGGCAGCCCGCATGCCACGTTCGGTCTGACACTTTCAGCACGTATCGGTCCACTATCATCTCGTGGCAGCCGCCGCACTTCGGGATACTGGCTGCAGCAAAATAGGTATTTCAGAGGTGGCTCTTGTCCAATCAACGAAAGAGACCTCTCACCTTAGTTTATAGTTTTGTATGAACGACATAATGATCGTCCTTTCGAACATTTCAACATCTATAAATCTCCAAAATGCCGTTTCGTAAATGTACAATTTAAGCTGAAACTAATTAAATTGAGGTTAGCTCTCTACATTTTCTATCCTGTATTTTTCTACGTTTTATCTACATATTCACTTCACGGAGTATAAAAGATATATAAACTTCGTATAAAGGGCCTAAACTAAAACTAAGCTGCCAGACAATCATGGCAATACCGGTAGGCCTATATAATATGCACTGAAAAGTAGTGAAAATTCCTGAATTATTACAATGAAATCAATTTTATAATTTTGAATAGATGTTAATATAATATACGATAGCAAACATTCGATAAGTATACAATAAAATAAAAAAGTAAATTAAATTAAATTAATTTATATAAATAAAAAAGTTAAAACTGAACACCGAAATAATTAAAGAAAAAAATAAAAATACACTACGAGCAACGTAAACCTATTATTATTTTTATTTAAATACCCGATGTAGTTTTTATTATATAATTCAATGACAGCTGTGTATAACAGAACAGACGGAGTGACGTGAATATCGAACGTAGATAAATTTGCAGATACGTATAAGCCGTTTTTAATTTCTAAGAAATGATATAAGTAGGCAAGGCCCGTCGCCTCCAAAATTTTAACCGAACTAGGCCAAGGCTTGTGTCAATGTATTTCAAACCTAATTCAAATTATTCTTGATTTTCACCAATACAAGTGTTGTCTAAATTGTAATGTTTGTAAATTGACCTATGTATAGTATTGTGCGATACTCACAGTAAGTAAGCACAGCCAGCATCAAATATACAGTGACGGTGACGGTCAAACTAGCCAAATATATCGTCGTAACACACCTATTGTTTTTATAGAAATAAGGATGTGTACCTATCTACCAATAAAAGAAAAGGTAGCTGTAATGTCGTATAAGGAAATCAAGGAGGCGGCCCTGGATAGAGTCAAATGGAGAGAGCTACACCGACAAGAGTCTTACTGCCGTATTCGAACTTCAAGATATTCACAAGACACGACTTGTACTAGATCCATTCTTCTTCTTCTTCCTCGCGTTGTCCCGGCATTTTGCCACGGCTCGTGGGAGCCTGGGGTCCGCTTGGCAACTAATCCCAAGATTTGGCGTAGGCACTAGTTTTTACGAAAGCGACTGCCATCTGACCTTCCAACCCAGAGGGTAAACTAGGCATTATTGTGATTAGTCCGGTTTCCTCACGATGTTTTCCTTCACCGAAAAGCGACTGGTAAATATCAAATGATATTTCGTACATAAGTTCCGAAAAACTCATTGGTACGAGCCGGGGTTTGAACCCGCGACCTCCGGATTGAAAGTCTCACGCTCTTACCGCTAGGCCACCAGCGCTTTTTTTCTTGTTGGATCGAATTGGATCTCTAAGTCATATCCTGGTGCAAATCGTTCAACAGTATCTCCAGAATCGCGCAAATGTCAAATTTGACAGGTTAGATCTTAAACATATCGTTATCGTATCTTGGTGATGTCTAAAAGATGTCTAATAGATGTCTATTTCAAAATCAGAATCGGGCCCTCACTCTTAAATTTACGACGACGACCTATCTACCGATATTTCGATACATCGGTCCTTTTAATATATCGATATTTGGCCAATTTTGCCTTGCCTATATCAGTAATTGCCACTTATATTTTCATAATTTTTAAGTAACATGTAGTAAGTATGACATAAAGGTCAATATCAAATATTTGTAATAATGAGACTAATAGCATTGCGCTAGTTTCCAATAGTTTCCATCCAGCTCTAGTTTTCGTCCACTTGACGGCGTTGCTACATAGAATTGCGTAAAATTTGAATATAAACCTACCTTGCCGTACAAATTTGGACTTATTGAAATCCTTAATGTCTAAACAATAGATCAATTTACCTAAAATGAATAGACAATATAATATCGTAAATAGCGTATTAAAAAAAAACAATTAGTTGCAGTTGGACTCTGCTCTGGAATGACATCCGCTGTGCTGTGCCACACAAAGCGAAATGACATTCACAGTGCTCACTCTCTTTTGGACGTAGTTTAAGGACATGCCCGGGTCCAAATTTGGCAGACAAACTGCATTTCAAATCTTGTGATGAAGCAACGCAACGGACTCTACTACTAGTTAATAGGTACCGAAGTAATCAGGCATAATATAATATTAACATAACAATATATACCCTAATTTTGGTTCGATGTTTTAAGTAATTCAAATCCTCAAATCTAACCTAGCTATGCCTATACGATCCAGTGTTTAACAGCCAAACTCATCATGTCGAAAAAATGGGTTTTAATAATAATTATCTCGACCAGTCGGGCTTGACCACTAACCCCTCGCATCAGTGTTGTGAATAACGCTTATATTTAGGCTTAAAGACTCGAGCCCTCAAGACTCGTAAGTCTTGAAGACTCGACTATATTTGAGAACTGTAGTTATTTATTTTACGCGTATGAATGTAAGAAATCGTCTTTGCCGCCTTTGAGGCGTCAAGCCTCGAGAGTCTTAAGGATTCGAGTCTTTAAGCCTCGAAATGAGCGTTATTCACAACACTACCTCGCATTGATCTCTTTACAAGCTGTGACAAATATTTAACGGGTTTAGAACTTTATTATGCATATGAAATTAGAAATTTGCTTAGGTTGCTATCTGATAAATAATTTATTTGTGTGGTCACAAACAAATTTTTTGAAATACCTAAATATATTCAAATTTGGAGATAAAATATACCTAGCATCAAGAATTTTTCTAAAAAGGATTTGTTTTGTTTCAAAATTCGACTGCGGCCAAAGAGAGGCGTTGAAAAAACCCATCCCATTTGCGACATGTGTTCTCGAGTAGATACCTACTAGATTCCAAGCCTACGAGGATCAATGGTTTTAGATACCTATAGTACTGATCATTTGAACTATATTTGATTAAGCACCCGAGCTCACCTGTAATGATTTGGTAATGTTTTAGGAGATTTATATGTACTAACGGAACCCTTCACTGAGTATGACCCATGATATCCACTTCTTCGCTCTACTGATCATGTTCTACTTGTTCTAGAGCTATAGATAATATTCAAGGAATCTAATAGTACCTACACTTTTACTTCATCTCATTCATTCATTATTTAAATTGACATATTTTTTGTAGATTTAAATGCCAGTTGGACCGACTGGCGAATTTGACTGCCCAACCCAAGCAAAATATTGCACATGCATATACGTTCGGAAAAGGAATTTAAAAAACCGGGCAAGTGCGAGTCGGACTCGCGCACGAAGGGTTCCGTACCATAATACAAAAAAATACAAAAAAAATGCAAAAAAAAACGGTCACCCATCCAAGTACTGACCACGCCCGACGTTGCTTAACTTTGGTCAAAAATCACGTTTGTTGTATGGCAGCCCCATTTAAATATTTATTTTATTCTGTTTTTAGTATTCGTAGTTATAGCGGCAACAGAAATACATCATCTGTGAAAATTTCAACTTTCTAGCTATCACGGTTCGTGAGATACAGCCTGGTGACAGACAGACGGACGGACGGACGGACGGACGGACGGACGGACGGACGGACAGACGGACGGTCGGACGGACGGACGGACAGCGAAGTCTTAGTAATAGGGTCCCGTTTTACCCTTTGGGTACGGAACCCTAAAAAAGAATTAAAATCTTAACTTGATAATCTTACAAGTTGGCCAAGCGCCTAATAGACGCAACGGGTGACCGGAAGGCTGGAGCTTACCTCGCCCAACGCATTGGCGTTGCCGTTTAGTCGCCAGCCTTGGGCACCCTACCGGTAGGCACAGACCTGGGGCCTATTTTCTATTTGTAGGCTTTTACGTTTTAGGGAAAGAAACATTTATTTACATACAATATATATACAGTGGTACTACTAAACGAAATTAATAACTAGCTTAAATTTAAAATAGGCCCCTGAGGCATTGTACCAAGGATGCTGGCGGCATTTCCTCGCTGTATCGCAATGCTGATACATTGTGCGAGGTAGCCGCCAGTGGCCTATTTTATAAAGCTACAAGTTACAATTTACAAGCGGAAGTCTCTTTCTAACCCTATGTGTTAGAACGAGACTTCCGCTTGTAAATTGTAACTTGTAGCTTTATAAAATAGGCCACAGCTCTTCGGTCACCAGTTACGTCAACCAGACGCTTCGCGATTTCTGCGAACAACTTGTGCGCGCTGCGACCCCATGGACCTAGAGTTTCAACTCCAAATGGTACGAAATGGTACTCTTTCTAGGTAGTTTTAGTTTAGTTTGTTTAATAGTTTAATTTATTTTTGTTAGCTCTAATTTGTTTTTAGGTGTAATTTTATGCAAATAAATACTTTATTTATACTGGAATTAATACTTAGGTAAAAGAGATTTTTAGAGTTTGAATAAGTACATTTCTGCATCTCCGTATAATATTTGTATGAATAGGCTTTAGGCACGTTAACATTTGGTCGATTGCACCAATTATTTAAACATTCGCAAAATTTTATTTTATGGGAAATCCCATAGTTCACTGCTGACGTTGACCCTGACTAAAAATGATTCATAGGACCTAGCAATGCACGCACGAGAGCTTTCCAAAGTTGCGAAACTTTCCACATGAGAATTTCTCGGTAACTTCTGAGAATGTTCTCGAGAACGAGAATTTATTTATTTATCGTAGTTTATACCATGAATATTCACGATAGTTTAGGTGTAGTATCCTTACCCCCAGAAAATTCCGACTTTTGGTCTACCGCTTCCGGTCAGAAACATGTATGACGGCCCGGCCAAACGGTCAGACCTAGGTGGGGGGTGCTCGACCAAATGTCATAGAGGCAGCCTGGCAGTTTTTGACGCGGCCATGTTTTTTTCAATATGGCCGACTTTTTTTTTAAAGTGTCAAGTTTGTTCTAGCTCGCTGAAATTTTGGTCACGGAATATCGGGGTCCCCTAGATACCTATGAAAAATTTTTTTTTTGAAAAATGCTACAATTGCGGGAAAACTGGCCACTTCTATTTTGTATGGCAACTTTTAAACGGTGCGTGATAGGTGGGGGGTGCTCGACCAAATGTCATAGAGGGCCCCGAGACAAAACAAACTGCATTAAAAAAAATCAAAATGGCCGCCTTTTTTTTTAATTTTTTCAAGTTGGTCCAAGCGCGCTGAGATTTGGCATGGCGGGAGATAGAGGCCTCTAGATTCATATGACAAAAAAATTTTTTTGGAAAAAATTTAAGTTTGCGGAACAATAAATTTCCATGTTGCAGAATGTTCTGAGAACATTCTCGAGAACGTTTCCGCTTTTTGAGAATGTTCTGCAATTTGTACATTGCTAATAGGATCCTATTTTGAACTTGCCTTTAGAACAAACAGGTGAATGGTATGTTTAGTCAATTTTGTTTATTTGTTGTTGTGTACATAACGTATGACTGAAATAGCCGGACTGCATTTCACCTGCATCTTTTATGGGAACCTCACGCAGACTGCAGTCGGCGACAGTTTCCATATAAATTGCAGTTGGACTGCAGCTAATGACCAAAATTACTAATATTTCCTGTTATGAATAACTTAACTAAGATAGTGTGGTTGTATTATAACCTGGCGGCCTAGCCAAGGTGACGATCGCTTGCGCTTCGCCATCGCATCGCTTTGTCTCTCTATCACTCTTCCATATTAGTGTGACAGTGACAGTTGCGTTAGCGATTGGCATGTTGTCTAAGGGGCGCTCCTATAGACCTAACTACTCCATATTTATCTTCCAAAAGAGAAGTGTCTTGAGTAGGTTTACTCTCCTTTATTCCCAGTATTATTTCATTTCTTACTCATTTACCCTAAAACGGGGTTTTTGCACTAGGTCTTTAGGGTTTACGAATTCTATAGCTGCTGTCAACAAATCATCCTTTCCGCAGATGCTAAGTACTGGCAAGTAAAGGTCTCTTTGCCTTTAATAGTTGCCACAAAAACCTAGCGTTACTCCAATTTGCCACTATTTTAATTACCTACACACACCCATCACTCTAACCTTACCTACTATGTATTGGAACTAAAAATGCTACACCACACTATGAACTGAATGTAAACAAAACACGCGCGTCACTACGTACACAGGAACACTTCAGGAAGGTGCTCCAGCTGGATCGGTGGCACGCGCATGTCCTCTATCTCGGCCTCCTCCGCGGGGTACATCATGGTACCCAGCATGGCACACCCGTCCCGTCTCGATGCGACCGGTACACTGAGGGTTCACAACCCCAACCCTCTTATCGCTACCTCTACGCTATTGGCCGCTGCCTTTTCGGCGATAACAGCCACCACGCCCATCGACCAATCCAGGCGCGGGCACACCCTCGATCGATTGCAGAAATTTTCGCACATTTCCATACAAGATATTAAACGCCTGCATTGCTCTAGTGCTTCGCAGACAGGTGTCCGTGGCAATGCTCTTGTATTTTTTTAAGGGTAGGTAGGTAATTAAGTATCTCACGAAACTCTACCTACCTACATATTATCTAACAAAAAAAAATATTTGATGTTATAAAGTAGGTAACACATGATATTTGTCTCTTTTGCCTATGATTTTAGTCTTTTAAGCGTTAACGTTAACGCTTTCTAATAACAGTAAAGAACGTGTAAAATGTATAGAAGAAAACGCTTAGGTAGTTCACGTGATATTAATAATTTTCTAAAACTAGACTCTAAAAATCTGCAGGAAAACTCAATGCTAATCAAACGAACGTGAAAAACCGCAGCTGTAAGTAGTTAAGTTTTATTAAAAAGTTTAAAAACCTATAATGATATCAATACCTACTTAGATACGGGGTCTTGTTTATTTAAGTAGATAACTACATTCTTTTAAGATCTGTTTGGAATGGGCTAAAATAATAATCTGAGTCTTCTACAAAAGACGCAGACGTAGATATACATTTTCATGTAAATTATCTACTTACGTCTTTTTATATGTACGTACCTACTACACAACCTACATTATTTTTGATGTAGATGTCAACAATATTGACTAGTTTCCTTCACTAATAGTAATTTTAACCACGTCGTTTTTTAAGTTAGTAATGAATAATTCATATAAGTAAACTACCTAAGTATGATTTTAGAGAAGTTACACATTAATGTTATACTTTTTACAGGACGTTTTGACAGATTTTTTTTTTCAACTTTTTGTTCTGTTTTATGTTTTATCTAAATAACTAACAGAAAACGATTATTAATTTATATTTTTCTTTTGATTGTCTCCTCAACCCCTACGCTTATCGCAATACTCGATTGTATCAGTATTTAAAACACCTGAAACCAGAAAAAACTCATGTTTATTATTTTTCAATAAAGAATTAAAACAATTAAAAAAAAAATACAGTTGCGTGGCTGTGTAAATATATATAGGTACATTTAACAACCCAATATACAAGATATGGTTTCCAAGTCGTGGCTTTGTATAGGTACTACTTACATATAACTACACATACCTAAGTATGTTTGACTAATCAAAAACAAATTATTTATTTATTAACATAGCAAACAAATTGTAATACATGTCTGCTTTTCTGCGGTAGTTAAGGATACGGAACCTACGAAAGTTTATTGTATCAAATAATAATAAATTTATAGGAGAAAAGTCAGCAAAAAGGTATTGTTTCCAGAGCTAAATTGTTTTTTTTTTAATTAGGTGTGTTTACTACAAAACTATGTAAGTACACAATGAATTCAATTCACTAAACATAATATATTAAGTATAGATACCCACAAACAAACGTAAAAAATGTAATTAATATTAAATTAATTATCATTAAAAAATGTAAATGTGGGTATGTTTATAAATATACTATTATATATAATGTCAAAATTTAACATTATACTCATTATATGTATAGGTACCTAACAATGCTACATTGCTAGATACTACATGCCGCAACTACGTTTAAGTATACGGAACAACAACAGTTGAATAGTCACTCAAAGTTTATAGGCAGTGTAACAGCGGCCGGCAACAACAGAAAGAGAAAAATAGTAGTTAGTAGTTAGTTGCAAACCAAAGTAAAAATTAAAATCAATTTTTCCAAAGCGACTTGAGTATTAGGTTCACATTCTCATGTTTCAGTTTTATTACTCTTAGAAGTTGTGTAATATTATTATATATGTGTCTTAATTGTAGTAACAAACATTTTGCTAAATATTTAATCTAACAGAATGGGAATAAATAAAATAAGTACTTATATATTTTGCATCACCTAAAATGTTTGTTACATTTTAGCTGTGCAAAATATAGCTAAAAATGTATTTACATAAACAAACTACATTTTTACACAAAGAACGCGGACCTACGAAGCGCAGACGTTCTTGAAGTTTTTACTACCTACCTACTAAGGTACATATGTACTTGGGTATCGAAATATTTAAAATAATAATGTTATTTATTATTATTTTAAACAGTTTACCTATCCTAACAAAAATAATCACTAAATCATAACAACCGTCACTTACAAAACTTGAATGATAGTTTATAATGAGTTTTTGTAAAATTACTATAGATAGGTAGGTGCTAATTCGATATCGTCATAATATTTAATTATTTAGTCAAGTATTCTGTATACAATAATTGCGTATAATATGATATTTATTTTCGGTGTGGTTTTCACTTTTATGATTAGAACAAACACAATAAAATACGTTAAAACTTTGAAAAAATATTTCAAAAAACAAACTAACAAGGTCCGGCGTCGAGCTCCATTAAAAAAACACAGGCACTATAAATCTGTTAGGCTGGTCTAGGCCCGGGTCAACCGTGACCGAGGCTTAGTATTGCAAGAACAATAAATTATACAAGTGAGCGCAAGGGCATCCGTGCGTTTGCGACTTTATGTGCCCATAAATCACGCTACTAGCGTTACTTCTTCCGCCCTACGGCTGAACTTGTCCGACGACGTAGTGCTACAAACTTCTGATTACTTGTGTACCACGCGAAACATTGCATGATAATTTATTTCGCTTGCTATCGCTTCTTATCTATACTATCTTATAATAACTAGTTAGTTTGTTTGCAAGTTTTGTTTCATTGATGACTTTATTATCAAAAAATCAGCCTATTCTGTCAGAATAGGCCAAATGGGGGCAATTTCATATTATTTCCGAAAACATTTGTTTTGAAAGAGCTATCCAACGATACCCCACACCATTAGGTTAAAGCGAAAAAAAACTATTTGTATGTGTGGAAGGTACCCTAAAACCATGTTTTTTTTTGTTTTGGACAAATGGCGAAACTATAAGGGTCACTAGTTGACTACGGAACCCTAAAAAATGTAAAACCATAGACAGGACATTAATGAACGTAATTATTATTTGATGAATCCATTTAATAAATTATATCTAACTATATTTTGGAGTAATCAATTAAATTATTAAATGTTATCGATTTTAGGTGATAATGATAATGTACACTTATTTATTTAGATTTTATGGGATAAAAGAAATTGCCGCTTTGGTTGATGAACATTAAAGAAGAAAGAATAATTTAATTATAAGTACTTACACTCCTTGGAATGGGTACCTAACAGTAACTAAGTATTATGCTAAATATCAAATTGTATGCAGTCACATGTCCTAAAAATGAACTTTTAAAATATTCTTATTCAAACATGAGAATAGCAACGTAGTCACACAATATTTTCATAAATTGCAGGGAGTGGTCGCGTGCACGCTCCCTAGGGCATCGGCGCGTGCGCGCTAATTGAGGGTTTGCCGGTCTATCCATAAGACAGGCTAACAGTACTCTATGAGTGTGTACTCAAAGTTTAAAATCGTATGAACTGTTGCCTTGGGCAGAATAGCAGGACGGTACCGCCGCACCGTCGGAGCTTCGTGTAAATGCGGTGATCGGATGCGACAGCAGTGCTTTTGGTCGGAAACAATTGGGAAGCACTACCAGTTAAGCCGAGTTGATACGGTAGAGCTTAATCTCGGGAGCGCAGACTCTACACTATGGTATACCTACAATATATGTACAATTGTATTCGTATAAAAATATCAGGTCAATTCGAAAGTACACTGACATCAAATTAATATCTAAATTATGTCATTAACATGTCTAAACAAGCGTTTTAACAAGTTTTCTTCAATGTTTTCGCTACAACTAGTCTTCTATCTACACATCACATAGTGTCTTGGTGAAGGATCATTCTCAGTAGATCCATTGACTAGATCCATCATGTATCTACTGAGATATTTTTTACCTACCTACGCTTTTTTCCCCAAAGTGTAATGTTTTCACGAATATCACACTAAATCAATAGGTAGGTAGGTTAGGTTCGTTAGGTAGCTTCAGATGCCCGAAGGGCAAACCGCCCAGAAATAGGAGCCCCGCGAAGCGGGGCTCCGTCTAGTTAAGTTGAGAACTCAACATTTTGAGAATTTTCTGGTTAACGGATTTAGCGAGAAAAGTACTATTCAGTAGATCCACATTGTTCAAAATTGGATCAATTGAGAAAAAAATATCTCAGTAGATACATGATGGATCTGGTCAATGGATCTACTGAGAATGATCCTTGGTGAAAACTAAAACGCTATGCTATGCTTCATGTACTTAATATGAATATGGCTTTGTTCCTTCGAATAATCTTGTAATTAGTTATATAGGTAGAACGTACAAATTAATTGCATAGTACAGCTTTATTTTAAAATAAATAATCGTTAGCAGTTTATTTCCATATCAGTGTGGAGAGCATTTTTGATTTGAAAATGTAAAATTTAAGGCACAAATTGAATAAGACTTAAAATGTTTATTTATCATTGCACTGGCTTGAACCAGTTAGTTATGGCTATAATTGTACAAGATACGGCCGAATACGGCGTTTGGTATTACTAAGTATAATAAGATTAAGACCCACCTCGGCTCAGAAAGCACGCTTCCTATCCGGATCTATGCGAAAACACCCATTGTTATCAACAGTAAAAACCCACTATCTCCCTAATTAAAGCCTTATCTTATAGTACATCGCTTCAATCGGATATTTTTGGACATTACTCACCGTAAATACAAAAATTATCTCTATTATGAATAAACAATTGCACATTTGGCATGTGCTTGATATATCCACAGTAGTCTGGGTTTCGGATTCAAGCTTTTCCATTATGTTGACTAATAGTGTGTTTGATAACAACGATTATATATATCCTTTCCCCATTCCGATACACGTAGTGATAACAGAAATATTATTATTTATTATCTGATTGGTGGCGTTTCACATCTTTTTTACCGTTGACGTCATGCCGAAGGCAGCGCACCGATTGCGCAAGGTTTTTAAGAAATTCTTTTCTTATCTATTTACTGTAGTTTTGGAAGTATTTTTACTTATATTATTATTTCCCAATTTTTTTAGCATAACTTGTTAAAAGCCCAAAGTGCTGTTTTGGGACTTTGGATGAATTAAGTAAAGAGTAGGTACTTAACTGTATAACATGATGTATTTCATTGTTCATAAGAACCCTAAGTCTTATTTTTATTTGTTAGGTACCACCAATTTTTTACAGCTGTATCTGAGTAAAATTTCCCCAACGTACCACGCATGTCGTAGTAGGTAACTTAACTAGTTGCTGGGAATTTGCAATTTAAGTAATGCTTGGCAACCGTTGGTTGAGGGCAGCGAATGACCGTTCGCTGTGGAGATCCTTGGGGGAGGCCTTCGTCCAGCAGTGGACGTCTTTCAGCTGAGATGATGATGATGAAGTAAAGCTTGAAAGCAATAACCGCAAATATGTAAACTAAAAATTAATTCATCCTAGAATAATTATGCACAGTCAGAATTTTCAGTACCTACTCGTACTGTAAGCTCTGCGCTTAAAAACAAACTCGAGTCAAGTCGTTTGTTGAGTATTATTTATGCTTAAAAGGACTTGACTCCAGCTTCCGAATAAAGATTTCGTAGGTTCATAGGTTTTATCAAAATTAACAATAAAGGTGACAGTCCATTTCCAGCGACAGCAGCACTACCATTCATTTTACTTGGAAATTCACAATAACCGACGCGTTCGTACTAGTAGTGCAGCTGCGGTCAGAAATGGAATATTACCCTAAAGAAACTAGGCATTATGGTATGATTTGTGTACCTAACTCGTGAACCTAATGACGATAATAAGGTACCCTGACTAGAGAGTCTGCTCTCTCTAGACCATCTGCCTGTAAGTAAGTATTATACAGATCAATAGGAGAACGAAATTTGTCTCACGCTAATTTCTGTGCCCTGTGCGACAAACACAATATTGTCGACAAATACACAGTGACGCGTGCACGGGCGTGTATCCAGTTACTGGGAAACTACGCTTATCGCCGCAATCGCTAACTTATTAAACTCGCCCTCGATCAGACATCAACCGATTAGTCTTATCATACTTACGATTTTCGCTAAATATCTTAACTTAATTTATTGATTATATTTAAGTCAGGTGTAATGCTATTAAAACAAAAAACGTGTACCTATTTCTATTTTTTTCCGTACATGTTCTATATGCTTACAATACAATAGTTATTGGTTTACAAGGGGGCAAAGTTGTTGTTTAACCCCTCGTGCTAATATTAATATCCGAGCAAGCGAAAGATTTCTAAATTGGTTCGAAAAATGGAATCTTGAGCGTTGCGAGGGTTTCAAAGCACGGGGGTTAAACAAAATTTGTCCTCGAGTGAAACAGAAAATTTTTCACCACACCAACCCGAAGCAAATATTTAATGTAAAATATCAAACAAAATCAAACCAAATCAAATCCAAATGAACGTTTTTAAATATTTATCATCCGAAATCATCATTTAAAGTCAATTCTACCAGCAAACAAGAAAACAACTCAAAATTTGCATTTGATTACTTTGCCTCACCTGTGAATAAAATGCACCTTTGCTATTATTTTTTGAAGTGCAAAGTAAGCCTTTCCGAGCTGGTGTGGTGAAAAAATATTTATTATTCAGAATTATTACTTAAAAATCAATTTTATCAGCTAACATGAGCAAACAACTCAAAATTTGCACATGTGGATAAAATGCAACCTTCTTATCAGTTTTTAAAGTACAAAGAGAGCTTTTTACAAGCTGGTGTGGTAAAAATACATTTTCAAGATACACGGTATTCCTATTTAGCTTAAATAGTAGGTATATGATTTTCAAACCGAAATTTAGATTATGAATAATGAACTAAGGTACTTACTGTATGTATAATATTTTGCCTATAGTATTTAAACAGGCGTTGTTATTGTAACTTCGCAGTAACATTTCCTACGGAAGGTAGGTCTGAACACAAATCTGATCATAAATCATAGATAACAAAGTAACGTGATCTGATAACACTAAATATCGATAGAATCCTCAGCAGTGAGGAGTACGAAGCAAAGAGGAGGACGTATAGTTAATAATTTCCACGAAATTTAAATAGCTAATAATTTGTAAAGCCAAACCAAGAATAGTCTGCAGCGGATTTGATAGCCCACGCAGGGCAAGTGTTATTTTAAACGTCAAACTTCTATGAAATTATGACGTATAAATGACACTTGCACTGCGTGGGCTATCAATTCCGCTGCAGACTTTTTTGGTCCGACTCTAGTAGGTACCTATCCCTCACCTTTCATTAAAATGTTGAAACTTCTATGAAATTATGACGTTTAAATAACATTTGCACAGTCTGGGCTATCGAAATCGCTGCCTACTTAGCTTGGTCTGTGTTTCTAACTCTTTGTTTATCCGTATCTGTTTCTCCCTATACCAAAGTATGTTAATTTAGGATCAGTTCTTGACGATCAATTGTTATTTTGCCTATGACTCGGCTGATGCGATAATGTTAAGTGTAAAAATCAATACTTTGAATGGACAAATCCGTAAAGTAAAATAGGGCATGCGCATAAAATATAACGGCAGAGTAACGTTAGCATAAATAATTGACGCCAAAGTGCCGTTCGCGATCCCGCCCGCTGGAAAACGGCGATATAACTCGATAATGCTTGCGTTATCTGATTAGGCTGAACCGAAAAATTATATCATTCGGTAATAAGATTAAAATGCAATTTAGAGATGTGCCGCAGGCGGCACGCGCCTCGACGACTCCGTGGTACTCGCACTTCGGTAGGGGCTATCTACCCTTTGTATCAAATGACATTGTCGAATTATAGCGACATTTTTGTACCATTAAGTTCAAGGCTAGGTAGTGTGTGATTAAGTCCGTTTGTTTTATTTGCTAACTAGAAATAGATGTAACAATTTAACTTTACCTACTTACAAAACAGTATTGATTAACAAAACTACCTACTGTAATATTCGTTAGTAAAATAAATACATATATTGTATTAATACCTAAATCATATTAGTAAATTGGCATTGAGCATATCGAGCTACCATATACCATATGGTCAATAATAGGGTTCATAGCCGCTAGGACTACATTAGTACCCAGTTTATGTGATTGTTAACATACTGAAAGGCATTAAAACAAGAGTGTGAGAGCTAAAGACCCGTTTCAAAATAGCATCACACGAGTGGTTTAATGCCTTAGTTATGTACAGTTTCATATATTGCTTTATCTACACATATATAAGCCCTATGATGTGTTCACGAACCGCATATTACGACCGCCATTGTGTCGTTGATCACACTGTTTGCAATCGACATTTCATTTCGAATAAATCGTCTTCTCGACTTAAGTATATTACAATTAAGGTATACTTAACCTCGTGAGTCTAAATGTACATTAAAATGTACATATTCGATGCAATCTAATTTGAACCTTTCATGAAACAAATAAAGTAATATTTCTTTTGTTTCATTTCGTTTTAAAACAAACGAAATTCGTTCCAATTTACTTATAGAACAAGGTTCAAATTAAAAATTGGAAAACTTTCTATGGTGGGTCTTACGAGGTTAATCAAATTCATTTGTTTTTCAGAGATGTTCGAAATTTGAGTCATTATAAAAGCATATTCGATGTTATTATTGAGTACTTTAAATGTACCTAATACATATTACATTACAGATAATAATGTTTTAAAATTTATATTATAACAAAAGGGGTTTATGTGTGTTATATTAAGAGAACACATATGAAGTCTACTTAGGTACCTACCTACTCATTTCGTATTTAATACCTACATATCGAGCAACAATAATGCAGCCGCTATAAAAACTCGTAAAATAACATGTTGGTGATACTCGTACTCGCAGTAATATAAAATTATAGTATTTGCATAATTTCCCTCTATAACCAAATAAAAAAGAAACCATAAAATCAAAACTAATAAAACAAACTTAACGTACTGTCGTCGCCCCTTCAGACTGCGAGTCACCCCACTTATTAAAATTAATAAGTGGGCCCTCGTCTGTATTAATGATCGCGCTGTGTAAATAACGATATAATATATTTGGCAAACAACGAAAACCAGACCGTGCCCACTACGTAACCAGACAATTTCGCTTGTGGTGTACCAGCAAACAAATATAAAAATGTATAGGTACCTTTAGATACACTACTACAATACGTTTTATATGGTTACTTTAATTTAATGTAAGGATTAAGGAAGAAATTGCATACGTACAGGTTAGGAAAAAAGCGGCTTGTAAAGGATGACTCACGCTAGACCGGGCCGTGCTCGGGCCGACGCGTATGATATGTCATTTTCTATGACGTCTGATCGGTGATCACGTGTGGTGCTCATAGAAAACGACGCGCCGGAAGCTCCGGCCCGGCCCAGGCCCGGTCTAGCGTGAGTCAACCTTAAAAAAAATTTGGGTTTTTATCAAATAAGTGTAGAGTGCGCTAAGTAAATAAACAACAAATTATTAGCCTAAATATTAGAACCGGAATCGATATCGATCTAGCTAGTGAAATGTAGGTACTTATCACATTTCGCTACGCTATTTAGGTACTAGTTGACTACATGAGACCATTTACTATAGTTGCTTCTTCTACAAAATAACTTAAAATTACATAAGTCCAAAAGAAAAAATAACATTTGATTCTCCTTTCCGAAAACAGTAAACATTTAGAACAAAACAACACTTCCAAAAATCTTGCGCTGAAGCACTTCGACTCTTTGATCTAGTTATATTTGCCCATCAGCAAGCCCTCCATGGGGTAACCACAGCTAGGGCAATTTGTTTGCCAGGCAAATACAAACAATAAACGTGCACCAATATATTTGTTTTTCAATTTATTATAACTCGCTCTCCAGACGATATTTTTGCGGGTAATTTTTAACTCATGATTTTCGATGTTCAAAAAAAACGGTCCAAGTGCGGACTGCGGACCCCTAAACGAAGGCCTCCACTTTACAAATCGGTCCAATATTTTCGGAGCAAGTTGGTTGTGTCAGACAGTCAGACACATGAGTGATTTTAAAGGCTTTCGTTTTTGAGGTATGGAATCCTATGAAGGTAATTTTTGTGAATATGTAATTATTTTGAATTCAAAAATATTCAGACAAATTAATTTATGGCCGTAATGAAACATAGTTAATAAAATTGTACAGACTTTTTTTTAATCTGTGCGGTATTAAGTACATTCCAAGCAGAAATAACCCGATAGTCTGTGATATTTTTAATCTGCCACACTTTTATACCTAACACTTTCATTTATTTGCACTGATTATGTGACAAAGGAAAGGCTTGTATGCACTTTAGCCACTGAGAATCGAGTTAACAATAGCAAATAAACATTGTTATTTTTAACGAACGCATTTTTGTCGGTTAATGAGGTACATTAAGAAGAAAGCGACGTGCTTGAGTTACGTGGCATAAAGGTATGTGCATATGGTTCATTTTAAATTTCTATATTTTTATATACCGGTCGCTAAAAGTGTATTTTTTTAGAGCTCCGCACAAAACTGTTCGCGGAGCTCTTATGGGATCACTTCGGTCTTGCAAATCGGTTATTTTAATAGGTACCGTATTTATCAGATTTTTTTATTGATATGAGTTATTTAATTAGGTAGTATAATAAATAATAAAATAAAATAATAATAATTTATTTCAGACAGTTGACAGTCCATATTTTAAATGAAATAAAATAAAAATTACAATTAAATTAAATTATTTTTTTTAAATTAAAGATTAAAAATTAAAATTTACAAACAACTTACACATAATTAAAATACAATTTTAATTTGAAATTACTATTAACACTCATAAATAACATTAGATTAAATTAAATTTACAATTATTAAGACTAACATGTAGGGAGGACCAGTGCTTTAGCAAGCCACTGTCCCACCTGTTACCCACTATAGCCAGGAGGCTGTGGCGGCTGTCACGCACCCTGCTTAGCATCGCGGCGCAACGCTTGCGGAGCGTGGCGTGGAAACCGTCCACGCTCGCGTCCGCAAACATTCCGGACGCGCTACAGTGCCGCGGCAGCCGCAACAGTAGGGCTACCGCCAATACCGAAAATCGTCAATTGCGGGCATTTTTCTCTGTCACTCTAATTACGCCTTCATTGGAGTAAAAGAGTAAGATCCCCGCAATTTGCGAATTTCGGTTTTCGCGGTAGCCCCTCTTGACCCTGAAAGCGTCATTATACTGGACTCGCAGAGCGTTTAAAGATCGCTGAGTGTATCTTGTCCATAGGCTACAGGGGTACAGCGATGTACAGTACGCTTTAAATAAGGTTATCTTTACTTGGGCTGTACATCGGCTGAACCTGCGCGCTATCATGTTTGCTCTCATCGCTAAAGCTCTTCGTTCCCTCTCGATGTCTGCATCATCGCGCAGATCTTCGGTAACCAAATGCCCAAGGTATTTAAATGAGCTCACTCTATTTAGTTCCTGGCCATCAAGAAGTATAGGAGGGACATACGATGGACTCTTGGTTCCGGCTTTAAAAACCATATATTCGCTTTAAAGCGCATTATACTTTAAGTTATGGTCACGAGCGTACGATTCGCAAATGTTTATTAGTATGTTCAATCCTCCAACCGATGGGCTCAGCAACACCATGTCATCCGCATAACTTATATTATTAAAACAGACTCTGTCAATATGGCATCCGACATGGGTGTTGCTGAGTCCGTCGATTAGGTCGTTAACGTATAAATTAAATAATTTCGGTGAGCTTAGCCCCCCTTGCCTTACACCGCACTGCAATCCGTACTCGTCCGAAAGTAAGTTGCCCCAACGAACGCTGTTCCTCTGGCCACCGTACCAACACCTAAATATGCGTGTTAGCTCCTTGGGAAACTTGGCCTTGTCAAGCTTTTTCCAAAGTAGTTCGTAATTAACAAGGTCAAAAGCTTTGGAAAGATCCAAAAAGCACGCATATATAGGTGTTTAGGTGTATAGGTATAATGTCGATGACAAAAACATCCTGCAATGTTCAATGTTTGTACGATATATGTAGATATATCCTAGCTTCCTAGCTAAATACGATAAAAAGATGAAGATACAAATGTTACACAATTCAGTCTTCTTTTATCTTAGGTACTACTTATTGGTACTGTGGTTTATTTTGTTAGTGCGTATATGTATGTGACCACACTGTATTCAATTGTTTTGAATGATAAATAGTTAAATACCCTAATGATAAGTATCGAAATGAATAACAAGTATCGTTTTCAGTATGAATGAAACGAAGGCAATATCAACAGCATAAAACATGGGACGAAATCAGTAGCTCTTAGGTTCCGCACGGAAGCTAATGATAGAGGATTATAATTAGCTTCCGTTTGATACGAACTGGACGCAACTCCTAAACGTATAATTTCCAAAAAACAGATCTAATAAATGAATTGTCTCGAACAACAGCGAGCACCCGCCCTTAGCCGCGACGCCGCCACTGGATCCAGTAGCTGAAATCGAATCGCGTACGCATGCCTCCCGCGCTATTCTGCGTTTAGTTATGCTGCCTTAAAAGCCTGTACACTGGATAATTATGACACATTTTATCATAATATATGGATTATTTGATTGTTATAGTCATCCTAATAACTACATCAACTACATGCTTATGATTATACCTTAGTGAAAATATTTTTTAAATAAATTATCACAAAAAAGTCTACCAGCCCCACATACCTACTGTTCATTGATTACAATTAGAAAAAAAAACATTTATAATATATAATATATAATAAGTCTTTGACTTGATTAAGAGTTACAGATTATAGACCAGACGCGTCCACTAAAATCAGTTATTATTAGGCACCATGCTCCTGACCTAGACGTACTACGTCCTCGACATGAAGTAGGTAAGTGCCGTGATGATTAAAGTTATCATCATGCCCTTGTACCCCTTGCTGCGCAGGCGTCGCGTGCTGACACTTGCCTATTATTGTAAAGGCACTAAGGTTATTGTTGCAGATATACGTGATAATCTGATGATTCTTACATAGATCTATGTAAGAATCATCTATAATATAAAAGCGAGCACTGTTTAAAAATCCAGGAATTCCAATGACATTATTCTATTTTTACCATGAATAACTGGGAGACCGAGCTGTGCTCGAAAAACATAAAAACTAGATCGATCTTTCGACCTCGAAAACAACATTTTATTCCTTACAGATAAGAGTTAATATGAAGGGAGCTGAAGTAACCTATTGTTCGAGCCACGGGCTCTTCTAACGGACACTACCAAGTGACAACACGATGTTGTATGTTGTTGAAGGATATTGAAAAAGGCTATGCAACCCGAAATTGGCAAAAACTAACAATTATACGTGACGCTTTAAGCCATACTTTACTCTTTGCTTTAGGCTAACAAAAATTAAAAAAAACGCCTTTTTTTAAAGTGGAGGATCTATATAGGTAATATTGATATCTGTGGTTCTATAAGACAACCCTAGTTAAGTCGGCGTAATGATAACATCAAACCGTGATAGCATACTTATGTATGGTAAATTACTATGTAGCTTTAATTACGTGATCAAATGTAAATTGGAATAAAATTTTATTTAATCTTTTTTATTCAATGTTTATTACAATTATGTAGGTAGGTACGTAACTAGTCAGTCAGGACTAAAACAATACCGCAATGACGTTTTATATTTTTTAGCAAAATGATAAAATTAACTTATTGCCTTTCCTATAAAAGCTTTTATGTACACCTTCTTCTTCTTTTCCTTGTCCTTTTCCCATTATTTGGGGTCGGCTCTCCTAGTTATGTTTCCAGGCTTCACGGTCCTGGGTCGTCTGAGGTGTGATTTGGGCTTCTTCCATATCCCTCTTTACTGTTGCCAGCCATGTCAGTCGGGGTCTTCCTTGTCGTGATTGTGTGGGGAACATATCCAGCACCTTACGTGTCCATGGTCCGCTTCCTTGACAGACGAGTTTGTAATGGGGATTTGTCTCGATTTTGACCCCTTCGATTAGGTATACCTTTTTTGATGAATTTGTCCTGTTATTCGCATCTACTTAAGTCGGTAAGTACCTACTATTTTTTCACATCACCTATTCGGAAAAGGGCTTTTTCTTCCCTGCTAGGAGGGATCAAAGTGGCACTTTTCTTCCCTACTAGGAGGGATCAAAGTAACACTTTTCTGTTCTAGCACACTATTTTTACATTTTTTTGCACATTCTTTTTTTAGCTTAAATAATCTAATAAGCATCAGATTGTGTCAACACTAAGATTTTTTTCGTTTCCTCATAGTTGATGTGAAAAGCAGTACCTATGTGTCACACGGTATCAAAATTATTTCGTCTTGGGCGTTAACACCCCAACACCCTAACACCCCGTTAGAATCCCTCATTACGCTCAGGATTCTACTTTAGAATCCCTCACTACGTTCGGGATTATATTGTAGAATCCATCGCTTCATTCAGGATTCAATGTACGCCCTTGACGGAAATATATCATTTTGATCCTTTGTAACACAAACTACTATTCCGTGTCGGAGAAACATAACTTATACAACAGTCATAAACTATATCCAATTATACATGCATATACGTACTAAAGAAAGGGTAGGTAACATATATCTGTTTGGAAACTTTTGTCAAATAACTACATATTTAGTTAACTAACGATATGAGCAAATAAAGTCTTATGAGGCTTGAATCAGGTTACACAAGTACCAGGACGTAATAAAAGGCGAGGATATGAGTAAATCAGGATGGGTCAGCTGGGGAGATGCGGCGCGTGCGCGAAGCCCCACGGCGGGGGCTTCGGATGACGTCAGCGGCATCTGCCCGACAGATGGCGATGGCGCGCCCTTACGCGTACAAGATAA
This sequence comes from Cydia splendana, assembly GCF_910591565.1. NCBI lineage: Eukaryota > Metazoa > Arthropoda > Insecta > Lepidoptera > Tortricidae > Cydia > Cydia splendana. The sequence continues at coordinate 10,577,925 of NC_085964.1, read as the reverse complement.
TATCGCGTATCGCATGCACGCGAACCTTGACCAATCAAAACGATGAGTTTTAAACCTTTATGAGTCCATAACGCGGTACATAGTATAAATTAGTTGGTTTGGAAGGATATTTGAGTTATTTTAATGATGTCTTCCGACATAGCGGTTGCTTTGGAGAGCGGTGATGTTAACGACTGACTGCCTAATGTCCTTAAATCCACAGAAAACACGGAAGGTCGTGAATTCAAACCTCCTCGGCACTCAATAGTAGCAATGACTCTAGTTTAAAAAAATACAAAAATAAAAACTTTTTACAAAAAAAATGAAACCGACTTCAAAAAGGATGAAATAAAATATTATCCTTTTTTATGTCTATGCGTTACCAACTGATATGTTTGAAGTCGGTGCCAAGCTAAATTTTGAAGCATACCATGACTTTGGTGCGATTCGATAAGGATTTACCTACGTTGTATTGCCTTACACGACAACAATGAACGTACTTTCTGTAGGTACAGTCGACGTTAAAAATATGTTTACACTTTTCGCCTTATTACAAAGGAGTAAGGTGCAAAAGTGTAAATATATCATTGACGTCGACTGGACCTAAGAACACACCTCAGAACACACGATCAAACCTTCTTGGCGCAGTCCGTACCATGTTTGTCGGCACATTAGTGTAAATATAAAATATAAATGCATTTTTTGCCGTCGTATTTTTTAAAGAGCATTTCTTACTAATGCTCGAACAGTCTATAGCAGCGGTCGGCAACCTTTTAGGAGCCAAGGGCCACATAGTAGTTAACGAAGTTATCGTGGGCCGCACTTTGGTATTATTTGTGACTTTAGTAGACATTGTCGTTTGTCAATATTACATACAAAATAACCAGGGAGTCTCGCGGGCCGCAAGCGAGAGGTTCGCGGGCCGCTTGTTGCCGACCGCTTGAAGCCATAAAGCATTTTTTTGACTGGTATTGTTACTACTTGGCCTGGCACCGACTTCAAACATATCAGTTGGTAACGCATAGACATAAAAAAGGATAATATTTTATTTCATCCTTTTTGAAGTCGGTTTCATTTTTTTTGTAAAAAGTTTTTATTTTACTATTTTTAGTTTTAACGCATTGTTAAGAGCGCGACGCATGAATGAAAAACAAGATCATGTTTAACACTAAATTCGTGTACCTATTACTTTAGTAAATATGTAATCAGGAATTTTCTCGAGTCGTCTGGGAAATTATAATTCCTGTCAACTAAATCCATCCGCCCGCCCCGCCACTGACCCAATCCATCAGCCCCCCGATCACTCAACCTCACAGCACATCAACCCCTGATCCAGGAACCCCTCGATCCTGAACCAGCAACCCTTCAACCGCCAGTCCCCGACCCCTTAATCCCTGACCCTTTAACTCCTTATCCTAACCCCCGATCAGTAGCCCTACCAGCTTACCACGAGTTTGACATTGATATATTCGCTAGCATGTGTGTAACTTACTTCCTATGCCTCTCGCTCGTACTAACCTTAGTGTGAGCGAGATGCATAAAAAGTTACATTTAGATGCATAAGACAGCGGATATGTCAATGTCAAACTCGTGGTAAGGCTACAGTTGCAGTACATCAAATTGGTAGTTTTCGGAAGCAAATGCTCGAGTTACTTTAGAAAACCCCGAAATCACTTAACACGTGCCTTTAAAAATTGAGGAGTTCCCTCAATTCCTCATGGATCCCATCATCAGAACAGAACCAAATTAAAATGGGACCAACTCGGAGGTAGCTCCTTTCAAACAAAAAAAGAATTACTCAAATCGGACTACGGATGTCGGAGTAATCGGTGAACGTACATAGAAAAAAAACAAAAAAAAAATAGCCACAACCGAATACAGAACCTCCTCCTTCTATGAAATTGAAGTCGGTTAATGAAAAGAGGATCAAACGTCCAGTCCAGTGTTTTGGACGTCGTTACCGAATTAAGAGTTAAAAATCAACTGTAAATATTATCAAAATTGTAAATGTTGAAATTCATTTGCATTAATACATATGACTCTAGAAAGTTTACCCGCTGATTAATATTATTAATTATTATTGCATAAAACACAGTTTTAAGTACCTTTGTTAAGCAATTCATATACCTTCATAATTAACTAGAGTAGATTCGCAAGATGTCTCTACATATACATAGATCTGCAAGTAGGTAATCAGAATCATTATTCTGATTAATCATGATGATTCATTAATCATGAGGCTTGATTCGTGACACTTAGTCATGTATATGGTCCATGGTGACAACCAATAAAGCCCATAGACGGTATCACTATTTCTTAGTAACTTTTTGTTGCTAACTATGTCAAACTTGACAAAACCGTGAGGTAAAAAACGTATAAATAAAAACTTTTGCAAAAGTAGTCATAATTACTTAATAATGGTCCTTTTTGTCGCTGAAACTGGTTTATGTTCGATCACATTAATATTTTTTTCCTAAATAAGTATTTACAGGTACAGTGGATTTCATTTATTACGACCTTGGTTGTAGCGACCATTCGGCTATAGCGACGTAAAATCCAAGTCCCATGAATTTAAAGCATATTTTAGTACAAGATTCATATGGATATAGCGACTTCGGTTGTAGCACCGAATTCGGGTGTAGCGACGGTTTTTCAACCGACGAAAAAAAAAAGGAGGAGGTTCTCAAGTCGACGCGTATATTTTTTTTTTTTTTTATGTATGACCACGCATAACTTTTTACAGAGATGTTCGATTTTGATAATTATTTTTTTATTGGAAAGGGTATACCCCGAAGTTGGTCCCATATAAATTTGGAAAAAAAAATCCAACCTTAAGGGTAGGAAAATAGGGGATGATTGATTTTTTCACTCACCGATTGTAACGTATGACCACGCATAACCTTTTACAGAGTAGTCGTAATAATAATAAAAAATTGGTAAAAAATCCTACCCTAAGGGTGGGAAAATAGGGGTAATTTATTTATATTACAGAACAAAATAATAGTTAAAGTAGGTTTATTAATATAACAGTTAATAGCTAAAGCAAGGTAGGTAGCTATTTTAAAAGTAATCAAAAATTAAGCATGTAATAATTTGTATAAATTATAGCCACAGAAAATTATAAAATAAAAACTTTTTAACAAAAAAAATAACCGCCGAAAAAAAACTAAAAGGAAATAAAAAAACCGGCACTAACACGAAACGAGTCGACCAACAAAAACAATAGCACACTGAAAAGAAAAAAATAATTATTTTGTCTTCAATAACGCAAGTGAATACCTATAAACTATGTATATACATACTTCTGAAATCAATCACACAAATCTGCGTATTTATATATTTACAATCTGTTATTTTTGGAGTCGGTGCGGGTGCTTCACTAAGGTGCTCAAGTTTGTTTGAGGCTGGCACCGACTCCAAAAATAACAGATTGTAAATATATAAATACGCAGATTTGTGTGATTGATTTCAGAAGTATGTATATACATAGTTTATAGGTATTCACTTGCGTTATTGAAGACAAAATAATTATTTTTTTCTTTTCAGTGTGCTATTGTTTTTGTTGGTCGACTCGTTTCGTGTTAGTGCCGGTTTTTTTATTTCCTTTTAGTTTTTTTTCGGCGGTTATTTTTTTTGTTAAAAAGTTTTTATTTTATAATGAACCATTTGTAACAAGTTCTTAGAAATCCCATGCAGATATTGCGACCGGAGTCGGTCGTCAAAGGACAATAGAGCTTTACTTTCTTATCTTTTGTTTACATCGAGAGATGGTTAGCAAATGTGGTGACCTTTTGTTTATAGGTAGATATTAGGGTATAGCCTGAACACTCGTTCGAAACGTACAAACAGCAACACTCCTCTAACTGTACATCGGTAGACCTTATTACAAAAGGCATAAGGTCCACCGATGTACATTGTACAGTTAACAGTGTGGGCGATGGTACTCACGTTTCGGATTTAAATTTATACATATGTCTTTATCTTTCTACCTTTGCCTATAACGACTTCCGGATATAACGACGAAATTTCGGTGGTCCCTTCATCGTCGTTATATCCGAAATCCACTGTATATTGTAAAGTTCCTACTCTACCTTAAACACGTTCACGGACGCCTAGTGACGTCATGTGTCATAGGCCAAAGGAAACAAAAAACTACGCGAATGCTATAGCATTCATGTCCACGAATGTGTTTAATAAATGCTTATTTCCTTGTTGGTATTTGTTACTTATTTTGTGAATGTGACTGACACAGCAAACAGGTTCAATGCTTACAATATTGAATAACGACAATATTTGTAATGTATGAATGATTATTGTTGAAAACCGAGTTTGAGCCGATTCTGAATGTATGAAACAGCCAATAAAATTTTTGCTGTTTCATACATTTTGGCTGGTCCATTTTCAGGGAAGGTAAATTTATATTTCGCGCTTTCGGGGTTGGTCCCATAGTAAACGTTGCTCAGTATCATCCCAAAACCTCCCTGGCAACCTATGTAATACCTAGTATATCTACGCATTAAATAAATACGTAATTCACCCTTACTGAAGCTCATTAACTATTAACCATGTACCTACGGGTAAACACGTCTATTGTTTTCTATTAAAGTGGTAATTACAGTAAGTGACTTTACGCCATATGCTAGGTCGCCATTAATGGGTTAATGTTACGCAACACGACATCCATTTGTTACGCGGATCACTAGATAATTAACTAATACTCGTAATATTATTTTTTATATTTTCCTTATAGTTTGTATTCTTCCATACATACTGTCAACATTGCTCACGACTCTATTGCCAAGCAAGATAAGAACTATGTTAATGATATACTGTTGTATTGATGCACGACAAAAAATGAATAAGTTAAACGCGAATCGTACTACTTATTACCTACTCCATAATGTCACTAAGATAAACTTAATGCAAAATTATTATTAAAGCTTGCTATATAATGAAAAAACAAAAACATGTAATTTTTTCTTAAAAATAAGTACGAGAAGCTATGCGAGATGCTTTTAGTAGAAACCTACCCTAACTTTATATGTAAGTTTTTTTTTATATTTGTTACGCATTAAGCATACACAGTGAGCATTGAGCATTGTTGTTAAAACTTGTAACAAAATTATAATTGTTTACAATTCATATACCTATTATATTTCGTGCTGATATTATTATTGTATGATTTGTATGTAGTAAGCACCTACGGATGGTCCTAATATCTCGACAAGAATGTAAACTCAGAATGGTAGCCGTTTATTATGGTTCAGACAATGTTAGGTACTTCTCCACAAAAGTTTCAAAACTTCTAACATTTTCTGAACACATAAATAATAATAAGCCAAGTTTGATTGACATATAGCCTAATAAACGCAAATAGAGCTTCGCTTCGCATCCCTAAACACTGTCTTGCTTATATTTGTCTATTTAAGCTTCACGCAAAAACATGTCGAATACTTACAGAAGTTTTTTTTTCATATTTTGACTACTATACTAACTGATACTCTAACAATTTGGCCAACATATTTTTATGAGCGTCTTCAAATAAATTTTAATGTAGCCTACATTTATATTTTTTCGCCCCGGGTTTCTATTGAAAAAGTTAAAGTTTACCAATTTCAGATTTCTGAGTAGGTACATGACATGATGACATAGACATGTTTACATTAATTATATAATGTACACATTAAACTAACCAACCTAAGAATAGTTTTTTCAAGCTCAATATAACAAGTAAACTGATGTTAAGTATATTAATATTAAAGAAATATTAATATCTAGGTTATGTAATTGTTTAGCTTCAATCCACAGTCTATCGATCGGCCATCGGGCTGTCCGCGACATCCATTACTTAATTGACAAAAGCCATGGAGTCACTGCTGGGACTATTGCCTATATTTATAATGTTTATGGAGTAACATGTATTATATTTAATAGTGAAGAGTTTATACTGTTCAGACAATACATATCTTTAGTTACTTTTTTTCATAAGACCTTTGGGAGAGCAAACCCAAGTAAGTAGATAAGTATTAACTCATACATTATATAATAATCTCAAATAATTTACCCACGTGTATAAATTATACGTTTACAAGAAGTTCGCCTCTTATAAGCCAGTTATTGTCACTTAACCTTTCATCCCGATGAAAGTTAGCACAAGTTGCGCGCGGAGGAAAAATGTTATGCTGCGGCTTACACAAAAACAATGAACTTTCACACGAGCTGAGGTTGATTTAGCGCAGTTTATTGTGGAATCACGCCGAGGATTCGGTCTGCGGTGGACTGTAATTGAATTTGGTAAACAATACGTTTCTCGCGAACCTCGGAGGCATTCGCAACACGCACGCTCGCACGCCACGCACCTGTTCGCCGATTTATTTATTAACGTATATATTTTTCCTGGTTATTTGTAAAAGTGTACACATAATGTTATGTTTACTAAAGGCCCTAAAGGGTTTCTTATAATTTAGTTGTTGATAAAAAATCATTGCCCGAATAAAGGTCTATTGAGCGATACTCAGCTAGAGTTAGACTAAGAAAAGCCTGCATCTGCAGCGCTTTTGATAGCCCACGCAGTGCAAGTGTTATTTTAAACGTCAAACTTCTATGAAATGATGGCGTATAAATAACATTTGCACTGCGTGGGCTATCAAAAGCGCTGCAGGCTTTTCTTGGACTAACTCTAGAACTAATAGGTACTCGGACAAGCACTATACCTAATCAAGTTTAAAATAGTTATTTTAGTGGCTACCAAACATGTATAACAAAAACAATAATATTGTTCAACCACCCTTATCAAAACGCAGTCGTGTGCCTTTTTAGCTGCGAGAAAAAACAATAAAGCAATCTCTCACAAGTATCGTTTTCACCAACATGAAGCAGATCAGTGTAAACCCGGCGTGATAATTGAATCGCGAGGGTCCTCTCCTACCCTGAGGTGCTACTTTAAAAGGGCCCTTGTATATTGTAGGGTCGAAGTGCACTTACGACCTTGTTGGTTGCTTGATACCCGCCGGCCATTAGTGATACATTTGATTCGTATGTGACCTCTATAACCCACTATTGTCTCTCGTGTAGGGGAGTACTATCTTTAATCGCTGGAAAGAGCTTATAAATGCGGAGTGTCGGTTTGTATTTGCTTTAATGTACTAACAACTTTTACTGGTGATTCTAATAATAATCTGATTTATATATACAAGTTGCAATAAGAAAAGACACATCCTCAACTCGTCAGATAAGTAAAATGGTGCGTATATTTTAATTCAGGCAACATATTTTCTCTAACTAACATGTACGAGTAGATATGATGGTTCTATTATTTTTTATCTCGAGTAATGCGAGTTATATGAAAATAGCCATAAATACCAAAACAAAAGTGCCATCTCTCAGCGGGTTGACGCAGTTCGTATTTGCTCTCCGCCGGGAGGGGGTCATTACTAAACTCCATTACACTTTTTGTGCCAAGTGTTTTGATGGTAAAACAAGGGTGAAAACGACCCTACAAAACGAATGACAGCTCTCGGTGCCTCCCGTTTTTTACCGCTGTGAGAAAGAATAACATTAGTTTTGGATAAGTACGAAACAATGTGTTGATGTAGTTTATGTTTCTAGAAAAAACGGAGGTGTAAGTAGTGAGAAAAAATACAGATTACACTATAACTATTGCAGAATTATATAATTAAAGGAGATTTAGACACGAATAAAACGATAAATTATTTATTATTAAAAATATGTAATATAATTATTTATTATTAAATGATAAATATATATGGTACTCAAAATAAATGATTATGTTACTTACTTACGTATACTTGTTTCCATGGATCAGATTCTACCAATAACCAATACGCCTTGCGGTAAAGAAACGAAAGCTTAAGTAAAAAGAAAACTTAGGTATATTGTATTCTATTTAGTCTATTTACATGAGTTATGTCGATTTCTTAGATAGAGGTATGTTTATATGATAATTGATATCAGCCATTTAAATAATGTCGGATCGCCGAACTTTAAACGAAACAGAAGTTTCTTAATTTTATTAAAATTACGCCACTAATTACGCTTTGTAAATCAATATTCTTCTATAAGGACTCAATAGAATTTAAAAATATATTCCTTTAAAACAACTCCCTCTCATCTGCCCATGGCCCCGATTACCATTGGGATCCGAATCGCAAACACTCGAGCACATTTACCCGGCGAGAGTTAGCTAATGAAGTGAATTGAAGACCAAATGGGGGTTCAACGACCTGCCAACGATCTCCTTCGCGATTAACCGGAGAGAATAATTTAATGGGCTTTGTGGAAACCCGCCACACGAGTGACTCGACCCGGTGCAATTACTTTCCGTTTCAAAATTTCACTTTACCGCGTTCTCATCGATAAAAATGGCGCATTGTGCATTGTAATCTATCTAAACGCTGTTTCTTCGAAAACTAAAATATAAAGTAGGTGTCTATATAAAATAGCTTTATATCATGACAATCTAGTTATTAAAACCATAGTGATCTATTACAAACTCTTGTCTACCAATAAATTTCGTCACATAAATGCCCTCGTTATGACATGGAATATAGAAATTATTTATTTGAGTGTTTTTTTACCTATAAATGAATATAGTATATGAAATATGAAACTAGTTTTGTAAGATAGCAACTCAACTAGGTATTCCATAAATTAATTTGACAGCGACCCAGTTTTGAATAATGAATAAACACCATTCATAAATGAAATTTTTCACCCATTTGCTTAAGTGCATATAACATTTTCATGGCTTAATACGTTTGAATGTGCCATCGAGTCAATCGTCATCAATCTGTGAGGGGTGCGGGGTAATGCGTGCGACATATGGCGCGTACGGCGTATACTTCGCTGGTGCCTACTCTTGCGCTTTGTACTAGTCCGTTCCGCTTCGGTGGCGAAGAATGGCCGAAGTGACCCGCACCGACCTTACACGTGATGGCACAAGGGCTGTCCCGTATATTACTTGATTGTGATCTTAGGTCGTGCTTAGTGGTGTAATTAATGCTTTCAAGTATGGGACATTATAGTCAGTACATGGAACCAAACGTAACCAACTAATGGATATTATTAGGGTCTATCTCGAATGCGTTAGTCGTGTATCGCATAATAGCATAAACGAGAAGACAAATCTGAAAATGTAAAAAATAAAAACTTTAAATCAACAAAGAATACTTAAGTACCTCATCATCATCATCATCATCATCATCATCATTTCAGCCTATATACGTCCCACTGCTGGGCACAGGCCTCCTCTCATGCGCGAGAGGGCTTGGGCTATAGTCCCCACGCTAGCCCAATGCGGATTGGGGACTTCACATACACCTTTGATTTGAATTTCTTCGCAGATGTATGCAGGTTTCCTCACGATGTTTTCCTTCGCCGAAAAGCTAGTGGTAAATATCAAATGATGAATGAATGTACCTGCCTATTGAATATTACAAACTCGACTGGACTGGACAAATATATAGTAATTACTTATACTACAACATCCAAAATAGTAACGTTAGTGCCGAATAAGTTACACCATATCCATTCACGATATCTACGACTAGCGATCATCCCGCTACAAAAGCTACAAGTGGTCTTCACTAAACTTTACAACTGTACAATTTACATAGTACTAGGGACCTTTTGTGAAAATCACTTGTATGAACATTGACAAATGTTACATTCAAAGATTCATTGATACTTATCGCTTTTGCCGCATACAGATTTAAATCAGAATGAAAATTACCCGCATCTTCTTGATATTTTGATACAGCTTTTAAACGTTATTTAAATATGAAATAATATCAAGTGATTATTTATAAATATGTTGGAAGAGGTGAAACCCAACCATTTGTGCTTGATACCAGAAATAACAATATTAAAAACCTTGAACAAATGTAGTTGGTAATCTAAAAAACGTGATTAGCTTCGTTTTTATTAGCAGTTATATTATATACTTTAATGGGTACCCATAAACCCATAAGGAAATACGTAATTGATCATTGCAGAAAATCTGCTTAAGTAATACTTGAACGGCCCAGTGCGAATTTGTATCCCGAGCCATAAAAAATACGATGGTTGTGTGAAAATATATCCTTTTTAGGAATATTCTTACACTTATACTTAATAAGCCGAAGTCATTGGCAAGTGGATTCACAGCAGGTCGGTTTACTCCGCGAGGGTGAAGGATTGCGCACGGGGTGGCGCGCTAAGTGCCGGGAGGCCACATGTCGCTCTCGTCGCGCTAATCTGCAGGATTTGCCATCCGATGTCCCTCCATCCTCCGTCCCACTCCCCATCAACCGCGCACGATACATCCATCTCGCCCGCCTCATTGAATATTATTGCTCTATGGGGATTTTGAAAATATGGAGCCGTTTAGCTAAAGCCGTACATTGTATCCATACTGTGGAATTATTCAAACGCGGCTCGTTGCATGTATCAGTTAATGGTATTAGCGATTAGACCGTTTAATCACTCGATTTGCGACTTTATAGCACGGCTTAAGTTATGAGATTGTTTTGTTCTGGTGCATAGTAGAAACGATCAATACTGCATTGTTACACATTAGTATTGCATTATTTGATAAAAGTAGGTACATATCTAATTTAAAATCTGCTAATGTAAGCATTTAGCTACTACATAAAATATGTCAGTGTAATACCTAATTAATACTGCATTAATAAAACATAATTCCACTTCAAATTTGTCCTGTATCAAGTAAATAGGTACGAATTTACTAATAAATTTAATTTCTTTTGTGGAACGATTTTGAAATTTGACAGTACGAGGTCAACTAGTAGATCTCGACATTTCCCGACTTCCTGACCGATATTTACTAATTTATGGTTACAAAATGTAAGTATGTACCGTATATTTACCGAGAGAATTGATATCATTGATATGAATGCTACATCGCAATCATTCAACCAATACCTATAGACCCATTTAAAAATCCGCCCTATGGGTAATATTATGTACCTATACTCTTACTTAGTAAATATCAACTTAATCCCTACTTGTTGATGTCAACATATTTAATACTAAGATATTTAAAAAAATCAGTAAGTCATTTTCTTTACAACAATCGCATAGCTGTCAGCGCTACGCGCCATACGGTAGCTCTACGCGCACATGGCGAATTTGTTTGGATAACCTTGTGTTAAAATTTCATGCAAATTTTCCATAACCTTTATTACAATGGATTAAGGTTGCGATTCGTGTGACAGAGGGAGCTCGACTGCAAATATAAAGCTTTTGTGCGGGCATTGTGGGGACTCGCGCTTGTCATTGCTTCCCTCGCAACCCTAACATCGTTGTATTCCACAGGCCGACGAGCCGACAGGTTAACTTTTGTTATTCCACAATGGCCGTGCATTACAAGTTCGATTGTTAGCACAAATGTGAATTACAGCGCATTTTATTTGCTGGTTATTGATTTGTCAACCTTTCACTGATTTTTCATTTGCATTGTTTCAGAAAAGTTGGAAAAGTTCTTGGATAATTTCAAAGGAAATTAAGGAAAGGAAACTCATTTTGGAACCGAAAAATTTCGATTCCCATAAAAAAATATGAGAATATTCCGAAATTTTTCAATGTGAATTTTTTTAATTTTGGGAACTCTCCGATGGCACATCAGTAACAAATACCATGGTTGTAGTGATTTTTACTTTTGATACGTACCTACCTATGCAAAAAAAGAAGAAATAATAATCAGACACCAAAATATCTTGACTTATTACTTTTCTTTAAATAAAATCCAACACATAATGTGTTTTTTAACGTATACCTAAAGTACATAAAACATAGGTATTATCATTACTTACTTTATTTTCAAATTATATCCTCAATGGATACTGATAACGTCTTTCGAATACGTATTTCTATAATTATACGTGTGGTAACCATAGAGAGTAAATATTTCCTAGCGCATCGCATGCTCCGTAATATCTTTAAAATTCTCATACCGAGGTTCCAGGAGTACGTAAAAACATTCAATTATAGTCAAACTTCGGTATACGTTCCGCATGTATTAAACAAATAGTCCAGGTAAAGGTAGAGTTTCAAATAAAATTTCTTTCCACATTCAGACCAGGTCTCGCCACAGAATTTCCAAGCCACAAAAGAAATAAAAAAAATATTTCTTTATTCAAGCGGCAAGTCAATAGAGGTTTGAGGCATTGCCCTCGAGGTGGTTTCGGGCGGGCGGGGGAGGTGCCTAGGGACGCGTGGTACTCTTCTTGATTACTGAACACCCCCTGTCTACCTCCCCCCACCCCGCAGCCCGGCCCTCTACAATACACGTACACTTACACGTAATATTGTTGCATTTATAACAATATAAATATGTGCGGATACCTTAATAAAGCTTTTGTTTCGTTCCGTGTCATTCAAATACGAGTATATATTTTCCTGTCGATTCAGTTATCTTTGTTATTTTATCGGTTTTACTTAAGTTGTATGATGATCATGCTTAGGTAACTTATAAAAGTTGATTGACCTATTTTGATTGATATAAGCAAATATAAGTAAAGCAAGTTAATCGACTAACCTATATATAAGTCATAAAATGAGCATAAAAGTAGGTCGTCTAATACTAAATTAATAAGCAAATTTATAAGCAAGCTAAAATAACAGCAACGGCAAGTAGGCCAACGAAAAATATGCGATAAAAATTTGCCCGATACAAACCAAAACAAACACTTGAATTTTATCTGTATGTGATTGAATTTGGTTATCTGTCAAACGCGGAATAAATAGTTAATTTTAAGTACGGTTGTTTAAACATAATATTATGATCATTAAATATTGCTGGAACCGAAAAAACACTTCAAAAAGCATATTTTTTAGACACCTGACAGTGACAAGTTCCAACTTCCGAGGGCAGGGCTCTAGAGAGCAGCCTTCCATTCTTGAAGCGGTGGTCTAAGAGCTTTGCCTAGTATAATTTGATCTTTAGGCTCCTTTTGAATATTTGTAATTTGAGATCAGAGATATACTGCTGGTCTTCCAATAGCGCGCCGTTGATTCCACTGCTTACCGAGCGCTACTATCAGAACAACAACACTGCAATTGCGAACCGTTAAACTGAGCATATTCAGAGATCACATTATATCGGGTCACCTAAGCAGAGTGCTTGGTAAGTGTTGCGAGTACGAATACCAGCCCAGAGCAGAGATCTTGAGCCCGGCGGTGCGCAGGTGCCGGCGGCGCTGAGATTGTCCCCATCAAACATTCACGAGCCCCGAACGCCCGTAAAAATACATATTCTAGCAGAAGACCCCGCTTTTAATACTACTCCGTAATGAGCAGCCGAGGTCGGCAGACTCCTTAATGTCCTCTTAACGTGCCGTACAGGTGGATTGTTCGTCTTTATTAAACGGTTTACGACATTAGCGGAGTACCTACTACTTGAAAATGTAATTTTATGCCTCTAATCTAATGTATTGATTAATATAAGGGACAAGTGGGTCATTCTTGTTTAAAATAGCAACAGAAGAGTATATATCGTGATTCGTCGGTGATTTATTTCAGTTTCTACATAAAGTATATCGGCTTGCTGTTTTTGGGAAAAACTGAGAAGAGGAACTATCACTGACATTTAGTTTTTCTGACATTTGAAAATTAGAACCCATCTATGGTCGAACCTATGTTACTCAAATGTTACCGTTTAAAATCGTCATCTGTTTTAAAGTAGGCAAGACGTAACAACGCGTCTGAATGACACGAATGACATAATAATTATTTTAATTTTCTTAAATTATGTATAAGTAAATCAGACAATCAGAAAGTTGATTACCTACTTACACCCTACACGCGAAATATGTCATAAGAATGAAACTCAAAAATTTACAACAATTAGAATTACTCACGGTCATGCCTAAATACCAGTCTCTATTTTAGCTGGCTTCCACCCACAGTGAATTTAAACAACAATGAAAGTCAAAAAGCAGCTACCATAATAATTTACCGCGCTACCCTAAATCTCCCGTCGACAGACCCATACGGTGCGCCCGCGTTGTTTTCATATCTATTTATTAGGGAGAAAACATGCATGGTCAATAATCATTAACCGGAGTATTTTATTAATTTTGTATAATAAATAGGTTAGCTTTATGAACGAAGCCAAGGCAACGAAATAAAAAAAAACATGTTTAAATAAACATTTTATATTCATGGAGAATCACGTTTCAATACACCACATCACCCTGATCCTTGTGCCATCGTATAACTCTTGTTTAAAACAATGTTGGAATAGCAAATCGTCACCTACAAATGTTTCATATTTATTTATAGTGTTTAATTTGTCTGTAAGTACTTGGTTACTGCTATGGGTAGATACTTAAATATTGTTTTATACCAGATGCTTTTAAAGTACTTAAGTAATTTATGCTCCCTTCAATCTACAAATTAGACTAATGTTTTTTTTATATTCTATCTCGTAACTAACTTACCTACATAGAATCAAGTTGTTGAAATTTTCCAATAAAATTTAATTTGATCAAAATCTATAACTGAAAATTAGAGCAACTCCGGTAGAAATTTGAGCAAAACTCACAAATTAATTTCCCACCCGAATACCTACTAACATCCCTAAGCCCGTGCGCAGTCGGCTCGCTCCTCTGATTGATTAAAACGTTAACAAAGGGCTAAAGCTGATCACTGTGAGCTTTATACAGAGAAGCCCTTTATATTCAAGCAATCAAAGAACTCCCTACAACAGCTCCATCGAAAATTATGGCTTTCCGGCAAATGTTCTTTGTCTGGAAAAATTAAACGAATCGAAACGTGACTTCAATTATGTTTTTGGAAAACAAATGGAGATAGAATAGCGTGATATGCTCTCGTGTTTGTAGAGCTTCTACCGTTTGAGACTAATAAGAGATCACTTGGGTCTCGTTCATATTTGTTTAGGGACAAAACAAAGAATAAGACGTTTTTGTTTATCATAGGTCTTTTAAGGGGATAGTGAACTATAATTTAAAGTTTAAACTCAAATCGACATTAATTCAGGTAGGTACTTTGATTAACATTTTTAAATTAGGTAGGTATACTAATATGTATTTAAAACACTTTACAAACCTGTGCTAAATATATTAAAAAGTCGAGAAGGCCTTTCAATGTCTATAATACACGAACGGTAATAGTAGACCTTTATGGGTTTACGGAAACTTTTTTGAGCTAAAATAACTCTCATTTCTTATCTTTGTAAGCAGATATTTTTGAATGAGGCATTCCAAGTATGATAGAAATTAAATAGTAATTAAAGAGCAATAGTCTTTTAATTCCTAATACCGGTATACACAAGACGTAATCGGTAGCATGATCAGGTGGGCTGAGGTGCGCCGAGGGGCGAAAGCCGACAGATGTCGCCCCCCGCCGAGCGGATGATGACTCCAAACCCTCCGGCTATAAAAATTGTTGATGTTTCAGATATACCCGCGTGACCAGATACGAGCGTGGGTAATTACCACCGATATGCGCAGCAAAATATGGAGCAGCTTTTCTTACTAAATGTACGAGTACCTACTATGATTATTTTCATTATACCTATACCTAAAGCCCATTCCACTCTACGCGCACGAGTGTGGAGCGGGCTTAATGCGATGTGTTCGTTTTAAAGTTTTAAATTATTTTGTGACAACGACTTCATACAAGTCGATACGGGTAAACGAATGAAACGCATAAGACAAAATACAAAAAAAAAAATATTATGTATGCCAATATATTAAAATTCGATTAGGCTGTAATAAATTAAGTCCCACATAATATTTAAAATAATGTTTTAGTTAAATAAGTCAGAAATATGGCAAAATTTTTTATACTACGTCGGTGGCAAACAAGCATACGGCCCACCTGATGGTAAGCAGTCTCCGTACCCTATGGACGCCTGTAACTCAAGAGATGTTACATGCGCGTTGCCGATTGATTGAGAAATTTTAAATTTTTAGAAGTCGATTAAAAAGAAGCTTAAGCCTACTAATGTTACTATGTATATGACATAAACATATTTAAATTGGTTGCGTAATTAAAACATATGTTATAAGTGCACTGATAACATGATAACAATGATAACACGTTTAAATCGGTTCAGGTAACAGAACACGTGTGAGTGCCACCGCACCGGAAGGAAGCGATTGGCGTCGCACGCGTCGCCACGCGCCGCTTCCGGTCCTAATGTGATAATATAATAGGAGACGTCTCCGGACTCTTCACGAATTAGTTGTTTTACTGTTGAACCAACATTTTCTCACGCCTTTGATATTGTGGGAATTTGATAATTACCTACCTTTATTTTAAACGTCAAACTTCTATGAAATTATACCGTATAAATAACCTTGCGCTGCGTGTGCTATCACAATCGATGCAGACTTGTCTTGGTCTAACTCTACCTATCTTCAAAACTAAAACACGTCATATTTCAGCCAATCGTCGTTTGGTAATTTGTCAGAATATTATTTAGGGTTCATATACTCCTAATTTTTAGGGTTCCGTACCCAAAGGGTAAAACGGGACCCTATTACTAAGACTCCGCTGTACGTCCGACTGTCACCAGGCTGTATCTCGTGATCTGTGATAGCTAGACAGCTGAAATATTCACAGATGATGTATTTCTGTTGCCGCTATAACAACAAATACTAAAAACAGACTAAAATAAAGATTTAAGTGGGGCTCCCATACAACAAACGTGATTTTTGACCGAAGTTAAGCAACGTCGGGCGGGGTCAGTACTTGGATGGGTGATCGTTTTTATAGATAATGGTACGGAACCCTTCGTGTGCGAGTCCGACTCGCACTTGGCCGGTTTTTTACCGATATTTTCGAGGAAAGTATGCAATAAAATAACATGCTTTCGTTTGGTTATCATTGAAATTTGATGGCTTTATTTTATGAATACTAGGTCGTTTTTTTATATTTTTCTATTTAGAAGTTTATAAACTGCTTTATACAAAATCATCTTCGATGGCTTTGTATCCTTAACCCCTGGAACGCCGAACCGACAAACGTACTTGTACCCGTCAGATGCCTAGTGCCGGATCCGTCCCATCCCCCTCAAATGCCGGATAGGCTCGCGTACGTGCACCCGTCAACTGCCGCGATAAAAAAAAAGTGCTATTGTGCAAATGATATAAAACTCTATTTGTAAGTGTTTAGATCTCAAAATTGTAAAAATATAATACAATAAATTTGGTGACTGATAAGGCACAAGGCAGTTGAGACACTTTGTACAGATCTGGGACTAGGCAGTTGACGGGTACAAAAATTGAAGACCCTCCGGCAGTTGACAGGACTGGTACGGATATGGCACTAGGCGTCCCAAGGGTTAACCAAAATCATAAAACTCATCGCAGGTACTAATAAATTCGACTAATGCGGTGACGCGGTTCAGTAGGTGTAGGTAACCTACCTAGTTACTAGGCAAATTTCTCAAATATTAAATCATAAATTCACAATTCCCACGCCAAAGTAATACAACGCAATTGTTGACTGATACGCGCATTTCAAATTACACTACAATAACAATTATTACTTTTCATACAATGTAGTTTAGTGAAATAATAACCGTAGGCCGCCGGCTAAACGCGCCCTAACCGAGTAATCATAGGCTTTCAAATGATTTTGTATTAGTAGGGGTTCTTTCCAAGGGAAAGTATTGATAAACCGATGTAATCCACGTTAGTTGGTGGTTAATCTCTGTCCTATTATAATGAAATTCCACCTACAAATCTGATGTGAACTACAAATCCAAAGGAAAATATTAAAGTCCGTTCATTATTTTCATATTTATTTAGGGTTGCTTAAAGTAATTAGGGACCTATACATACACCAACCCAATTTTTTTCTTTGTAACGTAGGTGATTATGTATATGTATGACTGTACTTTTAACTAACATATTAAACCACTTTTTTTGGAAAGTCGAATGCCTAACAATGCCCATTAGCCGAATGACCAAGTCACGTGGTTTGTTTATTTTTAAATCTATTACGTACCATAATAAATAGACTCTAACCTGGTAAATACTTATTATAAAAATATATAGTGGATGTTATAAACCATCAAGGTAAACTAGTTTCAGTAACAATAGAATTACGTTATAACTA
Source organism: Cydia splendana (assembly GCF_910591565.1). NCBI lineage: Eukaryota > Metazoa > Arthropoda > Insecta > Lepidoptera > Tortricidae > Cydia > Cydia splendana. The sequence goes on along the minus strand of NC_085964.1, from coordinate 10,559,838 downwards.
GACGTAGATATACAAACACTAAATGAAAATAAACACTATACTTAGGTCTCTAAACACTAAATGAAATAGATAAATAGTCCATTTATAGACTTAAATGTATATTTTTTAAGCCACGCGGCACTTGTTTGCACAATTTGCTAAGTGCAACGTTATCGGAATAATAGGAGCCGGTCATTACCTTGTCTGGCGTTAAAATCAAAAAGCGCTCATCGACGCTCCTACAACTGTGAAGAGCACTTAACTTGATTACTCGAAGCCCGATGGTGTGTCAGTGAAAGCCCATACTGTGCCCATATAAAGTTGAGGCACGGGCACACCGCCACCGCCCCGCCGCGTGCGCCTCAAAACCCTGACACGTGTCGACGGCCAGTAATTGTAGCGTACGATATGAACATCGTTTTTAAAAAAGGGATTCTAAATGTAGTACTGTCATATTGATAATAATATTCAAAATAGAGTAGGAACTTCTTTCTTGGTAATGGTATGGGAGTAGATTATCTACCTGCAGACCCTATGCAAGCGATAAGGTTTAGCCAATATCGATAGGATAAAGCCAAACGTGGAATCAAGCATAATAGGTACACCAACCTAACCACACAGAAAAAAAAAGTTCTTCAACCAAGCAATATATGTATATTATTTGTTTTAAAGATCTTGACGTGTTTCCTTATATTAAGTAAACTTGAAAATGTCATCGTCTAAGAAAAATGTCTGTTATAGATCTTGGGACAAAAACTACTTTCTTGAATCAAAAAATCAAATAAAAATTATTTTTGATTCAATTTGTATGTCTTGACCCAAGACTTTCAATATTGAATTCTGAGATTTTAACAGTTTTTAACATTTAGTGAGATTATCTTGGTCCAAGGTATTGTATATCTCGCATGAAGATATGTATGTATATCATTTGTGTAGATACATACCTGGTTCTTGTTTCAAAAATAATGTTTTTTGGTAAAACGTAAAACGTAAAAATTGGCGTTTGCGCCCGTTCATCTTGTGAGCAATATTTCAATAAGACTAACAAAAGGTTAACTGAACAGTAGCACCAAGTTAGCGACCTTATCTTTGTCTCACTTATGCTGAGCCATATGACATTATTTTTTTGCTGAAAAAAGTATTGCACTCACTTAAAATATTGTCTACTAGACAAATCAATGAAGACGTTATACGCAACATTCGTTATTTTGTAGTTGTTTCCTGGCTACGATGTTTTAGTGCAACTAAATAATTTAACCTCTTATTTTATATTAATATTCAGTATAATAACATTGGTATTCAATAAGATTAAAAACTAAAATTAAAAACTACCTAAAATTAAAAACTAAGATTAAAAACGAAATTAAAATAAGTCTAAAAAAGGCCCCCGCGGCATTGTGCCAAAGATACTGGCAGCATTCCCTCGCTGAATGGCAATACTAATGCGTTGCGAGAGAAAGCTGCCAGCTGTTTTAGTTGTACATACCTATATTTAATTTTTAAATATTAAAATTGATAATTATTTAATAATATCCTGACTGGCTAATTTTTGAAACTTCATTTAGGTTCCATACCCGAAGTTGTACCCATGTCACACGCAATGTTTATGTATTATGTGGACCTTGGCGCCACATTTAACGGACTACTAACTACGTCAACCAAATTAAAGATATTGCCTAGTATAGTACATTTTGCAACGTGGGGGGTAAGTGAAATTTTGGAGACGAGGGTTTTTATTCCCGACAGCCGCAGGCTGGAGGGCATCAGATCGATCGATGGCACAGATCTATCCGGCATTCAGCCGCGATTGAAAATAGTGTAAAAATATTTTAAACGGGTATTAAATGAATCAAATTAAATATTTAAAACATAAACAAAAATATTAAGTAATATATGTACGTCGGTATTTTAAAAGTAAAACTCTCTTATACATTGACTTTAAACAAAGTATTTTACTTATAACCTGCATGGTTTGTATGAATTAGTGACATAATTTTTAAAAAAAGCCATAACTCCCTAGGGAGTTATAGCTTTTTTTTTTACAATCCATAACTCTCGCGGGAACAATAATATATGGGCTTTTGTCCTTCATTATACACCTGTATGAAAAGGTTTTTTTCGAGTAAATGTGATGAAAATTACATTATATAACTACGTATAGATAGGTTATACTCATACATGAGGTTCACAAAAAATACTTCCATATTTATTTAATTACCTACAAACGAATATTTTTGTTGTTTAATTTTAGCATAATACGATTCATTCTTGTTACACTCTATGTTGAACATAAGCTCGTCTCTTTCCCTTAAGGTATGCGGGAGTTCGCATTTATCGTTTTACTAGGCGCGATTCGGGAAATGAATTAGAGATTAACTAGATACGATATAGTAAAGATATGTGACGTCCCACGGGTAAAGGTACTTACCTTATGGCGGTTGGCGCTTTCGCTATTATTAACAGCGCTCTAATATTATTGCGGCGCTATGCGACGTAAGCGCCAGCCGCCATAAGGTACCTTTTGCCGTGGCACGTCACATATCTTTACTATTTCATATCTAGTGAATCTCTAATTCATTTCCCAATCGCGGCGCCAGCCGCCATAAGGTACCTTTTGCCGTGGAACGTCACATATCTTTACTATATCGTATCTAGTTAATCTCTAATTCATTTCCCGAATCGAGCCGTAAAGAGCAACTGTACAATGTGTACAATTTAAGAGCTTAAATTTTGGAACGCCTATCTTCTGTTATGTTAGAACACTTAGAACATTGTAGTTGACTAGTATATTATTGGCACATTCTACTACACGTCTTTGATTGGAGTATATACATTGTACAAGGAACAGGAAGAACTATGTTGGTAATGACCCTGGCGCAGTTAGTGAACAGCTTTTAGTTATATTTCATTTTCGTTTGCTTAAGATGGAACGTACCGGTTTATAGTTTATACTGGATTATAAAGGAACATATCTGCATATCCATCTAGTTAGAGTGGCACCAAGAAAAGTCTGCAGCGGTTTTGATAGCCCACGCAGTGTAAGTGTTATTTATACGTCATAATTTCATAGAAGTTTGACGTTTAAAATGACACTTGCACTGCGTGGGCTATCAAAATCGCTGCAGACTTTTCTTGGTCTGACTCTACTCGTACCATGACAACCGTTTTAACTACTATAGGTAGTAAAGGCGCCACGCCACTGTTCGCGCAAAAATGATAAATAGAGTTAAACCAAGAAAAGTCTGCAGCGATTTTGATAGCCCACGCAGTGCAAGTGTTATTTATACGTCATAATTTCATAGAAGTTTGTTTTCTTGTTCTAACTCTAGGTACCTTTCTGTCTTGTCGCTTACTGTTACCTAAGTAGTATCTTTTTCATGATATAGGAGGCAAACGAGTAGACGAATGGCCAGCTGGTAATCGGTTACCGTCGCCCATGGACACCCGCAACACCAGAGAGGTTGTAAGTGCGTTTCCGGCCATTGGGATGGGAGTGCGCTCTTTTCTTTAAGTTCTGAAGGTGGTATCGGCCCGGTAATACGACAGTGGTTTACTTTATATCATAATCTCATTATTAGTCATTATACTTTATGATAATTATGATTATGAAAATGCGAGCAAGTAATCTACTTTGCTAAAAACTGTTATCAGTTGTGTCTTACTTGAAAACATATCCTTTAAAGCATTTCTTCTTACTTAGGGTTTTCTCATAAAATAGAATAACTAGGTACCTATATTTAATGTTATGTGTTATAACATTGTAGTTGCCTAGTATATTATGGTACATTCTACTACACGTCTTTGATCGGAGTATAGTACAAGGAACAGGAAGAACTATGTTGGTAATGACCCTGGCGCAGTTAGTGAACAGTTTTTAGCTATCTTTCATTTTCGTAAAGTAAAAAATCCTAATTTTAGACAATTTTTATTAGCATCCTAAGAATTTACCAAAAACTAGGTAAGAACCTAAATACCTACATCAGGTCAGCTCGACGTTCGACGACCATTCACTGTGTAGTTCCAACGACCCTTTGATTTGACTACTTAACTTACTCAATATCCGGTTAAAGCAGTGGTGGGCAAACTTTCTTCATGGGGGGCCAGAAAGTTTAGAAAATTTAAGTGGAGGAATTGTAGCCGAAATTTATTTTGATTTGTGATAGGACCGGCGGCGGTCCAGATAAAATCCATTCGCGGGCCGGAGATGGCCCGCGGGCCGTACTTTGCCCACCACTGGGTTAAAGTCTCACCTTCTAGCGCCTTGTTCCTCGCGAGCAGTGCCAACAGAACATCAGGAGGCGGCGGATCCAGCGGGTGCATGGTTTCTAAAGCGTCCATCTGCCCTGCACGAGACACGCACTCAACGTCACCGTATCCTTCCATGAATGCACTATGTCCGTAAACACAGCTCCACTCTACAAGCCATTCCGTTGCAGAAACAATGTTTTGGATCTAATACTGCATCAAAACGGCGCGGCATCGGCGGCGGGCGTCCCGGCGCGCTACAAAGCCCCACGTGGCAGCGCCGCCCACGCTCGCTTGGCGCCGACGCAGACTACTCGTCACCGCCCTGCTACCTCCCATTGAGAAGTCATTTTTTACCCCCTGAATCTGATAAACCCCTAGGCTGGCGGGGTAGCGGGCAGCTCCCCCGCCCCGAACTAATTTGGCGGAGTCGTACGACACACCCCCGGTGCTTACATCCATCTACAATATTACTGCAGCACGTTATCCCGTTCGCGAGGGCACTTCGTTTCTATTCATCTGGTATCCTTGTGAAGAAAGAAACTCCAAATTATAGCGATCGTTATTCAATTATGAAGTTTTAAAATGTAACCTATATATTTAAAAACCTAATATCATACTCATTTAAAAAATGTAAAACAGCTTTAGTTTTAAAGAGGTTAAATAGAAATAATGACAAATGTTTTGACTTATTGATTATCTATTTATAACATTATGTCATTTATTCTATCTTGTACCTTTTTTTGTGCGTATTGTTGTTTTTAGAGGATGTAAATGTATAAAGTGACTAAATATCAAACCGACATGTTGCCATGCGATGATTTTCACCCGGACAATGTTTACAATCGGTTTGAAGTGGTCGAGGTGCCTACTTCGTTTGTAGAGTTATCGACATCGATCGATCTGGACGTAGGGATAGATCTCAATACATCTGCCTACTTTAAAACGACCTGCAACGGTTTACTGATGGTAAGGCATAACCTCATCTCATATAATACTCGAAGTAATAGAGGCTGTGGGATAGGGATTATGTCTCATATAGAAGCACACACATACACACATACCTATATTATTGAAAATGTGAGCCTATTATTATTAAAATGGTAACTGCATAGATTAACAGTGACAAAGTATGAAAATATTGACACAATCTTCAAATGTCTATGAAAATAAATAATGTTTATTGTGGTACTCCCACACTTTGTCACGTCATAGTCAGTGGAGGTAGCTTAGATGGACTCGAGAACTTGCTCAGAATAAGGAAATTAGTTAAGGTCGAAAATGTCTTCGCAATCGATTAATTGTGGGCAGGTGACTGTTGATTAAACTAATAATTTTCAAAAAAATTACTTTCACTACTAATTTTAACTTACCTACAAACAATTTCCTAACTTTGTTTATTATATTTAATGATAATGACGCTTATTTTGTAGAAGTTTGAGGATGCTCGCGACGTGTCTCCGTCACATAGAGCCTACAAGATCGAGCAAATTAATAATAAAGTCATTAAAATAATTTTTAATCCCATTAACGAATGCATTACCAAAGCAAAGCACGATAAAGAGGGAAATCAACTCGTGTTTGACCTCCGCTTCATACGCATAGATGGTACTCGATGCTGTAATAAAGAATTTCACTCAGAAATAGGACGTTACTACATTTGCGGTCACTATGAATATTGTGACATAACGCACTATCCCCATGTAGTGGATTTTGGAGATGTGGCCATGAATACCGCTGTGACCAGACATGTACGAATTAAAAACAACTCAAACGTGATAGCGGCTAAATTTTATTTCATGAAGGCCACAGGTTTCTTCGTCACTCCGGCTAGTTTTACGATAGCACCGAATGCTTGTAAATGCATCACTATTTCTATAAAGCCCGTGTGTTTAAAATTTAAACACTGTTGTACTTTCAAGATAAAAAATCCCGACGATGAGTTCATTGAGTCGTCTACAGATAAAAACTCTTTGACATATAATATAAATGTAAAGTTGGATGTGATACCTTATAAAAAACAAAAGATAGTAATTGTGGAATCATTGCACAAACTAGTTGAACCTGAAACTAAATACACTTACGTGGGTGAAGAGATAGAAAAGCATTTAAAACAAAAAGCCAAGGCTATGGAGTTGTGGCAGCTATTCAACGCGTCTAAAAGAATAGTTCCCACAAAAGAAAAGTTTTGTACTGGCCCTGTTAGATGTTATTCAGAAGAATCGGCAAAAATAAACCTAACACAAAACAGAAAATACAATTTTTGCAAAAGACCTCCAAAACAGATAAACACATATGACGTTTTCAATGTTTTTATTTTGCCCTTCTCCATTGATTTTGGAAGAGTTGGTGTAGATACCTATGGTGAGGATAATATAACCATAATAAATAATACAGATTACGATATCGCCATAAATTTATGTAAAGATGATTACATCGTTTATACAGAAAACAAAGTTCGAAACTTAAAGCTGAGACTCGTGCCATTTACAGAAGCAAGGGTAACGGTTCTACGACGAGGTTTTGTGGAAGGCTTAGTGAAACAAACATTTGATTACACGATAGATAACAAATATTATCGCAAGCATCCATATACACTTCAAGTGGAAACTCCGACGGTGTTGGTCCAAGACAAATGTTTAAAGTTCGGTATGGTCACTAATGAAAGTTTCATTATTTCTGTACCATTTAAAATATCCAATTATTTTAATGTTCCTGTAACAGTTCACTGGGAAGGTATAACTACCGACGCTCCTTTTGAAATAATACCAAATAGAAGTTTAATCCCAAGTCGCACTTCAAAGATGTCTGACGTCATTTATACTTGTAAACATACAAAATCAAAAGTACACGAAGTAGATTTATTCGCAAATGATAAAAAAGTGATTCCGGTCGAATTAAGTGTGATTACAAGAAAACTATCTATCAAGTTTTTACAACAAACTGTGCAGTTTAAAGATATTGCTCTAAATTTAGAAACAGTTGAAAGAGTTAAACTCGAAAATTCCTCTAGAGAAGTTGCTGTTTTTTATGTAATTGAACCTCTAATTCCTGGTCTCAAGATAGAACCAATGAGTGGAGCAATACGACCTAAGATGATAATTACATTTGAAATCATAGTTCAAATAGCCTGTGTCTTGGAATTTGCATTTGATATTTCTGTTAAAATAAACAATAAAGAAATTTTGATTTTGCCGGTAAGTGGGAATGTCTTGGAGCCCAAAATAATAATATCTCCGAAAAATGTTTACTTGGCTCGAATACCATGTAATATGGTAACGTATGTACCAATCATTTTTCAAAACCTCGGTACGTTACAAAGTGTTATTGAAGTTATAGACACAGGTGACGACAATATTTTCAAAGTATATATAGCTGTAGGAAATGAAAAACAGAGAATTTTTAAATTTTGCGTCGAAGCTGGCCAGTCCAGGACTGTGTTCATAAGAGTCTATGATGTGTTTCGCCGGGAATATGAGATGTATCTTCCCTTTAAAATAAATGGATTACTTGGCCCTCCAGATCATAGAGCTTCAAGTACAGAACTTCGACATTACATTGGGGAACACGAAGAGTTAGTATTTAGTATGAAAACGTATTCAACTTTTCATCAATCTTCAAAATCATTAAAACTGTATTAAAATGTACATTTTCATAATTTCAGGCAATATGAAAATAACTCCAAAGTGAAACTAAAGAGCTTGAACAAAGATATAAGTTTTTGTCGAATAATTGGGGTAATAACTGTACCCTGGATACAAATATCTGTCGATGAATTCGAAATGGACTATGAACCCAATGGAAATAATACCATAGAGTTTACTATTACAAATATTTCTAAATATTATTTGTATGTAGCAATATTAGCGACCAAACTGGCGCCTAGTTTCAGTTTGAACTTACAAAAGTCAGACAATTCTATAATAACCGACACTCACATAAAATTTGAATTAGACCGAGGAAGGGATGCACAATTGTCTGTAAAATTTCATCCCAAAGGACGTGGTAAACATGTGGCAACCGCGTTACTGTATTTGGATAAACAAATGACGATACCATATTACAATCTTACCTTCATAGGGAGAAAGCAAACTCCGATCATGACACCAAGCACTTATAGAATAATATTTCCACCTTGCCAAGTACGGACTAGTATTCGACGGACATTTACTGTAATGTTAGAAGAAGAGTCGACGTTAGATCGGTTTTATTTTGTTTCAAAAGAAGAGAGTAGTGTAACAACAAACTTTATCTCATGTGAAATAATTAACAATTCTCAAGAAATTCATACAGTTGTCACAGTCGAAGTTATAATTTTTAGTGAAAATCAATCTTTCAAGGATTTCATACTGAGTGTTTGTCATGAATGCGGGTCGGGTTGTGACATTGAACTCAGTTTTTGCTTTACATATTGTCCTCTAACACTGCACTCTAACTTTTTGGTACAACCAGAAGATCATCCATATCCATATTTTCCTTTGGATACACAACGAGATCTTTATGAGTACATGAACATCTGCGTAGATTTTCTCGAGAAGTGGATGTTTCAACAAGGATTTCGTAGAGATCTGTATCCCGTGATACCTGATACATTTCATGCTATATCATCATCACTTACTGCCGCTGGTACAAAAACAAAAGGAATGAATGTCTCATTCCTATGTTTTATCAGAAGGGCTGCCGGTCCCTTAATGAAACACATACATAAGGTGTCGTAAGTATCAATTTTACTCGTTTATCCAAGCTTCGTACCTACCTCAAAACGAAAAAAGAACCCCCTAAAGGAGGACTCTTTGGTCCCATCTGTTTGTAATAAAAATCAAGATCTTCTATCCACGTTCGTATATGCCACAAATTTCCTATAAAAATCGAAATATTAACAACCTTCAGGGTACCTCATATAAAATACAATATCATGTCCTAAAGACAGGTAAGGGAATTCATCTTCCATCAAAAAAATGCGTTTCACCTAGTTATACGGAAATGCCGGTGTTTGAGTCTGGCTCGAACTTGGCCGGTTTTTTTCTATTTAACTCAATAATCATTTACATCTAGTAGATAACATATACTTAATTATTCATACAATCTCGATTTACTTTTCAGAGGATCCGGCGTAGATGAATCTTTCAGAAGCGTTAAAGAAATACATGACACGTACAAAGAAGTAATTAATTTATTGAAATATCGAGGCGTGCAATTATGGGGGTTACAGGCAAAGTTTTTGCTAAGTTACGAACAGTTCAGCTTATACTGTGAATATGTTGCTCCAACATGCAACTCTGACATTATATTGATTCAAGAGCTGCTAGCTGATATCAGTCTTTTTAAAAGATTAACTAAACAAAGTTGGGTCGACTTCGTTTTGCAGAGCTACAAAGCTTTCATTATGGACAGTTGTTTTTTTGAGTGCGTGTGCGTAACATTGCAACCTCGAGATGTGGTTGACATCTTGATAGGTTGGTATAACGAGCAAATCCGAAGTCGACATTACAATTTACGTGGTAAAGATAAACCAGTAAAATTGATTACTAATATAACCTCAGACTTATCCGACGGCATTGCAGTTATATCGGCAATTATGAATAATTGCTCGTTTTTGAAGGATTATTTTGCCATATTCTCTGAAGTTAATGAAGAAGAACCTGAAAGTGGCATCATTAATAATGCCTGTTTAATTATTGAGACACTTAACCAACTCAAAATTAATTTCCCTATTACCAGTAAAGACTTTCTGAGCCCAAATTTCTTGCAGATGCTCTTTTTTTCTATTCATTTATTTGTTGCTTTGCCTATGTTTATACCAAAAGGTTACGTTCAATTTAATCCTCCGATATTGAGGACTTCAACTAGACAAGTGGCAATAAGTACTACAACGCAAGAATCTTTGATTCTGAATTTTAGCATACTGAACAACAACAAAAATAACTTTGCCGTTGAAAAATCAACTACTGGAGATAATAACAAGAAATTGTATGTATCCATAAAATACACAGCATGTTTCGTCGAGGAACAAAATGCTATTCTCCTTGTGCATGGTTACAATAAGACGAGAATTTTTGATACTTATATCATATTTACGCTCCATGGACTAATAGGTGCATTAATTCCTCACCGAAAATGTAGAGTTACCGGACCTCTGTATCGGCCTAACAAAGTTGACGTTCTAGTCTGCTCACCATTTTTTTCTGCTGGTACATATAAATTGTATATAACTGATACGGAACCTACAATTCCGGTCAAGTTTGAAGAGAATACGAGACCAAAATTTTATGTTCAACGGCTGTGTCTTATAGATAAAGAAATGTATTTGCCGGGGTTGCCAAAAGACTGTGGTTCAGAGGTTCCAGAACATAAGCTATATATGCAAATAAATTGTTTAAGCGCTCAAGTAGGCAATAGCTGGATTTGGTTCAGAGGTGAACAAGGCGCTTTCTTTATAAAAGTGACAACACAGCCTCGCTGGGACTCGCCATTAGACACGATACAAGCCAGCTACAGCTGGCCTGCAGACTCCTGTGGCTCCGGCCGCTGTGGTGAATCGTACGAATGTTACCGAACCACGACACTTATGATTCCACATCGTAATGAGCTGATGGTTAAGGCCTTACGATATGCTTTAATTGAACATGCATCGCCTGTAATGATCAACTTATTTGATAATCTTATTGGTATGTTACCCAAATAAGCATGTTTTAAATGTTCATTCACATGGTTTAACATTTGGGTCTCTAGTGAAGAAATTTAACTAATAATGAATTTCAGATTCTTCTACGGGAAAAATGATCTTGGAAATGTTACTAGCCGATGATGGAACGAATATGTCGGATGTGCGTCATATTCTTCAGAACGAAATTGGTTACCACGTATCATCGCGCGCACTGAGTCCCCGGAATCATTATGTGAAACTGGCCCAGCATACATCGGCGGTACTTGCTTTGCCAGTCAGCATACCAGAGGAATCTGAAATAAATGAAAAGCATAATCTTATCCTCACATCAGATTGTGGAATGGACATACGCACTTACAGAATATTTTTTATTAATAACAGCCAAGTAGTGACTCGTGACGTCTCAATGTAAGTTACATTTATGTTGCTTGTTAACATGTTTGCAATATTTTATTTTATTGTGTATTTATTAAATTATTTCTGATTTAAATAAATTACATTCATTTTGATATAATCTCTAATAGCCGATGGTGCTGGGCCTAAAATACGGCGTTGCGTGACCAAGAGATTTTTCTTTGGCAGGATTGGTCCTTAGGACCCAAGGATGGATTTAAGAAGTGGAGCCACCGAGATTTTTGATGTAAATTTTTAGTGGGGGGGGGGGGGGCTCTCAACTTGATCTTGATATCTATATCATTTAAGCTACTAGGCCAAGTTTGGTATCGTTTTCGTATAAATCGGGGATGCCGAATTCATTTCTGATATCATAATGACACCATTCAGAAGTAAAAACACACTCGCCGACGCTTAAACCCATCTGGGTGGCTCCACTTCTTAAATCCATCCTTGGGTCCTAAGTACCAATCCTGCCAAAGGAAATCTCTTGTTCATGCAACGCCGTGGTTGACCTTTTTATGCTCTGAGCACACTCAACTATAATTCAGTTATTATATGCCTATCTACAAAGATGAACAAAAAAGGTGGGGCTCTACATACCTTTTCTCGAACCGTTTTGTCTCATTATTCCTAGCGCCCTCGTTTGACCTTTATGGCGGTTCCTCATCGTCATCTTCGTAGAGTTATCCCTGCATTGGGCTACGGCTCACTTAAGGAGTCTGGAGTCCGTTCGGCACACTAACTCCAAGAATTGGCACAGGCAAAGTTTTTTAACAAAGGCGACTACCTTTATGACCCTGTAACCCAGAGGCAGCGAAGCGAAACTACACCTCAATGGGATGAGTACAATTTCCACACGAGATGTATTCCTTCTCCGAAAATCGACTGGTGAACCTCAAATGATATTTCGAACACGAGTTTCGAAAAACTGCTTGGTATGAGCCGGGGTTCGAAACCGCTAGGCTACCAACTCTTCCATTTGGTCATTCCTATCGTATATCCTATATTATTCCTATCTAGCCAAGATGCCTATCGAAGCTTAGATACCTAATGTATGGAAATTTGACAGAAATATTTTCGTAGCATCTGTCATTCCGATATTTTTTTCATTTCGTGTGTCGATCGGTACGATTGTCATCTTGTTTAGGCCCTCTGTTGTCCATAAATCCATAAACGGAATTCAGGTAGGAAGCGAAAGTTTTCCATGAAGAAGTGTCAGAGCGCATCGGAAGGCGAGACGCCGGTGCCGGCACCGCGGGCTGCCCTTGACCGCTGAAGATACGCTTCAGCAGCCGCGAACAGCAGCGCATAAGATTTAATATCTGGGAGGAAACATATTGAAAAACTCAAAATTGCGCGTTTTCCCAGAGATAAGACCTATATCGATTTTTCGCCGCCGAAAACCCCCATATAGCAAATTTCATCGAAATCGTTACAAATTGCTCGTTTAAAGGTTTAATTTAAGACAAATATTGCGCTTGGATTACTGTGACAATGAACTTTATGAACTTTTTATTTTTTATTTATAATAAATCATTATTAATTTACTCTTAATAGTAAAGACGGTGGTGACACAGCAGTATTCTGCTGTAACACCTGCCTATCCCGTGATGAATTGGGCAAATTTCCACCGAAACCCCTGCCCGCTGCCTAGACTGGTGGTTCTGGCTCGAATCCCCAATATTTATTTGTATGATGAGCATGACAACACAAGATTCATTGATTTTTCGTCATAAAAACAAAATAACGTGATTGGTCTACAATAGGCACTATCAATATGTTCATTTTTCTTCAACATTTACGTAACAGGCACTTATTGCCGTAATAATAACCATCTCGTTATGGATTGGTCATAGTTGTACGGCTGTTTGACTTCTAACTCTAAGCCAGCGGTAAATGTTATGTCTGGAGATAATAACTCAATAGATTTGTCATTTGTTACCAATAAACTCATCATGAACTGATAATAAAATACGTCACAAACAAGAAACCGCAATACTAATTCCTAATCCATTATCTATTTAGGTAAGATTTTAATTAAGGTTCTCTAAATCATCGTCGCCAGAAATGGCACAGGACCGGGATCAGTGGCGAGCAGTCGTGTTGGAGGCCAAGACACACTACACTTTGGGTCGCTGCGCCAGAGGAGAAAGTAAGTAAATAAATCATCGTCGCAAATTATTTTTCCGAATGATTAAGTGGCAAATCAACGCAATAATTTGTATCATTTCCCAACCTAATAGCTAATAGTAACTGTATATTTGGACAACCACTTAAAAATACACTTTATAAAACGCTACATTTTAGATAGCAGACTGACAAAACATACAATGAAAGCTTATTTTAATAACTTTACATCGTACAATGAAAATGAGTCGGTTTTGGTCGCACCTATCTTGACTCTGTAAAATGACTAGACATTATTATGTTAATAAATATTTAGCCCAGTGGCTCTCAAACTGTGCGCGGCAGCGCCCTGGGGCGCCGTAGACAGTAAAGAGGGATGCCGTACGGCAATCCTTCTCAACATGTTGACTATCTATTTCGAATAGCCTAGCTAGGTTAGGGCGCCACCGCCGAAATTTTAAACTCGCAAGTGCACCGCGGACTGAAAAATATTGGGAACCCCTGATTTAGCCAATTGAATGATTTGGCGAATGAAATGTTGTTTAACATTAAGTATAATGTACTAAACAATGATTCGACCAAGTAAAACGTTATCTAATGAAAATTTGCCGAATGTTAGTATAGCAATGGGAACTTATTTAGCTATTAATATCGCTTATAATAATATCGCTCATCACACAAACATAAACCCCCATCTGCAACCCCCTCCACCGACCTACCTACTTTCTACATTCATGGTATCTACGCCCTACTTGCTAATATTATCATAGCATATTTAATTACACAAACGGGTCTACCGTGATACAATTTCATTGTTTTTACCTTTAATTCCGACGTTAACACGACCCGACCCGACGCCCGACGTAGACCCGTTTGTGTAATTAAATATGTGTACAAAACGCGAGAGTTTAAAGTGTTATATTATCATAGCAGTAAGTATTTAGTTGTAAGCAATACAAGAAGGCAACCAAACGTTTAAGACAAGTCGCACGCACCGCACCTGTGAACTCGCGATTTTCATAGTAGAAAGCTTAATGCCCGTGCACGTATAAATCCAGCTCCGGGCCATCGAGACACCATTGTCACGCAGATCGCCTACTTGGCAAGTCTTCATTAACTTGGTTGATTAAATCTTGCTCACCGGATTGACCTCACGACTTGCTTTAACCGTTTCATCTTGGGCTTTTAAATTGAGTTCAATTAGAAGCCAGTTTTAAAATTTTATGATTTATTAAATATTCCAATACTTGTATTATAATTTATTTTAAATTTGAGGCGATAGTGCTTGTGATTAAAAATGAATTCTACGGAGTTTCGGGAGTTCGGCAAGGCGGCGATCGATCTTATGGCGGATTACTACGATTCCATTCGAACAAGGTAGGTAACAACAACCTAGGTTCAAATTTGTTCCATTGCACAACATGTAGGTAAATTAATAAAAAAAAACAACTATATAATATAGGTACATATAATATGAAAAATAAGCAACCAAGTTCCAGAGTAGAGTCGGACCAAGCTAACTCTATGTGGCATTTGCAATAACAAAGTGTGACAATGTCATAATTAATATCAAATTTCCATGAAAATGTGACGTTATATAATGACATTCTCTCACTTGGTTCTATTCAAATCGCTGTAAAGTTAGCTTAGACATACGATCCGTACATGATATATGTATACCTGTTAAAACTTATTCTCCCTTTTGAAAGTCACTAAAGTATTACGAGCCCCGGTGCATATGTTTTCGTCTAGTCAGACAATTTTTTGAGGTTCTCGCGTTTGTACAAAAATAATGTTTTAGTTTAAAAATCACTTATATTTAATGCTTATACTAATGTAGTTTAGTTTTATATGGTAATATTCTACAATAACTAAATCCAAATACAAGAAATGCCGTTTGTACTGAAAGAAAAAAATAACGATTTTTTAGTTTTATTTGACGGGTAGGACTATAACAGATCTGAAAAGGGCTATTACCAGAGAAATCAACACGGCTCTGCCAATGTACTGACAATTTTGTTTCGAGCCCATGCATGCAGCAGTGCCGTAGGAGAGGACAATATGATTTGCACAACGTTTTTGAAAAGTACATTTTTTCAGCAATAAAAGAGTCATGCAATTTTATTATACGATCAAAATAAACTAGAGTAAACATTACTATTATGGTTCCCATTACTAGGTCATTTTATGTTCATGTGTAAAATTCATTAGATAAACAAAATTGTTGTGTGGAACTAGACTAGACGAACTAATTTGCATCGGGGCTCGTATACTGTACTATACTGTATATGTGGGTAGTTTATTTCTAAATACGTGTCTTTGGGCTTTATTGTGGGGTGTGCATTTTCCACATAAAAACTTTGACAGCTTTTTGACTCGAGTGCATCCACCTTAAACAATCGACATCAAACGATTCAATTTATTTCTATGAAGAAGTGAAACATAAAATATAGGTATGTAGTAGTACTTACCTACCAAAGGCCGTAGCAGGATAAGGGAAGAAAAAATGCCCTTCATGATTAAGAGCTGGTTTTTTTTCTATAGTTACTTACATCACTCCTTCAGGAATGAAAACATTTTTTTTTTTATTTTGACTTACGTGTTTTACACAAATGTTAAAGATGGAGGCTCAATTTTCTTTCAGGACATATGTACTATTTAATTAACCAAAATGAAAAATGGATGGTATGATAAAGTTTAATAGTTTTAGAGAAAAGTCATATTTCATCAAATCGGATTTTATTTTTTTCGGGCGAACCAATAATTTTTCAACAAAACTTGACACAATTGTCAGTAATTATAAAAAAAAACTCGGCTCTTAATCACAAAAGGGCATTTTTTCTTCCCTTATCCTGCAACGGCCTTTAAACTCATTAAAAGAACGTATGATTTTTATATACAGGATGGCCCAAAAATACGTTGACAACGTTTTTTCTAATTATTTTATTAAGTACTTACATACCTAACTAGTACAAAATAAGTTAAAAATTAAAACTAAACTCTACACTTACCTAACTAAACACTTACCAAAGAATGGGACAAAATATCCTTGGAGGAGCTGCGGCATTTCGTTGAAAATTTTAACAAACGTTTGCGTTTGTGTATGAAATTGAAAGGAGGCTATTTTGAAGACAATACATTTTTGTTGTATAAAAAGAGTGTAGGTTTAATTTTTAACTTATTTTGTACTAGTTACGTAAGTACTTACTTAATAAAATAATTAGAAAAAACGTTGTCAACGTATTTTTGGCCAACCCTGTATAACTTCGATGTACCTATCCATTAAATAATGGTGTTCGATTTAGAGTATTTTAGATTACTATTTACTCTCAAATAATAGAGTAGGTAAGTAGCTATATTTTTCTAGCATACGGATTGTTTTATAAATACGTAATTATTTTCATAACGTGAGGCCGAAACGGAGACCGATATAATATTAAATTTCCGATTCAATTTTCTATGGGAAGATGATTGTTATTGTGTAAACATAGAGCATTGTCACTAATTCTAAACTTATCCCGAAATTAAGGTGGGTTATAATCACTTATAAATAATAAAGTTTCTTAAATACAAAATTATAGGGTATCAAAATTTGACATATCGGCATTCGGCCTTCGCTGGCCTCGCTTTGAATCTACGAATTCGCTTTGTTAAGTTTAGGTACTTGCTGTTTGTTTCTGATGTTTAAACACAAGCTTTTATTTAACTTAAAATGTTTTATTTATTTGTTTGGGAAGGACATTGCAAACTGAGTTACAATCCCAATCTCTTAAGTACAGAATATATTAAATTGTTCTGTAACGTCCTTTCAATAGCAAATAATATACCATAAACTGAGATGAGATGTTAAATTCAGGCGTTTGTCATAAATTTGGATCTTAATTTGCAGGATTTTGTTTTATTTAAGTAGGTCGAACACTGTATTCCTAACATCTACAGTAAAAGGTGAAATTTTATAGCCGGTCAAACAAGTTCGTCAGTAGTAAAAGGCGCCAAATTCAAATTTTCTATAAAGACGTTTATCACGTTCACTGTCCGTGCCCCGTATATGGGTCACGGCAAGCCTCTATTACAAAGCCGTAAGGTTAACAATTTAGATTGGGACAGTGAACGTGTTAACCCTTCGCGCCTACATTTTTTACATTTGCCGCTTTTTTCGACTGACGGAAATGGCTTGACAGACTTTAATTAAGTATTTAATGAACACCAAGCAAAAAACGTTTCTTAGGCGGAAAAGCGTATTAACCGAGAAAAAATGTAGGTATGAAATAAGTTGCTGGTTATATATAGCCCTAGCTCTAACAGTAGGTAGGTATACCTACCTATCATTCTGATGAGAATATATTCTGTGTACCTACATTTATTAATGTAATTTCATTTATCTGTCAATTAAATTACATTAACAAATGTACACAGATATATAACACGAAATCTAACTTGTACCAGGGGTGCGAAACTCCTGACTTCGGTCAAACTCGGCTCTGCTCGGCTCAGCATTGCTCCGAGCAATTATTAGGGTTGGCACCACTTGACTTCCTTTTGCGTGCACGACCACAGATAAGATAATCACTTGATTTTTGACAACCCTAAATAGCCGAAAGGGATAGTGCCATATATTAGAAAGGGACAGCATGATTCGACCCTGAACCGCTGTCAAACTTCGTTTTTGTAGGAAGTTTCCTTTCTGTACGGTAGTACTATTAATTATTCTGTGCTTGTACAGAAAAATAGACAGGTGAAACTATACTCTGGCAAACCGTCAACGGAAAATTAAATTTCAAATTTTGTATGGTAGGCTGACCCTCGCGCCTACATATTTCAAATTTGCCGGCTTTTTCTACTAACGGAAATGGCTTGCCAAACTATATTAAAAGCTTGTAACAACAAAGTTGCCTACTCACACCATTAACATATCAAACCAGGCACCTGTTAACTCATTGAATAAATTTCAACACCCGGGCTCAGTGCTAATCATCCGAGACACGAAAGATTCCGACAATTTTATCTTATTATGCCTCTAATTGTCTACAAACCTGACATTAACCAGGTTAATTAGTACGCTGCGGCTGGCAAATACCTGCATCGATGGATGCACAATTTTCCTCCTATTGTTTGAGTCATACAAACCATTTTTTTCTGTTGAGTCCAGCCAATTCAGCAGAAATAATTATGAAATTATTGTTTTTACAGCACCGGTCATTGTCGGTATTACATCCACTGTTATATTCAAAGATTATTCATACCTTCTTCTCTACTTCCTGTAATATTTCAAAATTTTCAAATTGCAATCATTGGGTATGTGTTACAATTTATAGTTGATTTGATTAGCGGCGCGATTCGGGAAATGAATTAGATATTCACTAGATATGAAATAGTAAAGATATGTGACGTTCCACGGCAAAAGGTACCATTGCCCCGGCTGAATATTGGAACAGCGTTAATAACAGCGTAAGCGCCAGCCGCCATAAAGTCCCTTTTGCCGTGGAACGTCACATATCTTTACTATTTCATATCTAGTGAACTTCTAAATCATTTCCCGAATCGCGCCGTAGGTCTGATCAGCTGATCACAAATACCTAGGCAATAGTTAGGTTTGGGTGTTTCTAATATAGGATCCGCAAGATGGCTCCATATTTATTGGATTGTATAATGGAAGTTGGTTAACATTATCCTTTAGATTTAATATTTAACGAGTATTGTTTTGCAGGGATGTGCTGCCATCGGTTGAACCAGGATATTTATTGAAAATGCTGCCCGAAAACGCTCCCGAAGAGCCCGAAAACTGGAAAGATGTCCTTAAAGATTTCAATGAAGCAATAATGCCAGGCGTCTGTATTATTACTGTCACTTTAAAACTTGCAAAAATTTCTTCTAAAAACTATCTTCGATACAGCTTCGTTTCTATTGAATTTATGATATAGTATAAAGTGTTAGATCAATTTACCTACACTACGCGTGTTAGTTCCTAGGATATGGGTGCTGACGAATAATCAGAAAGAAAGTTATATGTGTAACTGTGGAAGCTTTGGGGTCGAGAGAAGTTTCGTTTCATGTTCTCTGAGCTAGTCTTCCATGGGAAATTTTGTTTTTCCTGTTCGTTTTTTTTTTGCACGCACAAATCAACGAACGCCTATAATAATTGAATGAGCAAAGTTTAGAAAACATTAATCGCGTGTACAGTCGACGTCAAAGATATTGTTAGACATTTTTCGCCTTATTACAAAGGCGTAAGCTCCAAAAGTGTAAACATATCTTTGACGTCGACTGTAATACGTAATTAAAAAATTTTGGGTGGCTAGACCACATACCTAAGTATTTAAATATTTGGATGACCATTAATTGTAATAAATCATAAACAAATTAAGAATCATCTAGCCAACTATAATTTTCGATTCGTAATGCAGATAACCCATTGGCACTCGCCTCAGTTCCACGCGTTCTACCCGACAGCAGTTTCGTACCCCGGTATCGTCGGAGGCCTGCTCAGCGATAGTCTCGCCGTCATCGGATTCAGTTGGGTTAGTTCAATCTTATACTACCTAGTTAACATTTACTACTTAGAACAAACAGAAACAGAGTAGTCATGGCTCGTCACCTACTTACTATTACCAAGTATTACTATACACAAAGGTGTATTAAAACGCTTAAAGTAAGTAGTGCAAAGTATAAGTATAAGTTGTATCCGCAAATTTGACAACTTAAGTAGATAGTTGTACAGCGCTTAGGTGGGATATCTGGTTTGTCAAACGATTCTACTGTTTAAGACGTGTTTATCAAGGGGTTATACAAACTTACACCTATTACTTGCAGATGTCAAGCCCGGCATGCACCGAACTGGAGGTGGTAACGATGAATTGGCTGGGCAAGCTCCTCGGGCTCCCGGAGGAATTCCTCAACTGCTCTGACGGCCCCGGCGGTGGTGTCATTCAGGTCTGTGTAAACTGGTCATTTTTGTTGCTGTCGTGTTTCTAACCCCTTTATAAAGATTTAATTTAGGTATAATTTATCCAAACATGACAAAACCATGCTTAAATCATATTGGCGTGTCACTGACCTGATTTACAAATATCTACCTTATGCCTAAAGGGCTTTGCAGAGCCCTCACCCTCACAAGTTTAAGAAATGTTATTCTAGAACTTAGACTAAACATCATGTGTGAGCCACGAGATTCACTCATCACAAATTTGCAATCTACCTAGGTAATTTGAATAAATTTTATTATGAATTAATATTTTGCTAAATGTATAATATTTTGCAGGGCTCAGCTAGTGAGGCAACTTTAGTCGGTTTACTCGTTGCCAAAAACAAAACCGTACACAGACTCATGGCAAACGATCCCAGCCTCGAGGAAGGCGAGATCAACGCAAAGCTCGTGGCCTACACATCGGACCAATGCAATTCGTCGGTTGAAAAATCCGGATTACTCGGCTCAATGAAAATGCGGTTACTTAAATCTGATGCAGATGGCAGACTGCGTGGAGAGACTCTTAAAAATGCATTTGAAGAGGACAGGGCCCAAGGCTTAATACCATGCTATGTTATTGCCAACCTTGGCACGACAGGCACCTGCGCCTTCGACCCCTTGTATGAACTTGGGCCGGTGTGCAAGGAAGCAAATGTGTGGCTACATGTCGACGCCGCCTACGCAGGATCAGCTTTCATTTGCCCCGAATACAGAGTACTAATGAAAGGAGTTGAATACGCAGATTCCTTTGACTTCAACCCACACAAGTGGATGCTTGTGAATTTCGATTGTTCCGCAATGTGGGTCAAAAATGGATACGATCTAATCAACACTTTCGACATCCAGCGTATTTATTTAGACGATGTTAAGACTAACATTAAAATACCTGACTATCGTCACTGGCAAATACCTCTCGGTAGACGATTCAGGTCTTTGAAGTTGTGGACTGTTTTGAGAATATATGGCGCAGAAGGCATTAGATCTCATCTCAGAAATCAGATCAGCCTCGCTCAACATTTCGCCAAGTTAGTTCGAGCTGACGATCGATTTCTGGTGGAACCCGAGCCATCAATGGGATTGGTGTGCTTCAGGCTTAAAGATGGTGACAGTGCAACACGCAAATTGTTAGAAAATTTAACGGAAAAGAAACAAATCTACATGGTGGCGGCAACTTATCGTGGCAGATATATAATCCGTTTCGTAGTCTGTTCTCACTTAACAACGAGAGAAGATATTGACATCAGTTGGAAAATAATTAAAGAGGAAGTTGACATGATCGTCACGCCCACGTTACACACCAAAACTCAAATCCCAGCGTTAGGTCATATCGACATCAAGAGTTTATGTGAAAAATCGAAGTAATCATAAAATATTTCAATAAGTAGGACCTGCAAAATATGTGAATCATTTTAAATTAATGTTACGTTAAGATAACTACCCACTTGCCTACAATGTTATGATTCAGATTTTATTTGCAAACTAGGTTTATACTTTTGATATTGCTTAAGTTCGTCGTGTGTAGTAAGTATTTGTATTTACATTCTATTTAAGATTTTCTTTCGAATAAGAGTACGTTATAAGTTCGTGTTTAGTTTTAATATCTTAATGGTTAAAAGACTAATGGCGTTATTCATAAATGAGCTACAAGCCTCAATTAGCTAGTTGTTCGACTTAATCTGTTGGTCGTCAAGCGAAATATGTATTTGTGAGAAAGGGATAAAATATAAATTAACTACTTGAGGCTTGTAAAGTTTTATGAATAAGGAGGTTAAAAGTTAAAACAGTTCTTAGTATTTCATAAAATGTAAAAATAATAAAGTGATCGTGCATTACACGTTGCATATTCATTTCCTGACCTCAGCTTAAAGGACGCATAAAAATAAAACAAAGTACAGTCTTATGTAAATGTATTATATCAACTTGTTAAACGCAATGAATCACAATTAGGTAGTTAAACTAACCTATTCTTTTGTTTCCGTGTAGGTACAATGTTAATTGAAAGTCTATATTAATTTCCTCTTCTGCGTTTATGTTGCATCACTATGCATCATCGTCATCACAGTCTTGGTTTGTTATTTTCCATTTAAATGCAACTGCAGGTATAGGCGACACAGAGTCCGTATGAGTATCCTTTTGGCAAGCAGTGCTCCTGGCAGACGGATTCTTCAGTGGGCTCGTCGAATTGGCAGGGTACACGGCGACTAGGAATTTTGGTTTCTGAAAGAATGAGTTTTTTTTACCAGGGTTCGAGTTACTCGTTTTCTACCGTAAAACGGGGTAGCTTTAAAATACAGAGCTGACTTCAAAATCTCAGTTTTTGAACCATAATATTTTTGGTAGTACATAGTATGATTTCATCGTATTCCAACTAGTTAAGTTCGAGTAAATAAAGAATCGAGCTATTTATTGTCACCTATATTAAAACTATCAAAGTAATCCCATTTTTTCGTAAATTCTGCCCATTTTACGGTACCTACCTAAAATACCTAAGTTCATAGTTCGCATTTGGAAACATCGAATACCCTTACCGAGATTCGAACCCAGGACTATCAGCTTCATAGTCAGGGTCACTTCCGCTTAGGGCATATCGGTCGTCAAATGTATAATGTGTTACATACGTTCAATAATAAGTAAGACTTAAAAGGTAAAACGGTTCTTAATATTGTATGATAGTGTGTCGTTAATAACCATGCACTTTGGTTATTCGCATGGCACCCTACCTACTTTACCCTACCTACCTACTTTTTATTAAGCTAGTGACACGCTGACAAGTAATACATATGCTTAGCCCGACTAAGATTGTTTTGTATGTAGCCTAAACTCGGGGCATTCACACCTCGTTCATCATAATCGGCTCAGTCATTTCGACACTACAACGAAACACATGCAATAACTAAGAATACATATATTTAAGGCATTAAATTGAAGGTGATTGTTGACTTACCTGGTACAGATGGGTTAATCGTAGCCTTTTCCGGCAAATTTGCTACGATGGACTGGTCTAACGGTATCACTTCATCTCCTCTCTGAACCGTTCTTGGCTTCGCGACCGCGATATGCACTAAACAAATTGATAAGACCAGAAAAACAATCGTAGGTGTCAATTTTAATTCCATTTTGATGCTTGTTTATCGGTGAGCTCACGAGCCGCGACTAAATATTAGCAACAGCAAGTCAATATTACGAAATAGCGTGTATAGGAGGGATTGAATGAACGCAACTCAACGAAAGGACTTGCTTATATATGAACGACCGATTTATAAGTGCCATGGTATAATAATATACTCCGCCTGGTACTCCATTCCCGTCTTTTCTAGGTCACCTAACTGACACGGGCTTACGTCATCATGCGACAGCGCTATATGATAATATGCGATAGCGCTATATATAGCGGCCATGTTGTTGTGACGTAGCCCCGTGTCACTCTGGGAATGGAAGACCATGTTTTATTAGACTATGATAAGTGCTTAGTGCGGTAGATGCGTCACAACGTTGCCAACATAAATGTGCAGCTAACGATGTCGCTACTGTCTATGTGTTCCGAAAAAACTCGTTGGTGTTTACATAGTTCAACTTTTGACCGCTGCTATTGTTCATACGTACGATTTAGAATTCGTGGTAAAGTCAACACAATACAATGACTCAGTGTATCATTTTGCCGGTTTCATTGTCATGGGGTGGACTTTACTCATGGCTTTCAACTGAAGATGACTGAAGCAATTGTTCATTCATTACAAAGGGTTGATAATTTATGTAATTAAGTCAAGTTAGCAATATAAATATCGTCCAATTAAATTAATAATCACTACGCCTTATAAAACCAAATCCCCCGCCGCGTATCTCTGTCTGTAGGTAGGTATGTTCGCGAAAAACTCAAAAACTAGCTACTGAATAGATTTTCATGCGGTTATCACCTGTTATAGTTCGTTTTTTTTTAGCATTAGAAAGAAGCTAAGCGATCTTACCTCGGAGGATCTTACATGTCTTTTTATTAAAAATCACCATTGAAAAATAAGTCACAGCAAATATGTTAGAATTATTTGAATCAATCTATTCAATATGTACTTACAGTACTATACCTAAACTTAGTCGGCAGGTAGGTATAAAGTAATTTATATACATACCGATTTTAGGGTTCCGTAGCCTATTTGCCTACTAAGCTATTGAATACCTATAGCTTATTAAATAAGTTGTCTAATTAAGTAATCATAAATCCTCCATTGTGAGTGGTACGACACAGTTTGGATGATGATGAATTATTTTATGCATGAATTAAAGTCGAACTTTAGAATTTTCGTGAAGCGTCATTTTATTAACATTTACATCATTATAATATAGACTTAAATCAATGATAGATACAACAAATTATAAATTTCTTTGAGGTCTGCCATTTGTAAAATAATTCTGTGATATTATCGATAGGTCACATTTTAGTAGGCATCAAGTCGTAGAGGAGTGCCATTTTATGTAGTAAGTTCCGTGGATTCCAACAGAAAGATCCAGTACTTCCCATCTTTCACACGATCCCGCCGACAAAAAGCCGTTTTAAAATGAGAGCGCATCTCGATTGTATGGCGGCGGCTAAGTTCGTGTGACTCTTAACTGACAATTCATAGACCTTATGTAAAGACATAAGGTCCACCAATGTAATAATACAAATACTGTGTATTGTAAAACACAGTAAGTATCAGCGAGAAAGCTACCTATATGTTGTGTTAAACACAAAAAATACAAGTGGCATTGATTAATTCAAATTATTATACCGTCTGATAAATAGCGAGATCTTTGTGCCACAATAGTGAATATAGTACAGATGTAGTGCGTTATTGTTTTCCTTCTTATTTTCTTGGAAACGTTCGTATTTGTCATGCTACTTCAGTCAACCTCAGTTTTTTTGTACTTAGACTGACTGAAATAGCAAGACACGTTCGTACGTTTCCGTGAAAATACGAAGGAAAACAATTATGCACTACATCTTTAATATCATCATCTTGATAACCGTTATGTATAACCATGTCATTGAACAATAACGTCATTAACGTAAATAGCATAAGATATAATCGAAAATAACAGCCATCTAAAAACCTACCAAAAATATAAACAACCAGGGTGCCCAACATTTTCTAGGTTTTTCTCGTAAGAAATTTACTTTCAAGATAACATTAATAATTAAATAGAGTTTCATAGAATTTTAACAACTATAATCAGCTTTTTAGCCTATCGCCTACAAATAAACGAACACGCTACAAATGTCCAAGACATTTTATGTTCGCACACACTTTACACACATTTTCTATAATGTAGACACCCTGAAAACTATTTGTTCATAGCAGCCTATCCAGATCTTATGGAGCCTTAAATCTCTGTACATCGATCGATTCAGAAAAACTGGTACAAATGAAGCCGAATAAATTAATAACACTCAGCCACAAACAGAAAGGTGATTTTAAAGAATTGGTACTCCATTTAGACCAGCTGAAAATGAATCGACGTGCACATAGATTAATTATGGCATTGACAAAAGAAGACTGGGACGCGTAAAGTACAAAATATCGTAGCTACAATTTTGACAGATTTCTATGTTTGTTTAGGTATGTGTTCTATATATGGGATCATATGTTTTGTGGTGACTAGATTGCCAAACGTTAGTACTTGACAGCCGAGTTACCGCATAATATTCAAACTTTCGCGTATTAAAACATAATTTTATCGGGTCTATCACGAATTTACGTATTTTACAATTTGTATGGGACATCAGATACCCGCGACCAACGACCGTTGTAACCTACGTAGAAACGTCGGAAATAAAGGTAACAAAACAATTCGCGATAAGCTCGATTAAATTATGTTTTAATTACTGCATAGTATACGAGATGGTACAGCGCCATCTACTTCAATATTTTGTTCTACGTGTCTATACTCCGTTTTTTTTTTTTTCAGATTAAAACTTTTTTAACCTCAAAAGTAATGGTAACATTTTTCCTCCATAATTAAATCTGAGTAACTATGCACTGAATTATAGTGTCATTTACATATTATTGTACCGCAATATTAAATATCATAGGAACCCTATCCCTCCCATTTCTGAGGAAAAAGTTAATTACCACTGCTTTTGAGGACCGAAAAATTCTAATCTTAAAAAAAACCTATAATAGTATTTTTTGTCTATTACCATAGTAACAATGGACATGCATAACTAACAGGACACGACGACCCGTACATTAGTGCTGCGACCACTGAATAGTTTTGATGTCCACTCCCTCCTGCACCATCTCCCACAGCGGGCTCATCTCTCGGAGGCGTTCCACGTGTCTGATTGTCTTCTCTGCTGTGTAGTCTACTTCGTCGATTGTTGTGAATCTTCCTAGTCCGAATCTGTAAAAGTTACAAATCTATGTATTTCAGGGCTCTGTACCCAAAGAGTAAAAACGGGACCCTATTACTAAGACTCCGCTGTCCGTCTGTCTGTCTGTCTGTCCGACTGTCTGTCTCATGAACAGATGATATATTTCTGTTGCCGCTATAGCAACAAATATTAAAAACAGACGATGTAATAAAGTGCATCCAGAGGGCCTACCGTGAAAATCGAATCTGCCTCTTTAAAGCTCTTAGATATTCAAGCGATAGAGAAGCAGATAAAGAAATTTCGTGTTTCACGGTAGGTCCTTAAATCTAGCTAATGAGCCGCTCGCTCACTACACGCGCGTTACATGCACATCACTACACCTTAAAAAACAAAGTATGTATATGCACGATAAACTTAAAAACTACTGAACGGATTTTCATGCGGTTTTCACCTATCAATAAAGTGATTCTTGAAAAAGGTGTACAATCTGTTAAACCGTGCGAAGCCGGGGCGGGTCGCTATTCGTACTATAACATTCACAAAACAGTAAATAAATATTCCGCAAAAAACGCAAACATGATTAAATTTGGAATATCTAAATGCACCTTTACACAAATATTATACATCATGTATGTCACTAGGTAAACAACATGTAATCAATTGTTTTGAGTACATTTTTGATAATCAGAATAGTTTTGTCTTATCATTTGTGCAGGAGACTCAGTTTATGACATAAGAGATAAAAATGTTGATAAAGATAATTTGTTTGTCACAAACATTTAGTATGGTTAACATTTTACTAATGTAGTAAACAACTGATGACGTATTTTCCTAGTTTGTGATTGTAGGCACTTGCACCAACCACATTTGACGGACTGATCGACGTCAAAAGCAGTAATATTTAGCGGATATTTTAATGATGACGGATGGTTTGCAACTCTTTTATATGTATCTTACTTCAGGACTCGAAGTAGCCTAAATTATCTAATGAATGTTTAAATTTAAAGGGTTGTTAAAACTTAAATTAGACTCAATAGTTAAATTATAACATAAGGTATGTACGATATTAATTAGCACTATTGCAAAAAATACTTTTAGGCCTACTTAGCCAGGTATATACAATTGTGTGCAGCAATAATTACCTGATTGAACTGTGTGCTAAATCTTCGTCTGTTCCAATAGCTCTCAATACATAGGAAGGTTCTAAAGAGGCTGAGGTGCACGCCGAGCCACTGGACAGCGCCACATCTTTTAGGGCCATCAACAAAGATTCGCCTGTAAATCAATTAAATAAATAAATGTATTGATTGATACTTAGGTTAATTGTAGTATTTTTCAAACTGGAAGGGTACGCTGATAAGTGTCATCTCAAGGTCATTTCCATACAATTTATAACCTAAATATGCCAAATGTCGCAAAATTGTATTGAATTGACATCTATCAGCGTGGGTACCCTTCCAGTTTGAAAAATACTATAAGGTAACTCTTCTAGACAGAAGAGATTGAGTTTTCTTAGGTAAGACCTATGTAAGTTCTCCAAACGCTCTTGGCAAGTAGTCTATAATTCATTGCATCTCGTCCATAAGAGGAGGCGAGTGGGATGTTTATATACTGATGATGATGATGATGATGAGTTGAATTTTCCTACAGATAATAAAATGTGTCTAGTGTCTTAGGATGGTATTCCATCTGTCCAATATATTGATCCAATTCCAATGTCATTGTGTCTCACTCTCTCATTAAGCAAAATGTAAGACAAAATACACATTGGAAAAAGAAATTGGACAGGTGGAATACCACCCTAAGACACTAGACACATTTTATTATCTCTAGAAAAAATCACTCAGACCTATGTAACTGAAAAAAAGATCCATAAGAGGCAAGTGCG
The DNA here is from genome assembly GCF_910591565.1 of Cydia splendana. Lineage (NCBI taxonomy): Eukaryota > Metazoa > Arthropoda > Insecta > Lepidoptera > Tortricidae > Cydia > Cydia splendana. The sequence goes on along the minus strand of NC_085964.1, from coordinate 10,531,226 downwards.
ATGTTTATATACTGACTTAGAGCATTTAATAACTGGAGTCGCCTTTAAGAGCTTACCCCTCTGCCGAAAAACTTGCACAATTGTGCAAACTTTTGTATGGACTGACATGGCTATTTGTACGTTACGTACAAATCATGTAGAAATAGCAAACATTTGACGTCCCGTCCCCCGCAAAAATCGGCAGACTGTTTCGTAAAGAAAATGACAGCGATGACATCTCCAGTTACTAAATGGTTTAAGTATACTGATAATGATGATGTCCTATGTAGTATAAAGAAGTTGAAGATAACATACCTTCAACATAAGCAAATGACAAATTGATACATCCATGGTAAGATTGTTCTGGATCCCCATTTCTGATGACATGTGACAGCTTTGAGTAAATCTTGTCCAGGAATCTTTGTGAGAGTGTTTCCATCCAGGCGTGGTCATATGCCATCTCACGCTCGGCCAGTTCACAAGCGGCACCTAAAATTATACCAAAAAATATTAATTTTTTTATGTAAATGAATATCCTCTTTGGAAAATTATTATTAAATTATTAATTAATTAGTTAAATTGGTTAAGAGGATAAGTTCGCCTTTGTACACATTTATTGTATTCTCTATGTGTTATATAATGTACTTGTTTTGTGCAATAAAGTGTTTACTACTTAATCCTATTGGGATATTGCAAAAAGGCGAGAGGAGAGTTATATGTCTTCATAGTATATATGTATTATCTTTCCAAGCAGTACATTTTCGTTTTATTTTAGTTAAATTAAAGGATAGCAATGACGTCTACAAACTTAACATCAACTCAACTTATTGTGAATGATAGGGATGCAGCACAGAATAAATAATAGTACTACCATACAGAAAGGTAAACCGAGTTTGCCCGAAGGGAGGAGTGTCTCCCCACTGCTATGAGTTTTGATAAATTGCAAAGCTTTTAAACACACTGTTTTACCTAGTCCAACAACAAGAGGCGTAGGTACTGTGCCACTCCTCATTCCTCTTTCTTGCCCCCCTCCACTCTGTATAGGCTCTACTCGTACTCGAGGCCTACGCCGAATGTACAGTGCCCCAACACCTTTGGGTCCATAAACTTTGTGGCCAGAAATTGACATTAAATCAATGTTCATCTTGTTAACATCCAGAGGGACCTTGCCCACCGCTTGTGCTGCATCTGTGTGGAAAAATATCTTTTTGCTTTTGCAGAGCTCTCCAATTTCAGCTATAGGCTGTTTTACACCTGAAAGCAAATGCAATAATTAGTTACCAGTTCTAAATTTTTAAATTACTTTGGTACATGGTTTGCTGCAACATTGCCAATGATATTAGAGTATGTTGCAATTGTATACTAATGTATATACTGTATTATATTATAACCATACATCGGATTCTAGGGGGCGAATTGTATGACGGGATCCCTATACGTCATACAATTTGCCCCCTAGAATCCGATGTTTGATTATAACCATACACGTCGGGAAGAAGTTGAAGAAATTTTAACCTTATGTCATTTTATTTTAAGTTTCTAATTTCTTGAATAAAATATCTCAAGTTATCAACTTCTTCCCACCATGTACTACTAATGTATGCCAACCTCCCTTAGAACCCCTTACATCATGCACTTCACACATGCATAAGGGATATGATTTGTAATATCCTCAATAAATTATGACATACGTATGACTTTAAAATCAAAAACACATATTAATATTAACATACAATTAGGAAAATTCAATTTAGAACAGTATGGAAGACCTTTTTGTAGGCCTTTGGGTGGCTACTGGTTATGTAATAGCAGAAAAAAATATTAATAGCTACCTATTTCATTGTTGACTGTCATTATTGAAACAAGACTAGTTTCGGGGGTGAGTGCAGCTTCCAATTCTTTTAGGTCAATAATGCCATTGGCTCCCACCGGCAGATATGTAATCTTGAAACCCTCTCCTTCTAGTGCTCTGCATGAGTCCAGTACACATTTATGTTCCTAAAAATCAAGATTAGATCATAATATTACTATGTATAGCAGGGTCAATATAACTACAGCTACATATACCTGCATAGACCAACATTATTTGCATGTCTCTATGCGACAAGGTAGTTGATTCCTATGTGTAATCTATAAGTCGTTTAATTTCAAACTCGGGTAAATCCATCTATCAGTTTATGCAATTTTGGTATTAAGAAAAGTTAAAAGGGTAGATAATTGCTGAGGGTCAAATGGATTTACCCGAGTTTGAACTTAAGCAATACATATGTATGTATGATTTGCAACAAATTGCTACATTTGAAAATCTTGTTTTAAAAGACAAAAAATAAACTTCAAAAAAGGTTACTCACAATTTGAGTAGTAACAATATGCTTTTTCCTGGGCGCATAAAACCTAGCAACTCCTTTTACAGATATATTATTAGACTCCGTTGCTCCCGAGGTAAATATAATTTCCTTGGGATCCGCTCTAATGAGATTTGCTACTTGTTCTCTAGCTTTTTCCACAGCTGCTTCACTCTCCCAACCGTATGCATGAGTCCTAGAATGTGGATTGCCATGCTGTCCAACAAAGTAAGGCATCATCACGTCAAGTACTCGAGGGTCCTGAAATAACATATGTAATAAGTATTTAACCCACATTACACAGTTAAAAAATGTTAATAACAAAACTTCTGTGAGACACAGACATATTAAATATATTAAGAACGGGTTACTCACGTAGATTCGACTAAAAACGCTCGATATGTTTCACTCTGTACCTACATATCGTACATGTCGAGCGATTTTCGACTTAAAATACGTGAGTGACCAAAAATGTTGTGAAAAACATGGTTGTGATAGCAACAAAACGTGATAATATTTAAACAAACTTCTTGGTTATTAGCACTTACGACAGGTGTTGTCGCTTGAGCGTCGAAGTAAAGGGGCCGGCCAACCTCTTCATGTTTCAAGGAAAACTTATCGTTAATATCTGAAAACAAATTTCGTTTAGTCCACGGTGTATTGCATCACAGAAAAATAAGGGAAAAATGTTATGTACCTGTACTGAGAAACTTTAGGTTTCCCTGTGTACACAGTAAAATTCCAGTGTCTTGCGGTGCAGATATTTTTGCAGTTTTTGAGAGTAATGTTATAACGCTTTTTGATAAGCGAAACATTTTTCAATTTTTTTATTTTATGTATTTTTTTTTGTACGCCGCAAATCGCAACAAATCTTTAAATGCGCTCTATCTGCGAACTGTCAATGTCATATTGACATTGTTGACAAGAATGACAAAGTCCTCAAAGGACGGCTTCACACGGTCGCATGTTATCACATCACCAGTGGGGAGGCACATGGGAGACACTCCTGACTTCGGTCGAACTCGGCTCCGTTCGGCTCAGCATTGCTCCGAGCAATTATTAGGGTTGGCACCACTTGACTTCCTTTTGCTTGCACGACCACAGATAAGATAATCACTTGAATTTTGACAACCCTAAATGCTATGCAGACGACATACAGTACTGGGCAAGGGCCCAACGTTTTCTGTTCTCTTTCACGTCGCAGCAACTAGTATCATTTCTCTCTCCTCGCTCTTTTAAAAATGCCGTTTGTCAAAAAAGGACAACCATACTGTTGACAAGGTGGACTTCAAATCAAGTGTTGCCTTTCTTGATGCGCCCAGGCTGTGTATGTGTGCGTAAAAGCGTATATGTGTGCTCTTTTAGGGATGTGAAAAGTCGATTTTAATCATGTTATATATCGATAAACGCTACACAGCGGAACGAAATAGCGATTAATTGAAGCTTCAATATCTTCGTTAAACATAAACATAATTGAAATGCTAATGGATAATAAATATATTATAATATAATAATATAATTCAATTATTGCGGAACACCTATTTTAGGGCGTATTCATGTATTTTAATTAAATATCTGAACTTTCCCTTGGTTCTCTGCTGGGGCGTGACTATAAAATTGTGATCTGATAACCACAATAAAGAATAAAAGCGTTTTTGGTAATTTTAGGTATCGTTAAGCCTTTGAAGTAAAATTAAAATTGCAAGAAATGTCGATAGTTTATCGATATGACTTTATCGACATGGCTACAGCAACGTGGGCCTCATTGTTAATCGTACACTAAACAAAAGTGGCAACAGTGACAGCTCGCTGAGACACCGTCTCTATATATTATAAGTCTATGGTACTGGGGATGCCTATTAAGCCCTCTCCAGACTATGCGCGTGAATCGCGGGCGAAGCCGCGAACGCGAGTGTGTAGTCGATTTCGCTGTCTGCGAAAATCGACTCCACACTTGCGTTCGCGGCTTCGGCCGCGATTCACGCGCATAGTCTGGAGGGGGCTTTACACAGGCCCTGCCAATATCCCTCTTTCTGTAGCTCCCTCCAGACTATGCGCGTGAATCGCGGGCGAAGCCGCGAACGCAAGTGTGGAGTCGATTTTCGCAGACAGCGTAATCGACTCCACACTCGCGTTCGCGGCTTCGCCCGCGATTCACGCGCATAGTCTGGAGGGGGCTTGTGGTGCTGGAGAGTCGTGAAAAGCTTGTGTCGGACATTGAGAGCACTCTATCCAGAGTTTCGGTGTGGGGTCGGGACAATTTAGTGCGATTCAACCCCACCAAGACACTCGTTTGCGCGTTCACCGCTAAGAAAATCCCATTTACTGTGGTAAAGACTGCTGCTTTATAAATCGCAAGTCAGACCCCATATGGAATACTGCTGTCACCTTTGGGCAGGAGCACCTGGATGCCAGCTTGGACCCTTCGACTCAGTCCAAAGGCGCGCTGTACGAATCGTCGATGATCCCAAACTCACAAGCGGTATTGAACCTACCGAGATCACAAGATTTTGCCTCCTTGTGTGTGTTCTACCGCTTGTACAATGGGCTGTGCTCTGAGGAACTATTTGACATGATGCCAACGGCCGCTTTCTATCACCGCACCGCTCGTCGTCGGCGGGGTGTTCATCCTCACACCCTAGAACTTAAATGGCGTACTGTGCGATTTAAGAGGAATTTTCTCCCGCAGACGCTCCGGCTGTGGAATGAGCTCCCTTCCGAGGTTTTCCCGAGGGTCTACAGTATGGGGTTCTTCAAAAAAGGAGTGTACAGGTTTTTAAAAGGTCGGCAACGCGCATGTAACACCTCTGGAGTTGCAGGCGTCCATAGGCTACGGTGACTGCTTACCATCAGGCGGGCCGTATGCTTGTTTGCCACCGATGTGGTATATAAAAAAAAACTTTTCTCTTTCGTTAAATAATATCTCCCATACTAGGCACTCAAATTCTACTAATAGAATTGAAATCGAGTGGTTAATACCGCTAGATTCCAAATTTCGATCGTTCGTATTTCAAAAATTAGCATTTCGCCGTTTTCCATCGACTTTCGAGGGACGAAATCGAGTGATCGAATTTCAAAAATCGGCCCCCTGGAATGCAGAAGGAGGAACCATAGATCTAGATCACAGAAGAAATAATAGTACTACCGTACAGAAAAGAAACTTCCTACAAAACTGAAGTTTGACAGCGGTTCGGGGTCGAATCATGCTATCCCTTTCTAATATATGGCACTATCCCTTTCGGCTATTTAGGGTTGTCAAAATTGGTTGTCTATTGTTTGTCCGAAAATTATATAAAATAATACTCATATGCCCGAATTTTACTTGCCCGAATTTCATTTGCCCGAATTGTTTGTTTACCATAAAAATTATGTGACATACTCTTTGTTTACCCGATTATTCGATTCCAGAACGTACGAGTGCCATACGTGTTGTTGTCCATATTATTAATTGTAATAATATTATTTAATAGAATATTTAAACGCCATACTAAATATGGTTTTTCCCCGAATCCATGCATGCAAACAATGCATTTACTCACTATATTCCTGTAGGCGCTCTAAAAATATTTATAAACTTGTAATTATTAAACATGTGGTGTTATTCGTACGAGAAAAACAAAAAAGTGAAGTCGAAGTTTTACTGGGTCTGCGAATTACGCAAGGAGTTAAATTGCAATGCGCGAGCAATAACGTTGTGTTCCGAAAATACTGAAAATCATACGCTTGTGAAAAGTAATACTAATCATAATCATGAACCCGATGCCAACAGGGTTATTGTCGCAAGCTTGAAAAATGACTTAAAAAGCATTGCATGTCGCTTGTTCGCAGTTCTAACCTAACCTAACCTACTTTCTGGTAGCCGTTTTATTTTGTAAAAAGAGCCGGAGCAAGGCGCGCAAAAAAAAAGACCTAACATCGAAGTCTAAGGCGGGAGCTCCGCTTCGCTTCGCTCCCGCCTTAGACTTCTGAACCTAACCTATCCGAGTCGGAGTGCCCCGGAAAGTCTTGCTCGCTCGCTTCGCTCGCTCGCTTGTTCGCAGTTCTAACCTAACCTAACCTACTTTCTGGTAGCCGTTTTATTTTGTAAAAAGAGCCGGAGCAAGGCGCGCAAAAAAAAAGACCTAACATCGAAGTCTAAGGCGGGAGCTCCGCTTCGCTTCGCTCCCGCCTTAGACTTCTGAACCTAACCTATCCGAGTCGGAGTGCCCCGGAAAGTCTTGCTCGCTCGCTTCGCTCGCTCGCTTGTTCGCAGTTCTAACCTAACCTAACCTACTTTCTGGTAGCCGTTTTATTTTGTAAAAAGAGCCGGAGCAAGGCGCGCAAAAAAAAGACCTAACATCGAAGTCTAAGGCGGGAGCTCCGCTTCGCTTCGCTCCCGCCTTAGACTTCTGAACCTAACCTATCCGAGTCGGAGTGCCCCAGAAAGTCTTGCTCGCTCGCTTCGCTCGCTCGCTTGTTCGCAGTTCTAACCTAACCTAACCTACTTTCTGGTAGCTGTTTTATTTTGTAGGAGGTCACAGTTCTAACCTAACCTAACCTACTTTCTGGGAAGCAATTTGAATGGCAAATTATATTATGGCTAGTGATAATTATGGCTTACAATGATGATGACAAATGATATTATTGAAATTGATTTTATGGGAAACAATGTTTCTGGCACGTGACTAATATAGTAAACAATAAGTATTGCATATGTATATTATGGGAAACAATATAATGGCTGTTGACTATTATGGCAAATGAAATTATGGCAAATGAAATTCTGGCAAGTGGGTGTATACCGTCAAAATTCAAGTGATTATCTTATCTGTGGTCGTGCACGCAAAAGGAAGTCAAGTATTATATTCTCTTTGGGAGCAATGCAGGGGACCGATTTTGAATTTCGACCACTCGATTTCGTGTATTTCATTAAATAATATCTCCACTACTAGGCATTCAAATTCTACTAATAGAATTGAAATCGAGTGGTAAATACCAATAGATTCCAAATTTCGATAGCTCGTATTTCAAAAAATAGCATTTCGCCGTTTTGCACCGATTTTCGAGTGACGAAATCGAGCGATCGAAATTCAAAAATCGGCCACCTGAGCCGAGTTTGGCCGAAGTCAGGAGTTTCGCACCCCTGGTTATGGTATATATACATTCTAAATATTTTATTAATCTTACAGCCTGGCAAAAAAATAGTAGAAATTAAAAAGTGGCAGCACTGTAGTGTCGTCCCGTTCTTTTATATATATTCATTGGATACCCAATCAGCCGCAAAAAATGGCCCCGCAAAAGTAACGTTAAAACAGATCACGCGTTACTTTTTCGTTTAGTCTTGTATGGACCGCTCAAATGTGAAGTTGTCAACAATGTCGTAAAATGGTCGTCAAAATATGCAAAAATAACAATGATAAAATAAGGAAAAAGCTTGGAATGTATTTCTTTCGGTTAGTTCTTTGGATAGCATTACATAATTTATGTAATCTGGTGGTAATTTCATGGTTTTGTATAAATTATTTTGTTAGTACCAAAGAAGGGATGTGAAGGAACAAAAATCTAATGAGTCGATGTGAGGTCAATACTTTTTTTATTTTTATATGGAATTCGTAAGATATAATATTATGTTTAAATTCAAGATTTCCAAGAAAACCTATGCGACGTGCTGAGTGTACTGCTATTATAGCAAGAGATAGGGGTGATGCAGTTTTAAATAAGGCAAAACGGCACTTGTGTGTTCGGCGCATTTCCCTGTTTCCGACATATACACGACCAATAAGGGCTTACATCGACTAACTGTAAATGTTAAACCTGTCTGAACACAGTGACAACCACAGGATTTTCTTGATAAAGACCATAACCAATCAGTACCAGTAGCGACCTGAATATCCCCGTGCACTATATTGCAAAGAACGAAAGTGCGAAGATTATTATGTAGATCTAAAATACACAGTTATTTAATAAGTTGAATTTATTTCAAGGAAAATAGTATTTAAAGACGTACCTATATATACTTACTTATTAAAAATAAATTTGTTTTATGTAACTTAAACGGGTTGTTACCATGAATTAATTTTATTTGAACTCCCGATCAAATTAAATTGATTCATTTATTACTTTGGGTTTTCTGTACAGTAATACCAAAAAGAATAGATAGTATAGAGGGGTCCTGTCATTGTAAATTTTGTAGTCACTGTAAATTTACTGCCATCTATCGACACACGACTAAAACTCAAAATGAAAACGTATAAAGTTATCAAAACATGTATATATATGGATAAATGATTTTATTATTTTTATATCATTTTGATCCATGTTCATTCACTGATATATGTGTTAAAATTGTTAAATATGAAACGGTGTCGTCACGCCATCTAGCCGAGGATAGGCTAAAGGTGTGTGCGCCATCTATTCGAGAATGACTTTTGCTTCAATTCCGAGGCACGTTTTTTCCTTAGACTTTATTCGTCTTATACGAAGTTACATATGTCTTTGGTAATACCTATTAAAATGTACCAAAGGGACTCCATTCGTTCATTATTCTCATTTGACGTTGTTTGACGTAAATACAAAGGTGAAGTTACGTTTAGTGCCATCGGACTTAAAGTTTTAACAGTGTTGGTACTAATGTTTACAAATTTGACACTTAATGCTTACGACAGTAAGTTCTTTTCCGTACAAAACATTTATCTTGACTCAAAATTTACGTAAGCGTTTTTATCATCAATGCAAATTTGCCGCTACTGTCATTCTGACCCACATTTTGTTGACGTTTTTGTTCCGCTCTGTGTCTATTTCTAATATTAAGTCAGTGTATATATTGATTTGAAAGAGACGACACTACAGTGTTACCACTTTTTAATTTCTACTCTTTTTTGCCAGACTGTAGTTACTTTTATTAAATTTATAGGCTCGATACTTTTTTTAATACTTAGTAATATTCTCACCAATTTCACTTGTTTAAATTTGCCCTGAATAGATGAGAATGGGAATCATACAATATATTTCCAAATGATTACGGCCTCGTGCCCATATGGCATAGATTTCTATTTATGTAATATATCGGGTAGACGGGATGGGTAATATGCTGAGATAATATGTGAAGTAGGTTGAGCATGTAAAAAAATAAAATTCTGAAATAGTTTATTAATCAAAGATATCGTCATAGACGAGGAGATTTCGTTTAGCGTCTTTAGGCGGCGGGGGATTTCGCGGCGACGCTGCCGGAGCCCACGAGCCAGAGGTCTGCGGGGGCCGCCGCGTGGTGGTCACTCGCCAACCCTCCTCGTTGCCGTCGAGAGCCGTGAGGGCGAGCGCGGCTACGTCCGCAGTGTCAAATGTCAGGAACACCCTGGAAATAACATTTGTTGAATTTCCAATGTCAATGCAAATTTATAATGTCATTTGCATTCAAACGTTCTTGTTGCTAGGCCTACTTGAAAGTATAGATATTTAGAATTTAATTTAATCTAGAATAGAAGTTGCTCTAATCTAACCTTTACGTCATAATGTCGCTATATTTGAATTCTAGAGTAACATAAGAGAAACATTTATTGAGGAAGCGAGCGCAAAGGGCGAGCAAAGCATTTCCGTTTCTTCTTGGGCAAGAATGCTTTTATATGTCAGGCTGTTCTCATCTAAGTCTCTAGAGGTTGCATTTGTCCAATCCTCGTGAAATTTCGCGAGTATGTTCGATAATGAAATTGATTTATTTTATTGATTCAGTATTCGGTTTTTTTTTTTTCATTATTCAATGCAAATGAGTACCTGACATGCAAGGCCTACTCTAGAGTTCAGAGTCACTAGTTTTTAAAAGATTAAAAGTCAGAAACATACTTGTCTTCATCAGCTTCTTGAGTATAAGTGAACGGCTCATAGCTGGCAAGGCGTCGCCGAATAACTTCCTCTGTAATCCGAGTGCCTGCCACTTGCAGTGTGCAACTCTTTGCAGCAGGAGCAGCACTTGCACTTCCTGGGGTTTCACTTCCAGGTGGATTGCGTGGGCCTTTTTCTTCCCTTGAATAATTATATTAAAAATTATAAATTAACAATTGGCTTAAATATCAGCAGAATACCAAATACTGTATTTAATACTTTTCATAGAATAGAATAGAATAGATTTATTCGTAAGCACAAACGATCGGAACAGTACATATAGACATAGAGTCTATGTGTACGATATAAGATATCTCATCACCCATCAATGACCAGGATGACCTTTCATGTCGTATACTGTGAAATAAACTGCTTGTTTATATTAACTAATTGTATTGTTGGATATTAAAATAATTCAAAACTGTTTTAATCATGTTGTGCCTAATACCTATAAAGCTTCCTCTAATAAACCTATAGAATTAATGGAATTGACTAAGTAACAACAATGAATTAATACATTGGTTGATCCCTGAAACTATCATCAGTATCATCACTAGACAAACTAAATAATATAATATTGATTTTTTTTAATTATAAATTAAACATTTGAAGCAATAGTTTTGAAACAATAACATACTTATCTCTTGCTGTGACAAATGAATCATATAAATATTTGACTTTGGGAGTAGGCTTCTCTTCCGGAGGCGGGGGTTCTTGAGATGCGCTGAATGGCTGATATGAGGCTACCCCACCAGCAGCCCCAGTAGATCCACTCAGCTTGCGTTCTCTTCCTATCAATTGAAACATGATTTTAAATAAATATTATGAGACAATTTACACATTCAATTAAGTCTAACAGTAAGGTCAAAAAGTCTTGGTATAATACACTGGGCTCCTAACAGACCTTAGCAATTTATCTTACCAAAACAAAGCTTCAAAAGTTTAGTCTTTAAAGTGTATAAAAAATTAGACACAAAGTTGATGTTCACAGAATGTTATGATAACCAGCACTTACATAGTTAACCATTTCGAAAAAAATGGTTCTTTAATTGAGTACACAAGGTATGTTGGGCGACGGTGTACAATGATTATTGAATATTTCTAACCTGCTCGTGGTCTCTTGAAGCTAGCATTCTGTGGTTGAGGTGGCGGGCTCTTGATAGCCTGTATAGCTCCGCTTTTTATCAACTTTCGTGCTATTTCTCGAGCGTCGCGAGCCTCAGTAGGCCGTTTTGGAAGAACTGGCTTCTCTGGCTCCTGTTTGGGTGCCTTGAGAGCTTGAAGTGCTTTTTTCTTTTTCTTTAATTTCTGATATTTCGCTTGTAGCATAAGTTCTTCCTCGGTAAGGTTAGAAGGGAAATGTAAATACACCATGTTGTGGTTTACTCGAGAAACGTATACAATTTACCAAGAAATATTGCTTTAAATGCTATATATTTTACATGTTTTCACTTATAATAGGTAAATTCAAAGAGAATAATATAAATATCCAAGCTCCAAAGCATCTAAATTCACTGATTCACTTGGCACTCTTGGCAGTGACACTGACAGATCAGAATGACATTGACAGTAGGCACTGGAGGCACACATTTAGGGCATCTTTCTCTCTTACTCCAATTAAGGCGTAATTAGAGTGACAGAGAAAGATGCCCGCAATTTGTGAATGGGGTTGGCAACTGTCAAAGGTTTGCATAGATGGCGCCATCATAGCTTGCCCCTTTTTCTATGAGATTTGGCTTAAAGGGCTGGCATCCAGTGTATTAAAAAAACAAAAATTTTACACAATAGGGATTGACAGGGCAAGCTATGATGGCGCCATCTGCTAAAAACTTCCACCGGCCAACCCCATTTCGGAGTCCAGACGGGACAATGGGGTTGGCAACTGTCAAAGGTTTGCCTAGATGGCGCCATCATAGCTTGCCCCTTTTTCTATGAGATTTGGCTTAAAGAGCTGGCATCCAGGGTATTAAAAAAACAAAAATTTGACACAATTCTCAATTCTAGGGATTGACGGGGCAAGCTATGATGGCGCCATCTGCTAAAAACTTCCACCGGCCAACCCCATTGATCGCCCGATAAGTAGGAAAGTAGCCTATAGCGTTTTCGCTGCTACTCCTACTGAAAGATACATAAGACTATCCCGTTCGGTCATTTCCTCCCACCCCTCATGCCTGATCCAGTTATACTTGGTCAAGCCAGGCCTCCGTCACACGCTCAAGGCCACGCGCTATATGCCTACCGCTCGGCGTATCGTCGACGATACAACCGACAGAGGGCCGCCGAACGCCCGCCTCAGCGCTCGCACCGCATTGCACCGCGCGTTTCCCGCGCTTATGCTTCGAAATGCCGAAACCACGTAATTATTTTGCAGTAGATGGGTGAAAAAGTAAAAAAAAAACAAAGGAAAAAGCCTATAATAAAGATTCATCTTTTTATGGCGGGCTAAAGGTCCCACCTGAAACGTTTAATAATTATATTCAAGGGTTAGAAAAAGTATTTTTAAATAATTTTGACGACGTAATAATTAATCGACCGGTAGCACCGTATTACAACTTTTAAAAACCGTTGCCTTGCTCCTGAATATTTATTAAAATTATTTACGCGATTTAGGATATTTTCAACTATAAAATTTTAATAACAGAGAATTCCGAGAAGGGAAAAAATTATAAATCATTATATTAAAACTAAAACATATTTGATTCGCAACATTCCTTTTATTACAATAATCATCATAGGTAGGGTAGCTACAACCCTAGCGCATTCTTACGAGGACGCGTTGGCACGTGACTCGCACGGCGGGCAACACAGTCTCGACTCTGTGCGCGTAATTATGGTACATTTCTTCTTGTCCTGAGCAGCAGGTATTATTATTAAGGTTCTGTAGGCTATTATAGCGTAGGTATTTTTGCTTTTATTTGGGAATGAAGTATCTGTTACGTAGTAACTATTTATTAATCTGTGGTCAAGCAGATTTGTTTGACTATGATCTATAAGGATCTATATATACTAGATTCATGAAAATTGGTCATTGACGCCAATTTTATTTCTGATCAAATCGGTCAATTGGGATTACTGTCATAAACGTCTATATTTTTTTCCTGTAGGCAATATTTAGAAAGGAACAGAGATCTCCTTTCGACCTCTCGCTCAGCACGTTTTCCTTCTGGTAATTTTATAAAACCCTTGGGTGTACAGAGTGATTTTTTTTAAATGGGACATCTGAGGGCAGCTAACAGATCTTGTGCTGCTTTTTAAATAGGGCACTGAGCCCTATTTAAAAATCTACCATGTATATACGGCAATTATTATTGACCGAGCGTAGCGAAGGTCTTTGTATTAACTGGTATTAACGTGGCCAAAATTCTTTCGTATGTCTGTCCGGATATTCTGCTCTAAAGTGGTTTTTTTTTTCCAACCAATTCATGTGAAATTTTGTGTGTAGGTTGATTATCGAATAATTATCGATTTTCTGTCGATTCTGTTTTTTGGGTTTATTTCAAATTGGCGGCAATTGTAAAAAAGTTGGGTTTTAAAGTTAGCATTTTTTTATTTTTTACAATGTTAGCCAATAAAATTATCGTGTTGATAATAATTATACAATACTGCATAAAAAAATAAAATTAATGTTACCCCTTACGTCAGATTCAGACTTAATTAGACATTACAACACACACATTACAAACATTGAGGGCATATGTTTACAAACAGCATGTAAGTAACGATTACACAAAAATTTTTAGGTATTTAGCACCATTAACATAACAAAATATCTAGAACTTTGAAAAGCTATGCCCCTTACGCTTTATATATAAATCATAAATAGGTATACCTAATAATTTGAAAGTTGATAATAAGAGTGGTCACTGGCATGAGTGGTATGGACACAAGGCGAGTTCTGCATAATAAATGCTTGTTACCATCTTAATATAAGTATATGAGTGAACAAACTAAAGAACTATATGATTTAAGTTCAAGACATCATAATTAAATTACGTTATTATTATTCATAAATTACGTCATTTCAAATTAGCGGCGGGGGGTCTGGACATCGGATGATGGTAGCATGACGTAGGAGGAAACGGGGTCATTCGAAGCATGATTTTTGGATGACTTTAGGGGGGGGGGGGGGGGGGGTCAAAAATCGGTGACGTAATTTATGGACAGCCCCCTACAACAATATTCTTTTCTGTCCGTACATGGTAATTCACTGTATAGTCATGCTTCATCATAATCTCACACCAAGTATACAAAATAGATATGGCGTACATAAGGATCAGAATGCGTTCACGGTGGAACTTCAAATAGGCGCAGTTGGCCCATGGGGGCACTTGCACCAACTGTCGTTGTAAAAATTCTTCCTTTAAAATAAACAAAACTTAGTTAGTTTTCGGTCACTTCACTTCACTTCACACACGGAACACTTCATGAACATAAAATTAAAGCTTCTTTTATAAAACCTACAAGACATCAAAAATAATAATAATCAGTGGTAAGTTACAAAATACCAAAGTTTATAGACAATGTCACCTCTATATCTGACATAAATATGAACATTTAGAGCAAATAACTAGATACCTATAATTATTCCTTGGCAAAGGCAGCTTATTTTACTAAAGGTACTAATACCAATATTTATAAAATGCATAGCCATGCCCAATTTCAGTAGGCAACCCTAATCATATGTATATTTTAAATAATAATCATCATAATGAACCTAAATATTATACAGGATACAAACACACATAAATTACACTGTCAATTCACAAAGCAAAAGTAATTAAGGTGATTTTGTAGATTTGAAAACAACAGGGAATAATTACTTAAGTGGTAAGTAAATGCTTAAGTTTAATAGCTTCAGCAACTGCAGCTGGGATCTTCAGGTGGTTCGGGGTTTGATATCTTAAAGCTATCATGATCTAAGGTCTGCAACTCAATCCTCGATCTGTTTGATTCCACCAATTGTAAAGCAATGTCAGAAAACATTTCTTCAATGCCTTTTCCATTCTTACATGATGTCTTGTATGTGGTGTTTATGAGATTGTGACATTGTTCACTGAAAAAAGGAAAGATTTTCTGTAACATTCAGTTATTTTATTCAGAAATATTTACATGCACTAAAAACTTATTTGTGACTTTTTATACTATGTAATAGGTATCACATTATCGGTTGTCGATAAGATTGATTTCAAATGCAATCTTTATGGAAATAGCACCTTATTGACAAGCAACAATAAGTACCCTTTTGGTTGAGAATGGCACATTTAAGCTCTGGTTATATATTCAAATTAAGTTCTGTTTATTTGACTGGTAGAGAATGCCATTTGGCATTAAATTGCCATTTGTTGTATATATTTTGTGCAATAAAGTTTAAATAAATAAATACTTTAGGTACAAACAGCAACACTCCTAACTGTACATAGGTGGACCTTATTACAAAACGCATAACTGGGTCAATGGTACTAACGGTACTAAAATGAAAGTTTGCTTACTGATACTTTTCTACTAAAATTACATAATATTGGTTGGACTAATTGTGGTAATCAGTACTTGGGATATAAAAGCAAGAAATCTTTAAGACATTTTATTTTCAATCATGTGCCATAATCATTATAATGTTTGCTAATCAACATACCAGAATGTTTCTATGTCCGCATCAGTAACCTGTGGAGATGTTCCTTCAAGATCAGATTTGTTTCCACACAAAAATATTTTGGCGTTTTCAGCATATGTCACAATATCCAGCAAGTGCTGACTCAGTACATGGAATGATGAAGAATTGTCCAGGGAGAACACTAAGATGGCAGCTTCCGCAAATTTATAGTAGCTGGACGTAACAGATGCTATTCTCTCCATGCCTCCAGTATCCCATAACTGTAACTGTTACAGAATTTGTTAATGCAGGTGTAGCAAAAAAATATATTTGGTGTATGTATTAATAAAAGATTTGAATTATAATAAATAACATTGTATAATTAGGACTGACCTTGATTTCTTTGTCTCCAACCTGATAATTTTTTTCAAAATGATCGAGTCCCAAAGTAGCTCTCCTGTCTGCGTTAGGAACAAAGGTGTCATTGATAAATCGTCGAAATATAGAACTCTTCCCAACACCGTATTCGCCACATAATATTACTTTAAGAACTGGTGTTTTAACTACAGCCATGGCTGATCTTGCGTAGGCAAGGTTACACACAAACTGAATTGTATAATTAATTAAGACGATTAGACCGGATCATCTTCAATGATACGTGAAATTTGTCGACACTGCGTATATTTTATTGGCCACCTATACGGAAATACACGGGACAAATTAGTTGAAAAATGGTTCACAGCGGTGCATTTGTAACAGCATTTTAAATTACAATCGTTTAGAATCAATAAATAAATAAACAATCATGTCATTCAAAGGCAATTTACATTATTTTAAAGAATGAATTATGAATGAAATAGAAGTTGGATGTCAAAATGATGCAAAAAATGTCAACGCATTTTTTTTCTAATGAGTTCAATGTAGCTCATGGAAATATGAGCATTCAATGCAAATGTATTTAATTTAGGGCAAACTTAGGGTATAAAATATTAAAAAAAATTGTAAATGAAAAATTAATAAACAACTACATTAAGTATACTTGGTCAAGCAGATCTTGTCAGTAGAAAAAGGCGCGAAATTTAAATTTTCTATGAGACGATATCCCTTCGCGCCTACATTTTTCAAATTTGCCGCCTTTTTCTACAGACTAGATCTGCTTGACCAAGTATAGTTGAATAAATCATAAAAATTGTAACAGACGGGCGTACCGGACCGCGACTTGATTCGTCACAAGGTCTATAGAGCCCGTAACAAGCACCGGATATTGTATTATAAAAAATGTCAAGTTTGTCTATGCAAAAGCGTTTTGTTTTCTACAAAAATGTTCTTCGAAAATCCGGCCCATCTTGTTTGACGTTTGATTGATTGGATTGGTTAAATTGGTTTGGTTACATTACAAATTACGATACAATACCAGAAAAGTGTTGTTAATGCAATTACTAGGTGCTTGGTGATTTCCTTGGATAATTTTGTTGATACATTCAACAGGTATACAAATTTCAAAACAGAAGAAAATACCAACACCAAAGTTATTAAACAAGCTTTACACCGGTTTTGTACTTTAAAGCGCTGCGATGTTTTTATCCAGCCAATAAATATTTTTTTTAAATTTATCAATATACTAGAACGCCATGGATCTACAAACTTCGCATTTAGCTGCTGCTTTGATGTCTGGCACAAACTCTTATGCCAGTAATACAGTACCAGAGACTGCAGTCAAAAGTGTTCCTGATGATGTTAAAGCGGAGAAACCTACCGAGAAAGACAGTTTAGAGGAAGAGAAAGAAGAAATTGGAAGTGGCGAAGAGTTTACAGATGAGGCAAGTCTCTAGTTTCATATAAGAGAACTTACAATGAAAATATTTGTCATCAATTCCTTACTCATTTTTGGCTTATTTTTTTAGGAATCTGAAACACAACCAGGTAACAAGTCTACACCTGGTCGAGGTGTGACTCTGCAAATGTTATTGGAAGAAAAAATGTTGGAACCAGGCAATGCTGCAATGACAATAGAATATTTGGTTAGTATAATTATTTTACAGCTTGCTCCATTTGAAAATCATTCCACCCGAGTATGTTTTGTTAAATTATGCATGTGTACTATCGTCCAAACTGTGAACTGTACATAGATGGACCTTATGCCTTTTGTAATAAGGTCCACCGATGTACAGTTAGGAGTGTTGCTGTTTGTATGGTGTAGCTTTCGGAGACAATTTTTTTTGAGAATGAACTATAAAATTATGTGGTAAAGATCTGGCTATGAAACAATACCAAATCTGACAAGATAGGACTTACACTGTTATTATTCAAATGTGCAAAGTGGCTGAAAAGGAGTAGCAGCCAATCTGGTATCTGGTATCCTATACCAATCTGGTATAATAAAACAACTTACTTTGTTCAAAGTAAGCTGTCCTGCAGCCAGCAAGAAAGCAATTTGCTGTTAATATTTTCTTCACATACAATGTGCATAATTTTCTGTGAATAGTACATAAAATAAATAAAAAAAATTTTTTGTTTTTATGTTTATGGATAACTTCTGATAACAATTTATTTAAATTTTCCTTACAGGGACAAAAATTTGTAGGTGATTTACAATCCGATGGAAAGATTAAATCTCATGAGACTGAAACTATATTTTGCTCTCCGTCCGCTTGGGCAATACATTGCAAAAGAATCATAAACCCCGACAAAAGGTCTGGTTGTGGCTGGGCATCTGTCAAGTATAGAGGCAAGAAACTGGATACAATTAAAGCCACTTATTTGAGGAAGAAACAACTTCAAAGAGAAAACATGCATACTGATGGTATGTTCTTATTCATTTTTTTAGCCGTTTCGGCAGCCTTGTTCATACTGTATATGTTTTGTTATTTGCCCTTCCTTCCTCTAGTCTAGGGGACTTCAAAAACTGAACTATATGTAACATGTATCCGTCCTTGAGGCCTAACCTTTCTTTATGGCAAATTGTATCAAAGTTGGATCTGTACTAAGTATATGGCATTTTATCTATTTGATTTAATTATATCTGAAGATATATAAGATGGAAGCCACATTTATTTGGGCGTTGACTCTGAAAACATGATGTTTGTGTGTGTTATTTCTATTTGTAGTAGAACAAATGTTCAATATTGAACTCTATTTGCAGAGGAAACTGAAATGGAGGTGGAAAATCCTCCAGAACCACCACCACAAAGGGTTGTGATGAAACACAACACAGTACCTAATAGGATGATGCAGCAGTAAGTTATCGCCTATGTAAAGTTTTTAGGGTTCCGTACCCAAAGGGTAAAACGGGACCCTATTACTAAGACTCAGCTGTCCGTCCGTCTGTCCGTCCGTCCGTCCGTCCGTCTGTCACCAGGCTGTATATCACAAACCGTGACAGTTGAAATTTTCACAGATGATGTATTTCTGTTGCCACTATAACAACAAATACTAAAAACAGAATAAAATAAAGATTTAAGTGGGGCTCCCATACAACAAACGTGATTTTTGACCGAAGTTAAGCAACGTCGGGCGTGGTCAGTACTTGGATGGGTGACCGTTTTTTTTTTGCCGTTTTTTGCATTATGGTACGGAAGCCTTCGTGCGCGAGTCCGACTCGCACTTGCCCGGTTTGTTTTTTAATCTATATATATATATTTTTACCCACTGTAAAACCTTTTCATATTTACTATGTCATTGGCATTACACTGATTTAAAAAGTAGAATTATTATGACACTTAACTGTAAAAATGTTTTCATCACACTTGCTCGAAAAATACCTTATTTTATACAGGTGAGGTGTACTGAAGGACAAAGATTTACAAGATACATAAATGCATTTAGGTAAATTAAAAGATAGAACAATGCTTTCCTAAAGTTTCTTGAAGTCAACAGTAGTACTTGTTACCCATTGCAACATTATACAGGTACCATACATCCAAATAAAAAAAAATGTTTGTTTCCAGTGATGCAAATATGCTCATAGAGGCAGTCTCATTCTCATCTGTGGGGAAAGTGCAGCCATTTTTAGTATCAGTAAGTTCTAACGCTTGTCTTATACTTGATATACATTGTCACTTGAAGAAACAAGAAGTTTATGGATACCTCGCTGGAACTTGGGACCTTAACAATCATAGTAAGTAAAAAATAATGTATCTATTTTTTAAAATATCACTTTAAAACTTAGATTACACAAATTCAAAATATTGTTTAATATTGAGCATGCTACTAGTGACTTGTTTTATACAAATAAAAATCGTGTTATTTAAATAAATTAACTTTTACAATTATAAATTTCTTTACAAGTGGTATAAAAAAGTATGGCTGAATTAGGGCTGAATTGAAATTTTAAACAAAAAAAAATAACTTGCATACCCTGTGGGCCTGTACAAAAAAGGTCTATATCAGATTTTTCGTGTTTTGTTAAGTATGTTTGAAATACTATTTAAATTAACCTATTTTGAGATAAAGTGTCATTCTATGGAGCTTGCTAATTATGTCAACAAAAGTCACTAGTAAATTAATCATTCAGAGACAATTTCTATATGGCGGTTTGTTTACATAGTTAGCAAGTTCCATGGAATGACACTTTACATATTCTTCCAGATGTGATGATAACTCATACATTTCCTTGCTTAATAAGCAAAAGCGACCCCAGGCCGCGAGTACTGGTAGAGCTAGAGATCCAGATGGAAATTGAGAAGCTTGGTCTCACTCTCCTTGGATGGTATCATTCACACCCGACGAATCCGGCCATGCCCAGTCTACGAGACTGCGATAATCAGTTGGAATATCAAATAAAGATGAGAGGACCGTCGGAAATTTCGTACATACCGTGCATTGGAGTCATCTGTTGTAAGTTTTGAGAAGTTTATTTGTACCTTTAGTATTTCATCAGTTCGATGAAATTTAAACCATATTCAGTTGGATCAGTTACATTTCTTTTGTTTCGTTAAATTTTCAAACAAATAAAAACTAACCCTGTTCCCTGCACTATAGGTTCAAATTTCATTGGCAAATTTTGGGTTTTGAATTTGTATGGCTGGGCCTTAGGAGGCTATTTATACTGTATGGAAAGAGTTATTTCATATATAAATATAAAAGAGTAAGCAGGTATCATATAGCTAGGTACCGAAAAAATGTACAGGTAGTTGTAATTAGTAAATACTCATAGTCTAATAAAACATGGTCTTCCATTCCCAGACAACAACATGGCCGCTATATATAGCGCTATCGCATATTATCATATAGCGCTGTCGCATGATGACGTAGGCCCGTGTCAGTTAGGTGACCTAGAAAAGACGGGAATGGACTACCAGGCGGAGTATATTATTATACCATGGTAAATACTCGTATTTCTGTAACCTATACTTTGGTTGTATTGTTTATACACCTGTATAAATACTAAACTGAACCTAACCTAACGAGTATAACGACTTATACGCGGACAACGTCGGTTGAGGCTAGTTTAGCT